>NC_140579.1:1191349910-1193749910 GCF_964204655.1 Triturus cristatus
AAGCTTGTTTCCTGTCCAGGGAAGACATGGATTGGCAGTTCGGGCTGGACTGTTCCCATGAGGCACAGGGTCAGACTGATTTGCATATGGCCATGTCTGAACTGGGGTGGCAGAGTGGGCTAAAGAACGGTGATGGATTAAACCCAGATCAGTTGACTGGAGGTGAGTGCTTGCAATGTTCAACACTCCGTCCATCATTTCCTTTGGTTTTTGCTTTGTTCGCCATAAGTTGGCAGGGTATGCTCAGACGTGAGTCCCTTGCTCGCTTTGCCACTGGATTCAAGCAAGCCTGGCTGAAGACGGCTGAAATGCCAGAAACCGGTCCTAGGAAGCTTGTTTCCGATCCAGGGAAGACATGGCTTGGCAGTTCGGGCTGGACTGTTCCCATGAGGCACAGGGTCAGACTGATTTGCATATGGCCATGTCTGAACTGGGGTGGCAGAGTGGGCTAAAGAACGGTGATGGATTAAACCCAGATCAGTTGACTGGGGGTGAGTGCTTGCTATGTTCAACACTCCGTCCATCATTTCCTTTGGTTTTTGCTTTGTTCGCCATAAGTTGGCAGGGTATGCTCAGACGTGAGTCCTTTGCTCACTTTGCCACTGGATTCAAGCAAGCCTGGCTGAAGACGGCTGAAATGCCAGAAACCGGTCCTAGGAAGCTTGTTTCCGGTCCAGGGAAGACATGGCTTTGTTAGTTCGGGCTGGACTGTTCCCATGAGGCACAGGGTCAGACTGATTTGCATATGGCCATGTCTGAACTGGGGTGGCAGAGTGGGCTAAAGAACGGTGATGGATTAAACCCAGATCAGTTGACTGGGGGTGTGTGCTTGCAATGTTCAACACTCCGTTCATCATTTCCTTTGGTTTTTGCTTTGTTCGCCATAAGTTGGCAGGGTATGCTCAGACGTGAGTCCCTTGCTCACTTTGCCACTGGATTCAAGCAAGCCTGGCTGAAGACGGCTGAAATGCCAGAAACCGGTCCTAGGAAGCTTGTTTCCGGTCCAGGGAAGACATGGTTTGGCAGTTCGGGCTGGACTGTTCCCATGAGGCACAGGGTCAGACTGATTTGCATATGGCCATGTCTGAACTGGGGTGGCAGAGTGGGCTAAAGAACGGTGATGGATTAAACCCAGATCAGTAGACTGGGGGTGAGTGCTTGCAATGTTCAACACTCCGTCCATCATTTCCTTTGGTTTTTGCTTTGTTTGCCATAAGTTGGCAGGGTATGCTCAGACATGAGTCCCTTGCTCACTTTGCCACTGGATTCAAGCAAGCCTGGCTGAAATGCCAGAAACCGGTCCGAGGAAGCTTGTTTCCGGACCAGGGAAGACATGGCTTGGCAGTTCGGGCTGGACTGTTCCCATGAGGCACAGGGTCAGACTGATTTGCATATGGCCATGTCTGAACTGGGGTGGCAGAGTGGGCTAAAGAACGGTGATGGATTAAACCCAGATCAGTTGACTGGGGGTGAGTGCTTGCAATGTTCAACACTCCGTCCATCATTTCCTTTGGTTTTTGCTTTGTTTGCCATAAGTTGGCAGGGTATGCTCAGACGTGAGTCCCTTGCTCACTTTGCCACTGGATTCAAGCAAGCCTGGCTGAAATGCCAGAAACCGGTCCGAGGAAGCTTGTTTCCGGACCAGGGAAGACATGGCTTGGCAGTTCGGGCTGGACTGTTCCCATGAGGCACAGGGTCAGACTGATTTGCATATGGCCATGTCTGAACTGGGGTGGCAGAGTGGGCTAAAGAACGGTGATGGATTAAACCCAGATCAGTTGACTGGGGGTGAGTGCTTGCAATGTTCAACACTCCGTCCATCATTTCCTTTGGTTTTTGCTTTGTTCGCCATAAGTTGGCAGGGTATGCTCAGATGTGAGTCCCTTGCTCACTTTGCTACTGGATTCTAGCAAGCCTGGCTGAAGACGGCTGAAATGCCAGAAACCGGTCCTAGGAAGCTTGTTTTCGGTCCATGGAAGACATGGCTTGGCACTTCGGGCTGGACTGTTCCCATGAGGCACAGGGTCAGACTGATTTGCATATGGCCATGTCTGAACTGGGGTGGCAGAGTGGGCTAAAGAACGGTGATGGATTAAACCCAGATCAGTTGACTGGGGGTGAGTGCTTGCAATGTTCAACACTCCGTCCATCATTTCCTTTGGTTTTTGCTTTGTTCGCCATAAGTTGGCAGGGTATGCTCAGATGTGAGTCCCTTGCTCACTTTGCTACTGGATTCAAGCAAGCCTGGCTGAAGACGGCTGAAATGCCAGAAACCGGTCCTAGGAAGCTTGTTTTCGGTCCATGGAAGACATGGCTTGGCACTTCGGGCTGGACTGTTCCCATGAGGCACAGGGTCAGACTGATTTGCATATGGCCATGTCTGAACTGGGGTGGCAGAGTGGGCTAAAGAACGGTGATGGATTAAACCCAGATCAGTTGACTGGGTGTGAGTGCTTGCAATGTTCAACACTCCGTCCATCATTTCCTTTGGTTTTTGCTTTGTTCGCCATAAGTTGGCAGGGTATGCTCAGACGTGAGGCCCTTGCTCACTTTGCCACTGGATTCAAGCAAGCCTGGCTGAAGACGGCTGAAATTCCAGAAACCGGTCCTAGGAAGCTTGTTTCCGGTCCAGGGAAGACATGGCTTGGCAGTTCGGGCTGGATTGTTCCCATGAGGCACAGGGTCAGACTGATTTGCATATGGCCATGTCTGAACTGGGGTGGCAGAGTGGGCTAAAGAACGGTGATGGATTAAACCCAGATCAGTTGACTGGGGGTGAGTGCTTGCAATGTTTAACACTCCGTCCATCATTTCCTTTGGTTTTTGCTTTGTTCGCCATAAATTGGCAGGGTATGCTCAGACGTAAGTCCCTTGCTCACTTTGCCACTGGATTCAAGCAAGCCTGGCTGAAGACGGCTGAAATGCCAGAAACCGGTCCTAGGAAGCTTGTTTCCGGTCCAGGGAAGACATGGCTTGGCAGTTCGGGCTGGACTGTTCCAATGAGGCACAGGGTCAGACTGATTTGCATATGGCCATGTCTGAACTGGGGTGGCAGAGTGGGCTAAAGAACGGTGATGGATTAAACCCAGATCAGTTGACTGGGGGTGAGTGCTTGCAATGTTCAACACTCCGTCCATCATTTCCTTTGGTTTTTGCTTTGTTCGCCATAAGTTGGCAGGGTATGCTCAGACGTGAGTCCCTTGCTCACTTTGTCACTGGACTCAAGCAAGCCTGGCAGAAGACGGCTGAAATGCCAGAAACCGGTCCTAGGAAGCTTGGTTCCGGTCCCGGGAAGACATGGCTTGGCAGTTCGGGCTGGACTGTTCCCATGAGGCACAGGGTCAGACTGATTTGCATATGGCCATGTCTGAACTGGGGTGGCAGAGTGGGCTAAAGAACGGTGATGGATTAAACCCAGATCAGTTGACTGGGGGTGAGTGCTTGCAATGTTCAACACTCCGTCCATCATTTCCTTTGGTTTTTGCTTTGTTCGCCATAAGTTGGTAGGGTATGCTCAGACGTGAGTCCCTTGCTCACTTTGCCACTGGATTCAAGCAAGCCTGGCTGAAGGCGGCTGAAATGCCAGAAACCGGTCCTAGGAAGCTTGTTTCCTGTCCAGGGAAGACATGGATTGGCAGTTCGGGCTGGACTGTTCCCATGAGGCACAGGGTCAGACTGATTTGCATATGGCCATGTCTGAACTGGGGTGGCAGAGTGGGCTAAAGAACGGTGATGGATTAAACCCAGATCAGTTGACTGGAGGTGAGTGCTTGCAATGTTCAACACTCCGTCCATCATTTCCTTTGGTTTTTGCTTTGTTCGCCATAAGTTGGCAGGGTATGCTCAGACGTGAGTCCCTTGCTCGCTTTGCCACTGGATTCAAGCAAGCCTGGCTGAAGACGGCTGAAATGCCAGAAACCGGTCCTAGGAAGCTTGTTTCCGGTCCAGGGAAGACATGGCTTGGCAGTTCGGGCTGGACTGTTCCCATGAGGCACAGGGTCAGACTGATTTGCATATGGCCATGTCTGAACTGGGGTGGCAGAGTGGACTAAAGAACGGTGATGGATTAAACCCAGATCAGTTGACTGGGGGTGAGTGCTTGCTATGTTCAACACTCCGTCCATCATTTCCTTTGGTTTTTGCTTTGTTCGCCATAAGTTGGCAGGGTATGCTCAGACGTGAGTCCTTTGCTCACTTTGCCACTGGATTCAAGCAAGCCTGGCTGAAGACGGCTGAAATGCCAGAAACCGGTCCTAGGAAGCTTGTTTCCGGTCCAGGGAAGACATGGCTTTGTTAGTTCGGGCTGGACTGTTCCCATGAGGCACAGGGTCAGACTGATTTGCATATGGCCATGTCTGAACTGGGGTGGCAGAGTGGGCTAAAGAACGGTGATGGATTAAACCCAGATCAGTTGACTGGGGGTGTGTGCTTGCAATGTTCAACACTCCGTTCATCATTTCCTTTGGTTTTTGCTTTGTTCGCCATAAGTTGGCAGGGTATGCTCAGACGTGAGTCCCTTGCTCACTTTGCCACTGGATTCAAGCAAGCCTGGCTGAAGACGGCTGAAATGCCAGAAACCGGTCCTAGGAAGCTTGTTTCCGGTCCAGGGAAGACATGGTTTGGCAGTTCGGGCTGGACTGTTCCCATGAGGCACAGGGTCAGACTGATTTGCATATGGCCATGTCTGAACTGGGGTGGCAGAGTGGGCTAAAGAACGGTGATGGATTAAACCCAGATCAGTAGACTGGGGGTGAGTGCTTGCAATGTTCAACACTCCGTCCATCATTTCCTTTGGTTTTTGCTTTGTTTGCCATAAGTTGGCAGGGTATGCTCAGACGTGAGTCCCTTGCTCACTTTGCCACTGGATTCAAGCAAGCCTGGCTGAAATGCCAGAAACCGGTCCGAGGAAGCTTGTTTCCGGACCAGGGAAGACATGGCTTGGCAGTTCGGGCTGGACTGTTCCCATGAGGCACAGGGTCAGACTGATTTGCATATGGCCATGTCTGAACTGGGGTGGCAGAGTGGGCTAAAGAACGGTGATGGATTAAACCCAGATCAGTTGACTGGGGGTGAGTGCTTGCAATGTTCAACACTCCGTCCATCATTTCCTTTGGTTTTTGCTTTGTTCGCCATAAGTTGGCAGGGTATGCTCAGATGTGAGTCCCTTGCTCACTTTGCTACTGGATTCAAGCAAGCCTGGCTGAAGACGGCTGAAATGCCAGAAACCGGTCCTAGGAAGATTGTTTTCGGTCCATGGAAGACATGGCTTGGCACTTCGGGCTGGACTGTTCCCATGAGGCACAGGGTCAGACTGATTTGCATATGGCCATGTCTGAACTGGGGTGGCAGAGTGGGCTAAAGAACGGTGATGGATTAAACCCAGATCAGTTGACTGGGTGTGAGTGCTTGCAATGTTCAACACTCCGTCCATCATTTCCTTTGGTTTTTGCTTTGTTCGCCATAAGTTGGCAGGGTATGCTCAGACGTGAGGCCCTTGCTCACTTTGCCACTGGATTCAAGCAAGCCTGGCTGAAGACGGCTGAAATTCCAGAAACCGGTCCTAGGAAGCTTGTTTCCGGTCCAGGGAAGACATGGCTTGGCAGTTCGGGCTGGATTGTTCCCATGAGGCACAGGGTCAGACTGATTTGCATATGGCCATGTCTGAACTGGGGTGGCCGAGTGGGCTAAAGAACGGTGATGGATTAAACCCAGATCGGTTGACTGGGGGTGAGTGCTTGCTATGTTCAACACTCCGTCCATCATTTCCTTTGGTTTTTGCTTTGTTCGCCATAAGTTGGCAGGGTATGCTCAGACGTGAGTCCCTTGCTCACTTTGCCACTGGATTCAAGCAAGCCTGGCTGAAGACGGCTGAAATGTCAGAAACCGGTCCTAGGAAGCTTGTTTCCGGTCCAGGGAAGACATGCTTTTGCATTTCGGGCTGGACTGTTCCCATGAGGCACAGGGTCAGACTGATTTGCATATGGCCATGTCTGAACTGAGGTGGCATAGTGGTCTAAAGAACGGTGATGGATTAAACCCAGATCAGTTGACTGGGGGTGAGTGCTTGCAATGTTCAACACTCCGTCCATCATTTCCTTTGGTTTTTGTTTTGGTCGCCATAAATTGGCAGGGTATGCTCAGACGTAAGTCCCTTGCTCACTTTGCCACTGGATTCAAGCAAGCCTGGCTGAAGACGGCTGAAATGCCAGAAAGCGGTCCTAGGAAGCTTTTTTCCGTTCCCGGGAATACATGTCTTGGCAGTTCGGACTGGACTGTTCCCATGAGGCACAGGGTCAGACTGATTTGCATATGGCCATGTCTGAACTGGGGTGGCAGAGTGGGCTAAAGAACGGTGATGGATTAAACCCAGATCAGTTGACTGGGGGTGAGTGCTTGCAATGTTCAACACTCCGTCCATCATTTCCTTTGGTTTTTGCTTTGTTCGCCATAAGTTGGCAGGGTATGCTCAGACGTGAGTCCCTTGCTCACTTTGCCACTGGATTCAAGCAAGCCTGGCTGAAGACGGCTGAAATGCCAGAAACCGGTCCTAGGAAGCTTGTTTCCGGTCCAGGGAAGACATGGCTTGGCAGTTCGGGCTGGACTGTTCCCATGAGGCACAGGGTCAGACTGATTTGCATATGGCCATGTCTGAACTGGGGTGGCAGAGTGGGCTAAAGAACGGTGAGTGATTAAACCCAGATCAGTTGACTGGGGGTGAGTGCTTGCAATGTTCAACACTCCGTCCATCATTTCCTTTGGTTTTTGCTTTGTTCGCCATAAGTTGGCAGGGTATGCTCAGACGTGAGTCCCTTGCTCACTTTGCCACTGGATTCAAGCAAGCCTGGCTGAAGACGGCTGAAATGCCAGAAACCGGTCCTAGGAAGCTTGTTTCCGGTCCAGGGAAGACATGGCTTGGCAGTTCGGGCTGGACTGTTCCCATGAGGCACAGGGTCAGACTGATTTGCATATGGCCATGTCTGAACTGGGGTGGCAGAGTGGGCTAAAGAACGGTGATAGATTAAACCCAGATCAGTTGACTGGGGGTGAGTGCTTGCAATGTTCAACACTCCGTCCATCATTTCCTTTGGTTTTTGCTTTGTTCGCCATAAGTTGGCAGGGTATGCTCAGACGTGAGGCCCTTGCTCACTTTGCCACTGGATTCAAGCAAGCCTGGCTGAAGACGGCTGAAATGCCAGAAACCGGTCCTAGGAAGATTGTTTCCGGTCCAGGGAAGACATGGCTTGGCAGTTCGGGCTGGACTGTTCCCATGAGGCACAGGGTCAGACTGATTTGCATATGGCCATGTCTGAACTGGGGTGGCAGAGTGGGCTAAAGAACGGTGATGGATTAAACCCAGATCAGTTGACTGGGGGTGAGTGCTTGCTATGTTCAACACTCCGTCCATCATTTCCTTTGGTTTTTGCTTTGTTCGCCATAAGTTGGCAGGGTATGCTCAGACGTGAGTCCCTTGCTCACTTTGCCACTGGATTCAAGCAAGCCTGGCTGAAGACGGCTGAACTGCCAGAAACCGGTCCTAGGAAGCTTGTTTCCGGTCCAGGGAAGACATGGCTTTGTTAGTTCGGGCTGGACTGTTCCCATGAGGCACAGGGTCAGACTGATTTGCATATGGCCATGTCTGAACTGGGGTGGCAGAGTGGGCTAAAGAACGGTGATGGATTAAACCCAGATCAGTAGACTGGGGGTGAGTGCTTGCAATGTTCAACACTTCGTCCATCATTTCCTTTGGTTTTTGCTTTGTTTGCCATAAGTTGGCAGGGTATGCTCAGACGTGAGTCCCTTGCTCACTTTGCCACTGGATTCAAGCAAGCCTGGCTGAAATGCCAGAAACCGGTCCTAGGAAGCTTGTTTCCGGTCCAGGGAAGACATGGCTTGGCAGTTCGGGCTGGACTGTTCCCATGAGGCACAGGGTCAGACTGATTTGCATATGGCCATGTCTGAACTGGGGTGGCAGAGTGGGCTAAAGAACGGTAATGGATTAAACCCAGATCAGTTGACTGGGGGTGAGTGCTTGCAATGTTCAACACTCGGTCCATCATTTCCTTTGGTTTTTGCTATGTTCGCCATAAATTGGCAGGGTATGCCCAGACGTGAGTCCTTTGCTCACTTTGCCACTGGATTCAAGCAAGCCTGGCTGAAGACGGCTGAAATGCCAGAAACCGGTCCTAGGAAGCTTGTTTCCGGTCCAGGGAAGACATGGCTTGGCAGTTCGGCCTGGACTGTTCCCATGAGGCACAGGGTCAGACTGATTTGCATATGGCCATGTCTGAACTGGGGTGGCAGAGTGGGCTAAAGAACGGTGATGGATTAAACCCAGATCAGTTGACTGGGGGTGAGTGCTTGCAATGTTCAACACTCCGTCCATCATTTTCTTTGGTTTTTGCTTTGTTTGCAATAAGTTGGCAGGGTATGCTCAGACGTGAGTCCCTTGCTCACTTTGCCGCTGGATTCAAGCAAGCCTGGCTGAAGACGGCTGTAATGCCAGAAACCGGTCCTAGGAAGCTTGTTTCCGGTCCAGGGAAGACATGGCTTGGCAGTTCGGGCTGGACTGTTCCCATGAGGCGCAGGGTCAGACTGATTTGCATATGGCCATGTCTGAACTAGGGTGGCAGAGTGGGCTAAAGAACGGTAATGGATTAAACCCAGATCAGTTGACTGGGGGTGAGTGCTTGCAATGTTCAACACTCCGTCCATCATTTCCTTTGGTTTTTGCTTTGTTTGCCATAAATTGGCAGGGTATGCTCAGACGTGAGTCCCTTGCTCACTTTGCCACTGGATTCAAGCAAGCCTGGCTGAAGACGGCTGAAATGCCAGAAACCGGTCCTAGGAAGCTTGTTTCCGGACCAGGGAAGACATGGCTTGGCAGTTCGGGCTGGACTGTTCCCATGAGGCACAGGGTCAGACTGATTTGCATATGGCCATGTCTGAACTGGGGTGGCAGAGTGGGCTAAAGAATGGTGATGGATTAAACCCAGATCAGTTGACTGGGAGTGAGTGTTTGCAATGTTCAACACTCCGTCCATCATTTCCTTTGGTTTTTGCTTTGTTCGCCATAAGTTGGCAGGGTATGCTCAGACGTGAGTCCCTTGCTCACTTTGCCACTGGATTCAAGCAAGCCTGGCTGAAGACGGCTGAAATGCCAGAAACCGGTCCTAGGAAGCTTGTTTCTGGTCCAGGGACGACATGGCTTGGCAGTTCGGGCTGGACTGTTCCCATGAGGCACAGGGTCAGACTGATTTCCATATGGCCATGTCTGAACTGGGGTGGCAGAGTGGGCTAAAGAACGGTGATAGATTAAACCCAGATCAGTTGATTGGGGGTGAGTGCTTGCAATGTTCAACACTCCGTCCATCATTTCCTTTGGTTTTTGCTTTGTTCGCCATAAGTTGGCAGGGTATGCTCAGACGTGAGTCCCTTGCTCACTTTGCCACTGGATTCAAGCAAGCCTGGCTGAAGACGGCTGAAATACCAGAAACCGGTCCTAGGAAGCTTGTTTCCGGTCCGGGGAAGACATGGCTTGGCAACTCGGGCTGGACTGTTCCCATGAGGCACAGGGTCAGACTGATTTGCATATGGCCATGTCTGAACTGGGGTAGCAGAGTGGGCTAAAGAACGGTGATGGATTAAACCCAGATCAGTTGACTGGGGGTGAGTGCTTACAATGTTCAACACTCCGTCCATCATTTCCTTTGGTTTTTGCTTTGTTCGCCATAAGTTGGCAGGGTATGCTCAGACGTGAGTCCCTTGCTCACTTTGCCACTGGATTCAAGCAAGCCTGGCTGAAATGCCAGAAACCGGTCCTAGGAAGCTTGTTTCTGGTCCAGGGAAGACTTGGCTTGGCAGTTCGGGCTGGACTGTTCCCATGAGGCACAGGGTCAGACTGATTTGCATATGGCCATGTCTGAACTGGGGTGGCAGAGTGGGCTAAAGAACGCTGATGGATTAAACCCAGATCAGTTGACTGGGGGTGAGTGCTTGCAATGTTCAACACTCCGTCCATCATTTTCTTTGGTTTTTGCTTTGTTCGCCATAAGTTGGCAGGGTATGCTCAGACGTGAGTCCCTTGCTCACTTTGCCACTGGATTCAAGCAAGCCTGGCTGAAGATGGCTGTAATGCCAGAAACCGGTCCTAGGAAGCTTGTTTCCGGACCAGGGAAGACATGGCTTGGCAGTTCGGGCTGGACTGTTCCCATGAGGCACAGGGTCAGACTGATTTGCATATGGCCATTTCTGAACTGGGGTGGCAGAGTGGGCTAAAGAACGGTGATGGATTAAACCCAGATCAGTTGACTGGGGGTGAGTGCTTGCAATGTTCAACACTCCGTCCATCATTTCCTTTGGTTTTTGCTTTGTTTGCCATAAGTTGGCAGGGTATGCTCAGACGTGAGTCCCTTGCTCACTTTGCCACTGGATTCAAGCAAGCCTGGCTGAAGACGGCTGAAATGTCAGAAACCGGTCCTAGGAAGCTTGTTTCCGGTCCAGGGAAGATATGGTTTGGCAGTTCGGGCTGGACTGTTCCCATGAGGCACAGGGTCAGACTGATTTGCATATGGCCATGTCTGAACTGCGGTGGCAGAGTGGGCTAAAGAACGGTGATGGATTAAACCCAGATCAGTTGACTGGGGGTGAGTGCTTGCAATGTTCAACACTCCGTCCATCATTTCCTTTGGTTTTTGTTTTGTTCGCCATAAATTGGCAGGGTATGCTCAGACGTAAGTCCCTTGCTCACTTTGCCACTGGATTCAAGCAAGCCTGGCTGAAGACGGCTGAAATGCCAGAAACCGGTCCTAGGAAGCTTGTTTCCGGTCCCGGGAAGACATGGCTTGGCAGTTCGGGCTGGACTGTTCCCATGAGGCACAGGGTCAGACTGATTTGCATATGGCCATGTCTGAACTGGGGTGGCAGAGTGGGCTAAAGAACGGTGATGGATTAAACCCAGATCAGTAGACTGGGGGTGAGTGCTTGCAATGTTCAACACTCCGTCCATCATTTCCTTTGGTTTTTGCTTTGTTCGCCATAAGTTGGCAGGGTATGCTCAGACGTGAGGCCCTTGCTCACTTTGCCACTGGATTCAAGCAAGCCTGGCTGAAGACGGCTGAAATGCCAGAAACCGGTCCTAGGAAGATTGTTTCCGGTCCAGGGAAGACATGGCTTGGCAGTTCGGGCTGGACTGTTCCCATGAGGCACAGGGTCAGACTGATTTGCATATGGCCATGTCTGAACTGGGGTGGCAGAGTGGGCTAAAGAACGGTGATGGATTAAACCCAGATCAGTTGACTGGGGGTGAGTGCTTGCTATGTTCAACACTCCGTCCATCATTTCCTTTGGTTTTTGCTTTGTTCGCCATAAGTTGGCAGGGTATGCTCAGACGTGAGTCCCTTGCTCACTTTGCCACTGGATTCAAGCAAGCCTGGCTGAAGACGGCTGAACTGCCAGAAACCGGTCCTAGGAAGCTTGTTTCCGGTCCAGGGAAGACATGGCTTTGTTAGTTCGGGCTGGACTGTTCCCATGAGGCACAGGGTCAGACTGATTTGCATATGGCCATGTCTGAACTGGGGTGGCAGAGTGGGCTAAAGAACGGTGATGGATTAAACCCAGATCAGTAGACTGGGGGTGAGTGCTTGCAATGTTCAACACTTCGTCCATCATTTCCTTTGGTTTTTGCTTTGTTTGCCATAAGTTGGCAGGGTATGCTCAGACGTGAGTCCCTTGCTCACTTTGCCACTGGATTCAAGCAAGCCTGGCTGAAATGCCAGAAACCGGTCCTAGGAAGCTTGTTTCCGGTCCAGGGAAGACATGGCTTGGCAGTTCGGGCTGGACTGTTCCCATGAGGCACAGGGTCAGACTGATTTGCATATGGCCATGTCTGAACTGGGGTGGCAGAGTGGGCTAAAGAACGGTAATGGATTAAACCCAGATCAGTTGACTGGGGGTGAGTGCTTGCAATGTTCAACACTCGGTCCATCATTTCCTTTGGTTTTTGCTATGTTCGCCATAAATTGGCAGGGTATGCCCAGACGTGAGTCCTTTGCTCACTTTGCCACTGGATTCAAGCAAGCCTGGCTGAAGACGGCTGAAATGCCAGAAACCGGTCCTAGGAAGCTTGTTTCCGGTCCAGGGAAGACATGGCTTGGCAGTTCGGGCTGGACTGTTCCCATGAGGCACAGGGTCAGACTGATTTGCATATGGCCATGTCTGAACTGGGGTGGCAGAGTGGGCTAAAGAACGGTGATGGATTAAACCCAGATCAGTTGACTGGGGGTGAGTGCTTGCAATGTTCAACACTCCGTCCATCATTTTCTTTGGTTTTTGCTTTGTTTGCAATAAGTTGGCAGGGTATGCTCAGACGTGAGTCCCTTGCTCACTTTGCCGCTGGATTTAAGCAAGCCTGGCTGAAGACGGCTGTAATGCCAGAAACCGGTCCTAGGAAGCTTGTTTCCGGTCCAGGGAAGACATGGCTTGGCAGTTCGGGCTGGACTGTTCCCATGAGGCGCAGGGTCAGACTGATTTGCATATGGCCATGTCTGAACTAGGGTGGCAGAGTGGGCTAAAGAACGGTAATGGATTAAACCCAGATCAGTTGACTGGGGGTGAGTGCTTGCAATGTTCAACACTCCGTCCATCATTTCCTTTGGTTTTTGCTTTGTTTGCCATAAATTGGCAGGGTATGCTCAGACGTGAGTCCCTTGCTCACTTTGCCACTGGATTCAAGCAAGCCTGGCTGAAGACGGCTGAAATGCCAGAAACCGGTCCTAGGAAGCTTGTTTCCGGACCAGGGAAGACATGGCTTGGCAGTTCGGGCTGGACTGTTCCCATGAGGCACAGGGTCAGACTGATTTGCATATGGCCATGTCTGAACTGGGGTGGCAGAGTGGGCTAAAGAATGGTGATGGATTAAACCCAGATCAGTTGACTGGGAGTGAGTGTTTGCAATGTTCAACACTCCGTCCATCATTTCCTTTGGTTTTTGCTTTGTTCGCCATAAGTTGGCAGGGTATGCTCAGACGTGAGTCCCTTGCTCACTTTGCCACTGGATTCAAGCAAGCCTGGCTGAAGACGGCTGAAATGCCAGAAACCGGTCCTAGGAAGCTTGTTTCTGGTCCAGGGACGACATGGCTTGGCAGTTCGGGCTGGACTGTTCCCATGAGGCACAGGGTCAGACTGATTTCCATATGGCCATGTCTGAACTGGGGTGGCAGAGTGGGCTAAAGAACGGTGATAGATTAAACCCAGATCAGTTGATTGGGGGTGAGTGCTTGCAATGTTCAACACTCCGTCCATCATTTCCTTTGGTTTTTGCTTTGTTCGCCATAAGTTGGCAGGGTATGCTCAGACGTGAGTCCCTTGCTCACTTTGCCACTGGATTCAAGCAAGCCTGGCTGAAATACCAGAAACCGGTCCTAGGAAGCTTGTTTCCGGTCCGGGGAAGACATGGCTTGGCAACTCGGGCTGGACTGTTCCCATGAGGCACAGGGTCAGACTGATTTGCATATGGCCATGTCTGAACTGGGGTAGCAGAGTGGGCTAAAGAACGGTGATGGATTAAACCCAGATCAGTTGACTGGGGGTGAGTGCTTACAATGTTCAACACTCCGTCCATCATTTCCTTTGGTTTTTGCTTTGTTCGCCATAAGTTGGCAGGGTATGCTCAGACGTGAGTCCCTTGCTCACTTTGCCACTGGATTCAAGCAAGCCTGGCTGAAATGCCAGAAACCGGTCCTAGGAAGCTTGTTTCTGGTCCAGGGAAGACTTGGCTTGGCAGTTCGGGCTGGACTGTTCCCATGAGGCACAGGGTCAGACTGATTTGCATATGGCCATGTCTGAACTGGGGTGGCAGAGTGGGCTAAAGAACGCTGATGGATTAAACCCAGATCAGTTGACTGGGGGTGAGTGCTTGCAATGTTCAACACTCCGTCCATCATTTTCTTTGGTTTTTGCTTTGTTCGCCATAAGTTGGCAGGGTATGCTCAGACGTGAGTCCCTTGCTCACTTTGCCACTGGATTCAAGCAAGCCTGGCTGAAGATGGCTGTAATGCCAGAAACCGGTCCTAGGAAGCTTGTTTCCAGACCAGGGAAGACATGGCTTGGCAGTTCGGGCTGGACTGTTCCCATGAGGCACAGGGTCAGACTGATTTGCATATGGCCATTTCTGAACTGGGGTGGCAGAGTGGGCTAAAGAACGGTGATGGATTAAACCCAGATCAGTTGACTGGGGGTGAGTGCTTGCAATGTTCAACACTCCGTCCATCATTTCCTTTGGTTTTTGCTTTGTTTGCCATAAGTTGGCAGGGTATGCTCAGACGTGAGTCCCTTGCTCACTTTGCCACTGGATTCAAGCAAGCCTGGCTGAAGACGGCTGAAATGTCAGAAACCGGTCCTAGGAAGCTTGTTTCCGGTCCAGGGAAGATATGGTTTGGCAGTTCGGGCTGGACTGTTCCCATGAGGCACAGGGTCAGACTGATTTGCATATGGCCATGTCTGAACTGCGGTGGCAGAGTGGGCTAAAGAACGGTGATGGATTAAACCCAGATCAGTTGACTGGGGGTGAGTGCTTGCAATGTTCAACACTCCGTCCATCATTTCCTTTGGTTTTTGTTTTGTTCGCCATAAATTGGCAGGGTATGCTCAGACGTAAGTCCCTTGCTCACTTTGCCACTGGATTCAAGCAAGCCTGGCTGAAGACGGCTGAAATGCCAGAAACCGGTCCTAGGAAGCTTGTTTCCGGTCCCGGGAAGACATGGCTTGGCAGTTCGGGCTGGACTGTTCCCATGAGGCACAGGGTCAGACTGATTTGCATATGGCCATGTCTGAACTGGGGTGGCAGAGTGGGCTAAAGAACGGTGATGGATTAAACCCAGATCAGTTGACTGGGGGTGAGTGCTTGCAATGTTCAACACTCCGTCCATCATTTCCTTTGGTTTTTGCTTTGTTCGCCATAAGTTGGCAGGGTATGCTCAGACGTGAGTCCCTTGCTCACTTTGCCACTGGATTCAAGCAAGCCTGGCTGAAGACGGCTGAAATGCCAGAAACCGGTCCTAGGAAGCTTGTTTCCGGTCCAGGGAAGACATGGCTTGGCAGTTCGGGCTGGACTGTTCCCATGAGGCACAGGGTCAGACTGATTTGCATATGGCCATGTCTGAACTGGGGTGGCAGAGTGGGCTAAAGAACGGTGATAGATTAAACCCAGATCAGTTGACTGGGGGTGAGTGCTTGCAATGTTCAACACTCCGTCCATCATTTCCTTTGGTTTTTGCTTTGTTCGCCATAAGTTGGCAGGGTATGCTCAGACGTGAGTCCCTTGCTCACTTTGCCACTGGATTCAAGCAAGCCTGGCTGAAGACGGCTGAAATGCCAGAAACCGGTCCTAGGAAGCTTGTTTCCGGTCCAGGGAAGACATGGCTTGGCAGTTCGGGCTGGACTGTTCCCATGAGGCACAGGATCAGACTGATTTGCATATGGCCATGTCTGAACTGGGGTGGCAGAGTGGGCTAAAGAACGGTGATGGATTAAACCCAGATCAGTTGACTGGGGGTGAGTGCTTGCTATGTTCAACACTCCGTCCATCATTTCCTTTGGTTTTTGCTTTGTTCGCCATAAGTTGGCAGGGTATGCTCAGACGTGAGTCCCTTGCTCACTTTGCCACTGGATTCAAGCAAGCCTGGCTGAAGACGGCTGAACTGCCAGAAACCGGTCCTAGGAAGCTTGTTTCCGGTCCAGGGAAGACATGGCTTTGTTAGTTCGGGCTGGACTGTTCCCATGAGGCACAGGGTCAGACTGATTTGCATATGGCCATGTCTGAACTGGGGTGGCAGAGTGGGCTAAAGAACGGTGATGGATTAAACCCAGATCAGTAGACTGGGGGTGAGTGCTTGCAATGTTCAACACTTCGTCCATCATTTCCTTTGGTTTTTGCTTTGTTTGCCATAAGTTGGCAGGGTATGCTCAGACGTGTGTCCCTTGCTCACTTTGCCACTGGATTCAAGCAAGCCTGGCTGAAATGCCAGAAACCGGTCCTAGGAAGCTTGTTTCCGGTCCAGGGAAGACATGGCTTGGCAGTTCGGGCTGGACTGTTCCCATGAGGCACAGGGTCAGACTGATTTGCATATGGCCATGTCTGAACTGGGGTGGCAGAGTGGGCTAAAGAACGGTGATGGATTAAACCCAGATTAGTTGACTGGGGGGTGAGTGCTTGCAATGTTCAACACTCCGTCTATCATTTCCTTTGGTTTTTGCTTTGTTCGCCATAAATTGGCAGGGTATGCTCAGATGTGAGTCCCTTGCTCACTTTGCCACTGGATTCAAGCAAGCCTGGCTGAAGACGGCGGAAATGCCAGAAACCGGTCCTAGGAAGCTTGGTTCCGGTCCCGGGAAGACATGGCTTGGCAGTTCGGGCTGGACTGTTCCCATGAGGCACAGGGTCAGACTGATTTGCATATGGCCATGTCTGAACTGGGGTGGCAGAGTGGGCTAAAGAACGGTGACGGATTAAACCCAGATCAGTTGACTGGGGGTGAGTGCTTGCAATGTTCAACACTCCATCCATCATTTCCTTTGGTTTTTGCTTTGTTCGCCATAAGTTGGCAGGGTATGCTCAGACGTGAGTCCCTTGCTCACTTTGCCACTGGATTCAAGCAAGCCTGGCTGAAGGCGGCTGAAATGCCAGAAACCGGTCCTAGGAAGCTTGTTTCCTGTCCAGGGAAGACATGGCTTGGCAGTTTGGGCTGGACTGTTCCCATGAGGCACAGGGTCAGACTGATTTGCATATGGCCATGTCTGAACTGGGATGGCAGAGTGGGCTAAAGAACGGTGATGGATTAAACTCAGATCAGTTGACTGGGGGTGAGTGCTTGCAATGTTCAACACTCCGTCCATCATTTCCTTTGGTTTTTGCTTTGTTCGCCATAAGTTGGCAGGTTATGCTCAGACGTGAGTCCCTTGCTCACTTTGCCACTGGATTCAAGCCAGCCTGGCTGAAGACGGCTGAAATGCCAGAAACCGGTCCTAGGAACCTTGTTTTCGGTCCAGGGAAGACATGGTTTGGCAGTTCGGGCTGGACTGTTCCCATGAGGCACAGGGTCAGACTGATTTGCATATGGCCATGTCTGAACTGGGGTGGCAGAGTGGGCTAAAGAACGGTGATGGATGAAACCCAGATCGGTTGACTAGGGGTGAGTGCTTGCAATGTTCAACACTCCGTCCATCATTTCCTTTGGTTTTTGCTTTGTTCGCCATAAGTTGGCAGGGTATGCTCAGACGTGAGTCCCTTGCTCGCTTTGCCACTGGATTCAAGCAAGCCTGGCTGAAGACGGCTGAAATGCCAGAAACCGGTCCTAGGAAGCTTGTTTCCGGTCCAGGGAAGACATGGCTTGGCAGTTCGGGCTGGACTGTTCCCATGAGGCACAGGGTCAGACTGATTTGCATATGGCCATGTCTGAACTGGGGTGGCAGAGTGGGCTAAAGAACGGTGATGGATTAAACCCAGATCAGTTGACTGGGGGTGAGTGCTTGCTATGTTCAACACTCCGTCCATCATTTCCTTTGGTTTTGGCTTTGTTCGCCATAAGTTGGCAGGGTATGCTCAGACGTGAGTCCCTTGCTCACTTTGCCACTGGATTCAAGCAAGCCTGGCTGAAGACGGCTGAAATGCCAGAAACCGGTCCTAGGAAGCTTGTTTCTGGTCCAGGGAAGACATGGCTTTGTTAGTTCGGGCTGGACTGTTCCCATGAGGCACAGGGTCAGACTGATTTGCATATGGCCATGTCTGAACTGGGGTGGCAGAGTGGGCTAAAGAACGGTGATGGATTAAACCCAGATCAGTTGACTGGGGGTGAGTGTTTGCAATGTTCAACACTCCGTTCATCATTTCCTTTGGTTTTTGCTTTGTTCGCCATAAGTTGGCAGGGTATGCTCAGACGTGAGTCCCTTGCTCACTTTGCCACTGGATTCAAGCAAGCCTGGCTGAAGACGGCTGAAATGCCAGAAACCGGTCCTAGGAAGCTTGTTTCCGGTCCAGGGAAGACATGGCTTGGCAGTTCGGGCTGGACTGTTCCCATGAGGCACAGGGTCAGACTGATTTGCATATGGCCATGTCTGAACTGGGGTGGCAGAGTGGGCTAAATAACGGTGATGGATTAAACCCAGATCAGTAGACTGGGGGTGAGTGCTTGCAATGTTCAACACTCCGTCCATCATTTCCTTTGGTTTTTGCTTTGTTTCCCATAAGTTGGCAGGGTATGCTCAGACGTGAGTCCCTTGCTCACTTTGCCACTGGATTCAAGCAAGCCTGGCTGAAATGCCAGAAACCGGTCCTAGGAAGCTTGTTTCCGGACCAGGGAAGACATGGCTTGGCAGTTCGGGCTGGATTGTTCCCATGAGGCACAGGGTCAGACTGATTTGCATATGGCCATGTCTGAACTGGGTTGGCAGAGTGGGCTAAAGAACGGTGATGGATTAAACCCAAATCAGTTGACTGGGGGTGAGTGCTTGCAATGTTCAACACTCTGTCCATCATTTCCTTTGGTTTTTGCTTTGTTCGCCATAAGTTGGCAGGGTATGCTCAGACGTGAGTCCCTTGCTCACTTTGCTACTGGATTCAAGCAAGCCTGGCTGAAGACGGCTGAAATTCCAGAAACCGGTCCTAGGAAGCTTGTTTCCGGTCCAGGGAAGACATGGCTTGGCAGTTCGGGCTGGATTGTTCCCATGAGGCACAGGGTCGGACTGATTTGCATATGGCCATGTCTGAACTGGGGTGGCCGAGTGGGCTGAAGAACGGCGATGGATTAAACCCAGATCGGTTGACTGGGGGTGAGTGCTTGCTATGTTCAACACTCCGTCCATCATTTCCTTTGGTTTTTGCTTTGTTCGCCATAAGTTGGCAGGGTATGCTCAGACGTGAGTCCCTTGCTCACTTTGCCACTGGATTCAAGCAAGCCTGGCTGAAGACGGCTGAAATGCCAGAAACTGGTCCTAGGAAGCTTGTTTCCGGTCCAGGGAAGACATGGCTTTGTTAGTTCGGGCTGGACTGTTCCTATGAGGCACAGGGTCAGACTGATTTGCATATGGCCATGTCTGAACTGGGTTGGCAGAGTGGGCTAAAGAACGGTGATGGATTAAACCCAGATCAGTTGACTGGGGGTGAGTGCTTGCAATGTTCAACACTCCGTCCATCATTTCCTTTGGTTTTTGCTTTGTTCGCCATAAGTTGGCAGGGTATGCTCAGACGTGAGTCCCTTGCTCACTTTGCCACTGGATTCAAGCAAGCCTTGCTGAAGACGGCTGAAATGCCAGAAACCGGTCCTAGGAAGCTTGTTTCCGGTCCAGGGAAGACATGGCTTGGCAGTTCGGGCTGGACTGTTCCCATGAGGCACAGGGTCAGACTGATTTGCATATGGCCATGTCTGAACTGGGGTGGCAGAGTGGGCTAAAGAACAGTGATGGATTAAACCCAGATCAGTTGACTGGGGGTGAGTGCTTGCAATGTTCAACACTCCGTCCATCATTTCCTTTGGTTTTTGCTTTGTTCGCCATAAGTTGGCAGGGTATGCTCAGACGTGAGTCCCTTGCTCACTTTGCCACTGGATTCATGCAAGCCTGGCTGAAATGCCAGAAACCGGACCTAGGAAGCTTGTTTCCGGTCCAGGGAAGACATGGCTTGGCAGTTCGGGCTGGACTGTTCCCATGAGGCACAGGGTCAGACTGATTTGCATATGGCCATGTCTGAACTGGGGTGGCAGAGTGGGCTAAAGAACGGTGATGGATTAAACCCAGATCAGTTGACTGGGGGTGAGTGCTTGCAATGTTCAACACTCCGTCCATCATTTCCTTTGGTTTTTGCTTTGTTCGTCATAAATTGGCAGGGTATGCTCAGACGTGAATCCCTTGCTCACTTTGCCACTGGATTCAAGCAAGCCTGGCTGAAGACGGCTGAAATGCCAGAAACCGGTCCTAGGAAGCTTGTTTCCAGTCCAGGGAAGACATGGCTTGGCAGTTCGGGCTGGACTGTTCCCATGAGGCACAGGGTCAGACTGATTTGCATATGGCCATGTCTGAACTGGGGTGGCAGAGTGGGCTAAAGAACGGTGATGGATTAAACCCAGATCTGTTGACTGGGGGTGAGTGCTTGCAATGTTCAACACTCCGTCCATCATTTCCTTTGGTTTTTGCTTTGTTTTCCATAAGTTGGCAGGGTATGCTCAGACGTGAGTCCCTTGCTCACTTTGCCACTGGATTCAAGCAAGCCTGGCTGAAGACGGCTGAAATGTCAGAAACCGGTCCTAGGAAGCTTGTTTCCGGTCCAGGGAAGACATGGTTTGGCAGTTTGGGCTGGACTGTTCCCATGAGGCACAGGGTCAGACTGATTTGCATATGGCCATGTCTGAACTGGGGTGGCAGAGTGGGCTAAAGAACGGTGATGGATTAAACCCAGATCAGTTGACTGGGGGTGAGTGCTTGCAATGTTTAACACTCCGTCCATCATTTCCTTTGGTTTTTGCTTTGTTCGCCATAAATTGGCAGGGTATGCTCAGACGTAAGTCCCTTGCTCACTTTGCCACTGGATTCAAGCAAGCCTGGCTGAAGACGGCTGAAATGCCAGAAACCGGTCCTAGGAAGCTTGTTTCCGGTCCAGGGAAGACATGGCTTGGCAGTTCGGGCTGGACTGTTCCCATGAGGCACAGGGTCAGACTGATTTGCATATGGCCATGTCTGAACTGGGGTGGCAGAGTGGGCTAAAGAACGGTGATGGATTAAACCCAGATCAGTTGACTGGGGGTGAGTGCTTGCAATGTTCAACACTCCGTCCATCATTTCCTTTGGTTTTTGCTTTGTTCGCCATAAGTTGGCAGGGTATGCTCAGACGTGAGTCCCTTGCTCACTTTGCCACTGGATTCAAGCAAGCCTGGCTGAAGGCGGCTGAAATGCCAGAAACCGGTCCTAGGAAGCTTGTTTCCTGTCCAGGGAAGACATGGCTTGGCAGTTCGGGCTGGACTGTTCCCATGAGGCACAGGGTCAGACTGATTTGCATATGGCCATGTCTGAACTGGGGTGGCAGAGTGGGCTAAAGAACGGTGATGGATTAAACCCAGATCAGTTGACTGGAGGTGAGTGCTTGCAATGTTCAACACTCCGTCCATCTTTTCCTTTGGTTTTTGCTTTGTTCGCCATAAGTTGGCAGGGTATGCTCAGACGTGAGTCCCTTGCTCGCTTTGCCACTGGATTCAAGCAAGCCTGGCTGAAGACGGCTGAAATGCCAGAAACCGGTCCTAGGAAGCTTGTTTCCGGTCCAGGGAAGACATGGCTTGGCAGTTCGGGCTGGACTGTTCCCATGAGGCACAGGGTCAGACTGATTTGCATATGGCCATGTCTGAACTGGGGTGGCAGAGTGGGCTAAAGAACGGTGATGGATTAAACCCAGATCAGTTGACTGGGGGTGAGTGCTTGCTATGTTCAACACTCCGTCCATCATTTCCTTTGGTTTTTGCTTTGTTCGCCATAAGTTGGCAGGGTATGCTCAGACGTGAGTCCTTTGCTCACTTTGCCACTGGATTCAAGCAAGCCTGGCTGAAGACGGCTGAAATGCCAGAAACCGGTCCTAGGAAGCTTGTTTCCGGTCCAGGGAAGACATGGCTTTGTTAGTTCGGGCTGGACTGTTCCCATGAGGCACAGGGTCAGACTGATTTGCATATGGCCATGTCTGAACTGGGGTGGCAGAGTGGGCTAAAGAACGGTGATGGATTAAACCCAGATCAGTTGACTGGGGGTGTGTGCTTGCAATGTTCAACACTCCGTTCATCATTTCCTTTGGTTTTTGCTTTGTTCGCCATAAGTTGGCAGGGTATGCTCAGACGTGAGTCCCTTGCTCACTTTGCCACTGGATTCAAGCAAGCCTGGCTGAAGACGGCTGAAATGCCAGAAACCGGTCCTAGGAAGCTTGTTTCCGGTCCAGGGAAGACATGGTTTGGCAGTTCGGGCTGGACTGTTCCCATGAGGAACAGGGTCAGACTGATTTGCATATGGCCATGTCTGAACTGGGGTGGCAGAGTGGGCTAAAGAACGTTGATGGATTAAACCCAGATCAGTAGACTGGGGGTGAGTGCTTGCAATGTTCAACACTCCGTCCATCATTTCCTTTGGTTTTTGCTTTGTTTGCCATAAGTTGGCAGGGTATGCTCAGACGTGAGTCCCTTGCTCACTTTGCCACTGGATTCAAGCAAGCCTGGCTGAAATGCCAGAAACCGGTCCGAGGAAGCTTGTTTCCGGACCAGGGAAGACATGTCTTGGCAGTTCGGGCTAGACTGTTCCCATGAGGCACAGGGTCAGACTGATTTGCATATGGCCATGTCTGAACTGGGGTGGCAGAGTGGGCTAAAGAACGGTGATGGATTAAACCCAGATCAGTTGACTGGGGGTGAGTGCTTGCTATGTTCAACACTCCGTCCATCATTTCCTTTGGTTTTTGCTTTGTTCGCCATAAGTTGGCAGGGTATGCTCAGACGTGAGTCCCTTGCTCACTTTGCCACTGGATTCAAGCAAGCCTGGCTGAAGACGGCTGAACTGCCAGAAACCGGTCCTAGGAAGCTTGTTTCCAGTCCAGGGAAGACATGGCTTTGTTAGTTCGGGCTGGACTGTTCCCATGAGGCACAGGGTCAGACTGATTTGCATATGGCCATGTCTGAACTGGGGTGGCAGAGTGGGCTAAAGAACGGTGATGGATTAAACCCAGATCAGTTGACTGGGGGTGTGTGCTTGCAATGTTCAACACTCCGTTCATCATTTCCTTTGGTTTTTGCTTTGTTCGCCATAAGTTGGCAGGGTATGCTCAGACGTGAGTCCCTTGCTCACTTTGCCACTGGATTCAAGCAAGCCTGGCTGAAGACGGCTGAAATGCCAGAAACCGGTCCTAGGAAGCTTGTTTCCGGTCCAGGGAAGACATGGTTTGGCAGTTCGGGCTGGACTGTTCCCATGAGGCACAGGGTCAGACTGATTTGCATATGGCCATGTCTGAACTGGGGTGGCAGAGTGGGCTAAAGAACGGTGATGGATTAAACCCAGATCAGTAGACTGGGGGTGAGTGCTTGCAATGTTCAACACTCCGTCCATCATTTCCTTTGGTTTTTGCTTTGTTTGCCATAAGTTGGCAGGGTATGCTCAGACGTGAGTCCCTTGCTCACTTTGCCACTGGATTCAAGCAAGCCTGGCTGAAATGCCAGAAACCGGTCCGAGGAAGCTTGTTTCCGGACCAGGGAAGACATGGCTTGGCAGTTCGGGCTAGACTGTTCCCATGAGGCACAGGGTCAGACTGATTTGCATATGGGCATGTCTGAACTGGGGTGGCAGAGTGGGCTAAAGAACGGTGATGGATTAAACCCAGATCAGTTGACTGGGGGTGAGTGCTTGCTATGTTCAACACTCCGTCCATCATTTCCTTTGGTTTTTGCTTTGTTCGCCATAAGTTGGCAGGGTATGCTCAGACGTGAGTCCCTTGCTCACTTTGCCACTGGATTCAAGCAAGCCTGGCTGAAGACGGCTGAACTGCCAGAAACCGGTCCTAGGAAGCTTGTTTCCGGTCCAGGGAAGACATGGCTTTGTTAGTTCGGGCTGGACTGTTCCCATGAGGCACAGGGTCAGACTGATTTGCATATGGCCATGTCTGAACTGGGGTGGCAGAGTGGGCTAAAGAACAGTGATGGATTAAACCCAGATCAGTTGACTGGGGGTGAGTGCTTGCAATGTTCAACACGACGTTCATCATTTCCTTTGGTTTTTGCTTTGTTTGCCATAAGTTGGCAGGGTATGCTCAGACGTGAGTCCCTTGCTCACTTTGCCACTGGATTCAAGCAAGCCTGGCTGAAGACGGCTGAAATGCCAGAAACCGGTCCTAGGAAGCTTGTTTCCGGTCCAGGGAAGACATGGCTTGGCAGTTCGGGCTGGACTGTTCCCATGAGGCACAGGGTCAGACTGATTTGCATATGGCCATGTCTGAACTGGGGTGGCAGAGTGGGCTAAAGAACGGTGATGGATTAAACCCAGATCAGTAGACTGGGGGTGAGTGCTTGCAATGTTCAACACTTCGTCCATCATTTCCTTTGGTTTTTGCTTTGTTTGCCATAAGTTGGCAGGGTATGCTCAGACGTGAGTCCCTTGCTCACTTTGCCACTGGATTCAAGCAAGCCTGGCTGAAATGCCAGAAACCGGTCCTAGGAAGCTTGTTTCCGGTCCAGGGAAGACATGGCTTGGCAGTTCGGGCTGGACTGTTCCCATGAGGCACAGGGTCAGACTGATTTGCATATGGCCATGTCTGAACTGGGGTGGCAGAGTGGGCTAAAGAACGGTGATGGATTAAACCCAGATCAGTTGACTGGGGGTGAGTGCTTGCAATGTTCAACACTCCGTCCATCATTTCCTTTGGTTTTTGCTATGTTCGCCATAAATTGGCAGGGTATGCCCAGACGTGAGTCCCTTGCTCACTTTGCCACTGGATTCAAGCAAGCCTGGCTGAAGACGGCTGAAATGCCAGAAACCGGTCCTAGGAAGCTTGTTTCCGGTCCAGGGAAGACATGGCTTGGCAGTTCGGGCTGGACTGTTCCCATGAGGCACAGGGTCAGACTGATTTGCATATGGCCATGTCTGAACTGGGGTGGCAGAGTGGGCTAAAGAACGGTGATGGATTAAACCCAGATCAGTTGACTGGGGGTGAGTGCTTGCAATGTTCAACACTCCGTCCATCATTTCCTTTGGTTTTTGCTTTGTTCGCCATAAGTTGGCAGGGTATGCTCAGACGTGAGTCCTTTGCTCACTTTGCCACTGGATTCAAGCAAGCCTGGCTGAAGACGGCTGAAATGCCAGAAACCGGTCCTAGGAAGCTTGTTTCCGGTCCAGGGAAGACATGGCTTTGTTAGTTCGGGCTGGACTGTTCCCATGAGGCACAGGGTCAGACTGATTTGCATATGGCCATGTCTGAACTGGGGTGGCAGAGTGGGCTAAAGAACGGTGATGGATTAAACCAAGATCAGTTGACTGGGGGTGTGTGCTTGCAATGTTCAACACTCCGTTCATCATTTCCTTTGGTTTTTGCTTTGTTCGCCATAAGTTGGCAGGGTATGCTCAGACGTGAGTCCCTTGCTCACTTTGCCACTGGATTCAAGCAAGCCTGGCTGAAGACGGCTGAAATGCCAGAAACCGGTCCTAGGAAGCTTGTTTCCGGTCCAGGGAATACATGGTTTGGCAGTTCGGGCTGGACTGTTCCCATGAGGCACAGGGTCAGACTGGTTTGCATATGGCCATGTCTGAACTGGGGTGGCAGAATGGGCTAAAGAACGGTGATGGATTAAACCCAGATCAGTAGACTGGGGGTGAGTGCTTGCAATGTTCAACACTCCGTCCATCATTTCCTTTGGTTTTTGCTTTGTTTGCCATAAGTTGGCAGGGTATGCTCAGACGTGAGTCCCTTGCTCACTTTGCCACTGGATTCAAGCAAGCCTGGCTGAAATGCCAGAAACCGGTCCGAGGAAGCTTGTTTCCGGACCAGGGAAGACATGGCTTGGCAGTTCGGGCTGGACTGTTCCCATGAGGCACAGGGTCAGACTGATTTGCATATGGCCATGTCTGAACTGGGGTGGCAGAGTGGGCTAAAGAACGGTGATGGATTAAACCCAGATCAGTTGACTGGGGGTGAGTGCTTGCAATGTTCAACACTCCGTCCATCATTTCCTTTGGTTTTTGCTTTGTTCGCCATAAGTTGGCAGGGTATGCTCAGATGTGAGTCCCTTGCTCACTTTGCTACTGGATTCAAGCAAGCCTGGCTGAAGACGGCTGAAATGCCAGAAACCGGTCCTAGGAAGCTTGTTTTCGGTCCAGGGAAGACATGGCTTTGTTAGTTCGGGCTGGACTGTTCCCATGAGGCACAGGGTCAGACTGATTTGCATATGGCCATGTCTGAACTGGGGTGGCAGAGTGGGCTAAAGAACGGTGATGGATTAAACCAAGATCAGTTGACTGGGGGTGTGTGCTTGCAATGTTCAACACTCCGTTCATCATTTCCTTTGGTTTTTGCTTTGTTCGCCATAAGTTGGCAGGGTATGCTCAGACGTGAGTCCCTTGCTCACTTTGCCACTGGATTCAAGCAAGCCTGGCTGAAGACGGCTGAAATGCCAGAAACCGGTCCTAGGAAGCTTGTTTCCGGTCCAGGGAAGACATGGTTTGGCAGTTCGGGCTGGACTGTTCCCATGAGGCACAGGGTCAGACTGGTTTGCATATGGCCATGTCTGAACTGGGGTGGCAGAGTGGGCTAAAGAACGGTGATGGATTAAACCCAGATCAGTAGACTGGGGGTGAGTGCTTGCAATGTTCAACACTCCGTCCATCATTTCCTTTGGTTTTTGCTTTGTTTGCCATAAGTTGGCAGGGTATGCTCAGACGTGAGTCCCTTGCTCACTTTGCCACTGGATTCAAGCAAGCCTGGCTGAAATGCCAGAAACCGGTCCGAGGAAGCTTGTTTCCGGACCAGGGAAGACATGGCTTGGCAGTTCGGGCTGGACTGTTCCCATGAGGCACAGGGTCAGACTGATTTGCATATGGCCATGTCTGAACTGGGGTGGCAGAGTGGGCTAAAGAACGGTGATGGATTAAACCCAGATCAGTTGACTGGAGGTGAGTGCTTGCAATGTTCAACACTCCGTCCATCATTTCCTTTGGTTTTTGCTTTGTTCGCCATAAGTTGGCAGGGTATGCTCAGATGTGAGTCCCTTGCTCACTTTGCTACTGGATTCAAGCAAGCCTGGCTGAAGACGGCTGAAATGCCAGAAACCGGTCCTAGGAAGCTTGTTTTCGGTCCATGGAAGACATGGCTTGGCACTTCGGGCTGGACTGTTCCCATGAGGCACAGGGTCAGACTGATTTGCATATGGCCATGTCTGAACTGGGGTGGCAGAGTGGGCTAAAGAACGGTGATGGATTAAACCCAGATCAGTTGACTGGGGGTGAGTGCTTGCAATGTTCAACACTCCGTCCATCATTTCCTTTGGTTCTTGCTTTGTTCGCCATAAGTTGGCAGGGTATGCTCAGACGTGAGGCCCTTGCTCACTTTGCCACTGGATTCAAGCAAGCCTGGCTGAAGACGGCTGAAATTCCAGAAACCGGTCCTAGGAAGCTTGTTTCCGGTCCAGGGAAGACATGGCTTGGCAGTTCGGGCTGGATTGTTCCCATGAGGCACAGGGTCAGACTGATTTGCATATGGCCATGTCTGAACTGGGGTGGCCGAGTGGGCTAAAGAACGGTGATGGATTAAACCCAGATCGGTTGACTGGGGGTGAGTGCTTGCTATGTTCAACACTCCGTCCATCATTTCCTTTGGTTTTTGCTTTGTTCGCCATAAGTTGGCAGGGTATGCTCAGACGTGAGTCCCTTGCTCACTTTGCCACTGGATTCAAGCAAGCCTGGCTGAAGACGGCTGAAATGTCAGAAACCGGTCCTAGGAAGCTTGTTTCCGGTCCAGGGAAGACATGCTTTGGCAGTTCGGGCTGGACTGTTCCCATGAGGCACAGGGTCAGACTGATTTGCATATGGCCATGTCTGAACTGCGGTGGCAGAGTGGGCTAAAGAACGGTGATGGATTAAACCCAGATCAGTTGACTGGGGGTGAGTGCTTGCAATGTTCAACACTCCGTCCATCATTTCCTTTGATTTTTGTTTTGTTCGCCATAAATTGGCAGGGTATGCTCAGACGTAAGTCCCTTGCTCACTTTGCCACTGGATTCAAGCAAGCCTGGCTGAAGACGGCTGAAATGCCAGAAAGCGGTCCTAGGAACCTTGTTTCCGGTCCCGGGAATACATGTCTTGGCAGTTCGGACTGGACTGTTCCCATGAGGCACAGGGTCAGACTGATTTGCATATGGCCATGTCTGAACTGGGGTGGCAGAGTGGGCTAAAGAACGGTGATGGATTAAACCCAGATCAGTTGACTGGGGGTGAGTGCTTGCAATGTTCAACACTCCGTCCATCATTTCCTTTGGTTTTTGCTTTGTTCGCCATAAGTTGGCAGGGTATGCTCAGACGTGAGTCCCTTGCTCACTTTGCCACTGGATTCAAGCAAGCCTGGCTGAAGACGGCTGAAATGCCAGAAACTGGTCCTAGGAAGCTTGTTTCCTGTCCAGGGAAGACATGGCTTGGCAGTTCGGGCTGGACTGTTCCCATGAGGCACAGGGTCAGACTGATTTGCATATGGCCATGTCTGAACTGGGGTGGCAGAGTGGGCTAAAGAACGGTGATGGATTAAACCCAGATCAGTTGACTGGGGGTGAGTGCTTGCAATGTTCAACACTCCGTCCGTCATTTCCTTTGGTTTTTGCTTTGTTCGCCATAAGTTGGCAGGGTATGCTCAGACGTGAGTCCCTTGCTCACTTTGCCACTGGATTCAAGCAAGCCTGGCTGAAGACGGCTGAAATGCCAGAAACCGGTCCTAGGAAGCTTGTTTCCGGTCCAGGGAAGACATGGCTTGGCAGTTCGGGCCGGACTGTTCCCATGAGGCACAGGGTCAGACTGATTTGCATATGGCCATGTCTGAACTGGGGTGGCAGAGTGGGCTAAAGAACGGTGATAGATTAAACCCAGATCAGTTGACTGGGGGTGAGTGCTTGCAATGTTCAACACTCCGTCCATCATTTCCTTTGATTTTTGCTTTGTTCGCCATAAGTTGGCAGGGTATGCTCAGACGTGAGGCCCTTGCTCACTTTGCCACTGGATTCAAGCAAGCCTGGCTGAAGACGGCTGAAATGCCAGAAACCGGTCCTAGGAAGATTGTTTCCGGTCCAGGGAAGACATGGCTTGGCAGTTCGGGCTGGACTGTTCCCATGAGGCACAGGGTCAGACTGATTTGCATATGGCCATGTCTGAACTGGGGTGGCAGAGTGGGCTAAAGAACGGTGATGGATTAAACCCAGATCAGTTGACTGGGGGTGAGTGCTTGCTATGTTCAACACTCCGTCCATCATTTCCTTTGGTTTTTGCTTTGTTCGCCATAAGTTGGCAGGGTATGCTCAGACGTGAGTCCCTTGCTCACTTTGCCACTGGATTCAAGCAAGCCTGGCTGAAGACGGCTGAACTGCCAGAAACCGGTCCTAGGAAGCTTGTTTCCGGTCCAGGGAAGACATGGCTTTGTTAGTTCGGGCTGGACTGTTCCCATGAGGCACAGGGTCAGACTGATTTGCATATGGCCATGTCTGAACTGGGGTGGCAGAGTGGGCTAAAGAACAGTGATGGATTAAACCCAGATCAGTTGACTGGGGGTGAGTGCTTGCAATGTTCAACACTCCGTTCATCATTTCCTTTGGTTTTTGCTTTGTTTGCCATAAGTTGGCAGGGTATGCTCAGACGTGAGTCCCTTGCTCACTTTGCCACTGGATTCAAGCAAGCCTGGCTGAAGACGGCTGAAATGCCAGAAACCGGTCCTAGGAAGCTTGTTTCCGGTCCAGGGAAGACATGGCTTGGCAGTTCGGGCTGGACTGTTCCCATGAGGCACAGGGTCAGACTGATTTGCATATGGCCATGTCTGAACTGGGGTGGCAGAGTGGGCTAAAGAACGGTGATGGATTAAACCCAGATCAGTAGACTGGGGGTGAGTGCTTGCAATGTTCAACACTTCGTCCATCATTTCCTTTGGTTTTTGCTTTGTTTGCCATAAGTTGGCAGGGTATGCTCAGACGTGAGTCCCTTGCTCACTTTGCCACTGGATTCAAGCAAGCCTGGCTGAAATGCCAGAAACCGGTCCTAGGAAGCTTGTTTCCGGTCCAGGGAAGACATGGCTTGGCAGTTCGGGCTGGACTGTTCCCATGAGGCACAGGGTCAGACTGATTTGCATATGGCCATGTCTGAACTGGGGTGGCAGAGTGGGCTAAAGAACGGTGATGGATTAAACCCAGATCAGTTGACTGGGGGTGAGTGCTTGCAATGTTCAACACTCCGTCCATCATTTCCTTTGGTTTTTGCTATGTTCGCCATAAATTGGCAGGGTATGCCCAGACGTGAGTCCCTTGCTCACTTTGCCACTGGATTCAAGCAAGCCTGGCTGAAGACGGCTGAAATGCCAGAAACCGGTCCTAGGAAGCTTGTTTCCGGTCCAGGGAAGACATGTCTTGGCAGTTCGGGCTGGACTGTTCCCATGAGGCACAGGGTCAGACTGATTTGCATATGGCCATGTCTGAACTGGGGTGGCAGAGTGGGCTAAAGAACGGTGATGGATTAAACCCAGATCAGTTGACTGGGGGTGAGTGCTTGCAATGTTCAACACTCGGTCCATCATTTTCTTTGGTTTTTGCTTTGTTTGCAATAAGTTGGCAGGGTATGCTCAGACGTGAGTCCCTTGCTCACTTTGCCGCTGGATTCAAGCAAGCCTGGCTGAAGACGGCTGTAATGCCAGAAACCGGTCCTAGGAAGCTTGTTTCCGGTCCAGGGAAGACATGGCTTGGCAGTTCGGGCTGGACTGTTCCCATGAGGCGCAGGGTCAGACTGATTTGCATATGGCCATGTCTGAACTAGGGTGGCAGAGTGGGCTAAAGAACGGTAATGGATTAAACCCAGATCAGTTGACTGGGGGTGAGTGCTTGCAATGTTCAACACTCCGTCCATCATTTCCTTTGGTTTTTGCTTTGTTTGCCATAAATTGGCAGGGTATACTCAGACGTGAGTCCCTTGCTCACTTTGCCACTGGATTCAAGCAAGCCTGGCTGAAGACGGCTGAAATACCAGAAACCGGTCCTAGGAAGCTTGTTTCCGGTCCAGGGAAGACATGGCTTGGCAGCTCGGGCTGGACAGTTCCCATGAGGCACAGGGTCAGACTGATTTGCATATGGCCATGTCTGAACTGGGGTAGCAGAGTGGGCTAAAGAACGGTGATGGATTAAACCCAGATCAGTTGACTGGGGGTGAGTGCTTACAATGTTCAACACTCCGTCCATCATTTCCTTTGGTTTTTGCTTTGTTCGCCATAAGTTGGCAGGGTATGCTCAGACGTGAGTCCCTTGCTCACTTTGCCACTGGATTCAAGCAAGGCTGGCTGAAATGCCAGAAACCGGTCCTAGGAAGCTTGTTTCTGGTCCAGGGAAGACTTGGCTTGGCAGTTCGGGCTGGACTGTTCCCATGAGGCACAGGGTCAGACTGATTTGCATATGGCCATGTCTGAACTGGGGTGGCAGAGTGGGCTAAAGAACGGTGATGGATTAAACCCAGATCAGTTGACTGGGGGTGAGTGCTTGCAATGTTCAACACTCCGTCAATCATTTCCTTTGGTTTTTGCTTTGTTCGCCATAAGTTGGCAGGGTATGCTCAGACGTGAGTCCCTTGCTCACTTTGCCACTGGATTCAAGCAAGCCTGGCTGAAGATGGCTGTAATGCCAGAAACCGGTCCTAGGAAGCTTGTTTCCGGACCAGGGAAGACATGGCTTGGCAGTTCGGGCTGGACTGTTCCCATGAGGCACAGGGTCAGACTGATTTGCATATGGCCATTTCTGAACTGGGGTGGCAGAGTGGGCTAAAGAACGGTGATGGATTAAACCCAGATCAGTTGACTGGGGGTGAGTGCTTGCAATGTTCAACACTCCGTCCATCATTTCCTTTGGTTTTTGCTTTGTTTGCCATAAGTTGGCAGGGTATGCTCAGACGTGAGTCCCTTGCTCACTTTGCCACTGGATTCAAGCAAGCCTGGCTGAAGACGGCTGAAATGTCAGAAACCGGTCCTAGGAAGCTTGTTTCCGGTCCAGGGAAGATATGGTTTGGCAGTTCGGACTGGACTGTTCCCATGAGGCACAGGGTCAGACTGATTTGCATATGGCCATGTCTGAACTGCGGTGGCAGAGTGGGCTAAAGAACGGTGATGGATTAAACCCAGATCAGTTGACTGGGGGTGAGTGCTTGCAATGTTCAACACTCCGTCCATCATTTCCTTTGGTTTTTGCTTTGTTCGCCATAAGTTGGCAGGGTATGCTCAGACGTGAGTCCCTTGCTCACTTTGCCACTGGATTCAAGCAAGCCTGGCTGAAGACGGCTGAAATGCCAGAAACCGGTCCTAGGAAGCTTGTTTCCGGTCCAGGGAAGACATGGCTTGGCAGTTCGGGCTGGACTGTTCCCATGAGGCACAGGGTCAGACTGATTTGCATATGGCCATGTCTGAACTGGGGTGGCAGAGTGGGCTAAAGAACGGTGATAGATTAAACCCAGATCAGTTGACTGGGGGTGAGTGCTTGCAATGTTCAACACTCCGTCCATCATTTCCTTTGGTTTTTGCTTTGTTCGCCATAAGTTGGCAGGGTATGCTCAGACGTGAGTCCCTTGCTCACTTTGCCACTGGATTCAAGCAAGCCTGGCTGAAGACGGCTGAAATGCCAGAAACCGGTCCTAGGAAGCTTGTTTCCGGTCCAGGGAAGACATGGCTTGGCAGTTCGGGCTGGACTGTTCCCATGAGGCACAGGGTCAGACTGATTTGCATATGGCCATGTCTGAACTGGGGTGGCAGAGTGGGCTAAAGAACGGTGATGGATAAACCCAGATCAGTTGACTGGGGGTGAGTGCTTGCTATGTTCAACACTCCGTCCATCATTTCCTTTGGTTTTTGCTTTGTTCGCCATAAGTTGGCAGGGTATGCTCAGACGTGAGTCCCTTGCTCACTTTGCCACTGGATTCAAGCAAGCCTGGCTGAAGACGGCTGAACTGCCAGAAACCGGTCCTAGGAAGCTTGTTTCCGGTCCAGGGAAGACATGGCTTTGTTAGTTCGGGCTGGACTGTTCCCATGAGGCACAGGGTCAGACTGATTTGCATATGGCCATGTCTGAACTGCGGTGGCAGAGTGGGCTAAAGAACGGTGATGGATTAAACCCAGATCAGTTGACTGGGGGTGAGTGCTTGCAATGTTCAACACTCCGTCCATCATTTCCTTTGGTTTTTGTTTTGTTCGCCATAAATTGGCAGGGTATGCTCAGACGTAAGTCCCTTGCTCACTTTGCCACTGGATTCAAGCAAGCCTGGCTGAAGACGGCTGAAATGCCAGAAAGCGGTCCTAGGAAGCTTGTTTCCGGTGCCGGGAATACATGTCTTGGCAGTTCGGACTGGACTGTTCCCATGAGGCACAGGGTCAGACTGATTTGCATATGGCCATGTCTGAACTGGGGTGGCAGAGTGGGCTAAAGAACGGTGATGGATTAAACCCAGATCAGTTGACTGGGGGTGAGTGCTTGCAATGTTCAACACTCCGTCCATCATTTCCTTTGGTTTTTGCTTTGTTCGCCATAAGTTGGCAGGGTATGCTCAGACGTGAGTCCCTTGCTCACTTTGCCACTGGATTCAAGCAAGCCTGGCTGAAGACGGCTGAAATGCCAGAAACTGGTCCTAGGAAGCTTGTTTCCGGTCCAGGGAAGACATGGCTTGGCAGTTCGGGCTGGACTGTTCCCATGAGGCACAGGGTCAGACTGATTTGCATATGGCCATGTCTGAACTGGGGTGGCAGAGTGGGCTAAAGAACGGTGATGGATTAAACCCAGATCAGTTGACTGGGGGTGAGTGCTTGCAATGTTCAACACTCCGTCCATCATTTCCTTTGGTTTTTGCTTTGTTCGCCATAAGTTGGCAGGGTATGCTCAGACGTGAGTCCCTTGCTCACTTTGCCACTGGATTCAAGCAAGCCTGGCTGAAGACGGCTGAAATGCCAGAAACCGGTCCTAGGAAGCTTGTTTCCGGTCCAGGGAAGACATGGCTTGGCAGTTCGGGCCGGACTGTTCCCATGAGACACAGGGTCAGACTGATTTGCATATGGCCATGTCTGAACTGGGGTGGCAGAGTGGGCTAAAGAACGGTGATAGATTAAACCCAGATCAGTTGACTGGGGGTGAGTGCTTGCAATGTTCAACACTCCGTCCATCATTTCCTTTGGTTTTTGCTTTGTTCGCCATAAGTTGGCAGGGTATGCTCAGACGTGAGGCCCTTGCTCACTTTGCCACTGGATTCAAGCAAGCCTGGCTGAAGACGGCTGAAATGCCAGAAACCGGTCCTAGGAAGCTTGTTTCCGGTCCAGGGAAGACATGGCTTTGTTAGTTCGGGCTGGACTGTTCCCATGAGGCACAGGGTCAGACTGATTTGCATATGGCCATGTCTGAACTGGGGTGGCAGAGTGGGCTAAAGAACAGTGATGGATTAAACCCAGATCAGTTGACTGGGGGTGAGTGCTTGCAATGTTCAACACTCCGTTCATCATTTCCTTTGGTTTTTGCTTTGTTTGCCATAAGTTGGCAGGGTATGCTCAGACGTGAGTCCCTTGCTCACTTTGCCACTGGATTCAAGCAAGCCTGGCTGAAGACGGCTGAAATGCCAGAAACCGGTCCTAGGAAGCTTGTTTCCAGTCCAGGGAAGACATGGCTTGGCAGTTCGGGCTGGACTGTTCCCATGAGGCACAGGGTCAGACTGATTTGCATATGGCCATGTCTGAACTGGGGTGGCAGAGTGGGCTAAAGAACGGTGATGGATTAAACCCAGATCAGTAGACTGGGGGTGAGTGCTTGCAATGTTCAACACTTCGTCCATCATTTCCTTTGGTTTTTGCTTTGTTTGCCATAAGTTGGCAGGGTATGCTCAGACGTGAGTCCCTTGCTCACTTTGCCACTGGATTCAAGCAAGCCTGGCTGAAATGCCAGAAACCGGTCCTAGGAAGCTTGTTTCCGGTCCAGGGAAGACATGGCTTGGCAGTTCGGGCTGGACTGTTCCCATGAGGCACAGGGTCGACTGATTTGCATATGGCCATGTCTGAACTGGGGTGGCAGAGTGGGCTAAAGAACGGTGATGGATTAAACCCAGATCAGTTGACTGGGGGTGAGTGCTTGCAATGTTCAACACTCCGTCCATCATTTCCTTTGGTTTTTGCTATGTTCGCCATAAATTGGCAGGGTATGCCCAGACGTGAGTCCCTTGCTCACTTTGCCACTGGATTCAAGCAAGCCTGGCTGAAGACGGCTGAAATGCCAGAAACCGGTCCTAGGAAGCTTGTTTCCGGTCCAGGGAAGACATGGCTTGGCAGTTCGGGCTGGACTGTTCCCATGAGGCACAGGGTCAGACTGATTTGCATATGGCCATGTCTGAACTGGGGTGGCAGAGTGGGCTAAAGAACGGTGATGGATTAAACCCAGATCAGTTGACTGGGGGTGAGTGCTTGCAATGTTCAACACTCGGTCCATCATTTTCTTTGGTTTTTGCTTTGTTTGCAATAAGTTGGCAGGGTATGCTCAGACGTGAGTCCCTTGCTCACTTTGCCGCTGGATTCAAGCAAGCCTGGCTGAAGACGGCTGTAATGCCAGAAACCGGTCCTAGGAAGCTTGTTTCCGGTCCAGGGAAGACATGGCTTGGCAGTTCGGGCTGGACTGTTCCCATGAGGCGCAGGGTCAGACTGATTTGCATATGGCCATGTCTGAACTAGGGTGGCAGAGTGGGCTAAAGAACGGTAATGGATTAAACCCAGATCAGTTGACTGGGGGTGAGTGCTTGCAATGTTCAACACTCCGTCCATCATTTCCTTTGGTTTTTGCTTTGTTTGCCATAAATTGGCAGGGTATGCTCAGACGTGAGTCCCTTGCTCACTTTGCCACTGGATTCAAGCAAGCCTGGCTGAAGACGGCTGAAATGCCAGAAACCGGTCCTAGGAAGCTTGTTTCCGGACCAGGGAAGACATGGCTTGGCAGTTCGGGCTGGACTGTTCCCATGAGGCACAGGGTCAGACTGATTTGCATATGGCCATGTCTGAACTGGGGTGGCAGAGTGGGCTAAAGAATGGTGATGGATTAAACCCAGATCAGTTGACTGGGAGTGAGTGCTTGCAATGTTCAACACTCCGTCCATAATTTCCTTTGGTTTTTGCTTTGTTCGCCATAAGTTGGCAGGGTATGCTCAGACGTGAGTCCCTTGCTCACTTTGCCACTGGATTCAAGCAAGCCTGGCTGAAGACGGCTGAAATGCCAGAAACCGGTCCTAGGAAGCTTGTTTCCGGTCCAGGGACGACATGGCTTGGCAGTTCGGGCTGGACTGTTCCCATGAGGCACAGGGTCAGACTGATTTCCATATGGCCATGTCTGAACTGGGGTGGCAGAGTGGGCTAAAGAACGGTGATAGATTAAACCCAGATCAGTTGATTGGGGGTGAGTGCTTGCAATGTTCAACACTCCGTCCATCATTTCCTTTGGTTTTTGCTTTGTTCGCCATAAGTTGGCAGGGTATGCTCAGACATGAGTCCCTTGCTCACTTTGCCACTGGATTCAAGCAAGCCTGGCTGAAGACGGCTGAAATACCAGAAACCGGTCCTAGGAAGCTTGTTTCCGGTCCAGGGAAGACATGGCTTGGCAGCTCGGGCTGGACAGTTCCCATGAGGCACAGGGTCAGACTGATTTGCATATGGCCATGTCTGAACTGGGGTAGCAGAGTGGGCTAAAGAACGGTGATGGATTAAACCCAGATCAGTTGACTGGGGGTGAGTGCTTACAATGTTCAACACTCCGTCCATCATTTCCTTTGGTTTTTGCTTTGTTCGCCATAAGTTGGCAGGGTATGCTCAGACGTGAGTCCCTTGCTCACTTTGCCACTGGATTCAAGCAAGCCTGGCTGAAATGCCAGAAACCGGTCCTAGGAAGCTTGTTTCTGGTCCAGGGAAGACTTGGCTTGGCAGTTCGGGCTGGACTGTTCCCATGAGGCACAGGGTCAGACTGATTTGCATATGGCCATGTCTGAACTGGGGTGGCAGAGTGGGCTAAAGAACGGTGATGGATTAAACCCAGATCAGTTGACTGGGGGTGAGTGCTTGCAATGTTCAACACTCCGTCAATCATTTCCTTTGGTTTTTGCTTTGTTCGCCATAAGTTGGCAGGGTATGCTCAGACGTGAGTCCCTTGCTCACTTTGCCACTGGATTCAAGCAAGCCTGGCTGAAGATGGCTGTAATGCCAGAAACCGGTCCTAGGAAGCTTGTTTCTGGACCAGGGAAGACATGGCTTGGCAGTTCGGGCTGGACTGTTCCCATGAGGCACAGGGTCAGACTGATTTGCATATGGCCATTTCTGAACTGGGGTGGCAGAGTGGGCTAAAGAACGGTGATGGATTAAACCCAGATCAGTTGACTGGGGGTGAGTGCTTGCAATGTTCAACACTCCGTCCATCATTTCCTTTGGTTTTTGCTTTGTTTGCCATAAGTTGGCAGGGTATGCTCAGACGTGAGTCCCTTGCTCACTTTGCCACTGGATTCAAGCAAGCCTGGCTGAAGACGGCTGAAATGTCAGAAACCGGTCCTAGGAAGCTTGTTTCCGGTCCAGGGAAGATATGGTTTGGCAGTTCGGGCTGGACTGTTCCCATGAGGCACAGGGTCAGACTGATTTGCATATGGCCATGTCTGAACTGCGGTGGCAGAGTGGGCTAAAGAACGGTGATGGATTAAACCCAGATCAGTTGACTGGGGGTGAGTGCTTGCAATGTTCAACACTCCGTCCATCATTTCCTTTGGTTTTTGCTTTGTTCGCCATAAGTTGGCAGGGTATGCTCAGACGTGAGTCCCTTGCTCACTTTGCCACTGGATTCAAGCAAGCCTGGCTGAAGACGGCTGAAATGCCAGAAACCGGTCCTAGGAAGCTTGTTTCCGGTCCAGGGAAGACATGGCTTGGCAGTTCGGGCTGGACTGTTCCCATGAGGCACAGGGTCAGACTGATTTGCATATGGCCATGTCTGAACTGGGGTGGCAGAGTGGGCTAAAGAACGGTGATAGATTAAACCCAGATCAGTTGACTGGGGGTGAGTGCTTGCAATGTTCAACACTCCGTCCATCATTTCCTTTGGTTTTTGCTTTGTTCGCCATAAGTTGGCAGGGTATGCTCAGACGTGAGTCCCTTGCTCACTTTGCCACTGGATTCAAGCAAGCCTGGCTGAAGACGGCTGAAATGCCAGAAACCGGTCCTAGGAAGCTTGTTTCCGGTCCAGGTAAGACATGGCTTGGCAGTTCGGGCTGGACTGTTCCCATGAGGCACAGGGTCAGACTGATTTGCATATGGCCATGTCTGAACTGGGGTGGCAGAGTGGGCTAAAGAACGGTGATGGATAAACCCAGATCAGTTGACTGGGGGTGAGTGCTTGCTATGTTCAACACTCCGTCCATCATTTCCTTTGGTTTTTGCTTTGTTCGCCATAAGTTGGCAGGGTATGCTCAGACGTGAGTCCCTTGCTCACTTTGCCACTGAATTCAAGCAAGCCTGGCTGAAGACGGCTGAACTGCCAGAAACCGGTCCTAGGAAGCGTGTTTCCGGTCCAGGGAAGACATGGCTTTGTTAGTTCGGGCTGGACTGTTCCCATGAGGCACAGGGTCAGACTGATTTGCATATGGCCATGTCTGAACTGGGGTGGCAGAGTGGGCTAAAGAACAGTGATGGATTAAACCCAGATCAGTTGACTGGGGGTGAGTGCTTGCAATGTTCAACACTCCGTTCATCATTTCCTTAGTTTTTTGCTTTGTTCGCCATAAGTTGGCAGGGTATGCTCAGACGTGAGTCCCTTGCTCACTTTGCCACTGGATTCAAGCAAGCCTGGCTGAAGACGGCTGAAATGCCAGAAACCGGTCCTAGGAAGCTTGTTTCCGGTCCAGGGAAGACATGGCTTGGCAGTTCGGGCTGGACTGTTCCCATGAGGCACAGGGTCAGACTGATTTGCATATGGCCATGTCTGAACTGGGGTGGCAGAGTGGGCTAAAGAACGGTGATGGATTAAACCCAGATCAGTTGACTGGGGGTGAGTGCTTGCAATGTTCAACACTCCGTCCATCATTTCCTTTGGTTTTTGCTATGTTCGCCATAAATTGGCAGGGTATGCCCAGACGTGAGTCCCTTGCTCACTTTGCCACTGGATTCAAGCAAGCCTGGCTGAAGACGGCTGAAATGCCAGAAACCGGTCCTAGGAAGCTTGTTTCCGGAACAGGGACGACATGGCCTGGCAGTTCGGGCTGGACTGTTCCCATGAGGCACAGGGTCAGACTGATTTGCATATGGCCATGTCTGAACTGGGGTGGCAGAGTGGGCTAAAGAACGGTGATGGATTAAACCCAGATCAGTTGACTGGGGGTGAGTGCTTGCAATGTTCAACACTCCGTCCATCATTTTCTTTGGTTTTTGCTTTGTTCGCCATAAGTTGGCAGGGTATGCTCAGACGTGAGTCCCTTGCTCACTTTGCCACTGGATTCAAGCAAGCCTGGCTGAAGACGGCTGTAATGCCAGAAACCGGTCCTAGGAAGCTTGTTTCCGGTCCAGGGAAGACATGGCTTGGCAGTTCGGGCTGGACTGTTCCCATGAGGCGCAGCGTCAGACTGATTTGCATATGGCCATGTCTGAACTAGGGTGGCAGAGTGGGCTAAAGAACGGTAATGGATTAAACCCAGATCAGTTGACTGGGGGTGAGTGCTTGCAATGTTCAACACTCCGTCCATCATTTCCTTTGGTTTTTGCTTTGTTTGCCATAAATTGGCAGGGTATGCTCAGACGTGAGTCCCTTGCTCACTTTGCCACTGGATTCAAGCAAAGCTGGCTGAAGACGGCTGAAATGCCAGAAACCGGTCCTAGGAAGCTTGTTTCCGGACCAGGGAAGACATGGCTTGGCAGTTCGGGCTGGACTGTTCCCATGAGGCACAGGGTCAGACTGATTTGCATATGGCCATGTCTGAACTGGGGTGGCAGAGTGGGCTAAAGAATGGTGATGGATTAAACCCAGATCAGTTGACTGGGAGTGAGTGCTTGCAATGTTCAACACTCCGTCCATCATTTCCTTTGGTTTTTGCTTTGTTCGCCATAAGTTGGCAGGGTATGCTCAGGCGTGAGTCCCTTGCTCACTTTGCCACTGGATTCAAGCAAGCCTGGCTGAAGACGGCTGAAATGCCAGAAACCGGTCCTAGGAAGCTTGTTTCCGGTCCAGGGACGACATGGCTTCGCAGTTCGGGCTGGTCTGTTCCCATGAGGCACAGGGTCAGACTGATTTCCATATGGCCATGTCTGAACTGGGGTGGCAGAGTGGGCTAAAGAACGGTGATAGATTAAACCCAGATCAGTTGATTGGGGGTGAGTGCTTGCAATGTTCAACACTCCGTCCATCATTTCCTTTGGTTTTTGCTTTGTTCGCCATAAGTTGGCAGGGTATGCTCAGACGTGAGTCCCTTGCTCACTTTGCCACTGGATTCAAGCAAGCCTGGCTGAAGACGGCTGAAATGCCAGAAACCGGTCCTAGGAAGCTTGTTTCCGGTCCAGGGAAGACATGGCTTGGCAGTTCGGGCTGGACTGTTCCCATGAGGCACAGGGTCAGACTGATTTGCATATGGCCATGTCTGAACTGGGGTAGCAGAGTGGGCTAAAGAACGGTGATGGATTAAACCCAGATCAGTTGACTGGGGGTGAGTGCTTGCAATGTTCAACACTCCGTCCATCATTTCCTTTGGTTTTTGCTTTGTTCGCCATAAGTTGGCAGGGTATGCTCAGACGTGAGTCCCTTGCTCACTTTGCCACTGGATTCAAGCAAGCCTGGCTGAAATGCCAGAAACCGGTCCTAGGAAGCTTGTTTCTGGTCCAGGGAAGACTTGGCTTGGCAGTTCGGGCTGGACTGTTCCCATGAGGCACAGGGTCAGACTGATTTGCATATGGCCATGTCTGAACTGGGGTGGCAGAGTGGGCTAAAGAACGGTGATGGATTAAACCCAGATCAGTTGACTGGGGGTGAGTGCTTGCAATGTTCAACACTCCGTCCATCATTTCCTTTGGTTTTTGCTTTGTTCGCCATAAGTTGGCAGGGTATGCTCAGACGTGAGTCCCTTGCTCACTTTGCCACTGGATTCAAAGCAAGCCTGGCTGAAGATGGCTGTAATGCCAGAAACCGGTCCTAGGAAGCTTGTTTCCGGACCAGGGAAGACATGGCTTGGCAGTTCGGGCTGGACTGTTCCCATGAGGCACAGGGTCAGACTGATTTGCATATGGCCATTTCTGAACTGGGGTGGCAGAGTGGGCTAAAGAACGGTGATGGATTAAACCCAGATCAGTTGACTGGGGGTGAGTGCTTGCAATGTTCAACACTCCGTCCATCATTTCCTTTGGTTTTTGCTTTGTTTGCCATAAGTTGGCAGGGTATGCTCAGACGTGAGTCCCTTGCTCACTTTGCCACTGGATTCAAGCAAGCCTGGCTGAAGACGGCTGAAATGTCAGAAACCGGTCCTAGGAAGCTTGTTTCCGGTCCAGGGAAGACATGGTTTGGCAGTTCGGGCTGGACTGTTCCCATGAGGCACAGGGTCAGACTGATTTGCATATGGCCATGTCTGAACTGCGGTGGCAGAGTGGGCTAAAGAACGGTGATGGATTAAACCCAGATCAGTTGACTGGGGGTGAGTGCTTGCAATGTTCAACACTCCGTCCATCATTTCCTTTGGTTTTTGTTTTGTTCGCCATAAATTGGCAGGGTATGCTCAGACGTAAGTCCCTTGCTCACTTTGCCACTGGATTCAAGCAAGCCTGGCTGAAGACGGCTGAAATGCCAGAAACCGGTCCTAGGAAGCTTGTTTCCGGTCCAGGAAGACATGGCTTGGCAGTTCGGGCTGGACTGTTCCCATGAGGCACAGGGTCAGACTGATTTGCATATGGCCATGTCTGAACTGGGGTGGCTGAGTGGGCTAAAGAACGGTGATGGATTAAACCCAGATCAGTTGACTGGGGGTGAGTGTTTGCAATGTTTAACATTCCGTCCATCATTTCCTTTGGTTTTTGCTTTGTTCGCCATAAGTTGGCAGGGTATGCTCAGACGTGAGTCCCTTGCTCACTTTGCCAATGGACTCAAGCAAGCCTGGCAGAAGACGGCTGAAATGCCAGAAACCGGTCCTAGAAAGCTTGGTTCCGGTCCCGGGAAGACATGGCTTGGCAGTTCGGGCTGGACTGTTCCCATGAGGCACAGGGTCAGACTGATTTGCATATGGCCATGTCTGAACTGGGGTGGCAGAGTGGGCTAAAGAACGGTGATGGATTAAACCCAGATCAGTTGACTGGGGGTGAGTGCTTGCAATGTTCAACACTCCGTCCATCATTTCCTTTGGTTTTTGCTTTGTTCGCCATAAGTTGGCAGAGTATGCTCAGACGTGAGTCCCTTTCTCACTTTGCCACTGGATTCAAGCAAGCCTGGCTGAAGGCGGCTGAAATGCCAGAAACCGGTCCTAGGAAGCTTGTTTCCGGTCCAGGGAAGACATGGCTTGGCAGTTCGGACTGGACTGTTCCCATGAGGCACAGGGTCAGACTGATTTGCATATGGCCATGTCTGAACTGGGGTGGCAGAGTGGGCTAAAGGACGGTGATGGATTAAACCCAGATCAGTTGATTGGGGGTGAGTGCTTGCAATGTTCAACACTCCGTCCATCATTTCCTTTGGTTTTTGCTTTGTTCGCCATAAGTTGGCAGGGTATGCTCAGACGTGAGTCCCTTGCTCACTTTGCCACTGGATTCAAGCCAGCCTGGCTGAAGACGGCTGAAATGCCAGAAACCGGTCCTAGGAAGCTTGTTTCCGGTCCAGGGAAGACATGGCTTGGCAGTTCGGGCTGGACTGTTCCCATGAGGCACAGGGTCAGACTGATTTGCATATGGCCATGTCTGAACTGGGGTAGCAGAGTGGGCTAAAGAACGGTGATGGATTAAACCCAGATCAGTTGACTGGGGGTGAGTACTTGCAATGTTCAACACTCCGTCCATCATTTCCTTTGGTTTTTGCTTTGTTCGCCATAAGTTGGCAGGGTATGCTCAGACGTGAGTCCCTTGCTCACTTTGCCACTGGATTCAAGCAAGCCTGGCTGAAATGCCAGAAACCGGTCCTAGGAAGCTTGTTTCTGGTCCAGGGAAGACATGGCTTGGCAGTTCGGGCTGGACTGTTCCCATGAGGCACAGGGTCAGACTGATTTGCATATGGCCATGTCTGAACTGGGGTGGCAGAGTGGGCTAAAGAACGGTGATGGATTAAACCCAGATCAGTTGACTGGGGGTGAGTGCTTGCAATGTTCAACACTCGGTCCATCATTTCCTTTGGTTTTTGCTTTGTTCGCCATAAGTTGGCAGGGTATGCTCAGACGTGAGTCCCTTACTCACTTTGCCACTGGATTCAAGCAAGCCTGGCTGAAGACGGCTGTAATGCCAGAAACCGGTCCTAGGAAGCTTGTTTCCGATCCAGGGAAGACATGGCTTGGCAGTTCGGGCTGGACTGTTCCCATGAGGCACAGGGTCAGACTGATTTGCATATGGACATTTCTGAACTGGGGTGGCAGAGTGGGCTAAAGAACGGTGATGGATTAAACCCAGATCAGTTGACTGGGGGTGAGTGCTTGCAATGTTCAACACTCCGTCCATCATTTCTTTGGTTTTTGCTTTGTTTGCCATAAGTTGGCAGGGTATGCTCAGACGTGAGTCCCTTGCTCACTTTGCCACTGGATTCAAGCAAGCCTGGCTGAAGACGGCTGAAATGTCAGAAACCGGTCCTAGGAAGCTTGTTTCCGCTCCAGGGAAGACATGGTTTGGCAGTTCGGGCAGGACTGTTCCCATGAGGCACAGGGTCAGACTGATTTCCATATGGCCATGTCTGAACTGGGGTGGCAGAGTGGGCTAAAGAACGGTGATAGATTAAACCCAGATCAGTTGATTGGGGTGAGTGCTTGCAATGTTCAACACTCCGTCCATCATTTCCTTTGGTTTTTGCTTTGTTCGCCATAAGTTGGCAGGGTATGCTCAGATGTGAGTCCCTTGCTCACTTTGCCACTGGATTCAAGCAAGCCTGGCTGAAGACGGCTGAAATGCCAGAAACCGGTCCTAGGAAGCTTGTTTCCGGTCCAGGGAAGACATGGCTTGGCAGTTCGGGCTGGTCTGTTCCCATGAGGCACAGGGTCAGACTGATTTGCATATGGCCATGTCTGAACTGGGGTGGCAGAGTGGGCTAAAGAACGGTGATAGATTAAACCCAGATCAGTTGATTGGGGGTGAGTGCTTGCAAAGTTCAACACTCCGTCCATCATTTCCTTTGGTTTTTGCTTTGTTCGCCATAAGTTGGCAGGGTATGCTCAGACGTGAGTCCCTTGCTCACTTTGCCACTGGATTCAAGCAAGCCTGGCTGAAGACGGCTGAAATGCCAGAAACCGGTCCTTGGAAGCTTGTTTCCGGTCCAGGGACGACATGGCTTGGCAGTTCGGGCTGGACTGTTCCCATGAGGCACAGGGTCAGACTGATTTCCATATGGCCATGTCTGAACTGGGGTGGCAGAGTGGGCTAAAGAACGGTGATAGATTAAACCCAGATCAGTTGATTGGGGGTGAGTGCTTGCAAAGTTCAACACTCCGTCCATCATTTCCTTTGGTTTTTGCTTTGTTCGCCATAAGTTGGCAGGGTATGCTCAGACGTGAGTCCCTTGCTCACTTTGCCACTGGATTCAAGCAAGCCTGGCTGAAGACGGCTGAAATGCCAGAAACCGGTCCTAGGAAGCTTGTTTCCGGTCCAGGGAAGACATGGCTTGGCAGTTCGGGCTGGACTGTTCCCATGAGGCACAGGGTCAGACTGATTTGCATATGGCCATGTCTGAACTGGGGTAGCAGAGTGGGCTAAAGAACGGTGATGGATTAAACCCAGATCAGTTGACTGGGGGTGAGTGCTTGCAATGTTCAACACTCCGTCCATCATTTCCTTTGGTTTTTGCTTTGTTCGCCATAAGTTGGCAGGGTATGCTCAGACGTGAGTCCCTTGCTCACTTTGCCACTGGATTCAAGCAAGCCTGGCTGAAATGCCAGAAACCGGTCCTAGGAAGCTTGTTTCTGGTCCAGGGAAGACTTGGCTTGGCAGTTCGGGCTGGACTGTTCCCATGAGGCACAGGGTCAGACTGATTTGCATATGGCCATGTCTGAACTGGGGTGGCAGAGTGGGCTAAAGAACGGTTATGGATTAAACCCAGATCAGTTGACTGGGGGTGAGTGCTTGCAATGTTCAACACTCCGTCCATCATTTCCTTTGGTTTTTGCTTTGTTCGCCATAAGTTGGCAGGGTATGCTCAGACGTGAGTCCCTTGCTCACTTTGCCACTGGATTCAAGCAAGCCTGGCTGAAGACGGCTGTAATGCCAGAAACCGGTCCTAGGAAGCTTGTTTCCGGACCAGGGAAGACATGGCTTGGCAGTTCGGGCTGGACTATTCCCATGTGGCACAGGGTCAGACTGATTTGCATATGGCCATGTCTGAACTGCGGTGGCAGAGTGGGCTAAAGAACGGTGATGGATTAAACCCAGATCAGTTGACTGGGGGTGAGTGCTTGCAATGTTCAACACTCCGTCCATCATTTCCTTTGGTTTTTGTTTTGTTCGCCATAAATTGGCAGGGTATGCTCAGACGTAAGTCCCTTGCTCACTTTGCCACTGGATTCAAGCAAGCCTGGCTGAAGACGGCTGAAATGCCAGAAACCGGTCCTAGGAAGCTTGTTTCCGGTCCCGGGAAGACATGGCTTGGCAGTTCGGGCTGGACTGTTCCCATGAGGCACAGGGTCAGACTGATTTGCATATGGCCATGTCTGAACTGGGGTGGCAGAGTGGGCTAAAGAACGGTGATGGATTAAACCCAGATCAGTTGACTGGGGGTGAGTGCTTGCAATGTTCAACACTCCGTCCATCATTTCCTTTGGTTTTTGCTTTGTTCGCCATAAGTTGGCAGGGTATGCTCAGACGTGAGTCCCTTGCTCACTTTGCCACTGGATTCAAGCAAGCCTGGCTGAAGACGGCTGAAATGCCAGAAACCGGTCCTAGGAAGCTTGTTTCCGGTCCAGGGAAGACATGGCTTGGCAGTTCGGGCTGGACTGTTCCCATGAGGCACAGGGTCAGACTGATTTGCATATGGCCATGTCTGAACTGGGGTGGCAGAGTGGGCTAAAGAACGGTGATGGATTAAACCCAGATCAGTTGACTGGGGGTGAGTGCTTGCAATGTTCAACACTCCGTCCATCATTTCCTTTGGTTTTTGCTTTGTTCGCCATAAGTTGGCAGGGTATGCTCAGACGTGAGTCCCTTGCTCACTTTGCCACTGGATTCAAGCAAGCCTGGCTGAAGATGGCTGAAATGCCAGAAACCGGTCCTAAGAAGCTTGTTTCCGGTCCAGGGAAGACATGGCTTGGCAGTTCGGGCTGGACTGTTCCCATGAGGCACAGGGTCAGACTGATTTGCATATGGCCATGTCTGAACTGGGGTGGCAGAGTGGGCTAAAGAACGGTGATAGATTAAACCCAGATCAGTTGACTGGGGGTGAGTGCTTGCAATGTTCAACACTCCGTCCATCATTTCCTTTGGTTTTTGCTTTGTTCGCCATAAGTTGGCAGGGTATGCTCAGACGTGAGTCCCTTGCTCACTTTGCCACTGGATTCAAGCAAGCCTGGCTGAAGACGGCTGAAATGCCAGAAACCGGTCCTAGGAAGCTTGTTTCCGGTCCAGGGAAGACATGGCTTGGCAGTTCGGGCTGGACTGTTCCCATGAGGCACAGGGTCAGACTGATTTGCATATGGCCATGTCTGAACTGGGGTGGCAGAGTGGGCTAAAGAACGGTGATGGATAAACCCAGATCAGTTGACTGGGGGTGAGTGCTTGCTATGTTCAACACTCCGTCCATCATTTCCTTTGGTTTTTGCTTTGTTCGCCATAAGTTGGCAGGGTATGCTCAGACGTGAGTCCCTTGCTCACTTTGCCACTGGATTCAAGCAAGCCTGGCTGAAGACGGCTGAACTGCCAGAAACCGGTCCTAGGAAGCTTGTTTCCGGTCCAGGGAAGACATGGCTTTGTTAGTTCGGGCTGGACTGTTCCCATGAGGCACAGGGTCAGACTGATTTGCATATGGCCATGTCTGAACTGGGGTGGCAGAGTGGGCTAAAGAACAGTGATGGATTAAACCCAGATCAGTTGACTGGGGGTGAGTGCTTGCAATGTTCAACACTCCGTTCATCATTTCCTTAGTTTTTTGCTTTGTTCGCCATAAGTTGGCAGGGTATGCTCAGACGTGAGTCCCTTGCTCACTTTGCCACTGGATTCAAGCAAGCCTGGCTGAAGACGGCTGAAATGCCAGAAACCGGTCCTAGGAAGCTTGTTTCCGGTCCAGGGAAGACATGGCTTGGCAGTTCGGGCTGGACTGTTCCCATGAGGCACAGGGTCAGACTGATTTGCATATGGCCATGTCTGAACTGGGGTGGCAGAGTGGGCTAAAGAACGGTGATGGATTAAACCCAGATCAGTAGACTGGGGGTGAGTGCTTGCAATGTTCAACACTTCGTCCATCATTTCCTTTGGTTTTTGCTTTGTTTGCCATAAGTTGGCAGGGTATGCTCAGACGTGTGTCCCTTGCTCACTTTGCCACTGGATTCAAGCAAGCCTGGCTGAAATGCCAGAAACCGGTCCTAGGAAGCTTGTTTCCGGTCCAGGGAAGACATGGCTTGGCAGTTCGGGCTGGACTGTTCCCATGAGGCACAGGGTCAGACTGATTTGCATATGGCCATGTCTGAACTGGGGTGGCAGAGTGGGCTAAAGAACGGTGATGGATTAAACCCAGATCAGTTGACTGGGGGTGAGTGCTTGCAATGTTCAACACTCCGTCCATCATTTCCTTTGGTTTTTGCTATGTTCGCCATAAATTGGCAGGGTATGCCCAGACGTGAGTCCCTTGCTCACTTTGCCACTGGATTCAAGCAAGCCTGGCTGAAGACGGCTGAAATGCCAGAAACCGGTCCTAGGAAGCTTGTTTCCGGAACAGGGACGACATGGCCTGGCAGTTCGGGCTGGACTGTTCCCATGAGGCACAGGGTCAGACTGATTTGCATATGGCCATGTCTGAACTGGGGTGGCAGAGTGGGCTAAAGAACGGTGATGGATTAAACCCAGATCAGTTGACTGGGGGTGAGTGCTTGCAATGTTCAACACTCCGTCCATCATTTTCTTTGGTTTTTGCTTTGTTCGCCATAAGTTGGCAGGGTATGCTCAGACGTGAGTCCCTTGCTCACTTTGCCACTGGATTCAAGCAAGCCTGGCTGAAGACGGCTGTAATGCCAGAAACCGGTCCTAGGAAGCTTGTTTCCGGTCCAGGGAAGACATGGCTTGGCAGTTCGAGCTGGACTGTTCCCATGAGGCGCAGCGTCAGACTGATTTGCATATGGCCATGTCTGAACTAGGGTGGCAGAGTGGGCTAAAGAACGGTAATGGATTAAACCCAGATCAGTTGACTGGGGGTGAGTGCTTGCAATGTTCAACACTCCGTCCATCATTTCCTTTGGTTTTTGCTTTGTTCGCCATAAATTGGCAGGGTATGCCCAGACGTGAGTCCCTTGCTCACTTTGCCACTGGATTCAAGCAAGCCTGGCTGAAGACGGCTGAAATGCCAGAAACCGGTCCTAGGAAGCTTGTTTCCGGTCCAGGGAAGACATGGCTTGGCAGTTCGGGCTGGACTGTTCCCATGAGGCACAGGGTCAGACTGATTTGCATATGGCCATGTCTGAACTGGGGTAGCAGAGTGGGCTAAAGAACGGTGATGGATTAAACCCAGATCAGTTGACTGGGGGTGAGTGCTTGCAATGTTCAACACTCCGTCCATCATTTCCTTTGGTTTTTGCTTTGTTCGCCATAAGTTGGCAGGGTATGCTCAGACGTGAGTCCCTTGCTCACTTTGCCACTGGATTCAAGCAAGCCTGGCTGAAATGCCAGAAACCGGTCCTAGGAAGCTTGTTTCTGGTCCAGGGAAGACTTGGCTTGGCAGTTCGGGCTGGACTGTTCCCATGAGGCACAGGGTCAGACTGATTTGCATATGGCCATGTCTGAACTGGGGTGGCAGAGTGGGCTAAAGAACGGTGATGGATTAAACCCAGATCAGTTGACTGGGGGTGAGTGCTTGCAATGTTCAACACTCCGTCCATCATTTCCTTTGGTTTTTGCTTTGTTCGCCATAAGTTGGCAGGGTATGCTCAGACGTGAGTCCCTTGCTCACTTTGCCACTGGATTCAAGCAAGCCTGGCTGAAGACGGCTGAAATGCCAGAAACCGGTCCTAGGAAGCTTGTTTCCGGTCCAGGGAAGACATGGCTTGGCAGTTCGGGCTGGACTGTTCCCATGAGGCACAGGGTCAGACTGATTTGCATATGGCCATGTCTGAACTGGGGTAGCAGAGTGGGCTAAAGAACGGTGATGGATTAAACCCAGATCAGTTGACTGGGGGTGAGTGCTTGCAATGTTCAACACTCCGTCCATCATTTCCTTTGGTTTTTGCTTTGTTCGCCATAAGTTGGCAGGGTATGCTCAGGCGTGAGTCCCTTGCTCACTTTGCCACTGGATTCAAGCAAGCCTGGCTGAAGACGGCTGAAATGCCAGAAACCGGTCCTAGGAAGCTTGTTTCCGGTCCAGGGACGACATGGCTTCGCAGTTCGGGCTGGTCTGTTCCCATGAGGCACAGGGTCAGACTGATTTCCATATGGCCATGTCTGAACTGGGGTGGCAGAGTGGGCTAAAGAACGGTGATAGATTAAACCCAGATCAGTTGACTGGGGGTGAGTGCTTGCAATGTTCAACACTCCGTCCATCATTTTCTTTGGTTTTTGCTTTGTTCGCCATAAGTTGGCAGGGTATGCTCAGACGTGAGTCCCTTGCTCACTTTGCCACTGGATTCAAGCAAGCCTGGCTGAAGACGGCTGTAATGCCAGAAACCGGTCCTAGGAAGCTTGTTTCCGGTCCAGGGAAGACATGGCTTGGCAGTTCGGGCTGGACTGTTCTCATGAGGCGCAGCGTCAGACTGATTTGCATATGGCCATGTCTGAACTAGGGTGGCAGAGTGGGCTAAAGAACGGTAATGGATTAAACCCAGATCAGTTGACTGGGGGTGAGTGCTTGCAATGTTCAACACTCCGTCCATCATTTCCTTTGGTTTTTGCTTTGTTCGCCATAAGTTGGCAGGGTATGCTCAGGCGTGAGTCCCTTGCTCACTTTGCCACTGGATTCAAGCAAGCCTGGCTGAAGACGGCTGAAATGCCAGAAACCGGTCCTAGGAAGCTTGTTTCCGGTCCAGGGACGACATGGCTTCGCAGTTCGGGCTGGTCTGTTCCCATGAGGCACAGGGTCAGACTGATTTCCATATGGCCATGTCTGAACTGGGGTGGCAGAGTGGGCTAAAGAACGGTGATAGATTAAACCCAGATCAGTTGATTGGGGGTGAGTGCTTGCAATGTTCAACACTCTGTCCATCATTTCCTTTGGTTTTTGCTTTGTTCGCCATAAGTTGGCAGGGTATGCTCAGACGTGAGTCCCTTGCTCACTTTGCCACTGGATTCAAGCAAGCCTGGCTGAAGACGGCTGAAATGCCAGAAACCGGTCCTAGGAAGCTTGTTTCCGGTCCAGGGAAGACATGGCTTGGCAGTTCGGGCTGGACTGTTCCCATGAGGCACAGGGTCAGACTGATTTGCATATGGCCATGTCTGAACTGGGGTAGCAGAGTGGGCTAAAGAACGGTGATGGATTAAACCCAGATCAGTTGACTGGGGGTGAGTGCTTGCAATGTTCAACACTCCGTCCATCATTTCCTTTGGTTTTTGCTTTGTTCGCCATAAGTTGGCAGGGTATGCTCAGACGTGAGTCCCTTGCTCACTTTGCCACTGGATTCAAGCAAGCCTGGCTGAAATGCCAGAAACCGGTCCTAGGAAGCTTGTTTCTGGTCCAGGGAAGACTTGGCTTGGCAGTTCGGGCTGGACTGTTCCCATGAGGCACAGGGTCAGACTGATTTGCATATGGCCATGTCTGAACTGGGGTGGCAGAGTGGGCTAAAGAACGGTGATGGATTAAACCCAGATCAGTTGACTGGGGGTGAGTGCTTGCAATGTTCAACACTCCGTCCATCATTTCCTTTGGTTTTTGCTTTGTTCGCCATAAGTTGGCAGGGTATGCTCAGACGTGAGTCCCTTGCTCACTTTGCCACTGGATTCAAAGCAAGCCTGGCTGAAGATGGCTGTAATGCCAGAAACCGGTCCTAGGAAGCTTGTTTCCGGACCAGGGAAGACATGGCTTGGCAGTTCGGGCTGGACTGTTCCCATGAGGCACAGGGTCAGACTGATTTGCATATGGCCATTTCTGAACTGGGGTGGCAGAGTGGGCTAAAGAACGGTGATGGATTAAACCCAGATCAGTTGACTGGGGGTGAGTGCTTGCAATGTTCAACACTCCGTCCATCATTTCCTTTGGTTTTTGCTTTGTTTGCCATAAGTTGGCAGGGTATGCTCAGACGTGAGTCCCTTGCTCACTTTGCCACTGGATTCAAGCAAGCCTGGCTGAAGACGGCTGAAATGTCAGAAACCGGTCCTAGGAAGCTTGTTTCCGGTCCAGGGAAGACATGGTTTGGCAGTTCGGGCTGGACTGTTCCCATGAGGCACAGGGTCAGACTGATTTGCATATGGCCATGTCTGAACTGCGGTGGCAGAGTGGGCTAAAGAACGGTGATGGATTAAACCCAGATCAGTTGACTGGGGGTGAGTGCTTGCAATGTTCAACACTCCGTCCATCATTTCCTTTGGTTTTTGTTTTGTTCGCCATAAATTGGCAGGGTATGCTCAGACGTAAGTCCCTTGCTCACTTTGCCACTGGATTCAAGCAAGCCTGGCTGAAGACGGCTGAAATGCCAGAAACCGGTCCTAGGAAGCTTGTTTCCGGTCCAGGAAGACATGGCTTGGCAGTTCGGGCTGGACTGTTCCCATGAGGCACAGGGTCAGACTGATTTGCATATGGCCATGTCTGAACTGGGGTGGCTGAGTGGGCTAAAGAACGGTGATGGATTAAACCCAGATCAGTTGACTGGGGGTGAGTGTTTGCAATGTTTAACATTCCGTCCATCATTTCCTTTGGTTTTTGCTTTGTTCGCCATAAGTTGGCAGGGTATGCTCAGACGTGAGTCCCTTGCTCACTTTGCCAATGGACTCAAGCAAGCCTGGCAGAAGACGGCTGAAATGCCAGAAACCGGTCCAAGAAAGCTTGGTTCCGGTCCCGGGAAGACATGGCTTGGCAGTTCGGGCTGGACTGTTCCCATGAGGCACAGGGTCAGACTGATTTGCATATGGCCATGTCTGAACTGGGGTGGCAGAGTGGGCTAAAGAACGGTGATGGATTAAACCCAGATCAGTTGACTGGGGGTGAGTGCTTGCAATGTTCAACACTCCGTCCATCATTTCCTTTGGTTTTTGCTTTGTTCGCCATAAGTTGGCAGAGTATGCTCAGACGTGAGTCCCTTTCTCACTTTGCCACTGGATTCAAGCAAGCCTGGCTGAAGGCGGCTGAAATGCCAGAAACCGGTCCTAGGAAGCTTGTTTCCGGTCCAGGGAAGACATGGCTTGGCAGTTCGGACTGGACTGTTCCCATGAGGCACAGGGTCAGACTGATTTGCATATGGCCATGTCTGAACTGGGGTGGCAGAGTGGGCTAAAGGACGGTGATGGATTAAACCCAGATCAGTTGATTGAGGGTGAGTGCTTGCAATGTTCAACACTCCGTCCATCATTTCCTTTGGTTTTTGCTTTGTTCGCCATAAGTTGGCAGGGTATGCTCAGACGTGAGTCCCTTGCTCACTTTGCCACTGGATTCAAGCCAGCCTGGCTGAAGACGGCTGAAATGCCAGAAACCGGTCCTAGGAAGCTTGTTTCCGGTCCAGGGAAGACATGGCTTGGCAGTTCGGGCTGGACTGTTCCCATGAGGCACAGGGTCAGACTGATTTGCATATGGCCATGTCTGAACTGGGGTAGCAGAGTGGGCTAAAGAACGGTGATGGATTAAACCCAGATCAGTTGACTGGGGGTGAGTACTTGCAATGTTCAACACTCCGTCCATCATTTCCTTTGGTTTTTGCTTTGTTCGCCATAAGTTGGCAGGGTATGCTCAGACGTGAGTCCCTTGCTCACTTTGCCACTGGATTCAAGCAAGCCTGGCTGAAATGCCAGAAACCGGTCCTAGGAAGCTTGTTTCTGGTCCAGGGAAGACATGGCTTGGCAGTTCGGGCTGGACTGTTCCCATGAGGCACAGGGTCAGACTGATTTGCATATGGCCATGTCTGAACTGGGGTGGCAGAGTGGGCTAAAGAACGGTGATGGATTAAACCCAGATCAGTTGACTGGGGGTGAGTGCTTGCAATGTTCAACACTCGGTCCATCATTTCCTTTGGTTTTTGCTTTGTTCGCCATAAGTTGGCAGGGTATGCTCAGACGTGAGTCCCTTACTCACTTTGCCACTGGATTCAAGCAAGCCTGGCTGAAGACGGCTGTAATGCCAGAAACCGGTCCTAGGAAGCTTGTTTCCGGTCCAGGGAAGACATGGCTTGGCAGTTCGGGCTGGACTGTTCCCATGAGGCACAGGGTCAGACTGATTTGCATATGGACATTTCTGAACTGGGGTGGCAGAGTGGGCTAAGGAACGGTGATGGATTAAACCCAGATCAGTTGACTGGGGGTGAGTGCTTGCAATGTTCAACACTCCGTCCATCATTTCCTTTGGTTTTTGCTTTGTTTGCCATAAGTTGGCAGGGTATGCTCAGACGTGAGTCCCTTGCTCACTTTGCCACTGGATTCAAGCAAGCCTGGCTGAAGACGGCTGAAATGTCAGAAACCGGTCCTAGGAAGCTTGTTTCCGGTCCAGGGAAGACATGGTTTGGCAGTTCGGGCAGGACTGTTCCCATGAGGCACAGGGTCAGACTGATTTCCATATGGCCATGTCTGAACTGGGGTGGCAGAGTGGGCTAAAGAACGGTGATAGATTAAACCCAGATCAGTTGATTGGGGGTGAGTGCTTGCAATGTTCAACACTCCGTCCATCATTTCCTTTGGTTTTTGCTTTGTTCGCCATAAGTTGGCAGGGTATGCTCAGATGTGAGTCCCTTGCTCACTTTGCCACTGGATTCAAGCAAGCCTGGCTGAAGACGGCTGAAATGCCAGAAACCGGTCCTAGGAAGCTTGTTTCCGGTCCAGGGAAGACATGGCTTGGCAGTTCGGGCTGGACTGTTCCCATGAGGCACAGGGTCAGACTGATTTGCATATGGCCATGTCTGAACTGGGGTGGCAGAGTGGGCTAAAGAATGGTGATGGATTAAACCCAGATCAGTTGACTGGGAGTGAGTGCTTGCAATGTTCAACACTCCGTCCATCATTTCCTTTGGTTTTTGCTTTGTTCGCCATAAGTTGGCAGGGTATGCTCAGACGTGAGTCCCTTGCTCACTTTGCCACTGGATTCAAGCAAGCCTGGCTGAAGACGGCTGAAATGCCAGAAACCGGTCCTAGGAAGCTTGTTTCCGGTCCAGGGACGACATGGCTTGGCAGTTCGGGCTGGACTGTTCCCATGAGGCACAGGGTCAGACTGATTTCCATATGGCCATGTCTGAACTGGGGTGGCAGAGTGGGCTAAAGAACGGTGATAGATTAAACCCAGATCAGTTGATTGGGGGTGAGTGCTTGCAAAGTTCAACACTCCGTCCATCATTTCCTTTGGTTTTTGCTTTGTTCGCCATAAGTTGGCAGGGTATGCTCAGACGTGAGCCCCTTGCTCACTTTGCCACTGGATTCAAGCAAGCCTGGCTGAAGACGGCTGAAATGCCAGAAACCGGTCCTAGGAAGCTTGTTTCCGGTCCAGGGAAGACATGGCTTGGCAGTTCGGGCTGGACTGTTCCCATGAGGCACAGGGTCAGACTGATTTGCATATGGCCATGTCTGAACTGGGGTAGCAGAGTGGGCTAAAGAACGGTGATGGATTAAACCCAGATCAGTTGACTGGGGGTGAGTGCTTGCAATGTTCAACACTCCGTCCATCATTTCCTTTGGTTTTTGCTTTGTTCGCCATAAGTTGGCAGGGTATGCTCAGACGTGAGTCCCTTGCTCACTTTGCCACTGGATTCAAGCAAGCCTGGCTGAAATGCCAGAAACCGGTCCTAGGAAGCTTGTTTCTGGTCCAGGGAAGACTTGGCTTGGCAGTTTGGGCTGGACTGTTCCCATGAGGCACAGGGTCAGACTGATTTGCATATGGCCATGTCTGAACTGGGGTGGCAGAGTGGGCTAAAGAACGGTTATGGATTAAACCCAGATCAGTTGACTGGGGGTGAGTGCTTGCAATGTTCAACACTCCGTCCATCATTTCCTTTGGTTTTTGCTTTGTTCGCCATAAGTTGGCAGGGTATGCTCAGACGTGAGTCCCTTGCTCACTTTGCCACTGGATTCAAGCAAGCCTGGCTGAAGACGGCTGTAATGCCAGAAACCGGTCCTAGGAAGCTTGTTTCCGGACCAGGGAAGACATGGCTTGGCAGTTCGGGCTGGACTATTCCCATGTGGCACAGGGTCAGACTGATTTGCATATGGCCATTTCTGAACTGGGGTGGCAGAGTGGGCTAAAGAACGGTGATGGATTAAACCCAGATCAGTTGACTGGGGGTGAGTGCTTGCAATGTTCAACACTCCGTCCATCATTTCCTTTGGTTTTTGCTTTGTTTGCCATAAGTTGGCAGGGTATGCTCAGACGTGAGTCCCTTGCTCACTTTGCCACTGGATTCAAGCAAGCCTGGCTGAAGACGGCTGAAATGTCAGAAACCGGTCCTAGGAAGCTTGTTTCCGGTCCAGGGAAGATATGGTTTGGCAGTTCGGGCTGGACTGTTCCCATGATGCACAGGGTCAGACTGATTTGCATATGGCCATGTCTGAACTGCGGTGGCAGAGTGGGCTAAAGAACGGTGATGGATTAAACCCAGATCAGTTGACTGGGGGTGAGTGCTTGCAATGTTCAACACTCCGTCCATCATTTCCTTTGGTTTTTGTTTTGTTCGCCATAAATTGGCAGGGTATGCTCAGACGTAAGTCCCTTGCTCACTTTGCCACTGGATTCAAGCAAGCCTGGCTGAAGACGGCTGAAATGCCAGAAACCGGTCCTAGGAAGCTTGTTTCCGGTCCCGGGAAGACATGGCTTGGCAGTTCGGGCTGGACTGTTCCCATGAGGCACAGGGTCAGACTGATTTGCATATGGCCATGTCTGAACTGGGGTGGCAGAGTGGGCTAAAGAACGGTGATGGATTAAACCCAGATCAGTTGACTGGGGGTGAGTGCTTGCAATGTTCAACACTCCGTCCATCATTTCCTTTGGTTTTTGCTTTGTTCGCCATAAGTTGGCAGGGTATGCTCAGACGTGAGTCCCTTGCTCACTTTGCCACTGGATTCAAGCAAGCCTGGCTGAAGACGGCTGAAATGCCAGAAACCGGTCCTAGGAAGCTTGTTTCCGGTCCAGGGAAGACATGGCTTGGCAGTTCGGGCTGGACTGTTCCCATGAGGCACAGGGTCAGACTGATTTGCATATGGCCATGTCTGAACTGGGGTGGCAGAGTGGGCTAAAGAACGGTGATGGATTAAACCCAGATCAGTTGACTGGGGGTGAGTGCTTGCAATGTTCAACACTCCGTCCATCATTTCCTTTGGTTTTTGCTTTGTTCGCCATAAGTTGGCAGGGTATGCTCAGACGTGAGTCCCTTGCTCACTTTGCCACTGGATTCAAGCAAGCCTGGCTGAAGATGGCTGAAATGCCAGAAACCGGTCCTAGGAAGCTTGTTTCCGGTCCAGGGAAGACATGGCTTGGCAGTTCGGGCTGGACTGTTCCCATGAGGCACAGGGTCAGACTGATTTGCATATGGCCATGTCTGAACTGGGGTGGCAGAGTGGGCTAAAGAACGGTGATAGATTAAACCCAGATCAGTTGACTGGGGGTGAGTGCTTGCAATGTTCAACACTCCGTCCATCATTTCCTTTGGTTTTTGCTTTGTTCGCCATAAGTTGGCAGGGTATGCTCAGACGTGAGTCCCTTGCTCACTTTGCCACTGGATTCAAGCAAGCCTGGCTGAAGACGGCTGAAATGCCAGAAACCGGTCCTAGGAAGCTTGTTTCCGGTCCAGGGAAGACATGGCTTGGCAGTTCGGGCTGGACTGTTCCCATGAGGCACAGGGTCAGACTGATTTGCATATGGCCATGTCTGAACTGGGGTGGCAGAGTGGGCTAAAGAACGGTGATGGATAAACCCAGATCAGTTGACTGGGGGTGAGTGCTTGCTATGTTCAACACTCCGTCCATCATTTCCTTTGGTTTTTGCTTTGTTCGCCATAAGTTGGCAGGGTATGCTCAGACGTGAGTCCCTTGCTCACTTTGCCACTGGATTCAAGCAAGCCTGGCTGAAGACGGCTGAACTGCCAGAAACCGGTCCTAGGAAGTTTGTTTCCGGTCCAGGGAAGACATGGCTTTGTTAGTTCGGGCTGGACTGTTCCCATGAGGCACAGGGTCAGACTGATTTGCATATGGCCATGTCTGAACTGGGGTGGCAGAGTGGGCTAAAGAACAGTGATGGATTAAACCCAGATCAGTTGACTGGGGGTGAGTGCTTGCAATGTTCAACACTCCGTTCATCATTTCCTTAGTTTTTTGCTTTGTTCGCCATAAGTTGGCAGGGTATGCTCAGACGTGAGTCCCTTGCTCACTTTGCCGCTGGATTCAAGCAAGCCTGGCTGAAGACGGCTGAAATGCCAGAAACCGGTCCTAGGAAGCTTGTTTCCGGTCCAGGGAAGACATGGCTTGGCAGTTCGGGCTGGACTGTTCCCATGAGGCACAGGGTCAGACTGATTTGCATATGGCCATGTCTGAACTGGGGTGGCAGAGTGGGCTAAAGAACGGTGATGGATTAAACCCAGATCAGTAGACTGGGGGTGAGTGCTTGCAATGTTCAACACTTCGTCCATCATTTCCTTTGGTTTTTGCTTTGTTTGCCATAAGTTGGCAGGGTATGCTCAGACGTGTGTCCCTTGCTCACTTTGCCACTGGATTCAAGCAAGCCTGGCTGAAATGCCAGAAACCGGTCCTAGGAAGCTTGTTTCCGGTCCAGGGAAGACATGGCTTGGCAGTTCGGGCTGGACTGTTCCCATGAGGCACAGGGTCAGACTGATTTGCATATGGCCATGTCTGAACTGGGGTGGCAGAGTGGGCTAAAGAACGGTGATGGATTAAACCCAGATCAGTTGACTGGGGGTGAGTGCTTGCAATGTTCAACACTCCGTCCATCATTTCCTTTGGTTTTTGCTATGTTCGCCATAAATTGGCAGGGTATGCCCAGACGTGAGTCCCTTGCTCACTTTGCCACTGGATTCAAGCAAGCCTGGCTGAAGACGGCTGAAATGCCAGAAACCGGTCCTAGGAAGCTTGTTTCCGGAACAGGGACGACATGGCCTGGCAGTTCGGGCTGGACTGTTCCCATGAGGCACAGGGTCAGACTGATTTGCATATGGCCATGTCTGAACTGGGGTGGCAGAGTGGGCTAAAGAACGGTGATGGATTAAACCCAGATCAGTTGACTGGGGGTGAGTGCTTGCAATGTTCAACACTCCGTCCATCATTTTCTTTGGTTTTTGCTTTGTTCGCCATAAGTTGGCAGGGTATGCTCAGACGTGAGTCCCTTGCTCACTTTGCCACTGGATTCAAGCAAGCCTGGCTGAAGACGGCTGAAATGTCAGAAACCGGTCCTAGGAAGCTTGTTTCCGGTCCAGGGAAGACATGCTTTGGCAGTTCGGGCTGGACTGTTCCCATGAGGCACAGGGTCAGACTGATTTGCATATGGCCATGTCTGAACTGCGGTGGCAGAGTGGGCTAAAGAACGGTGATGGATTAAACCCAGATCAGTTGACTGGGGGTGAGTGCTTGCAATGTTCAACACTCCGTCCATCATTTCCTTTGATTTTTGTTTTGTTCGCCATAAATTGGCAGGGTATGCTCAGACGTAAGTAACTTGCTCACTTTGCCACTGGATTCAAGCAAGCCTGGCTGAAGACGGCTGAAATGCCAGAAAGCGGTCCTAGGAACCTTGTTTCCGGTCCCGGGAATACATGTCTTGGCAGTTCGGACTGGACTGTTCCCATGAGGCACAGGGTCAGACTGATTTGCATATGGCCATGTCTGAACTGGGGTGGCAGAGTGGGCTAAAGAACGGTGATGGATTAAACCCAGATCAGTTGACTGGGGGTGAGTGCTTGCAATGTTCAACACTCCGTCCATCATTTCCTTTGGTTTTTGCTTTGTTCGCCATAAGTTGGCAGGGTATGCTCAGACGTGAGTCCCTTGCTCACTTTGCCACTGGATTCAAGCAAGCCTGGCTGAAGACGGCTGAAATGCCAGAAACTGGTCCTAGGAAGCTTGTTTCCTGTCCAGGGAAGACATGGCTTGGCAGTTCGGGCTGGACTGTTCCCATGAGGCACAGGGTCAGACTGATTTGCATATGGCCATGTCTGAACTGGGGTGGCAGAGTGGGCTAAAGAACGGTGATAGATTAAACCCAGATCAGTTGACTGGGGGTGAGTGCTTGCAATGTTCAACACTCCGTCCATCATTTCCTTTGGTTTTTGCTTTGTTCGCCATAAGTTGGCAGGGTATGCTCAGACGTGAGGCCCTTGCTCACTTTGCCACTGGATTCAAGCAAGCCTGGCTGAAGACGGCTGAAATGCCAGAAACCGGTCCTAGGAAGATTGTTTCCGGTCCAGGGAAGACATGGCTTGGCAGTTCGGGCTGGACTGTTCCCATGAGGCACAGGGTCAGACTGATTTGCATATGGCCATGTCTGAACTGGGGTGGCAGAGTGGGCTAAAGAACGGTGATGGATTAAACCCAGATCAGTTGACTGGGGGTGAGTGCTTGCTATGTTCAACACTCCGTCCATCATTTCCTTTGGTTTTTGCTTTGTTCGCCATAAGTTGGCAGGGTATGCTCAGACGTGAGTCCCTTGCTCACTTTGCCACTGGATTCAAGCAAGCCTGGCTGAAGACGGCTGAACTGCCAGAAACCGGTCCTAGGAAGCTTGTTTCCGGTCCAGGGAAGACATGGCTTTGTTAGTTCGGGCTGGACTGTTCCCATGAGGCACAGGGTCAGACTGATTTGCATATGGCCATGTCTGAACTGGGGTGGCAGAGTGGGCTAAAGAACAGTGATGGATTAAACCCAGATCAGTTGACTGGGGGTGAGTGCTTGCAATGTTCAACACTCCGTTCATCATTTCCTTTGGTTTTTGCTTTGTTTGCCATAAGTTGGCAGGGTATGCTCAGACGTGAGTCCCTTGCTCACTTTGCCACTGGATTCAAGCAAGCCTGGCTGAAGACGGCTGAAATGCCAGAAACCGGTCCTAGGAAGCTTGTTTCCGGTCCAGGGAAGACATGGCTTGGCAGTTCGGGCTGGACTGTTCCCATGAGGCACAGGGTCAGACTGATTTGCATATGGCCATGTCTGAACTGGGGTGGCAGAGTGGGCTAAAGAACGGTGATGGATTAAACCCAGATCAGTAGACTGGGGGTGAGTGCTTGCAATGTTCAACACTTCGTCCATCATTTCCTTTGGTTTTTGCTTTGTTTGCCATAAGTTGGCAGGGTATGCTCAGACGTGAGTCCCTTGCTCACTTTGCCACTGGATTCAAGCAAGCCTGGCTGAAATGCCAGAAACCGGTCCTAGGAAGCTTGTTTCCGGTCCAGGGAAGACATGGCTTGGCAGTTCGGGCTGGACTGTTCCCATGAGGCACAGGGTCAGACTGATTTGCATATGGCCATGTCTGAACTGGGGTGGCAGAGTGGGCTAAAGAACGGTGATGGATTAAACCCAGATCAGTTGACTGGGGGTGAGTGCTTGCAATGTTCAACACTCCGTCCATCATTTCCTTTGGTTTTTGCTATGTTCGCCATAAATTGGCAGGGTATGCCCAGACGTGAGTCCCTTGCTCACTTTGCCACTGGATTCAAGCAAGCCTGGCTGAAGACGGCTGAAATGCCAGAAACCGGTCCTAGGAAGCTTGTTTCCGGTCCAGGGAAGACATGGCTTGGCAGTTCGGGCTGGACTGTTCCCATGAGGCACAGGGTCAGACTGATTTGCATATGGCCATGTCTGAACTGGGGTGGCAGAGTGGGCTAAAGAACGGTGATGGATTAAACCCAGATCAGTTGACTGGGGGTGAGTGCTTGCAATGTTCAACACTCGGTCCATCATTTTCTTTGGTTTTTGCTTTGTTTGCAATAAGTTGGCAGGGTATGCTCAGACGTGAGTCCCTTGCTCACTTTGCCGCTGGATTCAAGCAAGCCTGGCTGAAGACGGCTGTAATGCCAGAAACCGGTCCTAGGAAGCTTGTTTCCGGTCCAGGGAAGACATGGCTTGGCAGTTCGGGCTGGACTGTTCCCATGAGGCGCAGGGTCAGACTGATTTGCATATGGCCATGTCTGAACTAGGGTGGCAGAGTGGGCTAAAGAACGGTAATGGATTAAACCCAGATCAGTTGACTGGGGGTGAGTGCTTGCAATGTTCAACACTCCGTCCATCATTTCCTTTGGTTTTTGCTTTGTTTGCCATAAATTGGCAGGGTATGCTCAGACGTGAGTCCCTTGCTCACTTTGCCACTGGATTCAAGCAAGCCTGGCTGAAGACGGCTGAAATGCCAGAAACCGGTCCTAGGAAGCTTGTTTCCGGACCAGGGAAGACATGGCTTGGCAGTTCGGGCTGGACTGTTCCCATGAGGCACAGGGTCAGACTGATTTGCATATGGCCATGTCTGAACTGGGGTGGCAGAGTGGGCTAAAGAACGGTGATAGATTAAACCCAGATCAGTTGATTGGGGGTGAGTGCTTGCAATGTTCAACACTCCGTCCATCATTTCCTTTGGTTTTTGCTTTGTTCGCCATAAGTTGGCAGGGTATGCTCAGACGTGAGTCCCTTGCTCACTTTGCCACTGGATTCAAGCAAGCCTGGCTGAAGACGGCTGAAATACCAGAAACCGGTCCTAGGAAGCTTGTTTCCGGTCCAGGGAAGACATGGCTTGGCAGCTCGGGCTGGACAGTTCCCATGAGGCACAGGGTCAGACTGATTTGCATATGGCCATGTCTGAACTGGGGTAGCAGAGTGGGCTAAAGAACGGTGATGGATTAAACCCAGATCAGTTGACTGGGGGTGAGTGCTTACAATGTTCAACACTCCGTCCATCATTTCCTTTGGTTTTTGCTTTGTTCGCCATAAGTTGGCAGGGTATGCTCAGACGTGAGTCCCTTGCTCACTTTGCCACTGGATTCAAGCAAGCCTGGCTGAAGATGGCTGTAATGCCAGAAACCGGTCCTAGGAAGCTTGTTTCTGGTCCAGGGAAGACTTGGCTTGGCAGTTCGGGCTGGACTGTTCCCATGAGGCACAGGGTCAGACTGATTTGCATATGGCCATGTCTGAACTGGGGTGGCAGAGTGGGCTAAAGAACGGTGATGGATTAAACCCAGATCAGTTGACTGGGGGTGAGTGCTTGCAATGTTCAACACTCCGTCAATCATTTCCTTTGGTTTTTGCTTTGTTCGCCATAAGTTGGCAGGGTATGCTCAGACGTGAGTCCCTTGCTAACTTTGCCACTGGATTCAAGCAAGCCTGGCTGAAGATGGCTGTAATGCCAGAAACCGGTCCTAGGAAGCTTGTTTCCGGACCAGGGAAGACATGGCTTGGCAGTTCGGGCTGGACTGTTCCCATGAGGCACAGGGTCAGACTGATTTGCATATGGCCATTTCTGAACTGGGGTGGCAGAGTGGGCTAAAGAACGGTGATGGATTAAACCCAGATCAGTTGACTGGGGGTGAGTGCTTGCAATGTTCAACACTCCGTCCATCATTTCCTTTGGTTTTTGCTTTGTTTGCCATAAGTTGGCAGGGTATGCTCAGACGTGAGTCCCTTGCTCACTTTGCCACTGGATTCAAGCAAGCCTGGCTGAAGACGGCTGAAATGTCAGAAACCGGTCCTAGGAAGCTTGTTTCCGGTCCAGGGAAGATATGGTTTGGCAGTTCGGGCTGGACTGTTCCCATGAGGCACAGGGTCAGACTGATTTGCATATGGCCATGTCTGAACTGCGGTGGCAGAGTGGGCTAAAGAACGGTGATGGATTAAACCCAGATCAGTTGACTGGGGGTGAGTGCTTGCAATGTTCAACACTCCGTCCATCATTTCCTTTGGTTTTTGCTTTGTTCGCCATAAGTTGGCAGGGTATGCTCAGACGTGAGTCCCTTGCTCACTTTGCCACTGGATTCAAGCAAGCCTGGCTGAAGACGGCTGAAATGCCAGAAACCGGTCCTAGGAAGCTTGTTTCCGGACCAGGGAAGACATGGCTTGGCAGTTCGGGCTGGACTGTTCCCATGAGGCACAGGGTCAGACTGATTTGCATATGGCCATGTCTGAACTGGGGTGGCAGAGTGGGCTAAAGAACGGTGATAGATTAAACCCAGATCAGTTGACTGGGGGTGAGTGCTTGCAATGTTCAACACTCCGTCCATCATTTCCTTTGGTTTTTGCTTTGTTCGCCATAAGTTGGCAGGGTATGCTCAGACGTGAGTCCCTTGCTCACTTTGCCACTGGATTCAAGCAAGCCTGGCTGAAGACGGCTGAAATGCCAGAAACCGGTCCTAGGAAGCTTGTTTCCGGTCCAGGGAAGACATGGCTTGGCAGTTCGGGCTGGACTGTTCCCATGAGGCACAGGGTCAGACTGATTTGCATATGGCCATGTCTGAACTGGGGTGGCAGAGTGGGCTAAAGAACGGTGATGGATAAACCCAGATCAGTTGACTGGGGGTGAGTGCTTGCTATGTTCAACACTCCGTCCATCATTTCCTTTGGTTTTTGCTTTGTTCGCCATAAGTTGGCAGGGTATGCTCAGACGTGAGTCCCTTGCTCACTTTGCCACTGGATTCAAGCAAGCCTGGCTGAAGACGGCTGAACTGCCAGAAACCGGTCCTAGGAAGCTTGTTTCCGGTCCAGGGAAGACATGGCTTTGTTAGTTCGGGCTGGACTGTTCCCATGAGGCACAGGGTCAGACTGATTTGCATATGGCCATGTCTGAACTGCGGTGGCAGAGTGGGCTAAAGAACGGTGATGGATTAAACCCAGATCAGTTGACTGGGGGTGAGTGCTTGCAATGTTCAACACTCCGTCCATCATTTCCTTTGGTTTTTGTTTTGTTCGCCATAAATTGGCAGGGTATGCTCAGACGTAAGTCCCTTGCTCACTTTGCCACTGGATTCAAGCAAGCCTGGCTGAAGACGGCTGAAATGCCAGAAAGCGGTCCTAGGAAGCTTGTTTCCGGTGCCGGGAATACATGTCTTGGCAGTTCGGACTGGACTGTTCCCATGAGGCACAGGGTCAGACTGATTTGCATATGGCCATGTCTGAACTGGGGTGGCAGAGTGGGCTAAAGAACGGTGATGGATTAAACCCAGATCAGTTGACTGGGGGTGAGTGCTTGCAATGTTCAACACTCCGTCCATCATTTCCTTTGGTTTTTGCTTTGTTCGCCATAAGTTGGCAGGGTATGCTCAGACGTGAGTCCCTTGCTCACTTTGCCACTGGATTCAAGCAAGCCTGGCTGAAGACGGCTGAAATGCCAGAAACTGGTCCTAGGAAGCTTGTTTCCGGTCCAGGGAAGACATGGCTTGGCAGTTCGGGCTGGACTGTTCCCATGAGGCACAGGGTCAGACTGATTTGCATATGGCCATGTCTGAACTGGGGTGGCAGAGTGGGCTAAAGAACGGTGATGGATTAAACCCAGATCAGTTGACTGGGGGTGAGTGCTTGCAATGTTCAACACTCCGTCCATCATTTCCTTTGGTTTTTGCTTTGTTCGCCATAAGTTGGCAGGGTATGCTCAGACGTGAGTCCCTTGCTCACTTTGCCACTGGATTCAAGCAAGCCTGGCTGAAGACGGCTGAAATGCCAGAAACCGGTCCTAGGAAGCTTGTTTCCGGTCCAGGGAAGACATGGCTTGGCAGTTCGGGCCGGACTGTTCCCATGAGACACAGGGTCAGACTGATTTGCATATGGCCATGTCTGAACTGGGGTGGCAGAGTGGGCTAAAGAACGGTGATAGATTAAACCCAGATCAGTTGACTGGGGGTGAGTGCTTGCAATGTTCAACACTCCGTCCATCATTTCCTTTGGTTTTTGCTTTGTTCGCCATAAGTTGGCAGGGTATGCTCAGACGTGAGGCCCTTGCTCACTTTGCCACTGGATTCAAGCAAGCCTGGCTGAAGACGGCTGAAATGCCAGAAACCGGTCCTAGGAAGATTGTTTCCGGTCCAGGGAAGACATGGCTTGGCAGTTCGGGCTGGACTGTTCCCATGAGGCACAGGGTCAGACTGATTTGCATATGGCCATGTCTGAACTAGGGTGGCAGAGTGGGCTAAAGAACGGTGATGGATTAAACCCAGATCAGTTGACTGGGGGTGAGTGCTTGCTATGTTCAACACTCCGTCCATCATTTCCTTTGGTTTTTGCTTTGTTCGCCATAAGTTGGCAGGGTATGCTCAGACGTGAGTCCCTTGCTCACTTTGCCACTGGATTCAAGCAAGCCTGGCTGAAGACGGCTGAACTGCCAGAAACCGGTCCTAGGAAGCTTGTTTCCGGTCCAGGGAAGACATGGCTTTGTTAGTTCGGGCTGGACTGTTCCCATGAGGCACAGGGTCAGACTGATTTGCATATGGCCATGTCTGAACTGGGGTGGCAGAGTGGGCTAAAGAACAGTGATGGATTAAACCCAGATCAGTTGACTGGGGGTGAGTGCTTGCAATGTTCAACACTCCGTTCATCATTTCCTTTGGTTTTTGCTTTGTTTGCCATAAGTTGGCAGGGTATGCTCAGACGTGAGTCCCTTGCTCACTTTGCCACTGGATTCAAGCAAGCCTGGCTGAAGACGGCTGAAATGCCAGAAACCGGTCCTAGGAAGCTTGTTTCCAGTCCAGGGAAGACATGGCTTGGCAGTTCGGGCTGGACTGTTCCCATGAGGCACAGGGTCAGACTGATTTGCATATGGCCATGTCTGAACTGGGGTGGCAGAGTGGGCTAAAGAACGGTGATGGATTAAACCCAGATCAGTAGACTGGGGGTGAGTGCTTGCAATGTTCAACACTTCGTCCATCATTTCCTTTGGTTTTTTCTTTGTTTGCCATAAGTTGGCAGGGTATGCTCAGACGTGAGTCCCTTGCTCACTTTGCCACTGGATTCAAGCAAGCCTGGCTGAAATGCCAGAAACCGGTCCTAGGAAGCTTGTTTCCGGTCCAGGGAAGACATGGCTTGGCAGTTCGGGCTGGACTGTTCCCATGAGGCACAGGGTCAGACTGATTTGCATATGGCCATGTCTGAACTGGGGTGGCAGAGTGGGCTAAAGAACGGTGATGGATTAAACCCAGATCAGTTGACTGGGGGTGAGTGCTTGCAATGTTCAACACTCCGTCCATCATTTCCTTTGGTTTTTGCTATGTTCGCCATAAATTGGCAGGGTATGCCCAGACGTGAGTCCCTTGCTCACTTTGCCACTGGATTCAAGCAAGCCTGGCTGAAGACGGCTGAAATGCCAGAAACCGGTCCTAGGAAGCTTGTTTCCGGTCCAGGGAAGACATGGCTTGGCAGTTCGGGCTGGACTGTTCCCATGAGGCACAGGGTCAGACTGATTTGCATATGGCCATGTCTGAACTGGGGTGGCAGAGTGGGCTAAAGAACGGTGATGGATTAAACCCAGATCAGTTGACTGGGGGTGAGTGCTTGCAATGTTCAACACTCGGTCCATCATTTTCTTTGGTTTTTGCTTTGTTTGCAATAAGTTGGCAGGGTATGCTCAGACGTGAGTCCCTTGCTCACTTTGCCGCTGGATTCAAGCAAGCCTGGCTGAAGACGGCTGTAATGCCAGAAACCGGTCCTAGGAAGCTTGTTTCCGGTCCAGGGAAGACATGGCTTGGCAGTTCGGGCTGGACTGTTCCCATGAGGCGCAGGGTCAGACTGATTTGCATATGGCCATGTCTGAACTAGGGTGGCAGAGTGGGCTAAAGAACGGTAATGGATTAAACCCAGATCAGATGACTGGGGGTGAGTGCTTGCAATGTTCAACACTCCGTCCATCATTTCCTTTGGTTTTTGCTTTGTTTGCCATAAATTGGCAGGGTATGCTCAGACGTTGAGTCCCTTGCTCACTTTGCCACTGGATTCAAGCAAGCCTGGCTGAAGACGGCTGAAATGCCAGAAACCGGTCCTAGGAAGCTTGTTTCCGGTCCAGGGACGACATGGCTTGGCAGTTCGGGCTGGACTGTTCCCATGAGGCACAGGGTCAGACTGATTTCCATATGGCCATGTCTGAACTGGGGTGGCAGAGTGGGCTAAAGAACGGTGATAGATTAAACCCAGATCAGTTGATTGGGGGTGAGTGCTTGCAATGTTCAACACTCCGTCCATCATTTCCTTTGGTTTTTGCTTTGTTCGCCATAAGTTGGCAGGGTATGCTCAGACATGAGTCCCTTGCTCACTTTGCCACTGGATTCAAGCAAGCCTGGCTGAAGACGGCTGAAATACCAGAAACCGGTCCTAGGAAGCTTGTTTCCGGTCCAGGGAAGACATGGCTTGGCAGCTCGGGCTGGACAGTTCCCATGAGGCACAGGGTCAGACTGATTTGCATATGGCCATGTCTGAACTGGGGTAGCAGAGTGGGCTAAAGAACGGTGATGGATTAAACCCAGATCAGTTGACTGGGGGTGAGTGCTTACAATGTTCAACACTCCGTCCATCATTTCCTTTGGTTTTTGCTTTGTTCGCCATAAGTTGGCAGGGTATGCTCAGACGTGAGTCCCTTGCTCACTTTGCCACTGGATTCAAGCAAGCCTGGCTGAAATGCCAGAAACCGGTCCTAGGAAGCTTGTTTCTGGTCCAGGGAAGACTTGGCTTGGCAGTTCGGGCTGGACTGTTCCCATGAGGCACAGGGTCAGACTGATTTGCATATGGCCATGTCTGAACTGGGGTGGCAGAGTGGGCTAAAGAACGGTGATGGATTAAACCCAGATCAGTTGACTGGGGGTGAGTGCTTGCAATGTTCAACACTCCGTCAATCATTTCCTTTGGTTTTTGCTTTGTTCGCCATAAGTTGGCAGGGTATGCTCAGACGTGAGTCCCTTGCTCACTTTGCCACTGGATTCAAGCAAGCCTGGCTGAAGATGGCTGTAATGCCAGAAACCGGTCCTAGGAAGCTTGTTTCCGGACCAGGGAAGACATGGCTTGGCAGTTCGGGCTGGACTGTTCCCATGAGGCACAGGGTCAGACTGATTTGCATATGGCCATTTCTGAACTGGGGTGGCAGAGTGGGCTAAAGAACGGTGATGGATTAAACCCAGATCAGTGGACTGGGGGTGAGTGCTTGCAATGTTCAACACTCCGTCCATCATTTCCTTTGGTTTTTGCTTTGTTTGCCATAAGTTGGCAGGGTATGCTCAGACGTGAGTCCCTTGCTCACTTTGCCACTGGATTCAAGCAAGCCTGGCTGAAGACGGCTGAAATGTCAGAAACCGGTCCTAGGAAGCTTGTTTCCGGTCCAGGGAAGATATGGTTTGGCAGTTCGGGCTGGACTGTTCCCATGAGGCACAGGGTCAGACTGATTTGCATATGGCCATGTCTGAACTGCGGTGGCAGAGTGGGCTAAAGAACGGTGATGGATTAAACCCAGATCAGTTGACTGGGGGTGAGTGCTTGCAATGTTCAACACTCCGTCCATCATTTCCTTTGGTTTTTGCTTTGTTCGCCATAAGTTGGCAGGGTATGCTCAGACGTGAGTCCCTTGCTCACTTTGCCACTGGATTCAAGCAAGCCTGGCTGAAGACGGCTGAAATGCCAGAAACCGGTCCTAGGAAGCTTGTTTCCGGTCCAGGGAAGACATGGCTTGGCAGTTCGGGCTGGACTGTTCCCATGAGGCACAGGGTCAGACTGATTTGCATATGGCCATGTCTGAACTGGGGTGGCAGAGTGGGCTAAAGAACGGTGATAGATTAAACCCAGATCAGTTGACTGGGGGTGAGTGCTTGCAATGTTCAACACTCCGTCCATCATTTCCTTTGGTTTTTGCTTTGTTCGCCATAAGTTGGCAGGGTATGCTCAGACGTGAGTCCCTTGCTCACTTTGCCACTGGATTCAAGCAAGCCTGGCTGAAGACGGCTGAAATGCCAGAAACCGGTCCTAGGAAGCTTGTTTCCGGTCCAGGGAAGACATGGCTTGGCAGTTCGGGCTGGACTGTTCCCATGAGGCACAGGGTCAGACTGATTTGCATATGGCCATGTCTGAACTGGGGTGGCAGAGTGGGCTAAAGAACGGTGATGGATAAACCCAGATCAGTTGACTGGGGGTGAGTGCTTGCTATGTTCAACACTCCGTCCATCATTTCCTTTGGTTTTTGCTTTGTTCGCCATAAGTTGGCAGGGTATGCTCAGACGTGAGTCCCTTGCTCACTTTGCCACTGGATTCAAGCAAGCCTGGCTGAAGACGGCTGAACTGCCAGAAACCGGTCCTAGGAAGCGTGTTTCCGGTCCAGGGAAGACATGGCTTTGTTAGTTCGGGCTGGACTGTTCCCATGAGGCACAGGGTCAGACTGATTTGCATATGGCCATGTCTGAACTGGGGTGGCAGAGTGGGCTAAAGAACAGTGATGGATTAAACCCAGATCAGTTGACTGGGGGTGAGTGCTTGCAATGTTCAACACTCCGTTCATCATTTCCTTAGTTTTTTGCTTTGTTCGCCATAAGTTGGCAGGGTATGCTCAGACGTGAGTCCCTTGCTCACTTTGCCACTGGATTCAAGCAAGCCTGGCTGAAGACGGCTGAAATGCCAGAAACCGGTCCTAGGAAGCTTGTTTCCGGTCCAGGGAAGACATGGCTTGGCAGTTCGGGCTGGACTGTTCCCATGAGGCACAGGGTCAGACTGATTTGCATATGGCCATGTCTGAACTGGGGTGGCAGAGTGGGCTAAAGAACGGTGATGGATTAAACCCAGATCAGTAGACTGGGGGTGAGTGCTTGCAATGTTCAACACTTCGTCCATCATTTCCTTTGGTTTTTGCTTTGTTTGCCATAAGTTGGCAGGGTATGCTCAGACGTGTGTCCCTTGCTCACTTTGCCACTGGATTCAAGCAAGCCTGGCTGAAATGCCAGAAACCGGTCCTAGGAAGCTTGTTTCCGGTCCAGGGAAGACATGGCTTGGCAGTTCGGGCTGGACTGTTCCCATGAGGCACAGGGTCAGACTGATTTGCATATGGCCATGTCTGAACTGGGGTGGCAGAGTGGGCTAAAGAACGGTGATGGATTAAACCCAGATCAGTTGACTGGGGGTGAGTGCTTGCAATGTTCAACACTCCGTCCATCATTTCCTTTGGTTTTTGCTATGTTCGCCATAAATTGGCAGGGTATGCCCAGACGTGAGTCCCTTGCTCACTTTGCCACTGGATTCAAGCAAGCCTGGCTGAAGACGGCTGAAATGCCAGAAACCGGTCCTAGGAAGCTTGTTTCCGGAACAGGGACGACATGGCCTGGCAGTTCGGGCTGGACTGTTCCCATGAGGCACAGGGTCAGACTGATTTGCATATGGCCATGTCTGAACTGGGGTGGCAGAGTGGGCTAAAGAACGGTGATGGATTAAACCCAGATCAGTTGACTGGGGGTGAGTGCTTGCAATGTTCAACACTCCGTCCATCATTTTCTTTGGTTTTTGCTTTGTTCGCCATAAGTTGGCAGGGTATGCTCAGACGTGAGTCCCTTGCTCACTTTGCCACTGGATTCAAGCAAGCCTGGCTGAAGACGGCTGTAATGCCAGAAACCGGTCCTAGGAAGCTTGTTTCCGGTCCAGGGAAGACATGGCTTGGCAGTTCGGGCTGGACTGTTCCCATGAGGCGCAGCGTCAGACTGATTTGCATATGGCCATGTCTGAACTAGGGTGGCAGAGTGGGCTAAAGAACGGTAATGGATTAAACCCAGATCAGTTGACTGGGGGTGAGTGCTTGCAATGTTCAACACTCCGTCCATCATTTCCTTTGGTTTTTGCTTTGTTTGCCATAAATTGGCAGGGTATGCTCAGACGTGAGTCCCTTGCTCACTTTGCCACTGGATTCAAGCAAAGCTGGCTGAAGACGGCTGAAATGCCAGAAACCGGTCCTAGGAAGCTTGTTTCCGGACCAGGGAAGACATGGCTTGGCAGTTCGGGCTGGACTGTTCCCATGAGGCACAGGGTCAGACTGATTTGCATATGGCCATGTCTGAACTGGGGTGGCAGAGTGGGCTAAAGAATGGTGATGGATTAAACCCAGATCAGTTGACTGGGAGTGAGTGCTTGCAATGTTCAACACTCCGTCCATCATTTCCTTTGGTTTTTGCTTTGTTCGCCATAAGTTGGCAGGGTATGCTCAGGCGTGAGTCCCTTGCTCACTTTGCCACTGGATTCAAGCAAGCCTGGCTGAAGACGGCTGAAATGCCAGAAACCGGTCCTAGGAAGCTTGTTTCCGGTCCAGGGACGACATGGCTTCGCAGTTCGGGCTGGTCTGTTCCCATGAGGCACAGGGTCAGACTGATTTCCATATGGCCATGTCTGAACTGGGGTGGCAGAGTGGGCTAAAGAACGGTGATGGATTAAACCCAGATCAGTTGACTGGGGGTGAGTGCTTGCAATGTTCAACACTCCGTCCATCATTTCCTTTGGTTTTTGCTTTGTTTGCCATAAGTTGGCAGGGTATGCTCAGACGTGAGTCCCTTGCTCACTTTGCCACTGGATTCAAGCAAGCCTGGCTGAAGACGGCTGAAATGTCAGAAACCGGTCCTAGGAAGCTTGTTTCCGGTCCAGGGAAGACATGGTTTGGCAGTTCGGGCTGGACTGTTCCCATGAGGCACAGGGTCAGACTGATTTGCATATGGCCATGTCTGAACTGCGGTGGCAGAGTGGGCTAAAGAACGGTGATGGATTAAACCCAGATCAGTTGACTGGGGGTGAGTGCTTGCAATGTTCAACACTCCGTCCATCATTTCCTTTGGTTTTTGTTTTGTTCGCCATAAATTGGCAGGGTATGCTCAGACGTAAGTCCCTTGCTCACTTTGCCACTGGATTCAAGCAAGCCTGGCTGAAGACGGCTGAAATGCCAGAAACCGGTCCTAGGAAGCTTGTTTCCGGTCCAGGAAGACATGGCTTGGCAGTTCGGGCTGGACTGTTCCCATGAGGCACAGGGTCAGACTGATTTGCATATGGCCATGTCTGAAGTGGGGTGGCTGAGTGGGCTAAAGAACGGTGATGGATTAAACCCAGATCAGTTGACTGGGGGTGAGTGTTTGCAATGTTTAACATTCCGTCCATCATTTCCTTTGGTTTTTGCTTTGTTCGCCATAAGTTGGCAGGGTATGCTCAGACGTGAGTCCCTTGCTCACTTTGCCAATGGACTCAAGCAAGCCTGGCAGAAGACGGCTGAAATGCCAGAAACCGGTCCTAGAAAGCTTGGTTCCGGTCCTGGGAAGACATGGCTTGGCAGTTCGGGCTGGACTGTTCCCATGAGGCACAGGGTCAGACTGATTTGCATATGGCCATGTCTGAACTGGGGTGGCAGAGTGGGCTAAAGAACGGTGATGGATTAAACCCAGATCAGTTGACTGGGGGTGAGTGCTTGCAATGTTCAACACTCCGTCCATCATTTCCTTTGGTTTTTGCTTTGTTCGCCATAAGTTGGCAGAGTATGCTCAGACGTGAGTCCCTTTCTCACTTTGCCACTGGATTCAAGCAAGCCTGGCTGAAGGCGGCTGAAATGCCAGAAACCGGTCCTAGGAAGCTTGTTTCCGGTCCAGGGAAGACATGGCTTGGCAGTTCGGACTGGACTGTTCCCATGAGGCACAGGGTCAGACTGATTTGCATATGGCCATGTCTGAACTGGGGTGGCAGAGTGGGCTAAAGGACGGTGATGGATTAAACCCAGATCAGTTGATTGGGGGTGAGTGCTTGCAATGTTCAACACTCCGTCCATCATTTCCTTTGGTTTTTGCTTTGTTCGCCATAAGTTGGCAGGGTATGCTCAGACGTGAGTCCCTTGCTCACTTTGCCACTGGATTCAAGCCAGCCTGGCTGAAGACGGCTGAAATGCCAGAAACCGGTCCTAGGAAGCTTGTTTCCGGTCCAGGGAAGACATGGCTTGGCAGTTCGGGCTGGACTGTTCCAATGAGGCACAGGGTCAGACTGATTTGCATATGGCCATGTCTGAACTGGGGTAGCAGAGTGGGCTAAAGAACGGTGATGGATTAAACCCAGATCAGTTGACTGGGGGTGAGTACTTGCAATGTTCAACACTCCGTCCATCATTTCCTTTGGTTTTTGCTTTGTTCGCCATAAGTTGGCAGGGTATGCTCAGACGTGAGTCCCTTGCTCACTTTGCCACTGGATTCAAGCAAGCCTGGCTGAAATGCCAGAAACCGGTCCTAGGAAGCTTGTTTCTGGTCCAGGGAAGACATGGCTTGGCAGTTCGGGCTGGACTGTTCCCATGAGGCACAGGGTCAGACTGATTTGCATATGGCCATGTCTGAACTGGGGTGGCAGAGTGGGCTAAAGAACGGTGATGGATTAAACCCAGATCAGTTGACTGGGGGTGAGTGCTTGCAATGTTCAACACTCGGTCCATCATTTCGTTTGGTTTTTGCTTTGTTCGCCATAAGTTGGCAGGGTATGCTCAGACGTGAGTCCCTTACTCACTTTGCCACTGGATTCAAGCAAGCCTGGCTGAAGACGGCTGTAATGCCAGAAACCGGTCCTAGGAAGCTTGTTTCCGGTCCAGGGAAGACATGGCTTGGCAGTTCGGGCTGGACTGTTCCCATGAGGCACAGGGTCAGACTGATTTGCATATGGACATTTCTGAACTGGGGTGGCAGAGTGGGCTAAAGAACGGTGATGGATTAAACCCAGATCAGTTGACTGGGGGTGAGTGCTTGCAATGTTCAACACTCCGTCCATCATTTCCTTTGGTTTTTGCTTTGTTTGCCATAAGTTGGCAGGGTATGCTCAGACGTGAGTCCCTTGCTCACTTTGCCACTGGATTCAAGCAAGCCTGGCTGAAGACGGCTGAAATGTCAGAAACCGGTCCTAGGAAGCTTGTTTCCGGTCCAGGGAAGACATGGTTTGGCAGTTCGGGCAGGACTGTTCCCATGAGGCACAGGGTCAGACTGATTTCCATATGGCCATGTCTGAACTGGGGTGGCAGAGTGGGCTAAAGAACGGTGATAGATTAAACCCAGATCAGTTGATTGGGGGTGAGTGCTTGCAATGTTCAACACTCCGTCCATCATTTCCTTTGGTTTTTGCTTTGTTCGCCATAAGTTGGCAGGGTATGCTCAGATGTGAGTCCCTTGCTCACTTTGCCACTGGATTCAAGCAAGCCTGGCTGAAGACGGCTGAAATGCCAGAAACCGGTCCTAGGAAGCTTGTTTCCGGTCCAGGGAAGACATGGCTTGGCAGTTCGGGCTGGACTGTTCCCATGAGGCACAGGGTCAGACTGATTTGCATATGGCCATGTCTGAACTGGGGTGGCAGAGTGGGCAAAAGAATGGTGATGGATTAAACCCAGATCAGTTGACTGGGAGTGAGTGCTTGCAATGTTCAACACTCCGTCCATCATTTCCTTTGGTTTTTGCTTTGTTCGCCATAAGTTGGCAGGGTATGCTCAGACGTGAGTCCCTTGCTCACTTTGCCACTGGATTCAAGCAAGCCTGGCTGAAGACGGCTGAAATGCCAGAAACCGGTCCTAGGAAGCTTGTTTCCGGTCCAGGGACGACATGGCTTGGCAGTTCGGGCTGGACTGTTCCCATGAGGCACAGGGTCAGACTGATTTCCATATGGCCATGTCTGAACTGGGGTGGCAGAGTGGGCTAAAGAACGGTGATAGATTAAACCCAGATCAGTTGATTGGGGGTGAGTGCTTGCAAAGTTCAACACTCCGTCCATCATTTCCTTTGGTTTTTGCTTTGTTCGCCATAAGTTGGCAGGGTATGCTCAGACGTGAGTCCCTTGCTCACTTTGCCACTGGATTCAAGCAAGCCTGGCTGAAGACGGCTGAAATGCCAGAAACCGGTCCTAGGAAGCTTGTTTCCGGTCCAGGGAAGACATGGCTTGGCAGTTCGGGCTGGACTGTTCCCATGAGGCACAGGGTCAGACTGATTTGCATATGGCCATGTCTGAACTGGGGTAGCAGAATGGGCTAAAGAACGGTGATGGATTAAACCCAGATCAGTAGACTTGGGGTGAGTGCTTGCAATGTTCAACACTTCGTCCATCATTTCCTTTGGTTTTTGCTTTGTTTGCCATAAGTTGGCAGGGTATGCTCAGACGTGTGTCCCTTGCTCACTTTGCCACTGGATTCAAGCAAGCCTGGCTGAAATGCCAGAAACGGGTCCTAGGAAGCTTGTTTCCGGTCCAGGGAAGACATGGCTTGGCAGTTCGGGCTGGACTGTTCCCATGAGGCACAGGGTCAGACTGATTTGCATATGGCCATGTCTGAACTGGGGTGGCAGAGTGGGCTAAAGAACGGTGATGGATTAAACCCAGATCAGTTGACTGGGGGTGAGTGCTTGCAATGTTCAACACTCCGTCCATCATTTCCTTTGGTTTTTGCTATGTTCGCCATAAATTGGCAGGGTATGCCCAGACGTGAGTCCCTTGCTCACTTTGCCACTGGATTCAAGCAAGCCTGGCTGAAGACGGCTGAAATGCCAGAAACCGGTCCTAGGAAGCTTGTTTCCGGAACAGGGACGACATGGCCTGGCAGTTCGGGCTGGACTGTTCCCATGAGGCACAGGGTCAGACTGATTTGCATATGGCCATGTCTGAACTGGGGTGGCAGAGTGGGCTAAAGAACGGTGATGGATTAAACCCAGATCAGTTGACTGGGGGTGAGTGCTTGCAATGTTCAACACTCCGTCCATCATTTTCTTTGGTTTTTGCTTTGTTCGCCATAAGTTGGCAGGGTATGCTCAGACGTGAGTCCCTTGCTCACTTTGCCACTGGATTCAAGCAAGCCTGGCTGAAGACGGCTGTAATGCCAGAAACCGGTCCTAGGAAGCTTGTTTCCGGTCCAGGGAAGACATGGCTTGGCAGTTCGGGCTGGACTGTTCCCATGAGGCGCAGCGTCAGACTGATTTGCATATGGCCATGTCTGAACTAGGGTGGCAGAGTGGGCTAAAGAACGGTAATGGATTAAACCCAGATCAGTTGACTGGGGGTGAGTGCTTGCAATGTTCAACACTCCGTCCATCATTTCCTTTGGTTTTTGCTTTGTTCGCCATAAGTTGGCAGGGTATGCTCAGGCGTGAGTCCCTTGCTCACTTTGCCACTGGATTCAAGCAAGCCTGGCTGAAGACGGCTGAAATGCCAGAAACCGGTCCTAGGAAGCTTGTTTCCGGTCCAGGGACGACATGGCTTCGCAGTTCGGGCTGGTCTGTTCCCATGAGGCACAGGGTCAGACTGATTTCCATATGGCCATGTCTGAACTGGGGTGGCAGAGTGGGCTAAAGAACGGTGATAGATTAAACCCAGATCAGTTGATTGGGGGTGAGTGCTTGCAATGTTCAACACTCTGTCCATCATTTCCTTTGGTTTTTGCTTTGTTCGCCATAAGTTGGCAGGGTATGCTCAGACGTGAGTCCCTTGCTCACTTTGCCACTGGATTCAAGCAAGCCTGGCTGAAGACGGCTGAAATGCCAGAAACCGGTCCTAGGAAGCTTGTTTCCGGTCCAGGGAAGACATGGCTTGGCAGTTCGGGCTGGACTGTTCCCATGAGGCACAGGGTCAGACTGATTTGCATATGGCCATGTCTGAACTGGGGTAGCAGAGTGGGCTAAAGAACGGTGATGGATTAAACCCAGATCAGTTGACTGGGGGTGAGTGCTTGCAATGTTCAACACTCCGTCCATCATTTCCTTTGGTTTTTGCTTTGTTCGCCATAAGTTGGCAGGGTATGCTCAGACGTGAGTCCCTTGCTCACTTTGCCACTGGATTCAAGCAAGCCTGGCTGAAATGCCAGAAACCGGTCCTAGGAAGCTTGTTTCTGGTCCAGGGAAGACTTGGCTTGGCAGTTCGGGCTGGACTGTTCCCATGAGGCACAGGGTCAGACTGATTTGCATATGGCCATGTCTGAACTGGGGTGGCAGAGTGGGCTAAAGAACGGTGATGGATTAAACCCAGATCAGTTGACTGGGGGTGAGTGCTTGCAATGTTCAACACTCCGTCCATCATTTCCTTTGGTTTTTGCTTTGTTCGCCATAAGTTGGCAGGGTATGCTCAGACGTGAGTCCCTTGCTCACTTTGCCACTGGATTCAAGCAAGCCTGGCTGAAGACGGCTGAAATGCCAGAAACCGGTCCTAGGAAGCTTGTTTCCGGTCCAGGGAAGACATGGCTTGGCAGTTCGGGCTGGACTGTTCCCATGAGGCACAGGGTCAGACTGATTTGCATATGGCCATGTCTGAACTGGGGTAGCAGAGTGGGCTAAAGAACGGTGATGGATTAAACCCAGATCAGTTGACTGGGGGTGAGTGCTTGCAATGTTCAACACTCCGTCCATCATTTCCTTTGGTTTTTGCTTTGTTTGCCATAAATTGGCAGGGTATGCTCAGACGTGAGTCCCTTGCTCACTTTGCCACTGGATTCAAGCAAAGCTGGCTGAAGACGGCTGAAATGCCAGAAACCGGTCCTAGGAAGCTTGTTTCCGGACCAGGGAAGACATGGCTTGGCAGTTCGGGCTGGACTGTTCCCATGAGGCACAGGGTCAGACTGATTTGCATATGGCCATGTCTGAACTGGGGTGGCAGAGTGGGCTAAAGAATGGTGATGGATTAAACCCAGATCAGTTGACTGGGAGTGAGTGCTTGCAATGTTCAACACTCCGTCCATCATTTCCTTTGGTTTTTGCTTTGTTCGCCATAAGTTGGCAGGGTATGCTCAGGCGTGAGTCCCTTGCTCACTTTGCCACTGGATTCAAGCAAGCCTGGCTGAAGACGGCTGAAATGCCAGAAACCGGTCCTAGGAAGCTTGTTTCCGGTCCAGGGACGACATGGCTTCGCAGTTCGGGCTGGTCTGTTCCCATGAGGCACAGGGTCAGACTGATTTCCATATGGCCATGTCTGAACTGGGGTGGCAGAGTGGGCTAAAGAACGGTGATAGATTAAACCCAGATCAGTTGACTGGGGGTGAGTGCTTGCAATGTTCAACACTCCGTCCATCATTTCCTTTGGTTTTTGCTTTGTTCGCCATAAGTTGGCAGGGTATGCTCAGACGTGAGTCCCTTGCTCACTTTGCCACTGGATTCAAGCAAGCCTGGCTGAAGACGGCTGAAATGCCAGAAACCGGTCCTAGGAAGCTTGTTTCCGGTCCAGGGAAGACATGGCTTGGCAGTTCGGGCTGGACTGTTCCCATGAGGCACAGGGTCAGACTGATTTGCATATGGCCATGTCTGAACTGGGGTGGCAGAGTGGGCTAAAGAACGGTGATGGATAAACCCAGATCAGTTGACTGGGGGTGAGTGCTTGCTATGTTCAACACTCCGTCCATCATTTCCTTTGGTTTTTGCTTTGTTCGCCATAAGTTGGCAGGGTATGCTCAGACGTGAGTCCCTTGCTCACTTTGCCACTGGATTCAAGCAAGCCTGGCTGAAGACGGCTGAACTGCCAGAAACCGGTCCTAGGAAGCGTGTTTCCGGTCCAGGGAAGACATGGCTTTGTTAGTTCGGGCTGGACTGTTCCCATGAGGCACAGGGTCAGACTGATTTGCATATGGCCATGTCTGAACTGGGGTGGCAGAGTGGGCTAAAGAACAGTGATGGATTAAACCCAGATCAGTTGACTGGGGGTGAGTGCTTGCAATGTTCAACACTCCGTTCATCATTTCCTTAGTTTTTTGCTTTGTTCGCCATAAGTTGGCAGGGTATGCTCAGACGTGAGTCCCTTGCTCACTTTGCCACTGGATTCAAGCAAGCCTGGCTGAAGACGGCTGAAATGCCAGAAACCGGTCCTAGGAAGCTTGTTTCCGGTCCAGGGAAGACATGGCTTGGCAGTTCGGGCTGGACTGTTCCCATGAGGCACAGGGTCAGACTGATTTGCATATGGCCATGTCTGAACTGGGGTGGCAGAGTGGGCTAAAGAACGGTGATGGATTAAACCCAGATCAGTAGACTGGGGGTGAGTGCTTGCAATGTTCAACACTTCGTCCATCATTTCCTTTGGTTTTTGCTTTGTTTGCCATAAGTTGGCAGGGTATGCTCAGACGTGTGTCCCTTGCTCACTTTGCCACTGGATTCAAGCAAGCCTGGCTGAAATGCCAGAAACCGGTCCTAGGAAGCTTGTTTCCGGTCCAGGGAAGACATGGCTTGGCAGTTCGGGCTGGACTGTTCCCATGAGGCACAGGGTCAGACTGATTTGCATATGGCCATGTCTGAACTGGGGTGGCAGAGTGGGCTAAAGAACGGTGATGGATTAAACCCAGATCAGTTGACTGGGGGTGAGTGCTTGCAATGTTCAACACTCCGTCCATCATTTCCTTTGGTTTTTGCTATGTTCGCCATAAATTGGCAGGGTATGCCCAGACGTGAGTCCCTTGCTCACTTTGCCACTGGATTCAAGCAAGCCTGGCTGAAGACGGCTGAAATGCCAGAAACCGGTCCTAGGAAGCTTGTTTCCGGAACAGGGACGACATGGCCTGGCAGTTCGGGCTGGACTGTTCCCATGAGGCACAGGGTCAGACTGATTTGCATATGGCCATGTCTGAACTGGGGTGGCAGAGTGGGCTAAAGAACGGTGATGGATTAAACCCAGATCAGTTGACTGGGGGTGAGTGCTTGCAATGTTCAACACTCCGTCCATCATTTTCTTTGGTTTTTGCTTTGTTCGCCATAAGTTGGCAGGGTATGCTCAGACGTGAGTCCCTTGCTCACTTTGCCACTGGATTCAAGCAAGCCTGGCTGAAGACGGCTGTAATGCCAGAAACCGGTCCTAGGAAGCTTGTTTCCGGTCCAGGGAAGACATGGCTTGGCAGTTCGGGCTGGACTGTTCCCATGAGGCGCAGCGTCAGACTGATTTGCATATGGCCATGTCTGAACTAGGGTGGCAGAGTGGGCTAAAGAACGGTAATGGATTAAACCCAGATCAGTTGACTGGGGGTGAGTGCTTGCAATGTTCAACACTCCGTCCATCATTTCCTTTGGTTTTTGCTTTGTTTGCCATAAATTGGCAGGGTATGCTCAGACGTGAGTCCCTTGCTCACTTTGCCACTGGATTCAAGCAAAGCTGGCTGAAGACGGCTGAAATGCCAGAAACCGGTCCTAGGAAGCTTGTTTCCGGACCAGGGAAGACATGGCTTGGCAGTTCGGGCTGGACTGTTCCCATGAGGCACAGGGTCAGACTGATTTGCATATGGCCATGTCTGAACTGGGGTGGCAGAGTGGGCTAAAGAATGGTGATGGATTAAACCCAGATCAGTTGACTGGGAGTGAGTGCTTGCAATGTTCAACACTCCGTCCATCATTTCCTTTGGTTTTTGCTTTGTTCGCCATAAGTTGGCAGGGTATGCTCAGGCGTGAGTCCCTTGCTCACTTTGCCACTGGATTCAAGCAAGCCTGGCTGAAGACGGCTGAAATGCCAGAAACCGGTCCTAGGAAGCTTGTTTCCGGTCCAGGGACGACATGGCTTCGCAGTTCGGGCTGGTCTGTTCCCATGAGGCACAGGGTCAGACTGATTTCCATATGGCCATGTCTGAACTGGGGTGGCAGAGTGGGCTAAAGAACGGTGATGGATTAAACCCAGATCAGTTGACTGGGGGTGAGTGCTTGCAATGTTCAACACTCCGTCCATCATTTCCTTTGGTTTTTGCTTTGTTTGCCATAAGTTGGCAGGGTATGCTCAGACGTGAGTCCCTTGCTCACTTTGCCACTGGATTCAAGCAAGCCTGGCTGAAGACGGCTGAAATGTCAGAAACCGGTCCTAGGAAGCTTGTTTCCGGTCCAGGGAAGACATGGTTTGGCAGTTCGGGCTGGACTGTTCCCATGAGGCACAGGGTCAGACTGATTTGCATATGGCCATGTCTGAACTGCGGTGGCAGAGTGGGCTAAAGAACGGTGATGGATTAAACCCAGATCAGTTGACTGGGGGTGAGTGCTTGCAATGTTCAACACTCCGTCCATCATTTCCTTTGGTTTTTGTTTTGTTCGCCATAAATTGGCAGGGTATGCTCAGACGTAAGTCCCTTGCTCACTTTGCCACTGGATTCAAGCAAGCCTGGCTGAAGACGGCTGAAATGCCAGAAACCGGTCCTAGGAAGCTTGTTTCCGGTCCAGGAAGACATGGCTTGGCAGTTCGGGCTGGACTGTTCCCATGAGGCACAGGGTCAGACTGATTTGCATATGGCCATGTCTGAAGTGGGGTGGCTGAGTGGGCTAAAGAACGGTGATGGATTAAACCCAGATCAGTTGACTGGGGGTGAGTGTTTGCAATGTTTAACATTCCGTCCATCATTTCCTTTGGTTTTTGCTTTGTTCGCCATAAGTTGGCAGGGTATGCTCAGACGTGAGTCCCTTGCTCACTTTGCCAATGGACTCAAGCAAGCCTGGCAGAAGACGGCTGAAATGCCAGAAACCGGTCCTAGAAAGCTTGGTTCCGGTCCTGGGAAGACATGGCTTGGCAGTTCGGGCTGGACTGTTCCCATGAGGCACAGGGTCAGACTGATTTGCATATGGCCATGTCTGAACTGGGGTGGCAGAGTGGGCTAAAGAACGGTGATGGATTAAACCCAGATCAGTTGACTGGGGGTGAGTGCTTGCAATGTTCAACACTCCGTCCATCATTTCCTTTGGTTTTTGCTTTGTTCGCCATAAGTTGGCAGAGTATGCTCAGACGTGAGTCCCTTTCTCACTTTGCCACTGGATTCAAGCAAGCCTGGCTGAAGGCGGCTGAAATGCCAGAAACCGGTCCTAGGAAGCTTGTTTCCGGTCCAGGGAAGACATGGCTTGGCAGTTCGGACTGGACTGTTCCCATGAGGCACAGGGTCAGACTGATTTGCATATGGCCATGTCTGAACTGGGGTGGCAGAGTGGGCTAAAGGACGGTGATGGATTAAACCCAGATCAGTTGATTGGGGGTGAGTGCTTGCAATGTTCAACACTCCGTCCATCATTTCCTTTGGTTTTTGCTTTGTTCGCCATAAGTTGGCAGGGTATGCTCAGACGTGAGTCCCTTGCTCACTTTGCCACTGGATTCAAGCCAGCCTGGCTGAAGACGGCTGAAATGCCAGAAACCGGTCCTAGGAAGCTTGTTTCCGGTCCAGGGAAGACATGGCTTGGCAGTTCGGGCTGGACTGTTCCAATGAGGCACAGGGTCAGACTGATTTGCATATGGCCATGTCTGAACTGGGGTAGCAGAGTGGGCTAAAGAACGGTGATGGATTAAACCCAGATCAGTTGACTGGGGGTGAGTACTTGCAATGTTCAACACTCCGTCCATCATTTCCTTTGGTTTTTGCTTTGTTCGCCATAAGTTGGCAGGGTATGCTCAGACGTGAGTCCCTTGCTCACTTTGCCACTGGATTCAAGCAAGCCTGGCTGAAATGCCAGAAACCGGTCCTAGGAAGCTTGTTTCTGGTCCAGGGAAGACATGGCTTGGCAGTTCGGGCTGGACTGTTCCCATGAGGCACAGGGTCAGACTGATTTGCATATGGCCATGTCTGAACTGGGGTGGCAGAGTGGGCTAAAGAACGGTGATGGATTAAACCCAGATCAGTTGACTGGGGGTGAGTGCTTGCAATGTTCAACACTCGGTCCATCATTTCGTTTGGTTTTTGCTTTGTTCGCCATAAGTTGGCAGGGTATGCTCAGACGTGAGTCCCTTACTCACTTTGCCACTGGATTCAAGCAAGCCTGGCTGAAGACGGCTGTAATGCCAGAAACCGGTCCTAGGAAGCTTGTTTCCGGTCCAGGGAAGACATGGCTTGGCAGTTCGGGCTGGACTGTTCCCATGAGGCACAGGGTCAGACTGATTTGCATATGGACATTTCTGAACTGGGGTGGCAGAGTGGGCTAAAGAACGGTGATGGATTAAACCCAGATCAGTTGACTGGGGGTGAGTGCTTGCAATGTTCAACACTCCGTCCATCATTTCCTTTGGTTTTTGCTTTGTTTGCCATAAGTTGGCAGGGTATGCTCAGACGTGAGTCCCTTGCTCACTTTGCCACTGGATTCAAGCAAGCCTGGCTGAAGACGGCTGAAATGTCAGAAACCGGTCCTAGGAAGCTTGTTTCCGGTCCAGGGAAGACATGGTTTGGCAGTTCGGGCAGGACTGTTCCCATGAGGCACAGGGTCAGACTGATTTCCATATGGCCATGTCTGAACTGGGGTGGCAGAGTGGGCTAAAGAACGGTGATAGATTAAACCCAGATCAGTTGATTGGGGGTGAGTGCTTGCAATGTTCAACACTCCGTCCATCATTTCCTTTGGTTTTTGCTTTGTTCGCCATAAGTTGGCAGGGTATGCTCAGATGTGAGTCCCTTGCTCACTTTGCCACTGGATTCAAGCAAGCCTGGCTGAAGACGGCTGAAATGCCAGAAACCGGTCCTAGGAAGCTTGTTTCCGGTCCAGGGAAGACATGGCTTGGCAGTTCGGGCTGGACTGTTCCCATGAGGCACAGGGTCAGACTGATTTGCATATGGCCATGTCTGAACTGGGGTGGCAGAGTGGGCAAAAGAATGGTGATGGATTAAACCCAGATCAGTTGACTGGGAGTGAGTGCTTGCAATGTTCAACACTCCGTCCATCATTTCCTTTGGTTTTTGCTTTGTTCGCCATAAGTTGGCAGGGTATGCTCAGACGTGAGTCCCTTGCTCACTTTGCCACTGGATTCAAGCAAGCCTGGCTGAAGACGGCTGAAATGCCAGAAACCGGTCCTAGGAAGCTTGTTTCCGGTCCAGGGACGACATGGCTTGGCAGTTCGGGCTGGACTGTTCCCATGAGGCACAGGGTCAGACTGATTTCCATATGGCCATGTCTGAACTGGGGTGGCAGAGTGGGCTAAAGAACGGTGATAGATTAAACCCAGATCAGTTGATTGGGGGTGAGTGCTTGCAAAGTTCAACACTCCGTCCATCATTTCCTTTGGTTTTTGCTTTGTTCGCCATAAGTTGGCAGGGTATGCTCAGACGTGAGTCCCTTGCTCACTTTGCCACTGGATTCAAGCAAGCCTGGCTGAAGACGGCTGAAATGCCAGAAACCGGTCCTAGGAAGCTTGTTTCCGGTCCAGGGAAGACATGGCTTGGCAGTTCGGGCTGGACTGTTCCCATGAGGCACAGGGTCAGACTGATTTGCATATGGCCATGTCTGAACTGGGGTAGCAGAATGGGCTAAAGAACGGTGATGGATTAAACCCAGATCAGTAGACTGGGGGTGAGTGCTTGCAATGTTCAACACTTCGTCCATCATTTCCTTTGGTTTTTGCTTTGTTTGCCATAAGTTGGCAGGGTATGCTCAGACGTGTGTCCCTTGCTCACTTTGCCACTGGATTCAAGCAAGCCTGGCTGAAATGCCAGAAACGGGTCCTAGGAAGCTTGTTTCCGGTCCAGGGAAGACATGGCTTGGCAGTTCGGGCTGGACTGTTCCCATGAGGCACAGGGTCAGACTGATTTGCATATGGCCATGTCTGAACTGGGGTGGCAGAGTGGGCTAAAGAACGGTGATGGATTAAACCCAGATCAGTTGACTGGGGGTGAGTGCTTGCAATGTTCAACACTCCGTCCATCATTTCCTTTGGTTTTTGCTATGTTCGCCATAAATTGGCAGGGTATGCCCAGACGTGAGTCCCTTGCTCACTTTGCCACTGGATTCAAGCAAGCCTGGCTGAAGACGGCTGAAATGCCAGAAACCGGTCCTAGGAAGCTTGTTTCCGGAACAGGGACGACATGGCCTGGCAGTTCGGGCTGGACTGTTCCCATGAGGCACAGGGTCAGACTGATTTGCATATGGCCATGTCTGAACTGGGGTGGCAGAGTGGGCTAAAGAACGGTGATGGATTAAACCCAGATCAGTTGACTGGGGGTGAGTGCTTGCAATGTTCAACACTCCGTCCATCATTTTCTTTGGTTTTTGCTTTGTTCGCCATAAGTTGGCAGGGTATGCTCAGACGTGAGTCCCTTGCTCACTTTGCCACTGGATTCAAGCAAGCCTGGCTGAAGACGGCTGTAATGCCAGAAACCGGTCCTAGGAAGCTTGTTTCCGGTCCAGGGAAGACATGGCTTGGCAGTTCGGGCTGGACTGTTCCCATGAGGCGCAGCGTCAGACTGATTTGCATATGGCCATGTCTGAACTAGGGTGGCAGAGTGGGCTAAAGAACGGTAATGGATTAAACCCAGATCAGTTGACTGGGGGTGAGTGCTTGCAATGTTCAACACTCCGTCCATCATTTCCTTTGGTTTTTGCTTTGTTCGCCATAAGTTGGCAGGGTATGCTCAGGCGTGAGTCCCTTGCTCACTTTGCCACTGGATTCAAGCAAGCCTGGCTGAAGACGGCTGAAATGCCAGAAACCGGTCCTAGGAAGCTTGTTTCCGGTCCAGGGACGACATGGCTTCGCAGTTCGGGCTGGTCTGTTCCCATGAGGCACAGGGTCAGACTGATTTCCATATGGCCATGTCTGAACTGGGGTGGCAGAGTGGGCTAAAGAACGGTGATAGATTAAACCCAGATCAGTTGATTGGGGGTGAGTGCTTGCAATGTTCAACACTCTGTCCATCATTTCCTTTGGTTTTTGCTTTGTTCGCCATAAGTTGGCAGGGTATGCTCAGACGTGAGTCCCTTGCTCACTTTGCCACTGGATTCAAGCAAGCCTGGCTGAAGACGGCTGAAATGCCAGAAACCGGTCCTAGGAAGCTTGTTTCCGGTCCAGGGAAGACATGGCTTGGCAGTTCGGGCTGGACTGTTCCCATGAGGCACAGGGTCAGACTGATTTGCATATGGCCATGTCTGAACTGGGGTAGCAGAGTGGGCTAAAGAACGGTGATGGATTAAACCCAGATCAGTTGACTGGGGGTGAGTGCTTGCAATGTTCAACACTCCGTCCATCATTTCCTTTGGTTTTTGCTTTGTTCGCCATAAGTTGGCAGGGTATGCTCAGACGTGAGTCCCTTGCTCACTTTGCCACTGGATTCAAGCAAGCCTGGCTGAAATGCCAGAAACCGGTCCTAGGAAGCTTGTTTCTGGTCCAGGGAAGACTTGGCTTGGCAGTTCGGGCTGGACTGTTCCCATGAGGCACAGGGTCAGACTGATTTGCATATGGCCATGTCTGAACTGGGGTGGCAGAGTGGGCTAAAGAACGGTGATGGATTAAACCCAGATCAGTTGACTGGGGGTGAGTGCTTGCAATGTTCAACACTCCGTCCATCATTTCCTTTGGTTTTTGCTTTGTTCGCCATAAGTTGGCAGGGTATGCTCAGACGTGAGTCCCTTGCTCACTTTGCCACTGGATTCAAGCAAGCCTGGCTGAAGACGGCTGAAATGCCAGAAACCGGTCCTAGGAAGCTTGTTTCCGGTCCAGGGAAGACATGGCTTGGCAGTTCGGGCTGGACTGTTCCCATGAGGCACAGGGTCAGACTGATTTGCATATGGCCATGTCTGAACTGGGGTAGCAGAGTGGGCTAAAGAACGGTGATGGATTAAACCCAGATCAGTTGACTGGGGGTGAGTGCTTGCAATGTTCAACACTCCGTCCATCATTTCCTTTGGTTTTTGCTTTGTTTGCCATAAATTGGCAGGGTATGCTCAGACGTGAGTCCCTTGCTCACTTTGCCACTGGATTCAAGCAAAGCTGGCTGAAGACGGCTGAAATGCCAGAAACCGGTCCTAGGAAGCTTGTTTCCGGACCAGGGAAGACATGGCTTGGCAGTTCGGGCTGGACTGTTCCCATGAGGCACAGGGTCAGACTGATTTGCATATGGCCATGTCTGAACTGGGGTGGCAGAGTGGGCTAAAGAATGGTGATGGATTAAACCCAGATCAGTTGACTGGGAGTGAGTGCTTGCAATGTTCAACACTCCGTCCATCATTTCCTTTGGTTTTTGCTTTGTTCGCCATAAGTTGGCAGGGTATGCTCAGGCGTGAGTCCCTTGCTCACTTTGCCACTGGATTCAAGCAAGCCTGGCTGAAGACGGCTGAAATGCCAGAAACCGGTCCTAGGAAGCTTGTTTCCGGTCCAGGGACGACATGGCTTCGCAGTTCGGGCTGGTCTGTTCCCATGAGGCACAGGGTCAGACTGATTTCCATATGGCCATGTCTGAACTGGGGTGGCAGAGTGGGCTAAAGAACGGTGATAGATTAAACCCAGATCAGTTGATTGGGGGTGAGTGCTTGCAATGTTCAACACTCCGTCCATCATTTCCTTTGGTTTTTGCTTTGTTCGCCATAAGTTGGCAGGGTATGCTCAGACGTGAGTCCCTTGCTCACTTTGCCACTGGATTCAAGCAAGCCTGGCTGAAGACGGCTGAAATGCCAGAAACCGGTCCTGGGAAGCTTGTTTCCGGTCCAGGGAAGACATGGCTTGGCAGTTCGGGCTGGACTGTTCCCATGAGGCACAGGGTCAGACTGATTTGCATATGGCCATGTCTGAACTGGGGTAGCAGAGTGGGCTAAAGAACGGTGATGGATTAAACCCAGATCAGTTGACTGGGGGTGAGTGCTTGCAATGTTCAACACTCCGTCCATCATTTCCTTTGGTTTTTGCTTTGTTCGCCATAAGTTGGCAGGGTATGCTCAGACGTGAGTCCCTTGCTCACTTTGCCACTGGATTCAAGCAAGCCTGGCTGAAATGCCAGAAACCGGTCCTAGGAAGCTTGTTTCTGGTCCAGGGAAGACTTGGCTTGGCAGTTCGGGCTGGACTGTTCCCATGAGGCACAGGGTCAGACTGATTTGCATATGGCCATGTCTGAACTGGGGTGGCAGAGTGGGCTAAAGAACGGTGATGGATTAAACCCAGATCAGTTGACTGGGGGTGAGTGCTTGCAATGTTCAACACTCCGTCCATCATTTCCTTTGGTTTTTGCTTTGTTCGCCATAAGTTGGCAGGGTATGCTCAGACGTGAGTCCCTTGCTCACTTTGCCACTGGATTCAAAGCAAGCCTGGCTGAAGATGGCTGTAATGCCAGAAACCGGTCCTAGGAAGCTTGTTTCCGGACCAGGGAAGACATGGCTTGGCAGTTCGGGCTGGACTGTTCCCATGAGGCACAGGGTCAGACTGATTTGCATATGGCCATTTCTGAACTGGGGTGGCAGAGTGGGCTAAAGAACGGTGATGGATTAAACCCAGATCAGTTGACTGGGGGTGAGTGCTTGCAATGTTCAACACTCCGTCCATCATTTCCTTTGGTTTTTGCTTTGTTTGCCATAAGTTGGCAGGGTATGCTCAGACGTGAGTCCCTTGCTCACTTTGCCACTGGATTCAAGCAAGCCTGGCTGAAGACGGCTGAAATGTCAGAAACCGGTCCTAGGAAGCTTGTTTCCGGTCCAGGGAAGACATGGTTTGGCAGTTCGGGCTGGACTGTTCCCATGAGGCACAGGGTCAGACTGATTTGCATATGGCCATGTCTGAACTGCGGTGGCAGAGTGGGCTAAAGAACGGTGATGGATTAAACCCAGATCAGTTGACTGGGGGTGAGTGCTTGCAATGTTCAACACTCCGTCCATCATTTCCTTTGGTTTTTGTTTTGTTCGCCATAAATTGGCAGGGTATGCTCAGACGTAAGTCCCTTGCTCACTTTGCTACTGGATTCAAGCAAGCCTGGCTGAAGACGGCTGAAATGCCAGAAACCGGTCCTAGGAAGCTTGTTTCCGGTCCAGGAAGACATGGCTTGGCAGTTCGGGCTGGACTGTTCCCATGAGGCACAGGGTCAGACTGATTTGCATATGGCCATGTCTGAACTGGGGTGGCTGAGTGGGCTAAAGAACGGTGATGGATTAAACCCAGATCAGTTGACTGGGGGTGAGTGTTTGCAATGTTTAACATTCCGTCCATCATTTCCTTTGGTTTTTGCTTTGTTCGCCATAAGTTGGCAGGGTATGCTCAGACGTGAGTCCCTTGCTCACTTTGCCAATGGACTCAAGCAAGCCTGGCAGAAGACGGCTGAAATGCCAGAAACCGGTCCTAGAAAGCTTGGTTCCGGTCCCGGGAAGACATGGCTTGGCAGTTCGGGCTGGACTGTTCCCATGAGGCACAGGGTCAGACTGATTTGCATATGGCCATGTCTGAACTGGGGTGGCAGAGTGGGCTAAAGAACGGTGATGGATTAAACCCAGATCAGTTGACTGGGGGTGAGTGCTTGCAATGTTCAACACTCCGTCCATCATTTCCTTTGGTTTTTGCTTTGTTCGCCATAAGTTGGCAGAGTATGCTCAGACGTGAGTCCCTTTCTCACTTTGCCACTGGATTCAAGCAAGCCTGGCTGAAGGCGGCTGAAATGCCAGAAACCGGTCCTAGGAAGCTTGTTTCCGGTCCAGGGAAGACATGGCTTGGCAGTTCGGACTGGACTGTTCCCATGAGGCACAGGGTCAGACTGATTTGCATATGGCCATGTCTGAACTGGGGTGGCAGAGTGGGCTAAAGGACGGTGATGGATTAAACCCAGATCAGTTGATTGGGGGTGAGTGCTTGCAATGTTCAACACTCCGTCCATCATTTCCTTTTGTTTTTGCTTTGCTCGCCATAAGTTGGCAGGGTATGCTCAGACGTGAGTCCCTTGCTCACTTTGCCACTGGATTCAAGCCAGCCTGGCTGAAGACGGCTGAAATGCCAGAAACCGGTCCTAGGAAGCTTGTTTCCGGTCCAGGGAAGACATGGCTTGGCAGTTCGGGCTGGACTGTTCCCATGAGGCACAGGGTCAGACTGATTTGCATATGGCCATGTCTGAACTGGGGTAGCAGAGTGGGCTAAAGAACGGTGATGGATTAAACCCAGATCAGTTGACTGGGGGTGAGTACTTGCAATGTTCAATACTCCGTCCATCATTTCCTTTGGTTTTTGCTTTGTTCGCCATAAGTTGGCAGGGTATGCTCAGACGTGAGTCCCTTGCTCACTTTGCCACTGGATTCAAGCAAGCCTGGCTGAAATGCCAGAAACCGGTCCTAGGAAGCTTGTTTCTGGTCCAGGGAAGACATGGCTTGGCAGTTCGGGCTGGACTGTTCCTATGAGGCACAGGGTCAGACTGATTTGCATATGGCCATGTCTGAACTGGGGTGGCAGAGTGGGCTAAAGAACGGTGATGGATTAAACCCAGATCAGTTGACTGGGGGTGAGTGCTTGCAATGTTCAACACTCGGTCCATCATTTCCTTTGGTTTTTGCTTTGTTCGCCATAAGTTGGCAGGGTATGCTCAGACGTGAGTCCCTTACTCACTTTGCCACTGGATTCAAGCAAGCCTGGCTGAAGACGGCTGTAATGCCAGAAACCGGTCCTAGGAAGCTTGTTTCCGGTCCAGGGAAGACATGGCTTGGCAGTTCGGGCTGGACTGTTCCCATGAGGCACAGGGTCAGACTGATTTGCATATGGCCATGTCTGAACTGGGGTGGCAGAGTGGGCTAAAGAACGGTGATGGATTAAACCCAGATCAGTTGACTGGGGGTGAGTGCTTGCAATGTTCAACACTCCGTCCATCATTTCCTTTGGTTTTTGCTTTGTTCGCCATAAGTTGGCAGAGTATGCTCAGACGTGAGTCCCTTTCTCACTTTGCCACTGGATTCAAGCAAGCCTGGCTGAAGGCGGCTGAAATGCCAGAAACCGGTCCTAGGAAGCTTGTTTCCGGTCCAGGGAAGACATGGCTTGGCAGTTCGGACTGGACTGTTCCCATGAGGCACAGGGTCAGACTGATTTGCATATGGCCATGTCTGAACTGGGGTGGCAGAGTGGGCTAAAGGACGGTGATGGATTAAACCCAGATCAGTTGATTGGGGGTGAGTGCTTGCAATGTTCAACACTCCGTCCATCATTTCCTTTGGTTTTTGCTTTGCTCGCCATAAGTTGGCAGGGTATGCTCAGACGTGAGTCCCTTGCTCACTTTGCCACTGGATTCAAGCCAGCCTGGCTGAAGACGGCTGAAATGCCAGAAACCGGTCCTAGGAAGCTTGTTTCCGGTCCAGGGAAGACATGGCTTGGCAGTTCGGGCTGGACTGTTCCCATGAGGCACAGGGTCAGACTGATTTGCATATGGCCATGTCTGAACTGGGGTAGCAGAGTGGGCTAAAGAACGGTGATGGATTAAACCCAGATCAGTTGACTGGGGGTGAGTACTTGCAATGTTCAATACTCCGTCCATCATTTCCTTTGGTTTTTGCTTTGTTCGCCATAAGTTGGCAGGGTATGCTCAGACGTGAGTCCCTTGCTCACTTTGCCACTGGATTCAAGCAAGCCTGGCTGAAATGCCAGAAACCGGTCCTAGGAAGCTTGTTTCTGGTCCAGGGAAGACATGGCTTGGCAGTTCGGGCTGGACTGTTCCTATGAGGCACAGGGTCAGACTGATTTGCATATGGCCATGTCTGAACTGGGGTGGCAGAGTGGGCTAAAGAACGGTGATGGATTAAACCCAGATCAGTTGACTGGGGGTGAGTGCTTGCAATGTTCAACACTCGGTCCATCATTTCCTTTGGTTTTTGCTTTGTTCGCCATAAGTTGGCAGGGTATGCTCAGACGTGAGTCCCTTACTCACTTTGCCACTGGATTCAAGCAAGCCTGGCTGAAGACGGCTGTAATGCCAGAAACCGGTCCTAGGAAGCTTGTTTCCGGTCCAGGGAAGACATGGCTTGGCAGTTCGGGCTGGACTGTTCCCATGAGGCACAGGGTCAGACTGATTTGCATATGGACATTTCTGAACTGGGGTGGCAGAGTGGGCTAAAGAACGGTGATGGATTAAACCCAGATCAGTTGACTGGGGGTGAGTGCTTGCAATGTTCAACACTCCGTCCATCATTTCCTTTGGTTTTTGCTTTGTTTGCCATAAGTTGGCAGGGTATGCTCAGACGTGAGTCCCTTGCTCACTTTGCCACTGGATTCAAGCAAGCCTGGCTGAAGACGGCTGAAATGTCAGAAACCGGTCCTAGGAAGCTTGTTTCCGGTCCAGGGAAGACATGGTTTGGCAGTTCGGGCAGGACTGTTCCCATGAGGCACAGGGTCAGACTGATTTCCATATGGCCATGTCTGAACTGGGGTGGCAGAGTGGGCTAAAGAACGGTGATAGATTAAACCCAGATCAGTTGAATGGGGGTGAGTGCTTGCAATGTTCAACACTCCGTCCATCATTTCCTTTGGTTTTTGCTTTGTTCGCCATAAGTTGGCAGGGTATGCTCAGATGTGAGTCCCTTGCTCACTTTGCCACTGGATTCAAGCAAGCCTGGCTGAAGACGGCTGAAATGCCAGAAACCGGTCCTAGGAAGCTTGTTTCCGGTCCAGGGAAGACATGGCTTGGCAGTTCGGGCTGGACTGTTCCCATGAGGCACAGGGTCAGACTGATTTGCATATGGCCATGTCTGAACTGGGGTGGCAGAGTGGGCTAAAGAATGGTGATGGATTAAACCCAGATCAGTTGACTGGGAGTGAGTGCTTGCAATGTTCAACACTCCGTCCATCATTTCCTTTGGTTTTTGCTTTGTTCGCCATAAGTTGGCAGGGTATGCTCAGACGTGAGTCCCTTGCTCACTTTGCCACTGGATTCAAGCAAGCCTGGCTGAAGACGGCTGAAATGCCAGAAACCGGTCCTAGGAAGCTTGTTTCCGGTCCAGGGAAGACATGGCTTGGCAGTTCGGGCTGGACTGTTCCCATGAGGCACAGGGTCAGACTGATTTGCATATGGCCATGTCTGAACTGGGGTAGCAGAGTGGGCTAAAGAACGGTGATGGATTAAACCCAGATCAGTTGACTGGGGGTGAGTGCTTGCAATGTTCAACACTCCGTCCATCATTTCCTTTGGTTTTTGCTTTGTTCGCCATAAGTTGGCAGGGTATGCTCAGACGTGAGTCCCTTGCTCACTTTGCCACTGGATTCAAGCAAGCCTGGCTGAAATGCCAGAAACCGGTCCTAGGAAGCTTGTTTCTGGTCCAGGGAAGACTTGGCTTGGCAGTTCGGGCTGGACTGTTCCCATGAGGCACAGGGTCAGACTGATTTGCATATGGCCATGTCTGAACTGGGGTGGCAGAGTGGGCTAAAGAACGGTTATGGATTAAACCCAGATCAGTTGACTGGGGGTGAGTGCTTGCAATGTTCAACACTCCGTCCATCATTTCCTTTGGTTTTTGCTTTGTTCGCCATAAGTTGGCAGGGTATGCTCAGACGTGAGTCCCTTGCTCACTTTGCCACTGGATTCAAGCAAGCCTGGCTGAAGACGGCTGTAATGCCAGAAACCGGTCCTAGGAAGCTTGTTTCCGGACCAGGGAAGACATGGCTTGGCAGTTCGGGCTGGACTATTCCCATGATGCACAGGGTCAGACTGATTTGCATATGGCCATGTCTGAACTGGGGTGGCAGAGTGGGCTAAAGAACGGTGATGGATTAAACCCAGATCAGTTGACTGGGGGTGAGTGCTTGCAATGTTCAACACTCCGTCCATCATTTCCTTTGGTTTTTGCTTTGTTTGCCATAAGTTGGCAGGGTATGCTCAGACGTGAGTCCCTTGCTCACTTTGCCACTGGATTCAAGCAAGCCTGGCTGAAGACGGCTGAAATGTCAGAAACCGGTCCTAGGAAGCTTGTTTCCGGTCCAGGGAAGATATGGTTTGGCAGTTCGGGCTGGACTGTTCCCATGATGCACAGGGTCAGACTGATTTGCATATGGCCATGTCTGAACTGCGGTGGCAGAGTGGGCTAAAGAACGGTGATGGATTAAACCCAGATCAGTTGACTGGGGGTGAGTGCTTGCAATGTTCAACACTCCGTCCATCATTTCCTTTGGTTTTTGTTTTGTTCGCCATAAATTGGCAGGGTATGCTGAGACGTAAGTCCCTTGCTCACTTTGCCACTGGATTCAAGCAAGCCTGGCTGAAGACGGCTGAAATGCCAGAAACCGGTCCTAGGAAGCTTGTTTCCGGTCCCGGGAAGACATGGCTTGGCAGTTCGGGCTGGACTGTTCCCATGAGGCACAGGGTCAGACTGATTTGCATATGGCCATGTCTGAACTGGGGTGGCAGAGTGGGCTAAAGAACGGTGATGGATTAAACCCAGATCAGTAGACTGGGGGTGAGTGCTTGCAATGTTCAACACTTCGTCCATCATTTCCTTTGGTTTTTGCTTTGTTTGCCATAAGTTGGCAGGGTATGCTCAGACGTGTGTCCCTTGCTCACTTTGCCACTGGATTCAAGCAAGCCTGGCTGAAATGCCAGAAACCGGTCCTAGGAAGCTTGTTTCCGGTCCAGGGAAGACATGGCTTGGCAGTTCGGGCTGGACTGTTCCCATGAGGCACAGGGTCAGACTGATTTGCATATGGCCATGTCTGAACTGGGGTGGCAGAGTGGGCTAAAGAACGGTGATGGATTAAACCCAGATCAGTTGACTGGGGGTGAGTGCTTGCAATGTTCAACACTCCATCCATCATTTCCTTTGGTTTTTGCTATGTTCGCCATAAATTGGCAGGGTATGCCCAGACGTGAGTCCCTTGCTCACTTTGCCACTGGATATTCAAGCAAGCCTGGCTGAAGACGGCTGAAATGCCAGAAACCGGTCCTAGGAAGCTTGTTTCCGGAACAGGGACGACATGGCCTGGCAGTTCGGGCTGGACTGTTCCCATGAGGCACAGGGTCAGACTGATTTGCATATGGCCATGTCTGAACTGGGGTGGCAGAGTGGGCTAAAGAACGGTGATGGATTAAACCCAGATCAGTTGACTGGGGGTGAGTGCTTGCAATGTTCAACACTCCGTCCATCATTTTCTTTGGTTTTTGCTTTGTTCGCCATAAGTTGGCAGGGTATGCTCAGACGTGAGTCCCTTGCTCACTTTGCCACTGGATTCAAGCAAGCCTGGCTGAAGACGGCTGTAATGCCAGAAACCGGTCCTAGGAAGCTTGTTTCCGGTCCAGGGAAGACATGGCTTGGCAGTTCGGGCTGGACTGTTCCCATGAGGCGCAGCGTCAGACTGATTTGCATATGGCCATGTCTGAACTAGGGTGGCAGAGTGGGCTAAAGAACGGTAATGGATTAAACCCAGATCAGTTGACTGGGGGTGAGTGCTTGCAATGTTCAACACTCCGTCCATCATTTCCTTTGGTTTTTGCTTTGTTCGCCATAAGTTGGCAGGGTATGCTCAGGCGTGAGTCCCTTGCTCACTTTGCCACTGGATTCAAGCAAGCCTGGCTGAAGACGGCTGAAATGCCAGAAACCGGTCCTAGGAAGCTTGTTTCCGGTCCAGGGACGACATGGCTTCGCAGTTCGGGCTGGTCTGTTCCCATGAGGCACAGGGTCAGACTGATTTCCATATGGCCATGTCTGAACTGGGGTGGCAGAGTGGGCTAAAGAACGGTGATAGATTAAACCCAGATCAGTTGATTGGGGGTGAGTGCTTGCAATGTTCAACACTCTGTCCATCATTTCCTTTGGTTTTTGCTTTGTTCGCCATAAGTTGGCAGGGTATGCTCAGACGTGAGTCCCTTGCTCACTTTGCCACTGGATTCAAGCAAGCCTGGCTGAAGATGGCTGAAATGCCAGAAACCGGTCCTAGGAAGCTTGTTTCCGGTCCAGGGAAGACATGGCTTTGCAGTTCGGGCTGGACTGTTCCCATGAGGCACAGGGTCAGACTGATTTGCATATGGCCATGTCTGAACTGGGGTGGCAGAGTGGGCTAAAGAACGGTGATAGATTAAACCCAGATCAGTTGACTGGGGGTGAGTGCTTGCAATGTTCAACACTCCGTCCATCATTTCCTTTGGTTTTTGCTTTGTTCGCCATAAGTTGGCAGGGTATGCTCAGACGTGAGTCCCTTGCTCACTTTGCCACTGGATTCAAGCAAGCCTGGCTGAAGACGGCTGAAATGCCAGAAACCGGTCCTAGGAAGCTTGTTTCCGGTCCAGGGAAGACATGGCTTGGCAGTTCGGGCTGGACTGTTCCCATGAGGCACAGGGTCAGACTGATTTGCATATGGCCATGTCTGAACTGGGGTGGCAGAGTGGGCTAAAGAACGGTGATGGATAAACCCAGATCAGTTGACTGGGGGTGAGTGCTTGCTATGTTCAACACTCCGTCCATCATTTCCTTTGGTTTTTGCTTTGTTCGCCATAAGTTGGCAGGGCATGCTCAGACGTGAGTCCCTTGCTCACTTTGCCACTGGATTCAAGCAAGCCTGGCTGAAGACGGCTGAACTGCCAGAAACCGGTCCTAGGAAGCTTGTTTCCGGTCCAGGGAAGACATGGCTTTGTTAGTTCGGGCTGGACTGTTCCCATGAGGCACAGGGTCAGACTGATTTTCATATGGCCATGTCTGAACTGGGGTGGCAGAGTGGGCTAAAGAACAGTGATGGATTAAACCCAGATCAGTTGACTGGGGGTGAGTGCTTGCAATGTTCAACACTCCGTTCATCATTTCCTTAGTTTTTTGCTTTGTTCGCCATAAGTTGGCAGGGTATGCTCAGACGTGAGTCCCTTGCTCACTTTGCCACTGGATTCAAGCAAGCCTGGCTGAAGACGGCTGAAATGCCAGAAACCGGTCCTAGGAAGCTTGTTTCCGGCCCAGGGAAGACATGGCTTGGCAGTTCGGGCTGGACTGTTCCCATGAGGCACAGGGTCAGACTGATTTGCATATGGCCATGTCTGAACTGGGGTGGCAGAGTGGGCTAAAGAACGGTGATGGATTAAACCCAGATCAGTAGACTGGGGGTGAGTGCTTGCAATGTTCAACACTTCGTCCATCATTTCCTTTGGTTTTTGCTTTGTTTGCCATAAGTTGGCAGGGTATGCTCAGACGTGTGTCCCTTGCTCACTTTGCCACTGGATTCAAGCAAGCCTGGCTGAAATGCCAGAAACCGGTCCTAGGAAGCTTGTTTCCGGTCCAGGGAAGACATGGCTTGGCAGTTCGGGCTGGACTGTTCCCATGAGGCACAGGGTCAGACTGATTTGCATATGGCCATGTCTGAACTGGGGTGGCAGAGTGGGCTAAAGAACGGTGATGGATTAAACCCAGATCAGTTGACTGGGGGTGAGTGCTTGCAATGTTCAACACTCCGTCCATCATTTCCTTTGGTTTTTGCTATGTTCGCCATAAATTGGCAGGGTATGCCCAGACGTGAGTCCCTTGCTCACTTTGCCACTGGATTCAAGCAAGCCTGGCTGAAGACGGCTGAAATGCCAGAAACCGGTCCTAGGAAGCTTGTTTCCGGAACAGGGACGACATGGCCTGGCAGTTCGGGCTGGACTGTTCCCATGAGGCACAGGGTCAGACTGATTTGCATATGGCCATGTCTGAACTGGGGTGGCAGAGTGGGCTAAAGAACGGTGATGGATTAAACCCAGATCAGTTGACTGGGGGTGAGTGCTTGCAATGTTCAACACTCCGTCCATCATTTTCTTTGGTTTTTGCTTTGTTCGCCATAAGTTGGCAGGGTATGCTCAGACGTGAGTCCCTTGCTCACTTTGCCACTGGATTCAAGCAAGCCTGGCTGAAGACGGCTGTAATGCCAGAAACCGGTCCTAGGAAGCTTGTTTCCGGTCCAGGGAAGACATGGCTTGGCAGTTCGGGCTGGACTGTTCCCATGAGGCGCAGCGTCAGACTGATTTGCATATGGCCATGTCTGAACTAGGGTGGCAGAGTGGGCTAAAGAACGGTAATGGATTAAACCCAGATCAGTTGACTGGGGGTGAGTGCTTGCAATGTTCAACACTCCGTCCATCATTTCCTTTGGTTTTTGCTTTGTTCGCCATAAGTTGGCAGGGTATGCTCAGGCGTGAGTCCCTTGCTCACTTTGCCACTGGATTCAAGCAAGCCTGGCTGAAGACGGCTGAAATGCCAGAAACCGGTCCTAGGAAGCTTGTTTCCGGTCCAGGGACGACATGGCTTCGCAGTTCGGGCTGGTCTGTTCCCATGAGGCACAGGGTCAGACTGATTTCCATATGGCCATGTCTGAACTGGGGTGGCAGAGTGGGCGAAAGAACGGTGATAGATTAAACCCAGATCAGTTGATTGGGGGTGAGTGCTTGCAATGTTCAACACTCTGTCCATCATTTCCTTTGGTTTTTGCTTTGTTCGCCATAAGTTGGCAGGGTATGCTCAGACGTGAGTCCCTTGCTCACTTTGCCACTGGATTCAAGCAAGCCTGGCTGAAGACGGCTGAAATGCCAGAAACCGGTCCTAGGAAGCTTGTTTCCGGTCCAGGGAAGACATGGCTTGGCAGTTCGGGCTGGACTGTTCCCATGAGGCACAGGGTCAGACTGATTTGCATATGGCCATGTCTGAACTGGGGTAGCAGAGTGGGCTAAAGAACGGTGATGGATTAAACCCAGATCAGTTGACTGGGGGTGAGTGCTTGCAATGTTCAACACTCCGTCCATCATTTCCTTTGGTTTTTGCTTTGTTCGCCATAAGTTGGCAGGGTATGCTCAGACGTGAGTCCCTTGCTCACTTTGCCACTGGATTCAAGCAAGCCTGGCTGAAATGCCAGAAACCGGTCCTAGGAAGCTTGTTTCCGGTCCAGGGAAGACATGGCTTGGCAGTTCGGGCTGGACTGTTCCCATGAGGCACAGGGTCAGACTGATTTGCATATGGCCATGTCTGAACTGGGGTGGCAGAGTGGGCTAAAGAACGGTGATGGATTAAACCCAGATCAGTTGACTGGGGGTGAGTGCTTGCAATGTTCAACACTCCGTCCATCATTTCCTTTGGTTTTTGCTTTGTTTGCCATAAATTGGCAGGGTATGCTCAGACGTGAGTCCCTTGCTCACTTTGCCACTGGATTCAAGCAAAGCTGGCTGAAGACGGCTGAAATGCCAGAAACCGGTCCTAGGAAGCTTGTTTCCGGACCAGGGAAGACATGGCTTGGCAGTTCGGGCTGGACTGTTCCCATGAGGCACAGGGTCAGACTGATTTCCATATGGCCATGTCTGAACTGGGGTGGCAGAGTGGGCTAAAGAACGGTGATAGATTAAACCCAGATCAGTTGATTGGGGGTGAGTGCTTGCAATGTTCAACACTCTGTCCATCATTTCCTTTGGTTTTTGCTTTGTTCGCCATAAGTTGGCAGGGTATGCTCAGACGTGAGTCCCTTGCTCACTTTGCCACTGGATTCAAGCAAGCCTGGCTGAAGACGGCTGAAATGCCAGAAACCGGTCCTAGGAAGCTTGTTTCCGGTCCAGGGAAGACATGGCTTGGCAGTTCGGGCTGGACTGTTCCCATGAGGCACAGGGTCAGACTGATTTGCATATGGCCATGTCTGAACTGGGGTAGCAGAGTGGGCTAAAGAACGGTGATGGATTAAACCCAGATCAGTTGACTGGGGGTGAGTGCTTGCAATGTTCAACACTCCGTCCATCATTTCCTTTGGTTTTTGCTTTGTTCGCCATAAGTTGGCAGGGTATGCTCAGACGTGAGTCCCTTGCTCACTTTGCCACTGGATTCAAGCAAGCCTGGCTGAAATGCCAGAAACCGGTCCTAGGAAGCTTGTTTCCGGTCCAGGGAAGACATGGCTTGGCAGTTCGGGCTGGACTGTTCCCATGAGGCACAGGGTCAGACTGATTTGCATATGGCCATGTCTGAACTGGGGTGGCAGAGTGGGCTAAAGAACGGTGATGGATTAAACCCAGATCAGTTGACTGGGGGTGAGTGCTTGCAATGTTCAACACTCCGTCCATCATTTCCTTTGGTTTTTGCTTTGTTTGCCATAAATTGGCAGGGTATGCTCAGACGTGAGTCCCTTGCTCACTTTGCCACTGGATTCAAGCAAAGCTGGCTGAAGACGGCTGAAATGCCAGAAACCGGTCCTAGGAAGCTTGTTTCCGGACCAGGGAAGACATGGCTTGGCAGTTCGGGCTGGACTGTTCCCATGAGGCACAGGGTCAGACTGATTTGCATATGGCCATGTCTGAACTGGGGTGGCAGAGTGGGCTAAAGAATGGTGATGGATTAAACCCAGATCAGTTGACTGGGAGTGAGTGCTTGCAATGTTCAACACTCCGTCCATCATTTCCTTTGGTTTTTGCTTTGTTCGCCATAAGTTGGCAGGGTATGCTCAGGCGTGAGTCCCTTGCTCACTTTGCCACTGGATTCAAGCAAGCCTGGCTGAAGACGGCTGAAATGCCAGAAACCGGTCCTAGGAAGCTTGTTTCCGGTCCAGGGACGACATGGCTTCACAGTTCGGGCTGGTCTGTTCCCATGAGGCACAGGGTCAGACTGATTTCCATATGGCCATGTCTGAACTGGGGTGGCAGAGTGGGCTAAAGAACGGTGATAGATTAAACCCAGATCAGTTGATTGGGGGTGAGTGCTTGCAATGTTCAACACTCCGTCCATCATTTCCTTTGGTTTTTGCTTTGTTCGCCATAAGTTGGCAGGGTATGCTCAGACGTGAGTCCCTTGCTCACTTTGCCACTGGATTCAAGCAAGCCTGGCTGAAGACGGCTGAAATGCCAGAAACCGGTCCTAGGAAGCTTGTTTCCGGTCCAGGGAAGACATGGCTTGGCAGTTCGGGCTGGACTGTTCCCATGAGGCACAGGGTCAGACTGATTTGCATATGGCCATGTCTGAACTGGGGTAGCAGAGTGGGCTAAAGAACGGTGATGGATTAAACCCAGATCAGTTGACTGGGGGTGAGTGCTTGCAATGTTCAACACTCCGTCCATCATTTCCTTTGGTTTTTGCTTTGTTCGCCATAAGTTGGCAGGGTATGCTCAGACGTGAGTCCCTTGCTCACTTTGCCACTGGATTCAAGCAAGCCTGGCTGAAATGCCAGAAACCGGTCCTAGGAAGCTTGTTTCTGGTCCAGGGAAGACTTGGCTTGGCAGTTCGGGCTGGACTGTTCCCATGAGGCACAGGGTCAGACTGATTTGCATATGGCCATGTCTGAACTGGGGTGGCAGAGTGGGCTAAAGAACGGTGATGGATTAAACCCAGATCAGTTGACTGGGGGTGAGTGCTTGCAATGTTCAACACTCCGTCCATCATTTCCTTTGGTTTTTGCTTTGTTCGCCATAAGTTGGCAGGGTATGCTCAGACGTGAGTCCCTTGCTCACTTTGCCACTGGATTCAAAGCAAGCCTGGCTGAAGATGGCTGTAATGCCAGAAACCGGTCCTAGGAAGCTTGTTTCCGGACCAGGGAAGACATGGCTTGGCAGTTCGGGCTGGACTGTTCCCATGAGGCACAGGGTCAGACTGATTTGCATATGGCCATTTCTGAACTGGGGTGGCAGAGTGGGCTAAAGAACGGTGATGGATTAAACCCAGATCAGTTGACTGGGGGTGAGTGCTTTCAATGTTCAACACTCCGTCCATCATTTCCTTTGGTTTTTGCTTTATTTGCCATAAGTTGGCAGGGTATGCTCAGACGTGAGTCCCTTGCTCACTTTGCCACTGGATTCAAGCAAGCCTGGCTGAAGACGGCTGAAATGTCAGAAACCGGTCCTAGGAAGCTTGTTTCCGGTCCAGGGAAGACATGGTTTGGCAGTTCGGGCTGGACTGTTCCCATGAGGCACAGGGTCAGACTGATTTGCATATGGCCATGTCTGAACTGCGGTGGCAGAGTGGGCTAAAGAACGGTGATGGATTAAACCCAGATCAGTTGACTGGGGGTGAGTGCTTGCAATGTTCAACACTCCGTCCATCATTTCCTTTGGTTTTTGTTTTGTTCGCCATAAATTGGCAGGGTATGCTCAGACGTAAGTCCCTTGCTCACTTTGCCACTGGATTCAAGCAAGCCTGGCTGAAGACGGCTGAAATGCCAGAAACCGGTCCTAGGAAGCTTGTTTCCGGTCCAGGAAGACATGGCTTGGCAGTTCGGGCTGGACTGTTCCCATGAGGCACAGGGTCAGACTGATTTGCATATGGCCATGTCTGAACTGGGGTGGCTGAGTGGGCTAAAGAACGGTGATGGATTAAACCCAGATCAGTTGACTGGGGGTGAGTGTTTGCAATGTTTAACATTCCGTCCATCATTTCCTTTGGTTTTTGCTTTGTTCGCCATAAGTTGGCAGGGTATGCTCAGACGTGAGTCCCTTGCTCACTTTGCCAATGGACTCAAGCAAGCCTGGCAGAAGACGGCTGAAATGCCAGAAACCGGTCCTAGGAAGCTTGGTTCCGGTCCCGGGAAGACATGGCTTGGCAGTTCGGGCTGGACTGTTCCCATGAGGCACAGGGTCAGACTGATTTGCATATGGCCATGTCTGAACTGCGGTGGCAGAGTGGGCTAAAGAACGGTGATGGATTAAACCCAGATCAGTTGACTGGGGGTGAGTGCTTGCAATGTTCAACACTCCGTCCATAATTTCCTTTGGTTTTTGCTTTGTTCGCCATAAGTTGGCAGAGTATGCTCAGACGTGAGTCCCTTTCTCACTTTGCCACTGGATTCAAGCAAGCCTGGCTGAAGGCGGCTGAAATGCCAGAAACCGGTCCTAGGAAGCTTGTTTCCGGTCCAGGGAAGACATGGCTTGGCAGTTCGGACTGGACTGTTCCCATGAGGCACAGGGTCAGACTGATTTGCATATGGCCATGTCTGAACTGGGGTGGCAGAGTGGGCTAAAGGACGGTGATGGATTAAACCCAGATCAGTTGATTGGGGGTGAGTGCTTGCAATGTTCAACACTCCGTCCATCATTTCCTTTGGTTTTTGCTTTGTTCGCCATAAGTTGGCAGGGTATGCTCAGACGTGAGTCCCTTGCTCACTTTGCCACTGGATTCAAGCCAGCCTGGCTGAAGACGGCTGAAATGCCAGAAACCGGTCCTAGGAAGCTTGTTTCCGGTCCAGGGAAGACATGGCTTGGCAGTTCGGGCTGGACTGTTCCCATGAGGCACAGGGTCAGACTGATTTGCATATGGCCATGTCTGAACTGGGGTAGCAGAGTGGGCTAAAGAACGGTGATGGATTAAACCCAGATCAGTTGACTGGGGGTGAGTACTTGCAATGTTCAACACTCCGTCCATCATTTCCTTTGGTTTTTGCTTTGTTCGCCATAAGTTGGCAGGGTATGCTCAGACGTGAGTCCCTTGCTCACTTTGCCACTGGATTCAAGCAAGCCTGGCTGAAATGCCAGAAACCGGTCCTAGGAAGCTTGTTTCTGGTCCAGGGAAGACATGGCTTGGCAGTTCGGGCTGGACTGTTCCCATGAGGCACAGGGTCAGACTGATTTGCATATGGCCATGTCTGAACTGGGGTGGCAGAGTGGGCTAAAGAACGGTGATGGATTAAACCCAGATCAGTTGACTGGGGTGAGTGCTTGCAATGTTCAACACTCCGTCCATCATTTCCTTTGGTTTTTGCTTTGTTCGCCATAAGTTGGCAGGGTATGCTCAGACGTGAGTCCCTTGCTCACTTTGCCACTGGATTCAAGCAAGCCTGGCTGAAGACGGCTGTAATGCCAGAAACCGGTCCTAGGAAGCTTGTTTCCGGTCCAGGGAAGACATGGCTTGGCAGTTCGGGCTGGACTGTTCCCATGAGGCACAGGGTCAGACTGATTTCCATATGGACATTTCTGAACTGGGGTGGCAGAGTGGGCTAAAGAACGGTGATGGATTAAACCCAGATCAGTTGACTGGGGGTGAGTGCTTGCAATGTTCAACACTCCGTCCATCATTTCCTTTGGTTTTTGCTTTGTTTGCCATAAGTTGGCAGGGTATGCTCAGACGTGAGTCCCTTGCTCACTTTGCCACTGGATTCAAGCAAGCCTGGCTGAAGACGGCTGAAATGTCAGAAACCGGTCCTAGGAAGCTTGTTTCCGGTCCAGGGAAGACATGGTTTGGCAGTTCGGGCAGGACTGTTCCCATGAGGCACAGGGTCAGACTGATTTCCATATGGCCATGTCTGAACTGGGGTGGCAGAGTGGGCTAAAGAACGGTGATAGATTAAACCCAGATCAGTTGATTGGGGGTGAGTGCTGGCAATGTTCAACACTCCGTCCATCATTTCCTTTGGTTTTTGCTTTGTTCGCCATAAGTTGGCAGGGTATGCTCAGATGTGAGTCCCTTGCTCACTTTGCCACTGGATTCAAGCAAGCCTGGCTGAAGACGGCTGAAATGCCAGAAACCGGTCCTAGGAAGCTTGTTTCCGGTCCAGGGAAGACATGGCTTGGCAGTTCGGGCTGGACTGTTCCCATGAGGCACAGGGTCAGACTGATTTGCATATGGCCATGTCTGAACTGGGGTGGCAGAGTGGGCTAAAGAATGGTGATGGATTAAACCCAGATCAGTTGACTGGGAGTGAGTGCTTGCAATGTTCAACACTCCGTCCATCATTTCCTTTGGTTTTTGCTTTGTTCGCCATAAGTTGGCAGGGTATGCTCAGACGTGAGTCCCTTGCTCACTTTGCCACTGGATTCAAGCAAGCCTGGCTGAAGACGGCTGAAATGCCAGAAACCGGTCCTAGGAAGCTTGTTTCCGGTCCAGGGACGACATGGCTTGGCAGTTCGGGCTGGACTGTTCCCATGAGGCACAGGGTCAGACTGATTTCCATATGGCCATGTCTGAACTGGGGTGGCAGAGTGGGCTAAAGAACGGTGATAGATTAAACCCAGATCAGTTCATTGGGGGTGAGTGCTTGCAAAGTTCAACACTCCGTCCATCATTTCCTTTGGTTTTTGCTTTGTTCGCCATAAGTTGGCAGGGTATGCTCAGACGTGAGTCCCTTGCTCACTTTGCCACTGGATTCAAGCAAGCCTGGCTGAAGACGGCTGAAATGCCAGAAACCGGTCCTAGGAAGCTTGTTTCCGGTCCAGGGAAGACATGGCTTGGCAGTTCGGGCTGGACTGTTCCCATGAGGCACAGGGTCAGACTGATTTGCATATGGCCATGTCTGAACTGGGGTAGCAGAGTGGGCTAAAGAACGGTGATAGATTAAACCCAGATCAGTTGACTGGGGGTGAGTGCTTGCAATGTTCAACACTCCGTCCATCATTTCCTTTGGTTTTTGCTTTGTTCGCCATAAGTTGGCAGGGTATGCTCAGACGTGAGTCCCTTGCTCACTTTGCCACTGGATTCAAGCAAGCCTGGCTGAAATGCCAGAAACCGGTCCTAGGAAGCTTGTTTCTGGTCCAGGGAAGACTTGGCTTGGCAGTTCGGGCTGGACTGTTCCCATGAGGCACAGGGTCAGACTGATTTGCATATGGCCATGTCTGAACTGGGGTGGCAGAGTGGGCTAAAGAACGGTTATGGATTAAACCCAGATCAGTTGACTGGGGGTGAGTGCTTGCAATGTTCAACACTCCGTCCATCATTTCCTTTGGTTTTTGCTTTGTTCGCCATAAGTTGGCAGGGTATGCTCAGACGTGAGTCCCTTGCTCATTTTGCCACTGGATTCAAACAAGCCTGGCTGAAGACGGCTGTAATGCCAGAAACCGGTCCTAGGAAGCTTGTTTCCGGACCAGGGAAGACATGGCTTGGCAGTTCGGGCTGGACTATTCCCATGAGGCACAGGGTCAGACTGATTTGCATATGGCCATTTCTGAACTGGGGTGGCAGAGTGGGCTAAAGAACGGTGATGGATTAAACCCAGATCAGTTGACTGGGGGTGAGTGCTTGCAATGTTCAACACTCCGTCCATCATTTCCTTTGGTTTTTGCTTTGTTTGCCATAAGTTGGCAGGGTATGCTCAGATGTGAGTCCCTTGCTCACTTTGCCACTGGATTCAAGCAAGCCTGGCTGAAGACGGCTGAAATGCCAGAAAACGGTCCTAGGAAGCTTGTTTCCGGTCCAGGGACGACATGGCTTGGCAGTTCGGGCTGGACTGTTCCCATGAGGCACAGGGTCAGACTGATTTCCATATGGCCATGTCTGAACTGGGGTGGCAGAGTGGGCTAAAGAACGGTGATAGATTAAACCCAGATCAGTTGATTGGGGGTGAGTGCTTGCAATGTTCAACACTCCGTCCATCATTTCCTTTGGTTTTTGCTTTGTTCGCCATAAGTTGGCAGGGTATGCTCAGACGTGAGTCCCTTGCTCACTTTGCCACTGGATTCAAGCAAGCCTGGCTGAAGACGGCTGAAATGCCAGAAACCGGTCGTAGGAAGCTTGTTTCCGGTCCAGGGAAGACATGGCTTGGCAGTTCGGGCTGGACTGTTCCCATGAGGCACAGGGTCAGACTGATTTGCATATGGCCATGTCTGAACTAGGGTGGCAGAGTGGGCTAAAGAACGGTGATGGATTAAACCCAGATCAGTTGACTGGGGGTGAGTGCTTGCAATGTTCAACACTCCGTCCATCATTTCCTTTGGTTTTTGCTTTGTTCGCCATAAGTTGGCAGGGTATGCTCAGACGTGAGTCCCTTGCTCACTTTGCCACTGGATTCAAAGCAAGCCTGGCTGAAGATGGCTGTAATGCCAGAAACCGGTCCTAGGAAGCTTGTTTCCGGACCAGGGAAGACATGGCTTGGCAGTTCGGGCTGGACTGTTCCCATGAGGCACAGGGTCAGACTGATTTGCATATGGCCATTTCTGAACTGGGGTGGCAGAGTGGGCTAAAGAACGGTGATGGATTAAACCCAGATCAGTTGACTGGGGGTGAGTGCTTGCAATGTTCAACACTCCGTCCATCATTTCCTTTGGTTTTTGCTTTGTTTGCCATAAGTTGGCAGGGTATGCTCAGACGTGAGTCCCTTGCTCACTTTGCCACTGGATTCAAGCAAGCCTGGCTGAAGACGGCTGAAATGTCAGAAACCGGTCCTAGGAAGCTTGTTTCCGGTCCAGGGAAGACATGGTTTGGCAGTTCGGGCTGGACTGTTCCCATGAGGCACAGGGTCAGACTGATTTGCATATGGCCATGTCTGAACTGCGGTGGCAGAGTGGGCTAAAGAACGGTGATGGATTAAACCCAGATCAGTTGACTGGGGGTGAGTGCTTGCAATGTTCAACACTCCGTCCATCATTTCCTTTGGTTTTTGTTTTGTTCGCCATAAATTGGCAGGGTATGCTCAGACGTAAGTCCCTTGCTCACTTTGCCACTGGATTCAAGCAAGCCTGGCTGAAGACGGCTGAAATGCCAGAAACCGGTCCTAGGAAGCTTGTTTCCGGTCCAGAAAGACATGGCTTGGCAGTTCGGGCTGGACTGTTCCCATGAGGCACAGGGTCAGACTGATTTGCATATGGCCATGTCTGAACTGGGGTGGCTGAGTGGGCTAAAGAACGGTGATGGATTAAACCCAGATCAGTTGACTGGGGGTGAGTGTTTGCAATGTTTAACATTCCGTCCATCATTTCCTTTGGTTTTTGCTTTGTTCGCCATAAGTTGGCAGGGTATGCTCAGACGTGAGTCCCTTGCTCACTTTGCCAATGGACTCAAGCAAGCCTGGCAGAAGACGGCTGAAATGCCAGAAACCGGTCCTAGGAAGCTTGGTTCCGGTCCCGGGAAGACATGGCTTGGCAGTTCGGGCTGGACTGTTCCCATGAGGCACAGGGTCAGACTGATTTGCATATGGCCATGTCTGAACTGGGGTGGCAGAGTGGGCTAAAGAACGGTGATGGATTAAACCCAGATCAGTTGACTGGGGGTGAGTGCTTGCAATGTTCAACACTCCGTCCATCATTTCCTTCGGTTTTTGCTTTGTTCGCCATAAGTTGGCAGAGTATGCTCAGACGTGAGTCCCTTTCTCACTTTGCCACTGGATTCAAGCAAGCCTGGCTGAAGGCGGCTGAAATGCCAGAAACCGGTCCTAGGAAGCTTGTTTCCGGTCCAGGGAAGACATGGCTTGGCAGTTCGGACTGGACTGTTCCCATGAGGCACAGGGTCAGACTGATTTGCATATGGCCATGTCTGAACTGGGGTGGCAGAGTGGGCTAAAGGACGGTGATGGATTAAACCCAGATCAGTTGATTGGGGGTGAGTGCTTGCAATGTTCAACACTCCGTCCATCATTTCCTTTGGTTTTTGCTTTGTTCGCCATAAGTTGGCAGGGTATGCTCAGACGTGAGTCCCTTGCTCACTTTGCCACTGGATTCAAGCCAGCCTGGCTGAAGACGGCTGAAATGCCAGAAACCGGTCCTAGGAAGCTTGTTTCCGGTCCAGGGAAGACATGGCTTGGCAGTTCGGGCTGGACTGTTCCCATGAGGCACAGGGTCAGACTGATTTGCATATGGCCATGTCTGAACTGGGGTAGCAGAGTGGGCTAAAGAACGGTGATGGATTAAACCCAGATCAGTTGACTGGGGGTGAGTACTTGCAATGTTCAACACTCCGTCCATCATTTCCTTTGGTTTTTGCTTTGTTCGCCATAAGTTGGCAGGGTATGCTCAGACGTGAGTCCCTTGCTCACTTTGCCACTGGATTCAAGCAAGCCTGGCTGAAATGCCAGAAACCGGTCCTAGGAAGCTTGTTTCTGGTCCAGGGAAGACATGGCTTGGCAGTTCGGGCTGGACTGTTCCCATGAGGCACAGGTTCAGACTGATTTGCATATGGCCATGTCTGAACTGGGGTGGCAGAGTGGGCTAAAGAACGGTGATGGATTAAACCCAGATCAGTTGACTGGGGGTGAGTGCTTGCAATGTTCAACACTCCGTCCATCATTTCCTTTGGTTTTTGCTTTGTTCGCCATAAGTTGGCAGGGTATGCTCAGACGTGAGTCCCTTGCTCACTTTGCCACTGGATTCAAGCAAGCCTGGCTGAAGACGGCTGTAATGCCAGAAACCGGTCCTAGGAAGCTTGTTTCCGGTCCAGGGAAGACATGGCTTGGCAGTTCGGGCTGGACTGTTCCCATGAGGCACAGGGTCAGACTGATTTGCATATGGACATTTCTGAACTGGGGTGGCAGAGTGGGCTGAAGAACGGTGATGGATTAAACCCAGATCAGTTGACTGGGGGTGAGTGCTTGCAATGTTCAACACTCCGTCCATCATTTCCTTTGGTTTTTGCTTTGTTTGCCATAAGTTGGCAGGGTATGCTCAGACGTGAGTCCCTTGCTCACTTTGCCACTGGATTCAAGCAAGCCTGGCTGAAGACGGCTGAAATGTCAGAAACCGGTCCTAGGAAGCTTGTTTCCGGTCCAGGGAAGACATGGTTTGGCAGTTCGGGCAGGACTGTTCCCATGAGGCACAGGGTCAGACTGATTTCCAAATGGCCATGTCTGAACTGGGGTGGCAGAGTGGGCTAAAGAACGGTGATAGATTAAACACAGATCAGTTGATTGGGGGTGAGTGCTTGCAATGTTCAACACTCCGTCCATCATTTCCTTTGGTTTTTGCTTTGTTCGCCATAAGTTGGCAGGGTATGCTCAGATGTGAGTCCCTTGCTCACTTTGCCACTGGATTCAAGCAAGCCTGGCTGAAGACGGCTGAAATGCCAGAAACCGGTCCTAGGAAGCTTGTTTCCGGTCCAGGGAAGACATGGCTTGGCAGTTCGGGCTGGACTGTTCCCATGAGGCACAGGGTCAGACTGATTTGCATATGGCCATGTCTGAACTGGGGTGGCAGAGTGGGCTAAAGAATGGTGATGGATTAAACCCAGATCAGTTGACTGGGAGTGAGTGCTTGCAATGTTCAACACTCCGTCCATCATTTCCTTTGGTTTTTGCTTTGTTCGCCATAAGTTGGCAGGGTATGCTCAGACGTGAGTCCCTTGCTCACTTTGCCACTGGATTCAAGCAAGCCTGGCTGAAGACGGCTGAAATGCCAGAAACCGGTCCTAGGAAGCTTGTTTCCGGTCCAGGGACGACATGGCTTGGCAGTTCGGGCTGGACTGTTCCCATGAGGCACAGGGTCAGACTGATTTCCATATGGCCATGTCTGAACTGGGGTGGCAGAGTGGGCTAAAGAACGGTGATAGATTAAACCCAGATCAGTTGATTGGGGGTGAGTGCTTGCAAAGTTCAACACTCCGTCCATCATTTCCTTTGGTTTTTGCTTTGTTCGCCATAAGTTGGCAGGGTATGCTCAGACGTGAGTCCCTTGCTCACTTTGCCACTGGATTCAAGCAAGCCTGGCTGAAGATGGCTGAAATGCCAGAAACCGGTCCTAGGAAGCTTGTTTCCGGTCCAGGGAAGACATGGCTTGGCAGTTCGGGCTGGACTGTTCCCATGAGGCACAGGGTCAGACTGATTTGCATATGGCCATGTCTGAACTGGGGTAGCAGAGTGGGCTAAAGAACGGTGATGGATTAAACCCAGATCAGTTGACTGGGGGTGAGTGCTTGCAATGTTCAACACTCCGTCCATCATTTCCTTTGGTTTTTGCTTTGTTCGCCATAAGTTGGCAGGGTATGCTCAGACGTGAGTCCCTTGCTCACTTTGCCACTGGATTCAAGCAAGCCTGGCTGAAATGCCAGAAACCGGTCCTAGGAAGCTTGTTTCTGGTCCAGGGAAGACTTGGCTTGGCAGTTCGGGCTGGACTGTTCCCATGAGGCACAGGGTCAGACTGATTTGCATATGGCCATGTCTGAACTGGGGTGGCAGAGTGGGCTAAAGAACGGTTATGGATTAAACCCAGATCAGTTGACTGGGGGTGAGTGCTTGCAATGTTCAACACTCCGTCCATCATTTCCTTTGGTTTTTGCTTTGTTCGCCATAAGTTGGCAGGGTATGCTCAGACGTGAGTCCCTTGCTCACTTTGCCACTGGATTCAAGCAAGCCTGGCTGAAGACGGCTGTAATGCCAGAAACCGGTCCTAGGAAGCTTGTTTCCGGACCAGGGAAGACATGGCTTGGCAGTTCGGGCTGGACTATTCCCATGAGGCACAGGGTCAGACTGATTTGCATATGGCCATTTCTGAACTGGGGTGGCAGAGTGGGCTAAAGAACGGTGATGGATTAAACCCAGATCAGTTGACTGGGGGTGAGTGCTTGCAATGTTCAACACTCCGTCCATCATTTCCTTTGGTTTTTGCTTTGTTTGCCATAAGTTGGCAGGGTATGCTCAGACGTGAGTCCCTTGCTCACTTTGCCACTGGATTCAAGCAAGCCTGGCTGAAGACGGCTGAAATGCCAGAAAACGGTCCTAGGAAGCTTGTTTCCGGTCCAGGGACGACATGGCTTGGCAGTTCGGGCTGGACTGTTCCCATGAGGCACAGGGTCAGACTGATTTCCATATGGCCATGTCTGAACTGGGGTGGCAGAGTGGGCTAAAGAACGGTGATAGATTAAACCCAGATCAGTTGATTGGGGGTGAGTGCTTGCAATGTTCAACACTCCGTCCATCATTTCCTTTGGTTTTTGCTTTGTTCGCCATAATTTGGCAGGGTATGCTCAGACGTGAGTCCCTTGCTCACTTTGCCACTGGATTCAAGCAAGCCTGGCTGAAGACGGCTGAAATACCAGAAACCGGTCCTAGGAAGCTTGTTTCCGGTCCAGGGAAGACATGGCTTGGCAGCTCGGGCTGGACTGTTCCCATGAGGCACAGGGTCAGACTGATTTGCATATGGCCATGTCTGAACTGGGGTAGCAGAGTGGGCTAAAGAACGGTGATGGATTAAACCCAGATCAGTTGACTGGGGGTGAGTGCTTACAATGTTCAACACTCCGTCCATCATTTCCTTTGGTTTTTGTTTTGTTCGCCATAAGTTGGCAGGGTATACTCAGACGTGAGTCCCTTGCTCACTTTGCCACTGGATTCAAGCAAGCCTGGCTGAAATGCCAGAAACCGGTCCTAGGAAGCTTGTTTCTGGTCCAGGGAAGACTTGGCTTGGCAGTTCGGGCTGGACTGTTCCCATGAGGCACAGGGTCAGACTGATTTGCATATGGCCATGTCTGAACTGGGGTGGCAGAGTGGGCTAAAGAACGGTGATGGATTAAACCCAGATCAGTTGACTGGGGGTGAGTGCTTGCAATGTTCAACACTCCGTCCATCATTTCCTTTGGTTTTTGCTTTGTTCGCCATAAGTTGGCAGGGTATGCTCAGACGTGAGTCCCTTGCTCACTTTGCCACTGGATTCAAGCAAGCCTGGCTGAAGATGGCTGTAATGCCAGAAACCGGTCCTAGGAAGCTTGTTTCCGGACCAGGGAAGACATGGCTTGGCAGTTCGGGCTGGACTGTTCCCATGAGGCACAGGGTCAGACTGATTTGCATATGGCCATTTCTGAACTGGGGTGGCAAAGTGGGCTAAAGAACGGTGATGGATTAAACCCAGATCAGTTGACTGGGGGTGAGTGCTTGCAATGTTCAACACTCCGTCCATCATTTCCTTTGGTTTTTGCTTTGTTTGCCATAAGTTGGCAGGGTATGCTCAGACGTGAGTCCCTTGCTCACTTTGCCACTGGATTCAAGCAAGCCTGGCTGAAGACGGCTGAAATGTCAGAAACCGGTCCTAGGAAGCTTGTTTCCGGTCCAGGGAAGATATGGTTTGGCAGTTCGGGCTGGACTGTTCCCATGATGCACAGGGTCAGACTGATTTGCATATGGCCATGTCTGAACTGCGGTGGCAGAGTGGGCTAAAGAACGGTGATGGATTAAACCCAGATCAGTTGACTGGGGGTGAGTGCTTGCAATGTTCAACACTCCGTCCATCATTTCCTTTGGTTTTTGTTTTGTTCGCCATAAATTGGCAGGGTATGCTCAGACGTAAGTCCCTTGCTCACTTTGCCACTGGATTCAAGCAAGCCTGGCTGAAGACGGCTGAAATGCCAGAAACCGGTCCTAGGAAGCTTGTTTCCGGTCCCGGGAAGACATGGCTTGGCAGTTCGGGCTGGACTGTTCCCATGAGGCACAGGGTCAGACTGATTTGCATATGGCCATGTCTGAACTGGGGTGGCAGAGTGGGCTAAAGAACGGTGATGGATTAAACCCAGATCAGTTGACTGGGGGTGAGTGCTTGCAATGTTCAACACTCCGTCCATCATTTCCTTTGGTTTTTGCTTTGTTCGCCATAAGTTGGCAGGGTATGCTCAGACGTGAGTCCCTTGCTCACTTTGCCACTGGATTCAAGCAAGCCTGGCTGAAGACGGCTGAAATGCCAGAAACCGGTCCTAGGAAGCTTGTTTCCGGTCCAGGGAAGACATGGCTTGGCAGTTCGGGCTGGACTTTTCCCATGAGGCACAGGGTCAGACTGATTTGCATATGGCCATGTCTGAACTGGGGTGGCAGAGTGGGCTAAAGAACGGTGATAGATTAAACCCAGATCAGTTGACTGGGGGTGAGTGCTTGCAATGTTCAACACTCCGTCCATCATTTCCTTTGGTTTTTGCTTTGTTCGCCATAAGTTGGCAGGGTATGCTCAGACGTGAGTCCCTTGCTCACTTTGCCACTGGATTCAAGCAAGCCTGGCTGAAGACGGATGAAATGCCAGAAACCGGTCCTAGGAAGCTTGTTTCCGGTCCAGGGAAGACATGGCTTGGCAGTTCGGGCTGGACTGTTCCCATGAGGCACAGGGTCAGACTGATTTGCATATGGCCATGTCTGAACTGGGGTGGCAGAGTGGGCTAAAGAACGGTGATGGATTAAACCCAGATCAGTTGACTGGGGGTGAGTGCTTGCTATGTTCAACACTCCGTCCATCATTTCCTTTGGTTTTTGCTTTGTTCGCCATAAGTTGGCAGGGTATGCTCAGACGTGAGTCCCTTGCTCACTTTCCCACTGGATTCAAGCAAGCCTGGCTGAAGACGGCTGAACTGCCAGAAACCGGTCCTAGGAAGCTTGTTTCCGGTCCAGGGAAGACATGGCTTTGTTAGTTTGGGCTGGACTGTTCCCATGAGGCACAGGGTCAGACTGATTTGCATATGGCCATGTCTGAACTGGGGTGGCAGAGTGGGCTAAAGAACAGTGATGGATTAAACCCAGATCAGTTGACTGGGGGTGAGTGCTTGCAATGTTCAACACTCCGTTCATCATTTCCTTAGTTTTTTGCTTTGTTCGCCATAAGTTGGCAGGGTATGCTCAGACGTGAGTCCCTTGCTCACTTTGCCACTGGATTCAAGCAAGCCTGGCTGAAGACGGCTGAAATGCCATAAACCGGTCCTAGGAAGCTTGTTTCCGGTCCAGGGAAGACATGGCTTGGCAGTTCGGGCTGGACTGTTCCCATGAGGCACAGGGTCAGACTGATTTGCATATGGCCATGTCTGAACTGGGGTGGCAGAGTGGGCTAAAGAACGGTGATGGATTAAACCCAGATCAGTAGACTGGGGGTGAGTGCTTGCAATGTTCAACACTTCGTCCATCATTTCCTTTGGTTTTTGCTTTGTTTGCCATAAGTTGGCAGGGTATGCTCAGACGTGTGTCCCTTGCTCACTTTGCCACTGGATTCAAGCAAGCCTGGCTGAAATGCCGGAAACCGGTCCTAGGAAGCTTGTTTCCGGTCCAGGGAAGACATGGCTTGGCAGTTCGGGCTGGACTGTTCCCATGAGGCACAGGGTCAGACTGATTTGCATATGGCCATGTCTGAACTGGGGTGGCAGAGTGGGCTAAAGAACGGTGATGGATTAAACCCAGATCAGTTGACTGGGGGTGAGTGCTTGCAATGTTCAACACTCCGTCCATCATTTCCTTTGGTTTTTGCTATGTTCGCCATAAATTGGCAGGGTATGCCCAGACGTGAGTCCCTTGCTCACTTTGCCACTGGATTCAAGCAAGCCTGGCTGAAGACGGCTGAAATGCCAGAAACCGGTCCTAGGAAGCTTGTTTCCGGTCCAGGGAAGACATTGCCTGGCAGTTCGGGCTGGACTGTTCCCATGAGGCACAGGGTCAGACTGATTTGCATATGGCCATGTCTGAACTGGGGTGGCAGAGTGGGCTAAAGAACGGTGATGGATTAAACCCAGATCAGTTGACTGGGGGTGAGTGCTTGCAATGTTCAACACTCCGTCCATCATTTTCTTTGGTTTTTGCTTTGTTCGCCATAAGTTGGCAGGGTATGCTCAGACGTGAGTCCCTTGCTCACTTTGCCACTGAATTCAAGCAAGCCTGGCTGAAGACGGCTGTAATGCCAGAAACCGCTCCTAGGAAGCTTGTTTCCGGTCCAGGGAAGACATGGCTTGGCAGTTCGGGCCGGACTGTTCCCATGAGGCGCAGCGTCAGACTGATTTGCATATGGCCATGTCTGAACTAGGGTGGCAGAGTGGGCTAAAGAACGGTAATGGATTAAACCCAGATCAGTTGACTGGGGGTGAGTGCTTGCAATGTTCAACACTCCGTCCATCATTTCCTTTGGTTTTTGCTTTGTTTGCCATAAATTGGCAGGGTATGCTCAGACGTGAGTCCCTTGCTCACTTTGCCACTGGATTCAAGCAAGCCTGGCTGAAGACGGCTGAAATGCCAGAAACCGGTCCTAGGAAGCTTGTTTCCGGACCAGGGAAGACATGGCTTGGCAGTTCGGGCTGGACTGTTCCCATGAGGCACAGGGTCAGACTGATTTGCATATGGCCATGTCTGAACTGGGGTGGCAGAGTGGGCTAAAGAATGGTGATGGATTAAACCCAGATCAGTTGACTGGGAGTGAGTGCTTGCAATGTTCAACACTCCGTCCATCATTTCCTTTGGTTTTTGCTTTGTTCGCCATAAGTTGGCAGGGTATGCTCAGGCGTGAGTCCCTTGCTCACTTTGCCACTGGATTCAAGCAAGCCTGGCTGAAGACGGCTGAAATGCCAGAAACCGGTCCTAGGAAGCTTGTTTCCGGTCCAGGGACGACATGGCTTGGCAGTTCGGGCTGGACTGTTCCCATGAGGCACAGGGTCAGACTGATTTCCATATGGCCATGTCTGAACTGGGGTGGCAGAGTGGGCTAAAGAACGGTGATAGATTAAACCCAGATCAGTTGATTGGGGGTGAGTGCTTGCAATGTTCAACACTCCGTCCATCATTTCCTTTGGTTTTTGCTTTGTTCGCCATAAGTTGGCAGGGTATGCTCAGACGTGAGTCCCTTGCTCACTTTGCCACTGGATTCAAGCAAGCCTGGCTGAAGACGGCTGAAATGCCAGAAACCGGTCCTAGGAAGCTTGTTTCCGTTCCAGGGAAGACATGGCTTGGCAGTTCGGGCTGGACTGTTCCCATGAGGCACAGGGTCAGACTGATTTGCATATGGCCATGTCTGAACTGGGGTAGCAGAGTGGGCTAAAGAACGGTGATGGATTAAACCCAGATCAGTTGACTGGGGGTGAGTGCTTGCAATGTTCAACACTCCGTCCATCATTTCCTTTGGTTTTTGCTTTGTTCGCCATAAGTCGGCAGGGTATGCTCAGACGTGAGTCCCTTGCTCACTTTGCCACTGGATTCAAGCAAGCCTGGCTGAAATGCCAGACACCGGTCCTAGGAAGCTTGTTTCTGGTCCAGGGAAGACTTGGCTTGGCAGTTCGGGCTGGACTGTTCCCATGAGGCACAGGGTCAGACTGATTTGCATATGGCCATGTCTGAACTGGGGTGGCAGAGTGGGCTAAAGAACGGTGATGGATTAAACCCAGATCAGTTGACTGGGGGTGAGTGCTTGCAATGTTCAACACTCCGTCCATCATTTCCTTTGGTTTTTGCTTTGTTCGCCATAAGTTGGCAGGGTATGCTCAGACGTGAGTCCCTTGCTCACTTTGCCACTGGATTCAAAGCAAGCCTGGCTGAAGACGGCTGTAATGCCAGAAACCGGTCCTAGGAAGCTTGTTTCCGGACCAGGGAAGACATGGCTTGGCAGTTCGGGCTGGACTGTTCCCATGAGGCACAGGGTCAGACTGATTTGCATATGGCCATTTCTGAACTGGGGTGGCAGAGTGGGCTAAAGAACGGTGATGGATTAAACCCAGATCAGTTGACTGGGGGTGAGTGCTTGCAATGTTCAACACTCCGTCCATCGTTTCCTTTGGTTTTTGTTTTGTTCGCCATAAATTGGCAGGGTATGCTCAGACGTAAGTCCCTTGCTCACTTTGCCACTGGATTCAAGCAAGCCTGGCTGAAGACGGCTGAAATGCCAGAAACCGGTCCTAGGAAGCTTGTTTCCGGTCCAGGAAGACATGGCTTGGCAGTTCGGGCTGGACTGTTCCCATGAGGCACAGGGTCAGACTGATTTGCATATGGCCATGTCTGAACTGGGGTGGCTGAGTGGGCTAAAGAACGGTGATGGATTAAACCCAGATCAGTTGACTGGGGGTGAGTGTTTGCAATGTTTAACATTCCGTCCATCATTTCCTTTGGTTTTTGCTTTGTTCGCCATAAGTTGGCAGGGTATGCTCAGACGTGAGTCCCTTGCTCACTTTGCCACTGGACTCAAGCAAGCCTGGCAGAAGACGGATGAAATGCCAGAAACCGGTCCTAGGAAGCTTGGTTCCGGTCCCGGGAAGACATGGCTTGGCAGTTCGGGCTGGACTGTTCCCATGAGGCACAGGGTCAGACTGATTTGCATATGGCCATGTCTGAACTGGGGTGGCAGAGTGGGCTAAAGAACGGTGATGGATTAAACCCAGATCAGTTGACTGGGGGTGAGTGCTTGCAATGTTCAACACTCCGTCCATCATTTCCTTTGGTTTTTGCTTTGTTCGCCATAAGTTGGCAGGGTATGCTCAGACGTGAGTTCCAAGCTCACTTTGCCACTGGATTCAAGCCAGCCTGGCTGAAGACGGCTGAAATGCCAGAAACCGGTCCTAGGAAGCTTGTTTCCGGTCCAGGGAAGACATGGCTTGGCAGTTCGGGCTGGACTGTTCCCATGAGGCACAGGGTCAGACTGATTTGCATATGGCCATGTCTGAACTGGGGTAGCAGAGTGGGCCAAAGAACGGTGATGGATTAAACCCAGATCAGTTGACTGGGGGTGAGTACTTGCAATGTTCAACACTCCGTCCATCATTTCCTTTGGTTTTTGCTTTGTTCGCCATAAGTTGGCAGGGTATGCTCAGACGTGAGTCCCTTGCTCACTTTGCCACTGGATTCAAGCAAGCCTGGCTGAAGGCGGCTGAAATGCCAGAAACCGGTCCTAGGAAGCTTGTTTCCGGTCCAGGGAAGACATGGCTTGGCAGTTCGGGCTGGACTGTTCCCATGAGGCACAGGGTCAGACTGATTTGCATATGGACATTTCTGAACTGGGGTGGCAGAGTGGGCTAAAGAACGGTGATGGATTAAACCCAGATCAGTTGACTGGGGGTGAGTGCTTGCAATGTTCAACACTCCGTCCATCATTTCCTTTGGTTTTTGCTTTGTTTGCCATAAGTTGGCAGGGTATGCTCAGACGTGAGTCCCTTGCTCACTTTGCCACTGGATTCAAGCAAGCCTGGCTGAAGACGGCTGAAATGTCAGAAACCGGTCCTAGGAAGCTTGTTTCCGGTCCAGGGAAGACATGGTTTGGCAGTTCGGGCTGGACTGTTCCCATGAGGCACAGGGTCAGACTGATTTCCATATGGCCATGTCTGAACTGGGGTGGCAGAGTGGGCTAAAGAACGGTGATAGATTAAACCCAGATCAGTAGACTGGGGGTGAGTGCTTGCAATGCTCAACACTTCGTCCATCATTTCCTTTGGTTTTTGCTTTGTTTGCCATAAGTTGGCAGGGTATGCTCAGACGTGAGTCCCTTGCTCACTTTGCCACTGGATTCAAGCAAGCCTGGCTGAAATGCCAAAAACCGGTCCTAGGAAGCTTGTTTCTGGTCCAGGGAAGACATGGCTTGGCAGTTCGGGCTGAACTGTTCCCATGAGGCACAGGGTCAGACTGATTTGCATATGGCTATGTCTGAACTGGGGTGGCAGAGTGGGCTAAAGAACGGTGATGGATTAAACCCAGATCAGTTGACTGGGGGTGAGTGCTTGCAATGTTCAACACTCCGTCCATCACTTCCTTTGGTTTTTGCTATGTTCGCCATAAATTGGCAGGGTATGCCCAGACGTGAGTCCCTTGCTCACTTTGCCACTGGATTCAAGCAAGCCTGGCTGAAGACGGCTGAAATGCCAGAAACCGGTCCTAGGAAGCTTGTTTCCGGTCCAGGGAAGACATGGCTTGGCAGTTCGGGCTGGACTGTTCCCATGAGGCACAGGGTCAGACTGATTTGCATATGGCCATGTCTGAACTGGGGTGGCAGAGTGGGCTAAAGAACGGTGATGGATTAAACCCAGATCAGTTGACTGGGGGTGAGTGCTTGCAATGTTCAACACTCCGTCCATCATTTTCTTTGGTTTTTGCTTTGTTCGCCATAAGTTGGCAGGGTATGCTCAGACGTGAGTCCCTTGCTCACTTTGCCACTGGATTCAAGCAAGCCTGGCTGAAGACGGCTGAAATGCCAGAAACCGGTCCTAGGAAGCTTGTTTCCGGTCCAGGGAAGACATGGTTTGGCAGTTCGGGCTGGACTGTTCCCATGAGGCACAGGGTCAGACTGATTTCCATATGGCCATGTCTGAACTGGGGTGGCAGAGTGGGCTAAAGAACGGTGATAGATTAAACCCAGATCAGTTGATTGGGGGTGAGTGCTTGCAATGTTCAACACTCCGTCCATCATTTCCTTTGGTTTTTGCTTTGTTCGCCATAAGTTGGCAGGGTATGCTCAGATGTGAGTCCCTTGCTCACTTTGCCACTGGATTCAAGCAAGCCTGGCTGAAGACGGCTGAAATGCCAGAAACCGGTCCTAGGAAGCTTGTTTCCGGTCCAGGGAAGACATGGCTTGGCAGTTCGGGCTGGACTGTTCCCATGAGGCACAGGGTCAGACTGATTTGCATATGGCCATGTCTGAACTGGGGTGGCAGAGTGGGCTAAAGAATGGTGATGGATTAAACCCAGATCAGTTGACTGGGAGTGAGTGCTTGCAATGTTCAACACTCCGTCCATCATTTCCTTTGGTTTTTGCTTTGTTCGCCATAAGTTGGCAGGGTATGCTCAGACGTGAGTCCCTTGCTCACTTTGCCACTGGATTCAAGCAAGCCTGGCTGAAGACGGCTGAAATGCCATAAACCGGTCCTAGGATGCTTGTTTCCGGTCCAGGGACGACATGGCTTGGCAGTTCGGGCTGGACTGTTCCCATGAGGCACAGGGTCAGACTGATTTCCATATGGCCATGTCTGAACTGGGGTGGCAGAGTGGGCTAAAGAACGGTGATAGATTAAACCCAGATCAGTTGATTGGGGGTGAGTGCTTGCAATGTTCAACACTCCGTCCATCATTTCCTTTGGTTTTTGCTTTGTTCGCCATAAGTTGGCAGGGTATGCTCAGACGTGAGTCCCTTGCTCACTTTGCCACTGGATTCAAGCAAGCCTGGCTGAAATGCCAGAAACCGGTCCTAGGAAGCTTGTTTCTGGTTCAGGGAAGACTTGGCTTGGCAGTTCGGGCTGGACTGTTCCCATGAGGCACAGGGTCAGACTGATTTGCATATGGCCATGTCTGAACTGGGGTGGCAGAGTGGGCTAAAGAACGGTTATGGATTAAACCCAGATCAGTTGACTGGGGGTGAGTGCTTGCAATGTTCAACACTCCGTCCATCATTTCCTTTGGTTTTTGCTTTGTTCGCCATAAGTTGGCAGGGTATGCTCAGACGTGAGTCCCTTGCTCACTTTGCCACTGGATTCAAGCAAGCCTGGCTGAAGACGGCTGTAATGCCAGAAACCGGTCCTAGGAAGCTTGTTTCCGGACCAGGGAAGACATGGCTTGGCAGTTCGGTCTGGACTATTCCCATGAGGCACAGGGTCAGACTGATTTGCATATGGCCATTTCTGAACTGGGGTGGCAGAGTGGGCTAAAGAACGGTGATGGATTAAACCCAGATCAGTTGACTGGGGGTGAGTGCTTGCAATGTTCAACACTCCGTCCATCATTTCCTTTGGTTTTTGCTTTGTTTGCCATAAGTTGGCAGGGTATGCTCAGACGTGAGTCCCTTGCTCACTTTGCCACTGGATTCAAGCAAGCCTGGCTGAAGACGGCTGAAATGTCAGAAACCGGTCCTAGGAAGCTTGTTTCCGGTCCAGGGAAGACATGGTTTGGCATTTCGGGCTGGACTGTTCCCATGAGGCACAGGGTCAGACTGATTTGCATATGGCCATGTCTGAACTGCGGTGGCAGAGTGGGCTAAAGAACGGTGATGGATTAAACCCAGATCAGTTGACTGGGGGTGAGTGCTTGCAATGTTCAACACTCCGTCCATCATTTCCTTTGGTTTTTGTTTTGTTCGCCATAAATTGGCAGGGTATGCTCAGACGTAAGTCCCTTGCTAACTTTGCCACTGGATTCAAGCAAGCCTGGCTGAAGACAGCTGAAATGCCAGAAACCGGTCCTAGGAAGCTTGTTTCCGGTCCAGGGAAGACATGGCTTTGTTAGTTCGGGCTGGACTGTTCCCATGAGGCACAGGGTCAGACTGATTTGCATATGGCCATGTCTGAACTGGGGTGGCAGAGTGGGCTAAAGAACAGTGATGGATTAAACCCAGATCAGTTGACTGGGGGTGAGTGCTTGCAATGTTCAACACTCCGTTCATCATTTCCTTTGGTTTTTGCTTTGTTCGCCATAAGTTGGCAGGGTATGCTCAGACGTGAGTCCCTTGCTCACTTTGCCACTGGATTCAAGCAAGCCTGGCTGAAGACGGATGAAATGCCAGAAACCGGTCCTAGGAAGCTTGTTTCCGGTCCAGGGAAGACATGGCTTGGCAGTTCGGGCTGGACTGTTCCCATGAGGCACAGGGTCAGACAGATTTGCATATGGCCATGTCTGAACTGGGGTGGCAGAGTGGGCTAAAGAACGGTGATGGATTAAACCCAGATCAGTAGACTGGGGGTGAGTGCTTGCAATGCTCAACACTTCGTCCATCATTTCCTTTGGTTTTTGCTTTGTTTGCCATAAGTTGGCAGGGTATGCTCAGACGTGAGTCCCTTGCTCACTTTGCCACTGGATTCAAGCAAGCCTGGCTGAAATGCCAAAAACCGGTCCTAGGAAGCTTGTTTCCGGTCCAGGGAAGACATGGCTTGGCAGTTCGGGCTGAACTGTTCCCATGAGGCACAGGGTCAGACTGATTTGCATATGGCCATGTCTGAACTGGGGTGGCAGAGTGGGCTAAAGAACGGTGATGGATTAAACCCAGATCAGTTGACTGGGGGTGAGTGCTTGCAATGTTCAACACTCCGTCCATCATTTCCTTTGGTTTTTGCTATGTTCGCCATAAATTGGCAGGGTATGCCCAGACGTGAGTCCCTTGCTCACTTTGCCACTGGATTCAAGCAAGCCTGGCTGAAGACGGCTGAAATGCCAGAAACCGGTCCTAGGAAGCTTGTTTCCGGTCCAGGGAAGACATGGCTTGGCAGTTCGGGCTGGACTGTTCCCATGAGGCACAGGGTCAGACTGATTTGCATATGGCCATGTCTGAACTGGGGTGGCAGAGTGGGCTAAAGAACGGTGATGGATTAAACCCAGATCAGTTGACTGGGGGTGAGTGCTTGCAATGTTCAACACTCCGTCCATCATTTTCTTTGGTTTTTGCTTTGTTCGCCATAAGTTGGCAGGGTATGCTCAGACGTGAGTCCCTTGCTCACTTTGCCACTGGATTCAAGCAAGCCTGGCTGAAGACGGCTGAAATGCCAGAAACCGGTCCTAGGAAGCTTGTTTCCGGTCCAGGGAAGACATGGCTTGGCAGTTCGGGCTGGACTGTTCCCATGAGGCACAGGGTCAGACTGATTTGCATATGACCATGTCTGAACTGGGGTAGCAGAGTGGGCTAAAGAACGGTGATGGATTAAACCCAGATCAGTTGACTGGGAGTGAGTGCTTGCAATGTTCAACACTCCGTCCATCATTTCCTTTGGTTTTTGCTTTGTTTGCCATAAGTTGGCAGGGTATGCTCAGACGTGAGTCCCTTGCTCACTTTGCCACTGGATTCAAGCAAGCCTGGCTGAAATGCCAGAAACCGGTCCTAGGAAGCTTGTTTCTGGTCCAGGGAAGACTTGGCTTGGCAGTTCGGGCTGGACTGTTCCCATGAGGCACAGGGTCAGACTGATTTGCATATGACCATGTCTGAACTGGGGTGGCAGAGTGGGCTAAAGAACGGTGATGGATTAAACCCAGATCAGTTGACTGGGGGTGAGTGCTTGCAATGTTTAACATTCCGTCCATCATTTCCTTTGGTTTTTGCTTTGTTCGCCATAAGTTGGCAGGGTATGCTCAGACGTGAGTCCCTTGCTCACTTTGCCACTGGACTCAAGCAAGCCTGGCAGAAGACAGCTGAAATGCCAGAAACCGGTCCTAGGAAGCTTGGTTCCGGTCCCGGGAAGACATGGCTTGGCAGTTCGGGCTGGACTGTTCCCATGAGGCACAGGGTCAGACTGATTTGCATATGGCCATGTCTGAACTGGGGTGGCAGAGTGGGCTAAAGAACGGTGATGGATTAAACCCAGATCAGTTGACTGGGGGTGAGTGCTTGCAATGTTCAACACTCCGTCCATCATTTCCTTTGGTTTTTGCTTTGTTCGCCATAAGTTGGCAGAGTATGCTCAGACATGAGTCCCTTTCTCACTTTGCCACTGGATTCAAGCAAGCCTGGCTGAAGGCGACTGAAATGCCAGAAACTGGTCCTAGGAAGCTTGTTTCCGGTCCAGGGAAGACATGGCTTGGCAGTTCGGGCTGGACTGTTCCCATGAGGCACAGGGTCAGACTGATTTGCATATGGCCATGTCTGAACTGGGGTGGCAGAGTGGGCTAAAGAACGGTGATGGATTAAACCCAGATCAGTTGACTGGGGGTGAGTGCTTGCAATGTTCAACACTCCGTCCATCATTTCCTTAGGTTTTTGTTTTGTTCGCCATAAATTGGCAGGGTATGCTCAGATGTAAGTCCCTTGCTCACTTTGCCACTGGATTCAAGCAAGCCTGGCTGAAGAGGGCTGAAATGCCAGAAACCGGTCCTAGGAAGCTTGTTTCCGGTCCAGGGAAGACATGGCTTGGCAGTTCGGGCTGGACTGTTCCCATGAGGCACAGGGTCAGACTGATTTGCATATGGCCATGTCTGAACTGGGGTGGCTGAGTGGGCTAAAGAACGGTGATGGATTAAACCCAGATCAGTTGACTGGGGGTGAGTGTTTGCAATGTTTAACATTCCGTCCATCATTTCCTTTGGTTTTTGCTTTGTTCGCCATAAGTTGGCAGGGTATGCTCAGACGTGAGTCCCTTGCTCACTTTGCCACTGGACTCAAGCAAGCCTGGCAGAAGACGGCTGAAATGCCAGAAACCGGTCCTAGGAAGCTTGGTTCCGGTCCCGGGAAGACATGGCTTGGCAGTTCGGGCTGGACTGTTCCCATGAGGCACAGGGTCAGACTGATTTGCATATGGCCATGTCTGAACTGGGGTGGCAGAGTGGGCTAAAGAACGGTGATGGATTAAACCCAGATCAGTTGACTGGGGGTGAGTGCTTGCAATGTTCAACACTCCGTCCATCATTTCCTTTGGTTTTTGCTTTGTTCGCCATAAGTTGGCAGAGTATGCTCAGACATGAGTCCCTTTCTCACTTTGCCACTGGATTCAAGCAAGCCTGGCTGAAGGCGACTGAAATGCCAGAAACTGGTCCTAGGAAGCTTGTTTCCGGTCCAGGGAAGACATGGCTTGGCAGTTCGGGCTGGACTGTTCCCATGAGGCACAGGGTCAGACTGATTTGCATATGGCCATGTCTGAACTGGGGTGGCAGAGTGGGCTAAAGAACGGTGATGGATTAAACCCAGATCAGTTGACTGGGGGTGAGTGCTTGCAATGTTCAACACTCCGTCCATCATTTCCTTAGGTTTTTGTTTTGTTCGCCATAAATTGGCAGGGTATGCTCAGATGTAAGTCCCTTGCTCACTTTGCCACTGGATTCAAGCAAGCCTGGCTGAAGAGGGCTGAAATGCCAGAAACCGGTCCTAGGAAGCTTGTTTCCGGTCCAGGGAAGACATGGCTTGGCAGTTCGGGCTGGACTGTTCCCATGAGGCACAGGGTCAGACTGATTTGCATATGGCCATGTCTGAACTGGGGTGGCTGAGTGGGCTAAAGAACGGTGATGGATTAAACCCAGATCAGTTGACTGGGGGTGAGTGTTTGCAATGTTTAACATTCCGTCCATCATTTCCTTTGGTTTTTGCTTTGTTCGCCATAAGTTGGCAGGGTATGCTCAGACGTGAGTCCCTTGCTCACTTTGCCACTGGACTCAAGCAAGCCTGGCAGAAGACGGCTGAAATGCCAGAAACCGGTCCTAGGAAGCTTGGTTCCGGTCCCGGGAAGACATGGCTTGGCAGTTCGGGCTGGACTGTTCCCATGAGGCACAGGGTCAGACTGATTTGCATATGGCCATGTCTGAACTGGGGTGGCAGAGTGGGCTAAAGAACGGTGATGGATTAAACCCAGATCAGTTGACTGGGGGTGAGTGCTTGCAATGTTCAACACTCCGTCCATCATTTCCTTTGGTTTTTGCTTTGTTCGCCATAAGTTGGCAGAGTATGCTCAGACATGAGTCCCTTTCTCACTTTGCCACTGGATTCAAGCAAGCCTGGCTGAAGGCGACTGAAATGCCAGAAACTGGTCCTAGGAAGCTTGTTTCCGGTCCAGGGAAGACATGGCTTGGCAGTTCGGGCTGGACTGTTCCCATGAGGCAGAGGGTCAGACTGATTTGCATATGGCCATGTCTGAACTGGGGTGGCAGAGTGGGCTAAAGGACGGTGATGGATTAAACCCAGATCAGTTGATTGGGGGTGAGTGCTTGCAATGTTCAACACTCCGTCCATCATTTCCTTTGGTTTTTGCTTTGTTCGCCATAAGTTGGCAGGGTATGCTCAGACGTGAGTCCCTTGCTCACTTTGCCACTGGATTCAAGCAAGCCTGGCTGAAGACGGCTGAAATGCCAGAAACCGGTCCTAGGAAGCTTGTTTCCGGTCCAGGGAAGACATGGCTTGGCAGTTCGGGCTGGACTGTTCCCATGAGGCACAGGGTCAGACTGATTTGCATATGGCCATGTCTGAACTGGGGTGGCTGAGTGGGCTAAAGAACGGTGATGGATTAAACCCAGATCAGTTGACTGGGGGTGAGTGTTTGCAATGTTTAACATTCCGTCCATCATTTCCTTTGGTTTTTGCTTTGTTCGCCATAAGTTGGCAGGGTATGCTCAGACGTGAGTCCCTTGCTCACTTTGCCACTGGACTCAAGCAAGCCTGGCTGAAGGCGACTGAAATGCCAGAAACCGGTCCTAGGAAGCTTGTTTCCGGTCCAGGGAAGACATGGCTTGGCAGTTCGGGCTGGACTGTTCCCATGAGGCACAGGGTCAGACTGATTTGCATATGGCCATGTCTGAACTGGGGTGGCAGAGTGGGCTAAAGGACGGTGATGGATTAAACCCAGATCAGTTGATTGGGGGTGAGTGCTAGCAATGTTCAACACTCCGTCCATCATTTCCTTTGGTTTTTGCTTTGTTTGCCATAAGTTGGCAGGGTATGCTCAGACGTGAGTCCCTTGCTCACTTTGCCACTGGATTCAAGCCAGCCTGGCTGAAGACGGCTGAAATGCCAGAAACCGGTCCTAGGAAGCTTGTTTCCGGTCCAGGGAAGACATGGCTTGGCAGTTCGGGCTGGACTGTTCCCATGAGGCACAGGGTCAGACTGATTTGCATATGGCCATGTCTGAACTGGGGTAGCAGAGTGGGCTAAAGAACGGTGATGGATTAAACCCAGATCAGTTGACTGGGGGTGAGTGCTTGCAATGTTCAACACTCCGTCCATCATTTCCTTTGGTTTTTGCTTTGTTCGCCATAAGTTGGCAGGGTATGCTCAGACGTGAGTCCCTTGCTCACTTTGCCACTGGATTCAAGCAAGCCTGGCTGAAATGCCAGAAACCGGTCCTAGGAAGCTTGTTTCTGGTCCAGGGAAGACATGGCTTGGCAGTTCGGGCTGGACTGTTCCCATGCGGCACAGGGTCAGACTGATTTGCATATGGCCATGTCTGAACTGGGGTGGCAGAGTGGGCTAAAGAACGGTGATGGATTAAACCCAGATCAGTTGACTGGGGGTGAGTGCTTGCAATGTTCAACACTCCGTCCATCATTTCCTTTGGTTTTTGCTTTGTTCGCCATAAGTTGGCAGGGTATGCTCAGACGTGAGTCCCTTGCTCACTTTGCCACTGGATTCAAGCAAGCCTGGCTGAAGACGGCTGTAATGCCAGAAACCGTTCCTAGGAAGCTTGTTTCCGGTCCAGGGAAGACATGGCTTGGCAGTTCGGGCTGGACTGTTCCCATGAGGCACAGGGTCAGACTGATTTGCATATGGACATTTCTGAACTGGGGTGGCAGAGTGGGCTAAAGAACGGTGATGGATTAAACCCAGATCAGTTGACTGGGGGTGAGTGCTTGCAATGTTCAACACTCCGTCCATCATTTCCTTTGGTTTTTGCTTTGTTTGCCATAAGTTGGCAGGGTATGCTCAGACGTGAGTCCCTTGCTCACTTTGCCACTGGATTCAAGCAAGCCTGGCTGAAGACGGCTGAAATGTCAGAAACCGGTCCTAGGAAGCTTGTTTCCGGTCCAGGGAAGACATGGTTTGGCAGTTCGGGCTGGACTGTTCCCATGAGGCACAGGGTCAGACTGATTTCCATATGGCCATGTCTGAACTGGGGTGGCAGAGTGGGCTAAAGAACGGTGATAGATTAAACCCAGATCAGTTGATTGGGGGTGAGTGCTTGCAATGTTCAACACTCCGTCCATCATTTCCTTTGGTTTTTGCTTTGTTCGCCATAAGTTGGCAGGGTATGCTCAGATGTGAGTCCCTTGCTCACTTTGCCACTGGATTCAAGCAAGCCTGGCTGAAGACGGCTGAAATGCCAGAAACCGGTCCTAGGAAGCTTGTTTCCGGTCCAGGGAAGACATGGCTTGGCAGTTCGGGCTGGACTGTTCCCATGAGGCACAGGGTCAGACTGATTTGCATATGGCCATGTCTGAACTGGGGTGACAGAGTGGGCTAAAGAATGGTGATGGATTAAACCCAGATCAGTTTACTGGGAGTGAGTGCTTGCAATGTTCAACACTCCGTCCATCATTTCCTTTGGTTTTTGCTTTTTTCGCCATAAGTTGGCAGGGTATGCTCAGACGTGAGTCCCTTGCTCACTTTGCCACTGGATTCAAGCAAGCCTGGCTGAAGACGGCTGAAATGCCAGAAACCGGTCCTAGGAAGATTGTTTCCGGTCCAGGGACGACATGGCTTGGCAGTTCGGGCTGGACTGTTCCCATGAGGCACAGGGTCAGTCTGATTTCCATATGGCCATGTCTGAACTGGGGTGGCAGAGTGGGCTAAAGAACGGTGATAGATTAAACCCAGATCAGTTGATTGGGGGTGAGTGCTTGCAATGTTCAACACTCCGTCCATCATTTCCTTTGGTTTTTGCTTTGTTCGCCATAAGTTGGCAGGGTATGCTCAGACGTGAGTCCCTTGCTCACTTTGCCACTGGATTCAAGCAAGCCTGGCTGAAGACGGCTGAAATGCCAGAAACCGGTCCTAGGAAGCTTGTTTCCGGTCCAGGGAAGACATGGCTTGGCAGTTCGGCTGGACTGTTCCCATGAGGCACAGGGTCAGACTGATTTGCATATGGCCATGTCTGAACTGGGGTAGCAGAGTGGGCTAAAGAACGGTGATGGATTAAACCCAGATCAGTTGACTGGGGGTGAGTGCTTGCAATGTTCAACACTCCGTCCATCATTTCCTTTGGTTTTTGCTTTGTTCGCCATAAGTTGGCAGGGTATGCTCAGACGTGAGTCCCTTGCTCACTTTGCCACTGGATTCAAGCAAGCCTGGCTGAAATGCCAGAAACCGGTCCTAGGAAGCTTGTTTCTGGTCCAGGAAAGACTTGGCTTGGCAGTTCGGGCTGGACTGTTCCCATGAGGCACAGGGTCAGACTGATTTGCATATGGCCATGTCTGAACAGGGGTGGCAGAGTGGGCTAAAGAACGGTGATGGATTAAACCCAGATCAGTTGACTGGGGGTGAGTGCTTGCAATGTTCAACACTCCATCCATCATTTCCTTTGGTTTTTGCTTTGTTCGCCATAAGTTGGCAGGGTATGCTCAGACGTGAGTCCCTTGCTCACTTTGCCACTGGATTCAAGCAAGCCTGGCTGAAGACGGCTGTAATGCCAGAAACCGGTCCTAGGAAGCTTGTTTCCGGACCAGGGAAGACATGGCTTGGCAGTTCGGGCTGGACTATTCCCATGAGGCACAGGGTCAGACTGATTTGCATATGGCCATTTCTGAACTGGGGTGGCAGAGTGGGCTAAAGAACGGTGATGGATTAAACCCAGATCAGTTGACTGGGGGTGAGTGCTTGCAATGTTCAACACTCCGTCCATCATTTCCTTTGGTTTTTGCTTTGTTTGCCATAAGTTGGCAGGGTATGCTCAGACGTGAGTCCCTTGCTCACTTTGCCACTGGATTCAAGCAAGCCTGGCTGAAGACGGATGAAATGTCAGAAACCGGTCCTAGGAAGCTTGTTTCCGGTCCAGGGAAGACATGGTTTGGCAGTTCGGGCTGGACTGTTCCCATGAGGCACAGGGTCAGACTGATTTGCATATGGCCATGTCTGAACTGTGGTGGCAGAGTGGGCTAAAGAACGGTGATGGATTAAACCCAGATCAGTTGACTGGGGGTGAGTGCTTGCAATGTTCAACACTCCGTCCATCATTTCCTTTGGTTTTTGTTTTGTTCGCCATAAATTGGCAGGGTATGCTCAGACGTAAGTCCCTTGCTCACTTTGCCACTGGATTCAAGCAAGCCTGGCTGAAGACGGCTGAAATGCCAGAAACCGGTCCTAGGAAGCTTGTTTCCGGTCCAGGGAAGACATGGCTTTGTTAGTTCGGGCTGGACTGTTCCCATGAGGCACAGGGTCAGACTGATTTGCATATGGCCATGTCTGAACTGGGGTGGCAGAGTGGGCTAAAGAACAGTGATGGATTAAACCCAGATCAGTTGACTGGGGGTGAGTGCTTGCAATGTTCAACACTCCGTTCATCATTTCCTTTGGTTTTTGCTTTGTTCGCCATAAGTTGGCAGGGTATGCTCAGACGTGAGTCCCTTGCTCACTTTGCCACTGGATTCAAGCAAGCCTGGCTGAAGACGGCTGAAATGCCAGAAACCGGTCCTAGGAAGCTTGTTTCCGGTCCAGGGAAGACATGGCTTGGCAGTTCGGGCTGGACTGTTCCCATGAGGCACAGGGTCAGACAGATTTGCATATGGCCATGTCTGAACTGGGATGGCAGAGTGGGCTAAAGAACGGTGATGGATTAAACCCAGATCAGTAGACTGGGGGTGAGTGCTTGCAATGTTCAACACTTCGTCCATCATTTCCTTTGGTTTTTGCTTTGTTTGCCATAAGTTGGCATTGTATGCTCAGACGTGAGTCCCTTGCTCACTTTGCCACTGGATTCAAGCAAGCCTGGCTGAAATGCCAGAAACCGGTCCTAGGAAGCTTATTTCCGGTCCAGGGAAGACATGGCTTGTCAGTTCGGGCTGGACTGTTCCCATGAGGCACAGGGTCAGACTGATTTGCATATCGCCATGTCTGAACTGGGGTGGCAGAGTGGGCTAAAGAACGGTGATGGATTAAACCCAGATCAGTTGACTGGGGGTGAGTGCTTGCAATGTTCAACACTCCGTCCATCATTTCCTTTGATTTTTGCTATGTTCGCCATAAATTGGCAGGGTATGCCCAGACGTGAGTCCCTTGCTCACTTTGCCACTGGATTCAAGCAAGCCTGGCTGAAGACGGCTGAAATGCCAGAAACCCGTCCTAGGAAGCTTGTTTCCGGTCCAGGGAAGACATGGCTTGGCAGTTCGGGCTGGACTGTTCCCATGAGGCACAGGGTCAGACTGATTTGCATATGGCCATGTCTGAACTGGGGTGGCAGAGTGGGCTAAAGAACGGTGATGGATTAAACCCAGATCAGTTGACTGGGGGTGAGTGCTTGCAATGTTCAACACTCCGTCCATCATTTTCTTTGGTTTTTGCTTTGTTCGCCATAAGTTGGCAGGGTATGCTCAGACGTGAGTCCCTTGCTCACTTTGCCACTGGATTCAAGCAAGCCTGGCTGAAGACGGCTGTAATGCCAGAAACCGGTCCTAGGAAGCTTGTTTCCGGTCCAGGGAAGACATGGCTTGGCAGTTCGGGCTGGACTGTTCCCATGAGGCGCAGGGTCAGACTGATTTGCATATGGCCATGTCTGAACTAGGGTGGCAGAGTGGGCTAAAGAACGGTAATGGATTAAACCCAGATCAGTTGACTCGGGGTGAGTGCTTGCAATGTTCAACACTCCGTCCATCATTTCCTTTGGTTTTTGCTTTGTTTGCCATAAATTGGCAGGGTATGCTCAGACGTGAGTCCCTTGCTCACTTTGCCACTGGATTCAAGCAAGCCTGGCTGAAGACGGCTGAAATGCCAGAAACCGGTCCTAGGAAGCTTGTTTCCGGACCAGGGAAGACATGGCTTGGCAGTTCGGGCTGGACTGTTCCCATGAGGCACAGGGTCAGACTGATTTGCATATGGCCATGTCTGAACTGGGGTGGCAGAGTGGGCTAAAGAATGGTGATGGATTAAACCCATATCAGTTGACTGGGAGTGAGTGCTTGCAATGTTCAACACTCCGTCCATCATGTCCTTTGGTTTTTGCTTTGTTCGCCATAAGTTGGCAGGGTATGCTCAGACGTGAGTCCCTTGCTCACTTTGCCACTGGATTCACGCAAGCCTGGCTGAAAACGGCTGAAATGCCAGAAACCGGTCCTAGGAAGCTTGTTTCCGGTCCAGGGACGACATGGCTTGGCAGTTCGGGCTGGACTGTTCCCATGAGGCACAGGGTCAGACTGATTTCCATATGGCCATGTCTGAACTGGGGTGGCAGAGTGGGCTAAAGAACGGTGATAGATTAAACCCAGATCAGTTGATTGGGGGTGAGTGCTTGCAATGTTCAACACTCCGTCCATCATTTCCTTTGGTTTTTGCTTTGTTCGCCATAAGTTGGCAGGGTATGCTCAGACGTGAGTCCCTTGCTCACTTTGCCACTGGATTCAAGCAAGCCTGGCTGAAGACGGCTGAAATGCCAGAAACCGGTCCTAGGAAGCTTGTTTCCGGTCCAGGGAAGACATGGTTTGGAAGTTCGGGCTGGACTGTTCCCATGAGGCACAGGGTCAGACTGATTTGCATATGGCCATGTCTGAACTGTGGTGGCAGAGTGGGCTAAAGAACGGTGATGGATTAAACCCAGATCAGTTGACTGGGGGTGAGTGCTTGCAATGTTCAACACTCCGTCCATCATTTCCTTTGGTTTTTGTTTTGTTCGCCATAAATTGGCAGGGTATGCTCAGACGTAAGTCCCTTGCTCACTTTGCCACTGGATTCAAGCAAGCCTGGCTGAAGACGGCTGAAATGCCAGAAACCGGTCCTAGGAAGCTTGTTTCCGGTACAGGGAAGACATGCCTTTGTTAGTTCGGGCTGGACTGTTCCCATGAGGCACAGGGTCAGACTGATTTGCATATGGCCATGTCTGAACTGGGGTGGCAGAGTGGGCTAAAGAACAGTGATGGATTAAACCCAGATCAGTTGACTGGGGGTGAGTGCTTGCAATGTTCAACACTCCGTTCATCATTTCCTTTGGTTTTTGCTTTGTTCGCCATAAGTTGGCAGGGTATGCTCAGACGTGAGTCCCTTGCTCACTTTGCCACTGGATTCAAGCAAGCCTGGCTGAAGACGGCTGAAATGCCAGAAACCGGTCCTAGGAAGCTTGTTTCCGGTCCAGGGAAGACATGGCTTGGCAGTTCGGGCTGGACTGTTCCCATGAGGCACAGGGTCAGACAAATTTGCATATGGCCATGTCTGAACTGGGGTGGCAGAGTGGGCTAAAGAACGGTGATGGATTAAACCCAGATCAGTAGACTGGGGGTGAGTGCTTGCAATGTTCAACACTTCGTCCATCATTTCCTTTGGTTTTTGCTTTGTTTGCCATAAGTTGGCAGGGTATGCTCAGACGTGAGTCCCTTGCTCACTTTGCCACTGGATTCAAGCAAGCCTGGCTGAAATGCCAGAAACCGGTCCTAGGAAGCTTGTTTCCGGTCCAGGGAAGACATGGCTTGTCAGTTCGGGCTGGACTGTTCCCATGAGGCACAGGGTCAGACTGATTTGCATATGGCCATGTCTGAACTGGGGTGGCAGAGTGGGCTAAAGAACGGTGATGGATTAAACCCAGATCAGTTGACTGGGGGTGAGTGCTTGCAATGTTCAACACTCCGTCCATCATTTCCTTTGATTTTTGCTATGTTCGCCATAAATTGGCAGGGTATGCCCAGACGTGAGTCCCTTGCTCACTTTGCCACTGGATTCAAGCAAGCCTGGCTGAAGACGGCTGAAATGCCAGAAACCGGTCCTAGGAAGCTTGTTTCCGGTCCAGGGAAGACATGGCTTGGCAGTTCGGGCTGGACTGTTCCCATGAGGCACAGGGTCAGACTGATTTGCATATGGCCATGTCTGAACTGGGGTGGCAGAGTGGGCTAAAGAACGGTGATGGATTAAACCCAGATCAGTTGACTGGGGGTGAGTGCTTGCAATGTTCAACACTCCGTCCATCATTTCCTTTGGTTTTTGCTTTGTTTGCCATAAATTGGCAGGGTATGCTCAGACGTGAGTCCCTTGCTCACTTTGCCACTGGATTCAAGCAAGCCTGGCTGAAGACGGCTGAAATGCCAGAAACCGGTCCTAGGAAGCTTGTTTCCGGACCAGGGAAGACATGGCTTGGCAGTTCGGGCTGGACTGTTCCCATGAGGCACAGGGTCAGACTGATTTGCATATGGCCATGTCTGAACTGGGGTGGCAGAGTGGGCTAAAGAATGGTGATGGATTAAACCCAGATCAGTTGACTGGGAGTGAGTGCTTGCAATGTTCAACACTCCGTCCATCATGTCCTTTGGTTTTTGCTTTGTTCGCCATAAGTTGGCAGGGTATGCTCAGACGTGAGTCCCTTGCTCACTTTGCCACTGGATTCAAGCAAGCCTGGCTGAAGACGGCTGAAATGCCAGAAACCGGTCCTAGGAAGCTTGTTTCCGGTCCAGGGACGACATGGCTTGGCAGTTCGGGCTGGACTGTTCCCATGAGGCACAGGGTCAGACTGATTTCCATATGGCCATGTCTGAACTGGGGTGGCAGAGTGGGCTAAAGAACGGTGATAGATTAAACCCAGATCAGTTGATTGGGGGTAAGTGCTTGCAATGTTCAACACTCCGTCCATCATTTCCTTTGGTTTTTGCTTTGTTCGCCATAAGTTGGCAGGGTATGCTCAGACGTGAGTCTCTTGCTCACTTTGCCACTGGATTCAAGCAAACCTGGCTGAAGACGGCTGAAATGCCAGAAACCGGTCCTAGGAAGCTTGTTTCCGGTCCAGGGAAGACATGGCTTGGCAGTTCGGGCTGGACTGTTCCCATGAGGCACAGGGTCAGACTGATTTGCATATGGCCATGTCTGAACTGGGGTAGCAGAGTGGGCTAAAGAACGGTGATGGATTAAACCCAGATCAGTTGACTGGGGGTGAGTGCTTGCAATGTTCAACACTCCGTCCATCATTTCCTTTGGTTTTTGCTTTGTTCGCCATAAGTTGGCAGGGTATGCTCAGACGTGAGTCCCTTGCTCACTTTGCCACTGGATTCAAGCAAGCCTGGCTGAAATGCCAGAAACCGGTCCTAGGAAGCTTGTTTCTGGTCCAGGGAAGACTTGGCTTGGCAGTTCGGGCTGGACTGTTCCCATGAGGCACAGGTTCAGACTGATTTGCATATGGCCATGTCTGAACTGGGGTGGCAGAGTGGGCTAAAGAACGGTGATGGATTAAACCCAGATCAGTTGACTGGGGGTGAGTGCTTGCAATGTTCAACACTCCGTCCATCATTTCCTTTGGTTTTTGCTTTGTTCGCCATAAGTTGGCAGGGTATGCTCAGACGTGAGTCCCTTGCTCACTTTGCCACTGGATTCAAGCAAGCCTGGCTGAAAACGGCTGAAATGCCAGAAACCGGTCCTAGGAAGCTTGTTTCCGGTCCAGGGACGACATGGCTTGGCAGTTCGGGCTGGACTGTTCCCATGAGGCACAGGGTCAGACTGATTTCCATATGGCCATGTCTGAACTGGGGTGGCAGAGTGGGCTAAAGAACGGTGATAGATTAAACCCAGATCAGTTGATTGGGGGTGAGTGCTTGCAATGTTCAACACTCCGTCCATCATTTCCCTTGGTTTTTGCTTTGTTTGCCATAAGTTGGCAGGGTATGCTCAGACGTGAGTCCCTTGCTCACTTTGCCACTGGATTCAAGCAAGCCTGGCTGAAGACGGCTGAAATGCCAGAAACCGGTCCTAGGAAGCTTGTTTCCGGTCCAGGGAAGACATGGTTTGGCAGTTCGGGCTGGACTGTTCCCATGAGGCACAGGGTCAGACTGATTTGCATATGGCCATGTCTGAACTGTGGTGGCAGAGTGGGCTAAAGAACGGTGATGGATTAAACCCAGATCAGTTGACTGGGGGTGAGTGCTTGCAATGTTCAACACTCCGTCCATCATTTCCTTTGGTTTTTGTTTTGTTCGCCATAAATTGGCAGGGTATGCTCAGATGTAAGTCCCTTGCTCACTTTGCCACTGGATTCAAGCAAGCCTGGCTGAAGACGGCTGAAATGCCAGAAACCGGTCCTAGGAAGCTTGTTTCCGGTCCAGGGAAGACATGCCTTTGTTAGTTCGGGCTGGACTGTTCCCATGAGGCACAGGGTCAGACTGATTTGCATATGGCCATGTCTGAACTGGGGTGGCAGAGTGGGCTAAAGAACAGTGATGGATTAAACCTAGATCAGTTGACTGGGGGTGAGTGCTTGCAATGTTCAACACTCCGTTCATCATTTCCTTTGGTTTTTGCTTTGTTCGCCATAAGTTGGCAGGGTATGCTCAGACGTGAGTCCCTTGCTCACTTTGCCACTGGATTCAAGCAAGCCTGGCTGAAGACGGCTGAAATGCCAGAAACCGGTCCTAGGAAGCTTGTTTCCGGTCCAGGGAAGACATGGTTTGGCAGTTCGGGCTGGACTGTTCCCATGAGGCACAGGGTCAGACAAATTTGCATATGGCCATGTCTGAACTGGGGTGGCAGAGTGGGCTAAAGAACGGTGATGGATTAAACCCAGATCAGTAGACTGGGGGTGAGTGCTTGCAATGTTCAACACTTCGTCCATCATTTCCTTTGGTTTTTGCTTTGTTTGCCATAAGTTGGCAGGGTATGCTCAGACGTGAGTCCCTTGCTCACTTTGCCACTGGATTCAAGCAAGCCTGGCTGAAATGCCAGAAACCGGTCCTAGGAAGCTTGTTTCCGGTCCAGGGAAGACATGGCTTGTCAGTTCGGGCTGGACTGTTCCCATGAGGCACAGGGTCAGACTGATTTGCATATGGCCATGTCTGAACTGGGGTGGCAGAGTGGGCTAAAGAACGGTGATGGATTAAACCCAGATCAGTTGACTGGGGGTGAGTGCTTGCAATGTTCAACACTCCGTCCATCATTTCCTTTGATTTTTGCTATGTTCGCCATAAATTGGCAGGGTATGCCCAGACGTGAGTCCCTTGCTCACTTTGCCACTGGATTCAAGCAAGCCTGGCTGAAGACGGCTGAAATGCCAGAAACCGGTCCTAGGAAGCTTGTTTCCGGTCCAGGGAAGACATGGCTTGGCAGTTCGGGCTGGACTGTTCCCATGAGGCACAGGGTCAGACTGATTTGCATATGGCCATGTCTGAACTGGGGTGGCAGAGTGGGCTAAAGAACGGTGATGGATTAAACCCAGATCAGTTGACTGGGGGTGAGTGCTTGCAATGTTCAACACTCAGTCCATCATTTTCTTTGGTTTTTGCTTTGTTCGCCATAAGTTGGCAGGGTATGCTCAGACGTGAGTCCCTTGCTCACTTTGCCACTGGATTCAAGCAAGCCTGGCTGAAGACGGCTGTAATGCCAGAAACCGGTCCTAGGAAGCTTGTTTCCGGTCCAGGGAAGACATGGCTTGGCAGTTCGGGCTGGACTGTTCCCATGAGGCGCAGGGTCAGACTGATTTGCATATGGCCATGTCTGAACTAGGGTGGCAGAGTGGGCTAAAGAACGGTAATGGATTAAACCCAGATCAGTTGACTGGGGGTGAGTGCTTGCAATGTTCAACACTCCGTCCATCATTTCCTTTGGTTTTTGCTTTGTTTGCCATAAATTGGCAGGGTATGCTCAGACGTGAGTCCCTTGCTCACTTTGCCACTGCATTCAAGCAAGCCTGGCTGAAGACGGCTGAAATGCCAGAAACCGGTCCTAGGAAGCTTGTTTCCGGACCAGGGAAGACATGGCTTGGCAGTTCGGGCTGGACTGTTCCCATGAGGCACAGGGTCAGACTGATTTGCATATGGCCATGTCTGAACTGGGGTGGCAGAGTGGGCTAAAGAATGGTGATGGATTAAACCCAGATCAGTTGACTGGGAGTGAGTGCTTGCAATGTTCAACACTCCGTCCATCATGTCCTTTGGTTTTTGCTTTGTTCGCCATAAGTTGGCAGGGTATGCTCAGACGTGAGTCCCTTGCTCACTTTGCCACTGGATTCAAGCAAGCCTGGCTGAAGACGGCTGAAATGCCAGAAACCGGTCCTAGGAAGCTTGTTTCCAGTCCAGGGACGACATGGCTTGGCAGTTCGGGCTGGACTGTTCCCATGAGGCACAGGGTCAGACTGATTTCCATATGGCCATGTCTGAACTGGGGTGGCAGAGTGGGCTAAAGAACGGTGATAGATTAAACCCAGATCAGTTGATTGGGGGTGAGTGCTTGCAATGTTCAACACTCCGTCCATCATTTCCTTTGGTTTTTGCTTTGTTCGCCATCAGTTGGCAGGGTATGCTCAGACGTGAGTCCCTTGCTCACTTTGCCACTGGATTCAAGCAAGCCTGGCTGAAGACGGCTGAAATGCCAGAAACCGGTCCTAGGAAGCTTGTTTCCGGTCCAGGGAAGACATGGCTTGGCAGTTCGGGCTGGACTGTTCCCATGAGGCACAGGGTCAGACTGATTTGCATATGGCCATGTCTGAACTGGGGTAGCAGAGTGGGCTAAAGAACGGTGATGGATTAAACCCAGATCAGTTGACTGGGGGTGAGTGCTTGCAATGTTCAACACTCCGTCCATCATTTCCTTTGGTTTTTGCTTTGTTCGCCATAAGTTGGCAGGGTATGCTCAGACGTGAGTCCCTTGCTCACTTTGCCACTGGATTCAAGCAAGCCTGGCTGAAGACGGCTGTAATGCCAGAAACCGGTCCTAGGAAGCTTGTTTCCGGACCAGGGAAGACATGGCTTGGCAGTTCGGGCTGGACTGTTCCCATGAGGCACAGGGTCAGACTGATTTGCATATGGCCATTTCTGAACTGGGGTGGCAGAGTGGGCTAAAGAACGGTGATGGATTAAACCCAGATCAGTTGACTGGGGGTGAGTGCTTGCAATGTTCAACACTCCGTCCATCATTTCCTTTGATTTTTGCTTTGTTTGCCATAAGTTGGCAGGGTATGCTCAGACGTGAGTCCCTTGCTCACTTTGCCACTGGATTCAAGCAAGCCTGGCTGAAGACGGCTCAAATGTCAGAAACCGGTCCTAGGAAGCTTGTTTCCGGTCCAGGGAAGACATGGTTTGGCAGTTCGGGCTGGACTGTTCCCATGAGGCACAGGGTCAGACTGATTTGCATATGGCCATGTCTGAACTGCGGTGGCAGAGTGGGCTAAAGAACGGTGATGGATTAAACCCAGATCAGTTGACTGGGGGTGAGTGCTTGCAATGTTCAACACTCCGTCCATCATTTCCTTTGGTTTTTGTTCTGTTCGCCATAAATTGGCAGGGTATGCTCAGATGTAAGTCCCTTGCTCACTTTGCCACTGGATTCAAGCAAGCCTGGCTGAAGACGGCTGAAATGCCAGAAACCGGTCCTAGGAAGCTTGTTTCCGGTCCAGGGAAGACATGGCTTGGCAGTTCGGGCTGGACTGTTCCCATGAGGCACAGGGTCAGACTGATTTGCATATGGCCATGTCTGAACTGGGGTGGCAGAGTGGGCTAAAGAACGGTGATGGATTAAACCCAGATCACTTGACTGGGGGTGAGTGCTTGCAATGTTCAACACTCCGTCCATCATGTCCTTTGGTTTTTGCTTTGTTCGGCATAAGTTGGCAGGGTATGCTCAGACGTGAGTCCCTTGCTCACTTTGCCACTGGATTCAAGCAAGCCTGGCTGAAGACGGCTGAAATGCCAGAAACCGGTCCTAGGAAGCTTGTTTCCGGTCCAGGGACGACATGGCTTGGCAGTTCGGGCTGGACTGTTCCCAGGAGGCACAGGGTCAGACTGATTTCCATATGGCCATGTCTGAACTGGGGTGGCAGAGTGGGCTAAAGAACGGTGATAGATTAAACCCAGATCAGTTGATTGGGGGTGAGTGCTTGCAATGTTCAACACTCCGTCCATCATTTCCTTTGGTTTTTGCTTTGTTCGCCATAAGTTGGCAGGGTATGCTCAGACGTGAGTCCCTTGCTCACTTTGCCACTGGATTCAAGCAAGCCTGGCTGAAGACGGCTGAAATGCCAGAAACCGGTCCTAGGAAGCTTGTTTCCGGTCCAGGGAAGACATGGCTTGGCAGTTCGGGCTGGACTGTTCCCATGAGGCACAGGGTCAGACTGATTTGCATATGGCCATGTCTGAACTGGGGTAGCAGAGTGGGCTAAAGAACGGTGATGGATTAAACCCAGATCAGTTGACTGGGGGTGAGTGCTTGCAATGTTCAACACTCCGTCCATCATTTCCTTTGGTTTTTGCTTTGTTCGCCATAAGTTGGCAGGGTATGCTCAGACGTGAGTCCCTTGCTCACTTTGCCACTGGATTCAAGCAAGCCTGGCTGAAATGCCAGAAACCGGTCCTAGGAAGCTTGTTTCTGGTCCAGGGAAGACTTGGCTTGACAGTTCGGGCTGGACTGCTCCCATGAGGCACAGGGTCAGACTGATTTGCATATGGCCATGTCTGAACTGGGGTGGCAGAGTGGGCTAAAGAACGGTGATGGATTAAACCCAGATCAGTTGACTGGGGGTGAGTGCTTGCAATGTTCAACACTCCGTCCATCATTTCCTTTGGTTTTTGCTTTGTTCGCCATAAGTTGGCAGGGTATGCTCAGACGTGAGTCCCTTGCTCACTTTGCCACTGGATTCAAGCAAGCCTGGCTGAAGACGGCTGTAATGCCAGAAACCGGTCCTAGGAAGCTTGTTTCCGGACCAGGGAAGACATGGCTTGGCAGTTCGGGCTGGACTGTTCCCATGATGCACAGGGTCAGACTGATTTGCATATGGCCATTTCTGAACTGGGGTGGCAGAGTGGGCTAAAGAACGGTGATGGATTAAACCCAGATCAGTTGACTGGGGGTGAGTGCTTGCAATGTTCAACACTCCGTCCATCATTTCCTTTGGTTTTTGCTTTGTTTGCCATAAGTTGGCAGGGTATGCTCAGACGTGAGTCCCTTGCTCACTTTGCCACTGGATTCAAGCAAGCCTGGCTGAAGACGGCTGAAATGTCAGAAACCGGTCCTAGGAAGCTTGTTTCCGGTCCAGGGAAGACATGGTTTGGCAGTTTGGGCTGGACTGTTCCCATGAGGCACAGGGTCAGACTGATTTGCATATGGCCATGTCTGAACTGCGGTGGCAGAGTGGGCTAAAGAACTGTGATGGATTAAACCCAGATCAGTTGACTGGGGTGAGTGCTTGCAATGTTCAACACTCCGTCCATCATTTCCTTTGGTTTTTGTTCTGTTCGCCATAAATTGGCAGGGTATGCTCAGACGTAAGTCCCTTGCTCACTTTGCCACTGGATTCAAGCAAGCCTGGCTGAAGACGGCTGAAATGCCAGAAACCGGTCCTAGGAAGCTTGTTTCCGGTCCAGGGAAGACATGGCTTGGCAGTTCGGGCTGGACTGTTCCCATGAGGCACAGGGTCAGACTGATTTGCATATGGCCATGTCTGAACTGGGGTGGCAGAGTGGGCTAAAGAACGGTGATGGATTAAACCCAGATCAGTTGACTGGGGGTGAGTGTTTGCAATGTTCAACACTCCGTCCATCATTTCCTTTGGTTTTTGCTTTGTTCACCATAAGTTGGCAGGGTATGCTCAGACGTGAGTCCCTTGCTCACTTTGCCACTGGACTCAAGCAAGCCTGGCAGAAGACGGCTGAAATGCCAGAAACCGGTCCTAGGAAGCTTGGTTCCGGTCCCGGGAAGACATGGCTTGGCAGTTCGGGCTGGACTGTTCCCATGAGGCACAGGGTCAGACTGATTTGCATATGGCCATGTCTGAACTGGGGTGGCAGAGTGGGCTAAAGAACGGTGATGGATTAAACCCAGATCAGTTGACTGGGGGTGAGTGCTTGCAATGTTCAACACTCCGTCCATCATTTCCTTTGGTTTTTGCTTTGTTCGCCATAAGTTGGCAGAGTATGCTCAGACGTGAGTCCCTTTCTCACTTTGCCACTGGATTCAAGCAAGCCTGGCTGAAGGCGGCTGAAATGCCAGAAACCGGTCCTAGGAAGCTTGTTTCCGGTCCAGGGAAGACATGGCTTGGCAGTTCGGGCTGGAATGTTCCCATGAGGCACAGGGTCAGACTGATTTGCATATGGCCATGTCTGAACTGGGGTGGCAGAGTGGGCTAAAGGACGGTGATGGATTAAACCCAGATCAGTTGATTGGGGGTGAGTGCTTGCAATGTTCAACACTCCGTCCATCATTTCCTTTGGTTTTTGCTTTGTTCGCCATAAGTTGGCAGGGTATGCTCAGACGTGAGTCCCTTGCTCACTTTGCCACTGGATTCAAGCCAGCCTGGCTGAAGACGGCTGAAATGCCAGAAACCGGTCCTAGGAAGCTCGTTTCCGGTCCAGGGAAGACATGGCTTGGCAGTTCGGGCTGGACTGTTCCCATGAGGCACAGGGTCAGACTGATTTGCATATGGCCATGTCTGAACTGGGGTAGCAGAGTGGGCTAAAGAACGGTGATGGATTGAACCCAGATCAGTTGACTGGGGGTGAGTGCTTGCAATGTTCAACACTCCGTCCATCATTTCCTTTGGTTTTTGCTTTGTTCGCCATAAGTTGGCAGGGTATGCTCAGACGTGAGTCCCTTGCTCACTTTGCCACTGGATTCAAGCAAGCCTGGCTGAAATGCCAGAAACCGGTCCTAGGAAGCTTGTTTCTGGTCCAGGGAAGACATGGCTTGGCAGTTCGGGCTGGACTGTTCCCATGAGGCACAGGGTCAGACTGATTTGCATATGGCCATGTCTGAACTGGGGTGGCAGAGTGGGATAAAGAACGGTGATGGATTAAACCCAGATCAGTTGACTGGGTGTGAGTGCTTGCAATGTTCAACACTCCGTCCATCATTTCCTTTGGTTTTTGCTTTGTTCGCCATAAGTTGGCAGGGTATGCTCAGACGTGAGTCCCTTGCTCACTTTGCCACTGGATTCAAGCAAGCCTGGCTGAAGACGGCTGTAATGCCAGAAACCGGTCCTAGGAAGCTTGTTTCCGGTCCAGGGAAGACATGGCTTGGCAGTTCGGGCTGGACTGTTCCCATGAGGCACAGGGTCAGACTGATTTGCATATGGACATTTCTTAACTGGGGTGGCAGAGTGGGCTAAAGAACGGTGATGGATTAAACCCAGATCAGTTGACTGGGGGTGAGTGCTTGCAATGTTCAACACTCCGTCCATCATTTCCTTTGGTTTTTGTTTTGTTCGCCATAAATTGGCAGGGTATGCTCAGACGTAAGTCCCTTGCTCACTTTGCCACTGGATTCAAGCAAGCCTGGCTGAAGACGGCTGAAATGCCAGAAACCGGTCCTAGGAAGCTTGTTTCCGGTCCAGGGAAGACATGGCTTGGCAGTTCGGGCTGGACTGTTCCCATGAGGCACAGGGTCAGACTGATTTGCATATGGCCATGTCTGAACTGGGGTGGCAGAGTGGGCTAAAGAACGGTGATGGATTAAACCCAGATCAGTTGACTGGGGGTGAGTGCTTGCAATGTTCAACACTCCGTCCATCATTTCCTTTGGTTTTTGCTTTGTTCGCCATAAGTTGGCAGGGTATGCTCAGACGTGAGTCCCTTGCTCACTTTGCCACTGGACTCAAGCAAGCCTGGCAGAAGACGGCTGAAATGCCAGAAACCGGTCCTAGGAAGCTTGGTTCCGGTCCCGGGAAGACATGGCTTGGCAGTTCGGGCTGGACTGTTCCCATGAGGCACAGGGTCAGACTGATTTGCATATGGCCATGTCTGAACTGGGGTGGCAGAGTGTGCTAAAGAACGGTGATGGATTAAACCCAGATCAGTTGACTGGGGGTGAGTGCTTGCAATGTTCAACACTCTGTCCATCATTTCCTTTGGTTTTTGCTTTGTTCGCCATAAGTTGGCAGGGTATGCTCAGACGTGAGTCCCTTTCTCACTTTGCCACTGGATTCAAGCAAGCCTGGCTGAAGGCGGCTGAAATGCCAGAAACCGGTCCTAGGAAGCTTGTTTCCGGTCCAGGGAAGACATGGCTTGGCAGTTCGGGCTGGACTGTTCCAATGAGGCACAGGGTCAGACTGATTTGCATATGGCCATGTCTGAACTGGGGTGGCAGAGTGGGCTAAAGGACGGTGATGGATTAAACCCAGATCAGTTGACTAGGGGTGAGTGCTTGCAATGTTCAACACTCCGTCCATCATTTCCTTTGGTTTTTGCTTTGTTCGCCATAAGTTGGCAGGGTATGCTCAGACGTGAGTCCCTTGCTCACTTTGCCACTGGATTCAAGCCAGCCTGGCTGAAGACGGCTGAAATGCCAGAAACCGGTCCTAGGAAGCTTGTTTTCGGTCCAGGGAAGACATGGCTTGGCAGTTCGGGCTGGACTGTTCCCATGAGGCACAGGGTCAGACTGATTTGCATATGGCCATGTCTGAACTGGGGTGGCAGAGAGGGCTAAAGAACGGTGATGGATTAAACCCAGGTCAGTTGACTAGGGGTGAGTGCTTGCAATGTTCAACACTCCGTCCATCATTTCCTTTGGTTTTTGCTTTGTTCGCCATAAGTTGGCAGGGTATGCTCAGACGTGAGTCCCTTGCTCGCTTTGCCACTGGATTCAAGCAAGCCTGGCTGAAGACGGCTGAAATGCCAGAAACCGGTCCTAGGAAGCTTTTTCCGGTCCAGGGAAGACATGGCTTGGCAGTTCGGGCAGGACTGTTCCCATGAGGCACAGGGTCAGACTGATTTGCATATGGCCATGTCTGAACTGGGGTGGCAGAGTGGGCTAAAGAACGGTGATGGATTAAACCCAGATCAGTTGACTGGGGGTGAGTGCTTGCTATGCTCAACACTCCGTCCATCATTTCCTTTGGTTTTTGCTTTGTTCGCCATAAGTTGGCAGGGTATGCTCAGACGTGAGTCCCTTGCTCACTTTGCCACTGGATTCAAGCAAGCCTGGCTGAAGACGGCTGAACTGCCAGAAACCGGTCCTAGGAAGCTTGTTTCCGGTCCAGGGAAGACATGGCTTTGTTAGTTCGGGCTGGACTGTTCCCATGAGGCACAGGGTCAGACTGATTTGCATATGGCCATGTCTGAACTGGGGTGGCAGAGTGGGCTAAAGAACGGTGATGGATTAAACCCAGATCAGTTGACTGGGGGTGAGTGCTTGCAATGTTCAACACTCCGTTCATCATTTCCTTTGGTTTTTGCTTTGTTCGCCATAAGTTGGCAGGGTATGCTCAGACGTGAGTCCCTTGCTCACTTTGCCACTGGATTCAAGCAAGCCTGGCTGAAGACGGCTGAAATGCCAGAAACCGGTCCTAGGAAGCTTGTTTCCGGTCCAGGGAAGACATGGCTTGGCAGTTCGGGCTGGACTGTTCCCATGAGGCACAGGGTCAGACTGTTTTGCATATGGCCATGTCTGAACTGGGGTGGCAGAGTGGGCTAAAGAACGGTGATGGATTAAACCCAGATCAGTAGACTGGGGGTGAGTGCTTGCAATGTTCAACACTTCGTCCATCATTTCCTTTGGTTTTTGCTTTGTTTGCCATAAGTTGGCAGGGTATGCTCAGACGTGAGTCCCTTGCTCACTTTGTCACTGGATTCAAGCAAGCCTGGCTGAAGATGGCTGAAATGCCAAAAACCGGTCCTAGGAAGCTTGTTTCCGTACCAGGGAAGACATGGCTTGGCAGTTCGGGCTGGACTGTTCCTATGAGGCACAGGGTCAGACTGATTTGCATATGGCCATGTCTGAACTGGGGTGGCAGAGTGGGCTAAAGAACGGTGATGGATTAAACCCAGATCAGTTGACTGGGGGTGAGTGCTTGCAATGTTCAACACTCCGTCCATCATTTCCTTTGGTTTTTGCTTTGTTCGCCATAAGTTGGCAGGGTATGCTCAGACGTGAGTCCCTTGCTCACTTTGCCACTGGATTCAAGCAAGCCTGGCTGAAATGCCAGAAACCAGTCCTAGGAAGCTTGTTTCTGGTCCAGGGAAGACATGGCTTGGCAGTTCGGGCTGGACTGTTCCCATGAGGCACAGGGTCAGACTGATTTGCATATGGACATTTCTGAACTGGGGTGGCAGAGTGGGCTAAAGAACGGTGATGGATTAAACCCAGATCAGTTGACTGGGGGTGAGTGCTTGCAATGTTCAACACTCCGTCCATCATTTCCTTTGGTTTTTGTTTTGTTCGCCATAAATTGGCAGGGTATGCTCAGACGTAAGTCCCTTGCTCACTTTGCCACTGGATTCAAGCAAGCCTGGCTGAAGACGGCTGAAATGCCAGAAACCGGTCCTAGGAAGCTTGTATCCGGTCCAGGGAAGACATGGCTTGGCAGTTCGGGCTGGACTGTTCCCATGAGGCACAGGGTCAGACTGATTTGCATATGGCCATGTCTGAACTGGGGTGGCAGAGTGGGCTAAAGAACGGTGATGGATTAAACCCAGATCAGTTGACTGGGGGTGAGTGCTTGCAATGTTCAACACTCCGTCCATCATTTCCTTTGGTTTTTGCTTTGTTCGCCATAAGTTGGCAGGGTATGCTCAGACGTGAGTCCCTTGCTCACTTTGCCACTGGACTCAAGCAAGCCTGGCAGAAGACGGCTGAAATGCCAGAAACCGGTCCTAGGAAGCTTGGTTCCGGTCCCGGGAAGACATGGCTTGGCAGTTCGGGCTGGACTGTTCCCATGAGGCACAGGGTCAGACTGATTTGCATATGGCCATGTCTGAACTGGGGTGGCAGAGTGTGCTAAAGAACGGTGATGGATTAAACCCAGATCAGTTGACTGGGGGTGCGTGCTTGCAATGTTCAACACTCCGTCCATCATTTCCTTTGGTTTTTGCTTTGTTCGCCATAAGTTGGCAGGGTATGCTCAGACGTGAGTCCCTTTCTCACTTTGCCACTGGATTCAAGCAAGCCTGGCTGAAGGCGGCTGAAATGCCAGAAACCGGTCCTAGGAAGCTTGTTTCCGGTCCAGGGAAGACATGGCTTGGCAGTTCGGGCTGGACTGTTCCAATGAGGCACAGGGTCAGACTGATTTGCATATGGCCATGTCTGAACTGGGGTGGCAGAGTGGGCTAAAGGACGGTGATGGATTAAACCCAGATCAGTTGACTAGGGGTGAGTGCTTGCAATGTTCAACACTCCGTCCATCATTTCCTTTGGTTTTTGCTTTGTTCGCCATAAGTTGGCAGGGTATGCTCAGACGTGAGTCCCTTGCTCACTTTGCCACTGGATTCAAGCCAGCCTGGCTGAAGACGGCTGAAATGCCAGAAACCGGTCCTAGGAAGCTTGTTTTCGGTCCAGGGAAGACATGGCTTGGCAGTTCGGGCTGGACTGTTCCCATGAGGCACAGGGTCAGACTGATTTGCATATGGCCATGTCTGAACTGGGGTGGCAGAGAGGGCTAAAGAACGGTGATGGATTAAACCCAGGTCAGTTGACTAGGGGTGAGTGCTTGCAATGTTCAACACTCCGTCCATCATTTCCTTTGGTTTTTGCTTTGTTCGCCATAAGTTGGCAGGGTATGCTCAGACGTGAGTCCCTTGCTCGCTTTGCCACTGGATTCAAGCAAGCCTGGCTGAAGACGGCTGAAATGCCAGAAACCGGTCCTAGGAAGCTTTTTCCGGTCCAGGGAAGACATGGCTTGGCAGTTCGGGCAGGACTGTTCCCATGAGGCACAGGGTCAGACTGATTTGCATATGGCCATGTCTGAACTGGGGTGGCAGAGTGGGCTAAAGAACGGTGATGGATTAAACCCAGATCAGTTGACTGGGGGTGAGTGCTTGCTATGCTCAACACTCCGTCCATCATTTCCTTTGGTTTTTGCTTTGTTCGCCATAAGTTGGCAGGGTATGCTCAGACGTGAGTCCCTTGCTCACTTTGCCACTGGATTCAAGCAAGCCTGGCTGAAGACGGCTGAACTGCCAGAAACCGGTCCTAGGAAGCTTGTTTCCGGTCCAGGGAAGACATGGCTTTGTTAGTTCGGGCTGGACTGTTCCCATGAGGCACAGGGTCAGACTGATTTGCATATGGCCATGTCTGAACTGGGGTGGCAGAGTGGGCTAAAGAACGGTGATGGATTAAACCCAGATCAGTTGACTGGGGGTGAGTGCTTGCAATGTTCAACACTCCGTTCATCATTTCCTTTGGTTTTTGCTTTGTTCGCCATAAGTTGGCAGGGTATGCTCAGACGTGAGTCCCTTGCTCACTTTGCCACTGGATTCAAGCAAGCCTGGCTGAAGACGGCTGAAATGCCAGAAACCGGTCCTAGGAAGCTTGTTTCCGGTCCAGGGAAGACATGGCTTGGCAGTTCGGGCTGGACTGTTCCCATGAGGCACAGGGTCAGACTGTTTTGCATATGGCCATGTCTGAACTGGGGTGGCAGAGTGGGCTAAAGAACGGTGATGGATTAAACCCAGATCAGTAGACTGGGGGTGAGTGCTTGCAATGTTCAACACTTCGTCCATCATTTCCTTTGGTTTTTGCTTTGTTTGCCATAAGTTGGCAGGGTATGCTCAGACGTGAGTCCCTTGCTCACTTTGTCACTGGATTCAAGCAAGCCTGGCTGAAGATGGCTGAAATGCCAAAAACCGGTCCTAGGAAGCTTGTTTCCGTACCAGGGAAGACATGGCTTGGCAGTTCGGGCTGGACTGTTCCTATGAGGCACAGGGTCAGACTGATTTGCATATGGCCATGTCTGAACTGGGGTGGCAGAGTGGGCTAAAGAACGGTGATGGATTAAACCCAGATCAGTTGACTGGGGGTGAGTGCTTGCAATGTTCAACACTCCGTCCATCATTTACTTTGGTTTTTGCTTTGTTCGCCATAAGTTGGCAGGGTATGCTCAGACGTGAGTCCCTTCTCACTTTGCCACTGGATTCAAGCAAGCCTGGCTGAAGACGGCTGTAATGCCAGAAACCGGTCCTAGGAAGCTTGTTTCCGGTCCAGGGAAGACATGGCTTGGCAGTTCGGGCTGGACTGTTCCCATGAGGCACAGGGTCAGACTGATTTGCATATGGACATTTCTGAACTGGGGTGGCAGAGTGGGCTAAAGAACGGTGATGGATTAAACCCAGATCAGTTGACTGGGGGTGAGTGCTTGCAATGTTCAACACTCCGTCCATCATTTCCTTTGGTTTTTGCTTTGTTTGCCATAAGTTGGCAGGGTATGCTCAGACGTGAGTCCCTTGCTCACTTTGCCACTGGATTCAAGCAAGCCTGGCTGAAGACGGCTGAAATGTCAGAAACCGGTCGTAGGAAGCTTGTTTCCGGTCCAGGGAAGACATGGTTTGGCAGTTCGGGCTGGACTGTTCCCATGAGGCACAGGGTCAGACTGATTTCCATATGGCCATGTCTGAACTGGGGTGGCAGAGTGGGCTAAAGAACGGTGATAGATTAAACCCAGATCAGTTGATTGGGGGTGAGTGCTTGCAACGTTCAACACTCCGTCCATCATTTCCTTTGGTTTTTGCTTTGTTCGCCATAAGTTGGCAGGGTATGCTCAGACGTGAGTCCCTTGCTCACTTTGCCACTGGATTCAAGCCAGCCTGGCTGAAGACGGCTGAAATGCCAGAAACCGGTCCTAGGAAGCTTGTTTCCGGTCCAGGGAAGACATGGCTTGGCAGTTCGGGCTGGACTGTTCCCATGAGGCACAGGGTCAGACTGATTTGCATATGGCCATGTCTGAACTGGGGTAGCAGAGTGGGCTAAAGAACGGTGATGGATTAAACCCAGATCAGTTGACTGGGGTGAGTGCTTGCAATGTTCAACACTCCGTCCATCATTTCCTTTGGTTTTTGCTTTGTTCGCCGTAAGTTGGCAGGGTATGCTCAGACGTGAGTCCCTTGCTCACTTTGCCATTGGATTCAAGCAAGCCTGGCTGAAATGCCAGAAACCAGTCCTAGGAAGCTTGTTTCTGGTCCAGGGAAGACATGGCTTGGCAGTTCGGGCTGGACTGTTCCCATGAGGCACAGGGTCAGACTGATTTGCATATGGCCATGTCTGAACTGGGGTGGCAGAGTGGGCTAAAGAACGGTGATGGATTAAACCCAGATCAGTTGACTGGGGGTGAGTGCTTGCAATGTTCAACACTCCGTCCATCATTTCCTTTGGTTTTTGCTTTGTTCGCCATAAGTTGGCAGGGTATGCTCAGACGTGAGTCCCTTCTCACTTTGCCACTGGATTCAAGCAAGCCTGGCTGAAGACGGCTGTAATGCCAGAAACCGGTCCTAGGAAGCTTGTTTCCGGTCCAGGGAAGACATGGCTTGGCAGTTCGGGCTGGACTGTTCCCATGAGGCACAGGGTCAGACAGATTTGCATATGGCCATGTCTGAACTGGGGTGGCAGAGTGGGCTAAAGAACGGTGATGGATTAAACCCAGATCAGTAGACTGGGGGTGAGTGCTTGCAATGCTCAACACTTCGTCCATCATTTCCTTTGGTTTTTGCTTTGTTTGCCATAAGTTGGCAGGGTATGCTCAGACGTGAGTCCCTTGCTCACTTTGCCACTGGATTCAAGCAAGCCTGGCTGAAATGCCAAAAACCGGTCCTAGGAAGCTTGTTTCCGGTCCAGGGAAGACATGGCTTGGCAGTTCGGGCTGAACTGTTCCCATGAGGCACAGGGTCAGACTGATTTGCATATGGCCATGTCTGAACTGGGGTGGCAGAGTGGGCTAAAGAACGGTGATGGATTAAACCCAGATCAGTTGACTGGGGGTGAGTGCTTGCAATGTTCAACACTCCGTCCATCATTTCCTTTGGTTTTTGCTATGTTCGCCATAAATTGGCAGGGTATGCCCAGACGTGAGTCCCTTGCTCACTTTGCCACTGGATTCAAGCAAGCCTGGCTGAAGACGGCTGAAATGCCAGAAACCGGTCCTAGGAAGCTTGTTTCCGGTCCAGGGAAGACATGGCTTGGCAGTTCGGGCTGGACTGTTCCCATGAGGCACAGGGTCAGACTGATTTGCATATGGCCATGTCTGAACTGGGGTGGCAGAGTGGGCTAAAGAACGGTGATGGATTAAACCCAGATCAGTTGACTGGGGGTGAGTGCTTGCAATGTTCAACACTCCGTCCATCATTTTCTTTGGTTTTTGCTTTGTTCGCCATAAGTTGGCAGGGTATGCTCAGACGTGAGTCCCTTGCTCACTTTGCCACTGGATTCAAGCAAGCCTGGCTGAAGACGGCTGAAATGCCAGAAACCGGTCCTAGGAACCTTGTTTCCGGTCCAGGGAAGACATGGCTTGGCAGTTCGGGCTGGACTGTTCCCATGAGGCACAGGGTCAGACTGATTTGCATATGACCATGTCTGAACTGGGGTAGCAGAGTGGGCTAAAGAACGGTGATGGATTAAACCCAGATCAGTTGACTGGGAGTGAGTGCTTGCAATGTTCAACACTCCGTCCATCATTTCCTTTGGTTTTTGCTTTGTTTGCCATAAGTTGGCAGGGTATGCTCAGACGTGAGTCCCTTGCTCACTTTGCCACTGGATTCAAGCAAGCCTGGCTGAAATGCCAGAAACCGGTCCTAGGAAGCTTGTTTCTGGTCCAGGGAAGACTTGGCTTGGCAGTTCGGGCTGGACTGTTCCCATGAGGCACAGGGTCAGACTGATTTGCATATGACCATGTCTGAACTGGGGTGGCAGAGTGGGCTAAAGAACGGTGATGGATTAAACCCAGATCAGTTGACTGGGGGTGAGTGCTTGCAATGTTCAACACTCCGTCCATCATTTCCTTTGGTTTTTGCTCTGTTCGCCATAAGTTGGCAGTGTATGCTCAGACGTGAGTCCCTTGCTCACTTTGCCACTGGATTCAAGCAAGCCTGGCTGAAGACGGCTGTAATGCCAGAAACCGGTCCTAGGAAGCTTGTTTCCGGACCAGGGAAGACATGGCTTGGCAGTTCGGGCTGGACTGTTCCCATGAGGCACAGGGTCAGACTGATTTGCATCTGGCCATTTCTGAACTGGGGTGGCAGAGTGGACTAAAGAACGGTGATGGATTAAACCCAGATCAGTTGACTGGGGGTGAGTGCTTGCAATGTTCAACACTCCGTCCATCATTTCCTTTGGTTTTTGCTTTGTTTGCCATAAGTTGGCAGGGTATGCTCAGACGTGAGTCCCTTGCTCACTTTGCCACTGGATTCAAGCAAGCCTGGCTGAAGACGGCTGAAATGTCAGAAACCGGTCCTAGGAAGCTTGTTTCCGGTCCAGGGAAGACATGGTTTGGCAGTTCGGGCTGGACTGTTCCCATGAGGCACAGGGTCAGACTGATTTGCATATGGCCATGTCTGAACTGCGGTGGCAGAGTGGGCTAAAGAACGGTGATGGATTAAACCCAGATCAGTTGACTGGGGGTGAGTGCTTGCAATGTTCAACACTCCGTCCATCATTTCCTTAGGTTTTTGTTTTGTTCGCCATAAATTGGCAGGGTATGCTCAGATGTAAGTCCCTTGCTCACTTTGCCACTGGATTCAAGCAAGCCTGGCTGAAGAGGGCTGAAATGCCAGAAACCGGTCCTAGGAAGCTTGTTTCCGGTCCAGGGAAGACATGGCTTGGCAGTTCGGGCTGGACTGTTCCCATGAGGCACAGGGTCAGACTGATTTGCATATGCCCATGTCTGAACTGGGGTGGCTGAGTGGGCTAAAGAACGGTGATGGATTAAACCCAGATCAGTTGACTGGGGGTGAGTGTTTGCAATGTTTAACATTCCGTCCATCATTTCCTTTGGTTTTTGCTTTGTTCGCCATAAGTTGGCAGGGTATGCTCAGACGTGAGTCCCTTGCTCACTTTGCCACTGGACTCAAGCAAGCCTGGCAGAAGACGGCTGAAATGCCAGAAACCGGTCCTAGGAAGCTTGGTTCCGGTCCCGGGAAGACATGGCTTGGCAGTTCGGGCTGGACTGTTCCCATGAGGCACAGGGTCAGACTGATTTGCATATGGCCATGTCTGAACTGGGGTGGCAGAGTGGGCTAAAGAACGGTGATGGATTAAACCCAGATCAGTTGACTGGGGGTGAGTGCTTGCAATGTTCAACACTCCGTCCATCATTTCCTTTGGTTTTTGCTTTGTTCGCCATAAGTTGGCAGAGTATGCTCAGATGTGAGTCCCTTGCTCACTTTGCCACTGGATTCAAGCAAGCCTGGCTGAAGACGGCTGAAATGCCAGAAACCGGTCCTAGGAAGCTTGTTTCCGGTCCAGGGAAGACATGGCTTGGCAGTTCGGGCTGGACTGTTCCCATGAGGCACAGGGTCAGACTGATTTGCATATGGCCATGTCTGAACTGGGGTGACAGAGTGGGCTAAAGAATGGTGATGGATTAAACCCAGATCAGTTTACTGGGAGTGAGTGCTTGCAATGTTCAACACTCCGTCCATCATTTCCTTTGGTTTTTGCTTTTTTCGCCATAAGTTGGCAGGGTATGCTCAGACGTGAGTCCCTTGCTCACTTTGCCACTGGATTCAAGCAAGCCTGGCTGAAGACGGCTGAAATGCCAGAAACCGGTCCTAGGAAGATTGTTTCCGGTCCAGGGACGACATGGCTTGGCAGTTCGGGCTGGACTGTTCCCATGAGGCACAGGGTCAGACTGATTTCCATATGGCCATGTCTGAACTGGGGTGGCAGAGTGGGCTAAAGAACGGTGATAGATTAAACCCAGATCAGTTGATTGGGGGTGAGTGCTTGCAATGTTCAACACTCCGTCCATCATTTCCTTTGGTTTTTGCTTTGTTCGCCATAAGTTGGCAGGGTATGCTCAGACGTGAGTCCCTTGCTCACTTTGCCACTGGACTCAAGCAAGCCTGGCAGAAGACGGCTGAAATGCCAGAAACCGGTCCTAGGAAGCTTGGTTCCGGTCCCGGGAAGACATGGCTTGGCAGTTCGGGCTGGACTGTTCCCATGAGGCACAGGGTCAGACTGATTTGCATATGGCCATGTCTGAACTGGGGTGGCAGAGTGGGCTAAAGAACGGTGATGGATTAAACCCAGATCAGTTGACTGGGGGTGAGTGCTTGCAATGTTCAACACTCCGTCCATCATTTCCTTTGGTTTTTGCTTTGTTCGCCATAAGTTGGCAGAGTATGCTCAGACATGAGTCCCTTTCTCACTTTGCCACTGGATTCAAGCAAGCCTGGCTGAAGGCGACTGAAATGCCAGAAACCGGTCCTAGGAAGCTTGTTTCCGGTCCAGGGAAGACATGGCTTGGCAGTTCGGGCTGGACTGTTCCCATGAGGCACAGGGTCAGACTGATTTGCATATGGCCATGTCTGAACTGGGGTGGCAGAGTGGGCTAAAGGACGGTGATGGATTAAACCCAGATCAGTTGATTGGGGGTGAGTGCTTGCAATGTTCAACACTCCGTCCATCATTTCCTTTGGTTTTTGCTTTGTTCGCCATAAGTTGGCAGGGTATGCTCAGACGTGAGTCCCTTGCTCACTTTGCCACTGGATTCAAGCAAGCCTGGCTGAAGACGGCTGAAATGTCAGAAACCGGTCCTAGGAAGCTTGTTTCCGGTCCAGGGAAGACATGGTTTGGCAGTTCGGGCTGGACTGTTCCCATGAGGCACAGGGTCAGACTGATTTGCATATGGCCATGTCTGAACTGCGGTGGCAGAGTGGGCTAAAGAACGGTGATGGATTAAACCCAGATCAGTTGACTGGGGGTGAGTGCTTGCAATGTTCAACACTCCGTCCATCATTTCCTTAGGTTTTTGTTTTGTTCGCCATAAATTGGCAGGGTATGCTCAGATGTAAGTCCCTTGCTCACTTTGCCACTGGATTCAAGCAAGCCTGGCTGAAGACGGCTGAAATGCCAGAAACCGGTCCTAGGAAGCTTGTTTCCGGTCCAGGGAAGACATGGCTTGGCAGTTCGGGCTGGACTGTTCCCATGAGGCACAGGGTCAGACTGATTTGCATATGGCCATGTCTGAACTGGGGTGGCTGAGTGGGCTAAAGAACGGTGATGGATTAAACCCAGATCAGTTGACTGGGGGTGAGTGTTTGCAATGTTTAACATTCCGTCCATCATTTCCTTTGGTTTTTGCTTTGTTCGCCATAAGTTGGCAGGGTATGCTCAGACGTGAGTCCCTTGCTCACTTTGCCACTGGACTCAAGCAAGCCTGGCTGAAGGCGACTGAAATGCCAGAAACCGGTCCTAGGAAGCTTGTTTCCGGTCCAGGGAAGACATGGCTTGGCAGTTCGGGCTGGACTGTTCCCATGAGGCACAGGGTCAGACTGATTTGCATATGGCCATGTCTGAACTGGGGTGGCAGAGTGGGCTAAAGGACGGTGATGGATTAAACCCAGATCAGTTGATTGGGGGTGAGTGCTAGCAATGTTCAACACTCCGTCCATCATTTCCTTTGGTTTTTGCTTTGTTTGCCATAAGTTGGCAGGGTATGCTCAGACGTGAGTCCCTTGCTCACTTTGCCACTGGATTCAAGCCAGCCTGGCTGAAGACGGCTGAAATGCCAGAAACCGGTCCTAGGAAGCTTGTTTCCGGTCCAGGGAAGACATGGCTTGGCAGTTCGGGCTGGACTGTTCCCATGAGGCACAGGGTCAGACTGATTTGCATATGGCCATGTCTGAACTGGGGTAGCAGAGTGGGCTAAAGAACGGTGATGGATTAAACCCAGATCAGTTGACTGGGGGTGAGTGCTTGCAATGTTCAACACTCCGTCCATCATTTCCTTTGGTTTTTGCTTTGTTCGCCATAAGTTGGCAGGGTATGCTCAGACGTGAGTCCCTTGCTCACTTTGCCACTGGATTCAAGCAAGCCTGGCTGAAATGCCAGAAACCGGTCCTAGGAAGCTTGTTTCTGGTCCAGGGAAGACATGGCTTGGCAGTTCGGGCTGGACTGTTCCCATGCGGCACAGGGTCAGACTGATTTGCATATGGCCATGTCTGAACTGGGGTGGCAGAGTGGGCTAAAGAACGGTGATGGATTAAACCCAGATCAGTTGACTGGGGGTGAGTGCTTGCAATGTTCAACACTCCGTCCATCATTTCCTTTGGTTTTTGCTTTGTTCGCCATAAGTTGGCAGGGTATGCTCAGACGTGAGTCCCTTGCTCACTTTGCCACTGGATTCAAGCAAGCCTGGCTGAAGACGGCTGTAATGCCAGAAACCGTTCCTAGGAAGCTTGTTTCCGGTCCAGGGAAGACATGGCTTGGCAGTTCGGGCTAGACTGTTCCCATGAGGCACAGGGTCAGACTGATTTGCATATGGACATTTCTGAACTGGGGTGGCAGAGTGGGCTAAAGAACGGTGATGGATTAAACCCAGATCAGTTGACTGGGGGTGAGTGCTTGCAATGTTCAACACTCCGTCCATCATTTCCTTTGGTTTTTGCTTTGTTTGCCATAAGTTGGCAGGGTATGCTCAGACGTGAGTCCCTTGCTCACTTTGCCACTGGATTCAAGCAAGCCTGGCTGAAGACGGCTGAAATGTCAGAAACCGGTCCTAGGAAGCTTGTTTCCGGTCCAGGGAAGACATGGTTTGGCAGTTCGGGCTGGACTGTTCCCATGAGGCACAGGGTCAGACTGATTTCCATATGGCCATGTCTGAACTGGGGTGGCAGAGTGGGCTAAAGAACGGTGATAGATTAAACCCAGATCAGTTGATTGGGGGTGAGTGCTTGCAATGTTCAACACTCCGTCCATCATTTCCTTTGGTTTTTGCTTTGTTCGCCATAAGTTGGCAGGGTATGCTCAGATGTGAGTCCCTTGCTCACTTTGCCACTGGATTCAAGCAAGCCTGGCTGAAGACGGCTGAAATGCCAGAAACCGGTCCTAGGAAGCTTGTTTCCGGTCCAGGGAAGACATGGCTTGGCAGTTCGGGCTGGACTGTTCCCATGAGGCACAGGGTCAGACTGATTTGCATATGGCCATGTCTGAACTGGGGTGACAGAGTGGGCTAAAGAATGGTGATGGATTAAACCCAGATCAGTTTACTGGGAGTGAGTGCTTGCAATGTTCAACACTCCGTCCATCATTTCCTTTGGTTTTTGCTTTTTTCGCCATAAGTTGGCAGGGTATGCTCAGACGTGAGTCCCTTGCTCACTTTGCCACTGGATTCAAGCAAGCCTGGCTGAAGACGGCTGAAATGCCAGAAACCGGTCCTAGGAAGATTGTTTCCGGTCCAGGGACGACATGGCTTGGCAGTTCGGGCTGGACTGTTCCCATGAGGCACAGGGTCAGACTGATTTCCATATGGCCATGTCTGAACTGGGGTGGCAGAGTGGGCTAAAGAACGGTGATAGATTAAACCCAGATCAGTTGATTGGGGGTGAGTGCTTGCAATGTTCAACACTCCGTCCATCATTTCCTTTGGTTTTTGCTTTGTTCGCCATAAGTTGGCAGGGTATGCTCAGACGTGAGTCCCTTGCTCACTTTGCCACTGGATTCAAGCAAGCCTGGCTGAAGACGGCTGAAATGCCAGAAACCGGTCCTAGGAAGCTTGTTTCCGGTCCAGGGAAGACATGGCTTGGCAGTTCGGCTGGACTGTTCCCATGAGGCACAGGGTCAGACTGATTTGCATATGGCCATGTCTGAACTGGGGTAGCAGAGTGGGCTAAAGAACGGTGATGGATTAAACCCAGATCAGTTGACTGGGGGTGAGTGCTTGCAATGTTCAACACTCCGTCCATCATTTCCTTTGGTTTTTGCTTTGTTCGCCATAAGTTGGCAGGGTATGCTCAGACGTGAGTCCCTTGCTCACTTTGCCACTGGATTCAAGCAAGCCTGGCTGAAATGCCAGAAACCGGTCCTAGGAAGCTTGTTTCTGGTCCAGGAAAGACTTGGCTTGGCAGTTCGGGCTGGACTGTTCCCATGAGGCACAGGGTCAGACTGATTTGCATATGGCCATGTCTGAACAGGGGTGGCAGAGTGGGCTAAAGAACGGTGATGGATTAAACCCAGATCAGTTGACTGGGGGTGAGTGCTTGCAATGTTCAACACTCCATCCATCATTTCCTTTGGTTTTTGCTTTGTTCGCCATAAGTTGGCAGGGTATGCTCAGACGTGAGTCCCTTGCTCACTTTGCCACTGGATTCAAGCAAGCCTGGCTGAAGACGGCTGTAATGCCAGAAACCGGTCCTAGGAAGCTTGTTTCCGGACCAGGGAAGACATGGCTTGGCAGTTCGGGCTGGACTATTCCCATGAGGCACAGGGTCAGACTGATTTGCATATGGCCATTTCTGAACTGGGGTGGCAGAGTGGGCTAAAGAACGGTGATGGATTAAACCCAGATCAGTTGACTGGGGGTGAGTGCTTGCAATGTTCAACACTCCGTCCATCATTTCCTTTGGTTTTTGCTTTGTTTGCCATAAGTTGGCAGGGTATGCTCAGACGTGAGTCCCTTGCTCACTTTGCCACTGGATTCAAGCAAGCCTGGCTGAAGACGGATGAAATGTCAGAAACCGGTCCTAGGAAGCTTGTTTCCGGTCCAGGGAAGACATGGTTTGGCAGTTCGGGCTGGACTGTTCCCATGAGGCACAGGGTCAGACTGATTTGCATATGGCCATGTCTGAACTGTGGTGGCAGAGTGGGCTAAAGAACGGTGATGGATTAAACCCAGATCAGTTGACTGGGGGTGAGTGCTTGCAATGTTCAACACTCCGTCCATCATTTCCTTTGGTTTTTGTTTTGTTCGCCATAAATTGGCAGGGTATGCTCAGACGTAAGTCCCTTGCTCACTTTGCCACTGGATTCAAGCAAGCCTGGCTGAAGACGGCTGAAATGCCAGAAACCGGTCCTAGGAAGCTTGTTTCCGGTCCAGGGAAGACATGGCTTTGTTAGTTCGGGCTGGACTGTTCCCATGAGGCACAGGGTCAGACTGATTTGCATATGGCCATGTCTGAACTGGGGTGGCAGAGTGGGCTAAAGAACAGTGATGGATTAAACCCAGATCAGTTGACTGGGGGTGAGTGCTTGCAATGTTCAACACTCCGTTCATCATTTCCTTTGGTTTTTGCTTTGTTCGCCATAAGTTGGCAGGGTATGCTCAGACGTGAGTCCCTTGCTCACTTTGCCACTGGATTCAAGCAAGCCTGGCTGAAGACGGCTGAAATGCCAGAAACCGGTCCTAGGAAGCTTGTTTCCGGTCCAGGGAAGACATGGCTTGGCAGTTCGGGCTGGACTGTTCCCATGAGGCACAGGGTCAGACAGATTTGCATATGGCCATGTCTGAACTGGGATGGCAGAGTGGGCTAAAGAACGGTGATGGATTAAACCCAGATCAGTAGACTGGGGGTGAGTGCTTGCAATGTTCAACACTTCGTCCATCATTTCCTTTGGTTTTTGCTTTGTTTGCCATAAGTTGGCAGGGTATGCTCAGACGTGAGTCCCTTGCTCACTTTGCCACTGGATTCAAGCAAGCCTGGCTGAAATGCCAGAAACCGGTCCTAGGAAGCTTGTTTCCGGTCCAGGGAAGACATGGCTTGTCAGTTCGGGCTGGACTGTTCCCATGAGGCACAGGGTCAGACTGATTTGCATATCGCCATGTCTGAACTGGGGTGGCAGAGTGGGCTAAAGAACGGTGATGGATTAAACCCAGATCAGTTGACTGGGGGTGAGTGCTTGCAATGTTCAACACTCCGTCCATCATTTCCTTTGATTTTTGCTATGTTCGCCATAAATTGGCAGGGTATGCCCAGACGTGAGTCCCTTGCTCACTTTGCCACTGGATTCAAGCAAGCCTGGCTGAAGACGGCTGAAATGCCAGAAACCCGTCCTAGGAAGCTTGTTTCCGGTCCAGGGAAGACATGGCTTGGCAGTTCGGGCTGGACTGTTCCCATGAGGCACAGGGTCAGACTGATTTGCATATGGCCATGTCTGAACTGGGGTGGCAGAGTAGGCTAAAGAACGGTGATGGATTAAACCCAGATCAGTTGACTGGGGGTGAGTGCTTGCAATGTTCAACACTCCGTCCATCATTTTCTTTGGTTTTTGCTTTGTTCGCCATAAGTTGGCAGGGTATGCTCAGACGTGAGTCCCTTGCTCACTTTGCCACTGGATTCAAGCAAGCCTGGCTGAAGACGGCTGTAATGCCAGAAACCGGTCCTAGGAAGCTTGTTTCCGGTCCAGGGAAGACATGGCTTGGCAGTTCGGGCTGGACTGTTCCCATGAGGCGCAGGGTCAGACTGATTTGCATATGGCCATGTCTGAACTAGGGTGGCAGAGTGGGCTAAAGAACGGTAATGGATTAAACCCAGATCAGTTGACTCGGGGTGAGTGCTTGCAATGTTCAACACTCCGTCCATCATTTCCTTTGGTTTTTGCTTTGTTTGCCATAAATTGGCAGGGTATGCTCAGACGTGAGTCCCTTGCTCACTTTGCCACTGGATTCAAGCAAGCCTGGCTGAAGACGGCTGAAATGCCAGAAACCGGTCCTAGGAAGCTTGTTTCCGGACCAGGGAAGACATGGCTTGGCAGTTCGGGCTGGACTGTTCCCTTGAGGCACAGGGTCAGACTGATTTGCATATGGCCATGTCTGAACTGGGGTGGCAGAGTGGGCTAAAGAATGGTGATGGATTAAACCCAGATCAGTTGACTGGGAGTGAGTGCTTGCAATGTTCAACACTCCGTCCATCATGTCCTTTGGTTTTTGCTTTGTTCGCCATAAGTTGGCAGGGTATGCTCAGACGTGAGTCCCTTGCTCACTTTGCCACTGGATTCACGCAAGCCTGGCTGAAAACGGCTGAAATGCCAGAAACCGGTCCTAGGAAGCTTGTTTCCGGTCCAGGGACGACATGGCTTGGCAGTTCGGGCTGGACTGTTCCCATGAGGCACAGGGTCAGACTGATTTCCATATGGCCATGTCTGAACTGGGGTGGCAGAGTGGGCTAAAGAACGGTGATAGATTAAACCCAGATCAGTTGATTGGGGGTGAGTGCTTGCAATGTTCAACACTCCGTCCATCATTTCCTTTGGTTTTTGCTTTGTTCGCCATAAGTTGGCAGGGTATGCTCAGACGTGAGTCCCTTGCTCACTTTGCCACTGGATTCAAGCAAGCCTGGCTGAAGACGGCTGAAATGCCAGAAACCGGTCCTAGGAAGCTTGTTTCCGGTCCAGGGAAGACATGGTTTGGAAGTTCGGGCTGGACTGTTCCCATGAGGCACAGGGTCAGACTGATTTGCATATGGCCATGTCTGAACTGTGGTGGCAGAGTGGGCTAAAGAACGGTGATGGATTAAACCCAGATCAGTTGACTGGGGGTGAGTGCTTGCAATGTTCAACACTCCGTCCATCATTTCCTTTGGTTTTTGTTTTGTTCGCCATAAATTGGCAGGGTATGCTCAGACGTAAGTCCCTTGCTCACTTTGCCACTGGATTCAAGCAAGCCTGGCTGAAGACGGCTGAAATGCCAGAAACCGGTCCTAGGAAGCTTGTTTCCGGTCCAGGGAAGACATGCCTTTGTTAGTTCGGGCTGGACTGTTCCCATGAGGCACAGGGTCAGACTGATTTGCATATGGCCATGTCTGAACTGGGGTGGCAGAGTGGGCTAAAGAACAGTGATGGATTAAACCCAGATCAGTTGACTGGGGGTGAGTGCTTGCAATGTTCAACACTCCGTTCATCATTTCCTTTGGTTTTTGCTTTGTTCGCCATAAGTTGGCAGGGTATGCTCAGACGTGAGTCCCTTGCTCACTTTGCCACTGGATTCAAGCAAGCCTGGCTGAAGACGGCTGAAATGCCAGAAACCGGTCCTAGGAAGCTTGTTTCCGGTCCAGGGAAGACATGGCTTGGCAGTTCGGGCTGGACTGTTCCCATGAGGCACAGGGTCAGACAAATTTGCATATGGCCATGTCTGAACTGGGGTGGCAGAGTGGGCTAAAGAACGGTGATGGATTAAACCCAGATCAGTAGACTGGGGGAGAGTGCTTGCAATGTTCAACACTTCGTCCATCATTTCCTTTGGTTTTTGCTTTGTTTGCCATAAGTTGGCAGGGTATGCTCAGACGTGAGTCCCTTGCTCACTTTGCCACTGGATTCAAGCAAGCCTGGCTGAAATGCCAGAAACCGGTCCTAGGAAGCTTGTTTCCGGTCCAGGGAAGACATGGCTTGTCAGTTCGGGCTGGACTGTTCCCATGAGGCACAGGGTCAGACTGATTTGCATATGGCCATGTCTGAACTGGGGTGGCAGAGTGGGCTAAAGAACGGTGATGGATTAAACCCAGATCAGTTGACTGGGGGTGAGTGCTTGCAATGTTCAACACTCCGTCCATCATTTCCTTTGATTTTTGCTATGTTCGCCATAAATTGGCAGGGTATGCCCAGACGTGAGTCCCTTGCTCACTTTGCCACTGGATTCAAGCAAGCCTGGCTGAAGACGGCTGAAATGCCAGAAACCGGTCCTAGGAAGCTTGTTTCCGGTCCAGGGAAGACATGGCTTGGCAGTTCGGGCTGGACTGTTCCCATGAGGCACAGGGTCAGACTGATTTGCATATGGCCATGTCTGAACTGGGGTGGCAGAGTGGGCTAAAGAACGGTGATGGATTAAACCCAGATCAGTTGACTGGGGGTGAGTGCTTGCAATGTTCAACACTCCGTCCATCATTTCCTTTGGTTTTTGCTTTGTTTGCCATAAATTGGCAGGGTATGCTCAGACGTGAGTCCCTTGCTCACTTTGCCACTGGATTCAAGCAAGCCTGGCTGAAGACGGCTGAAATGCCAGAAACCGGTCCTAGGAAGCTTGTTTCCGGACCAGGGAAGACATGGCTTGGCAGTTCGGGCTGGACTGTTCCCATGAGGCACAGGGTCAGACTGATTTGCATATGGCCATGTCTGAACTGGGGTGGCAGAGTGGGCTAAAGAATGGTGATGGATTAAACCCAGATCAGTTGACTGGGAGTGAGTGCTTGCAATGTTCAACACTCCGTCCATCATGTCCTTTGGTTTTTGCTTTGTTCGCCATAAGTTGGCAGGGTATGCTCAGACGTGAGTCCCTTGCTCACTTTGCCACTGGATCCAAGCAAGCCTGGCTGAAGACGGCTGAAATGCCAGAAACCGGTCCTAGGAAGCTTGTTTCCGGTCCAGGGACGACATGGCTTGGCAGTTCGGGCTGGACTGTTCCCATGAGGCACAGGGTCAGACTGATTTCCATATGGCCATGTCTGAACTGGGGTGGCAGAGTGGGCTAAAGAACGGTGATAGATTAAACCCAGATCAGTTGATTGGGGGTAAGTGCTTGCAATGTTCAACACTCCGTCCATCATTTCCTTTGGTTTTTACTTTGTTCGCCATAAGTTGGCAGGGTATGCTCAGACGTGAGTCTCTTGCTCACTTTGCCACTGGATTCAAGCAAACCTGGCTGAAGACGGCTGAAATGCCAGAAACCGGTCCTAGGAAGCTTGTTTCCGGTCCAGGGAAGACATGGCTTGGCAGTTCGGGCTGGACTGTTCCCATGAGGCACAGGGTCAGACTGATTTGCATATGGCCATGTCTGAACTGGGGTAGCAGAGTGGGCTAAAGAACGGTGATGGATTAAACCCAGATCAGTTGACTGGGGGTGAGTGCTTGCAATGTTCAACACTCCGTCCATCATTTCCTTTGGTTTTTGCTTTGTTCGCCATAAGTTGGCAGGGTATGCTCAGACGTGAGTCCCTTGCTCACTTTGCCACTGGATTCAAGCAAGCCTGGCTGAAATGCCAGAAACCGGTCCTAGGAAGCTTGTTTCTGGTCCAGGGAAGACTTGGCTTGGCAGTTCGGGCTGGACTGTTCCCATGAGGCACAGGTTCAGACTGATTTGCATATGGCCATGTCTGAACTGGGGTGGCAGAGTGGGCTAAAGAACGGTGATGGATTAAACCCAGATCAGTTGACTGGGGGTGAGTGCTTGCAATGTTCAACACTCCGTCCATCATTTCCTTTGGTTTTTGCTTTGTTCGCCATAAGTTGGCAGGGTATGCTCAGACGTGAGTCCCTTGCTCACTTTGCCACTGGATTCAAGCAAGCCTGGCTGAAAACGGCTGAAATGCCAGAAACCGGTCCTAGGAAGCTTGTTTCCGGTCCAGGGACGACATGGCTTGGCAGTTCGGGCTGGACTGTTCCCATGAGGCACAGGGTCAGACTGATTTCCATATGGCCATGTCTGAACTGGGGTGGCAGAGTGGGCTAAAGAACGGTGATAGATTAAACCCAGATCAGTTGATTGGGGGTGAGTGCTTGCAATGTTCAACACTCCGTCCATCATTTCCCTTGGTTTTTGCTTTGTTCGCCATAAGTTGGCAGGGTATGCTCAGACGTGAGTCCCTTGCTCACTTTGCCACTGGATTCAAGCAAGCCTGGCTGAAGACGGCTGAAATGCCAGAAACCGGTCCTAGGAAGCTTGTTTCCGGTCCAGGGAAGACATGGTTTGGCAGTTCGGGCTGGACTGTTCCCATGAGGCACAGGGTCAGACTGATTTGCATATGGCCATGTCTGAACTAGGGTGGCAGAGTGGGCTAAAGAACGGTAATGGATTAAACCCAGATCAGTTGACTGGGGGTGAGTGCTTGCAATGTTCAACACTCCGTCCATCATTTCCTTTGGTTTTTGCTTTGTTTGCCATAAATTGGCAGGGTATGCTCAGACGTGAGTCCCTTGCTCACTTTGCCACTGCATTCAAGCAAGCCTGGCTGAAGACGGCTGAAATGCCAGAAACCGGTCCTAGGAAGCTTGTTTCCGGACCAGGGAAGACATGGCTTGGCAGTTCGGGCTGGACTGTTCCCATGAGGCACAGGGTCAGACTGATTTGCATATGGCCATGTCTGAACTGGGGTGGCAGAGTGGGCTAAAGAATGGTGATGGATTAAACCCAGATCAGTTGACTGGGAGTGAGTGCTTGCAATGTTCAACACTCCGTCCATCATGTCCTTTGGTTTTTGCTTTGTTCGCCATAAGTTGGCAGGGTATGCTCAGACGTGAGTCCCTTGCTCACTTTGCCACTGGATTCAAGCAAGCCTGGCTGAAGACGGCTGAAATGCCAGAAACCGGTCCTAGGAAGCTTGTTTCCGGTCCAGGGACGACATGGCTTGGCAGTTCGGGCTGGACTGTTCCCATGAGGCACAGGGTCAGACTGATTTCCATATGGCCATGTCTGAACTGGGGTGGCAGAGTGGGCTAAAGAACGGTGATAGATTAAACCCAGATCAGTTGATTGGGGGTGAGTGCTTGCAATGTTCAACACTCCGTCCATCATTTCCTTTGGTTTTTGCTTTGTTCGCCATAAGTTGGCAGGGTATGCTCAGACGTGAGTCCCTTGCTCACTTTGCCACTGGATTCAAGCAAGCCTGGCTGAAGACGGCTGAAATGCCAGAAACCGGTCCTAGGAAGCTTGTTTCCGGTCCAGGGAAGACATGGCTTGGCAGTTCGGGCTGGACTGTTCCCATGAGGCACAGGGTCAGACTGATTTGCATATGGCCATGTCTGAACTGGGGTAGCAGAGTGGGCTAAAGAACGGTGATGGATTAAACCCAGATCAGTTGACTGGGGGTGAGTGCTTGCAATGTTCAACACTCCGTCCATCATTTCCTTTGGTTTTTGCTTTGTTCGCCATAAGTTGGCAGGGTATGCTCAGACGTGAGTCCCTTGCTCACTTTGCCACTGGATTCAAGCAAGCCTGGCTGAAATGCCAGAAACCGGTCCTAGGAAGCTTGTTTCTGGTCCAGGGAAGACTTGGCTTGGCAGTTCGGGCTGGACTGTTCCCATGAGGCACAGGGTCAGACTGATTTGCATATGGCCATGTCTGAACTGGGGTGGCAGAGTGGGCTAAAGAACGGTGATGGATTAAACCCAGATCAGTTGACTGGGGGTGAGTGCTTGCAATGTTCAACACTCCGTCCATCATTTCCTTTGGTTTTTGCTTTGTTCGCCATAAGTTGGCAGGGTATGCTCAGACGTGAGTCCCTTGCTCACTTTGCCACTGGATTCAAGCAAGCCTGGCTGAAGACGGCTGTAATGCCAGAAACCGGTCCTAGGAAGCTTGTTTCCGGACCAGGGAAGACATGGCTTGGCAGTTCGGGCTGGACTGTTCCCATGAGGCAAAGGGTCAGACTGATTTGCATATGGCCATTTCTGAACTGGGGTGGCAGAGTGGGCTAAAGAACGGTGATGGATTAAACCCAGATCAGTTGACTGGGGGTGAGTGCTTGCAATGTTCAACACTCCGTCCATCATTTCCTTTGATTTTTGCTTTGTTTGCCATAAGTTGGCAGGGTATGCTCAGACGTGAGTCCCTTGCTCACTTTGCCACTGGATTCAAGCAAGCCTGGCTGAAGACGGCTGAAATGTCAGAAACCGGTCCTAGGAAGCTTGTTTCCGGTCCAGGGAAGACATGGTTTGGCAGTTCGGGCTGGACTGTTCCCATGAGGCACAGGGTCAGACTGATTTGCATATGGCCATGTCTGAACTGCGGTGGCAGAGTGGGCTAAAGAACGGTGATGGATTAACCCCTTCCATGCTGCGCAGATTCCGCCGCTGTGCTGACGGAATCTTGCGCGGGCGTGGTCATGACGGAACGGTTCCGTCATGAGCACAGCTCAACCGTGGCTCATGACGGAACCGTTCCGTCATGAGCACCGAAGGGGTTAAACCCAGATCAGTTGACTGGGGGTGAGTGCTTGCAATGTTCAACACTCCGTCCATCATTTCCTTTGGTTTTTGTTCTGTTCGCCATAAATTGGCAGGGTATGCTCAGATGTAAGTCCCTTGCTCACTTTGCCACTGGATTCAAGCAAGCCTGGCTGAAGACGGCTGAAATGCCAGAAACCGGTCCTAGGAAGCTTGTTTCCGGTCCAGGGAAGACATGGCTTGGCAGTTCGGGCTGGACTGTTCCCATGAGGCACAGGGTCAGACTGATTTGCATATGGCCATGTCTGAACTGGGGTGGCAGAGTGGGCTAAAGAACGGTGATGGATTAAACCCAGATCACTTGACTGGGGGTGAGTGCTTGCAATGTTCAACACTCCGTCCATCATGTCCTTTGGTTTTTGCTTTGTTCGGCATAAGTTGGCAGGGTATGCTCAGACGTGAGTCCCTTGCTCACTTTGCCACTGGATTCAAGCAAGCCTGGCTGAAGACGGCTGAAATGCCAGAAACCGGTCCTAGGAAGCTTGTTTCCGGTCCAGGGACGACATGGCTTGGCAGTTCGGGCTGGACTGTTCCCAGGAGGCACAGGGTCAGACTGATTTCCATATGGCCATGTCTGAACTGGGGTGGCAGAGTGGGCTAAAGAACGGTGATAGATTAAACCCAGATCAGTTGATTGGGGGTGAGAGCTTGCAATGTTCAACACTCCGTCCATCATTTCCTTTGGTTTTTGCTTTGTTCGCCATAAGTTGGCAGGGTATGCTCAGACGTGAGTCCCTTGCTCACTTTGCCACTGGATTCAAGCAAGCCTGGCTGAAGACGGCTGAAATGCCAGAAACCGGTCCTAGGAAGCTTGTTTCCGGTCCAGGGAAGACATGGCTTGGCAGTTCGGGCTGGACTGTTCCCATGAGGCACAGGGTCAGACTGATTTGCATATGGCCATGTCTGAACTGGGGTAGCAGAGTGGGCTAAAGAACGGTGATGGATTAAACCCAGATCAGTTGACTGGGGGTGAGTGCTTGCAATGTTCAACACTCCGTCCATCATTTCCTTTGGTTTTTGCTTTGTTCGCCATAAGTTGGCAGGGTATGCTCAGACGTGAGTCCCTTGCTCACTTTGCCACTGGATTCAAGCAAGCCTGGCTGAAATGCCAGAAACCGGTCCTAGGAAGCTTGTTTCTGGTCCAGGGAAGACTTGGCTTGACAGTTCGGGCTGGACTGTTCCCATGAGGCACAGGGTCAGACTGATTTGCATATGGCCATGTCTGAACTGGGGTGGCAGAGTGGGCTAAAGAACGGTGATGGATTAAACCCAGATCAGTTGACTGGGGGTGAGTGCTTGCAATGTTCAACACTCCGTCCATCATTTCCTTTGGTTTTTGCTTTGTTCGCCATAAGTTGGCAGGGTATGCTCAGACGTGAGTCCCTTGCTCACTTTGCCACTGGATTCAAGCAAGCCTGGCTGAAGACGGCTGTAATGCCAGAAACCGGTCCTAGGAAGCTTGTTTCCGGACCAGGGAAGACATGGCTTGGCAGTTCGGGCTGGACTGTTCCCATGATGCACAGGGTCAGACTGATTTGCATATGGCCATTTCTGAACTGGGGTGGCAGAGTGGGCTAAAGAACGGTGATGGATTAAACCCAGATCAGTTGACTGGGGGTGAGTGCTTGCAATGTTCAACACTCCGTCCATCATTTCCTTTGGTTTTTGCTTTGTTTGCCATAAGTTGGCAGGGTATGCTCAGACGTGAGTCCCTTGCTCACTTTGCCACTGGATTCAAGCAAGCCTGGCTGAAGACGGCTGAAATGTCAGAAACCGGTCCTAGGAAGCTTGTTTCCGGTCCAGGGAAGACATGGTTTGGCAGTTTGGGCTGGACTGTGCCCATGAGGCACAGGGTCAGACTGATTTGCATATGGCCATGTCTGAACTGCGGTGGCAGAGTGGGCTAAAGAACGGTGATGGATTAAACCCAGATCAGTTGACTGGGGTGAGTGCTTGCAATGTTCAACACTCCGTCCATCATTTCCTTTGGTTTTTGTTCTGTTCGCCATAAATTGGCAGGGTATGCTCAGACGTAAGTCCCTTGCTCACTTTGCCACTGGATTCAAGCAAGCCTGGCTGAAGACGGCTGAAATGCCAGAAACCGGTCCTAGGAAGCTTGTTTCCGGTCCAGGGAAGACATGGCTTGGCAGTTCGGGCTGGACTGTTCCCATGAGGCACAGGGTCAGACTGATTTGCATATGGCCATGTCTGAACTGGGGTGGCAGAGTGGGCTAAAGAACGGTGATGGATTAAACCCAGATCAGTTGACTGGGGGTGAGTGTTTGCAATGTTCAACACTCCGTCCATCATTTCCTTTGGTTTTTGCTTTGTTCACCATAAGTTGGCAGGGTATGCTCAGACGTGAGTCCCTTGCTCACTTTGCCACTGGACTCAAGCAAGCCTGGCAGAAGACGGCTGAAATGCCAGAAACCGGTCCTAGGAAGCTTGGTTCCGGTCCCGGGAAGACATGGCTTGGCAGTTCGGGCTGGACTGTTCCCATGAGGCACAGGGTCAGACTGATTTGCATATGGCCATGTCTGAACTGGGGTGGCAGAGTGGGCTAAAGAACGGTGATGGATTAAACCCAGATCAGTTGACTGGGGGTGAGTGCTTGCAATGTTCAACACTCCGTCCATCATTTCCTTTGGTTTTTGCTTTGTTCGCCATAAGTTGGCAGAGTATGCTCAGACGTGAGTCCCTTTCTCACTTTGCCACTGGATTCAAGCAAGCCTGGCTGAAGGCGGCTGAAATGCCAGAAACCGGTCCTAGGAAGCTTGTTTCCGGTCCAGGGAAGACATGGCTTGGCAGTTCGGGCTGGAATGTTCCCATGAGGCACAGGGTCAGACTGATTTGCATATGGCCATGTCTGAACTGGGGTGGCAGAGTGGGCTAAAGGACGGTGATGGATTAAACCCAGATCAGTTGATTGGGGGTGAGTGCTTGCAATGTTCAACACTCCGTCCATCATTTCCTTTGGTTTTTGCTTTGTTCGCCATAAGTTGGCAGGGTATGCTCAGACGTGAGTCCCTTGCTCACTTTGCCACTGGATTCAAGCCAGCCTGGCTGAAGACGGCTGAAATGCCAGAAACCGGTCCTAGGAAGCTCGTTTCCGGTCCAGGGAAGACATGGCTTGGCAGTTCGGGCTGGACTGTTCCCATGAGGCACAGGGTCAGACTGATTTGCATATGGCCATGTCTGAACTGGGGTAGCAGAGTGGGCTAAAGAACGGTGATGGATTGAACCCAGATCAGTTGACTGGGGGTGAGTGCTTGCAATGTTCAACACTCCGTCCATCATTTCCTTTGGTTTTTGCTTTGTTCGCCATAAGTTGGCAGGGTATGCTCAGACGTGAGTCCCTTGCTCACTTTGCCACTGGATTCAAGCAAGCCTGGCTGAAATGCCAGAAACCGCTCCTAGGAAGCTTGTTTCTGGTCCAGGGAAGACATGGCTTGGCAGTTCGGGCTGGACTGTTCCCATGAGGCACAGGGTCAGACTGATTTGCATATGGCCATGTCTGAACTGGGGTGGCAGAGTGGGATAAAGAACGGTGATGGATTAAACCCAGATCAGTTGACTGGGTGTGAGTGCTTGCAATGTTCAACACTCCGTCCATCATTTCCTTTGGTTTTTGCTTTGTTCGCCATAAGTTGGCAGGGTATGCTCAGACGTGAGTCCCTTGCTCACTTTGCCACTGGATTCAAGCAAGCCTGGCTGAAGACGGCTGTAATGCCAGAAACCGGTCCTAGGAAGCTTGTTTCCGGTCCAGGGAAGACATGGCTTGGCAGTTCGGGCTGGACTGTTCCCATGAGGCACAGGGTCAGACTGATTTGCATATGGACATTTCTGAACTGGGGTGGCAGAGTGGGCTAAAGAACGGTGATGGATTAAACCCAGATCAGTTGACTGGGGGTGAGTGCTTGCAATGTTCAACACTCCGTCCATCATTTCCTTTGGTTTTTGTTTTGTTCGCCATAAATTGGCAGGGTATGCTCAGACGTAAGTCCCTTGCTCACTTTGCCACTGGATTCAAGCAAGCCTGGCTGAAGACGGCTGAAATGCCAGAAACCGGTCCTAGGAAGCTTGTTTCCGGTCCAGGGAAGACATGGCTTGGCAGTTCGGGCTGGACTGTTCCCATGAGGCACAGGGTCAGACTGATTTGCATATGGCCATGTCTGAACTGGGGTGGCAGAGTGGGCTAAAGAACGGTGATGGATTAAACCCAGATCAGTTGACTGGGGGTGAGTGCTTGCAATGTTCAACACTCCGTCCATCATTTCCTTTGGTTTTTGCTTTGTTCGCCATAAGTTGGCAGGGTATGCTCAGACGTGAGTCCCTTGCTCACTTTGCCACTGGACTCAAGCAAGCCTGGCAGAAGACGGCTGAAATGCCAGAAACCGGTCCTAGGAAGCTTGGTTCCGGTCCCGGGAAGACATGGCTTGGCAGTTCGGGCTGGACTGTTCCCATGAGGCACAGGGTCAGACTGATTTGCATATGGCCATGTCTGAACTGGGGTGGCAGAGTGTGCTAAAGAACGGTGATGGATTAAACCCAGATCAGTTGACTGGGGGTGAGTGCTTGCAATGTTCAACACTCCGTCCATCATTTCCTTTGGTTTTTGCTTTGTTCGCCATAAGTTGGCAGGGTATGCTCAGACGTGAGTCCCTTTCTCACTTTGCCACTGGATTCAAGCAAGCCTGGCTGAAGGCGGCTGAAATGCCAGAAACCGGTCCTAGGAAGCTTGTTTCCGGTCCAGGGAAGACATGGCTTGGCAGTTCGGGCTGGACTGTTCCAATGAGGCACAGGGTCAGACTGATTTGCATATGGCCATGTCTGAACTGGGGTGGCAGAGTGGGCTAAAGGACGGTGATGGATTAAACCCAGATCAGTTGACTAGGGGTGAGTGCTTGCAATGTTCAACACTCCGTCCATCATTTCCTTTGGTTTTTGCTTTGTTCGCCATAAGTTGGCAGGGTATGCTCAGACGTGAGTCCCTTGCTCACTTTGCCACTGGATTCAAGCCAGCCTGGCTGAAGACGGCTGAAATGCCAGAAACCGGTCCTAGGAAGCTTGTTTTCGGTCCAGGGAAGACATGGCTTGGCAGTTCGGGCTGGACTGTTCCCATGAGGCACAGGGTCAGACTGATTTGCATATGGCCATGTCTGAACTGGGGTGGCAGAGAGGGCTAAAGAACGGTGATGGATTAAACCCAGGTCAGTTGACTAGGGGTGAGTGCTTGCAATGTTCAACACTCCGTCCATCATTTCCTTTGGTTTTTGCTTTGTTCGCCATAAGTTGGCAGGGTATGCTCAGACGTGAGTCCCTTGCTCGCTTTGCCACTGGATTCAAGCAAGCCTGGCTGAAGACGGCTGAAATGCCAGAAACCGGTCCTAGGAAGCTTTTTCCGGTCCAGGGAAGACATGGCTTGGCAGTTCGGGCAGGACTGTTCCCATGAGGCACAGGGTCAGACTGATTTGCATATGGCCATGTCTGAACTGGGGTGGCAGAGTGGGCTAAAGAACGGTGATGGATTAAACCCAGATCAGTTGACTGGGGGTGAGTGCTTGCTATGCTCAACACTCCGTCCATCATTTCCTTTGGTTTTTGCTTTGTTCGCCATAAGTTGGCAGGGTATGCTCAGACGTGAGTCCCTTGCTCACTTTGCCACTGGATTCAAGCAAGCCTGGCTGAAGACGGCTGAACTGCCAGAAACCGGTCCTAGGAAGCTTGTTTCCGGTCCAGGGAAGACATGGCTTTGTTAGTTCGGGCTGGACTGTTCCCATGAGGCACAGGGTCAGACTGATTTGCATATGGCCATGTCTGAACTGGGGTGGCAGAGTGGGCTAAAGAACGGTGATGGATTAAACCCAGATCAGTTGACTGGGGGTGAGTGCTTGCAATGTTCAACACTCCGTTCATCATTTCCTTTGGTTTTTGCTTTGTTCGCCATAAGTTGGCAGGGTATGCTCAGACGTGAGTCCCTTGCTCACTTTGCCACTGGATTCAAGCAAGCCTGGCTGAAGACGGCTGAAATGCCAGAAACCGGTCCTAGGAAGCTTGTTTCCGGTCCAGGGAAGACATGGCTTGGCAGTTCGGGCTGGACTGTTCCCATGAGGCACAGGGTCAGACTGTTTTGCATATGGCCATGTCTGAACTGGGGTGGCAGAGTGGGCTAAAGAACGGTGATGGATTAAACCCAGATCAGTAGACTGGGGGTGAGTGCTTGCAATGTTCAACACTTCGTCCATCATTTCCTTTGGTTTTTGCTTTGTTTGCCATAAGTTGGCAGGGTATGCTCAGACGTGAGTCCCTTGCTCACTTTGTCACTGGATTCAAGCAAGCCTGGCTGAAGATGGCTGAAATGCCAAAAACCGGTCCTAGGAAGCTTGTTTCCGTACCAGGGAAGACATGGCTTGGCAGTTCGGGCTGGACTGTTCCTATGAGGCACAGGGTCAGACTGATTTGCATATGGCCATGTCTGAACTGGGGTGGCAGAGTGGGCTAAAGAACGGTGATGGATTAAACCCAGATCAGTTGACTGGGGGTGAGTGCTTGCAATGTTCAACACTCCGTCCATCATTTCCTTTGGTTTTTGCTTTGTTCGCCATAAGTTGGCAGGGTATGCTCAGACGTGAGTCCCTTGCTCACTTTGCCACTGGATTCAAGCAAGCCTGGCTGAAATGCCAGAAACCAGTCCTAGGAAGCTTGTTTCTGGTCCAGGGAAGACATGGCTTGGCAGTTCGGGCTGGACTGTTCCCATGAGGCACAGGGTCAGACTGATTTGCATATGGACATTTCTGAACTGGGGTGGCAGAGTGGGCTAAAGAACGGTGATGGATTAAACCCAGATCAGTTGACTGGGGGTGAGTGCTTGCAATGTTCAACACTCCGTCCATCATTTCCTTTGGTTTTTGTTTTGTTCGCCATAAATTGGCAGGGTATGCTCAGACGTAAGTCCCTTGCTCACTTTGCCACTGGATTCAAGCAAGCCTGGCTGAAGACGGCTGAAATGCCAGAAACCGGTCCTAGGAAGCTTGTATCCGGTCCAGGGAAGACATGGCTTGGCAGTTCGGGCTGGACTGTTCCCATGAGGCACAGGGTCAGACTGATTTGCATATGGCCATGTCTGAACTGGGGTGGCAGAGTGGGCTAAAGAACGGTGATGGATTAAACCCAGATCAGTTGACTGGGGGTGAGTGCTTGCAATGTTCAACACTCCGTCCATCATTTCCTTTGGTTTTTGCTTTGTTCGCCATAAGTTGGCAGGGTATGCTCAGACGTGAGTTCCTTGCTCACTTTGCCACTGGACTCAAGCAAGCCTGGCAGAAGACGGCTGAAATGCCAGAAACCGGTCCTAGGAAGCTTGGTTCCGGTCCCGGGAAGACATGGCTTGGCAGTTCGGGCTGGACTGTTCCCATGAGGCACAGGGTCAGACTGATTTGCATATGGCCATGTCTGAACTGGGGTGGCAGAGTGTGCTAAAGAACGGTGATGGATTAAACCCAGATCAGTTGACTGGGGGTGCGTGCTTGCAATGTTCAACACTCCGTCCATCATTTCCTTTGGTTTTTGCTTTGTTCGCCATAAGTTGGCAGGGTATGCTCAGACGTGAGTCCCTTTCTCACTTTGCCACTGGATTCAAGCAAGCCTGGCTGAAGGCGGCTGAAATGCCAGAAACCGGTCCTAGGAAGCTTGTTTCCGGTCCAGGGAAGACATGGCTTGGCAGTTCGGGCTGGACTGTTCCAATGAGGCACAGGGTCAGACTGATTTGCATATGGCCATGTCTGAACTGGGGTGGCAGAGTGGGCTAAAGGACGGTGATGGATTAAACCCAGATCAGTTGACTAGGGGTGAGTGCTTGCAATGTTCAACACTCCGTCCATCATTTCCTTTGGTTTTTGCTTTGTTCGCCATAAGTTGGCAGGGTATGCTCAGACGTGAGTCCCTTGCTCACTTTGCCACTGGATTCAAGCCAGCCTGGCTGAAGACGGCTGAAATGCCAGAAACCGGTCCTAGGAAGCTTGTTTTCGGTCCAGGGAAGACATGGCTTGGCAGTTCGGGCTGGACTGTTCCCATGAGGCACAGGGTCAGACTGATTTGCATATGGCCATGTCTGAACTGGGGTGGCAGAGAGGGCTAAAGAACGGTGATGGATTAAACCCAGGTCAGTTGACTAGGGGTGAGTGCTTGCAATGTTCAACACTCCGTCCATCATTTCCTTTGGTTTTTGCTTTGTTCGCCATAAGTTGGCAGGGTATGCTCAGACGTGAGTCCCTTGCTCGCTTTGCCACTGGATTCAAGCAAGCCTGGCTGAAGACGGCTGAAATGCCAGAAACCGGTCCTAGGAAGCTTTTTCCGGTCCAGGGAAGACATGGCTTGGCAGTTCGGGCAGGACTGTTCCCATGAGGCACAGGGTCAGACTGATTTGCATATGGCCATGTCTGAACTGGGGTGGCAGAGTGGGCTAAAGAACGGTGATGGATTAAACCCAGATCAGTTGACTGGGGGTGAGTGCTTGCTATGCTCAACACTCCGTCCATCATTTCCTTTGGTTTTTGCTTTGTTCGCCATAAGTTGGCAGGGTATGCTCAGACGTGAGTCCCTTGCTCACTTTGCCACTGGATTCAAGCAAGCCTGGCTGAAGACGGCTGAACTGCCAGAAACCGGTCCTAGGAAGCTTGTTTCCGGTCCAGGGAAGACATGGCTTTGTTAGTTCGGGCTGGACTGTTCCCATGAGGCACAGGGTCAGACTGATTTGCATATGGCCATGTCTGAACTGGGGTGGCAGAGTGGGCTAAAGAACGGTGATGGATTAAACCCAGATCAGTTGACTGGGGGTGAGTGCTTGCAATGTTCAACACTCCGTTCATCATTTCCTTTGGTTTTTGCTTTGTTCGCCATAAGTTGGCAGGGTATGCTCAGACGTGAGTCCCTTGCTCACTTTGCCACTGGATTCAAGCAAGCCTGGCTGAAGACGGCTGAAATGCCAGAAACCGGTCCTAGGAAGCTTGTTTCCGGTCCAGGGAAGACATGGCTTGGCAGTTCGGGCTGGACTGTTCCCATGAGGCACAGGGTCAGACTGTTTTGCATATGGCCATGTCTGAACTGGGGTGGCAGAGTGGGCTAAAGAACGGTGATGGATTAAACCCAGATCAGTAGACTGGGGGTGAGTGCTTGCAATGTTCAACACTTCGTCCATCATTTCCTTTGGTTTTTGCTTTGTTTGCCATAAGTTGGCAGGGTATGCTCAGACGTGAGTCCCTTGCTCACTTTGTCACTGGATTCAAGCAAGCCTGGCTGAAGATGGCTGAAATGCCAAAAACCGGTCCTAGGAAGCTTGTTTCCGTACCAGGGAAGACATGGCTTGGCAGTTCGGGCTGGACTGTTCCTATGAGGCACAGGGTCAGACTGATTTGCATATGGCCATGTCTGAACTGGGGTGGCAGAGTGGGCTAAAGAACGGTGATGGATTAAACCCAGATCAGTTGACTGGGGGTGAGTGCTTGCAATGTTCAACACTCCGTCCATCATTTCCTTTGGTTTTTGCTTTGTTCGCCATAAGTTGGCAGGGTATGCTCAGACGTGAGTCCCTTGCTCACTTTGCCACTGGATTCAAGCAAGCCTGGCTGAAATGCCAGAAACCAGTCCTAGGAAGCTTGTTTCTGGTCCAGGGAAGACATGGCTTGGCAGTTCGGGCTGGACTGTTCCCATGAGGCACAGGGTCAGACTGATTTGCATATGGACATTTCTGAACTGGGGTGGCAGAGTGGGCTAAAGAACGGTGATGGATTAAACCCAGATCAGTTGACTGGGGGTGAGTGCTTGCAATGTTCAACACTCCGTCCATCATTTCCTTTGGTTTTTGTTTTGTTCGCCATAAATTGGCAGGGTATGCTCAGACGTAAGTCCCTTGCTCACTTTGCCACTGGATTCAAGCAAGCCTGGCTGAAGACGGCTGAAATGCCAGAAACCGGTCCTAGGAAGCTTGTATCCGGTCCAGGGAAGACATGGCTTGGCAGTTCGGGCTGGACTGTTCCCATGAGGCACAGGGTCAGACTGATTTGCATATGGCCATGTCTGAACTGGGGTGGCAGAGTGGGCTAAAGAACGGTGATGGATTAAACCCAGATCAGTTGACTGGGGGTGAGTGCTTGCAATGTTCAACACTCCGTCCATCATTTCCTTTGGTTTTTGCTTTGTTCGCCATAAGTTGGCAGGGTATGCTCAGACGTGAGTTCCTTGCTCACTTTGCCACTGGACTCAAGCAAGCCTGGCAGAAGACGGCTGAAATGCCAGAAACCGGTCCTAGGAAGCTTGGTTCCGGTCCCGGGAAGACATGGCTTGGCAGTTCGGGCTGGACTGTTCCCATGAGGCACAGGGTCAGACTGATTTGCATATGGCCATGTCTGAACTGGGGTGGCAGAGTGTGCTAAAGAACGGTGATGGATTAAACCCAGATCAGTTGACTGGGGGTGCGTGCTTGCAATGTTCAACACTCCGTCCATCATTTCCTTTGGTTTTTGCTTTGTTCGCCATAAGTTGGCAGGGTATGCTCAGACGTGAGTCCCTTTCTCACTTTGCCACTGGATTCAAGCAAGCCTGGCTGAAGGCGGCTGAAATGCCAGAAACCGGTCCTAGGAAGCTTGTTTCCGGTCCAGGGAAGACATGGCTTGGCAGTTCGGGCTGGACTGTTCCAATGAGGCACAGGGTCAGACTGATTTGCATATGGCCATGTCTGAACTGGGGTGGCAGAGTGGGCTAAAGGACGGTGATGGATTAAACCCAGATCAGTTGACTAGGGGTGAGTGCTTGCAATGTTCAACACTCCGTCCATCATTTCCTTTGGTTTTTGCTTTGTTCGCCATAAGTTGGCAGGGTATGCTCAGACGTGAGTCCCTTGCTCACTTTGCCACTGGATTCAAGCCAGCCTGGCTGAAGACGGCTGAAATGCCAGAAACCGGTCCTAGGAAGCTTGTTTTCGGTCCAGGGAAGACATGGCTTGGCAGTTCGGGCTGGACTGTTCCCATGAGGCACAGGGTCAGACTGATTTGCATATGGCCATGTCTGAACTGGGGTGGCAGAGAGGGCTAAAGAACGGTGATGGATTAAACCCAGGTCAGTTGACTAGGGGTGAGTGCTTGCAATGTTCAACACTCCGTCCATCATTTCCTTTGGTTTTTGCTTTGTTCGCCATAAGTTGGCAGGGTATGCTCAGACGTGAGTCCCTTGCTCGCTTTGCCACTGGATTCAAGCAAGCCTGGCTGAAGACGGCTGAAATGCCAGAAACCGGTCCTAGGAAGCTTTTTCCGGTCCAGGGAAGACATGGCTTGGCAGTTCGGGCAGGACTGTTCCCATGAGGCACAGGGTCAGACTGATTTGCATATGGCCATGTCTGAACTGGGGTGGCAGAGTGGGCTAAAGAACGGTGATGGATTAAACCCAGATCAGTTGACTGGGGGTGAGTGCTTGCTATGCTCAACACTCCGTCCATCATTTCCTTTGGTTTTTGCTTTGTTCGCCATAAGTTGGCAGGGTATGCTCAGACGTGAGTCCCTTGCTCACTTTGCCACTGGATTCAAGCAAGCCTGGCTGAAGACGGCTGAACTGCCAGAAACCGGTCCTAGGAAGCTTGTTTCCGGTCCAGGGAAGACATGGCTTTGTTAGTTCGGGCTGGACTGTTCCCATGAGGCACAGGGTCAGACTGATTTGCATATGGCCATGTCTGAACTGGGGTGGCAGAGTGGGCTAAAGAACGGTGATGGATTAAACCCAGATCAGTTGACTGGGGGTGAGTGCTTGCAATGTTCAACACTCCGTTCATCATTTCCTTTGGTTTTTGCTTTGTTCGCCATAAGTTGGCAGGGTATGCTCAGACGTGAGTCCCTTGCTCACTTTGCCACTGGATTCAAGCAAGCCTGGCTGAAGACGGCTGAAATGCCAGAAACCGGTCCTAGGAAGCTTGTTTCCGGTCCAGGGAAGACATGGCTTGGCAGTTCGGGCTGGACTGTTCCCATGAGGCACAGGGTCAGACTGTTTTGCATATGGCCATGTCTGAACTGGGGTGGCAGAGTGGGCTAAAGAACGGTGATGGATTAAACCCAGATCAGTAGACTGGGGGTGAGTGCTTGCAATGTTCAACACTTCGTCCATCATTTCCTTTGGTTTTTGCTTTGTTTGCCATAAGTTGGCAGGGTATGCTCAGACGTGAGTCCCTTGCTCACTTTGTCACTGGATTCAAGCAAGCCTGGCTGAAGATGGCTGAAATGCCAAAAACCGGTCCTAGGAAGCTTGTTTCCGTACCAGGGAAGACATGGCTTGGCAGTTCGGGCTGGACTGTTCCTATGAGGCACAGGGTCAGACTGATTTGCATATGGCCATGTCTGAACTGGGGTGGCAGAGTGGGCTAAAGAACGGTGATGGATTAAACCCAGATCAGTTGACTGGGGGTGAGTGCTTGCAATGTTCAACACTCCGTCCATCATTTCCTTTGGTTTTTGCTTTGTTCGCCATAAGTTGGCAGGGTATGCTCAGACGTGAGTCCCTTCTCACTTTGCCACTGGATTCAAGCAAGCCTGGCTGAAGACGGCTGTAATGCCAGAAACCGGTCCTAGGAAGCTTGTTTCCGGTCCAGGGAAGACATGGCTTGGCAGTTCGGGCTGGACTGTTCCCATGAGGCACAGGGTCAGACTGATTTGCATATGGACATTTCTGAACTGGGGTGGCAGAGTGGGCTAAAGAACGGTGATGGATTAAACCCAGATCAGTTGACTGGGGGTGAGTGCTTGCAATGTTCAACACTCCGTCCATCATTTCCTTTGGTTTTTGCTTTGTTTGCCATAAGTTGGCAGGGTATGCTCAGACGTGAGTCCCTTGCTCACTTTGCCACTGGATTCAAGCAAGCCTGGCTGAAGACGGCTGAAATGTCAGAAACCGGTCGTAGGAAGCTTGTTTCCGGTCCAGGGAAGACATGGTTTGGCAGTTCGGGCTGGACTGTTCCCATGAGGCACAGGGTCAGACTGATTTCCATATGGCCATGTCTGAACTGGGGTGGCAGAGTGGGCTAAAGAACGGTGATAGATTAAACCCAGATCAGTTGATTGGGGGTGAGTGCTTGCAACGTTCAACACTCCGTCCATCATTTCCTTTGGTTTTTGCTTTGTTCGCCATAAGTTGGCAGGGTATGCTCAGACGTGAGTCCCTTGCTCACTTTGCCACTGGATTCAAGCCAGCCTGGCTGAAGACGGCTGAAATGCCAGAAACCGGTCCTAGGAAGCTTGTTTCCGGTCCAGGGAAGACATGGCTTGGCAGTTCGGGCTGGACTGTTCCCATGAGGCACAGGGTCAGACTGATTTGCATATGGCCATGTCTGAACTGGGGTAGCAGAGTGGGCTAAAGAACGGTGATGGATTAAACCCAGATCAGTTGACTGGGGTGAGTGCTTGCAATGTTCAACACTCCGTCCATCATTTCCTTTGGTTTTTGCTTTGTTCGCCATAAGTTGGCAGGGTATGCTCAGACGTGAGTCCCTTGCTCACTTTGCCATTGGATTCAAGCAAGCCTGGCTGAAATGCCAGAAACCAGTCCTAGGAAGCTTGTTTCTGGTCCAGGGAAGACATGGCTTGGCAGTTCGGGCTGGACTGTTCCCATGAGGCACAGGGTCAGACTGATTTGCATATGGCCATGTCTGAACTGGGGTGGCAGAGTGGGCTAAAGAACGGTGATGGATTAAACCCAGATCAGTTGACTGGGGGTGAGTGCTTGCAATGTTCAACACTCCGTCCATCATTTCCTTTGGTTTTTGCTTTTTTTCGCCATAAGTTGGCAGGGTATGCTCAGACGTGAGTCCCTTCTCACTTTGCCACTGGATTCAAGCAAGCCTGGCTGAAGACGGCTGTAATGCCAGAAACCGGTCCTAGGAAGCTTGTTTCCGGTCCAGGGAAGACATGGCTTGGCAGTTCGGGCTGGACTGTTCCCATGAGGCACAGGGTCAGACTGATTTGCATATGGACATTTCTGAACTGGGGTGGCAGAGTGGGCTAAAGAACGGTGATGGATTAAACCCAGATCAGTTGACTGGGGGTGAGTGCTTGCAATGTTCAACACTCCGTCCATCATTTCCTTTGGTTTTTGCTTTGTTTGCCATAAGTTGGCAGGGTATGCTCAGACGTGAGTCCCTTGCTCACTTTGCCACTGGATTCAAGCAAGCCTGGCTGAAGACGGCTGAAATGTCAGAAACCGGTCCTAGGAAGCTTGTTTCCGGTCCAGGGAAGACATGGTTTGGCAGTTTGGGCTGGACTGTTCCCATGAGGCACAGGGTCAGACTGATTTCCATATGGCCATGTCTGAACTGGGGTGGCAGAGTGGGCTAAAGAACGGTGATAGATTAAACCCAGATCAGTTGATTGGGGGTGAGTGCTTGCAATGTTCAACACTCCGTCCATCATTTCCTTTGGTTTTTGCTTTGTTCGCCATAAGTTGGCAGGGTATGCTCAGACGTGAGTCCCTTGCTCACTTTGCCACTGGATTCAAGCAAGCCTGGCTGAAGACGGCTGAAATGCCAGAAACCGGTCCTAGGAAGCTTGTTTCCGGTCCAGGGAAGACATGGCTTGGCAGTTCGGGCTGGACTGTTCCCATGAGGCACAGGGTCAGACTGATTTGCATATGGCCATGTCTGAACTGGGGTGGCAGAGTGGGCTAAAGAATGGTGATGGATTAAACCCAGATCAGTAGACTGGGAGTGAGTGCTTGCAATGTTCAACACTCCGTCCATCATTTCCTTTGGTTTTTGCTTTGTTCGCCATAAGTTGGCAGGGTATGCTCAGACGTGAGTCCCTTGCTCACTTTGCCACTGGATTCAAGCAAGCCTGGCTGAAGACGGCTGAAATGCCAGAAACCGGTCCTAGGAAGCTTGTTTCCGGTCCAGGGACGACATGGCTTGGCAGTTCGGGCTGGACTGTTCCCATGAGGCACAGGGTCAGACTGATTTCCATATGGCCATGTCTGAACTGGGGTGGCAGAGTGGGCTAAAAAACGGTGATAGATTAAACCCAGATCAGTTGATTGGGGGTGAGTGCTTGCAATGTTCAACACTCCGTCCATCATTTCCTTTGGTTTTTGCTTTGTTCGCCAAAAGTTGGCAGGGTATGCTCAGACGTGAGTCCCTTGCTCACTTTGCCACTGGATTCAAGCAAGCCTGGCTGAAGACGGCTGAAATGCCAGAAACCGGTCCTAGGAAGCTTGTTTCCGGTCCAGGGAAGACATGGCTTGGCAGTTCGGGCTGGACTGTTCCCATGAGGCACAGGGTCAGACTGATTTGCATATGGCCATGTCTGAACTGGGGTAGCAGAGTGGGCTAAAGAACGGTGATGGATTAAACCCAGATCAGTTGACTGGGGGTGAGTGCTTGCAATGTTCAACACTCCGTCCATCATTTCCTTTGGTTTTTGCTTTGTTCGCCATAAGTTGGCAGGGTATGCTCAGACGTGAGTCCCTTCTCACTTTGCCACTGGATTCAAGCAAGCCTGGCTGAAGACGGCTGTAATGCCAGAAACCGGTCCTAGGAAGCTTGTTTCCGGTCCAGGGAAGACATGGCTTGGCAGTTCGGGCTGGACTGTTCCCATGAGGCACAGGGTCAGACTGATTTGCATATGGACATTTCTGAACTGGGGTGGCAGAGTGGGCTAAAGAACGGTGATGGATTAAACCCAGATCAGTTGACTGGGGGTGAGTGCTTGCAATGTTCAACACTCCGTCCATCATTTCCTTTGGTTTTTGCTTTGTTTGCCATAAGTTGGCAGGGTATGCTCAGACGTGAGTCCCTTGCTCACTTTGCCACTGGATTCAAGCAAGCCTGGCTGAAGACGGCTGAAATGTCAGAAACCGGTCCTAGGAAGCTTGTTTCCGGTCCAGGGAAGACATGGTTTGGCAGTTTGGGCTGGACTGTTCCCATGAGGCACAGGGTCAGACTGATTTCCATATGGCCATGTCTGAACTGGGGTGGCAGAGTGGGCTAAAGAATGGTGATGGATTAAACCCAGATCAGTTGACTGGGAGTGAGTGCTTGCAATGTTCAACACTCCGTCCATCATTTCCTTTGGTTTTTGCTTTGTTCGCCATAAGTTGGCAGGGTATGCTCAGACGTGAGTCCCTTGCTCACTTTGCCACTGGATTCAAGCAAGCCTGGCTGAAGACGGCTGAAATGCCAGAAACCGGTCCTAGGAAGCTTGTTTCCGGTCCAGGGACGACATGGCTTGGCAGTTCGGGCTGGACTGTTCCCATGAGGCACAGGGTCAGACTGATTTCCATATGGCCATGTCTGAACTGGGGTGGCAGAGTGGGCTAAAAAACGGTGATAGATTAAACCCAGGTCAGTTGATTGGGGGTGAGTGCTTGCAATGTTCAACACTCCGTCCATCATTTCCTTTGGTTTTTGCTTTGTTCGCCAAAAGTTGGCAGGGTATGCTCAGACGTGAGTCCCTTGCTCACTTTGCCACTGGATTCAAGCAAGCCTGGCTGAAGACGGCTGAAATGCCAGAAACCGGTCCTAGGAAGCTTGTTTCCGGTCCAGGGAAGACATGGCTTGGCAGTTCGGGCTGGACTGTTCCCATGAGGCACAGGGTCAGACTGATTTGCATATGGCCATGTCTGAACTGGGGTAGCAGAGTGGGCTAAAGAACGGTGATGGATTAAACCCAGATCAGTTGACTGGGGGTGAGTGCTTGCAATGTTCAACACTCCGTCCATCATTTCCTTTGGTTTTTGCTTTGTTCGCCATAAGTTGGCAGGGTATGCTCAGACGTGAGTCCCTTGCTCACTTTGCCACTGGATTCAAGCAAGCCTGGCTGAAATGCCAGAAACCGGTCCTAGGAAGCTTGTTTCTGGTCCAGGGAAGACTTGGCTTGGCAGTTCGGGCTGGACTGTTCCCATGAGGCACAGGGTCAGACTGATTTGCATATGGCCATGTCTGAACTGGGGTGGCAGAGTGGGCTAAAGAACGGTGATGGATTAAACCCAGATCAGTTGACTGGGGGTGAGTGCTTGCAATGTTCAACACTCCGTCCATCATTTCCTTTGGTTTTTGCTTTGTTCGCCATAAGTTGGCAGGGTATGCTCAGACGTGAGTCCCTTGCTCACTTTGCCACTGGATTCAAGCAAGCCTGGCTGAAGACGGCTGTAATGCCAGAAACCGGTCCTAGGAAGCTTGTTTCCGGACCAGGGAAGACATGGCTTGGCAGTTCGGGCTGGACTGTTCCCATGAGGCACAGGGTCAGACTGATTTGCATATGGCCATTTCTGAACTGGGGTGGCAGAGTGGGCTAAAGAACGGTGATGGATTAAACCCAGATCAGTTGACTGGGGGGTCAGTGCTTGCAATGTTCAACACTCCGTCCATCATTTCCTTTGGTTTTTGCTTTGTTTGCCATAAGTTGGCAGGGTATGCTCAGACGTGAGTCCCTTGCTCACTTTGCCACTGGATTCAACAAGCCTGGCTGAAGACGGCTGAAATGTCAGAAAACGGTCCTAGGAAGCTTGTTTCCGGTCCAGGGAAGACATGGTTTGGCAGTTCGGGCTGGACTGTTCCCATGAGGCACAGGGTCAGACTGATTTGCATATGGCCATGTCTGAACTGGGGTGGCAGAGTGGGCTAAAGAACAGTGATGGATTAAACCCAGATCAGTTGACTGGGGGTGAGTGCTTGCAATGTTCAACACTCCGTTCATCATTTCCTTTGGTTTTTGCTTTGTTCGCCATAAGTTGGCAGGGTATGCTCAGACGTGAGTCCCTTGCTCACTTTGCCACTGGATTCAAGCAAGCCTGGCTGAAATGCCAGAAACCGGTCCTAGGAAGCTTGTTTCTGGTCCAGGGAAGACTTGGCTTGGCAGTTCGGGCTGGACTGTTCCCATGAGGCACAGGGTCAGACTGATTTGCATATGGCCATGTCTGAACTGGGGTGGCAGAGTGGGCTAAAGAACGGTGATGGATTAAACCCAGATCAGTTGACTGGGGGTGAGTGCTTGCAATGTTCAACACTCCGTCCATCATTTCCTTTGGTTTTTGCTTTGTTCGCCATAAGTTGGCAGGGTATGCTCAGACGTGAGTCCCTTGCTCACTTTGCCACTGGATTCAAGCAAGCCTGGCTGAAGACGGCTGTAATGCCAGAAACCGGTCCTAGGAAGCTTGTTTCCGGACCAGGGAAGACATGGCTTGGGAGTTCGGGCTGGACTGTTCCCATGAGGCACAGGGTCAGACTGATTTGCATATGGCCATTTCTGAACTGGGGTGGCAGAGTGGGCTAAAGAACGGTGATGGATTAAACCCAGATCAGTTGACTGGGGGTGAGTGCTTGCAATGTTCAACACTCCGTCCATCATTTCCTTTGGTTTTTGCTTTGTTTGCCATAAGTTGGCAGGGTATGCTCAGACGTGAGTCCCTTGCTCACTTTGCCACTGGATTCAAGCAAGCCTGGCTGAAGACGGCTGAAATGTCAGAAACCGGTCCTAGGAAGCTTGTTTCCGGTCCAGGGAAGACATGGTTTGGCAGTTTGGGCTGGACTGTTCCCATGAGGCACAGGGTCAGACTGATTTGCATATGGCCATGTCTGAACTGCGGTGGCAGAGTGGGCTAAAGAACGGTGATGGATTAAACCCAGATCAGTTGACTGGGGTGAGTGCTTGCAATGTTCAACACTCCGTCCATCATTTCCTTTGGTTTTTGTTCTGTTCGCCATAAATTGGCAGGGTATGCTCAGACGTAAGTCCCTTGCTCACTTTGCCACTGGATTCAAGCAAGCCTGGCTGAAGACGGCTGAAATGCCAGAAACCGGTCCTAGGAAGCTTGTTTCCAGTCCAGGGAAGACATGGCTTGGCAGTTCGGGCTGGACTGTTCCCATGAGGCACAGGGTCAGACTGATTTGCATATGGCCATGTCTGAACTGGGGTGGCAGAGTGGGCTAAAGAACGGTGATGGATTAAACCCAGATCAGTTGACTGGGGGTGAGTGTTTGCAATGTTCAACACTCCGTCCATCATTTCCTTTGGTTTTTGCTTTGTTCACCATAAGTTGGCAGGGTATGCTCAGACATGAGTCCCTTGCTCACTTTGCCACTGGACTCAAGCAAGCCTGGCAGAAGACGGCTGAAATGCCAGAAACCGGTCCTAGGAAGCTTGGTTCCGGTCACGGGAAGACATGGCTTGGCAGTTCGGGCTGGACTGTTCCCATGAGGCACAGGGTCAGACTGATTTGCATATGGCCATGTCTGAACTGGGGTGGCAGAGTGGGCTAAAGAACGGTGATGGATTAAACCCAGATCAGTTGACTGGGGGTGAGTGCTTGCAATGTTCAACACTCCGTCCATCATTTCCTTTGGTTTTTGCTTTGTTCGCCATAAGTTGGCAGAGTATGCTCAGACGTGAGTCCCTTTCTCACTTTGCCACTGGATTCAAGCAAGCCTGGCTGAAGGCGGCTGAAATGCCAGAAACCGGTCCTAGGAAGCTTGTTTCCGGTCCAGGGAAGACATGGCTTGGCAGTTCGGGCTGGACTGTTCCCATGAGGCACAGGGTCAGACTGATTTGCATATGGCCATGTCTGAACTGGGGTGGCAGAGTGGGCTAAAGGACGGTGATGGATTAAACCCAGATCAGTTGATTGGGGGTGAGTGCTTGCAATGTTCAACACTCCGTCCATCATTTCCTTTGGTTTTTGCTTTGTTCGCCATAAGTTGGCAGGGTATGCTCAGACGTGAGTCCCTTGCTCACTTTGCCACTGGATTCAAGCCAGCCTGGCTGAAGACGGCTGAAATGCCAGAAACCGGTCCTAGGAAGCTCGTTTCCGGTCCAGGGAAGACATGGCTTGGCAGTTCGGGCTGGACTGTTCCCATGAGGCACAGGGTCAGACTGATTTGCATATGGCCATGTCTGAACTGGGGTAGCAGAGTGGGCTAAAGAACGGTGATGGATTGAACCCAGATCAGTTGACTGGGGGTGAGTGCTTGCAATGTTCAACACTCCGTCCATCATTTCCTTTGGTTTTTGCTTTGTTCGCCATAAGTTGGCAGGGTATGCTCAGACGTGAGTCCCTTTCTCACTTTGCCACTGGATTCAAGCAAGCCTGGCTGAAATGCCAGAAACCGGTCCTAGGAAGCTTGTTTCTGGTCCAGGGAAGACATGGCTTGGCAGTTCGGGCTGGACTGTTTCCATGAGGCACAGGGTCAGACTGATTTGCATATGGCCATGTCTGAACTGGGGTGAGTGCTTGCAATGTTCAACACTCCGTCCATCATTTCCTTTGGTTTTTGCTTTGTTCGCCATAAGTTGGCAGGGTATGCTCAGACGTGAGTCCCTTGCTCACTTTGCCACTGGATTCAAGCAAGCCTGGCTGAAGACGGCTGTAATGCCAGAAACCGGTCCTAGGAAGCTTGTTTCCGGTCCAGGGAAGACATGGCTTGGCAGTTCGGGCTGGACTGTTCCCATGAGGCACAGGGTCAGACTGATTTGCATATGGCCATGTCTGAACTGGGGTGGCAGAGTGGGCTAAAGAACGGTGATGGATTAAACCCAGATCAGTTGACTGGGGGTGAGTGCTTGCAATGTTCAACACTCCGTCCATCATTTCCTTTGGTTTTTGCTTTGTTCGCCATAAGTTGGCAGGGTATGCTCAGACGTGAGTCCCTTGCTCACTTTGCCACTGGACTCAAGCAAGCCTGGCAGAAGACGGCTGAAATGCCAGAAACCGGTCCTAGGAAGCTTGGTTCCGGTCCCGGGAAGACATGGCTTGGCAGTTCGGGCTGGACTGTTCCCATGAGGCACAGGGTCAGACTGATTTGCATATGGCCATGTCTGAACTGGGGTGGCAGAGTGTGCTAAAGAACGGTGATGGATTAAACCCAGATCAGTTGACTGGGGGTGAGTGCTTGCAATGTTCAACACTCCGTCCATCATTTCCTTTAGTTTTTGCTTTGTTCGCCATAAGTTTGCAGGGTATGCTCAGACGTGAGTCCCTTTCTCACTTTGCCACTGGATTCAAGCAAGCCTGGCTGAAGGCGGCTGAAATGCCAGAAACCGGTCCTAGGAAGCTTGTTTCCGGTCCAGGGAAGACATGGCTTGGCAGTTCGGGCTGGACTGTTCCAATGAGGCACAGGGTCAGACTGATTTGCATATGGCCATGTCTGAACTGGGGTGGCAGAGTGGGCTAAAGGACGGTGATGGATTAAACCCAGATCAGTTGACTAGGGGTGAGTGCTTGCAATGTTCAACACTCCGTCCATCATTTCCTTTGGTTTTTGCTTTGTTCGCCATAAGTTGGCAGGGTATGCTCAGACGTGAGTCCCTTGCTCACTTTGCCACTGGATTCAAGCCAGCCTGGCTGAAGACGGCTGAAATGCCAGAAACCGGTCCTAGGAAGCTTGTTTTCGGTCCAGGGAAGACATGGCTTGGCAGTTCGGGCTGGACTGTTCCCATGAGGCACAGGGTCAGACTGATTTGCATATGGCCATGTCTGAACTGGGGTGGCAGAGTGGGCTAAAGAACGGTGATGGATTAAACCCAGGTCAGTTGACTAGGGGTGAGTGCTTGCAATGTTCAACACTCCGTCCATCATTTCCTTTGGTTTTTGCTTTGTTCGCCATAAGTTGGCAGGGTATGCTCAGACGTGAGTCCCTTGCTCGCTTTGCCACTGGATTCAAGCAAGCCTGGCTGAAGACGGCTGAAATGCCAGAAACCGGTCCTAGGAAGCTTTTTCCGGTCCAGGGAAGACATGGCTTGGCAGTTCGGGCTGGACTGTTCCCATGAGGCACAGGGTCAGACTGATTTGCATATGGCCATGTCTGAACTGGGGTGGCAGAGTGGGCTAAAGAACGGTGATGGATTAAACCCAGATCAGTTGACTGGGGGTGAGTGCTTGCTATGTTCAACACTCCGTCCATCATTTCCTTTGGTTTTTGCTTTGTTCGCCATAAGTTGGCAGGGTATGCTCAGACGTGAGTCCCTTGCTCACTTTGCCACTGGATTCAAGCAAGCCTGGCTGAAGACGGCTGAACTGCCAGAAACCGGTCCTAGGAAGCTTGTTTCCGGTCCAGGGAAGACATGGCTTTGTTAGTTCGGGCTGGACTGTTCCCATGAGGCACAGGGTCAGACTGATTTGCATATGGCCATGTCTGAACTGGGGTGGCAGAGTGGGCTAAAGAACGGTGATGGATTAAACCCAGATCAGTTGACTGGGGGTGAGTGCTTGCAATGTTCAACACTCCGTTCATCATTTCCTTTGGTTTTTGCTTTGTTCGCCATAAGTTGGCAGGGTATGCTCAGACGTGAGTCCCTTGCTCACTTTGCCACTGGATTCAAGCAAGCCTGGCTGAAGACGGCTGAAATGCCAGAAACCGGTCCTAGGAAGCTTGTTTCCGGTCCAGGGAAGACATGGCTTGGCAGTTCGGGCTGGACTGTTCCCATGAGGCACAGGGTCAGACTGTTTTGCATATGGCCATGTCTGAACTGGGGTGGCAGAGTGGGCTAAAGAACGGTGATGGATTAAACCCAGATCAGTAGACTGGGGGTGAGTGCTTGCAATGTTCAACACTTCGTCCATCATTTCCTTTGGTTTTTGCTTTGTTTGCCATAAGTTGGCAGGGTATGCTCAGACGTGAGTCCCTTGCTCACTTTGTCACTGGATTCAAGCAAGCCTGGCTGAAGATGGCTGAAATGCCAAAAACCGGTCCTAGGAAGCTTGTTTCCGTACCAGGGAAGACATGGCTTGGCAGTTCGGGCTGGACTGTTCCTATGAGGCACAGGGTCAGACTGATTTGCATATGGCCATGTCTGAACAGGGGTGGCAGAGTGGGCTAAAGAACGGTGATGGATTAAACCCAGATCAGTTGACTGGGGGTTAGTGCTTGCAATGTTCAACACTCCGTCCATCATTTCCTTTGGTTTTTGCTTTGTTCGCCATAAGTTGGCAGGGTATGCTCAGACGTGAGTCCCTTGCTCACTTTGCCACTGGATTCAAGCAAGCCTGGCTGAAATGCCAGAAACCAGTCCTAGGAAGCTTGTTTCTGGTCCAGGGAAGACATGGCTTGGCAGTTCGGGCTGGACTGTTCCCATGAGGCACAGGGTCAGACTGATTTGCATATGGCCATGTCTGAACTGGTGTGGCAGAGTGGGCTAAAGAACGGTGATGGATTAAACCCAGATCAGTTGACTGGGGGTGAGTGCTTGCAATGTTCAACACTCCGTCCATCATTTACTTTGGTTTTTGCTTTGTTCGCCATAAGTTGGCAGGGTATGCTCAGACGTGAGTCCCTTCTCACTTTGCCACTGGATTCAAGCAAGCCTGGCTGAAGACGGCTGTAATGCCAGAAACCGGTCCTAGGAAGCTTGTTTCCGGTCCAGGGAAGACATGGCTTGGCAGTTCGGGCTGGACTGTTCCCATGAGGCACAGGGTCAGACTGATTTGCATATGGACATTTCTGAACTGGGGTGGCAGAGTGGGCTAAAGAACGGTGATGGATTAAACCCAGATCAGTTGACTGGGGGTGAGTGCTTGCAATGTTCAACACTCCGTCCATCATTTCCTTTGGTTTTTGCTTTGTTTGCCATAAGTTGGCAGGGTATGCTCAGACGTGAGTCCCTTGCTCACTTTGCCACTGGATTCAAGCAAGCCTGGCTGAAGACGGCTGAAATGTCAGAAACCGGTCGTAGGAAGCTTGTTTCCGGTCCAGGGAAGACATGGTTTGGCAGTTCGGGCTGGACTGTTCCCATGAGGCACAGGGTCAGACTGATTTCCATATGGCCATGTCTGAACTGGGGTGGCAGAGTGGGCTAAAGAACGGTGATATTTCCATATGGCCATGTCTGAACTGGGGTGGCAGAGTGGGCTAAAGAACGGTGATAGATTAAACCCAGATCAGTTGATTGGGGGTGAGTGCTTGCAATGTTCAACACTCCGTCCATCATTTCCTTTGGTTTTTGCTTTGTTCGCCATAAGTTGGCAGGGTATGCTCAGACGTGAGTCCCTTGCTCACTTTGCCACTGGATTCAAGCCAGCCTGGCTGAAGACGGCTGAAATGCCAGAAACCGGTCCTAGGAAGCTTGTTTCCGGTCCAGGGAAGACATGGCTTGGCAGTTCGGGCTGGACTGTTCCCATGAGGCACAGGGTCAGACTGATTTGCATATGGCCATGTCTGAACTGGGGTAGCAGAGTGGGCTAAAGAACGGTGATGGATTAAACCCAGATCAGTTGACTGGGGGTGAGTGCTTGCAATGTTCAACACTCCGTCCATCATTTCCTTTGGTTTTTGCTTTGTTCGCCATAAGTTGGCAGGGTATGCTCAGACGTGAGTCCCTTGCTCACTTTGCCATTGGATTCAAGCAAGCCTGGCTGAAATGCCAGAAACCAGTCCTAGGAAGCTTGTTTCTGGTCCAGGGAAGACATGGCTTGGCAGTTCGGGCTGGACTGTTCCCATGAGGCACAGGGTCAGACTGATTTGCATATGGCCATGTCTGAACTGGGGTGGCAGAGTGGGCTAAAGAACGGTGATGGATTAAACCCAGATCAGTTGACTGGGGGTGAGTGCTTGCAATGTTCAACACTCCGTCCATCATTTCCTTTGGTTTTTGCTTTGTTCACCATAAGTTGGCAGGGTATGCTCAGACGTGAGTCCCTTCTCACTTTGCCACTGGATTCAAGCAAGCCTGGCTGAAGACGGCTGTAATGCCAGAAACCGGTCCTAGGAAGCTTGTTTCCGGTCCAGGGAAGACATGGCTTGGCAGTTCGGGCTGGACTGTTCCCATGAGGCACAGGGTCAGACTGATTTGCATATGGACATTTCTGAACTGGGGTGGCAGAGTGGGCTAAAGAACGGTGATAGATTAAACCCAGATCAGTTGACTGGGGGTGAGTGCTTGCAATGTTCAACACTCCGTCCATCATTTCCTTTGGTTTTTGCTTTGTTCGCCATAAGTTGGCAGGGTATGCTCAGACGTGAGTCCCTTGCTCACTTTGCCACTGGATTCAAGCAAGCCTGGCTGAAGACGGCTGTAATGCCAGAAACCGGTCCTAGGAAGCTTGTTTCCGGACCAGGGAAGACATGGCTTGGCAGTTCGGGCTGGACTGTTCCCATGAGGCACAGGGTCAGACTGATTTGCATATGGCCATTTCTGAACTGGGGTGGCAGAGTGGGCTAAAGAACGGTGATGGATTAAACCCAGATCAGTTGACTGGGGGTGAGTGCTTGCAATGTTCAACACTCCGTCCATCATTTCCTTTGGTTTTTGCTTTGTTTGCCATAAGTTGGCAGGGTATGCTCAGACGTGAGTCCCTTGCTCACTTTGCCACTGGATTCAAGCAAGCCTGGCTGAAGACGGCTGAAATGTCAGAAACCGGTCCTAGGAAGCTTGTTTCCGGTCCAGGGAATACATGGTTTGGCAGTTCGGGCTGGACTGTTCCCATGAGGCACAGGGTCAGACTGATTTGCATATGGCCATGTCTGAACTGGGGTGGCAGAGTGGGCTAAAGAACAGTGATGGATTAAACCCAGATCAGTTGACTGGGGGTGAGTGCTTGCAATGTTCAACACTCCGTTCATCATTTCCTTTGGTTTTTGCTTTGTTCGCCATAAGTTGACAGGGTATTCTCAGACGTGAGTCCCTTGCTCACTTTGCCACTGGATTCAAGCAAGCCTGGCTGAAGACGGCTGAAATGCCAGAAACCGGTCCTAGGAAGCTTGTTTCCGGTCCAGGGAAGACATGGCTTGGCAGTTCGGGCTGGACTGTTCCCATGAGGCACAGGGTCAGACTGATTTGCATATGGCCATGTCTGAACTGGGGTAGCAGAGTGGGCTAAAGAACGGTGATGGATTAAACCCAGATCAGTTGACTGGGGGTGAGTGCTTGCAATGTTCAACACTCCGTCCATCATTTCCTTTGGTTTTTGCTTTGTTCGCCATAAGTTGGCAGGGTATGCTCAGACGTGAGTCCCTTCTCACTTTGCCACTGGATTCAAGCAAGCCTGGCTGAAGACGGCTGTAATGCCAGAAACCGGTCCTAGGAAGCTTGTTTCCGGTCCAGGGAAGACATGGCTTGGCAGTTCGGGCTGGACTGTTCCCATGAGGCACAGGGTCAGACTGATTTGCATAGGGACATTTCTGAACTGGGGTGGCAGAGTGGGCTAAAGAACGGTGATGGATTAAACCCAGATCAGTTGACTGGGGGTGAGTGCTTGCAATGTTCAACACTCCGTCCATCATTTCCTTTGGTTTTTGCTTTGTTTGCCATAAGTTGGCAGGGTATGCTCAGACGTGAGTCCCTTGCTCACTTTGCCACTGGATTCAAGCAAGCCTGGCTGAAGACGGCTGAAATGTCAGAAACCGGTCCTAGGAAGCTTGTTTCCGGTCCAGGGAAGACATGGTTTGGCAGTTTGGGCTGGACTGTTCCCATGAGGCACAGGGTCAGACTGATTTCCATATGGCCATGTCTGAACTGGGGTGGCAGAGTGGGCTAAAGAATGGTGATGGATTAAACCCAGATCAGTTGACTGGGAGTGAGTGCTTGCAATGTTCAACACTCCGTCCATCATTTCCTTTGGTTTTTGCTTTGTTCGCCATAAGTTGGCAGGGTATGCTCAGACGTGAGTCCCTTGCTCACTTTGCCACTGGATTCAAGCAAGCCTGGCTGAAGACGGCTGAAATGCCAGAAACCGGTCCTAGGAAGCTTGTTTCCGGTCCAGGGAAGACATGGCTTGGCAGTTCGGGCTGGACTGTTCCCATGAGGCACAGGGTCAGACTGATTTGCATATGGCCATGTCTGAACTGGGGTAGCAGAGTGGGCTAAAGAACGGTGATGGATTAAACCCAGATCAGTTGACTGGGGGTGAGTGCTTGCAATGTTCAACACTCCGTCCATCATTTCCTTTGGTTTTTGCTTTGTTCGCCATAAGTTGGCAGGGTATGCTCAGACGTGAGTCCCTTGCTCACTTTGCCACTGGATTCAAGCAAGCCTGGCTGAAATGCCAGAAACCGGTCCTAGGAAGCTTGTTTCTGGTCCAGGGAAGACTTGGCTTGGCAGTTCGGGCTGGACTGTTCCCATGAGGCACAGGGTCAGACTGATTTGCATATGGCCATGTCTGAACTGGGGTGGCAGAGTGGGCTAAAGAACGGTGATGGATTAAACCCAGATCAGTTGACTGGGGGTGAGTGCTTGCAATGTTCAACACTCCGTCCATCATTTCCTTTGGTTTTTGCTTTGTTCGCCATAAGTTGGCAGGGTATGCTCAGACGTGAGTCCCTTGCTCACTTTGCCACTGGATTCAAGCAAGCCTGGCTGAAGACGGCTGTAATGCCAGAAACCGGTCCTAGGAAGCTTGTTTCCGGACCAGGGAAGACATGGCTTGGCAGTTCGGGCTGGACTGTTCCCATGAGGCACAGGGTCAGACTGATTTGCATATGGCCATTTCTGAACTGGGGTGGCAGAGTGGGCTAAAGAACGGGGATGGATTAAACCCAGATCAGTTGACTGGGGGTGAGTGCTTGCAATGTTCAACACTCCGTCCATCATTTCCTTTGGTTTTTGCTTTGTTTGCCATAAGTTGGCAGGGTATGCTCAGACGTGAGTCCCTTGCTCACTTTGCCACTGGATTCAACAAGCCTGGCTGAAGACGGCTGAAATGTCAGAAACCGGTCCTAGGAAGCTTGTTTCCGGTCCAGGGAAGACATGGTTTGGCAGTTCGGGCTGGACTGTTCCCATGAGGCACAGGGTCAGACTGATTTGCATATGGCCATGTCTGAACTGGGGTGGCAGAGTGGGCTAAAGAACAGTGATGGATTAAACCCAGATCAGTTGACTGGGGGTGAGTGCTTGCAATGTTCAACACTCCGTTCATCATTTCCTTTGGTTTTTGCTTTGTTCGCCATAAGTTGGCAGGGTATTCTCAGACGTGAGTCCCTTGCTCACTTTGCCACTGGATTCAAGCAAGCCTGGCTGAAGACGGCTGAAATGCCAGAAACCGGTCCTAGGAAGCTTGTTTCCGGTCCAGGGAAGACATGGCTTGGCAGTTCGGGCTGGACTGTTCCCATGAGGCACAGGGTTAGACTGATTTGCATATGGCCATGTCTGAACTGGGGTGGCAGAGTGGGCTAAAGAACGGTGATGGATTAAACCCAGATCAGTAGACTGGGGGTGAGTGCTTGCAATGTTCAACACTTCGTCCATCATTTCCTTTGGTTTTTGCTTTGTTTGCCATAAGTTGGCAGGGTATGCTCAGACGTGAGTCCCTTGCTCACTTTGCCACTGGATTCAAGCAAGCCTGGCTGAAGACGGCTGAAATGTCAGAAACCGGTCCTAGGAAGCTTGTTTCCGGTCCAGGGAAGACATGGTTTGGCAGTTCAGGCTGGACTGTTCCCATGAGGCACAGGGTCAGACTGATTTGCATATGGCCATGTCTGAGCTGCGGTGGCAGAGTGGGCTAAAGAACGGTGATGGATTAAACCCAGATCAGTTGACTGGGGGTGAGTGCTTGCAATGTTCAACACTCCGTCCATCATTTCCTTTGGTTTTTGTTTTGTTCGCCATAAATTGGCAGGGTATGCTCAGACGTAAGTCCCTTGCTCACTTTGCCACTGGATTCAAGCAAGCCTGGCTGAAGACGGCTGAAATGCCAGAAACCGGTCCTAGGAAGCTTGTTTCCGGTCCAGGGAAGACATGGCTTGGCAGTTCGGGCTGGACTGTTCCCATGAGGCACAGGGTCAGACTGATTTCCATATGGCCATGTCTGAACTGGGGTGGCAGAGTGGGCTAAAGAACGGTGATGGATTAAACCCAGATCAGTTGACTGGGGGTGAGTGCTTGCAATGTTCAACACTCCGTCCATCATTTCCTTTTGTTTTTGCTTTGTTCGCCATAAGTTGGCAGGGTATGCTCAGACGTGAGTCCCTTGCTCACTTTGCCACTGGATTCAAGCAAGCCTGGCTGAAGGCGGCTGAAATGCCAGAAACCGGTCCTAGGAAGCTTGTTTCCGGTCCAGGGAAGACATGGCTTGGCAGTTCGGGCTGGACTGTTCCCATGAGGCACAGGGTCAGACTGATTTGCATGTGGCCATGTCTGAACTGGGGTGGCAGAGTGGGCTAAAGGACGGTGATGGATTAAACCCAGATCAGTTGATTGGGGGTGAGTGCTTGCAATGTTCAACACTCCGTCCATCATTTCCTTTGGTTTTTGCTTTGTTCGCCATAAGTTGGCAGGGTATGCTCAGACGTGAGTCCCTTGCTCACTTTGCCACTGGATTCAAGCCAGCCTGGCTGAAGACGGCTGAAATGCCAGAAACCGGTCCTAGGAAGCTTGTTTTCGGTCCAGGGAAGACATGGCTTGGCAGTTCGGGCTGGACTGTTCCCATGAGGCACAGGGTCAGACTGATTTGCATATGGACATTTCTGAACTGGGGTGGCAGAGTGGGCTAAAGAACGGTAATGGATTAAACCCAGATCAGTTGACTGGGGGTGAGTGCTTGCAATGTTCAACACTCCGTCCATCATTTCTTTTGGTTTTTGGTTTGTTTGCCATAAGTTGGCAGGGTATGCTCAGACGTGAGTCCCTTGCTCACTTTGCCACTGGATTCAAGCAAGCCTGGCTGAAGACGGCTGAAATGTCAGAAACCGGTCCTAGGAAGCTTGTTTCCGGTCCAGGGAAGACATGGTTTGGCAGTTCGGGCTGGACTGTTCCCATGAGGCACAGGGTCAGACTGATTTCCATATGGCCATGTCTGAACTGGGGTGGCAGAGTGGGCTAAAGAACGGTGATAGATTAAACCCAGATCAGTTGATTGGGGGTGAGTGCTTGCAATGTTCAACACTCCGTCCATCATTTCCTTTGGTTTTGCTTTGTTCGCCATAAGTTGGCAGGGTATGCTCAGACGTGAGTCCCTTGCTCACTTTGCCACTGGATTCAAGCCAGCCTGGCTGAAGACGGCTGAAATGCCAGAAACCGGTCCTAGGAAGCTTGTTTCCGGTCCAGGGAAGACATGGCTTGGCAGTTCGGGCTGGACTGTTCCCATGAGGCACAGGGTCAGACTGATTTGCATATGGCCATGTCTGAACTGGGGTAGCAGAGTGGGCTAAAGAACGGTGATGGATTAAACCCAGATCAGTTGACTGGGGGTGAGTGCTTGCAATGTTCAACACTCCGTCCATCATTTCCTTTGGTTTTTAATTTGTTCGCCATAAGTTGGCAGGGTATGCTCAGACGTGAGTCCCTTGCTCACTTTGCCATTGGATTCAAGCAAGCCTGGCTGAAATGCCAGAAACCAGTCCTAGGAAGCTTGTTTCTGGTCCAGGGAAGACATGGCTTGGCAGTTCGGGCTGGACTGTTCCCATAAGGCACAGGGTCAGACTGATTTGCATATGGCCATGTCTGAACTGGGGTGGCAGAGTGGGCTAAAGAACGGTGATGGATTAAACCCAGATCAGTTGACTGGGGGTGAGTGCTTGCAATGTTCAACACTCCGTCTATCATTTCCTTTGGTTTTTGCTTTGTTCGCCATAAGTTGGCAGGGTATGCTCAGACGTGAGTCCCTTCTCACTTTGCCACTGGATTCAAGCAAGCCTGGCTGAAGACGGCTGTAATGCCAGAAACCGGTCCTAGGAAGCTTGTTTCCGGTCCAGGGAAGACATGGCTTGGCAGTTCGGGCTGGACTGTTCCCATGAGGCACAGGGTCAGACTGATTTGCATATGGACATTTCTGAACTGGGGTGGCAGAGTGGGCTAAAGAACGGTGATGGATTAAACCCAGATCAGTTGACTGGGGGTGAGTGCTTGCAATGTTCAACACTCCGTCCATCATTTCCTTTGGTTTTTGCTTTGTTCGCCAAAAGTTGGCAGGGTATGCTCAGACGTGAGTCCCTTGCTCACTTTGCCACTGGATTCAAGCAAGCCTGGCTGAAGACGGCTGAAATGCCAGAAACCGGTCCTAGGAAGCTTGTTTCCGGTCCAGGGAAGACATGGCTTGGCAGTTCGGGCTGGACTGTTCCCATGAGGCACAGGGTCAGACTGATTTGCATATGGCCATGTCTGAACTGGGGTAGCAGAGTGGGCTAAAGAACGGTGATGGATTAAACCCAGATCAGTTGACTGGGGGTGAGTGCTTGCAATGTTCAACACTCCGTCCATCATTTCCTTTGGTTTTTGCTTTGTTCGCCATAAGTTGGCAGGGTATGCTCAGACGTGAGTCCCTTGCTCACTTTGCCACTGGATTCAAGCAAGCCTGGCTGAAGACGGCTGTAATGCCAGAAACCGGTCCTAGGAAGCTTGTTTCCGGACCAGGGAAGACATGGCTTGGCAGTTCGGGCTGGACTGTTCCCATGAGGCACAGGGTCAGACTGATTTGCATATGGCCATTTCTGAACTGAGGTGGCAGAGTGGGCTAAAGAACGGTGATGGATTAAACCCAGATCAGTTGACTGGGGGTGAGTGCTTGCAATGTTCAACACTCCGTCCATCATTTCCTTTGGTTTTTGCTTTGTTTGCCATAAGTTGGCAGGGTATGCTCAGACGTGAGTCCCTTGCTCACTTTGCCACTGGATTCAAGCAAGCCTGGCTGAAGACGGCTGAAATGTCAGAAACCGGTCCTAGGAAGCTTGTTTCCGGTCCAGGGAATACATGGTTTGGCAGTTCGGGCTGGACTGTTCCCATGAGGCACAGGGTCAGACTGATTTGCATATGGCCATGTCTGAACTGGGGTGGCAGAGTGGGCTAAAGAACAGTGATGGATTAAACCCAGATCAGTTGACTGGGGGTGAGTGCTTGCAATGTTCAACACTCCGTTCATCATTTCCTTTGGTTTTTGCTTTGTTCGCCATAAGTTGGCAGGGTATTCTCAGACGTGAGTCCCTTGCTCACTTTGCCACTGGATTCAAGCAAGCCTGGCTGAAGACGGCTGAAATGCCAGAAACCGGTCCTAGGAAGCTTGTTTCCGGTCCAGGGATGACATGGCTTGGCAGTTCGGGCTGGACTGTTCCCATGAGGCACAGGGTTAGACTGATTTGCATATGGCCATGTCTGAACTGGGGTGGCAGAGTGGGCTAAAGAACGGTGATGGATTAAACCCAGATCAGTAGACTGGGGGTGAGTGCTTGCAATGTTCAACACTTCGTCCATCATTTCCTTTGGTTCTTGCTTTGCTTGCCATAAGTTGGCAGGGTATGCTCAGACGTGAGTCCCTTGCTCACTTTGCCACTGGATTCAAGCAAGCCTGGCTGAAATGCCAGAAACCGGTCCTAGGAAGCTTGTTTCTGGTCCAGGGAAGACATGGCTTGGCAGTTCGGGCTGGACTGTTCCCATGAGGCACAGGGTCAGACTGATTTGCATATGGCCATGTCTGAACTGGGGTGGCAGAGTGGGCTAAAGAACGGTGATGGATTAAACCCAGATCAGTTGACTGGGGGTGAGTGCTTGCAATGTTCAACACTCCGTCCATCATTTCCTTTGGTTTTTGCTTTGTTTGCCATAAGTTGGCAGGGTATGCTCAGACGTGAGTCCCTTGCTCACTTTGCCACTGGATTCAAGCAAGCCTGGCTGAAGACGGCTGTAATGCCAGAAAACGGTCCTAGGAAGCTTGTTTCCGGTCCAGGGAAGACATGGCTTGGCAGTTCGGGCTGGACTGTTCCCATGAGGCACAGGGTCAGACTGATTTGCATATGGACATTTCTGAACTGGGGTGGCAGAGTGGGCTAAAGAACGGTGATGGATTGAACCCAGATCAGTTGACTGGGGGTGAGTGCTTGCAATGTTCAACACTCCGTCCATCATTTCCTTTGGTTTTTGCTTTGTTTGCCATAAGTTGGCAGGGTATGCTCAGACGTGAGTCCCTTGCTCACTTTGCCACTGGATTCAAGCAAGCCTGGCTGAAGACGGCTGAAATGTCAGAAACCGGTCCTAGGAAGCTTGTTTCCGGTCCAGGGAAGACATGGTTTGGCAGTTCGGGCTGGACTGTTCCCATGAGGCACAGGGTCAGACTGATTTGCATATGGCCATGTCTGATCTGCGGTGGCAGAGTGGGCTAAAGAACGGTGATGGATTAAACCCAGATCAGTTGACTGGGGGTGAGTGCTTGCAATGTTCAACACTCCGTCCATCATTTCCTTTGGTTTTTGTTTTGTTCGCCATAAATTGGCAGGGTATGCTCAGACGTAAGTCCCTTGCTCACTTTGCCACTGGATTCAAGCAAGCCTGGCTGAAGACGGCTGAAATGCCAGAAACCGGTCCTAGGAAGCTTGTTTCGGGTCCAGGGAAGACATGGCTTGGCAGTTCGGGCTGGACTGTTCCCATGAGGCACAGGGTCAGACTGATTTGCATATGGCCATGTCTGAACTGGGGTGGCAGAGTGGGCTAAAGAACGGTGATGGATTAAACCCAGATCAGTTGACTGGGGGTGAGTGCTTGCAATGTTCAACACTCCGTCCATCATTTCCTTTGGTTTTTGCTTTGTTTGCCATAAGTTGGCAGGGTATGCTCAGACGTGAGTCCCTTGCTCACTTTGCCACTGGATTCAAGCAAGCCTGGCTGAAGACGGCTGAAATGTCAGAAACCGGTCCTAGGAAGCTTTTTTCCGGTCCAGGGAAGACATGGTTTGGCAGTTCGGGCTGGACTGTTCCCATGAGGCACAGGGTCAGACTGATTTGCATATGGCCATGTCTGAACTGCGGTGGCAGAGTGGGCTAAAGAACGGTGATGGATTAAACCCAGATCAGTTGACTGGGGGTGAGTGCTTGCAATGTTCAACACTCCGTCCATCATTTCCTTTGGTTTTTGCTTTGTTCGCCATAAGTTGGCAGGGTATGCTCAGACGTAAGTCCCTTGCTCACTTTGCCACTGGATTCAAGCAAGCCTGGCTGAAGGCGGCTGAAATGCCAGAAACCGGTCCTAGGAAGCTTGTTTCCGGTCCAGGGAAGACATGGCTTGGCAGTTCGGGCTGGACTGTTCCCATGAGGCACAGGGTCAGACTGATTTGCATGTGGCCATGTCTGAACTGGGGTGGCAGAGTGGGCTAAAGGACGGTGATGGATTAAACCCAGATCAGTTGATTGGGGGTGAGTGCTTGCAATGTTCAACACTCCGTCCATCATTTCCTTTGGTTTTTGCTTTGTTCGCCATAAGTTGGCAGGGTATGCTCAGACGTGAGTCCCTTGCTCACTTTGCCACTGGATTCAAGCCAGCCTGGCTGAAGACGGCTGAAATGCCAGAAACCGGTCCTAGGAAGCTTGTTTTCGGTCCAGGGAAGACATGGCTTGGCAGTTCGGGCTGGACTGTTCCCGTGAGGCACAGGGTCAGACTGATTTGCATATGGCCATGTCTGAACTGGGGTGGCAGAGTGGGCTAAAGAACGGTGATGGATTAAACCCAGATCAGTTGACTAGGGGTGAGTGCTTGCAATGTTCAACACTCTGTCCATCATTTCCTTTGGTTTTTGCTTTGTTTGCCATAAGTTGGCAGGGTATGCTCAGACGTGAGTCCCTTGCTCGCTTTGCCACTGGATTCAAGCAAGCCTGGCTGAAGACAGCTGAAATGCCAGAAACCGGTCCTAGGAAGCTTGTTTCCGGTCCAGGGAACACATGGCTTTGTTAGTTCGGGCTGGACTGTTCCCATGAGGCACAGGGTCAGACTGATTTGCATATGGCCATGTCTGAACTGGGGTGGCAGAGTGGGCTAAAGAACGGTGATGGATTAAACCCAGATCAGTTGACTGGGGGTGAGTGCTTGCAATGTTCAACACTCCGTTCATCATTTCCTTTGGTTTTTGCTTTGTTCGCCATAAGTTGGCAGGGTATGCTCAGACGTGAGTCCCTTGCTCACTTTGCCACTGGATTCAAGCAAGCCTGGCTGAAGACGGCTGAAATGCCAGAAACCGGTCCTAGGAAGCTTGTTTCCGGTCCAGGGAAGACATGGCTTGGCAGTTCGGGCTGGACTGTTCCCATGAGGCACAGGGTCAGACTTATTTGCATATGGCCATGTCTGAAATGGGGTGGCAGAGTGGGCTAAAGAACGGTGATGGATTAAACCCAGATCAGTAGACTGGGGGTGAGTGCTTGCAATGTTCAACACTTCGTCCATCATTTCCTTTGGTTTTTGCTTTGTTTGCCATAAGTTGGCAGGGTATGCTCAGACGTGAGTCCCTTGCTCACTTTGTCACTGGATTCAAGCAAGCCTGGATGAAGATGGCTGAAATGCCAAAAACCGGTCCTAGTAAGCTTGTTTCCGGACCAGGGAAGACATGGCTTGGCAGTTCGGGCTGGACTGTTCCTATGAGGCACAGGGTCAGACTGATTTGCATATGGCCATGTCTGAACTGGGGTGGCAGAGTGGGCTAAAGAACGGTGATGGATTAAACCCAGATCAGTTGACTGGGGGTGAGTGCTTGCAATGTTCAACACTCCGTCCATCATTTCCTTTGGTTTTTGCTTTGTTCGCCATAAGTTGGCAGGGTATGCTCAGACGTGAGTCCCTTGCTCACTTTGCTACTGGATTCATGCAAGCCTGGCTGAAGACGGCTGAAATGCCAGAAACCGGTCCTAGGAAGCTTGTTTTCGGTCCATGGAAGACATGGCTTGGCAGTTCGGGCTGGACTGTTCCCATGAGGCACAGGGTCAGACTGATTTGCATATGGCCATGTCTGAACTGAGGTGGCAGAGTGGGCTAAAGAACAGTGATGGATTAAACCCAGATCAGTTGACTGGGGGTGAGTGCTTGCAATGTTCAACACTCCGTCCATCATTTCCTTTGGTTTTTGCTTTGTTCGCCTAAGTTGGCAGGGTATGCTCAGACGTGAGTCCCTTGCTCACTTTGCCACTGGACTCAAGCAAGCCTGGCAGAAGACGGCTGAAATGCCAGAAACCGGTCCTAGGAAGCTTGGTTCCGGTCCAGGGAGGACATGGCTTGGCAGTTCGGGCTGGACTGTTCCCATGAGGCAAAGGGTCAGACTGATTTGCATATGGCCATGTCTGAACTGGGGTGGCAGAGTGGGCTAAAGAACGGTGATGGATTAAACCCAGATCAGTTGACTAGGGGTGAGTGCTTGCAATGTTCGACACTCTGTCCATCATTTCCTTTGGTTTTTGCTTTGTTTGCCATAAGTTGGCAGGGTATGCTCAGACGTGAGTCCCTTGCTCGCTTTGCCACTGGATTCAAGCAAGCCTGGCTGAAGACAGCTGAAATGCCAGAAACCGGTCCTAGGAAGCTTGTTTCCGGTCCAGGGAAGACATGGCTTGGCAGTTCGGGCTGGACTGTTCCCATGAGGCACAGGGTCAGACTGATTTGCATATGGCCATGTCTGAACTGGGGTGGCAGAGTGGGCTAAAGAACGGTGATGGATTAAACCCAGATCAGTTGACTGGGGGTGAGTGCTTGCTATGTTCAACACTCCGTCCATCATTTCCTTTGGTTTTTGCTTTGTTCGCCATAAGTTGGCAGGGTATGCTCAGACGTGAGTCCCTTGCTCACTTTGCCACTGGATTCAAGCAAGCCTGGCTGAAGACGGCTGAACTGCCAGAAACCGGTCCTAGGAAGCTTGTTTCCGGTCCAGGGAACACATGGCTTTGTTAGTTCGGGCTGGACTGTTCCCATGAGGCACAGGGTCAGACTGATTTGCATATGGCCATGTCTGAACTGGGGTGGCAGAGTGGGCTAAAGAACGGTGATGGATTAAACCCAGATCAGTTGACTGGGGGTGAGTGCTTGCAATGTTCAACACTCCGTTCATCATTTCCTTTGGTTTTTGCTTTGTTTGCCATAAGTTGGCAGGGTATGCTCAGACGTGAGTCCCTTGCTCACTTTGTCACTGGATTCAAGCAAGCCTGGATGAAGATGGCTGAAATGCCAAAAACCGGTCCTAGTAAGCTTGTTTCCGGACCAGGGAAGACATGGCTTGGCAGTTCGGGCTGGACTGTTCCTATGAGGCACAGGGTCAGACTGATTTGCATATGGCCATGTCTGAACTGGGGTGGCACAGTGGGCTAAAGAACGGTGATGGATTAAACCTAGATCAGTTGACTGGGGGTGAGTGCTTGCAATGTTCAACACTCCGTCCATCATTTCCTTTGGTTTTTGCTTTGTTCGCCATAAGTTGGCAGGGTATGATCAGACGTGAGTCCCTTGCTCACTTTGCCACTGGACTCATGCAAGCCTGGCAGAAGACGGCTGAAATGCCAGAAACCGGTCCTAGGAAGCTTGGTTCCGGTCCCGGGAATACATGGCTTGGCAGTTCGGGCTGGACTGTTCCCATGAGGCACAGGGTCAGACTGATTTGCATATGGCCATGTCTGAACTGGGGTGGCAGAGTGGGCTAAAGAACGGTGATGGATTAAACCCAGATCAGTTGACTGGGGGTGAGTGCTTGCAATGTTCAACACTCCGTCCATCATTTCCTTTGGTTTTTGCTTTGTTCGCCATAAGTTGGCAGGGTATGCTCAGACGTGAGTCCCTTTCTCACTTTGCCACTGGATTCAAGCAAGCCTGGCTGAAGGCGGCTGAAATGCCAGAAACCGGTCCTAGGAAGCTTGTTTCCGGTCCAGGGAAGACATGGCTTGGCAGTTCGGGCTGGACTGTTCCCATGAGGCACAGGGTCAGACTGATTTGCATATGGCCATGTCTGAACTGGGGTGGCAGAGTGGGCTAAAGAACGGTGATGGATTAAACCCAGATCAGTTGACTGGGGGTGAGTGCTTGCTATGTTCAACACTCCGTCCATCATTTCCTTTGGTTTTTGCTTTGTTCGCCATAAGTTGGCAGGGTATGCTCAGACGTGAGTCCCTTGCTCACTTTGCCACTGGATTCAAGCAAGCCTGGCTGAAGACGGCTGAACTGCCAGAAACCGGTCCTAGGAAGCTTTTTTCCGGTCCAGGGAACACATGGCTTTGTTAGTTCGGGCTGGACTGTTCCCATGAGGCACAGGGTCAGACTGATTTGCATATGGCCATGTCTGAACTGGGGTGGCAGAGTGGGCTAAAGAACGGTGATGGATTAAACCCAGATCAGTTGACTGGGGGTGAGTGCTTGCAATGTTCAACACTCCGTTCATCATTTCCTTTGGTTTTTGCTTTGTTCGCCATAAGTTGGCAGGGTATGCTCAGACGTGAGTCCCTTGCTCACTTTGCCACTGGATTCAAGCAAGCCTGGCTGAAGACGGCTGAAATGCCAGAAACCGGTCCTAGGAAGCTTGTTTCCGGTCCAGGGAAGACATGGCTTGGCAGTTCGGGCTGGACTGTTCCCATGAGGCACAGGGTCAGACTTATTTGCATATGGCCATGTCTGAACTGGGGTGGCAGAGTGGGCTAAAGAACGGTGATGGATTAAACCCAGATCAGTTGACTGGGGGTGAGTGCTTGCAATGTTCAACACTCCGTCCATCATTTCCTTTGGTTTTTGCTTTGTTCGCCATAAGTTGGCAGGGTATGCTCAGACGTGAGTCCCTTGCTCACTTTGCTACTGGATTCATGCAAGCCTGGCTGAAGACGGCTGAAATGCCAGAAACCGGTCCTAGGAAGCTTGTTTTCGGTCCATGGAAGACATGGCTTGGCAGTTCGGGCTGGACTGTTCCCATGAGGCACAGGGTCAGACTGATTTGCATATGGCCATGTCTGAACTGAGGTGGCAGAGTGGGCTAAAGAACAGTGATGGATTAAACCCAGATCAGTTGACTGGGGGTGAGTGCTTGCAATGTTCAACACTCCGTCCATCATTTCCTTTGGTTTTTGCTTTGTTCGCCTAAGTTGGCAGGGTATGCTCAGACGTGAGTCCCTTGCTCACTTTGCCACTGGACTCAAGCAAGCCTGGCAGAAGACGGCTGAAATGCCAGAAACCGGTCCTAGGAAGCTTGGTTCCGGTCCAGGGAGGACATGGCTTGGCAGTTCGGGCTGGACTGTTCCCATGAGGCACAGGGTCAGACTGATTTGCATATGGCCATGTCTGAACTGGGGTGGCAGAGTGGGCTAAAGAACGGTGATGGATTAAACCCAGATCAGTTGACTAGGGGTGAGTGCTTGCAATGTTCGACACTCTGTCCATCATTTCCTTTGGTTTTTGCTTTGTTTGCCATAAGTTGGCAGGGTATGCTCAGACGTGAGTCCCTTGCTCGCTTTGCCACTGGATTCAAGCAAGCCTGGCTGAAGACAGCTGAAATGCCAGAAACCGGTCCTAGGAAGCTTGTTTCCGGTCCAGGGAAGACATGGCTTGGCAGTTCGGGCTGGACTGTTCCCATGAGGCACAGGGTCAGACTGATTTGCATATGGCCATGTCTGAACTGGGGTGGCAGAGTGGGCTAAAGAACGGTGATGGATTAAACCCAGATCAGTTGACTGGGGGTGAGTGCTTGCTATGTTCAACACTCCGTCCATCATTTCCTTTGGTTTTTGCTTTGTTCGCCATAAGTTGGCAGGGTATGCTCAGACGTGAGTCCCTTGCTCACTTTGCCACTGGATTCAAGCAAGCCTGGCTGAAGACGGCTGAACTGCCAGAAACCGGTCCTAGGAAGCTTGTTTCCGGTCCAGGGAACACATGGCTTTGTTAGTTCGGGCTGGACTGTTCCCATGAGGCACAGGGTCAGACTGATTTGCATATGGCCATGTCTGAACTGGGGTGGCAGAGTGGGCTAAAGAACGGTGATGGATTAAACCCAGATCAGTTGACTGGGGGTGAGTGCTTGCAATGTTCAACACTCCGTTCATCATTTCCTTTGGTTTTTGCTTTGTTTGCCATAAGTTGGCAGGGTATGCTCAGACGTGAGTCCCTTGCTCACTTTGTCACTGGATTCAAGCAAGCCTGGATGAAGATGGCTGAAATGCCAAAAACCGGTCCTAGTAAGCTTGTTTCCGGACCAGGGAAGACATGGCTTGGCAGTTCGGGCTGGACTGTTCCTATGAGGCACAGGGTCAGACTGATTTGCATATGGCCATGTCTGAACTGGGGTGGCACAGTGGGCTAAAGAACGGTGATGGATTAAACCTAGATCAGTTGACTGGGGGTGAGTGCTTGCAAAGTTCAACACTCCGTCCATCATTTCCTTTGGTTTTTGCTTTGTTCGCCATAAGTTGGCAGGGTATGCTCAGACGTGAGTCCCTTGCTCACTTTGCTACTGGATTCATGCAAGCCTGGCTGAAGACGGCTGAAATGCCAGAAACCGGTCCTAGGAAGCTTGTTTTCGGTCCATGGAAGACATGGCTTGGCAGTTCGGGCTGGACTGTTCCCATGAGGCACAGGGTCAGACTGATTTGCATATGGCCATGTCTGAACTGGGGTGGCAGAGTGGGCTAAAGAACAGTGATGGATTAAACCCAGATCAGTTGACTGGGGGTGAGTGCTTGCAATGTTCAACACTCCGTCCATCATTTCCTTTGGTTTTTGCTTTGTTCGCCTAAGTTGGCAGGGTATGCTCAGACGTGAGTCCCTTGCTCACTTTGCCACTGGACTCAAGCAAGCCTGGCAGAAGACGGCTGAAATGCCAGAAACCGGTCCTAGGAAGCTTGGTTCCGGTCCCGGGAAGACATGGCTTGGCAGTTCGGGCTGGACTGTTCCCATTAGGCACAGGGTCAGACTGATTTGCATATGGCCATGTCTGAACTGGGGTGGCAGAGTGGGCTAAAGAACGGTGATGGATTAAACCCAGATCAGTTGACTGGGGGTGAGTGCTTGCAATGTTCAACACTCCGTCCATCATTTCCTTTGGTTTTTGCTTTGTTCGCCATAAGTTGGCAGAGTATGCTCAGACGTGAGTCCCTTTCTCACTTTGCCACTGGATTCAAGCAAGCCTGGCTGAAGGCGGCTGAAATGCCAGAAACCGGTCCTAGGAAGCTTGTTTCCGGTCCAGGGAAGACATGGCTTGGCAGTTCGGGCTGGACTGTTCCCATGAGGCACAGGGTCAGACTGATTTGCATATGGCCATGTCTGAACTGGGGTGGCAGAGTGGGCTAAAGGACGGTGATGGATTAAACCCAGATCAGTTGATTGGGGGTGAGTGCTTGCAATGTTCAACACTCCGTCCATCATTTCCTTTCGTTTTTGCTTTGTTCGCCATAAGTTGGCAGGGTATGCTCAGACGTGAGTCCCTTGCTCACTTTGCCACTGGATTCAAGCCAGCCTGGCTGAAGACGGCTGAAATGCCAGAAACCGGTCCTAGGAAGCTTGTTTCCGGTCCAGGGAAGACATGGCTTGGCAGTTCGGGCTGGACTGTTCCCATGAGGCACAGGGTCAGACTGATTTGCATATGGCCATGTCTGAACTGGGGTAGCAGAGTGGGCTAAAGAACGGTGATGGATTAAACCCAGATCAGTTGACTGGGGGTGAGTGCTTGCAATGTTCAACACTCCGTCCATCATTTCCTTTGGTTTTTGCTTTGTTCGCCATAAGTTGGCAGGGTATGCTCAGACGTGAGTCCCTTGCTCACTTTGCCACTGGATTCAAGCAAGCCTGGCTGAAATGCCAGAAACCGGTCCTAGGAAGCTTGTTTCTGGTCCAGGGAAGCCATGGCTTGGCAGTTCGGGCTGGACTGTTCCCATGAGGCACAGGGTCAGACTGATTTGCATATGGCCATGTCTGAACTGGGGTGGCAGAGTGGGCTAAAGAACGGTGATGGATTAAACCCAGATCAGTTGACTGGGGGTGAGTGCTTGCAATTTTCAACACTCCGTCCATCATTTCCTTTGTTTTTTGCTTTGTTCGCCATAAGTTGGCAGGGTATGCTCAGACGTGAGTCCCTTGCTCACTTTGCCACTGGATTCAAGCAAGCCTGGCTGAAGACGGCTGTAATGCCAGGAACCGGTCCTAGGAAGCTTGTTTCCGGTCCAGGGAAGACATGGCTTGGCAGTTCGGGCTGGACTGTTCCCATGAGGCACAGGGTCAGACTGATTTGCATATGGACATTTCTGAACTGGGGTGGCAGAGTGGGCTAAAGAACGGTGATGGATTAAACCCAGATCAGTTGACTGGGGGTGAGTGCTTGCAATGTTCAACACTCCGTCCATCATTTCCTTTGGTTTTTGCTTTGTTTGCCATAAATTGGCAGGGTATGCTCAGACGTGAGTCCCTTGCTCACTTTGCCACTGGATTCAAGCAAGCCTGGCTGAAGACGGCTGAAATGTCAGAAACCGGTCCAAGGAAGCTTGTTTCCGGTCCAGGGAAGACATGGTTTGGCAGTTCGGGCTGGACTGTTCCCATGAGGCACAGGGTCAGACGTATTTCCATATGGCCATGTCTGAACTGGGGTGGCAGAGTGGGCTAAAGAACGGTGATAGATTAAACCCAGATCAGTTGATTGGGGGTGAGTGCTTGCAATGTTCAACACTCCGTCCATCATTTCCTTTGGTTTTTGCTTTGTTCGCCATAAGTTGGCAGGGTATGCTCAGACGTGAGTCCCTTGCTCACTTTGCCACTGGATTCAAGCAAGCCTGGCTGAAGACGGCTGAAATGCCAGAAACCGGTCCTAGGAAGCTTGTTTCCGGTCCAGGGAAGACATGGCTTGGCAGTTCGGGCTGGACTGTTCCCATGAGGCACAGGGTCAGACTGATTTGCATATGGCCATGTCTGAACTGGGGTGGCAGAGTGGGCTAAAGAATGGTGATGGATTAAACCCAGATCAGTTGACTGGGAGTGAGTGCTTGCAATGTTCAACACTCCGTCCATCATTTCCTTTGGTTTTTGCTTTGTTCGCCATAAGTTGGCAGGGTATGCTCAGACGTGAGTCCCTTGCTCACTTTGCCACTGGATTCAAGCAAGCCTGGCTGAAGACGGCTGAAATGCCAGAAACCGGTCCTAGGAAGCTTGTTTCCAGTCCAGGGACGAAATGGCTTGGCAGTTCGGGCTGGACTGTTCCCATGAGGCACAGGGTCAGACTGATTTCCATATGGCCATGTCTGAACTGGGGTGGCAGAGTGGGCTAAAGAACGGTGATAGATTAAACCCAGATCAGTTGATTGGGGGTGAGTGCTTGCAATGTTCAACACTCCGTCCATCATTTCCTTTGGTTTTTGCTTTGTTCGCCATAAGTTGGCAGGGTATGCTCAGACGTGAGTCCCTTGCTCACTTTGCCACTGGACTCAAGCAAGCCTGGCAGAAGACGGCTGAAATGCCAGAAACCGGTCCTAGGAAGCTTGGTTCCGGTCCCGGGAAGACATGGCTTGGCAGTTCGGGCTGGACTGTTCCCATGAGGCACAGGGTCAGACTGATTTGCATATGGCCATGTCTGAACTGGGGTGGCAGAGTGGGCTAAAGAACGGTGATGGATTAAACCCAGATCAGTTGACTGGGGGTGAGTGCTTGCAATGTTCAACACTCCGTCCATCATTTCCTTTGGTTTTTGCTTTGTTCGCCATAAGTTGGCAGAGTATGCTCAGACGTGAGTCCCTTTCTCACTTTGCCACTGGATTCAAGCAAGCCTGGCTGAAGTCGGCTGAAATGCCAGAAACCGGTCCTAGGAAGCTTGTTTCCGGTCCAGGGAAGACATGGCTTGGCAGTTCGGGCTGGACTGTTCCCATGAGGCACAGGGTCAGACTGATTTGCATATGGCCATGTCTGAACTGGGGTGGCAGAGTGGGCTAAAGGACGGTGATGGATTAAACCCAGATCAGTTGATTGGGGGTGAGTGCTTGCAATGTTCAACACTCCGTCCATCATTTCCTTTCGTTTTTGCTTTGTTCGCCATAAGTTGGCAGGGTATGCTCAGACGTGAGTCCCTTGCTCACTTTGCCACTGGATTCAAGCCAGCCTGGCTGAAGACGGCTGAAATGCCAGAAACCGGTCCTAGGAAGCTTGTTTCCGGTCCAGGGAAGACATGGCTTGGCAGTTCGGGCTGGACTGTTCCCATGAGGCACAGGGTCAGACTGATTTGCATATGGCCATGTCTGAACTGGGGTAGCAGAGTGGGCTAAAGAACGGTGATGGATTAAACCCAGATCAGTTGACTGGGGGTGAGTGCTTGCAATGTTCAACACTCCGTCCATCATTTCCTTTGGTTTTTGCTTTGTTCGCCATAAGTTGGCAGGGTATGCTCAGACGTGAGTCCCTTGCTCACTTTGCCACTGGATTCAAGCAAGCCTGGCTGAAATGCCAGAAACCGGTCCTAGGAAGCTTGTTTCTGGTCCAGGGAAGACATGGCTTGGCAGTTCGGGCTGGACTGTTCCCATGAGGCACAGGGTCAGACTGATTTGCATATGGCCATGTCTGAACTGGGGTGGCAGAGTGGGCTAAAGAACGGTGATGGATTAAACCCAGATCAGTTGACTGGGGGTGAGTGCTTGCAATGTTCAACACTCCGTCCATCATTTCCTTTGTTTTTTGCTTTGTTCGCCATAAGTTGGCAGGGTATGCTCAGACGTGAGTCCCTTGCTCACTTTGCCACTGGATTCAAGCAAGCCTGGCTGAAGACGTCTGTAATGCCAGAAACCGGTCCTAGGAAGCTTGTTTCCGGTCCAGGGAAGACATGGCTTGGCAGTTCGGGCTGGACTGTTCCCATGAGGCACAGGGTCAGACTGATTTGCATATGGACATTTCTAAACTGGGGTGGCAGAGTGGGCTAAAGAACGGTGATGGATTAAACCCAGATCAGTTGACTGGGGGTGAGTGCTTGCAATGTTCAACACTCCGTCCATCATTTCCTTTGGTTTTTGCTTTGTTTGCCATAAGTTGGCAGGGTATGCTCAGACGTGAGTCCCTTGCTCACTTTGCCACTGGATTCAAGCAAGCCTGGCTGAAGACGGCTGAAATGTCAGAAACCGGTCCAAGGAAGCTTGTTTCCGGTCCAGGGAAGACATGGTTTGGCAGTTCGGGCTGGACTGTTCCCATGAGGCACAGGGTCAGACGTATTTCCATATGGCCATGTCTGAACTGGGGTGGCAGAGTGGGCTAAAGAACGGTGATAGATTAAACCCAGATCAGTTGATTGGGGGTGAGTGCTTGCAATGTTCAACACTCCGTCCATCATTTCCTTTGGTTTTTGCTTTGTTCGCCATAAGTTGGCAGGGTATGCTCAGACGTGAGTCCCTTGCTCACTTTGCCACTGGATTCAAGCAAGCCTGGCTGAAGACGGCTGAAATGCCAGAAACCGGTCCTAGGAAGCTTGTTTCCGGTCCAGGGAAGACATGGCTTGGCAGTTCGGGCTGGACTGTTCCCATGAGGCACAGGGTCAGACTGATTTGCATATGGCCATGTCTGAACTGGGGTGGCAGAGTGGGCTAAAGAATGGTGATGGATTAAACCCAGATCAGTTGACTGGGAGTGAGTGCTTGCAATGTTCAACACTCCGTCCATCATTTCCTTTGGTTTTTGCTTTGTTCGCCATAAGTTGGCAGGGTATGCTCAGACGTGAGTCCCTTGCTCACTTTGCCACTGGATTCAAGCAAGCCTGGCTGAAGACGGCTGAAATGCCAGAAACCGGTCCTAGGAAGCTTGTTTCCAGTCCAGGGACGAAATGGCTTGGCAGTTCGGGCTGGACTGTTCCCATGAGGCACAGGGTCAGACTGATTTCCATATGGCCATGTCTGAACTGGGGTGGCAGAGTGGGCTAAAGAACGGTGATAGATTAAACCCAGATCAGTTGATTGGGGGTGAGTGCTTGCAATGTTCAACACTCCGTCCATCATTTCCTTTGGTTTTTGCTTTGTTCGCCATAAGTTGGCAGGGTATGCTCAGACGTGAGTCCCTTGCTCACTTTGCCACTGGATTCAAGCAAGCCTGGCTGAAGACGGCTGAAATGCCAGAAACCGGTCCTAGGAAGCTTGTTTCCGGTCCAGGGAAGACATGGCTTGGCAGTTCGGGCTGGACTGTTCCCATGAGGCACAGGGTCAGACTGATTTGCATATGGCCATGTCTGAACTGGGGTAGCAGAGTGGGCTAAAGAACGGTGATGGATTAAACCCAGATCAGTTGACTGGGGGTGAGTGCTTGCAATGTTCAACACTCCGTCCATCATTTCCGTTGGTTTTTGCTTTGTTCGCCTAAGTTGGCAGGGTATGCTCAGACGTGAGTCCTTTGCTCACTTTGCCACTGGACTCAAGCAAGCCTGGCAGAAGATGGCTGAAATGCCAGAAACCGGTCCTAGGAAGCTTGGTTCCGGTCCCGGGAAGACATGGCTTGGCAGTTCGGGCTGGACTGTTCCCATGAGGCACAGGGTCAGACTGATTTGCATATGGCCATGTCTGAACTGGGGTGGCAGAGTGGGCTAAAGAACGGTGATGGATTAAACCCAGATCAGTTGACTGGGGGTGAGTGCTTGCAATGTTCAACACTCCGTCCATCATTTCCTTTGGTTTTTGCTTTGTTCGCCATAAGTTGGCAGAGTATGCTCAGACGTGAGTCCCTTTCTCACTTTGCCACTGGATTCAAGCAAGCCTGGCTGAAGGCGGCTGAAATGCCAGAAACCGGTCCTAGGAAGCTTGTTTCCGGTCCAGGGAAGACATGGCTTGGCAGTTCGGGCTGGACTGTTCCCATGAGGCACAGGGTCAGACTGATTTGCATATGGCCATGTCTGAACTGGGGTGGCAGAGTGGGCTAAAGGACGGTGATGGATTAAACCCAGATCAGTTGATTGGGGGTGAGTGCTTGCAATGTTCAACACTCCGTCCATCATTTCCTTTCGTTTTTGCTTTGTTCGCCATAAGTTGGCAGGGTATGCTCAGACGTGAGTCCCTTGCTCACTTTGCCACTGGATTCAAGCCAGCCTGGCTGAAGACGGCTGAAATGCCAGAAACCGGTCCTAGGAAGCTTGTTTCCGGTCCAGGGAAGACATGGCTTGGCAGTTCGGGCTGGACTGTTCCCATGAGGCACAGGGTCAGACTGATTTGCATATGGCCATGTCTGAACTGGGGTAGCAGAGTGGGCTAAAGAACGGTGATGGATTAAACCCAGATCAGTTGACTGGGGGTGAGTGCTTGCAATGTTCAACACTCCGTCCATCATTTCCTTTGGTTTTTGCTTTGTTCGCCATAAGTTGGCAGGGTATGCTCAGACGTGAGTCCCTTGCTCACTTTGCCACTGGATTCAAGCAAGCCTGGCTGAAATGCCAGAAACCGGTCCTAGGAAGCTTGTTTCTGGTCCAGGGAAGACATGGCTTGGCAGTTCGGGCTGGACTGTTCCCATGAGGCACAGGGTCAGACTGATTTGCATATGGCCATGTCTGAACTGGGGTGGCAGAGTGGGCTAAAGAACGGTGATGGATTAAACCCAGATCAGTTGACTGGGGGTGAGTGCTTGCAATGTTCAACACTCCGTCCATCATTTCCTTTGGTTTTTGCTTTGTTCGCCATAAGTTGGCAGGGTATGCTCAGACGTGAGTCCCTTGCTCACTTTGCCACTGGATTCAAGCAAGCCTGGCTGAAGACGGCTGTAATGCCAGAAACCGGTCCTAGGAAGCTTGTTTCCGGTCCAGGGAAGACATGGCTTGGCAGTTCGGGCTGGACTGTTCCCATGAGGCACAGGGTCAGACTGATTTGCATATGGACATTTCTGAACTGGGGTGGCAGAGTGGGCTAAAGAACGGTGATGGATTAAACCCAGATCAGTTGACTGGGGGTGAGTGCTTGCAATGTTCAACACTCCGTCCATCATTTCCTTTGGTTTTTGCTTTGTTTGCCATAAGTTGGCAGGGTATGCTCAGACGTGAGTCCCTTGCTCACTTTGCCACTGGATTCAAGCAAGCCTGGCTGAAGACGGCTGAAATGTCAGAAACCGGTCCTAGGAAGCTTGTTTCTGGTCCAGGGAAGACATGGTTTGGCAGTTCGGGCTGGACTGTTCCCATGAGGCACAGGGTCAGACTGATTTCCATATGGCCATGTCTGAACTGGGGTGGCAGAGTGGGCTAAAGAACGGTGATAGATTAAACCCAGATCAGTTGATTGGGGGTGAGTGCTTGCAATGTTCAACACTCAGTCCATCATTTCCTTTGGTTTTTGCTTTGTTCGCCATAAGTTGGCAGGGTATGCTCAGACGTGAGTCCCTTGCTCACTTTGCCACTGGATTCAAGCAAGCCTGGCTGAAGACGGCTGAAATGCCAGAAACCGGTCCTAGGAAGCTTGTTTCCGGTCCAGGGAAGACATGGCTTGGCAGTTCGGGCTGGACTGTTCCCATGAGGCACAGGGTCAGACTGATTTGCATATGGCCATGTCTGAACTGGGGTGGCAGAGTGGGCTAAAGAATGGTGACGGATTAAACCCAGATCAGTTGACTGGGAGTGAGTGCTTGCAATGTTCAACACTCCGTCCATCATTTCCTTTGGTTTTTGCTTTGTTCGCCATAAGTTGGCAGGGTATGCTCAGACGTGAGTCCCTTGCTCACTTTGCCACTGGATTCAAGCAAGCCTGGCTGAAGACGGCTGAAATGCCAGAAACCGGTCCTAGGAAGCTTGTTTCCAGTCCAGGGACGAAATGGCTTGGCAGTTCGGGCTGGACTGTTCCCATGAGGCACAGGGTCAGACTGATTTCCATATGGCCATGTCTGAACTGGGGTGGCAGAGTGGGCTAAAGAACGGTGATAGATTAAACCCAGATCAGTTGATTGGGGGTGAGTGCTTGCAATGTTCAACACTCCGTCCATCATTTCCTTTGGTTTTTGCTTTGTTCGCCATTAGTTGGCAGGGTATGCTCAGACGTGAGTCCCTTGCTCACTTTGCCACTGGATTCAAGCAAGCCTGGCTGAAGACGGCTGAAATGCCAGAAACCGGTCCTAGGAAGCTTGTTTCCGGTCCAGGGAAGACATGGCTTGGCAGTTCGGGCTGGACTGTTCCCATGAGGCACAGGGTCAGACTGATTTGCATATGGCCATGTCTGAACTGGGGTAGCAGAGTGGGCTAAAGAACGGTGATGGATTAAACCCAGATCAGTTGACTGGGGGTGACTGCTTGCAATGTTCAACACTCTGTCCATCATTTCCTTTGGTTTTTGCTTTGTTCGCCATAAGTTGGCAGGGTATGCTCAGACGTGAGTCCCTTGCTCACTTTGCCACTGGATTCAAGCAAGCCAGGCTGAAATGCCAGAAACCGGTCCTAGGAAGCTTGTTTCTGGTCCAGGGAAGACTTGGCTTGGCAGTTCGGGCTGGACTGTTCCCATGAGGCACAGGGTCAGACTGATTTGCATATGGCCATGTCTGAACTGGGGTGGCAGAGTGGGCTAAAGAACGGTGATGGATTAAACCCAGATCAGTTGACTGGGGGTGAGTGCTTGCAATGTTCAACACTCCGTCCATCATTTCCTTTGGTTTTTGCTTTGTTCGCCATAAGTTGGCAGGGTATGCTCAGACGTGAGTCCCTTGCTCACTTTGCCACTGGATTCAAGCAAGCCTGGCTGAAGACGGCTGTAATGCCAGAAACCGGTCCTAGGAAGCTTGTTTCCGGACCAGGGAAGACATGGCTTGGCAGTTCGGGCTGGACTGTTCCCATGAGGCACAGGGTCAGACTGATTTGCATATGGCCATGTCTGAACTGCGGTGGCAGAGTGGGCTAAAGAACGGTGATGGATTAAACCCAGATCAGTTGACTGGGGGTGAGTGCTTGCAATGTTCAACACTCCGTCCATCATTTCCTTTGGTTTTTGCTTTGTTCGCCATAAGTTGGCAGGGTATGCTCAGACGTGAGTCCCTTTCTCACTTTGCCACTGGATTCAAGCAAGCCTGGCTGAAGGCGGCTGAAATGCCAGAAACCGGTCCTAGGAAGCTTGTTTCCGGTCCAGGGAAGACATGGCTTGGCAGTTCGGGCTGGACTGTTCCCATGAGGCACAGGGTCAGACTGATTTGCATGTGGCCATGTCTGAACTGGGGTGGCAGAGTGGGCTAAAGGACGGTGATGGATTAAACCCAGATCAGTTGATTGGGGGTGAGTGCTTGCAATGTTCAACACTCCGTCCATCATTTCCTTTGGTTTTTGCTTTGTTCGCCATAAGTTGGCAGGGTATGCTCAGACGTGAGTCCCTTGCTCACTTTGCCACTGGATTCAAGCCAGCCTGGCTGAAGACGGCTGAAATGCCAGAAACCGGTCCTAGGAAGCTTGTTTTCGGTCCAGGGAAGACATGGCTTGGCAGTTCGGGCTGGACTGTTCCCATGAGGCACAGGGTCAGACTGATTTGCATATGGCCATGTCTGAACTGGGGTGGCAGAGTGGGCTAAAGAACGGTGATGGATTAAACCCAGATCAGTTGACTAGGGGTGAGTGCTTGCAATGTTCAACACTCTGTCCATCATTTCCTTTGGTTTTTGCTTTGTTTGCCATAAGTTGGCAGGGTATGCTCAGACGTGAGTCCCTTGCTCGCTTTGCCACTGGATTCAAGCAAGCCTGGCTGAAGACAGCTGAAATGCCAGAAACCGGTCCTAGGAAGCTTGTTTCCGGTCCAGGGAAGACATGGCTTGGCAGTTCGGGCTGGACTGTTCCCATGAGGCACAGGGTCAGACTGATTTGCATATGGCCATGTCTGAACTGGGGTGGCAGAGTGGGCTAAAGAACGGTGATGGATTAAACCCAGATCAGTTGACTGGGGGTGAGTGCTTGCAATGTTCAACACTCCGTTCATCATTTCCTTTGGTTTTTGCTTTGTTCGCCATAAGTTGGCAGGGTATGCTCAGACGTGAGTCCCTTGCTCACTTTGTCACTGGATTCAAGGAAGCCTGGATGAAGATGGCTGAAATGCCAAAAACCGGTCCTAGTAAGCTTGTTTCCGGACCAGGGAAGACATGGCTTGGCAGTTCGGGCTGGACTGTTCCTATGAGGCACAGGGTCAGACTGATTTGCAAATGGCCATGTCTGAACTGGGGTGGCAGAGTGGGCTAAAGAACAGTGATGGATTAAACCCAGATCAGTTGACTGGGGGTGAGTGCTTGCAATGTTCAACACTCCGTCCATCATTTCCTTTGGTTTTGCTTTGTTCGCCTAAGTTGGCAGGGTATGCTCAGACGTGAGTCCCTTGCTCACTTTGCCACTGGACTCAAGCAAGCCTGGCAGAAGACGGCTGAAATGCCAGAAACCGGTCCTAGGAAGCTTGGTTCCGGTCCCGGGAAGACATGGCTTGGCAGTTCGGGCTGGACTGTTCCCATGAGGCACAGGGTCAGACTGATTTGCATATGGCCATGTCTGAACTGGGGTGGCAGAGTGGGCTAAAGAACGGTGATGGATTAAACCCAGATCAGTTGACTGGGGGTGAGTGCTTGCAATGTTCAACACTCCGTCCATCATTTCCTTTGGTTTTTGCTTTGTTTGCCATAAGTTGGCAGAGTATGCTCAGACGTGAGTCCCTTTCTCACTTTGCCACTGGATTCAAGCAAGCCTGGCTGAAGGCGGCTGAAATGCCAGAAACCGGTCCTAGGAAGCTTGTTTCCGGTCCAGGGAAGACATGGCTTGGCAGTTCGGGCTGGACTGTTCCCATGAGGCACAGGGTCAGACTGATTTGCATATGGCCATGTCTGAACTGGGGTGGCAGAGTGGGCTAAAGGACGGTGATGGATTAAACCCAGATCAGTTGATTGGGGGTGAGTGCTTGCAATGTTCAACACTCCGTCCATCATTTCCTTTCGTTTTTGCTTTGTTCGCCATAAGTTGGCAGGGTATGCTCAGACGTGAGTCCCTTGCTCACTTTGCCACTGGATTCAAGCCAGCCTGGCTGAAGACGGCTGAAATGCCAGAAACCGGTCCTAGGAAGCTTGTTTCCGGTCCAGGGAAGACATGGCTTGGCAGTTCGGGCTGGACTGTTCCCATGAGGCACAGGGTCAGACTGATTTGCATATGGCCATGTCTGAACTGGGGTAGCAGAGTGGGCTAAAGAACTGTGATGGATTAAACCCAGATCAGTTGACTGGGGGTGAGTGCTTGCAATGTTCAACACTCCGTCCATCATTTCCTTTGGTTTTTGCTTTGTTCGCCATAAGTTGGCAGGGTATGCTCAGACGTGAGTCCCTTGCTCACTTTGCCACTGGATTCAAGCAAGCCTGGCTGAAATGCCAGAAACCGGTCCTAGGAAGCTTGTTTCTGGTCCAGGGAAGACATGGCTTGGCAGTTCGGGCTGGACTGTTCCCATGAGGCACAGGGTCAGACTGATTTGCATATGGCCATGTCTGAACTGGGGTGGCAGAGTGGGCTAAAGAACGGTGATGGATTAAACCCAGATCAGTTGACTGGGGGTGAGTGCTTGCAATGTTCAACACTCCGTCCATCATTTCCTTTGTTTTTTGCTTTGTTCGCCATAAGTTGGCAGGGTATGCTCAGACGTGAGTCCCTTGCTCACTTTGCCACTGGATTCAAGCAAGCCTGGCTGAAGACGGCTGTAATGCCAGAAACCGGTCCTAGGAAGCTTGTTTCCGGTCCAGGGAAGACATGGCTTGGCAGTTCGGGCTGGACTGTTCCCATGAGGCACAGGGTCAGACTGATTTGCATATGGACATTTCTGAACTGGGGTGGCAGAGTGGGTTAAAGAACGGTGATGGATTAAACCCAGATCAGTTGACTGGGGGTGAGTGCTTGCAATGTTCAACACTCCGTCCATCATTTCCTTTGGTTTTTGCTTTGTTTGCCATAAGTTGGCAGGGTATGCTCAGACGTGAGTCCCTTGCTCACTTTGCCACTGGATTCAAGCAAGCCTGGCTGAAGACGGCTGAAATGTCAGAAACCGGTCCTAGGAAGCTTGTTTCCGGTCCAGGGAAGACATGGTTTGGCAGTTCGGGCTGGACTGTTCCCATGAGGCACAGGGTCAGACGTATTTCCATATGGCCATGTCTGAACTGGGGTGGCAGAGTGGGCTAAAGAACGGTGATAGATTAAACCCAGATCAGTTGATTGGGGGTGAGTGCTTGCAATGTTCAACACTCCGTCCATCATTTCCTTTGGTTTTTGCTTTGTGCGCCATAAGTTGGCAGGGTATGCTCAGACGTGAGTCCCTTGCTCACTTTGCCACTGGATTCAAGCAAGCCTGGCTGAAGACGGCTGAAATGCCAGAAACCGGTCCTAGGAAGCTTGTTTCCGGTCCAGGGAAGACATGGCTTGGCAGTTCGGGCTGGACTGTTCCCATGAGGCACAGGGTCAGACTGATTTGCATATGGCCATGTCTGAACTGGGGTGGCAGAGTGGGCTAAAGAATGGTGATGGATTAAACCCAGATCAGTTGACTGGGAGTGAGTGCTTGCAATGTTCAACACTCCGTCCATCATTTCCTTTGGTTTTTGCTTTGTTCGCCATAAGTTGGCAGGGTATGCTCAGACGTGAGTCCCTTGCTCACTTTGCCACTGGATTCAAGCAAGCCTGGCTGAAGACGGCTGAAATGCCAGAAACCGGTCCTAGGAAGCTTGTTTCCAGTCCAGGGACGAAATGGCTTGGCAGTTCGGGCTGGACTGTTCCCATGAGGCACAGGGTCAGTGAGTGCTTGCAATGTTCAACACTCCGTCCATCATTTCCTTTGGTTTTTGCTTTGTTCGCCATAAGTTGGCAGGGTATGCTCAGACGTGAGTCCCTTGCTCACTTTGCCACTGGATTCAAGCAAGCCGGGCTGAAGACGGCTGTAATGCCAGAAACCGGTCCTAGGAAGCTTGTTTCCGGTCCAGGGAAGACATGGCTTGGCAGTTCGGGCTGGACTGTTCCCATGAGGCACAGGGTCAGACTGATTTGCATATGGACATTTCTGAACTGGGGTGGCAGAGTGGGCTAAAGAACGGTGATGGATTAAACCCAGATCAGTTGACTGGGGGTGAGTGCTTGCAATGTTCAACACTCCGTCCATCATTTCCTTTGGTTTTTGCTTTGTTTGCCATAAGTTGGCAGGGTATGCTCAGACGTGAGTCCCTTGCTCACTTTGCCACTGGATTCAAGCAAGCCTGGCTGAAGACGGCTGAAATGTCAGAAACCGGTCCTAGGAAGCTTGTTTCCGGTCCAGGGAAGACATGGTTTGGCAGTTCGGGCTGGACTGTTCCCATGAGGCACAGGGTCAGACTGATTTCCATATGGCCATGTCTGAACTGGGGTGGCAGAGTGGGCTAAAGAACGGTGATAGATTAAACCCAGATCAGTTGATTGGGGGTGAGTGCTTGCAATGTTCAACACTCCGTCCATCATTTCCTTTGGTTTTTGCTTTGTTCGCCATAAGTTGGCAGGGTATGCTCAGACGTGAGTCCCTTGCTCACTTTGCCACTGGATTCAAGCAAGCCTGGCTGAAGACGGCTGAAATGCCAGAAACCGGTCCTAGGAAGCTTGTTTCCGGTCCAGGGAAGACATGGCTTGGCAGTTCGGGCTGGACTGTTCCCATGAGGCACAGGGTCAGACTGATTTGCATATGGCCATGTCTGAACTGGGGTGGCAGAGTGGGCTAAAGAATGGTGATGGATTAAACCCAGATCAGTTGACTGGGAGTGAGTGCTTGCAATGTTCAACACTCCGTCCATCATTTCCTTTGGTTTTTGCTTTGTTCGCCATAAGTTGGCAGGGTATGCTCAGACGTGAGTCCCTTGCTCACTTTGCCACTGGATTCAAGCAAGCCTGGCTGAAGACGGCTGAAATGCCAGAAACCGGTCCTAGGAAGCTTGTTTCCAGTCCAGGGACGAAATGGCTTGGCAGTTCGGGCTGGACTGTTCCCATGAGGCACAGGGTCAGACTGATTTCCATATGGCCATGTCTGAACTGGGGTGGCAGAGTGGGATAAAGAACGGTGATAGATTAAACCCAGATCAGTTGATTGGGGGTGAGTGCTTGCAATGTTCAACACTCCGTCCATCATTTCCTTTGGTTTTTGCTTTGTTCGCCATAAGTTGGCAGGGTATGCTCAGACGTGAGTCCCTTGCTCACTTTGCCACTGGATTCAAGCAAGCCTGGCTGAAGACGGCTGAAATGCCAGAAACCGGTCCTAGGAAGCTTGTTTCCGGTCCAGGGAAGACATGGCTTGGCAGTTCGGGCTGGACTGTTCCCATGAGGCACAGGGTCAGACTGATTTGCATATGGCCATGTCTGAACTGGGGTAGCAGAGTGGGCTAAAGAACGGTGATGGATTAAACCCAGATCAGTTGACTGGGGGTGAGTGCTTGCAATGTTCAACACTCCGTCCATCATTTCCTTTGGTTTTTGCTTTGTTCGCCATAAGTTGGCAGGGTATGCTCAGACGTGAGTCCCTTGCTCACTTTGCCACTGGATTCAAGCAAGCCTGGCTGAAATGCCAGAAAACGGTCCTAGGAAGCTTGTTTCTGGTCCAGGGAAGACTTGGCTTGGCAGTTCGGGCTGGACTGTTCCCATGAGGCACAGGGTCAGACTGATTTGCATATGGCCATGTCTGAACTGGGGTGGCAGAGTGGGCTAAAGAACGGTGATGGATTAAACCCAGATCAGTTGACTGGGGGTGAGTGCTTGCAATGTTCAACACTCCGTCCATCATTTCCTTTGGTTTTTGCTTTGTTCGCCATAAGTTGGCAGGGTATGCTCAGACGTGAGTCCCTTGCTCACTTTGCCACTGGATTCAAGCAAGCCTGGCTGAAGACGGCTGTAATGCCAGAAACCGGTCCTAGGAAGCTTGTTTCCGGACCAGGGAAGACATGGCTTGGCAGTTCGGGCTGGACTGTTCCCATGAGGCACAGGGTCAGACTGATTTGCATATGGCCATTTCTGAACTGGGGTGGCAGAGTGGGCTAAAGAACGGTGATGGATTAAACCCAGATCAGTTGACTGGGGGTGAGTGCTTGCAATGTTCAACACTCCGTCCATCATTTCCTTTGGTTTTTGCTTTGTTTGCCATAAGTTGGCAGGGTATGCTCAGACGTGAGTCCCTTGCTCACTTTGCCACTGGATTCAAGAAAGCCTGGCTGAATTGCCAGAAACCGGTCCTAGGAAGCTTGTTTCCGGTCCAGGGAAGACATGGCTTGGCAGTTCGGGCTGGACTGTTCCCATGAGGCACAGGGTCAGACTGATTTGCATATGGCCATGTCTGAACTGGGGTGGCAGAGTGGGCTAAAGAACGGTGATGGATTAAACCCAGATCAGTTGACTGGGGGTGAGTGCTTGCAATGTTCAACACTCCGTCCATCATTTCCTTTGGTTTTTGCTATGTTAGCCATAAATTGGCAGGGTATGCCCAGACGTGAGTCCCTTGCTCACTTTGCCACTGGATTCAAGCAAGCCTGGCTGAAGACGGCTGAAATGCCAGAAACCGGTCCTAGGAAGCTTGTTTCCGGTCCAGGGAAGACATGGTTTGGCAGTTCGGGCTGGACTGTTCCCATGAGGCACAGGGTCAGACTGATTTGCATATGGCCATGTCTGAACTGCGGTGGCAGAGTGGGCTAAAGAACGGTGATGGATTAAACCCAGATCAGTTGACTGGGGGTGAGTGCTTGCAATGTTCAACACTCCGTCCATCATTTCCTTTGGTTTTTGCTTTGTTCGCCATAAGTTGGCAGGGTATGCTCAGACGTGAGTCCCTTTCTCACTTTGCCACTGGATTCAAGCAAGCCTGGCTGAAGGCGGCTGAAATGCCAGAAACCGGTCCTAGGAAGCTTGTTTCCGGTCCAGGGAAGACATGGCTTGGCAGTTCGGGCTGGACTGTTCCCATGAGGCACAGGGTCAGACTGATTTGCATGTGGCCATGTCTGAACTGGGGTGGCAGAGTGGGCTAAAGGACGGTGATGGATTAAACCCAGATCAGTTGATTGGGGGTGAGTGCTTGCAATGTTCAACACTCCGTCCATCATTTCCTTTGGTTTTTGCTTTGTTCGCCATAAGTTGGCAGGGTATGCTCAGACGTGAGTCCCTTGCTCACTTTGCCACTGGATTCAAGCCAGCCTGGCTGAAGACGGCTGAAATGCCAGAAACCGGTCCTAGGAAGCTTGTTTTCGGTCCAGGGAAGACATGGCTTGGCAGTTCGGGCTGGACTGTTCCCATGAGGCACAGGGTCAGACTGATTTGCATATGGCCATGTCTGAACTGGGGTGGCAGAGTGGGCTAAAGAACGGTGATGGATTAAACCCAGATCAGTTGACTAGGGGTGAGTGCTTGCAATGTTCAACACTCTGTCCATCATTTCCTTTGGTTTTTGCTTTGTTTGCCATAAGTTGGCAGGGTATGCTCAGACGTGAGTCCCTTGCTCGCTTTGCCACTGGATTCAAGCAAGCCTGGCTGAAGACAGCTGAAATGCCAGAAACCGGTCCTAGGAAGCTTGTTTCCGGTCCAGGGAAGACATGGCTTGGCAGTTCGGGCTGGACTGTTCCCATGAGGCACAGGGTCAGACTGATTTGCATATGGCCATGTCTGAACTGGGGTGGCAGAGTGGGCTAAAGAACGGTGATGGATTAAACCCAGATCAGTTGACTGGGGGTGAGTGCTTGCAATGTTCAACACTCCGTTCATCATTTCCTTTGGTTTTTGCTTTGTTCGCCATAAGTTGGCAGGGTATGCTCAGACGTTAGTCCCTTGCTCACTTTGCCACTGGATTCAAGCAAGCCTGGCTGAAGACGGCTGAAATGCCAGAAACCGGTCCTAGGAAGCTTGTTTCCGGTCCAGGGAAGACATGGCTTGGCAGTTCGGGCTGGACTGTTCCCATGAGGCACAGGGTCAGACTTATTTGCATATGGCCATGTCTGAACTGGGGTGGCAGAGTGGGCTAAAGAACGGTGATGGATTAAACCCAGATCAGTAGACTGGGGGTGAGTGCTTGCAATGTTCAACACTTCGTCCATCATTTCCTTTGGTTTTTGCTTTGTTCGCCATAAGTTGGCAGGGTATGCTCAGACGTGAGTCCCTTGCTCACTTTGTCACTGGATTCAAGGAAGCCTGGATGAAGATGGCTGAAATGCCAAAAACCGGTCCTAGTAAGCTTGTTTCCGGACCAGGGAAGACATGGCTTGGCAGTTCGGGCTGGACTGTTCCTATGAGGCACAGGGTCAGACTGATTTGCAAATGGCCATGTCTGAACTGGGGTGGCAGAGTGGGCTAAAGAACAGTGATGGATTAAACCCAGATCAGTTGACTGGGGGTGAGTGCTTGCAATGTTCAACACTCCGTCCATCATTTCCTTTGGTTTTGCTTTGTTCGCCTAAGTTGGCAGGGTATGCTCAGACGTGAGTCCCTTGCTCACTTTGCCACTGGACTCAAGCAAGCCTGGCAGAAGACGGCTGAAATGCCAGAAACCGGTCCTAGGAAGCTTGGTTCCGGTCCCGGGAAGACATGGCTTGGCAGTTCGGGCTGGACTGTTCCCATGAGGCACAGGGTCAGACTGATTTGCATATGGCCATGTCTGAACTGGGGTGGCAGAGTGGGCTAAAGAACGGTGATGGATTAAACCCAGATCAGTTGACTGGGGGTGAGTGCTTGCAATGTTCAACACTCCGTCCATCATTTCCTTTGGTTTTTGCTTTGTTTGCCATAAGTTGGCAGAGTATGCTCAGACGTGAGTCCCTTTCTCACTTTGCCACTGGATTCAAGCAAGCCTGGCTGAAGGCGGCTGAAATGCCAGAAACCGGTCCTAGGAAGCTTGTTTCCGGTCCAGGGAAGATATGGCTTGGCAGTTCGGGCTGGACTGTTCCCATGAGGCACAGGGTCAGACTGATTTGCATATGGCCATGTCTGAACTGGGGTGGCAGAGTGGGCTAAAGGACGGTGATGGATTAAACCCAGATCAGTTGATTGGGGGTGAGTGCTTGCAATGTTCAACACTCCGTCCATCATTTCCTTTCGTTTTTGCTTTGTTCGCCATAAGTTGGCATGGTATGCTCAGACGTGAGTCCCTTGCTCACTTTGCCACTGGATTCAAGCCAGCCTGGCTGAAGACGGCTGAAATGCCAGAAACCGGTCCTAGGAAGCTTGTTTCCGGTCCAGGGAAGACATGGCTTGGCAGTTCGGGCTGGACTGTTCCCATGAGGCACAGGGTCAGACTGATTTGCATATGGCCATGTCTGAACTGGGGTAGCAGAGTGGGCTAAAGAACTGTGATGGATTAAACCCAGATCAGTTGACTGGGGGTGAGTGCTTGCAATGTTCAACACTCCGTCCATCATTTCCTTTGGTTTTTGCTTTGTTCGCCATAAGTTGGCAGGGTATGCTCAGACGTGAGTCCCTTGCTCACTTTGCCACTGGATTCAAGCAAGCCTGGCTGAAATGCCAGAAACCGGTCCTAGGAAGCTTGTTTCTGGTCCAGGGAAGACATGGCTTGGCAGTTCGGGCTGGACTGTTCCCATGAGGCACAGGGTCAGACTGATTTGCATATGGCCATGTCTGAACTGGGGTGGCAGAGTGGGCTAAAGAACGGTGATGGATTAAACCCAGATCAGTTGACTGGGGGTGAGTGCTTGCAATGTTCAACACTCCGTCCATCATTTCCTTTGTTTTTTGCTTTGTTCGCCATAAGTTGGCAGGGTATGCTCAGACGTGAGTCCCTTGCTCACTTTGCCACTGGATTCAAGCAAGCCTGGCTGAAGACGGCTGTAATGCCAGAAACCGGTCCTAGGAAGCTTGTTTCCGGTCCAGGGAAGACATGGCTTGGCAGTTCGGGCTGGACTGTTCCCATGAGGCACAGGGTCAGACTGATTTGCATATGGACATTTCTGAACTGGGGTGGCAGAGTGGGTTAAAGAACGGTGATGGATTAAACCCAGATCAGTTGACTGGGGGTGAGTGCTTGCAATGTTCAACACTCCGTCCATCATTTCCTTTGGTTTTTGCTTTGTTTGCCATAAGTTGGCAGGGTATGCTCAGACGTGAGTCCCTTGCTCACTTTGCCACTGGATTCAAGCAAGCCTGGCTGAAGACGGCTGAAATGTCAGAAACCGGTCCTAGGAAGCTTGTTTCCGGTCCAGGGAAGACATGGTTTGGCAGTTCGGGCTGGACTGTTCCCATGAGGCACAGGGTCAGACGTATTTCCATATGGCCATGTCTGAACTGGGGTGGCAGAGTGGGCTAAAGAACGGTGATAGATTAAACCCAGATCAGTTGATTGGGGGTGAGTGCTTGCAATGTTCAACACTCCGTCCATCATTTCCTTTGGTTTTTGCTTTGTGCGCCATAAGTTGGCAGGGTATGCTCAGACGTGAGTCCCTTGCTCACTTTGCCACTGGATTCAAGCAAGCCTGGCTGAAGACGGCTGAAATGCCAGAAACCGGTCCTAGGAAGCTTGTTTCCGGTCCAGGGAAGACATGGCTTGGCAGTTCGGGCTGGACTGTTCCCATGAGGCACAGGGTCAGACTGATTTGCATATGGCCATGTCTGAACTGGGGTGGCAGAGTGGGCTAAAGAATGGTGATGGATTAAACCCAGATCAGTTGACTGGGAGTGAGTGCTTGCAATGTTCAACACTCCGTCCATCATTTCCTTTGGTTTTTGCTTTGTTCGCCATAAGTTGGCAGGGTATGCTCAGACGTGAGTCCCTTGCTCACTTTGCCACTGGATTCAAGCAAGCCTGGCTGAAGACGGCTGAAATGCCAGAAACCGGTCCTAGGAAGCTTGTTTCCAGTCCAGGGACGAAATGGCTTGGCAGTTCGGGCTGGACTGTTCCCATGAGGCACAGGGTCAGTGAGTGCTTGCAATGTTCAACACTCCGTCCATCATTTCCTTTGGTTTTTGCTTTGTTCGCCATAAGTTGGCAGGGTATGCTCAGACGTGAGTCCCTTGCTCACTTTGCCACTGGATTCAAGCAAGCCGGGCTGAAGACGGCTGTAATGCCAGAAACCGGTCCTAGGAAGCTTGTTTCCGGTCCAGGGAAGACATGGCTTGGCAGTTCGGGCTGGACTGTTCCCATGAGGCACAGGGTCAGACTGATTTGCATATGGACATTTCTGAACTGGGGTGGCAGAGTGGGCTAAAGAACGGTGATGGATTAAACCCAGATCAGTTGACTGGGGGTGAGTGCTTGCAATGTTCAACACTCCGTCCATCATTTCCTTTGGTTTTTGCTTTGTTTGCCATAAGTTGGCAGGGTATGCTCAGACGTGAGTCCCTTGCTCACTTTGCCACTGGATTCAAGCAAGCCTGGCTGAAGACGGCTGAAATGTCAGAAACCGGTCCTAGGAAGCTTGTTTCCGGTCCAGGGAAGACATGGTTTGGCAGTTCGGGCTGGACTGTTCCCATGAGGCACAGGGTCAGACTGATTTCCATATGGCCATGTCTGAACTGGGGTGGCAGAGTGGGCTAAAGAACGGTGATAGATTAAACCCAGATCAGTTGATTGGGGGTGAGTGCTTGCAATGTTCAACACTCCGTCCATCATTTCCTTTGGTTTTTGCTTTGTTCGCCATAAGTTGGCAGGGTATGCTCAGACGTGAGTCCCTTGCTCACTTTGCCACTGGATTCAAGCAAGCCTGGCTGAAGACGGCTGAAATGCCAGAAACCGGTCCTAGGAAGCTTGTTTCCGGTCCAGGGAAGACATGGCTTGGCAGTTCGGGCTGGACTGTTCCCATGAGGCACAGGGTCAGACTGATTTGCATATGGCCATGTCTGAACTGGGGTGGCAGAGTGGGCTAAAGAATGGTGATGGATTAAACCCAGATCAGTTGACTGGGAGTGAGTGCTTGCAATGTTCAACACTCCGTCCATCATTTCCTTTGGTTTTTGCTTTGTTCGCCATAAGTTGGCAGGGTATGCTCAGACGTGAGTCCCTTGCTCACTTTGCCACTGGATTCAAGCAAGCCTGGCTGAAGACGGCTGAAATGCCAGAAACCGGTCCTAGGAAGCTTGTTTCCAGTCCAGGGACGAAATGGCTTGGCAGTTCGGGCTGGACTGTTCCCATGAGGCACAGGGTCAGACTGATTTCCATATGGCCATGTCTGAACTGGGGTGGCAGAGTGGGATAAAGAACGGTGATAGATTAAACCCAGATCAGTTGATTGGGGGTGAGTGCTTGCAATGTTCAACACTCCGTCCATCATTTCCTTTGGTTTTTGCTTTGTTCGCCATAAGTTGGCAGGGTATGCTCAGACGTGAGTCCCTTGCTCACTTTGCCACTGGATTCAAGCAAGCCTGGCTGAAGACGGCTGAAATGCCAGAAACCGGTCCTAGGAAGCTTGTTTCCGGTCCAGGGAAGACATGGCTTGGCAGTTCGGGCTGGACTGTTCCCATGAGGCACAGGGTCAGACTGATTTGCATATGGCCATGTCTGAACTGGGGTAGCAGAGTGGGCTAAAGAACGGTGATGGATTAAACCCAGATCAGTTGACTGGGGGTGAGTGCTTGCAATGTTCAACACTCCGTCCATCATTTCCTTTGGTTTTTGCTTTGTTCGCCATAAGTTGGCAGGGTATGCTCAGACGTGAGTCCCTTGCTCACTTTGCCACTGGATTCAAGCAAGCCTGGCTGAAATGCCAGAAAACGGTCCTAGGAAGCTTGTTTCTGGTCCAGGGAAGACTTGGCTTGGCAGTTCGGGCTGGACTGTTCCCATGAGGCACAGGGTCAGACTGATTTGCATATGGCCATGTCTGAACTGGGGTGGCAGAGTGGGCTAAAGAACGGTGATGGATTAAACCCAGATCAGTTGACTGGGGGTGAGTGCTTGCAATGTTCAACACTCCGTCCATCATTTCCTTTGGTTTTTGCTTTGTTCGCCATAAGTTGGCAGGGTATGCTCAGACGTGAGTCCCTTGCTCACTTTGCCACTGGATTCAAGCAAGCCTGGCTGAAGACGGCTGTAATGCCAGAAACCGGTCCTAGGAAGCTTGTTTCCGGACCAGGGAAGACATGGCTTGGCAGTTCGGGCTGGACTGTTCCCATGAGGCACAGGGTCAGACTGATTTGCATATGGCCATTTCTGAACTGGGGTGGCAGAGTGGGCTAAAGAACGGTGATGGATTAAACCCAGATCAGTTGACTGGGGGTGAGTGCTTGCAATGTTCAACACTCCGTCCATCATTTCCTTTGGTTTTTGCTTTGTTTGCCATAAGTTGGCAGGGTATGCTCAGACGTGAGTCCCTTGCTCACTTTGCCACTGGATTCAAGAAAGCCTGGCTGAATTGCCAGAAACCGGTCCTAGGAAGCTTGTTTCCGGTCCAGGGAAGACATGGCTTGGCAGTTCGGGCTGGACTGTTCCCATGAGGCACAGGGTCAGACTGATTTGCATATGGCCATGTCTGAACTGGGGTGGCAGAGTGGGCTAAAGAACGGTGATGGATTAAACCCAGATCAGTTGACTGGGGGTGAGTGCTTGCAATGTTCAACACTCCGTCCATCATTTCCTTTGGTTTTTGCTATGTTAGCCATAAATTGGCAGGGTATGCCCAGACGTGAGTCCCTTGCTCACTTTGCCACTGGATTCAAGCAAGCCTGGCTGAAGACGGCTGAAATGCCAGAAACCGGTCCTAGGAAGCTTGTTTCCGGTCCAGGGAAGACATGGTTTGGCAGTTCGGGCTGGACTGTTCCCATGAGGCACAGGGTCAGACTGATTTGCATATGGCCATGTCTGAACTGCGGTGGCAGAGTGGGCTAAAGAACGGTGATGGATTAAACCCAGATCAGTTGACTGGGGGTGAGTGCTTGCAATGTTCAACACTCCGTCCATCATTTCCTTTGGTTTTTGCTTTGTTCGCCATAAGTTGGCAGGGTATGCTCAGACCTGAGTCCCTTGCTCACTTTGCCACTGGATTCAAGCAAGCCTGGCTGAAATGCCAGAAACCGGTCCTAGGAAGCTTGTTTCTGGTCCAGGGAAGACATGGCTTGGCAGTTCGGGCTGGACTGTTCCCATGAGGCACAGGGTCAGACTGATTTGCATTTGGCCATGTCTGAACTGGGGTGGCAGAGTGGGCTAAAGAACGGTGATGGATTAAACCCAGATCAGTTGACTGGGGGTGAGTGCTTGCAATGTTCAACACTCCGTCCATCATTTCCTTTGGTTTTTGCTTTGTTCGCCATAAGTTGGCAGGGTATGCTCAGACGTGAGTCCCTTGCTCACTTTGCCACTGGATTCAAGCAAGCCTGGCTGAAGACGGCTGTAATGCCAGAAACCGGTCCTAGGAAGCTTGTTTCCGGTCCAGGGAAGACATGGCTTGGCAGTTCGGGCTGGACTGTTCCCATAAGGCACAGGGTCAGACTGATTTGCATATGGACATTTCTGAACTGGGGTGGCAGAGTGGGCTAAAGAACGGTGATGGATTAAACCCAGATCAGTTGACTGGGGGTGAGTGCTTGCAATGTTCAACACTCCGTCCATCATTTCCTTTGGTTTTTGCTTTGTTTGCCATAAGTTGGCAGGGTATGCTCAGACGTGAGTCCCTTGCTCACTTTGCCACTGGATTCAAGCAAGCCTGGCTGAAGACGGCTGAAATGTCAGAAACCGGTCCTAGGAAGCTTGTTTCCGGTCCAGGGAAGACATGGTTTGGCAGTTCGGGCTGGACTGTTCCCATGAGGCACAGGGTCAGACTGATTTCCATATGGCCATGTCTGAACTGGGGTGGCAGAGTGGGCTAAAGAACGGTGATAGATTAAACCCAGATCAGTTGATTGGGGGTGAGTGCTTGCAATGTTCAACACTCCGTCCATCATTTCCTTTGGTTTTTGCTTTGTTCGCCATAAGTTGGCAGGGTATGCTCAGACGTGAGTCCCTTGCTCACTTTGCCACTGGATTCAAGCAAGCCTGGCTGAATACGGCTGAAATGCCAGAAACCGGTCCTAGGAAGCTTGTTTCCGGTCCAGGGAAGACATGGCTTGGCAGTTCGGGCTGGACTGTTCCCATGAGGCACAGGGTCAGACTGATTTGCATATGGCCATGTCTGAACTGGGGTGGCAGAGTGGGCTAAAGAATGGTGATGGATTAAACCCAGATCAGTTGACTGGGAGTGAGTGCTTGCAATGTTCAACACTCCGTCCATCATTTCCTTTGGTTTTTGCTTTGTTCGCCATAAGTTGGCAGGGTATGCTCAGACGTGAGTCCCTTGCTCACTTTGCCACTGGATTCAAGCAAGCCTGGCTGAAGACGGCTGAAATGCCAGAAACCGGTCCTAGGAAGCTTGTTTCCAGTCCAGGGACGAAATGGCTTGGCAGTTCGGGCTGGACTGTTCCCATGAGGCACAGGGTCAGACTGATTTCCATATGGCCATGTCTGAACTGGGGTGGCAGAGTGGGATAAAGAACGGTGATAGATTAAACCCAGATCAGTTGATTGGGGGTGAGTGCTTGCAATGTTCAACACTCCGTCCATCATTTCCTTTGGTTTTTGCTTTGTTCGCCATAAGTTGGCAGGGTATGCTCAGACGTGAGTCCCTTGCTCACTTTGCCACTGGATTCAAGCAAGCCTGGCTGAAGACGGCTGAAATGCCAGAAACCGGTCCTAGGAAGCTTGTTTCCGGTCCAGGGAAGACATGGCTTGGCAGTTCGGGCTGGACTGTTCCCATGAGGCACAGGGTCAGACTGATTTGCATATGGCCATGTCTGAACTGGGGTAGCAGAGTGGGCTAAAGAACGGTGATGGATTAAACCCAGATCAGTTGACTGGGGGTGAGTGCTTGCAATGTTCAACACTCCGTCCATCATTTCCTTTGGTTTTTGCTTTGTTCGCCATAAGTTGGCAGGGTATGCTCAGACGTGAGTCCCTTGCTCACTTTGCCACTGGATTCAAGCAAGCCTGGCTGAAATGCCAGAAAACGGTCCTAGGAAGCTTGTTTCTGGTCCAGGGAAGACTTGGCTTGGCAGTTCGGGCTGGACTGTTCCCATGAGGCACAGGGTCAGACTGATTTGCATATGGCCATGTCTGAACTGGGGTGGCAGAGTGGGCTAAAGAACGGTGATGGATTAAACCCAGATCAGTTGACTGGGGGTGAGTGCTTGCAATGTTCAACACTCCGTCCATCATTTCCTTTGGTTTTTGCTTTGTTCGCCATAAGTTGGCAGGGTATGCTCAGACGTGAGTCCCTTGCTCACTTTGCCACTGGATTCAAGCAAGCCTGGCTGAAGACGGCTGTAATGCCAGAAACCGGTCCTAGGAAGCTTGTTTCCGGACCAGGGAAGACATGGCTTGGCAGTTCGGGCTGGACTGTTCCCATGAGGCACAGGGTCAGACTGATTTGCATATGGCCATTTCTGAACTGGGGTGGCAGAGTGGGCTAAAGAACGGTGATGGATTAAACCCAGATCAGTTGACTGGGGGTGAGTGCTTGCAATGTTCAACACTCCGTCCATCATTTCCTTTGGTTTTTGCTTTGTTTGCCATAAGTTGGCAGGGTATGCTCAGACGTGAGTCCCTTGCTCACTTTGCCACTGGATTCAAGCAAGCCTGGCTGAAGACGGCTGATATGTCAGAAACCGGTCCTAGGAAGCTTGTTTCCGGTCCAGGGAAGACATGGTTTGGCAGTTCGGGCTGGACTGTTCCCATGAGGCACAGGGTCAGACTGATTTGCATATGGCCATGTCTGAACTGCGGTGGCAGAGTGGGCTAAAGAACGGTGATGGATTAAACCCAGATCAGTTGACTGGGGGTGAGTGCTTGCAATGTTCAACACTCCGTCCATCATTTCCTTTGGTTTTTGTTTTGTTCGCCATAAATTGGCAGGGTATGCTCAGACGTAAGTCCCTTGCTCACTTTGCCACTGGATTCAAGCAAGCCTGGCTGAAGACGGCTGAAATGCCAGAAACCGGTCCTAGGAAGCTTGTTTCCGGTCCAGGGAAGACATGGATTTGTTAGTTCGGGACGGACTGTTTCCATGAGGAACAGGGTCAGACTGATTTGCATATAGCCATGTCTGAACTGGGGTGGCAGAGTGGGCTAAAGAACAGTGATGGATTAAACCCAGATCAGTTGACTGGGGTTGAGTGCTTGCAATGTTCAACACTCCGTTCATCATTTCCTTTGGTTTTTGCTTTGTTCGCCATAAGTTGGCAGGGTATGCTCAGACGTGAGTCCCTTGCTCACTTTGCCACTGGATTCAAGAAAGCCTGGCTGAATTGCCAGAAACCGGTCCTAGGAAGCTTGTTTCCGGTCCAGGGAAGACATGGCTTGGCAGTTCGGGCTGGACTGTTCCCATGAGGCACAGGGTCAGACTGATTTGCATATGGCCATGTCTGAACTGGGGTGGCAGAGTGGGCTAAAGAACGGTGATGGATTAAACCCAGATCAGTTGACTGGGGGTGAGTGCTTGCAATGTTCAACACTCCGTCCATCATTTCCTTTGGTTTTTGCTATGTTAGCCATAAATTGGCAGGGTATGCCCAGACGTGAGTCCCTTGCTCACTTTGCCACAGGATTCAAGCAAGCCTGGCTGAAGACGGCTGAAATGCCAGAAACCGGTCCTAGGAAGCTTGTTTCCGGTCCAGGGAAGACATGGCTTGGCAGTTCGGGCTGGACTGTTCCCATGAGGCACAGGGTCAGACTGATTTGCATATGGCCATGTCTGAACTGGGGTGGCAGAGTGGGCTAAAGAACGGTGATGGATTAAACCCAGATCAGTTGACTGGGGGTGAGTGCTTGCAATGTTCAACACTCCGTCCATCATTTTCTTTGGTTTTTGCTTTGTTCGCCATAAGTTGGCAGGGTATGCTCAGACGTGAGTCCCTTGCTCACTTTGCCACTGGATTCAAGCAAGCCTGGCTGAAGACGGCTGTAATGCCAGAAACCGGTCCTAGGAAGCTTGTTTCCGGTCCAGGGAAGACATGGCTTGGCAGTTCGGGCTGGACTGTTCCCATGAGGCGCAGGGTCAGACTGATTTGCATATGGCCATGTCTGAACTAGGGTGGCAGAGTGGGCTAAAGAACGGTAATGGATTAAACCCAGATCAGTTGACTGGGGGTGAGTGCTTGCAATGTTCAACACTCCGTCCATCATTTCCTTTGGTTTTTGCTTTGTTTGCCATAAATTGGCAGGGTATGCTCAGACGTGAGTCCCTTGCTCACTTTGCCACTGGATTCAAGCAAGCCTGGCTGAAGACGGCTGAAATGCCAGAAACCGGTCCTAGGAAGCTTGTTTCCGGACCAGGGAAGACATGGCTTGGCAGTTCGGGCTGGACTGTTCCCATGAGGCACAGGGTCAGACTGATTTGCATATGGCCATGTCTGAACTGGGGTGGCAGAGTGGGCTAAAGAATGGTGATGGATTAAACCCAGATCAGTTGACTGGGAGTGAGTGCTTGCAATGTTCAACACTCCGTCCATCATGTCCTTTGGTTTTTGCTTTGTTCGCCATAAGTTGGCAGGGTATGCTCAGACGTGAGTCCCTTGCTCACTTTGCCACTGGATTCAAGCAAGCCTGGCTGAAGACGGCTGAAATGTCAGAAACCGGTCCTAGGAAGCTTGTTTCCGGTCCAGGGAAGACATGGTTTGGCAGTTCGGGCTGGACTGTTCCCATGAGGCACAGGGTCATACTGATTTGCATATGGCCATGTCTGAACTGCGGTGGCAGAGTGGGCTAAAGAACGGTGATGGATTAAACCCAGATCAGTTGACTGGGGGTGAGTGCTTGCAATGTTCAACACTCCGTCCATCATTTCCTTTGGTTTTTGTTTTGTTCGCCATAAATTGGCAGGGTATGCTCAGACTTGAGTCCCTTGCTCACTTTGCCACTGGATTCAAGCAAGCCTGGCTGAAGACGGCTGAAATGCCAGAAACCGGTCCTAGGAAGCTTGTTTCCGGTCCAGGGAAGACATGGCTTGGCAGTTCGGGCTGGACTGTTCCCATGAGGCACATGGTCAGACTGATTTGCATATGGCCATGTCTGAACTGGGGTGGCAGAGTGGGCTAAAGAACGGTGATGGATTAAACCCAGATCAGTTGACTGGGGGTGAGTGCTTGCAATGTTCAACACTCCGTCCATCATTTCCTTTGGTTTTTGCTTTGTTCGCCATAAGTTGGCAGGGTATGCTCAGACGTGAGTCCCTTACTCACTTTGCCACTGGATTCAAGCAAGCCTGGCTGAAGACGGCTGTAATGCCAGAAACCGGTCCTAGGAAGCTTGTTTCCGGTCCAGGGAAGACATGGCTTGGCAGTTCGGGCTGGACTGTTCCCATGAGGCACAGGGTCAGACTGATTTGCATATGGACATTTCTGAACTGGGGTGGCAGAGTGGGCTAAAGAACGGTGATGGATTAAACCCAGATCAGTTGACTGGGGGTGAGTGCTTGCAATGTTCAACACTCCGTCCATCATTTCCTTTGGTTTTTGCTTTGTTTGCCATAAGTTGGCAGGGTATGCTCAGACGTGAGTCCCTTGCTCACTTTGCCACTGGATTCAAGCAAGCCTGGCTGAAGACGGCTGAAATGTCAGAAACCGGTCCTAGGAAGCTTGTTTCCGGTCCAGGGAAGACATGGTTTGGCAGTTCGGGCTGGACTGTTCCCATGAGGCACAGGGTCAGACTGATTTGCATATGGCCATGTCTGAACTGCGGTGGCAGAGTGGGCTAAAGAACGGTGATGGATTAAACCCAGATCAGTTGACTGGGGGTGAGTGCTTGCAATGTTCAACACTCCGTCCATCATTTCCTTTGGTTTTTGTTTTGTTCGCCATAAATTGGCAGGGTATGCTCAGACGTAAGTCCCTTGCTCACTTTGCCACTGGATTCAAGCAAGCCTGGCTGAAGACGGCTGAAATGCCAGAAACCGGTCCTAGGAAGCTTGTTTCCGGTCCAGGGAAGACATGGCTTGGCAGTTCGGGCTGGACTGTTCCCATGAGGCACAGGGTCAGACTGATTTGCATATGGCCATGTCTGAACTGGGGTGGCAGAGTGGGCTAAAGAACGGTGATGGATTAAACCCAGATCAGTTGACTGGGGGTGAGTGCTTGCAATGTTCAACACTCCGTCCATCATTTCCTTTGGTTTTTGCTTTGTTCGCCATAAGTTGGCAGGGTATGCTCAGACGTGAGTCCCTTGCTCACTTTGCCACTGGATTCAAGCAAGCCTGGCTGAAATGCCAGAAAACGGTCCTAGGAAGCTTGTTTCTGGTCCAGGGAAGACTTGGCTTGGCAGTTCGGGCTGGACTGTTCCCATGAGGCACAGGGTCAGACTGATTTGCATATGGCCATGTCTGAACTGGGGTGGCAGAGTGGGCTAAAGAACGGTGATGGATTAAACCCAGATCAGTTGACTGGGGGTGAGTGCTTGCAATGTTCAACACTCCGTCCATCATTTCCTTTGGTTTTTGCTTTGTTCGCCATAAGTTGGCAGGGTATGCTCAGACGTGAGTCCCTTGCTCACTTTGCCACTGGATTCAAGCAAGCCTGGCTGAAGACGGCTGTAATGCCAGAAACCGGTCCTAGGAAGCTTGTTTCCGGACCAGGGAAGACATGGCTTGGCAGTTCGGGCTGGACTGTTCCCATGAGGCACAGGGTCAGACTGATTTGCATATGGCCATTTCTGAACTGGGGTGGCAGAGTGGGCTAAAGAACGGTGATGGATTAAACCCAGATCAGTTGACTGGGGGTGAGTGCTTGCAATGTTCAACACTCCGTCCATCATTTCCTTTGGTTTTTGCTTTGTTTGCCATAAGTTGGCAGGGTATGCTCAGACGTGAGTCCCTTGCTCACTTTGCCACTGGATTCAAGCAAGCCTGGCTGAAGACGGCTGATATGTCAGAAACCGGTCCTAGGAAGCTTGTTTCCGGTCCAGGGAAGACATGGTTTGGCAGTTCGGGCTGGACTGTTCCCATGAGGCACAGGGTCAGACTGATTTGCATATGGCCATGTCTGAACTGCGGTGGCAGAGTGGGCTAAAGAACGGTGATGGATTAAACCCAGATCAGTTGACTGGGGGTGAGTGCTTGCAATGTTCAACACTCCGTCCATCATTTCCTTTGGTTTTTGTTTTGTTCGCCATAAATTGGCAGGGTATGCTCAGACGTAAGTCCCTTGCTCACTTTGCCACTGGATTCAAGCAAGCCTGGCTGAAGACGGCTGAAATGCCAGAAACCGGTCCTAGGAAGCTTGTTTCCGGTCCAGGGAAGACATGGATTTGTTAGTTCGGGACGGACTGTTTCCATGAGGAACAGGGTCAGACTGATTTGCATATAGCCATGTCTGAACTGGGGTGGCAGAGTGGGCTAAAGAACAGTGATGGATTAAACCCAGATCAGTTGACTGGGGTTGAGTGCTTGCAATGTTCAACACTCCGTTCATCATTTCCTTTGGTTTTTGCTTTGTTCGCCATAAGTTGGCAGGGTATGCTCAGACGTGAGTCCCTTGCTCACTTTGCCACTGGATTCAAGAAAGCCTGGCTGAATTGCCAGAAACCGGTCCTAGGAAGCTTGTTTCCGGTCCATGGAAGACATGGCTTGGCAGTTCGGGCTGGACTGTTCCCATGAGGCACAGGGTCAGACTGATTTGCATATGGCCATGTCTGAACTGGGGTGGCAGAGTGGGCTAAAGAACGGTGATGGATTAAACCCAGATCAGTTGACTGGGGGTGAGTGCTTGCAATGTTCAACACTCCGTCCATCATTTCCTTTGGTTTTTGCTATGTTAGCCATAAATTGGCAGGGTATGCCCAGACGTGAGTCCCTTGCTCACTTTGCCACTGGATTCAAGCAAGCCTGGCTGAAGACGGCTGAAATGCCAGAAACCGGTCCTAGGAAGCTTGTTTCCGGTCCAGGGAAGACATGGCTTGGCAGTTCGGGCTGGACTGTTCCCATGAGGCACAGGGTCAGACTGATTTGCATATGGCCATGTCTGAACTGGGGTGGCAGAGTGGGCTAAAGAACGGTGATGGATTAAACCCAGATCAGTTGACTGGGGGTGAGTGCTTGCAATGTTCAACACTCCGTCCATCATTTTCTTTGGTTTTTGCTTTGTTCGCCATAAGTTGGCAGGGTATGCTCAGACGTGAGTCCCTTGCTCACTTTGCCACTGGATTCAAGCAAGCCTGGCTGAAGACGGCTGTAATGCCAGAAACCGGTCCTAGGAAGCTTGTTTCCGGTCCAGGGAAGACATGGCTTGGCAGTTCGGGCTGGACTGTTCCCATGAGGCGCAGGGTCAGACTGATTTGCATATGGCCATGTCTGAACTAGGGTGGCAGAGTGGGCTAAAGAACGGTAATGGATTAAACCCAGATCAGTTGACTGGGGGTGAGTGCTTGCAATGTTCAACACTCCGTCCATCATTTCCTTTGGTTTTTGCTTTGTTTGCCATAAATTGGCAGGGTATGCTCAGACGTGAGTCCCTTGCTCACTTTGCCACTGGATTCAAGCAAGCCTGGCTGAAGACGGCTGAAATGCCAGAAACCGGTCCTAGGAAGCTTGTTTCCGGACCAGGGAAGACATGGCTTGGCAGTTCGGGCTGGACTGTTCCCATGAGGCACAGGGTCAGACTGATTTGCATATGGCCATGTCTGAACTGGGGTGGCAGAGTGGGCTAAAGAATGGTGATGGATTAAACCCAGATCAGTTGACTGGGAGTGAGTGCTTGCAATGTTCAACACTCCGTCCATCATGTCCTTTGGTTTTTGCTTTGTTCGCCATAAGTTGGCAGGGTATGCTCAGACGTGAGTCCCTTGCTCACTTTGCCACTGGATTCAAGCAAGCCTGGCTGAAGACGGCTGAAATGTCAGAAACCGGTCCTAGGAAGCTTGTTTCCGGTCCAGGGAAGACATGGTTTGGCAGTTCGGGCTGGACTGTTCCCATGAGGCACAGGGTCAGACTGATTTGCATATGGCCATGTCTGAACTGCGGTGGCAGAGTGGGCTAAAGAACGGTGATGGATTAAACCCAGATCAGTTGACTGGGGGTGAGTGCTTGCAATGTTCAACACTCCGTCCATCATTTCCTTTGGTTTTTGTTTTGTTCGCCATAAATTGGCAGGGTATGCTCAGACTTGAGTCCCTTGCTCACTTTGCCACTGGATTCAAGCAAGCCTGGCTGAAGACGGCTGAAATGCCAGAAACCGGTCCTAGGAAGCTTGTTTCCGGTCCAGGGAAGACATGGCTTGGCAGTTCGGGCTGGACTGTTCCCATGAGGCACATGGTCAGACTGATTTGCATATGGCCATGTCTGAACTGGGGTGGCAGAGTGGGCTAAAGAACGGTGATGGATTAAACCCAGATCAGTTGACTGGGGGTGAGTGCTTGCAATGTTCAACACTCCGTCCATCATTTCCTTTGGTTTTTGCTTTGTTCGCCATAAGTTGGCAGGGTATGCTCAGACGTGAGTCCCTTACTCACTTTGCCACTGGATTCAAGCAAGCCTGGCTGAAGACGGCTGTAATGCCAGAAACCGGTCCTAGGAAGCTTGTTTCCGGTCCAGGGAAGACATGGCTTGGCAGTTCGGGCTGGACTGTTCCCATGAGGCACAGGGTCAGACTGATTTGCATATGGACATTTCTGAACTGGGGTGGCAGAGTGGGCTAAAGAACGGTGATGGATTAAACCCAGATCAGTTGACTGGGGGTGAGTGCTTGCAATGTTCAACACTCCGTCCATCATTTCCTTTGGTTTTTGCTTTGTTGCCATAAGTTGGCAGGGTATGCTCAGACGTGAGTCCCTTGCTCACTTTGCCACTGGATTCAAGCAAGCCTGGCTGAAGACGGCTGAAATGTCAGAAACCGGTCCTAGGAAGCTTGTTTCCGGTCCAGGGAAGACATGGTTTGGCAGTTCGGGCTGGACTGTTCCCATGAGGCACAGGGTCAGACTGATTTGCATATGGCCATGTCTGAACTGCGGTGGCAGAGTGGGCTAAAGAACGGTGATGGATTAAACCCAGATCAGTTGACTGGGGGTGAGTGCTTGCAATGTTCAACACTCCGTCCATCATTTCCTTTGGTTTTTGTTTTGTTCGCCATAAATTGGCAGGGTATGCTCAGACGTAAGTCCCTTGCTCACTTTGCCACTGGATTCAAGCAAGCCTGGCTGAAGACGGCTGAAATGCCAGAAACCGGTCCTAGGAAGCTTGTTTCCGGTCCAGGGAAGACATGGCTTGGCAGTTCGGGCTGGACTGTTCCCATGAGGCACAGGGTCAGACTGATTTGCATATGGCCATGTCTGAACTGGGGTGGCAGAGTGGGCTAAAGAACGGTGATGGATTAAACCCAGATCAGTTGACTGGGGGTGAGTGCTTGCAATGTTCAACACTCCGTCCATCATTTCCTTTGGTTTTTGCTTTGTTCGCCATAAGTTGGCAGGGTATGCTCAGACGTGAGTCCCTTGCTCACTTTGCCACTGGACTCAAGCAAGCCTGGCAGAAGACGGCTGAAATGCCAGAAACCGGTCCTAGGAAGCTTGGTTCCGGTCCCGGGAAGACATGGCTTGGCAGTTCGGGCTGGACTGTTCCCATGAGGCACAGGGTCAGACTGATTTGCATATGGCCATGTCTGAACTGGGGTGGCAGAGTGGGCTAAAGAACGGTGATGGATTAAACCCAGATCAGTTGACTAGGGGTGAGTGCTTGCAATGTTCAACACTCCGTCCATCATTTCCTTTGGTTTTTGCTTTGTTTGCCATAAGTTGGCAGGGTATGCTCAGACGTGAGTCCCTTGCTCGCTTTGCCACTGGATTCAAGCAAGCCTGGCTGAAGACGTCTGAAATGCCGGAAACCGGTCCTAGGAAGCTTGTTTCCGGTCCAGGGAAGACATGGCTTGGCAGTTCGGGCTGGACTGTTCCCATGAGGCACAGGGTCAGACTGATTTGCATATGGCCATGTCTGAACTGGGGTGGCAGAGTGGGCTAAAGAACGGTGATGGATTAAACCCAGATCAGTTGACTGGGGGTGAGTGCTTGCTATGTTCAACACTCCGTCCATCATTTCCTTTGGTTTTTGCTTTGTTCGCCATAAGTTGGCAGGGTATGCTCAGACGTGAGTCCCTTGCTCACTTTGCCACTGGATTCAAGCAAGCCTGGCTGAAGACGGCTGAACTGCCAGAAACCGGTCCTAGGAAGCTTGTTTCCGGTCCAGGGAAGACATGGCTTTGTTAGTTCGGGCTGGACTGATCCCATGAGGCACAGGGTCAGACTGATTTGCATATGGCCATGTCTGAACTGGGGTGGCAGAGTGGGCTAAAGAACGGTGATGGATTAAACCCAGATCAGTTGACTGGGGGTGAGTGCTTGCAATGTTTAACACTCCGTTCATCATTTCCTTTGGTTTTTGCTTTGTTCGCCATAAGTTGGCAGGGTATGCTCAGACGTGAGTCCCTTGCTCACTTTGCCACTGGATTCAAGCAAGCCTGGCTGAAGACGGCTGAAATGCCAGAAACCTGTCCTAGGAAGCTTGTTTCCGGTCCAGGGAAGACATGGCTTGGCAGTTCGGGCTGGACTGTTCCCATGAGGCACAGGGTCAGACTGATTTGCATATGGCCATGTCTGAACTAGGGTGGCAGAGTGGGCTAAAGAACGGTGATGGATTAAACCCAGATCAGTAGACTGGGGGTGAGTGCATGCAATGTTCAACACTTCGTCCATCATTTCCTTTGGTTTTTGCTTTGTTTGCCATAAGTTGGCAGGGTATGCTCAGACGTGAGTCCCTTGCTCACTTTGTCATTGGATTCAAGCAAGCCTGGCTGAAGATGGCTGAAATGCCAAAAACTGGTCCTAGGAAGCTTGTTTCCGGACCAGGGAAGACATGGCTTGGCAGTTCGGGCTGGACTGTTCCTATGAGGCACAGGGTCAGACTGATTTGCATATGGCCATGTCTAAACTGGGGTGGCATAGTGGGCTAAAGAACGGTGATGGATTAAACCCAGATCAGTTGACTGGGGGTGAGTGCTTGCAATGTTCAACACTCCGTCCATCATTTCCTTTGGTTTTTGCTTTGTTCACAATAAGTTGGCAGGGTATGCTCAGAAGTGAGTCCCTTGCTCACTTTGCTACTGGATTCATGCAAGCCTGGCTGAAGACGGCTGAAATGCCAGAAACCGGTCCTAGGAAGCTTGTTTTCGGTCCATGGAAGACATGGCTTGGCAGTTCGGGCTGGACTGTTCCCATGAGGCACAGGGTCAGACTGATTTGCAAATGGCCATGTCTGAACTGGGGTGGCAGAGTGGGCTAAAGAACAGTGATGGATTAAACCCAGATCAGTTGACTGGGGGTGAGTGCTTGCAATGTTCAACACTCCGTCCATCATTTCCTTTAGTTTTTGCTTTGTTCGCCATAAGTTGGCAGGGTATGCTCAGACGTGAGTCCCTTGCTCACTTTGCCACTGGATTCAAGCAAGCCTGGCTGAAGACGGCTGAAATGCCAGAAACCGGTCCTAGGAAGCTTGTTTCCGGTCCAGGGAAAACATGGCTTGGCAGTTCGGGCTGGATTGTTCCCATGAGGCACAGGGTCAGACTGATTTGCATATGGCCATGTCTGAACTGGGGTGGCAGAATGGGCTAAAGAACGGTGATGGATTAAACCCAGATCAGTTGACTGGGGGTGAGTGCTTGCAATGTTCAACACTCCGTCCATCATTTCCTTTGGTTTTTGCTTTGTTCGCCATAAGTTGGCAGGGTATGCTCAGACGTGAGTCCCTTGCTCACTTTGCCACTGGATTCAAGCAAGCCTGGCTGAAGACGGCTGTAATGCCAGAAACCGGTCCTAGGAAGCTTGTTTCCGGTCCAGGGAAGACATGGCTTGGCAGTTCGGGCTGGACTGTTCCCATGAGGCACAGGGTCAGACTGATTTGCATATGGACATTTCTGAACTGGGGTGGCAGAGTGGGCTAAAGAACGGTGATGGATTAAACCCAGATCAGTTGACTGGGGGTGAGTGCTTGCAATGTTCAACACTCCGTCCATCATTTCCTTTGGTTTTTGCTTTGTTTGCCATAAGTTGGCAGGGTATGCTCAGACGTGAGTCCCTTGCTCACTTTGCCACTGGATTCAAGCAAGCCTGGCTGAAGACGGCTGAAATGTCAGAAACCGGTCCTAGGAAGCTTGTTTCCGGTCCAGGGAAGACATGGTTTGGCAGTTCGGGCTGGACTGTTCCCATGAGGCACAGGGTCAGACTGATTTGCATATGGCCATGTCTGAACTGCGGTGGCAGAGTGGGCTTAAGAACGGTGATGGATTAAACCCAGATCGGTTGACTGGGGGTGAGTGCTTGCAATGTTCAACACTCCGTCCATCATTTCCTTTGGTTTTTGTTTTGTTCGCCATAAATTGGCAGGGTATGCTCAGACGTAAGTCCCTTGCTCACTTTGCCACTGGATTCAAGCAAGCCTGGCTGAAGACGGCTGAAATGCCAGAAACCGGTCCTAGGAAGCTTGTTTCCGGACCAGGGAAGACATGGCTTGGCAGTTCGGGCTGGACTGTTCCCATGAGGCACAGGGTCAGACTGATTTGCATATGGCCATGTCTGAACTGGGGTGGCAGAGTGGGCTAAAGAATGGTGATGGATTAAACCCAGATCAGTTGACTGGGAGTGAGTGCTTGCAATGTTCAACACTCCGTCCATCATGTCATTTGGTTTTTGCTTTGTTCGCCATAAGTTGGCAGGGTATGCTCAGACGTGAGTCCCTTGCTCACTTTGCCACTGGATTCAAGCAAGCCTGGCTGAAGACGGCTGAAATGTCAGAAACCGGTCCTAGGAAGCTTGTTTCCGGTCCAGGGAAGACATGGTTTGGCAGTTCGGGCTGGACTGTTCCCATGAGGCACAGGGTCAGACTGATTTGCATATGGCCATGTCTGAACTGCGGTGGCAGAGTGGGCTAAAGAACGGTGATGGATTAAACCCAGATCAGTTGACTGGGGGTGAGTGCTTGCAATGTTCAACACTCCGTCCATCATTTCCTTTGGTTTTTGCTTTGTTCGCCATAAGTTGGCAGGGTATGCTCAGACGTGAGTCCCTTGCTCACTTTGCCACTGGATTCAAGCAAGCCTGGCTGAAATGCCAGAAACCGGTCCTAGGAAGCTTGTTTCTGGTCCAGGGAAGACATGGCTTGTTAGTTCGGGCTGGACTGTTCCCATGAGGCACAGGGTCAGACTGATTTGCATATGGCCATGTCTGAACTGGGGTGGCAGAGTGGGCTAAAGAACGGTGATGGATTAAACCCAGATCAGTTGACTGGGGGTGAGTGCTTGCAATGTTCAACACTCCGTCCATCATTTCCTTTGGTTTTTGCTTTGTTCGCCATAAGTTGGCAGGGTATGCTCAGACGTGAGTCCCTTGCTCACTTTGCCACTGGATTCAAGCAAGCCTGGCTGAAGACGGCTGTAATGCCAGAAACCGGTCCTAGGAAGCTTGTTTCCGGTCCAGGGAAGACATGGCTTGGCAGTTCGGGCTGGACTGTTCCCATGAGGCACAGGGTCAGACTGATTTGCATATGGACATTTCTGAACTGGGGTGGCAGAGTGGGCTAAAGAACGGTGATGGATTAAACCCAGATCAGTTGACTGGGGGTGAGTGCTTGCAATGTTCAACACTCCGTCCATCATTTCCTTTGGTTTTTGCTTTGTTTGCCATAAGTTGGCAGGGTATGCTCAGCCGTGAGTCCCTTGCTCACTTTGCCACTGGATTCAAGCAAGCCTGGCTGAAGACGGCTGAAATGTCAGAAACCGGTCCTAGGAAGCTTGTTTCCGGTCCAGGGAAGACATGGTTTGGCAGTTCGGGCTGGACTGTTCCCATGAGGCACAGGGTCAGACTGATTTCCATATGGCCATGTCTGAACTGGGGTGGCAGAGTGGGCTAAAGAACGGTGATAGATTAAACCCAGATCAGTTGATTGGGGGTGAGTGCTTGCAATGTTCAACACTCCGTCCATCATTTCCTTTGGTTTTTGCTTTGTTCGCCATAAGTTGGCAGGGTATGCTCAGACGTGAGTCCCTTGCTCACTTTGCCACTGGATTCAAGCAAGCCTGGCTGAAGACGGCTGAAATGCCAGAAACCGGTCCTAGGAAGCTTGTTTCCGGTCCAGGGAAGACATGGCTTGGCAGTTCGGGCTGGACTGTTCCCATGAGGCACAGGGTCAGACTGATTTGCATATGGCCATGTCTGAACTGGGGTGGCAGAGTGGGCTAAAGAATGGTGATGGATTAAACCCAGATCAGTTGACTGGGAGTGAGTGCTTGCAATGTTCAACACTCCGTCCATCATTTCCTTTGGTTTTTGCTTTGTTCGCCATAAGTTGACAGGGTATGCTCAGACGTGAGTCCCTTGCTCACTTTGCCACTGGATTCAAGCAAGCCTGGCTGAAGACGGCTGAAATGCCAGAAACCGGTCCTAGGAAGCTTGTTTCCAGTCCAGGGACGAAATGGCTTGGCAGTTCGGGCTGGACTGTTCCCATGAGGCACAGGGTCAGACTGATTTCCATATGGCCATGTCTGAACTGGGGTGGCAGAGTGGGATAAAGAACGGTGATAGATTAAACCCAGATCAGTTGATTGGGGGTGAGTGCTTGCAATGTTCAACACTCCGTCCATCATTTCCTTTGGTTTTTGCTTTGTTCGCCATAAGTTGGCAGGGTATGCTCAGACGTGAGTCCCTTGCTCACTTTGCCACTGGATTCAAGCAAGCCTGGCTGAAGACGGCTGAAATGCCAGAAACCGGTCCTAGGAAGCTTGTTTCCGGTCCAGGGAAGACATGGCTTGGCAGTTCGGGCTGGACTGTTCCCATGAGGCACAGGGTCAGACTGATTTGCATATGGCCATGTCTGAACTGGGGTAGCAGAGTGGGCTAAAGAACGGTGATGGATTAAACCCAGATCAGTTGACTGGTGGTGAGTGCTTGCAATGTTCAACACTCCGTCCATCATTTCCTTTGGTTTTTGCTTTGTTCGCCATAAGTTGGCAGGGTATGCTCAGACGTGAGTCCCTTGCTCACTTTGCCACTGGATTCAAGCAAGCCTGGCTGAAATGCCAGAAAACGGTCCTAGGAAGCTTGTTTCTGGTCCAGGGAAGACTTGGCTTGGCAGTTCGGGCTGGACTGTTCCCATGAGGCACAGGGTCAGACTGATTTGCATATGGCCATGTCTGAACTGGGGTGGCAGAGTGGGCTAAAGAACGGTGATGGATTAAACCCAGATCAGTTGACTGGGGGTGAGTGCTTGCAATGTTCAACACTCCGTCCATCATTTCCTTTGGTTTTTGCTTTGTTTGCCATAAATTGGCAGGGTATGCTCAGACGTGAGTCCCTTGCTCACTTTGCCACTGGATTCAAGCAAGCCTGGCTGAAGACGGCTGAAATGCCAGAAACCGGTCCTAGGAAGCTTGTTTCCGGACCAGGGAAGACATGGCTTGGCAGTTCGGGCTGGACTGTTCCCATGAGGCACAGGGTCAGACTGATTTGCATATGGCCATGTCTGAACTGGGGTGGCAGAGTGGGCTAAAGAATGGTGATGGATTAAACCCAGATCAGTTGACTGGGGGTGAGTGCTTGCAATGTTCAACACTCCGTCCATCATTTCCTTTGGTTTTTGCTTTGTTCGCCATAAGTTGGCAGGGTATGCTCAGACGTGAGTCCCTTGCTCACTTTGCCACTGGATTCAAGCAAGCCTGGCTGAAGACGGCTGAAATGCCAGAAACCGGTCCTAGGAAGCTTGTTTCCGGTCCAGGGAAGACATGGCTTGGCAGTTCGGGCTGGACTGTTCCCATGAGGCACAGGGTCAGACTGATTTGCATATGGCCATGTCTGAACTGGGGTGGCAGAGTGGGCTAAAGAACGGTGATGGATTAAACCCAGATCAGTAGACTGGGGGTGAGTGCTTGCAATGTTCAACACTTCGTCCATCATTTCCTTTGGTTTTTGCTTTGTTTGCCATAAGTTGGCAGGGTATGCTCAGACGTGAGTCCCTTGCTCACTTTGCCACTGGATTCAAGAAAGCCTGGCTGAATTGCCAGAAACCGGTCCTAGGAAGCTTGTTTCCGGTCCAGGGAAGACATGGCTTGGCAGTTCGGGCTGGACTGTTCCCATGAGGCACAGGGTCAGACTGATTTGCATATGGCCATGTCTGAAATGGGGTGGCAGAGTGGGCTAAAGAACGGTGATGGATTAAACCCAGATCAGTTGACTGGGGGTGAGTGCTTGCAATTTTCAACACTCCGTCCATCATTTCCTTTGGTTTTTGCTATGTTAGCCATAAATTGGCAGGGTATGCCCAGACGTGAGTCCCTTGCTCACTTTGCCACTGGATTCAAGCAAGCCTGGCTGAAGACGGCTGAAATGCCAGAAACCGGTCCTAGGAAGCTTGTTTCCGGTCCAGGGAAGACATGGCTTGGCAGTTCGGGCTGGACTGTTCCCATGAGGCACAGGGTCAGACTGATTTGCATATGGCCATGTCTGAACTGGGGTGGCAGAGTGGGCTAAAGAACGGTGATGGATTAAACCCAGATCAGTTGACTGGGGGTGAGTGCTTGCAATGTTCAACACTCCGTCCATCATTTTCTTTGGTTTTTGCTTTGTTCGCCATAAGTTGGCAGGGTATGCTCAGACGTGAGTCCCTTGCTCACTTTGCCACTGGATTCGATCAAGCCTGGCTGAAGACGGCTGTAATGCCAGAAACCGGTCCTAGGAAGCTTGTTTCCGGTCCAGGGAAAACATGGCTTGGCAGTTCGGGCTGGACTGTTCCCATGAGGCGCAGGGTCAGACTGATTTGCATATGGCCATGTCTGAACTAGGGTGGCAGAGTGGGCTAAAGAACGGTAATGGATTAAACCCAGATCAGTTGACTGGGGGTGAGTGCTTGCAATGTTCAACACTCCGTCCATCATTTCCTTTGGTTTTTGCTTTGTTTGCCATAAATTGGCAGGGTATGCTCAGACGTGAGTCCCTTGCTCACTTTGCCACTGGATTCAAGCAAGCCTGGCTGAAGACGGCTGAAATGCCAGAAACCGGTCCTAGGAAGCTTGTTTCCGGACCAGGGAAGACATGGCTTGGCAGTTCGGGCTGGACTGTTCCCATGAGGCACAGGGTCAGACTGATTTGCATATGGCCATGTCTGAACTGGGGTGGCAGAGTGGGCTAAAGAATGGTGATGGATTAAACCCAGATCAGTTGACTGGGAGTGAGTGCTTGCAATGTTCAACACTCCGTCCATCATGTCCTTTGGTTTTTGCTTTGTTCGCCATAAGTTGGCAGGGTATGCTCAGACGTGAGTCCCTTGCTCACTTTGCCACTGGATTCAAGCAAGCCTGGCTGAAGACGGCTGAAATGTCAGAAACCGGTCCTAGGAAGCTTGTTTCCGGTCCAGGGAAGACATGGTTTGGCAGTTCGGGCTGGACTGTTCCCATGAGGCACAGGGTCAGACTGATTTGCATATGGCCATGTCTGAACTGCGGTGGCAGAGTGGGCTAAAGAACGGTGATGGATTAAACCCAGATCAGTTGACTGGGGGTGAGTGCTTGCAATGTTCAACACTCCGTCCATCATTTCCTTTGGTTTTTGTTTTGTTCGCCATCAATTGGCAGGGTATGCTCAGACGTAAGTCCCTTGCTCACTTTGCCACTGGATTCAAGCAAGCCTGGCTGAAGACGGCTGAAATGCCAGAAACCGGTCCTAGGAAGCTTGTTTCCGGTCCAGGGAAGACATGGCTTGGCAGTTCGGGCTGGACTGTTCCCATGAGGCACAGGGTCAGACTGATTTGCATATGGCCATGTCTGAACTGGGGTGGCAGAGTGGGCTAAAGAACGGTGATGGATTAAACCCAGATCAGTTGACTGGGGGTGAGTGCTTGCAATGTTCAACACTCCGTCCATCATTTCCTTTGGTTTTTGCTTTGTTCGCCATAAGTTGGCAGGGTATGCTCAGACGTGAGTCCCTTGCTCACTTTGCCACTGGACTCAAGCAAGCCTGGCAGAAGACGGCTGAAATGCCAGAAACCGGTCCTAGGAAGCTTGGTTCCGGTCCCGGGAAGACATGGCTTGGCAGTTCGGGCTGGACTGTTCCCATGAGGCACAGGGTCAGACTGATTTGCATATGGCCATGTCTGAACTGGGGTGGCAGAGTGGGCTAAAGAACGGTGATGGATTAAACCCAGATCAGTTGACTAGGGGTGAGTGCTTGCAATGTTCAACACTCCGTCCATCATTTCCTTTGGTTTTTGCTTTGTTTGCCATAAGTTGGCAGGGTATGCTCAGACGTGAGTCCCTTGCTCGCTTTGCCACTGGATTCAAGCAAGCCTGGCTGAAGACGTCTGAAATGCCGGAAACCGGTCCTAGGAAGCTTGTTTCCGGTCCAGGGAAGACATGGCTTGGCAGTTCGGGCTGGACTGTTCCCATGAGGCACAGGGTCAGACTGATTTGCATATGGCCATGTCTGAACTGGGGTGGCAGAGTGGGCTAAAGAACGGTGATGGATTAAACCCAGATCAGTTGACTGGGGGTGAGTGCTTGCTATGTTCAACACTCCGTCCATCATTTCCTTTGGTTTTTGCTTTGTTCGCCATAAGTTGGCAGGGTATGCTCAGACGTGAGTCCCTTGCTCACTTTGCCACTGGATTCAAGCAAGCCTGGCTGAAGACGGCTGAACTGCCAGAAACCGGTCCTAGGAAGCTTGTTTCCGGTCCAGGGAAGACATGGCTTTGTTAGTTCGGGCTGGACTGATCCCATGAGGCACAGGGTCAGACTGATTTGCATATGGCCATGTCTGAACTGGGGTGGCAGAGTGGGCTAAAGAACGGTGATGGATTAAACCCAGATCAGTTGACTGGGGGTGAGTGCTTGCAATGTTTAACACTCCGTTCATCATTTCCTTTGGTTTTTGCTTTGTTCGCCATAAGTTGGCAGGGTATGCTCAGACGTGAGTCCCTTGCTCACTTTGCCACTGGATTCAAGCAAGCCTGGCTGAAGACGGCTGAAATGCCAGAAACCTGTCCTAGGAAGCTTGTTTCCGGTCCAGGGAAGACATGGCTTGGCAGTTCGGGCTGGACTGTTCCCATGAGGCACAGGGTCAGACTGATTTGCATATGGCCATGTCTGAACTGGGGTGGCAGAGTGGGCTAAAGAACGGTGATGGATTAAACCCAGATCAGTAGACTGGGGGTGAGTGCATGCAATGTTCAACACTTCGTCCATCATTTCCTTTGGTTTTTGCTTTGTTTGCCATAAGTTGGCAGGGTATGCTCAGACGTGAGTCCCTTGCTCACTTTGTCATTGGATTCAAGCAAGCCTGGCTGAAGATGGCTGAAATGCCAAAAACTGGTCCTAGGAAGCTTGTTTCCGGACCAGGGAAGACATGGCTTGGCAGTTCGGGCTGGACTGTTCCTATGAGGCACAGGGTCAGACTGATTTGCATATGGCCATGTCTGAACTGGGGTGGCATAGTGGGCTAAAGAACGGTGATGGATTAAACCCAGATCAGTTGACTGGGGGTGAGTGCTTGCAATGTTCAACACTCCGTCCATCATTTCCTTTGGTTTTTGCTTTGTTCACAATAAGTTGGCAGGGTATGCTCAGACGTGAGTCCCTTGCTCACTTTGCTACTGGATTCATGCAAGCCTGGCTGAAGACGGCTGAAATGCCAGAAACCGGTCCTAGGAAGCTTGTTTTCGGTCCATGGAAGACATGGCTTGGCAGTTCGGGCTGGACTGTTCCCATGAGGCACAGGGTCAGACTGATTTGCAAATGGCCATGTCTGAACTGGGGTGGCAGAGTGGGCTAAAGAACAGTGATGGATTAAACCCAGATCAGTTGACTGGGGGTGAGTGCTTGCAATGTTCAACACTCCGTCCATCATTTCCTTTGGTTTTTGCTTTGTTCGCCATAAGTTGGCAGGGTATGCTCAGACGTGAGTCCCTTGCTCACTTTGCCACTGGATTCAAGCAAGCCTGGCTGAAGACGGCTGAAATGCCAGAAACCGGTCCTAGGAAGCTTGTTTCCGGTCCAGGGAAAACATGGCTTGGCAGTTCGGGCTGGATTGTTCCCATGAGGCACAGGGTCAGACTGATTTGCATATGGCCATGTCTGAACTGGGGTGGCAGAATGGGCTAAAGAACGGTGATGGATTAAACCCAGATCAGTTGACTGGGGGTGAGTGCTTGCTATGTTCAACACTCCGTCCATCATTTGCTTTGGTTTTTGCTTTGTTCGCCATAAGTTGGCAAGGTGTGCTCAGACGTGAGTCCCTTGCTCACTTTGCCACTGGATTCAAGCAAGCCTGTCTGAAAACGGCTGAAATGCCAGAAACTGGTCCTAGGAAGCTTGTTTCCGGTCCAGGGAAGACATGGCTTTATTAGTTCGGGCTGGACTGTTCCCATGAGGCACAGGGTCAGACTGATTTGCATATGGCCATTTCTGAACTGGGGTGGCAGAGTGGGCTAAAGAACGGTGATGGATTAAACCCAGATCAGTTGACTGGGGGTGGGTGCTTGCAATGTTCAACACTCCGTCCATCATTTCCTTTGGTTTTTGCTTTGTTCGCCATAAGTTGGCAGGGTATGCTCAGACGTGAGTCCCTTGCTCACTTTGCCACTGGATTCAAACAAGCCTGGCTGAAGACGGCTGAAATGCCAGAAACCGGTCCTAGGAAGCTTGTTTCCGGTCCAGGGAAGACATGGCTTGGCAGTTCCCATGAGGCACAGGGTCAGACTGATTTGCATATGGCCATGTCTGAACTGGGGTGGCAGAGTGGGCTAAAGAACGGTGATGGATTAACCCCAGATCAGTTGACTGGGGGTGAGTGCTTGCAATGTTCAACACTCCGTCCATCATTTCCTTTGGTTTTTGCTTTGTTTGCCATAAGTTGGCAGGGTATGCTCAGACGTGAGTCCCTTGCTCACTTTGCCACTGGATTCAAGCAAGCCTGGCTGAAGACGGCTGAAATGCCAGAAACCGGTCCCAGGAAGCTTGTTTCCAGTCCAGGGAAGACATGGCTTGGCAGTTCGGGCTGGACTGTTCCCATGAGGCACAGGGTCAGACTGATTTGCATATGGCCATGTCTGAACTGGGGTGGCAGAGTGGGCTAAAGAACGGTGAAGGATTAAACCCAGATCAGTTGACTGGGGGTTAGTGCTTGCAATGTTCAACACTCCGTCCATCATTTTCTTTGGTTTTTGCTATGTTAGCCATAAATTGGCAGGGTATGCCCAGACGTGAGTCCCTTGCTCACTTTGCCACTGGATTCAAGCAAGCCTGGCTGAAGACGGCTGAAATGCCAGAAACCGGTCCTAGGAAGCTTGTTTCCGGTCCAGGGAAGACATGGCTTGGCAGTTCGGGCTGGACTGTTCCCATGAGGCACAGGGTCAGACTGATTTGCATATGGCCATGTCTGAACTGGGGTGGCAGAGTGGGCTAAAGAACGGTGATGGATTAAACCCAGATCAGTTGACTGGGGGTGAGTGCTTGCAATGTTCAACACTCCGTCCATCATTTTCTTTGGTTTTTGCTTTGTTCGCCATAAGTTGGCAGGGTATGCTCAGACGTGAGTCCCTTGCTCACTTTGCCACTGGATTCAAGCAAGCCTGGCTGAAGACGGCTGTAATGCCAGAAACCGGTCCTAGGAAGCTTGTTTCCGGTCCAGGGAAGACATGGCTTGGCAGTTCGGGCTGGACTGTTCCCATGAGGCGCAGGGTCAGACTGATTTGCATATGGCCATGTCTGAACTAGGGTGGCAGAGTGGGCTAAAGAACGGTAATGGATTAAACCCAGATCAGTTGACTGGGGGTGAGTGCTTGCAATGTTCAACACTCCGTCCATCATTTCCTTTGGTTTTTGCTTTGTTTGCCATAAATTGGCAGGGTATGCTCAGACGTGAGTCCCTTGCTCACTTTGCCACTGGATTCAAGCAAGCCTGGCTGAAGACGGCTGAAATGCCAGAAACCGGTCCTAGGAAGCTTGTTTCCGGACCAGGGAAGACATGGCTTGGCAGTTCGGGCTGGACTGTTCCCATGAGGCACAGGGTCAGACTGATTTGCATATGGCCATGTCTGAACTGGGGTGGCAGAGTGGGCTAAAGAATGGTGATGGATTAAACCCAGATCAGTTGACTGGGAGTGAGTGCTTGCAATGTTCAACACTCCGTCCATCATGTCCTTTGGTTTTTGCTTTGTTCGCCATAAGTTGGCAGGGTATGCTCAGACGTGAGTCCCTTGCTCACTTTGCCACTGGATTCAAGCAAGCCTGGCTGAAGACGGCTGAAATGTCAGAAACCGGTCCTAGGAAGCTTGTTTCCGGTCCAGGGAAGACATGGTTTGGCAGTTCGGGCTGGACTGTTCCCATGAGGCACAGGGTCAGACTGATTTGCATATGGCCATGTCTGAACTGGGGTGGCAGAGTGGGCTAAAGAACGGTGATGGATTAAACCCAGATCAGTTGACTGGGGGTGAGTGCTTGCAATGTTCAACACTCCGTCCATCATTTCCTTTGGTTTTTGCTTTGTTCGCCATAAGTTGGCAGGGTATGCTCAGACGTGAGTCCCTTGCTCACTTTGCCACTGGATTCAAGCAAGCCTGGCTGAAGACGGCTGTAATGCCAGAAACCGGTCCTAGGAAGCTTGTTTCCGGTCCAGGGAAGACATGGCTTGGCAGTTCGGGCTGGACTGTTCCCATGAGGCACAGGGTCAGACTGATTTGCATATGGACATTTCTGAACTGGGGTGGCAGAGTGGGCTAAAGAACGGTGATGGATTAAACCCAGATCAGTTGACTGGGGGTGAGTGCTTGCAATGTTCAACACTCCGTCCATCATTTCCTTTGGTTTTTGCTTTGTTTGCCATAAGTTGGCAGGGTATGCTCAGACGTGAGTCCCTTGCTCACTTTGCCACTGGATTCAAGCAAGCCTGGCTGAAGACGGCTGAAATGTCAGAAACCGGTCCTAGGAAGCTTGGTTCCGGTCCAGGGAAGACATGGTTTGGCAGTTCGGGCTGGACTGTTCCCATGAGGCACAGGGTCAGACTGATTTGCATATGGCCATGTCTGAACTGCGGTGGCAGAGTGGGCTAAAGAACGGTGATGGATTAAACCCAGATCAGTTGACTGGGGGTGAGTGCTTGCAATGTTCAACACTCCGTCCATCATTTCCTTTGGTTTTTGCTTTGTTCGCCATAAGTTGGCAGGGTATGCTCAGACGTGAGTCCCTTGCTCACTTTGCCACTGGATTCAAGCAAGCCTGGCTGAAATGCCAGAAACCGGTCCTAGGAAGCTTGTTTCTGGTCCAGGGAAGACATGGCTTGTTAGTTCGGGCTGGACTGTTCCCATGAGGCACAGGGTCAGACTGATTTGCATATGGCCATGTCTGAACTGGGGTGGCAGAGTGGGCTAAAGAACGGTGATGGATTAAACCCAGATCAGTTGACTGGGGGTGAGTGCTTGCAATGTTCAACACTCCGTCCATCATTTCCTTTGGTTTTTGCTTTGTTCGCCATAAGTTGGCAGGGTATGCTCAGACGTGAGTCCCTTGCTCACTTTGCCACTGGATTCAAGCAAGCCTGGCTGAAGACGGCTGTAATGCCAGAAACCGGTCCTAGGAAGCTTGTTTCCGGTCCAGGGAAGACATGGCTTGGCAGTTCGGGCTGGACTGTTCCCATGAGGCACAGGGTCAGACTGATTTGCATATGGACATTTCTGAACTGGGGTGGCAGAGTGGGCTAAAGAACGGTGATGGATTAAACCCAGATCAGTTGACTGGGGGTGAGTGCTTGCAATGTTCAACACTCCGTCCATCATTTCCTTTGGTTTTTGCTTTGTTTGCCATAAGTTGGCAGGGTATGCTCAGCCGTGAGTCCCTTGCTCACTTTGCCACTGGATTCAAGCAAGCCTGGCTGAAGACGGCTGAAATGTCAGAAACCGGTCCTAGGAAGCTTGTTTCCGGTCCAGGGAAGACATGGTTTGGCAGTTCGGGCTGGACTGTTCCCATGAGGCACAGGGTCAGACTGATTTCCATATGGCCATGTCTGAACTGGGGTGGCAGAGTGGGCTAAAGAACGGTGATAGATTAAACCCAGATCAGTTGATTGGGGGTGAGTGCTTGCAATGTTCAACACTCCGTCCATCATTTCCTTTGGTTTTTGCTTTGTTCGCCATAAGTTGGCAGGGTATGCTCAGACGTGAGTCCCTTGCTCACTTTGCCACTGGATTCAAGCAAGCCTGGCTGAAGACGGCTGAAATGCCAGAAACCGGTCCTAGGAAGCTTGTTTCCGGTCCAGGGAAGACATGGCTTGGCAGTTCGGGCTGGACTGTTCCCATGAGGCACAGGGTCAGACTGATTTGCATATGGCCATGTCTGAACTGGGGTGGCAGAGTGGGCTAAAGAATGGTGATGGATTAAACCCAGATCAGTTGACTGGGAGTGAGTGCTTGCAATGTTCAACACTCCGTCCATCATTTCCTTTGGTTTTTGCTTTGTTCGCCATAAGTTGACAGGGTATGCTCAGACGTGAGTCCCTTGCTCACTTTGCCACTGGATTCAAGCAAGCCTGGCTGAAGACGGCTGAAATGCCAGAAACCGGTCCTAGGAAGCTTGTTTCCAGTCCAGGGACGAAATGGCTTGGCAGTTCGGGCTGGACTGTTCCCATGAGGCACAGGGTCAGACTGATTTCCATATGGCCATGTCTGAACTGGGGTGGCAGAGTGGGATAAAGAACGGTGATAGATTAAACCCAGATCAGTTGATTGGGGGTGAGTGCTTGCAATGTTCAACACTCCGTCCATCATTTCCTTTGGTTTTTGCTTTGTTCGCCATAAGTTGGCAGGGTATGCTCAGACGTGAGTCCCTTGCTCACTTTGCCACTGGATTCAAGCAAGCCTGGCTGAAGACGGCTGAAATGCCAGAAACCGGTCCTAGGAAGCTTGTTTCCGGTCCAGGGAAGACATGGCTTGGCAGTTCGGGCTGGACTGTTCCCATGAGGCACAGGGTCAGACTGATTTGCATATGGCCATGTCTGAACTGGGGTAGCAGAGTGGGCTAAAGAACGGTGATGGATTAAACCCAGATCAGTTGACTGGTGGTGAGTGCTTGCAATGTTCAACACTCCGTCCATCATTTCCTTTGGTTTTTGCTTTGTTCGCCATAAGTTGGCAGGGTATGCTCAGACGTGAGTCCCTTGCTCACTTTGCCACTGGATTCAAGCAAGCCTGGCTGAAATGCCAGAAAACGGTCCTAGGAAGCTTGTTTCTGGTCCAGGGAAGACTTGGCTTGGCAGTTCGGGCTGGACTGTTCCCATGAGGCACAGGGTCAGACTGATTTGCATATGGCCATGTCTGAACTGGGGTGGCAGAGTGGGCTAAAGAACGGTGATGGATTAAACCCAGATCAGTTGACTGGGGGTGAGTGCTTGCAATGTTCAACACTCCGTCCATCATTTCCTTTGGTTTTTGCTTTGTTTGCCATAAATTGGCAGGGTATGCTCAGACGTGAGTCCCTTGCTCACTTTGCCACTGGATTCAAGCAAGCCTGGCTGAAGACGGCTGAAATGCCAGAAACCGGTCCTAGGAAGCTTGTTTCCGGACCAGGGAAGACATGGCTTGGCAGTTCGGGCTGGACTGTTCCCATGAGGCACAGGGTCAGACTGATTTGCATATGGCCATGTCTGAACTGGGGTGGCAGAGTGGGCTAAAGAATGGTGATGGATTAAACCCAGATCAGTTGACTGGGGGTGAGTGCTTGCAATGTTCAACACTCCGTCCATCATTTCCTTTGGTTTTTGCTTTGTTCGCCATAAGTTGGCAGGGTATGCTCAGACGTGAGTCCCTTGCTCACTTTGCCACTGGATTCAAGCAAGCCTGGCTGAAGACGGCTGAAATGCCAGAAACCGGTCCTAGGAAGCTTGTTTCCGGTCCAGGGAAGACATGGCTTGGCAGTTCGGGCTGGACTGTTCCCATGAGGCACAGGGTCAGACTGATTTGCATATGGCCATGTCTGAACTGGGGTGGCAGAGTGGGCTAAAGAACGGTGATGGATTAAACCCAGATCAGTAGACTGGGGGTGAGTGCTTGCAATGTTCAACACTTCGTCCATCATTTCCTTTGGTTTTTGCTTTGTTTGCCATAAGTTGGCAGGGTATGCTCAGACGTGAGTCCCTTGCTCACTTTGCCACTGGATTCAAGAAAGCCTGGCTGAATTGCCAGAAACCGGTCCTAGGAAGCTTGTTTCCGGTCCAGGGAAGACATGGCTTGGCAGTTCGGGCTGGACTGTTCCCATGAGGCACAGGGTCAGACTGATTTGCATATGGCCATGTCTGAAATGGGGTGGCAGAGTGGGCTAAAGAACGGTGATGGATTAAACCCAGATCAGTTGACTGGGGGTGAGTGCTTGCAATTTTCAACACTCCGTCCATCATTTCCTTTGGTTTTTGCTATGTTAGCCATAAATTGGCAGGGTATGCCCAGACGTGAGTCCCTTGCTCACTTTGCCACTGGATTCAAGCAAGCCTGGCTGAAGACGGCTGAAATGCCAGAAACCGGTCCTAGGAAGCTTGTTTCCGGTCCAGGGAAGACATGGCTTGGCAGTTCGGGCTGGACTGTTCCCATGAGGCACAGGGTCAGACTGATTTGCATATGGCCATGTCTGAACTGGGGTGGCAGAGTGGGCTAAAGAACGGTGATGGATTAAACCCAGATCAGTTGACTGGGGGTGAGTGCTTGCAATGTTCAACACTCCGTCCATCATTTTCTTTGGTTTTTGCTTTGTTCGCCATAAGTTGGCAGGGTATGCTCAGACGTGAGTCCCTTGCTCACTTTGCCACTGGATTCGATCAAGCCTGGCTGAAGACGGCTGTAATGCCAGAAACCGGTCCTAGGAAGCTTGTTTCCGGTCCAGGGAAAACATGGCTTGGCAGTTCGGGCTGGACTGTTCCCATGAGGCGCAGGGTCAGACTGATTTGCATATGGCCATGTCTGAACTAGGGTGGCAGAGTGGGCTAAAGAACGGTAATGGATTAAACCCAGATCAGTTGACTGGGGGTGAGTGCTTGCAATGTTCAACACTCCGTCCATCATTTCCTTTGGTTTTTGCTTTGTTTGCCATAAATTGGCAGGGTATGCTCAGACGTGAGTCCCTTGCTCACTTTGCCACTGGATTCAAGCAAGCCTGGCTGAAGACGGCTGAAATGCCAGAAACCGGTCCTAGGAAGCTTGTTTCCGGACCAGGGAAGACATGGCTTGGCAGTTCGGGCTGGACTGTTCCCATGAGGCACAGGGTCAGACTGATTTGCATATGGCCATGTCTGAACTGGGGTGGCAGAGTGGGCTAAAGAATGGTGATGGATTAAACCCAGATCAGTTGACTGGGAGTGAGTGCTTGCAATGTTCAACACTCCGTCCATCATGTCCTTTGGTTTTTGCTTTGTTCGCCATAAGTTGGCAGGGTATGCTCAGACGTGAGTCCCTTGCTCACTTTGCCACTGGATTCAAGCAAGCCTGGCTGAAGACGGCTGAAATGTCAGAAACCGGTCCTAGGAAGCTTGTTTCCGGTCCAGGGAAGACATGGTTTGGCAGTTCGGGCTGGACTGTTCCCATGAGGCACAGGGTCAGACTGATTTGCATATGGCCATGTCTGAACTGCGGTGGCAGAGTGGGCTAAAGAACGGTGATGGATTAAACCCAGATCAGTTGACTGGGGGTGAGTGCTTGCAATGTTCAACACTCCGTCCATCATTTCCTTTGGTTTTTGTTTTGTTCGCCATCAATTGGCAGGGTATGCTCAGACGTAAGTCCCTTGCTCACTTTGCCACTGGATTCAAGCAAGCCTGGCTGAAGACGGCTGAAATGCCAGAAACCGGTCCTAGGAAGCTTGTTTCCGGTCCAGGGAAGACATGGCTTGGCAGTTCGGGCTGGACTGTTCCCATGAGGCACAGGGTCAGACTGATTTGCATATGGCCATGTCTGAACTGGGGTGGCAGAGTGGGCTAAAGAACGGTGATGGATTAAACCCAGATCAGTTGACTGGGGGTGAGTGCTTGCAATGTTCAACACTCCGTCCATCATTTCCTTTGGTTTTTGCTTTGTTCGCCATAAGTTGGCAGGGTATGCTCAGACGTGAGTCCCTTGCTCACTTTGCCACTGGACTCAAGCAAGCCTGGCAGAAGACGGCTGAAATGCCAGAAACCGGTCCTAGGAAGCTTGGTTCCGGTCCCGGGAAGACATGGCTTGGCAGTTCGGGCTGGACTGTTCCCATGAGGCACAGGGTCAGACTGATTTGCATATGGCCATGTCTGAACTGGGGTGGCAGAGTGGGCTAAAGAACGGTGATGGATTAAACCCAGATCAGTTGACTAGGGGTGAGTGCTTGCAATGTTCAACACTCCGTCCATCATTTCCTTTGGTTTTTGCTTTGTTTGCCATAAGTTGGCAGGGTATGCTCAGACGTGAGTCCCTTGCTCGCTTTGCCACTGGATTCAAGCAAGCCTGGCTGAAGACGTCTGAAATGCCGGAAACCGGTCCTAGGAAGCTTGTTTCCGGTCCAGGGAAGACATGGCTTGGCAGTTCGGGCTGGACTGTTCCCATGAGGCACAGGGTCAGACTGATTTGCATATGGCCATGTCTGAACTGGGGTGGCAGAGTGGGCTAAAGAACGGTGATGGATTAAACCCAGATCAGTTGACTGGGGGTGAGTGCTTGCTATGTTCAACACTCCGTCCATCATTTCCTTTGGTTTTTGCTTTGTTCGCCATAAGTTGGCAGGGTATGCTCAGACGTGAGTCCCTTGCTCACTTTGCCACTGGATTCAAGCAAGCCTGGCTGAAGACGGCTGAACTGCCAGAAACCGGTCCTAGGAAGCTTGTTTCCGGTCCAGGGAAGACATGGCTTTGTTAGTTCGGGCTGGACTGATCCCATGAGGCACAGGGTCAGACTGATTTGCATATGGCCATGTCTGAACTGGGGTGGCAGAGTGGGCTAAAGAACGGTGATGGATTAAACCCAGATCAGTTGACTGGGGGTGAGTGCTTGCAATGTTTAACACTCCGTTCATCATTTCCTTTGGTTTTTGCTTTGTTCGCCATAAGTTGGCAGGGTATGCTCAGACGTGAGTCCCTTGCTCACTTTGCCACTGGATTCAAGCAAGCCTGGCTGAAGACGGCTGAAATGCCAGAAACCTGTCCTAGGAAGCTTGTTTCCGGTCCAGGGAAGACATGGCTTGGCAGTTCGGGCTGGACTGTTCCCATGAGGCACAGGGTCAGACTGATTTGCATATGGCCATGTCTGAACTGGGGTGGCAGAGTGGGCTAAAGAACGGTGATGGATTAAACCCAGATCAGTAGACTGGGGGTGAGTGCATGCAATGTTCAACACTTCGTCCATCATTTCCTTTGGTTTTTGCTTTGTTTGCCATAAGTTGGCAGGGTATGCTCAGACGTGAGTCCCTTGCTCACTTTGTCATTGGATTCAAGCAAGCCTGGCTGAAGATGGCTGAAATGCCAAAAACTGGTCCTAGGAAGCTTGTTTCCGGACCAGGGAAGACATGGCTTGGCAGTTCGGGCTGGACTGTTCCTATGAGGCACAGGGTCAGACTGATTTGCATATGGCCATGTCTGAACTGGGGTGGCATAGTGGGCTAAAGAACGGTGATGGATTAAACCCAGATCAGTTGACTGGGGGTGAGTGCTTGCAATGTTCAACACTCCGTCCATCATTTCCTTTGGTTTTTGCTTTGTTCACAATAAGTTGGCAGGGTATGCTCAGACGTGAGTCCCTTGCTCACTTTGCTACTGGATTCATGCAAGCCTGGCTGAAGACGGCTGAAATGCCAGAAACCGGTCCTAGGAAGCTTGTTTTCGGTCCATGGAAGACATGGCTTGGCAGTTCGGGCTGGACTGTTCCCATGAGGCACAGGGTCAGACTGATTTGCAAATGGCCATGTCTGAACTGGGGTGGCAGAGTGGGCTAAAGAACAGTGATGGATTAAACCCAGATCAGTTGACTGGGGGTGAGTGCTTGCAATGTTCAACACTCCGTCCATCATTTCCTTTGGTTTTTGCTTTGTTCGCCATAAGTTGGCAGGGTATGCTCAGACGTGAGTCCCTTGCTCACTTTGCCACTGGATTCAAGCAAGCCTGGCTGAAGACGGCTGAAATGCCAGAAACCGGTCCTAGGAAGCTTGTTTCCGGTCCAGGGAAAACATGGCTTGGCAGTTCGGGCTGGATTGTTCCCATGAGGCACAGGGTCAGACTGATTTGCATATGGCCATGTCTGAACTGGGGTGGCAGAATGGGCTAAAGAACGGTGATGGATTAAACCCAGATCAGTTGACTGGGGGTGAGTGCTTGCTATGTTCAACACTCCGTCCATCATTTGCTTTGGTTTTTGCTTTGTTCGCCATAAGTTGGCAAGGTGTGCTCAGACGTGAGTCCCTTGCTCACTTTGCCACTGGATTCAAGCAAGCCTGTCTGAAAACGGCTGAAATGCCAGAAACTGGTCCTAGGAAGCTTGTTTCCGGTCCAGGGAAGACATGGCTTTATTAGTTCGGGCTGGACTGTTCCCATGAGGCACAGGGTCAGACTGATTTGCATATGGCCATTTCTGAACTGGGGTGGCAGAGTGGGCTAAAGAACGGTGATGGATTAAACCCAGATCAGTTGACTGGGGGTGGGTGCTTGCAATGTTCAACACTCCGTCCATCATTTCCTTTGGTTTTTGCTTTGTTCGCCATAAGTTGGCAGGGTATGCTCAGACGTGAGTCCCTTGCTCACTTTGCCACTGGATTCAAACAAGCCTGGCTGAAGACGGCTGAAATGCCAGAAACCGGTCCTAGGAAGCTTGTTTCCGGTCCAGGGAAGACATGGCTTGGCAGTTCCCATGAGGCACAGGGTCAGACTGATTTGCATATGGCCATGTCTGAACTGGGGTGGCAGAGTGGGCTAAAGAACGGTGATGGATTAACCCCAGATCAGTTGACTGGGGGTGAGTGCTTGCAATGTTCAACACTCCGTCCATCATTTCCTTTGGTTTTTGCTTTGTTTGCCATAAGTTGGCAGGGTATGCTCAGACGTGAGTCCCTTGCTCACTTTGCCACTGGATTCAAGCAAGCCTGGCTGAAGACGGCTGAAATGCCAGAAACCGGTCCCAGGAAGCTTGTTTCCAGTCCAGGGAAGACATGGCTTGGCAGTTCGGGCTGGACTGTTCCCATGAGGCACAGGGTCAGACTGATTTGCATATGGCCATGTCTGAACTGGGGTGGCAGAGTGGGCTAAAGAACGGTGAAGGATTAAACCCAGATCAGTTGACTGGGGGTTAGTGCTTGCAATGTTCAACACTCCGTCCATCATTTTCTTTGGTTTTTGCTATGTTAGCCATAAATTGGCAGGGTATGCCCAGACGTGAGTCCCTTGCTCACTTTGCCACTGGATTCAAGCAAGCCTGGCTGAAGACGGCTGAAATGCCAGAAACCGGTCCTAGGAAGCTTGTTTCCGGTCCAGGGAAGACATGGCTTGGCAGTTCGGGCTGGACTGTTCCCATGAGGCACAGGGTCAGACTGATTTGCATATGGCCATGTCTGAACTGGGGTGGCAGAGTGGGCTAAAGAACGGTGATGGATTAAACCCAGATCAGTTGACTGGGGGTGAGTGCTTGCAATGTTCAACACTCCGTCCATCATTTTCTTTGGTTTTTGCTTTGTTCGCCATAAGTTGGCAGGGTATGCTCAGACGTGAGTCCCTTGCTCACTTTGCCACTGGATTCAAGCAAGCCTGGCTGAAGACGGCTGTAATGCCAGAAACCGGTCCTAGGAAGCTTGTTTCCGGTCCAGGGAAGACATGGCTTGGCAGTTCGGGCTGGACTGTTCCCATGAGGCGCAGGGTCAGACTGATTTGCATATGGCCATGTCTGAACTAGGGTGGCAGAGTGGGCTAAAGAACGGTAATGGATTAAACCCAGATCAGTTGACTGGGGGTGAGTGCTTGCAATGTTCAACACTCCGTCCATCATTTCCTTTGGTTTTTGCTTTGTTTGCCATAAATTGGCAGGGTATGCTCAGACGTGAGTCCCTTGCTCACTTTGCCACTGGATTCAAGCAAGCCTGGCTGAAGACGGCTGAAATGCCAGAAACCGGTCCTAGGAAGCTTGTTTCCGGACCAGGGAAGACATGGCTTGGCAGTTCGGGCTGGACTGTTCCCATGAGGCACAGGGTCAGACTGATTTGCATATGGCCATGTCTGAACTGGGGTGGCAGAGTGGGCTAAAGAATGGTGATGGATTAAACCCAGATCAGTTGACTGGGAGTGAGTGCTTGCAATGTTCAACACTCCGTCCATCATGTCCTTTGGTTTTTGCTTTGTTCGCCATAAGTTGGCAGGGTATGCTCAGACGTGAGTCCCTTGCTCACTTTGCCACTGGATTCAAGCAAGCCTGGCTGAAGACGGCTGAAATGTCAGAAACCGGTCCTAGGAAGCTTGTTTCCGGTCCAGGGAAGACATGGTTTGGCAGTTCGGGCTGGACTGTTCCCATGAGGCACAGGGTCAGACTGATTTGCATATGGCCATGTCTGAACTGGGGTGGCAGAGTGGGCTAAAGAACGGTGATGGATTAAACCCAGATCAGTTGACTGGGGGTGAGTGCTTGCAATGTTCAACACTCCGTCCATCATTTCCTTTGGTTTTTGCTTTGTTCGCCATAAGTTGGCAGGGTATGCTCAGACGTGAGTCCCTTGCTCACTTTGCCACTGGATTCAAGCAAGCCTGGCTGAAGACGGCTGTAATGCCAGAAACCGGTCCTAGGAAGCTTGTTTCCGGTCCAGGGAAGACATGGCTTGGCAGTTCGGGCTGGACTGTTCCCATGAGGCACAGGGTCAGACTGATTTGCATATGGACATTTCTGAACTGGGGTGGCAGAGTGGGCTAAAGAACGGTGATGGATTAAACCCAGATCAGTTGACTGGGGGTGAGTGCTTGCAATGTTCAACACTCCGTCCATCATTTCCTTTGGTTTTTGCTTTGTTTGCCATAAGTTGGCAGGGTATGCTCAGACGTGAGTCCCTTGCTCACTTTGCCACTGGATTCAAGCAAGCCTGGCTGAAGACGGCTGAAATGTCAGAAACCGGTCCTAGGAAGCTTGGTTCCGGTCCAGGGAAGACATGGTTTGGCAGTTCGGGCTGGACTGTTCCCATGAGGCACAGGGTCAGACTGATTTGCATATGGCCATGTCTGAACTGCGGTGGCAGAGTGGGCTAAAGAACGGTGATGGATTAAACCCAGATCAGTTGACTGGGGGTGAGTGCTTGCAATGTTCAACACTCCGTCCATCATTTCCTTTGGTTTTTGTTTTGTTCGCCATAAATTGGCAGGGTATGCTCAGACGTAAGTCCCTTGCTCACTTTGCCACTGGATTCAAGCAAGCCTGGCTGAAGACGGCTGAAATGCCAGAAACCGGTCCTAGGAAGCTTGTTTCCGGTCCAGGGAAGACATGGCTTGGCAGTTCGGGCTGGACTGTTCCCATGATGCACAGGGTCAGACTGATTTGCATATGGCCATGTCTGAACTGGGGTGGCAGAGTGGGCTAAAGAACGGTGATGGATTAAACCCAGATCAGTTGACTGGGGGTGAGTGCTTGCAATGTTCAACACTCCGTCCATCATTTCCTTTGGTTTTTGCTTTGTTCGCCATAAGTTGGCAGGGTATGCTCAGACGTGAGTCCCTTGCTCACTTTGCCACTGGACTCAAGCAAGCCTGGCAGAAGACGGCTGAAATGCCAGAAACCGGTCCTAGGAAGCTTGGTTCCGGTCCCGGGAAGACATGGCTTGGCAGTTCGGGCTGGACTGTTCCCATGAGGCACAGGGTCAGACTGATTTGCATATGGCCATGTCTGAACTGGGGTGGCAGAGTGGGCTAAAGAACGGTGATGGATTAAACCCAGATCAGTTGACTAGGGGTGAGTGCTTGCAATGTTCAACACTCCGTCCATCATTTCCTTTGGTTTTTGCTTTGTTTGCCATAAGTTGGCAGGGTATGCTCAGACGTGAGTCCCTTGCTCGCTTTGCCACTGGATTCAAGCAAGCCTGGCTGAAGACGTCTGAAATGCCAGAAACCGGTCCTAGGAAGCTTGTTTCCGGTCCAGGGAAGACATGGCTTGGCAGTTCGGGCTGGACTGTTCCCATGAGGCACAGGGTCAGACTGATTTGCATATGGCCATGTCTGAACTGGGGTGGCAGAGTGGGCCAAAGAACGGTGATGGATTAAACCCAGATCAGTTGACTGGGGGTGAGTGCTTGCTATGTTCAACACTCCGTCCATCATTTCCTTTGGTTTTTGCTTTGTTCGCCATAAGTTGGCAGGGTATGCTCAGACGTGAGTCCCTTGCTCACTTTGCCACTGGATTCAAGCAAGCCTGGCTGAAGACGGCTGAACTGCCAGAAACCGGTCCAGGGAAGACATGGCTTTGTTAGTTCGGGCTGGACTGTTCCCATGAGGCACAGGGTCAGACTGATTTGCATATGGCCATGTCTGAACTGGGGTGGCAGAGTGGGCTAAAGAACGGTGATGGATTAAACCCAGATCAGTTGACTGGGGGTGAGTGCTTGCAATGTTTAACACTCCGTTCATCATTTCCTTTGGTTTTTGCTTTGTTCGCCATAAGTTGGCAGGGTATGCTCAGACGTGAGTCCCTTGCTCACTTTGCCACTGGATTCAAGCAAGCCTGGCTGAAGACGGCTGAAATGTCAGAAACCGGTCCTAGGAAGCTTGTTTCCGGTCCAGGGAAGACATGGTTTGGCAGTTCGGGCTGGACTGTTCCCATGAGGCACAGGGTCAGACTGATTTGCATATGGCCATGTCTGAACTGCGGTGGCAGAGTGGGCTAAAGAACGGTGATGGATTAAACCCAGATCAGTTGACTGGGGGTGAGTGCTTGCAATGTTCAACACTCCGTCCATCATTTCCTTTGGTTTTTGTTTTGTTTGCCATAAATTGGCAGGGTATGCTCAGACTTGAGTCCCTTGCTCACTTTGCCACTGGATTCAAGCAAGCCTGGCTGAAGACGGCTGAAATGCCAGAAACCGGTCCTAGGAAGCTTGTTTCCGGTCCAGGGAAGACATGGCTTGGCAGTTCGGGCTGGACTGTTCCCATGAGGCACAGGGTCAGACTGATTTGCATATGGCCATGTCTGAACTGGGGTGGCAGAGTGGGCTAAAGAACGGTGATGGATTAAACCCAGATCAGTTGACTGGGGGTGAGTGCTTGCAATGTTCAACACTCCGTCCATCATTTCCTTTGGTTTTTGCTTTGTTCGCCATAAGTTGGCAGGGTATGCTCAGACGTGAGTCCCTTGCTCACTTTGCCACTGGATTCAAGCAAGCCTGGCTGAAGACGGCTGTAATGCCAGAAACCGGTCCTAGGAAGCTTGTTTCCGGTCCAGGGAAGACATGGCTTGGCAGTTCGGGCTGGACTGTTCCCATGAGGCACAGGGTCAGACTGATTTGCATATGGACATTTCTGAACTGGGGTGGCAGAGTGGGCTAAAGAACGGTGATGGATTAAACCCAGATCAGTTGACTGGGGGTGAGTGCTTGCAATGTTCAACACTCCGTCCATCATTTCCTTTGGTTTTTGCTTTGTTTGCCATAAGTTGGCAGGGTATGCTCAGACGTGAGTCCCTTGCTCACTTTGCCACTGGATTCAAGCAAGCCTGGCTGAAGACGGCTGAAATGTCAGAAACCGGTCCTAGGAAGCTTGTTTCCGGTCCAGGGAAGACATGGTTTGGCAGTTCGGGCTGGACTGTTCCCATGAGGCACAGGGTCAGACTGATTTGCATATGGCCATGTCTGAACTGCGGTGGCAGAGTGGGCTAAAGAACGGTGATGGATTAAACCCAGATCAGTTGACTGGGGGTGAGTGCTTGCAATGTTCAACACTCCGTCCATCATTTCCTTTGGTTTTTGTTTTGTTCGCCATAAATTGGCAGGGTATGCTCAGACGTAAGTCCCTTGCTCACTTTGCCACTGGATTCAAGCAAGCCTGGCTGAAGACGGCTGAAATGCCAGAAACCGGTCCTAGGAAGCTTGTTTCCGGTCCAGGGAAGACATGGCTTGGCAGTTCGGGCTGGACTGTTCCCATGAGGCACAGGGTCAGACTGATTTGCATATGGCCATGTCTGAACTGGGGTGGCAGAGTGGGCTAAAGAACGGTGATGGATTAAACCCAGATCAGTTGACTGGGGGTGAGTGCTTGCAATGTTCAACACTCCGTCCATCATTTCCTTTGGTTTTTGCTTTGTTCGCCATAAGTTGGCAGGGTATGCTCAGACGTGAGTCCCTTGCTCACTTTGCCACTGGACTCAAGCAAGCCTGGCAGAAGACGGCTGAAATGCCAGAAACCGGTCCTAGGAAGCTTGGTTCCGGTCCCGGGAAGACATGGCTTGGCAGTTCGGGCTGGACTGTTCCCATGAGGCACAGGGTCAGACTGATTTGCATATGGCCATGTCTGAACTGGGGTGGCAGAGTGGGCTAAAGAACGGTGATGGATTAAACCCAGATCAGTTGACTAGGGGTGAGTGCTTGCAATGTTCAACACTCCGTCCATCATTTCCTTTGGTTTTTGCTTTGTTTGCCATAAGTTGGCAGGGTATGCTCAGACGTGAGTCCCTTGCTCGCTTTGCCACTGGATTCAAGCAAGCCTGGCTGAAGACGTCTGAAATGCCGGAAACCGGTCCTAGGAAGCTTGTTTCCGGTCCAGGGAAGACATGGCTTGGCAGTTCGGGCTGGACTGTTCCCATGAGGCACAGGGTCAGACTGATTTGCATATGGCCATGTCTGAACTGGGGTGGCAGAGTGGGCTAAAGAACGGTGATGGATTAAACCCAGATCAGTTGACTGGGGGTGAGTGCTTGCTATGTTCAACACTCCGTCCATCATTTCCTTTGGTTTTTGCTTTGTTCGCCATAAGTTGGCAGGGTATGCTCAGACGTGAGTCCCTTGCTCACTTTGCCACTGGATTCAAGCAAGCCTGGCTGAAGACGGCTGAACTGCCAGAAACCGGTCCTAGGAAGCTTGTTTCCGGTCCAGGGAAGACATGGCTTTGTTAGTTCGGGCTGGACTGATCCCATGAGGCACAGGGTCAGACTGATTTGCATATGGCCATGTCTGAACTGGGGTGGCAGAGTGGGCTAAAGAACGGTGATGGATTAAACCCAGATCAGTTGACTGGGGGTGAGTGCTTGCAATGTTTAACACTCCGTTCATCATTTCCTTTGGTTTTTGCTTTGTTCGCCATAAGTTGGCAGGGTATGCTCAGACGTGAGTCCCTTGCTCACTTTGCCACTGGATTCAAGCAAGCCTGGCTGAAGACGGCTGAAATGCCAGAAACCTGTCCTAGGAAGCTTGTTTCCGGTCCAGGGAAGACATGGCTTGGCAGTTCGGGCTGGACTGTTCCCATGAGGCACAGGGTCAGACTGATTTGCATATGGCCATGTCTGAACTGGGGTGGCAGAGTGGGCTAAAGAACGGTGATGGATTAAACCCAGATCAGTAGACTGGGGGTGAGTGCATGCAATGTTCAACACTTCGTCCATCATTTCCTTTGGTTTTTGCTTTGTTTGCCATAAGTTGGCAGGGTATGCTCAGACGTGAGTCCCTTGCTCACTTTGTCATTGGATTCAAGCAAGCCTGGCTGAAGATGGCTGAAATGCCAAAAACTGGTCCTAGGAAGCTTGTTTCCGGACCAGGGAAGACATGGCTTGGCAGTTCGGGCTGGACTGTTCCTATGAGGCACAGGGTCAGACTGATTTGCATATGGCCATGTCTGAACTGGGGTGGCATAGTGGGCTAAAGAACGGTGATGGATTAAACCCAGATCAGTTGACTGGGGGTGAGTGCTTGCAATGTTCAACACTCCGTCCATCATTTCCTTTGGTTTTTGCTTTGTTCACAATAAGTTGGCAGGGTATGCTCAGACGTGAGTCCCTTGCTCACTTTGCTACTGGATTCATGCAAGCCTGGCTGAAGACGGCTGAAATGCCAGAAACCGGTCCTAGGAAGCTTGTTTTCGGTCCATGGAAGACATGGCTTGGCAGTTCGGGCTGGACTGTTCCCATGAGGCACAGGGTCAGACTGATTTGCAAATGGCCATGTCTGAACTGGGGTGGCAGAGTGGGCTAAAGAACAGTGATGGATTAAACCCAGATCAGTTGACTGGGGGTGAGTGCTTGCAATGTTCAACACTCCGTCCATCATTTCCTTTGGTTTTTGCTTTGTTCGCCATAAGTTGGCAGGGTATGCTCAGACGTGAGTCCCTTGCTCACTTTGCCACTGGATTCAAGCAAGCCTGGCTGAAGACGGCTGAAATGCCAGAAACCGGTCCTAGGAAGCTTGTTTCCGGTCCAGGGAAAACATGGCTTGGCAGTTCGGGCTGGATTGTTCCCATGAGGCACAGGGTCAGACTGATTTGCATATGGCCATGTCTGAACTGGGGTGGCAGAATGGGCTAAAGAACGGTGATGGATTAAACCCAGATCAGTTGACTGGGGGTGAGTGCTTGCTATGTTCAACACTCCGTCCATCATTTGCTTTGGTTTTTGCTTTGTTCGCCATAAGTTGGCAAGGTGTGCTCAGACGTGAGTCCCTTGCTCACTTTGCCACTGGATTCAAGCAAGCCTGTCTGAAAACGGCTGAAATGCCAGAAACTGGTCCTAGGAAGCTTGTTTCCGGTCCAGGGAAGACATGGCTTTATTAGTTCGGGCTGGACTGTTCCCATGAGGCACAGGGTCAAACTGATTTGCATATGGCCATTTCTGAACTGGGGTGGCAGAGTGGGCTAAAGAACGGTGATGGATTAAACCCAGATCAGTTGACTGGGGGTGGGTGCTTGCAATGTTCAACACTCCGTCCATCATTTCCTTTGGTTTTTGCTTTGTTCGCCATAAGTTGGCAGGGTATGCTCAGACGTGAGTCCCTTGCTCACTTTGCCACTGGATTCAAACAAGCCTGGCTGAAGACGGCTGAAATGCCAGAAACCGGTCCTAGGAAGCTTGTTTCCGGTCCAGGGAAGACATGGCTTGGCAGTTCCCATGAGGCACAGGGTCAGACTGATTTGCATATGGCCATGTCTGAACTGGGGTGGCAGAGTGGGCTAAAGAACGGTGATGGATTAACCCCAGATCAGTTGACTGGGGGTGAGTGCTTGCAATGTTCAACACTCCGTCCATCATTTCCTTTGGTTTTTGCTTTGTTTGCCATAAGTTGGCAGGGTATGCTCAGACGTGAGTCCCTTGCTCACTTTGCCACTGGATTCAAGCAAGCCTGGCTGAAGACGGCTGAAATGCCAGAAACCGGTCCCAGGAAGCTTGTTTCCAGTCCAGGGAAGACATGGCTTGGCAGTTCGGGCTGGACTGTTCCCATGAGGCACAGGGTCAGACTGATTTGCATATGGCCATGTCTGAACTGGGGTGGCAGAGTGGGCTAAAGAACGGTGAAGGATTAAACCCAGATCAGTTGACTGGGGGTTAGTGCTTGCAATGTTCAACACTCCGTCCATCATTTTCTTTGGTTTTTGCTATGTTAGCCATAAATTGGCAGGGTATGCCCAGACGTGAGTCCCTTGCTCACTTTGCCACTGGATTCAAGCAAGCCTGGCTGAAGACGGCTGAAATGCCAGAAACCGGTCCTAGGAAGCTTGTTTCCGGTCCAGGGAAGACATGGCTTGGCAGTTCGGGCTGGACTGTTCCCATGAGGCACAGGGTCAGACTGATTTGCATATGGCCATGTCTGAACTGGGGTGGCAGAGTGGGCTAAAGAACGGTGATGGATTAAACCCAGATCAGTTGACTGGGGGTGAGTGCTTGCAATGTTCAACACTCCGTCCATCATTTTCTTTGGTTTTTGCTTTGTTCGCCATAAGTTGGCAGGGTATGCTCAGACGTGAGTCCCTTGCTCTCTTTGCCACTGGATTCAAGCAAGCCTGGCTGAAGACGGCTGTAATGCCAGAAACCGGTCCTAGGAAGCTTGTTTCCGGTCCAGGGAAGACATGTCTTGGCAGTTCGGGCTGGACTGTTCCCATGAGGCGCAGGGTCAGACTGATTTGCATATGGCCATGTCTGAACTAGGGTGGCAGAGTGGGCTAAAGAACGGTAATGGATTAAACCCAGATCAGTTGACTGGGGGTGAGTGCTTGCAATGTTCAACACTCCGTCCATCATTTCCTTTGGTTTTTGCTTTGTTTGCCATAAATTGGCAGGGTATGCTCAGACGTGAGTCCCTTGCTCACTTTGCCACTGGATTCAAGCAAGCCTGGCTGAAGACGGCTGAAATGCCAGAAACCGGTCCTAGGAAGCTTGTTTCCGGACCAGGGAAGACATGGCTTGGCAGTTCGGGCTGGACTGTTCCCATGAGGCACAGGGTCAGACTGATTTGCATATGGCCATGTCTGAACTGGGGTGGCAGAGTGGGCTAAAGAATGGTGATGGATTAAACCCAGATCAGTTGACTGGGAGTGAGTGCTTGCAATGTTCAACACTCCGTCCATCATGTCCTTTGGTTTTTGCTTTGTTCGCCATAAGTTGGCAGGGTATGCTCAGACGTGAGTCCCTTGCTCACTTTGCCACTGGATTCAAGCAAGCCTGGCTGAAGACGGCTGAAATGTCAGAAACCGGTCCTAGGAAGCTTGTTTCCGGTCCAGGGAAGACATGGTTTGGCAGTTCGGGCTGGACTGTTCCCATGAGGCACAGGGTCAGACTGATTTGCATATGGCCATGTCTGAACTGGGGTGGCAGAGTGGGCTAAAGAACGGTGATGGATTAAACCCAGATCAGTTGACTGGGGGTGAGTGCTTGCAATGTTCAACACTCCGTCCATCATTTCCTTTGGTTTTTGCTTTGTTCGCCATAAGTTGGCAGGGTATGCTCAGACGTGAGTCCCTTGCTCACTTTGCCACTGGATTCAAGCAAGCCTGGCTGAAGACGGCTGTAATGCCAGAAACCGGTCCTAGGAAGCTTGTTTCCGGTCCAGGGAAGACATGGCTTGGCAGTTCGGGCTGGACTGTTCCCATGAGGCACAGGGTCAGACTGATTTGCATATGGACATTTCTGAACTGGGGTGGCAGAGTGGGCTAAAGAACGGTGATGGATTAAACCCAGATCAGTTGACTGGGGGTGAGTGCTTGCAATGTTCAACACTCCGTCCATCATTTCCTTTGGTTTTTGCTTTGTTTGCCATAAGTTGGCAGGGTATGCTCAGACGTGAGTCCCTTGCTCACTTTGCCACTGGATTCAAGCAAGCCTGGCTGAAGACGGCTGAAATGTCAGAAACCGGTCCTAGGAAGCTTGGTTCCGGTCCAGGGAAGACATGGTTTGGCAGTTCGGGCTGGACTGTTCCCATGAGGCACAGGGTCAGACTGATTTGCATATGGCCATGTCTGAACTGCGGTGGCAGAGTGGGCTAAAGAACGGTGATGGATTAAACCCAGATCAGTTGACTGGGGGTGAGTGCTTGCAATGTTCAACACTCCGTCCATCATTTCCTTTGGTTTTTGTTTTGTTCGCCATAAATTGGCAGGGTATGCTCAGACGTAAGTCCCTTGCTCACTTTGCCACTGGATTCAAGCAAGCCTGGCTGAAGACGGCTGAAATGCCAGAAACCGGTCCTAGGAAGCTTGTTTCCGGTCCAGGGAAGACATGGCTTGGCAGTTCGGGCTGGACTGTTCCCATGATGCACAGGGTCAGACTGATTTGCATATGGCCATGTCTGAACTGGGGTGGCAGAGTGGGCTAAAGAACGGTGATGGATTAAACCCAGATCAGTTGACTGGGGGTGAGTGCTTGCAATGTTCAACACTCCGTCCATCATTTCCTTTGGTTTTTGCTTTGTTCGCCATAAGTTGGCAGGGTATGCTCAGACGTGAGTCCCTTGCTCACTTTGCCACTGGACTCAAGCAAGCCTGGCAGAAGACGGCTGAAATGCCAGAAACCGGTCCTAGGAAGCTTGGTTCCGGTCCCGGGAAGACATGGCTTGGCAGTTCGGGCTGGACTGTTCCCATGAGGCACAGGGTCAGACTGATTTGCATATGGCCATGTCTGAACTGGGGTGGCAGAGTGGGCTAAAGAACGGTGATGGATTAAACCCAGATCAGTTGACTAGGGGTGAGTGCTTGCAATGTTCAACACTCCGTCCATCATTTCCTTTGGTTTTTGCTTTGTTTGCCATAAGTTGGCAGGGTATGCTCAGACGTGAGTCCCTTGCTCGCTTTGCCACTGGATTCAAGCAAGCCTGGCTGAAGACGTCTGAAATGCCAGAAACCGGTCCTAGGAAGCTTGTTTCCGGTCCAGGGAAGACATGGCTTGGCAGTTCGGGCTGGACTGTTCCCATGAGGCACAGGGTCAGACTGATTTGCATATGGCCATGTCTGAACTGGGGTGGCAGAGTGGGCCAAAGAACGGTGATGGATTAAACCCAGAGCAGTTGACTGGGGGTGAGTGCTTGCTATGTTCAACACTCCGTCCATCATTTCCTTTGGTTTTTGCTTTGTTCGCCATAAGTTGGCAGGGTATGCTCAGACGTGAGTCCCTTGCTCACTTTGCCACTGGATTCAAGCAAGCCTGGCTGAAGACGGCTGAACTGCCAGAAACCGGTCCAGGGAAGACATGGCTTTGTTAGTTCGGGCTGGACTGTTCCCATGAGGCACAGGGTCAGACTGATTTGCATATGGCCATGTCTGAACTGGGGTGGCAGAGTGGGCTAAAGAACGGTGATGGATTAAACCCAGATCAGTTGACTGGGGGTGAGTGCTTGCAATGTTTAACACTCCGTTCATCATTTCCTTTGGTTTTTGCTTTGTTCGCCATAAGTTGGCAGGGTATGCTCAGACGTGAGTCCCTTGCTCACTTTGCCACTGGATTCAAGCAAGCCTGGCTGAAGACGGCTGAAATGTCAGAAACCGGTCCTAGGAAGCTTGTTTCCGGTCCAGGGAAGACATGGTTTGGCAGTTCGGGCTGGACTGTTCCCATGAGGCACAGGGTCAGACTGATTTGCATATGGCCATGTCTGAACTGCGGTGGCAGAGTGGGCTAAAGAACGGTGATGGATTAAACCCAGATCAGTTGACTGGGGGTGAGTGCTTGCAATGTTCAACACTCCGTCCATCATTTCCTTTGGTTTTTGTTTTGTTCGCCATAAATTGGCAGGGTATGCTCAGACTTGAGTCCCTTGCTCACTTTGCCACTGGATTCAAGCAAGCCTGGCTGAAGACGGCTGAAATGCCAGAAACCGGTCCTAGGAAGCTTGTTTCCGGTCCAGGGAAGACATGGCTTGGCAGTTCGGGCTGGACTGTTCCCATGAGGCACAGGGTCAGACTGATTTGCATATGGCCATGTCTGAACTGGGGTGGCAGAGTGGGCTAAAGAACGGTGATGGATTAAACCCAGATCAGTTGACTGGGGGTGAGTGCTTGCAATGTTCAACACTCCGTCCATCATTTCCTTTGGTTTTTGCTTTGTTCGCCATAAGTTGGCAGGGTATGCTCAGACGTGAGTCCCTTGCTCACTTTGCCACTGGATTCAAGCAAGCCTGGCTGAAGACGGCTGTAATGCCAGAAACCGGTCCTAGGAAGCTTGTTTCCGGTCCAGGGAAGACATGGCTTGGCAGTTCGGGCTGGACTGTTCCCATGAGGCACAGGGTCAGACTGATTTGCATATGGACATTTCTGAACTGGGGTGGCAGAGTGGGCTAAAGAACGGTGATGGATTAAACCCAGATCAGTTGACTGGGGGTGAGTGCTTGCAATGTTCAACACTCCGTCCATCATTTCCTTTGGTTTTTGCTTTGTTTGCCATAAGTTGGCAGGGTATGCTCAGACGTGAGTCCCTTGCTCACTTTGCCACTGGATTCAAGCAAGCCTGGCTGAAGACGGCTGAAATGTCAGAAACCGGTCCTAGGAAGCTTGTTTCCGGTCCAGGGAAGACATGGTTTGGCAGTTCGGGCTGGACTGTTCCCATGAGGCACAGGGTCAGACTGATTTGCATATGGCCATGTCTGAACTGCGGTGGCAGAGTGGGCTAAAGAACGGTGATGGATTAAACCCAGATCAGTTGACTGGGGGTGAGTGCTTGCAATGTTCAACACTCCGTCCATCATTTCCTTTGGTTTTTGTTTTGTTCGCCATAAATTGGCAGGGTATGCTCAGACGTAAGTCCCTTGCTCACTTTGCCACTGGATTCAAGCAAGCCTGGCTGAAGACGGCTGAAATGCCAGAAACCGGTCCTAGGAAGCTTGTTTCCGGTCCAGGGAAGACATGGCTTGGCAGTTCGGGCTGGACTGTTCCCATGAGGCACAGGGTCAGACTGATTTGCATATGGCCATGTCTGAACTGGGGTGGCAGAGTGGGCTAAAGGACGGTGATGGATTAAACCCAGATCAGTTGACTGGGGGTGAGTGCTTGCAATGTTCAACACTCCGTCCATCATTTCCTTTGGTTTTTGCTTTGTTCGCCATAAGTTGGCAGGGTATGCTCAGACGTGAGTCCCTTGCTCACTTTGCCACTGGACTCAAGCAAGCCTGGCAGAAGACGGCTGAAATGCCAGAAACCGGTCCTAGGAAGCTTGGTTCCGGTCCCGGGAAGACATGGCTTGGCAGTTCGGGCTGGACTGTTCCCATGAGGCACAGGGTCAGACTGATTTGCATATGGCCATGTCTGAACTGGGGTGGCAGAGTGGGCTAAAGAACGGTGATGGATTAAACCCAGATCAGTTGACTAGGGGTGAGTGCTTGCAATGTTCAACACTCCGTCCATCATTTCCTTTGGTTTTTGCTTTGTTTGCCATAAGTTGGCAGGGTATGCTCAGACGTGAGTCCCTTGCTCGCTTTGCCACTGGATTCAAGCAAGCCTGGCTGAAGACGTCTGAAATGCCAGAAACCGGTCCTAGGAAGCTTGTTTCCGGTCCAGGGAAGACATGGCTTGGCAGTTCGGGCTGGACTATTCCCATGAGGCACAGGGTCAGACTGATTTGCATATGGCCATGTCTGAACTGGGGTGGCAGAGTGGGCTAAAGAACGGTGATGGATTAAACCCAGATCAGTTGACTGGGGGTGAGTGCTTGCTATGTTCAACACTCCGTCCATCATTTCCTTTGGTTTTTGCTTTGTTCGCCATAAGTTGGCAGGGTATGCTCAGACGTGAGTCCCTTGCTCACTTTGCCACTGGATTCAAGCAAGCCTGGCTGAAGACGGCTGAACTGCCAGAAACCGGTCCAGGGAAGACATGGCTTTGTTAGTTCGGGCTGGACTGTTCCCATGAGGCACAGGGTCAGACTGATTTGCATATGGCCATGTCTGAACTGGGGTGGCAGAGTGGGCTAAAGAACGGTGATGGATTAAACCCAGATCAGTTGACTGGGGGTGAGTGCTTGCAATGTTTAACACTCCGTTCATCATTTCCTTTGGTTTTTGCTTTGTTCGCCATAAGTTGGCAGGGTATGCTCAGACGTGAGTCCCTTGCTCACTTTGCCACTGGATTCAAGCAAGCCTGGCTGAAGACGGCTGAAATGTCAGAAACCGGTCCTAGGAAGCTTGTTTCCGGTCCAGGGAAGACATGGTTTGGCAGTTCGGGCTGGACTGTTCCCATGAGGCACAGGGTCAGACTGATTTGCATATGGCCATGTCTGAACTGCGGTGGCAGAGTGGGCTAAAGAACGGTGATGGATTAAACCCAGATCAGTTGACTGGGGGTGAGTGCTTGCAATGTTCAACACTCCGTCCATCATTTCCTTTGGTTTTTGTTTTGTTCGCCATAAATTGGCAGGGTATGCTCAGACTTGAGTCCCTTGCTCACTTTGCCACTGGATTCAAGCAAGCCTGGCTGAAGACGGCTGAAATGCCAGAAACCGGTCCTAGGAAGCTTGTTTCCGGTCCAGGGAAGACATGGCTTGGCAGTTCGGGCTGGACTGTTCCCATGAGGCACAGGGTCAGACTGATTTGCATATGGCCATGTCTGAACTGGGGTGGCAGAGTGGGCTAAAGAACGGTGATGGATTAAACCCAGATCAGTTGACTGGGGGTGAGTGCTTGCAATGTTCAACACTCCGTCCATCATTTCCTTTGGTTTTTGCTTTGTTCGCCATAAGTTGGCAGGGTATGCTCAGACGTGAGTCCCTTGCTCACTTTGCCACTGGATTCAAGCAAGCCTGGCTGAAGACGGCTGTAATGCCAGAAACCGGTCCTAGGAAGCTTGTTTCCGGTCCAGGGAAGACATGGCTTGGCAGTTCGGGCTGGACTGTTCCCATGAGGCACAGGGTCAGACTGATTTGCATATGGACATTTCTGAACTGGGGTGGCAGAGTGGGCTAAAGAACGGTGATGGATTAAACCCAGATCAGTTGACTGGGGGTGAGTGCTTGCAATGTTCAACACTCCGTCCATCATTTCCTTTGGTTTTTGCTTTGTTTGCCATAAGTTGGCAGGGTATGCTCAGACGTGAGTCCCTTGCTCACTTTGCCACTGGATTCAAGCAAGCCTGGCTGAAGACGGCTGAAATGTCAGAAACCGGTCCTAGGAAGCTTGTTTCCGGTCCAGGGAAGACATGGTTTGGCAGTTCGGGCTGGACTGTTCCCATGAGGCACAGGGTCAGACTGATTTGCATATGGCCATGTCTGAACTGCGGTGGCAGAGTGGGCTAAAGAACGGTGATGGATTAAACCCAGATCAGTTGACTGGGGGTGAGTGCTTGCAATGTTCAACACTCCGTCCATCATTTCCTTTGGTTTTTGTTTTGTTCGCCATAAATTGGCAGGGTATGCTCAGACGTAAGTCCCTTGCTCACTTTGCCACTGGATTCAAGCAAGCCTGGCTGAAGACGGCTGAAATGCCAGAAACCGGTCCTAGGAAGCTTGTTTCCGGTCCAGGGAAGACATGGCTTGGCAGTTCGGGCTGGACTGTTCCCATGAGGCACAGGGTCAGACTGATTTGCATATGGCCATGTCTGAACTGGGGTGGCAGAGTGGGCTAAAGAACGGTGATGGATTAAACCCAGATCAGTTGACTGGGGGTGAGTGCTTGCAATGTTCAACACTCCGTCCATCATTTCCTTTGGTTTTTGCTTTGTTCGCCATAAGTTGGCAGGGTATGCTCAGACGTGAGTCCCTTGCTCACTTTGCCACTGGACTCAAGCAAGCCTGGCAGAAGACGGCTGAAATGCCAGAAACCGGTCCTAGGAAGCTTGGTTCCGGTCCCGGGAAGACATGGCTTGGCAGTTCGGGCTGGACTGTTCCCATGAGGCACAGGGTCAGACTGATTTGCATATGGCCATGTCTGAACTGGGGTGGCAGAGTGGGCTAAAGAACGGTGATGGATTAAACCCAGATCAGTTGACTAGGGGTGAGTGCTTGCAATGTTCAACACTCCGTCCATCATTTCCTTTGGTTTTTGCTTTGTTTGCCATAAGTTGGCAGGGTATGCTCAGACGTGAGTCCCTTGCTCGCTTTGCCACTGGATTCAAGCAAGCCTGGCTGAAGACGTCTGAAATGCCAGAAACCGGTCCTAGGAAGCTTGTTTCCGGTCCAGGGAAGACATGGCTTGGCAGTTCGGGCTGGACTATTCCCATGAGGCACAGGGTCAGACTGATTTGCATATGGCCATGTCTGAACTGGGGTGGCAGAGTGGGCTAAAGAACGGTGATGGATTAAACCCAGATCAGTTGACTGGGGGTGAGTGCTTGCTATGTTCAACACTCCGTCCATCATTTCCTTTGGTTTTTGCTTTGTTCGCCATAAGTTGGCAGGGTATGCTCAGACGTGAGTCCCTTGCTCACTTTGCCACTGGATTCAAGCAAGCCTGGCTGAAGACGGCTGAACTGCCAGAAACCGGTCCTAGGAAGCTTGTTTCCGGTCCAGGGAAGACATGGCTTTGTTAGTTCGGGCTGGACTGTTCCCATGAGGCACAGGGTCAGACTGATTTGCATATGGCCATGTCTGAACTGGGGTGGCAGAGTGGGCTAAAGAACGGTGATGGATTAAACCCAGATCAGTTGACTGGGGGTGAGTGCTTGCAATGTTCAACACTCCGTCCATCATTTCCTTTGGTTTTTGCTTTGTTCACCATAAGTTGGCAGGGTATGCTCAGACGTGAGTCCCTTGCTCACTTTGCTACTGGATTCATGCAAGCCTGGCTGAAGACGGCTGAAATGCCAGAAACCGGTCCTAGGAAGCTTGTTTTCGGTCCATGGAAGACATGGCTTGGCAGTTCGGGCTGGACTGTTCCCATGAGGCACAGGGTCAGACTGATTTGCAAATGGCCATGTCTGAACTGGGGTGGCAGAGTGGGCTAAAGAACAGTGATGGATTAAACCCAGATCAGTTGACTGGGGGTGAGTGCTTGCAATGTTCAACACTCCGTCCATCATTTCCTTTGGTTTTTGCTTTGTTCGCTATAAGTTGGCAGGGTATGCTCAGACGTGAGTCCCTTGCTCACTTTGCCACTGGATTCAAGCAAGCCTGGCTGAAGATGGCTGAAATGCCAGAAACCGGTCCTAGGAAGCTTGTTTCCGGTCCAGGGAAAACATGGCTTGGCAGTTCGGGCTGGATTGTTCCCATGAGGCACAGGGTCAGACTGATTTGCATATGGCCATGTCTGAACTGGGGTGGCAGAATGGGCTAAAGAACGGTGATGGATTAAACCCAGATCAGTTGACTGGGGGTGAGTGCTTGCTATGTTCAACACTCCGTCCATCATTTGCTTTGGTTTTTGCTTTGTTCGCCATAAGTTGGCAGGGTGTGCTCAGACGTGAGTCCCTTGCTCACTTTGCCACTGGATTCAAGCAAGCCTGTCTGAAAACGGCTGAAATGCCAGAAACTGGTCCTAGGAAGCTTGTTTCCGGTCCAGGGAAGACATGGCTTTATTAGTTCGGGCTGGACTGTTCCCATGAGGCACAGGGTCAGACTGATTTGCATATGGCCATGTCTGAACTGGGGTGGCAGAGTGGGCTAAAGAACGGTGATGGATTAAACCCAGATCAGTTGACTGGGGGTGGGTGCTTGCAATGTTCAACACTCCGTCCATCATTTCCTTTGGTTTTTGCTTTGTTCGCCATAAGTTGGCAGGGTATGCTCAGACGTGAGTCCCTTGCTCACTTTGCCACTGGATTCAAACAAGCCTGGCTGAAGACGGCTGAAATGCCAGAAACCGGTCCTAGGAAGCTTGTTTCCGGTCCAGGGAAGACATGGCTTGGCAGTTCGGGCTGGTCTGTTCCCATGAGGCACAGGGTCAGACTGATTTGCATATGGCCATGTCTGAACTGGGGTGGCAGAGTGGGCTAAAGAACGGTGATGGATTAAACCCAGATCAGTTGACTGGGGGTTAGTGCTTGCAATGTTCAACACTCCGTCCATCATTTTCTTTGGTTTTTGCTTTGTTCGCCATAAGTTGGCAGGGTATGCTCAGACGTGAGTCCCTTGCTCACTTTGCCACTGGATTCAAGCAAGCCTGGCTGAAGATGGCTGAAATGCCAGAAACTGGTCCTAGGAAGCTTGTTTCCGGTCCAGGGAAGACATGGCTTGGCAGTTCGGGCTGGACTGTTCCCATGAGGCACAGGGTCAGACTGATTTGCATATGGCCATGTCTGAACTGGGGTGGCAGAGTGGGCTAAAGAACGGTGATGGATTAAACCCAGATCAGTTGACTGGGGGTGAGTGCTTGCAATGTTCAACACTCCGTCCATCATTTCCTTTGGTTTTTGCTTTGTTCGCCATAAGTTGGCAGGGTATACTCAGACGTGAGTCCCTTGCTCACTTTGCCACTGGATTCAAGCAAGGCTGGCTGAAGACGGCTGAAATGCCAGAAATCGGTCCTAGGAAGCTTGTTTACGGTCCAGGGAAGACATGGCTTGGCAGTTCGGGCTGGACTGTTCCATGAGGCACAGGGTCAGACTGATTTGCATATGGCCATGTCTGAACTGGAGTGGCAGAGTGGGCTAAAGAATGGTGATGGATTTAACCCAGATCAGTTGACTGGGGGTGAGTGCTTGCAATGTTCAACACTCCGTCCATCATTTCCTTTGGTTTTTGCTTTGTTCGCCATAAGTTGGCAGGGTATGCTCAGACGTGAGTCCCTTGCTCACTTTGCCACTGGATTCAAGCAAGCCTGGCTGAAGACGGCTGAAATGCCAGAAACCGGTCCTAGGAAGCTTGTTTCCAGTCCAGGGAAGACATGGCTTGGCAGTTCCGGCTGGACTATTCCCATGAGGCACAGGGTCAGACTGATTTGCATATGGCCATGTCTGAACTGGGGTGGCAGAGTGGGCTAAAGAACGGTGATGGATTAAACCCAGATCAGTTGACTGGGGGTTAGTGCTTGCAATGTTCAACACTCCGTCCATCATTTTCTTTGGTTTTTGCTTTGTTCGCCATAAGTTGGCAGGGTATGCTCAGACGTGAGTCCCTTGCTCACTTTGCCACTGGATTCAAGCAAGCCTGGCTGAAGACGGCTGAAATGCCAGAAACTGGTCCTAGGAAGCTTGTTTCCGGTCCAGGGAAGACGTGGCTTGGCAGTTCGGGCTGGACTGTTCCCATGAGGCACAGGGTCAGACTGATTTGCATATGGCCATGTCTGAACTGGGGTGGCAGAGTGGGCTAAAGAACGGTGATGGGTTAAACCCAGATCAGTTGACTGGGGGTGAGTGCTTGCAATGTTCAACACTCCGTCCATCATTTCCTTTGGTTTTTGCTTTGTTCGCCATAAGTTGGCAGGGTATACTCAGACGTGAGTCCCTTGCTCACTTTGCCACTGGATTCAAGCAAGCCTGGCTGAAGACGGCTGAAATGCCAGAAATCGGTCCTAGGAAGCTTGTTTACGGTCCAGGGAAGACATGGCTTGGCAGTTCGGGCTGGACTGTTCCATGAGGCACAGGGTCAGACTGATTTGCATATGGCCATGTCTGAACTGGGGTGGCAGAGTGGGCTAAAGAACGGTGATGGATTAAACCCAGATCAGTTGACTGTGGGTGAGTGCTTGCAATGTTCAACACTCCGTCCATCATTTCCGTTGGTTTTTGCTTTGTTCGCCATAAGTTGGCAGGGTATGCTCAGACGTGAGTCCCTTGCTCACTTTGTCATTGGATTCAAGCAAGCCTGGCTGAAGATGGCTGAAATGCCAAAAACCGGTCCTAGGAAGCTTGTTTCCGGACCAGGGAAGACATGGCTTGGCAGTTCGGGCTGGACTGTTCCTATGAGGCACAGGGTCAGACTGATTTGCATATGGCCATGTCTGAACTGGGGTGGCATAGTGGGCTAAAGAACGGTGATGGATTAAACCCAGATCAGTTGACTGGGGGTGAGTGCTTGCAATGTTCAACACTCCGTCCATCATTTCCTTTGGTTTTTGCTTTGTTCGCCATAAGTTGGCAGGGTATGCTCAGACGTGAGTCCCTTGCTCACTTTGCTACTGGATTCATGCAAGCCTGGCTGAAGACGGCTGAAATGCCAGAAACCGGTCCTAGGAAGCTTGTTTTCGGTCCATGGAAGACATGGCTTGGCAGTTCGGGCTGGACTGTTCCCATGAGGCACAGGGTCAGACTGATTTGCAAATGGCCATGTCTGAACTGGGGTGGCAGAGTGGGCTAAAGAACAGTGATGGATTAAACCCAGATCAGTTGACTGGGGGTGAGTGCTTGCTATGTTCAACACTCCGTCCATCATTTGCTTTGGTTTTTGCTTTGTTCGCCATAAGTTGGCAGGGTGTGCTCAGACGTGAGTCCCTTGCTCACTTTGCCACTGGATTCAAGCAAGCCTGTCTGAAAACGGCTGAAATGCCAGAAACTGGTCCTAGGAAGCTTGTTTCCGGTCCAGGGAAGACATGGCTTTATTAGTTCGGGCTGGACTGTTCCCATGAGGCACAGGGTCAGACTGATTTGCATATGGCCATGTCTGAACTGGGGTGGCAGAGTGGGCTAAAGAACGGTGATGGATTAAACCCAGATCAGTTGACTGGGGGTGGGTGCTTGCAATGTTCAACACTCCGTCCATCATTTCCTTTGGTTTTTGCTTTGTTCGCCATAAGTTGGCAGGGTATGCTCAGACGTGAGTCCCTTGCTCACTTTGCCACTGGATTCAAACAAGCCTGGCTGAAGACGGCTGAAATGCCAGAAACCGGTCCTAGGAAGCTTGTTTCCGGTCCAGGGAAGACATGGCTTGGCAGTTCGGGCTGGACTGTTCCCATGAGGCACAGGATCAGACTGATTTGCATATGGCCATGTCTGAACTGGGGTGGCAGAGTGGGCTAAAGAACGGTGATGGATTAACCCCAGATCAGTTGACTGGGGGTGAGTGCTTGCAATGTTCAACACTCCGTCCATCATTTCCTTTTGTTTTTGCTTTGTTTGCCATAAGTTGGCAGGGTATGCTCAGACGTGAGTCCCTTGCTCACTTTGCCACTGGATTCAAGCAAGCCTGGCTGAAGACGGCTGAAATGCCAGAAACCGGTCCCAGGAAGCTTGTTTCCAGTCCAGGGAAGACATGGCTTGGCAGTTCGGGCTGGACTGTTCCCATGAGGCACAGGGTCAGACTGATTTGCATATGGCCATGTGTGAACTGGGGTGGCAGAGTGGGCTAAAGAACGGTGATGGATTAAACCCAGATCAGTTGACTGGGGGTTAGTGCTTTCAATGTTCAACACTCCGTCCATCATTTTCTTTGGTTTTTGCTTTGTTCGCCATAAGTTGGCAGGGTATGCTCAGACGTGAGTCCCTTGCTCACTTTGCCACTGGATTCAAGCAAGCCTGGCTGAAGACGGCTGAAATGCCAGAAACTGGTCCTAGGAAGCTTGTTTCCGGTCCAGGGAAGACATGGCTTGGCAGTTCGGGCTGGACTGTTCCCATGAGGCACAGGGTCAGACTGATTTGCATATGGCCATGTCTGAACTGGGGTGGCAGAGTGGGCTAAAGAACGGTGATGGATTAAACCCAGATCAGTTGACTGGGGGTGAGTGCTTGCAATGTTCAACACTCCGTCCATCATTTCCTTTGGTTTTTGCTTTGTTCGCCATAAGTTGGCAGGGTATACTCAGACGTTAGTCCCTTGCTCACTTTGCCACTGGATTCAAGCAAGCCTGGCTGAAGACGGCTGAAATGCCAGAAATCGGTCCTAGGAAGCTTGTTTACGGTCCAGGGAAGACATGGCTTGGCAGTTCGGGCTGGACTGTTCCATGAGGCACAGGGTCAGACTGATTTGCATATGGCCATGTCTGAACTGGAGTGGCAGAGTGGGCTAAAGAATGGTGATGGATTTAACCCAGATCAGTTGACTGGGGGTGAGTGCTTGCAATGTTCAACACTCCGTCCATCATTTCCTTTGGTTTTTGCTTTGTTCGCCATAAGTTGGCAGGGTATGCTCAGACGTGAGTCCCTTGCTCACTTTGCCACTGGATTCAAGCAAGCCTGGCTGAAGACGGCTGAAATGCCAGAAACCAGTCCTAGGAAACTTGTTTCCGGTCCAGGGAAGACATGGCTTGGCAGTTCGGGCTGGACTGTTCCCATGAGGCACAGGGTCAGACTGATTTGCATATGGCCATGTCTGAACTGGGATGGCAGAGTGGGCTAAAGAATGGTGAAGTATTAAACCCAGATCAGTTGACTGGGGGTGAGTGCTTGCACTGTTCAACACTCCGTCCATCATTTCCTTTGGTTTTTGCTTTGTTCGCCATGAGTTGGCAGGGTATGCTCAGACGTGAGTCCCTTGCTCACTTTGCCACTGGATTCAAGCAAGCCTGGCTGAAGACGGCTGAAATGCCAGAAACCGGGCCTAGGAAGCTTTTTTCCGGTCCAGGGAAGACATGGCTTGGCAGTTCGGGCTGGACTGTTCCCATGAGGCACAGGGTCAGACTGATTTCCATATGGCCATGTCTGAACTGGGGTGGCAGAGTGGGCTAAAGAACGGTGATGGATTAAACCCAGATCAGTTGACTCGGGGTGAGTGCTTGCAATGTTCAACACTCCGTCCATCATTTCCTTTGGTTTTTGCTTTGTTCGCCATAAGTTGGCAGGGTATGCTCAGACGTGAGTCCCTTGCTCGCTTTGCCACTGGATTCAAGCAAGCCTGGCTGAAGACGGCTGAAATACCAGAAACCGGTCCTAGGAAGCTTGTTTCCGGTCCAGGGAAGACATGGCTTGGCAGTTCGGGCTGGACTGTTCCCATGAGGCACAGGGTCAGACTGATTTGCATATGGCCATGTCTGAACTGGGGTGGCAGAGTGGGCTAAAGAACGGTGATGGATTAAACCCAGATCAGTTGACTGGGGGTGAGTGCTTGCAATGTTCAACACTCCGTCCATCATTTCCTTTGGTTTTTGCTTTGTTCGCCATAAATTGGCAGGGTATGCTCAGACGTGAGTCCCTTGCTCACTTTGCCACTGGATTCAAGCAAGCCTGGCTGAAGACGGCTGAAATGCCAGAAACCGGTCCTAGGAAGCTTGTTTCCGGTCCAGGGAAGACATGGCTTGGCAGTTCGGGCTGGACTGTTCCCATGAGGCACAGGGTCAGACTGATTTGCATATGGCCATGTCTGAACTGGGGTGGCAGAGTGGGCTAAAGAACGGTGATGGATTAAACCCAGATCAGTTGACTGGGGGTGAGTGCTTGCAATGTTCAACACTCCGTCCATCATTTCCTTTGGTTTTTGCTTTGTTCGCCATAAGTTGGCAGGGTATGCTCAGACGTGAGTCCCTTGCTCACTTTGCCACTGGATTCAAGCAAGCCTGGCTGAAGACGGCTGTAATGCCAGAAACCGATCCTAGGAAGCTTGTTTCCGGACCAGGGAAGACATGGCTTGGCAGTTCGGGCTGGACTGTTCCCATGAGGCACAGGGTCAGACTGATTTGCATACGGCCATTTCTGAACTGGGGTGGCAGAGTGGGCTAAAGAACGGTGATGGATTAATTCCAGATCAGTTGACTGGGGGTGAGTGCTTGCAATGTTCAACACTCCGTCCATCATTTCCTTTGGTTTTTGTTTTGTTCGCCATAAATTGGCAGGGTATGCTCAGACGTAAGTCCCTTGCTCACTTTGCCACTGGATTCAAGCAAGCCTGGCTTAAGACGGCTGAAATGCCAGAAACCGGTCCTAGGAAGCTTGTTTCCGGTCCAGGGAAGACATGGCTTGGCAGTTCGGGCTGGACTGTTCCCATGAGGCACAGGGTCAGACTGATTTGCATATGGCTATGTCTGAACTGGGGTGGCAGAGTGGGCTAAAGAACGGTGATGGATTACACCCAGATCAGTTGACTGGGGGTGAGTGTTTGCAATTTTCAACACTCCGTCCATCATTTCCTTTGGTTTTTGCTTTGTTCGCCATAAGTTGGCAGGGAATGCTCAGACGTGAGTCCCTTGCTCACTTTGCCACTGGACTCAAGCAAGCCTGGCAGAAGACGGCTGAAATGCCAGAAACCGGTCCTAGGAAGCTTGGTTCCGGTCCTGGGAAGACATGGCTTGGCAGTTCGGGCTGGACTGTTCCCATGAGGCACAGGGTCAGACTGATTTGCATATGGCCATGTCTGAACTGGGGTGGCAGAGTGGGCTAAAGAACGGTGATGGATTAAACCCAGATCAGTTGACTGGGGGTGAGTGCTTGCAATGTTCAACACTCCGTCCATCATTTCCTTTGGTTTTTGCTTTGTTCGCCATAAGTTGGCAGAGTATGCTCAGACGTGAGTCCCTTTCTCACTTTGCCACTGGATTCAAGCAAGCCTGGCTGAAGGTGGCTGAAATGCCAGAAACCGGTCCTAGGAAGCTTGTTTCCGGTCCAGGGAAGACATGGCTTGGCAGTTCGGGCTGGACTGTTCCCATGAGGCACAGGGTCAGACTGATTTGCATATGGCCATGTCTGAACTGGGGTGGCAGAGTGGGCTAAAGGACGGTGATGGATTAAACCCAGATCAGTTGATTGGGGGTGAGTGCTTGGAATGTTCAACACTCCGTCCATCATTTCCTTTGGTTTTTGCTTTGTTCGCCATAAGTTGGCAGGGTATGCTCAGACGTCAGTCCCTTGCTCACTTTGCCACTGGATTCAAGCCAGCCTGGCTGAAGACGGCTGAAATGCCAGAAACCGGTCCTAGGAAGCTTGTTTCCGGTCCAGGGAAGACATGGCTTGGCAGTTCGGGCTGGACTGTTCCCATGAGGCACAGGGTCAGACTTATTTGCATATGGCCATGTCTGAACTGGGGTGGCAGAGTGGGCTAAAGAACGGTGATGGATTAAACCCAGATCAGTTGACTGGGGTGAGTGCTTGCAATGTTCAACACTCCGTCCATCATTTCCTTTGGTTTTTGCTTTGTTCGCCATAAGTTGGCAGGGTATGCTCAGACGTGAGTCCCTTGCTCACTTTGCCACTGGATTCAAGCAAGCCTGGCTGAAATGCCAGAAACCGGTCCTAGGAAGCTTGTTTCCAGTCCAGGGAAGACATGGCTTGGCATTTCGGGCTGGACTGTTCCCATGAGGCACAGGGTCAGACTGATTTGCATATGGCCATGTCTGAACTGGGGTGGCAGAGTGGGCTAAAGAACGGTGATGGATTAAACCCAGATCAGTTGACTGGGGGTGAGTGCTTGCAATGTTCAACACTCCGTCCATCATTTCTTTTGGTTTTTGCTTTGTTCGCCATAAATTGGCAGGGTATGCTCAGACGTGAGTCCCTTGCTCACTTTGCCACTGGATTCAAGCAAGCCTGGCTGAAGACGGCTGAAATGCCAGAAACCGGTCCTAGGAAGCTTGTTTCCGGTCCAGGGAAGACATGGCTTGGCAGTTCGGGCTGGACTGTTCCCATGAGGCACAGGGTCAGACTGATTTGCATATGGCCATGTCTGAACTGGGGTGGCAGAGTGGGCTAAAGAACGGTGATGGATTAAACCCAGATCAGTTGACTGGGGGTGAGTGCTTGCAATGTTCAACACTCCGTCCATCATTTCCTTTGGTTTTTGCTTTGTTTGCCATAAGTTGGCAGGGTATGCTCAGACGTGAGTCCCTTGCTCACTTTGCCACTGGATTCAAGCAAGCCTGGCTGAAGACGGCTGAAATGTCAGAAACCGGTCCTAGGAAGCTTGTTTCCGGTCCAGGGAAGACATGGTTTGGCACTTCGGGCTGGACTGTTCCCATGAGGCACAGGGTCAGACTGATTTGCATATGGCCATGTCTGAACTGGGGTGGCAGAGTGGGCTAAAGAACGGTGATGGATTAAACCCAGATCAGTTGACTGGGGGTGAGTGCTTGCAATGTTCAACACTCCGTCCATCATTTCCTTTGGTTTTTGCTTTGTTCGCCATAAGTTGGCAGGGTATGCTCAGACGTGAGTCCCTTGCTCACTTTGCCACTGGATTCAAGCAAGCCTGGCTGAAGACGGCTGTAATGCCAGAAACCGGTCCTAGGAAGCTTGTTTCCGGACCAGGGAAGACATGGCTTGGCAGTTCGGGCTGGACTGTTCCTATGAGGCACAGGGTCAGACTGATTTGCATATGGCCATTTCTGAACTGGGGTGGCAGAGTGGGCTAAAGAACTGTGATGGATTAAACCCAGATCAGTTGACTGGGGGTGAGTGCTTGCAATGTTCAACACTCCGTCCATCATTTCCTTTGGTTTTTGCTTTGTTTGCCATAAGTTGGCAGGGTATGCTCAGACGTGAGTCCCTTGCTCACTTTGCCACTGGATTCAAGCAAGCCTGGCTGAAGACGGCTGAAATGTCAGAAACCGGTCCTAGGAAGCTTGTTTCCGGTCCAGGGAAGACATGGTTTGGCAGTTCGGACTGGACTGTTCCCATGAGGCACAGGGTCAGACTGATTTGCATATGGCCATGTCTGAACTGCGGTGGCAGAGTGGGCTAAAGAACGGTGATGGATTAAACCCAGATCAGTTGACTGGGGGTGAGTGCTTGCAATGTTCAACACTCCGTCCATCATTTCCTTTGGTTTTTGTTTTGTTCGCCATAAATTGGCAGGGTATGCTCAGACGTAAGTCCCTTGCTCACTTTGCCACTGGATTCAAGCAAGCCTGGCTGAAAACGGCTGAAATGCCAGAAACCGGTCCTAGGAAGCTTGTTTCCGGTCCAGGGAAGACATGGCTTGGCAGTTCGGGCTGGACTGTTCCCATGAGGCACAGGGTCAGACTGATTTGCATATGGCTATGTCTGAACTGGGGTGGCAGAGTGGGCTAAAGAACGGTGATGGATTAAACCCAGATCAGTTGACTGGGGGTGAGTGTTTGCAATGTTCAACACTCCGTCCATCATTTCCTTTGGTTTTTGCTTTGTTCGCCATAAGTTGGCAGGGAATGCTCAGACGTGAGTCCCTTGCTCACTTTGCCACTGGACTCAAGCAAGCCTGGCAGAAGACGGCTGAAATGCCAGAAACCGGTCCTAAGAAGCTTGGTTCCGGTCCTGGGAAGACATGGCTTTGCAGTTCGGGCTGGACTGTTCCCATGAGGCACAGGGTCAGACTGATTTGCATATGGCCATGTCTGAACTGGGGTGGCAGAGTGGGCTAAAGAACGGTGATGGATTAAACCCAGATCAGTTGACTGGGGGTGAGTGCTTGCAATGTTCAACACTCCGTCCATCATTTCCTTTGGTTTTTGCTTTGTTCGCCATAAGTTGGCAGAGTATGCTCAGACGTGAGTCCCTTTCTCACTTTGCCACTGGATTCAAGCAAGCCTGGCTGAAGGTGGCTGAAATGCCAGAAACCGGTCCTAGGAAGCTTGTTTCCGGTCCAGGGAAGACATGGCTTGGCAGTTCGGGCTGGACTGTTCCCATGAGGCACAGGGTCAGACTGATTTGCATATGGCCATGTCGTAACTGGGGTGGCAGAGTGGGCTAAAGGACGGTGATGGATTAAACCCAGATCAGTTGATTGGGGGTGAGTGCTTGCAATGTTCAACACTCCGTCCATCATTTCCTTTGGTTTTTGCTTTGTTCGCCATAAGTTGGCAGGGTATGCTCAGACGTGAGTCCCTTGCTCACTTTGCCACTGGATTCAAGCCAGCCTGGCTGAAGACGGCTGAAATGCCAGAAACCGGTCCTAGGAAGCTTGTTTCCGGTCCAGGGAAGACATGGCTTGGCAGTTCGGGCTGGACTGTTCCCATGAGGCACAGGGTCAGACTGATTTGCATATGGCCATGTCTGAACTGGGGTAGCAGAGTGGGCTAAAGAACGGTGATGGATTAAACCCAGATCAGTTGACTGGGGGTGAGTGCTTGCAATGTTCAACACTCCGTCCATCATTTCCTTTGGTTTTTGCTTTGTTCGCCATAAGTTGGCAGGGTATGCTCAGACGTGAGTCCCTTGCTCACTTTGCCACTGGATTCAAGCAAGCCTGGCTGAAATGCCAGAAACCGGTCCTAGGAAGCTTGTTTCTGGTCCAGGGAAGACATGGCTTGGCAGTTCGGGCTGGACTGTTCCCATGAGGCACAGGGTCAGACTGATTTGCATATGGCCATGTCTGAAATGGGGTGGCAGAGTGGGCTAAAGAACGATGATGGATTAAACCCAGATCAGTTGACTGGGGGTGAGTGCTTGCAATGTTCAACACTCCGTCCATCATTTCCTTTGGTTTTTGCTTTGTTCGCCATAAGTTGGCAGGGTATGCTCAGACGTGAGTCCGTTGCTCACTTTGCCACTGGATTCAAGCAAGCCTGGCTGAAGACGGCTGTAATGCCAGAAACCGGTCCTAGGAAGCTTGTTTCCGGTCCAGGGAAGACATGGCTTGGCAGTTCGGGCTGGACTGTTCCCATGAGGCACAGGGTCAGACTGATTTGCATATGGACATTTCTGAACTGGGGTGGCAGAGTGGGCTAAAGAACGGTGATGGATTAAACCCAGATCAGTTGACTGGGGGTGAGTGCTTGCAATGTTCAACACTCCGTCCATCATTTCCTTTGGTTTTTGCTTTGTTTGCCATAAGTTGGCAGGGTATGCTCAGACGTGAGTCCCTTGCTCACTTTGCCACTGGATTCAAGCAAGCCTGGCTGAAGACGGCTGAAATGTCAGAAACCGGTCCTAGGAAGCTTGTTTCCGGTCCAGGGAAGACATGGTTTGGCAGTTCGGGCTGGACTGTTCCCATGAGGCACAGGGTCAGACTGATTTGCATATGGCCATGTCTGAACTGCGGTGGCAGAGTGGGCTAAAGAACGGTGATGGATTAAACCCAGATCAGTTGACTGGGGGTGAGTGCTTGCAATGTTCAACACTCCGTCCATCATTTCCTTTGGTTTTTGTTTTGTTCGCCATAAATTGGCAGGGTATGCTCAGACGTAAGTCCCTTGCTCACTTTGCCACTGGATTCAAGCAAGCCTGGCTGAAGACGGCTGAAATGCCAGAAACCGGTCCTAGGAAGCTTGTTTCCGGTCCAGGGAAGACATGGCTTGGCAGTTCGGGCTGGACTGTTCCCATGAGGCACAGGGTCAGACTGATTTGCATATGGCCATGTCTGAACTGGGGTGGCAGAGTGGGCTAAAGAACGGTGAGGGATTAAACCCAGATCAGTTGACTGGGGGTGAGTGCTTGCAATGTTCAACACTCCGTCCATCATTTCCTTTGGTTTTTGCTTTGTTCGCCATAAGTTGGCAGGGTATGCTCAGACGTGAGTCCCTTGCTCACTTTGCCACTGGACTCAAGCAAGCCTGGCAGAAGACGGCTGAAATGCCAGAAACCGGTCCTAGGAAGCTTGGTTCCGGTCCCGGGAAGACATGGCTTGGCAGTTCGGGCTGGACTGTTCCCATGAGGCACAGGGTCAGACTGATTTGCATATGGCCATGTCTGAACTGGGGTGGCAGAGTGGGCTAAAGAACGGTGATGGATTAAACCCAGATCAGTTGACTGGGGGTGAGTGCTTGCAATGTTCAACACTCCGTCCATCATTTCCTTTGGTTTTTGCTTTGTTCGCCATAAGTTGGCAGGGTATGCTCAGACGTGAGTCCCTTTCTCACTTTGCCACTGGATTCAAGCAAGCCTGGCTGAAGGCGGCTGAAATGCCAGAAGCCGGTCCTAGGAAGCTTGTGTCCGGTCCAGGGAAGACATGGCTTGGCAGTTCGGGCTGGACTGTTCCCATGAGGCACAGGGTCAGACTGATTTGCATATGGCCATGTCTGAACTGGGGTGGCAGAGTGGGCTAAAGGACGGTGATGGATTAAACCCAGATCAGTTGATTGGGGGTGAGTGTTTGCAATGTTCAACACTCCGTCCATCATTTCCTTTGGTTTTTGCTTTGTTCGCCATAAGTTGGCAGGGTATGCTCAGACGTGAGTCCCTTGCTCACTTTGCCACTGGATTCAAGCCAGCCTGGCTGAAGACAGCTGAAATGCCAGAAACCGGTCCTAGGAAGCTTGTTTTCGGTCCAGGGAAGACATGGCTTGGCAGTTCGGGCTGGACTGTTCCCATGAGGCACAGGGTCAGACTGATTTGCATATGGCCATGTCTGAACTGGGGTGGCAGAGTGGGCTAAAGAACGGTGATGGATTAAACCCAGATCAGTTGACTAGGGGTGAGTGCTTGCAATGTTCAAAACTCCGTCCATCATTTCCTTTGGTTTTTGCTTTGTTTGCCATAAGTTGGCAGGGTATGCTCAGACGTGAGTCCCTTGCTCGCTTTGCCACTGGATTCAAGCAAGCCTGGCTGAAGACGGCTGAAATGCCAGAAACCGGTCCTAGGAAGCTTGTTTCCGGTCCAGGGAAGACATGGCTTGGCAGTTCGGGCTGGACTGTTCCCATGAGGCACAGGGTCAGACTGATTTGCATATGGCCATGTCTCAACTGGGGTGGCAGATTGGGCTAAAGAACGGTGATGGATTAAACCCAGATCAGTTGACTGGGGGTGAGTGCTTGCTATGTTCAACACTCCGTCCATCATTTCCTTTGGTTTTTGCTTTGTTCGCCATAAGTTGGCAGGGTATGCTCAGACGTGAGTCCCTTGCTCACTTTGCCACTGGATTCAAGCAAGCCTGGCTGAAGACGGCTGAACTGCCAGAAACCGGTCCTAGGAAGCTTGTTTCCGGTCCAGGGAAGACATGGCTTTGTTAGTTCGGGCTGGACTGTTCCCATGAGGCACAGGGTCAGACTGATTTGCATATGGCCATGTCTGAACTGGGGTGGCAGAGTGGGCTAAAGAACGGTGATGGATTAAACCCAGATCAGTTGACTGGGGGTGAGTGCTTGCAATGTTCAACACTCCATTCATCATTTCCTTTGGTTTTTGCTTTGTTCGCCATAAGTTGGCAGGGTTTGCTCAGACGTGAGTCCCTTGCTCACTTTGCCACTGGATTCAAGCAAGCCTGGCTGAAGATGGCTGAAATGCCAGAAACCTGTCCTAGGAAGCTTGTTTCCGGTCCAGGGAAGACATGGCTTGGCAGTTCGGGCTGGACTGTTCCCATGAGGCACAGGGTCAGACTGTTTTGCATATGGCCATGTCTGAACTGGGGTGGCAGAGTGGGCTAAAGAACGGTGATGGATTAAACCCAGATCAGTAGACTGGGGGTGAGTGCTTGCAATGTTCAACACTTCGTCCATCATTTCCTTTGGTTTTTGCTTTGTTTGCCATAAGTTGGCAGGGTATGCTCAGACGTGAGTTCCTTGCTCACTTTGTCACTGGATTCAAGCAAGCCTGGCTGAAGATGGCTGAAATGCCAAAAACCGGTCCTAGGAAGCTTGTTTCCGGACCAGGGAAGACATGGCTTGGCAGTTCGGGCTAGACTGTTGCTATGAGGCACAGGGTCAGACTGATTTGCATATGGCCATGTCTGAAGTGGGGTGGCAGAGTGGGCTAAAGAACGGTGATGGATTAAACCCAGATCAGTTGACTGGGGGTGAGTGCTTGCAATGTTCAACACTCCGTCCATCATTTCCTTTGGTTTTTGCTTTGTTCGCCATAAGTTGGCAGGGTATGCTCAGACGTGAGTCCCTTGCTCACTTTGCTACTGGATTCATGCAAGCCTGGCTGAAGACGGCTGAAATGCCAGAAACCGGTCCTAGGAAGCTTGTTTTCGGTCCATGGAAGACATGGCTTGGCAGTTCGGGCTGGACTGTTCCCATGAGGCACAGGGTCAGACTGATTTGCATATGGCCATGTCTGAACTGGGGTGGCAGAGTGGGCTAAAGAACAGTGATGGATTAAACCCAGATCAGTTGACTGGGGGTGAGTGCTTGCAATGTTCAACACTCCGTCCATCATTTCCTTTGGTTTTAGCTTTGTTCGCCATAAGTTGGCAGGGTATGCTCAGACGTGAGTCCCTTGCTCACTTTGCCACTGGATTCAAGCAAGCCTGGCTGAAGACGGCTGAAATGCCAGAAACCGGTCCTAGGAAGCTTGTTTCCGGTCCAGGGAAAACATGGCTTGGCAGTTCGGGCTGGATTGTTCCCATGAGGCACAGGGTCAGACTGATTTGCATATGGCCATGTCTGAACTGGGGTGGCAGAGTGGGCTAAAGAACGGTGATGGATTAAACCCAGATCAGTTGACTGGGGGTGAGTGCTTGCTATGTTCAACACTCCGTCCATCATTTGCTTTGGTTTTTGCTTTGTTCGCCATAAGTTGGCAGGGTGTGCTCAGACGTGAGTCCCTTGCTCACTTTGCCACTGGATTCAAGCAAGCCTGTCTGAAAACGGCTGAAATGCCAGAAACTGGTCCTAGGAAGCTTGTTTCCGGTCCAGGGAAGACATGGCTTTATTAGTTCGGGCTGGACTGTTCCCATGAGGCACAGGGTCAGACTGATTTGCATATGGCCATGTCTGAACTGGGGTGGCAGAGTGGGCTAAAGAACGGTGATGTATTAAACCCAGATCAGTTGACTGGGGGTGGGTGCTTGCAATGTTCAACACTCCGTCCATCATTTCCTTTGGTTTTTGCTTTGTTCGCCATAAGTTGGCAGGGTATGCTCAGACGTGAGTCCCTTGCTCACTTTGCCACTGGATTCAAGCAAGCCTGGCTGAAGACGGCTGAAATGCCAGAAACCGGTCCTAGGAAGCTTGTTTCCGGTCCAGGGAAGACATGGCTTGGCAGTTCGGGCTGGACTGTTCCCATGAGGCACAGGGTCAGACTGATTTGCATATGGCCATGTCTGAACTGGGGTGGCAGAGTGGGCTAAAGAACGGTGATGGATTAACCCCAGATCAGTTGACTGGGGGTGAGTGCTTGCAATGTTCAACACTCCGTCCATCATTTCCTTTGGTTTTTGCTTTGTTTGCCATAAGTTGGCAGGGTATGCTCAGACGTGAGTCCCTTGCTCACTTTGCCACTGGATTCAAGCAAGCCTGGCTGAAGACGGCTGAAATGCCAGAAACCGGTCCTAGGAAGCTTGTTTCCAGTCCAGGGAAGACATGGCTTGGCAGTTCGGGCTGGACTGTTCCCATGAGGCACAGGGTCAGACTGATTTGCATATGGCCATGTCTGAACTGGGGTGGCAGAGTGGGCTAAAGAACGGTGATGGATTAAACCCAGATCAGTTGACTGGGGGTTAGTGCTTATAATGTTCAACACTCCGTCCATCATTTTCTTTGGTTTTTGCTTTGTTCGCCATAAGTTGGCAGGGTATGCTCAGACGTGAGTCCCTTGCTCACTTTGCCACTGGATTCAAGCAAGCCTGGCTGAAGACGGCTGAAATGCCAGAAACTGGTCCTAGGAAGCTTGTTTCCGGTCCAGGGAAGACATGGCTTGGCAGTTCGGGCTGGACTGTTCCCATGAGGCACAGGGTCAGACTGATTTGCATATGGCCATATCTGAACTGGGGTGGCAGAGTGGGCTAAAGAACGGTGATGGATTAAACCCAGATCAGTTGACTGGGGGTGAGTGCTTGCAATGTTCAACACTCCGTCCATCATTTCCTTTGGTTTTTGCTTTGTTCGCCATAAGTTGGCAGGGTATACTCAGACGTGAGTCCCTTGCTCACTTTGCCACTGGTTTCAAGCAAGCCTGGCTGAAGACGGCTGAAATGCCAGAAATCGGTCCTAGGAAGCTTGTTTACGGTCCAGGGAAGACATGGCTTGGCAGTTCGGGCTGGACTGTTCCATGAGGCACAGGGTCAGACTGATTTGCATATGGCCATGTCTGAACTGGAGTGGCAGAGTGGGCTAAAGAATGGTGATAGATTTAACCCAGATCAGTTGACTGGGGGTGAGTGCTTGCAATGTTCAACACTCCGTCCATCATTTCCTTTGGTTTTTGCTTTGTTCGCCATAAGTTGGCAGGGTATGCTCAGACGTGAGTCAATTGCTCACTTTGCCATTGGATTCAAGCAAGCCTGGCTGAAGACGGCTGAAATGCCAGAAACCAGTCCTAGGAAACTTGTTTCCGGTCCAGGGAAGACATGGCTTGGCAGTTCGGGCTGGACTGTTCCCATGAGGCACAGGGTCAGACTGATTTGCATATGGCCATGTCTGAACTGGGATGGCAGAGTGGGCTAAAGAACGGTGAAGGATTAAACCCAGATCAGTTGACTGGGGGTGAGTGCTTGCACTGTTCAACACTCCGTCCATCATTTCCTTTGGTTTTTGCTTTGTTCGCCATGAGTTGGCAGGGTATGCTCAGACGTGAGTCCCTTGCTCACTTTGCCACTGGATTCAAGCAAGCCTGGCTGAAGACGGCTGAAATGCCAGAAACCGGGCCTAGGAAGCTTTTTTCCGGTCCAGGGAAGACATGGCTTGGCAGTTCGGGCTGGACTGTTCCCATGAGGCACAGGGTCAGACTGATTTCCATATGGCCATGTCTGAACTGGGGTGGCAGAGTGGGCTAAAGAACGGTGATGGATTAAACCCAGATCAGTTGACTGGGGGTGAGTGCTTGCAATGTTCAACACTCCGTCCATCATTTCCTTTGGTTTTTGCTTTGTTCGCCATAAGTTGGCAGGGTATACTCAGACGTGAGTCCCTTGCTCACTTTGCCACTGGATTCAAGCAAGCCTGGCTGAAGACGGCTGAAATGCCAGAAATCGGTCCTAGGAAGCTTGTTTACGGTCCAGGGAAGACATGGCTTGGCAGTTCGGGCTGGACTGTTCCATGAGGCACAGGGTCAGACTGATTTGCATATGGCCATGTCTGAACTGGAGTGGCAGAGTGGGCTAAAGAATGGTGATAGATTTAACCCAGATCAGTTGACTGGGGGTGAGTGCTTGCAATGTTCAACACTCCGTCCATCATTTCCTTTGGTTTTTGCTTTGTTCGCCATAAGTTGGCAGGGTATGCTCAGACGTGAGTCCCTTGCTCACTTTGCCATTGGATTCAAGCAAGCCTGGCTGAAGACGGCTGAAATGCCAGAAACCAGTCCTAGGAAACTTGTTTCCGGTCCAGGGAAGACATGGCTTGGCAGTTCGGGCTGGACTGTTCCCATGAGGCACAGGGTCAGACTGATTTGCATATGGCCATGTCTGAACTGGGATGGCAGAGTGGGCTAAAGAACGGTGAAGGATTAAACCCAGATCAGTTGACTGGGGGTGAGTGCTTGCACTGTTCAACACTCCGTCCATCATTTCCTTTGGTTTTTGCTTTGTTCGCCATGAGTTGGCAGGGTATGCTCAGACGTGAGTCCCTTACTCACTTTGCCACTGGATTCAAGCAAGCCTGGCTGAAGACGGCTGAAATGCCAGAAACCGGGCCTAGGAAGCTTTTTTCCGGTCCAGGGAAGACATGGCTTGGCAGTTCGGGCTGGACTGTTCCCATGAGGCACAGGGTCAGACTGATTTCCATATGGCCATGTCTGAACTGGGGTGGCAGAGTGGGCTAAAGAACGGTGATGGATTAAACCCAGATCAGTTGACTCGGGGTGAGTGCTTGCAATGTTCAACACTCCGTCCATCATTTCCTTTGGTTTTTGCTTTGTTCGCCATAAGTTGGCAGGGTATGCTCAGACGTGAGTCCCTTGCTCGCTTTGCCACTGGATTCAAGCAAGCCTGGCTGAAGACGGCTGAAATACCAGAAACCGGTCCTAGGAAGCTTGTTTCCGGTCCAGGGAAGACATGGCTTGGCAGTCCGGGCTGGACTGTTCCCATGAGGCACAGGGTCAGACTGATTTGCATATGGCCATGTCTGAACTGGGGTGGCAGAGTGGGCTAAAGAACGGTGATGGATTAAACCCAGATCAGTTGACTGGGGGTGAGTGCTTGCAATGTTCAACACTCCGTCCATCATTTCCTTTGGTTTTTGTTTTGTTCGCCATAAATTGGCAGGGTATGCTCAGACGTAAGTCCCTTGCTCACTTTGCCACTGGATTCAAGCAAGCCTGGCTGAAGACGGCTGAAATGCCAGAAACCGGTCCTAGGAAGCTTGTTTCCGGTCCAGGGAAGACATGGCTTGGCAGTTCGGGCTGGACTGTTCCCATGAGGCACAGGGTCAGACTGATTTGCATATGGCCATGTCTGAACTGGGGTGGCAGAGTGGGCTAAAGAACGGTGATGGATTAAACCCAGATCAGTTGACTGGGGGTGAGTGCTTGCAATGTTCAACACTCCGTCCATCATTTCCTTTGGTTTTTGCTTTGTTCGCCATAAGTTGGCAGGGTATGCTCAGACGTGAGTCCCTTGCTCACTTTGCCACTGGACTCAAGCAAGCCTGGCAGAAGACGGCTGAAATGCCAGAAACCGGTCCTAGGAAGCTTGGTTCCGGTCCCGGGAAGACATGGCTTGGCAGTTCGGGCTGGACTGTTCCCATGAGGCACAGGGTCAGACTGATTTGCATATGGCCATGTCTGAACTGGGGTGGCAGAGTGGGCTAAAGAACGGTGATGGATTAAACCCAGATCAGTTGACTGGGGGTGAGTGCTTGCAATGTTCAACACTCCGTCCATCATTTCCTTTGGTTTTTGCTTTGTTCGCCATAAGTTGGCAGGGTATGCTCAGACGTGAGTCCCTTTCTCACTTTGCCACTGGATTCAAGCAAGCCTGGCTGAAGGCGGCTGAAATGCCAGAAGCCGGTCCTAGGAAGCTTGTTTCCGGTCCAGGGAAGACATGGCTTGGCAGTTCGGGCTGGACTGTTCCCATGAGGCACAGGGTCAGACTGATTTGCATATGGCCATGTCTGAACTGGGGTGGCAGAGTGGGCTAAAGGACGGTGATGGATTAAACCCAGATCAGTTGATTGGGGGTGAGTGCTTGCAATGTTCAACACTCCGTCCATCATTTCCTTTGGTTTTTGCTTTGTTCGCCATAAGTTGGCAGGGTATGCTCAGACGTGAGTCCCTTGCTCACTTTGCCACTGGATTCAAGCCAGCCTGGCTGAAGACGGCTGAAATGCCAGAAACCGGTCCTAGGAAGCTTGTTTTCGGTCCAGGGAAGACATGGCTTGGCAGTTCGGGCTGGACTGTTCCCATGAGGCACAGGGTCAGACTGATTTGCATATGGCCATGTCTGAACTGGGGTGGCAGAGTGGGCTAAAGAACGGTGATGGATTAAACCCAGATCAGTTGACTAGGGGTGAGTGCTTGCAATGTTCAAAACTCCGTCCATCATTTCCTTTGGTTTTTGCTTTGTTTGCCATAAGTTGGCAGGGTATGCTCAGACGTGAGTCCCTTGCTCGCTTTGCCACTGGATTCAAGCAAGCCTGGCTGAAAACGGCTGAAATGCCAGAAACCGGTCCTAGGAAGCTTGTTTCCGGTCCAGGGAAGACATGGCTTGGCAGTTCGGGCTGGACTGTTCCCATGAGGCACAGGGTCATACTGATTTGCATATGGCTATGTCTGAACTGGGGTGGCAGAGTGGGCTAAAGAACGGTGATGGATTAAACCCAGATCAGTTGACTGGGGGTGAGTGTTTGCAATGTTCAACACTCCGTCCATCATTTCCTTTGGTTTTTGCTTTGTTCGCCATAAGTTGGCAGGGAATGCTCAGACGTGAGTCCCTTGCTCACTTTGCCACTGGACTCAAGCAAGCCTGGCAGAAGACGGCTGAAATGCCAGAAACCGGTCCTAAGAAGCTTGGTTCCGGTCCTGGGAAGACATGGCTTGGCAGTTCGGGCTGGACTGTTCCCATGAGGCACAGGGTCAGACTGATTTGCATATGGCCATGTCTGAACTGGGGTGGCAGAGTGGGCTAAAGAACGGTGATGGATTAAACCCAGATCAGTTGACTGGGGGTGAGTGCTTGCAATGTTCAACACTCCGTCCATCATTTCCTTTGGTTTTTGCTTTGTTCGCCATAAGTTGGCAGAGTATGCTCAGACGTGAGTCCCTTTCTCACTTTGCCACTGGATTCAAGCAAGCCTGGCTGAAGGTGGCTGAAATGCCAGAAACCGGTCCTAGGAAGCTTGTTTCCGGTCCAGGGAAGACATGGCTTGGCAGTTCGGGCTGGACTGTTCCCATGAGGCACAGGGTCAGACTGATTTGCATATGGCCATGTCGTAACTGGGGTGGCAGAGTGGGCTAAAGGACGGTGATGGATTAAACCCAGATCAGTTGATTGGGGGTGAGTGCTTGCAATGTTCAACACTCGGTCCATCATTTCCTTTGGTTTTTGCTTTGTTCGCCATAAGTTGGCAGGGTATGCTCAGACGTGAGTCCCTTGCTCACTTTGCCACTGGATTCAAGCCAGCCTGGCTGAAGACGGCTGAAATGCCAGAAACCGGTCCTAGGAAGCTTGTTTCCGGTCCAGGGAAGACATGGCTTGGCAGTTCGGGCTGGACTGTTCCCATGAGGCACAGGGTCAGACTGATTTGCATATGGCCATGTCTGAACTGGGGTAGCAGAGTGGGCTAAAGAACGGTGATGGATTAAACCCAGATCAGTTGACTGGGGGTGAGTGCTTGCAATGTTCAACACTCCGTCCATCATTTCCTTTGGTTTTTGCTTTGTTCGCCATAAGTTGGCAGGGTATGCTCAGACGTGAGTCCCTTGCTCACTTTGCCACTGGATTCAAGCAAGCCTGGCTGAAATGCCAGAAACCGGTCCTAGGAAGCTTGTTTCTGGTCCAGGGAAGACATGGCTTGGCAGTTCGGGCTGGACTGTTCCCATGAGGCACAGGGTCAGACTGATTTGCATATGGCCATGTCTGAAATGGGGTGGCAGAGTGGGCTAAAGAACGATGATGGATTAAACCCAGATCAGTTGACTGGGGGTGAGTGCTTGCAATGTTCAACACTCCGTCCATCATTTCCTTTGGTTTTTGCTTTGTTCGCCATAAGTTGGCAGGGTATGCTCAGACGTGAGTCCCTTGCTCACTTTGCCACTGGATTCAAGCAAGCCTGGCTGAAGACGGCTGTAATGCCAGAAACCGGTCCTAGGAAGCTTGTTTCCGGTCCAGGGAAGACATGGCTTGGCAGTTTGGGCTGGACTGTTCCCATGAGGCACAGGGTCAGACTGATTTGCATATGGACATTTCTGAACTGGGGTGGCAGAGTGGGCTAAAGAACGGTGATGGATTAAACCCAGATCAGTTGACTGGGGGTGAGTGCTTGCAATGTTCAACACTCCGTCCATCATTTCCTTTGGTTTTTGCTTTGTTCGCCATAAGTTGGCAGGGTATACTCAGACGTGAGTCCCTTGCTCACTTTGCCACTGGATTCAAGCAAGCCTGGCTGAAGACGGCTGAAATGCCAGAAATCGGTTCTAGGAAGCTTGTTTACGGTCCAGGGAAGACATGGCTTGGCAGTTCGGGCTGGACTGTTCCATGAGGCACAGGGTCAGACTGATTTGCATATGGCCATGTCTGAACTGGAGTGGCAGAGTGGGCTAAAGAATGGTGATAGATTTAACCCAGATCAGTTGACTGGGGGTGAGTGCTTGCAATGTTCAACACTCCGTCCATCATTTCCTTTGGTTTTTGCTTTGTTCGCCATAAGTTGGCAGGGTATGCTCAGACGTGAGTCCCTTGCTCACTTTGCCATTGGATTCAAGCAAGCCTGGCTGAAGACGGCTGAAATGCCAGAAACCAGTCCTAGGAAACTTGTTTCCGGTCCAGGGAAGACATGGCTTGGCAGTTCGGGCTGGACTGTTCCCATGAGGCACAGGGTCAGACTGATTTGCATATGGCCATGTCTGAACTGGGATGGCAGAGTGGGCTAAAGAACGGTGAAGGATTAAACCCAGATCAGTTGACTGGGGGTGAGTGCTTGCACTGTTCAACACTCCGTCCATCATTTCCTTTGGTTTTTGCTTTGTTCGCCATGAGTTGGCAGGGTATGCTCAGACGTGAGTCCCTTACTCACTTTGCCACTGGATTCAAGCAAGCCTGGCTGAAGACGGCTGAAATGCCAGAAACCGGGCCTAGGAAGCTTTTTTCCGGTCCAGGGAAGACATGGCTTGGCAGTTCGGGCTGGACTGTTCCCATGAGGCACAGGGTCAGACTGATTTCCATATGGCCATGTCTGAACTGGGGTGGCAGAGTGGGCTAAAGAACGGTGATGGATTAAACCCAGATCAGTTGACTCGGGGTGAGTGCTTGCAATGTTCAACACTCCGTCCATCATTTCCTTTGGTTTTTGCTTTGTTCGCCATAAGTTGGCAGGGTATGCTCAGACGTGAGTCCCTTGCTCGCTTTGCCACTGGATTCAAGCAAGCCTGGCTGAAGACGGCTGAAATACCAGAAACCGGTCCTAGGAAGCTTGTTTCCGGTCCAGGGAAGACATGGCTTGGCAGTCCGGGCTGGACTGTTCCCATGAGGCACAGGGTCAGACTGATTTGCATATGGCCATGTCTGAACTGGGGTGGCAGAGTGGGCTAAAGAACGGTGATGGATTAAACCCAGATCAGTTGACTGGGGGTGAGTGCTTGCAATGTTCAACACTCCGTCCATCATTTCCTTTGGTTTTTGTTTTGTTCGCCATAAATTGGCAGGGTATGCTCAGACGTAAGTCCCTTGCTCACTTTGCCACTGGATTCAAGCAAGCCTGGCTGAAGACGGCTGAAATGCCAGAAACCGGTCCTAGGAAGCTTGTTTCCGGTCCAGGGAAGACATGGCTTGGCAGTTCGGGCTGGACTGTTCCCATGAGGCACAGGGTCAGACTGATTTGCATATGGCCATGTCTGAACTGGGGTGGCAGAGTGGGCTAAAGAACGGTGATGGATTAAACCCAGATCAGTTGACTGGGGGTGAGTGCTTGCAATGTTCAACACTCCGTCCATCATTTCCTTTGGTTTTTGCTTTGTTCGCCATAAGTTGGCAGGGTATGCTCAGACGTGAGTCCCTTGCTCACTTTGCCACTGGACTCAAGCAAGCCTGGCAGAAGACGGCTGAAATGCCAGAAACCGGTCCTAGGAAGCTTGGTTCCGGTCCCGGGAAGACATGGCTTGGCAGTTCGGGCTGGACTGTTCCCATGAGGCACAGGGTCAGACTGATCTGCATATGGCCATGTCTGAACTGGGGTGGCAGAGTGGGCAAAAGAACGGTGATGGATTAAACCCAGATCAGTTGACTGGGGGTGAGTGCTTGCAATGTTCAACACTCCGTCCATCATTTCCTTTGGTTTTTGCTTTGTTCGCCATAAGTTGGCAGGGTATGCTCAGACGTGAGTCCCTTTCTCACTTTGCCACTGGATTCAAGCAAGCCTGGCTGAAGGCGGCTGAAATGCCAGAAGCCGGTCCTAGGAAGCTTGTTTCCGGTCCAGGGAAGACATGGCTTGGCAGTTCGGGCTGGACTGTTCCCATGAGGCACAGGGTCAGACTGATTTGCATATGGCCATGTCGTAACTGGGGTGGCAGAGTGGGCTAAAGGACGGTGATGGATTAAACCCAGATCAGTTGATTGGGGGTGAGTGCTTGCAATGTTCAACACTCCGTCCATCATTTCCTTTGGTTTTTGCTTTGTTCGCCATAAGTTGGCAGGGTATGCTCAGACGTGAGTCCCTTGCTCACTTTGCCACTGGATTCAAGCCAGCCTGGCTGAAGACGGCTGAAATGCCAGAAACCGGTCCTAGGAAGCTTGTTTTCGGTCCAGGGAAGACATGGCTTGGCAGTTCGGGCTGGACTGTTCCCATGAGGCACAGGGTCAGACTGATTTGCATATGGCCATGTCTGAACTGGGGTGGCAGAGTGGGCTAAAGAACGGTGATGGATTAAACCCAGATCAGTTGACTAGGGGTGAGTGCTTGCAATGTTCAAAACTCCGTCCATCATTTCCTTTGGTTTTTGCTTTGTTTGCCATAAGTTGGCAGGGTATGCTCAGACGTGAGTCCCTTGCTCGCTTTGCCACTGGATTCAAGCAAGCCTGGCTGAAAACGGCTGAAATGCCAGAAACCGGTCCTAGGAAGCTTGTTTCCGGTCCAGGGAAGACATGGCTTGGCAGTTCGGGCTGGACTGTTCCCATGAGGCACAGGGTCATACTGATTTGCATATGGCTATGTCTGAACTGGGGTGGCAGAGTGGGCTAAAGAACGGTGATGGATTAAACCCAGATCAGTTGACTGGGGGTGAGTGTTTGCAATGTTCAACACTCCGTCCATCATTTCCTTTGGTTTTTGCTTTGTTCGCCATAAGTTGGCAGGGAATGCTCAGACGTGAGTCCCTTGCTCACTTTGCCACTGGACTCAAGCAAGCCTGGCAGAAGACGGCTGAAATGCCAGAAACCGGTCCTAAGAAGCTTGGTTCCGGTCCTGGGAAGACATGGCTTGGCAGTTCGGGCTGGACTGTTCCCATGAGGCACAGGGTCAGACTGATTTGCATATGGCCATGTCTGAACTGGGGTGGCAGAGTGGGCTAAAGAACGGTGATGGATTAAACCCAGATCAGTTGACTGGGGGTGAGTGCTTGCAATGTTCAACACTCCGTCCATCATTTCCTTTGGTTTTTGCTTTGTTCGCCATAAGTTGGCAGAGTATGCTCAGACGTGAGTCCCTTTCTCACTTTGCCACTGGATTCAAGCAAGCCTGGCTGAAGGTGGCTGAAATGCCAGAAACCGGTCCTAGGAAGCTTGTTTCCGGTCCAGGGAAGACATGGCTTGGCAGTTCGGGCTGGACTGTTCCCATGAGGCACAGGGTCAGACTGATTTGCATATGGCCATGTCGTAACTGGGGTGGCAGAGTGGGCTAAAGGACGGTGATGGATTAAACCCAGATCAGTTGATTGGGGGTGAGTGCTTGCAATGTTCAACACTCCGTCCATCATTTCCTTTGGTTTTTGCTTTGTTCGCCATAAGTTGGCAGGGTATGCTCAGACGTGAGTCCCTTGCTCACTTTGCCACTGGATTCAAGCCAGCCTGGCTGAAGACGGCTGAAATGCCAGAAACCGGTCCTAGGAAGCTTGTTTCCGGTCCAGGGAAGACATGGCTTGGCAGTTCGGGCTGGACTGTTCCCATGAGGCACAGGGTCAGACTGATTTGCATATGGCCATGTCTGAACTGGGGTAGCAGAGTGGGCTAAAGAACGGTGATGGATTAAACCCAGATCAGTTGACTGGGGGTGAGTGCTTGCAATGTTCAACACTCCGTCCATCATTTCCTTTGGTTTTTGCTTTGTTCGCCATAAGTTGGCAGGGTATGCTCAGACGTGAGTCCCTTGCTCACTTTGCCACTGGATTCAAGCAAGCCTGGCTGAAATGCCAGAAACCGGTCCTAGGAAGCTTGTTTCTGGTCCAGGGAAGACATGGCTTGGCAGTTCGGGCTGGACTGTTCCCATGAGGCACAGGGTCAGACTGATTTGCATATGGCCATGTCTGAAATGGGGTGGCAGAGTGGGCTAAAGAACGATGATGGATTAAACCCAGATCAGTTGACTGGGGGTGAGTGCTTGCAATGTTCAACACTCCGTCCATCATTTCCTTTGGTTTTTGCTTTGTTCGCCATAAGTTGGCAGGGTATGCTCAGACGTGAGTCCCTTGCTCACTTTGCCACTGGATTCAAGCAAGCCTGGCTGAAGACGGCTGTAATGCCAGAAACCGGTCCTAGGAAGCTTGTTTCCGGTCCAGGGAAGACATGGCTTGGCAGTTTGGGCTGGACTGTTCCCATGAGGCACAGGGTCAGACTGATTTGCATATGGACATTTCTGAACTGGGGTGGCAGAGTGGGCTAAAGAACGGTGATGGATTAAACCCAGATCAGTTGACTGGGGGTGAGTGCTTGCAATGTTCAACACTCCGTCCATCATTTCCTTTGGTTTTTGCTTTGTTTGCCATAAGTTGGCAGGGTATGCTCAGACGTGAGTCCCTTGCTCACTTTGCCACTGGATTCAAGCAAGCCTGGCTGAAGACGGCTGAAATGTCAGAAACCGGTCCTAGGAAGCTTGTTTCCGGTCCAGGGAAGACATGGTTTGGCAGTTCGGGCTGGACTGTTCCCATGAGGCACAGGGTCAGACTGATTTGCATATGGCCATGTCTGAACTGCGGTGGCAGAGTGGGCTAAAGAACGGTGATGGATTAAACCCAGATCAGTTGACTGGGGGTGAGTGCTTGCAATGTTCAACACTCCGTCCATCATTTCCTTTGGTTTTTGTTTTGTTCGCCATAAATTGGCAGGGTATGCTCAGACGTAAGTCCCTTGCTCACTTTGCCACTGGATTCAAGCAAGCCTGGCTGAAGACGGCTGAAATGCCAGAAACCGGTCCTAGGAAGCTTGTTTCCGGTCCAGGGAAGACATGGCTTGGCAGTTCGGGCTGGACTGTTCCCATGAGGCACAGGGTCAGACTGATTTGCATATGGCCATGTCTGAACTGGGGTGGCAGAATGGGCTAAAGAACGGTGAGGGATTAAACCCAGATCAGTTGACTGGGGGTGAGTGCTTGCAATGTTCAACACTCCGTCCATCATTTCCTTTGGTTTTTGCTTTGTTCGCCATAAGTTGGCAGGGTATGCTCAGACGTGAGTCCCTTGCTCACTTTGCCACTGGACTCAAGCAAGCCTGGCAGAAGACGGCTGAAATGCCAGAAACCGGTCCTAGGAAGCTTGGTTCCGGTCCCGGGAAGACATGGCTTGGCAGTTCGGGCTGGACTGTTCCCATGAGGCACAGGGTCAGACTGATTTGCATATGGCCATGTCTGAACTGGGGTGGCAGAGTGGGCTAAAGAACGGTGATGGATTAAACCCAGATCAGTTGACTGGGGGTGAGTGCTTGCAATGTTCAACACTCCGTCCATCATTTCCTTTGGTTTTTGCTTTGTTCGCCATAAGTTGGCAGGGTATGCTCAGACGTGAGTCCCTTTCTCACTTTGCCACTGGATTCAAGCAAGCCTGGCTGAAGGCGGCTGAAATGCCAGAAGCCGGTCCTAGGAAGCTTGTTTCCGGTCCAGGGAAGACATGGCTTGGCAGTTCGGGCTGGACTGTTCCCATGAGGCACAGGGTCAGACTGATTTGCATATGGCCATGTCTGAACTGGGGTGGCAGAGTGGGCTAAAGGACGGTGATGGATTAAACCCAGATCAGTTGATTGGGGGTGAGTGTTTGCAATGTTCAACACTCCGTCCATCATTTCCTTTGGTTTTTGCTTTGTTCGCCATAAGTTGGCAGGGTATGCTCAGACGTGAGTCCCTTGCTCACTTTGCCACTGGATTCAAGCCAGCCTGGCTGAAGACGGCTGAAATGCCAGAAACCGGTCCTAGGAAGCTTGTTTTCGGTCCAGGGAAGACATGGCTTGGCAGTTCGGGCTGGACTGTTCCCATGAGGCACAGGGTCAGACTGATTTGCATATGGCCATGTCTGAACTGGGGTGGCAGAGTGGGCTAAAGAACGGTGATGGATTAAACCCAGATCAGTTGACTAGGGGTGAGTGCTTGCAATGTTCAAAACTCCGTCCATCATTTCCTTTGGTTTTTGCTTTGTTTGCCATAAGTTGGCAGGGTATGCTCAGACGTGAGTCCCTTGCTCGCTTTGCCACTGGATTCAAGCAAGCCTGGCTGAAGACGGCTGAAATGCCAGAAACCGGTCCTAGGAAGCTTGTTTCCGGTCCAGGGAAGACATGGCTTGGCAGTTCAGGCTGGACTGTTCCCATGAGGCACAGGGTCAGACTGATTTGCATATGGCCATGTCTCAACTGGGGTGGCAGAGTGGGCTAAAGAACGGTGATGGATTAAACCCAGATCAGTTGACTGGGGGTGAGTGCTTGCTATGTTCAACACTCCGTCCATCATTTCCTTTGGTTTTTGCTTTGTTCGCCATAAGTTGGCAGGGTATGCTCAGACGTGAGTCCCTTGCTCACTTTGCCACTGGATTCAAGCAAGCCTGGCTGAAGACGGCTGAACTGCCAGAAACCGGTCCTAGGAAGCTTGTTTCCGGTCCAGGGAAGACATGGCTTTGTTAGTTCGGGCTGGACTGTTCCCATGAGGCACAGGGTCAGACTGATTTGCATATGGCCATGTCTGAACTGGGGTGGCAGAGTGGGCTAAAGAACGGTGATGGATTAAACCCAGATCAGTTGACTGGGGGTGAGTGCTTGCAATGTTCAACACTCCATTCATCATTTCCTTTGGTTTTTGCTTTGTTCGCCATAAGTTGGCAGGGTTTGCTCAGACGTGAGTCCCTTGCTCACTTTGCCACTGGATTCAAGCAAGCCTGGCTGAAGATGGCTGAAATGCCAGAAACCTGTCCTAGGAAGCTTGTTTCTGGTCCAGGGAAGACATGGCTTGGCAGTTCGGGCTGGACTGTTCCCATGAGGCACAGGGTCAGACTGTTTTGCATATGGCCATGTCTGAACTGGGGTGGCAGAGTGGGCTAAAGAACGGTGATGGATTAAACCCAGATCAGTAGACTGGGGGTGAGTGCTTGCAATGTTCAACACTTCGTCCATCATTTCCTTTGGTTTTTGCTTTGTTTGCCATAAGTTGGCAGGGTATGCTCAGACGTGAGTTCCTTGCTCACTTTGTCACTGGATTCAAGCAAGCCTGGCTGAAGATGGCTGAAATGCCAAAAACCGGTCCTAGGAAGCTTGTTTCCGGACCAGGGAAGACATGGCTTGGCAGTTCGGGCTAGACTGTTCCTATGAGGCACAGGGTCAGACTGATTTGCATATGGCCATGTCTGAAGTGGGGTGGCAGAGTGGGCTAAAGAACGGTGATGGATTAAACCCAGATCAGTTGACTGGGGGTGAGTGCTTGCAATGTTCAACACTCCGTCCATCATTTCCTTTGGTTTTTGCTTTGTTCGCCATAAGTTGGCAGGGTATGCTCAGACGTGAGTCCCTTGCTCACTTTGCTACTGGATTCATGCAAGCCTGGCTGAAGACGGCTGAAATGCCAGAAACCGGTCCTAGGAAGCTTGTTTTCGGTCCATGGAAGACATGGCTTGGCAGTTCGGGCTGGACTGTTCCCATGAGGCACAGGGTCAGACTGATTTGCATATGGCCATGTCTGAACTGGGGTGGCAGAGTGGGCTAAAGAACAGTGATGGATTAAACCCAGATCAGTTGACTGGGGGTGAGTGCTTGCAATGTTCAACACTCCGTCCATCATTTCCTTTGGTTTTAGCTTTGTTCGCCATAAGTTGGCAGGGTATGCTCAGACGTGAGTCCCTTGCTCACTTTGCCACTGGATTCAAGCAAGCCTGGCTGAAGACGGCTGAAATGCCAGAAACCGGTCCTAGGAAGCTTGTTTCCGGTCCAGGGAAAACATGGCTTGGCAGTTCGGGCTGGATTGTTCCCATGAGGCACAGGGTCAGACTGATTTGCATATGGCCATGTCTGAACTGGGGTGGCAGAGTGGGCTAAAGAACGGTGATGGATTAAACCCAGATCAGTTGACTGGGGGTGAGTGCTTGCTATGTTCAACACTCCGTCCATCATTTGCTTTGGTTTTTGCTTTGTTCGCCATAAGTTGGCAGGGTGTGCTCAGACGTGAGTCCCTTGCTCACTTTGCCACTGGATTCAAGCAAGCCTGTCTGAAAACGGCTGAAATGCCAGAAACTGGTCCTAGGAAGCTTGTTTCCGGTCCAGGGAAGACATGGCTTTATTAGTTCGGGCTGGACTGTTCCCATGAGGCACAGGGTCAGACTGATTTGCATATGGCCATGTCTGAACTGGGGTGGCAGAGTGGGCTAAAGAACGGTGATGTATTAAACCCAGATCAGTTGACTGGGGGTGGGTGCTTGCAATGTTCAACACTCCGTCCATCATTTCCTTTGGTTTTTGCTTTGTTCGCCATAAGTTGGCAGGGTATGCTCAGACGTGAGTCCCTTGCTCACTTTGCCACTGGATTCAAGCAAGCCTGGCTGAAGACGGCTGAAATGCCAGAAACCGGTCCTAGGAAGCTTGTTTCCGGTCCAGGGAAGACATGGCTTGGCAGTTCGGGCTGGACTGTTCCCATGAGGCACAGGGTCAGACTGATTTGCATATGGCCATGTCTGAACTGGGGTGGCAGAGTGGGCTAAAGAACGGTGATGGATTAACCCCAGATCAGTTGACTGGGGGTGAGTGCTTGCAATGTTCAACACTCCGTCCATCATTTCCTTTGGTTTTTGCTTTGTTTGCCATAAGTTGGCAGGGTATGCTCAGACGTGAGTCCCTTGCTCACTTTGCCACTGGATTCAAGCAAGCCTGGCTGAAGACGGCTGAAATGCCAGAAACCGGTCCTAGGAAGCTTGTTTCCAGTCCAGGGAAGACATGGCTTGGCAGTTCGGGCTGGACTGTTCCCATGAGGCACAGGGTCAGACTGATTTGCATATGGCCATGTCTGAACTGGGGTGGCAGAGTGGGCTAAAGAACGGTGATGGATTAAACCCAGATCAGTTGACTGGGGGTTAGTGCTTATAATGTTCAACACTCCGTCCATCATTTTCTTTGGTTTTTGCTTTGTTCGCCATAAGTTGGCAGGGTATGCTCAGACGTGAGTCCCTTGCTCACTTTGCCACTGGATTCAAGCAAGCCTGGCTGAAGACGGCTGAAATGCCAGAAACTGGTCCTAGGAAGCTTGTTTCCGGTCCAGGGAAGACATGGCTTGGCAGTTCGGGCTGGACTGTTCCCATGAGGCACAGGGTCAGACTGATTTGCATATGGCCATATCTGAACTGGGGTGGCAGAGTGGGCTAAAGAACGGTGATGGATTAAACCCAGATCAGTTGACTGGGGGTGAGTGCTTGCAATGTTCAACACTCCGTCCATCATTTCCTTTGGTTTTTGCTTTGTTCGCCATAAGTTGGCAGGGTATACTCAGACGTGAGTCCCTTGCTCACTTTGCCACTGGATTCAAGCAAGCCTGGCTGAAGACGGCTGAAATGCCAGAAATCGGTCCTAGGAAGCTTGTTTACGGTCCAGGGAAGACATGGCTTGGCAGTTCGGGCTGGACTGTTCCATGAGGCACAGGGTCAGACTGATTTGCATATGGCCATGTCTAAACTGGAGTGGCAGAGTGGGCTAAAGAATGGTGATAGATTTAACCCAGATCAGTTGACTGGGGGTGAGTGCTTGCAATGTTCAACACTCCGTCCATCATTTCCTTTGGTTTTTGCTTTGTTCGCCATAAGTTGGCAGGGTATGCTCAGACGTGAGTCAATTGCTCACTTTGCCATTGGATTCAAGCAAGCCTGGCTGAAGACGGCTGAAATGCCAGAAACCAGTCCTAGGAAACTTGTTTCCGGTCCAGGGAAGACATGGCTTGGCAGTTCGGGCTGCACTGTTCCCATGAGGCAGAGGGTCAGACTGATTTGCATATGGCCATGTCTGAACTGGGGTGGCAGAGTGGGCTAAAGAACGGTGATGGATTAAACCCAGATCAGTTGACTGGGGGTGAGTGCTTGCAATGTTCAACACTCCATTCATCATTTCCTTTGGTTTTTGCTTTGTTCGCCATAAGTTGGCAGGGTATGCTCAGACGTGAGTCCCTTGCTCACTTTGCCACTGGATTCAAGCAAGCCTGGCTGAAGACGGCTGAAATGCCAGAAACCTGTCCTAGGAAGCTTGTTTCCGGTCCAGGGAAGACATGGCTTGGCAGTTCGGGCTAGACTGTTCCCATGAGGCACAGGGTCAGACTGATTTGCATATGGCCATGTCTGAACTGGGGTGGCAGAGTGGGCTAAAGAACGGTGATGGATTAAACCCAGATCAGTAGACTGGGGGTGAGTGCTTGCAATGTTCAACACTTCGTCCATCATTTCCTTTGGTTTTTGCTTTGTTTGCCATAAGTTGGCAGGGTATGCTCAGACGTGAGTTCCTTGCTCACTTTGTCACTGGATTCAAGCAAGCCTGGCTGAAGATGGCTGAAATGCCAAAAACCGGTCCTAGGAAGCTTGTTTCCGGACCAGGGAAGACATGGCTTGGCAGGTCGGGCTGGACTGTTCCTATGAGGCACAGGGTCAGACTGATTTGCATATGGCCATGTCTGAACTGGGGTGGCAGAGTGGGCTAAAGAACGGTGATGGATTAAACCCAGATAAGTTGACTGGGGGTGAGTGCTTGCAATGTTCAACACTCCGTCCATCATTTCCTTTGGTTTTTGCTTTGTTCGCCATAAGTTGGCAGGGTATGCTCAGACGTGAGTCCCTTGCTCACTTTGCTACTGGATTCATGCAAGCCTGGCTGAAGAAGGCTGAAATGCCAGAAACCGGTCCTAGGAAGCTTGTTTTCGGTCCATGGAAGACATGGCTTGGCAGTTCGGGCTGGACTGTTCCCATGAGGCACAGGGTCAGACTGATTTGCATATGGCCATGTCTGAACTGGGGTGGCAGAGTGGGCTAAAGAACAGTGATGGATTAAACCCAGATCAGTTGACTGGGGGTGAGTGCTTGCAATGTTCAACACTCCGTCCATCATTTCCTTTGGTTTTAGCTTTGTTCGCCATAAGTTGGCAGGGTATGCTCAGACGTGAGTCCCTTGCTCACTTTGCCACTGGATTCAAGCAAGCCTGGCTGAAGACGGCTGAAATGCCAGAAACCGGGCCTAGGAAGCTTTTTTCCGGTCCAGGGAAGACATGGCTTGGCAGTTCGGGCTGGACTGTTCCCATGAGGCACAGGGTCAGACTGATTTCCATATGGCCATGTCTGAACTGGGGTGGCAGAGTGGGCTAAAGAACGGTGATGGATTAAACCCAGATCAGTTGACTGGGGGTGAGTGCTTGCAATGTTCAACACTCCGTCCATCATTTCCTTTGGTTTTTGCTTTGTTCGCCATAAGTTGGCAGGGTATACTCAGACGTGAGTCCCTTGCTCACTTTGCCACTGGATTCAAGCAAGCCTGGCTGAAGACGGCTGAAATGCCAGAAATCGGTCCTAGGAAGCTTGTTTCCGGTCCAGGGAAGACATGGCTTGGCAGTTCGGGCTGGACTGTTCCATGAGGCACAGGGTCAGACTGATTTGCATATGGCCATGTCTGAACTGGAGTGGCAGAGTGGGCTAAAGAATGGTGATAGATTTAACCCAGATCAGTTGACTGGGGGTGAGTGCTTGCAATGTTCAACACTCCGTCCATCATTTCCTTTGGTTTTTGCTTTGTTCGCCATAAGTTGGCAGGGTATGCTCAGACGTGAGTCCCTTGCTCACTTTGCCATTGGATTCAAGCAAGCCTGGCTGAAGACGGCTGAAATGCCAGAAACCAGTCCTAGGAAACTTGTTTCCGGTCCAGGGAAGACATGGCTTGGCAGTTCGGGCTGGACTGTTCCCATGAGGCACAGGGTCAGACTGATTTGCATATGGCCATGTCTGAACTGGGATGGCAGAGTGGGCTAAAGAACGGTGAAGGATTAAACCCAGATCAGTTGACTGGGGGTGAGTGCTTGCACTGTTCAACACTCCGTCCATCATTTCCTTTGGTTTTTGCTTTGTTCGCCATGAGTTGGCAGGGTATGCTCAGACGTAAGTCCCTTGCTCACTTTGCCACTGGATTCAAGCAAGCCTGGCTGAAGACGGCTGAAATGCCAGAAACCGGTCCTAGGAAGCTTGTTTCCGGTCCAGGGAAGACATGGCTTGGCAGTTCGGGCTGGACTGTTCCCATGAGGCACAGGGTCAGACTGATTTGCATATGGCCATGTCTGAACTGGGGTGGCAGAATGGGCTAAAGAACGGTGAGGGATTAAACCCAGATCAGTTGACTGGGGGTGAGTGCTTGCAATGTTCAACACTCCGTCCATCATTTCCTTTGGTTTTTGCTTTGTTCGCCATAAGTTGGCAGGGTATGCTCAGACGTGAGTCCCTTGCTCACTTTGCCACTGGACTCAAGCAAGCCTGGCAGAAGACGGCTGAAATGCCAGAAACCGGTCCTAGGAAGCTTGGTTCCGGTCCCGGGAAGACATGGCTTGGCAGTTCGGGCTGGACTGTTCCCATGAGGCACAGGGTCAGACTGATTTGCATATGGCCATGTCTGAACTGGGGTGGCAGAGTGGGCTAAAGAACGGTGATGGATTAAACCCAGATCAGTTGACTGGGGGTGAGTGCTTGCAATGTTCAACACTCCGTCCATCATTTCCTTTGGTTTTTGCTTTGTTCGCCATAAGTTGGCAGGGTATGCTCAGACGTGAGTCCCTTTCTCACTTTGCCACTGGATTCAAGCAAGCCTGGCTGAAGGCGGCTGAAATGCCAGAAGCCGGTCCTAGGAAGCTTGTTTCCGGTCCAGGGAAGACATGGCTTGGCAGTTCGGGCTGGACTGTTCCCATGAGGCACAGGGTCAGACTGATTTGCATATGGCCATGTCTGAACTGGGGTGGCAGAGTGGGCTAAAGAACGGTGATGGATTAAACCCAGATCAGTTGACTAGGGGTGAGTGCTTGCAATGTTCAAAACTCCGTCCATCATTTCCTTTGGTTTTTGCTTTGTTTGCCATAAGTTGGCAGGGTATGCTCAGACGTGAGTCCCTTGCTCGCTTTGCCACTGGATTCAAGCAAGCCTGGCTGAAGACGGCTGAAATGCCAGAAACCGGTCCTAGGAAGCTTGTTTCCGGTCCAGGGAAGACATGGCTTGGCAGTTCAGGCTGGACTGTTCCCATGAGGCACAGGGTCAGACTGATTTGCATATGGCCATGTCTCAACTGGGGTGGCAGAGTGGGCTAAAGAACGGTGATGGATTAAACCCAGATCAGTTGACTGGGGGTGAGTGCTTGCTATGTTCAACACTCCGTCCATCATTTCCTTTGGTTTTTGCTTTGTTCGCCATAAGTTGGCAGGGTATGCTCAGACGTGAGTCCCTTGCTCACTTTGCCACTGGATTCAAGCAAGCCTGGCTGAAGACGGCTGAACTGCCAGAAACCGGTCCTAGGAAGCTTGTTTCTGGTCCAGGGAAGACATGGCTTTGTTAGTTCGGGCTGGACTGTTCCCATGAGGCACAGGGTCAGACTGATTTGCATATGGCCATGTCTGAACTGGGGTGGCAGAGTGGGCTAAAGAACGGTGATGGATTAAACCCAGATCAGTTGACTGGGGGTGAGTGCTTGCAATGTTCAACACTCCATTCATCATTTCCTTTGGTTTTTGCTTTGTTCGCCATAAGTTGGCAGGGTTTGCTCAGACGTGAGTCCCTTGCTCACTTTGCCACTGGATTCAAGCAAGCCTGGCTGAAGATGGCTGAAATGCCAGAAACCTGTCCTAGGAAGCTTGTTTCTGGTCCAGGGAAGACATGGCTTGGCAGTTCGGGCTGGACTGTTCCCATGAGGCACAGGGTCAGACTGTTTTGCATATGGCCATGTCTGAACTGGGGTGGCAGAGTGGGCTAAAGAACGGTGATGGATTAAACCCAGATCAGTAGACTGGGGGTGAGTGCTTGCAATGTTCAACACTTCGTCCATCATTTCCTTTGGTTTTTGCTTTGTTTGCCATAAGTTGGCAGGGTATGCTCAGACGTGAGTTCCTTGCTCACTTTGTCACTGGATTCAAGCAAGCCTGGCTGAAGATGGCTGAAATGCCAAAAACCGGTCCTAGGAAGCTTGTTTCCGGACCAGGGAAGACATGGCTTGGCAGTTCGGGCTAGACTGTTCCTATGAGGCACAGGGTCAGACTGATTTGCATATGGCCATGTCTGAAGTGGGGTGGCAGAGTGGGCTAAAGAACGGTGATGGATTAAACCCAGATCAGTTGACTGGGGGTGAGTGCTTGCAATGTTCAACACTCCGTCCATCATTTCCTTTGGTTTTTGCTTTGTTCGCCATAAGTTGGCAGGGTATGCTCAGACGTGAGTCCCTTGCTCACTTTGCTACTGGATTCATGCAAGCCTGGCTGAAGACGGCTGAAATGCCAGAAACCGGTCCTAGGAAGCTTGTTTTCGGTCCATGGAAGACATGGCTTGGCAGTTCGGGCTGGACTGTTCCCATGAGGCACAGGGTCAGACTGATTTGCATATGGCCATGTCTGAACTGGGGTGGCAGAGTGGGCTAAAGAACAGTGATGGATTAAACCCAGATCAGTTGACTGGGGGTGAGTGCTTGCAATGTTCAACACTCCGTCCATCATTTCCTTTGGTTTTAGCTTTGTTCGCCATAAGTTGGCAGGGTATGCTCAGACGTGAGTCCCTTGCTCACTTTGCCACTGGATTCAAGCAAGCCTGGCTGAAGACGGCTGAAATGCCAGAAACCGGTCCTAGGAAGCTTGTTTCCGGTCCAGGGAAAACATGGCTTGGCAGTTCGGGCTAGATTGTTCCCATGAGGCACAGGGTCAGACTGATTTGCATATGGCCATGTCTGAACTGGGGTGGCAGAGTGGGCTAAAGAACGGTGATGGATTAAACCCAGATCAGTTGACTGGGGGTGAGTGCTTGCTATGTTCAACACTCCGTCCATCATTTGCTTTGGTTTTTGCTTTGTTCGCCATAAGTTGGCAGGGTGTGCTCAGACGTGAGTCCCTTGCTCACTTTGCCACTGGATTCAAGCAAGCCTGGCTGAAGACGGCTGAAATGCCAGAAACCGGTCCTAGGAAGCTTGTTTCCGGTCCAGGGAAGACATGGCTTGGCAGTTCGGGCTGGACTGTTCCCATGAGGCACAGGGTCAGACTGATTTGCATATGGCCATGTCTGAACTGGGGTGGCAGAGTGGGCTAAAGAACGGTGATGGATTAACCCCAGATCAGTTGACTGGGGGTGAGTGCTTGCAATGTTCAACACTCCGTCCATCATTTCCTTTGGTTTTTGCTTTGTTTGCCATAAGTTGGCAGGGTATGCTCAGACGTGAGTCCCTTGCTCACTTTGCCACTGGATTCAAGCAAGCCTGGCTGAAGACGGCTGAAATGCCAGAAACCGGTCCTAGGAAGCTTGTTTCCAGTCCAGGGAAGACATGGCTTGGCAGTTCGGGCTGGACTGTTCCCATGAGGCACAGGGTCAGACTGATTTGCATATGGCCATGTCTGAACTGGGGTGGCAGAGTGGGCTAAAGAACGGTGATGGATTAAACCCAGATCAGTTGACTGGAGGTTAGTGCTTATAATGTTCAACACTCCGTCCATCATTTTCTTTGGTTTTTGCTTTGTTCTCCATAAGTTGGCAGGGTATGCTCAGACGTGAGTCCCTTGCTCACTTTGCCACTGGATTCAAGCAAGCCTGGCTGAAGACGGCTGAAATGCCAGAAACTGGTCCTAGGAAGCTTGTTTCCGGTCCAGGGAAGACATGGCTTGGCAGTTCGGGCTGGACTGTTCCCATGAGGCACAGGGTCAGACTGATTTGCATATGGCCATATCTGAACTGGGGTGGCAGAGTGGGCTAAAGAACGGTGATGGATTAAACCCAGATCAGTTGACTGGGGTGAGTGCTTGCAATGTTCAACACTCCATCCATCATTTCCTTTGGTTTTTGCTTTGTTCGCCATAAGTTGGCAGGGTATACTCAGACGTGAGTCCCTTGCTCACTTTGCCACTGGATTCAAGCAAGCCTGGCTGAAGACGGCTGAAATGCCAGAAATCGGTCCTAGGAAGCTTGTTTACGGTCCAGGGAAGACATGGCTTGGCAGTTCGGGCTGGACTGTTCCATGAGGCACAGGGTCAGACTGATTTGCATATGGCCATGTCTAAACTGGAGTGGCAGAGTGGGCTAAAGAATGGTGATAGATTTAACCCAGATCAGTTGACTGGGGGTGAGTGCTTGCAATGTTCAACACTCCGTCCATCATTTCCTTTGGTTTTTGCTTTGTTCGCCATAAGTTGGCAGGGTATGCTCAGACGTGAGTCAATTGCTCACTTTGCCATTGGATTCAAGCAAGCCTGGCTGAAGACGGCTGAAATGCCAGAAACCAGTCCTAGGAAACTTGTTTCCGGTCCAGGGAAGACATGGCTTGGCAGTTCGGGCTGCACTGTTCCCATGAGGCACAGGGTCAGACTGATTTGCATATGGCCATGTCTGAACTGGGATGGCAGAGTGGGCTAAAGAACGGTGAAGGATTAAACCCAGATCAGTTGACTGGGGGTGAGTGGTTGCACTGTTCAACACTCCGTCCATCATTTCCTTTGGTTTTTGCTTTGTTCGCCATGAGTTGGCAGGGTATGCTCAGACGTGAGTCCCTTGCTCACTTTGCCACTGGATTCAAGCAAGCCTGGCTGAAGACGGCTGAAATGCCAGAAACCGGGCCTAGGAAGCTTTTTTCCGGTCCAGGGAAGACATGGCTTGGCAGTTCGGGCTGGACTGTTCCCATGAGGCACAGGGTCAGACTGATTTCCATATGGCCATGTCTGAACTGGGGTGGCAGAGTGGGCTAAAGAACGGTGATGGATTAAACCCAGATCAGTTGACTGGGGGTGAGTGCTTGCAATGTTCAACACTCCGTCCATCATTTCCTTTGGTTTTTGCTTTGTTCGCCATAAGTTGGCAGGGTATACTCAGACGTGAGTCCCTTGCTCACTTTGCCACTGGATTCAAGCAAGCCTGGCTGAAGACGGCTGAAATGCCAGAAATCGGTCCTAGGAAGCTTGTTTACGGTCCAGGGAAGACATGGCTTGGCAGTTCGGGCTGGACTGTTCCATGAGGCACAGGGTCAGACTGATTTGCATATGGCCATGTCTGAACTGGAGTGGCAGAGTGGGCTAAAGAATGGTGATAGATTTAACCCAGATCAGTTGACTGGGGGTGAGTGCTTGCAATGTTCAACACTCCGTCCATCATTTCCTTTGGTTTTTGCTTTGTTCGCCATAAGTTGGCAGGGTATGCTCAGACGTGAGTCCCTTGCTCACTTTGCCATTGGATTCAAGCAAGCCTGGCTGAAGACGGCTGAAATGCCAGAAACCAGTCCTAGGAAACTTGTTTTCGGTCCAGGGAAGACATGGCTTGGCAGTTCGGGCTGGACTGTTCCCATGAGGCACAGGGTCAGACTGATTTGCATATGGCCATGTCTGAACTGGGATGGCAGAGTGGGCTAAAGAACGGTGAAGGATTAAACCCAGATCAGTTGACTGGGGGTGAGTGCTTGCACTGTTCAACACTCCGTCCATCATTTCCTTTGGTTTTTGCTTTGTTCGCCATGAGTTGGCAGGGTATGCTCAGACGTGAGTCCCTTACTCACTTTGCCACTGGATTCAAGCAAGCCTGGCTGAAGACGGCTGAAATGCCAGAAACCGGGCCTAGGAAGCTTTTTTCCGGTCCAGGGAAGACATGGCTTGGCAGTTCGGGCTGGACTGTTCCCATGAGGCACAGGGTCAGACTGATTTCCATATGGCCATGTCTGAACTGGGGTGGCAGAGTGGGCTAAAGAACGGTGATGGATTAAACCCAGATCAGTTGACTCGGGGTGAGTGCTTGCAATGTTCAACACTCCGTCCATCATTTCCTTTGGTTTTTGCTTTGTTCGCCATAAGTTGGCAGGGTATGCTCAGACGTGAGTCCCTTGCTCGCTTTGCCACTGGATTCAAGCAAGCCTGGCTGAAGACGGCTGAAATGCCAGAAACCGGTCCTAGGAAGCTTGTTTCCGGTCCAGGGAAGACATGGCTTGGCAGTTCGGGCTGGACTGTTCCCATGAGGCACAGGGTCAGACTGATTTGCATATGGCCATGTCTGAACTGGGGTGGCAGAGTGGGCTAAAGAACGGTGATGGATTAAACCCAGATCAGTTGACTGGGGGTGAGTGCTTGCAATGTTCAACACTCCGTCCATCATTTCCTTTGGTTTTTGCTTTGTTCGCCATAAGTTGGCAGGGTATGCTCAGACGTGAGTCCCTTGCTCACTTTGCCACTGGACTCAAGCAAGCCTGGCAGAAGACGGCTGAAATGCCAGAAACCGGTCCTAGGAAGCTTGGTTCCGGTCCCGGGAAGACATGGCTTGGCAGTTCGGGCTGGACTGTTCCCATGAGGCACAGGGTCAGACTGATTTGCATATGGCCATGTCTGAACTGGGGTGGCAGAGTGGGCTAAAGAACGGTGATGGATTAAACCCAGATCAGTTGACTGGGGGTGAGTGCTTGCAATGTTCAACACTCCGTCCATCATTTCCTTTGGTTTTTGCTTTGTTCGCCATAAGTTGGCAGGGTATGCTCAGACGTGAGTCCCTTTCTCACTTTGCCACTGGATTCAAGCAAGCCTGGCTGAAGGCGGCTGAAATGCCAGAAGCCGGTCCTAGGAAGCTTGTTTCCGGTCCAGGGAAGACATGGCTTGGCAGTTCGGGCTGGACTGTTCCCATGAGGCACAGGGTCAGACTGATTTGCATATGGCCATGTCTGAACTGGGGTGGCAGAGTGGGCTAAAGGACGGTGATGGATTAAACCCAGATCAGTTGATTGGGGGTGAGTGCTTGCAATGTTCAACACTCCGTCCATCATTTCCTTTGGTTTTTGCTTTGTTCGCCATAAGTTGGCAGGGTATGCTCAGACGTGAGTCCCTTGCTCACTTTGCCACTGGATTCAAGCCAGCCTGGCTGAAGACGGCTGAAATGCCAGAAACCGGTCCTAGGAAGCTTGTTTTCGGTCCAGGGAAGACATGGCTTGGCAGTTCGGGCTGGACTGTTCCCATGAGGCACAGGGTCAGACTGATTTGCATATGGCCATGTCTGAACTGGGGTGGCAGAGTGGGCTAAAGAACGGTGATGGATTAAACCCAGATCAGTTGACTAGGGGTGAGTGCTTGCAATGTTCAAAACTCCGTCCATCATTTCCTTTGGTTTTTGCTTTGTTTGCCATAAGTTGGCAGGGTATGCTCAGACGTGAGTCCCTTGCTCGCTTTGCCACTGGATTCAAGCAAGCCTGGCTGAAGACGGCTGAAATGCCAGAAACCGGTCCTAGGAAGCTTGTTTCCGGTCCAGGGAAGACATGGCTTGGCAGTTCGGGCTGGACTGTTCCCATGAGGCACAGGGTCAGACTGATTTGCATATGGCCATGTCTGAACTGGGGTGGCAGAGTGGGCTAAAGAACGGTGATGGATTAAACCCAGATCAGTTGACTGGGGGTGAGTGCTTGCTATGTTCAACACTCCGTCCATCATTTCCTTTGGTTTTTGCTTTGTTCGCCATAAGTTGGCAGGGTATGCTCAGACGTGAGTCCCTTGCTCACTTTGCCACTGGATTCAAGCAAGCCTGGCTGAAGACGGCTGAACTGCCAGAAACCGGTCCTAGGAAGCTTGTTTCCGGTCCAGGGAAGACATGGCTTTGTTAGTTCGGGCTGGACTGTTCCCATGAGGCAGAGGGTCAGACTGATTTGCATATGGCCATGTCTGAACTGGGGTGGCAGAGTGGGCTAAAGAACGGTGATGGATTAAACCCAGATCAGTTGACTGGGGGTGAGTGCTTGCAATGTTCAACACTCCATTCATCATTTCCTTTGGTTTTTGCTTTGTTCGCCATAAGTTGGCAGGGTATGCTCAGACGTGAGTCCCTTGCTCACTTTGCCACTGGATTCAAGCAAGCCTGGCTGAAGACGGCTGAAATGCCAGAAACCTGTCCTAGGAAGCTTGTTTCCGGTCCAGGGAAGACATGGCTTGGCAGTTCGGGCTAGACTGTTCCCATGAGGCACAGGGTCAGACTGATTTGCATATGGCCATGTCTGAACTGGGGTGGCAGAGTGGGCTAAAGAACGGTGATGGATTAAACCCAGATCAGTAGACTGGGGGTGAGTGCTTGCAATGTTCAACACTTCGTCCATCATTTCCTTTGGTTTTTGCTTTGTTTGCCATAAGTTGGCAGGGTATGCTCAGACGTGAGTTCCTTGCTCACTTTGTCACTGGATTCAAGCAAGCCTGGCTGAAGATGGCTGAAATGCCAAAAACCGGTCCTAGGAAGCTTGTTTCCGGACCAGGGAAGACATGGCTTGGCAGGTCGGGCTGGACTGTTCCTATGAGGCACAGGGTCAGACTGATTTGCATATGGCCATGTCTGAACTGGGGTGGCAGAGTGGGCTAAAGAACGGTGATGGATTAAACCCAGATAAGTTGACTGGGGGTGAGTGCTTGCAATGTTCAACACTCCGTCCATCATTTCCTTTGGTTTTTGCTTTGTTCGCCATAAGTTGGCAGGGTATGCTCAGACGTGAGTCCCTTGCTCACTTTGCTACTGGATTCATGCAAGCCTGGCTGAAGAAGGCTGAAATGCCAGAAACCGGTCCTAGGAAGCTTGTTTTCGGTCCATGGAAGACATGGCTTGGCAGTTCGGGCTGGACTGTTCCCATGAGGCACAGGGTCAGACTGATTTGCATATGGCCATGTCTGAACTGGGGTGGCAGAGTGGGCTAAAGAACAGTGATGGATTAAACCCAGATCAGTTGACTGGGGGTGAGTGCTTGCAATGTTCAACACTCCGTCCATCATTTCCTTTGGTTTTAGCTTTGTTCGCCATAAGTTGGCAGGGTATGCTCAGACGTGAGTCCCTTGCTCACTTTGCCACTGGATTCAAGCAAGCCTGGCTGAAGACGGCTGAAATGCCAGAAACCGGTCCTAGGAAGCTTGTTTCCGGTCCAGGGAAAACATGGCTTGGCAGTTCGGGCTGGATTGTTCCCATGAGGCACAGGGTCAGACTGATTTGCATATGGCCATGTCTGAACTGGGGTGGCAGAGTGGGCTAAAGAACGGTGATGGATTAAACCCAGATCAGTTGACTGGGGGTGAGTGCTTGCTATGTTCAACACTCCGTCCATCATTTGCTTTGGTTTTTGCTTTGTTCGCCATAAGTTGGCAGGGTGTGCTCAGACGTGAGTCCCTTGCTCACTTTGCCACTGGATTCAAGCAAGCCTGTCTGAAAACGGCTGAAATGCCAGAAACTGGTCCTAGGAAGCTTGTTTCCGGTCCAGGGAAGACATGGCTTTATTAGTTCGGGCTGGACTGTTCCCATGAGGCACAGGGTCAGACTGATTTGCATATGGCCATGTCTGAACTGGGGTGGCAGAGTGGGCTAAAGAACGGTGATGGATTAAACCCAGATCAGTTGACTGGGGGTGGGTGCTTGCAATGTTCAACACTCCGTCCATCATTTCCTTTGGTTTTTGCTTTGTTCGCCATAAGTTGGCAGGGTATGCTCAGACGTGAGTCCCTTGCTCACTTTGCCACTGGATTCAAGCAAGCCTGGCTGAAGACGGCTGAAATGCCAGAAACCGGTCCTAGGAAGCTTGTTTCTGGTCCAGGGAAGACATGGCTTGGCAGTTCGGGCTGGACTGTTCCCATGAGGCACAGGGTCAGACTGATTTGCATATGGCCATGTCTGAACTGGGGTGGCAGAGTGGGCTAAAGAACGGTGATGGATTAACCCCAGATCAGTTGACTGGGGGTGAGTGCTTGCAATGTTCAACACTCCGTCCATCATTTCCTTTGGTTTTTGCTTTGTTTGCCATAAGTTGGCAGGGTATGCTCAGACGTGAGTCCCTTGCTCACTTTGCCACTGGATTCAAGCAAGCCTGGCTGAAGACGGCTGAAATGCCAGAAACCGGTCCTAGGAAGCTTGTTTCCAGTCCAGGGAAGACATGGCTTGGCAATTCGGGCTGGACTGTTCCCATGAGGCACAGGGTCAGACTGATTTGCATATGGCCATGTCTGAACTGGGGTGGCAGAGTGGGCTAAAGAACGGTGATGGATTAAACCCAGATCAGTTGACTGGGGGTTAGTGCTTGCAATGTTCAACACTCCGTCCATCATTTTCTTTGGTTTTTGCTTTGTTCGCCATAAGTTGGCAGGGTATGCTCAGACGTGAGTCCCTTGCTCACTTTGCCACTGGATTCAAGCAAGCCTGGCTGAAGACGGCTGAAATGCCAGAAACTGGTCCTAGGAAGCTTGTTTCCGGTCCAGGGAAGACATGGCTTGGCAGTTCGGGCTGGACTGTTCCCATGAGGCACAGGGTCAGACTGATTTGCATATGGCCATGTCTGAACTGGGGTGGCAGAGTGGGCTAAAGAACGGTGATGGATTAAACCCAGATCAGTTGACTGGGGGTGAGTGCTTGCAATGTTCAACACTCCGTCCATCATTTCCTTTGGTTTTTGCTTTGTTCGCCGTAAGTTGGCAGGGTATACTCAGACGTGAGTCCCTTGCTCACTTTGCCACTGGATTCAAGCAAGCCTGGCTGAAGACGGCTGAAATGCCAGAAATCGGTCCTAGGAAGCTTGTTTACGGTCCAGGGAAGACATGGCTTGGCAGTTCGGGCTGGACTGTTCCATGAGGCACAGGGTCAGACTGATTTGCATATGGCCATGTCTGAACTGGGGTGGCAGAGTGGGCTAAAGAACGGTGATGGATTAAACCCAGATCAGTTGACTGGGGGTGAGTGCTTGCTATGTTCAACACTCCGTCCATCATTTCCTTTGGTTTTTGCTTTGTTCGCCATAAGTTGGCAGGGTATGCTCAGACGTGAGTCCCTTGCTCACTTTGCCACTGGATTCAAGCAAGCCTGGCTGAAGACGGCTGAACTGCCAGAAACCGGTCCTAGGAAGCTTGTTTCCGGTCCAGGGAAGACATGGCTTTGTTAGTTCGGGCTGGACTGTTCCCATGAGGCAGAGGGTCAGACTGATTTGCATATGGCCATGTCTGAACTGGGGTGGCAGAGTGGGCTAAAGAACGGTGATGGATTAAACCCAGATCAGTTGACTGGGGGTGAGTGCTTGCAATGTTCAACACTCCATTCATCATTTCCTTTGGTTTTTGCTTTGTTCGCCATAAGTTGGCAGGGTATGCTCAGACGTGAGTCCCTTGCTCACTTTGCCACTGGATTCAAGCAAGCCTGGCTGAAGACGGCTGAAATGCCAGAAACCTGTCCTAGGAAGCTTGTTTCCGGTCCAGGGAAGACATGGCTTGGCAGTTCGGGCTAGACTGTTCCCATGAGGCACAGGGTCAGACTGATTTGCATATGGCCATGTCTGAACTGGGGTGGCAGAGTGGGCTAAAGAACGGTGATGGATTAAACCCAGATCAGTAGACTGGGGGTGAGTGCTTGCAATGTTCAACACTTCGTCCATCATTTCCTTTGGTTTTTGCTTTGTTTGCCATAAGTTGGCAGGGTATGCTCAGACGTGAGTTCCTTGCTCACTTTGTCACTGGATTCAAGCAAGCCTGGCTGAAGATGGCTGAAATGCCAAAAACCGGTCCTAGGAAGCTTGTTTCCGGACCAGGGAAGACATGGCTTGGCAGGTCGGGCTGGACTGTTCCTATGAGGCACAGGGTCAGACTGATTTGCATATGGCCATGTCTGAACTGGGGTGGCAGAGTGGGCTAAAGAACGGTGATGGATTAAACCCAGATAAGTTGACTGGGGGTGAGTGCTTGCAATGTTCAACACTCCGTCCATCATTTCCTTTGGTTTTTGCTTTGTTCGCCATAAGTTGGCAGGGTATGCTCAGACGTGAGTCCCTTGCTCACTTTGCTACTGGATTCATGCAAGCCTGGCTGAAGAAGGCTGAAATGCCAGAAACCGGTCCTAGGAAGCTTGTTTTCGGTCCATGGAAGACATGGCTTGGCAGTTCGGGCTGGACTGTTCCCATGAGGCACAGGGTCAGACTGATTTGCATATGGCCATGTCTGAACTGGGGTGGCAGAGTGGGCTAAAGAACAGTGATGGATTAAACCCAGATCAGTTGACTGGGGGTGAGTGCTTGCAATGTTCAACACTCCGTCCATCATTTCCTTTGGTTTTAGCTTTGTTCGCCATAAGTTGGCAGGGTATGCTCAGACGTGAGTCCCTTGCTCACTTTGCCACTGGATTCAAGCAAGCCTGGCTGAAGACGGCTGAAATGCCAGAAACCGGTCCTAGGAAGCTTGTTTCCGGTCCAGGGAAAACATGGCTTGGCAGTTCGGGCTGGATTGTTCCCATGAGGCACAGGGTCAGACTGATTTGCATATGGCCATGTCTGAACTGGGGTGGCAGAGTGGGCTAAAGAACGGTGATGGATTAAACCCAGATCAGTTGACTGGGGGTGAGTGCTTGCTATGTTCAACACTCCGTCCATCATTTGCTTTGGTTTTTGCTTTGTTCGCCATAAGTTGGCAGGGTGTGCTCAGACGTGAGTCCCTTGCTCACTTTGCCACTGGATTCAAGCAAGCCTGTCTGAAAACGGCTGAAATGCCAGAAACTGGTCCTAGGAAGCTTGTTTCCGGTCCAGGGAAGACATGGCTTTATTAGTTCGGGCTGGACTGTTCCCATGAGGCACAGGGTCAGACTGATTTGCATATGGCCATGTCTGAACTGGGGTGGCAGAGTGGGCTAAAGAACGGTGATGGATTAAACCCAGATCAGTTGACTGGGGGTGAGTGCTTGCTATGTTCAACACTCCGTCCATCATTTCCTTTGGTTTTTGCTTTGTTCGCCATAAGTTGGCAGGGTATGCTCAGACGTGAGTCCCTTGCTCACTTTGCCACTGGATTCAAGCAAGCCTGGCTGAAGACGGCGGAACTGCCAGAAACCGGTCCTAGGAAGCTTGTTTCCGGTCCAGGGAAGACATGGCTTTGTTAGTTCGGGCTGGACTGTTCCCATGAGGCAGAGGGTCAGACTGATTTGCATATGGCCATGTCTGAACTGGGGTGGCAGAGTGGGCTAAAGAACGGTGATGGATTAAACCCAGATCAGTTGACTGGGGGTGAGTGCTTGCAATGTTCAACACTCCATTCATCATTTCCTTTGGTTTTTGCTTTGTTCGCCATAAGTTGGCAGGGTATGCTCAGACGTGAGTCCCTTGCTCACTTTGCCACTGGATTCAAGCAAGCCTGGCTGAAGACGGCTGAAATGCCAGAAACCTGTCCTAGGAAGCTTGTTTCCGGTCCAGGGAAGACATGGCTTGGCAGTTCGGGCTAGACTGTTCCCATGAGGCACAGGGTCAGACTGATTTGCATATGGCCATGTCTGAACTGGGGTGGCAGAGTGGGCTAAAGAACGGTGATGGATTAAACCCAGATCAGTAGACTGGGGGTGAGTGCTTGCAATGTTCAACACTTCGTCCATCATTTCCTTTGGTTTTTGCTTTGTTTGCCATAAGTTGGCAGGGTATGCTCAGACGTGAGTTCCTTGCTCACTTTGTCACTGGATTCAAGCAAGCCTGGCTGAAGATGGCTGAAATGCCAAAAACCGGTCCTAGGAAGCTTGTTTCCGGACCAGGGAAGACATGGCTTGGCAGGTCGGGCTGGACTGTTCCTATGAGGCACAGGGTCAGACTGATTTGCATATGGCCATGTCTGAACTGGGGTGGCAGAGTGGGCTAAAGAACGGTGATGGATTAAACCCAGATAAGTTGACTGGGGGTGAGTGCTTGCAATGTTCAACACTCCGTCCATCATTTCCTTTGGTTTTTGCTTTGTTCGCCATAAGTTGGCAGGGTATGCTCAGACGTGAGTCCCTTGCTCACTTTGCTACTGGATTCATGCAAGCCTGGCTGAAGAAGGCTGAAATGCCAGAAACCGGTCCTAGGAAGCTTGTTTTCGGTCCATGGAAGACATGGCTTGGCAGTTCGGGCTGGACTGTTCCCATGAGGCACAGGGTCAGACTGATTTGCATATGGCCATGTCTGAACTGGGGTGGCAGAGTGGGCTAAAGAACAGTGATGGATTAAACCCAGATCAGTTGACTGGGGGTGAGTGCTTGCAATGTTCAACACTCCGTCCATCATTTCCTTTGGTTTTAGCTTTGTTCGCCATAAGTTGGCAGGGTATGCTCAGACGTGAGTCCCTTGCTCACTTTGCCACTGGATTCAAGCAAGCCTGGCTGAAGACGGCTGAAATGCCAGAAACCGGTCCTAGGAAGCTTGTTTCCGGTCCAGGGAAAACATGGCTTGGCAGTTCGGGCTGGATTGTTCCCATGAGGCACAGGGTCAGACTGATTTGCATATGGCCATGTCTGAACTGGGGTGGCAGAGTGGGCTAAAGAACGGTGATGGATTAAACCCAGATCAGTTGACTGGGGGTGAGTGCTTGCTATGTTCAACACTCCGTCCATCATTTGCTTTGGTTTTTGCTTTGTTCGCCATAAGTTGGCAGGGTGTGCTCAGACGTGAGTCCCTTGCTCACTTTGCCACTGGATTCAAGCAAGCCTGTCTGAAAACGGCTGAAATGCCAGAAACTGGTCCTAGGAAGCTTGTTTCCGGTCCAGGGAAGACATGGCTTTATTAGTTCGGGCTGGACTGTTCCCATGAGGCACAGGGTCAGACTGATTTGCATATGGCCATGTCTGAACTGGGGTGGCAGAGTGGGCTAAAGAACGGTGATGGATTAAACCCAGATCAGTTGACTGGGGGTGGGTGCTTGCAATGTTCAACACTCCGTCCATCATTTCCTTTGGTTTTTGCTTTGTTCGCCATAAGTTGGCAGGGTATGCTCAGACGTGAGTCCCTTGCTCACTTTGCCACTGGATTCAAGCAAGCCTGGCTGAAGACGGCTGAAATGCCAGAAACCGGTCCTAGGAAGCTTGTTTCTGGTCCAGGGAAGACATGGCTTGGCAGTTCGGGCTGGACTGTTCCCATGAGGCACAGGGTCAGACTGATTTGCATATGGCCATGTCTGAACTGGGGTGGCAGAGTGGGCTAAAGAACGGTGATGGATTAACCCCAGATCAGTTGACTGGGGGTGAGTGCTTGCAATGTTCAACACTCCGTCCATCATTTCCTTTGGTTTTTGCTTTGTTTGCCATAAGTTGGCAGGGTATGCTCAGACGTGAGTCCCTTGCTCACTTTGCCACTGGATTCAAGCAAGCCTGGCTGAAGACGGCTGAAATGCCAGAAACCGGTCCTAGGAAGCTTGTTTCCAGTCCAGGGAAGACATGGCTTGGCAATTCGGGCTGGACTGTTCCCATGAGGCACAGGGTCAGACTGATTTGCATATGGCCATGTCTGAACTGGGGTGGCAGAGTGGGCTAAAGAACGGTGATGGATTAAACCCAGATCAGTTGACTGGGGGTTAGTGCTTGCAATGTTCAACACTCCGTCCATCATTTTCTTTGGTTTTTGCTTTGTTCGCCATAAGTTGGCAGGGTATGCTCAGACGTGAGTCCCTTGCTCACTTTGCCACTGGATTCAAGCAAGCCTGGCTGAAGACGGCTGAAATGCCAGAAACTGGTCCTAGGAAGCTTGTTTCCGGTCCAGGGAAGACATGGCTTGGCAGTTCGGGCTGGACTGTTCCCATGAGGCACAGGGTCAGACTGATTTGCATATGGCCATGTCTGAACTGGGGTGGCAGAGTGGGCTAAAGAACGGTGATGGATTAAACCCAGATCAGTTGACTGGGGGTGAGTGCTTGCAATGTTCAACACTCCGTCCATCATTTCCTTTGGTTTTTGCTTTGTTCGCCGTAAGTTGGCAGGGTATACTCAGACGTGAGTCCCTTGCTCACTTTGCCACTGGATTCAAGCAAGCCTGGCTGAAGACGGCTGAAATGCCAGAAATCGGTCCTAGGAAGCTTGTTTACGGTCCAGGGAAGACATGGCTTGGCAGTTCGGGCTGGACTGTTCCATGAGGCACAGGGTCAGACTGATTTGCATATGGCCATGTCTGAACTGGAGTGGCAGAGTGGGCTAAAGAATGGTGATAGATTTAACCCAGATCAGTTGACTGAGGGTGAGTGCTTGCAATGTTCAACACTCCGTCCATCATTTCCTTTGGTTTTTGCTTTGTTCGCCATAAGTTGGCAGGGTATTCTCAGACGTGAGTCCCTTGCTCACTTAGCCACTGGATTCAAGCAAGCCTGGCTGAAGACGGCTGAAATGCCAGAAACCGGGCCTAGGAAGCTTTTTTCCGGTCCAGGGAAGACATGGCTTGGCAGTTCGGGCTGGACTGTTCCCATGAGGCACAGGGTCAAACTGATTTCCATATGGCCATGTCTGAACTGGGGTGGCAGAGTGGGCTAAAGAACGGTGATGTATTAAACCCAGATCAGTTGACTCGGGGTGAGTGCTTGCAATGTTCAACACTCCGTCCATCATTTCCTTTGGTTTTTGCTTTGTTCGCCATAAGTTGGCAGGGTATGCTCAGACGTGAGTCCCTTGCTCGCTTTGCCACTGGATTCAAGCAAGCCTGGCTGAAGACGGCTGAAATACCAGAAACTGGTCCTAGGAAGCTTGTTTCCGGTCCAGGGAAGACATGGCTTGGCAGTCCGGGCTGGACTGTTCCCATGAGGCACAGGGTCAGACTGATTTGCATATGGCCATGTCTGAACTGGGGTGGCAGAGTGGGCTAAAGAACGGTGATGGATTAAACCCAGATCAGTTTACTGGGGGTGAGTGCTTGCAATGTTCAACACTCCGTCCATCATTTCCTTTGGTTTTTGCTTTGTTCGCCATAAGTTGGCAGGGTATGCTCAGACGTGAGTCCCTTGCTCACTTTGCCACTGGATTCAAGCAAGCCTGGCTGAAGACGGCTGAAATGCCAGAAACCGGTCCTAGGAAGCTTGTTTCCGGTCCAGGGAAGACATGGCTTGGCAGTTTGGGCTGGACTGTTCCCATGAGGCACAGGGTCAGACTGATTTGCATATGGCCATGTCTGAACTGGGGTGGCAGAGTGGGCTAAAGAACGGTGATGGATTAAACCCAGATCAGTTGACTGGGGGTGAGTGCTTGCTATGTTCAACACTCCGTCCATCATTTCCTTTGGTTTTTGCTTTGTTCGCCATAAGTTGGCAGGGTATGCTCAGACGTGAGTCCCTTGCTCACTTAGCCACTGGATTCAAGCAAGCCTGGCTGAAGACGGCTGAAATGCCAGAAACCGGGCCTAGGAAGCTTTTTTCCGGTCCAGGGAAGACATGGCTTGGCAGTTCGGGCTGGACTGTTCCCATGAGGCACAGGGTCAAACTGATTTCCATATGGCCATGTCTGAACTGGGGTGGCAGAGTGGGCTAAAGAACGGTGATGTATTAAACCCAGATCAGTTGACTCGGGGTGAGTGCTTGCAATGTTCAACACTCCGTCCATCATTTCCTTTGGTTTTTGCTTTGTTCGCCATAAGTTGGCAGGGTATGCTCAGACGTGAGTCCCTTGCTCGCTTTGCCACTGGATTCAAGCAAGCCTGGCTGAAGACGGCTGAAATACCAGAAACCGGTCCTAGGAAGCTTGTTTCCGGTCCAGGGAAGACATGGCTTGGCAGTCCGGGCTGGACTGTTCCCATGAGGCACAGGGTCAGACTGATTTGCATATGGCCATGTCTGAACTGGGGTGGCAGATTGGGCTAAAGAACGGTGATGGATTAAACCCAGATCAGTTGACTGGGGGTCAGTGCTTGCAATGTTCAACACTCCGTCCATCATTTCCTTTGGTTTTTGCTTTGTTCGCCATAAGTTGGCAGGGTATGCTCAGACGTGAGTCCCTTGCTCACTTTGCCACTGGATTCAAGCAAGCCTGGCTGAAGACGGCTGAAATGCCAGAAACCGGTCCTAGGAAGCTTGTTTCCGGTCCAGGGAAGACATGGCTTGGCAGTTTGGGCTGGACTGTTCCCATGAGGCACAGGGTCAGACTGATTTGCATATGGCCATGTCTGAACTGGGGTGGCAGAGTGGGCTAAAGAACGGTGATGGATTAAACCCAGATCAGTTGACTGGGGGTGAGTGCTTGCTATGTTCAACACTCCGTCCATCATTTCCTTTGGTTTTTGCTTTGTTCGCCATAAGTTGGCAGGGTATGCTCAGACGTGAGTCCCTTGCTCACTTTGCCACTGGATTCAAGCAATCCTGGCTGAAGACGGCTGAAATGCCAGAAACCGGTCCTAGGAAGCTTGTTTCCGGTCCAGGGAAGACATGGCTTGGCAGTTCGGGCTGGACTGTTCCCATGAGGCACAGGGTCAGACTGATTTGCATATGGCCATGTCTGAACTGGGGTGGCAGAGTGGGCTAAAGAACGGTGATGGATTAAACCCAGATCAGTTGACTGGGGGTGAGTGCTTGCTATGTTCAACACTCCGTCCATCATTTCCTTTGGTTTTTGCTTTGTTCGCCATAAGTTGGCAGGGTATGCTCAGACGTGAGTCCCTTGCTCACTTTGCCACTGGATTCAAGCAAGCCTGGCTGAAGACGGCTGAACTGCCAGAAACCGGTCCTAGGAAGCTTGTTTCCGGTCCAGGGAAGACATGGCTTTGTTAGTTCGGGCTGGACTGTTCCCATGAGGCAGAGGGTCAGACTGATTTGCATATGGCCATGTCTGAACTGGGGTGGCAGAGTGGGCTAAAGAACGGTGATGGATTAAACCCAGATCAGTTGACTGGGGGTGAGTGCTTGCAATGTTCAACACTCCATTCATCATTTCCTTTGGTTTTTGTTTTGTTCGCCATAAGTTGGCAGGGTATGCTCAGACGTGAGTCCCTTGCTCACTTTGCCACTGGATTCAAGCAAGCCTGGCTGAAGACGGCTGAAATGCCAGAAACCTGTCCTAGGAAGCTTGTTTCCGGTCCAGGGAAGACATGGCTTGGCAGTTCGGGCTAGACTGTTCCCATGAGGCACAGGGTCAGACTGATTTGCATATGGCCATGTCTGAACTGGGGTGGCAGAGTGGGCTAAAGAACGGTGATGGATTAAACCCAGATCAGTAGACTGGGGGTGAGTGCTTGCAATGTTCAACACTTCGTCCATCATTTCCTTTGGTTTTTGCTTTGTTTGCCATAAGTTGGCAGGGTATGCTCAGACGTGAGTTCCTTGCTCACTTTGTCACTGGATTCAAGCAAGCCTGGCTGAAGATGGCTGAAATGCCAAAAACCGGTCCTAGGAAGCTTGTTTCCGGACCAGGGAAGACATGGCTTGGCAGGTCGGGCTGGACTGTTCCTATGAGGCACAGGGTCAGACTGATTTGCATATGGCCATGTCTGAACTGGGGTGGCAGAGTGGGCTAAAGAACGGTGATGGATTAAACCCAGATAAGTTGACTGGGGGTGAGTGCTTGCAATGTTCAACACTCCGTCCATCATTTCCTTTGGTTTTTGCTTTGTTCGCCATAAGTTGGCAGGGTATGCTCAGACGTGAGTCCCTTGCTCACTTTGCTACTGGATTCATGCAAGCCTGGCTGAAGAAGGCTGAAATGCCAGAAACCGGTCCTAGGAAGCTTGTTTTCGGTCCATGGAAGACATGGCTTGGCAGTTCGGGATGGACTGTTCCCATGAGGCACAGGGTCAGACTGATTTGCATATGGCCATGTCTGAACTGGGGTGGCAGAGTGGGCTAAAGAACAGTGATGGATTAAACCCAGATCAGTTGACTGGGGGTGAGTGCTTGCAATGTTCAACACTCCGTCCATCATTTCCTTTGGTTTTAGCTTTGTTCGCCATAAGTTGGCAGGGTATGCTCAGACGTGAGTCCCTTGCTCACTTTGCCACTGGATTCATGCAAGCCTGGCTGAAGACGGCTGAAATGCCAGAAACCGGTCCTAGGAAGCTTGTTTCCGGTCCAGGGAAAACATGGCTTGGCAGTTCGGGCTGGATTGTTCCCATGAGGCACAGGGTCAGACTGATTTGCATATGGCCATGTCTGAACTGGGGTGGCAGAGTGGGCTAAAGAACGGTGATGGATTAAACCCAGATCAGTTGACTGGGGGTGAGTGCTTGCTATGTTCAACACTCCGTCCATCATTTGCTTTGGTTTTTGCTTTGTTCGCCATAAGTTGGCAGGGTGTGCTCAGACGTGAGTCCCTTGCTCACTTTGCCACTGGATTCAAGCAAGCCTGTCTGAAAACGGCTGAAATGCCAGAAACTGGTCCTAGGAAGCTTGTTTCCGGTCCAGGGAAGACATGGCTTTATTAGTTCGGGCTGGACTGTTCCCATGAGGCACAGGGTCAGACTGATTTGCATATGGCCATGTCTGAACTGGGGTGGCAGAGTGGGCTAAAGAACGGTGATGGATTAAACCCAGATCAGTTGACTGGGGGTGGGTGCTTGCAATGTTCAACACTCCGTCCATCATTTCCTTTGGTTTTTGCTTTGTTCGCCATAAGTTGGCAGGGTATGCTCAGACGTGAGTCCCTTGCTCACTTTGCCACTGGATTCAAGCAAGCCTGGCTGAAGACGGCTGAAATGCCAGAAACCGGTCCTAGGAAGCTTGTTTCCGGTCCAGGGAAGACATGGCTTGGCAGTTCGGGCTGGACTGTTCCCATGAGGCACAGGGTCAGACTGATTTGCATATGGCCATGTCTGAACTGGGGTGGCAGAGTGGGCTAAAGAACGGTGATGGATTAACCCCAGATCAGTTGACTGGGGGTGAGTGCTTGCAATGTTCAACACTCCGTCCATCATTTCCTTTGGTTTTTGCATTGTTTGCCATAAGTTGGCAGGGTATGCTCAGACGTGAGTCCCTTGCTCACTTTGCCACTGGATTCAAGCAAGCCTGGCTGAAGACGGCTGAAATGCCAGAAACTGGTCCTAGGAAGCTTGTTTCCGGTCCAGGGAAGACATGGCTTGGCAGTTCGGGCTGGACTGTTCCCATGAGGCACAGGGTCAGACTGATTTGCATATGGCCATGTCTGAACTGGGGTGGCAGAGTGGGCTAAAGAACGGTGATGGATTAAACCCAGATCAGTTGACTGGGGGTGAGTGCTTGCAATGTTCAACACTCCGTCCATCATTTCCTTTGGTTTTTGCTTTGTTCGCCGTAAGTTGGCAGGGTATACTCAGACGTGAGTCCCTTGCTCACTTTGCCACTGGATTCAAGCAAGCCTGGCTGAAGACGGCTGAAATGCCAGAAATCGGTCCTAGGAAGCTTGTTTACGGTCCAGGGAAGACATGGCTTGGCAGTTCGGGCTGGACTGTTCCATGAGGCACAGGGTCAGACTGATTTGCATATGGCCATGTCTGAACTGGAGTGGCAGAGTGGGCTAAAGAATGGTGATAGATTTAACCCAGATCAGTTGACTGAGGGTGAGTGCTTGCAATGTTCAACACTCCGTCCATCATTTCCTTTGGTTTTTGCTTTGTTCGCCATAAGTTGGCAGGGTATGCTCAGACGTGAGTCCCTTGCTCACTTTGCCATTGGATTCAAGCAAGCCTGGCGGAAGACGGCTGAAATGCCAGAAACCAGTCCTAGGAAACTTGTTTCCGGTCCAGGGAAGACATGGCTTGGCAGTTCGGGCTGGACTGTTCCCATGAGGCACAGGGTCAGACTGATTTGCATATGGCCATGTCTGAACTGGGATGGCAGAGTGGGCTAAAGAACGGTGAAGGATTAAACCCAGATCAGTTGACTGGGGGTGAGTGCTTGCACTGTTCAACACTCCGTCCATCATTTCCTTTGGTTTTTGCTTTGTTCGCCATGAGTTGGCAGGGTATTCTCAGACGTGAGTCCCTTGCTCACTTAGCCACTGGATTCAAGCAAGCCTGGCTGAAGACGGCTGAAATGCCAGAAACCGGGCCTAGGAAGCTTTTTTCCGGTCCAGGGAAGACATGGCTTGGCAGTTCGGGCTGGACTGTTCCCATGAGGCACAGGGTCAAACTGATTTCCATATGGCCATGTCTGAACTGGGGTGGCAGAGTGGGCTAAAGAACGGTGATGTATTAAACCCAGATCAGTTGACTCGGGGTGAGTGCTTGCAATGTTCAACACTCCGTCCATCATTTCCTTTGGTTTTTGCTTTGTTCGCCATAAGTTGGCAGGGTATGCTCAGACGTGAGTCCCTTGCTCGCTTTGCCACTGGATTCAAGCAAGCCTGGCTGAAGACGGCTGAAATACCAGAAACCGGTCCTAGGAAGCTTGTTTCCGGTCCAGGGAAGACATGGCTTGGCAGTCCGGGCTGGACTGTTCCCATGAGGCACAGGGTCAGACTGATTTGCATATGGCCATGTCTGAACTGGGGTGGCAGAGTGGGCTAAAGAACGGTGATGGATTAAACCCAGATCAGTTGACTGGGGGTGAGTGCTTGCAATGTTCAACACTCCGTCCATCATTTCCTTTGGTTTTTGCTTTGTTCGCCATAAGTTGGCAGGGTATGCTCAGACGTGAGTCCCTTGCTCACTTTGCCACTGGATTCAAGCAAGCCTGGCTGAAGACGGCTGAAATGCCAGAAACCGGTCCTAGGAAGCTTGTTTCCGGTCCAGGGAAGACATGGCTTGGCAGTTTGGGCTGGACTGTTCCCATGAGGCACAGGGTCAGACTGATTTGCATATGGCCATGTCTGAACTGGGGTGGCAGAGTGGGCTAAAGAACGGTGATGGATTAAACCCAGATCAGTTGACTGGGGGTGAGTGCTTGCTATGTTCAACACTCCGTCCATCATTTCCTTTGGTTTTTGCTTTGTTCGCCATAAGTTGGCAGGGTATGCTCAGACGTGAGTCCCTTGCTCACTTAGCCACTGGATTCAAGCAAGCCTGGCTGAAGACAGCTGAAATGCCAGAAACCGGGCCTAGGAAGCTTTTTTCCGGTCCAGGGAAGACATGGCTTGGCAGTTCGGGCTGGACTGTTCCCATGAGGCACAGGGTCAAACTGATTTCCATATGGCCATGTCTGAACTGGGGTGGCAGAGTGGGCTAAAGAACGGTGATGTATTAAACCCAGATCAGTTGACTCGGGGTGAGTGCTTGCAATGTTCAACACTCCGTCCATCATTTCCTTTGGTTTTTGCTTTGTTCGCCATAAGTTGGCAGGGTATGCTCAGACGTGAGTCCCTTGCTCGCTTTGCCACTGGATTCAAGCAAGCCTGGCTGAAGACGGCTGAAATACCAGAAACCGGTCCTAGGAAGCTTGTTTCCGGTCCAGGGAAGACATGGCTTGGCAGTCCGGGCTGGACTGTTCCCATGAGGCACAGGGTCAGACTGATTTGCATATGGCCATGTCTGAACTGGGGTGGCAGAGTGGGCTAAAGAACGGTGATGGATTAAACCCAGATCAGTTGACTGGGGGTGAGTGCTTGCAATGTTCAACACTCCGTCCATCATTTCCTTTGGTTTTTGCTTTGTTCGCCATAAGTTGGCAGGGTATGCTCAGACGTGAGTCCCTTGCTCACTTTGCCACTGGATTCAAGCAAGCCTGGCTGAAGACGGCTGAAATGCCAGAACCGGTCCTAGGAAGCTTGTTTCCGGTCCAGGGAAGACATGGCTTGGCAGTTTGGGCTGGACTGTTCCCATGAGGCACAGGGTCAGACTGATTTGCATATGGCCATGTCTGAACTGGGGTGGCAGAGTGGGCTAAAGAACGGTGATGGATTAAACCCAGATCAGTTGACTGGGGGTGAGTGCTTGCTATGTTCAACACTCCGTCCATCATTTCCTTTGGTTTTTGCTTTGTTCGCCATAAGTTGGCAGGGTATGCTCAGACGTGAGTCCCTTGCTCACTTTGCCACTGGATTCAAGCAAGCCTGGCTGAAGACGGCTGAACTGCCAGAAACCGGTCCTAGGAAGCTTGTTTCCGGTCCAGGGAAGACATGGCTTTGTTAGTTCGGGCTGGACTGTTCCCATGAGGCAGAGGGTCAGACTGATTTGCATATGGCCATGTCTGAACTGGGGTGGCAGAGTGGGCTAAAGAACGGTGATGGATTAAACCCAGATCAGTTGACTGGGGGTGAGTGCTTGCAATGTTCAACACTCCATTCATCATTTCCTTTGGTTTTTGCTTTGTTCGCCATAAGTTGGCAGGGTATGCTCAGACGTGAGTCCCTTGCTCACTTTGCCACTGGATTCAAGCAAGCCTGGCTGAAGACGGCTGAAATGCCAGAAACCTGTCCTAGGAAGCTTGTTTCCGGTCCAGGGAAGACATGGCTTGGCAGTTCGGGCTAGACTGTTCCCATGAGGCACAGGGTCAGACTGATTTGCATATGGCCATGTCTGAACTGGGGTGGCAGAGTGGGCTAAAGAACGGTGATGGATTAAACCCAGATCAGTAGACTGGGGGTGAGTGCTTGCAATGTTCAACACTTCGTCCATCATTTCCTTTGGTTTTTGCTTTGTTTGCCATAAGTTGGCAGGGTATGCTCAGACGTGAGTTCCTTGCTCACTTTGTCACTGGATTCAAGCAAGCCTGGCTGAAGATGGCTGAAATGCCAAAAACCGGTCCTAGGAAGCTTGTTTCCGGACCAGGGAAGACATGGCTTGGCAGGTCGGGCTGGACTGTTCCTATGAGGCACAGGGTCAGACTGATTTGCATATGGCCATGTCTGAACTGGGGTGGCAGAGTGGGCTAAAGAACGGTGATGGATTAAACCCAGATAAGTTGACTGGGGGTGAGTGCTTGCAATGTTCAACACTCCGTCCATCATTTCCTTTGGTTTTTGCTTTGTTCGCCATAAGTTGGCAGGGTATGCTCAGACGTGAGTCCCTTGCTCACTTTGCTACTGGATTCATGCAAGCCTGGCTGAAGAAGGCTGAAATGCCAGAAACCGGTCCTAGGAAGCTTGTTTTCGGTCCATGGAAGACATGGCTTGGCAGTTCGGGCTGGACTGTTCCCATGAGGCACAGGGTCAGACTGATTTGCATATGGCCATGTCTGAACTGGGGTGGCAGAGTGGGCTAAAGAACAGTGATGGATTAAACCCAGATCAGTTGACTGGGGGTGAGTGCTTGCAATGTTCAACACTCCGTCCATCATTTCCTTTGGTTTTAGCTTTGTTCGCCATAAGTTGGCAGGGTATGCTCAGACGTGAGTCCCTTGCTCACTTTGCCACTGGATTCATGCAAGCCTGGCTGAAGACGGCTGAAATGCCAGAAACCGGTCCTAGGAAGCTTGTTTCCGGTCCAGGGAAAACATGGCTTGGCAGTTCGGGCTGGATTGTTCCCATGAGGCACAGGGTCAGACTGATTTGCATATGGCCATGTCTGAACTGGGGTGGCAGAGTGGGCTAAAGAACGGTGATGGATTAAACCCAGATCAGTTGACTGGGGGTGAGTGCTTGCTATGTTCAACACTCCGTCCATCATTTGCTTTGGTTTTTGCTTTGTTCGCCATAAGTTGGCAGGGTGTGCTCAGACGTGAGTCCCTTGCTCACTTTGCCACTGGATTCAAGCAAGCCTGTCTGAAAACGGCTGAAATGCCAGAAACTGGTCCTAGGAAGCTTGTTTCCGGTCCAGGGAAGACATGGCTTTATTAGTTCGGGCTGGACTGTTCCCATGAGGCACAGGGTCAGACTGATTTGCATATGGCCATGTCTGAACTGGGGTGGCAGAGTGGGCTAAAGAACGGTGATGGATTAAACCCAGATCAGTTGACTGGGGGTGGGTGCTTGCAATGTTCAACACTCCGTCCATCATTTCCTTTGGTTTTTGCTTTGTTCGCCATAAGTTGGCAGGGTATGCTCAGACGTGAGTCCCTTGCTCACTTTGCCACTGGATTCAAGCAAGCCTGGCTGAAGACGGCTGAAATGCCAGAAACCGGTCCTAGGAAGCTTGTTTCCGGTCCAGGGAAGACATGGCTTGGCAGTTCGGGCTGGACTGTTCCCATGAGGCACAGGGTCAGACTGATTTGCATATGGCCATGTCTGAACTGGGGTGGCAGAGTGGGCTAAAGAACGGTGATGGATTAACCCCAGATCAGTTGACTGGGGGTGAGTGCTTGCAATGTTCAACACTCCGTCCATCATTTCCTTTGGTTTTTGCTTTGTTTGCCATAAGTTGGCAGGGTATGCTCAGACGTGAGTCCCTTGCTCACTTTGCCACTGGATTCAAGCAAGCCTGGCTGAAGACGGCTGAAATGCCAGAAACTGGTCCTAGGAAGCTTGTTTCCGGTCCAGGGAAGACATGGCTTGGCAGTTCGGGCTGGACTGTTCCCATGAGGCACAGGGTCAGACTGATTTGCATATGGCCATGTCTGAACTGGGGTGGCAGAGTGGGCTAAAGAACGGTGATGGATTAAACCCAGATCAGTTGACTGGGGGTGAGTGCTTGCAATGTTCAACACTCCGTCCATCATTTCCTTTGGTTTTTGCTTTGTTCGCCGTAAGTTGGCAGGGTATACTCAGACGTGAGTCCCTTGCTCACTTTGCCACTGGATTCAAGCAAGCCTGGCTGAAGACGGCTGAAATGCCAGAAATCGGTCCTAGGAAGCTTGTTTACGGTCCAGGGAAGACATGGCTTGGCAGTTCGGGCTGGACTGTTCCATGAGGCACAGGGTCAGACTGATTTGCATATGGCCATGTCTGAACTGGAGTGGCAGAGTGGGCTAAAGAATGGTGATAGATTTAACCCAGATCAGTTGACTGAGGGTGAGTGCTTGCAATGTTCAACACTCCGTCCATCATTTCCTTTGGTTTTTGCTTTGTTCGCCATAAGTTGGCAGGGTATGCTCAGACGTGAGTCCCTTGCTCACTTTGCCATTGGATTCAAGCAAGCCTGGCGGAAGACGGCTGAAATGCCAGAAACCAGTCCTAGGAAACTTGTTTCCGGTCCAGGGAAGACATGGCTTGGCAGTTCGGGCTGGACTGTTCCCATGAGGCACAGGGTCAGACTGATTTGCATATGGCCATGTCTGAACTGGGATGGCAGAGTGGGCTAAAGAACGGTGAAGGATTAAACCCAGATCAGTTGACTGGGGGTGAGTGCTTGCACTGTTCAACACTCCGTCCATCATTTCCTTTGGTTTTTGCTTTGTTCGCCATGAGTTGGCAGGGTATTCTCAGACGTGAGTCCCTTGCTCACTTAGCCACTGGATTCAAGCAAGCCTGGCTGAAGACGGCTGAAATGCCAGAAACCGGGCCTAGGAAGCTTTTTTCCGGTCCAGGGAAGACATGGCTTGGCAGTTCGGGCTGGACTGTTCCCATGAGGCACAGGGTCAAACTGATTTCCATATGGCCATGTCTGAACTGGGGTGGCAGAGTGGGCTAAAGAACGGTGATGTATTAAACCCAGATCAGTTGACTCGGGGTGAGTGCTTGCAATGTTCAACACTCCGTCCATCATTTCCTTTGGTTTTTGCTTTGTTCGCCATAAGTTGGCAGGGTATGCTCAGACGTGAGTCCCTTGCTCGCTTTGCCACTGGATTCAAGCAAGCCTGGCTGAAGACGGCTGAAATACCAGAAACCGGTCCTAGGAAGCTTGTTTCCGGTCCAGGGAAGACATGGCTTGGCAGTCCGGGCTGGACTGTTCCCATGAGGCACAGGGTCAGACTGATTTGCATATGGCCATGTCTGAACTGGGGTGGCAGAGTGGGCTAAAGAACGGTGATGGATTAAACCCAGATCAGTTGACTGGGGGTGAGTGCTTGCAATGTTCAACACTCCGTCCATCATTTCCTTTGGTTTTTGCTTTGTTCGCCATAAGTTGGCAGGGTATGCTCAGACGTGAGTCCCTTGCTCACTTTGCCACTGGATTCAAGCAAGCCTGGCTGAAGACGGCTGAAATGCCAGAAACCGGTCCTAGGAAGCTTGTTTCCGGTCCAGGGAAGACATGGCTTGGCAGTTTGGGCTGGACTGTTCCCATGAGGCACAGGGTCAGACTGATTTGCATATGGCCATGTCTGAACTGGGGTGGCAGAGTGGGCTAAAGAACGGTGATGGATTAAACCCAGATCAGTTGACTGGGGGTGAGTGCTTGCTATGTTCAACACTCCGTCCATCATTTCCTTTGGTTTTTGCTTTGTTCGCCATAAGTTGGCAGGGTATGCTCAGACGTGAGTCCCTTGCTCACTTAGCCACTGGATTCAAGCAAGCCTGGCTGAAGACGGCTGAAATGCCAGAAACCGGGCCTAGGAAGCTTTTTTCCGGTCCAGGGAAGACATGGCTTGGCAGTTCGGGCTGGACTGTTCCCATGAGGCACAGGGTCAAACTGATTTCCATATGGCCATGTCTGAACTGGGGTGGCAGAGTGGGCTAAAGAACGGTGATGTATTAAACCCAGATCAGTTGACTCGGGGTGAGTGCTTGCAATGTTCAACACTCCGTCCATCATTTCCTTTGGTTTTTGCTTTGTTCGCCATAAGTTGGCAGGGTATGCTCAGACGTGAGTCCCTTGCTCGCTTTGCCACTGGATTCAAGCAAGCCTGGCTGAAGACGGCTGAAATACCAGAAACCGGTCCTAGGAAGCTTGTTTCCGGTCCAGGGAAGACATGGCTTGGCAGTCCGGGCTGGACTGTTCCCATGAGGCACAGGGTCAGACTGATTTGCATATGGCCATGTCTGAACTGGGGTGGCAGAGTGGGCTAAAGAACGGTGATGGATTAAACCCAGATCAGTTGACTGGGGGTGAGTGCTTGCAATGTTCAACACTCCGTCCATCATTTCCTTTGGTTTTTGCTTTGTTCGCCATAAGTTGGCAGGGTATGCTCAGACGTGAGTCCCTTGCTCACTTTGCCACTGGATTCAAGCAAGCCTGGCTGAAGACGGCTGAAATGCCAGAACCGGTCCTAGGAAGCTTGTTTCCGGTCCAGGGAAGACATGGCTTGGCAGTTTGGGCTGGACTGTTCCCATGAGGCACAGGGTCAGACTGATTTGCATATGGCCATGTCTGAACTGGGGTGGCAGAGTGGGCTAAAGAACGGTGATGGATTAAACCCAGATCAGTTGACTGGGGGTGAGTGCTTGCTATGTTCAACACTCCGTCCATCATTTCCTTTGGTTTTTGCTTTGTTCGCCATAAGTTGGCAGGGTATGCTCAGACGTGAGTCCCTTGCTCACTTTGCCACTGGATTCAAGCAATCCTGGCTGAAGACGGCTGAAATGCCAGAAACCGGTCCTAGGAAGCTTGTTTCCGGTCCAGGGAAGACATGGCTTGGCAGTTCGGGCTGGACTGTTCCCATGAGGCACAGGGTCAGACTGATTTGCATATGGCCATGTCTGAACTGGGGTGGCAGAGTGGGCTAAAGAAGGGTGATAGATTAAACCCAGATCAGTTGACTGGGGGTGAGTGCTTGCAATGTTCAACACTCCGTCCATCATTTCCTTTGGTTTTTGCTTTGTTCGCCATAAGTTGGCAGGGTATGCTCAGACGTGAGTCCCTTGCTCACTTTGCCACTGGATTCAAGCAAGCCTGGCTGAAGACGGCTGAAATGCCAGAAACCGGTCGTAGGAAGCTTGTTTCCGGTCCAGGGAAGACATGGCTTGGCAGTTCGGGCTGGACTGTTCCCATGAGGCACAGGGTCAGACTGATTTGCATATGGCCATGTCTGAACTGGGGTGGCAGAGTGGGCTAAAGAACGGTGATGGATTAAACCCAGATCAGTTGACTGGGGGTGAGTGCTTGCAATGTTCAACACTCCGTCCATCATTTCCTTTGGTTTTTGCTTTGTTCGCCATAAGTTGGCAGGGTATGCTCAGACGTGAGTCCCTTGCTCACTTTGCCACTGGATTCAAGCAAGCCTGGCTGAAGACGGCTGTAATGCCAGAAACCGGTCCTAGGAAGCTTGTTTCCGGTCCAGGGAAGACATGGCTTGGCAGTTCGGGCTGGACTGTTCCCATGAGGCGCAGGGTCAGACTGATTTGCATATGGCCATGTCTGAACTAGGGTGGCAGAGTGGGCTAAAGAACGGTAATGGATTAAACCCAGATCAGTTGACTGGGGGTGAGTGCTTGCAATGTTCAACCCTCCGTCCATCATTTCCTTTGGTTTTTGCTTTGTTTGCCATAAATTGGCAGGGTATGCTCAGACGTGAGTCCCTTGCTCACTTTGCCACTGGATTCAAGCAAGCCTGGCTGAAGACGGCTGAAATGCCAGAAACCGGTCCTAGGAAGCTTGTTTCCGGACCAGGGAAGACATGGCTTGGCAGTTCGGGCTGGACTGTTCCCATGAGGCACAGGGTCAGACTGATTTGCATATGGCCATGTCTGAACTGGGGTGGCAGAGTGGGCTAAAGAATGGTGATGGATTAACCCAGATCAGTTGACTGGGAGTGAGTGCTTGCAATGTTCAACACTCCGTCCATCATTTCCTTTGGTTTTTGCTTTGTTCGCCATAAGTTGGCAGGGTATGCTCAGACGTGAGTCCCTTGCTCACTTTGCCACTGGATTCAAGCAAGCCTGGCTGAAGACGGCTGAAATGCCAGAAACCGGTCCTAGGAAGCTTGTTTCTGGTCCAGGGACGACATGGCTTGGCAGTTCGGGCTGGACTGTTCCCATGAGGCACAGGGTCAGACTGATTTCCATATGGCCATGTCTGAACTGGGGTGGCAGAGTGGGCTAAAGAACGGTGATAGATTAAACCCAGATCAGTTGATTGGGGGTGAGTGCTTGCAATGTTCAACACTCCGTCCATCATTTCCTTTGGTTTTTGCTTTGTTCGCCATAAGTTGGCAGGGTATGCTCAGACGTGAGTCCCTTGCTCACTTTGCCACTGGATTCAAGCAAGCCTGGCTGAAGACGGCTGAAATGCCAGAAACCGGTCCTAGGAAGCTTGTTTCCGGTCCATGGAAGACATGGCTTGGCAGTTCGGGCTGGATTGTTCCCATGAGGCACAGGGTCAGACTGATTTGCATATGGCCATGTCTGAACTGGGGTAGCAGAGTGGGCTAAAGAACGGTGATGGATTAAACCCAGATCAGTTGACTGGGGGTGAGTGCTTGCAATGTTCAACACTCCGTCCATCATTTCCTTTGGTTTTTGCTTTGTTCGCCATAAGTTGGCAGGGTATGCTCAGACGTGAGTCCCTTGCTCACTTTGCCACTGGATTCAAGCAAGCCTGGCTGAAGACGGCTGAAATGCCAGAAACCGGTCCTAGGAAGCTTGTTTCTGGTCCAGGGACGACATGGCTTGGCAGTTCGGGCTGGACTGTTCCCATGAGGCACAGGGTCAGACTGATTTCCATATGGCCATGTCTGAACTGGGGTGGCAGAGTGGGCTAAAGAACGGTGATAGATTAAACCCAGATCAGTTGATTGGGGGTGAGTGCTTGCAATGTTCAACACTCCGTCCATCATTTCCTTTGGTTTTTGCTTTGTTCGCCATAAGTTGGCAGGGTATGCTCAGACGTGAGTCCCTTGCTCACTTTGCCACTGGATTCAAGCAAGACTGGCTGAAGAAGGCTGAAATGCCAGAAACCGGTCCTAGGAAGCTTGTTTCCGGTCCATGGAAGACATGGCTTGGCAGTTCGGGCTGGACTGTTCCCATGAGGCACAGGGTCAGACTGATTTGCATATGGCCATGTCTGAACTGGGGTAGCAGAGTGGGCTAAAGAACGGTGATGGATTAAACCCAGATCAGTTGACTGGGGGTGAGTGCTTGCAATGTTCAACACTCCGTCCATCATTTCGTTTGGTTTTTGCTTTGTTCGCCATAAGTTGGCAGGGTATGCTCAGACGTGAGTCCCTTGCTCACTTTGCCACTGGATTCAATCAAGCCTGGCTGAAATGCCAGAAACCGGTCCTAGGAAGCTTGTTTCTGGTCCAGGGAAGACTTGGCTTGGCAGTTCGGGCTGGACTGTTCCCATGAGGCACAGGGTCAGACTGATTTGCATATGGCCATGTCTGAACTGGGGTGGCAGAGTGGGCTAAAGAACGGTGATGGATTAAACCCAGATCAGTTGACTGGGGGTGAGTGCTTGCAATGTTCAACACTCCGTCCATCATTTCCTTTGGTTTTTGATTTGTTCGCCATAAGTTGGCAGGGTATGCTCAGACGTGAGTCCCTTGCTCACTTTGCCACTGGATTCAAGCAAGCCTGGCTGAAGACGGCTGTAATGCCAGAAACCGGTCCTAGGAAGCTTGTTTCCGGACCAGGGAAGACATGGCTTGGCAGTTCGGGCTGGACTGTTCCCATGAGGCACAGGGTCAGACTGATTTGCATATGGCCATTTCTGAACTGGGGTGGCAGAGTGGGCTAAAGAACGGTGATGGATTAAACCCAGATCAGTTGACTGGGGGTGAGTGCTTGCAATGTTCAACACTCCGTCCATCATTTCCTTTGGTTTTTGCTTTGTTCGCCATAAGTTGGCAGGGTATGCTCAGACGTGAGTCCCTTGCTCACTTTGCTACTGGATTCATGCAAGCCTGGCTGAAGAAGGCTGAAATGCCAGAAACCGGTCCTAGGAAGCTTGTTTTCGGTCCATGGAAGACATGGCTTGGCAGTTCGGGCTGGACTGTTCCCATGAGGCACAGGGTCAGACTGATTTGCATATGGCCATGTCTGAACTGGGGTGGCAGAGTGGGCTAAAGAACAGTGATGGATTAAACCCAGATCAGTTGACTGGGGGTGAGTGCTTGCAATGTTCAACACTCCGTCCATCATTTCCTTTGGTTTTAGCTTTGTTCGCCATAAGTTGGCAGGGTATGCTCAGACGTGAGTCCCTTGCTCACTTTGCCACTGGATTCATGCAAGCCTGGCTGAAGACGGCTGAAATGCCAGAAACCGGTCCTAGGAAGCTTGTTTCCGGTCCAGGGAAAACATGGCTTGGCAGTTCGGGCTGGATTGTTCCCATGAGGCACAGGGTCAGACTGATTTGCATATGGCCATGTCTGAACTGGGGTGGCAGAGTGGGCTAAAGAACGGTGATGGATTAAACCCAGATCAGTTGACTGGGGGTGAGTGCTTGCTATGTTCAACACTCCGTCCATCATTTGCTTTGGTTTTTGCTTTGTTCGCCATAAGTTGGCAGGGTGTGCTCAGACGTGAGTCCCTTGCTCACTTTGCCACTGGATTCAAGCAAGCCTGTCTGAAAACGGCTGAAATGCCAGAAACTGGTCCTAGGAAGCTTGTTTCCGGTCCAGGGAAGACATGGCTTTATTAGTTCGGGCTGGACTGTTCCCATGAGGCACAGGGTCAGACTGATTTGCATATGGCCATGTCTGAACTGGGGTGGCAGAGTGGGCTAAAGAACGGTGATGGATTAAACCCAGATCAGTTGACTGGGGGTGGGTGCTTGCAATGTTCAACACTCCGTCCATCATTTCCTTTGGTTTTTGCTTTGTTCGCCATAAGTTGGCAGGGTATGCTCAGACGTGAGTCCCTTGCTCACTTTGCCACTGGATTCAAGCAAGCCTGGCTGAAGACGGCTGAAATGCCAGAAACCGGTCCTAGGAAGCTTGTTTCCGGTCCAGGGAAGACATGGCTTGGCAGTTCGGGCTGGACTGTTCCCATGAGGCACAGGGTCAGACTGATTTGCATATGGCCATGTCTGAACTGGGGTGGCAGAGTGGGCTAAAGAACGGTGATGGATTAACCCCAGATCAGTTGACTGGGGGTGAGTGCTTGCAATGTTCAACACTCCGTCCATCATTTCCTTTGGTTTTTGCTTTGTTTGCCATAAGTTGGCAGGGTATGCTCAGACGTGAGTCCCTTGCTCACTTTGCCACTGGATTCAAGCAAGCCTGGCTGAAGACGGCTGAAATGCCAGAAACTGGTCCTAGGAAGCTTGTTTCCGGTCCAGGGAAGACATGGCTTGGCAGTTCGGGCTGGACTGTTCCCATGAGGCACAGGGTCAGACTGATTTGCATATGGCCATGTCTGAACTGGGGTGGCAGAGTGGGCTAAAGAACGGTGATGGATTAAACCCAGATCAGTTGACTGGGGGTGAGTGCTTGCAATGTTCAACACTCCGTCCATCATTTCCTTTGGTTTTTGCTTTGTTCGCCGTAAGTTGGCAGGGTATACTCAGACGTGAGTCCCTTGCTCACTTTGCCACTGGATTCAAGCAAGCCTGGCTGAAGACGGCTGAAATGCCAGAAATCGGTCCTAGGAAGCTTGTTTACGGTCCAGGGAAGACATGGCTTGGCAGTTCGGGCTGGACTGTTCCATGAGGCACAGGGTCAGACTGATTTGCATATGGCCATGTCTGAACTGGAGTGGCAGAGTGGGCTAAAGAATGGTGATAGATTTAACCCAGATCAGTTGACTGAGGGTGAGTGCTTGCAATGTTCAACACTCCGTCCATCATTTCCTTTGGTTTTTGCTTTGTTCGCCATAAGTTGGCAGGGTATGCTCAGACGTGAGTCCCTTGCTCACTTTGCCATTGGATTCAAGCAAGCCTGGCGGAAGACGGCTGAAATGCCAGAAACCAGTCCTAGGAAACTTGTTTCCGGTCCAGGGAAGACATGGCTTGGCAGTTCGGGCTGGACTGTTCCCATGAGGCACAGGGTCAGACTGATTTGCATATGGCCATGTCTGAACTGGGATGGCAGAGTGGGCTAAAGAACGGTGAAGGATTAAACCCAGATCAGTTGACTGGGGGTGAGTGCTTGCACTGTTCAACACTCCGTCCATCATTTCCTTTGGTTTTTGCTTTGTTCGCCATGAGTTGGCAGGGTATTCTCAGACGTGAGTCCCTTGCTCACTTAGCCACTGGATTCAAGCAAGCCTGGCTGAAGACGGCTGAAATGCCAGAAACCGGGCCTAGGAAGCTTTTTTCCGGTCCAGGGAAGACATGGCTTGGCAGTTCGGGCTGGACTGTTCCCATGAGGCACAGGGTCAAACTGATTTCCATATGGCCATGTCTGAACTGGGGTGGCAGAGTGGGCTAAAGAACGGTGATGTATTAAACCCAGATCAGTTGACTCGGGGTGAGTGCTTGCAATGTTCAACACTCCGTCCATCATTTCCTTTGGTTTTTGCTTTGTTCGCCATAAGTTGGCAGGGTATGCTCAGACGTGAGTCCCTTGCTCGCTTTGCCACTGGATTCAAGCAAGCCTGGCTGAAGACGGCTGAAATACCAGAAACCGGTCCTAGGAAGCTTGTTTCCGGTCCAGGGAAGACATGGCTTGGCAGTCCGGGCTGGACTGTTCCCATGAGGCACAGGGTCAGACTGATTTGCATATGGCCATGTCTGAACTGGGGTGGCAGAGTGGGCTAAAGAACGGTGATGGATTAAACCCAGATCAGTTGACTGGGGGTGAGTGCTTGCAATGTTCAACACTCCGTCCATCATTTCCTTTGGTTTTTGCTTTGTTCGCCATAAGTTGGCAGGGTATGCTCAGACGTGAGTCCCTTGCTCACTTTGCCACTGGATTCAAGCAAGCCTGGCTGAAGACGGCTGAAATGCCAGAAACCGGTCCTAGGAAGCTTGTTTCCGGTCCAGGGAAGACATGGCTTGGCAGTTTGGGCTGGACTGTTCCCATGAGGCACAGGGTCAGACTGATTTGCATATGGCCATGTCTGAACTGGGGTGGCAGAGTGGGCTAAAGAACGGTGATGGATTAAACCCAGATCAGTTGACTGGGGGTGAGTGCTTGCTATGTTCAACACTCCGTCCATCATTTCCTTTGGTTTTTGCTTTGTTCGCCATAAGTTGGCAGGGTATGCTCAGACGTGAGTCCCTTGCTCACTTAGCCACTGGATTCAAGCAAGCCTGGCTGAAGACGGCTGAAATGCCAGAAACCGGGCCTAGGAAGCTTTTTTCCGGTCCAGGGAAGACATGGCTTGGCAGTTCGGGCTGGACTGTTCCCATGAGGCACAGGGTCAAACTGATTTCCATATGGCCATGTCTGAACTGGGGTGGCAGAGTGGGCTAAAGAACGGTGATGTATTAAACCCAGATCAGTTGACTCGGGGTGAGTGCTTGCAATGTTCAACACTCCGTCCATCATTTCCTTTGGTTTTTGCTTTGTTCGCCATAAGTTGGCAGGGTATGCTCAGACGTGAGTCCCTTGCTCGCTTTGCCACTGGATTCAAGCAAGCCTGGCTGAAGACGGCTGAAATACCAGAAACCGGTCCTAGGAAGCTTGTTTCCGGTCCAGGGAAGACATGGCTTGGCAGTCCGGGCTGGACTGTTCCCATGAGGCACAGGGTCAGACTGATTTGCATATGGCCATGTCTGAACTGGGGTGGCAGAGTGGGCTAAAGAACGGTGATGGATTAAACCCAGATCAGTTGACTGGGGGTGAGTGCTTGCAATGTTCAACACTCCGTCCATCATTTCCTTTGGTTTTTGCTTTGTTCGCCATAAGTTGGCAGGGTATGCTCAGACGTGAGTCCCTTGCTCACTTTGCCACTGGATTCAAGCAAGCCTGGCTGAAGACGGCTGAAATGCCAGAACCGGTCCTAGGAAGCTTGTTTCCGGTCCAGGGAAGACATGGCTTGGCAGTTTGGGCTGGACTGTTCCCATGAGGCACAGGGTCAGACTGATTTGCATATGGCCATGTCTGAACTGGGGTGGCAGAGTGGGCTAAAGAACGGTGATGGATTAAACCCAGATCAGTTGACTGGGGGTGAGTGCTTGCTATGTTCAACACTCCGTCCATCATTTCCTTTGGTTTTTGCTTTGTTCGCCATAAGTTGGCAGGGTATGCTCAGACGTGAGTCCCTTGCTCACTTTGCCACTGGATTCAAGCAATCCTGGCTGAAGACGGCTGAAATGCCAGAAACCGGTCCTAGGAAGCTTGTTTCCGGTCCAGGGAAGACATGGCTTGGCAGTTCGGGCTGGACTGTTCCCATGAGGCACAGGGTCAGACTGATTTGCATATGGCCATGTCTGAACTGGGGTGGCAGAGTGGGCTAAAGAAGGGTGATAGATTAAACCCAGATCAGTTGACTGGGGGTGAGTGCTTGCAATGTTCAACACTCCGTCCATCATTTCCTTTGGTTTTTGCTTTGTTCGCCATAAGTTGGCAGGGTATGCTCAGACGTGAGTCCCTTGCTCACTTTGCCACTGGATTCAAGCAAGCCTGGCTGAAGACGGCTGAAATGCCAGAAACCGGTCCTAGGAAGCTTGTTTCCGGTCCAGGGAAGACATGGCTTGGCAGTTCGGGCTGGACTGTTCCCATGAGGCACAGGGTCAGACTGATTTGCATATGGCCATGTCTGAACTGGGGTGGCAGAGTGGGCTAAAGAACGGTGATGGATTAAACCCAGATCAGTTGACTGGGGGTGAGTGCTTGCAATGTTCAACACTCCGTCCATCATTTCCTTTGGTTTTTGCTTTGTTCGCCATAAGTTGGCAGGGTATGCTCAGACGTGAGTCCCTTGCTCACTTTGCCACTGGATTCAAGCAAGCCTGGCTGAAGACGGCTGTAATGCCAGAAACCGGTCCTAGGAAGCTTGTTTCCGGTCCAGGGAAGACATGGCTTGGCAGTTCGGGCAGGACTGTTCCCATGAGGCGCAGGGTCAGACTGATTTGCATATGTCCATGTCTGAACTAGGGTGGCAGAGTGGGCTAAAGAACGGTAATGGATTAAACCCAGATCAGTTGACTGGGGGTGAGTGCTTGCAATGTTCAACACTCCGTCCATCATTTCCTTTGGTTTTTGCTTTGTTTGCCATAAATTGGCAGGGTATGCTCAGACGTGAGTCCCTTGCTCACTTTGCCACTGGATTCAAGCAAGCCTGGCTGAAGACGGCTGAAATGCCAGAAACCGGTCCTAGGAAGCTTGTTTCCGGACCAGGGAAGACATGGCTTGGCAGTTCGGGCTGGACTGTTCCCATGAGGCACAGGGTCAGACTGATTTGCATATGGCCATGTCTGAACTGGGGTGGCAGAGTGGGCTAAAGAATGGTGATGGATTAACCCAGATCAGTTGACTGGGAGTGAGTGCTTGCAATGTTCAACACTCCGTCCATCATTTCCTTTGGTTTTTGCTTTGTTCGCCATAAGTTGGCAGGGTATGCTCAGACGTGAGTCCCTTGCTCACTTTGCCACTGGATTCAAGCAAGCCTGGCTGAAGACGGCTGAAATGCCAGAAACCGGTCCTAGGAAGCTTGTTTCTGGTCCAGGGACGACATGGCTTGGCAGTTCGGGCTGGACTGTTCCCATGAGGCACAGGGTCAGACTGATTTCCATATGGCCATGTCTGAACTGGGGTGGCAGAGTGGGCTAAAGAACGGTGATAGATTAAACCCAGATCAGTTGATTGGGGGTGAGTGCTTGCAATGTTCAACACTCCGTCCATCATTTCCTTTGGTTTTTGCTTTGTTCGCCATAAGTTGGCAGGGTATGCTCAGACGTGAGTCCCTTGCTCACTTTGCCACTGGATTCAAGCAAGCCTGGCTGAAGACGGCTGAAATGCCAGAAACCGGTCCTAGGAAGCTTGTTTCCGGTCCATGGAAGACATGGCTTGGCAGTTCGGGCTGGATTGTTCCCATGAGGCACAGGGTCAGACTGATTTGCATATGGCCATGTCTGAACTGGGGTAGCAGAGTGGGCTAAAGAACGGTGATGGATTAAACCCAGATCAGTTGACTGGGGGTGAGTGCTTGCAATGTTCAACACTCCGTCCATCATTTCCTTTGGTTTTTGCTTTGTTCGCCATAAGTTGGCAGGGTATGCTCAGACGTGAGTCCCTTGCTCACTTTGCCACTGGATTCAAGCAAGCCTGGCTGAAGACGGCTGAAATGCCAGAAACCGGTCCTAGGAAGCTTGTTTCTGGTCCAGGGACGACATGGCTTGGCAGTTCGGGCTGGACTGTTCCCATGAGGCACAGGGTCAGACTGATTTCCATATGGCCATGTCTGAACTGGGGTGGCAGAGTGGGCTAAAGAACGGTGATAGATTAAACCCAGATCAGTTGATTGGGGGTGAGTGCTTGCAATGTTCAACACTCCGTCCATCATTTCCTTTGGTTTTTGCTTTGTTCGCCATAAGTTGGCAGGGTATGCTCAGACGTGAGTCCCTTGCTCACTTTGCCACTGGATTCAAGCAAGACTGGCTGAAGAAGGCTGAAATGCCAGAAACCGGTCCTAGGAAGCTTGTTTCCGGTCCATGGAAGACATGGCTTGGCAGTTCGGGCTGGACTGTTCCCATGAGGCACAGGGTCAGACTGATTTGCATATGGCCATGTCTGAACTGGGGTAGCAGAGTGGGCTAAAGAACGGTGATGGATTAAACCCAGATCAGTTGACTGGGGGTGAGTGCTTGCAATGTTCAACACTCCGTCCATCATTTCGTTTGGTTTTTGCTTTGTTCGCCATAAGTTGGCAGGGTATGCTCAGACGTGAGTCCCTTGCTCACTTTGCCACTGGATTCAATCAAGCCTGGCTGAAATGCCAGAAACCGGTCCTAGGAAGCTTGTTTCTGGTCCAGGGAAGACTTGGCTTGGCAGTTCGGGCTGGACTGTTCCCATGAGGCACAGGGTCAGACTGATTTGCATATGGCCATGTCTGAACTGGGGTGGCAGAGTGGGCTAAAGAACGGTGATGGATTAAACCCAGATCAGTTGACTGGGGGTGAGTGCTTGCAATGTTCAACACTCCGTCCATCATTTCCTTTGGTTTTTGATTTGTTCGCCATAAGTTGGCAGGGTATGCTCAGACGTGAGTCCCTTGCTCACTTTGCCACTGGATTCAAGCAAGCCTGGCTGAAGACGGCTGTAATGCCAGAAACCGGTCCTAGGAAGCTTGTTTCCGGACCAGGGAAGACATGGCTTGGCAGTTCGGGCTGGACTGTTCCCATGAGGCACAGGGTCAGACTGATTTGCATATGGCCATTTCTGAACTGGGGTGGCAGAGTGGGCTAAAGAACGGTGATGGATTAAACCCAGATCAGTTGACTGGGGGTGAGTGCTTGCAATGTTCAACACTCCGTCCATCATTTCCTTTGGTTTTTGCTTTGTTTGCCATAAATTGGCAGGGTATGCTCAGACGTGAGTCCCTTGCTCACTTTGCCACTGGATTCAAGCAAGCCTGGCTGAAGACGGCTGAAATGCCAGAAACCGGTCCTAGGAAGCTTGTTTCCGGACCAGGGAAGACATGGCTTGGCAGTTCGGGCTGGACTGTTCCCATGAGGCACAGGGTCAGACTGATTTGCATATGGCCATGTCTGAACTGGGGTGGCAGAGTGGGCTAAAGAATGGTGATGGATTAACCCAGATCAGTTGACTGGGAGTGAGTGCTTGCAATGTTCAACACTCCGTCCATCATTTCCTTTTGTTTTTGCTTTGTTCGCCATAAGTTGGCAGGGTATGCTCAGACGTGAGTCCCTTGCTCACTTTGCCACTGGATTCAAGCAAGCCTGGCTGAAGACGGCTGAAATGCCAGGAACCGGTCCTAGGAAGCTTGTTTCTGGTCCAGGGACGACATGGCTTGGCAGTTCGGGCTGGACTGTTCCCATGAGGCACAGGGTCAGACTGATTTCCATATGGCCATGTCTGAACTGGGGTGGCAGAGTGGGCTAAAGAACGGTGATAGATTAAACCCAGATCAGTTGATTGGGGGTGAGTGCTTGCAATGTTCAACACTCCGTCCATCATTTCCTTAGGTTTTTGCTTTGTTCGCCATAAGTTGGCAGGGTATGCTCAGACGTGAGTCCCTTGCTCACTTTGCCACTGGATTCAAGCAAGCCTGGCTGAAGACGGCTGAAATGCCAGAAACCGGTCCTAGGAAGCTTGTTTCCGGTCCATGGAAGACATGGCTTGGCAGTTCGGGCTGGATTGTTCCCATGAGGCACAGGGTCAGACTGATTTGCATATGGCCATGTCTGAACTGGGGTAGCAGAGTGGGCTAAAGAACGGTGATGGATTAAACCCAGATCAGTTGACTGGGGGTGAGTGCTTGCAATGTTCAACACTCCGTCCATCATTTCCTTTGGTTTTTGCTTTGTTCGCCATAAGTTGGCAGGGTATGCTCAGACGTGAGTCCCTTGCTCACTTTGCCACTGGATTCAAGCAAGCCTGGCTGAAGACGGCTGAAATGCCAGAAACCGGTCCTAGGAAGCTTGTTTCTGGTCCAGGGACGACATGGCTTGGCAGTTCGGGCTGGACTGTTCCCATGAGGCACAGGGTCAGACTGATTTCCATATGGCCATGTCTGAACTGGGGTGGCAGAGTGGGCTAAAGAACGGTGATAGATTAAACCCAGATCAGTTGATTGGGGGTGAGTGCTTGCAATGTTCAACACTCCGTCCATCATTTCCTTTGGTTTTTGCTTTGTTCGCCATAAGTTGGCAGGGTATGCTCAGACGTGAGTCCCTTGCTCACTTTGCCACTGGATTCAAGCAAGACTGGCTGAAGACGGCTGAAATGCCAGAAACCGGTCCTAGGAAGCTTGTTTCCGGTCCATGGAAGACATGGCTTGGCAGTTCGGGCTGGACTGTTCCCATGAGGCACAGGGTCAGACTGATTTGCATATGGCCATGTCTGAACTGGGGTAGCAGAGTGGGCTAAAGAACGGTGATGGATTAAACCCAGATCAGTTGACTGGGGGTGAGTGCTTGCAATGTTCAACACTCCGTCCATCATTTCGTTTGGTTTTTGCTTTGTTCGCCATAAGTTGGCAGGGTATGCTCAGACGTGAGTCCCTTGCTCACTTTGCCACTGGATTCAATCAAGCCTGGCTGAAATGCCAGAAACCGGTCCTAGGAAGCTTGTTTCTGGTCCAGGGAAGACTTGGCTTGGCAGTTCGGGCTGGACTGTTCCCATGAGGCACAGGGTCAGACTGATTTGCATATGGCCATGTCTGAACTGGGGTGGCAGAGTGGGCTAAAGAACGGTGATGGATTAAACCCAGATCAGTTGACTGGGGGTGAGTGCTTGCAATGTTCAACACTCCGTCCATCATTTCCTTTGGTTTTTGATTTGTTCGCCATAAGTTGGCAGGGTATGCTCAGACGTGAGTCCCTTGCTCACTTTGCCACTGGATTCAAGCAAGCCTGGCTGAAGACGGCTGTAATGCCAGAAACCGGTCCTAGGAAGCTTGTTTCCGGACCAGGGAAGACATGGCTTGGCAGTTCGGGCTGGACTGTTCCCATGAGGCACAGGGTCAGACTGATTTGCATATGGCCATTTCTGAACTGGGGTGGCAGAGTGGGCTAAAGAACGGTGATGGATTAAACCCAGATCAGTTGACTGGGGGTGAGTGCTTGCAATGTTCAACACTCCGTCCATCATTTCCTTTGGTTTTTGCTTTGTTTGCCATAAGTTGGCAGGGTATGCTCAGACGTGAGTCCCTTGCTCACTTTGCCACTGGATTCAAGCAAGCCTGGCTGAAGACGGCTAAAATGTCAGAAACCGGTCCTAGGAAGCTTGTTTCCGGTCCAGGGAAGACATGGTTTGGCAGTTCGGGCTGGACTGTTCCCATGAGGCACAGGGTCAGACTGATTTGCATATGGCCATGTCTGAACTGCCGTGGCAGAGTGGGCTAAAGAACGGTGATGGATTAAACCCAGATCAGTTGACTGGGGGTGAGTGCTTGCAATGTTCAACACTCCGTCCATCATTTCCTTTGGTTTTTGTTTTGTTCGCCATAAATTGGCAGGGTATGCTCAGACGTAAGTCCCTTGCTCACTTTGCCACTGGATTCAAGCAAGCCTGGCTGAAGACGGCTGAAATGCCAGAAACCGGTCCTAGGAAGCTTGTTTCCGGTCCCGGGAAGACATGGCTTGGCAGTTCGGGCTGGACTGTTCCCATGAGGCACAGGGTCAGACTGATTTGCATATGGCCATGTCTGAACTGGGGTGGCAGAGTGGGCTAAAGAACGGTGATGGATTAAACCCAGATCAGTTGACTGGGGGTGAGTGCTTGCAATGTTCAACACTCCGTCCATCATTTCCTTTGGTTTTTGCTTTGTTCGCCATAAGTTGGCAGGGTATGCTCAGACGTGAGTCCCTTGCTCACTTTGCCACTGGATTCAAGCAAGCCTGGCTGAAGACGGCTGAAATGCCAGAAACCGGTCCTAGGAAGCTTGTTTCCGTTCCAGGGAAGACATGGCTTGGCAGTTCGGGCTGGACTGTTCCCATGAGGCACAGGGTCAGACTGATTTGCATATGGCCATGTCTGAACTGGGGTGGCAGAGTGGGCTAAAGAACGGTGATGGATTAAACCCAGATCAGTTGACTGGGGGTGAGTGTTTGCAATGTTCAACACTCCGTCCATCATTTCCTTTGGTTTTTGCTTTGTTCGCCATAAGTTGGCAGGGTATGCTCAGACGTGAGTCCCTTGCTCACTTTGCCACTGGACTCAAGCAAGCTTGGCAGAAGACGGCTGAAATGCCAGAAACCGGTCCTAGGAAGCTTGGTTCCGGTCCCGGGAAGACATGGCTTGGCAGTTCGGGCTGGACTGTTCCCATGAGGCACAGGGTCAGACTGATTTGCGTATGGCCATGTCTGAACTGGGGTGGCAGAGTGGGCTAAAGAACGGTGATGGATTAAACCCAGATCAGTTGACTGGGGGTGAGTGCTTGCAATGTTCAACACTCCGTCCATTATTTCCTTTGGTTTTTGCTTTGTTCGCCATAAGTTGGCAGAGTATGCTCAGACGTGAGTCCCTTTCTCACTTTGCCACTGGATTCAAGCAAGCCTGGCTGAAGGCGGCTGAAATGCCAGAAACCGGTTCTAGGAAGCTTGTTTCCGGTCCAGGGAAGACATGGCTTGGCAGTTCGGGCTGGACTGTTCCCATGAGGCACAGGGTCAGACTGATTTGCATATGGCCATGTCTGAACTGGGGTGGCAGAGTGGGCTAAAGGACGGTGATGGATTAAACCCAGATCAGTTGATTGGGGGTGAGTGCTTGCAATGTTCAACACTCCGTCCATCATTTCCTTTGGTTTTTGCTTTGTTCGCCATAAGTTGGCAGGGTATGCTCAGACGTGAGTCCCTTGCTCACTTTGCCACTGGATTCAAGCCAGCCTTGCTGAAGACTGCTGAAATGCCAGAAACCGGTCCTAGGAAGCTTGTTTCCGGTTCAGGGAAGACATGGCTTGGCAGTTCGGGCTGGACTGTTCCCATGAGGCACAGGGTCAGACTGATTTGCATATGGCCATGTCTGAACTGGGGTAGCAGAGTGGGCTAAAGAACGGTGATGGATTAAACCCAGATCAGTTGACTGGGGGTGAGTGCTTGCAATGTTCAACACTCCGTCCATCATTTCCTTTGGTTTTTGCTTTGTTCGCCATAAGTTGGCAGGGTATGCTCAGACGTGAGTCCCTTGCTCACTTTGCCACTGGATTCAAGCAAGCCTGGCTGAAGACGGCTGAAATGCCAGAAACCGGTCCTAGGAAGCTTGTTTCTGGTCCAGGGAAGACATGGCTTGGCAGTTCGGGCTGGACTGTTCCCATGAGGCACAGGGTCAGACTGATTTGCATATGGCCATGTCTGAACTGGGGTGGCAGAGTGGGCTAAAGAACGGTGATGGATTAACCCCAGATCAGTTGACTGGGGGTGAGTGCTTGCAATGTTCAACACTCCGTCAATCATTTCCTTTGGTTTTTGCTTTGTTTGCCATAAGTTGGCAGGGTATGCTCAGACGTGAGTCCCTTGCTCACTTTGCCACTGGATTCAAGCAAGCCTGGCTGAAGACGGCTGAAATGCCAGAAACCGGTCCTAGGAAGCTTGTTTCCGGTCCAGGGACGACATGGCTTGGCAGTTCGGGCTGGACTGTTCCCATGAGGCACAGGGTCAGACTGATTTCCATATGGCCATGTCTGAACTGGGGTGGCAGAGTGGGCTAAAGAACGGTGATAGATTAAACCCAGATCAGTTGATTGGGGGTGAGTGCTTGCAATGTTCAACACTCCGTCCATCATTTCCTTTGGTTTTTGCTTTGTTCGCCATAAGTTGGCAGGGTATGCTCAGACGTGAGTCCCTTGCTCACTTTGCCACTGAATTCAAGCAAGCCTGGCTGAAGACGGCTGAAATGCCAGAAACCGGTCCTAGGAAGCTTGTTTCCGGTCCAGGGAAGACATGGCTTGGCAGTTCGGGCTGGACTGTTCCCATGAGGCACAGGGTCAGACTGATTTGCATATGGCCATGTCTGAACTGGGGTAGCAGAGTGGGCTAAAGAACGGTGATGGATTAAACCCAGATCAGTTGACTGGGGGTGAGTGCTTGCAATGTTCAACACTCCGTCCATCATTTCGTTTGGTTTTTGCTTTGTTCGCCATAAGTTGGCAGGGTATGCTCAGACGTGAGTCCCTTGCTCACTTTGCCACTGGATTCAATCAAGCCTGGCTGAAATGCCAGAAACCGGTCCTAGGAAGCTTGTTTCTGGTCCAGGGAAGACTTGGCTTGGCAGTTCGGGCTGGACTGTTCCCATGAGGCACAGGGTCAGACTGATTTGCATATGGCCATGTCTGAACTGGGGTGGCAGAGTGGGCTAAAGAACGGTGATGGATTAAACCCAGATCAGTTGACTGGGGGTGAGTGCTTGCAATGTTCAACACTCCGTCCATCATTTCCTTTGGTTTTTGATTTGTTCGCCATAAGTTGGCAGGGTATGCTCAGACGTGAGTCCCTTGCTCACTTTGCCACTGGATTCAAGCAAGCCTGGCTGAAGACGGCTGTAATGCCAGAAACCGGTCCTAGGAAGCTTGTTTCCGGACCAGGGAAGACATGGCTTGGCAGTTCGGGCTGGACTGTTCCCATGAGGCACAGGGTCAGACTGATTTGCATATGGCCATTTCTGAACTGGGGTGGCAGAGTGGGCTAAAGAACGGTGATGGATTAAACCCAGATCAGTTGACTGGGGGTGAGTGCTTGCAATGTTCAACACTCCGTCCATCATTTCCTTTGGTTTTTGCTTTGTTTGCCATAAGTTGGCACGGTATGCTCAGACGTGAGTCCCTTGCTCACTTTGCCACTGGATTCAAGCAAGCCTGGCTGAAGACGGCTGAAATGTCAGAAACCGGTCCTAGGAAGCTTGTTTCCGGTCCAGGGAAGACATGGTTTGGCAGTTCGGGCTGGACTGTTCCCATGAGGCACAGGGTCAGACTGATTTGCATATGGCCATGTCTGAACTGCGGTGGCAGAGTGGGCTAAAGAACGGTGATGGATTAAACCCAGATCAGTTGACTGGGGGTGAGTGCTTGCTATGTTCAACACTCCGTCCATCATTTCCTTTGGTTTTTGTTTTGTTCGCCATAAATTGGCAGGGTATGCTCAGACGTAAGTCCCTTGCTCACTTTGCCACTGGATTCAAGCAAGCCTGGCTGAAGACGGCTGAAATGCCAGAAACCGGTCCTAGGAAGCTTGTTTCCGGTCCCGGGAAGACATGGCTTGGCAGTTCGGGCTGGACTGTTCCCATGAGGCACAGGGTCAGACTGATTTGCATATGGCCATGTCTGAACTGGGGTGGCAGAGTGGGCTAAAGAACGGTGATGGATTAAACCCAGATCAGTTGACTGGGGGTGAGTGCTTGCAATGTTCAACATTCCGTCCATCATTTCCTTTGGTTTTTGCTTTGTTCGCCATAAGTTGGCAGGGTATGCTCAGACGTGAGTCCCTTGCTCACTTTGCCACTGGATTCAAGCAAGCCTGGCTGAAGACGGCTGAAATGCCAGAAACCGGTCCTAGGAAGCTTGTTTCCGTTCCAGGGAAGACATGGCTTGGCAGTTCGGGCTGGACTGTTCCCATGAGGCACAGGGTCAGACTGATTTGCATATGGCCATGTCTGAACTGGGGTGGCAGAGTGGGCTAAAGAACGGTGATGGATTAAACCCAGATCAGTTGACTGGGGGTGAGTGTTTGCAATGTTCAACACTCCGTCCATCATTTCCTTTGGTTTTTGCTTTGTTCGCCATAAGTTGGCAGGGTATGCTCAGACGTGAGTCCCTTGCTCACTTTGCCACTGGACTCAAGCAAGCTTGGCAGAAGACGGCTGAAATGCCAGAAACCGGTCCTAGGAAGCTTGGTTCCGGTCCCGGGAAGACATGGCTTGGCAGTTCGGGCTGGATTGTTCCCATGAGGCACAGGGTCAGACTGATTTGCATATGGCCATGTCTGAACTGGGGTGGCAGAGTGGGCTAAAGAACGGTGATGGATTAAACCCAGATCAGTTGACTGGGGGTGAGTGCTTGCAATGTTCAACACTCCGTCCATCATTTCCTTTGGTTTTTGCTTTGTTCGCCATAAGTTGGCAGGGTATGCTCAGACGTGAGTCCCTTGCTCACTTTGCCACTGGATTCAAGCCAGCCTGGCTGAAGACGGCTGAAATGCCAGAAACCGGTCCTAGGAAGCTTGTTTCCGGTTCAGGGAAGACATGGCTTGGCAGTTCGGGCTGGACTGTTCCCATGAGGCACAGGGTCAGACTGATTTGCATATGGCCATGTCTGAACTGGGGTAGCAAATTGGGCTAAAGAACGGTGATGGATTAAACCCAGATCAGTTGACTGGGGGTGAGTGCTTGCAATGTTCAACACTCCGTCCATCATTTCCTTTGGTTTTTGCTTTGTTCGCCATAAGTTGGAAGGGTATGCTCAGACGTGAGTCCCTTGCTAACTTTGCCACTGGATTCAAGCAAGCCTGGCTGAAATGCCAGAAACCGGTCCTAGGAAGCTTGTTTCTGGTCCAGGGAAGACATGGCTTGGCAGTTCGGGCTGGACTGTTCCCATGAGGCACAGGGTCAGACTGATTTGCATATGGCCATGTCTGAACTGGGGTGGCAGAGTGGGCTAAAGAACGGTGATGGATTAAACCCAGATCAGTTGACTGGGGGTGAGTGCTTGCAATGTTCAACACTCCGTCCATCATTTCCTTTGGTTTTTGCTTTGTTCGCCATAAGTTGGCAGGGTATACTCAGACGTGAGTCCCTTGCTCACTTTGCCACTGGATTCAAGCAAGCCTGGCTGAAGACGGCTGAAATGCCAGAAATCGGTCCTAGGAAGCTTGTTTACGGTCCAGGGAAGACATGGCTTGGCAGTTCGGGCTGGACTGTTCCATGAGGCACAGGGTCAGACTGATTTGCATATGGCCATGTCTGAACTGGAGGGGCAGAGTGGGCTAAAGAATGGTGATGGATTTAACCCAGATCAGTTGACTGGGGGTGAGTGCTTGCAATGTTCAACACTCCGTCCATCATTTCCTTTGGTTTTTGCTTTGTTCGCCATAAGTTGGCAGGGTATGCTCAGACGTGAGTCCCTTGCTCACTTTGCCACTGGATTCAAGCAAGCCTGGCTGAAGACGGCTGAAATGCCAGAAACCAGTCCTAGGAAACTTGTTTCCGGTCCAGGGAAGACATGGCTTGGCAGTTCGGGCTGGACTGTTCCCATGAGGCACAGGGTCAGACTGATTTGCATATGGCCATGTCTGAACTGGGATGGCAGAGTGGGCTAAAGAACGGTGATGGATTAAACCCAGATCAGTTGACTGGGGGTGAGTGCTTGCACTGTTCAACACTCCGTCCATCATTTCCTTTGGTTTTTGCTTTGTTCGCCATAAGTTGGCAGGGTATGCTCAGACGTGAGTCCCTTGCTCACTTTGCCACTGGATTCAAGCAAGCCTGGCTGAAGACGGCTGAAATGCCAGAAACCGGTCCTAGGAAGCTTGTTTCCGGTCCAGGGAAGACATGGCTTGGCAGTTTGAGCTGGACTGTTCCCATGAGGCACAGGGTCAGACTGATTTGCATATGGCCATGTCTGAACTGGGGTGGCAGAGTGGGCTAAAGAACGGTGATGGATTAAACCCAGATCAGTTGACTGGGGGTGAGTGCTTGCTATGTTCAACACTCCGTCCATCATTTCCTTTGGTTTTTGCTTTGTTCGCCATAAGTTGGCAGGGTATGCTCAGACGTGAGTCCGTTGCTCACTTTGCCACTGGATTCAAGCAAGCCTGGCTGAAGACGGCTGAAATGCCAGAAACCGGTCCTAGGAAGCTTGTTTCCGGTCCAGGGAAGACATGGTTTGGCAGTTCGGGCTGGACTGTTCCCATGAGGCACAGGGTCAGACTGATTTGCATATGGCCATGTCTGAACTGCGGTGGCAGAGTGGGCTAAAGAACGGTGATGGATTAAACCCAGATCAGTTGACTGGGGGTGAGTGCTTGCAATGTTCAACACTCCGTCCATCATTTCCTTTGGTTTTTGTTTTGTTCGCCATAAATTGGCAGGGTATGCTCAGACGTAAGTCCCTTGCTCACTTTGCCACTGGATTCAAGCAAGCCTGGCTGAAGACGGCTGAAATGCCAGAAACCGGTCCTAGGAAGCTTGTTTCCGGTCCCGGGAAGACATGGCTTGGCAGTTCAGGCTGGACTGTTCCCATGAGGCACAGGGTCAGACTGATTTGCATATGGCCATGTCTGAACTGGGGTGGCAGAGTGGGCTAAAGAACGGTGATGGATTAAACCCAGATCAGTTGACTGGGGGTGAGTGCTTGCAATGTTCAACACTCCGTCCATCATTTCCTTTGGTTTTTGCTTTGTTCGCCATAAGTTGGCAGGGTATGCTCAGACGTGAGTCCCTTGCTCACTTTGCCACTGGATTCAAGCAAGCCTGGCTGAAGACGGCTGAAATGCCAGAAACCGGTCCTAGGAAGCTTGTTTCCGTTCCAGGGAAGACATGGCTTGGCAGTTCGGGCTGGACTGTTCCCATGAGGCACAGGGTCAGACTGATTTGCATATGGCCATGTCTGAACTGGGGTTGCAGAGTGGGCTAAAGAACGGTGATGGATTAAACCCAGATCAGTTGACTGGGGGTGAGTGCTTGCAATGTTCAACACTCCGTCCATTATTTCCTTTGGTTTTTGCTTTGTTCGCCATAAGTTGGCAGAGTATGCTCAGACGTGAGTCCCTTTCTCACTTTGCCACTGGATTCAAGCAAGCCTGGCTGAAGGCGGCTGAAATGCCAGAAACCGGTCCTAGGAAGCTTGTTTCCGGTCCAGGGAAGACATGGCTTGGCAGTTCGGGCTGGACTGTTCCCATGAGGCACAGGGTCAGACTGATTTGCATATGGCCATGTCTGAACTGGGGTGGCAGAGTGGGCTAAAGGACGGTGATGGATTAAACCCAGATCAGTTGATTGGGGGTGAGTGCTTGCAATGTTCAACACTCCGTCCATCATTTCCTTTGGTTTTTGCTTTGTTCGCCATAAGTTGGCAGGGTATGCTGAGACGTGAGTCCCTTGCTCACTTTGCCACTGGATTCAAGCCAGCCTGGCTGAAGACGGCTGAAATGCCAGAAACCGGTCCTAGGAAGCTTGTTTCCGGTTCAGGGAAGACATGGCTTGGCAGTTCGGGCTGGACTGTTCCCATGAGGCACAGGGTCAGACTGATTTGCATATGGCCATGTCTGAACTGGGGTAGCAGAGTGGGCTAAAGAACGGTGATGGATTAAACCCAGATCAGTTGACTGGGGGTGAGTGCTTGCAATGTTCAACACTCCGTCCATCATTTCCTTTGGTTTTTGCTTTGTTCGCCATAAGTTGGCAGGGTATGCTCAGACGTGAGTCCCTTGCTAACTTTGCCACTGGATTCAAGCAAGCCTGGCTGAAATGCCAGAAACCGGTCCTAGGAAGCTTGTTTCTGGTCCAGGGAAGACATGGCTTGGCAGTTCGGGCTGGACTGTTCCCATGAGGCACAGGGTCAGACTGATTTGCATATGGCCATGTCTGAACTGGGGTGGCAGAGTGGGCTAAAGAACGGTGATGGATTAACCCCAGATCAGTTGACTGGGGGTGAGTGCTTGCAATGTTCAACACTCCGTAAATCATTTCCTTTGGTTTTTGCTTTGTTTGCCATAAGTTGGCAGGGTATGCTCAGACGTGAGTCCCTTGCTCACTTTGCCACTGGATTCAAGCAAGCCTGGCTGAAGACGGCTGAAATGCCAGAAACCGGTCCTAGGAAGCTTGTTTCCAGTCCAGGGAAGACATGGCTTGGCAGTTCGGGCTGGACTGTTCCCATGAGGCACAGGGTCAGACTGATTTGCATATGGCCATGTCTGAACTGGGGTGGCAGAGTGGGCTAAAGAACGGTGATGGATTAAACCCAGATCAGTTGACTGAGGGTGAGTGCTTGCAATGTTCAACACTCCGTCCATCATTTCCTTTGGTTTTTGCTTTGTTCGCCATAAGTTGGCAGGGTATACTCAGACGTGAGTCCCTTGCTCACTTTGCCACTGGATTCAAGCAAGCCTGGCTGAAGACGGCTGAAATGCCAGAAATCGGTCCTAGGAAGCTTGTTTACGGTCCAGGGAAGACATGGCTTGGCAGTTCGGGCTGGACTGTTCCATGAGGCACAGGGTCAGACTGATTTGCATATGGCCATGTCTGAACTGGAGTGGCAGAGTGGGCTAAAGAATGGTGATGGATTTAACCCAGATCAGTTGACTGGGGGTGAGTGCTTGCAATGTTCAACACTCCGTCCATCATTTCCTTTGGTTTTTGCTTTGTTCGCCATAAGTTGGCAGGGTATGCTCAGACGTGAGTCCCTTGCTCACTTTGCCACTGGATTCAAGCAAGCCTGGCTGAAGACGGCTGAAATGCCAGAAACCAGTCCTAGGAAACTTGTTTCCGGTCCAGGGAAGACATGGCTTGGCAGTTCGGGCTGGACTGTTCCCATGAGGCACAGGGTCAGACTGATTTGCATATGGCCATGTCTGAACTGGGATGGCAGAGTGGGCTAAAGAACGGTGATGGATTAAACCCAGATCAGTTGACTGGGGGTGAGTGCTTGCACTGTTCAACACTCCGTCCATCATTTCCTTTGGTTTTTGCTTTGTTCGCCATAAGTTGGCAGGGTATGCTCAGACGTGAGTCCCTTGCTCACTTTGCCACTGGATTCAAGCAAGCCTGGCTGAAGACGGCTGAAATGCCAGAAACCGGTCCTAGGAAGCTTGTTTCCGGTCCAGGGAAGACATGGCTTTGTTAGTTCGGGCTGGACTGTTCCCATGAGGCACAGGGTCAGACTGATTTGCATATGGCCATGTCTGAACTGGGGTGGCAGAGTGGGCTAAAGAACGGTGATGGATTAAACCCAGATCAGTAGACTGGGGGTGAGTGCTTGCAATGTTCAACACTCCGTCCATCATTTCCTTTGGTTTTTGCTTTGTTTGCCATAAGTTGGCAGGGTATGCTCAGACGTGAGTCCCTTGCTCACTTTGCCACTGGATTCAAGCAAGCCTGGCTGAAATGCCAGAAACCGGTCCTAGGAAGCTTGTTTCCGGACCAGGGAAGACATGGCTTGGCAGTTCGGGCTGGACTGTTCCCATGAGGCACAGGGTCAGACTGATTTGCATATGGCCATGTCTGAACTGGGGTGGGAGAGTGGGCTAAAGAACGGTGATGGATTAAACCCAGATCAGTTGACTGGGGGTGAGTGCTTGCAATGTTCAACACTCCGTCCATCATTTCCTTTGGTTTTTGCTTTGTTCGCCATAAGTTGGCAGGGTATGCTCAGACGTGAGGCCCTTGCTCCCTTTGCCACTGGATTCAAGCAAGCCTGGCTGAAGACGGCTGAAATTCCAGAAACCGGTCCTAGGAAGCTTGTTTCCGGTCCAGGGAAGACATGGCTTGGCAGTTCGGGCTGGACTGTTCCCATGAGGCACAGGGTCAGACTGATTTGCATATGGCCATGTCTGAACTGGGGTGGCAGAGTGGGCTAAAGAACGGTGATGGATTGAACCCAGATCAGTTGACTGGGGGTGAGTGCTTGCAATGTTCAACACTCCGTCCATAATTTCCTTTGGTTTTTGCTTTGTTCGCCATAAGTTGGCAGGGTATGCTCAGATGTGAGTCCCTTGCTCACTTTGCCACTGGATTCAAGCAAGCCTGGCTGAAATGCCAGAAACCGGTCCTAGGAAGCTTGTTTCTGGTCCAGGGAAGACATGGCTTGGCAGTTCGGGCTGGACTGTTCCCATGAGGCACAGGGTCAGACTGATTTGCATATGGCCATGTCTGAACTGGGGTGGCAGAGTGGGCTAAAGAACGGTGATGGATTAAACCCAGATCAGTTGACTGGGGGTGAGTGCTTGCAATGTTCAACACTCCGTCAATCATTTCCTTTGGTTTTTGCTTTGTTCGCCATAAGTTGGCAGGGTATGCTCAGACGTGAGTCCCTTGCTCACTTTGACACTGGATTCAAGCAAGCCTGGCTGAAGACGGCTGAAATGCCAGAAACCGGTTCTAGGAAGCTTGTTTCTGGTCCAGGGAAGACATGGCTTGGCAGTTCGGGCTGGACTGTTCCCATGAGGCACAGGGTCAGACTGATTTGCATATGGCCATGTCTGAACTGGGGTGGCAGAGTGGGCTAAAGAACGGTGATGGATTAACCCCAGATCAGTTGACTGGGGGTGAGTGCTTGCAATGTTCAACACTCCGTCAATCATTTCCTTTGGTTTTTGCTTTGTTTGCCATAAGTTGGCAGGGTATGCTCAGACGTGAGTCCCTTGCTCACTTTGCCACTGGATTCAAGCAAGCCTGGCTGAAGACGGCTGAAATGCCAGAAACCGGTCCTAGGAAGCTTGTTTCCAGTCCAGGGAAGACATGGCTTGGCAGTTCGGGCTGGACTGTTCCCATGAGGCACAGGGTCAGACTGATTTGCATATGGCCATGTCTGAACTGGGGTGGCAGAGTGGGCTAAAGAACGGTGATGGATTAAACCCAGATCAGTTGACTGGGGGTGAGTGCTTGCAATGTTCAACACTCCGTCCATCATTTCCTTTGGTTTTTGCTTTGTTCGCCATAAGTTGGCAGGGTATACTCAGACGTGAGTCCCTTGCTCACTTTGCCACTGGATTCAAGCAAGCCTGGCTGAAGACGGCTGAAATGCCAGAAATCGGTCCTAGGAAGCTTGTTTACGGTCCAGGGAAGACATGGCTTGGCAGTTCGGGCTGGACTGTTCCATGAGGCACAGGGTCAGACTGATTTGCATATGGCCATGTCTGAACTGGAGTGGCAGAGTGGGCTAAAGAATGGTGATGGATTTAACCCAGATCAGTTGACTGGGGGTGAGTGCTTGCAATGTTCAACACTCCGTCCATCATTTCCTTTGGTTTTTGCTTTGTTCGCCATAAGTTGGCATGGTATGCTCAGACGTGAGTCCCTTGCTCACTTTGCCACTGGATTCAAGCAAGCCTGGCTGAAGACGGCTGAAATGCCAGAAACCAGTCCTAGGAAACTTGTTTCTGGTCCAGGGAAGACATGGCTTGGCAGTTCGGGCTGGACTGTTCCCATGAGGCACAGGGTCAGACTGATTTGCATATGGCCATGTCTGAACTGGGATGGCAGAGTGGGCTAAAGAACGGTGATGGATTAAACCCAGATCAGTTGACTGGGGGTGAGTGCTTGCACTGTTCAACACTCCGTCCATCATTTTCTTTGGTTTTTGCTTTGTTCGCCATGAGTTGGCAGGGTATGCTCAGACGTGAGTCCCTTGCTCACTTTGCCACTGGATTCAAGCAAGCCTGGCTGAAGACGGCTGAAATGCCAGAAACCGGGCCTAGGAAGCTTTTTTCCGGTCCAGGGAAGACATGGCTTGGCAGTTCGGGCTGGACTGTTCCCATGAGGCACAGGGTCAGACTGATTTCCATATGGCCATGTCTGAACTGGGGTGGCAGAGTGGGCTAAAGAACGGTGATGGATTAAACCCAGATCAGTTGACTGGGGGTGAGTGCTTGCAATGTTCAACACTCCGTCCATCATTTCCTTTGGTTTTTGCTTTGTTCGCCATAAGTTGGCAGGGTATGCTCAGACGTGAGTCCCTTGCTCGCTTTGACACTGGATTCAAGCAAGCCTGGCTGAAGACGGCTGAAATACCAGAAACCGGTCCTAGGAAGCTTGTTTCCGGTCCAGGGAAGACATGGCTTGGCAGTTCGGGCTGGACTGTTCCCATGAGGCACAGGGTCAGACTGATTTGCATATGGCTATGTCTGAACTGGGGTGGCAGAGTGGGCTAAAGAACGGTGATGGATTAACCCCAGATCAGTTGACTGGGGGTGAGTGCTTGCAATGTTCAACACTCCGGCCATCATTTCCTTTGGTTTTTGCTTTGTTTGCCATAAGTTGGCAGGGTATGCTCAGACGTGAGTCCCTTGCTCACTTTGCCACTGGATTCAAGCAAGCCTGGCTGAAGATGGCTGAAATGCCAGAAACCGGTCCTAGGAAGCTTGTTTCCGGTCCAGGGAAGACATGGCTTGGCAGTTCGGGCTGGACTGTTCCCATGAGGCACAGGGTCAGACTGATTATCATATGGCCATTTCTGAACTGGGGTGGCAGAGTGGGCTAAAGAACGGTGATGGATTAAACCGAGATCAGTTGACTGAGGGTGAGTGCTTGCAATGTTCAACACTCCGTCCATCATTTCCTTTGGTTTTTGCTTTGTTCGCCATAAGTTGGCAGGGTATGCTCAGACGTGAGTCCCTTGCTCACTTTGCCACTGGATTCAAGCAAGCCTGGCTGAAGACGGCTGAAATGTCAGAAACCGGTCCTAGGAAGCTTGTTTCCGGTCCAGGGAAGACATGGCTTGGCAGTTCGGGCTGGACTGTTCCCATGAGGCACAGGGTCAGACTGATTTGCATATGGCCATTTCTGAACTGGGGTGGCAGAGTGGGCTAAAGAACGGTGATGGATTAAACCGAGATCAGTTGACTGGGGGTGAGTGCTTGCAATGTTCAACACTCCGTCCATCATTTCCTTTGGTTTTTGCTTTGTTCGCCATAAGTTGGCAGGGTATGCTCAGACGTGAGGCCCTTGCTCACTTTGCCACTGGATTCAAGCAAGCCTGGCTGAAGACGGCTGAAATGCCAGAAACCGGTCCTAGGAAGCTTGTTTCCGGTCCAGGGAAGACATGGCTTGGCAGTTCGGGCTGGACTGTTCCCATGAGGCACAGGGTCAGACTGATTTGCATATGGCCATGTCTGAACTGGGGTGGCAGAGTGGGCTAAAGAACGGTGATGGATTAAACCCAGATCAGTTGACTGGGGGTGAGTGCTTGCAATGTTCAACACTCCGTCCATCATTTCCTTTGGTTTTTACACTACAAACAACCCAGCAATGATTTTACGAGGGTTGCAGAGAGGCCCTACTCATGTAGGGGTCCCCCCTCACACATACCTCAGCACCCTGCCTTGTAGGATTACCAAGCCCTGCTATAGGGGTGACCTATGAGAGTATATGTGTTGTAATGGGGTGGGATATAGGGTACCTATATCCCTGTAAGGGGTGCTAGCACCACCTTACCCAGACTACAGTAGTGGTCTGGTGGTGTCAGTTTGTATGGCTGTCCCAGGGTGGCACAATAAGTGCTGCAGCCCTGGTAGGCCTACTGAGGGACCCATGCCCTGGGTACCTAGGGTACCATCTACAAGGGACTGTCAGGGCATCCTCAGCATCCAATTGGTTGGTACCTAGGGTACTCACATCGTTTAACAGAGGAAGCAGATAGGCTGGGGTCCTGGATAGCAGGGCCACAGCCTGGCTAGAGTCATAAAACAGCAAAAACATCAGCAAAAAGTTGGGGGCAACGATGCAGTCAATGCCACTCTCCTACACACAGTTTACCCTCTGACTCAATCCGTAGCTTGGCCGGAAACATCATGGCATATTTAATGTATTGGTCCCTCAAAGCGCGCTTCACCTCCAGGAAGCTGCGACGTTGCGTGTGAACACGTAGTGTAAAATCAGGAAAAAAGGTGACCCTGCTATTGTCGATGTTTATTGGGGGTGCTGCTCTCGCCGTTTGTAGAATGGCATCCCTGTCGCGGAAGTTGAACACTCTCGCGAGTAGGGGGTCGGGGTGTCGCCCCAGGTCTAGGTCTCCCACCAGGGACGTGATGCGCTTGCTCGATGGAGAAGCACTTGGAAAGGCCACGTGGCTGAAGATGTTTAAGAACCAGTTCCTCCACGAATAGGTCTGCCGCCGGCCCCTCCGCCCGCTCCGGAACTCCCAGGATACGGATGTTATTTCTTCGCACGCGGCCTTCGTAGTCATCTAATTGCAGGGTTAGGGCTTCCTGTGCGGTTTGGAGTTCCGATACTTGGCGTTTCAGAAGGTCCGAGTCAGATTTCAGCTCCTTAGTGGTTTCTTCAACCTCACCCACTCGGTCCGACATTTTCCGCATGTCTGCCCTGATGAGGGCCACCTCCGTGGCCACCATAGCGATGCTGGCCTCAAGGGAGGTACGAACTCCCGTTATAGCGTACAGGAAGTCTTGAAATGTTGGCTCCGCCTGTTCACCCTGGGGTTTTGGGGTAGGTTGATCTCCCTCCTGGTTCTTCTGCCAGGCAAATTTATCAATTTTGGCCTGGACTGAGCTGCGACTTCCGCACCCCGTCGCCATTGTGGTGGGCGAGGGCCTGCGTCTGTCAGCCGGCAAAAGGAAGAGGGGGGCCAGGAGAACAGTCCCAACCAGCTACTCACCGCCACCTGCCCTGGTCATCAGCCCACAACGGCCTGTCGGGTTTCCCCATCTAGGTGGTCTCCCTCCCCTGGAAAGAGTCAGGACACAGGCCCGTCCAACGCCACTCTCAGCCCCGGAAATCAAGACGGGGGGAGGATGAAAGCAGTCCACCTCAAGAAGTAACACTCAGGTTGGGGGCGTAAGGGCTCCCCCCTCCTAGATCCCAAATAATCACAGACCTGAGCCTTCGGGGCTGGTAACACAATCTCCAGTTGCAGTCTCTGACATGGGTCTGGGCACTCACCTCCTGCACTGGGAGGCCTCTGTGCCCCCAGGGACCACCACCAAGCGGGGCCGCAAGACACGCCTTATCCCAGGCCTCAGTCAGTCAGCGGTCACCTAGTCCAGGGCAGCAGCCTTTTGCAGTTCCACCGGATCCGACTCACCAATAGCCCCCAGGGGCACAGGCTGCAATCTGCGGCTGGACAGGACTACTTTGGCGGCTCTCCAGCCTGATGATGTAGCGGAGCGAAGCCCCGAAGGTTAGGTGCAGGTCCGGGGCCCGTACGCCACGCCGCGACCCTGGCGTCGAGTAGTGTACGCGCCCTGAGTGGTGAAGGGCGCTCCGTGCTGCAGAAACCCAGCGTCGGATAATAGTAGAGAGCTCACTTCCTGTGCTGTGAGCCCCCCATGCCCCGGGGATCAATACTGTATGGGGCCAGAGGACACGCCCTATCCCAGGCCCCAGGGAGGCACCAGTCGCCTATTCCAGGGCAAGCAGACGTTTTTTTTTTTTTGTTTTTTTTTTATTTTATTCACCCGGGAGCAGGAGTCTCTAACAGTTCTAGGGGTCACAGGCTGCCATCTGCGGGTGAACGGGGCTTATTCCGGCGGCTCTGCATCTCGTTGGTGTACTGGAGCGGTGCCCCACAGTTCAGCCGCCGATCCGGGGCCTGCACGTCACTCTGCAACCCCGTCTTCGAGTATTGCGAGCGCCTGAGTGGTGAAGATCGCGCGCCGTGCAGCACGTCCCGTGTTGGACAGGCGCCCTTCCCAACCTGCCGGAGCCACGGATCGCGGCGAAATCAGGAGCGGGCCTCAGGGACGGGGACCGGAGCACTTGGCAGCCGAGGCGAGTGTTGGCGGCCGGGGAGACAGGTATTTAGGCGGATTTTACGGGAGTGGCCATCTCCCTTGGCAGTCGGCCACGCCCCCCCGTGATATGATAGTCACGATAATATGAGCCAGGTGCTTATAAATTAGAAGCAGCACATAATATACCTGAGACTAGATGTCCACTCCGACATGATGTACGACAAAAAAAACGCTCTCGCCCGTGGTCAATGCATGGATGATACGGGACTGACGACGTGACGCTCCCACAAGCCGAAAAACCCTAATTATAAAAGGGAGCACCGAGGTTGGAACAGGAAATTTACAAGTCCAACCAAAATACGATAGTTCCTATTAGGAAGAACCGCTGCACCAACTAGGCTGGTGACAAATACACCTACGATACAGGCAAGCACCACGTCAATCATCCAGGCTCGGGGCCTATAAAGGGCTTTAATAAGATACATCCCACATTTTCTATCTGGACATTAGTGAGGAGGACAGAGGTATCTGCCCCAGACTTTCACTGCAACTTCACGTCCTTGGATGCCCGTGTGTCCTCCTAATCAGTAAGAGGTGTTTTTAGCGGTTTCAGTTAAAAACTGTTTTTCTTTGAGAGTCACAATTTCAGTCTTGACAAAGATGGTATTATAAGGTTTCCATCAAAACACGTTGACACCCTTTAAGAGAAACATAATCCGTGAAGAGACTGGGGCCACTGAGTACTTATCAACATTATAGTAGAATTGTGGTGTGTTCTAAGGTGATTTTAACATGTGAAAAAGCCTTCTGCTGGGATATCATGAATCATGTTTGAGAGAAAACTATTTTCTCATGCTTTTCCCACAGAGGTTTGGAAGGTGATCTATAAGATAAACTGAGAGCATATTTTCTGTAAATTCACATTATCTTTCTCAGTCATGTGAGAATGAAGTCTGACATTCTCAGTAAAACATGTACATCCAACAAGGGCAGAGACTGTCAGTTGATTCCTTTGTGTTCTACTGCAGCTTTCCAGAGTGTTCTAATGAACAACTAGAGCGCTAACAGTCCTACTTATGACAAACGTATTGCACACCTGAAGCCAAGTGGTAAGTCTTAAAACATTTAATTTAAAAAGGAACAAAATGAGGGGTTCATTTTGCCATAGAAAGTATGATTAGTGCTGCAGAAAGAAAAATTAAGGCACATTTTGAGTGACTTCTCAAATTCTCTTCTATTTCATGAAAGAATTCTGACATGCAGACTGGAACATGCACTTTTAATACCAGCAGCAGACTTCCGTGGTGAGTAGTAGCTTCACTACAGTGATCTAATGAGCAACTAGAGTGCTAACATTCTGAATTTATGGCAAATGTGTGACACATCTGAATGCCTTCTTGATGGAACCAAAGTAAAAAAGCTGAAAGTATTTCCTACTGAGGAGACTGCAGTAAATGAGGAAATTAGGAAACTTTATAACAAATAAATCTCCCAAGATGGCCACCAGAGACAAAAGAGCCCAAATGCAGCACAAATATCACCCAGATGTAGCCCACATATAGCCCAATGACAGAAGTGTGCGAAACAATTACTTTATGTGTATTTGCAGTTTTATATAGTGTAGACTTGTCAGGTATTGGAGTGCTTTACATGAGCATTGGTTACATCACACAAGATCAAATTTATTTTGGTTGTAGACATGGGGAGATTAAGTGATTTGACCAGAATCACAGAATGTTGAGCTGAAGTAGAAACTCCAACCTGGTTCCCCAGTTGCAAAGTCTGCAGCTCTGGAAGTAACACCACATCCTCTCCCCTAAGTGCAACATTTAATCAAGTGGTCAACTGGATAAAAAAACATAAAGATTACAAATAATTTAAAAGTTCTTTGTCGCTATTTGAAAACTCAGAAAATATGTCCTTATTTTAGTTTTTTAGAGCACTAACCATGATATTGATGCAAATAAGACCCTCTCGTATATGTAATTTCTAAAGGAAATGCCCAAGGTATTACAGTTTTGATTACATCAAGATGACGTCAGGTGTTCCACACTTTTGTAATAAATATAGAATGTTAGCAATCTAGTTGTTCATTGGGATACTGTTGAGAGGCAGAGGCCAGGCGCACGGACTCTGAAAATTGAAGGCAGGTAGGAGAGTGCAGAGGCAACAATTTGACCACACTGGGCAGGCAGGAAGGGCAGTGAGAGCACAACAGACTATGGAGGGCAGTGGAAAGGAGGGCAGTGGCAACAATCCAACAATACAGGACTGGCAAGAGAGGCTGTGGCAATATAATAGACCATTGTGGGCAGAAGGAAGAGGCAGTGGTAGTACAACCATACATGCCAACAGACCCGTTTTAGCCAGGAAACGTCCAATGTTTTTAAGCTCAAATGGGCTTTATTTGATCTGTCTTCTGTCTACAATCTCCTCTTTTTCAATGTAACTCAAAGGGGAAAATCAATACCCCAGTTTCTTTTCAAAATCTCCCTCTTACCAAGTTCAAAATGTTCGCAAGTATGGTACATTGGATCATGGTAGGCAGGAGGAATTGGGGTAGGGACATGGACTTGGATAACAGAGGACAGGAGGGACATGGAGAGGTGCACCAAACTGACCCTACAGGGCAGGCATCAGGGTTTGCAGCAGCATAATACACCACACAGGGCATGCGGGACGGGAGTGCAGAACAATAATCCATAGAAAGCAATAGGGAAGGGACAGGACCATGCACATTGACAACAGAGAACAGAGGGGAAAGAGGCAATGGGAGCTAGCTGACCAAAATGGACAGACAGGAGAGAAAGCTGCAGCATAACAGACCATAAAGGGCAGGAGGGACGGATCAGGGGCATAACAATGGAACAGACAAGCCAGGAGGGAGGGAATAGGGATCTGCACATGGAAACAGAGGACTGGGGGCAAGGGGGCAGGGCAGGAGCAGCAAGATGACCATGGAGGTCAGGCAGGATGGGCACTAGAAACAAGACGCACCATGGAGAGAAACAGTGAGACTATGATGGCATACACACAGACCATGGAGGGAAGGTGGGAGGGGGTCAGGGGCAGCTAGCTGACCACACAGGGAAGGTGGGAGGGGCCATGGCAGCACAGAAGACCATGCATGGCAAGCGGGAGGGTTAGTGGCAGCACAATGGCTATGATGGGCAAGAAGGAGGGTGCAGGGGCATGCACAAAGGACCATGGAGGATAGAAGGGAGGGTCAGGACCTGGGCACAGACAAGAGAGTTCAGGGGGAGGGGCCTCACAACAGACCGCGTGGGGCAGGCAGGAGGAGCAGTTGCAGCACAACAGACCAGGGAGGGCAGAAGGGTGTGGCAGTAAAATGGACCATGGAGGACAGGAGGAAGGGGATAGGGGCATGGCATGTGGACAGGCAGGGTGGAGGTGGCAGGGACAGGTTACAGTCATCTGACAATGCTAGGCAGGTGGGAGGGGAGTGGCAGCTCAACAGAACACTCAGAGTAGATAGGAGTGGCAGGTTCATGGAACATGGTGGGCAAAACGGATGGAGCAGGGGCATGCACAAAGACATCGGAGGGCAGGGGGAAGGAGAATAGGGGCAGCAAGCTAAGCACAGAGGCTAAGCAGGAGGTCAATGATGGGCCATAGAATTGGGCAATGGAGGGCAGGAGGAGTGGACTGGTACATCATGCTAAATGGAGGGCAGTGGCAGCACATCCGACCATGCATGGCAGGAGGGAGGAGTCTAGTCCATGGATTCAGACAACAGAGGATAGGGAGGAGGTGGATGGGGCAGCAAGCTAACTGTTCAGAGAAGGTGGGTATTAGGAACTTTATTGTTTTTAAAATGTGTGTCTGTGCGACCTACTTAAAATGTGAACAATTATGCAGCATAATCTCACTTTTATTCAGGAAGAAGAGGACGTTTGCGACTGTGACTCCGGGCTCACTTGGCAGAAACACCCCCTGACCCTCCACCCCCCATTGCAAAATGTAATGCCTGTGAAAAGGGTAGGTGGACGCAGTGTTATATAGAACATAGTCCTGAGAGCACGATTGAAAATGAAAACTAGATATAGTATTTGGTATAAACTTTGCACCAAAAAGTGTGATATAAGATGAACCTGGGCGTGAAATATAATATGCAATACATTGTGCGCAATGACAGATTCATTGGAGAGCGCGAGATAGCACAGGCACAAGCGCGTGCTATGCGATATGCGCCTTGGAGTGTAATATGCACAGGGCAGTGTTGTGTTATCCTAACTAGTCTCTAAAGTTGTAATATAAAATATGTGCTGGGGAGTGTAACGTTGCATATGCATTGTGACAAAGATATGGATCCCAGATTGTAATATGTATGGCATAGCGCTGTGCGTTATAACATAGGCATCGAGGAAGGCACGTTAGATGGGGCAATATAACCCGTGCGAAGGCAAGGGTGGCATGACATATTCACGGGGTGGTGTTACAGTGCACATGGGCATACGCACAGTGTCATAGCATACGCACTAGCTGGTGGAATACAACACAGAGGTGTGTGGCAGTCGGCGGGCACTGGTGGGTGTAACACAGCATTGGGCTCAGCAGGAGCACGCTGTGACTCTCAAGTGAGGTTCTTTCCAGAGAGTAAAATAAAAAGTATTACACATCCGGCGGTGGATGTGTGTTTTATTAACCGTGAGGGGGGTTTCTTGCATAGTTTGGTCGAATTTTTGTCGAATCCCCTTTGAATGGCTTGGTGTGCGTGTGTATTAAATGTGCCCGTCAATAGCTACCCATGTTTGTATAAATAAACGACAAGGGTGTCTACTTGGAGAGTACCCACCGGCGGGGGCGCCGGGATTAGGCACGGTAGGGCGTCAGACACGTCAGAGCTTCACTAGCGGTGTAAATACATTCCACGTGGATTCATTGTATGCATAGTCACCTTTTAATGAATATCACGCAAATCGTCATGGTGATAGGTACATACGGTTTGTCCAGCATGTCCTAGGTGTTTCTATAAATATATATATTTTTAAAATAATAAAAAACAAAGGCCGGCCCCGGGGGAGGGGGTCCCCGGGGCCATAAGTGGCCTGAGGAGGAGGGCAACGCAGCCCCCCTCCTAAAGATTTTTTTTTAAAAAGGCCATGACCCGGGGGTTGAGGTCCCCGGGGCCGATTAAGGGCTTGGGAGGGGGACCACGCGGCCCCCTTCCAAATTTATTTTTTTCAACAAAAAAATTAGGGTGCAGGCCCTGGGGGGTGGGGTCCCCAGGCCAATAAATTAGAAAAAGAAGGGGGGCCACACAGCCCTCCTTCTTAAAATAAATAAATAAATAAAAGACCGCCATCGCGCCGGAGGCCACGCCCTCTCCTTGCAGCACTCTGCAAACGCGCCCCCTGGCCAGTTGTAAGTTGGGGAATTAATTCCCCTTCAATACTGAGGGTCCCTGAGGGCCAACTAGCCCAACAGGTATCTCCAGTATGCGCCAGGGAGCTGCGTTGCAGACAGGTGTTCTGAGGCCACGCCCCTTTTTCCACCTATATGCAATGCAGCTCTGTGGCGCTTACTGGAGGTACCTAGTGGGATAGTTTGACCCTAGGGACCCTTAGGATTCAAGGGGACTTAATCTCTCAACTTAGAATGGCCACAGGGCGCGTTTTCACAGTGGTGAAGGGAGGGGACAGGGCCTGAGGTGACGTGTGCAAACACGCCCTGTGGCGCGTTTTAAGTTGGGGAAATAATTCCCTTTCAATCCTGAGGGACCCTGGGGGCCAACTAGCCCACCAGGTGCTTCCAGTAAGCGCCACTGCTCTGCATTGCAGAGGTTGGTGCAGGCCGTGCCCCTTTTTACACCTCAATGGCGCTTACTGGACGTACCTAGTGGGCTATTTTGCCCCTAGGGACCCTCAGGATTCAAGGGGACTTAATCTCCCAACTAAAAAAGGCCACAGGGCGTGTTTACACAGTGGGGAAGGGAGGGGACGGGGCCTGAGGTGACATGAGCAAACACGCCCTATGGCGCGTTTTAAGTTGGGGAAATAATTCCCCTTCAATCCTGAGGGCCCCTGGGGGCTAACTAGCCCACCAGGTGCTTCCAGTAAGCGCCACTGAGCTGTGTTGCAGAGAGGTTGTCCAGGCCGTGCCAATTTTTACACCTCTCTGCAACGCAGCTCTGTGGCGCTTACTGGAGGTACCTAGTGGGCTAGTTGAACCCTAGGGACCCTCAGAATTCAAATGAACCTAATCTCCCAACTAAAAACAGCCACAGGGCGTGTTTACACAGTGGTGAAGGGAGGGGACGGGGCCTGAGTTAACGTGTGCAAACACGCCCTGTGGCGCATTTTAAGTTGGGGAAATAATTCCCCTTCAATCCTGAGGGACCCTGGGGGCCAACTAGCCCACCAGGTGCTTCCAGTAAGCGCCACTGCGCTGCGTTGCAGAGAGGTGGTCTAGGCCGTGCCCCTTTTTACATCTCTCTGCAACGCAGCTCTGTGGCGCTTACTGGAGGTACCTAGTGGTCTAGTTGGACCCTAGTGACCCTCAGGATTCAAGGGGACTTAATCTCCCAACTTAAAACGGCCACAGGGCGTGTTTACACAGTGGGGAAGGGAGGGGACGGGGCCTGAGGTGACGTGTGCAAACACGCCCTGTGGCGCGTTTTAAGAGGTAGTTTGAATCCCCTGCCCTATTATATACTAGGGGCTTACAGAGGAGGTCATGCTAATCACAGGGGGACCCCAACGCATAGTGTTCCCTAGTGTATGTAGGTGTTTTCCCTGTATTCTGAGTGTCTTTTAACATAGCATTGGCTCTAGGACTGGTTAGTCAGACTCAGTTACCACCAGTATCCGTCTGAAAAAGTTGAGGGTACAAGATGATTTTGCAACAAGGCTTCTTTCTGCTCTTCTGTTTGTTCTTTCTGCACGTTATCCTTCTTCCTGCACTTTTCTTCGTCTTTGAGGACTTCTGTTGCTTCTTTCTGCATTTCTTTTTTTTCTTTCTGTGCGTTTTTTCTTCTTTCTTCACATGTCCTATCTCTGTAGGCATAGTTAGAAATTAGCATTTAAAAAACCTTTGAAATTCACTGAAAAAACCATAGGTTTCAGGCACGTTATAGTTAGGAATTAGCATTTAAAAAACCTTATAAATTCACAGAAAAAACCATAGGTTTCAGGGGCGTTATAGTTAGCTGGACTTTTCACTTGTATAAAACCATTGAAATTCCCCCGTTATAGTTAGTTCAGCTAACTATAACTCGCGCGCCCGCAATGCACTGCTGATGACGTCACATATTACATCACTCATGACATGGTCAGTGACATCACTCATGACATCACTGATGACATCTCAAATGACATCACTGATGACATCACTGATGACATCATCCTTGTGATAGAGTGGTAGACCTCCTCTCCCCCTAATATAACCTTTGATACATACATTCAAAAATAGAAACAAAAATTTTCAAAACAATGGACATACCAATACCAGTTACAACAATCTATTCAGTAATTCTAAGATCCACATACACATCCACTTATTCACCAACAGTCCTATACAGTCACTCATACATGTACTCACTCATCATATGTACTCATACACCTATACATCCTGTTACACAACACCACTCATCCATAGAGTTACTCACACACATAGTCACTCATGCTAATAAAGAATCAAACATCCATTTACTTGCATATACAGCTATACACACACCACGGCACTTACTTCTACAGAAACTTACACATACTTAGTTTTTTAAACAATCACCTATAGAAACAGATACTTATTCATACAGGAACTCTTCCAATCTCTCACTCTCACATATACTCACTTATATACACCAATAGTCACATATCCTTGTTTAAAATACATGTAGTTACTCATAGAGACACTATTGAGACAGTCATTCACTCACTAACACACCCATTCACACACTCATCCACCCATACAGTCCTGCACACATGCTGTCTTCAACACATACAAACAGTGAGTCACTCATTCATGCACCTATGCACTACGTAATACCCCCCACCGAACCATACAGACACTCAGACACTCATACTGATGCTCAAAAAACCAACTAATAACCTATATAGACACTCATGTAGCTCCTCACCAACCCATGCAGCCACTTATACACAAAATTAGAGACTAATACAGATATTTACATATTTAAACATTACTCACTAAGCCATGTATTCACTAAGATACACTTAATCAGTCAGTTGTACAATCAATTTTTCAAAAACAAATCATCCATTTAGATACTTATATATCCATTTATTCTTCCATCGACCTTGAGATATACATATATAAAACATATGTAATTTTCAGAAAAACACACATTCACTGGATGATGTCATCAGTGATGTCATCAGTGATGTCATTTGAGATGTCATCAATGATGTCATGAGTGATGTCACTGACCATGTCATGAGTGATGTAATATGTGACGTCATCAGCAGTGCATTGCGGGCGCGCGAGTTATAGTTAGCTGAACTAACTATAACGGGGGAATTTTAAGGGTTTTGTACGAGTGAAAAGTCCAGCTAACTATAACGCCCCTGAAACCTATGGTTTTTTCAGTGAATTTCTAAGGTTTTTTAAATGCTAATTCCTAACTATAACATGCCTGAAACCTATGTTTTTTTCAGTGAATATATATATATATATATGTATATATATATATATATATATATATATATATATATATATATATATATATATATATATAAGGAATATATGAGTAGAAAGGCATATATGAGTAGAAAGGCTACTACACTGAGTCACCACATAAACATTCAGGATCATTATGTATAGATCTCCCATATGCCACCTACTTCATATGTGGTGATAATTCCAACCCCCACGATCATCCGGCATGGACAAACGTACTTAGGTAACTTCCAATATGTTCATTCTCTGACAACCGAATATTTGGGTATGTCGTCTGTAAAGAAGAGTAAAATTCATAGCCATGCTAGTGCCTGGTCCATGATTGAGTTCCATAATACCATTACATCAGGTAGTTCTTGTACCGGTCACTAAATTATTATAGCTCGAGTCTCCGTAAACAATATGCTTCCCCAGAGCTCCATACCTGTGTTTGTCATTCCTCGCACACTTAACTGCTAAAGCAACACCACTCTAAGTAAACTCATCCAAAAACAACTATTAAATCACAGCTATTTCTTTTGTTACAGGCATCCGCACGGTAACGATCACCCTCCACCGTAGACAACTCTTTACGTGTTCGCTCTTTGCAGTTCACACGTCCGTCCTGTGCCAGTCCCTTGAGTACAAGGCCGATCTACTCCACTCGGCATTGAAATACTTCTGCTATTGGTCACATGGATATCACGACTAACGACGGACTATCCGAAACAACGCATCAGCGGGCGCCATCTTAGAATGCATAAATTATTCTATCTATCTAGATAGGGGCCGACCACACCAGTCATGGGCACCCTCTCTTTTCTCTATGTAGGCTGCATACAGCCTACATAGAGAAAATGGACACCAATTACAACACTGCCATTGGAGCATTTTGATTGGCTTAGGGGATGGAGGCTGTCTGTGGGTGGCTGCTTCCTGTTCAGGAGAGCAGCAGGAGCGGGAGTCGGGAACGGACAAGGTGCTGAGGAGGCGTGGGACCCGTAGGAATTTAAGTTTTATTTTATTTTAATCCTAATTAAACCCCTCCCGCCACCCCAAGAACACCCCCCCCCCACCGTGCCGGCAGTGACTGGATAGTTCTGCGGAGCAGATGTGTGTGCCAGCCGCTATACGTCACTTTGGTTTCGTAAGACTTTGAGAATAGCTATAGTGCTGTGGAGTAGACGTGCATGGCTTGCTAATCATTCCTGTATAGTGCAGTAAATTCACAAACCTTTATGAATGTAGCCAGGTATGTGGAGCAGGGGTGCCTGGCCTGATGCGTTATAGAACAGACTACTTCTGTGCTGAACAGTGCATTCACGAGGAGGCTGGTACGAGGCGTTCTTCATTGACAAGATTGAAACATTCACATAGATTTGATTGTCTGGTGCGGCTTCCACTGTTGGTGGCTTCGTTTCCCTGTTAGCGCAAGAGGCTGCCGGTGACTGCCGGCGCGGTTCTCCCTGTTGGCAGCTTTGTTTCCCTGTTGGCGTGGGAGGCTGCCGGCGCGATTTCCCTGTTAGCTGCTTCGTTTCCCTGTTGCAGCGAGGGACTGCCGGAGGCTGCGAGAGGCTGGTGGTGGTTGTGAGTGCCTCTTCGCAGCGGCAGGAGCCACGAAGGGCCTTTCAGCAGTGACAGGAGCCACGAAAACCGTTTTGCAGCGAGAGGCTGCCGGTGCCTCCTTTCCCTGTTGCCGCGAGGGGCCGCCAGAGGCTCCCGGAGGCTGCGAGAGGCCGCTAGAAGGCCATGGAAAGCCGTGAGTGCCTCTCCATAGCAGCAGGAGCGAAAGCCGTCCAGCAGCCGCGGCCTTCCCTCCGGTGGCAGGAGCCGCGAGTCAATTCCGGCAGCGGCAGGAGCCACCAAAACATTGTCTAAAGCGGCAGAAGCCGTGTGATCCTTCTGAGGTGGCAGGAACAGCGAAAGCCTTTCCCTACGGCGGCAGGAGCCGCGACCCAACTTCAGCAGCGACAGGAGCTGCGAAAACTCTGCCCTAAATCGTCTAAAGCCGCAATGCAACCTCAGCAGCGGCAGAAGCCGCAAGTTCATTTCTTCAGGAGTTTGCGAAGCTAGAGCCGGAGCAGAGAAGCACAGGACGCGGAGCTCAAAGTGGTCAGCCTGAATGGGGGCGCCACAGACGCCCAGCACTGCGCCCAGCCGAGAACTGAGACTGAGAACTGCTTGACAACAGGTGGCAGGTAGGTGGGCTAGCAAAGCAAAGCGCAAGTCAATTCTAAGCCAGGTGAGCCAGGCGAAGGGCGCTCCCATAGAATTCAGCTCAATCTGGCCCCCTGAAGCACCATTGCCACCAACTGTTACCCACTGTTGCCCACTGCTACCCACTGAAAGATCCTGTTGGACAGCCTTTCTCTACTGCCACGTGGTAGGACACTGAAGCACAGCGCAGCACAGCACAGCTAACCAAAGAAAGATCCTGTTGGTACTGGCAACAAGCAACCAGCGGCCATCGGCTAAAATGAACAGGCATCAACAACAATAACAATAAGTGCTCAGTAATAAAACAAACAACAACTAGCTCCCGACTCAGCCGCAGTCAACGACCCCCCTCTCAACTCCGGTGGCAGGAGCCGCGAGTCAATTCCGGCAGCGGCAGGAGCCACCAAAATATTGTCTAAAGCGGCAGAAGCCGCGTGATCCTTCTGAGGTGGCAGGAACAGCGAAAGCCTTTCCCTACGGCGGCAGGAGCCGCGACCCAACTTCAGCAGCGACAGGAGCTGCGAAAACTCTGCCCTAAATCGTCTAAAGCCGCAATTCAACCTCAGCAGCCTCAGAAGCCGCAAGTTAATTTCTTCAGGAGTTCGCGAAGCCAGAGCCGGAGCAGAGAAGCACAGGACGCGGAGCTCATAGTGGTCAGCCTGAACGGGTGCGCCACAGACGCCCAGCACTGCGCCCAGCCGAGAACTGAGACTGAGAACTGCTTGACAACAGGTGGCAGGTAGGTGGGCTAGCAAAGCAAAGCGCAAGTCAATTCTAAGCCAGGTGAGCCAGGCGAAGGGCGCTCCCATAGAATTCAGCTCAATCTGGCCCCCTGAAGCACCATTGCCACCAACTGTTACCCAATGTTGCCCACTGCTACCCACTGAAAGATCCTGTTGGACAGCCTTTCTCGACTGCCACGTGGTCGGACACTGAAGCACATCGCAGCACAGCACAGTTAACCAAAGAAAGATCCTGTTGGTACTGGCAACAGGCAACCAGCGGCCATCGGCTAAAATGAACAGGCAACAACAATAACAATAAGTGCTCAGTAATAAAACAAACAACAACTAGCTCCCGACTCAGCCTGCAGTCAACGACCCCCCTCTCAACTCCCAGACTTAGCTTCTGGCCCCCTGCACCCAGCAACCAGCGCACGGTGTAGCATTCTGCGAGGGGGAGAGAAGAAAAAGAAAAAGAGAAGGAAAAAGGGGGGCACAATGAGATCCGGGAAGTCAAGGGATCCACCGGCACCTTTGAATCCTACTAAAAGAGCCAGGAGAGCAAACAAGGGCAACAAGAAACTCAGTAAGGACCCCAAGAAGACCAGCGAAGACGACCTGAAGAAAGCGGAGATGGAAGAGGAAGGAGGAGGTGAAGCGCATTTGATCTCCTTGACCCCCCCTACCCCAAGGCCTCTCAAGCTCAAAACCTTTATCAAACCTCAAGGGGAGAGGGGAAGTAAGCGGCACAGTAGGCATAGCTGCGAGCACATTCACATCGAGCAAGCCTAGCTACCAACCGAAAATTTACACAAAGTTTTTATTCATCAAGGACGCCGGCGCTGTTCTCTGCTTGAACAGCCGGAATGCAAACAATCTGCCTTCCCCGCTGCAGCCCAGAACCTACTCACTGGAACAAAAACTACAGTCAGAGCCGATGATAGAGCTGACGAGAGGGCTGAAGAGAGAGCTTGCTGCAGAGGAGACAGACGACGAAGCTAGTGACGGGAGGGTTGGTGACGTCACATCGATAGAAGAGTGCAGAGAGGACCACAGGAGGGCGACTTCAACGAATATTAAAACATGGAATTTGGATTTGGACTTGGACCTGGACCCGATGCCAAAGACAAAGCCAATGTCAAACAAGAGTGCCCTGAACACCGGAACTGTAATAAACTGGAACATGAAGAGCATCCCAAAATCAACAACCATTGGAGTGGGAGTTCCCTTAGAGGATAGACAAGGCCCATCTGGAAACACAGAGGGAAACACAGAGGGACAAAAGGCACCCGAGGCACCTGTCGTACCCGAAGTACCTGAGACGCCCGAGACACCAGCATCAGTATCCAGCGTACCAAGTAATCTTAACACGCGGAACACGGGCCCCAAAATAATGGCAGGACAGGGGGCCCCCCGATCACAACAGGAACTTGTGTGTAAGAAAAAAACATTCTTAACACAAGACCTCAGGCAGGAGCAACTAGAGATCAATAAGGGAACGAGTGAGCCTACTGGACAGGGAGACAAAACAAAGGGACAGTCTCCAGATACCTCTACTGCAATGCAAACCACAGCACAGGATCGGCCCACACACAATACAAATGCCCAACAATCTGAGCATTCTGGTCTAATTCTAGATCCCTCCCGAAGCCTTCCTGCGGTCCTAGCTAACTCAGCCTTTGACTAATCGAAGGCCACGGACCCAGAATCCTATCCTCGTATCTCACTCAAGAGGAGTGGTAAGAATTGGTTGCTTCTGCATCAGCCGGCCTAGCTGAGAGGAAAAACAAAGCATGGCAGATAAACAACGAGGGAACCCTGACATCAATCCAGGGGGCCTCAATCCAAGTACAAGAAGCACAGTGGACAAGGGAAATCGAGAATACAATATTGCCAGAATCAAACAGTCATCAAAGAGACGGAGAACGTCAAATGCCATCAAATAGTAATACAACAGCATCAGGCGAATCCCTGCAAAAGGAGGAACTGCCGGAATATCGCCGTTCCTTAAAGCAGGGGAGAAAGCAGAGAAGGAAGGGCTGCAAGCAAAAGTTAAACATCTTCACAGCACCTAAGGGCATGAACAACAAAGCTAGGAATTTGTCACCGGAACCAATACCCGATATGTCAGCCCAAATGGGTTGTGAAACTGATAGGGATCAGGACTCGAGATCCACCTCGAATCAGGAAAAGTGGCATAGGATTCAAAGGAAAACCAATCGAAAAAGAAAAACGTCCACCAGGGTTATTCCAAAAAATGAAGCCGGACCCTCTCAGATGAGCAACGAAATAGCCACAACACCTAATGCCAGCGAAAGCTTGAATAAGAATGAGAGGCAAAACATCAAACTGAGCACCATCAGAAATAAAAAACTTGCCTCCAGCCCAGATAATGTGATAGAAACAGGCCACTCCTCAGGGGTCACAACAATAGCAAGTACTGCAGGTCAGGAGTTAACGCGAGAAGAGGAACCAAGGGCCCAGGATCGGAGAACGACAGCAGAGGAATCTATTAGGCTAGAGAATGCCCCAACAACCTCACAGAACAGTCTATGCACCAAAAAGAGACATCTAGGTAACCCCACAATCAGTCTCGTTCCGGAATATACATCTAGGGGCGCTTTTGACATCCTACATAGGGGGAACATACTACGCCTGCTGAACTCCATCAGTAGCCTAAAAAATATATCTACCAACGATCTGGAGTCAGTGGAATTCATAGTCTCGCCGGAACATCCAGGGGTAGAAGCCACAAAAACAGTAAGGGTCACAACAGAACTAGCTGAGAGAGTGCTCAAAGACCAAGCGAAGCTTAATAGCTGGGGCATAAAGTTCCGACCATTTGTAAAATCTAGATATCCAGACCCTCTGGCAACCGATTGCCAACAACGGAATGTATATAATCGGGACAACCTGGACTCTCAATCACTTTCCGTACTGCGAGGGGCTCGCAGCAATACCCCTGACAACTCAGATCAAAAAGAGCAAGGCATCAGAAGGCAATATGTTATGAAAGATGCGACCCACTTAGATTGGAGCTGGCTGTCCAGGACCATAAACAACAAATCGGAAAAACATTGACAAAGCAGGCCTGATGCCGGGAAAACCTCTAACACTCTCAAATTGTGCTCCTGGAATATTAATGGCCTAGGAGATAAGCTCACAGATATGGGACTAAACCTTTACATGCATGATTCGACCTTATTGCACTGCAAGAAACATGGACCGACTCACCACCAGAACTTCCTGGCTATAACCTGAAGTTCATCCCTCCTACACAGAGCGCAAAATTTGGTCACAAAAAGGGAGGCCTTGTCACATATAGTTCAATAAGAAGTATATTTGCAGTAGTGCCTCTGGCACACAAATTAGATCCACAAATGCAATGCAAGCACTACGAATCTCCATTTGGGAACAGGTTAAAAAAGAGGAGATAATTCTGATAAATCTTTACTTACACCCCCGAATAACAAAGCGAGGGGCCCAACAGCTGAAAGAAGAACTCAAAAAATTATTAACCATTGAGAAAACAAAGAGTCTGATCATCAGCGGCGACTTCAAGTTGAACATGCTCAACAATCCAGTCACAGAAATACCACAGATGAGGACCCATTCGCATGGGAATCAAGCCCTCAAGATAACACGTCCGGAGGCAGAAGCACAAAAATAGCACAGCGTCTTCTAGCGACACTAGAAGAACTGGGGCTCCGATCACTTAACGGAAGACTCCCAGGGGACCGCCCCCAAGCATCAACGTTCCACAGCACAATGACCAGTTCCACAATTGACTTCACCTTCCTCTCTAGTAACCTGTTCCAATCGCCAAGAGACTTTCACATCGGCTCACTAGATTTCAGTGATCACTTACCTCAAGAAGTCACGATAGAGGCCTTCACAATCCTAAACCCTTTACAAGCCAAGGGGCACAGTTCAGTCTATGCCGCAAATGATAGGCATATAAAATGCAGAACAGATGACTCTCAGCGTCTTCTGCTCCACGCTAAGAAAGCATTCAGCAAAGCTCAAAATGTAACAACAGACCTAATCGAGAGCTGGGAGGAGTTTGTAGAAACAATACGCAACAATATGGGAACAAAACAGGGAAACAACAGGTCCGAAGGAGCTGGTAAATCCGAGAAGCACATGAGGTACCATAACTTTAGAAACAATGCCCATCTAAAAAACCTAAAGACCCTCATCAGCCAAGCACTATGAAGTTTGAGGGCAGATCCTGCCGCCAAAGAAGAGCTGAGGCAGCTAAAGCGCGACCACAGGAGGCTGATCTGGCGACTTAAGCGAGAAGTAGATGGGTCTCTCCAGGCCAAACTCTTACACGATGCCAAAACTAGCAACAGTGCACAATTTTGGCAAATGATCAACAATCTGACCAAGGAGCGGAGTCAAGGCATTAACTCTTATGTCACAGAAGATGACTGGACAACCTTTCTTAGTACACATTTTAATGAAACTGACACAACTAGTCAAAGAATACTTAATCCCACAAAGGACACTGAGGGGCGATTAGTGCTGTGTTGCGAACACCATGAACTTCAGCAGCCAGATCAGGCAATCGTAATCACGAGTGCACTGATTAGCAAAAGAATCTCAAAGGGAAGGGGCGAGGGGGCGCCTGGACCAAATGGGATTCACCCTATACTGTTTATAGAGAGGTAGAGAGGTAGAGGTAGAGAGAGGTAGAGAGGTAGAGGTAGAGGTAGAGAGGTAGAGAGAGGTAGAGAGAGAGGTAGAGAGGTAGAGAGTAAAGAGTGAGTAGTAGAGAGTGAGTAGTAGAGAGTGAGTAATAGAGTCGAGAGTAAGTAGTAGAGAGTGAGTAGTAGAGAGTAGTAGAGTAGTAGAGAGAGAGTAGTAGAGAGTGAGTAGTAGAGAGTAGTAGAGAGTGAGTAGTAGTGAGTGAGCATTAGAGAGTAGTAGAGTTGGGTAGTAGAGAGTAGTTGAGAGTAGAGGTTAGTAGACAGTAGTAGAGTGAGTAGTAGAGAGTGAGTAGTAGAGAGTAGTAGAGAGAGTAGCAGAGAGTAGTAGAGAGTAGAGAGTAAGTAGTAGAGAGTAGTAGTGAGTAGTAGAGAGTGAGTAGTAGAGAGAAGTAGAGTGGGTAGTAGTGAGTGAGTAGTGGAGAGAAGTAGAGAGTGAGTAGTAGTGAGTGAGCAGTAGAGAGTAGTAGAGTTGAGTAGCAAAGAGTGAGTAGTAGAGAGTAGAGAGTAGTAGAGAGTGAGTAGTATAGAGTGAGTAGTAGAGAGCGAGTAGTAGAGTAGTAGAGAGTAGTACAGAGTGAGTAGTAGTGAGTGAGTAGTAGAGAATGAGCAGTAGAGAGTGAGTAGTAGTGAATGAGCAGTAGAGAGTAGTAGAGTTGAGTAGTAGAGAGTGATTAGTAGAGAGTAGTAGAGAGTGAGTAGTAGAGAGTAGAGATTAGTAGAGAGTAGTACCAAGTGAGTAGTAGAGAGTGAGTAGTAGAGAGAGAGTAGTAGAGAGAGAGTAGTAGAGAGTAGTAGAGTAGTGGAGAGTAGAGAGTAGTAGAGAGTGAGTAGTAGAGAGTTAGTAGTAGCGAGTAGTACAAAGAGAGTAGTAGAGAGAGAGTAGTAGAGAGTGAGTAGTAGAGAGTGAGATCTGTAAAGTAGTGCACCATCAATAAACAAAACCAGCATTGGCTAAGCCAATATTTCTGGCCTTGACAAGACTGATTTAAATTTTTTTTTTCTATTTTGAAAATATATGCAATCAACATTAAAAGTGTAAAATTAAATTTAAAAAACGTAACAATGCCACTACCTAAATTTGCCATGCACATACGTATAAAAAAAAAAGTAAAAATAAAAAAAGACCTTGTTCAAAAATAAACGAAACAAAAAATTTACATAAAAGTAGAGATTGGCTAGCAGCCTTGCACTGACGTGGTCTCCTTTCTAAGTGGACGTGTACGCATGAAATGAGAAAATCCAGTCACTCAGTGTAATGAGCCACTGGATGAAGTGGCCTGACCCATTGCCACATGCTATATACTGCAATGGTGAGAAGAAACATGTGAAAGACACTTTACTTTTACCACTAACTTTATTGCATTTTATCAGTAAAGCATACAGTATTACTTAAGAAAGCAGTCAAATACAAAACATATATAATGGTGTACAAGCTGCTACATGTTACCTCGGTAGGTATAACAGCATACAGAGCGACCATACCAAAGATGAACATGTCAATGTCACTTAGGCCAATAACTGGTGGGGGGGTGTGTATATATTATATATAAAATTATTAGGAACGTTTTGAAAAACATGAGGCTAGCAAAACAGCTGAAGTGGCCAGACCTAAAAATCGAGGTAGGAAAAGAACGCACCCTAAAAGACGAACAAGGCCAGGTTTTCCCATTGATATTAACCTTCAATGCTACACAAGCTCAGCAAAATCAACTACCTTCCAAATAAAAAATGTAGGACACTGCAAGTAAAGAGACGACTAATCCAGACTGATTCATTTACGTTCAGTGAAACGAAAAACATGGAGCCGGTCCTACCGTCTCGTAAAGAAACGTACACTGGGAGCCACCCCTCCATGTAGGAGTGCCGGACCACTCCAGGTCAGCAGACACAGGGTCCAGTCCTGGGATTTCATCCCCTACCTCCAAGCACTTGGGAACAGTAGGCCAGCCCTGCTCCCACTGAACCAATCAGACGAACGCACATGAATCCGGCTCGGGGAGCAGTGGTAGCTTATTAATAAGATATATGAACAGAGAGGACATGAAGAAGTCTCTGTGAATATGGCCGGGAAGCAAACACGCACTGATGAGAAACATGACACATTTAAAATACCTCGGACATGGGACTGGACAAATTCTCCTGGATGGCAAACATCTCTGCAGCTAGCAGTCAGTCTTAAGGAATCCACCACGCCAGTCACATGAAGCAGGGGGGGGAGAACGCACGTGAAGTCAGCAGTGGTGTGGATTAAGAGCAGAGCAGTTACACTGACTGGCTAAAAAAGAAGTCTTTCATTTCAGTAAGTAGCACCGCGTGTTTAATATGGATAGCCTGTTCTTTAGCCGTGAGGTTCGTTCAAAATGGAGAACGATCCCGCTACCAGACTTCACGGATGCGGATGTGGAGAATTATTACATTAAAAACATACAATGCAGGAGGCAGACATTAAACGAGGATTAATGCCAGGAAACAGTGGAAGGTAAAGGTTTAAACGGAAATTCACAGACGTGAGTCAAAATGGGAGATCTTTACTTTACACGAAGAACAATTACTCAGTGGCATTTTGAGTACACAAAATCTAACGCCAAGAGGGCGTAGGGTATGAATGGGGGTGAAAAATGTCTTTGTGAGACATACGTAACGTAGTGGGAGGATGCTGAACAGAACCATTTGCAAACAAGCGCTCGCCATTGCCCTGTACACCCCGTGACCCCGTGCGCCTCTGAGCCCCGTGCCTGTTGTAAAGACATTTCTTATCTGCTTGTTAAATAAACAAGCAGATAAGAAAAGTCTTCACGGCACACGTAAAGCAGGCGACCGTGTCCAGAGGGGATGGACAAAAAAGCCAAAAGGAGGCACCCTGGACACCTTATTTCCAATGGCGGCGCACCATTTAACATAAACGGTGACGCAAGCCAATGGGAATAAGGGGCGGGGCTTGAAGCCCTTTTCTAAAACTGACTTGTTAACTATAAGTCTCGAGGCGAGGAGCACATGCGCGCTCCAACGCCAGCCGAGACCTAAAAAGGTGGTCAACAAGATAGTCCAAAAAGAATCATTGCTGCAGGACAAAGCCGCCTTGATAGAGCGTGCTCATGGCTGGCTTACAGTTCAATTGTATATCAAGCCCTCGCCCCAAGCATACCTACACACAGGCTTTTCCAAAAAAACAAAAAAGAAGTTCCTGAAATTTCGCCTAGGGTTATTGCCGTCTGCGAACCACCTACCCCTGTGGTTATGCCCTCAGCTACCAACAAAATGCCGTCTTTGCGGGGACGGCAAAGAAAACACCGTATATCTCATTGCCATCTGCAGCACACTAATATAAGAACGCCGCTCCCTCTTGAGACCGCTTCTTAATAACCGCAGGATACGGACCTGCAGGCAAGCTGTGCTGGCTTGCTTCCAAGGCGACGACATCCAACTGAGCTGCCGAATGGTAAAATTCCTTGGAGCGGCGGAAATCCGCTTTAAAATCCTGAAAGATAGCCAAAAATCTGGTAGCAACGCGAAGGACGAGAGTAACAATTCACTCTAATCCTCAAAGAGAAAGCACCAGCTTGCACTAGCAAAGAAACAGGTAGCACAATGTCGGCAAGAGGTGCGTCGAATGCTCCTAAGCGACCACAAACCAACTTTATGAGAGTGTGGCCCCGGCAGGGAAACTGACAGGCACCAACGTATACTGCTTTAACCATCAGGAAAGACAATAGTAGCACCCCCACCGAGAGAGTGGAACAAACTAGCAGCTCACTTATGATGCCAGCGGGCAGGGGCCAACTGATGGGCCATGCAGATTCCACCAAATTCCATCTGCTGAGAATGCCCAGGAACACCGCACCGCACTTAATCACATCAGCCCCTTGAGTATCGAGATTCAAAGCGTGCTTGCACTAGAGAGAGAGAGAGAGAGAGAGAGAGAGAGAGATAAAACAATGTTTATTTAGACCATAGTCTTTAAACAATACATAAAACATGATTAGGATCCGCATAGTGATAACATTATTAGTTCCATAAGGAATAAATAAGCAATTTCACCTACAGAGGAGCAAATATAACTCCCTGAAACAATCATAGTTCAGTTAGCACAATTAACGAAAACCTAAATCCATAAAATTCACATTAATGGAAGAACACTAAAAACATTTAAAATCAATGCCCTTCCTTTAATTTCTCCATTAATGGAAGAACACTAAAAGCATTTAAAATTAATGCCCCTCTTTTAATTTAGTGCTTGCACTAAGTTCTAGCCTGTTCCAACCAATGATTGCTCCTATACAGCTCTAGCACCGCTCCAGACATTTGGACGAATAACATGCTGCATCTTCCGGACCAATTCAATCAGAAGGGCCGCAATCAAGGCCCTTGAATTTTACCCAAATTTCATGCCGCCACCATCCGAGCCTTGATTTTCACTCAGGGGAGCACAGTGCTGAAATCAATCAGCCATGTGAACTATACTGAATAACACTAACCACATCATAGGGATATCCTGAACTGTCAACTTGACTGTAGGAAGGTGGAATCTGCCCCCACTTTTTTTCTGGTGTTTTGATGGTTTTTGACTAGTCTGGCTGGTATCCTGCTATCCAGGACCCCAGCCTATCTGCTTACTCCCTTAAACGACATGGTGTGCATATTAGGTGCACTAGTGATTGGTTACTGTGGTGCCTTATGAGTCCCTAGTATATGGTACCTTAGGTACCAAGGGCATAGGTACTTCACAGGCCTACCAGGGGCTGAAGCATATATTAATCCACCCCTGTGAAGCAGACTAAATCTGACACCACAGGCCTGCTACTGCAGACTGGGTGAGGTGGTGCTAGCACTCCTCACTGTGATATAGATTCACTATATCTCTCCCTGCACACACATTTAAACCTATCAGTCACCCCTAAGGCAGGCCCTATCAATCCCGAGGGCAGGGTGTTTGGTTTCCATGTGAGGGGGTGCCTCTGCCTGAGCAGGGCCCCACTGCAGTTCTCAGAGTCTATTCTCTGGGGCTGTTTGTGAATGCGGTTAAACCATATACTCTTAAGTGCATTGTAGGAAGGTGGATATCTGACTATGGTTACCCCCAACTTTTTGCCTAGTGTCTAGCTGGTTTTTCGACTTAGTTGGCCTGAGATCCTGCCATTCAGGGTCTCAGGCTGTCTGCTCTCTCTTTAAAATGGACTCCATGTACCCTAGGTACATAACCAATTGGTAAGGATCACCTTATTGGACCCTGTACAGTGTACCCTAGGTACCCAGGGCATAGGTGTACCCTAGGCCTCCTAGGGGCTGCAGCATGTATTATGCCACCCCTGGTCTGGCCTTCCAATCAGACACAACTGGCTGATCACTCAGCTGGGGCAAGGTCGTGTAATCACCCCTTGCTTAGATATAGTATGCCTATATCTACCCTTATATATAGACACATGTGTACCTATCAGTTACTCCTATGGCAGGCCTTAACAATCCTGGAGGCAGAGTGCTTGGTAACATGTGAGATGGTGCTCTAGCATGAGCTGAGCCTGTCTGCAGCTTTCGGAACCATGTCCTTATAGCTGTTCTATGATATAGCCTACCATATACTCTTAAAGTGCCTTATAATCTTAAACGGTTATGGTAACTATGGTTTGGCTTTATCAAAACATGTCGTGTAAGGTGTCTAACACTTTGGAATAATACCCCCATACCATTTCTGGTGATGAGGATATTATTCCTCCCTTCTAGAGGGAGAGACATGTTAAAATCCTACTTTGCTGTTTAACTCTAACCAAAGCCTCAGCATCACAAAATGGATGCTGCTGCCACAGACACGAGTCTGACCCCCTGCTGCTGGGAGTGATCCTGGCAAGGGAGGCTTGGACAATAGGTTTCCTGCTTGGGGAGGTGCTAGCACCTCCCCAGACAGACTTTAGTGTATTGGGGCAGGGAGGGCTGAAAGGAATGAGACATGCCTGGGGCACACAAGGTGTCCCATGCATAGTCCAGTTCAAACCGGTGCTGGGGCACTCCAGCCCCAGTCCTGGCGCGAAACTGGACAAAGGGAAGGGGGTGTAACCACCCCCCTCCCAGGTCCCACCCATAAGGCGTGACCTAGCAGGTATCCCAGCCCCCCAGATTAGTATAAGAGTGGGAGTTGGGCCTCAAGACTTTAGATTATCCTGAACCTGCAAACTTGAACAGAAACTCTGGACCTTCGACATTCGACGAAAGAAGAAGACTGAAGAATCTCCCTTGTGGCCAAGGAGTGGCTACCCTGTGCAAACAGGCACCATCAAGAGACTACCCTTTGCTTTGCCCAAGTTCTACGAGGAACCAACTGCAGAGCCCGACCAGAGCCTTGACTTCCAGACTTCTCCGACCCTGATCCACATCCACAGCAGAGCTGAGATCCGTGGAGGCGACGAGCGACGTGGGACCGGCTACCTGGGAAAAGTGGCTAGTATCTTCAAGCGCAGCTTCTGAGGCACCCTCAAAGTTGTGCACCGGGGATTGAGAAGCCCCACCCCCAAGCACCATCTGCACCGAAGATCAGCCCCCCACACTCCACGAGTTCTGCGTGGGGCCCTTCAGCATTTTCCTGCTTGCCGCGTCTGTCCGGTTGCTTGCCCGCTGGCTAGTGGCCTTTGTGACGACGCACCCTGAAATCTTCATCGCTGGTTTGGCTCCTCCAGACTGGCTCCTGCTCCTTTGAAAAAGAGAAGCATCCCAGACCTTCCTGGTCTGCACCAGAAGCAAGTCCTCCGTTCTGCGTGGGTTCCGCTTGCCAAGGCTTGGTGAGTCCTAGTCCAACTTCGACACCGCCGACAGCAAGAGCCTTCGTGGGACAGCTCGCCTCCTGGTCCTGGTTGTCCTCGACGCTTCCTGGTCCTCCTGGCTGCAGCGACAAGCTTCACCTTCACCTGCAATCTTCACGACATCGCCTGGTTCCTTCCTGGTTCCACGTGGTCACTGACTAGTGACCTTGACTCTGTCCCTTCTGCTTGCAGGTCTCCTCTCTTCTTGATCCCAGCCTTGGGATCCACCGGACACTCTTCACTGACTGCCTGTCAGCATCTTTCTTCAGGCATCCATAGGAGTCGACGACGAAAACCGACGCAACTTCACCCCTATGCACCCGCAGCCTGTGGGCTAGGTAACTTGGGTACTCCGGTGCTCATCAGGATAGTGACTATCCTAGTGTCTAGTTTTCCAGTCTCGACTTCCTAGCTACTCTGGAAGTGTCCTAAATCTATCGATTTCTAAACTGTACTATTGCTATTGACTTTTACGCATTACGCGTGAGTGTTTCCACTCTGCACCTGAATCCCGTGGGCCTCCCACTTCCTAACCTTTGGTAGTATAGTGTAGCCCCAGCGATTCCCTAGGCCTAGGCCTATCCTATTTCCGTGACAGTGGTCCTTATACCACTTACTTAGTATATGGTTTGCGTGGCCCCTAGGGCCTAACTGTATTACTTACCTGTGTGACTTAATGTATACTTAAATAAGACTGTGTTGTACTTACCTCTAATCTCATAAAGAGTGCTGAGGGTTTGACTAGAATAAATACACTTTATTTTATATATATATCTGTTGTGGTGTCCTTTCATTTGGTATTCAAGGGATTATATATGGTATCACAGCTGGCTTCACATGCCATTCAGAGTTTAGCCTAAGACTGCTCTTGTCCATGCTACCACTAGGATAGCTGGTCTATATGGTTGACTTTACAACCAATCACCATAAGGGTATTTGGACTGATATAAGGTGTACACTAGAACTAGTGACATCATACATCAGGCCAACTTCTCACATTGGTGAGCAGCGGTTGGGATCTGAGCTTGCTGTTGTAATACCATTGTAATCTTGAGATACTAAATTGAAAGATCACACAGATATTGTCTAGGTACATATAACATAGATTATAATACTTAAGTCCTACTGGACTTAGTAGTTGTAGGTTGAAGGGAGTAACACACCCTGACTACAACTACTAGAGAGGTTTAGTAGATACAACTAGTGTAGGTAGGTGCACACACCACACCCTCACTAGAATCATGTCCCTGAATGGAGATCACACTGATGCTCCCTCAGGAGAGGAGAATCCTAGACAGGTTCCCTCTAGATATGATGCATTCACTTTCCAGGAGATGAGACAACTGTGTACCTCCAGGGGATTAAAACAGGGTTCCAACCCTACCCTTAGACAGCTAGTGGAGCTTCTGGAGGCCTATGATGCTGAAAGAGCTGCCAAGTATGGTGCCATAGCTGTAGATAAGGGTCTACCCACCACAGAGGAGTCAGATGGGACTTCAGATGAAGAGGTAGACAGCCAGGGGCAAGTAGGAAGACTTAGCCAGGCTAACCTAAGCTTACATGGGAGTTTGCATGGGGTCCCCCCATACAGACCCCCAAGTGGGCTTAACCAGAGAAGCAGGAGGGACAGATCCCCTTCAAGGGAATCCATCCACTCCCATGTCTCTAGCATCTCTAGTGCTTCCTCTCACAGGGGATTGACTTTCCCTGAGAGAAAGGAGCATGAAGCCAGAATGAGGGAAGCTAATCTGAGGATTCAGAGGGAAGAACTTGCCCTTGCCAAGGAGAAGCTTGCTCTGGCTAGAGAGCAAAAATTGTGTGGGTTAGAACCCACTGGTGGCAGCAACATTCCTAGAGATAGGGATAGGTCTTATGACCATAGAAACCTAAGCAAGATAGTCCCCCCATATCAGAATGGGGATGACATCCACAAGTGGATGACTGCTTTGGAGAGGGCCTGCAAAGTACAGCAGGTACCCCAGAGTCAGTGGGCAGCTATCTTGTGGCTCTCCTTTTCTGACAAAGGTAGAGACAAGCTCCTCACAGTCAGTGATGAGGATGCTAACAATTACAAAGTCCTGAAGAGTGCTGTGATAGATGGGTTTGGCTTAACCACTGAGCAATATAGGTTGTTGTTCAGAGACACCCAGAAGACACAGACACAGGACTGGTCTGATTTTGTGGATTGTGCCACTAAGGCTTTGGAAGGTTGGTTAACTGGCAGCAAGGTGCAGGACTATACAGGATTGTACAACTTGATTATGAGGGAGCAGATCCTTAGTAATTGTCAGAACCAGCTTCTCCATCAACACCTGGTAGACTCAGATTTGACCTCTCCCCAAGAATTGGGAAAGAGGGCAGATAAATGGGTCAGGACCAGGATTAGGCCTAAAAATCAGGGTGGTGACCAAAAGAAAGATACCACCAAGCCTCAAGAGAAGGGTGGGGATAAAACAAAAGAGAAATCTTCCTCAGGGCCCCAAAACTCCACACAGGGTGGTGGGTCCCAAGCTCCCTCCTCTACCACAGTTAAAAAGCCTTACTGCCATGAGTGTAAAGCTCCTGGGCATTGGAAAACTGACAGCAGTTGCCCAAAGGCTAAAAACAAAACTGTTCCTCCAACTACTCCTGTCACACCACCTATTACTGTCAGCAGTAATCCCCCAGGTGGTGGGAGTGCCCCCAAACATTTGGTTGGGTTTTCTTGGGGAACACAGGGGGACCCTGGCTTAGCCAATTCCCCTACAGCAGCTACTCTTGTCTGTGATGGTGGCATGGGGTTTGCCAACTTCACTGCCTGTCCCAACACTTTGGGTAGGTACAGACAGGAGCCCAACATCAATGGTAGAAAAGCTGAGGCCTACAGAGACACTGGAGCTAGCATCACTATGGTGGCCCATAGGCTAGTTCCCTCTGAGCAGCTTTTGCCTGGTTTCTCATACCAGGTAACTAACATTGATGGCAAACAGAACAGTCATCCCATGGCAGAGGTATGTCTCAGCTGGGGAGGGGTCACTGGCCCTAAAAGGGTGGCAGTGTCTCCAACCTTGCCTGTGGACTGCTTACTGGGGAATGACTTAGAACTCTCAGCTTGGGCTGAAGTTGAACAAGACACCCATTCTAAAATGGTAGGCCTTTCACAAAAGGGTAGTGGGGTTGTGCCAGCCACAACCCCTGTCCAAGTAGATTTCCTCCCTGAAAAGGTTGGAAGGGCAGTGGTAGCCACAGCCCAGGCAAAGACAGACTTCCCTGTAGAGACTGGCAGAGCTGTGACAGTCACAGCTCAAACCTGAAAAGGTTGGCAAGGCTGTAATGGTCTCAGCCCATACTCAGACTGACATAGGCGTAGTGAAGCCTGAAACTATGGATCACTCCACACAAACAGAGAGTAGTGGGGGAGGAAGAAAAGTCTCCCTCTCCCCAGACATTAGGAAAAGGTCAGCCTCCTCAGGGATCTGACCTCACCCCTTGTGAAGGAACTGCCCCAGAGGTAGCCAGGCCTGGCCTGGCAGAACCTCTGATGTCAGTGGCCCCTTCCAAGGTGGGACCCAGTCTGGTGCAGGTAGCCTGCCTCTCTCTACCCTGCCTCAGTCAGCCCAGGGCTGCAGAGGTCAGGGAGGCCAGTGGACCCCAAGAGGGCCCCTGTCCACAAGAACCCCCCCATCAAAAGAATGAGGATTGCCTGGCTAGTAGCCCTAGCCAGGCGATGGGTAAAAACATTCCTGAGGGATCCCCTTTACAGGTAGTTAGGGACCTCCCCCAGAGGGATTCTGTTGGGCACAGGCAAACCTGGGACCTTAGGGCCCCAAACCTGACCTGTCCCTCCAGTAAGCCCACAAAAGGGACCCAGCCTCCAGCTTTAGGTAGCCAGAGGCTGACCCTGAGAGCACAGTGCAACTCAGTGAAAGAAAGAAAGGCATCCATGGTGGAGGATGATTGGAGGAAGCTGAGGCCTCACTTTGAGGACACTCACTTCAGTACTCCATCTCAACACCAGCCTTTTACTTTGCAAAGACACCCCAAAGGTAGAGATTCCCTATGGTGGAGACCCTATGATACCTTTAGGATGAGGGATTGCTTAGTGGACCATGAGACAGGGGGTAACCATGCCAGTGCTGGTTCTTCCTTATATGGCCACTTAGGCAATAGAGGCTTACCTTGTCAAGGCCAGCCTTATCTCCTTTCGTTTGGGGGGGGGGGGGTTGTGTAGGAAGGTGGATATCTGACTATGGTTACCCCCAACTTTTTGCCTAGTGTCTAGCTGGTTTTTCGACTTAGTTGGCCTGAGATCCTGCCATTCAGGGTCTCAGGCTGTCTGCTCTCTCTTTAAAATGGACTCCATGTACCCTAGGTACATAACCAATTGGTAAGGATCACCTTATTGGACCCTGTACAGTGTACCCTAGGTACCCAGGGCATAGGTGTACCCTAGGCCTCCCAGGGGCTGCAGCATGTATTATGCCACCCCTGGTCTGGCCTTCCAATCAGACACAACTGGCTGATCACTCAGCTGGGGCAAGGTCGTGTAATCACCCCTTGCTTAGATATAGTATGCCTATATCTACCCTTATATATAGACACATGTGTACCTATCAGTCACTCCTATGGCAGGCCTTAACAATCCTGGAGGCAGAGTGCTTGGTAACATGTGAGATGGTGCTCTAGCATGAGCTGAGCCTGTCTGCAGCTTTCGGAACCATGTCCTTATAGCTGTTCTATGATATAGCCTACCATATACTCTTAAAGTGCCTTATAATCTTAAACGGTTATGGTAACTATGGTTTGGCTTTATCAAAACATGTCGTGTAAGGTGTCTAACACTTTGGAATAATACCCCCATACCATTTCTGGTGATGAGGATATTATTCCTCCCTTCTAGAGGGAGAGACATGTTAAAATCCTACTTTGCTGTTTAACTCTAACCAAAGCCTCAGCATCACAAAATGGATGCTGCTGCCACAGACACGAGTCTGACCCCCTGCTGCTGGGAGTGATCCTGGCAAGGGAGGCTTGCACAATAGGTTCCCTGCTTGGGGAGGTGCTAGCACCTCCCCAGACAGACTTTAGTGTATTGGGGCAGGGAGGGCTGAAAGGAATGAGACATGCCTGGGGCACACAAGGTGTCCCATGCATAGTCCAGTTCAAACCGGTGCTGGGGCACTCCAGCCCCAGTCCTGGCGCGAAACTGGACAAAGGGAAGGGGGTGTAACCACCCCCCTCCCAGGTCCCACCCATAAGGCGTGACCTAGCAGGTATCCCAGCCCCCCAGATTAGTATAAGAGTGGGAGTTGGGCCTCAAGACTTTAGATTATCCTGAACCTGCAAACTTGAACAGAAACTCTGGACCTTCGACATTCGACGAAAGAAGAAGACTGAAGAATCTCCCTTGTGGCCAAGGAGTGGCTACCCTGTGCAAACAGGCACCATCAAGAGACTACCCTTTGCTTTGCCCAAGTTCTACGAGGAACCGACTGCAGAGCCCGACCAGAGCCTTGACTTCCAGACTTCTCCGACCCTGATCCACATCCACAGCAGAGCTGAGATCCGTGGAGGCGACGAGCGACGTGGGACCGGCTACCTGGGAAAAGTGGCTAGTATCTTCAAGCGCAGCTTCTGAGGCACCCTCAAAGTTGTGCACCGGGGATTGAGAAGCCCCACCCCCAAGCACCATCTGCACCGAAGATCAGCCCCCCACACTCCACGAGTTCTGCATGGGGCCCTTCAGCATTTTCCTGCTTGCCGCGTCTGTCCGGTTGCTTGACCGCTGGCTAGTGGCCTTTGTGACGACGCACCCTGAAATCTTCATCGCTAGTTTGGCTCCTCCAGACTGGCTCCTGCTCCTTTGAAAAAGAGAAGCATCCCAGACCTTCCTGGTCTGCACCAGAAGCAAGTCCTCCGTTCTGCGTGGGTTCCGCTTGCCAAGGCTTGGTGAGTCCTAGTCCAACTTCGACGCCGCCGACAGCAAGAGCCTTCGTGGGACAGCTCGCCTCCTGGTCCTGGTCGTCCTCGACGCTTCCTGGTCCTCCTGGCTGCAGCGACAAGCTTCACCTTCACCTGCAATCTTCACGACATCGCCTGGTTCCTTCCTGGTTCCACGTGATCACTGGCTAGTGACCTTGACTCTGTCCCTTCTGCTTGCAGGTCTCCTCTCTTCTTGATCCCAGCCTTGGGATCCACCGGACACTCTTCACTGACTGCCTGTCAGCATCTTTCTTCAGGCATCCATAGGAGTCGACGACGAAAACCGACGCAACTTCACCCCTATGCACCCGCAGCCTGTGGGCTAGGTAACTTGGGTACTCCGGTGCTCATCAGGATAGTGACTATCCTAGTGTCTAGTTTTCCAGTCTCGACTTCCTAGCTACTCTGGAAGTGTCCTAAGTCTATCGATTTCTAAACTGTACTATTGCTATTGACTTTTACGCATTACGCGTGAGTGTTTCCACTCTGCACCTGAATCCCGTGGGCCTCCCACTTCCTAACCTTTGGTAGTATAGTGTAGCCCCAGCGATTCCCTAGGCCTAGGCCTATCCTATTTCCGTGACAGTGGTCCTTATACCACTTACTTAGTATATGGTTTGCGTGGCCCCTAGGGCCTAACTGTATTACTTACCTGTGTGACTTAATGTATACTTAAATAAGACTGTGTTGTACTTACCTCTAATCTCATAAAGAGTGCTGAGGGTTTGACTAGAATAAATACACTTTATTTTATATATATATCTGTTGTGGTGTCCTTTCATTTGGTATTCAAGGGATTATATATGGTATCACAGCTGGCTTCACATGCCATTCAGAGTTTAGCCTAAGACTGCTCTTGTCCATGCTACCACTAGGATAGCTGGTCTATAAGGTTGACTTTACAACCAATCACCATAAGGGTATTTGGACTGATATAAGGTGTACACTAGAACTAGTGACATCATACATCAGGCCAACTTCTCACATTGGTGAGCAGCGGTTGGGATCTGAGCTTGCTGTTGTAATACCATTGTAATCTTGAGATACTAAATTGAAAGATCACACAGATATTGTCTAGGTACATATAACATAGATTATAATACTTAAGTCCTACTGGACTTAGTAGTTGTAGGTTGAAGGGAGTAACACACCCTGACTACAACTACTAGAGAGGTTTAGTAGATACAACTAGTGTAGGTAGGTGCACACACCACACCCTCACTAGAATCATGTCCCTGAATGGAGATCACACTGATGCTCCCTCAGGAGAGGAGAATCCTAGACAGGTTCCCTCTAGATATGATGCATTCACTTTCCAGGAGATGAGACAACTGTGTACCTCCAGGGGATTAAAACAGGGTTCCAACCCTACCCTTAGACAGCTAGTGGAGCTTCTGGAGGCCTATGATGCTGAAAGAGCTGCCAAGTATGGTGCCATAGCTGTAGATAAGGGTCTACCCACCACAGAGGAGTCAGATGGGACTTCAGATGAAGAGGTAGACAGCCAGAGCCAAATAGGAAGACTTAGCCAGGCTAACCTAAGCTTACATGGGAGTTTGCATGGGGTCCCCCCATACAGACCCCCAAGTGGGCTTAACCAGAGAAGCAGGAGGGACAGATCCCCTTCAAGGGAATCCATCCACTCCCATGTCTCTAGCATCTCTAGTGCTTCCTCTCACAGGGGATTGACTTTCCCTGAGAGAAAGGAGCATGAAGCCAGAATGAGGGAAGCTAATCTGAGGATTCAGAGGGAAGAACTTGCCCTTGCCAAGGAGAAGCTTGCTCTGGCTAGAGAGCAAAAATTGTGTGGGTCAGAACCCACTGGTGGCAGCAACATTCCTAGAGATAGGGATAGGTCTTATGACCATAGAAACCTAAGCAAGATAGTCCCCCCATATCAGAATGGGGATGACATCCACAAGTGGATGACTGCTTTGGAGAGGGCCTGCAAAGTACAGCAGGTACCCCAGAGTCAGTGGGCAGCTATCTTGTGGCTCTCCTTTTCTGACAAAGGTAGAGACAAGCTCCTCACAGTCAGTGATGAGGATGCTAACAATTACAAAGTCCTGAAGAGTGCTCTGATAGATGGGTTTGGCTTAACCACTGAGCAATATAGGTTGTTGTTCAGAGACACCCAGAAGACACAGACACAGGACTGGTCTGATTTTGTGGATTGTGCCACTAAGGCTTTGGAAGGTTGGTTAACTGGCATGAAGGTGCAGGACTATACAGGATTGTACAACTTGATTATGAGGGAGCAGATCCTTAGTAATTGTCAGAACCAGCTTCTCCATCAACACCTGGTAGACTCAGATTTTACCTCTCCCCAAGAATTGGGAAAGAGGGCAGATAAATGGGTCAGGACCAGGATTAGGCCTAACAATCAGGGTGGTGACCAAAAGAAAGATACCACCAAGCCTCAAGAGAAGGGTGGGGATAAAACAAAAGAGAAATCTTCCTCAGGGCCCCAAAACTCCACACAGGGTGGTGGGTCCCAAGCTCCCTCCTCTACCACAGTTAAAAAGCCTTACTGCCATGAGTGTAAAGCTCCTGGGCATTGGAAAACTGACAGCAGTTGCCCAAAGGCTAAAAACAAAACTGTTCCTCCAACTACTCCTGTCACACCACCTATTACTGTCAGCAGTAATCCCCCAGGTGGTGGGAGTGCCCCCAAAAATTTGGTTGGGTTTTCTTGGGGAACACAGGGGGGCCCTGGCTTAGCCAATTCCCCTACAGCAGCTACTCTTGTCTGTGATGGTGGCATGGGGTTTGATAACTTCACTGCCTGTCCCAACACTTTGGGTAGGTACAGACAGGAGCCCTACATCAATGGTAGAAAAGCTGAGGCCTACAGAGACACTGGAGCTAGCATAACTATGGTGGCCCATAGGCTAGTTCCCTCTGAGCAGCTGTTGCCTGGTTTCTCATACCAGGTAACTAACATTGATGGCAAACAGAACAGTCATCCCATGGCAGAGGTATGTCTCAGCTGGGGAGGGGTCACTGGCCCTAAAAGGGTGGCAGTGTCTCCAACCTTGCCTGTGGACTGCTTACTGGGGAATGACTTAGAACTCTCAGCTTGGGCTGAAGTTGAACAAGACACCCATTCTAAAATGGTAGGCCTTTCACAAAAGGGTAGTGGGGTTGTGCCAGCCACAACCCCTGTCCAAGTAGATTTCCTCCCTGAAAAGGTTGGAAGGGCAGTGGTAGCCACAGCCCAGGCAAAGACAGACTTCCCTGTAGAGACTGGCAGAGCTGTGACAGTCACAGCTCAAACCCAAACTGAGTGCCTCCCTGAAAAGGTTGGCAAGGCTGTAATGGTCTCAGCCCATACTCAGACTGACATAGGCGTAGTGAAGCCTGAAACTATGGATCACTCCACACAAACAGAGAGTAGTGGGGAGGAAGAAAAGTCTCCCTCTCCCCAGACATTAGGAAAAGGTCAGCCTCCTCAGGGATCTGACCTCACCCCTTGTGAAGGAACTGCCCCAGAGGTAGCCAGGCCTGGCCTGGCAGAACCTCTGATGTCAGTGGCCCCTTCCAAGGTGGGACCCAGTCTGGTGCAGGTAGCCTGCCTCTCTCTACCCTGCCTCAGTCAGCCCAGGGCTGCAGAGGTCAGGGAGGCCAGTGGACCCCAAGAGGGCCCCTGTCCACAAGAACCCCCCCATCAAAAGAATGAGGATTGCCTGGCTAGTAGCCCTAGCCAGGTGATGGGTAAAAACATTCCTGAGGGATCCCCTTTATAGGTAGTTAGGGACCTCCCCCAGAGGGATTCTGTTGGGCACAGGCAAACCTGGGACCTTAGGGCCCCAAACCTGACCTGTCCCTCCAGTAAGCCCACAAAAGGGACCCAGCCTCCAGCTTTAGGTAGCCAGAGGCTGACCCTGAGAGCACAGTGCAACTCAGTGAAAGAAAGAAAGGCATCCATGGTGGAGGATGATTGGAGGAAGCTGAGGCCTCACTTTAAGGACACTCACTTCAGTTCTCCATCTCAACACCAGCCTTTTACTTTGCAAAGACACCCCAAAGGTAGAGATTCCCTATGGTGGAGACCCTATGATACCTTTAGGATGAGGGATTGCTTAGTGGACCATGAGACAGGGGGTAACCATGCCAGTGCTGGTTCTTCCTTATATGGCCACTTAGGCAATAGAGGCTTACCTTGTCAAGGCCAGCCTTATCTCCTTTCGTTTGGGGGGGGGGGGGGGTTGTGTAGGAAGGTGGATATCTGACTATGGTTACCACCAACTTTTTGCCTAGTGTCTAGCTGGTTTTTCGACTTAGTTGGCCTGAGATCCTGCCATTCAGGGTCTCAGGCTGTCTGCTCTCTCTTTAAAATGGACTCCATGTACCCTAGGTACATAACCAATTGGTAAGGATCACCTTATTGGACCCTGTACAGTGTACCCTAGGTACCCAGGGCATAGGTGTACCCTAGGCCTCCCAGGGGCTGCAGCATGTATTATGCCACCCCTGGTCTGGCCTTCCAATCAGACACAACTGGCTGATCACTCAGCTGGGGCAAGGTCGTGTAATCACCCCTTGCTTAGATATAGTATGCCTATATCTACCCTTATATATAGACACATGTGTACCTATCAGTCACTCCTATGGCAGGCCTTAACAATCCTGGAGGCAGAGTGCTTGGTAACATGTGAGATGGTGCTCTAGCATGAGCTGAGCCTGTCTGCAGCTTTCGGAACCATGTCCTTACAGCTGTTCTATGATATAGCCTACCATATACTCTTAAAGTGCCTTATAATCTTAAACGGTTATGGTAACTATGGTTTGGCTTTATCAAAACATGTCGTGTAAGGTGTCTAACACTTTGGAATAATACCCCCATACCATTTCTGGTGATGAGGATATTATTCCTCCCTTCTAGAGGGAGAGACATGTTAAAATCCTACTTTGCTGTTTAACTCTAACCAAAGCCTCAGCATCACAAAATGGATGCTGCTGCCACAGACACGAGTCTGACCCCCTGCTGCTGGGAGTGATCCTGGCAAGGGAGGCTTGCACAATAGGTTCCCTGCTTGGGGAGGTGCTAGCACCTCCCCAGACAGACTTTAGTGTATTGGGGCAGGGAGGGCTGAAAGGAATGAGACATGCCTGGGGCACACAAGGTGTCCCATGCATAGTCCAGTTCAAACCGGTGCTGGGGCACTCCAGCCCCAGTCCTGGCGCGAAACTGGACAAAGGGAAGGGGGTGTAACCACCCCCCTCCCAGGTCCCACCCATAAGGCGTGACCTAGCAGGTATCCCAGCCCCCCAGATTAGTATAAGAGTGGGAGTTGGGCCTCAAGACTTTAGATTATCCTGAACCTGCAAACTTGAACAGAAACTCTGGACCTTCGACATTCGACGAAAGAAGACTGAAGAATCTCACTTGTGGCCAAGGAGTGGCTACCCTGTGCAAACAGGCACATCAAGAGACTACCCTTTGCTTTGCCCAAGTTCTACGAGGAACCGACTGCAGAGCCCGACCAGAGCCTTGACTTCCAGACTTCTCCGACCCTGATCCACATCCACAGCAGAGCTGAGATCCGTGGAGGCGACGAGCGACGTGGGACCGGCTACCTGGGAAAAGTGGCTAGTATCTTCAAGCGCAGCTTCTGAGGCACCCTCAAAGTTGTGCACCGGGGATTGAGAAGCCCCACCCCCAAGCACCATCTGCACCGAAGATCAGCCCCCCACACTCCACGAGTTCTGCGTGGGGCCCTTCAGCATTTTCCTGCTTGCCGCATCTGTCCGGTTGCTTGCCCGCTGGCTAGTGGCCTTTGTGACGACGCAACCTGAAATCTTCATCGCTGGTTTGGCTCCTCCAGACTGGCTCCTGCTCCTTTGAAAAAGAGAAGCATCCCAGACCTTCCTGGTCTGCACCAGAAGCAAGTCCTCCGTTCTGCGTGGGTTCCGCTTGCCAAGGCTTGGTGAGTCCTAGTCCAACTGCGACGCCGCCGACAGCAAGAGCCTTCGTGGGACAGCTCGCCTCCTGGTCCTGGTCGTCCTCGACGCTTCCTGGTCCTCCTGGCTGCAGCGACAAGCTTCACCTTCACCTGCAATCTTCACGACATCGCCTGGTTCCTTCCTGGTTCCACGTGGTCACTGGCTAGTGACCTTGACTCTGTCCCTTCTGCTTGCAGGTCTCCTCTCTTCTTGATCCCAGCCTTGGGATCCACCGGACACTCTTCACTGACTGCCTGTCAGCATCTTTCTTCAGGCATCCATAGGAGTCGACGACGAAAACCGACGCAACTTCACCCCTATGCACCCGCAGCCTGTGGGCTAGGTAACTTGGGTACTCCGGTGCTCATCAGGATAGTGACTATCCTAGTGTCTAGTTTTCCAGTCTCGACTTCCTAGCTACTCTGGAAGTGTCCTAAATCTATCGATTTCTAAACTGTACTATTGCTATTGACTTTTACGCATTACGCGTGAGTGTTTCCACTCTGCACCTGAATCCCGTGGGCCTCCCACTTCCTAACCTTTGGTAGTATAGTGTAGCCCCAGCGATTCCCTAGGCCTAGGCCTATCCTATTTCCGTGACAGTGGTCCTTATACCACTTACTTAGTATATGGTTTGCGTGGCCCCTAGGGCCTAACTGTATTACTTACCTGTGTGACTTAATGTATACTTAAATAAGACTGTGTTGTACTTACCTCTAATCTCATAAAGAGTGCTGAGGGTTTGACTAGAATAAATACACTTTATTTTATATATATATCTGTTGTGGTGTCCTTTCATTTGGTATTCAAGGGATTATATATGGTATCACAGCTGGCTTCACATGCCATTCAGAGTTTAGCCTAAGACTGCTCTTGTCCATGCTACCACTAGGATAGCTGGTCTATAAGGTTGACTTTACAACCAATCACCATAAGGGTATTTGGACTGATATAAGGTGTACACTAGAACTAGTGACATCATACATCAGGCCAACTTCTCACATTGGTGAGCAGCGGTTGGGATCTGAGCTTGCTGTTGTAATACCATTGTAATCTTGAGATACTAAATTGAAAGATCACACAGATATTGTCTAGGTACATATAACATAGATTATAATACTTAAGTCCTACTGGACTTAGTAGTTGTAGGTTGAAGGGAGTAACACACCCTGACTACAACTACTAGAGAGGTTTAGTAGATACAACTAGTGTAGGTAGGTGCACACACCACACCCTCACTAGAATCATGTCCCTGAATGGAGATCACACTGATGCTCCCTCAGGAGAGGAGAATCCTAGACAGGTTCCCTCTAGATATGATGCATTCACTTTCCAGGAGATGAGACAACTGTGCACCTCCAGGGGATTAAAACAGGGTTCCAACCCTACCCTTAGACAGCTAGTGGAGCTTCTGGAGGCCTATGATGCTGAAAGAGCTGCCAAGTATGGTGCCATAGCTGTAGATAAGGGTCTACCCACCACAGAGGAGTCAGATGGGACTTCAGATGAAGAGGTAGACAGCCAGGGCCAAGTAGGAAGACTTAGCCAGGCTAACCTAAGCTTACATGGGAGTTTGCATGGGGTCCCCCCATACAGACCCCCAAGTGGGCTTAACCAGAGAAGCAGGAGGGACAGATCCCCTTCAAGGGAATCCATCCACTCCCATGTCTCTAGCATCTCTAGTGCTTCCTCTCACAGGGGATTGACTTTCCCTGAGAGAAAGGAGCATGAAGCCAGAATGAGGGAAGCTAATCTGAGGATTCAGAGGGAAGAACTTGCCCTTGCCAAGGAGAAGCTTGCTCTGGCTAGAGAGCAAAAATTGTGTGGGTCAGAACCCACTGGTGGCAGCAACATTCCTAGAGATAGGGATAGGTCTTATGACCATAGAAACCTAAGCAAGATAGTCCCCCCATATCAGAATGGGGATGACATCCACAAGTGGATGACTGCTTTGGAGAGGGCCTGCAAAGTACAGCAGGTACCCCAGAGTCAGTGAGCAGCTATCTTGTGGCTCTCCTTTTCTGACAAAGGTAGAGACAAGCTCCTCACAGTCAGTGATGAGGATGCTAACAATTACAAAGTCCTGAAGAGTGCTCTGATAGATGGGTTTGGCTTAACCACTGAGCAATATAGGTTGTTGTTCAGAGACACCCAGAAGACACAGACACAGGACTGGTCTGATTTTGTGGATTGTGCCACTAAGGCTTTGGAAGGTTGGTTAACTGGCAGCAAGGTGCAGGACTATACAGGATTGTACAACTTGATTATGAGGGAGCAGATCCTTAGTAATTGTCAGAACCAGCTTCTCCATCAACACCTGGTAGACTCAGATTTGACCTCTCCCCAAGAATTGGGAAAGAGGGCAGATAAATGGGTCAGGACCAGGATTAGGCCTAAAAATCAGGGTGGTGACCAAAAGAAAGATACCACCAAGCCTCAAGAGAAGGGTGGGGATAAAACAAAAGAGAAATCTTCCTCAGGGCCCCAAAACTCCACACAGGGTGGTGGGTCCCAAGCTCCCTCCTCTACCACAGTTAAAAAGCCTTACTGCCATGAGTGTAAAGCTCCTGGGCATTGGAAAACTGACAGCAGTTGCCCAAAGGCTAAAAACAAAACTGTTCCTCCAACTACTCCTGTCACACCACCTATTACTGTCAGCAGTAATCCCCCAGGTGGTGGGAGTGCCCCCAAAAATGTGGTTGGGTTTTCTTGGGGAACACAGGGGGACCCTGGCTTAGCCAATTCCCCTACAGCAGCTACTCTTGTCTGTGATGGTGGCATGGGGTTTGCCAACTTCACTGCCTGTCCCAACACTTTGGGTAGGTACAGACAGGAGCCCTACATCAATGGTAGAAAAGCTGAGGCCTACAGAGACACTGGAGCTAGCATCACTATGGTGGCCCATAGGCTAGTTCCCTCTGAGCAGCTTTTGCCTGGTTTCTCATACCAGGTAACTAACATTGATAGCAAACAGAACAGTCATCCCATGCCAGAGGTATGTCTCAGCTGGGGAGGGGTCACTGGCCCTAAAAGGGTGGCAGTGTCTCCAACCTTGCCTGTGGACTGCTTACTGGGGAATGACTTAGAACTCTCAGCTTGGGCTGAAGTTGAACAAGACACCCATTCTAAAATGGTAGGCCTTTCACAAAAGGGTAGTGGGGTTGTGCCAGCCACAACCCCTGTCCAAGTAGATTTCCTCCCTGAAAAGGTTGGAAGGGCAGTGGTAGCCACAGCCCAGGCAAAGACAGACTTCCCTGTAGAGACTGGCAGAGCTGTGACAGTCACAGCTCAAACCCAAACTGAGTGCCTCCCTGAAAAGGTTGGCAAGGCTGTAATGGTATCAGCCCATACTCAGACTGACATAGGCGTAGTGAAGCCTGAAACTATGGATCACTCCACACAAACAGAGAGTATTGGGGAGGAAGAAAAGTCTCCCTCTCCCCAGACATTAGGAAAAGGTCAGCCTCCTCAGGGATCTGACCTCACCCCTTGTGAAGGAACTGCCCCAGAGGTAACCAGGCCTGGCCTGGCAGAACCTCTGATGTCAGTGGTCCCTTCCAAGGTGGGACCCAGTCTGGTGCAGGTAGCCTGCCTCTCTCTACCCTGCCTCAGTCAGCCCAGGGCTGCAGAGGTCAGGGAGGCCAGTGGACCCCAAGAGGGCCCCTGTCCACAAGAACCCCCCCATCAAAAGAATGGGGATTGCCTGGCTAGTAGCCCTAGCCAGGTGATGGGTAAAAACATTCCTGAGGGATCCCCTTTACAGGTAGTTAGGGACCTCCCCCAGAGGGATTCTGTTGGGCACAGGCAAACCTGGGACCTTAGGGCCCCAAACCTGACCTGTCCCTCCAGTAAGCCCACAAAAGGGACCCAGCCTCCAGCTTTAGGTAGCCAGAGGCTGACCCTGAGAGCACAGTGCAACTCAGTGAAAGAAAGAAAGGCATCCATGGTGGAGGATGATTGGAGGAAGCTGAGGCCTCACTTTAAGGACACTCACTTCAGTACTCCATCTCAACACCAGCCTTTTACTTTGCAAAGACACCCCAAAGGTAGAGATTCCCTATGGTGGAGACCCTATGATACCTTTAGGATGAGGGATTGCTTAGTGGACCATGAGACAGGGGGTAACCATGCCAGTGCTGGTTCTTCCTTATATGGCCACTTAGGCAATAGAGGCTTACCTTGTCAAGGCCAGCCTTATCTCCTTTCGTTGGGGGGGGGGGGGGGGGGGTTGTGTAGGAAGGTGGATATCTGACTATGGTTACCCCCAACATTTTGCCTAGTGTCTAGCTGGTTTTTCGACTTAGTTGGCCTGAGATCCTGCCATTCAGGGTCTCAGGCTGTCTGCTCTCTCTTTAAAATGGACTCCATGTACCCTAGGTACATAACCAATTGGTAAGGATCACCTTATTGGACCCTGTACAGTGTACCCTAGGTACCCAGGGCATAGGTGTACCCTAGGCCTCCCAGGGGCTGCAGCATGTATTATGCCACCCCTGGTCTGGCCTTCCAATCAGACACAACTGGCTGATCACTCAGCTGGGGCAAGGTCGTGTAATCACCCCTTGCTTAGATATAGTATGCCTATATCTACCCTTATATATAGACACATGTGTACCTATCAGTCACTCCTATGGCAGGCCTTAACAATCCTGGAGGCAGAGTGCTTGGTAACATGTGAGATGGTGCTCTAGCATGAGCTGAGCCTGTCTGCAGCTTTCGGAACCATGTCCTTATAGCTGTTCTATGATATAGCCTACCATATACTCTTAAAGTGCCTTATAATCTTAAACGGTTATGGTAACTATGGTTTGGCTTTATCAAAACATGTCGTGTAAGGTGTCTAACACTTTGGAATAATACCCCCATACCATTTCTGGTGATGAGGATATTATTCCTCCCTTCTAGAGGGAGAGACATGTTAAAATCCTACTTTGCTGTTTAACTCTAACCAAAGCCTCAGCATCACAAAATGGATGCTGCTGCCACAGACACAAGTCTGACCCCCTGCTGCTGGGAGTGATCCTGGCAAGGGAGGCTTGGACAATAGGTTTCCTGCTTGGGGAGGTGCTAGCACCTCCCCAGACAGACTTTAGTGAATTGGGGCAGGGAGGGCTGAAAGGAATGAGACATGCCTGGGGCACACAAGGTGTCCCATGCATAGTCCAATTCAAACCGGTGCTGGGGCACTCCAGCCCCAGTCCTGGAGCGAAACTGGACAAAGGGAAGGGGGTGTAACCACCCCCCTCCCAGGTCCCACCCATAAGGCGTGACCTAGCGGGTATCCCAGCCCCCCAGATTAGTATAAGAGTGGGAGTTGGGCCTCAAGACTTTAGATTATCCTGAACCTGCAAACTTGAACAGAAACTCTGGACCTTCGACATTCGACGAAAGAAGAAGACTGAAGAATCTCCCTTGTGGCCAAGGAGTGGCTACCCTGTGCAAACAGGCACCATCAAGAGACTACCCTTTGCTTTGCCCAAGTTCTACGAGGAACCGACTGCAGAGCCCGACCAGAGCCTTGACTTCCAGACTTCTCCGACCCTGATCCACATCCACAGCAGAGCTGAGATCCGTGGAGGCGACGAGCGACGTGGGACCGGCTACCTGGGAAAAGTGGCTAGTATCTTCAAGCGCAGCTTCTGAGGCACCCTCAAAGTTGTGCACCGGGGATTGAGAAGCCCCACCCCCAAGCACCATCTGCACCGAAGATCAGCCCCCCACACTCCACGAGTTCTGCGTGGGGCCCTTCAGCATTTTCCTGCTTGCCGCGTCTGTCCGGTTGCTTGCCCGCTGGCTAGTGGCCTTTGTGACGACGCACCCTGAAATCTTCATCGCTGGTTTGGCTCCTCCAGACTGGCTCCTGCTCCTTTGAAAAAGAGAAGCATCCCAGACCTTCCTGGTCTGCACCAGAAGCAAGTCCTCCGTTCTGCGTGGGTTCCGCTTGCCAAGGCTTGGTGAGTCCTAGTCCAACTTCGATGCCGCCGACAGCAAAAGCCTTCGTGGGACAGCTCGCCTCCTGGTCTTGGTCGTCCTCGACACTTCCTGGTCCTCCTGGCTGCAGCGACAAGCTTCACCTTCACCTGCAATCTTCACGACATCGCCTGGTTCCTTCCTGGTTCCACGTGGTCACTGGCTAGTGACCTTGACTCTGTCCCTTCTGCTTGCAGGTCTCCTCTCTTCTTGATCCCAGCCTTGGGATCCACCGGACACTCTTCACTGACTGCCTGTCAGCATCTTTCTTCAGGCATCCATAGGAGTCGACGACGAAAACCGACGCAACTTCACCCCTATGCACCCGCAGCCTGTGGGCTAGGTAACTTGGGTACTCCGGTGCTCATCAGGATAGTGACTATCCTAGTGTCTAGTTTTCCAGTCTCGACTTCCTAGCTACTCTGGAAGTGTCCTAAATCTATCTATCGATTTCTCAACTGTACTATTGCTATTGACTTTTACGCATTACGCGTGAGTGTTTCCACTCTGCACCTGAATCCCGTGGGCCTCCCACTTCCTAACCTTTGGTAGTATAGTGTAGCCCCAGCGATTCCCTAGGCCTAGGCCTATCCTATTTCCGTGACAGTGGTCCTTATACCACTTACTTAGTATATGGTTTGCGTGGCCCCTAGGGCCTAACTGTATTACTTACCTGTGTGACTTAATGTATACTTAAATAAGACTGTGTTGTACTTACCTCTAATCTCATAAAGAGTGCTGAGGGTTTGACTAGAATAAATACACTTTATTTTATATATATATCTTTCATTTGGTATTCAAGGGATTATATATGGTATCACAGCTGGCTTCACATGCCATTCAGAGTTTAGCCTAAGACTGCTCTTGTCCATGCTACCACTAGGATAGCTGGTCTATAAGGTTGACTTTACAACCAATCACCATAAGGGTATTTGGACTGATATAAGGTGTACACTAGAACTAGTGACATCATACATCAGGCCAACTTCTCACATGCATTATAACCTCGCGGTAAATGCTAACTCTGGGATGGCTGCATCTCAAAACATGTCGTGTTTGGTGTCAAACGCTTTGGAATCATACCCCCACACCAGTAACTGGTGTGGGAGTATGATCCCACCCTTCCAGAGAGATAGACATGTACCTACTGTGGAAACGCGGTAGAATCCTGAAGCATCCCTGGCATCACAAAATGGATGCCACCACTCACAGACACTGGGCTGCCCTCCTGCTGATGAGCGAAACTCGCAGTGGAGGAGGCCCAACAATAGGCATCCTGTCACAGGGAGGTGTGGCCACCTCCCAGACAGGGTTTAGTGTATTGGGGCTGGGTGGGTGCACTCCTAGAGTGCTTTGAAGTCCTGCACTGGGGGAGCAGTAGGCTCCTCTGTGCATACACCAGTTCAAACCAGCTCAGGGGCTACCTGCCCCTGTTCTGGTGCGAAACTGGACAAACGGAAGTGGGTGTAGCCACTCCCCTGACCCTCCCATAGGTGGGTTCATAGAGCTAGTCCCTCCCTTCCTTCTAGTATAAGTTAGGGAACCCTTGCCATTGCAAACTAGATATCCCTGGACGACGCTCTGAAGAAGAATCCTGGACCTTCGATGTTCCACTACCTCTGGAAGACTGAAGAATCTCCCTTGGAGTCAAGGAGTGACTCTCCTGCTTGGCAGGCACCCAATCTTGCAATCAACTTTCGCAAACTTTCCCGCTCCCGCCGGAGTTCGAAGTCCCTGCACCCTAGGAAGAGGATTTCCTGACTTCTCCAAGGGCATCGTGAGTCCCCAGAGACGCTGAGGCAAGTGGACCCCACGAGTGAGGAGGAACCCCAATCCCTGGGTACCGTGCACTATTTTTGAGTGCAACCCCTTCACTACGTTATACGAACTTGTGCTTCGGACCACGTGTGTTCCAAGCCTCCAGCAGGATTTCCACCAAAGATCAGAGGCCTACCCCATCCCGAGTGACCGTGGGCACCTGTTGAGTGAATCCTCCCGAGGTGTCTTCGCAATCCCTTTCCGGTTGGCTTGTGGGTCCCCAGAAGACTTTTCTACAGTTCCAAAGAGCTCCCCTGGTTGCTCCAGGCCTGCCCTGCCTTACCCTTGCTGGGTGAGTCCCTCAGACATTGCTGGTCTGCACCGCTGATTTTTTACACTTTCCACGAGACTTGCTGATCGAGCGGTGATGACCGACTGCTGTCGCCGGTATGTATGCAGCCCTGCCAGCATCTGTAGGGTAAGCAATGTTGTCTTACTTTGTTTTTGCTAATGTTTTTGTCCTTTTTCTTTCTTTTACAGGCGGACCGTCGGAAGGGCTGAGCGGCGACGACCGACTGCTGTCGCCGGTATGTATGCAGCCCTGCCAGCATCTGTAAGGTAAGCGATGTTGTCTTAGTTTGTTTTTGCTAATGTTTTTGTCCTTTTTCTTTCTTTTACAGGCGAACCGTCGGAAGGACCGTGCGGCAACGACCGACTGCTGTCGCCGGTATGTATGCAGCCCTGCCAACATCCGTAAGGTAAGCGATGTTGTCTTAGTTTGTTTACGCTAATGTTTTTGTCCTTTTTTTCTTTCTTTTACAGGCGGACCGTCGGAAGGACCGAGCGGCGATGACCGACTGCTGTCGCCGGTATGTATGCAGCCCTGCCAGCATCTGTAAGGCAAGCGATGTTGTCTTAGTTTGTTTTTGCTAATGTTTTTGTCCTTTTTCTCTCTTTTACAGGCGGACCGTCGAAAGGACTGAGCGGCGACGACCGACAGCTGTCGCCGTTATGTATGCAGCCCTACCAGCATCTGTAAGGTAAGCGATGTTGTCTTACTTTGTTTTGCTAATGTTTTTGTCCTTTTTTTCTTTCTTTTACAGACGGACCGTCGAAAGGACCGAGCGGCGACGACCGACTGCTGTCGCCGGTATGTATGCAGCCCTGCCAGCATCTGTAAGGTAAGCGATATTGTCTTAGTTTGTTTTTGCTAATGTTTTTGTCCTTTTTCTTTCTTTTACAGGCAGACCGTCGGAAGGACTGAGCGGCGACGACTGACTGCTGTCGCTGGTATGTATGCAGCCCTGCCAGCATCTGTAAGGTAAGCGATGTTGTCTTACTTTGTTTTTGCTAATGTTTTTGTCCTTTTTTTTTCTTTCTTTTACAGGCGGACCGTCGGAAGGACCGAGCGGCGATGACCGACTGCTGTCGCCAGTATGTATGCAGCCCTGCCAGCATCTCTAAGGTAAGCGATGTTGTCTCAGTTTGTTTTTGCTAATGTTTTTGTCCTTTTTTTCTTTGTTTACAGACGGACCGTCGGAAGGACCGAGCGGTGACAACCGACTGCTGTCGCCGGTATGTATGCAGCCCTGCCAGCATCTGTAAGGTAAGCGATGTTGTCTTTGTTTGTTTCACCTAATGTTTTTGTCTTTTTCTTTCTTTTACAGGCGGACCGTCGAAAGGACTGAGCGGCAACGACTGACTGCTGTCGCCGGTATGTATGCAGACATGGTAGAATCTGTAAGGTAAGCGTTGTTGGTTTTGTTTCTTTTCGTTAATGTTTTTCTTTCTTATATATAAGTATAAGTAACTTGTGTGTGTGTTTTTTCTTTAGGACTGTTCCGATGGACCGCCAGGAAGCGATCGAGTTGCACGTGGACACATAGGTACAAGTTCTTTTTTTATTATTAATTACAATGACGTGTTTTGGGTTATTTTGAGTGTTTTCTTTTTGTTTACTTCTAGGCGGTGCAGCTGGGTGGGGCGCAGCCAATGTAAGGTAAGTGTAATGTATGTATCACGTTTTGATATATTTTGTTTATAAATGTAGTGAGTTTAATGTATGTATCACGTTTGTATATATTTGTTTTATATTTTTAGTTTGCAAAATATATTCATGCGTGCATTTTTATATACTCTGCTTGCGTTTCTTTTTGTATTCGTATTGGTCTTTACGTTTATTGTGTTGTTTTCAAAGTTGTGAATATGCTTGTTGTCGTAGCTTATTTATGTATGTCATGTCGAATCTGCTGGCATTGGTATCCTCTGGTAAGTTCCATCATTCGCGGGACCGCCGGGCGGGACGCATCCACTCTAAGGTAAGCCTAATGTATGTTTGATGTTTTTTATTATATAGTTTGTATTATATGTTGTCTGCTCTTTGCGTTTGTAATTGCAATGTTTTTGGGTCCCTAACTTGTGTGTGTTCTTTTTTTCAGGACTGTTCCGAAGGACTGCCAGCAAGCCTCCGATTCGCAACACGTGGAAACACAGGTACAAGTTCTCTTTCTTTTTTATTAATTACAATGACGTGTGTTGGGTTATTTGGAGTGTTTTCTTTTTTACTTCTAGGCGGTACAGCCGGGTGGGCCGCAGCCAATGTAAGGTAAGTATAATGTATGTAGGCCGTTTTTATATATTTGTTTTTTAAATGTAGTCAGTTTAATGTATGTATCACGTTTTTATATATTTTGTTTATATTTTTAGTTTTCAAAAATTAATTTATGCGTGCTTAGGTTTCTATTTGTATTGTTATTGGTCTTTACTTCGTAATTGTGTTGTTATCAATGTTGCGAATATGCTTGTTGTCGTTACTTAGTTACGTATGTCATGTCGAATCTGCTGGCATTGGTATCCTGTGGTAAGTTCCATCATTAGCGGGACGGCCAGGCGGGACACAGCCACTCTAAGGTAAGCCTAATGTATGTTTGATGTTTTTTATTATATAGTTTGTTTAAACTTTGAGTTTTTGGTTAAAATATTAATCTGTACTTTTCTTTGTCTGCTCTTACGCGTTTGTAATTGCAATGTTTTTGGGTCCCTAACTTGTGTGTGTTCTTTTTTTCAGGACTGTTCCGAAGGACCGCCAGGAAGCTACCAATTCGCAACGCATGGAAACACAGGTCCAAGTTTTTTTATTTTTAAATTAGTTACAATGACGTGTGTTGGGTTATTTGGAGTGTTTTCTTTTTTTTTTACTTCTATGTGGTACAGCCGGGCGGGCTTTAGCCAATGTAAGGTAAGTATAATATATGTAGGCCGTTTTGATATATTTGTTTTTTAAATGTAGTCAGTTTAATGTATGTATCACGTTTTTATATATTTTGTTTATATTTTTAGTTTTCAAAAATTAATTCATGCGTGCTCACGTTTCTTTTTGTATTGTTATTGGTCTTTACTTCGTAATTGTGTTGTTATCAATGTGGCGAATATGCTTGTTGTCGTTACTTAGTTACGTATGTGTTGGACTTGGCCCTTCTGGCAGGTTCCCCCCTAATACTTTTTGCTTTTTATTGTGACCTGGTGCTAGTGATTTTTGGCTTCTGCATACTTTACAGCTGTGTCCCAGGGTAAAGTGCGTGCGTGTAGTGAGGTTGGCCTGCCCTCCCATAGGAATGCATGGGGGAATGTATGTGTCCCTGGTAGTTCCTGATGCGTGGGGAGTGCAGGTGCGAGTTTGGTATGTGCGGACTCGTGTGATAAAATGCTGCGCGATGATGTGTGCGGCGTCAATGTACCTAGTGTGGAAGTGCCACTTCTAGAAGTTGGCATTTCTGTGTGCAGTGTTAGATGAGTGCCTTGTCTGGCGATTGGCTGGCTGAGGTCATGTGATGGGCTAGGGAATCCCCAGAGTCAGGATGAGTCACCCAGTGGTGAGTGGAGAGATCTGCATGTTGATGAGTGGGAGGAGTACACCTGGGACCTGAATAGGGCTGGGCTTTCCCCACACAATGCTGGCTCTGCCCCCTGTGGTGCGACTGATGACCCTGGCCTGTTCTGTGAATAGGGAGAGGGGCTGAGCAAAACAAAGTGCTCAAGAACCAGTTGCATCCGGTTCGCCCCTTCCCTGCACCTTGAAACAAAGGTAACCTGTGTATAAAAAGGGGCTATGACCCCATGTAAAATGTTCTCTGCTGATCCTAACTAGGGGGGGCCTGCTGCTGCTGGGCGCCAGGAGAGACCGCCACTGGGGACTGCCTCCCAGCTGGAGGGCCCTGTGAGCTGGCCCCTGGGCCCAGTCTTTGCCCCCCCTGCATCCAAAGACTTTCCCTGAATTTGGCCTTGATTGCTGGGGAGAGCTTTTCATCTTCCCCTGGACTACCTGAACTACTGCGCCTGTGTGCGCTTTATTTCCTATTTCTGAAGAGCGCTAGTTGGACAGTGGGAAAAGCGCTTCCTTTCTGCCCTGAGGAGCACTGCCATCATTGGGCAGGCAGCGCTATCGATGCTGAGGGAATCCCGAGCGTAGGGATTCCCCCCTCCGTGCTACCGACCAGCGGGAGCCACCCCGCGTTATTGCCGCCACAAGGATTTGCTGTTTGTGTTAAAGCGGGTGCCCACCCCGCGTTTTGCCGATCCTAAAGCGGGTGCCCACCCCGCATTGCGGTGTCCGTTCACGGGTGCCCACCCCGCCACTTTATTTACTTTAAACATAGGCGGGAGCCCACCCCGCTCGTCCGTGCTGAAATCAGCGCCGCAGCCTGGGACATCCAGGAAGCCAGGCAACCTACGCCGAGACGTGGGCGGGGCCTGGAGTGGAGCGGAGCGAGGGAAGTCCGTTTTCTAGCCACCGAGGAGTTGCTGCTGTGTATGACGGGGCTCCCGTAAGCTGAAGAGAGCCCCGCAAGTGCAGCCGCCGGTGGAGAGGTGAGGCACATGGCCGGTGCCTGCCTCATGCATTGAAGTCCCCGCATTGAAGGAGACCAGAGGGCGACCGAACAGACGAGACCACGAGGGAGTCCCAGACGAGTGGGACCTTACCATCCCCCCCCCCCCATCCCCCGTGGCCGGTCCCTATCTTCCTTGAGCGGTCCTGCAGGGCAGCGGACCGCTCCAACGGTGGGAAGCATTTTCTTGGCCTCTACCCTCCGAGTACCCCGAGCGGGACTCCATCGTCGGGCATTATTTGTTTAGAGTCAAGAGGGACTGCAACGAAGGAGACATTTTATCTTGCTGAGTCCTAGCACGGGACTCCAACGTTGGGGGCATATTGGTGTTGTCGAGCCCACGAGGCTCCAACGTGACTGGGGCATATTCCTTTTGCTGATCTAGAGCCCACAAGGCTCCCACGTTGTTTTGGGCATTCCAGAGCTCAGAGAGGGCTCAAGAGGCACGCCGGTGCCAGGTTCATTCACAGCTGCCCAGCACTTAGTGGGCAGCTGCAACGTTTAGGTGGTGCCCTGCACCCTGTGCGTTGCTGCATTCGCAGCTAGCCATGACTTTGCTGGACAAAGGGCGTTTGGGCCCCTGAGAGGCCAGGTTGGCCTAGGGGACAGGTCTAAGTGATCTGTGCGCTATTTGTCATTATTGCCTAATGTGAGTTATGCAATGCTTTGTGTATCACTCTAGATGTATTTTTATACCTAGGAGGTTGTGTTACCTTGTATAGTGATACTAGTGAGTTAATGGTTCCCTGCGTAATATTTTCCTAAGGTGGTTAGGGTTGCATAGGTGGTACTTACCTGTTACCAGTGGTTACTGGTTTTGCACTACATTTTCTAATTGGTGCTACAGTGATTATATGTGCTATGTTCTAAAGTGTTATTCCTACAAAGTGCTAATTCTACAACGTGCTAGTTCTAAAAGTGCTTATTCCTGACAGTGGTCCATGAGGCCCTGTCCCATGTAGATAATCCCCCTGTAAATTCTGCCCGTGCCAGTGGCACATTGTAAAGTGTGTATTTATTATCTAATGTGTTTGGTATAATACAAAGGCTATTTTTATATATAACCTTGCGTGGAGTTTCTTTTGTGGTGGGCCTTGGGTGTTGTTGCTGGGTGTGCGCGCAAACGCTTTACACATTGCCTCCGGGATAGCCTGACTGCTCGTGCCAAGCTACCAAGGGGGTGAGCAGGGGTTATCTTTGGCGTGTAACTCCCCAGCCCTGACTAGAGTGGTGGTTTCTGCCTGGCTTTGGCGCAAGACCTAGCCAACCAGAAATCCCATTTCTAACAGTATGTCATGTCGGATCTGCTGGCATTGGTATCCTCTGGTAAGTTCCATCATTCGCGGGTCGGCCGGGCGTGACACAGCCACTCTAAGGTAAGCCTAATGTATGTTTGATGTTTTTTATTATATAGTTTGTTTAAAATTTGAGTTTTTGGTTAAAATATTAATGTGTACTTTTCTGTTGTCTGCTTTTACGAGTTTGTAATTGCAATGTTTTTGGGTCCCTAACTTGTGTGTGTTCGTTTTTTTTAGGAAGCGGCCGAGTTGCAACACGTGGACACACAGGTACAAGTTTTTGTTTTATTCATTACATTGACTTTTTTTGGGGTATTTTGAATGTTTTGTTAATGTTAACTTCCAGGCAGTACTGCAGGGCGGTGCGCAGCTAATGCAAGGTAGGTGTAATGTATGTAGCACGTATTTATAGATTTGGTTTATAAATGTAGTGAGTTTAATGTATGTATCACGTTTTTATATATTTGTTTTCTCTTTTTAGTTTGCAAATTTTATTGATGCGTGCATTTTTATCTACTCTGCTTACGTTTCTTTTTGTATTATTATTTGTCTTTACGTCGTAATTGTTTTGTTATCAATGTTGCAAATATGCTTGTTGCCGTTGCTTATTTATGTATGTCATGTAGAATCTGCTGGAATTTGCATCCTCTGGAAAGTTCCATAATTCGCAGGACGGCCGGGCGGGGCGCAGCCACTCTAAGGTAAGCCTACTGGATGTTTGCTGTTTTATAGAGTTGGTTGAAACTTTGAGTATTTGGTTAAAATATTAATGTGTGTTTTTCTGTTGTCTTCCCTTTGCGTTTGGAATTGCAATGTTTTTTTTTTACCGTAACTTGTGTGAGTTCTTTTTTAGGAGTGTTTCGAAAGACCGCCAGGAAGCGATTGAGCTGCAAAACGTGGACACACAGGTACAAGTTCCTTTTTTATTAATTACAAGGGCGGGTTTTTGGGTATTTGGAATTTTTTATTTTTGTTTAATTCTAGGCTGTACAGCCGGGCGTGGCGCAATTAGTGTAAGGTAAGTGTCATGTATGTATCACGTTTTTATATATTTTGTTTATAAATGTAGTGAGTTGAATGTATGTATCACGTTTTTATATATTTGGGTTATCTTATGAGTTTGCATAATTTATTCATGTGTCTATTCTTATCTACTCGTCTTACATTTTTTTTTTGTATTCTTATCGGTCTTTACGCCGTTATTGTGTTCTTTTAAATAATACGAATATGCTTGTTGTCGTTGCTAATTTACGTATCTATTGCCGAATCTGCTGTCATTTGTATCCTCTGGAAACTTCCATAAATCGCGGGACGGCCGGGACTGACGCCACCACTTTAAGGTAAACCTAATGGATGTTTGATGTTTTTATATAGTTTGTTTAAACATTGCGTTTTGGGTTAAGATATTCATTTGTGTGCTTTTTTGTTGTCTGCCCTTTGCGTTTGTAATTGCAATGTATGTATCACGTTTTTTTTTATATATTTGGTTTATAGATTGCATTTCCATAACTTATTAGTGCATGTTTTTTTCTCTACTATGCTTATGTTGATTTGTGTGTTGTTTTTCTTTTTTGCATCGTAAAAGTTGTGTTTTACAAGTTGCGAATATGCTTGTTGTCATTATTAATTTATGTATTTTGGGGCCGATTCCGATTCCGGCCGCAAAACGAACCGACCGACACGGACCCGGACCGAATACCGACCGACATGGACCATCGCCGTACGACCCGTGCAGTACGATGCAACGCGAGTGAATTACAACCGACACCTACGGAATACAAGCCGTACGACCGAGCCGGAGGGAAAATAGTGATCCGGCCAGAAAACCGACGCGATTTTCACTGACCAACACGAACCCGGAATCAACCCGACCGACCCGTACCCGCGATGTACGATTAGCGCAGTACGATGCAATGCGTGTAAAACTAGACCGACTCGCACGGAGACCAAGCCGCATGACCGACACGCACAGACAACCCGGCATACAAGCAATAGAGACCGCCGCGAACGACGTGTACCAAACACAGAAGACAGGCAGCGTGAACGAGGCGGAGAAGTCCGCACAAGACAACAGCAGCGTCCGTTTCCGTCACATGAACACAAAGGAAAAAACCCAAAAAAAGGACCAAGCAAGCAATGACTAAGCCAATAAATACCCTAAAAAAATTAATTGGACAAAGACACAACCACAACTCCAACTATATAAAGGACTACAATCACTACCATCATCCCTTGCAAACAGGAGACACAGCCAGCAGCAAACACCAGTACACAGCAACCACAGGCACACTCACAACTCACCCATCACACAACTCACACACAATCAGCACCTCATACAAAAGCACACACACATACACACAGCAAAACCAACACCAACCCAACATCACTTGCACCCTCACACACACATCCCCCACTACCACCACTCATCACCATGCCTCCAAAGAAGGATCCAAAGTTCACAGATAGTGAGTTAGAAGTGCTGGTAGACGAGATCATCAGAGTAGAGCCACATTTGTTTGGTACATTGGTTCAAAGAACCCCCATCTCACAGAAAACCAAGATGTGGGCGAGGAATGTGGACAAGGTGAACGCACAAGCACCAACGTTGCGCACAAAGGACAATATCCAGAACCGGTGGTATGACGTGCGCAGGAGGGTCAAGAAACTCATCGAGAAAGATCACGCCTTGAGTGAGCGCACCGGCGGTGGCCCTCCTGCCAAACCAGTCTACTTCAGGACCTGGGAGGAGAAGGTGCGGGACATCCTACCACCAGAGAGCGTCCATGGCCTAACAGACATCCCAGAGACTGGTGAGTACACAAACAACATACCCAAGATTGTGTGGCAAGGGGACAGTGAAACCATGCACCCCAAGCAAAGCTACACTAACCAATAGATAATCAACCCAAGATGTGTATGCCAGTCACACAAACACAACACCTGCCATCTCATAGTGACTGGGGACTGTGTCATGACATGCACCAACCTACAAACAAATAGAGCAAGCCAGTGGCACTAAGCCAAATACACCCAGCCAACTGGCACGCATCTTAGATGCGTACCAGGATAGCACTGGAGGATTTGGCCAGGTAGTGTGGATCCTCAAGGACATGCAACATGAGCAGGTCCCCCACCATACCCGCATGGAGGCAAAGTGGGATGCCCTAACTGCGGTGCATCGGGACATACTACAATGCCTCTGCCAGATCAACACCAACCTGTCCCCACCCCCCTGTGTGCCCACAACATCTGTTGCAACACCATCTACCAGCGCCACAGGGAGGGAGGAGGACTCTGGCGGAGAGTCCCCTGCACCTCAGAGGCCTGCACATGAGGATCCCCCCCCCCCCCCGGAAGAAGAGGGGTCGTCCGAAGAAGGACATGTGAGAGGCAGATGTCCCAGCACATCCCCCAGGGCCTCCAAATCTGTTCTGGACAATGTTCTTTGTGCGCAACCCATTTACCTTGTCCAATCGCACACAACTCGCCCACATTACATGGAGGGTTCATGTTGGGCCAATGTAGCAGACGACTGTGGACTTTACTCTGGACATTTCATCTACCAGCACTTCCAACTCCAATGTGAACTTTGGATTCCCAAACCACTGTACAGCACCCACCATCCTGTGCACTTCACTTACACATGTTTGTAAATAAACTCACCAGTACACAATATTTGCCTCTGTTGTGATTCCAACTTGTCATGTTCATGGCGAAGTCGATCTGCTACACAACACAGTGCATGCCAAATACTGCAACAATGTGACCAACGTAAGGTGAGTCATGGGGATGTGACACATGTGAGTGAGACACACTACTATGGCAACACAAAACATACTCACCATGGCCATGTTACTCATCACACACAATGATGTTGACCTGAAACACATTGGCGTGCACAGACACAACACCAACCCCAGTCAGTGGTAACAAGTCCACAGGTGAGGTAAGCAGATGTCACTCAGATGTGGGAAGACAGACAACGCACATAACAAAGCGTAGCACCGGTTCATAACACATCAGCAACACGTGTATTCCACACTAGTTGCACGGTAATTCTACGTAACAGTGGACACACACTCACAATGTGTTGGAGAATGGAAGTCCAGGGATGTGTGGTACATCAGTTGATGGGAATTGTCAACTTCCACACTGGTGTTGGCTTCTGGGTGTTTGGGGTCAGTGTTGAACACACAACAGGCAAAGGACCCTGGGAAGGACAGACAAGATACAGTCAAAAGCACAGACGAACAGGCGAGAAATGCAATACACATGCACAAAACATGTTGCAAAACACCTACACAAACACTAGTTAGCAGTACTACCCTATTGTGGAGTACACATCACCTGAATGGACACATCACAGCAAACATCCAGTCAAGTGGGTCACAGACACACTCAGACAGCAACAGAGCTGGCTCAACACATTCCAGGCTACCTCCATACATTCACATAACAACACTGGAAACTCACATTCAGGTGAAGAAGTTGTTGATGAGCTGGGAGCGGACGTCATCGTCATCTTCATCATCACTGGCATCTTGGCCCAGGCCGGGATCCTCCACAGGTGCCGGACGTTGGTCGTCGTCATCGTCATCCTGGATGAGAGGCACCTCTTTCCGCACCGCCATGTTGTGTAGCATGCAGCAGACCAGTATTATTTTGCACACCTTTTGCAGGTTCATATGGGAGGGCCCCTCCGATCTTGTCCAGGGAGCGAAAGCGGCTTTTCAGGAGGCCGAATGTCCGCTCAATCACCCTCCTGCTCCGACCATGTGCCTCATTGTAGCGCAGCTCGGCTGGTGTCACAGGGCTCCTGGGGGGTGTCAGCAACCACGGCATGTTGGGGTATCCAGAGTCACCTACACACACAAAAATGAACAAGTAGCTGAGTTTTGTAGGAGAGTGGAATACAACACTGACAAACACACACAATGAGAAACAGTCAGTACACACCGACAAGCCAGGCACACTGAGCTGGCATCTGTGACATCAGCGTTGCAATGTGACTACTCCTCATAATGTAGGCATCGTGCGCCGAACCAGGGAACCGTGCACACACATGTGTGATCAACATGTCAGCAAGACAGACCACCAGAGCATTGATCGAATGGTAGTGCTTCCTGTTCCGGTATGCCTGCTCATGTGCCTGTGGTGGTATCAGGGTAACATGTGTCCCGTCAATGGATACAATGACGTTTGGCATCCTCCCCAGTGTATAAAAGGCATCCTTAATTTCAGGGAGTTCATCTTGGCTCGGGAACTTGATATACAGGTCGAGGAATTGCAAAATCCCCTCCAAGACATCGCGTAGCACCCGACTAAACATCGTTTGCGACATACCACCAGCAGTAGCCACAGTGTACTGGAAGGTACCAGTAGCAAAGAAGTGCAGGGCTGCCATCACCTTCACCTCTGGGGTTAGTGCTGTAGGGTATGTCCGGCCAGGTAGCAGATGTGGCGCCAACTGCTCCGCCAACTCCTCAATCAGTGGCCTGGTGAAGCGGTACCGTCTGATGCTGTCACATTCCTGCATGGTTGCAAGGTCTGGGAACGGCCAATGGACAGCTGGTGCCCTGAATTACAGAGATGCACAAAGGAAGATTGTCAGTACATCCACCCATGTGGCCATGACCACGATCACTATCACATGCTAGTTCATGACATTACACAATGTACTGAGGTGTGTGCTGTTGGGCATGGACACATATGTCACCTACAAGACCACCACCTCAAACCTCAATTCCACATGTCCACATGAGTGCCATGTAGTGCAATGGCCTAATCATCTGGCTGTGTCACCCAACCTATGTGCTGCTGCAATGTTAAAAAAACCAACCCCAGTGACAAATGAGGACTCATGTCTCCCAGGCATCACAGATCATTGCCATGCAGAAACCAGGAGTCCCTGTATTGCCACATCAACACAGCAATGGACATGGCGTAGCACGTACACACCACAAGGCAAGCGTAAGTCCCAGAGGTAGTGGCCACTGTTGTTCCTGCCGGCCCTACATTTACCTCTCTTAGACACACACCCTATCAAGGTTGATGCATATACCACATGGATGTGGAGACTGTAACCCATTGGTAACATGTGATCAGACACATCTGAGACACAACATGCACACAGACTGTGGGTGCACATCAGTATTGGGGCTACAGGTCTCACTGTGACGTACATGCCATCACCCCCAGGACTCAGGGTGTATGTGACATGTCTTAAACATATCCAACCTGACACTGTGGCCTTCACTCATGCCCATTACTGTCCAATTGCACATCACAGTGCTAATGTGCACAACACACAAAGGACTCTGCCCCCATGTACAAGATAACAGCCTGGAAGTAGCTGCACAAAGTGGCAGACAAAAAAACAGCTGTGGCCCCCTTAAACACCCAGGGAATGCAACCTCACATGCCACGGGACACTGTGTGGCCCATGCTATAGTGTGGCAGGTGTGTGCAGGTGTCCATGGCCAGTATATGTGTGTTGCATCCGTATAATAGTCACACTAAAGAGGTCCGTCGCGGGTGACAATGCGTACGCATTGCACGGGTCATGACCGAGCCGTGTGTACGCCTTGTCATTGAATGCAATGGTGTCCGACGCGGGTGACAATGCGTACGCATTGCACGTGTCATGACCGAGCCGTGCGTACGCCTTGTCATTGAATGCAATGGGTCCGACGCGGGTGACAATGCGTACGCATTGCACAGGTCATGACCGAGCCGTGCGTACGCCTTGTCATTGAATGCAATGAGGTCCGACACGGGTGACTATCATGCATACACGTCAGACAGGCATGGTCCGAGACAGGTGTATGCCTTGGCCATTGAATCGTATGGAGACGGGTGCATGTGTATATTTAAAATACGCGTTGTACAGTCAGTTGAACGAGCTGGGCACACCCATTGGCTCAGGACTGTCATGGAGACGGATGCGGATTCAAAACTTGTACGAGTTGTGCACTGGAAATTCAGTTGGATGCCTACAACAATGTTGCAATTTCAAGTGTTCCATGAAGGTGAAGATTTGAACGATGCGGTAGGCGTGTACGAGTCGTACTTTTAAATGGATTGGCCAGATTCATAGGATGCAACCGTGTTGGATCTATCTCTTGGGACACATGGCACAGAGTCTGCCTCTGCAGCACAGATATAAGGCTGGCTGGACCCCAGGGAGCTCACTTGCCTGCACTACATGCTACTGGACCACATCCCTGCTACCACTGCTGCTGTCTCTGCATCCTCTGGCTCCTGCTATGGCACGTACACTGGAGAGGGCCCCAGCCTTCACTGAGGAGGAGAACCAGGCCCTCCTGGACGGGCTCCTTCCAGAGTACAGAAAGCTCTATGGGACACCAGGGGAGCAGGTGAGTGTGCTATCCACTGCCTTCCTAATTATGCATGTTGTCTGACTAGCAGTACTAGCAGTGTGTACACCAGTGGCAAGCATTCTCACTGACTACTTTCATCCACCAACGTGTGTAGGTACATGTAATGAATAGTTTTCCTGCTGCTAAAGTGCATTGTTGCAAGCTTAAACTATCCAGGCATTGTTAACATGTCAGACATGCATGTGAGTTTTCATTCCCCATGGTTGCAATACCGGTGTAATTTGTTTCCCTTTGTGATCATGACATGTATATCCAATTGTGTGCTGCCCAAATGTGGGGCATGTGTGTTAATGTACTTTTCACTTTGTCATCCTCACAGGTTGATGCCCATCAGAAGCAGGAGATCTGGCTGACCATCGCCCGGGCTGTTCGGTCTGTGGAAGTCTACAAGCGCTGCATCCGCAACTGCCAGAAGAGGTGGCAGGACCTTCGGGGCTGGACCCGGAGGATAGCTAGAGTCCAGCTGAAGCTGTCACCTCCACGCAGGAGGGGCGGTCACCGGACCCTGACTCCCCACATGCTCCGGATACTGGCGGTGGTCTTCCCGGACCTGGATAGGCAGCTGAAGGCCAGACAGCAGCAGGAAGGGGGTAAGTCCATGCCTGATCTGTGTACTATGTCTGACATGCAAATAGCAGTCTTTTGTCCGGGTCACACTTCCACATTACGTAGGTCTTGTAGTCCCAAAATCAGGTCCCTCATCTGTGTGATGCACCCTCCTCATCTGTTCCACAGGTGTGGCCCCTACAGTCTGTTGCTTGTGTCACTAGGGCACTGTGTCCCTGCAGTCAGCTATGTTTCAGGTACCAGTCAGCATCAGTTCCCATGACTCTGTTGTGTGTTTCGTGGGTGGGTCAATTGTTTACACAATGCCTGAGATCTGACATGTGAACTGTGTGTGCCCTTGAGATGTGTACCAATTGCTGGTCTAACTCGCAACATGTTTCTGGGGTATTCAAAACAAAACCATGCAGCAGGGGACTCCAATTTTTGGGCATCAGGAGTATGTATATCAAGTATGTCACAATTGCTTAGCCACCGGACTACTGTCCTGGGAAAAACACTGTTTCACTTAGTCCTGCCCAGTCATGCCCCCTCAAGGGCATTCCGAAACACTCTGTAATCCCACTCCTGTGTATGAAATTGCAGGTTGTGCTTAGTGACATGTGCCCTCAGGTGTGTGCCTCTGTGTCATTAGGGTGTGGCTTGTTGCTACGTACAACTGGGGTGTCCATGATTCAGAGGGTCAGCATGACATCTGCAATGTGACTGTGGGAGACAAGGCCTGTGTGACATATAGGTGTGTGATCATCTGACAGCGCACAATGGTGTATGCAACTGTGTCCCTCATGCAGCTGGGTTACATGCATGGCAGACTGTGATGTGTTAATGTACATGGATTTGTGTTTGCTGAGACTCATATGAATGATTTGCATGATGTGGGGTCTTCTGGGTCCTGGATATGTTGTTTGCATGGGATGGGCAAGTGCGCCGCTCATCTGCAGAGTCAGATTTACCCCTGAGCTAGGATTGTGAGTCAGTGCATATTGTTGTTGTCTGGATGCCCTGCTCCTGTGACAGGAGACAGTGTTGACTGACTTTCAGGGCATCCCAGTGCCATGGCATTGAACTTGCTATGAGTGAGCCTGCATTATGTTCAAGTGTGCACCATGCACCCTATTGTGGCCTTGCCCATCAGGGCATGAGTACATCATAGTGCGTGTTGCTGGCATGCATCCCAAGCATGTGAAATAAGTCTCTGCCCATCCTTTCATCCGTTCACCTGTACTGAGTCAGTCGCAAGAGATGTGCTGTGTGTCTAGTGACATACTCCTACATGTTCACTTGCATGTACAACTAATGTGTGGGTGGTGCATGTTGGCACATTGGTGTGTTAGCATCCAACATGCAACGGACATATGTGTGAAAGTCAAGGAGGGATATGTGTGCCATGGTTGATGTTGAGAATGACATTTGTCTCATCCTAAACAGTGTTGGCACTTTGAGCTGTGTTCAGCTGATGATGCCAGGGCTTGCCCTGTGATGTGATGTACTCACTGTGGTGTGTGCAGTCGGTGCAGGTGTTCTCTTACTTCCTATTCCTATCCAGATACATCCACGGCCACAGGAGGGGACAGCTCCATGGACCAGGAGGAGCCACAGAGCCTTACAGGGACAGAAAAAGAGGAGTCAGGTGGACCCAGTGGCACGGAGGGCGAGTTGAGCCACACAGGAGTCGTCAGCACCATCCCCCCCAGCTGAAGGCCACAGCAGCTCTGAGGATGACTCCCCTGTGGAGGCGGGTGTCAGCAGCCACCAAACACCAGCTACTGAGGCTGTCTCCGCCACCACCACCACCACCACCCCCCTCCCATCGGCTCCCATCCCAGAGGTCCCTGTGGGCTCCCGTGTTCGTGAGCATGTCTCCTTTGTGCCAGGCACCGCACCCCCTGCCCCTGTGTCCCCTGCTGCCCTGAGTGAGGAGTCTGTGGACTTACTTCGACAGATCCATGTAGGGCAGACGTCGATGCTGAAGGTCCTCCATGCACACACAGGTCTGTTGACACAACTGGTGTCATTCATGGAGGGCATTTCCTTGGGCATGTCTGCCCTACAGAGGACCAACCAGTCCGTGATCTCCTCCCTGACGGCAGCAGTGTCCCTCCTCCAACAGTCCCACACCCCACCTACCCCTGCTCCACCCACGATTCCTAGCACCCTACCTGTCCCAAGCACAGAAACCCCCAAACCAAGGGCTAGACGTGCACACAAGCAAGCGCAGGGGACTGAAGACACACGCACAGTCAGGGGCTTGTTTGCTGACACACACACAGTCATCCACAACCACTCCATGGTCCTCCGAGACCTCTCCCTCCCAGCCCCCTTCCCTTGCCTCACCTGCAACCCCATCCCCCCAGAAGCTCTTCCTCTGTGACCTTGGCCTCTTCCCCACCGACCCTGCAGATCCTGATTACAAGGGGAAGAGGAAGTCCCCACACACAGAAGGGAGTGCCCTCACACCCGGACACCCTCCCCCAGGCGCAGTCTGACCGAGACGCCCACCCGCAAGTCCCCCTGTTGCAAGAAGAGCAAGACCTCCCTGCCAGCACGCAGCTCCAAGGCAAAGTCTCCGTCCTCCATCCCCCAGGCCACCACTCCAGAGGTTCCCCCGCCACTCCCTGCCCCGGGTTCCCCCACACACAAATACATCATCCCCAAAATGCTAAGGCCATCCCCCCTAACACTTGCTCCTCCACACCTGGTCAGACAGTTGGTGCCACTGATGTGGGGATCGTGTCCCCCCCTGCCCTGCTGACCTCACCTGTCCCCCATTCCGCTCCCATGAATGTAGGCACTGCTTTGAAGTCCACGACCACCCCGTCTGATCCTGTCCCTGCGGTGCCTGGCCTGCCCCCATGTATGCCCCTCTGAGGGGATGACCCCGGTCCTTAGCAGTGCAGGCAAGCAAGGTGTGACAGTTGTCACTCTAGTTCACTCCTTGGCATTTTGACATGGACTGGCCATTGGCCTTTTGGTTGCACAGACGTTTAGCATTTCATATACTGAATTTGTCACTCTAGTTCACTCCTTGCCATTTGGACATGGACTGGCCATTGGCCTTTTGTTGGAACAGACGTTTCACTTTTCATATGCTGAATAAAGCATTTTACTTTGTCCCTGTGAACTTGATTTAGCTGTACATCATGTTGATGTTGTTTTACATGCCCTTGCACTTGTACTTGTAATGCTTGGTTTACACTGTTGCATACTGATGTGTTGATGTGAGGTACTCCCTGTGGTCCATGAGATATGTATCCTATTCTGGTGGGTATCCATGTTATCCTTTGCAGCTACCTGGGTGTGTCAGGATCAACTATTTGTGTACATCTCTCTGTGAGCATTTAATTGGCATGGTCACGTCTGTGGCTTGCACCCCTGCACATATGATGTGCTTCCCATTGTCCAAATTGTCACTTACACATATTTCGTGCCCATCACTACATGCCCTACAGATGTGTGCATCATTGTAATAGGAGCAAATGGGTCCTCTGTGCAACTTGCTAGACATATGTTTTGGGTATGTGCAGATGACTTAGGGGACACTCCCATACCCAGGCTGTTGTGACCAGAGCCTTCATTGTGTGATAACTGATGGCTGACTGACCAAGTGTTCTGCAGACATGAGTGGGACTTGCGGTGAATATGTTTGGCACAGCTGGGCTTCCACAGGAGTTGTGTCCCCTCAAGTTAGTGTGTTGTCCAGTGACATAGCCTGGGCCCATGGTGTGTGTTGTATGTGCATGTGTGTGTGTCCACATCCCTATTCATACACAGATAGGGTTCCCTTGATATGTACCTGTTGTTGATGCTTGCTGAGTGGTACTGGGTTCATCCCACTAATTTTCCAATGGGCTACCAGATGTGTGGGTGCATGACACACTACTGTTAATTGTTGTATCATCATTGTGATTTGTCAGTTCTGAGTGTTGATGATGTTGTCAGACACAGATGGGACACAGTCAGGGTTCCTCAAGGCACTTGTTTGTTCACAATTTCATGTAATTGTCCCTAGGTGGTAGTTTTCAGTGATTGAGACATTTGTATGTGTGTGTGACTGCTCCCACTTGTCGGGTTCACGGCAGCGATGCTGGCAGGTGTCAGCATGGGTGCCTTGTGTTCCTCCTTGGCATCTGCATAGTCCTGGGACTGTGGCAGGGATTCTGAAGGTTACATGACCTTTGAGGTCATGGCCATGTACCGCATACTGTGCAGTGTGTCTGTCATTCCCCAGGGTTGTAAACAGTCCTTGTGTGATGTGTGTGTGCACCTTAGTTCCTGGCAACATTCCTGTGTTTGTCATGGGTGCATGTGCAATTCCACCTGTCCCTGTGGACTTCACAGATACACATTGTTGCAGTTCAGGTGTGTGGTGTTGATGGTGGACTGATGTGAATGTTTGCATGGATGGTCCCCTAGCTCCCATTTGTCCATGGATGAGGGGCCATGCTGAGTGATTTGTGTTTGTGTATGTGTGATGTACGTTTGTGGCACAGGACACATGTCTGGGTTTCCCAGTTTGTACGACATCTGCCTTTGTCATCACAGTGGAGGTGTCATGCATGCTTGTGTCACCCCACTGTCTGTTCCCTGGGGGTAGTGGTGTTGTGTGTCAGTCTCTTGCTGTGTTAGTTGGTGTTCATTCCAGCTTGGGTCACATGTGTCTGTTGTGCTTCCTCTCATCTCCCAACGCCTGATTGCCCACTGAGGGTGTCCTAATGATGGTTTACTTTTGTATGGCACTGTGTGCACATCTGTGTCACTGTGGTTCAACCCCCCTCATGTGTTGTGTAGTTGCCTGGGGATACTGAAACACACACACACACACACACACACACATATGCTGTGTCAGATGTGCAGTGTGAGGTTGCCTGTTTGTGATTGTGCATCTGTATCAGTGCATTGGTATTGCTGTCGTGGGCCATTGTCTGGATGCCGTTTCTGTGATTTTGCCTGCTGTCCCTGTGAGTCATATCACATCATTGTGCACATTCATCCTGGTTGTTAGGTGTCATTGCTGGCATGGAATGGGAGTTTGTGAGCTGACACCTACAGTCTACACAGGTTTTTTTGGTTAGTGTGTCTATTTTCGCGATGTGTGCATGCTTTGTGATGGTCACTTCTGCTCTTGTGTCATTGTACACTGTATGCATTGTCAGCCCCCATGTGTGGTGCCTGTCTGCACATGGCTGAGAGTGTGTTATGTTTTCACTGCACTGTTAGCCTCACCACATCTCTATGGGAATGGGACACAAACACTACTTCACCCCAGAAATGTTTAATGTGTTGGGAGCAGGGTTCATACACGGTTTTTTATTTGCAGCTTTGACCATGATGACACTTACCTTTTGGTCACTGTGATGAGGGGGGGTTTAGACCCCATCACCACAATGCTCAACATCTGCTGCAGTTTGGAAGCCCACACTTAACTTTTGTTCTACACAGTGAGGGGGTGTTCTTTTTTCATTGGCACAGTGCTATGGTGATGCTTGCCTTGTGTATGTCACACTCATGTGTTGGTCACACATGTGCTGTTACTTACATTGTATGCTCGTGGCCATAATCACTGTTGTTGGCATTTGTCACAGACTACACACTGCTGTCATGGGGGATGTATTTTGCAGACATACCTGATGTTTGCGTATGCTGGATGTGTTGCGCATCACCCATACTATGGGTGTGGGTGGCAGGGCTGATGGGAAAGAGGTCCCCTGTGAGTGGGGGTGGCAGGGGTGATGGGCAACATAAGCACTAGGGGTGTGAGTGGCAGGTGTGATGGGCAACATAAGCCCTGTGAGTGGGTGTGGCAGGGGTGATGGGCAACATAGTCCCTATGGGTGGGGTGGCAGGGGTGATGGGCAACATAAGCCCTGTGAGTAGGGGTGGCAGGGGTGATGGGCAACTTAAGCCCTGTGAGTGGGGGTGGCAGGGGTGATGGGCAACATAAGCACTAGAGGTGTGGGTGGCAGGGGTGATGGGCAACATAGTCCATATGGGTGGGGGTGGCAGGGGTGATGAGCAACAGGTCCCCTGTGAGTGGGGGTGGCAGGGGTGATGGGCAACATAAGCACTAGGGGTGTGGGTGGCAGGGGTGATGGGCAACATAGTCCATATGGGTGGGGGTGGCAGGGGTGATGGGCGACATAAGCCCTGTGAGGGGGGGGGTGGCAGGGGTGATGAGCAACATAAGCCCTGTGAGTGGGGGTGGCAGGGGTGATGGGCAACATAAGCTCTGTGAGTGGGGGTGGCAGGGGTGATGGGCAACATAGTCCATATCGGTGGGGGTGGCAGGGGTAATGAGCAACAGGTCCCCTGTGAGTGGGGGTGGCAGGGGTGATGGGCAACAGAAGCACTAGGGGTGTGGGTGGCAGGGGTGATGGGCAACATAGTCCATATGGGTGGGGGTGGCAGGGGTGATGAGCAACATAGTCCATATGGGTGGGGGTGGCAGGGGTGATCAGCAACAGGTCCCCTGTGAGTGGGGGTGGCAGGGGTGATGGGCAACATAGTCCCTATGGGTGGGGGTGGCAGTAGTGATGGGCAACAGGCCCCCTATGGGTGGGGGTGTTAGTGGTGCTGGCCATGCGACCCCTATGGTGGACTGTTGTTAGTGGCCAGGATATGGATCCCCTGCGTGTGTGTGCCATTTTGCGGGTATGTGTCGTTTGTTTATGTGGTAGGTGTCTGACTTACCGCCTGCGCCGTCGGCGTCGGTCCCTGAGCCGGTCATAGATGTAGAGTACTGGTATGACCTGTGCGATGGGATTCATGATGTGTTCGTGTCGTACACGCTGCTTGTTGCTCCGTCTCGTACCCGCTGCAAGCCGGTCCATCTCGTAGCCGTGTATTGATTTGGGCGCGAATCATAGCTGATATGCTTGTTTTCCGGATGCTGTGACGTGCCGTACGTGATGACCCGTCCGGCGCGTAGGAAGTACGCATCGTACTTGTCATGCCGGAAACTGCTATGGATACTGCTTCCGGGCGACACGGTAACCTCTTTGGGAGTTACGGCTCGGACGGAGAATGGGGCTTGATTCACAGCCTGCGTGTCGGTCGTGTTTTTGGCAGTTATGCGCATCGTACTTCCTCTACAGGACGGACCGGCTCTGGGTACGTGTCGGTCGCACGGTATGGCTACGGACAGCTGTCCGACCGGCTATCGGAATCGGCCCCTCATGGTCGAATCTGCTGGCATCGGTATCCTCGCGAAAGTCCCATCATTTACGTTACGACCGAACGGGACGCACCCACTTTAAGGTAAGTCTAACGTATGTGTCATGTTTTTATATATTTTGATTTGTAAATGTACTTTTGATAAATTATTAATGCGTATGTTTCTCTCTCTTTTGCTTACTTTTCCTAGTCTTTTCTTATAACGTATGTTCGTAATTGGGTTGGTGCTAATGTTTAGGATATGCTTTTTAGATTTGTTAATATGCATTCGTTTATTGTCGAATCTGCGCCCATTGGTATTTTCTGGAAAGTCCCATAATTAACAGTTCATGGGCGGGGCACAGCGACTTAAAGGTAAGTGTGTAAAGTGTGTTTGAGTTTTTTTTTACTTTTTGCTTACAAATATGCTTTGAGTAAATTATTAATACGTGTGTTTCTCTCTGTTCACATTTTTTTTCATTTGTATTTCTGATTTTGGGCTTTGTTATGCCCTTTTTAGGTCTCGTCTGAGACAGCGCTTTAGCGCTGCTCTGGCGAGACTTATAGTAAGCGAGTTTTGGAAGTGCAAACAGTGGCTTTTCAGGCCTCCAAATACAGTGCATGTGTGCCCTCCGGGCGCGCGCACCATTTGGAGGCCTGAAAGCACTCGTTTGCTTTCACTTTCGCGGCCCCTTTGATGTCCTCAGTGAGCCGTGCGGCCACTGAGGACATCAAAGTGCACACCATTTGCCACCCCCTTCCTGCTTGTTATTGTTTCCTTTGATCCCTATCTTTCCCTTTCTCAATCTCACCCTCTCCCTGCCTTTTACAACTGCGGCCGCACCACTGTGCCCGCCCCCACTCCCCCCTCCCACTCCCTCCTCGTCAACTTCAGTGCGCGCTTGTTATAACTTTAATATCAGCCAGCTTTCCTTTAAAACTGTAAACTATGACGACACACTAATGGGTTTAGCGATAGTCGTTTCAGGCCATGTTCGTGAAGGACGAAGGCTAACGTGATATGTTAACGTGTGCACATGCACATAACATATACCCCTATTTCCTGCGGACATGAAATTCACGTCGTATTGTTGCAGGCTGTGGGGCAGAAGAGATCATTCACGCAAGTTTTTCGATTTTTATTCTCCTGTAATATGTTTGAATTAGGGGAATCCGTCCGTCTAGGGTTGTACTTCTGAATATCTAGCTCTACAAAATTCAGCAATACGGTAAAGCCTGCGAAAAGTCGGTCCTACTTATTGTATCTGTACATCTTCCACGCGAGTCTATCTGTATTCCATGGCAGATTCTGGAGCTGTTCCTATACCTATACAGATACTAACATATGTGCACAACGTTCCACCTTGCAGAGAGCCAGATATACAGTTCACGACTAGTGCTTAATAAATAACGTGTAGGCAGAGCGACTCCAATTACGAAGTTCTGCGGCCGTGCATTTTACGCACAATTATGGATTTGCCACATTTGCCGCATAAGCTGTTGCATTATTTGGAGACTTTTAAAAAAAACCTCACAGATCAAGTGTTTCGAAAGAAGTGGTTGCACGTGTTGCAGGAAAGGGGAAGGCCCTTAGCATAGATTGACTGGTCAACTTTCTGTTGCTAATTAGTGTATTTTGCTTGCTGAGCTGGTAATAATGAGGCGAAACGTTTGCCCAGTCAGTGTTAACATATGTAAATATGAAAAAATAACGAAGTAATACTATCACAAAAAATGCTGCACTACTCTGTCTTTTCTTGAGGCATAATTTAGTCAACACTGTCACGCAACTGGGTCCTCCCCTGTCACATAATTCCAGGGGTCTGGCATATAGGTGATATTCAGGAACTCTCTCCACATAACAGCCCAGGCTGCCCCACAGTTCCTTTCCACTTTCAGGACTTCCAGCTGCAGTACTAACCCTCCCCCAAAGGATACGTGTGGGAAATTCACAAATAGCAGCAGGCAGATATATCACTCGCAGGGGTAGGCTCCAAGGATAGCTGACACAGAACCCTTCTCAGACAGCCCGGCATAATGCACAATATGTAGAGCGGGCAGTATCAGGCAGTGGAGTACCACATTTAGAAAGCCAAGCAAAGGCTGGATTTTCCAAGAACTACAGATAAAGCGGTTTTGTTGTGAGAGATGGACCAAGCCCGCAGATTCATCCAAACAATGCACGTCATTTAAACTCAGTCAGTGTGCAAGGCAGTTCGCGATCATGTCTGCGGAGAATATACAGTGTGTGGTTGGTTGCAGCTTGTGAAATACAGGGCCACTTTTTTTTTTATTAAAAGAAAACATTCTAACTCAGGGTCTAACTTTTTTATCCAGAAAATATGTTATCTCTTTTAAAGAAAGTGTCACTTGGTAGAAGTACCCAGCGTTTCTGGATGTCCTTCAGGAGGAAGGAATTCATCGCATTAGCAACATCAAAACAAGAGTGCTTTATGTTTTTCATTTTTTTAAGAGGCTTCTGAAAACCAGCATTGGCAAAGCCAACAGGCTGTCAACCATTCGCCAAAGCTTATTTCGTTCATCAACATTTTTTTTTTAACAGACATACAAGAGGCCCGGTGTGCTGGGAATCTGCTGGTATATTTACATGTAAAGGCACACACTGCAAGATACATCGCTAGCGGGCAGCGGAGTTGGCCTAACGGCTAGGGCGGTCCACCAAGAATCTGGGGAATTGGGTTCGAGACTCGGCAATGACGCTGAACATCCTGTGATTCTGGGCAAATCACTTAATCTCCCAGGACCTAACATATATGAATGTGTCCTCATGTAATGCAACTGGTGCTATGTAAAGCGCTCTGATACCCGATTCTGGCCAAGTTTGTGCTATAAAAACTCTGTATAAAATAAACAAGCATTGGCGTAGCCAATAGGTTTTACCTTGGGGACCTTATAAGTGTTTAGCCATGCAACAGTTGGTGTTGTTGCACTAAGGATAATGTGCTGCATATCTAAATACTTATAAGGTCCCAAAAGCGAGACCTATTGGCTATGCCAATGCTTGTTGTAAATGCTTTTGATATGCTTTTCAGAGTTTTGGGATATGTTCTTTTATTGTCGAAATTGCGTGCATTGGTATGTTCGGGAACGTTCCATCATTGTTCTTTTCTGTTGTCTGCCAGTTTGTTTTTTGTTTTGTTCCGCAATTTGTGAGTTGTTTTGGGTAAATGAGCGTTCTGAATGATCCTCAGGAAGCAATCAGTTGCAACACGTGAACACACAGGTACAAGTACTTTTTTGTTATTATTTAGAAAAACGTGTTTTTGATATTAGGAATGTTTTCTTTTTTTTTACTTCTAGGCGGTAGAGCAGGGCGGGGCACAGCCATGTTAAGGTAAGTCTAATCTATGTATCACGTTTGTATATATTTAGATCTTAAATTACATTTTTATAACTTACTATTGAACGTATTTTTTTACACTCTGCTTACGTTTCTTTATGTATTCTTTTATTTTTTTGCGCCGTACGTGTGTTGTTTTAAATGTTGCGAATATGCTTGTTGTTAATGTACGTATTTCTTGTCAAATCTGCTGCATTGCTATCTTCTGGAAATTCCCATAATTCACGTTACGGCCTGGCGGGACGCATCCCATCTTTAAGGTAAGTCTAATGTATGTGTGATGTTTTGATATATTTTACTTATAAATGTACTTTTGTTAAATTATTTAAATGTGTATGTTTCTCTCTCTTCTGCTTAAGTTTCGTAGTAATTTCTTATATTTTTTTTGTCTGTAATTGGGTTGTTGTAAATGTTTAGAATTTCCTTTTCATATTTGTTAAACTGCGTTCTTTTATTGTCGAATCTGCGGCAATTGGAATTTTTGGGAAAGTGCCATAAATAACGGTACAAGGGCGGGGCACAGCAACTTAAAGGTAAGTGTGTAATGTATCTGTGAGGTTTTTTTTTACATTCACATGTTTTTCTTGATTCGGCCTAAGTTATTTATCTCTTAAAAATCGCTTTGTTATTTGAGTCAGTGATTACGTTTTTTGTAAGGTCAGCAATGTGAATTTGGGTTGTTTTTATTGTAAGGCTTACAAAATGCTTTTCGGAAATGGTAACCTATGTTCTTTTATTCTCGAATCTGCGGTCGCTGGTATGTTCATGGAAGCTCCGGAATTAGCGGTACAAGGGCGGGGCACAGCGACTTTAAGGTAAGTTTTTCTATCTATTGCCTATAAATGTAATTTTGTTGAATTATTAATACGTGTGTTTCTCTCGATTCTGCTTACTTTTTGTTCTAATTTCTTATTGTATTTTCCCTCCGTGATGCGCTTGTAGTAAATGTTTTGAATATGCTTTTCAGAATTGTAAATGTACGTTCTTTTACTGTTGGATGTGCGTGCATTCGTATGTTCCGGAAAGTTCCACCATTTACGATACAGGTGCGGGGCTCATACACTTCAAGGTTAATCTAATGTATGTGTGAGGTTTTTAAATATTTTCCTTATACATGTGCTATAGATAAAGTATTGATAACGTGTGTTTTTCTTGCTATTCTGCTTACTTTTCTTTTAGAATTGTTAATAAAAAATTTTTTTTAATTCGCTTGCCATCAATGTTTAGAATATGCTTTTCCGAATTGTACATTGATGTTTTTTATTGTGAAATCTTTGTGCATTGGTTTGTTCGTGAAAGTTCCATAAGTAATGATACGTCATGGCAGTGCACAGCAACTTTAAGGTAAGTAGGTCGTGCTAAGCCACCGGAAGGTAGGACTCTCTATCTTTTTCAATTATATTTAATTTATGATATGTGCTTGTGTTTTTGGGGTGCATGCTTTCATTTTCTTTATGCCATACTTGCGTTTCACTTTCAGGAAAACAACAGTACTTTATAGCAATGCCAGACGACTTGGAGCCACATCCCTTTCACACCAACACCATCTATTACATGCATCCTTTCACATTCAGTTTCAACGCAACTCGCACATCCCGACTAACAATTCAATCAACTGCCGCCTAGACATCCCTTTCATCCTTTGAAGGAGGCTCCCACCCAAGCATTAACATATGGCTAGACAACAACATCCTACGTGCCGGTCAATAAAATGTAAAGGAAAAGAAAGCCAATTTTTTCTTTTTTTTTAAATTGTATTTACACTTATTCCCTCGTCACTAAAGTCTATTTCTTATTTTACTTACAGGTACACTTAGAGTACGCTTTGGAAATTCGTTTTTTCTTTTTTTTGCACTTGGAAAGTGAAGCGCAGCCCATGTCAGAAGCAGAGCGACCAGGACTAGGTGCTTCCGTTGGTAGGTATGCAGCCATGCCAGCAGATCTAAGGTAAGCGATGTTACTTTTAGGTAAGCTATGTTGCCTTTGTTTATTTTTGCTAATGTTTTTTTTTTTTTTCCTAGCCGGACCGTAGCCGATGTAGGAAGGACCGAGCCGCCAAAACTGGGTGCATCCATCGGTATGTATGCAGCCAAGGCAGCATGTGTAAGGCAAGCGCTGTTGGCTTTGTTTGTTTCTGCTAATGTTTTTGTCTTTTTCTTTCTTTTACAAGCGGACCTTCGAAAGGACCGAGCGGCGACGACTGACTGCTGTCGCTGGTATGTATGCAGCCCTGCCACCGTCTTTAAGGTAAGCGATGTTGCCTTAGTTTGTTTTTGCTAATGTTTTTGTCTTTTTCTTTCTTTTACAGGCGGACCGTCGGAAGGACCGAGCGGCGACGACCGACTGCTGTCGCCGGTATGTATGCAGCCCTGCCAGCATCTTTAAGGTAAGCGATGTTGGCTTTGTTTGTTTCTGCTAATGTTTTTGTCTTTTTCTTTCTTTTACAGGAAGACCGTCGGAAGGACCGAGCGGCGATGACCGACTGCTGTCGCCGGTATGTATGCAGCCCTGCCAGCATCTGTAAGGTAAGCCATGTTGTCTTAGTTTGTTTTTGCTAATGTTTTTGTCCTTTTTTTCTTTCTTTTACAGGCGGATCGTCGGAAGGACCAAGCGGCGAAGACCGACTGCTGTCACCGGTATGTATGCAGCCCTGCCAGCATCTGTAAGGTAAGCGATGTTGCCTTAGTTTGTTTTTGCTAATGTTTTTGTCCTTTTTCTTTCTTTTACAGGCGGACCATCAAAAGAACCGAGCAGCGACGACCGACTGCTGTCGCCGGTATGTATGCAGCCCTGCCAGCATCTTTAAGGTAAGCGATGTTGCCTTAGTTTGTTTTTGCTAATGTTTTGGTCTTTTTCTTTCTTTTACAGGCAGACCGTCGGAAGGACCGAGCGTCGACGACCGACTGCTGTCACCGGTATGTATGCAGCCCTGCCAGCATCTTTAAGGTAAGTGATGTTGCCTTAGTTTGTTTTTGCTAATGTTTTTGTCCTTTTCTTTCTTTTACAGGCGGACCTTCGAAAGGACCGAGCGGTGACGACTGACTGCTTTCGCCGGTATGTATGTAGCCCTGCCAGCATCTGTAAGGTAAGCGCTGTTGGCTTTGTTTGTTTTTGCTAATGCTTTTTCTCCCCCTTTACTTTCCAGGTGTACCGCGGCCGTGTCGGAAGGACTGAGCGTCCTGGACTGGGTGCCTCTCGCCGGTATGTATGCAGCCCTGCCAGCATCTGTAAGGTAAGCGGTGTTGGCTTTGTTTGTTTTTGCTAATGCTTTTTCTCCCCCTTTACTTTCCAGGCGTACTGCGGCCGTGTCGGAAGGACTGAGCGTGCTGGACTGGGTGCCTTTCGCCAGTATGTATTCAGCCATGCCCGCATCTGTAAGGTAAGCGGTGTTGGCTTTGTTTGTTTCTGCTAATGTTTTATTTTGTTTCTTTCTTTTATAGGCGGAACGTCGGATTGCAAAGGCAGACGACTTGGAGCCACATCGCTTTCACACCAACACCATCGATTACATGCACGCTTTCACATTCAGTTTCAACACGACTCGCACATCCCCACTAACAATTCAATCACCTCCCGCCTAGACCTCCCTTTCATCCTTTGAAGGAGGCTCCCACCTAAGAATTAAAATACGGCTAGACAACAACATCTTACCTACATGCAGTTTATAAACAACAAGTGTTGCCCTCTTTTGTTATTCATGTCAAGTAACTGCCCTTTTTTTTCATTTGAGTGTACTTAAGCTGGAGTTTGCAACCATTGGAACCATTTCTTGTAAGGGCGCCATTCCGTATACCTTGTAAGCTGATCCACTTCTGTTACTAGAGAACAGTAAGTCTACCACTAACATTGCAATTGTAATAATTTTTCGTGTCGCTGTCTTAGCACCTATCTTAAAAGTAGCCTCTACTCAATGTTAATCCTAACATTGTACTTTGTCTTGTGTTCACGCTAAAATGTGCGATCAAATTATTCTACTAACCATGTTCTCTATCAGCTGCAGTGTGTATCGGTTCCTGTGTTACAGCCAACAATTGCACTGCATCTGTTTCCAAGCCTTGACAAACATACATAAACAACACTAATGCCATTTTGCCAGTTATTCACTTCTGCTCGCAGGATACTCCAGCGCCGCACGGCCACCAGCTGTGCCGGTGCCCTCTCCCCTCGCTGCTGCTCGCAGCCTCGCTCAGCCCTCTGCCCCGCAGGCCCGCCTTCCTCTGCGGCCTGATCTGCTGCTAGGCAACGCTCGCACACTGTGAGCGCTCTCCCCCCCGTCTCGGCTCCGCCGGACCAGGTAGCACTCTGTTGCCCGGTTTCGTATTTTGCACTGTTGTTTTGTTTTGTGACTGCTGTACTTTACTGTTGTAGTTTATTGTTTTTCTCGTGCTTGTACCCCCTGTGCCCTCCCCGCCCCGCTCCCCGCTTCCCGCCGCCGTTCTCGCGGCCACACCCTCTTCCTTTCTGTGCCCTCCCCGCTCCCGCCTCCCAGCTGCCCCTCCCTCCCACTGGTCCATATATAGTGACCGCGCGGCGCTGATCTGCGTGACCTGCTCGCAGGACACTCCAGCGCCGCACGGCCACCAGCTGTGCCGGTGCCCTCTCCCCTCGCTGCTGCTCGCAGCCTCGCTCAGCCCTCTGCCCCGCAGGCCCGCCTTCCTACAAAGTTCATTGATGAAGAGTTTACTCTGTTTAAAGCAAGTGTAAAAAAGAAAAATAAGATTGTTACTCTCAGTCAATAAAAAGGACTGATAGACCAAATATAGTGTTGATTTATGGGTTCAGAGGCAAACATATATTTATATAAGTACATAACTGATTCCGGCCTCTGTTACCCTCATTGAATCAATCCCCCCTTTTCTTATCCACCGTACACTAGTGCAGCGCCTCAGCAACGTCGAAATCCAGGAGCAGGCACTGGAGTGGATCATCTCCTTCCTCGCCGGAAGGACACAGATAGTCCGTCTCCCCCGTTCAGATCAGAAGCCACCGAAGTCATCTGCGGCGTCCCTCAAGGCTCCTCGCTTAGTCCAACCCTCTTCAACGTCTACATGAGCCCCCTCGCAGACATCGCACGCCAGCACAACCTCAACATCATCTCCTACGCCAACGACACCCAGCTGATCCTCTCCCTCACCAATGACCCCGCCACCGCCAGAGCCAACCTTCACGAAGGGATGAAAGAGGTAGCCGAATGGATGAAGAACAGCCGCCTGAAACTGAACTCGGACAAGACGGAAGTCCTCATCCTGGGATCTTCACCCTCCGCCTGGGACGACTCCTGGTGGCCCCCCGCCCTAGGCAGCGCACCTAAACCAACAGACCACGCACGCAACCTGGGCTTCATCCTGGACTCCTTCCTCTCCATGACCAGACAAGTCAACGCCGTCTCCTCGTCGTGCTTCAACATCCTGCGCATGCTACGTTAGATCTTCCGGTGGATCCCCACCGAGTCCAGGAAGACGGTCACCCAGGCCCTCGTCACCAGCCGTCTGGACTACGGCAACTCCCTCTACGCCGGAACCACCGTCAAACTCCAGAAGAGACTCCAGCGGATCCAGAACGCCTCAGCACGACTCATCCTGGACATCCCCCGTTGCAGCCACATCTCCGGACACCTGAGAGACCTGCACTGGCTCCCGGTCAACAAGAGAATCACCTTCCGTCTCCTCACCCACGCACACAAAGCCCTACACAACCAAGGCCCAGGATACCTCAACAGCCGCCTCAACTTCTACGCTCCCAAACGCCAGCTTCGATCGACCGGCCACGCCCTCGCCACCGTCCCCCGCATCCGAAGAGCCACCACAGGGGGACGGTCCTTCTCCTACCTCGCCGCCAAGACTTGGAACTCCCTCCCGACTCACCTCCGCCTGACCAAGGACCACCTCGCCTTCAGGAAGCAACTCAAGACCTGGCTGTTCGAGCAGTAGCGGATGCCCCCCCCTAGCGCCTTGAGACCCTCTGGGTGAGTAGTGCGCTATATAAATGCTTTGATTGATTGATTGATTGATATTGCCGACCTTGCTTTCAGTACTTTTGACTGTTTATATATGACTATTAGCCTGCATCTGTGCCACCTTTAACACTGAACAAAGATACCTCTGAACGCGTTTATATTTGTTGGACTTGGCCCTTTTTCCCTGAATTTTTTCGTTTTTGTAGTGTTAAGGTGCAGGTGCTCCCTTCACCCAAGATGGCTGCCACAGGCCCCGGCTACTGCAGAGTGGCCTGTTCTAGTAGCACCCTAGCTGCCAGGAGCTGGCTGGAACCCCACAACAATTTTGCGACTCCAGCCCGCCTTTTTGTCCCCTAGGTAGAGTGGGATAGCTCCTGGAATGTGCTGGAACCTTCTAGAAGGGAGGTGTGGTTTTTCTTTTGCCGCCTTGGCTAGAGGTCACCTGACCTAGGGCTACTTAAGAGAGGGAGGGAAACTTTTGTGGGGAGTTGGCCATTGGGGTGAAGCAGAGCTGGAAGAATCCACCAGGAGTGTAAGCGGTAGGGCCTAGCCAGGGACTTATGCCTCTGAGAGTGACAGGATCTAGGTGCTGCCTCTTAAGTGAGTGAGGGACCCTGTGAAACCCACTGATCTTGCCCAGCAGTAGGAGGACCCAGAGACTCTCTGCCCAGCCTGACTAGGAAGGATCTAGTCGCCCTCTCCATTCCTAACCCCCTGTAACAGAACCCCTTAAGGGCGCCAGATACATCTGCGCCAATAAGACTTCATCTAACAGCTGAGAACCAAGACTGAATACTGAGACTGCGTGTCCAGACTGAACTCTAAAACCTATTCACCAAGCACTGAGACTGCGTGTCCAGACTGAACTCTAAAACCTATCCACCAAGCACTGAGACTGCGTGTCCAGACTGACCCCTGAACCCTGATGCAAAGCTGACTGGAGAACCACCGGGGATCGACCAGGTATTAGCGCTGTGACCCCTGCGCTCCCTGCCCTGGTCTGGGACCCCCGGCAGCGTGCTCCGCTGAGCACAGAACCCCATCCTTAATTTAAGCCCCCCCTGGTGACGACGAAGCCAGCGCGCTCACCGCCGTGGCCTGGAGGCCTGGAGAAGTGCCCTGCCGTGTCATGAGGCCCGCGGAGAAGCCCGGGGCCCCGTCGCTGCCGTTGCAGCTGCGGGAGGAGGTGTGCGATGCCGGGGCCGAGTTCCCCCATCATCGTGGGAGCGGACGCCTGCTGACGCCGAGATCGAGGTAAGCCCGGAGGCTGAGATCGCCCCCGGTGCGCCCCCTGCGGGTTGGGAGCCATACCGCACCCTTAGCCGGGTTTCCTCTCCGTGGGATTTCCCCACCCTGACTTCGCGACGGAAGAGACCCCGCCGAGGGATCCTTTCCGTGTGCCCCTTCGAGCAGTACTGAAGCGCGATGCCCGACGAACTGCACCGGAGCCCAGAGACTTGCTCCTCAAGTCCCGTGGCGCTCCCCGCTGGAAGCTCCGCTCCAAAGTACTGAGAGTCATTGATTACGAGTGGCGCTTTGGGTTATATGCTCCGCTCCAAAGTACTGAGAGTCATTGAGTACGAGTGGCGCCTTGTGTTATACGCTCCGCTCCAAAGTACTAAGAGTCATTGATTACGAGTGGCGCTTTGTTTTTACATGCCCTGCTTTAAAGTCTTACGTGCGATTGATTCCGAATAGCGCTCTGTGAGTCATATGCCATGTTGAAGTGTTACGTGCTATTGATTCCGAGTAGCGCGTTGTTATTCATATGCCAGGTTGAAGTGTTACGTGCTATTGATTCCGAGTAGCGCGCTATTATTCATGTGCCATATTGAAGTGTTGAATGCTATTGATTACGAGTAGCGCTCTGTTATTTATATTCCCTATTACAGTGCTATGTGCCAGAGATTACGAGTAGTTCTCCATGCTAGGTGCCCCGTTCTGAGGTCGTCACCGGTTAGCGCACCCAACGCGCGTGTACAGCTACGTGAGTGGTAGTTGTGCCCCAGGCAGTACTGTTATTTCATGAATTGCAAAGTGGTACGAACAGCCTTTATAGCTCCTGACTGATATGTACATCGCTAGCTATTGTATTATCAGCTTATGAAATGTACTGCTACCTCATGAACTGCATCTAACGTGATCTACTTGGATAAACTTGAGTATTTACATAACTCCTACAGTGTGGCGTCACTTATTGTGTGTGTTCCTCGTCGCATGTGAGGTGCGTGTTGTATGGTTGCTTTACACACAGTCCTCTGGTGGCCCGACCGCTCGTGTCACGTTACCGCCCCAAAGGGCCTGGAGACCCCAGGTCTTACATTGTTGGCGAGCAGTTGGATCCTTAGGACCTGTGACCATACAGCACCCTTCCGTGAGGCGGAGGGCGCCACAATTAAACGCCTAATTGTTCCAGAGCTCTGAAACCATTGATTGCTGCATTGTTATTTCCACTGTCCAGGTTGAAAGTGCAAGAGTCCTGGTTAGCTGAGAACTGTTGCCTATCCCCTAGGAATTTTTCTCCTTAGTGTCTAGGTCCCCACCTGCCAGAATGGAATTCCGGTTAGCTGACCTCGAGGGGTACTCGGTGAAGCAACTGAGGGAGTTTGGGCAGGGGATGGGGGTGCCTGGGGTACGGAGGGCCAAAGGACCGGAACTCCGCACCGCCATTAGGGCATGGGTAGAGGCCCACCCAGAAGGGAACGAGGATGAGGGACAGGAGGCGCCAGATGCACCTCAGGAGGAGAGCGCCCAGGAAGTACTAGACATCTTAAATGTAGATATGTCGGAAAATGTGCCCCCAGGGAGACGTTCTGGGGCCAGTAGTAGGACAGGGTCTAGTAGGAGCGCGTCTCCAAAGGAGTATGAGGACAGAAGGGAAGAGAGGCGGTTAAAGTGGGAGCTAGCCAAATTGGAACAGGAAAGGGAAAACAAGAGATGGGCAATGGAGGAAATGAGGATGGCGCACGAGCTTCGGCTAAAGGAGTTGGAGCTGCGTGCCCTCCAGATGAATGTGTCCAGTGAGGACACTGGTGGCAGCATACCGAAAGCTCCACAGGAGCTAGAATTTTATTTACCCCAGGATGACATCACCAGGGTGTCTGAGGAGGCATTGGTGGGTGACCCTGAAGGGGGTGGTGCAGGGCTCTTCCAACCCAGCGAGGTGGGGGAGGTGGCAGATAGCCCAGCTAGGTCCCAGGGAGAGAGGGTTGTAGGGCCTCACGACCTATCCATAGGAAGGAGTGAGACGGGGAGGTGTCCCGAGGTGCCCCAACCGCAGTCTCAGGGCCTGGAGAGTTCCGCAAGGGAGCCCCAGGTTGGGAGCCTAGGCTGTCCCGATGTGCCGCCCGAGAAAAGGGAGCCCCTAGTGTCAGGAGGACCCAGGGCGACTGTAACCAGCGAGCCTGAGGTTCTGGGGTTGGCCCAGTTTCAGGATTTAGATCCTGGGCTGGGGTGCCAGGCTCAGAGGTTGCCTGACCTGGCGGGTGGGGCCTCTGTTAACAGGGTCCCCCCGAAATTGACTTCCAGGGGTACTTTTCCCGTTAGGAGGGTGCTGAAATCTGGAAGGGGGTGCAGAGGGAGGAAGGTCTCGCCTCGGGCACCGGCTCAGCCGAAGGGTTTAGGCCCTAGGTTGGGGAATCAGTTGAAGGGTCAAGGCCCTGTACTGAGGAGACAGTGGTGGTCTGAGGGTGCCTCGCAGGGTAGGGTGAGGAATCCCAGAAGGAGAGTTGGGAGGAGGAGAGCCTCGCCCCTGAAGGCTGGTCAGCCTAAGGGTGCGGACCCCAGGTGGAAGGACCAGAGGCAGTTTAGGACGGCAAGGAAGAGTAGGAGAGTGGTCATCGGGCACTACAGGCCTGGGGCTACTGCCCCCCACTCTGCGAGACCACGAGGGCCAGGGACATCTGGATGGCCCAGGGGCCGGTCCTGGCCACAACTAGCTAGGGAGCCCCAGTGGGGTGGTTTCGTTGGTCCAGGAAGGATTGAGAGGGAACCATCGGGTTCCAGAGTGGAAGAGAATCTGCAGTTGCGGGCCTGCGTCCACCTTTTCTCGCCCCAAGCAGGGAAGACCATCAAGGCATTGATCGGTCTACCCTGGCTTTTGGCTGGAAGGGGGTTATGTTGGACTTGGCCCTTTTTCCCTGAATTTTTTCGTTTTTGTAGTGTTATGGTGCAGGTGCTCCCTTCACCCAAGATGGCTGCCACCGGCCCCGGCTACTGCAGAGTGGCCTGTTCTAGTAGCACCCTAGCTGCCAGGAGCTGGCTGGAACCCCACAACAATGTTGCGACTCCAGCCCGCCTTTTTGTCCCATAGGTAGAGTGGGGAAGCTCCTGGAATGTGCTGGAACCTTCTAGAAGGGAGGTGTGGTTTTTCTTTTGCCGCCTTGGCTAGAGGTCACCTGACCTAGGGCTACTTAAGAGAGGGAGGGAAACTTTTGTGGGGAGTTGGCCATTGGGGTGAAGCAGAGCTGGAAGAATCCACCAGGAGCGTAGGCGGTAGGGCCTAGCCAGGGACTTATGCCTCTGAGAGTGACAGGATCTAGGTGCTGCCTCTTAAGTGAGTGAGGGACACTGTGAAACCCACTGATCTTGCCCAGCAGTAGGAGGACCCAGAGACTCTCTGCCCAGCCTGACTAGGAAGGATCTAGTCGCCCTCTCCATTCCTAACCCCCTTTAACAGAACCCCTTAAGGGCGCCAGATACATCTGCGCCAATAAGACTTCATCTAACAGCTGAGAACCAAGACTGAATACTGAGACTGCGTGTCCAGACTGAACTCTAAAACCTATTCACCAAGCACTGAGACTGCGTGTCCAGACTGAACTCTAAAACCTATCCACCAAGCACTGAGACTGAGTGTCCAGACTGACCCCTGAACCCTGATGCAAAGCTGACTGGAGAACCACCGGGGATCGACCAGGTATTAGCGCTGTGACCCCTGCGCTCCCTGCCCTGGTCTGGGACTCCCGGCAGCGTGCTCCGCTGAGCACAGAACCCCATCCTTAATTTGAGCCCCCCCCCGGTGACGACGAAGCCAGCGCGCTCACCGCCGTGGCCTGGAGGCCTGGAGAAGTGCCCTGCCGTGTCACGAGGCCCGCGGAGAAGCCCGGGGCCCCGTCGCTGCCGTCACAGCTGCGGGAGGAGGTGTGCGAGGCCGGACCGAGTTCCCCCATCATCGTGGGAGCGGACGCCTGCTGACGCCGAGATCGAGGTAAGCCCGGAGGCTGAGATCGCCCCCGGTGCGCCCCCTGCGGGTTGGGAGCCACACCGCACCCTTAGCCGGGTTTCCTCTCTGTGGGATTTCCCCCCCCCTGACTTCGCGACGGAAGAGACCCCGCCGAGGGATCCTTTCCGTGTGCCCCCTCGAGCGGTACTGAAGCGCGGTGCCCGACGAACTGCACCGGAGCCCAGAGACTTGCTCCTCAAGTCCCGTGGCGCTCCCCGCTGGAAGCTCCGCTCCAAAGTACTGAGAGTCATTGATTACGAGTGGCGCTTTGCGTTATATGCTCCGCTCCAAAGTACTGAGAGGCATTGATTACGAGTGGCGCTTTATGTTATATGCTCCGCTCCAAAGTACTGAGAGTCATTGAGTACGAGTGGCGCCTTGTGTTATACGCTCCGCTCCAAAGTACTGAGAGTCATTGATTACGAATGGCGCTTTGTTTTTACATGCCCTGCTTTAAAGTCTTACGTGCGATTGATTCCGAATAGCGCTCTGTGAGTCATATGCCATGTTGAAGTGTTACGTGCTATTGATTCCGAGTAGCGCGCTATTATTCATGTGCCATATTGAAGTGTTGAACGCTATTGATTACGAGTAGCGCTCTGTTATTTATATTCCCTATTACAGTGCTATGTGCCAGAGATTACGAGTAGTTCTCCATGCTAGGTGCCCCGTTCTGAGGTCGTCACCGCTTAGCGCACCCAACGCGCGTGTACAGCTACGTGAGTGGTAGTTGTGCCCCAGGCAGTACTGTTATTTCATGAATTGCATATGTGGTACGAACCGCCTTTATAGCTCCTGACTGATATGTACATCGCTAGCTATTGTATTATCAGCTTATGAAATGTACTGCTACCTCATGAACTGCATCTAACGTGATCTACTTGAATAAACTTGAGTATATACATAACTCCTACAGTGTGGCGTCACTTATTGTGTGTGTTCCTCGTCGCATGTGAGGTGCGTGTTGTATGGTTGCTTTACACACAGTCCTCTGGTGGCCCGACCGCTCGTGTCACGTTACCGCCCCATAGGGCCTGGAGACCCCAGGTCTTACACTATTTTTTTATGCCTTGCTTTAAAATACTTGTTTTCAATTGTTCACTGGTGGACTCGGGATAATTTCAATAACTGCAAAATGTTGTCTTGGCAACTATACATTTAGTGGCCACGAGCTATTGTATTTGTTCTGTCGAGGTGCCAAAACAGGGTCACATCAAAAGGCAGATTTGTAGTAACATTACCTCTAAACACATGCTGCAAAGGAATGCCGATGCCCCCAAAAGGAATGATTTCTATTCTGGACAGATTAATCCCTGATTATTATTCAAAGTACTTTGTAACTTTAAAAACGTGAATGAGCGAATCTGTAGTACAAGTCTGTAACCTAGTGGCTTGCTCCGCGTAAATACTATACGAGCGCTTCGTTCATGGTAAATAAATAATTACAGATCGGTGTGTGGCCTGTAAAACGTCATCCATGCACGACGTGGAGCAGCTTAATGCGCGTTGACAGCGTTATATAGTTCTCGGCGCCAATAAACCAGCAAAAATCTACAAAAAGAGACACCTGCAGAGATTTAAATTACTTGCAAAAGGCAATATAATTATAATAAAATTACAATAGCCTAATGGAAATAACAGGCAGTGAGCAGGCTGCCATACACTGTATGTATTTAACAAGAGAAATGCACATCGTTAAATGCTTCCTTTGTAATGCATAGATCACACATGCAGCAGAGACGGCGCATATAAGAGAGAGGTGGGTAGTTCAGAGGAGAGGGCAACATCAGTTAGAGAAGTGACAGCATAAAAGGGGAGCGAGGCAGGGGTGCGCGGGGTCAGGGAATGTGCAGGGGAGAGTGGAACTGCAGAAGGCAGTGAGACTATGGAGCATAGTCAGGGTTCAAGCGGAAGGTTCAAATACTAAATATACTTACGCACAATAATGAAGATGCTGCTCTGCTGTGCAGCGTATGCTAGGAGCACCCCAGGGCCCCAATACTTGTTTCGGCATCAAGTCATTACATTCATGTGAAGGCGGACTTACAGATTTCTTTTCTTTACACATCAGAGTCACAACCACTAACAGTGGCGCCTTGCAGAAATGTTCAGGGGATGTATTCAGTGCACTATATAGGAAAGGTCATCTTAGTCGTAATTACCATCGGACCCTTTGAATCCTATTGGTAGAGGATGTAGCCTTGCGGTTAGAGCTGTTGACCTTGTAAATAAGCCCCTTTAGATCTGTTGCCAAAGCTGTCGGTTCTGGATGACGTTTCCGCTTGGGCCGTTTCCTATTTTATGCCTATAAAAGGTCTCCAGTTAAAAAAGAAACAAGCACTGGCATAGCCAATAAGTCTTGCCTTTGGGACCTTATAAGTGTTTAGTTATCCAGCACAATATCCTTGGTGCAACATAAACTGTTGCATGGCTAAACACTTATAAGGTCACAAAGGCGAGACCTATTGGCTATGCCAATGCTTGTTTAGTATATGGTCTGGTACGCCCTTAGGGCCCCAGCCATATTTGTGCTTAACTTGTTGTGAAATGTTGATTTGTGCATATGTCCTTGACTTCTAATCTCATAAAGAGATTAGCAGAGAGTTGTTAGTAATAAATACATATATATTTTATATATATACACCTGTGTGGTGTCCTTTCATTTAGTAATTCAAGATATTATAAGGTAAAACAAGCTGCTTTACATTCCTCTAAAGACTTAGCCTGAAGGCTGCTCTCCACAGCTACCACTAGGATAGCTTTCTTTAAAAGGTTGTCTTTAAACCTATCTACCATAAGAGTCGAATTGTACTGGTGCAAGGTGTCCACTTTAACTAGTGAACCGCATATACCAGGCCAACTTCTCACATTGGTGGGCAGCGTGTGGGATTACAGCTTGCCATTGTTTTACCAGAAAATCTCTATTTGAATTACTAACTGAAAACCACTATAGGTACTCAAGGTACATATAAAGTCAAGCTTAGTATCAATAAGTTCTACTGAACTTAGAGATGTGTGTCAAGGGATAGCACACCCTTTCTACAGCTCAAGCTAGGAACAGTAGGCCACAAACTAGTGTAGGTAGTACAACACTGCACAACAGTAGAATGTCCTTAAGGGTTGGAACCAGTGGGTCCACCCAGCCTCAGTATAAGGACATGACTTTCTTTGACTTGAAAGCCATGTGTGCTGCAAGGCACCTGAGGATAGGACAGAGTCCCTTCACACTACACCTGATAGATCTGCTGACAGCAGATGATCTTAGATTAGCCCTAGGAGCTAATGGGTCTGAATCAGGGGGTGGGTCAATTACAGTGTCTGGGTCAGATGATGAAAATCAGGATGATCAGGACTCTGTGGTTGAAAGGCCAGACCCACAAGGGTCTGAAAAGGACAGAGGAATTCTCCCTAAGAGAACTGACAGAGTGGAGGAAAGGCCTAGGTCCCTTTCTAGGGAGTGTGGCCACTCCTATCACTCTGGCAGAGAATCTGTCCAGCAGAGGAACTCCTACCTTCCTAGAAGGGAGACCTCCTCTGACAGAATGTACAAACTGCTGCAGTATGAGGAAGCAAGATTTGCCCTCAAAGCCAAGCAGTTGACTTTAGATAGAGAAGCTTTTGAGATCCAGAGAGCTTCTAGAAGAGAGGGGTTAGAACCCCCTGGTGGCAGCAACAGTGTCCCTAGAGGTAGAGAATATATTCCAGACCACAGGAACCTGAGCAAGGTTGTTCCTCCCTACCAGAGTGGGGTTGATATTCATAAGTGGATAACTGCTATGGAAAGGGCCTGTAGAGTACACCAGGTCCCCCAAAAGCAGTGGGCAGCAATCTTGTGGCTCTCCTTTTCAGATAACGGCAGAGACAAGCTCCTCACTGTTAGAGAAGAGGATGCTGATGACTATGAAGTCCTGAAGAGTGCACTGATAGATGGGTTTGGCTTAACCACTGAGCAGTACAGGTTGAAGTTCAAAGACACCCAGAAAGCACAGACTCAGGACTGGACTGACTTTGTAGATTGTGCAACCAAGGCTCTGGAGGGTTGGCTAATTGGCAGTAGAGCAACTGACTTTAAAGGATTGTATAATTTGATTATGCGTGAGCAGATACTTAACAATTGTCAAAACCAGCTCTTACACGTGTACCTGGTGGACTCTGATGTGACCTCTCCCCAAGAATTGAGAAAGAAGGCAGACAAATGGGTCAGAACCAGGGTGAGGCCCACGAACCAAGGTGGTGACCAGAAGAAAGATTCCCCTAAGTCCAAAGAGAAAGGTGGGGATAATAAAAATACAGAAAAGTCCTCTGAAGGGCCCCAAAAATCCAATTCTGGGGGTGGGTCCCAAAATGCTTCCTCTTCCAATAACAAACCATATTGCCATGTGTGCAAGCAACCTGGCCACTGGAAAACTGACTCCAGCTGTCCAAAGAATGGCAATAAAGAAAATGTTCCTCCCACTGCAGCTCCAACACCTCCTGTTGCTACCAGTAGTAATCCCCCAGGTGGTGGGAGTGCACCCAAAAACTTAGTTGGGTTTTCTTGGGGAACACAGGTGGACTCTGGCCTAACCAGGTCCCCTACACAAGCAACTCTAGTCTGTGATGGTGGCATGGGGTTTGCCAACTTTACTATGAGTCCCAATACTTTGGGCAGGTACAGACAAGAGCCCATGATCAAGGGTGAGAAGGCTGTGGCCTACAGGGGCTAGTGTCACCACGGTGACAAAGAGACTAGCGCCCCTAGAACAGCTTTTACCTGAGTTTAGATACCAGGTGACCAATATTGATGGAATTAGGACAGATCATCCCATGGTAGTGGTAAATCTCAGCTGGGGAGGGGTCACTGGCCCAAAGAGAGTGGCAGTGTCCCCAACCTTACCTGTAGATTGTCTACTGGGTAATGATCTGGAAATCTCAGCCTGGGCCGAGGTGGATCACAATGCCCATTTAAGAATGTTAGGCATCCCTGAGAGAGTGGATGAGACCCTGAGGGCCTCACCTCCACCCCAGGAGAAATTAAGGGAAGTGAATCCTGAAACGATGGATCATTCCACACAAACAGAGAGCATAGGGGGTGAGGAACAGTCCTCCCCCCACCAGACTAAAGGTAAGGGTCAGCTTTCTAAGGGAACTGATCCTGCCCCTTGTGAAGTAACTGTCCCAGAGGTGGTCAGGCCTGTCCTGGCCACATCTCTGATGGCAGGGGATCCTTCCAAGGTCGTACCCAGTCTGGAGCAGATATCCTGCCCCTCTCTACCCTGCCTCAGTCAGCCCAGGGCTGCAGAGGTCAGGGAGGTCAGTGGACCCTTAGTGGGCCCCTGTCCAGAGGAACCCCCTCATCAACAGATTAGGGACACCCAGCAGAGTAGTTCTAGACAGGTGAATATTCCTCTACATACTGAGGGATCCCCCTTACCCCTAGGTACAGGTATCCCACAGATTAACTCTGTTGGACACAGGGAGACCTGGGACATAGTTGCCCCAAACATTCCAATGCCCTCCACTATTCCAACCAGAGGGGCCCAAACCCCAGCTGTAGGCAGCCAGAGATTGACCCTTAGGGCCAGATATGACACAGTCATGGACAGAAAGGTTTGCATGGTGACCGGTGTCCTAAGGAAGTTGAGACAACCCCGAATAGGGCCTCACTTCCAGACTCAGACACCCCATCAGCGTGCTTCTGTACCAAAACCCAATACAGGTAATTTCCCTAGACTTTGGAGAATTTCCAGAACCCCTTGGGGTAGGATTTCCCTAGAAGACCATGAGACAGGGAGCAACCATGCTAGTGCAGGTTCTTCCTTATATGGCCACTCAGGAAATAAAGGCTTATCTGGACAAGGTTAGCCTTATCTCCTTTCGTTTGGGGGGGGGGGGGGTTATGTAGGAAGGTGGAATCTGACTACATGGTTGCCCCCACTTTTTGTCTGGTGTTTTGATGGTTTTGACTAGTCTGGCTGGGATCCTGCTATCCAGGACCCCAGCCTATCTGCTTACACCCTTAAACGACATGGTGTGCATATTAGGTGCACTAGTGATTAGATACTGTGGTGACTTATGAGTCCCTAGTATATGATACCTAAGGTACCAAGGGCATAGGTACTTCACAGGCCTACCAGGGGCTGAAGCATATATTATGCCACCCCTGGGAAGCAGACTAAATCTGACACCACAGGCCTGCTACTGCAGACTGGGTGAGGTGGTGCTAGCACTCCTCACTGAGATATAGATTCACTATATCTCTCCCTGCACACACAGTTAAACCTATCAGTCACCCCTAAGGCAGGCCCTATCAATCCCGAGGGCAGGGTGCTTGGTTTCCATGTGAGGGGGTGCCTCTGCCTGAGCAGGGCCCCACTGCAGTTCTCAGAGTCTATTCTCTGGAGCAGTTTGTAAATGCGGTCAAACCATATACTCTTAAGTGCATTATAACCTCGCTGTAAATGCTAACTCTGGGATGGCTGCATCAAAACATGTCGTGTTTGGTGTCAAATGCTTTGGAATCATACCCCCACACCAGTAACTGGTGTGGGAGTATGATCCCACCCTTCTAGAGGGATAGACATGTACCTACTGTGGAAACGCGGTAGAATCCTGAAGAGCCCTGGCATCACAAAATGGATGCCACCAGTCACAGACACTGGGCTGCCCTCCTGCTGATGACCGAAACTCGCAGTGGAGGAGGCCCAACAATAGGCATCCTGTTACAGGGAGGTGTGGCCACCTCCCAGACAGGATTTAGTTTATTGGGGCTGGGTGGGTGCACTCCTAGAGTGCTTTGACGTCCTGCACTGGAGGAGCAGTAGGCTCCTCTGTGCATACACCAGTTCAAACCGGCTCTGGGGCTACCTGCCCCTGCTCTGGCGTGAAACTGGACAAAGGGAAGTGGGTGTAGCCACCAACTCCCCTGACCCTCTCATAGGTGGGGTCATAGAGCTAGTTCCTCCCTTCCTTCTAGTATAAGTTAGGGAACCCTTGCCATTGCAAACTAGATATCCCTTGACGATGCTCTAAAGAAGAATCCTGGACCTTCGACGTTCCACTACCTCTGGAAGACTGAAGAATCTCCCTTGGAGTCAAGGAGTGACTCCCGTGCTTGACAGGCACCCAATCTTGCAATCAACGGTCGCAAACTTTCCCGCTCCCGCCGGAGTTCGAAGTCCCTGCATCCTAGGAAGAGGATTTCCTGACTTCTCCAAGGCCATCGTGAGTCCCCAGCGACGCTGAGGCAAGTAGACCCCACGAGTGACGAGGAACCGCAATCCCTGGGTACCGTGCACTATTTTCGAGTGCAACCACTTCACGATGTTCTACGAACTTGTGCTTTGGACCACGTGTGGTCCAAGCCTCCAGGAGGATTTCCACCGAAGATCAGAAGCATACCCCGTCCCGGGTGACCGTGGGCCCCTGTTGAGTGAATCCTCCTGAGGCATCTTCGCGATCCCTTGCCGGTTGGCTTGTGGGTCCCCTGAAGACTTTTCTACAGTTCCAAAGGGCTCCCCTGGTTGCTCCAGGCCTGCCCTGACTTACCCTTGCTGGGTGAGTCCCTCAGACTTTGCTGGTCTGCACCGCTGACTTTTTACACTTTCCACATGACTTGTTGTTGCGAAGGCTTGTTGGTTCCAATCTAGTCGCCGACACCGCAGTAAGCTGAAGACTTCGTGGGACATGCCGAATCCAGCTCCTGGTCATCGTCGATGCCTCCTGGACCTCGTGGCTGAAGAGTCAAGACACCCGTGGATCACCTGAAATCACCCGACGACTGTGGGCATCCATCTTCCTTGCCCCGGGTCACTGCCAAGTGACTTTGAACACTGTCCCCTCGGCTTTCAGGTCTTCCTTCTTCTGAATCCAGGCTTGGACTCCACCGGACACTTCTCCCGTCTTCACAAGCAGGAAGTCTTCTTTGGCTCCCATTGAAAACGACGCCGTGACCCGACACCAAAAGACACCTATGCACCCGGCTTCCCTGGGTGAGGTAACTCCAGCACTACAGTGCTCCTGTGGATGTTGGCTCTAGAACTACTTACCCTGTAAGTGACTTGCTTGTAGACTCTCCCGAAGTATCCTAAAACTCTAAATTTCCAATCGCGACTTGCTCCATTGAAGTGAATTGGGATCCGCGGCTGTGTTCTCACACTGCATGCGTCTCCCATGGGTCCTTTACTTACCTGCCTTGGGTGGATTAGCGAGGCCCCAGCACTTCTGAAGGCCCTAGGCCTTGTCCCCTTGCAAGTCGTTATCTCTAAGTCTCTTTTTTAGTATATGGTCTGGTACGCCCCTAGGGCCCCAGCCATATTTGTGTTTAACTTGTTGTGAAATGTTGATTTGTGCATATGTCCTTGACTTCTAATTTCTTAAAGAGATTAGCAGAGAGTTGTTAGTAATAAATACATATATATTTTATATATATACCTGTGTGGTGTCCTTTCATTTAGTAATTCAAGAGATTATAAGGTAAAGCAAGCTGCTTTACATTCCTCTGAGACTTAGCTTGAAGGCTGCTCTCCACAGCTACCACTATGATAGCTTTCTTTAAAAGGTTGTCTTAAATCTACTACCATAAGAGTCGAATTGTACTGGTGCAAGGTGGCCACTTTAACTAGTGAATAGCATATACCAGGCCAACTTCTCACATTGACTAATCACCTTTTTAACGCAAATATGTTTTTATTGTATTGGCACTTTTTCAATTCATAAATGCTCTTATTGCACCGGCACTTTACTAGATTACCACTCTGTTGGTAACAAGGATCAACTTACTGCACATCTTACTCTGTAAAATAGGCTGTCTAACTGTATTCGTACTTTATTTTAACTCTGAGGCTGCTACTTTAGTATGCTTTTTACTGCTGGATTTATCGTCTTAACATGTATGAACTTAACCTTTGTTTTATTAATTGAATTCTTTTCTACATTGTAAAGGTTTGAAATAACCATGTACAATAAAGCATTACCTACGAGGCTTCTAGGGAATGCTGATAATGCGTGCTGCAGGAGCACCATGCATGAATGTGGCATTGTGAATTGTGATAGCTCTGTGTACTGGATGTGCATGCTAAATAGTTATTGTTATTTAGAATGGTTAATTCACGAGGCCTTGGAACTGATGATAGTTTGAGGGGAGGCAGTGGCCTGTTTCTGTTTAGCACAGTAGCTTCCAAAAGTCTAGAGAAAGGTGATGGTGTCGTGGGGCAGAGGTATTGACTTTTTGTATTGTGCCTGCACGAGGGCTCGGGAGCGATGGCAGTTCTGTGGAGCACAGTGCGTGAGGATGGCTGCTGCACACTACAATTGTGTGTCTTTTGCACACTACAGTGCATGTGCAGGCCTTTGGAATGGTGATAGATGTGTGGAACAGCGACAGTGATACACGGTCTGTTGCTGTTCAGTATGGTACATTCACGAGGACTTGGGAACAGTGACAGCGCCGTTGAGAAGAGGTATACGGTAATTTGCTCTTATGCAGAATAGCGCCTCCGCGAGGCTTTGGGAGAGAGTTCTGGGAGCAGAGGCGAGCGCAGACGGCCGCCGTACACAGTGCGTGATTGTGTGAGTGGGTTGTATCAGACTCTAAGGAGGTCTTATTCCTCGATCTCTGCAATGCGTAGCATGCGACTTTAGCCGAGAAGAGAACACGTGGTGTATATGGTTATTTAGTGGCACTGAGACACATTCTGATGTGACTGGTCATCGCATGTGCGCATGTGAGTTATTGCATGTTCATCGCACAGCACTGACTGACATTTTATGAAAATTAGCCTCTGTCTGGTTACATATTTTTTAAAACGTGCCACTTGCATCACAGTCACACGACTGTACTATTAGTACCTTCAGAAATGTGAGAAACTGAGTGTTGGGCTGTGTAATGAAGAATAAAAGCGTCCCCAACTGACCACACAGTGTGATCTAGGACACATTATTATATCTTGCTGTGTTATTAGGTTAAAAAGATAATTGCACAAAAATACTATAGAAATATTGCATTAGAAACCAATTTTCATAAAAACAAGATGAGGCATATAAATATATAACTAGGGCAGGGTCCCATTCATTGCTGTTATGTGGGATTCTTGTGATAGACTCGCGTTTTACACCTAATTAGTTACTGTACTTACAGTTTTATAGACTTGAATAATTGATAAGAAATAAAGAGGAAAATATATTTTTACAGCGATTATTCCAGAAGGAAATGAATGTAAATACAACCCCACCACCCCACGTGTACTCACATTTGTTCTATTGTACTTCATCTTTAATAAACATTTTTCAAAGGCATTATGGATTTTAACCTAGTGAGTGAGCTAGTGCATTTTCAGTTTTTACAATCAACAACCAGTTCACTAAGAACTGAAAATATATGACACTCGTTGGATTGATTGGGCACACTCGGTACAAAAACCAAGAAGAGGTATTCAGTGGGTAATCTCTCTATTCCGTTACCCAGCTCATGAATGAGGATATTTACCACCAGTAGTTATATAACTGTAAGCAATTTCCAATCGGCGACTTCCTCTCCACACGGTTAGGTACCTGTCGGATTGTAGGAGTCAGATTTTGTGCAGCTATTTCTGGGTGGAATACATGCGGTAAAGAGAAAAACATGAGGTCCAATTGACAAGGACGATTTTAATGTGAATATATGCCACCAAATACTATTTTATCTGACTAACTTATGAATTCCAGGAATACGTCTTGAGTACTTCTAACTTACTTTAGAGCTCAGGGTAAAGTATGAAGGTCTCCAAGAGTAAGTGGGAGTCATTGTGCCCTGGGGAAGTCCTCTGACCCCCCCCCCCCCCCAGCATCTCAGGTCTTTTGTGCTGGAAATGTGCAGTAGACGGCGCCTTAACACTGATTCCCCCCCCCCCCCCCCATCGTTCTTTGGTCGTTCGGGCTCGCTCGCTCGTGCTCCACCACAAATTTTACGCCTCACCACTTTCAAATGTCACCAGCAGAAACTGCTGTGGCACCAGGGCTGTGTGTACAGAGGCTCAGAGATACAGGTTCCGGTGAAGATAGGGATGTGTACAGAGGTCGACAGATACAGGTTCCTGTGGTGCTAGGGCTGTGTGTATCATTGCTCACATGTACAGATTCCTGTGGTGCACGGACTGTGTTTACAGAGGTTCACAGGTACTGGTCCATGTGGAGCTAGGGGTGTGTGTAGAGAGGTTTACAGGTACAGGTTACTGTGGAGCTAGGGCTTTATAGAGAGGCTCACATGTTCAGGTTCCTGTGTAGATGGGGCTGTGTTCAGACCTTCACCGGTACAGGTTCTTGTGGCGCCAGGGATGTGTGTACAGAGGCTCCGGGACCCAAGTTTAGTTGTTAATCCAGTGGTTATTGTTTAATGTTGGTTACTGGGGTTAGTCTTGTGCTCTCAAGAACATCAATCCATGCATTTACTCCAGTTCCTTAGTAGTGAATTTGAATAATAGGTGTTGGGTGTGATCATTAGTGGGGGCTATGTGAGTTCATGCTTGTTGTTGGTAACCAATAGGCTACAGAACGTTATGTATGGTTCAGCTGTATGGTTAAGGGTTCATCGTTTGAGTGCATGGCTTCTGTGTAGGGTTGGGGGGGGGGGGGCAAGAGATTGACCAGATTCTAGGCAACGATAGCTTGAGCCAGAGGACAAAATGGCTCAATCACCGAGGGGTGTTGGAGTGGAATGGTGCTGCTTAGCTGTTTATGCATGGAGAAGGGACTGAGTATTTGACTTTACATTTCAGGAACTCTGGGGATGGCTAGAATGGAAATACGCTTATTCTGTCTCCTACGCGTGATGCATTTATCATCTCAGTGTCATGGTATTTATTCATGATTTTGGAATATCCTGTACTGGTACACTATTTGGTTGTTAACAGTATACGTGGACATCAAGTCCAGCACTCACCAACCCCTTTTCCCTTGAAACTTGTTCCCGGCTCTCTTCAAGGCCAAATAATTGCATTTCACATTTATTGAACAACGTGGCTTTCGTACTGATCCATTTCACCACAGCTGTATGTGCACGATCTGTATGGTTTATTTTTGTATATTATCCGACTTCCCTTCCTTGATTGATTGTTCTTACTTTTTGGCAATCTTTCTGTTCGACTGCTGGGTGCAGAGCTGTTTATGTGTCGTTACCTTATTTAAACAAGTTCTTGATTATTGATGTTATACTGGAGCACACCACGTTTCACAATAAAAACACGCTGCAGCAAAGAAAAAGAAACTATGGGAATTCTGGATTTTGCTTATGTTGTGATGGTGCATAAAAGTTACTTTTACTGCTCAACTGCCATTTTGAAGCCAGTAACCCATGTCTTGAGGAGACAACAGCAACCAGACGCGACAAGACGTGAGGCAAGAGTGCCTACTTTGTGGTAGGGCTACCGTCCTGGGCGCAGCTATGTAGCAGAAGGGTAAGGGAGGCCAAGACACACTTCTTCCATGTGCACTGGCTCGTAGGGCCCAGTGGTGCTTCGTCTGGGATCTTTTCACGTGGAAGAGAGCTGCTGGCGGTGTAGAGTACTGGGAGGGAGGAGGAGAGAGAAACTGCTTATTTCCCACCCATGCCTGTTGCATCACATATGTTCCACATGAGTGTATCCATAATAGATAGACACAAGCCTTCCAGCACCAGAAGGGTCCTGCTGGATCAGAAGTGTCCGGCTGCTCATTTAGATCCTGACTCTCTGTGTGTTTGTCCCAGTCTAACACTAATATGTCAGACACCTATTGAACAACAGACAAACACCAGTGTCAATTAAACAGGAGATACCCAATGAAGGGGGTGATAGAGACTTGATGAGATAGATGCAGCCAGCCACTGAATGTCTGCATCTGGCTATCTATCTATTTTTGCTTATGTAGTTTAACCCCATGCCATGCCTTTAAATGGACATCTTGTTTATATAGCCTTTAATGCCCCCAAAATATATAGTGTGCATATTATCACTGGCTTAGTTGATGCCCATAAAGTGCCTATAACAGATTAGCTGTCAGACCAGAGGAAGCTAAGATGCTACTCTCTCCACAGGACCAGCTTTGAAAGGTCAACCTTAACATGCCCTCTAGACTTATATGAGTTTGGGAGGCCCCTCATCATACAAAACCACAGGGAACCTTTAAGGGTAACCAACTAAATTCCGGCAGGTGACTGACAATTTGCATTGCCTTGTCCAGGTAATTTAGCTCTGGTCAGTGCTTGTCGGCAGCCATGTTGCCAAGAGAGGTTCTTTGCAAATACAGTGTGTTAAATCTGCAAAGAAGGAGGGTGTGTTACATCTGCATCTTTGTTCTTATAAGGAAAGGAGGTGTGTTACATCTATGCCATGTGTCCCTGCTCAACCAGTATGAGTGATGATGAGTGCGTGGAACCTTGCGTGTAGATTGTTGGCTGTGTGAGTGAGTTGGGTCTGGAGGCAGAGCAGAGAAGTCCTTGCTCCTGGTGGGGTATCTATTGGCCAACTTACATCCTATAAACGTCTTCCCCATGGAGCATACTTGGAAGTATGTAATAAAGATGTATCCTAAATTTTCTGGTGAGTCGTGCTTCTTGACTTCAAAAATACTTGAACTATAACACTAGCGACGAGTTTGGAGAAGACTGTGTGTGCAGAAGGAGAAAGCAGAGTATCTAATGGAAAGGAAGCCTGGGACTTGAGCTGCTGGACACCTCAGCAGTCGTTCTACACCAGGCAGCTTCAGATGAAGCTCATGTGTAAGAAAATTAACAGTAGCCAATCGAGGATCAGGAGAATAGACGTGCTGCAACAAGGAGCAAACTTTGCAGTGGTCAAGTGGTCAAGGAAGCCCACTTGAAAGAACTGGTGCACGCAGACGCTAAAGATTAACTTTGAAGTAAAGTGGAGTGAGAGTAGGTATGGAGGTTGCTGTAAAGAACCAGGGAGCGGTTTATGAGGTTGACAGGACATCCATCTATGTACAGAAAGCAGTATACAGCCCACGAGCAGCTGATGGCTTCAAAGGCCTGCTGAGGGACTAATTACTGCAGCTGTTTTTCGCTCCCATTTATTAACTCGTGTCAATATCTGCCGAGAGGATTCTGATACAGTTTACAGTTTGTTTTCCTTGGCATTTACTAATTTTTTTTATTTAAATTACACCAGGAGTCAAACAGTAGTTTATGCACAAGGCTTAATTTTTTATTTTTTAAATGTGCCATCTGAGTCCAAAGTGCGTAATTACAGCATGTGGAGCACGTCATGCCCAGGGGTGGGCAGAACTCGTAGAGTTTTACTCAGCGGAATTCCGTGGAGTTACATAAAAACTCCACGAGATTCCGGGGAGTTCCGCAAACGTTGAAATTATGTATGTCGCGCTGCTTCCATTGATGTTTTGCACTGGAAGGTAGTTTCACGCTGTAAAATCTGCATGAACAGCAACACGCAAGAGAGCGCTGCTTCTTTCTGACGCTTGAGTAGATTTTCTACTTGAGTGGCAACTTTCTTGACGCAAAAGTAAGCGACCTGCCATGACTGCCGAAGTTGAGAAATCATGCCGGGTCTCGTCCTAGAGCTCAATTTTCCCGCACATGCTCGGCAACTTAACTTTGGTGAGCTGCTGTGAGAAGTTGGCCTGGCATATGCTGGTCACTAGTTATAGTGGCCACCTTGCACCAGTCCAATTCGACTCTTAAGGTGATAGATTTAAAAGACAACCCTTAAAGAAAGCTATCCTAGTGGTAGCTGTGGAGAGCAGCCTTCAGGCTAAGTCTTGAAGGAGTGTTAAGCTTATTGTTTTACCATAGATAACCTCTTGAATGACCAAATGAAAGAGTAGTCCACACAGGTATTGAATATGCTACTTACCAGTATGCATCTGTGCTTGGCATGTAGGGCTGCTGACATTCATATCTGTGCATAGATCGCCGCCTAGTGTTGGGTCCGGATGTTTGCACGTTGTTGTCCTGGAAGAGTCTTCGAAGTATCCTGGGATAGGTGACTCCTCCCCTGGACTACAGTGCGCATGGGCATCCTCTCCATCCTCAGATTGTTTTTCGCCATTGTGGCAGTGATGGAGTAGATCTAGAAAGTGATGACCATGCTTACAGTAATTCTGAGAGCTGCAGCTGCTACAGGCGCCGGGGAGGAGGGAGGGCGATATGAATGTCAGCAGCCCTACATGCCAAGAACAGATGCATACTGGTAAGTAGCATATTCAGTTCGAGGCATGTGGGCTGCTGAATTCATATCTGTGCATAGAATATATAGCAGTGCCCTCTTATTAGCGGCGGCTACCAGTGCCAGCTGCAGCGGTCTGAAAAAGAGTTTTGAGAACAGCCTGTCCTACAGCTGCCTGCTGTTTTGATTGCACATCTACACAATAGTGTTTGGTAAATGTATGTGTAGTGGACCAGGTGGCTGCTCTACATATGTCATGCAAAGGAATGTTTCCTAGGAAAGCCATTGAGGCCCCTAACTTACGTGTTGAGTGGGCTCGTGGGGGAATCGTTAAAGTGCGTTTAGCCTTTTGATAGCAAATTTGAATACATTTAACGATCCATCTGGCTATTCCTGCTTTGGAGATAGCGTTACCTTTGTGGTGTGGGGCAAAGGCAACGAAAAGTTGTTGTGTTTTCCTAAAGGGTTTGGTCCTGTCGATATAATACATGAGGGCCCTTTTGACATCTAGTGTATGGAGTGCCCTTTCTGCGACAGTTTGTGGGTTTTGGAAGAAAACGGGCAGTTCAATGGTTTGATTCATGTGGAACTGCGATACCACCTTTGGCATGAATTTGGGGTTGGTACGTAGTACGACCCTGTTGGCGTGAACCTGTTTAAATGGCTCTTGAATGGTTAGTGCCTGGAGTTCACTAACTCTTCTCAAAGAAGTGATCGCTACTAGGAAAGCTACTTTCCAGGTAAGGAATTGAATCTCGCATGAGTGTAGAGGTTCAAAGGGTGGACCCATCAGGCGTGTGAGGACCAAGTTGAGGTTCCACATCGGAGCCGGTGGGTGGCTTGGTGGAATGACTCGTTTGAGTCCTTCCAAGAATGCTTTGATGGCAGGCACTCTGAATAGAGAGAGGTGCTGCCTGGTCTGTAGATAGGCTGATATTGCGGTCAAATGGACACGTATAGAGGTGTACGCCAGATTGCATCGGTATAGGTGTAATAGGTAACAAATAATGTTTTGGATGGATGCATCTAGCGGGTTAATGTCATTATTATTGCAATAAATGACGAACCTCTTCCATTTTGCTGCATAGCAAGCTCTGGTAGTGGGTCTCCTGGCCTCCTTAATGATGTCCATACAGTCAGGTGGCAGGTTTAGGTAGCCAAACTCTAGGACTTCAGGAGCCAGATTGCCAGGTTCAGCTGTTGCGGATCTCGGTGCTGAATCTCTCCATGGTTCTGCGTCAAATGCTCGGGTTTGACCCGCAGCCTTTGATGCGGCACCACGGAAAGTTCGAGAAAGGTGGTGTACCACGGCTGGCGTGCCCACGTTGGAGCAACCAGGACGAGCGTCAGTGAGTGTTGACGCAGTTTGCGTGCCACCAGCGGTATCAGTGGTGCTGGGGGAAAAGCGTACGCAAATCTGCCGGACCAGTTCATCCATATCGCATTGCCCTGCGACTGCGGATGTGGGAACCTGGCGGCAAAGCTTTGGCATTTTGCGTTTTCGCTTGTCGCGAATAGGTCTATCTCTGGATGACCCCACTGCTGGAAGTACGGTTGGAGTACTGATGGGTGTAACTCCCACTCGTGCATCTGGTGGCTGTGTCTGCTGAGCAGATCCGCCATCTGGTTGTCCTTGCCGGGGAGGTGTTCTGCCATGAGGAACATGTTCCTTTGAATGGCCCACTTCCACATGCTCTGAGCCAGATGAGACAACTGTGGAGAGTGTGTTCCTCCCTGCTTCTGTATGTAGTACATGGCAGTCATGTTGTCCGTCCGGATCAACACGACTTTGTTGCACAAGTGTACTTTGAATGCTTTCATAGCGAGGAAGATTGCCATCAGCTCTAGAAGGTTGATGTGCATCTTCTTTTGTTGTTGTGTCCATAGTCCCTGCACTGTGTAATGGAGTACATGAGCTCCCCATCCCTGGAGAGACGCGTCCGCCGTCAGTATTATCTGTGGGACAGGCTCTTGGAACGGTCGGCCCTTGCAAAGGTTTTGTGGATTCCACCAATGCAGAGAGTTGTATGCCCGACCGCTCACCAACACTAGGTCTTTCAACTGTCCTTGAGCCTGATTCCACTGACGTGCTAAGCACTCCTGAAGCGGGCGCATATGTAGTCTCGCGTGGGGGACTATGAAGATGCAGGAGGCCATCATGCCTATCAACTGCATGAACACTCGCGCGGGAAGGGAGTGTTGTGGTTTGAACTTTGAAATCAGCATTTGCATGCTGTTGATTCTCACCAAATTTGGCTGAGCTGTGGCCGCCAGAGTGTCTATAGTCGCACCTAGGTACTGTTGTACGTGTGCGGGCTGTAGATGGGATTTTGGGTAATTTAGTGAGAACCCCAGACTGTGAAGGAGGTGAATGGTGCGGGACATGTGGCTGGCACATTGCTGGGCTGACTTCGCTTGAACGAGCCAGTCGTCCAGGTAAGGGTAGACGTGTATGTGCTGCCTCCGTAGATGTGCCGCCACAGTAGCTAGGCACTTTGTAAACACCCTTGGTGCCGTTGTCACGCCGAAGGGAAGGACTTTGAATTGGTAGTGCTGCCCTTGAACAGTAAACCTGAGGTATTTTTTGTGTGATGGGTGAATGGGTATGTGGAAATACGCATCCTTGAGGTCCAGTGTGGCTAGAAAGTCTCCCTGCTTGAGCAGCGGGAGGACTTGCTGTAGAGTGAGCATGTGAAAATGCTCGGAAAGAATGTATCTGTTTAGGGGTCTCAGGTCTAATATAGGTCTGAGTGACCCGTCCTTTTTCGGTATTAAAAAGTACAGGGAGTACACCCCCGTACCTTGCTCGTGGACGGGTACGACCTCTATTGCGCCTTTTAGAAGCATACTTTGCACCTCCTGCTGTAAGAGCGTTAAGTGCTCTGAGGACATAGGACGGTTTTTTGGAGGTATTGTGGGTGGAGTGGAGGTTAGTTCTAGACAGTAACCGTATTTGACAATATCTTTGACCCACCTGTCCGTGGTGATGGAGTTCCACGTGGACAGGAACCTTTGTAGCCTTCCCCCGACAGGTGTTATGTGGTCGGGAGGAAGGGAGAGGGCGTCACTGCTTGTTCTTGGGGGAGGACCTGGTGTTGCCGTAGCCGCGTCCTCTGCCCTTTGTACTGGAGCCACGATATCCACCCCGGGTGTTTTTATCGTAGGTGGTTTGTGTATTGCCCTTGTTGTATGTTTGCTGTGACCCCTGTCCTCTACTTGCTCCTCTATTTCCGGGGCGACGAAAGGAGCCGCTCCGAAAGGACTGAGTCTGGAGAGCCCCCATGGACTTTGCAGTGTCCGTGTCCTTCTTTATTTTCTCTAGGGTGGTGTCAACCTCCGGGCCGAATAAATAGTCGGGGTTGACAGGCTGGTTGAGTATGTTGTTTTGCACCTCAGGTTTGAATCCGGAGATTCGTAACCAGGCATGTCGTCGCAGCATGACGCTAGTGTTTATGGCCCTGGCAGCTGTGTCTGCGGCATCCAGCGCGCACTTGATGGATGCGTTTGTGAGGAGCTGTCCCTCCCTGATGAGGATCTCTGCACCTTCTCTGTATTGGTCAGGGAGATGTTGGATTAGTTGCTCTAATGTGTCGTAGTGCGCTCTATCGTAGCGAGCGAGGAGTGCTTGAGTATTGGCAATGCGCCATATGTTGGCTGCCTGGGCGGCAACCCGTTTGCCAGAGGTCTCTAACACCTTGGACTCTTTGTCCGGGGGAGGAGCGTCACCTGTTGTTTGTGAGTGTGCCCTCTTGCGAGCATTCGCAACGACAATGGAATCCAGAGGTAATTGGCCTCTGATGTAAGTAGGGTCCCCAGGCGCTGATCTGTATTTCTTGTCGATCCTGGGGTTTATCACTCTTGCCCTGGTGGGTTCCTTGAAGATGTCCTTGGCTGGTTTGAGGACACCCTTCAACATGGGTAGAGTTTTCATATTCCTTTCTGAGGATGCAAAAGTATCCATAAGAAAGTCGTCCTCGACGGTGTCCGAGTGAAGTTGCACCCCATGATTGGCCGCAGCACGTTCAATTAGAGCGTTAAACGCTGCCGTGTCCTCTGTGGGAGATGTTTTTGCTCCATAGAGTTGCGGGTCTTGTGCATCCATAGGTGCACCTGGGTCCACAGGGTCATCCCAAGTTTGATCAGGGTCCTGTTGGCCGTCAGGGTCCATGTCTCCGGGGTAGGGGACTTGGTCACCCATGTAGTCCACCAACGCATCCGAGTCGGAGTGTGTGGGAGAGAAGGATTGTGGATCCTGGTAGGGTGAGTGGAAAGGTTCATAAAGAACTGGTTCTGAAGCCACAGGCAGCTTTCTTTTAAGTGGAATCCTGAAGGAGTCCAAAGCCGGCTCCGAAGTTATTTTCCGTTTGTGGATAATCATCCTGCCGGTGTCGGCGTCGATTAGATGCGATGGAGACGTCTCCGCAGAGCGTTCGGCAGGCGTGATAGTGGTATGGGTCACCCGTGTCCTGATTTGGAACAGTTTCGGGGCCGTGGATGGTGGCAGGCCAAAAGTAATGTTGGCTGGTGTCGAAGAGGCTGCTGGAGCTTTAATTGGTTCGGAGCCCGACGTGTCCTGGAGGACCATTTTCTTTTTGGTGCTTTGCGCAGCAATGGGTCGCGTCTGGAGCGCCCTTGAGTCTTTTGCACCGACCGGTTCTGTTGAGGCGGTCGTGGATTTTTTCGGCGCCGGTGGGTCATCGAGTCGAGGGGCGGGAATGGCCGTCGACTTCTTCGATGAGTGTGGCTTTGGTGTCGCCGTGGAAGCGGTGTGAGACGCAGCAGGCTGTTTGACCTTTGGTGTTGGAGTCGATTGCGTCGGTGCCGGGAGCCGAGCAGGTTTGGTGGTACCGAAGGCCTTCTTCCTTATGTCGACTCCGACGTCGGCCGCTTCGAGTTCGGCACCGAAGTCTCGTTTGGTGCGCTCGGTGCCGATGTGTTTTGCTGGCGTCGAAGGTGTGGAGGGCCTCGATCCGACCAGCGCCACTTTCGGTTTCGGTTTCAATTGAACCAATACAGCTTTCGGTTTCGGTTTTGAAGAAGGGAAACCAGCCGTTTTGGGCATTAATGGCTGCCGCTGAATGTCCGAGGCCGGGCCCGAGGGCGGGGCCGAAGAACTGCGGGATAGGTCTTGGGTAAGGCCTGAAGGTGATCCCTCGACCGGAGCCATAGACTGTTGCACTGGGCTTTCTTCAGTCTGAACGGGTAGGCCTTGCTCGTCACCGGAGCTACTCTCTTCGGCCCCTAAGGCCTCATTGTAGTCTCCTACCTCGGTGTCGTCTTCATCTCTGCGAAAGAGTGTTTCGTCGACGTCTTCCGATCCGGAGTCATGTCCGGAAACGGGACTGGAGGGTAGGTTCTCCACTTCTTCGACATCTTCGGTCTCGGCGTTGAAGATGTCGGCCGGGGCCGGTGCCGCTTGCTGCGCCTCGAGTCTCGCCGCTCGTCGATTCCGTAGAGTCTTCTTGGATCGAAATCTGGCACAGGCCATGCATGTAGATTCGTCGTGATCCGGTGAAAGGCATTTGTTACACACCGGATGGACGTCGACGTGGGGATATTTCGCATTGCATACCGGACACCTCTTGAATGGTGTCCTCGATTCCATCGTTGATGTCGAATCGACGGTCGGGTAAGATGCGAAAGTTTGTTCTGGAAGTTAGTAAACTAACAAAGATAATATCGATACCGATCGAGAACAGTGCCGACGCGAACTAAAGGCCTTTTGGCCTGAAAAAAGATTTTCCTAACTTGAGTCAAGATAGCACATCCGAACCCAATGGCGGAAAAAAACAATCTGAGGATGGAGAGGATGCCCATGCGCACTGTAGTCCAGGGGAGGAGTCACCTATCCCAGGATACTTCGAAGACTCTTCCAGGACAACAACGTGCAAACATCCGGACCCAACACTAGGCGGCGATCTATGCACAGATATGAATTCAGCAGCCCACATGCCTCGAACATATATAAAATATATGTATTTATTCTAAACAGAATCCCACAAGTCTCTTTATGAGGCTAGAGGTAACGTCACAATTCAAACAAGCATTTATAGGTACAATAAATAGCACTGGAATCACATGGCCCCAGGGGGGACCAAACCATATATTAAAAAAGTGGTATAAGAACCACGACAATTCTACAGACAATGCCTAGGGCATTTAGGATCGCTGGCCCCTTGAGAATCCACCCCAAGTGATGAGGAAGGGGACCCACGGGAGGCGCGTGCAGTGGAAATAGCTGCTATCGGGATCTCTATTAAAGCCTATGGAGAATGTCGCGGTTTGACTTAAACAGATTAAAGACACTTCTAGCAGGAGTTCAAAGTTAAAAACTTAAGAGTTAAGCTTTTGAGGAGCCCACTACCACAGGAGTACCAAGGTACCACTGTTACCTGCCCCAGGGAAGCCGGGTGCATAGCTCATTTTCGATGTCGGGATGCGGGCTGATTTTCAATGGGAAAATGTACAAAACTGCTGCTAGCCAAAAGCGTTGATGATGCCGCGAAGAATGAAATTGAAGATCTTGTAGAGAAGAACCTGAAAGCAGAGGGGACAGAGTCTGGGTCACGGCACAGTGACCAGGGAGCTCAAGGAAAAGAGCCCTTCCATGTCGGGTGCTTCAAGTGAAAAAGGTGTAGCTTGGATCTGCAGCCACGGGCTCCGGGAGGCCTCAAGGAAGGCCAGCTTCTGGAGGGCGACTGTCCCATAAAGGATGAGGGTTGCTGCGGTGTTAGTGTCTGGATTGGATCCACTAAGCCTTGGCAAACGCAACCCACACAAGATGAACAAATCAGCTACTGGTGCAGACCCACGAGGTCTGAGAGAGGTCTCCTTCAAGGAGACTGTAGAGCAGGCCTGGAGCAATCAGGGGAACTCTTAAAAGTAAAGATTGCACTCCGCTAGGCCCCACAAGTCGAGAGACAAGGGACCGCGGAAGGCAGCAATTTGGAGTGCGTAAAAGGGTGCCCACGGGCCACCGGGGTGAGCTAGGGCGCTGATCTTTGGCACAGTTGCTGCTGAGTGGTTGGCTCAATATTGGGCCAAAGCACATCTTCCCCACTGGTCAGGGTTGTGTGCTACGCAACAGGTGGCCGGTGTCCTGGGGTATTGGGGATCTCGGCACCCACACGGTCCACAGTGCTCAGTCTTGATGGGCACGCTCGCTGGCCTCTGGGATGCTAGGAAACCCACCTCAAGGTTGAGAGGAGTCGTCGATGTCCGAAGGAGCAGCGAAGTTCCAACCGGGTAACTTGCAGTGTTTCAGGTGCCTGCCAAGCAGGGGGGTAACTCCTTTACCCCAAGGGAGATTTCTTCAGTCAGCTGGGCAGCAGCTCATCGAAGGTCAAGTCTGTGAAGTCCAAGTTTAATCTGATTCTCCGGGGACACGTTATTCACCTTTATCCACAAGATTAGGGGAGTGTCCAGATCAGTGTCCACCAATGGGAGTTGAGGCGGGAAAGGGTGGCTACACCCTCTCCCCTTTGTGTGTTTCCCGCCTGGGCGAGGGACAGGATGCCCCTGAACCGGTTCCAGGCGGTGTATGCAGAATGTAGGCGCTGTAGCAGCCTACGTGCAACTCTGAAAGGCATCCTATGGTGCAACCACCCAGTTCCAATCCACATAGCCTGTCTGGGAAGGTGCTGGCACCTCCCTGCAACAGGATCCCTATTGTCCAGCTGCTGAGGCTGGGGTTTTGCCCAGCAACAGACAGCCAGAGTCGTGTGGGTGGCGAGTAGCATCCATTTTGTGATACGTGTGCACTTTTAAATTGGTGTCTAAAGTCTGCCGCTTTTCCCATATCGCCCCTCTAGCAGGGGGGAATCATGCCCTCATGCCCATCGCTGGACTGGGGGTATGATTCCTACATGTTTGACACCAAACACGATATGGTTCTGTGTAGCCATTCTCAAGTTATCACGCTATCGCGATATACTTATAATGCGGTTAAGAGTATATGGTATGGCTACACTACAAACAACCCAGCAATGATTTTTACGAGGGTTGCAGAGGGGCCCTACTCAGGTAGGGGTCCCCCCTCACACATATCCCAGCACCCTGCCTTGTAGGATTAGCAAGGCCTGCTTGAGGGGTGGCCAATAAGAATACATGTGTTGTACATAGGTGGGATACAGGGTACCTGTATCCCTGTAAGGGGGTGCAAGCACCGCCTTACCCAGACTACAGTAGTGGTCTGGTGGTGTCATTTGGTATGGCTGTCCCAGGGTGGCACAATAAGTGCTGCAGCCCTGGTAGGTCTCTGAGGAACCCATGCCCTGGGTACCTAGGGTACCATCTACAAGGGCTGATAGGGTGTCCTCAGTATCCAATTGGAATGTACCTAGGGTACTCACATCAGTTTTAGGGAGGAAGCAGATAGGCTGGGGTCCTGGATAGCAGGATCCCAGCCAGACTAGTCAAAAACCATCCAAATACCAGGCAAAAAGTTGGGGGCAACCATATAGTCAGATTCCACCTCCCTACATACCCCCCCCCCCCCAAACGAAAGGAGAAAAGGCTAACCTTGTCCAGATAAGCCTTTATTTCCTGAGTGGCCATATAAGGAAGAACCTGCACTAGCATGGTTGCCCCTGTCTCATGGTCCACTTGGGAAATCCTACCTCAATGGGTTTTAGAGTTTCTCCAAAGTCTAGGGAAATTACCTGTACTGGGTTTTGGTACAGAAGCAGGCTGGTGGGGTGTCTAGGTCTGGAAGTGAGGACCTATTTGGGGTGGTCTCAACCTCCTCGGGTCACTGGTCACCATGGAAGCCTTTCTGTCCATGACTGTGTCATATCTGGCCCTAAGGGTCAACCTCTGGCTGCCTACAGCTGGGGGTTGGGTCCCTCTGTTTGGAATAGTGGAGGGCACTGGAAGGTTTGGGGCAACTGTGCTCCAGGTTACCCTGTGCCCAACAAAGTCCATCTGGGGGGTACCTGTACCTAGGGGTAAAGGGGATCCCTCAGTTTGTAGAGGAATGGTCACCTGGCTAGAACTACTCTGCTGGGTGTCCCTAATCTGCTGATGAGGGGGTTCCACTGGACAGGGGACCATTAAGGGTCCACTGACCTCCCTGACCTCTGCAGCCCTGGGCTGACTGAGGCAGGGTAGTGAGGGGCAGGATACCTGCTCCAGACTGGGTACCACCTTGGAAGGATCCCCTGCCATCAGAGCTGTGGCCAGGACAGGCCTGACCACTTCTGGGGCAGTTACTTCACAAGGGGCAGGATCAGTTCCCTTAGGAAGCTGACCCTTACCTTTAGTCTGGTGGGGGGAGGACTGTTCCTCACCCCCTATGCTCTCTGTCTGGGTGGAGTGATCCATAGTTTCAGGCTTCACTCCCTTTAATTCTTCCTGGGGTGGAGGTGAGGCCCTCAGGGTCCCATCCACTCTCTCAGGGATGCCTAACATTATTAAAAGGGCATTGTGGTCTACCTCAGCCCAGGCTGAGATTTCCAGGTCATTCCCCAGTAGACAATCTACAGGCAAGGTTGGGGACACTGCCACTTTCTTTGGGCCAGTGACCCCTCCCCAGCTGAGATTTACCACTGCCATGGGATGATCTGTCCTAACTCCATCAATATTGGTCACCTGGTAGCTAAACTAAGGTAAAAGTTGTTCTAGGGGCACTAGTCTCTTTGTCACCATGGTGACACTAGCCCCTGTGTCCCTGTAGGCCACAGCCTTCTGACCATTGATCATGGGCTCTTGTCTGTACTTGCCCAAGATACTGGGACTCATGGTAAAGTTGGCAAACCCCAAACCACCATCACAGACTAGAGTTGCTTGTGTAGGGGACCTGGTTAGGCCATAGTCCACCTGAGTTCCCCAAGAAAGCCCAACTAAATTTTTGGGTGCACTCCCACCACCTGGGGGATTAATACTAGTAGCAACAGGAGGTGTTGGAGCTGCAATAGGAGGAACATTTTCTTTATTGCCATTCTTTGGACAACTGGAGTCAGTTTTCCAGTGGCCAGGTTGCTTACACACATGGCAATATGGTTTCTTATTGGTAGAGGAAGGATTTTGGGACCCACCCCCAGAACTGGATTTTTGGGGCCCTTCAGGGGATTTTTCTGTCTTATTATCCCCACCTTTCTCTTTGGGCTTTGTGGAATCTTTCTTCTGGTCACCACCTTGGTTATTGGGCCTAATCCTGGTTCTGACCCATTTGTCCGCCTTCTTACCCAATTCTTGGGGAGAGGTCAGATCAGAGTCCACCAGGTACTGGTGTAAGAGTTAGTTTTGACAATTATTAAGAATCTGCTCCCTCATGATGAGATTGTACAATCCTTGATAATCATTTACTTTACTGCCATTTAACCAACCTTCCAGAGCCTTGGTAGCACAATCCAGAAAGTCTACCCAATCTTGATCCTGTGCTTTCTGGGTGTCTCTGAACTTTAATCTATATTGATCAGTGGTTAAGCCAAACCCATCTATCAAAGCATCTCTCAAGATATAATAATCATCTGCATCCTCTTCTCTGACAGAGAGGAGCTTGTCTCTACCTTTGTCTGCAAAGGAGAGCCATAAGATTGCTGCCCACTGCTGTACTGGGACCCTCTGAACTTCACAGGCCCTCTCACGTGCAGTGATCCATTTGTGTATATCATCCCCTGACTGATAGGGGGCACAATCTTATGTAGGTTCCTATTGTCAGGAGCTTTCTCTCTAACTCTAGGGGTATTACTGTACCAGGGGTCTATAGACCCCATTTTCTTGAAGCTTTCTGAAGCTCCAGGGATTCCCTGTCCAATGCTAACTGTTCTCTCCTGAACTGTAGCTTAGCCTGCTCAAACTGGATCAGTCTGCATTTCCTCTCTTGGGAGGATTCTCTTCTCTGAGAAGAGGCAGAGGTCCCTTTGGATCTCTCAGAATGGTTGGACCCCACTGAGGGGGATCTGTTCCTTCTGTTTGGATCCACCATTCTCCCTTTAGGGATGGAGAGAGTGCCGCTTGGGCCATCACCTCCATGTTGTGAATGGTTTTGTTCATCCAGGTCAAGTTCATCTTCCTCTTCCTGGTCCTCATCAGAGTCCACCCCAGGGGTGTCCTCTTCTCGGGGATGCCCACCCAACCTGTCTACCCCATCAGACACTAAAGTCTGCTTAAAGTCTGCTATGAGCAGGATTTCCCTGAGACGTTGAGTATTGGCACCTTTGTTTGTCTTAAGTTGCCTAGTGGTGCACATCTCCCTAAGCTCAGCAAAGGAGAGATGATCATATTTGTCGACTGGAACCCTATGGGGCCCTTCCAGAGCCTTATGGGCACCTGAACTTAAAGACATTTCTAGTGTAGTGGTACTGGTGTATCTACCTACACTAGGTGTGGCCTACTGGACTCTTTCTTGAGTTGTAGTCAAGGTGTGCTAAACTCTCTACACACAACTCCTAAGTTCAGTAGAACTTATTATAGTCTAAGCTTGAATTTATATGTACCTTTAGTACCAAGTGGCTTTCACTTTAGAAATTCAATTTGTTATCTGGTAAAACAATGGCAAGCTTGAATCCAACCGCTGCACACCAATGTGAGAAGTTGGCCTGGCATATGCTGGTCACTAGTTATAGTGGCCACCTTGCACCAGTCCAATTCGACTCTTAAGGTAATAGGTTTAAAAGACAACCTTTAAAGAAAGCTAGCCTAGTGGTAGCTGTGGAGAGCAGCCTTCAGGCTAAGTCTTGAAGGAGTGTTAAGCGTATTGTTTTACCATAGATAACCTCTTGAATGACCAAATTAAAGAGTAGTCCACACAGGTATATATATATAAAATATATGTATTTATTCTAAACAGAATCCCACAAGTCTCTTTATGAGGCTAGAGGTAGAGTTACAATTCAAACAAGCATTTATAGATACAATAAATAGCACTGGAATCACAGGGCCCCAGGGGGGGACCAAACCATATATTAAAAAAGTGGTATAAGAACCACGACAATTCTACAGACAATGCCTAGGGCATTTAGGATCGCTGGCCCCTTGAGAATCCTCCCCAAGTGATGAGGAAGGGGACCCACGGGAGGCGCGTGCAGTGGAAATAGCTGCTATCGGGATCTCTATTAAAGCCTACGGAGAATGTTGCGGTTTGATTTAAACAGATTAAAGACACTTCTAGCAGGAGTTCAAAGTTAAAAACTTAGAGTTAAGCTTTTGAGGAGCCCACTACCACGGGAGTACCGAGGTACCACTATTACCTGCCCCAGGGAAGCCGGGTGCATAGGTCGTTTTCGATGTCGGGTCGCGGGCTGATTTTCAATGGGAAAATATACAAAACTGCTGCTAGCCAAAAGCGTCGATGATGCCGTGAAGAATGAAGTTGAAGATCTTGTAGAGAAGAACCTGAAAGCAGAGGGGACAGAGTCTGGGTCACGGCACAGTGACCAGGGAGCTCAAGGAAAAGAGCCCTTCAATGTCGGGTGCTTCAAGTGAAAAAGGTGTAGCTTGGACCTGCAGCCACGGGCTCTGGGAGGCTTCAAGGAAGGCCAGCTTCTGGGGGGCGACTGTCCCATGAAGGATGAGGGTCGCTGCGGTGTTAGTGTCCGGATTGGATCCACTAAGCCTTGGCAACCGCAACCCACGCAAGATGAACAAATCAGCTACTGGTGCAGACCCACGAGGTCTGAGAGAGGTCTCCTTCGAGGAGACTGTAGAGCAGGCCTGGAGCAACCAGGTGAACTCTTAAAAGTAAGGATTGTCCTCCGCCAGAGCCCACAAGTCAAGAGACAAGGGACCGCGGAAGGCAGCAATTTGGAGTGCGTAAAAGGGTGCCCACAGGCCACCGGGGAGAGCTAGGGCACTGATCTTTGGCACAGTTGCTGCTGAGAGGTTGGCTAAATATTGGGCCAAAGCACAACTTCCCCACTGGTGAGGGTCGTGTGCTACGCAAGAGGTGACCGGTGTCCTGGGGTATTGGGGATCTCTGCACCCACGCGGTCCACGGTGCTCAGTCTTGCTGGGCACGCTCACTGGCCTCTGGGATGCTAGGAAACCCACCTCAAGGTTGAGAGGAGTCGTCGATGTCCGAAAGAGCAGTGAAGTTCCAACCGGGTCACTTGCAGTGTTTCAGGTGCCTGCCAAGCAGGGGGGTAACTCCTTTACCCCAAGGGCATCCTCTGAAAGGCATCCTATGGTGCACCCACCCAGTTCCAATCCACATAGCCTGTCTGGGAAGGTGCTGGCACCTCCCTGCAACAGGATCCCTATTGTCCAGCTGCAATGGCTGGGGTTTTGCCCAGCAACAGGCAGCCAGAGTCGTGTGGGTGGCGAGTAGCATCCATTTTGTGATATGTGTGCACTTTTAAATTGGTGTCTAAATTCTGTCGCTTTTCCCATATCGCCCCTCTAGCAGGGGGGAATCATGCCCTCATGCCCATGGCTGGACTGGGGGTATGATTCCTACATGTTTGACACCAAACACGATATGGTTCTGTGTAGCCATTCGCAAGTTATCACGCTATCGCGATATACCCTAGGTACCCAGGGCATGGGTCCCTCAGTAGGCCTACCAGGGCTGCAGCACTTATTGTGCCACCCTGGGACAGCCAAACAAACTGACACCACCAGACCACTACTGTAGTCTGGGTAAGGTGGTGCTAGCACCCCTTACAGGGATATAGGTACCCTATATCCCACCCCATTACAACACATATACTCTCATAGGTCACCCCTATAGCAGGCCTTGCTAATCCTACAAGGCAGGGTGCTGAGGTATGTGTGAGGGGGGACCCCTACCTGAGTATGGCCTCTCTGTAACCCTCGTAAAATCATTGCTGGGTTGTTTGTAGTGTAGCCATACCATATACTCTTAACCGCATTATAAGTCTATCGCGATAGCGTGATAACTTGAGAATGGCTACACAGAAGCATATCGTGTTTGGTGTCAAACATGTAGGAATCCTACCCCCAGTCCAGCCATGGGCATGAGGGCACGATTCCCCCCTGCTAGAGGGGCGATATGGGAAAAGCGGCAGAATTCGGACACCAATTTAAAAGTGCACATGTAGTACAAAATGGCTACTACCCGCCACCCACACGACTCTGGCTGGCTGTTGCTGGGGAAAATCCCAGCCTCGCCAGCTGGACAATAGGGCTCCTGTGCCAGGGAGGTGCCAGCACCTCCCCAGACAGGATATGTGGATTGGAACAGGGTGGGTGCACCATATGTTGCCTTTCAGAGTTGCACGTAGGCAGCTACAGCGCCTACATTCTGCATACACCGCCTGGAACCGGTTCAGGGGCATCCTGCCCATCGCCCAGGCGGGAAACACACAAAGGGGAGAGGGTGTAGCCACCCTTTGCCGCCTCACCTCTCATTGGTGGACACTACTCTGGACACTCCCCTAATCTTGGGGATAAAGGTGAATAACGTGGCCCCAGAGCCTCAGATTAATCTTGGACTTCACAGACTTGACCTTCGACGAGCTGCTGCCCAGCTGACTGAAGAAATCTCCCTTGGGGCAAAGGAGTTACCCCCCCCTGCTTGGCAGGCACCTGAAACACTGCAAGTGACCCGGTTGGAACTTCGCTGCTCTCATGAACTTCGTCGACTTCCAGCAACCTCGAGGTGGGTTTCCTAAGCATCCCAGAGGCCAGTGAGTGTGCACAGCAAACCTGAGCACCGTGGACCGCGTGGGTGCAGAGATTCCCAATACCCCAGGACACCAGCCACCTCTTGCATAGCACACGACCCTGACCAGTGGGGAAGTTGTGCTTTGGCCCATTTTTGAGCCAACCACCAAGCAGCATTTGTGCCAAAGATCAGCGCCCTAGCCCCCTCCGGTGGCCCGTGGGCTCCCTTTTACGCACTCCATTTTGCTGCCTTCCGCGGTCCCTTGTCTCTCAACTTGTGGGCCCGAGCGGAGGACAATCTCGATATCTAAGAGTTCCCCTGGTTGCTCCAGGCCTGCTCTACAGTCTCTCCAAAGGAGACCTCTCACAGACCTTGTGGGTCTGCACCAGTAGCTGATTTGTTACTCTTGCGTGGGTTGCGGTTGCCAAGGCTTAGTGGATCCAATCCGGACACTAACACCGCAGCGACCCTCATCTGATGTGGGACAGTCGCCCTCCCGAAGCTGGTCTTCCTTGATGCCTCCCGGAGCCCGTGGCTGCAGATCCAAGCTACACCTCTTTCCACTTGAAGCACCCGACATTGAAGGGCTCTTTGCTTTGAGCTCCCTGGTCACTGTGCCGTGACCCAGACTCTGTCCCCTCTGCTTTCAGGTTCTTCTCTGCAACATCTACAACTTCAATCTTCACGGCATCATCGACGCTTTTGGCTAGCAGCAGTTTTGTATATTTTCCCATTGAAAATCAGCCCGCGACCCGACATCGAAAACGACCTATGCACTCGGCTTCCCTGGGGCAGGTAACAGTGGTACCTCGGTACTCTCGTGGTAGTGGGCTACTCAAAAGCTTAACTCAAAAGTTTTAACATTGTACTCCTGCTAGAAGTGACTTTAATCTGTTTAAATCAAACTGCGACATTCTCCATAGGCTTTAATAGAGATCCCGATAGCAGCTATTTCCACTGCACGCGCCTCCCGTGGGTCCCCTTCCTCATAACCTGGGGTGGATGCTTATGGGGCCAGCGATCCTAAATGCCCTAGGCATTGTCTGTAGAATTGTCGTGGTTCTTATACCACTTTTTTAATATATGGTTTGGTCCCCCCCCCCCCCGGGCCCTATGATTTCAGTGCTATTTATTGTATCTATCAATGCTTTTTTGAATTGTAACTTTGCCTCAGCCTCATAAAGAGACTTGTGGGATTCTGTTTAGAATAAATACATATATTTTATATATATACACCTGTGTGGGCTACTCTTTCATTTGGTCATTCAAGAGGTTATCTATGGTAAAACAATAAGCTTAACACTCCTTCAAGACTTAGCCTGAAGGCTGCTCTCCACAGCTACCACTAGGATAGCTTTCTTTAAAGGTTGTCTTAAACCTATCATCAATAAGAGTCGAATTGGACTGGTGCAAGGTGTCCCCTATAACTAGGAGACAGCATATGCCAGGCCAACTTCTCACACACACCAAAAACATTCTGCCATGCGGAGGTTCACGGAAGAGTTTGTGAAACTCTGTTAACTCTGCCGGCAGAGTGGAGTTTTCCACCCTCCCCACTCATGCCAAGTACTACTCTGACAACAGCGTATCAGCTATCCAATTGCCACCCGGGCCTTACAGTTGGAATACATCAATTGTGTCAGGTTCATGGTACATACATCAAGATGTGAAAGCTTAAGTTTCTCTTTACAGAATGTTCTGATACGGCTCCAAGAATATTAAAGAACAGCGATATGCGTTGGATGTAAGTTGCACATTGCTCCTGACAGGAAGAACAAGGCTCATCTTAGGAACACCACGCCACGAGCACATGACCCCGCACCTGCGTAGACTCCACTGGCTCCCCGTCGAGAAGAGAGTCACTTACAAACTACTCACACACGCCTACAAATCACTCAACAACATCGGGCCCAAGTACCTCATCGACAGATTGAGTTTCCACTCACCAGTGAGGAACCTCCGCTCTGCCGGCCTCGCCCTGGCAGAAGTCCCCCGCATCCGCCGTAGCAGATCTGGAGGCAGGGCCTTCTCCTACACCGCGGCCACGGCCTGGAACTCTCTCCCGTTGGAAATACGACGTACACCAACCCTGCTGGCTTTCAGGAGTGCAGTCAAGACTTGGCTTTTCAACTGACCTGAGCTGCCCTACCCCCCCCCCCCCCCCCCAACCCCTCAGCGTCTTGAGACCCTCACGGGTGAGTAGTGCGCATTACTAACCTCTGATTGATTGATTGAACATTTCAGTCACATCGTGGGTGGGTGTCCTTTGCAGGAGTTGGATGTAGGAAGGTCTGTGGCTTCTGAGTTTAGCATTTAATGCTACTATGAAGTCTTGTCACCTCACACGCTGGACGTCAGAACCTCGTTTATTTTGGGACGGACGCCTCTGCTTCCAGTATCAGAAAATTACAAGCTGTTTACCTACATGTGTGTTTATGACTGTTCTGTTGAGCTGCTGAAAAAATGATGCCAGCGCTTAGGTAACGCCTTAGAATCCGGTGTTTAAAGAAATAATTTTGCCCGTTTTTCTACTGCGCTTTAATGTAAATGTAACTAGGTACTTATAAAGCGCGCGGCTACTCCACAGAGTGTCCTGGTGCTAAAAAGACCACGAGACAGGCAGTGTATTGTTGTGCATAGGAGAGGGAATGAGAGTATCCTTGTTGTGCATATGAAAAGGTAATGGGAGTACTCGATGTTGCTGCTGTGCTGGTAGGAAAATGAGGGTAGCTGATATTGATGTGCATATCAGAGGGGAATGAGAGCACCTTGATCCTTCTTAGTGTGAGCGGAATGAGAGCACCCTCCATGCGTGCAAATGTATGAATTGATTGTAATGATAGGGCTTTGTGGTTGGTTGTCCTTTAGGGATTATGCACGAGTGTTGATAATTATATAGGCTGGGGGCTGGGTGCTTTTGTGAGTATATTAGTGAATGTGGAAAGATTGTAGTGTGGTTGTGATGAATTACACAATAATACCATGGTTTCGTGGATGGGTATGCTGGGAACAGGAATATGGTTGTTATGTCTGTTACAAGTGGTGGTTGTGCGATAATTTTGCCCTTGTAAAGGAGGAGGGTGTGTTTGTTGTTCTTACAAGGAAAGGAGGTATATGTGCACTGTGTCTTTGTTCCTGCTCAGCCAGTATTAGTGATGATGCGTGCATGGAACGTTCAATGTTGATTACCGGCTGTGTCAGTGAGTTGGATCTGGAGGCAGAGCAGAGAAGTCCTTGATCCTGGTGGGGTTTCTATTGACCAATCTACATCTTATATACCTCTTCCCCATGAAACGTGGAAGTATTAAATGACGTATCCTACATTATCTGGAGAGCCCTACGTTTAGACTGTAAAGATACAAGGCAGTGCCATGTGAATACCTTTCATAGGCCATGAGTGCAGGGCACGCCTGTGATTCCTCATCAATAGCTTCTTCCCCAAAGAATATTTACATGTCCATCTGGATCTACTACAAGGGTCTCCACCTTCCAAGTGCTTCTACAGGATGGAAGTCTGCAAAAAGTCTCCGTGTGTGTGTGTAACACATTTTCCATTTCGGTGTTATCTGGGCTGCTGTCTTGGTAGATATCAGGTTATTGTCCAAACCTGCATCCGTCTTCCCTAATCTGGGCATCTCTTAATGCTTGTCTGGACTTGGGTAAATGCACCCATGGCATGGGTATATGTTTTGTCTACCACAGCCAATTAAAGACAGTTGCGTCATTGGCTGGGTTCAAAATGTAGGCTAGGTGATTTTATCATTGACATAACCAAGATGATACCTCACCTTCCACATCATTGTAGCCATGAGTTCACACTCAAATATAAGAATGGCTATTCTTTACAGTAAGAGCGAGAGTATGTTTGGAGGGTGTCTAAACAAGGGAAAGCTTCTTCAAAGATGAGTCAAGAGGCAGTGAGGTAGAGGAGGGCATCTGCTTTACTTACATGTAAGGCCCTCAGGTAGAGAATTAGGTACACAGCCTTAGTCAGGACATCATCCTCCCTCCCACTGTAACTATTTCAGGCTTCCTCTCCACACATCCCATCAACATTCTACTACATCATCATTCATTCTGCACTGCCCATCCTCCCTGGGCTCCTCATGGGCAGCGATGCAGGCTGACGACACTTGCTGGCAGATTTGAAGCTGGGCAACCCAGGCAACATCTTCCTGATGTTGGATTTCACAGCAGGCATCCTACTCTCTTAGGAACATATTCCTAGCACCTCCCCAGCTGTCCTGCATTTCCACGCTTGGTCTTTGAACACCCCCTCACCAGTTTGTGAATTCTCGAGGAAGGTTCTTCAAGGATGAATCAAGAGCCCGTCGGGTAGAGGAGAGTTTCTTCTTTACATGTAAGGCCGTTTAGTGTGATACGCTCTAGCCAGGGCTTCATCTTCTCATCAACGGTAAGTACCTACAGACTTCCAATCCACATACCACATCAACATTCTATTACACCATCATCCACTATCTGTGCTCCAGGTACCAGCCCAGACACTCCGGGAGCAGGGACACACAGGATATTACAGACTGTTCATGGAGACTAGATTTCATGCATGGTCTGTGTTAGAAATGGGATTTCTGGTTGGCTAGGGCTTGCGCCAAAGCCAGGCAGAAACCACCACTCTAGTCAGGGCTGGGGAGTTACACACCAAAGATAACCCCTGCTCACCCCCTTGGTAGCTTGGCACGAGCAGTCAGGCTTATCCCGGAGGCAATGTGTAAAGCGTTTGCGCGCGCACCCAGCAACAACACCCAAGGCCCACCACAAAGGAAACTCCACACAAGGTATTATATAAAAATAGCCTTTGTATTATACCAAAACACATTAGATAAAAACACACACTTTACAATGTGCCAATAGGCACGGGCATAATTTACAGGGGATATGTACAAGACAGGGCCACCTGGACCACTGTCAGGAATAAGCACTTTTGGAACTAGCACGTTGTAGAAATATCACTTTAGAACATAGCACATATAATCACTGTAGCACCAATTAGAAAATGTAGCGCACAACCAGTAACCACTGGTAACAGGTAAGTACCACCTACGCAACCCTAACCACCTTAGGAGAATATTGCGCAGGGAACTAGGACCTCACTAGCACCACCTGTACTAGGAGAAAAACAACCGCCTAAGTATCACAATACCTGTAGGGGTCTAAGCACATTACACATGATGCATCACAACACATTCAGAGGTGTAGGGAAGGAAAACACATGATGCATAACATACATTCAACGGTGTAAACACAAGGCACATGACGCATAAAAACACATTCAGAGGTGCAGGAAACCACAATTGCGCCAAACGGCGCCAGGTACCCTAGGGGAGGGCACCACTCAGGGAAACTGCCAACTGGCCTCTCACGGGTGCAGAAATGCCCAATAACCAGCAAAGTCAAGGCAAGGCTGCGCAAGCCAGGAGCAACTGAGCCCAACCTACACGTTGCCGCTGCCCACTAAGTGCTGGGCAGCTGGGGAAATGAGCGTGGACACCACTGTTCCTTTCAAAACAAATATAGCACTCACATGGAGCCTCCCTGGGCTCTAACCACACGAAATGCCCCCTAGAGCCTTCGTGGCTCAAGAACAATGTGCCCCCAACGTTGGAGCGGCCAAGCGCTCTGAAACAAACAATGCCTGGCGTGGGAGCCTCGTGGGCTCTGGAACAAATGTGGGGGCAACGTTGGAGCGGCCCGCTGCCTTCCGGAGCCGCTCTTACCACAAAAGGAAAATGCCCCCGTAGTTGGAGCCTCGGTGGGCTCTGGAACAAATGTGGGGGCAACGTTGGAGCGGCCCGCTGCCTTCCGGGGCCGCTCTTACCAGTCAAACAAATGCCCCGTTATGTTGGAGCGCCTCAGACAAACGATGCGGGCCCCATCGCGGGAGCGGCCCGCTGTCAGGTGCGGGGCGGCTCAAGAAGAGAGAAGAGAAGCCCCTACTCACCGGCAGCTTCCTGGGCACTTCTCCCGGGGCGGGGCTGGGGGCAGCCACGGCGCTTCTTCTCTCCTCTCGGTCGCGCTGTGTCGGCCCGGCCGGACTCGACTTCGTCCAGGAGGCCCCGCCTCCGGGGCCTCCTGGTTACAGTCCAGTGCGGGGTGGGCTCCCGCCTGGACTCTCCTGCCGGCTCACTTCTCTTGGCCGCACCGGAGCACGGGGTAGGCTCCCGTCGGCTTCCGGGTCGTCCTTGGGTGCAGGAGCGTGGGGTAGGCTCCCGTCTGCTTCCTGTTTATGTCCCGCCCACGTCCCGACACAACCTGCCTGACTTCCGGTTTCGCGGGGGCCGCGGCGGTGATCTTCGATCGCGGTGATGCGGGGTGGGCACCCGCTAGGGGGGATGAACCAAAAAAAGCGGCAAGGTCCCTGGCGGGGTGGGCACCCGCTAGGGATATTAACTTTCCAATAAAGCGGGGTAGGCTCCCGCTCGAGCACCACAATGCGGGGTGGGCACCCGCTTTACTACACGGCAGAATAGCGGGGAACCCCTACGTCGGGGTTCCCTTGCTAATAATTGCAGCTCAGCGCTGCTAGCCACAACGAAGGTGCTCCTCTGCAGCACATAAAGATGTAGCGCTTCCCCAGCGCTACAAGTCAAATAAAAGCACCTCCAGGCGCTCCAGGGGAGAATACCAAAGTCCAGCAAAGTTCTCCCCTGTATGCAGCAAGGCAGGGGGGGCAAGGCTGGACCCAGAGCCAGCTCACTGGGCCTCCAGGCAGGGAGGTAGTCCAAGTGGCGGTCCTCTGGTCCAGCTACAGCAGCAGCTCCCCTCAGATAGGATCCTGGAATAGAACAAATTGTAAGGGGACACAGCCCCTTCTTATACATTGAAACCCTTTGTTTCAAGGTGCTGGGGAGGGGCGAACCAGTTACAACTGGTTCCTGAGCACTTTGTTTTGCTCAGCCCCTCTCCCTATTCAGAGAGCAGGCCAGGGTCATCAGTCGCACCACAGGGGGCGGAGCCAGCATTGTGTGGGGAAAGCCCAGCCAGGTCCTAGGTGTACTCCTCCCACCCCACTGGCTGCTAATCTCCCCATTCACCACTGGGCGACTCCTCCTGACTGGGGATTCCCTAGCCCATCACATGACCTCAGCCAGCCAATCACGCGACAGGCAGTCTCTACACATTTATGCCAGCGTCTAGAAGTGGCACTTCCATACTAGCTACATGGACACCGCACACATCATCGCGCAGCATTTCATCACACGAGTCCGCACATACCAAACTCGTACCTGCACTCCCCACGCATCAGGAACTACCAGGGACACATACATTCCCCCATGCATTCCTATGGGAGGGCAGGCCAACCTCACTACACGCACGCACTTTAACCTTGGAACACAGTGGTAAAGTGCGCAGAAACCAAAATTCACTAACACAAGTCACAGTTAAAAAGCAAAAAGTTTCAGGGGTGAACCTGCCAGAAGGGCCAAGTCCAACAGTCTGTTTGTGGGGTAGGGGGAATCGAGCACACAAAGGCCCTCTGTAGAGGGGGGCACATTGCATGTCATTTTCTATGAAGGATCGATGAGGTGACCAGGTATTTCTGTAAGAGTCTGAATGGGTGACAGAGCTTGCGGAGGTATGCTTGGATAACATCTTGCAGGGGAGATTCTGAGAGTGAATAAGGAGAGTGTGTTCTGGAATTTTGGAGTCAGTCTTCTCTTCTTCTCTGCTCCTAAGCGAGAGCCTGCAAGTGAACTGGAAGCCACGCATACAAGAGGAAAGATCTTCAACAGAGTACCCATACATGGAGGGATCTCTCGTGAGGATGGACAAAACCCTTGGGGAATCATGGTTCTGGCACCATAGTACAAAGCTACAGTTCATCCACTGGAAGAACATTCCCAGGGTCATTCTGTTGTGAAGAGGCATGCAGTTGTGGCAGATGAAAAGTACATGTGGGAGACCAGAATTAATGACCTCCAATTGTAGTAAGTGGGCAGACATGTTACTACTTGATAGGCTACCATCCCCACTGGATGTTTAAAAGGCACAAAGTGGGACCCTTTTACTTTGTCCATGTGTGGGATGTGCTCCGGAATTGTCCCTCAATCTACGTTTTTCAGCCAGGGACTTTAGGCGCACCTGCTTTTAGTGCCCCCTAAGAGGGCCTAAGAGGAAAGCCTCTCCCTCCAGCCTGCATGTTGCCATTTCATCTTACTACTTATTGTTTTTCCCAGGGTAAGTGAGAGACACTCTGGGCTACCAGAAAGGGGGGTAGAGGATGCCACAGTCCCTGTGTAGTGAAGAGTAACATTAGTCAGATACCTTAGCATCTGAGACATCCACTATGGCGGGAATGAGTGACAAACAGATATATGTTTCCCCCTTATGAGTGAGACTTATGTTTCACCTGTTTTTTGGATGTGCCATTTTGTGTATTGTACATAGGTTGGACTAATTTCAACATAGTCAGCAAGACGGCTTTTAACATGACCCAGTATTGGGGAACCAGACCCCGCTTGTGATCATAAAGACCAGAGTGCAACACCCAGCCATGTGTGTGAGGTTCTTCATTGGTGGAAGGGGGTCTTAAAATGTTGAAAGGTTCCTGGATCCCAGTAGGCATCTAATCAGTAAGCTATACACCTGGGAGCAGCTTGGGAACAAGTAATACCACTAGCACACACACAGACAGGATGTGAGCTCGCTACTGTATAGATTGGTGCCATCTCCAGCATGCTGCCGAAGGGTGTGTTTGTCCAGAATAGATAACTTGGGGTTTATTGTGCTTTCTTTGTATTGTAAATATGTCCTTTTCTGTGTTATCCATCTCTGGCAGTGTCAGGCCTTTTTCGCCATGTGCTGCCTGCATCAGTGATGTTTCTGTCATTTGCTTTGGATAGTTGTCGCTTGATACCACCCCGGTGTAGGCTATGATGCAGTGTCTACACACATGGGTATTACTCTCCTGCTATGTCCTTGTTAATTAACTTATTGGCCTTTTCCTGATTTACACCGTGCACTGCCAGCACATGTTTGTTGGTTGTTCTACCGGTTTCTTCTTGCTTAACCATTTGTAAGGCGCTCTGATACCCTATTGAGCCAAGTTTGCTCTATATTAAACTTTATAAATAAATAAAATAAGCTGATAGATCTCTCTTACATGAATCACAACAAGATGACCACGCACCAGCTATCTTTTAACGGATAGAAATGCTATACCTTCCTGCATTTTTTATCGTTGTATCCGTATTTGTTAGTGTTGATGATACCCGGTCTTTTTATACAATTACACTTTTTGGACAGCATCCATACAGCCTCTTTGGTGTGCTGCAGTGCGCTGACACCTGCGTATATGTGTGGGATACAGCACTTGTGTATCTGTGAATCCAAAAGTACGGAAGGACCTTTTACTTTGAGTCTTGTGTATATTAATTTACAGGGGAACCCCAGTGGCTTAATTAGTGGTGTTTTTAATTTGTTTCTTAAAACATCCAATCAATAAAGCTTGTAGGATTCACGACATTAGACAGAAGGGTCTTTCGAATGCGCATTCGGTACTAAGTAGTGTATTTTATGTCTCCCTATTTGCATTAGTAAAAATGCCAACTTTTTCCTGTGTGTGAAAAACTGTTTTCTATTAGAGATACTTTTATCCCTGAACAGGTATTAGGTCTAGCATTAGCCAAGATCTTTTGGTTCTACTAAATAATAAAAAAATGCATTTATATAAAATTGGGAAACCTTTAGAATGATGGTGAGGCTTTAAGAACTGAGCCACTAAAGTCATGGTTGGAGAAAGAAATAGGCTGCTAAAAGGAGCAGTAGGGCGCCTAAACCAGGATTAGCGTGTACAGTATAGACCTGGAGGGACGGCACTGGGGCAAGCGTAGGCATAGCAGTCAAAACTGGGCCCAGAGTTGGAAATGAGGGCACTAAAGCCAAGATAGATTAGAGTAATGTAGGTGCTATTAGCTAAGTTTCAAAGGGACAGCTCTAAGGCAGACATGGGTGCTACAGCCAGAACTTTTTAAAGCTGAATGGGCACTAAGACAAGAGATGGAGATGACGGCTAAAGAAAGGGGACGAGCAGTGAAGATGGAGGGAACTGTTGAAATGGCCAAGAATGGGAGTGGTTTAGCATTAGGGATAGCAGTGGAATGGAGTAAACCCTAACTCTGACTAGGCCAACACTAAGGGAACAAGCATTTGCAATGCAATAGGCCTCGCATTTACGCAAGCTTAAGCTTTTGGCATTGTAAAAAAAAACATAAATAAAAGGCATTGTCATTTACAATGCCAATAGCTCAAACTCGGGTAAATGCGAGACCTATTGCATTGCAAATGCTTGTTGGATACAAGAGTGTCTCACAAGCAAAACACATGTGCTAGCTCATGCTCTCGCAAGCTCAACTCTAAAAACTGCATACTTGCTGGGCTTCCATGTCTTGCTGGGAAAGACAAGAAATAATATAGAGGATCTAGTTATTTTCCACAACCATTTATAGACTTATACAGGGTACTAACCTGTGGACTACACAGATGCCATCAAGGGCTACCACTTCTTGTAACAATTTATACAAAAAGACGGTAATATGTTGCTTCCCCAAATTCTTACACAATCCTTAACCACCAGGTCCATACATTGCCTCCTAACCACACCTACTACACCCAATTTTACCTACACAGACCAAGCTGGTACCACCGCCCCCCCCCCACGCTTCCAGTGTAAATCCATAGGATGCCCCTTAAGTCAATGAAAGCCAGAGCGGTCTGTGACCTTGCTGCAGTTACAAAGTGGTATATAAATGATACATAGGAAGTGGCAATTTACCAATGTACCAATCAGAAAGTGTTTTCGATTTTACAAGAGATATAGAAAGATCTATATAAAACAGTGATACAGTCATATAATGGAAAGGTAGTGGCCGTTCCAGGGCGGGAACTGCTGAAGGTTCACTCAAAAACATAGACATCTTTAAGTATTCACAAACTCCATTATAACCCTATTCCTACTCTAGAAATTGCTGGAAATATACTCTTGGTAAGGTTAGAAATAAATACTTTGAGATGCTGGAAAAAGACACCCCAAAAACTGGTGAGGGTTTGGGGGAACGGAGTTCAACACAGAGAAATTTATTTTTAGTGAAGAGGGCAAAAAATGGCAGATGTTCACATAAACTGATGCACATCTTTATACTTGCTCTTGTGAAAATACAAATCACAAATTTCTTTCGGAGTACACCTGGAAGCCTACAACTTCCGCATTTTTTCAAAACATAACCCAATTTTTTTATGCATTGCTAAAAGTTGTAACTCTACATCCATGATAGGTTGTAAACCTCCACGTGCTCATCTACTCGTTTTCCATACATCAAGGAGCTAGATCAAAGGGGAAAAACACAAGTTCTCCGAGGAGTTATTAAGTAACTTGCAACACCTTAAAGCATCAAATTGCACTGTCAGAATGATCAAGTATTCACAGCTGACTTGATACAGTTGTTCCACATTGCTACAAAACAATTATGAAGTAACCACAATGATTTTAATTTAGGAGAATGAGTAATAAGCGTATTTCCTGGCACGAACTGCTGGGGGAAGGAGGCGCAGGGCCGAGAATCAGAGGAGGGCGACTCAAGTTTCGGTAATGTATCAGTATTCCCCCCCACTTCAGACACAAGCCCTTCTATTCCATCCTGTTACGTCGCCTCCTCACCCCAATAGACACAGAAGATATGGAGCAGAAGACATACCTTACTCTGTATCATTTTCACCATGGCGGCGGTAGGGAGCGGCGTTAGCGGAGAGAGGAAATTAGCTAAGAGGCGCCAAAGCACGGCGATGAAGCAGGGCAGGAGGCGCAGCAGCAACAAGAAGTACATCATTTGTTTGTTGTAACGCTTTTCGTCCTAAGTGGGATGGGTATTCCCAGACGTGGGACCCGTGCTCACTACGCCACTGGAGTCAAGCTATCCTGGCTGATGAAGGCTGATAGCCAGAAACCGGTCCTAGGATGCTGGCCATGTCTAAACTGGGGTGGCGTAGTGGGCAAAAGAACGATGGATTTAACCCAGATCTCTTGACTGGGGGAGAATGTCTGCATTGTCAGCATTCCGTCCATCATTTGTTTGTTGTACCGCTTTTCGTCCTAAGTGGGATGGGTATTCCCAGACGTGGGACCCGTGCTCACTACGCCACTGGAGTCAAGCTATCCTGGCTGATGAAGGCTGATAGCCAGAAACCGGTCCTAGGATGCTTGATTCCGGTCCAGGGAAGACATGGCTTGGCAGTTCGGGCTGGACTGTTCCCATGAGGCACAGGGTCAAGACTGATTTGCATATGGCCATGTCTAAGCTGGGGTGGCGTAGTGGGCAAAAGAACGATGGATTTAACCCAGATCTCTTGACTGGGGTAGAATGTCTGCATTGTCAGCATTCCGTCCATCATTTGTTTGTTGCAACGCTTTTCGTCCTAAGTGGGATGGGTATTCCCAGACGTGGGACCCGTGCTCACTACGCCACTGGAGTCAAGCTATCCTGGCTGATGAAGGCTGATAGCCAGAAACCGGTCCTAGGATGCTTAATTCCGGTCCAGGGAAGACATGGCTTGGCAGTTCGGGCTGGACTGTTCCCATGAGGCACAGGGTCAAGACTGATTTGCATATGGCCATGTCTAAACTGGGGTGGCGTAGTGGGCAAAAGAACGATGGATTTAACCCAGATCTCTTGACTGGGGGAGAATGTCTGCATTGCCAGCATTCCGTCCATCATTTGTTTGTTGTAACGCTTTTCGTCCTAAGTGGGATGGGTATTCCCAGACGTGGGACCCGTGCTCACTATGCCACTGGAGTCAAGCTATCCTGGCTGATGAAGGCTGATAGCCAGAAACTGGTCCTAGGATGCTTGATTCCGGTCCAGGGAAGACATGGCTTGGCAGTTCGGGCTGGACTGTTCCCATGAGGCACAGGGTCAAGACTGATTTGCATATGGACATGTCTAAACTGGGGTGGCGTAGTGGGCAAAAGAACGATGGATTTAACCCAGATCTCTTGACTGGGGGAGAATGTCTGCATTGTCAGCATTCCGTCCATCATTTGTTTGTTGTAACGCTTTTCGTCCTAAGTGGGATGGGTATTCCCAGACGTGGGACCCGTGCTCACTACGCCACTGGAGTCAAGCTATCCTGGCTGATGAAGGCTGATAGCCAGAAACCGGTCCTAGGATGCTTGATTCCGGTCCAGGGAAGACATGGCTTGGCAGTTCGGGCTGGACTGTTCCCATGAGGCACAGGGTCAAGACTGATTTGCATATGGCCATGTCTAAACTGGGGTGGCGTAGTGGGCAAAAGAACGATGGATTTAACCCAGATCTCTTGACTGGGGGAGAATGTCTGCATTGTCAGCATTCCGTCCATCATTTGTTTGTTGTAACGCTTTTCAGGATTGTTAAGGCCTGCCATAGGAGTGACTTATAGGTTAACATGTGTCCCATTTAAGGTTAGGTATAGGTATACTACACCTAAGTAAGAGGTGGATACACCAACTTACCCCAGCTGAGTGATCAGCCAGTTGTGTCAAATTGTTAGGCCAGGCCAGGGGTGGCACAATACATGCATCAGCCCCTGGTAGGCCTTAGATACACCAATGCCCTGGGTACCTAGTGTACACTGGTACAGGGGCTCACAGGGTGATCCATTTCAATTGGTTATGCACCTAAAGTGCATAGTGTCAATTTAGTAGAGAGAACAGCAGGCTGGGGGTCTGATTAGCAGGCCCACAGCCTCAATATGTCAAAAATCAGTGAAGCAAAAAGCAAAAATTTGGGGTGACCATAGGATAGCAGACCCTACTCTCCTACACAACCCCCCCCCCCCCCCCCAAAACGCAGGGACATTAAACTAGCCGTGACCAGTCTCGTCTTCATGTCCTAAGTGGAAGTACCTGGAGAGACCATCTGCATTCCCATGGTCTGTACCTGGCCGATGCTCCACTGTAAAGTCCATCCCCTGTAGGGAAATGGACCACCTAAGCAGTTTGGGGTTTTCACCCTTCATCTGATTTAGCCAGAAGAGGGGCTTATGGTCGGTCTGAATCTTGAAGTGAGTGCCAAACAAGTATGGCCTCAGCTTCTTCAGGGCCCACACCACAGCAAAGGCCTCCCTCTCAATAGCTGACCAATTCTTCTCTCTGGGGGTCAACCTTCTGCTAATAAAAGCAATGGGTTGGTCTTGACCATCTACATTAAGTTGTGACAGCACAGCTCCCACACCCAACTCAGAAGCATCTGTTTGGACAATAAACTCTTTGGAGTAGTCAGGACTTTTCAGGATAGGTGCAGAGCACATGGCCTTCTTCAGGTCATCAAATGCCTTTTGACAGCTTACTGTCCACTGAACCTTTTTGGGCATCTTTTTGGATGTCAGATCATTAAGAGGAGTCACAATGGACCCATAGTTCTTAACAAACTTCCTGTAGTACCCAGTCAAGCCCAAGAAAGCTCGAACTTGAGTCTGGGTGGTTGGAGGAGACCAGTCCTTGATGGATTGTATCTTACTCTCCAGTGGTTGAACTTGGCCTCCACCTACAAGGTGGCCCAAGTACACAGCCTTACTCTGCCCTATCTGGCACTTAGTAGCCTTGATAGTGAGGCCTGCCTTTTGCAGAGCCTCAAGTACCTTCTTTAGGTGGATCAGGTGATCCTCCCAGGTGGAGCTAAAGACAGCAATGTCATCAAGATATGCTGCACAAAAGTCATCCAACCCAGTAAGGACTTGATTCACCAACCTTTGAAAGATGGCAGGTGCATTCTTCAGACCAAAGGGCATCACCAAAAATTGGTAGTGTCCTCCTGGGGTTGAAAATGCTGTTTTGGCCTTAGACTCCTCAGCTAACCTGAATTGCCAATAGCCAGCTGTCAAATCAAATGTGCTCAAAAACTTAGCAGAAGCCAGTTTATCTATGAGCTCATCTGCCCTTGGAATAGGATGTGCATCTGTCCTAGTGACAGCATTGAGTCCTCTGTAATCCACACAGAACCTCATCTCTCTCTTGCCATCTTTGGTGTGAGGTTTGGGGACCAGAACCACTGGGCTAGCCCAGGGGCTCTCTGAGGGCTCAATGACACCCAGTTCCAGCATTTTGTGTACCTCAGCCTTTATACAGTCCCTGACATGGTCAGGTTGCCTGTAAAGTTTGTTCTTCACAGGAAGACTGTCACCAGTGTCCACCACATGGGTACACCAGTCAGTTTGACTAGGTATCAGTGAGAACATATGCTGAAATGATTGTAGAACCTGTCTACATTCAATTTGCTGATGCTCAGTGAGGTTGCCTCCAAGGGTCACTCCTTCAACTGAACCATCTTCAGGGTTCTGAGACAGCAGGTCTGGGAGAGGGTCACTCTCTTCCTCCTGTCCCTCGTCTGTAGCCATGAGCAAGCCCATGTCTGCCCTGTCAACATATGCTTTTAACCTGTTAACATGGAGTACCCTGTGGGGACTCCTGGGAGTGCCTAGGTCCACCAAGTAGGTAACCTCTCCCTTCTTTTCCAGGATGGTATGGGGTCAAGACCATTTGTCTTGGAGTGCTGCTGGGGCCACTGGCTCCAACACCCATACCTTCTGTCCTGGCTGAAACTCAACCAAGACAGCCTTTTGGTCATGCCAAGCTTTCTGTAAGGCCTGGCTTGCCTCAAGGTTTTTGGATGCCTTCTCCATGTACTCAGCCATCCTGGAGCGGAGACCAAGTACATAGTCCACTATGTCTTGCTTAGGCTTTTTGAGAGGTAACTCCCATCCTTCCCTCACCAGACATAGGGGGCCTCTTACAGGGTGCTCAAACAACAATTCAAAGGGGCTGTAGCCAACTCCTTTTTGTGGGACCTCTCTGTAAGCAAACAGAAGGCAGGGTAGAAGGATGTCCCATCTTCGCCTGAGCTTTTCAGGTAATCCTTTGATCATACCCTTTAGGGTCTTGTTGAATCTCTCAACAAGCCCATTGCATTGTGGGTGATAAGGGGTGGTGAACTTGTAGTTGACACCACATTCCTTCCACATAGCTGGCAAGTATCCTGACATGAAGTTGGTACCTCTGTCAGAAACCACCTCCGTAGGAAACCCCACTCTGGAGAATACTCCCAGCAGGGCCCTGGCCACAACAGGAGCTGTTGTGGTCCTAAGGGGAATTGCCTCTGGATACCTGGTGGCATGATCCACTACCACCAGTATAAATCTGTGCCCAGATGCAGTGGGGGGATCCATGGGACCCACTATATCTATTCCCACTCTTTCAAAGGGAACCCCCACCACAGGTAGTGGTATTAGGGGGGCCTTTGTTGTGCCACCTGATTTGCCACTGGCTTGGCAGGTCACACAGGAGCGACAAAACTCCTTGGTATCTTCATTCATGTGAGGCCAGTAAAAGTGAGGGACAAGCCTGTCCCAAGTCTTGTTCTGGCCTAAGTGTCCTGCTAGAGGAATATCATGGGCCAAGGTAAGAAGGAAGCCCCTAAATTGCAGAGGTATAACCAACCTCCTGGTTGCACCAGGTTTTGGGTCTCTAGCCTCTGAATAAAGGAGCCCATCATCCCAATACACTTTATGGGTACCTTGAGCATTCCCAGCAGCCTCAGCAGCAGCCAGCTGTCTGAGGGGTTCAAGAGATGGACAGGATAACTGAGCCTGCCCCAAGTCAGCCCTGGAAGGTCCGCCTGTCCCCAGAAACTCAACCTGGTCAGGTTCAAGCTCTTCAGGGACAGTTCCTTCAGGGTTCTCTAGATCATCCTCCTGGGAAGACTGATCATCAGTTGGAGGCAGGGGGGAAGGCACAGCCTTAACCCTCCTGTTCTTCTTCTTGGTAGGTGCTTGGTCCATTGTTCCAGGATCCAAGACCTGAGGTTCAGTAAGGCACTTTTTGGCCTGTGACCTGGTCACAGCAAGGACATGTGGTAATATACCTAACATCTCTGCATGTGTCCTGTACTCCACTTCTGACCATAGAGAACTCTCTAGGTCATTGCCCAACAAACATTCTACTGGGAGGTCTGCACTAACCACAGCCCTTTTGAGGCCAGTTACCCCTCCCCATGAGAAGTTAACAATAGCCACACTATGAGAAGTAGTGGTATTGCTGGCATTGGTCACCAGGTAATTCTCACCTGGTATGTACTGTCCAGGATCCACAAAGCCTGGTGTCACCATAGTGACACTGGCACATGTGTCCCTGTAGGCTTGAGCCACTTTTGCATTTATCAATGGAGTCTGTCTGTACTTGCCCAGATTACTGGGGCTCACAGTCAGGGACAAATCCATGTCCCCATCACAGATCAAGACTGCCTGTGTAAGGGTTCTGTCTAAGTCAGAATCTCCTTCAGTTCCCATAGTGATTCCCACTACACCCTTTGTCTGGGGACCAACACTGCTAACAGTACTACTGGGAGCAGGTGCCTTAGGGGCAACAGTGTTGGGGGATCCACCCTTCTAACAATCACTAGTCCAGTGAGTTGTATTCTTGCAAGATTTGCACCAGGGTTTCTTCGGACCTTCTTTCTTCTTTCCTTTAGATTGTTGGGACCCACCCTCATTAGTACTAGTTTGGGGCCCTGTTGAAGACTTCTGGTCTTTGGATTTCTGATCACCACCCTTTTGGTCTGTTTTCTTCTGATCACCCCCTTGGCCCTGGTTCTGGTTCTTTTGCTTAACCCTGGTTCTGACCCATTTGTCTGCCTTCTTTCCCAATTCTTGGGGAGAGGTCAGATCCGAGTCAACCAAGTGTTGATGCAGTGGCTGGTTTTGACAGTTATTTAAAATCTGTTCTCTCATCATCAAATTGTACAATCCTGTATAATCAGAAACCTTACTTCCCAGCAACCAACCTTCCAAAGCCTTAGTGGCACATTCAATGTATTCAGACCAGTCCTGAGTCTGTGTCTTCTGGGTATCTCTGAACATTAACCTGTACTGTTCAGTGGTTAAGCCTAACCCATCAACCAGGACACTCTTCAGGGCTCTGTAGTTTCTGACATCCTCCTCTCTATCAGTGAGGAGTCTATCTCTGCCTCTACCTTCAAAGGAGAGCCATAAGATTGCTGCCCACTGGTCCTCAGGAACCTGCTGCACTTTGCAGGCTCTCTCAAGAGCAGTCATCCACTTGTGGATATCATCCCCACTTTTGTAGGGGGGCACAACCTTGGACAGGTTCCTATTATCAAATACCCTATATTTGTCCCTAGGGACAATGCTGCCACCAGTGGGTATAGACCCACTCTCTCTAGGTTGCCTAGCCTTGCTCAGTTTCTCTTCCATCAGGGCTACTTCTAGCTCCTGTTTCCTGATCCTCAGCTGGGCTTCCTGCATTCTGGCCTCATGCTCCCTCCTCTGAGGGCTGGTCATCCTTCTTCTGGAATGACCCTGAGAGCCTCTAGAGGCATGAGAGGCATTAGAGTCACCTGAGTGATTCCCCTGTCTCCCAAACCCCTGGTTAAGTCCACTGGAGAAATTCAATGGGGGGAACCCATTGTCATTCCCCAATAGTCTTAAGTTAGCTGTGCCAAGTATAACACCTGGCACTGGGCTATTTCTCCCATCAGAATCACTACTACTATCAGACTCATCCCCTTTGCCATTCTCGTCCCTATGCTGATCCTCATGATCTGTATTCTGATTCTCATCTAAGGGGTGACTGTTAGGAAGGGGTGCTTCAGTAGCATCTTCAGAAGGAGGGCCTCCTGTTCCAGTCCCTGAGGGGTCTAACTGGGAGGCTTTCTTGAGAGCTCTCTGATCTTCATCAGTTTGCAAGAGTTCTCTGAGTTCAGCAGAGGTAAGGTTCCTGGGCTGTTTAAGGCCCCTGATATTAGCCAACTGCCTGAGCTCATTCTGGTTTAGGGTAGCAAAGATGGATGGTGCCCTCTGGGGGTCACTCTCGACAGAGATGGGTACGTTGGACCCCTCTGCCCCAGCCATTGCTCTTAAGTGTGGGTGGATGTGTTGCAACTACCTACACTTGGGTTTTCCTACTAAACCTATCTAGTAGTTGTAGTCAGGGTGTGCTACTCCCTTTGCTCTACAACAACTAAGTTCAGTAGAACTTAAGTATATAACTAACTTGTTTTATATGTACCTAAAGGTACCTGTATGATCTTTCAATTGGTAACAAAGATTACAGAGGTAAAACACAGCAAGCTCAAATCCAACCGCTGCTCACCAATGTGAGAAGTTGGCCTGGTATATGATGTTCACTAGTTAAAGTGACCACCTTGTACCATGCCAAGCAACCCTTATGGTGTGGTTGTAAGTCAACCTTTTCGGACCAGCTGCCCTAGTGGTAGCGTAGGCTAAGCAGTCTTTGAGGCTAAACTCGTTTAAGCGTGTTAAGCAAGCTGTTTTACCATATGTAACCCCCCTTTATACCAATGAAAGGACACCACACAGATATATATTCAAAATATATATGTATTTATTACTCAAAGTATCCCCTAGACTCTTTATGAGCACAGGAGCACAAATCGTTAAACAAGAAAGTATCACAATATACAGAAGTTGCACTTTATATGGATAGGCCCTGGTGGCCGCTCAAACCATATACTAAAATAGTGGTATAAGTACCACGAACAGGAAAGGGAAAAGGCCTAGGGCCTCTAGAATCGCTGGGCCTACAAGGAGCTAACTTCAGTTAGTGACCAGGAGGTCCACGGGTCGCGTGTGCAGTGAGGAAAGTTACACGCGGGCTCCCATAGGTTTTCAATGGGTGCGTAAAAGTTCAAAAGTTACTGCTAGAAGGGTCTTCTGTTTGGACTACGAATTCAAGACTTCAAACCTAGACACTAGAGATGTTACTCTACACTTGTGCACCGGAGTGCCAGCTTTACCTCACCCACAGGAAGCGGGTGCATAGGTCTCAAAGTGCGTCGGGTTTTGTCTATCTGTTCAATGGAGCCTGATGACAAAGATGCTGCAGGCGGTCGGTCCAGAAGAGATGCGGTGGATCCAAGGATGGATCGGAGTTGTAGAAGACCTGTAAGCAGAGGGGACAGTGTTCACAGTCACTAGTCAGTTACCAGTGTGGCACCAGGTAGGTACCAGGCGATGTCGGGTGCAAACAGGTGAAGAGGTGTAGCTTGTCTCTGCAGCCACGTGGTCCCTGAAAGGTCGACGACGTCCAGGAGTCGGTTCACGAGCTGTCCCATGCAGGCTCTTGCTGTCGGCGGTGTCGGCGTCTCAAAAGAAGCAAACAAGCCTTGGCAAAAGCAGGAGTCGTAGGAATTGAAGAAAGCTGTTAGCTCTGACCAGCAAGGTCGGAGGGGCTGCTCCTTTGGAGGGAAGCAGGGGCCAGTCTGGAGCAACCAGACCAGCATCGTAGTTTTTCAAGATGGTCGCCAAGATGGCCACTAGCCATCCCCAATCCTTTGTCCAGCTCGCCCCAGGTCCGGGGCTGGTGTGCCCCAGGACCGGTTTGAACTGGCATATGCACCGAGGCTCCTTGTGAGCCTCAGGCATGTCTGATTCTATTCAAGCCCTACCTGACCAATACACAAAATCCTGTCTGGGGTGGTGCTCGCACCTCCCCTGGCAGGAAAACCTTTGTCCACGTCTCCCAAGCTGGAAGGACTCCCAGCAGCAGGAGGGCAGACTTGTGTCTGTGGTGGCAGCGTCCGTTTTGTGGAGCTGAGGCTATGTCTGATTTTACCCGGGTTTCAGGTTCTGTACATGTCGTGTCCCTCTAGAAGGGTGGAATGCTAACCCCGTCGCCAGAATTGGCGAGGGGTTAGTATTCCAATTCGTATGACACCTTTCTCGACATGTTTTGATAAAGCCAAACCAAAGATAGCATTTAACCGAGAGGTTCATAATGCACTTAAGAGTATATGGTATGGCGATATCTGGAAACGGTAGAAGGAAGTTGTTCCGACCACTGCAGACAGGCTCAGCTCATGCCAGAGCACCATCTCACATGAAACCAAGCACTCTGCCTTCAGGATTGTTAAGGCCTGCCATAGGAGTGACTTATAGGTTAACATGTGTCCCATTTAAGGTTAGGTATAGGTATACTACACCTAAGTAAGAGGTGGATACACCAACTTACCCCAGCTGAGTGATCAGCCAGTTGTGTCAAATTGTTAGGCCAGGCCAGGGGTGGCACAATACATGATTCAGCCCCTGGTAGGCCTTAGATACACCAATGCCCTGGGTACCTAGTGTACACTGGTACAGGGGCTCACAGGGTGATCCATTCCAATTGGTTATGCACCTAAAGTGCATAGTGTCAATTTAGTAGAGAGAACAGCAGGCTGGGGGTCTGATTAGCAGGCCCACAGCCTCAATATGTCAAAAACCAGTGAAGCAAAAAGCAAAAATTTGGGGTGACCATAGGATAGCAGACCCTACTCTCCTACAATAACGAAAAGGCAAAAATAGTTTAAAATTTACATTTTTGGGCCAGCAGGTCTGCCACTGAAGTGCTCTTCTTTTAGGTGTAAGTGCACGTGATGAAGCAAAATGCCATCACTGACAGTACAAGAAAGTGACTGGCTGATGCAGTATGACCCATGCTGTATGCTGTATTTCGCGGGCGCAAAATGAGAACCACAGTTGTGTAGTAGACATCCCTAAGCAATGTTCTAGTGTCACTGTACTTCCCAGCCACCACTAAACAGATTTTCATACAAGTCAAATTTTCAGGAGTATACCAAACATGGCAAGTGTCTGCCAATTGTTTTGCAGGTCTGTTAAACTGTGCCAAAGTTGTTAAATCAATGACTTTGACCCCCCTACGTTTAACTTACCCCCCCCTTGTCAGAGATGCATGAAACCAGTCCTGCACTTGGCTAACAACTTGCCAAATTTCCTGCAGATTCAAAATAAAGCATCAAAGTAATTAGCTCATGATACCCCTCCCCCCTAATTTTGCACCCCTCTTTTAAGGAATCTTTACAAAACTTGCCATCCCCCCAAAAGACTAACCGGAGGCCATAATCACAAAGCTTACTTATTGTGATTCAGTCTGGCCACACTGATTTAACCCTTTTTGCTCTTGATATGGTTATATATTTTTGTTCATAACTACCCCATAGAAAACAACTGCAGATCATAATCTATACATGCAGATGCGCGGAGTGTATATTGATATTTAGTACCATTGTTAAGTGTAGGGACAAACATGCATAAACCAAGGGATTTAGAACTTTACTCAGGGAAGTGACTTTGCTTTGTTTCATGTAAATCTGTGAAGTAGCTTTTGAGAAATTAGCATTACAGAAATGTATCAGGATTTGAAGGTTAAAAGTTACAGCTTCCTGAACTGTCCACAAACTGTTTGCAAACCTGATTTTGAGGACAATTTGCAAACGTGAATTTTTAAAAATGTGTCATTTTGATTGGATAATAGAGCTTAGTCTTCAGTGGTTCATTTTGGGTCTGAAACCAAATCTGGGGTCTCTGACCCAAAGGCTCTGGATGCCTGGCTCAAAAAGAACATTTTAATTGCAGCCACCTTTACAGAACTAGGAGTACAGTCACTGTGTCCTGAAAACATTTTCAAAAGGCCAGGTAGGGAGCATGGCGGGCATACCCAGACCGCTGATTCTAGGGGGGAAGGAACCTCCAATAGAACCCCCCCCCTGAAAAGTTTAAAAATAAAAATAATAAGTGTGCAAAGACACCAAACTCATCACAGAGTTTGCAAACCCTGAAAGACTCAGGCCCCTATTGTTTGTATTCTGAATTTAGAGTCTCTATGCAGGCTTCACAACCTGAGAACACAGGTTGGGTCCCTTGCTGTAGCTCCATGGCTCTGTGTATGGTTTGGTAACTCTGGCCCGTCAATGGTTTAGTTAACATTCTATTAGGAAAGGTAAGTAAAACCTGACCATGAGCTGCACTTTACATAGAGCAGCTTCACCCATCTAACCCTTCTACAGACAGTAAATGACGTCCAGCTAAAACATGTAGCCCAGTATTCCAATTACTGTTTTCAGTACACGTTTCCTTGTTTGAAAAATACACTTTTTTGAAGTCAGCTTCCCCAAAATAAACATGTAATATTTGAAAGATATATAATGGGTAAGGTGTAATATGGTCCTCAATTGCCATCTCTGAGGTTGTGGTGACGTTTACCAACCACTCGGCTTTTGGTCTCTTGTTGATGCTGGTCAGGATTCCTTCATCCAGTCAGTGGTAGAGGGAGTCCTGCAAAATTCAGTGTCTGAGCCAGTTTGGAAAATCCAGCGATTTCCTGATTTTCCTGTAGCTTGGTGCCTACGAATCTGCAACATTTTGTGGACCCTCGTTCAAAGCCTAGTAGTTGAAATTAACTCCTACTGAAAGCAGTTCCACCGGAGCTTAGCAGGAACCTAGACAACCAGACCACACATCAGGATGAGAGGTGATCCGACAAGGTGAGAGGCAATATATGCTGTCCATCCAAGGATCTCATGCTTGCAGACCTTGCATTCGTCCATCGACGCGCACATATACATACTGCGAGAGATGGGATGAATGATCTGGTGGCCACCCAGGGTTTACACAGGCAAGCTGGTAGACTTCAGCCCTGGGCTGCAGGAAAAAGCCTATAGTTCTGCTATACCCAAACTGGCAGGAGTCTGCAGTTACTCACCTGGTATGCATCGTCTTCCAGTCTTACAAAGAAGAGCACCGTGCGTACTCCCCGGGCAGCTCTGCCTGGTAGCAACTTAAAACAGACCAACATTTTCAACAAGTAATAAAACAGAGATTTTGCCATTCAGCATCCTTCCGGGTTATTACTGAGTTACGATTGAAACCAGTGAGAACCTTTCATTTTGATTGACCCATAAATGAAGCAGGTTGGGCTTGGAATGTAAATGGCAACCTTTGGCCACAGACTGTCTCCATCATGTTCCTCGTACGGGAGCAAGAGATCGCCAGACGTTTCTGGACCTAGGAATGAAGAATGGATTTGTACAGAAAAGACCTGCCCACTGACTCACCCTTCCTTGTCAAATGGGCCGAAGAGGCGGTGCTTCACAGACATATGGAAGCTAAACACGTGTCGCAGCGTGCGTGGAACCCTTTAACTGTTCATGTTTATTCTGCGACCATTCAGGCTTAATGAAGCTTGTGCTCAGGCTGGACATGCTTTCTGACTTCTGCGTGTGAGCCATGGCAGCTGGCTCTGCTGTTTCCTGTGTGTGCCCTCTTCCCTGTGAGAGACGTCTGCACTGTGCTGAAGCTCTTTTGTGTATGCTAATGAAGCTTGCACTGCTTCTTCCTGCTGAGTAATTTCTCTGACTGCGACTGAGCTTGTGTCGATTGTACATGCGCAGTGCCCATTCTGTGAGTAGATGAAGCTTGCACTGCTACTACCTCACCTTTATTAAGTACAATTCTGTATATGTCTATGTGCCGCTTACACTGCCGATGTCCACTGCTGCTGAGCCACGCTGTACCTACATTGTGTCCGAGGGAAGCTTGCATTGCTGCTGTCGATGACGTTACTCTTCTGGCTGTGATTGACGCTTGCTCTGCTGCTGACATGCTGCACCAGTTTGCTCTCTGAGCTGTAGTTGTCCAGTGTATGAGGGAAGAGGACACTGCTACTGTGCATGCCATACCTAATTGTGTATGAGGGAAGCTTGCACTGCTGTTAACATTTTTTTCCATAGCCATAACATATGCGCTTTTAAAATAAAATCACTCAAAGAAAAGAGATATTCAATAACAGCGTCCGATTTATTTCTTTACATATTACAGACTACTTTACAAATCTGTGCAACCATTGGATTCGCTTTGGACGTAAATAAATAAATAAAATTATAATATATATTTATATCATATCTATATATGTATATACTGTCTCTAGCTGCAAATTCCGTGCAATGGAGACGAATAATGGCGTCTGCAAGACCTGGGATGCGAGCAGCAAGAAGAGGAGACCCCACTCTATACTTCCACCCTTCCCCGCCTCCTTCCTCAAGGTCAGAGAGCACTGACAGGCAACATTTGGGAGACCGACCGATGTGTATTGCAGAGGGTGAGGGGAGTAATAGACATGCGACATGTCCAACACGCAATAAGATGTTTTTATGAGGATGGAGTGCAACCTGGTAGACAGAACATGTGAGAGGATGTCGAGTGTGGGGGATGGGTGCAAACTCTTAGACTGAACATGCGAGACAGGCTTTTGTGTATGGAGGAAGGGTGTAAACCAGTAAACTGAACATGTGAGACAGGCTACTGTGTATGAGGTGTGGTGTAAACCTATAGACTGAACATGTAAGACAGACTGCTGTTTATGGGGTTAAGGGGTAAACCCGTAGACTGAACATGTGAGACAGGCTGCTGTGTATGGGGTGAAGGGGTAACCCGTAGACTCAATATGTGAGACAGGCTGTTGTGTTTGTGGGTGGGGGGTTAAACCATAGACTGAACATGTGAGACAGGCTGCTGTGTATGGGGTGTGGTGTAAACCCATAGACTGAACATGCGAGACAGGCTGCTGGGTAAGTGTGCGGTGGTTAAACCATAGACTGAACTTGTGAGACAGTTTGTTGTGAGTGTGGGTGAGGTGTAAAATCGTAGACTCAACATGTGAGGCAGGATATTGTGTATGTGGGTGGGTCTAAACCCATAGACCGACATTGTGAGACAGGATGCTGTGTATGGGGTGTAAACCCATAGAGGGAATATGTGGCACGCTGCTGTGTGCGTGAAGAAGATACAGACGGATGGACCGGAGTACAGAGGCAGACTGAAATGCTAAATACATTTTACACAATTCTTTCTAAAACATTTGCATGGCTTCTCATGCCAATAAAATATTTTGATTGTTATTGCAAGAAATCTCAATGGCTTTCCCAGCAAACAGGGGAGAGTAGTGTTTTGTGTGATAGAAGGAGGCAGAGAGATTAGAGGGACCGTCTGACCCTTATGTCACCGTTCCAATACAGACACACTCACATCCTTCCAAGCTCGTTAGATTAAGATTAGGAATAACAACATTCTGGGTATACGCAGGGCTTTCAGTGAGCCAGGTCCCTCCAGGTCTCAGACCAAGTAGTAATTATAAACGGACATTGAAAGTGGTCCCTATCGGCTCTATATCATTGTCCTTAACTTCACTGGTAAAAACATTGATCGATTTCTTCACAATTATTGTACAAAATGTTTAGCTAATCCATCTCAGTGATTTAGTTCCTGTTTATATTTCACTTGTTTTACTTCATCTTGCATTTTCTAAGAGTGTCAGCTATTTGTGGGATGTTTTATTTAATAATGAAAAAAAGTGTAGCCTATTACTCTTGCAAAGTCCGTATTTTGAAGTCACCTCCAAATGTTCATAATAGACAACAATTGAGAGGTCTGGAGTTGAGACTGAAGGCAGTGTGTGTTTCTCAGTGGATTAGAAAGGTTTTCCGAATACATGGTCATCCATTACAAGGCCTATAGGCAGAGCACGCAGAGCAATGGTCATGTATTCCAGTTGCAATTGTGATTCTGTGCAGATGTGTGTGTGAAGGAGTATTCAAAATATTGCCACGGCAAAAGTAAAAAGAAAATGCAGTGCTTACAGGTGAGTAGGCGAAATTTGTGTTTGGGGTGGTGGAGAGAAGGAGATTCGAGGAAGTGCATCCAGGAGACTGTGAAAAGAGTGTGCTGAAGAGAAAAGAAATTAGGTTTAAGCTATGCTGATGGACGAGTTTCGGAGAGAGAAAGGGCATACATGCCTAACACAGAATTAAAATAACAGGAGTGATTGAGACACTTTGAAGACCACTACCCCTTCCACAGGCCTTAATAATGTTTAATTCACAGTCTCACAATTTCAGAATTGAAGCATTTTCAATATTAATTATTTACGACAAAATCGTTGTTGTTACTCATTTACCTTAAACAGCTAACAATGAATGGCAAAGCTATTAGTACTGGTTGGCGTTAGGTGTATGCCAGGTGTTGTGTTATAGATCTGGATGCAGTAACAGAAAGCTCAGAGAGGCACCAAAATATTGGTTGAGTGGCGCACTTTCCGCAGCACAGAAATCTAGTTGACATGTTTACGCCACACCCTTGATTCCATAGAGACCTCACATGCTCTTTTCATCCCATTAAAGCCCTGGGAATACTGTTTAAATAGTCAATATCATAATGGGGACCTACATTTGCAACTGTATACTCCTGCCTGTGGTATTTGTTTTAAACTGTAAAGATGCACATATTTCCCTAATAATGCTCTCTCGGTCAGTCCAAAGATGTTTCAACGTTTGAGTTTCTAGAGGAGACAGAGGTTGGCAGGTAAATAGCAAAGAGGGCGGGTGATGGGTTTGGATGACGAATTCTGTCGAATCAAGAGCAATCAGTTATAAATGCAGGGAGAGTGTGGATAAGCAGAGAGTGTCTAATAAATGCAGAGTGTTAGACTGCAAAGAGACATGGATTGAACAGTAAATATTATGAAGAAGCATAGGTTTGTATGTCTGTAGCTGTCCGAAGCGGATGAGGCTGTCTGACATGTCTCTAGCACCCACTATCGAGGTGTCTTTCCTTGTGATAGCTCCACTGAAGGCCACATAAAATTCGTCCTCACACTGCCAGTCTGTGGCTAATGAAAACACATCCAATGTGATGATACCTTCAGCAGGTGGCTTTATTCTGAGATTCGGGTAATTGAAGCTTTTTATTATTATTATTAATTAATTATAGAGCGCAACTATCACCCAATGGACATCTTGGCGCTAATAACATCAGTATAGAAGAGAGTTACACTGGGTCAATTTGCTACCGCAGTCCATTGCCGGGGGAAAAGCCAGGTTTTCACTTTTTTCCTGAAACTCAACAGATTGATATCGGTTCTTAAAAAGAGCGGCAGGTCATTCCATAATTGAGCAGCTCTGACCTGCAAATCGTTTCTTTGTAAAAGATGGTACAGACACCAGTCGAGCAGAGGTTGATCGCAGAGTTTGTGGGGGCTGATAGAGTTCAACCTTTTGTTGTAGAGACTTTGTCCCTTGCCATTAATGCCTTATGCAGTATGCATAGAGCCTTAAAAATGCACCTTCCCTTTACTGGAAACTAAGTAGTGCACCCTCTCTTGGTCAATCTGTCTGTCAAGAGTTTCTAACCCTGCCTTTGCTCTGAGGTAAGCCCATAGTCTGAGCCTTTGAGGTGGTCATGCGTCTATCCCGCTGAGTATCTGTCCTAAGGAGCTTCACAAAACAGGGTGCTGCTCCCGTTCCCGGCCCAGGTAATCGAGAAGATTGTCAACAGACAGCTAACCCGATACCTCGAAGAAAACAGATTCCTGGACTCTTCCCAGTCAGCGTTCCGCAGCAACCACAGCACTGAGACCACCCTCATCGCCGCCACTGATGACATCAGGATACTGCTGGACAATGGTGAGACTGCAGCCCTCATTCTCCTGGACCTCTCCGCCGCCTTCGACACCGTCTGCCACCGCACACTACGCGCACGCCTCCACGCCGTAGGGATCCGAGACAAAGCCCTGGAATGGACCACCTCTTTCCTCTCCGGCAGAACCCAGAGCATCCGCCTCCCCCAATTCCGATCCGAAGTCTCCGAGATCATCTGCGGCGTACCCAAAGGGTCCTCCTTCAGCCCGACACTGTTCAACATTTACATGGCCCCGCTCGCACACGTCGCCCGTCAACACGACCTCAACATAATCTCCTACGCCAACGACACTCAACTGATCCTCTCCCTCACCAAGGACCCCATCACCGCCAAAACCAACCTCCACGAAGTAATGAAGGCCGTCGCCAACTGGATGAAGACCAGCCGACTGAAGCTGAACTCGGACAAAACGGAGGTCCTCATCCTAGGCTCCAACCCTTCAGCCTGGGACAACTCCTGGTGGCCGACGGCACTGGGGACAGCCCCGACACCCACCGACCACGCACGCAACCTGGGAATCATCCTCGACTCAATGCTCTCCATGACCAAGCAAGTCAACGCCATCTCCTCCTCCTGCTTCAACACCCTCCGCAAGATCTACAGGTGGATCCCGACAGATACAATAAGAACAGTCACCCATGCCCTCGTCAGCAGCAGACTCAACTACGGAAACACCCTCTATGCGGGAGCCCCGACCAAGCTCATCAAACGACTGCAACGCATCCAAAACACCTCGGCACGACTGATCCTTGACGTACCACGCCACGGCCACATCACCCCCCACCTGAGAAACCTGCGCTGGCTGCCTGTCAACAAGAGGATCACCTTCAAGCTCCTCACCCACGCACACAAGGCACTCCACAAGACCAGCCCAGCCTACCTCAACAAACGACTTTCCTTCTACACCCCCAACCGCCAGCTCCGCTCCGCCGACCTCGCACTCGCCACCGTCCCACGCATCCGAAGAACAACCACCAGCGTGAGGTCCTTATCCCACCTCGCCGCCAAGACCTGGAACACCCTCCCACTGAACCTACGACAGACCCAAGACCTGCTGACCTTCAGGAGGCTACTCAAGATCTGGCAGCCCCCCACCCCCAGCGCCTTGAGACCCTCGTGGGTATGTAGTGCGCTCTGCAAATGTTGTTTGATTGATTTATTGAGGGTGCGGCTGAACGAGGGATTCGTAGAGGGTCAGGCTGCTTGGCCAGGGGCAGGAAGGTGCTGCTGCCAGCTGTGGGAAGCAGAACCTGGGGCATGGATACCAGGGCTGTAGCTATCATTACTGCATTCTGTGCAGTGGCACTGGTGTCAAAGGGTGTGAGGGTCCCACTGCACCCCAGTTGGCGATGTCTTGGACTCAAAGCGAAGGGGAGGGAATAGCTTCTTGCTATGCCACTGAGTGAAGGAATGCGGCAATCCACACAGACTCGAAGAGAAACAGAGCTGGTGGGGGGGAAGCTGACAAAGCACAAACTAGTATGCGCCTTGTCAATGAAAGAGCGAGAGAGAGACCCCTCTAAAGAGACAGGGACATAGAGAGCACAAGTGTGAGAGAGAGAGCCCAAGATCTCTCTTAAGAGACACTAAGGAACACTAACCCACAGCTGAGACTGGTGTTATGGGGCACTAGGTGCACAACACAGCCTCTCTTATGCATGATGCACAGTCATGCACCAGGAATTGCACGAATACACATGTGAATGAGCACAACCAACATACGCATTCAGACTAGTGTGCGTACGCTTACACTGCTACAGGCACACTTACGAAGACACACTTACACAAACGCACATGCCTCCAACATACATCTTCACACTCACCCTAATAGCTCGTACAAACATACGTGCGCTCCCTCCTCTTTTTTTGCTTAGTAAATTTTCTACCGCCCTCTTTCCATCTCCCCTCAGGGGACTTATTATACTCACAGCATTTGTAACCCTTTGCTTGTCTGTGTGCCAGCCATCGCACACTGCAGAAACAGAGGCCATTGGATGTTTTTGTTAGATAGTATGACCTCCTCACTCCAGGACCATTATGAATCATAGGGAGACCTGGTCTGTGCTGTGGCACACCTTTTAACAGGGGTGCCCCCTCACAATGAATGCACTGGCCCCTCTGCAGCTGCAAACTCGGGCCTGTCCTGGTAGCAGCGGATTAGTGAAAGGTGACCTAGGTGTTTGAAGTCGCCGGTCTGCCTTTAACTTTGCCAGTGGCAGGCCAACCTGAAATTGAGAAGGGGGCAGAAATCCCCCTACAGTGAGTGATTGTACCTGCCAGCAGGGGGATGTCTGAGGGATCTACAGGACCCTCTTTGTCCCTTTCCATGGGGTGCCCCCAGGCAATGCACTCCCTGACAGGTCCTTTACCTCTGCCTCCATCTATAGTATGATGCTGTGCAGTTTCAAAATGTTTTTACATCTGCATGCAGCCATGCCCCAATGCAAATAAAGAAATGCCTCATTGAGATTTCTCCGGCACTACGATGGTGCTGTCATATCTGTATTACATAAGGGGCCACACAAGTGTCTGTGGTCCCTCTGTAATACCGAAGTGCACAAAAAGGACGCACACATGCCTTTTGATAAGGTCATTGCGGACTCTGTCTCCTCTCTTGAGCTTCTCACCTACAAGGTATTATAAGGTATTATTCACATTAAATAAACTGAAGTAAAACAAGACTGCAGCACCCATAATGCCTCAGGTTATTGCACAAATGGCAAGGACTGGAAACAATGTCCATAATGACCTGGAGTGAGGTGGTCACCCCATTGTCAGAGGAGGCTCCAAACAGACTACTCTCCCCAGCAAACTACTCACTCATCTATCTCTCACCTGATTCCATCTCTCTCCGGCAGCCCACCCCAGCACACCCCTGTGAAAAGGTGGTCTGATATATGCTGTCCACTAGTTCTAGTGGGCACCTTGTTTCAGTCCAAACAACCCCTTATGGTGAATGGTTAAAGACAACCTTATATGAAAGCTATCCTAGTGGTAGCTATGGAGAGCAGCCTTCAGGCTAAGTCTTAGAGGAATGTAAAGCAGCTTGTTTTACCAGTCTATAATCTCTTGAATGATCAAATGAAAAGACACCCACACCAGGTATATATTCAAAATATATGTATTTAAGAATAAACACACCCTCTAGTCTCTTTATGAGACTGGAGTTCGAAGTACTAAAGTTACAAGTGATTAAGCATCAGTAAAAGCACAAATACACGTTTGAGCCCTAGGGGCGTACCAAACCATATACTAAAAAAGTGGTATAAGAACCATGACTGTAATAGGCACTAGGCCTATTGCCTCTAGAATCGCTGGGACCCCAAGAAACCACCCAAGGTAGGAACACAGGGTACTCACGGGAACTATATGCAGTGTGGAAATACAACCGCGGGTTCCTATTACTTTCTATGGGGAATGTCGCGATTGGAATTTTAAAGATTAGGGACACTTCTAATCGAGTCAGGACCAAACCCTCTTGGACTTAGGAAGTTCTAGGGCTAGCACCCACGAGAGTACCGGGGTACTCAAGTTACCTTACCCAGGGAAGCCGGGTGAATTGGTGTCTTTTGGTGTCGGGTCGCGTCGTCGATTTCAATGGAAGCCTGCAAAGAACTGCTGCTGCCGTGAAGAGGAGAAGTGTCCGGAGAGATCCAAGCCTGGATCTAGGATGTAAGGAACCTGAAAGCAGTGGGAACAGAGTCTGGGTCACTTGCCAGTGACCTAGGGCAGGATGGACCAATGCCCACAGATGTCGGGTGCTTCAGGTGAGTTGATGGGTGTCTTGACTCTTCAGCCACGAGGTCCAGGAGGCGTCAACGAATTCCACGATCCGGATTCGAGCTGCCCCACGAAGTCTGTCAAGTGCTGCGGTGTCGGCAACCAGGAAGGACCCCAACAAGCCTTGGCAACGGCAAGTCACAGGAAATCAGAGAAAGGACTGTGATGCCGACCAGCAAGGTCTGATGGACTCACCCAGCGAGGATAAGTAAGAGCAAGTCTGGAGCAACCAGAAAAGCCTCAGCAGAAGTGGAGTTGCCTTCATGGGGACCTGCTAGCCAACGGGCTAGTGATCGCGAAGGAGCCTCAATCGGTCGCACTGGAAGCTGGCCCACGAGTCACTCGTGGAGTGGAGGCCAACAATCTTCGGTGCAGGAGGTGATCAAGGCTGGGGCTACTCGGAGCCCAAAGCACAACTTCGAGGATGACCAGGAAGGTGTTGTTGCTGCAAAAGTTCACGGTGTCCAGGGGTCATGGTTCCACATTACCCACGATAGCCACGGGCCTCAGCTTTGCTGTGGACTCAGGGTAGCCTCGGGGAAGTCTGGAAATCCACCTCTGGTGATGCAAAGACTTCGGTGTCTGGCGGGAGCTTCAGCAATGCAGACCGGTCAGTTGCTTCTTTGGTGCCTTCCAAGCAGGGGAGTCACTCCTTGACCCCAAGGGAAATTTCTTCTGTCTTCTAGTCGTGATAGAAAGTCGAAGGTCCAGGATATATGTTTCAGAGGTTAGTCCAGGGTAATCTACAGTCCTAGGGACTGGATTCCTATACTTATACTAAGTTTAGGGGATGGACTAACTCCAAGGCTCCACCTATGGGTGTGCCTGGGGTGGGGGTGGTTACACCCCTTCCCCTTTGCCCAGTTTCGCGCCAGAGCAGGGGCTTAGTGCCCCTGCAACCAGTTTGAACTGGGCTATGCACAGGGACACCTTTTTTGCCCCAGGCAGTGTCTCAAAAGCAATCTCTGAATGCACCCACCCTGCCCCAATACACATCTGCCTGTCTGGGGAGGTGGTTACACCTCCCTGTGACAGGAAACCTATTGTCCAGGCCTCCCCTGCCGGAGTTTCCTCCAGCAGCAGGAGGCCAGACCTGTGTCTGTGGCAGTGGCATCCATTTTGTGATGCCAGGGCTTTGAAAGGATTTAACCGGGTTTAGCCAGTGTGACCATGTCTCTCCCTCTAGAAGGGTGGAATGATACCCCCCTGCCAGAACTGGCGGGGGGGGGTAGTATTCCAAAGCGTTTGACACCAAACATGACATGCTGTGATGCAGCCATCCCAAAGTTAGCATTTACCTCGAGGTTATAATGCACTTAAGAGTATATTGTATGGCTGTATCACAGAACAGCAATAAGGAAGTATTTCCGAATGCTGCAGAGGGGCTCAGCTCATGCTTGGGCACCCTCTCACATAAAACCAAGCACTCTGCCTTCAGGATTGTCAAGGCCTGCCATAGGAGTGGCTTACAGGTTTATATGTGTCTGTATAAGGTAGTGATATAGGTAGCCTATACCACAGTAAGGGGTGCAAGCATACCCTTACCCAGGTTGCAGTAGCAGACCTGTGGTATCATTTTGGAGTGCTTCCCAGGGGTGGCATAATACATGCTGCAGCCCCTGGTATGCCTCTGAGGTACCTATGCCCTAGGTACATAGTATACCATATACTAGGGGCTTATAAAGCACTCCAGAATCCAATTAGATATGAACCTAATGTACATGGAAACCATTTTAGAGAGGAAGCGGCTAGGCTGTGGGCTTGATTAGCAGGGCCACCGCCAGACTAAGGTCGAAAAACAGTGAAACACCAGCAAAAAGTGGGGGTACCCATGTGAAGCAGATCCTACTCTCCTACAACCCCTCCCTGGCCACTCACTTCAGGCCTCCGTGGTCGCTGACCATAATGGAGACTAACCTCATGCAGGCCTCCCATCTGCCAGTTTCCGTAGCAAACCCCAGCCATAGCTGGCAAGTGGCCTCATGCCATGTCTTAATCCTTCAGCCAGTCCCGGCTTCTAAAATGCTAAACATTAAGTCCCAGGACGCGATGTGCTGTTGGCTACTATGTCAGGACTGACTGTAAGCATCATCCATGACATAAGGCTACTTGGGAGCTTTTTTCCAACACGACCAATCACCATAGCAGAAACAACTCAAGCCAATGAACTCAAAAGGTTCTTCCATAGCTGCACAGCCCACTAGACCAATCTACAACTCTAGCTATTCATTCAGCAGACCACCCAGTACTCAAAGTAGCAGACCCCTCCCCTGCCACTCACCTCAACACACCCCATCTGTGACTCACACAGCAGACCCCACCCTCAGAGCTGTTCCCAGTTTCCTGCAGGAGTAGTTCATCTAGTCCAGGGTTTTTCTTTGCATAATGAGACTTGTAGCCCTTATGTTATAATTGGGTCAAATTTTGCCACCAGCACCATGTGAGCAGGACACCATGTTTACAGTCTTGAACTTTTAAAAATCTTTGCCATGCAGTGTTCCAATGTGAGCAAACCAAGACTGCCACACTCAGAATGCACCAGGTTGCCAAAGGATGCCCGCAGGAGACACAGTGACCAGATGCATTGAAGAGAGGTGTAAACAACCAGTCGCCCACTGAGACAGAATTCATTGCAGCCATAAAAAAGCCCATGTCAGTCTCTCACCTCAATAGATGTCTTGATTGCCACACCCCCACAGTTATCAGATAATTTGATGTCTTCAAGGACGCAATTTCATAGAGTTTTCACTTTTAAATCATTGTTTTTAGCTGTGTTCCACTAAAGTGAACCAGCACCACAACTACTGGTTGTTTACATGGAAACACAACACATAATAAACATGTTCTTTGTGACATAGACTCCTCTGGTAACCACACTTATAAGAGACACGTAACACCCAAAGAGACTGGTATTAACCCACCAGGAGTCATCTGTTAGTATTGGCTCACCTGCAAAACCCTCCAGGCACTCATCCCATCAAAGTGCCACTTACTATTACTAACCTCTGTGGTTTTATAATAGAATAAAGAGGACTACAACTCCCAGAATTCAAAGAGAAAGCTTGACTGGAGCAGATAATACATGGACCTGAGAAACTGGGCTAGGCACACCTGGAACCCCCCCTCACAAAACCAAACTCTCAATCGCATAAGTACCATCTGGCCATCCACCTGCCCCATCGGATAAACTCAGCACCGCCAATCACCCAGTGAGACAGGCTCCTTCCGCACTCACCCTCGCGCGCCCTTGTTCTGCCTCAGAGACTTCCTCTCGTCACGCATGGCAGCGCCTTATGTTCCAGGCGCCTCAAAGCCATCCCAGCCCCGAGGCGGCTATAAATACCGCAGCGTCTGCTCGTGGGTTTGCGGTGGAGTGTTTCCAGTCCCTCAACTGGCATTGCTCGGTGTTTCGTACAACGCTGTGCCTGCAGCACAGGCCGCCCTGTTCGAGCTTGGAAGTGAAGCCCTCTAAGGCACGTGGCTGGCCGTCATTGGTGTCTCTGAATGTGACTGGTGCTAACAGTGATGGTACAGACGCTTGCGAGACCTCGAGGCCCAAGATTGCTGTGTTTCAAGATGATTAGTGAGGGTACATCCCTATGAGTCTCTCTCGGGCCCACGGAAGGCTGTATTTAGAACACAGCAGTAAACTCAGTGTTCCATTTACCCCTTAGATCAAGGGCTGGCTTTGTTTGGAGCCACGTGCAGTCGCCAGAGCTTCAGAAGGGATACACTCCAGGTGACATTTCTTGGGGACCACGGATGGCTGTACTCTCACTGTCACACGTCAGACTAGAGGTCTCCTGGTGCTCCGCCTACACCCACATGAGCTCATGTCTGTGGAGTGGATCCTACGTGCCCTGCAGTGCCAATGTCACAAAGCTTCTGTATGTGCTCTGAGACAGGGTGTCCATCATGCGATGCTGACTCATGACCCTACACCAAAACATATGAAGTCATAATTGCCCTCCTCCACCCACTGCGGCCTACAAACGATGCTACACAGAAGGCCTACTACATAACATGTGGTACCACATCCCATTATTAGACTACCAACTATGTAACAGACTAGAAGCCCACGAACGGCATGTCATGCACCTAAAGTCGGGGACACTCCCTCCACCCGCTCTGCAGCACCCCAGGTCTTGCAGACTCTTCTCACCTGTATCCATGCAGCTCTGGCACAGCCATGCTCCTCATGCCAAACAAGTGTATTCTGGAAGATCTTCTTTTTCAGAGTTCCTGCCTAGGTCACTCTCCCAGTCACAGTGAAGTTTAATTCCATATCTCGTGCTCTTTGCAGGTGTCTTCGCACAATCAAGGGTCTCTTTCCAAAGGGGAAGGACAGACACGTGTGGAGACAGGAAGACGTCTTCAGTGCAGGAGAGTCCCTCCGGAGTGGCTGCCAAGCATCGACCGTAAGCTTCTCGGAGGACCTGACCAATGTTCTGTCCCTCCTGCCTTCATCACAGAGCGAAACCACCAACGTAGCCATGAGAGTCCACCACAGAACATGGCAGACAGTCATTCAGCTCCATGCGGGAAGGGGGCATCTACACAAACTCAGCATGAAACAATATTGACTGGAACAAGTCAACATACAGTCAACAAACCAGGGAAGGACGTGTGTGACGATGTCCTCAAAGCCATCACTGGTCAGAAAGGGTCTGCACTGGACGAAGGTGATCACCAGACATATGTGTGACAGACGCTCTGGAAAGACAGACTCAGCAGACAATAATACAGATAGCACAGACCACCTGCTGTGGAAGAGGGGGCTTCCCAGGCTGGCCTAAGGTTGGTACTAACCCAAAGAGGTAACATGGGTGGCGTCACTCCCGAGTATTCGCTCTGACAGACTAGAGAAGGGGCAGCAATCACCACATCTCCTGGCGGGGCAAGGTCATCAGACGTGACTGCATTGACTCCAGATGGTCTGCTTTGAAGGGGTGGGGTCTTCAGAATTGACGGCCGTTGCTCCAGAGAAGCTGACAAGGAATCACATCAAGTAACTGGTGACTGAAGGTGATTTAGACCTATCTACCTGTGCCCTTTGTAAGGACATAGATGGTGTTGTCACTGGCAGTCTGGGGCGGCAGACTACATGGAAGTGGGGTGGGCAGGACACCGTAGAATCTGCTCTGCCAGGATGAAGGACAGCTTGGAGTGAAGTGACAATAAAGTGTCCTTTTCTAAGGGACATGAAAGGAAGCAGGGGTCAAGGGAAAAAAGCACGTTTGAAGATGGTGGCCACACACACTGTGTTATCAGGATTCTACTATGAGAGCATGGAAGGAAAACACTCATGTTGTCCACCAGGGAGGGGTGTGAGGAAATGGTGCTCTGCCCATAAAGAGAGAACACTGTTTCTCCCCTAGGATAGTGGAAGGGGATCCAGCAACATTCAGGGCATTCCCTGCAAGAGGTTGACATTGCATTTGCTGGTAGCTGTGTCATGTATATGTGTTTACATTCAAAGATTACTATTTTGTGTAAATGCTTAAGGAGATAAATATGCTTTTGCAGCGGTAATTGGTTAGGCTTCGGGTCAGCAAGTGATGGGTTCGTGGCTAGAAAAATGAATCTGCGATTTCTTCTCTTTGCTCTTAGGGAGAGATGTTGAGATGTGGTTGTTGTTGGAGTGAGTAGGAGGCTAAGAGAATGGAGGTGCTTCTGTTGCATTCATGGTTCCCAGAATTGGTGTGTGTTGTGCTGTTTTTTTAATGAGGAGAATTGGATGGTGTTTATGGTTTGGAAGAGCTCAGCCTGTAGATCTATAAGAATAAGAGGTTTTATAATGTCTGTTGTACTTAGGGGAGTTTGCTTCTGTTAGTTAGATTTGTGGTCAGGAGAGTAGGAGTGTTTTTGTTTTGCTGTGCTTATGGTGTTATATGTGCATACGATTAAGGTGTGTTGTTTATGGTGATGGTTGGGGAGTAGGATGGTTGGTTTGAACGTTTAGGAGAGTTTCTCTGTGTTGGGTGTGGTGATGGCTAAGAAGGTGACTGTCTGTTTTCTTTTACCTCCCAGGTATATTACGTTTTTTTGCTGTTGATTAGTACAGTGAATGTTTTAATCGTGCCGAGTGTACATGTGTATAGATGCCTTTATTTTGGTGGCAGGGATCGTGAAATGCTCCTTGTCATGTCTGGTATCCTTCTGTAGAAGTCATGTTTGTTATGTTGATGCCTAGTGTGTAGACTGTGAATCATGGCGACTCCGTGTTGTGTGTGGTTCAATAATATGGAGATGTATTTTTCCTGCTGAGATTAGGCGGGTGCTGTTGCTGTACTGGTGCTCGCTGTGAAATGGTTCTGATGTTACAATGGTGTGAACAGTGTAGGGAACTATTATGGTTATCTGGGTGGATATGTATTGGCTGTGTGCATTTTTAAGAGACTTCAGATCGGTTTTGTTGTTTTTGGAAGTTCGTTTATGTTTATCGTGTTGTTTTTTAGGAGGGAGCAGACGTGCCTCGAGGAGGGAGAGATGCTAACTGTTGCTTAATTTTGGAGCCCTGGATTCAGCTGCACTGGGGGAAGAGGTGTCTTGCTTGACACCCTGATCATATATTGCAGATAGCTTGCGTTTTACGGGCTGTTCGCAACTCCTGATTTGTGCTTTAAATGTGAAACATTACAATAATTAGTGTCCACAGTGTGGCCATTAAGTTGTCAGGCACCGCGGAGGCAAGGGTGCAATTATTGACTCTAAGTGGCAGCCATAGCTCGGGAGGGGCAAGGTGGTGACGTCACCGGGGATAGTGAGGGCGACAACAAAGGGGGCGCACGAGCTGGGTGAATGGCGCACCACAAGCTGGTGTGCACCCTGTGAAGTGGAACAACATAACAAAGGCAGATGTGGCATTGCAGCAGGTGGGAGAGAATCACATGCAATGTGTGAAGTCGGGACTGGCATTCCTGGCGCCAGTGAGACAACACAGTCTTAGCACCCTCGCAGTGATGCAGCGCCACGGAGAAGAGCAGGAGGACCAGACGCTAGGCCATTGAGGAGTCACCATAACACCTGGGCCAGCCTACATCGAAATGAGTGCATTGGTGCCAGCAAAGGAAATAACACGAGCGATATGTGGCTTCTGGGTTGGCTATAATGACAGGGCAGGATAACTGGTGGTCCGAAATAGGACCCCTTCATATCCAACCTGGAAAGCCTTGGGTGTATGTTTGAGGGCATGTCGAGCTACCAGAAGAAGGCACCAGACCCTTAGGATACACAACAGTGGACTACAGGGAAGGTACAAGATTGTCACACAGGCCAGTGCCTTTGAAAGACCAGTATATTTGGGGGAAAGACAGACGTGGCTTACTCTGCCTTAGCCCTTTCAGGCTTTAAGAAACTTGATTTATGGCTCACTTGTCAGTAACTTTGTAAAAAGGAGGTATGTCTAAAGATGCACAAGGGAGCCTTATCTCTGCCATAACTTTGCCTCCCTCTCCTGTCCCCAATATCTAAACTCTTATCACACTCGCCCTTCCCCTCTAGCATGGCTTCACTATGATTCCATCTCTGTTGTCTGTCACACCACAATGGGGGTATCTGAGAAGGCAGAGCTGATGGAGCCGGGGTCTGACATCTTCCGGGGTTGCTTCTGTGTACGCTTGCCATCTGGTTCCTCCTGGGCCCCATTAGGCTTGAGCTTACCATTCTGGTCTTGCAGGTTGCCAGAGGGTTCAATGAAAGCAACATGCCTACTGAGGGCCACCTTGTCGCTGGCTGTTTCGTGGTTGGGTGTGGCACTCAACATGGAGGAATGGATGCTGTCCTCATTCTCAACCTCCTTCTTCTCATCCCCCCGGCAGCAGCAGCGGCAAGGAGTGAGGTACAGGTAGATGAGTACCAAGATGACGCTGGCGATGCAGCCAACCAATGTGGTGTAGGCAGTGTTGAGGGTGTCCTGGTGCCCATGTTGGGTGAAGTTGTACACCATCAGGGTGACAAACAGTGTCTCATTAAAGAACTTACTCTCAGCATAGCAGGTGTACGTGCCTCTGTCCTCGGCCTTGATTGGGCGGATCTGCAGGCTCCCATTGGCCAAAACTGCCATGGTCCTATTTGTGCTGTGGCTGGCCTTGGGTGGCACTAATTCGTTGTTGGGGGTCACCCAGACTTGTGTCATCCCCCTCTGCTTAGTGTCACAGTCAATGGTCACCGTTTCCCCCAGGTAGGCTTCCACGTCAGACTCCTTGATGACGCTGCAGTTCATGAACTGCACCCCATCCAGGCTGAAGATGCTCACTGTAGGCTTCTCCAAGGTCATCATGACACACTTGAGGTCCTCATGGAAGTCCACCACGGACACGAGCTGGCGAATATGCCAATGCATAAAGAGGCTGTAGAGCTGGCAGTCGCAGGTTAGTGGGTTGCTGTGGAGATACAGACCATTCCTGATCCAGGCCGGCAAGTCTTTCAAGTCTGGCACCGGCAGCGTCTTGAGTTTGTTGGATGAGAGGTCAAGGAGAAGCAGCTTGGGCAGCTTAGCGCCATCTTTGACTAACTCCAGAGGGAATCGAGTGATGTGATTCTGGCTCAGGTAGAGTTTCTGCAGACTTGACATATCGTCAAAGGCGGTCCGGTCGATGTGGGCAATGAGGTTATTGTAGAGCAGCAACACCTGCAGCTCTTGTAGCTCGCTGAAGAGGTTCTCATCCAAGGCCTTGATCTTGTTAGAGGACAGGTCGAGGTGCTTAAGGTGGGGTACCAGCAGGAATGCCTCTGTGGAGACAAAGGTAAGTTCATTGTGGCTAAGCAGCAAGGAGTGCAGGCGATTAAGGGGGGCATGTAGCCACTCGACCCGCAGCCGGGTCAGGCTGTTGTAGCTGAGGTCCAAGACAGCTGTGTAACGGGGTAGTTTGGTTGGGATGGTGAGCAGCTCTTTCTTCGAGCAGCTGACGATGTTGCTGGCGCAGATGCAGGTTGTGCGGCAGTTCAGCTCTGATCCCTCTACACCCAGGGCCCGGAAGCTCATCAGACACAGTGCCAAAAGCCAGGAGGTTGTGGACACTAGCGCTGCCAAAGACCGGGGAGTGTGTTGGGACCACATAATGATTTCATATAACAGGGCATTGACGCGCCTCTCTGAGCTTGGTAGAGCCGGCAGGAGCTGGTGGGCCAGCAAAGAGTGGCTGTTTCGGCGATGCAGTTAGCTGGGGAGGGCTGCCCCCCCGCCACCTCTTGCTGATGCATTAGTCACCGGTATCATGCTGTCATTACCCGCAGCTGGCCAGCAGCGGCTCACAATGGTCTTTGGGGGCTTTGCTGCTCTTTTATGTTGCACTGCATAAGAGTCAGAGACGTTGCATTGGTTCAGGTAAAGGGATATAGCAAGAGATGTGAGTGGAATCAGCCTATGTTTGCAGACCTCTGACCTCTAATACTCTTAGAAGGCCTGTTTGCAATCCATTCCTCTATCCCTGGTTCACTGAGCTAGAGGGTTTGGCCTGAAAATCCTCTCCTATTTCAAAGGTTTACCTTACGAGAGTGTGATGCCGGGCAACTGGGATTCCTCAACCCTGTACGGCCTTGTGTCAGCAGGGATGTCTCAGCATTCTGTACACGTGGACATTAAGGATGTTCAGCAGTCTGTGCCTCTGGGCACCAGGGATGTTCAGCAGTCTGTGCCTCTGGGCACCAGGGTTGTCTCAACAGTCTATGACCTTGGACACCAGGGATGTCTCAGCATTCTGTACACGTGGACATTAAGGATGTTCAGCAGTCTGTGCCTCTGGGCACCAGGGATGTTCAGCAGTCTGTGCCTCTGGGCACCAGGGTTGTCTCAACAGTCTATGACCTTGGACACCAGGGATGTCTCAGCATTATGTAGCTCAGGACTACTGGGATGTCTCAGCAGTCTGTCACCCTTGGCAGAAGGGTATCTCTTAAGACTGTAGTGTGTACACAGGGATGCGTCAGCAGCGTGTTGTCCTGAGCAGCATGGATGCATCGGCCGTCTCTTATCCTTGGCATGGATGCTTCGGGAAGCTGTGACCCTCGGGAGGCCTCCGCAGTGTGTGCTCCTCGGCGGAAGCACTGGACATCCGACTCAGGCTCCTCTATGGACCCAGTGACCCTGGGGTGCTGTTGTTTGTTTACAGTCTGTGCAGGCTTTGGGAAAATACGGGTTCGTCACTGGCCCTCGCCGGTGCCTCATTGGTGTGTCACTGGGCCAGCCTGATGCCTGCCCGTCACAGGTCCATGAGAGGTCATCCGGGTATTCCGAGCCCACCTCAAGCCTGGGTGTGTGAAGTGGGGTACCCGGCCTGTCCAAAAGTGTGGCCGAGAGAGCCCCCCGGAGAGGAGATGGAGAGGTCGGCGTCCCAGCACTGGCCAAGGAAGCAAGGAGGGCGCAGGCCCGCGAGTTCTAGGATGTAAATTCATGCACCACAAAGAATGCCTCTCATAATCCACCCGTGCAGAGTCAAAAACTCCCTTTAAGGCGCGCCTTGTGCGAATGACTATTCTAGCGCCTTACTCCATAGAACACGATGGATGGTGGCCGTCGTGGTGGTGGCTCGCCAAGCTCCCAGTAGAGGTCCGAGCCTGGAGCACGCGCCACTGTGGACGACAGACCGCCGAGGGCTTCGCTTCTCTGCAGAGCGCAGTCTGTGGTGGGTGACGGAGCAGGTCCGACTCCGTCTGATCCCAGGGTTGAGACTGAGCCGTGCTCCTGTCTTCGCTGCGGAGAGGTGTCAGACCTCAGAGGTGGAGCCCAGACTACAGTGCGGAGCTCTGCATGCAGCTGCTACGGTCTCAGCGCTGCGGCTTGTCCTGGGCTGTAAGGGTGCGAGATTCGCTCTGAGGTGCTGTCTTCGCTCTGGGGGTTCGTCGGATCTCAGATGAGGAGCCCCGTATGCAGTGCGCAGTCTTGAGAGCAGGTCTGGCTGCGGCCATCCGTTTCCAGGCAATGGTGGGGATGCAGGGTGGTGTGCGCCGTGCTTCTCTGCTCCCTGCGGCGGCCTGTCCAGGCACCCCGTGCAGCTCCGAGTGCGGCTGGTCCCAGGCTGAGGGATGCGCTGTGCTCCTCTCTGATCGCTGCAGTGCGCCGTGTCCTCTGCAGAGATGCTCCTCCGCCTTCAGGATGCTTATCTGAGGTGCCCGCAGCCTCTGCGGGATGGATGCAGAGAGATAAAGGGAGGTGCTCCTCTTCCCGCTCGCCCAGCTCCCTAGGCTGATCAGGGACTGCAGCTCCCCTCCCCCTGCCGCTCAGTGGTTGCAGTTCCCCCGCTCCTTCTCACTATCAGAAGTGGAGGACAGGCAGTGGGGGGGGGGGGGGGGGGGGGGGGAGCGGCTGCTCCCACAAGGAGCCAGTCATGCGCCAGCTCCTTGCACCCGCCGCATCTGATTGGCTCCATGGACCCAAATTAAACCAATCAAGCGAGTCTGCGTTTAACTAGCCACTTGCCAGGGTGAGGTAAACTTGTGAAGGACAGAAGCAGGGGGAGCTAGGAAAGAGGGATGATGGATATTTGTGGAGGGAGATGGGAGAAGAAAAATCCATGGATGAACGTATGGATAAAGAGAAGAAGTGACTGGAGTTGTTGAAAGTGGAGGTGATATGAAACCAGAGTATGCAGAGTTGGATAGCGGTAGCGACTTAGAGGTTGAAAGAGGGTGGACAAAAGCAGAAGGACTGCATGACTATATAGTGGTTTTATTAAGAGCAAAAGATTGCCAAGAGGCGTCTTTGCGATATATGAAATAAGGAGCAGTGGGACTCAGGTATTATATTGATGGATGAAAAGCCATGTTTTCAAGGATTTTCTGACGATAGAAAGAGAGGCAACTGTTTTAAGTTGATGAGGAAGACAGTTCCAATGTAGTGCTGTGGACCTAAAGAAGCTCCTGCAGCCCCAGGAGGAGCCTTTGAAGGATGGCAGATGATGGAAGCAGCAGTTCCGTGAGCTAAAAAGGGTATGGGGCTAAAACATTAATTTGATAACTTTATTTCGGTCAGGGACCATAAAAGTGCAAATAAAATACATACATACATAGCACATCCAATAAAATAATAAATATAGGTATATTTCTTTAAAAAAAAAAGATTAAACAGTGGGTTATCAGAGCTATTTCGATAATTTAAAATGGTTTAAAACTTGTCCTTCGGCGCCACATACCATAAAGGAAACGGGAGACAGCAAATACAATGGGCGGGGAAGTGTCATAATTAAGAACTCTACACACCTGCACACAATGTCTAAAACCCAAGTTTCTACATATTGGAATAAGCCAGGTTTTGCGTATGTTGCTGTATGCTGGGCAAAAAAATAAGACATGGATAACATCTTCTCTAATGTAGTTACATGCTGGGCAGTTTTCATTTTCAGTTTTTGCCCATTTCGAGGTAAATGACCTAATGGGTAAAGAGCCATGCCTTAATTGGACATATAGTTTCCTCGCAAGAGGGAGTTGGACTACATCCAAAAATTTCTCCCACCCCATTTCGAATTTAAATGTGAGGAACTCAGTAGAAAGCCTACCATAGGAAGTTGAGCTTAGTAGTGCGCGTAGATTTTGCTGTCTCACCAGATTTAACAACTGGGCCCTAGATATCCTCGGGCAGCTCAGCTCTGGGGACCCCCATAACTGGGGCAAACCTATTTTTAAAGAGAGGGCCTTAATGTGGGAAAGCCAGGGAATATTTTTGTTTTTTAACTGTTCCCAGGCCTCCCGAAATTCGACTCTGAAGGATACCAGCTCAGGTACTGACCAGAGCCTCCTCCAGTAAAGCAAGGGTCGCACATCTGCCAAATTCTCAATAGACTCCAAACCCAAGTCCATTCGCAAGGGGATAAGGGGTGTGCTTGTCGGTAGGCCCACCAAATTTCTCATAAAGGCCTGTTCAACCCTCAGGAGGCTTGATACATTCTTGTGGCCCCAAAGTTCAGCACCATAAAGAGATGCAGTCCGAGCCTGGAGGCCATAGATCTCAAGGGCGGGCGCAACCGGTTGATATATCGATGCTCTCTGAAGCTTGCCAATGCCCCCTGCTATTTGTGAAAGTCTAAGAGCAGATTTGGCAATCTGATGGCCCCAGCCAAAATCCTCCGTCAGTGTAATCCCAAGGTAGACAAAGGTTTTAACTCGTTCCAACGGAACACCATTCAAAAGAGGGTTCGGGCGCGTGCGCCTCGGGGGTTTAAAGATCATAAACTTGGTTTTATCCAAGTTGATCTCCAAACCCCTTGAGGCGCAAAAGCTCACAAAACCATCCAGGACACGCTGGATGCCCGAAGATGTTCGGGATAGCAACAAGGTGTCATCCGCGAACATTAATGCGGGCACCCGGCCAGTCGTCAACCAGGGGGCATCATTGTCCTTTAATTCATTTAGGGTGTCGACAAGACCATTAATGAATAGGCTAAAAAGGGTAGGGGCCAAAACGCACCCCTGCCGAACGCCCCTAGAGACAGGGAAACGATCCGAAAGGACCCCGTGTCTCCCACACCTGACCTGTGCATAATTTCCAGCGTGCAAACGGGTCAGGATATTGAGCAGGTAGGGCGGAAGGCCCAGGTCAGCCAATACCTCCCACAATTTAACGCTCCTAGAGACAGGGAAACGATCCGAAAGGACCCCGTGTCTCCCACACCTGACCTGTGCATAATTTCCAGCGTGCAAACGGGTCAGGATATTGAGCAGGTAGGGCGGAAGGCCCAGGTCAGCCAATACCTCCCACAATTTTTCCCTAGGGACTAAGTCGAAAGCAGCCCGCAGGTCCACAAAGACAAGGTAGAGGCTGCCACCCTCGACCCTTGTGGTTTTCCAAAAAAGGACCTGGAGCTGGAAAATTTGGTCCAAGGTTGAGATGCCGGATCTGAATCCACCCTGGAGAGTGGACAATATTTCCCGTTCCTCCATCCAGGCTTGTATCCTGTCCAGTATAATTCTGCCCATTAGTTTTTGTTTTGTATCTAGCAGACTAATGGGCCTGTAATTTGAAGGGGTAAGTGGGCAGCCCTTTTTGTAAATGGGGACGATCTCAGCCCCCAGCCAAGTGTCCGGTGGATCAGACCCCGTAAGGATCGCGTTAAATAATATAACAAGGTAAGGAGCCCATATTTTAGGCTGGGATCGAAACAGGTCCCACGGCAATTTGTCCAGGCCGGGAGCTTTGTTTGGGAGCAATCTAAGTATGGCGGTTTCTACCTCCTTCAGGGTGATGCTCTCTGGGAGGTCAAAGGGATGCACCCTCAGTCCGGACCCTCCACCCGAGGCCCCCGTCAGTCGATACTCATGACGGGGGTCTGGGGTAGGGGGTCGGGCGAATGTCGCAGTTCCCTCCTGATTAAGTCCAAGGGCTAGGTTGAAACCTGGCCGAGGTGGGTCATCATGCTCCAGACATGCATATAGAGCCCCAAAATGAGCTTCCCACACGGAGGGTGCAATATTTGGGAAGGTTGCTTGCCCTCCTCCCTTAGAGCCTGTACTAACAATGGCCCAAAATGACTTTGCGTCCTTAGTCAGGAGCGCATTTCTCAGCTCTTCCCACCTAGCTTCCTCCCAGTCCCTCTTGGCTCCCTCGATTGCCTTTTTATAAAGCAAACAAGATGATCTAGTTTTTAAGCTATCCTTGACTTTAATTGCAGTAAGGAGATCCTTCTTAGCTTTCCTGCAGGTGACATTATACCAGGGGTGTATCTTAGCCCCACCTCGTCTAGGCCTGCTTAGTGGGCAAAGAACATCCCCCAATGCACTGGCCAACTGCCTATGGATTTTTACAGCATGGCCGTTTGGTGGCAAATCGGCCATCGCAGCTATCCATGGTATAGCGAGCTGGTATATTTCACCCAGCCTAGACGGGGAGTTCTGAAAGTGAGGCCAATTAACCCTACGTCGATTATTCGAGACCATGAGGAGCGTGATCATATTAGTAGTAGGACCGGCTTCAGGGTTAGTCAGCCCAAAGCTCCCCGGCTTAAGTGTTAGAACAAGGGCGTTGTGGTCACTGTCATGTCTCGGATACACTCTAAATTCCAAGAGCCTGTCCCAATGTCTTACTTCCATCATGATGTAGTCAATGGTGGACGTTTGTGCTACCCTGTTAAATGTAGGAAGTCCCGGACGATCAGGGTCCAGTCTCCCATTACACGGCCGCAAAGACGTAGCAAGTAAGAATGATTTTATTTGGAGGACCAGCCGAGTCCATGCCTTGATAGGAGGGATCTTTGGTTCCGGGATACACCAGAGAAGGTCTTCATCGTCCTGCTCATCCGAATCAGGGTTAACCAAGGGCTCAAATTGGCAATTAAAATCCCCACCAACGATTATTATAACTGAGGGGTCAAGTGTCTGGATAAAGAGATCTAATGCTTTAATCGTATCTGACTCCTGCCCCCTCCTAACTGGCCTAGAATAGATATTTATTATGGCTATTTTTGGTGTGTTCAGGGGTGTCAATAACACACATTGGACATCAGAGGAGTTAGTTGGTATTTGAGTAGCTTGGGCGCCCAAGTGGGTGCCTATCCAAATTGACAGGCCACCAGATGGGCGGCCTCTGCCACTAGATACTGCCAGGATGTGGAAAATTGCATAACCTGGACTAACACTCTCCTCTAAAGCCCAAGTTTCCTGGATCAGGCAGATATCATATTCTGCCATAAAGGAGCCCCAATCAGGATTAGATAGTTTGTTTTTTAAACCAGCAACATTCCACAAAAGGATTTTTATAGTGCCATCGACTATCTTACCAGTGTCTTTTGGGATTCCTATTGCCATAATGGAAGAACTATCGCAAATGGGGGACTCTAGATTAACTTTCCTCTCCGTTTTGTCTATACTAGGTGCTTCCCCCCCTACAACAGAAACTCCCCGCGGGAGCCCCGCATCCCCCGAATCACTCCCTCCCGCCCAGCCCGAACAACCAGAAGGCGTTCCCACTGCAGAGATAGGGGTTTTAGTATTTCCCTCCAGTGCAGTTATAGGGGTAGATGTTTCACTAGTGTTATTCGGGACTAGCTCCTTGTCGTATGGGCGTCAATCAACCTGGTTCAGTACACTAAACCTATTTCTATGCACAAAGGAAGACAGAGGGGGATTATAGGCATAGAAGTCTACCCAGCTTGATTGCCCCTGGTGCACTCCAGAAGGACAACCATTTCGGCCCTCGTCATATTTAGCACTTTTACAATGAGCTGATCTCAGATGAAGCACGGGATAAAAGTATGACAAGTGGAGGGGGAGGATTTGAGTATTTAATCTAGAGGGGGACAAACCACAGATGTACTCAACGGCAGCAGTATCCCTAAAGTTTATTACCACACAATTCCCTGCAATAGTTTTGGGACCCTTCCCAATCCAGTCTATATGTTTTACAGAAAGTATTTCCCCAGAAATGTAGGAGGGGAGAGGTCTGTTTACATTAAGCCACTGTATACTCTTATTTTTTAACTCAGTATGGCTTTCAGTTTTTTCCCTGGGTTAGAAGTGGAACCCCCGTTAAAACTACAACGTACGGTAAGGACTCTGGGGGAAGGTTAATAGTTTGCAACTCCGATGGGGTAGCTATGGAAGATGGATTTATATTTGTTGGAACCAGGACATCGGAGGACCCCCTTTCCAGTCTATATCTTTCACATCCTGTCTTCTCATCACTGGGAGTGACTTTAGCATTTACAGAAGCCGGGACCGGGATTGCAGCTACATGGGAACCGTCAGCGACTATGGATATACTTTGAGAAGGGCTAACTGTTTCCAAAGCTGACTCATTGTTAATGGGGGCCAATCATGTACCTTTGTTCCCTGTAGCACTATCAACTACTAAGGCAGTCCCAACTTGAGGAGCACTGCCACCTGCTCCACTAGAGGCAGATTTCCCGTGTGGGACCGTTGGGGACGTTTTCCCCAGACCCATATTATTGAGGGTAGAGACTAATCTATCAATCCTAGTTGCCAGGGATTTGGTATGTTTACCAATAATCTGTTCTAAGAGAGACTGGAAGTCAGCTACTAAACTAGTAACCCACAGCGGAGCTACCGTATTCGCTGGGGAAGGGCCGGTGGTAGTTAGTACAGAATCGTACTTATGACCTATATTTTTAATTGGCTTCTTTACAAGTCTCCTTTTCTTACCTCTAGGGCCCGGTTTATTTATTATAATAGTATTTGGAGGAAGTGGAGATAAGCTTGGGGATGCGTTGCTAACTATAGTATCTGTAGGGACCTGGGCGCAGGGTAAGTCAGCAAATGATGGCGTAAGGAAGGAACTTACGTCTGGAGGGTTTGTTACAATTGTTGAATAGTCCCCTACTTGCTCTACCAGGGGTGCCACAGGGGTAATTGACAACCTTCGTTCTGTGTTTTCAATAGCATTTACCCCTACCCCGATGTTTTTTTGGAGCATCTTATCGATAGTAGTGCCGTGGCCACCTGTTGTCTCGTCACGGGGTGGGAAACTACGACCTTTTGGTTTTTACCCATTATGGAGGTTGGCTAAAAGGATAGTCCTGACCTGCAAATCCTTAGTTAAAAAGCCCAAGGAAAAAGTAGTGATCAGAAATAACAGTACCTTTGGGCAAATAACCAGGCTATCGAGGGTAACCAATGGCGATGTTAGGGGGGTGACCCGTCCCGGCCTCCTCTGGCCCCTGACGGGCAAGGACGGGCCCGCCCTTGGCCCGGGCGCTGCCCGCGCTCCGCCAGCGCGCGTCCCACGCGGCGGTGTCTGTAAGCGCTTTTGTAGCGCGTGATCAGCAGCAGTTCCTCCCACCAGGGAGCAAGGGCTTGTGGGTCTTGTAGTCCCCAGCGATGATGGCAGTTGTTGGCGCGTCCCGCGCGGCGGTGTCTGTAAGCGCTTTTGTAGCGCGTGATCAGCAGCAGTTCCTCCCACCAGGGAGCAAGGGCTTGTGGGTCTTGTAGTCCCCAGCGATGATGGCAGTTGTTGGCGCGTCCCCTGCTTGTGGGTCTTGTAGTCCCCAGCGATGATGGCAGTTGTTGGCGCGCGCTTTCTGCCTGGGGTTTTTAATACTGGTGCCAGTATCAAGACAGCCTTCTGGAAAGACCCGCTCCCTCCTCCTTACCGGGGTCATCAGGGGGTCTCTGGAAGCATCTCCTTGCTGATTTACAGGGGAAGCTTCAGAAATTAACTTCCCTACGCTCGTAATACCGGAGAGCTGAGACCTAATGATCCCTCTCGCTGGAAAACCGATCCTAGCAGCAGCGTGGCGGCTCCAGCTGAGTTGCGCTGCAGCCTCCGCCCACACTCCTCCCGGTGTTCCAGGGTGGTGTTTCCCGAGTTGGGCGGCCAAGATCACTGAAAACCGCGAAACAAAATAATTTTGACCCCGAGCCCCCGCGACACATCCGCTCCGCTCACCCCGCACACTTCATGCTCCGAAATGCATTCAAGCAGGCACAGGTAAGTTCAGGAATTCCTCCGATACCGCCAGCATAGGAGAGCTCACGACCGGAGCTAAGCAGCCGCCATTTTCTCCCCGCTGTTTGAATTCTGGGGCTAAATCAATAGGGAGGAATGTACGAGGATGAGAAATATGGAGAAATTGTTTGAGGGCTATATACCAAGGACCCGCTTAGGTCACAGGAGCAGTTTCTTAGTCCCGGGCGACAGCCCAAATGCTTGGCCAACGCGTTTCCGGTGGCCCATCCTAGCATACTAGGTCACCACCACAGCACTCACGGGTCCAGTCTCACTGACCTGGCATTGATGTTCATGGTGGCCCCTTCTCTGGCACACGGGCCACCTTCTACGAGGTTGTGCAGATCTGTCGCCCTCCACGCAACCCTCGCTCCTCTGATCTGTCTACGGCCCCTAATAGCACACAGGATCACCAAATCAAACCAGAACACAGGCTACGGCGTGATCGGTGTAAGAGCAGATTCCTCACACCTCACACAGGGAGTCCTCATGATAGGGCTCCCCCTGGACCTTGCTCTTTCCAACGCTCTCTTCATCCTTCCAGGACACATTGGTCTTGGTGAGAAAGCAGGTGCTGGTGCTCCAGGACAGATGGTCTTGGTATCCCTGGGTAATGTCCACTCACCCAGCAGGGAGACCAGCAGGCCTGGGCCCCCAGTCCTGATCACAGGCAGAAGTCTTGCAGAGCTTCCCCTCCTCACACAGCCTGTCTGGCTGCTCGCAGATGACAACGTTTGGGGTCTCAAACTCCCCTACCTTTTTCAGACTCAAACTCAGAAATTTAGTGTCTGAGACTTTGAAATTTTATGTTGGGGTTCTCCTTCTTTAAAATAGACATCTTTCGTCTTTCTCCTGAAGGATGTCTGTCGCAGCAGGCAGGACTCAGACACTGATTAACCCACAACAAGATTCATGGGGATGACCAGAGTTCACACTTCGATGTCAGTTTTAGTGATATGTGCATCAAAAGGTTAATCTTGGGCTCTCAGCCCTACTCTTTATGATTCCACTATGAGCCCAATCCCTCTCTTCCTGAAATGTGTCCAGGCCCCTTCCTTGTGATCTATCATTGAATCAAAGAGCCCTGTGAAATGCACAGAGGGAGCCTGGCTGTCCCATCTCCCAGTGCATGTCCCTCCCAGTTTACAAGAATGTAGCAATACACAAACCTGTCTGGGGGGTTCCTCTACTCATAGTCCTCATGTTTTTCACCAAATAGGCCTGGGCTTCCCAAAATGGAACTCAGGGTCCTCAATGTAATTACCAGTGCAAGCACACTTGCACTCAGTGTACATCCACTGCACATTTCCTGCACAGCTCTGTAATCCTCATGTATTATGCCACCATAAGCATAAAAACATGAAGCAAACACATTCAGCATATGCACAAAGTTCAGTACTGCAGCCTTACTGTAATGCACCAGAGTGTTATTTTAAAAATGCACACTGCCAGGATACACACATTTACCTTGCGCCCACTGTACCACACTGCACCCCTTGTGTAGCATACTTCTTGCAAGAACACATGCATTCAATATATGTCTCTATCATGCACTCCCTTCCACTTCTACCTGATGTAGGCCAGAGGGGAGTTAAGCATACAGCAGAAGAACTTTTAAAAAGGCGAGTGAGCCTGAAAACTTATTCCGGTGACACTGGTAAAAAGGTCCTGTTCACTACTATTGATCACTACACGGTTGGCTGCCACCACCGTGCTGCTTAACTCCTGGTGAAGGCGATAACCTTCCACCATTATGAGGGCAGCGCTTTGGGTGCCCCTCCTGATCCAACAAGACATAATCCGTGAGACAGGCCTGTGTCATGGTGCACACGGCCAGATACAGGGACCAGTTAGGCCTACTGGACAAAGAATCTTAAATCCTTGGTGCAGAGCTTTGCAAACAGCGGAGCTTTGCGCACAGCAGCGGTTCCGATGAAGCTGTCAATAGGGTTTGCAATGCAAGGTTCAACACCATCATCGAGGATGCCGTAGACAAAGGCTTGCAATACAAAATCGTGCATCAGCAATGCTTCACACAGCAGTGGCTCTGAGAAGCTGTAGGCTGTGATGCCAGGTCCTGTGTCATGTGGTGGAGGTTCTGATACTTAGCTGCGAGGATATATGTCACACTGCATTGGCTCTGCCCAAGAGACCACAGCCCGGCTGACAGAACACCTTCAGGCCCACTTCCAAGGTTCCAGGATTGTGGTGGCACCACTTGGGGGGAGCAAGACTGACAACAGGCAGAGCTGAGGATATGAGTTCATGGTGGTTGGAGCCTTTTCTGTCCCTGAGGCCAACCAACTAGCCCTTGGAGTCCCTCTGGTTTCCCTAGGTTCAATGTGCACGTCCAGTACTTCTCACTCAGGCAGCAGGGAAACAGAGTAGCAGTCCTTTTTGCAGAGCAGCACAGCAGTCCTTCTGGGTCTTCCACAGGTCCAGAGGTGTACTGAAGAGTTGGATCGGAGTGTCTGATATTTATAGTTGATACCAGTTTTGAAGTAGGAGAAGGTTCTGGAGGTTTCTATTCCCATGGGTGTTTGGAATTTCTTGTCTCCTTGCCCTGGCCCCAGCTTGTCTGGGGGCACATAAGACTAGTGTCAAACCCTTAGCAAGTGTGCTCAGGCATGGGCTTTGTGAAAATCAATTGTGGCAGGTGACAGCTCTTTCCCCTCATCAAGTCAGAGATGTCCCATCCTGCCAACACCTATTTCCTCTTTGTCTCACTGTCTGGAAGCAATACACAAAGACCAACTGTTAACTACACCCATTCATGTGAACATGCTATAGGCTCCAAATGGTTAATGGTAGAACATTCCAACTTTCTAAAAGTGGCATTCTCAGAATTGTGACTTATAATCCAACTTTACCATTAAATAGGGTTTTAAATTACAATTCCTTAGACATCAAACTTGACATTCCTATTTGCTCCAAATTGAAAGTTATCACTTATTAAATATTATAAGATAACCCAATGTTGTCCAATGGGAGAGGTAGGCCTTGCAGTAGTGAAAAACAAATGTAAGATGTTTTCACTACCAGGACATGTAAATGGTAAAAGTACATGTCCAACTTTTTAAATATACTGCACCATGGCCTATGGGTTATATAGGGCCTACCCTAGCGGTGACTTATATGTATTAAAAATGAAGTTTAAGTCCAGCAGCAGGTTGATTATGCCAAGTCGAAATGGCTGTTTAAAACTGCACACACAGGCTACAATGGCAGGCCTGAGACATGTTTAAAGGGCTACTTAGGTGGGTAGCACAAGAAGTGCTGCAGTATCACTAGTAGCATTTAATGTTTTTCACCAAGGTTTGGCAACCATATGACTGGTCTGTGCTTCCGCATCTCCTGGGGAATGCCTCGATGCACACTGCCTCTCACAGTCCCCTGGTGAGTGAGGCAACACTGGTTGCACCAGGCTGTTCGCTTTCGGGTCAGCTGGCTGTTCAGTGGTTGCTGCCGCAGGAGAGAAGAGCTTGAGCCGCACCCAGCATCTAGGGACAGAGACTGCCGATTACAGAGACTGACGACCCTGCCCTTGGAACCATTTCTGCCACCCAGAGAGACTGATGACATGCCCATTGCCTGGGAGTACCAGCCCTTCTGCTAGGGGCTGCAGCTGCAGGCCAGTGCTCTCTAATCTGGTCCTACTCTGTTTGGCCGAGAAGTAGAGGCACGATATTAGCGAAGGGTGGTGTATGAGTTACCCCACTGTGCACATGGTGCAGGACTCTAGGGGAGGCTGTTGGAGGTCAACGAACCTGCTGTGGTCCCTGGGAAGGGGCAGGGCCACTGCACCGGGCCCAGATATACTGGAGGAGACAGCTGGGTGACAAAAAGGGGTTCTGGGTCTGCTTATGGCCTCACAGTGTTTCAGGGGTGAGATGGGACTCAGCCTTGGTGCCAAATCCAACTGCCTGAATTTGGCCCTCGCTCACTGGTCTCCTGTTTGAGTCTGCAATGGGCAAGTTCAACTCCAAACAACCTAAGCTTGCCTTCCAGGGTCGGAGGGGTGGCAGTACAGAAGAGGTGTCCCCTGAAGCCCAGCAAAAATAGGTCTTTGCGGGCCTTTTTCTCTCCTTGACCAGTGTGAGAAGTTGGCCTGGCATATGCTGTCTCCTAGTTATAGGGACACCTTGCACCAGTCCGATTCGACTCTTATTGATGATAGGTTTAAGACAACCTTTAAAGAAAGCTATCCTAGTGGTAGCTGTGGAGAGCAGCCTTCAGGCTAAGTCTTGAAGGAGTGTTAAGCTTATTGTTTTACCATAATAACCTCTTGAATAACCAAATGAAAGAGTAGCCCACACAGGTATATATATAAAATATATGTATTTATTCTAGACAGAATCCCACAGTCTCTTTATGAAGCTGTGGCAAAGTTACAATATCAAACAAGCATTGATAGATACAATAAATAGCACTATTAACATTGGGCCCCAGGGGGGGGGCAAACCATATACTAAAAAAGAGGTATAAAAACCACGACAATTCTACAGGCAATGCCTAGGGCATTCAGGATCGCTGGCCCCTTAAGAATCCACCCCAGGTTATGAGGAAGGGGACCCACGTGAGGCGCGTGCAGTGCAAGTAGCTGCTATCGGGATCTCTATTACAGCCTATGGAGAATGTCGCGGTTGGAAATAAACAGTTTAAAAATACTTCTAGCAGGAGTACAAAGTTAAAACTTCAGACTTAAGCTATTGAAGAGCCCACTACCATGAGAGTACCGAGGTACCACTGTTACCTGCCCCAGGGAAGCCGGGTGCATAGGTCGTTTCTGCTGTCGGGTCGCGGGCTGATTTTCAATGGGAAAATAGTCAAAAGTTCTGCTAGCCAAAAGCGTCGATGATGCCGTGAAGATCAAAGATGTGAAGATTGTAGAGAAGAACCTGAAAGCAGAGGGGACAGAGTCTGGGTCACGGCAAAGTGACTAGGAGGCTCAAAGCAAGGAGCCCTTCGATGTTGGGTGCTTCAGGTGGAAAGTGATGTAGCTTGGATCTGCAGCCACGGGCTCCGGGAGGCTTCAAGGAAAGCCAGCTTCAGGAGGTCGACTGTCCCACGTCAGATGAGGGTCGCTGCGGTGTTAGTGTCCGTATTGGATCCACTAAGCCTTGGCAACCGCAACCCACGAAGAATAAACAAATCTGCTACAGTGCAGACCCACAAGGTCTGGGAGAGGTCTCCTTCAAGGAGACTGTAGAGCAGGCCTGGAGCAACCAGGGGAACTCTTGATTGTAAAAATAGACCTCCGCTAGGGCCCACAAGTCGAGAGACAAGGGACCGCAGGAGGTGGCAATTTGGCGTGCGTAAAAGGGCACCCACGGGCCACCGGAGGGGGCTAGGGTGCTGGTCTTTGGCACAATTGCTGTAGAGTGGTTGGCTCGAAAATGGGCCAAAGCACAACTTCCCCACTGGTCAGGGTTGTGTGCTACGCAAGAGGTGGCCGGTGTCCTGGGGTATTGGGGATCTCGACACCCACGTGGTCCACGGTACCCAAACTCGTTGAGCACACTCACTGGCCTCTGGGATGCGCTGGAATGCCACCTCAAGGGTTCTGGAAGTCGTCGAAGTTCATGAGAGCAGCAACGTTCCAACCGGGTCACTTGCAGTGTTTCAGGTGCCTGCCAAGCAGGGGGATAACTCCTTTATCCCAAGGGAGATTTCTTCCGTCAGCTGGGCAGCAGCAAGTCGAAGGTCAAGACTGTTAAGTTCAAGATTAATCTGAGGCTCTGGGGCCACGTTATTCACCTTTATCCCCAAGATTAGGGGAGTGTCCAGAGTAGTGTCCACCAATGAGAGGTGAGGCGGGAAAGGGTGGCTACACCCTCTCCCCTTTGTGTGTTTCCCACCTGGGCGAGGGGCAGGATGCCCCTGAACCGGTTCCAAGCGGTGTATGCAGAATGAGGCTTCTGCAGCTGCCTACGTGCAACTCTGAAAGGAAATTTGGTTCACCCACGCTGTTCCAATCCACATAATCCTGTCTGGGGAGATGCTAGCACCTCCCTGCCACAGGAGCCCTATTGTCCAGCTGGCGAGGCTGGGGTTTTCCCCAGCAACAGCCAGCCAGAGTCGTGTAGGTGGCGGGCAGTAACTTGTGCACTTTTAAATTGGTGTCCGAAATCTACCGCTTTTCCCATATCGTCCCTCTAGCAGGGGGGAATTTTACCCCCATGCCCATGACTGGACTGGGGGTATGATTCCTACATGTTTGACATCAAACACGATAAGGTTCTGTGTAGCCATTCTCAAGTTATCACGCTATCGCGATAGACTTATAATGCGGTTAAGAGTATATGGTATGGTTACACTACAAACAACCCAGCAATGATTTTTCAAAGGTTGCAGAGAGGCCCTACTCATGTAGGGGTCCCCCCTCACACATACCTCAGCACCCTGCCTTGTAGGATTACCAAGGCCTGCTATAGGGGTGACCTATGAGAGAATATGTGTTGTAATGGGGTGGGATATAGGGTACCTAGATCCCTGTAAGGGGTGCTAGCACCACCTTACCCAGACTACAGTAGTGGTCTGGTGGGGTCCGTTTGTATGGCTGTCCCAGGGTGGCACAATAAGTGCTGCAGCCCTGGTAGGCCTACTGAAGGACCCATGCCCTGGGTACCTAGGGTACCATCTACAAGGGACCGTCAGGGCATCCTCAGCATCCAATTGGTTTGTACCTAGGGTACTTCACATTAGTTTTAGGGAGAAAGCAGATAGGCTGGGGTCCTGGATAGCAGGATCCCAGCCAGACTAGTCAAAAACCACTCAAATACCAGGCAAAAAGTTGGGGGCAACCATTAGTCAGATTCCACCTTACTACATAACTCCCCCCCCCCCCAAACAAAAGGAGATAAGGCTAACCTTGTCCAGATAAGCCTTTATTTCCTGAGTGGCCATATAAGGAAGAACCTGCACTAGCATGGTTGCTCCCTGTCTCATGGTCCACTTGGGAAATCCTACCCCAAGGGGTTCTAGAGTTTCTCCAAAGTCTAGGGGAATTACCTGTATTGGTTTTTGGTACAGAGGTGGGCTGGTGGTGTGTCTGAGTCTGGAACTGAGGCCCTATTTGGGTTGGTCTCAACCTCCTCAGGTCACTGGTCACCATGGAAGCCTTTCTGCCAATGACTGTGTCATATCTGGCCCTAAGGGTCAACCTCTGGCTGCCTACAGCTGGGGGTTGGATCCCTTTGGTTGGAATAGTGGAGGGCACTGGAAGGTTTGGGGCAACTATGCCCCAGGTTTCCCTGTGCTCAACATCATCCATTTGAGGGGTACCTATACCTAGGGTTACGGGGATCCCTCAGTTTGTAGAGGAATATTCACCTGGCTGAAACTACTCTGCTGGGTGTCCCTAATCTGCTGATGAGGGGGTTCCTCTGGACAGGGGCCCATTAAGGGTCCACTGGCCTCCCTGACCTCTGCAGCCCTGGGCTGACTGAGGCAGGGTAGAGAGGGGCAGGATACCTGCTCCAGACTGGGTACCACCTTGGAAGGATCCCCTGCCATCAGAGAGGTGGCCAGGCCAGGCCTGTCCACTTCTGGGGCAGGTACTTCACAAGGGGCAGGATCAGCTCCCTGAGAAACCTGACCCTTACCTTTAGTCTGGTGGGGGGAGGGCTGTTCCTCACCCCCTATGCTCTCTGTTTGTGTGGAGTGATCCATAGTTTCAGGCTTCACTCCCTTTATTTTCTCCTGGGGTGGAGGTGAGGCCCTCAGGGTCTCATCCACTCTCTCAGGGATTCCTACAATTTTCAAATGGGCCTTGTGGTCAACCTCAGCCCAGGCTGAGATTTCCAGATCATTCCCCAGTAGACAATCTACAGGCAAGGTGGGGGACACTGCCACTCTCTTTGGGCCAGTGACCCCTCCCTAGCTGAGATTTACTACTGCCATGGGATGGTCTGTTCTAACTCCATCAACGTTGGTCACTTGGTAGCTAAACCCAGGTAAAAGCTGTTCTAGGGGCACTAGTCTCTTGGTCACCATGGTGACACTAGCCCCTGTGCCCTTGTAGGCCACAGCCTTCTGAGCATTGATCATGGGCTCTTGTTTGTACCTGCCCAGAATACTGGGACTCATGGTAAAGTTGGCAAACCCCATGCCACCATCACAGACTAGAGTTGCTTGTGTAGGGGACCTGGGTAGGCCAGAGTCCACCTGAGTTCCCCAAGAAAACCCAACTAAGTTTTTGGGAGCACTCCCACCACCTGGGGGATTACTACTAGTAGCAACAGGAGGTGTTGGAGCTGCAATGGGAGGAACATTTTCTTTATTGCCATTCTTTGGACAGCTGGAGTCAGTTTTCCAGTGGCCAGGTTTCTTACACGCATGGCAATATGGTTACTTGTTAGAAGAGGAAGGATTTTGGGACCCACCCCCAGCACTGGGTTTTTGGGGCCCTTCAGGGGACTTTTCTGTTTTATTATCCCCACCTTTCTCTTTGGGCTTGGTAGAATCTTTCTTCTGGTCACCACCTTGGTTCTTGGGCCTGATCCTGGTTCTGACCCATTTGTCTGCCTTCTTTCCCAATTCTTGGGGAGAGGTCAGATCAGAGTCCACCAGGTGCTGGTGTAAGAGTTAGTTTTGACAATTATTAAGAATCTGCTCCCTCATGATGAGATTGTACAATCCTTGATAATTATTTACTTTACTGCCATTTAACCAACCTTCCAATGCCTTGGTAGCACAATCAACAAAGTCTACCCAATCTTGATCCTGTGCTTTTTGGGTGTCTCTGAACTTAAGTCTGTATTGATCAGTGGTTAAGCCAAACCCATCTATTAAAGCATCTCTCAAGATATAATAATCATCAGCATCCTCTTCTCTTACAGAGAGGAGCTTGTCTCTACCTTTGTCTGCAAAGGAGAGCCACAGGATTGCTGCCCACTGCTCTACTGGGACCCTTTGTACTTTACAGGCCCTTTCAAGAGCAGAGATCCATTTGTGGATATCATCCCCTGTCTTATAGGGGGCACAATCTTGTGGAGGTTCCTATTGTCAGGGACTTTCTCTCTAACTCTAGGGGTTTCATCACTGCCAGTCTACAATAAGGAGCTGAAGGGGCAGAAAACAGGTCATCCCCCACTCAATGCACTGTATGCAAAAGGACCTGTTCACAATGTGAACGATTACTTCATACATCCATTCCGGTTGTCATACGTCTTAGACAATCTTTTAAGCAAGCGTTTGTTTCATCTATGCTATTCGTCGGTGTAGTTCACTCAAGAGAAGAAAAGGAAAGAGAAATATTATGCATATGAGGTAGAGCAGGATGACTATCAATGCGTCTAATACTTATGTCTCCGACACCCAAATATGATGAAAAAAGAGTGAGTAGGAGTGTTGGTGCCTCACGGTAGCGCCACCAAGGAGGGTTAAGCAGGATGGTACTCGCCTGCTACCTCAAAATCTCATCATCAGCTACCAACACTCCAAAAGCAAGAAATGTGTGTAAGGTAAACAATAATTGACTATACAGGTGCTAAGGTGTGTGATTAAAGAAAGAAGAACTGTGCTATAGTGTGTGCACCATATTGAACCCCTTAGTGATATACACTGATATCCAAACTTGAGCTCAATCACACTGGCTTGCGTTTTTTATTCTAAGCTGCGTGATTGCTCATGTATTAAAATGCCGACATGTTTCATTGCCACTGGACAAAACTCACGGCAACTTCTTCAGGGCGTGGGGTCTGTTCGTTTCACCCTGCACCTCTGTTTGTCAATTAAAAACAGTTCTGTGGGAGACAAAAGAAAAAATACACAAACATAATAACACACAGGACAGACTTGGTTGGCACCCGGTTTACCTCAGGACAGGTGTCCTATGTATTGCATTCTGAGTCACACTTTGTCATATTTACCGGGATATTGCCCACCATGGGCATACCTTTACCCTTGAGTCCTTGCGGATGTATACACGCCTTCAAGGCTCCACTTATTCAACTCCACTCGTGAGTCTGTAATATATAATATACAACAACGATTGTATGGCTGACAGTGTCTAATGTCTACCCTAAATTATCTCAATGGTAATTAATGCTGGTGTGTTTCAATCCTGATACGGATTCTCCCCAACATCGAAGTCCTTCCTTATAGACTCCCTCGTGTTTGGCATCCTAATGAATAAGTTGTGCCCCTTATAGTAACATACCCTTTTTAGAGTTCTAGCCTGGCCCATCCGCGTTTAAAACCTCCCGCTCTAACCAGGGTTTCCAAGGTCCCTTCCTTTGATGTTTTCGTGCCGAATACCCCAGGTTAGAATCATCTATCGAGACTCACCATGAAAGTGTTCGTAACTGGCGTTCACTCAGCCCAGCAACAGCGCGGCTCTTGTGTTACGCGGTTTAAGAACGTAATTACGTTCACCATGTGACTCCCCTTCACCGATCTCGTTCTAACATGAGAATTGGCGTGGTGTAAAGGAGGCCGCCATTTTGTAATGGGGAGTTCCTTATTGTGCCAACCCCCATACGTTTACACACGAGTTCTACTACACGTATTTTCTACACCCCAGCGGTGGATAATGGTTGATATATATCATTCAACCTATTTATACCCTTTAAAAAGGGAGAACAAACCAAAAGTGAGGTCTTTCCAAACATCCTCCTGCGGATATGTATCCCTATGTAGTTTTTAATTTTTAATTTTTCATTGGGAACTGACCAAGTTGTAGATGGAGGTGTATCACCCTGTCAGGTTACTTCCGCATTAATGATGGCTCAAAGCTTTGTATTCCCATATTCTCAAATTACAGTAATGAGCGTTGTGACCCGTTAATAATGCATTCCTAGGGTTAACTCATTCCCAGAAGTTAGGACCTCATGTATGCGCAATTCACAAATTGATACTGACTTGGGACTTAGTACTAGTCAACCTAGATGATGTAGAGGAAGGGCTGGGTGAATCATATATTCACCTTACTCCATTCGATAAGGTCGTTTAGTCCATTTTGGTCCACACCCTCTTGATAAATCCAACGTGCTTCCCTACTGCTCAATCTGGATTCAATATTAAACTGGTCGCCTGTAACTTTTTCCAGCACTACCCAGCGTACATCTTGAGCAGTATGTTTTTGTGTCTGAAAATGTTGTATCAATTTGGTGCTCAATTTACCTGCACGGAGTGTGCTAAGGTGTTCTTGTATCCTTGTTTTTACCTTCCTGGTGGTAAGGCCGATATAGTGGAGCTCACAAGGACATGTTAATCTGTAAATAACATGAGAGGTATTACAGTTGCTGAATTTGTTTAAAAACCAGATTTGTTTGTTTGCAAGGGTAACGTTTTTGGTAGGTGATGTGAATGCACACACAGAGCAACTCCCACATGGGTAGTGCCCCGGAGGAATGTTGGTCTCACGTGGAGTTATTTTGGGTCTGGTATGGACCAGCCGGTCCCGGATGTTCGCCGATCGTTTAAATGCAAAACGGGGTGGAGGCATTTGCATATTGGTGGTACTAAGCAAATGCCAATGCCTGCGAATAATCTGCCTGATTTTGGTGGAGAGTGGCCCAAAGGTGGTGACCACTGGAATACATTCCCCTTTGTCTTTAGAGGTTTTTTCCAGCAGGGCTGCACGGGGCGTGTTGTATGCTCGTTTTTTTGCCTGTCTTATGACCTTTCTGGGATAAGCTCGATGTTCTAACTTGGTGGCCAATACATTTGATTGTTCAGAGTATTCCTGTATAGTAGAGCAATTTCGGCGGTATCTTAGAAACTGGCCCACGGGTAGGTTATCGCGGAGGGCTCTGGGATGGTATGATCTATAGTGTAGCAGGGAGTTTTTATCCGTTGGTTTGTGATGTACCCTGGTCACAAGCCTCTCATCCTCTGCCTGGATGTCCAGGTCCAGATATACTGCGGTTGTTTTACTCATTTTCCAAGTAAACTTTAAACAGCTGTCTAGACCGTTAAGCCAGGAAAGGAAATCCTTGAGTCTCTCTTCCGTGCCTTCCCATATACATAGTACATCATCTATATATCTCTTCCAGAGGACGATGTTCCTCTGGAAGAGATTGGTGTCAGAATGGATGTGGTACGCTTCAAACTGGCCTACATAAATGCAGGCCAGACTGGGGGCGAATGTAGCCCCCATCGAAGTCCCCGACACCTGGAGATATACCTGGTCTTTACATGAGAAGAAGTTTTGGGTCAACGCAATCTCTATGCATTGAAGGACGAAGGTTTGTGGGCAGTCATAGAACCATTCAGAATCCCTCAGGGCATGCGCTGCTGCCACCAGCGTCGCCTCCTGAGGGATACTGGTGTACAACGACTCTATGTCAATGGTTACAAGGAATTGGTTTGCAGGATTGTATGAGACATTCTCCAGAATTCTCAATACGTCCGTGGTGTCCTGGACGTATGAGGGTTGGGTGATGACACATTCCCTTAGGAAGAAGTCCGCAAACTGTGATAGTGGTTCTAGTAGCGATTGAATGCCAGAGACGATGGGTCGTCCCGGGGGAGGCTGTTGTTTCTTATGGATTTTGGGTACAATATAGAACGCCGGCATTCTCGGTTTCATGTTAATTAGAAATTCGGCTTCCCTATATGTGACCCATTTCTTTTCTTTAGCCTCGGTTACCAATTGGATGATGGTTGCCTGCAGGTCATTGGTGGGGTCCAGCGCCAAAGGTCTATAATTGCAGCGGTTCCCCAAAAGCCTGGCCACTTCTGTGTCGTAATCAAGGGTATCCATCACTACCACTGCCCCGCCTTTATCGGCTGGCTTAATGGTGATTGTCTGGTTGTTTTGTAGGCTTTTCAATGCCTGCCAGTCTCTAGAACTCATATTGCTGTGTTCCACAGTTTGCATATTGTGTTCAATCTGACCAATATCTTGTAGGATCTTCTGTTCAAAAACCACAGTTTCAGGGCCTACTGTATGTACGGGGGGACAAAACTGGGAAGGACACCGCAAATTTGTGGAGAAGTTAGACACACTCTCCTTTTCCTTCCCAACAAAAAACTTCTTAAGTTTTATCTTCCTCATGAGCCCGTACAGTTCTGCCCGAAGTTGGAACCCGTCATGCCGGGGGGTGGGGACATACCCCAACCCTTTATTAAGTACTGCAGTTTCCGCGTCTGTAAGAGGATATTTGGAAAGATTGACCACAATGTTGTTATCATTAGCAGTTATAGGGGTGTTCTGCCTCTGCTGCGAGTGATCCTCGGGGAGAAGGACTGCCAAGTTGAGTTCGGGTTCTGACGAGCCCGACCCCGTCCCCGGCCTCTGTAATTGTTCACCCTTTGGTCTGTTATATTGTTTGTCTGTTGGCCTAAAAAAACCCTGAACATTGCTCCCAAATCCTCGTTGGTTCTATCCTGGGGATTAAATCTAACCTTTGGGTTAGAGGTACATGCTTGGGCACTGCTCTCGTCGTCTTCACTGCTTGTATTATCGAACGTCCAGTTGTTAGGTGTCCTCCTGCCCTGTTGACGACCTCCCCGCCCGCCTGGTGGAAACATGGGTTGTGGTTGTGCCTGCTGGTAATACTGGTCTTCAACATAAGGAAAAGCCCATTCATGGCTGAACCTCTCTAAGTTACGTCTTAAGCCTTTTATCTTTTGATTGACCATGTATGCCTGATATTCACTAAGGTCATTTTGAATTCTAGCTAATTGTTCTTTCGTGTCAGTGATGGTAGTATCTGCTTTAAGAGTTTCCTCTATATCCAAAATTTCCTTTAGGAGTTCATCACTGAGTCTCTTAGCTGTATTAATTATCAAGACAAGCCAATCCCGGGTGCACTTGTTCGCTATATAGCTCCAGTCCACCCGGAATCTCTTGTCTTCTAAAAAGATCTTTGGCTCAATGCGTACTAGGAGGCTGGCTGGCGCTGCGCCTGCTCTAAGATATTCCGTCATGAGCGCTCCATGGAGTGCAATTCTTATTTGTCGTTTCCTAGTATTAGACAGTTTTTCCCATTCATCCCGAGCTGAAGTTGTCCCATTGAGAGGAGCATTGGGCAGGAGGGAGGGGCCTGATAATATTGATGCTATGTGTTCGTCTGTGAAGGCTAGGCAAAACGTATCCATCCTCTCACCGTGGTGGACCGTGTTAATGGTGTATGAGCTGGTGGAGAGAAAAGAGAAGGGGAAGTGTGTTCAATTATGCAATTGAGATCTACCAACAAGTGGCCAACCAAGTAAAAATGCTCTGTGTTATACCTCATATGCAAATTAAAAATCTAAAAAAGCTCTCACGGCTAAGCTGCCGTTCTCAAGACCAGTCTACAATAAGGAGCTGAAGGGGCAGAAAACAGGTCATCCCCCACTCAATGCACTGTATGCAAAAGGACCTGTTCACAATGTGAACGATTACTTCATACATCCATTCCGGTTGTCATACGTCTTAGACAATCTTTTAAGCAAGCGTTTGTTTCATCTATGCTATTCGTCGGTGTAGTTCACTCAAGAGAAGAAAAGGAAAGAGAAATATTATGCATATGAGGTAGAGCAGGATGACTATCAATGCGTCTAATACTTATGTCTCCGACACCCAAATATGATGAAAAAAGAGTGAGTAGGAGTGTTGGTGCCTCACGGTAGCGCCACCAAGGAGGGTTAAGCAGGATGGTACTCGCCTGCTACCTCAAAATCTCATCATCAGCTACCAACACTCCAAAAGCAAGAAATGTGTGTAAGGTAAACAATAATTGACTATACAGGTGCTAAGGTGTGTGATTAAAGAAAGAAGAACTGTGCTATAGTGTGTGCACCATATTGAACCCCTTAGTGATATATACTGATATCCAAACTTGAGCTCAATCACACTGGCTTGCGTTTTTTATTCTAAGCTGCGTGATTGCTCATGTATTAAAATGCCGACATGTTTCATTGCCACTGGACAAAACTCACGGCAACTTCTTCAGGGCGTGGGGTCTGTTCGTTTCACCCTGCACCTCTGTTTGTCAATTAAAAACAGTTCTGTGGGAGACAAAAGAAAAAATACACAAACATAATAACACACAGGACAGACTTGGTTGGCACCCGGTTTACCTCAGGACAGGTGTCCTATGTATTGCATTCTGAGTCACACTTTGTCATATTTACCGGGATATTGCCCACCATGGGCATACCTTTACCCTCGAGTCCTTGCGGATGTATACACGCCTTCAAGGCTCCACTTATTCAACTCCACTCGTGAGTCTGTAATATATAATATACAACAACGATTGTATGGCTGACAGTGTCTAATGTCTACCCTAAATTATCTCAATGGTAATTAATGCTGGTGTGTTTCAATCCTGATACGGATTCTCCCCAACATCGAAGTCCTTCCTTATAGACTCCCTCGTGTTTGGCATCCTAATGAATAAGTTGTGCCCCTTATAGTAACATACCCTTTTTAGAGTTCTAGCCTGGCCCATCCGCGTTTAAAACCTCCCGCTCTAACCAGGGTTTCCAAGGTCCCTTCCTTTGATGTTTTCGTGCCGAATACCCCAGGTTAGAATCATCTATCGAGACTCACCATGAAAGTGTTCGTAACTGGCGTTCACTCAGCCCAGCAACAGCGCGGCTCTTGTGTTACGCGGTTTAAGAACGTAATTACGTTCACCATGTGACTCCCCTTCACCGATCTCGTTCTAACATGAGAATTGGCGTGGTGTAAAGGAGGCCGCCATTTTGTAATGGGGAGTTCCTTATTGTGCCAACCCCCATACGTTTACACACGAGTTCTACTACACGTATTTTCTACACCCCAGCGGTGGATAATGGTTGATATATATCATTCAACCTATTTATACCCTTTAAAAAGGGAGAACAAACCAAAAGTGAGGTCTTTCCAAACATCCTCCTGCGGATATGTATCCCTATGTAATTTTTAATTTTTAATTTTTAATTGGGAACTGACCAAGTTGTAGATGGAGGTGTATCACCCTGTCAGGTTACTTCCGCATTAATGATGGCTCAAAGCTTTGTATTCCCATATTCTCAAATTACAGTAATGAGCGTTGTGACCCGTTAATAATGCATTCCTAGGGTTAACTCATTCCCAGAAGTTAGGACCTCATGTATGCGCAATTCACAAATTGATACTGACTTGGGACTTAGTACTAGTCAACCTAGATGATGTAGAGGAAGGGCTGGGTGAATCATATATTCACCTTACTCCATTCGATAAGGTCGTTTAGTCCATTTTGGTCCACACCCTCTTGATAAATCCAACGTGCTTCCCTACTGCTCAATCTGGATTCAATATTAAACTGGTCGCCTGTAACTTTTTCCAGCACTACCCAGCGTACATCTTGAGCAGTATGTTTTTGTGTCTGAAAATGTTGTATCAATTTGGTGCTCAATTTACCTGCACGGAGTGTGCTAAGGTGTTCTTGTATCCTTGTTTTTACCTTCCTGGTGGTAAGGCCGATATAGTGGAGCTCACAAGGACATGTTAATCTGTAAATAACATGAGAGGTATTACAGTTGCTGAATTTGTTTAAAAACCAGATTTTTTTGTTTGCAAGGGTAACGTTTTTGGTAGGTGATGTGAATGAACACACAGAGCAACTCCCACATGGGTAGGAGTTGCTCTGTGTGTGCATTCACATCACCTACCAAAAACGTTACCCTTGCAAACAAAAAAATCTGTTTTTTAAACAAATTCAGCAACTGTAATACCTCTCATGTTATTTACAGATTAACATGTCCTTGTGAGCTCCACTATATCGGCCTTACCACCAGGAAGGTAAAAACAAGGATACAAGAACACCTTAGCAAACTCCGTGCAGGTAAATTGAGCACCAAATTGATACAACATTTTCAGACACAAAAACATACTGCTCAAGATGTACGCTGGGTAGTGCTGGAAAAAGTTACAGGCGACCAGTTTAATATTGAATCCAGATTGAGCAGTAGGGAAGCACGTTGGATTTATCAAGAGGGTGTGGACCAAAATGGACTAAACGACCTTATCGAATGGAGTAAGGTGAATATATGATTCACCCAGCCCTTCCTCTACATCATCTAGGTTGACTAGTACTAAGTCCCAAGTCAGTATCAATTTGTGAATTGCGCATACATGAGGTCCTAACTTCTGGGAATGAGTTAACCCTAGGAATGCATTATTAACGGGTCACAACGCTCATTACTGTAATTTGAGAATATGGGAATACAAAGCTTTGAGCCATCATTAATGCGGAAGTAACCTGACAGGGTGATACACCTCCATCTACAACTTGGTCAGTTCCCAATGAAAAATTAAAAATTAAAAACTACATAGGGATACATATCCGCAGGAGGATGTTTGGAAAGACCTCACTTTTGGTTTGTTCTCCCTTTTTAAAGGGTATAAATAGGTTGAATGATATATATCAACCATTATCCACCGCTGGGGTGTAGAAAATGCGTGTAGTAGAACTCGTGTGTAAACGTATGGGGGTTGGCACAATAAGGAACTCCCCATTACAAAATGGCGGCCTCCTTTACACCACGCCAATTCTCATGTTAGAACGAGATCGGTGAAGGGGAGTCACATGGTGAACGTAATTACGTTCTTAAACCGCGTAACACAAGAGCCGCGCTGTTGCTGGGCTGAGTGAACGCCAGTTACGAACACTTTCATGGTGAGTCTCGATAGATGATTCTAACCTGGGGTATTCGGCACGAAAACATCAAAGGAAGGGACCTTGGAAACCCTGGTTAGAGCGCCAGGTTTTAAACGCGGATGGGCCAGGCTAGAACTCTAAAAAGGGTATGTTACTATAAGGGGCACAACTTATTCATTAGGATGCCAAACACGAGGGAGTCTATAAGGAAGGACTTCGATGTTGGGGAGAATCCGTATCAGGATTGAAACACACCAGCATTAATTACCATTGAGATAATTTAGGGTAGACATTAGACACTGTCAGCCATACAATCGTTGTTGTATATTATATATTACAGACTCACGAGTGGAGTTGAATAAGTGGAGCCTTGAAGGCGTGTATACATCCGCAAGGACTCAAGGGTAAAGGTATGCCCATGGTGGGCAATATCCCGGTAAATATGACAAAGTGTGACTCAGAATGCAATACATAGGACACCTGTCCTGAGGTAAACCGGGTGCCAACCAAGTCTGTCCTGTGTGTTATTATGTTTGTGTATTTTTTCTTTTGTCTCCCACAGAACTGTTTTTAATTGACAAACAGAGGTGCAGGGTGAAACGAACAGACCCCACGCCCTGAAGAAGTTGCCGTGAGTTTTGTCCAGTGGCAATGAAACATGTCGGCATTTTAATACATGAGCAATCACGCAGCTTAGAATAAAAAACGCAAGCCAGTGTGATTGAGCTCAAGTTTGGATATCAGTGTATATCACTAAGGGGTTCAATATGGAGCACACACTATAGCACAGTTCTTCTTTCTTTAATCACACACCTTAGCACCTGTATAGTCAATTATTGTTTACCTTACACACATTTCTTGCTTTTGGAGTGTTGGTAGCTGATGATGAGATTTTGAGGTAGCAGGCGAGTACCATCCTGCTTAACCCTCCTTGGTGGCGCTACCGTGAGGCACCAACACTCCTACTCACTCTTTTTTCATCATATTTGGGTGTCGGAGACATAAGTATTAGACGCATTGATAGTCATCCTGCTCTACCTCATATGCATAATATTTCTCTTTCCTTTTCTTCTCTTGAGTGAACTACACCGACGAATAGCATAGATGAAACAAACGCTTGCTTAAAAGATTGTCTAAGACGTATGACAACCGGAATGGATGTATGAAGTAATCGTTCACATTGTGAACAGGTCCTTTTGTATACAGTGCATTGAGTGGGGGATGACCTGTTTTCTGCCCCTTCAGCTCCTTATTGTAGACTGGTCTTGAGAACGGCAGCTTAGCCGTGAGAGCTTTTTTAGATTTTTCATTTGCATATGAGGTATAACACAGAGCATTTTTACTTGGTTGGCCACTTGTTGGTAGATCTCAATTGCATAATTGAACACACTTCCCCTTCTCTTTTCTCTCCACCAGCTCATACACCATTAACACGGTCCACCACGGTGAGAGGATGGATAAGTTTTGCCTAGCCTTAACAGACGAACACATAGCATCAATATTATCAGGCCCCTCCCTCCTGCCCAATGCTCCTCTCAATGGGACAACTTCAGCTCGGGATGAATGGGAAAAACTGTCTAATACTAGGAAACGACAAATAAGAATTGCACTCCATGGAGCGCTCATGACGGAATATCTTAGAGCAGGCGCAGCGCCAGCCAGCCTCCTAGTACGCATTGAGCCAAAGATCTTTTTAGAAGACAAGAGATTCCGGGTGGACTGGAGCTATATAGCGAACAAGTGCACCCGGGATTGGCTTGTCTTGATAATTAATACAGCTAAGAGACTCAGTGATGAACTCCTAAAGGAAATTTTGGATATAGAGGAAACTCTTAAAGCAGATACTACCATCACTGACACGAAAGAACAATTAGCTAGAATTCAAAATGACCTTAGTGAATATCAGGCATACATGGTCAATCAAAAGATAAAAGGCTTAAGACGTAACTTAGAGAGGTTCAGCCATGAATGGGCTTTTCCTTATGTTGAAGACCAGTATTACCAGCAGGCACAACCACAACCCATGTTTCCACCAGGCGGGCGGGGAGGTCGTCAACAGGGCAGGAGGACACCTAACAACTGGACGTTCGATAATACAAGCAGTGAAGACGACGAGAGCAGTGCCCAAGCATGTACCTCTAACCCAAAGGTTAGATTTAATCCCCAGGATAGAACCAACGAGGATTTGGGAGCAATGTTCAGGGTTTTTTTAGGCCAACAGACAAACAATATAACAGACCAAAGGGTGAACAATTACAGAGGCCGGGGACGGGGTCGGGCTCGTCAGAACCCGAACTCAACTTGGCAGTCCTTCTCCCCGAGGATCACTCGCAGCAGAGGCAGAACACCCCTATAACTGCTAATGATAACAACATTGTGGTCAATCTTTCCAAATATCCTCTTACAGACGCGGAAACTGCAGTACTTAATAAAGGGTTGGGGTATGTCCCCACCCCCCGGCATGACGGGTTCCAACTTCGGGCAGAACTGTACGGGCTCATGAGGAAGATCAAACTTAAGAAGTTTTTTGTTGGGAAGGAAAAGGAGAGTGTGTCTAACTTCTCCACAAATTTGCGGTGTCCTTCCCAGTTTTGTCCCCCCGTACATACAGTAGGCCCTGAAACTGTGGTTTTTGAACAGAAGATCCTACAAGATATTGGTCAGATTGAACACAATATGCAAACTGTGGAACACAGCAATATGAGTTCTAGAGACTGGCAGGCATTGAAAAGCCTACAAAACAACCAGACAATCACCATTAAGCCAGCCGATAAAGGCGGGGCAGTGGTAGTGATGGATACCCTTGATTACGACACAGAAGTGGCCAGGCTTTTGGGGAACCGCTGCAATTATAGACCTTTGGCGCGGGACCCCACCAATGACCTGCAGGCAACCATCATCCAATTGGTAACCGAGGCTAAAGAAAAGAAATGGGTCACATATAGGGAAGCCGAATTTCTAATTAACATGAAACCGAGAATGCCGGCGTTCTATATTGTACCCAAAATCCATAAGAAACAACAGCCTCCCCCGGGACGACCCATCGTCTCTGGCATTCAATCGCTACTAGAACCACTATCACAGTTTGCGGACTTCTTCCTAAGGGAATGTGTCATCACCCAACCCTCATACGTCCAGGACACCACGGACGTATTGAGAATTCTGTAGAATGTCTCATACAATCCTGCAAACCAATTCCTTGTAACCATTGACATAGAGTCGTTGTACACCAGTATCCCTCAGGAGGCGACGCTGGTGGCAGCAGCGCGTGCCCTGAGGGATTCTGAATGGTTCTATGACTGCCCACAAACCTTCGTCCTTCAATGTATAGAGATTGCGTTGACCCAAAACTTCTTCTCATGTAAAGACCAGGTATATCTCCAGGTGTCGGGGACTTCGATGGGGGCTACATTCGCCCCCAGTCTGGCCTGCATTTATGTAGGCCAGTTTGAAGCGTACCACATCCATTCTGACACCAATCTCTTCCAGAGGAACATCGTCCTCTGGAAGAGATATATAGATGATGTACTATGTATATGGGAAGGCACGGAAGAGAGACTCAAGGATTTCCTTTCCTGGCTTAACGGTCTAGACAGCTGTTTAAAGTTTACTTGGGAAATGAGTAAAACAACCGCAGTATATCTGGACCTGGACATCCAGGCAGAGGATGAGAGGCTTGTGACCAGGGTACATCACAAACCAATGGATAAAAACTCCCTGCTACACTATAGATCATACCATCCCAGAGCCCTCCGCGATAACCTACCCGTGGGCCAGTTTCTAAGATACCGCCGAAATTGCTCTACTATACAGGAATACTCTGAACAATCAAATGTATTGGCCACCAAGTTAGAACATCGAGCTTATCCCAGAAAGGTCATAAGACAGGCAAAAAAACGAGCATACAACACGCCCCGTGCAGCCCTGCTGGAAAAAACCTCTAAAGACAAAGGGGAATGTATTCCAGTGGTCACCACCTTTGGGCCACTCTCCACCAAAATCAGGCAGATTATTCGCAGGCATTGGCATTTGCTCAGTACCACCAATATGCAAATGCCTCCACCCCGTTTTGCATTTAAACGATTGGCGAACATCCGGGACCGGCTGGTCCATACCAGACCCAAAATAACTCCACGTGAGACCAACATTCCTCCGGGGCACTACCCATGTGGGAGTTGCTCTGTGTGTGCATTCACATCACCTACCAAAAACGTTACCCTTGCAAACAAAAAAATCTGGTTTTTAAACAAATTCAGCAACTGTAATACCTCTCATGTTATTTACAGATTAACATGTCCTTGTGAGCTCCACTATATCGGCCTTACCACCAGGAAGGTAAAAACAAGGATACAAGAACACCTTAGCAAACTCCGTGCAGGTAAATTGAGCACCAAATTGATACAACATTTTCAGACACAAAAACATACTGCTCAAGATGTACGCTGGGTAGTGCTGGAAAAAGTTACAGGCGACCAGTTTAATATTGAATCCAGATTGAGCAGTAGGGAAGCACGTTGGATTTATCAAGAGGGTGTGGACCAAAATGGACTAAACGACCTTATCGAATGGAGTAAGGTGAATATATGATTCACCCAGCCCTTCCTCTACATCATCTAGGTTGACTAGTACTAAGTCCCAAGTCTGTATCAATTTGTGAATTGCGCATACATGAGGTCCTAACTTCTGGGAATGAGTTAACCCTAGGAATGCATTATTAACGGGTCACAACGCTCATTACTGTAATTTGAGAATATGGGAATACAAAGCTTTGAGCCATCATTAATGCGGAAGTAACCTGACAGGGTGATACACCTCCATCTACAACTTGGTCAGTTTCCAATGAAAAATTAAAAATTAAAAACTGGGGGAGGAGCCTAGCGCTTGACCAAGATGGCCGCGTGAGCTTAGAGCTCCCGAGACCCTCGCGCCCTCCGTCGACTATCCTGTCACTAATCCTGCTGGTATGCATGGCACCGTGTTGCTGAGTTGTCAGGGAGGCGATTGATGCTACCCGCGGTCGGATCGCCCATCGGGAACCGGACTTATGACTGGCGAAAGATTGCGGCCTAACTCCCGGAGATGCCAGGGGCTAGAGTTGGCAGGATGCCCGACTCCTAGTTGATCAACAACGGCCTGGTGAGGTGTGAACTGTCGGACGGAGGCCCTCGCTCTTTCACTTTCGATTTCGTTCCCTTTGTCTGCCCGGACACTGTAGAGCTCTGGGTGGCTTTATAACCCCAAGGACGCTCGGCGGGCTACTCTGGCAGCACAAGGCGGACCTGCTCACTCCTTATTCCTCTCTCTGAGAGGGAACGGTCTTCACTGCATTGGACTGCCTGGAGTCCATTATGTCGGGCAAAGCAGAAGGGGATCGGCTGAAGACTAAGTCCACCAGGCGGGGAACGTATTCCCAAGTCAACAGTATGGACCGCTACGCCCTCCTGAAGACATCGCCGAGTGGATCGAGCCAGGCGCCGGATGCCCAGAAGGAGGACTCGCCTGGGACACCGGAGCTCTCCCTGCAGGATGTCATGGGCGCGCTTGATGGGATGCAGACCTCGATGGGGAGGCAATTCGAGGCCCTGGCGCATAAGGTGGATGCCATCCTGGTGGATGTCAACTTGATCCGCTCGGACCTGGGCAAGACAAACGAACGCGTTAAGGACCTGGACCACAAGACCATGGGCCTCACTGATGATGTTGCGGATTTGCAGAACGAGGTCCGGAAGCTGAGGGCCGAGAGTGACCTCGCCGCCCGCCGGCTGGAGGACTTCGAGAGCCGGTCCAGGCGCAACAACGTGCGCGTCATCGGGGTCCCGGAGTCCTCGGATGAGGCTTCGACGGACCTGCTTGTGGAAGATTTGGTCCTCAATCATCTGAAGCCTAAGGGCCTTGGAAAGTTTTTTGCGGTGGAAAGGGCCCATAGGGTGCCGGGCGGACGGCCCAAGGCGGGTGCCCCGCCGCGGCCGATTGTCGCCCGGCTCTTTCATTTTCGAGATCGGGACGCTATCCTGCAAGCTTCGAGGGTGACGGGCCCAGTCCCCTTCCAGAATGCGTCGGTGAATTTTTATCCGGACTTCACCCAGCAGGTGCAGAGACAGAGACAGAGCTTCCTGGGGGTGAAGCGGAGACTTCGGGACCTGGACCTGAAGTATGCCATGCTTTTCCCCGCCAGACTACGGGTGGTGCATGAAGATCGGACATTCTTTTTTGACTCTCCTGTTATGGCCGACGAATGGCTGGACGCTTTGCCCCGGCGACGGACCGGGGACGACACAGCCGAGCATGGAGACAGTGGCCGGGATGGACAGGGCTGAAATCTTAAAGCCGGCCTGACTTGATTTGACCATACTTGAAGATTTGAACAGAGTGCAGTAACTGTGGAGGGTTGCGGGAGGACGAGGGGTGCTCTTTTCCTCCCTTAGGGTACTTTTTGTAGATTTTTGTTTTTGTAGGGCGACAGGCACACTGCAAGTTGGGGGGGCTTTTTAAGCTGCAGCAGGGGTGCAGGGTGGGGGGAGGTATGGGGATTTTGAGTTTGTTGTTGGGGGGTTTATTTCTGCAAGGCATGATGATTATCCTCAGGACTGTCCCATGGTGGCGCCTCGGGTGTGGGGTGGGCCTCTTTCCGTTTGAGAATGGGGGGTAGAGGCTTAAGTGTTATAAGCTGGAATGTTAATGGTTTGGGGGATCGCATCAAGAGGGGGATTGTTTTGCAACTCCTGAAACGTTCAATGCCAGACGTTGTCCTGCTGCAGGAGACGCATCTCATAGGCAATACGTGCTATGCCCTGAATAGGAAGGGGTATAAATTCATTGCACACTCGGGATTCTCTTCTGGGTCCAGGGGTGTGGGCATCCTCGTTAGAGCATCGTTGCCTTTTGAGGTGGACTCCACCATTGTTGACGATAGGGGGAGGTTTGTGGCGGTGGCGGGGAGGTGGGAAGGAAGGACTTTGGTTTTGGTTTCGGTTTATGTCCCGCCGGCCCTGCAGGCCTCCACATTTGCTGAACTGGGCAGGGCTTTGCTGACTCTCCCGGGGGGAATGCTGGTAGTGGGAGGGGATTTCAACGCTGTGGGTTCCGGACTGTTGGATAGATACCCGCCCAGGGACACAGGGGGGGCTCAGAAATGGCTTCCAGACTTCCTGGATACGTTTGGTCTGATAGACTGCTGGAGGCTCCGGCACCCCACACAGAGTCAATACACGTTTCACTCCGGGGCGCATGGTAGCCTCTCCAGGATTGACTACCTGCTCACTCTGGCCGCACATGCCTCGTTGATATCCGAGGCGAGGCACATGGCACGTGGTATCTCTGATCACTCGCCAGTGTGGATCCGGCTGGATCTAGGTCGGGAGGGAGGCGGGAGGGTGGCCCCCATCAACCCATGGTATTTCCGAGACCCCAAGATGCGCAGCGCCCTGGTAAAAAAGGTAGATAATTACTTTAAGGACAATCTGGGAACCGTGGACTCGGCGGTGTCGCTGTGGGAAGCTTTTAAGACCGTGCTTCGGGGGGAGGCCCTCTCCCTGGTGGTGGCTGCCAAGAACCGGAGGGATTGCGAGGTGCGGCAAGTGGAGGAGGAGATTGCGGCCCTTGAAGGGGATATGGAGGAGGATGGAGGATGTTACAGAGTCCTCATTGCATGAGCTTTGCCTGAAGCAGGCGGAGTATAGGGACCTGGTGACGAACGCCGCCAAGACCCTCAGCAGGGAACAACAGGGCCGCCTTTATGACGTTGGGGATAAGGCAGGGAAACTCCTGGCGTGGTTGGACAGGAAAGAACGGGTCAATAGAGTGGTGCCAGAGTTGATTGGAGAGGGGGGAGAGGCGATTGTGGAACCTGAGGGGATTGTGGAGTGTTTCGCGGAGTATTTTCATAGGGTTTATTCCTCTGTGTCGGACAGGCCGCCCGAGGACTCGTCTGATCTCCTCCGTGATATCGAGTTGCCCTGCCTCTCTGACATAGATAGGGACGATTTGGATGGTGACATCACGATTGACGAGGTGGCGGGGGCGATTCGCGCGTTGAACTCGGGTAAGGCCTCTGGACCGAACGGACTGCCGATCGACCTGTACAAATTGTTCCCGGATAGGGTCGCCCCTCACCTGCGCGCCATGTTTTTGGAGGCGCGGGGGGATGGGATCCTTCCGTTTGATCAGAGGCTGGCGTCGATCGTGGTCATACATAAAGAGGGTAAACCCCGAGATAGATGCGCCTCCTATCGGCCCATTTCACTCCTCAACGCTGAGCCGAAAATTCTGGCCAAACTCCTGGCTACCCGTTTGATTAGGGTACTTGGCGATTTGGTCCATCCGGATCAATCTGGCTTTATCCCGCACCGAAACACAGCATTGAACCTTAGGCGGCTACATGGCGTCATCGCCAGGGCGGACACGCTGCGTGAACCGGCTGTTGTGGCATCCCTTGATGGCACGATGGCCTTTGACACGGTGGAGTGGGCATATTTATGGGCCGTGCTGGCCAAGTTTGGTTTCGGTCGCGGGTTTGTGAGTTGGGTTCGGTTGCTGTACGAGGGGCCACTAGCGAATGTTGTGGTGAATGGTCGGGCATCTACTCCGTTTCAGCTTGGTAGGGGTACTCGGCAGGGCTGCCCCCTGTCGCCTCTGTTGTTCGCCCTCGCCCTCGAACCGTTGGCTGCGTGGATACGTTGGCACCCGGATATACGGGGCCTTCGGTGGTCGCCTGATCACGAGGACCGTATTTCGCTTTATGCTGATGATATCCTGCTGTATCTTGCCTCACCTAAGAAGTCACTTATAGTGGTCTGTGACGTACTCGCATCGTTCGGCAGGAACTCGGGGCTTGTGATTAATTGGGGCAAATCGTACTTGTACGTTCTTAGTGGCGAGGTCCCACCGATCCCTAGAACATGTTCGATACAGGTTGCCCAGCAGGGCTTCGTGTATTTGGGGATTTTTATATCCATGGATCCTGCTGTGCGCTATGAGAGGAATCTGCTCCCCCCCTTGGCACGCTTGAGGCGAGATGTTGAAGGTTGGCGGAGGCTGCCGCTCTCCCTTGTTGGGCGTGCGGCCCTGTTCAAAATGATGTCTCTTCCCCGCTTCCTCTACGCCCTCCAGAACACCTTGGACTGGGTACCGGCCAAATACTTTCGGGAGGTCGAAGGCCTCCAACGGACGTTGCTGTGGGATGGGCGGCCGCGAATAGCTATTTCAAAGTTGACGCTCCCATGGTACGATGGGGGCATTGCGCTCCCGGACATCCGACGGTACTATTGGGCCACGCAGCTGAGCGCGATCAACCATGGGTTTTATGGCCCTGCCCTCAGCCCTGGGTATGCCATGGATAGGTGGCTGCTTGCTATTGGGGCTGAGAGAACAGTGGACCAGGGATGGCCTTGAGTTGGATAATGAGGACTGGCAGTCAGCGGTTTCTTCGCCTAAGGAGGTTGCGATCCCGTCGCGTCTGAGGCTGGTGCAGCTTAAAATACTGCACCGGGTGTATGTGACGGGGCCAAGGCTGGTCCACATGGGATTCTCGGAGGACGGCCTGTGCAGAAGGGGATGTGGTATGGTGGGTACTTTCCTGCACATCATTTGGGAATGTGGTGTCATTGTGGAGTTCTGGAGGAGAGTCCATGCAGTTATGGGGGAGGTGACGGGCATTGTGGTACAGCCGGAGGCGCGGTGCTGCCTCCTGAACGTCTGGGGGCCCACTGACCTCGATGAGGCGCAGACCCAATGGGTGACTCTGGGTAACATGGTAGCTAAAAGGGATATCGCGCGATTATGGGGCTCCTCGGGACCCCCTACACTGACCGCGTGGAAGGAGAACATGGATTGGAGCATGTTTAGGGAGAAGACGGTCTACTGCTCTAGAGGTCGCCCCCGGAAGTGGCATGCCATCTGGGGGCGGTGGAACCAATACAGGGGGGGAATATGTCTTGCCCCGGAACTGGAACCTCCCGAGGAACAGCTTTCCCCCTGACCTACTTTCCAGCACAGTTTGGTTTTAGTAACCGTTCTGGGCCTCTGCTGTTCCCCTTCTTCCTCCGCACACAGTCTTATACTTAGTAGATGAGTGGGGTCCGGCCTCCCCTGGGGGCTTTCGCCATGGGCTTTCAATGTTCTGCCTTGCTGGGGTTTGTTGTGTGTTTTTTCTGTGTTTATTTAAAATTGGACCTTTGCATTACTCTTTGAACTGTATTGGGGACACATCACTGTATCCAACTTGCAATGCTGCCGAACCTTCGGGCTGTCGGCTGAATAGCTGTGTCCTGAATTTCGAAATAAAGGTTTTCAAAAAGAAAAAAAAAAATTAAAAACTACATAGGGATACATATCCACAGGAGGATGTTTGGAAAGACCTCACTTTTGGTTTGTTCTCCCTTTTTAAAGGGTATAAATAGGTTGAATGATATATATCAACCATTATCCACCGCTGGGGTGTAGAAAATACGTGTAGTAGAACTCGTGTGTAAACGTATGGGGGTTGGCACAATAAGGAACTCCCCATTACAAAATGGCGGTCTCCTTTACACCACGCCAATTCTCATGTTAGAACGAGATCGGTGAAGGGGAGTCACATGGTGAACGTAATTACGTTCTTAAACCGCGTAACACAAGAGCCGCGCTGTTGCTGGGCTGAGTGAACGCCAGTTACGAACACTTTCATGGTGAGTCTAGATAGATGATTCTAACCTGGGGTATTCGGCACGAAAACATCAAAGGAAGGGACCTTGGAAACCCTGGTTAGAGCGGGAGGTTTTAAACGCGGATGGGCCAGGCTAGAACTCTAAAAAGGGTATGTTACTATAAGGGGCACAACTTATTCATTAGGATGCCAAACACGAGGGAGTATATAAGGAAGGACTTCGATGTTGGGGAGAATCCGTATCAGGATTGAAACACACCAGCATTAATTACCATTGAGATAATTTAGGGTAGACATTAGACACTGTCAGCCATACAATCGTTGTTGTATATTATATATTACAGACTCACGAGTGGAGTTGAATAAGTGGAGCCTTGAAGGCGTGTATACATCCGCAAGGACTCAAGTGTAAAGGTATGCCCATGGTGGGCAATATCCCGGTAAATATGACAAAGTGTGACTCAGAATGCAATACATAGGACACCTGTCCTGAGGTAAACCGGGTGCCAACCAAGTCTGTCCTGTGTGTTATTATGTTTGTGTATTTTTTCTTTTGTCTCCCACAGAACTGTTTTTAATTGACAAACAGAGGTGCAGGGTGAAACGAACAGACCCCACGCCCTGAAGAAGTTGCCGTGAGTTTTGTCCAGTGGCAATGAAACATGTCGGCATTTTAATAGATGAGCAATCACGCAGCTTAGAATAAAAAACGCAAGCCAGTGTGATTGAGCTCAAGTTTGGATATCAGTGTATATCACTAAGGGGTTCAATATGGTGCACACACTATAGCACAGTTCTTCTTTCTTTAATCACACACCTTAGCACCTGTATAGTCAATTATTGTTTACCTTACACACATTTCTTGCTTTTGGAGTGTTGGTAGCTGATGATGAGATTTTGAGGTAGCAGGCGAGTACCATCCTGCTTAACCCTCCTTGGTGGCGCTACCGTGAGGCACCAACACTCCTACTCACTCTTTTTTCATCATATTTGGGTGTCGGAGACATAAGTATTAGACGCATTGATAGTCATCCTGCTCTACCTCATATGCATAATATTTCTCTTTCCTTTTCTTCTCTTGAGTGAACTACACCGACGAATAGCATAGATGAAACAAACGCTTGCTTAAAACATTGTCTAAGACGTATGACAACCGGAATGGATGTATGAAGTAATCGTTCACATTGTGAACAGGTCCTTTTGTATACAGTTTCATCACTGCCACCAGGGGTCTCTAGACCCCACTTTCTTGAAGCTTTCTGAAGCTCCACGGACTCCCTGTCCAATGCTAACTGCTCTCTCCTGAGTTGAAGCTTTGCCTGCTCAAACTGGAGCAATCTGCATTTCCTCTCTTGGGAGGATTCTCTCCTCTGAGGAGAGGCAGAGGTCCTTTTGGATCTCCTAGAATGGTTGGACCCCACTGAGGGGGATCTGTTCCTTCTGGGATCCACCACTCTCCCTTTAGGGATGGAGGGAGTGCCTCTTGGGCCATCACCTCTATGTTGTGAGTGGTCTGGTTCTTCCAGGTCAGGATCTTCATCCTCTTCCTGGTCCTCATCAGAGTCCTCTCTAGGAGGGTCCTCTTCTGAAGGGGGCCCACCCAACCTGTCTACCCCATCAGATCCTAAAGTCTGCTTAAAGTCTGCTATGAGCAGGATTTCCCTGAGACGTTGGGTATTGGCACCTTTGTTTGTCTTAAATTTCCTAAAGGTGCACATCTCCCTGAGATCAGCAAAGGAGAGATGATCATATTTGTCGACTGGGACCCTTTGGGGTCCTTCCAGAGCCTTATGGGCACCTGAACCTAAAGACATTTCTAGTGTAGTGATAGTGGTGTATCTACCTACACTAAGTGTGGCCTACTGAACCCTTTCTTGAGTTGTAGTCAAGGTGTGCTAAACCCTCTACACACAACTCCTAAGTTCAGTAGCACTTATTGTATTCCAAGCTTGAATTTATATGTACCTTTGGTAGCAAGTGGCTTTCACTTTAGAAATTCAATTTGTTGTCTGGTAAAACAATGGCAAGCTTGAATTCAACCGCTGCACACCAATGTGAGAAGTTGGCCTGGCATATGTTGTCTCCTAGTTATAGGGACACCTTGCACCAGTCCAATTCGACTCTTATGTGATGATAGGTTTAAGACAACCTTTAAAGAAAGCTATCCTAGTGGTAGCTGTGGAGAGCAGCCTTCAGGCTAAGTTTGAAGGAGTGTTAAGCTTATTGTTTTACCATAATAACCTCTTGAATAACCAAATGAAAGAGTAGCCCACACAGGTATATATATAAAATATATGTATTTATTCTAGACAGAATCCCACAGTCTCTTTATGAAGCTGTGGCAAAGTTACAATATCAAACAAGCATTGATAGATACAATAAATAGCACTATTAACATTGGGCCCCAGGGGGGGACCAAACCATATACTAAAAAAGTGGTATAAGAACCACGACAATTCTACAGGCAATGCCTAGGGCATTCAGGATCATTGGCCCCTTAAGAATCCACCCCAGGTTATGAGGAAGGGGACCCACGGAGGCGCGTGAAGTGCAAGTAGCTGCTATCGGGATCTCTATTACAGGCTAAGGAGAATGTCGCGGTTGGAAATAAACAGTTTAAAAATACTTCTAGCAGGAGTACAAAGTTAAAACTTCAGACTTAAGCTTTTGAAGAGCCCACTACCACGAGAGTACTGAGGTACCACTGTTACCTGCCCCAGGGAAGCCGGGTGCATAGGTCGTTTCTGCTGTCGGGTCGTGGGCTGATTTTCAATGGGAAAATAGTCAAAAGTTCTGCTAGCCAAAAGCGTTGATGATGCCGTGAAGATCAAAGATGTGAAGATTGTAGAGAAGAACCTGAAAGCAGAGGGGACAGAGTCTGGGTCACGGCAAAGTGACCAGGAGGCTCAAAGCAAGAAGCCCTTCGATGTCGGGTGCTTCAGGTGGAAAGTGATGTAGCTTGGATCTGCAGCCACGGGCTCCGGGAGGCTTCAAGGAAGGCCAGCTTCAGAAGAGCAACTGTCCCATGTTGGATGAGGGTCGCTGCGGTGTTAGTGTCCGGATTGGATCCACTAAGCCTTGGCAACCGCAACCCACAAAGAATAAACAAATCTGCTACAGTGCAGACCCACAAGGTCTGGGAGAGGTCTCCTTTGAGGAGACTGTAGAGCAGGCCTGGAGCAACCAGGAAAACTCTTGATTGTAGAGTTAGACCTCTGCTAGGGCCCACAATTCGAGAGACAAGGGACCGCAGGAGGCAGCAATTTGGCGTGTGTAAAAGGGCACCCAATGGCCACCGGAGGGGGCTAGGGCGCTGGTCTTTGGCACAATTGCTGTAGAGTGGTTGGCTCAAAAACAGGCCAAAGCACAACTTCTCCACTGGTCAGGGTCGTGTGCTACGCAAGAGGTGGCCGGTGTCCTGGGGTATTGGGGATCTCGGCACCCACGCGGTCCACGGTGCCCAATCTTGTTGAGCACACTCACTGGCCTCTGGGATGTGCTGGAATGCCACCTCAAGGGTTCTGGAAGTCGTCAAAGTTCGTGAGAGCAGCAAAGTTCCAATCGGGTCACTTGCAGTGTTTCAGGTGCCTGCCAAGCAGGGGGATAACTCCTTTATCCCAAGGGAGATTTCTTCCGTCAGCTGGGCAGCAGCAAGTCGAAGGTCAAGACTGTAAAGTTCAAGATTAATCTGAGGCTCTGGGGCCACGTTATTCACCTTTATCCCCAAGATTAGGGGAGTGTCCAGAGTAGTGTCCACCAATGAGAGGTGAGGCGGGAAAGGGTGGCTACACCCTCTCCCCTTTGTGTGTTTCCTGCCTGGGCGAGGGGCAGGATGCCCCTGAACCGGTTCCAAGCGGTGTATGCAGAATGAGGCTTCTGCAGCTACCTACGTGCAACTCTGAAAGGACCTTTGGTGCACCCACCCTGTTCCAATCCACATTATCCTGTCTGGGGAGATGCTAGCACCTCCCTGCCACAGGAGCCCTATTGTCCAGCGGGTGAGGCTGGGGTTTTCCCCAGCAACAGCCAGCCAGGGTCGTGTAGGTGGCGGCCAGTAGCCATTTTGTGTTACTTGTGCACTTTTAAATTGGTGTCCGAAATCTACTGCTTTTCCCATATCGTCCCTCTAGCAGGGGGGAATCGTACCCTCATGCCCATGACTGGACTGGGGGTATGATTCCTACATGTTTGACACCAAACACGATATGGTTCTGTGTAGCCATTCTCAAGTTATCACTCTATCGCGATAGACTTATAATGCGGTTAAGAGTATATGGTATGGCTACACTACAAACAACCCAGCAATGATTTTACGAAGGTTGCAGAGAGGCCCTACTCATGTAGGGGTCCCCCCTCACACATACCTCAGCACCCTGCCTTGTAGGATTACCAAGGCCTGCTATAGGGGTGGCCTATGATAGTATATGTGTTGTAATGGGTTGGGATATAGGGTACCTATATCCCTGTAAGGGGTGCTAGCACCACCTTACCCAGACTACAGTAGTGGTCTGGTGGGGTCAGTTCGTATGGCTGTCCCAGGGTGGCACAATAAGTGCTGCAGCCCTGGTAGGCCTACTGAGGGACCCATGCCCTGGGTACCTAGGGTACCATCTACAAGGGACTGTCAGGGCATCCTCAGCATCCAATTGGTTTGTACCTATGGTACTTCACATTAGTTTTAGGGAGAAAGCAGATAGGCTGGGGTCCTGGATAGCAGGATCCCAGCCAGACTAGTCAAAAACCACTCAAATACCAGGCAAGAAGTTGGGGGCAACCATTAGTCAGATTCCACCTTCCTACAACCAGGACATAAAAAGAATGTTTACAGAACTTAAACATAGCCTCCATTCAATAGACTCAAAAATTGACAACCTCACTACTAGGTTGGACCATATGAAGGAGAGATTGAACAAGCAAAGCGGACGGAATTACTAACTTGAGACCCGAGTGTCAGAAGTTGAAGACACCCACACCACTTCCAATGAACATCTCCTGAGGATTGAAAAAGTTCTGGAGCTTATAAAAAACAAAAATGAGGAATTGGAGGCGAGGTTCCGGTGGAACAAGGTAAACATATTGGGAACACCAGAGTCAACCCCCATGGACAGAATGGATAATTATGTAGTAGACATGCTCCATTTCATGTTTGGCGATGCCTTGTCCCCAATGTTTGCGATAGAGTGTGCCCACCGGCAGGCCCTAACACACCTCAGGAAATGCGATCTCCCTCTATCCTGACTTCACGCTAGCAGTGCAGGCAGCCTGCGGCAAGTTCCGTTCAGCCAAAGATCTATTCCAGAAAGCAGAGGTGGCCTGTGTGTTGATTTACCATGTTAAACTCCGCACATCCCTTCAAGGTCAAACTTGCCTCTTTACGGCCCCTAGGGCAGCTCTGAAATGTACACATTACATTTGCCCTCCCAGGGGACCTGCCCTGGCTCATCAGGGGCAGCGGAATCTGGCATACTGTTATAATTTTCCTCCTATCCTTGTTTATTTCCTTAACGGTATAATTACCCTCATGCTTGTACTTTTTCTCCCCATTTGGTACACTCCATTTCGCTCCCCATGCTATGGTTCCTTCCTACAACGTTAGCGGGAGTGCAGCATAGAATGTTGGCATTCCTACCTGAGGAGCGTTAGGCTAGGCATTCTGAGGAACCGTACTTCGTAATAAACTCACGTTCTTTCTTCAATTCAACTGCTTCTTGGGATTCATTTGAACACATACTCAATGACAATGATTGAACAGGGTCCTGCTGGACTTCCACCGGACTCTGCTGTGACATGACATACTGTAGATTTGAATGCTGGCCATGGTCTGCGCGATCCTAGCTTGGCTCCGGGTGCCCTGCTTGTCTAGTGGTCATGGTAGTCCTTCACTTCCACAACTTTCCTCTCTCGACCACACAGCTCCCTATTAGCTGGGTTGTTCACTAGGCCTTCTGGCTTCCAAAGGGATGTATTCCTTTCATTCATTAGCTTGGTTCTGTGTTGCGAAGGGAGGGGTGTGGGCGTGGATTATTCAACTAGTTGGGGGGAGTTGAATTGTGGGAGGATTTAGATGTTGGATGGATTTGTGGGTGATGGAATTTAGATGTTGTTTTTCCTCTTTTATGTTATTGCAGAGCGTACTTACACACATCCTCTGTCACACGTTTGTGGCTTACCACTATGCCCAGAGTACCTAGCACCTCCAATGATGGCAGACTTTGCAACTCCTCATGTTGAAATAACTACCCTTAGATGTCTCACCAGGAACATCTGTGGACTAAATGACCAGCGTAACACCCATCTAGTGTTAGCCTCCCTCCACTGGCCTAGTATTGACATTTGCTGTTTATGGGAACTCCACTTAACTAATGCTTCACACCCTCGCTTACATGCTGGCTAATGCAGAAACACCCATGGCAGTCTACTCTAACTGTGTACAGGGGTTTCATTCGCAAAGGCCTTCAGTGGCACACAGATATGTCCGTTTGTGACAAACAAGGTAGATATGTTGACGTCCGCACCACACTTCTGGGCCACCTGTTCAACCTGGCCTCAGTAAATGGGCCCAACACTGACTGTCCTTCATAGAAATTTGGCAACAGATCCGGAGTGTAGGACTGATAAATGTCTTGTGCGGGGAGTACTTAAGGTAGGTCTTGACCAACACCTTGACAGTTCCAGCGATTCAAGACTGCCACATCCGCGAGTAGCTGCCCAATTACACCTCATAAAGGAAGATCATTGACTCACTGACCTGTGGAGACACAGGCATCCCAAAAACAGAGAGGGTACTTGCATGGGTGACACACACAACACCTGTTCCAGAATAGCCTACTGGCTGGCAATGAAAGATGTAGTCCCCAGGCTGATGACAACGGAACACCTCCCAAGGGCATTCACAGACCACACACCGATCCGTCTTAAACTTCCTTACCCCAGCACGAGTCTGCACACACACCTGGCGCCTTCCCGCAAATGCCCTCCGTAACCTTGTATTCCGTGATGAGGTCTGATCAAACATCATAGACTGTGTTGTGGGAGGCTTTTAGAGCAAAAAACTGCTGGTGAACTGTCACCAGTGTACTGAGTGCACAGCTGAGCAATCTCCAGAAAACTTTTAGTACAAATTTTTTAGAACAAGAAACTAGTGTAGAGAAACATCAACAGCAATTAAACAAAAAGTATATTCAGCGCAATGATCACAAGGTTTAGATCAAAGAAACTCTTTAATAATCCAATGATAGCAAACAAAAAGATTGCACATAGCATCAATGAATGAATAACATTTAAAATTAAAGAACATCAATATATGTAGACTTAAAGGTAACAGAGTGAGTATACCTCAATTCATGGAAAAGTGCCCAATGCATTTCGGGATTAGAAAACATCCCTTCTTCAGGGGCAGCTGTAAACAAAAAGATGCACTTTAGCAACACATAATGAGAGATACGTCTTAATAACAATGCTAAAACAATGGAGAAACCAAGTACAAGATGCAGGGTCAGAAAGTGACGGAAAAATGCCAGCTGATCAGTTTCATAACTTTAGCAATTCAACACAAGGTATGCAATGGTGCTCATGAAAGAAAACAGAAATCCTATACCATGTGACACAAGGAACAGAGGGCTGGTGCAAAATGAAAGACTGCCATCATAACTTAAGCAATTAACACAAGGTATACAAAGGTGCTCATAAAAGCAAACAGGAATCCTATGCGATGTAATACAAGGAATAGAGGGCTGGTGCAAAATGAAAGACTGCCACCATAAGTGTAAAATTAAAACGATGCAAGGCAAAAGGTGATGCATGCGAAGTAGCATGAAACTACCATGTGATTAAAAAAGACATGAGAACTGCTTACTGTGAATGAAAAGACGGAAGAGAAAAACTCCTTGGGGCTGAAGGCCACAAATTCTAACAGAATTGTCAAATGCTTCAGACACGAACTCTAAGAAAGAAACACAAGCTGTTTGCACAAACGAAGGGGTGAAAAAAGACTGGAGAAAGTGAGTGGTGACTGTGGGAGAGAACTTACTGGATAAAGTTCCGAGTGAGGCACTGCTCGACGAATGATGCAGTAACTATCATAAGACGTGGCACGGAGTGCCACAACACTGAAAAAGGAATGGAGTGTCAGTGTGCAAATCAGAGAAGTGAAAGCGTGTCACCCAAACCTACACGATAGAATGAGTACCTGAAGACGGAAAACACGCGTAGCGTGTAGTTCATACGTTGTGAAACTGTAACAGATACAAGAAAAAGGAGAGAAAAGCGAGTTATCTGTGTTTGTTTTATGTGCAGCTTTAAAACGTGTGAATCTTCTGCCTAAATCAGGAGGGTTTTCTCTGTGTACTCGAAATGTGCTCCAATGTACTCATGATAGACCTGCTAAACATAAATGTGAGGGCTCAAGATCTGATGTCACTTCTTATGATGCCACTTCCTGTGATATCACACGCCACAATGTCACACACAGTGATGTCATGCGCCGTGATGCCACTTGCATTCCGATTAACTAGGTTAGTTTCCCCACTTCTTTTTTAGGACTTGTGCCCTGGGCACACACAAAACAAAGGGGCATGTCTGCAAAGAGGGTAAACCGTTTCCTTGGAGGATGACATTACAATGTCTAAGAAACACTGTAGGAAATTGGTGCTTGTGCAGGAAAAGTAGAAAACACCCAAGTGCTGGTCATGCAAACAAACCAAAATGACGCAGTTTAATTCGTCACAGCTTGGCTTGCATTTACATTACTCCAACGTAATGAGGGAGTCTACCTTATTAGAGGCACCATATTCTGCCACTGAAAGTGAATTTCTCATCTAAGTGTCGAGGCGGACGTGCAGAAATAATGTTTAAACCAAGCCCCGTGAAGACAACTTTAAAATACTCAGGCCCAGCCGCTGCCAGAGACCTAACAAAATGTGAGAGGGTCTCCCTGCCCGATGTGCTAAAGAGTCCCTTCACACTCACATCAGCAGGGGCTAAGGGGGGCCCCCTCCAGCATGGGTAAGCCTGGGGGCCCCCGCGCCGCGGGGGCTTTTGTTACGCCCCTGTGTGGCACTGATTCATCAGCCTCATAGAAAACATCCACAAGCATTTGCAATGCAATAGGTCTCGCATTTACGCGAGTTTAAGCTATTGGCATTGTAAATGACAATGCCTTTTATATGGTCTGGTACGGCCTAACGCCCCCTCCTCCCATGACGGTGACAAAAAACCAAGAAAACTTTCTTGTTTTTGGAATAGGGGGTCGTTGACCCCCGATCGTATATATTAACATACAAACAAGTTATATTCATAACATACCATAACGCAGAAATGACAAGACAGGATTCGGTACATTTGCTTAGATCCTAGCTTTAACAAAAACTCTAATACATAAATGTTCCTATCCTAGTCTAACACATTGCTGTTTACATTTCTGCGTATTCCTCTGAGCCTACGGCAAGGTCAAAATGCTGGCCCCTCCCCCTTACACCGAAACTGTCCCGCGCACCCCAACCGGGATGCGCATGCGCCGGAGGCCCAGCTGACCCGGAAGTACTTACCCCCAGGCAACCCCCAAACGTTCAGGACTTACTCCATAAAGGGGCCATGCAGACAGCGCAGCTTACTTACGCCCGCGTGCGGGGTGGCTAACCAGCCAATGGAAAGCGTAACCCCCCCCTTTGTCCCCGCACCGTTCCAACCAACCGGTTGTAACTGCCCCTGGAGTCTGGTGAGAACCAAATGTCCCTCCACTCTGGGCGGCTCACGTAATGAGACGCCCCAAAAGATGAGTCAATTTAGTCTGTCCAACCTATGACCTTACCGCACAGGCCTGCATAGTAGACCGACTATCAGGCCTCCCCCCCAAACCCAAGGTCATACTTACCACCGGAAACCCTCCAACCAAGCTAAAATATTGCCCAGGAAGAACTCGTTACCCAACCGAGAGAGGTGGACCCCGTCTTGCACGTAGCACACGTCCCCCTTAATGCAACCATGAGCAATCACCTGTAATCTAGGGGTCCTAAACAGACTGTCTATTTTGTTATTGACCCTCTGCACCGAGCGGTTGAGCGCCTTCACTGATACCACCCCACGCCATTCAAGTCGTGGTATCATGTGTGACCACACGATAACCGTCTCAGGGCACTGCTTTGCCAGCCATGCCGACTCCGACAGCACCGTCTCTATCAGGACCCTCCTGTTGAGGTGTACCAAATCATTGCCTCCCAGATGCAAAATGATGGCGTCGGGAGGGGCATCCAAAGAGGTAAGCATGTGACCTACCCGTTCCCTGAACCTGTCAAAACGTAAGCCCCCATGGCCGAAAAAGGAAACCCTGAAGCCTAAACGCTGTGCACGTGCTGCCCCATTGCTTGCCCTGAAAAAACTGCCCAAGCGGGACACATAAGAATGGCCAAAAACACAGGCATGACGCTCCCGCTGTGCCTTCGGGGAAATCCTTGTGGACTTGACTGTGTTGCTGTCTTGGTGGGGCGTCGCCGTCACTCTACCCGCGTGGCAGGCAGAGGGAACTGGTGATAGACAAGAAAAAGAATGCCGTCAGTACCGTTAACATATGGAATCACAACATATCCACCCGCACATAACGCCTGAAGCAATTGGAAGCCCACCGCCCAATCCTGCGCGCCGCCTCTTCCCCGAGACCCTGCGCAACCGCCTCGGTGGCGGCACCAATCCTGAACGAATGCGTCCCAAAACTACCTGGGTCCAGACCCGCCCTGCCTATTGCCTTGTCTAAAACTCGCCTAAACTGGAACCTTGTCAGCGGATCCCCGCCCATGTGCATCAGCAATGCCCCCCCCCCTATCACTCGTCCTATGTGACAGGAAAGCCTCCACATGATAAACCGGGCAGCAGGGATTGCCCGGCGCCCGGCTGAGAAACACTACCTGACCTCTTCCCTGCTGATCAGTCTTTGAACGCCGGATTGTAACTTGCAAAGCACCGTTGTGGAAATGAATGTCACCCACCTGCAAACCACCCTCCAGGTCCCTTTTGTTGTTAGCCACTAGTTCCCCTATTTTAAAGGCCCCATAGAAAGCCAACGTAAAGGCTGCCCTAAACAATAAGCATTCAAAAACGCCGCTGCAGATCTGCCCTAGCGCTGTCAAGACTGCAGTCAGGGTATTCAAACCTATAGGGCGTCTAGTATCCAGCGCGTTCCCCTGCAAACGCTGCCAGCCCTTCAATGCCTTACGCACTATGAATGATTGCGTAGGATCCCGCCCGCCGCCCAGCTGCGCAAAGAATGAAATTGCAGCTATGTGTCTCCTAGCTACCCCAACCGACTTCCCATTGTCCCGCAGGGCTTGCAAGAAGCAGCAAACCCCGCCCGCATCCGCCCAATGTGTGCCCCCCTGACTCTGTAGGAAATTACAATATGCACCAAACGCCCCTTCGTATGCCTTGCGCGTTCCTGGTGCTAGACTTGCTGCCACCAAGTCTGGTAAGTGTGGGCACCAATCTGCCAGAGCTGCTCGGGAAACGGTGTTGGGCATGGTGCTGCTCCCGGGAGTTGTGCTCTGAACACCTGCATCTTGAAACGAGACAGAGCGTCAGCAGCATGATTCAACACCCCCAGGAAATGTTTCGCTCTAAAAAGCAAATTCAGCTGGAGACATCTCAACACAATTTCCTTAATCAAACGCAAGATCATTTTACATTTTGCCGCCTGGTTATTTATACACTCCACTACTGTCATGTTATCAGACCAGAACACCACTGCCTTATTGCGTAGTTGTTCAGGCCAGACACACAATGCCACCCAAATGGGGAATAATTCCAGGAAACCAATGTTAGATGTTAGTCCATTGTCCACCCACCATGTTGGCCAACGCTGCGCCACCCACTGAACGCCCAGTATGGCGCCAAACCCCTCACTACCCGCGGAGTCCGTCATTAAACCCAACTCCTTGCAGGAAGTGACAGGGCCGGGCCACAGGACCGAGCCATTGAAGTCCCGCAGGAATGCCAGCCAAATCCACATATCCTGCTTGACCTCACCGCTCAATCTGGTGTGGTGGTGTTTGTGTTTAAGGCCTGACATTGCCTGTGCAATGGACCTGGAAAAGGGGCGTGCCATAGGTATAATGCGAAGCGCAAAGTTCAACTGGCCCACTATCTGTTGTAGCTGGTGCAACGTTACCCTTTTTGCTTCCAAACATTGCCTCAGTGTCTCCCCAAACCTAGCCACTTTGTCAGCGGGAAGCCGTGAGCATCCCGCGACTGAGTCCAGTTCAATCCCTAAGAACTCTATGACCGGGGAGGGGCCCACGGTTTTTCCCTGCGCCAGGGGTACCCCAAAGCTCTTCATTAATGCGCAGAACTGCTCCAGTGCCTGCCCACACCCTGCGCCCCCTGGAGGCCCCAGGAAGAGAAAGTCATCAAGGTAATGCAGCACATGCCCATGACCTGTCACCTGTCTAAAAACCCACTCCAAGAACGTACTAAACATTTCAAAGTAGGCACATGACACCGAACACCCCATTGGCATGCACATGTCCATGAAAAACTTGCCCTCAAACTGAAAGCCCAGGAGGTGAAAATCGCTCGGGTGTACGGGCAGGAGCCTGAAAGCAGACTCTATGTCTGATTTCGCCATCAGTGCGCCCGGCCCCAGACCCCTCAGCATCTCAATCGCCTGATCAATAGATGCATAACGCACCGAGCAGCAATCATCATCAATGGAGTCGTTCACAGACTGCCCCCGTGGCGCTGACAAATTATGAATCAGCCTGAACTCTCCAGGTTCCTTCTTCGGGACTACCCCCAGGGGTGAACACACGAAGTTATGCACTGGAATGCTGTCAAAGGGCCCTGCTACTCTACCCAATCGACATTCCTTTGCAATCTTGGCCTCTGCCACCCTGGCATTTTGGGTGACGGATACTTGATTCCTGCAGAACGAGGGACCCACAAAATTCACTACCGGAATTCTAAAACCATCTCTGAAACCCCCAATTAAGGTTTGTGCAGAGGTTGCGCACCTATATCGATTTAACCAGGGCATCATGGCGTGGTCGAGGATGGGAGTCCTAGCTCTGGTGGAAACCCCTACCATCTGGTTTCTTCCCCCCCCTATCTTTCTGCTTCTTAAGGCACTTTGCCTAGCCATGCCCTGCGTTACCACAGAAACTGCATGCATGTCTAAACCTGCATGTCCCTGGTGCCCTAACGCAGGAGCGTCTGTTGTAATCCCAGCAACATCCCTTCTTTCCGCCCCCCCCGCCCTGCGCAGCTGGGGGGAACGCCCGAAAGGGCTGAGGTTTTGGCGAGTCACTGACAGCCTCCACTGAAAGGCCGCCCACATGATCCAACCATGAGATCCCCTCTACCTGATTCCACTTTAACGTAGGATCAGAAGCCCTGATACGCATGAACTTCTTATCATACTCCAACCACCCCGAGCCCCCTTTAGTTGCCTGCGCCGTGCTAATCCTAGACATATAGCATGCCATCGCAGGTGCCTCCTCAGGGAAATGCTCTGTCACCACTGCCATGTAGATGTTGTATGCCAGCATCCAATGCCTAATGTTCTCCTCAACCCTGTACTTTGACATTTCATTAGCCCACTCCCGCGCAGGCATATAATCCTTTTTTCTCCTCATCTCCTCCCTCTCCACATCATCTATCAGGAGTGAAAAAATATCGATATAGGTCCCTTTCCAAATGCGTTCCTTCACCTCCTGCGACAGGTGGCGCGAGAGCGATTCGTAAGACGTGCGTGCCTCACCCATGCCCAACATTGGCAACGTCTGTGGCTTACCCTGCGAAGGTCCCGGGATTTCCTTGGGGGCCCCAACCGCTGGCACGTCTTTAGGCTTTGCTAATTCGACCAGCTGCTTCGCCCTTTCCAACGCGTCCGCCCCGACAACACCCGCCGCACTCACGTTCAAACCCATGCCCCCCAGCCAGGGTATCACAGCTGCTAAACTGGAAACAAAATCGGGAGGCAGCGTTGGCACCCCACCAGGTGCGGGGGGAATAGGTACCGAAAGCGCAGGCAGCGCCGGGACTGGCAGTGTTGGCGCCGGGGTAGGATTTGCCGGTGCCGGGGGAACAGGTAGGGAAGGATCTGGCATCGCTGGCATCGGAACTGCCGGGATTGGCACCGCTGGCGCGGGAATGGGGATAGGGGGTGCAGGCGGGACAAGCGGCGTCGCGGGGAGCAAAGGAACAGGCCCCCCTAGTGGGTCAACAGGCAGGGGCTCGCCCGCCGGTGCGTTAGGCAATGCGGGAAGTATAGGCAAAACTGGGGCCCCACCACTACCGGGGACAACCCGCGGGCCTTTCTTAACTCTACTCCTCTTTGGCAAGGGAGGAAACGCTTCCCTTGGAGGTAAAGCGTCCCTGCGCGACCTCCCAGATGGCCCCTCCTGCGCATCCAGCCTTTCTGCCAGCTGTGCCATGGTACTATCCATCTCCCCAATCTTCCTCATGAGCGCGTCTAACACAGTCGCTATACCTGGGCGCCGCTCGCCGCGTTTAGCCTTCGGGGGCATGGCTACACTACCACCTGCACCAGACTTTACCAAAGATTTTGATGGAGGAAACACGCGGGCCACTTCACCCTCGCTACCGGAGCCTCACTACTGGCTAACCCAGCAGGGCAGGTGGGCAAAAGGCTCCAACCCGCTTGGCTCCCAGCAGCGCCGGGGTGCAGTCCACAGACCGTGTCCTCAGGCACTCTCCGATGTTACTGCCGCGTCCCACCGATGAGAAGGCACCTTCCTGCGCCTGGAGCTGCCTTTACCCGATCTGCTTAGTGCATATAACAGCGTGCCTTCCTATGATGCAGGAAAAAAACAAAGTGATTAATAAATGCTTGGTATAATGCAATAGTATTCAACCTCCAATGGTCTCCAAGACCGTATAGATGTTACGCAAAAACAACCAAATTTCAGGCGACCTGATGCCACCCTACCTGGCCCCCAGCCGACAGTACTATTAAATTAGACACAAAAGGACAAAACGCTGCTTAAATTGCACTCGCAACGGTGAACCAGACCGCAACACTTAAAGCGTCTGGTAATGAGACACTTTCTAATGAAGGGATTGTAACTGCTAAGTCTCTTCTGAAGCCTGAATCAAATTTTTTGGCGTAAGAATAAATACGTTCAAAAATGAGAGACTACACGTTGAATACCAGAAGGTACTACCTTGGTACCGTTATAGCGATCATATGTTCTGTATTTGTTCCGGAACCCCCCCCCCCGCGCTACAACCAAGAAGGCAAGGCGTGCTCGCGAACCAGCGGGGCTTACGATCACCCGCACTCGGGCAGAGGAAAACTGGAGCGGCGCCGCGCAGCCTCCGGGACCCGCGCCGACCACGGAAGCCACACGCTACACCGCCCGCGCTCCCCACACCGTACCTTCAAGAGGAAAAAATACCGTCCAAAGAGCGAGAGGGCTCTAGACTCGGGCGAAACCGGCTGAAGTGCGGCGCTGCTGCTTCCCGCCTGTGTCCTCCACACGTGGCTGGCCGCAGCGTGTTCCTCGCCGTAGTGTTGAAAAACGGCCAAAGACTGCTTCAGGCGTCCCGCAATCCCCCACAAGCCGCCGCCAACTGGGTCCCGTCGCTCTACGAAATCCACACCGCAACAGGAACCTGTAAAAAACAGAACGCAACACCGCAACGAGAACCTGAAACACAAAGAAAAAAGCGGTTAAAGAGCCTCCCGAGGGAGGTAACGCACATGCACCCGATGTGCTACTAGGGGGAGGAAAAGAGAACGATCCCAGAGCTCCCCCCGGTTTTAAAGACCCGAGGTTCGCCCACGCCCCCGGAAGTGATCGGATCACTTCCGGGGCGCGGGGGAGCCTCACGTGACCCGGAAGTGATTCAATCACTTCCGGGGCACGACCGCCAGCGAGTGACCAGGACTGGGGGGCACAGTTCCGGTGGGGGCACGGCCGACCACCATAATGGCGGCTGGGCCGATGCTGGCCCCGCCTTCCTCTTTATGTTTTATAAACCAAAAGATAAATAAAAGGCATTGTCATTTACAATGCCAAAGGCTCAAACTCGTGTAAATGCAAGACCTATTGCATTGCAAATGCTTGTTACGTTTCCAAGCGATGAGTATAAAGACATATTATTATTTCCACAAGGTGACCTTGAAATTATTAAACCTAGAGTTAAAAATAAAAACTTTAAAAAATGTACAGTGGTCCATTGGATGCAAACTTGCCGGAAGCTAAATTATGTGTGTTCTTAGCTCCAAAACCATTCAAAACAAATACGAAGAACAGCAAAAATGTAAATAACATGGTTTGGTCATCCTACGAAGGGAAAATAAAAAAAATACCAACACACCCCATGACACAAACAGGCAACAAACGTTCTCTTCAACAAATCCTCTCATTTGTTTAAAACTGCATTTTTTGTTGACAGTGCAACTGGGGGATGCCTAATGAAATTAGATGCTTCTGAAAAAACCTTCTTGGGACAAATTGTCCTTTAAAGATAACCCTTGCAGAAAGTAAGGTCTTGCAGAGCGTAGACGCCCTACAGACAAATACCACATCCTCTGAAGTATTTTGACAGAACTCTTTTCAAGGCTGCACATGGCTTGAACCTCCCAAACTGACACTATTATTTCAACTATAGTGCACAGATATAAGGAGAGGTGTAAGCTGTCAACACAGAAGACCCCATGTTCACACCAGAAGATGCTGCTACCGATCACACAAAGGGCTCACGTAAATGTCTTGATATGAAAAACAACTCGCTGTAGGACTCGCATTCGGCCCCTCATATGAAATACCAGCGAGGCCTTGCCACTTCCTTAATGTCAAACATGATTAATTAGCAAGAGTAGCATCTGTCTAAGGCGCAGCCATGCCACACTCTCTCGAACTATATGGAACACAATTCAGACGAATTTGCATGCGTTAGAAAATAAAGCCTTTACGCAAACTGATCAAAATGTTTTGTGTTTAGGGTTTTAGCATTCTCACAGAAAACGTGGTGCACTGTTAAACTTAAAGGGAAATAATGATAAAACTAAAGGGGAATAGGAAGAGCATACATGTATGTATGTTAAAGGTATTTAAAAGCCACATAGAAAGTAAACCTCTCAATTGAACACGTATTAGATAAGGTTTTTTTAAACCCATGATGCAGTAGGACATCTTATCAGAATGAACAAAAAATTAACACGCCTGATTATTACATCAGCGTCATCTAGCATTAGATGCATCTATGCTCCTAATGTATTGCATTTCTTCTTTTTATGATGTGCACTCCGGGCAAAGCAAACGCCAGAACCTGAGCAGGAAACACTAATGTCGAGCACAGTGCTTCATTTAGCAGCGTTTCCGAAAAGCAGGGTTTAAAAAATAGCACTAGATAAAGACTACGAAATTATCCTGCCATTATGTATGCTCTACATGAGCATTACAACAACTTTCTGGATGCTTCAAGAGTAAAATGTGTAATTTACAAAACTTCTTGTGAATGTTCTACGTCTTTCTATTACAAAACATTGGTACACCCTATAAAGTATAAGTTTATCAATAAACTGGACATAACAGTAACCTCAAGCTAACGCACAGTGATGCAAAGATAAAACAAGTAGTGGGATAAGGGAGGGGGTAGGTCGCGCCGTCTAAGGGGAGAGAGGCACAGGCTGGCAAATGCCTAAACACACATTCTCACTCTAAACATCTACATTTCACTTACATCCACATAGCCATCTGTAGGTTACTGGCGCCACCTAAATTTACATATTATACTGGATGAAAGGACTCAGCAATTCACAGGATCAACCGTCTGCCATGTTTACAAAAAACAGGGCAAGTAACACCTAACTGTTAATGTTTCCGCTACTTCCCCCTTCACACCACATCTGCCTCGATCTTATCTAGACATTAGTTGCCATGGTACACTTTAGTCTTTGTTCCAATCGAAGTACCTGCTTTGCGTTTTTGTAACATTTCCCTTATTTAAATTCTCCAAAAGCCACGGTTCACAACAGTCCTCTTCCAAGGCCCAAAGAAAGGCTAATGAAGCATGAGGCCGGCTTAATAGCACCAATATTAACACGTCCGCAAGAATGTCACCCAACGCAAAGCAGGCCCTAAATGAGGTATTTGTTACACTTAAAGAATACAAGCAGATAGTAACAGACTCTCAGCACTATATCAAGTCATTATGGCTCGTCTTCGGCGCCCTCCCGAGCCCAAGTGCCCCTTGCCGTACATTCTTCCCCCATTGCACTGGCCGAATCACCAGGCTTCCCGAAATGTGGAAACACTTACAAGGATGGCGTTTCTGTTCTGTGAATCTAATTATCCTGCGCGGTTTCCATCTCTCTTTCGAGGGGAAATCTTTTGCAAATCACGAACGCCCCTGGCGATGAACAGCGCGTGTATCTGCAATTCTTAAGCTCTGCCATTCAAGTAGGAAGTTATGATGTGCGCATGTGAGTAAACACATTTTCGGTATACATTAAAGAAGATCAGCAAATACGTCACATTTTATACAGTGTAGCGCTGAATGTTGGAGGTGTGCCTGTTGATAACCGTGGCAACAAGCAAACCAGCTGAGAGAGATTGTATCGCAACATTCAATCGTTTCCTATGTTTGGCAAGAATGTCATTATTTGTACACAAATAAACAACATGGGGTTCATCACCCAGCCCTTCTCTGTGAGCAGGCAGCTGTCTTTGCGTTATTCTAATATCAGTTTGCGAAAGGAAGGGCGGGCAGGTTGAGCTGCGTCTGTACACACAGCAGGCACCGCAATGTACCAGTTGCACCCGCTCCCTCGCCAGCATGCCTCCACCGCACTCCACAGGGACCACCGGCCACGCACTGAGAGCCCATTCAATCCCGGCCTGTCGGCGAAGGCCTCCGCGCGTATGCCAAAATTAATGCACATTGTGAAAGGGAGGAAGGCTCTGGCCCGCCGAGGCCGGCCTGAGACCACCGGCTGCAGCCGTGCGGACTAGCCAGGCGTCCTCCCTCAGCGAACGCGCCTCAAATGCAAGCAGATGTTTACACTTCACTTCGCTCAGAGCATTAGTAGCTGCAGTACATCTTCTGCGCTAAAGTGGAACCCATTCAAAGATTTGGGGGCATATTATCAAGACAGGCGATACAATTATCGCCGCTTTAGCGGCAGAAAACTGCCGCTAACGCGGCGATAATTTTATCGCCTGTTTTGATAATATACTCCTTGGATACTTACTCTATTTATTAAACATGAATGGAATGCTACACTTGTCATATCATCTACTATCGGCTATGTAATTTGCAAAGCCGGGCCATTTCCAGAGGCTGGATTCCCGGTCACGTGGCAGTGTTTTCTAGGACAAGCTGTTTGTTTAGGAAGTGTCAGACCCAGTGTTTTCACTATCGGTTTACTGAGTGACTTTGAGGGATTATAACAAGGCTGGATGTGCTCAAACAGCTGATAAAACAGGCATCAGCAGCTGCAGGGTTTCTGTCAGCACAGCAGCGTCCAGGGTCCCAGACATGGCGTCAAGAGACAATATTCACTTAAAACCACAACTGCACTTCCCGCTTGTGTCCCATCTGACACCACTCAGTGTCCGGCTGTCTGTATATTGAGGCCATTTTGGGAACAGAACCCGTATCACAAGCGATTCATAAAACAGAACGTATGTGAGACTCGTGTATGTGAAATCCATTACGAATCTATAAATAATGCACCCACATTTTGAGCAGGGTTAGAACAAGTAATGAGACATGACAGACGCAGTAGGAGGGGGCAAGAGCGATAATCATAACAGAGGACTGGGGAAATTAGGCAGAAGGGCAGTACCAGAAATACTAGAATTGCCGCGACCAGAAAAGACAATGACAGAGTGGCAGTAACAGGACGTGGCAGTCTTAATAGGACTCGGGGAGTGACAGAGCGAATGGGAATTCGACTTATGAAGATGATACTGGGCAATATGTGGGAGACGCAAAGGGAAACCGAATATACCAGAAAGAGTACGAAACAGACGAAAAGTAGCCATAAGATTTAGGAGAGAAAGAAACGATCAAAAGAGAAGAAGTGATTGAATAGAGACCGCGTGACATAATGAAAAGTATATATAACTGAAGAGGTCAAGAAAGAAAATGTAAGTACAGAAAAATGTAAGTACAGATATAGGATAAATGAAAGTATGGGGCAAAAGAAAATCGAAAGAGCACGGTTCATGTAAGGGTAGCCAGAATTATTTTGTAAAGTAACATGATGAAGATATGTGAGGGAGACACGGATTACGCGAAAACAATGTGTGAGAACATCACAGAATTGATAAAATACAGTATGGTGTGTGGAGGCTACAAAAAACAAGCTGGGCAGAAAGGTAGGAAAAGCAAGAGCTTCTGAAGGAATTAGAGATACAGGGACTAACGAGGCCCGGGGTAAAGAGAATGTCTCTGTGTGCCTTGTGCTCGGCTGGCGCCTCGGGCATGTTTACTGCGGGAACACATGGCAATGCAAAGCCATTAATCAAGCAGGATGGCTCTGTCTCCCTTCACGCCCAGGTAGGAGGGAGATGCGATCAGAGCATCAAAGGGCTGCGTGAGAAGGGAGGGGGGAATGCAAGGAGCAGAGAGCAGCTGTGCACGTGCACGTCATCGTGCACTCAAGCTCTAGGCCAGCAAAACCGTGGGTAGCACTTTTGAAAGCCCACTTACAAAATTTCTCAAAGAGACAGCTTTCGCTGTCTCAGCGAGACCTAAAAAACAACAGTTGATGGACAGAATGCAGAACAATGTCATACATTCACCCCAGTACAGAGATCTGGGCCTAAATCCATCGTTTTTTTGCTCACCATGCCATTCCAGTTTGAACCCAGCCATTTGCAAATCAGTCTTGACCCTGTGCCTCATGGGTACAGTCCAGCCCGAACTGCCAAGCCAGGTCCTCCCTGGACTGAAAACAAGCATCCTAGGACCGGTTTCGGGGATTCACCCCTCTTCAGCCAGGATAGCTTGATTCCAGTGGCATGGAGAGCACGAGACCCACGTCTGGTCATCATACCCGTCCCACTCGGGGTGACAAATGCAAAAACAACAGTTGATGGACAGAATGCAGATCAATGTCATACCTTCACCCCAATACAAAAAACTTCCAGCTGAAGCTGTTCGTGTATCGTTGTATGTGGTGTAAATGCAAATTGTTCTACTCTACACTTTTAGAAATGGAGATGTCTGAGGGTAGATAGGCTGCACGAACCTCTGAGCTCTGAGGGGTATTTTTACCGAGAGGCCCCTGCATTACTTTTTGCTACTTGTTTTCTTTGAAAACTAATTTGAATCATGCTGCGGCTAAACAGATGTGGCAACGTTTGGTTTTGTTTCGGGACAGCTCACTTAGTGCTGCGTCCACGGGCCCTGCAGTCGAAGAGTGTCACCTTCAGCAGCTCCACGCTCTGTCCAGCCCCCAGCAGGCCTCAGAGGAAGGACATCTAGCAGATAAGACAATAAATCACAATCCGATCTCTCGTAACCTTCAGGTCGTTATTATGATTACACGCTGTCTACTGCTCTAACTTGTGCATCAGAGGCACTCATAGGGGTGCCTACAATCAAACTCACACAATGCTACAAATGAGACCACTGAAAAACATCCAAGGTGTTAAACGGCACTTAGCATGTATATATTAAGCAACAGGCTGGTTTTAAAAGTGGTTATTTTGTTCTGAAACGTGAGTTAAATTTAGAGAGTTATTGAATTCTCAATTAATACACCCCACGACATACCCTCCTTGGGGCTACTCATTCAAAACATGCATGTTTTTAGGCCAAAGTGCTCAACATTTTCACTTCAAGAACTTAAGTGTTACATATTTGGGTGCTCTCAAATTCTACGGGCGGACAATCTAGGATTCCTAGATGCCTGCAACAGGTGCACGGACTTCATGAAGTTCTGTTAAAGGGTGTTCCAATAATAGTTTTTTACAGTGTTTAATAATGCAATAGCTAATGCTGCAAATGGTGCGTTACTGATAAAAAAAGTGTCATACTTCCAATCTCTGAACTTTGGAATGTCCAGGGATATCGACTGTAGATGTTCAACTCATTGTGTCACTTTCTTACATCAGATAATAATTGCTTTCCTAATTGTAAAGCGCAAGCATATCATCCCCTTCCCCTTACGGGTTTCAAGGTGCTGGGGGCCGCCAGGGAGATTAAGTGAGCTATTTCCCAGAGTCACATAATGCTGAGCTGCTTGCTGGCACCAGATATCAAACCGTGAACCCTGCGCTCTGGAGTCAGCTGCTCTGGCCACTGAGCCACACCTCTCTCATGGTACATTTGTTCCAGAAATGGTGTTGTGTGGTGCATCTACATAGAATTTTATGCCGATATGTCCAAAATCACACTGAACAAGAACACCAAAAATAGAGCCCCGTCAAAAATCCAAGGTCTGCTTCTTGAATCAGAACTCATGCAGCGATGCAGACACCTGCACAGCGCAGTGTGAACAGAGGTGGTGCGCCTTGAAGAGAAGTAGTGGCATTGCATTGTGTCAGAAATGCCACTTAGTCTGGACAATGGAGGCAGGCATGAGCAGTCGAGATGTGTGTACACCTGAAGCAGGCATGGGAAGTGGAGAGGGAAACCATTGCAATCAGTGATGACCCAGGTGGCCTTTTCAGAATATAGAAAAACTGCAATGTCCAGTACCATTAAAAACACAATGTTTTGCAGCATTATTGTTGTTTGGACTAACAAAGCAAAGCATTTTAAATGGGGCTTTATGTTACTTAATTTAATGTAGCCTCTTAAAAATTACCATGATACAATGGTAGCACCAAAGAGATACAGTCACAACATAAATATCTCCTTGAATGTATGCATAACCATTTGCAACATAACACAGGCTAATAACAGCAGGCAGTCTTGAATAAATAGCCATAGACCCCACCAGCGACAGGCCCCCACCCACATTGAACCCACCCAAATAGCCTGAACTTTAGTTGGCTTTTAATCCTGCTTGGTAATTTAATGCCATGAGCAAACCGTTCTGAGTCTTAGCGTGAGAGAAACCAGTACGTGTTGGACTAATGTATATTTTGTTGTCAACATAAGCTGGAAAAACAAGTGATTTTCAAACTAAAATCTCATTTGTAAAGTATTAATTTGGGGCAGAAAGCTGAACAAGTGTGAGTTAACATGCCCATTAGTCATTCGAAAGTGAAAGAAAGTGCTAAGGTCCCTGTGAGAAGTTGGCCTGGTATATGATGTTCACTAGTTAAAGTGACCACCTTGTACCATGCCAAGCAACCCTTATGGTGTGGTTGTAAGTCAACCTTTTCGGACTAGCTGCCCTAGTGGTAGCGTAGGCTAAGCAGTCTTTGAGGCTAAACTCGTGAAGCGTGTTAAGCCAGCTGTTTTACCAAATGCAACCCCCTTTTATACCAATGAAAGGACACCACACAGATATATATTCAAAATATATATGTATTTATTTCTCAAAGTAACCCCTAGTCTCTTTATGAGCACAGGAGCACAAATCCTCAAACAAGATTACAGTAGAATACACAGAAGTTGCACTTTATATGGATAGGCCCTGGTGGCCGCTCAAACCATATACTAAAATAGTGGTATAAGTACCACGAACAGAAAAGGGAAAAGGCCTAGGGCCTCTAGAATCGCTGGGCCTACAAGGAGCTAACTTCAGTTAGTGACCAGGAGGTCCACGGGTTGCGTGTGCAGAGCAAATAGTCACACGCGTGCTCCCATAGGTTTTCAATGGGTGCGTAAAAAGTACAAAGTTACTGCAAAAAGGATCTTCCGGATGGACTATGAACTCAGGATTGGAAACACAGACACTAGAGATGTTACTCTACACTTGGGCACCGGAGTGCCAGCTTTACCTCACCCACAGGAAGCGGGTGCATAGGTGTCGAAGTGCGTCGGGTTTCTTCTATCTGTTCAATGGAGCCTGTGGACAAAGATGCTGCAGGCGGTCGGTCCGGAAGGGATGCGGTGGATCCAAGGGTGGATCGGAGTTGTAGAAGACCTGTAAGCAGAGGGGACAGTGTTCACAGTCACTAGCCAGTGACCAGCGTGGCACCAGGTGGGTACCAGGCGATGTTGGGTGCAAACAGGAAGAAAGGTGTAGCTTGTCTCTGCAGCCACGTGGTCCCTGAAGGTCGACGACGTCCAGGAGTCGGCCACGCTGGCTCTCGCTGGCGGCGCTGTCGGCGACTTGATCGAAGCAAACAAGCCTTGGCAAGAGCAATTGTTGTGGAAAACGAAATAAGCTGATGGTTCTGACCAGCAAGGTCAGAGGGATTGCTCCTTTGGAGGGGAGCAAGGGCCAGTCTGGAGCAATCAGAACAGCGGTGTATTTCTTGAAGTTCGTTGCCAAGATGGCCACTAGCCAACGGGCCAGCAACCGGTTAGGCGCGTCGAGTGGCAAAATGCAGAAGGGCCCCACGCAGAACGTGGAGATGCTGGAGGGCTCACCTTTGGTGCAGATGCTGCTCGAGGGTTGGGCTTCTCAGATCCCAAAGCACAACTTGGAGGAAGCCTCGGTTGTTGCACTTGCAGCTTGTCGTGGTCGTTTCAAGATGGCTGGCTCCACGTGTCTCTTTGCCTCCACGGGTCTCCTCTTTTCAGGGACTGTGGATCGGGCGGTGAGAGGTCTGGAGGTCCAGGTCTTGTCAGTCTCTGGGCTCGGGCTCCGGCGGGAGGCGGCGGCAAAGCAGATGTTGATTTGCTGGATGGTGCTTGCGTTAGCAAGGTGGTCACTCCCTGACCACAGGGGAGATTTCCTTCAGTCTTCTGTGCAGCAGAATGTCGAAGTTCCCGTCTTCTTCTTAGTTTCAAGTTGATTCCAGGATGTCTGAAGTCTTAGGACACAGCTCCTACCTTTAAGCGGATTCTAGGGGCCGGACTACCTGCTAGGTCCCTCCCTAAGGGTGGGACCAGGAAGGGGGGTGGTTACACCCCCAATCCTTTGTCCAGCTCGCCCCAGGCCCGGGACTGGTGTGCCCCAGGACCGGATTGAACTGGCATATGCACCGAGGCTCCTTGTGAGCCTCAGGCATGTCTGGTTTCTTTCAAGCCCTACCTGACCAATACACAAAATCCTGTCTGGGGTGGTGCATGCACCTCCCCTGGCAGGAAACCCTTTGTCCACACCTCCCAAGCTGGAAGGACTCCCAGCAGCAGGAGGGCAGACTTGTGTCTGTGGTGGCAGCATCCATTTTGTGGAGCTGAGGCTATGTCTGATTTTACCCGGGTTTCAGGTACTGTACATGTCGTGTCCCTCTAGAAGGGTGGAATGCTAACCCCGTCGCCAGAATTGGCGAGGGGTTAGTATTCCAATTCGTATGCCACCTTACTCGACATGTTTTGATAAAGCCAAACCAAAGATAGCATTTAACTGCGAGGTTCATAATGCACTTAAGAGTATATGGTATGACGATATCTGGAAACAGTAGAAGGAAGTTGTTCCGACCACTGCAGACAGGCTCAGCTCATGCCAGAGCACCATCTCACATGGAACCAAGCACTCTGCCTTCAGGATTGTTAAGGCCTGCCATAGGAGTGACTTATAGGTTGACATGTGTCCCATTTAAGGTTAGGTATAGGTATACTACACCTAAGTAAGAGGTGGTTACACCAACTTACCCCAGCTGAGTGATCAGCCAGTTGTGTCAAATTAGTTAGGCCAGGCCAGGGGTGGCACAATACATGCTTCAGCCCCTGGTAGGCCTTAGATACACCAATGCCCTGGGTACCTAGTGTACACTGGTACAGGGGCTCACAGGGTGATCCACTTCCAATTGGTTATGCACCTAGGGTGCATAGTGTAAATTTAGTAGAGAGAACAGCAGGCTGGGGGTCTGATTGGCAGGCCCACAGCCTCAATATGTCAAAAACCAGTGAAGCAAAAAGCAAAAATTTGGGGTGACCATAGGATAGCAGACCCTACTCTCCTACAGTCCCTGTTAGATTAATCCACCTACTCAATAGTAGGGCGAGGCCTGGCACCACCCCGTGAAGCCTGGTCACCAAACTCGCACCGGGCATTCTCCCAGGCATCCCGCCCTGATAGAGTTTCGAGATTATGGGGTTACAGACCTTCTCCAGCATTTTCTGCTGGTGCTCATACTCCTCCTCTGCCAACTGGTTGCTCTCCAGCCAGGAGATGGTCTGGTTACATTTGTCCACGATCTTCTTCTTCACTGTTCTTGTCTTTAAGTTTGTCGTCCTCCACAGTGCTTTTCATGTTGAAGACGTAGAATTTAACTGAGTTCTTGGCAGCAGCCTTCTCTCTCTAGGCTTCATTATCTGCTTTGCATCTCTCCGCGTCCTGTACCATTTTCTCGATCTCCTCTTTGCCCAGCCGGCCCTTGTCATTGGTCATGGTGGTCTTGTTCTATTTGCCTGAACTCCTGCTGACAGCAGAGACATCCAGGGTGCCATTCTGCCACTCACCTACCTCACATCCATGAGCTAATCATCCCTCTGAGTGACGTCTGACTTGTATACAGAGAATCCATTTTTTAGCTCAAGAGCTGCATGTTCCTATTATTGATTAAGTGCTTCTTGACAGACTCTGTCAATGGGAAGTCATTCTTAATTTCAGTTCAGTCGAATGTCTACTGCTCTACATCTTGGAAAGTGCTAGATGGATGAAGATGGCTGGTGAGAAAAGGGTGCATCTGCTACTGAGGAACAGTGGAGGCGTAAAGAATATGACAAGATAGATGCAAAGAAAGAGTGGTTTGACACAAAGAAAGCTCCAAAAACAACTGGAGTAAGCTTGGTGAGGTGGAGGGCACATCATCTCTCTGCACCTATTAACAGATTGAGATAATATGCAATTAGAATGGATTTTTGGGAGAATTACTTGCTTCTTTCACATTGTCAGTACTACATCTCGGATGGAAGTGACAAGAGGGTAGGCGGATAACGGGTTGCCTAGCCTCTTTTTTTGGCTTAGAGTCTCCTGTACTTAATTTAATGGACTTTGAATGTAACTCCACAAGCCATTGGCTTCTTTAGCTCTATAACCTTCAGCCATTGGCATTAGACATTTTCAGGCACATCATTGATCATCTCACCATTTTCTTCTGGTCTGTTTCACTGTGTCCTCCAGTGGCATGCAAGGGAGGCTAACAACAGGCTAACAGCATAACAACATCTTGCGGACATTTGGAAAGGTTCCCTGGTAATGTCTTCCACCCATTGCTTTCCATTGGCTTTGGGGTTTGTAACTCACATTTGCTTGGTTTCTGTTTGCTGGCTTTATTTCTTTTAGGCTGTCCAGCTTAGGTTTGTCCCTTTTCTTGCCCAAACCCTTTTTAGTGTATTCTTCCACCATTACACAGTTTCTGTAAACAGGCTTTTAAATCTTGTTCTTATCTTGTCACATTTGCTGTGCATTCAAAGACAGAGGTCAAATGTCAGTGTCTGTTTGCCAGGGATTTACTTTTCTTTCTCTGACTTCAAAGTGAGAGAATTTATGTGACAATCATGCTGGCTACTCCGGGTATGATATCCCATGTTAATTTTTTTCTAACACAAAACAAAATTGTCTGTAAATGAACAGTGTAGATATTTCAAAATATGGAAAGCACGAAGGAAGCATATTTTTTGATAATTCAGAAAGTGGTGGAAACAAATATTTTAATGCAAACAAATCATTACACTAGGTGATGACATTTCCACACATTACCATCAGTAAAACTGTATGTCAGTGCAGATGCAATGGTCGTTCCAATTGAAGATGTGTTGTCTCTAATGGCAGTGAGCTACCACACCATGCATACTCCACCTTACCCAACTCCACTCTACTCTGCACCACTCCACACTACGCCACTCCACACAGTGTCACTGTAATATACTCTGTACCACTCTACACTATGCCATTCCACTCCACACTGCGTCTCTGTACTCTACTCCAAACTGCACTACTCTACACCACTGCACTGTACGCCACTTCATTCCACCTCAAAACCATCTACTCTACGTCACTCTATTCCACTCTGCCCCACTGTGATTTACGCCCTTGCACTCTGAATTACTTCACTGCACCCCAATGTATTGTGCACCACTGCACCCCACCATACACTACTCTGCAACTCCCAACTCTACTGCACTCTACGCAACTCTAGTTTACACCATTGCATTCAACGTCACTTTTCTCTGCACCAGTCTACACCACTGCACTCTGCTACAATGCACTCTACACCACTCGGCTCCACTCTGTTCTGCTCCACTTAGCTCTGTGCCTCTCTGGTCTGCGCCACTGCACTCTACTCTGGACCACTCCATGGCACTTCACTCTAAGCCAGTGAACTCTATGAAAATGCACTCTGCACCAGTGCCCTCTGCACCACTATACTCTTCACACCACTCAACTGTATGCCACTCTAATCTACTGTGCACCACTTTACTCTGCCAGTACACGCTACCCTGTTCTACAATGCAGTATGTGCCACTGCACCACTGCAGTCAACTCTACTGCTCTCTATGCCACTCTAATTTGCATCACTCCACTCTACGCCACTCAAATTTATTCTACATCACTGCACACCACCCTACTGCACTCTGCTTCTCTGCACTCTACCCTGCATCACTTCCCTCTGCCCTGCACCTTTCCTCTCTACCCCGCACCACTCCACAATGCACAGTACCATTCCACATAATTAAGTCTATCACACGCAATCTCACTCTACATATTTCTATGACAGTTAATACTATTTAATTACCATCCATATAATTCTACAGCACACCATGACACACATTTCCACTACACAACAATTTAACACCAAACCATCCAATTCCACAACACAATATTCCACCACAAACAATTAAAAAACAACCGATCTCTACCTCACACTTCCACAAACCCTGTCATCTCCACTTCCCCTCTCCCTCACACTACCACTACCCCCTCTTATCTCGCAATTCCACTGCAACCCTCTCATCACTCCCTCACACTCCCTGTCTCCTCTCTATACTGCCTGCTCCAACATACTACCTTCCTATACCTCCTCTTTCTGTGCACTTTTCCACCTCTCTGGGTTCCCCTCCCACTCATCCCTCTCTCTCTCTTGTGCTCTCTCTCGCACCTCTCTCTCACGCTCTCTTCCTGCCTCTCTCATGTGGTTCACTACAGGTCTTTGATCACAGTTTCTTTCCTGTGCCTTTTCAAGATTTTCATCCCGCAAACCCACACGCTCCTTCTCTTCTTAGGTTGTCTTCTGTTCATACAGGGGCCTGCTCTCCCCTTCTTTCTCTCTTCTCACATACTCTTTCTGCTTCTCTGTTTGGAGTTATTTGACTGCTTCTTACACAAATTACCTGTCCTCCTCTATCTTGGTTTCTAGCTATTCTGTGCAGCGCTTATCCCTATCTATTCATGCCACATAATTCCACTACACAAATGCACACCACACCACACAATTCCAACCCACACAATTCCACAACCAACAGTTCCAATTCAAACCACATAATTCCACTCCACACCGCATACATTCACTCCACTACAAACAAAAACACATACATAAAAGACATTGTCACTAACAGCACCAATAGCTCTAACTCTGGCAAATGCGAGACCTATTGCATTGCAGATGCTTGTTCAATATGAAGGGGAACTCAGCAGGGGTGCCCACTATCACCCATCCTTTTTGCTATTGCAGTGGAGCCCTTAGTGGCCCACCTACAACAACATCACTCAGTAGGGGACATGTCTCCCGTGCTATAAGTATTTTAGTCTCGATGTACGTTCACGATGTTACCCTATATCTGCAGGACCTTCACATTAACATATTCTCCATAATCCATGAAGTCATTCACTTTGGCAGCCTCGCTAGTATTCATATAAATTGGTCTAAGTCTGTCTTTTTTCCCATCACCATGGCAACAGACAGTTTCACCCCCCGAATACACACTAAAGTGGGTAGACGGACTAGTTAGCTATTTGGGAATATGGCTCAGCAGAGACAATTATGAACTATGGAGAGCTAATTTCGTGATGATGCCATGACTGTAGGACCGAGTGCCAGTTTGAACCCAGCTTTTGCCATATTCCCACACACCATACCCATACCAACCTATTTATTTTTGAAGCTGCGCACACGCCTCCTCAAATTAGCCTGGGCTAGCAAGCAACTGAGGTTCTCTTTGGAGTATACGACCCTCCCCTTTGAGCAGGAAGGCCTTTGCGCCCCAGATATGGAACTTTACTATTACTGTGCAAAAGCGAACTTCGTACCTTACTGACTAGATACATGCACCTACTTTCAGCCACAGCTGGATGTTGAGGCAAATGGTGTGGCCTCCTGCCGCGATTTAAATGCCTGCTCACTGCCCTTGTTCTGATATAGACACCATAACCTGCACAACTTGGTCGTGGGAAAGACTGCACCTCCGTGCTCACTTAAATCACTTATACTCGCCTAACATTACCCTGAACGGCCACCTATTACTTCTAGTGGCCATTGGCAATGGAATATGCCGCCCGACTGCGGCTCCTCACACTGAGTGGTTTTACATCCGGAGGCGCAATTATTATGGGTGCATCATATTCTTGCATTTCGAGAGTACACCCCTCTTGATGTTTTCGCATATTGCAGGTTCCAGGTGGCATTGTTTACTAGACATGATATGCTCTCTAACTCCCCCGCCTTATTTCATGTGCTGGACATGTTCCTGACCAGTCCATCTCCACGAAAACTGATCATACATTTATATGTGATCATGCAAGACAAGTCACATGTATGCACCTGTAGGGCCTATCTCAGTTGGGAGCTCGAACCTCCTCTCACCATGGAACAAAGTACATATTGCTGAGGCTATACTAGAGCACTCTCCCTGAAACTATAAATTGCACAGGCTTCACAATAAATTCCGTTAAAAATGTCTTGTAGCCCTACCCAGATGCATCGCACGGGCCTCTCTGCCGATGCACGTTATCACAGATGCGGACAAGATAATGTCTCGTTTCCTGGCGTAGGTGTGTCCTGCCGTGGCCCTCTTTTGGACCTATGTTCAGGAAGTAATGGCCTCGATCACTGATTATTGTCCCTAGAAGTCCCCATTGATAGCCATCTGGGGATATGTTAAGACATTCTTAATGGAGTCCCACACCTGACAGCAACACTGCTACTTTTGGCTAAGCGCAGAGTTGCCTTCCACTGGGGCCACCAAATAGACAGCTGGATACGCGATGTGATGTACTACCAAGAACAACTCACTGCATGCGGGGAATTACTAGCCCAGGGGCCCCGTTCGGTGGATATCTGACCCCCTTCCTCTCTTATCCTACCTCTCACACAGACTCAGCTGGTATTTGTGATATGTCCAGCCCCCATGCACGATAGGGATCTTCCCGGTGTATGACACTATCTTTACCCACTGATCACCCGCCTCCTAGTTAGGGCTGCCCCCTAGCAGACACATAATCGCAGAGACATATGATCCCCTAGCCCTAGTGTCCCTTTGCACACACGATCCTATGAACCGTATACCAGTTGTAGTATATCCTGCATTGCTGGCAAGCATGTTACATTGCTCGCCTTTTTTCTGCCTTATTCGTCATGATTAGGCTTTGCTCTGCCTGTTTTTACATATTTTTGATCACATTTTGTGTTCTGTAATTAATAAATGAAAACCGTTAATAAAAAAAGACAAAATAAACCTTGTGTCTATGCCACCAGTTACACCTCTGTGAATGGTAGTGCAAGGGTGAATGCCTGTGAGGGCGTGTGCAGGTCACTGCCTGTGAGGGCGTGCAAGAGTTACTGCCTTTGAGGGCGTGCACGGGTGACTGCCTATGGCGGCGTGCATGGGTGACTGCCTGTGAGGAGGTGCAAGGGTCACTGCCTGTGAGGGCGTGCATGGGTGACTCCCTGTGAGGGCATGCATGGGTGACTGCCTGTGACAACATGCATGGGTGATTGCCTGTGAGTGCGTGCATGGTTTACTGCCTGTTTGTGCGTGCACGGGTGACTGCCTGTGAGAGCGTTGCATGGGTGTTTGCCTGTGATGGGGTGCATGGGTGACTGCCTGTGAGGGCGTGCACAGCCTGTGAGGGCATGCAAGGATTACTGCCTGTGAGGGGTGTTGCCCTGATGTGGTTGTGAAGCTGGGAGTCCTCTTAAAATCCTACCTGCCCTTCCTGGATTGTCGCCGTGGGTGCTGCTGGCCTCGTTTTCTCCCGCCGCCGCTTCGCTGATTACGCGGCCGCCGTGTGGACAAAACTACAGTCCCCAGAATCCCCAGCTCCGGAGAGCTGACCAGGTGACGCTAATCACGCGCCCGGAGGCGCCAAAAAGCCAAGCATATCTCCCGCGTCGCGGGACGCGCGCGGGCGGGCGCCGGGCTAAGCCCGGGCAAAGGGCGGGCCGTCTGTGGCCGTCAGGGGCCAAAGGAGGCTGGGCTGGGCCACGGATTCTGGTTTGTATCACTCGGATCTTGGATTGCTAGTAAGACACTATTGTGAATATTGGTTTACGTTCGTTTTCTGCTTGCTGGTCCTATTGCCTTCACTGTTTGCTATACTATCTAGACAAGTTATTGTTGTCCAATTTACTTCGTAGTTAGTACCAGCTGGCCATATTATGTCTAAGCTCAGATCTTCTAAATCAGCGGCTATTAATGACACAAGGACAATGGATAACTATCTTGTTAAGGTAGTTAGTAAGATTAATAAGGATAGGAGACTATCACTTAGCAGTTTGAGCCCAGAAACGTCACCCACGAGGCTGAGTATGCCCACCACTCCGTCGCTCCTCCCGGACTGTGGCTGTGCTAACTCTAACAATGTAGACTCAAATAATGATGTATCCACCATAGTGACCATAGAAGAGCGGGAAACTTTAACTGACTTTATTCTTAGCCAGAGCCCGACATCCTCTTTAAGGGTCACACCAACTCAATCTCCTGTTCGGAGAATGGTGCGTGCATGCAGGAAGGCTCCGGTTAAGAGGGCGGTGGGTCGAAAGTCCAAAAAGCCAGGTTTAACATCACTCAGCAGGGGGAACACTTTAGAGCCTATAAACAATGCTGAGGGAAGTACCCTTCATCCAGCCCACATTGAACTCCTGGCAATCATTCTTGAGTCTAAACTAGAGGTTCTTATCAGCCTATTGGTGGCAAAGTTAGAATTAGTTGCCCAAGAGGTTACCAGACTGAAAGGTCTCCTTGATTCTTATTTGACCCGGTCTTCTTCCCTGACGAGCCCTCAACCCGGTCCATCGGGTTCCATAAGCCATAGCTCATCGGAACCCGTAGTATACGCCTCAGCTGATACCAGGGTTAGTGGCTCGGGGGTTATCATTCAGGCCTCTCCAGCTGTAAATGCACTGATCACTCCACCATCTAACCAACCACCAGTGGATACTGCACTTGCACTAGCACCAACTTCACTACAACCACAAATAGTACAAAAGAGTAATCAGAACAATTTAGCAGAGGGAGACACTGCCGGGAGTAGTAAACCCAGGAGGAAAAATGTTGTCAACCTCCCACCGCAGTGTGTTCCATATACTGTGGTTTTAACACATGTCCCAGAGGTTGACTCTTGCATGACTGACTCTAGGCTAGAAACCCATGATGCCCTAAAAAATAAAACACTTGCTTGGCTGAATAGGAATTGTGGTTTTCCGCTAGCCTTCTCAAATGATATAATATCCACCCGTAGAGTCAGTTGGATTGGTTATGGAAGAAAAAATACAAGAGGGGATTGCATCATTGTAAATTTTAAACACCCACAACATGTTGCTACTGTTCTCCTCAGAGCTGCCTCTTTACCTACCCAGGAAAATTCTGTACGTGTCAGACCCCTTGGCTATTTTTATAACCATCTGGCCAACACCCAATATCGATCACCTCAGCAGCAAAGGCATCTTGGAAATGGGCCAGTAAGGGGAACGGCTGGTTGCTTTTCCAACACGCCTTTGAACGCACTTGTGCACCATAACAGCGGGTATCTTTATGGTTATCAGTCAGTTAATAGGCAGTTGGACAATATTCTTCCCCTTTATAATCGTTACACTGCTCTATCCTCACTGGAGGAAAATGATTGACTACCCGACGCCTCGAGGAATTCTACTCAGTTACCAGCACCGTCCCTTAAAATTGCCACCTGGAACATTGCCGGCATAAAGAATAAAATTGGGAATCCCGAATGGCTATTGACATTAAAAGCTTTTGATATCATTGCCCTACAAGAGACCTGGGATCAGACGAATAGCTTCTCCTTGGATGGCTATAGCCATTTTTGCATCCCAGCTACTAGCAGTGTGGCAGGACGATCTAAGGGGGGCTTGCTAAGTTTATTTAAACTGGACATAAAAGGCACATTAACTCAGTGTTCATCTGGTTCTGATAACTGTTTGATTGTTGAACTTTTTTCCCAAGATAAGGCGAAGATCCTTTTTGTTAATTTTTATAATTCACACGCAAACGATTGTACCAGTCAAAATTTGGAAGTACTGGACAAATTTCTGTCAGTCTACAGTACCAACGTAAATACTTTTGAATTAATATCATCAGGGGATTTTAACATACACCCATGTACCCTACCATGCATTAGCCAGGATGATGAAGGTCCCCCCCTCTCCTCTTCAGTTCATTTGGAACATACTAGGCGTGGTGAGCATCTTGAAACTTTTCTTGCAAGATGGAATTTATATGAATCAGGCTGCGGGGATGGGAAAAAAAAGATCCCCTATGTTTAAAGGAAAAGACATGGGTACCATTATAGATTATATTTTTATGACTTCTTTTTTGTTAAATAATGTGATTAATTATTATACAGAGGTATCAGTTTTTAGTGATCATAATCCTGTTTTATTAGAATTGAAGCTTGCAGATATAATTTCTTTAAAATCAGTAAAAGCTAGAGGAGGAGTAAACCTCACGGTAAAAGATCAGAACCGTAGGCTGAAATGGACAAAAATAGTCCCTGAAACCTTTCTCCAAGAGGTTTTGTCCAAAGTTGAGGATGAAGTTGCAATATGTTTATCAAATAGAACACAGAGCAATGAGGTCATAGTGGCTTTTGATTATATCTGCATAGAAATCAACCGTAGCCTCCAGAATAAATCCCGACAGAAGTTGCTAGTGGGCAAAAGATGGTTCGACAAGAAATGTTCAAAAGCACACGGAGTCCTACTAAAAGCCCTGAAAGCCACTCCCAAAATCCGTGAAGATATAGTGAGTGCAAGGACTGTGTACAAAAAAACTATCTTAGAAAGAAAGAGGGACCTGAAAGACAATGCTGTAGCCCAACATCTTGAACCAGAAACTTTAAAAAATAGTGGTCTATTCTGGAAAATAATAAATCAGCCACTTTTTTCTGATGACTCAAACACCCCCTTAGAGGCAAATATTTCTGATGAGGGCTGGATTAAACATTTTAGTCAGATATATACAGAATCTAGCAGTGCTGTCACCTCCGCTGCCATCACAGAAGCGGAGGCAGTGGAATTCTGTACTGCTAAGGCCACCGTCACTTTTGTTGCAGCTGAAGTGGAACGGGCAATAGATCTGACCCTGAAAAATAAAGCTCCGGGCCCTGATGGGGTACCAGGGGACGTTTTTAAATGTGCACCTAAGTTCTGGTCTAAAGTTCTTTGTAATGTTTTTAATGTTCTCACAACTGACAAAATCCCGGACTCGTGGAAAAAATCTATCATTATACCGGTCTTTAAAAAGGGTAACAGGCAAGACCCACCCTGTTACAGACCCATCTCATTGATTGATTCATCGGTGAAAATACTGGGCCGGGTCATTTTAACAAAACTGAATGATTGGCTAATTGAGAAAAGGGTCCTATCAAACGTTCAGTACGGTTTTAGACCTAAAAGGAACTCAATAGATCAAGGCCTTAACTTGCACTTACTGGTAGAAAAATATACGAGGGCCAAGGAGGGGTCCATGTACCTGGGGTTCATGGACCTCTCATCAGCCTTTCACCTCGTAAATCGTTCCAAACTTTGGAAAATTCTGCTTGATATAGGATTGGACAGGGCTCTTTTAGCAGACCTCCATTCCGATCTAATAGCTGCGGTTAGAGTTACCTCGGATGGGCGTTGCACAAGTCACTTTAAGTCAGAAAGGGGTGTTAGGCAGGGGTGCATTTTGGCACCCCTCCTATTTACTGTTTACATAAATGCACTGGAGCCTTCCCTAAAAGTAGCAACCCTTGACATTCCACGCATAGGAGAACTTGGAATCCCAGTTCTCCTATACGCGGACGACGCTGTTTTGCTTTCACGTACTGGTGTCGGTCTTCAACGTTTACTGGACGCTTTTGAGGACTTTATGGGTTCCTTGGACCTAAAGATTAATGTCAAAAAGTCTCAAATAATGATAATGGGCAAGGGCAAAAATAATAAGTCCTTAAAAACTTTTACCTGTGGGAAACAAGAGCTTTGCAGAGTAGCCACCTTTCCCTATCTGGGGATAACTTTTGATGAGAGAGGAACCTGGGGTCCCCAGATAAAAAATAGAAATATTGCCCTTGCTAGATCCTCTTCTGCTCTCCAGAGTTTTATAAAAAAACTGGGAGCTAGGCCAATAGTTACTCTGCTTAAAATTTATAAAGCTAAATGTCTCGCTGTTGCTACATATGGAAGTGCTTTTTGGGGTAATTGTTCTACGGAAAGTATACAGATTACTGAGAACAAATTTTTAAGATCTGTTCTTTCTGTACCACAGTCGACTTCAACATATATTGTTTACTCTGAACTTGGCATAGGATATATCTCAGATCTGATTAAAGTGGCCCCTGTTCTGGCTTGGCTCAAGATCTGGCTGAATCAAGAAATCCCCCTTAACCATATTATTTTAAAAGACTGTTTGCAGCTAGACAGAGTAAACAAAATACCGTGGCTAGCTTACATTAAAAACTGTCTTGTTAAGTTAGGGAGACCAGATCTTTTTCTTTCCCCGGCCTCGATAACTGCGAAAGACATTAATCTGATTAAAGGCATGATGGGAGAATTGCTAAGTCTGGATAGGGAACAAGTAGAACTTGAGAAACCAACAGTGAGGACTAGCATTATTTTGAGCACTCATGTCGGCCCTGAACCATACTTAACCACTGTAAACCTGCCTTACCATCGTTTCCTTTTAACTCGTTTTCGGTTGAATTTGATCCATTTATCCCTTGGCCATTTTCCAACTTGGTGTACCCCCGAAAACGCATTGCCGTGTAAGTGTGACAATTTTTCGACCCAGAACACACTGCACTTTTTGATGTTCTGTGATCACTTCACGGCTCTAAGAAGGAAATATTTGATCCCGATCCTTAAGGAGGCAGGGTTTATACAGGTTAAGCCAGCACTCTTGTGTCTCCAGCTACTACAGACCCCCAGGATCATGTCTCATGTCGCTAGTTTTCTTGTGGGGGCTATTAGGGTCAAGAAAAGGATGTTGTCCAATAATCTCACGAACATGGTTTTATAAATGGACGAATTTTATATTGCCCATCTGTAATGGTTACTCCTTGAATTTAATTTATACTAATTTTATATGCAAGTGATGTGAATAGTTTGTTTTATTTAACTGACCTCTTTTTAATACATTTTAATGATTGAGTTTTATAGAAAGTACATACCTTTGTATTCTTTTTGTGTAAATAGAAAAAGTATGTAAATATATCATGATTTTATTCTGTATTAATTACGAATTGATGATTGTCTGAAATTGTATTGTTCCCTTGTCTTTTTATGATATTGATTTATCCAAATAAAGTATTATGACTGACTGGCCTGTGAGGGCATGCATGGGTCACTACCTATGAGGGCGTGCAAGGGTTACTGCCTGTGAGGGCGTGCAAGGGTTTCTGCCTGTGAGGGCGTGCACGGGTGACTGTGTCATGTAGTTCCTATAGTACCCATGCATGACCTGCGCATTTGGATAACAAAAACTGTGTGATTGGTGGCAGACTGGTTCCACCCCCACCGAGAAATGTTAACCTATTTCCATTTAAGCTAGCTCATAGTGCCACTAGTGTTTCCTCCTATCGGGGAGAGATTAGTTTCTGGCAACCTTAGAACATGACAACCCTGATCCCTCAAGATCGTGGAAACATTGTACTACTTTTCGCTCAGTCACTCGTGCTCATTTAGTTTATCTCAGAGATACACCGAATAAACAGTCTGGGCGTTTCAATAAGGATTTATTGAACACTTGTTATTCCCGTGTAAAATATATGAGCTGTAACAACCATTAGGCAGCAGCAGAGATATATGATTAGCAGTACTATTAATATAAAAGGATAGTACAGTTCTACAATTTTGAAATAAGAATGAATAAATACATGAATATAAAATGCATGATTAAAGTGCGCATACTCCTATGATGCCTATCTAGATGTACCTAAGTGTACCTAGCATGTGAGTAGGTATAAAGCCAAGAATCCCTCTAGTATTTAGTCGAACCCCATTACCTGAAGTGTGAGAATGTAGGAGCCCCTCTTGGTCTCGAGTTGGACACCCCACAAGAGATGTTTAGACCGCTGTCAGCTGGAGCATCTGCATGCAGGAGCCTCAGCGTCTCTTGTCAGTGTGTCGGCCTAGAAGTCTCGGTTCCCTCTAACTAACACCAGTAAGAGGTGCTGTATTTATACAGTAAGTATCTAGGGCTCCTTTGTCATTTGTTGCTTGTATTAGCCATTGTTGGATTTGAGGATGATGAATGGAATGAACGGTGTATGTAGATATGGGGAGGAAGGTGGTGTAGCCCCAGCCTGGTTTCCAAGAACTCTTATGAATATTCATTCATACTGTGCCAGTCTAAAGATGAAGTCATAGAATGCCATTGTTCAGGGAAACCCTCCTTCTGCACCCAGGACTAGAACTAGGTAAATGTTCAATCCTAAAAGGCTTGTTACTGTGTAGAGTAGGGGAGGTGATGTAGGTGAAAGGGTATGATGTTACCCGGGTCTATATTAGGGTACCTATATGAAACATAACATACACTCCTCTTCCGAACAGTCAACAATGATAAAAATGCTAGTGAACTATTCTCTTTACTAGATAGTAGTGCATAAAACATTTATCAATGAGCTTTGTAAAAACCTTAATTTGTAAAATCCTTTTAAAAACAATTTAAAAAGAAAAAGGAAAGGGGGAAAAAAATAGTTTACTACGAAAATCAGTTTGTTTGGAATTGTCGCTTAAGCCACAGTCCTAATTGAGTTTGTTTATATAATTTGGATTTCAATAAGCGTAAAAAGGCCATGCTTTTCAGCGGGAAAGTATACATTTTTAGGAAATGTTCCAAATTCAAATAAGTTTAGAAGAAAGGAAAATCTGAATTCTTTCCCAGCACACGGCAAGCCAATTATAGATTAAATGTCCTGGCTGGGAGACGCAATATCATCGCTGCTTGCAGCTGCAAAGGACGGTCCTTGTAACACCTTGCAGAGTACGTCAATGGAGCACAGATGATATTCAGTACTGCCAATAGCTGGTGTAGAGAGAGCCAGTGCTGTAGTCGATACCTGGGTGCTAGTGGTAAAGCTGATGCTCAACCCAGTTGTAAAAGGCACCTGTGGGTTCTCAAGGAATGCAGTCATCACTATAGGAATATGCTGGGGACATTGCCGAGCATGAGACCTCAAGGGTTCCAGCCTGGTATTCAAGTTCATAGGCGTGTCTGTTGCAAGTGTCAGACAGAGGTCCAACTAGCATTCGTCACCGCAAAACAGGCATCGAAGAACAGGTAAGATGCAGTCCGTCCAGACTGGTCTAAACAATAGGAACCAAGAGGCGCTCAGTCCTCGTAGGCGAGGTGTGCCCAGATGCTGTACCATGCGTTCACGGTATTTCCGCTCCAGGAGCGCTTTTGCCATCTCGTTGGTGATTGGGCCATCCATTGCGTAGTAGATAGATCACAATCAGGATTCCCGCTATTGACAGCAGGATCAGAGGTAGACCTCCAAAAATGCTTCCAAATACGGAGTGTATAAAGTTTGGAATAGGTGCTAAGAAATCCTGACCCTATGAACTTAAATAGGTGTACAATACCACTCGTATCAGACATATTAAAGATACGACTCACCATTTCTGTGAAATTAATGGGGCAGTTTGTACGTATAAGTGCCTGTATCTCAGTCGAGGTCCTTGCGATTTGAAGATCAAAGGTCTCTCGAGCAATAGGCAATGCCAGGAAGCATCCCACAGAAACCTTGATCGTTCAGCATCAAGTAACACCCATTCGAAAGCAGCTCGAACACCAGTTTAATCATGGCAGCTGGAGTCCCTTTCATGTGACAGTACAAGTTTGCAATCGACCCACTACACACTCCGTGCAATGAAATGTCCTGGCACATGAGAGAACTGCTCAAAGCGTTCTTGCAGTTCGTACCACTTAGAAACACTTCTCGATCCCCACTCCGGCATCAAAATCTATATGGTAAATCCCAGGATTCCTTAATGTAATCCTTACATTTTTTCATATTTGCCCACCTGCCTCTGTTCAAGACAATATTGAAACTGAAAAGTAGTGACCTGTATAGTTATATGGCCATGGATAAGCCATTCAGTAGACGGAGCTTCCGCTACTGTAAATGGTAGTCGTTCCAGTTTTTCAATACGCAGCATTGTATAATTAGCTCCCTTTGTGCCATTTCAACCTGTTTATCTGTCAGATTATATTCAGAAAACAGAGACATACTGTTTATAAAACGCCAAGGCACAAAGCCTGCACGCAAAGATTGCAGTGTCTAGCTCAAGAACATGATAGACCGTAATTGAGATTGCCCGTGTTGTAATATGGCCAAGTCTTGATCTAGGATGTCTATCGCAGAAGACACAATGTTGCCTAAAGAATATATCCTGGAGGACAAAGTTGTTAACCCATTGTCTACCACAGCTAATGATTTTTCTAAGTTAATACAGTCTATTTACCGTATTCTCTCTGTGGCCTCTTGTTGGGATATTTTCCAGATTTCATTATAGGCAGCGTAAATGCCAGCAAATATAAAACGTTTCTGACGTGTTTTCCTGGCACCTTTTAAAAAATACCTTAGATCCATGTTGTGTGAGAATAAGGCTAAGTGTTGTTTCACTTCTGTGAGTGTTGAGGTTTCTAGCCAATCAAGGCACAACTTCCCAACACTATAGCATGTCACTACCCCCGGGTGTTCTCTTTGTACAAAGCGTGGGTCCGGCCTGTGGAAACGGTACCCTTCGGTAATACCCAAGAATCTTTTATGACATATGTTCGTGTCTAAGGGCCAAACCACCCATGTTTTCCAATTTGGGTCTGTTCTATTGTACTGTAAAATGTCATCTACTGTTGCCCTATCCTGTGTAGTCAAATTTTGCCACCCCTGTGGTGGTGTTGGAAACCGAGGTGTATTAAAGTCTTTGATCTTGGTTAATCCACAGTTTTGTCTAGAAATATCATCTGCTGTGGAATGAGGCATGCTCTAAATAGCGCTTATGTTCCCTGGATTTGCCAGTCTCTAGAACCCCAGACTGATTTTAAGTCTATTGTATCCTTCCATAGGTCAAAACCCTGTTCAGACAGTTGGGCAATAAAGGAAGCAGAGTAAATCTGTTTGGTGTTAGTCAGGATTATTTTCAATGCCGATGTCGGTGTAACCTTATAATAAAATGAGGTTGGATCATTGGTGTTAAAACCTGAAAAATATGAACATTTCTGTGCAAAAGTTTGCGAACTACTTTTGAATGGTGTAGGACAATGTTCTCATTGATGGTATTCAAAAACATTTCTATGCGAAATCGATTTGTGCAGAGAATGATGACCATAATGTTGGTAACAGTACAAAGTGTCATAGTCTGGATTACTTTCTAACATTTCAGTGTTCGGAAATGCAGCAGTTTTTTCTAAATCAGACAACACGTTATTAACAGTTTCAGAGTCCCAATCATCAGATAATGTACTGGAGGTAATGATATCACTTAATTAAATTTTAAATAGATGAGAGATTTTTAAAAGTTTAGTCGGGCCGAATATGTTGAAATCAACCTTGTTCCAAACTATACGGTCCGGTATGGGAACTGCTGTAATGTACACTGATGACAAGTCTCTTTGTTCACAATGTGATGATTGATTGGTTTTAAAATCAAGCTGACTTTTTGGGCTGTAGAGCTTTGCTGAAGGTATCTTCCATTAATAAGCATGTTAAAAGTTATAACTAAGCCTAGCCGGAAAAGAAAAACCAGTATCCCAGTAATTACCCAGAGTTCTATCCAAGGCAATACCAGGTATGTCTTTTGAAGAAAGTGAAAAAAGTTCTTGATTTGTCGCTTGTGTGATTGTTGGGCTGGCATCGTTTCTGGTTCACTTGGATCCAAAGAAAACGTATCAAAGTTCATGAAGTAGCCAGAAGCAGTGCAATCAATTGTTCGAATTGCATTGGGATTTGTTGAGATCGCATTTTGCTCTCCTCGAAGGCATGTTGAAGTAGATGTCTGTATTAGGTCTCATTGCAACCTGGTTATTATTTTGTATTTTTTTAAACAAATTTTATTTGGTATTTCCTGTAGCATTTGGGCAGGAGCCCTACATGTACCTGTAAGAAAGCGTGAATTGACAGGGATACCATCGTGTCACATTTCTTACATAGCCTGCAAACATGCAGGCAAACCAACAAAAACAGTGTACAGACAGATCCAGACTCTGGTTATTATTTTGATGTTGATTTTGAATTCGAACTTCAGGTTCAAGAGCAACGAGTTCCATAGCATTGTTGCATAGTCCTTCATTCCGTACAGGAGGCTCTTCAAACGTGATGAGTGTTTCTGTTTGAACTTCTTGGATTGTAGCGAGAGGAGGGCGTCCACTACTTTGGAGTCCATGAGGCCTACTGTTCAGAATCGGCCACATAGTGTGGTTTGATTACGTCAATTGAGACAAATCTTTTCTCCTTTTTTCCGGCAACAGGCGGCAAAAGTACAGTTCTTGTTCCTTGTACTGCTAGGACCGGTACAGGTTTTCTATAGGATGGCCCAAATTCTTTCTTGTCTGCTATTTTTTCTCTGACCACATCCCTGACTTTTGGGATTCAGATAGGTCTTGCCGTGACTGCCTTGACTTTAGGAGTGGCCGTCTGTTTGGTGTTGACATTACTTTGTCTTGTCCTGGATTCATTTAGATCCTGTAAAACAGCCAAACAATCATGGATATCAAATGGTTTCCCATCCGCCACTGTGCCTTCACAATCAAGATCAGGTACCAACATTTTCGTACCAAATAGGACTTCATATGGAGTGTCACCCCTAGAGAACTTTTTGGCTGATTGTTGAGTGCTCTCTGAACCCATATAAGTGATTGGCCCAACTTCCGCCCTTGCCTAACACCCTAGCTGTGAAAGATTGCTTTAAGTCCCAGTTTTTCCTCTCCACAACCGAATTTCCCTCAAGATGGTATGGAGAGGAGTATCGTAATGCTACGCCCGTACTTTCCATGGCCTCTTTGTAAGCATGAGAGGTAAATGCCGGGCCATGGTCAGAATGTAATGTGCCAACTGCGTATGTCCCTATAAAGACTCACAAATCTTTTATAACAGTTCGAGCGTCAGCCGAGTGCTGAGGCCTAACCCATAGGAATCTGGAGCAAGAATCCACTGCCACCAAAATATACTTGCAAGCATGTGAGAAGTTGGCCTGGCATATGCTGGTCTAGTGGCCACCTTGCACCAGTCCAATTTGACTCTTATGGTAGATAGGTTTAAGACAACCTTTTAAAGAAAGCTATCCTAGTGGTAGCTGTGGAGAGCAGCCTTCAGGCTAAGTTTCAGAGGAATGTAAAGCAGCTTGTTTTACCTTATAATCTCTTGAATTACCAAATGAAAGGACACCACACAGGTATATATCTAAAATATATATGAATTTATTTCTAGACACACTCTACTAATCTCTTTATGAGATCAGAAGTTAGGAACATATGCAAATATCAGCGTTTCACAATAAGTTAAGCACAAATATGGCTGGGGCCCTAGGGGCGTACCAGACCATATACTAAAAAAGAGGTTTAGGAAAGTCGACTTGCAAGGGGACAAGGCCTAGGGCCTGTAGAATCGCTGGGGCTTCACTAATCCACCCAAGGCAGGTAAGTAAAGGACTCACGGGAGACGCGTGCAGTGTGAGAACACAGCCGCGGGTTCCCTATTTATTTAAATGGAGCTAGTCGCGGTTGGATTTTTAAAGTTTAAGGGTACTTCTAGAGAGTCTACAAGCAAGCCACTTACAAGGTAAGTAGTTCGAGGGCCAACACCCACAGGAGCACCGGAGTGCATGAGTTACCTCACCCAGGGAAGCCGGGTGCATGGGTGTCTTTTGGTGTTGGGTCGCGTCGTCGTTTTCAATGGAAGCCAAAGAAGTTTTGCTGCTTGTGAAGACTGGAGAAGTGTCTGGTGGAATCCCAGGCTGGATTCAAGATGAAGAAGACCTGAAAGCAGAAGGGACAGTGTTCACAGTCACTTGCCAGTGACCCGGGGCCAGGAAGATTGATGCCCACGGATGTCGGTGATTTCAGGTGAATAAGGGTAATTTGACTCTTCAGCCGGGAGGTCCAGGAGGTGTCGACGACAACCAGGAGCTGGATTCAGAGTGTCTCACAAAGTCTGCAGCTTACTGAGGTGTCGGCAACCAGATTGGAGCCAACAAGCCTTGGCAACAGCAAGTCTCTTGGAAATAGAAAAAAGTCAGCGGTGCAGACCAGCAAAGTCTGAGGGACTCACCCAGCAAGGGTAAGTCAGGGCAGGCCTGGCGCAACCAGGGGAGCCCTTTGATTTGATGAGAAAGTCTTCAGGGGACCCACGAGCCAGCTGGCAAGTGATCGCAAAGATGCCTCGTGAGGATTCGCTTCACAGGAGCCCACGGTCACTCAGGACGAGGTAGGCCTCTGATTTTCAAGGGAAATCCTGCTGGAGGCCTGGACCACACGTGGTCCAATGCACAAGTTCGTAGAATGTCGTGGAGGGGTTGCACTCGACAATAGTGCAAGGTACCTGGGTACTGCTGTTCCTCATCACTTGTGGGGTCCACTCGCCTCAGCTCTGCTGGGGACTCACAATGGCTGTTGAGAAATCAGGAAATCTACTTCTGGGGCTGCAGGGACTTCGAACTCTAGCGGGAGCGGGAAAGTTTGCAACCATTGATTCAAGTTTTTGGTGCCTGCCAAGCAGGGGAGTCACTCCTTGACTTCAAGGAAGATTCTTCGGTCTTCCAAAGGTAGTGGAACGTTGAAGTGAAGTACTGGGGTTTTTAGGACCCCAGCGGTGCCAGGGGTAGCACCCTATGACTTCGAGTTCTTCCTGTCTTGGACCACAGAAACACAGAGTCTTGTGGTGGTGTCAAAGATCGTTTTATTATTGACTGCAGCCAGTAACAGCAATCCTAGAAGTACACACGGGTATGTTCTCAGGAGACTGCTCAAAGAAACAAAACCAGTCTTCTCCTTATATACAAAATATCATGCTTCAGGCACACATTCTTCGTTTTACGATATGGCCATTCATATGTGTTCAATACAAACGAAAAGGCAGAGTCATGATGACCATCCCACATTTCAGTTCAGCCAGCCCACAATTATTTACCCAGCGAGGCTCAGATCCCTCATCAGATATCAGCAGACCCCAATAAACACGGGCACCTCCTCCTCGTAAAACAGGCGATAAAGCAGGAAGCAGAGTCAGGTGTGAAAGAGATTAGTCGGGGGCTTGTGTGGGATGAAAGGCTTTATGGTGTGTCAAACCCTGATGCTAATCACAGGTGGCCGTAGGAAGGGGAGCTCGTGAGACCGGACTGACCTCGGGCAGTGGAGCCAGTTCGCACAGGTCACAGAGAAGTCAATAGAAGGTACATGTGTTCTGAAGGCCTGTGCATGTCCTTAATGTGCAGCCTATGTGAGGGCAACCATAAGATGGCTACCGCTCTAAAATGGAACCCACGAAGTCAATGTGTAATATCGTATACAAAGTGAATTTATCAATGAAACGTTATGCAAAACACTTGTACATACCGCATTGGCCATTCGCGGTTCGCTGATACCGAAATAGGCAGCGTAGGGCCATGCCTCCTACGTGGTCCCAAAATTTAAAGTACCACAGACCCTCCTTTTGCCCTTACATAGGCAATAACTATACTCATATTAATCCGAGTCCAGGTCTATATTCATAAGGTCATGGAGTTGTTGCTGTAGCATCATCCTATTGCTTAGCTCGTCCCTCGTTACAGGTTTCCTTATACACGATGTAGCACAGAGGCCACATACTATAGGAGCACACTGTACACACAGACAGAACAGGAAAAGAATGGCTAAGATCATTCCAATGACCATCAGAATCTTCCATCCCCAGGCAGATATCAGTTCCCAGAACCCCCCCCATCAATGACCAATCTCCTTTATCCACATGGATAGATTCGGATATTTTATGCAGTTTGGAGATGGCTTGATAGACTGTTGGAGCGGTATCTGGTATGAAAATGCAACAGCTAGATTGGATGACCTTACATACCCCACCACAGTCTGCAAGTATGACGTCTAGAAACATACGGTTCTGCAAAGTCATGAGGAGATCCGCTTGGAGCTCAGCTGCCAAATTACCAAGGGCACCAGCCGTTACATTAACAGTGGATTCAACTACACGAGTCAGCTGTCTCAGGTTCCTGCTATTAACCATTGGTCCCCAAAACGGCAGGAAACCCATGAAGAAGTCTCCCGCTTCCTGACCAGCAGTATCCTCCTGACTAACAACGCCTCTCGCAACTCTGGTCTTGTGATAATCAGAGGCAGCAGTAAATGTTGGCGGTAGCAAGTTTGCAATATAACATGTGCCCGAGAAATCAGGGGGCAACCATGTATATGCTCGGTCATTGCAGACAAAATATGTACCCTTGGCAGCCAAAAACGCAGGGGAAAATTGTGATGGAAAAGTGTACGTTTCAGTACAGTGACTTTTCCCCAGTTGAGCTCTTGGATTCTGACCATTACCTTGCAAACAGAACCGACCTATGTGGGGTACGACCCAAATTGGAGATGAAATTTTGCGCTGCTTTTCGCCCAGACTAATGTTATACCCCGTCGCGTTCCAACCTACATAAGCTCGTAATTCATCCTTAGGAATAGATGAGTATGCGTCGATATCTCTGCTCATATCAGCAACTCCTTTCATTAAGGCCTTATTGTTCGTGCTAGGTCTGATGAAACGCGGTTGTCGCGGGGAGTAGGCATCTAATGCAAAAAGAAACATAGTCTGGAATGCCCATGATGATCCATTATAGCTAAACGGCAGCACTAGATATGGGATACCCTTATTAATTGTATGTGGCATTAAACCACACACCCAGCAATTGGTGGTATTCATAACTAGTTGGTGCTGGTGCAGGAGTTGAATAAACAAGTTGTTTACGAACTCAGACCGTCTAGCTTGTTCGTGTTCAGGCAGAGGGTGGAAAGAGTGCAAGGAGACAGTAGGAGGAGGTATAGGCTGTACAGTGGGTGCAAATGGCACTTGAGAGGACAAGAATACCTAACCTACAGTAAACATCATCATACTAAATAGTATAAACAGACATAATATTACAAAACGTTTGCTATTCATTATTTTACATAGTCTTTTCTTAAAGTTCATTTCCTCAGCGGGTCTCTCCATCCTGAAAAACTCCATCCTCTAATCGTGCTGTTCGCGGCGGGTGAGTTTCTTCTGCTTAGGAATACGCCTGTCAGTCCAGGGAACGCCCTAGACTAACCAGAACCGTTGACCTAACGTCTCCGGCTTGTACCCCAAAGTCTTGGCACTGCGACCCTACAGCTGAACCCGGATGGGAAGAAAAACCAAAAATAAGAAAGTTTCTCAGATGAGAGAGAGCTGTACTGTCAAAAATATCAAAGAAAAATAATTTTTATTTGTCCATAGTTCTAGGCCTCAAGTTATACCGTTCTCGTCCGGGTACTGTCTGATCTTGAAACAAAAGTTCAGGCTCTGTAGTATCCAATCGGATTGACAGTGGCACAGCTTCTTGCAGAATATTGTCACTTTCTTGCTCAGAGCTTGTTCCTTTCACACGCGCATCGCTAAAAGGCAGAAAACGAGGCACGGTCTCAGTTTCAGAATCAGCGATCCCCTCCTGGACCCACCGGTCATATGGCAAAGGCAAAGGGACTCTTTTACAGTGGACACCGTGGATCCAGTTCTTCTTTCCTTTCACTCGGACAGCCGATCTTGTAGAAAGAAGGACGAGATGGGGGCCGGTCCAACGGGGCTCATCATTCTTTGCCCGTTGAAAATTCTTCACCAGCACCCACGTTCCAGGATTGATAGGGTGTCCTGGAGCTTCAGAGGCTTGAGGCAGAGTATCGTGCACCTGTTGGTGTAAAACACGCAATTTAGCCGTCAATTCATGCAGATAATCAAGCAGTATTGGATGTTCGATTTCACTGAATTTTGTAGGCCTTGGCACTCCCCATATATTGGCCGGGCGGCCAAACACTATTTCATACGGACTAAGTCCCACTCATGAGTGCACAGTCATTCTTGTTGACAGGAGTGCTAAAGGCAGCGCGTCAGGCCATTTAAGACCAGAGCTTGCTTGAATCTTAGCCAATTTAAGTTTTAAGGTGCCGTTATAGCACTCTACTAATCCAGCTGATTGGGGGTGATTTGCAGCGTGAAATTTCTGCTGAATCCCTAGTCCCTCACATACTTCTTTCATCACTCGACCCACAAATTCACTCCCATTATCACTCCAGACCATTCTCGGCATTCCAAACCTAGGGAAAAATTCTTTGACAAGGGCTTTAGCTGTGGACAAGGCAGTATTGTCTTTTAAGGGGTATGCTTCTATCCACTTTGAGAAGGCACAGACAACAACGAGTACATATTTTAAATTGTTGCACCTTTCCATGTGGATGAAATCTAGCTGCAAAACCTCGAACGGATAAGTTGGAGGTGCAAAATGACCAGCTGGAGTTGGGGTTCCCCTACCAGGATTGTATTTCAGACACACCATGCAATTCTTGACCACATTCTCTGCACATTTGGGAATTCCAGCATTTTGCCATACTGGAGCCAACAACTTGCAAATCCCTTTTACACTAATATGGGCCATTCCATGAGCCATCGTCACCACTGCAAGCACATACGCATTGGGTAACAACCAACGCTGATGTTCTGACAAATCGACCCAACAACCTTTTTCATCCAATTTACCCGTACTTTCTCTCCACTTGCTCAATTCTTTCTCTGTGGCTTCAGCTTGAAGGGACTTTACGCTCTCTATCGTGTCTTCACAAATTCCAACATCACCAACCCATCTTGCAGGGCCTGCAACATACATTCGAATATTTACATTCTTTGCTGTTTCTTTCGCAACTTCATCAGCAAATGCATTACCACGACCGACATCATCTGTAACTTTCTTGTGTGCACTGCATTTTATAATCACAACTTGTAGCGGCAAGGTCAGTGACTCAAGGAGATCATTCACCAACTGACCATTCTGAATTTTGGTTGCATGCGAAGTGAGTAATCCACGTTCTTTCCACAAGCGCCCAAAACTATGGGCCACGCCAAAAGCATACTGACTATCTGTGTATATGTTCACCCTCATACCTTTCGACAACACACATGCTCTCGTAAGTGCAATTAGCTCTGCTGCTTGAGCCGAGTTATGTGGTATACGTGCGGTTTCAACAAACGTGTGCAAAGTCGTGACAGCATATGCAGCAGTCGTATCACCATTCGGAAGCTTGAAGCATGAACCATCCACCCATAAGGTACCATCACACTCAGTCAAGGCAGTATCTTTAAGATCCACTCTCCCTTTTGTTTCCTCTTCTGTTCTGAACAGACAATCATGCTGTTCAATCTCATCTGTGTCTGCTGCAATCGGCAATGAAGTAGCTGGATTCAATGTGTTGCATCTTTTTATGTGTACATGACTCGCTAATAGTGTCAACTCATAGCCTGACAATCGAGCACTAGTTAAGTGCTGTGTCTTGGTCCTGTTCAACAACGTGTCCACTGCGTGCGGAACCATCACAATTAACGTGTTATTTATTACTAACCCAGCAGACTGTCGAATAGAGACAGCTGCTGCCGCTGTGGCTCTCAAACAACTTGGCAAGGCCTTAGCTACCGGATCCAAGGTCGATGAAAAATACGCACATGGGCGCTGTTTGTCTCCAAAAGACTGTGTCAACACTGACAATGCACAACCTTCTTTCTCGTGAACATACAATGTAAAAGGCTTGCTGTAGTCGGGAGTGCCCAACACAGGAGCTGAACATAATGCCTCATGCAATTCAGAAAAACTTTTCTGAACTCTTCAGACCATGGGACGAGATTCGGTGTATCTTTACATGTCAATGCTATTAAAGGTTTTGCCAGCAAAGAAAAACTCGGGATCCACTGCCTACAGTAGGAAGTAATACCTAAGAAAGCACGCACTTCTCTCTGTGTTCTTGGCACGCTCAATTTTGCAATGGCCTGAATTCTTTCTGGGGTCAGTTTCCTTCCCTCCTTCGAAAAGAGATGACCTAAGTAGGTCACTTCTTGTCGACAATATTGCAGTTTTGAGAGAGACACTTTGTGATGGAAGGCAGACAAATGACGCAACAATGACACCGTAGCTTCTTTACAAATCTCCTCAGTATCCGCGGCGATTAGTAAATCGTCAACATACTGGATAAGGGTGGCACCACTAGGTAAAACAATTGCATCAAGCTGTGCTTTTACAGCTTGGCTGTATATTGATGGGCTTTCACAGTAGCCTTGAGGAGCGCGTTTAAAACGGAAGCTACGACCTCCTAGGCTAAAACCAAAAATGTCCCTACTTTCCTCTGCAATCGGGATGCTAAAGAAAGCATTCTTTAAATCAACCACTGAGAACCAAGCAGCGGAAGCTGGAATCATAGTTAACAAGGCAGTTATATCAGGGACAACTGGAAACTGTGGCACAACAATCTTATTTACCTCTCTAAGATCGATCACAAATCTATAAACAGGTGGCTGTGAAGGGTCAGTACGTTTTAAAACAGGCAAAACAGGGCTATTGCAAACGTTACCTCTTGTCTCTTCAATTACATCCTTTTCAATCAGATCATAGATAATCGCTAGCAACGCTTTTTCATCTTCATTAGAGATCTTGTACTGGGGAATGCGTGGTAATTTAACATTGGCTTTCAAAGTTACCACGTATGGCGGTATTTCCAAAAGGCCCACATCATTAAGACCAGAAGCCCAAAGAGCATCCGGAAGAGACAACAATTCAGCTGGCAGTTCATTCCTTGACAAATACATTGGAGAAATCACTTCCCTACCAAGTGTAAGTTGTACTCCCGAGGGGGAACAATATAATGTTGCATGTTATCTCTTCAACAAATCTAATCCTAACAGGTTTTCACCACAACCTGTCGTTAGGATAAGGGGTGCTTTCAGCTCACAAGGTCCAACAGAAAGGGGCATAGGACTAGAGATTGGGTTCCTAACCGGGGCGCCAGAAAAACCTACTGAAACATTCATGTCGCCAGACAAAGGTGCGCCAGGGAGTTTTGAATGCATAATTGAACTTTTTGCAGCACCAGTATCCAACAGAAAAGGTTCTGACACACCCGCTGTAGTCACCTTGACATACGGTCCACTCTGATCCACTGGCACTGAAACAACTCCCTCTCTTTGTCTACGGCTATCCTAGAAATCATTACTTTCTGCATTTTCATCTTCTGTATAATAGTCATTGTTATAGTACTGAGCTGTCCTACCAGTTGCATTGCCTTGCTGATCAAAACTATTAATCGTATTTTGAGATGGAAGAGGACGCGCGTTCTGGGGAACATTCCCGCGTCCCCTACCTCTAGGAGCTTGTTGACCACCTCTACCTCTGGTGCTAAAAGCGCCATTAGCGCACTGTAACAGAATAGGACAACTATTCTTGAAATGGCCCTCTTCCTTGCAATATGAACATTTATTAGGGCCTACAGGAACACATTGTTGAGAATACTCGTACCTTTGCACGTTTCTCTGAAACTGTGGCTGTTGCTGATAATTACTCTGGCCACCACGTGGCGGGTAAGCTTGCTGTAAAAGAACCTTCGTTTTTAATCCTTTCGTTTTCTTGTCTGCTTTATCTTTCTCATCCTTATCTCTATTTTCGTAATACTGTGCAGTAGCCAGTATTTGCGCTGATGAGGAAACAGCCCAAGAACTCTCTGAATCTTTTAACTTCTTACACAACTCGGGAAGCAAATTATGCACAAATTTATCAACAAATAATCGTTGACCACCTTCCGTACTCATATCTTGACCACTGTGGTCAATAAACGTTTCCTCAAACCTGGTGAAGAAATCAGACACTGTTTCATCTTTCTTCTGCTTACACGCAGACAATTTATCCCAATTCACACGCATCGCGGGCATTAAAGTCTTCATGTAAGCAATTATTCTAGCAGGGAGTTCTGCTACCAAATGTTCAGGCTTGGCACCACCATCTTGTCCATCATTAGCAATAATAATATTAGCCCATGTGTCACCTAACTCTGCAGCATGATCTGCATTACGAATCAATCCCCACAAAGGCTGTGGAACAACATTTCCAAATAACATATCTATGTCAGCCAAATTCATGATACATGATCCTGCCGTCTGTGACAACTCCTTATAATATCCTGCAGTGTTTTTACGGGGATCAGGCAATGTCTGTTTAAGCGCTATTACTTCAGATCGTTTCCAAGGGACATGCACCCAAACACGCTGGAAATGAGCTGGAGCAGCAAGAATACCGTTATTGGGATCAGCCGCAACGGCTTCTTTCCATACCGGAGGGACTTCTCTTATAGGGTATTGTCGCACTTTGTTACCCTAGGGGTCATGCTCAAACAGTTGCTGGGAAGGATCCTCAATCCTAAAAGACAACAACGCCACAACTGCTTTTTCGACATCAGAACCCACAATTGTGCCTTTTTCGAATTCAAACCGTAAACGACACAACTCCTGTGGAATTGCTTCTAAGCCATTATCCTCTAATTCCTGACAAAGGAAAGCACACATCTGTTCAAAAACGTATCTCTGCTTTGGTGCTTCCCATTGATGAAAAACACTTAGAACATATTCCACATCATATCTCGAAGGGTAAACAATCCATCTATGTGCAATGCGGTCTAATACTTCTCTCTCTTCAGAACCAGGCAGCTGACTACGCAACTGCTTTCGTTGTGAGCCAGGGATCACACTAGATAACCCAAGGAAAGGCGACACAAAACTAGTAACCGCACTAGTTATGCGTTGTCGTGCAGAAGGAGAATCTGACATAAGAACAGGGGAGAAAACAGAGGGAAGCACAGTAGGTGTAGATGCAGATGCAAGGACAGTACCGGGAAGAGAGCCAAGGGAGGCAGTTGATGGGGCAGGCAAAGTCGCAGAAGGCAAAGGGGATGCAGGCAGCAAAGTCGGCGGCCCTTGAGGGGGCTGCACCACAAGAGCAGGCGCCGGCTGAGGAGGAGCTGGCGGCTGCAGGAAAGCTTGTGGCACATTAACTGGAGGCTGTGCATTCAAGGGTTGCGGAGAGGGGCTGTAGCACTCTGTGCATACGGAGGTGGCGAACTCAGCAAATGTGACATTAGGGTATCTTTGTCCTTTTCTTTTAACACATTTTGTTGAAGGTGCGGTAAAACTGGGTAACATTTATCGATCCCTAGTTTACGCTGTCTATGTAACTGCTCATTTATTTGTTCCTCCTCATTATCTTTAAATTGTACAGCTGCTTGCATTATCGACATACCTTTTTCTCTCTTATTTCTTTTTGCTAATTTAATTTCCTTCTGTTTGGCTTCCTTTCGCCATAGGCGGAAAGAATCAAACATCGCCGGCCGGGCTTTCTTTTTAAATAATTTAACTTCCAAATTGTCTAAGATATCTGTATCAAAACTACCATTTTGGGGCCATTTTAAAACACCGTCCTTCCTGGTGTATCGGATCCATACTTCATTATATGCAATGGGGCCCACGCCATGTTTTACATAAAGCTCATAAGTTGGAGTTCCAATTGGAGGAACCGGACACGAATCCTCTAATTGGGAATCCCTTTTACAATCCAAACAAAACAAGTTTCCAAATATACTAGAACCAGGCATCTTTGCTCACTAGTCTAGTTTCAAACTTCAAAGGATTATCAAAACGCGATAGTCTCGTGAATACACGAGTCCTTCGGCTTTGGCGCTTGCAAGCTCCAAATCAAAGCGATCCCGAAGGGATACCAAAACTAAGAACCAAACTAAGAATTAGGAGACGCTCCACTTATACTTAACTGAGGTATCGATGACATCACCAGAAGACTCGGTTAATCGTTTCACTCTACCAAATTATCAAGGGTCCAAAACAGGGCGATAGTCAGGGCAGCAGTCCTTCGTAGCCATCAGCAAGCGGGGAACCTCGCAGCAAAGACTTTCGGACCACGTCAACATGCAGGGGTCGATGAAGTGGCGGCCTTCCTCCAGAATTTCCACACGAAGCTCCTCACGAACCTCTGGCTTGGACCAGTACCGCTGAAATCGCCCCGAGTTGGGCGCCAACTGAAGTACTGGGGTTTTTAGGACCCCAGTGGTGCCAGGGGTAGCACCCTATGACTTCGAGTTCTTCCTGTCTTGGACCACAGAAACACAGAGTCTTGTGGTGGCGTCAAAGATCATTTTATTATTGACTGCAGCCAGTAACAGCAATCCTAGAAGTACACACGGGTATGTTCTCAGGAGACTGCTCAAAGAAACAAAACCAGTCTTCTCCTTATATACAAAATATCATGCTTCAGGCACACATTCCTCGTTTTACGATATGGTCATTCATATGTATTCATTACAAACGAAAAGGCAGAGTCATGATGACCATCCCACATTTCAGTTCAGCCAGCCCACAATTATTTACCCAGCGAGGCTCAGATTCCTCATCAGATATCAGCAGACCCCAATAAACACGGGCACCTCCTCCTCGTAAAACAGGTGATAAAGCAGGAAGCAGTGTCAGGTGTGAAAGAGATTAGTCGGGGGCTTGTGTGGGATGAAAGGCTTTATGGTGTGTCAAACCCTGATGCTAATCACAGCTGGCCATAGGAAGGGGAGCTCGTGAGACTGGACTGACCTCGGGCAGTGGAGCCAGTTCGCACAGGTCACAGAGAAGTCAATAGAAGGTACATGTGTTCTGAAGGTCTGTGCATGTCCTTAATGTGCAGCCTATGTGAGGGCAACCATAAGATGGCTACCGCTCTAAAATGGAACCCACGAAGTCAATGTGTAATATCGTATACAAAGTGAATTTATCGATGAAACGTTATGCAAAACACTTGTACACACCGCATTGGCCATTCGCGGTTCGCTGATACCGAAATAGGCAGTGTAGGGCCATGCCTCCTACGTGGTCCCAAAATTTAAAGTACCACAGAAGGGCCAGGATTCTTCTTGTAGAGCGTCGTCCGGGATATCTGACTTGCAATGGCAAGGGTTCCCTAACTTATACTAAAGGAAAGGGAGGGACTAGCTCTATGACCACTCCTCTGGGAGGGTCAGGGGAGTGGGTAGTTACACCCACTTCCCTTTGTCCAGTTTCATGCCAGAGCAGGGGCAGGTAGCCCTTGAACCGGTTTGAGCTGGCATATGCACAGAGGAGCCTACTGCTCCCCCAGTGCAGGACTTCAAAGCACTCTAGGAGTGCACCCACCCAGCCCCAATACACTAAATCCTGTCTGGAAGGTGGTTACACCTCCCTGTGACAGGATGCCTATTGTTGGGCCTTCTCCACTGCGAGTTTCAGTCAGCAGCAGGAGGGCAGCCCAGTGTCTGTGCTGGTGGCATCCATTTTGTGATGCCAGGGCTCTTTCTGATTTCTACAGTGTTTCCACAGTAGGTACATGTCTTCCCCTCTAGAAGGGTGGGATCATACTCCCACACCAGTTACTGGTGTGGGGGTATGATTCCAAGTTGTTTGACACCAAACACAACATATTTTGTTGCTGTCATTCCAAAGTTAACATTTACCGCTAGGTTATAATGCACTTAAGAGTATATGGTTTAACCGCATCCACAAACAACCACAAAGAATAGACTCTGCCAGCTGCAGAGGGGCCCTGCTCATGCAGAGGCACCCCCTCACATTGTAAACCAAGCACCCTGCCCTCAGGATTGATAGGGCCTGCCTTAGGGGTGACTGATAGGTTTATATGTGTGTGTATGGTGAGATATAGGAACCTATACCTCAGTGAGGAGTGCTAACACTACCTCACCCAGGCTGCAGTAGCAGGCCTGTGGTGTCAGATTTAGTCTGCTTCCCAGGGGTGACATAATACATGCTTCAGCCCCTGGTAGGCCTGTGAAGTACCTATACCCTTGGTACCTAAGGTACCATATACTAGGGGCTCATAAGATACCACAGTATCCAATCACTAGTGCATCTAATATGCACTCCAAGTTGTTTAGAGAGAACAGAGAGACTGGGACCCTGATTAGCAGGGACCCAGACAGACTATAGCCAGAAACCAGTGTAAAGATCAGAAAAAAAGTGGGGGCAACATAAGTGCAGATCCTACTCTCCTACACAACCCCCCCCCCCAAATGCAGGGACACTAAACTAACCTTGACCAGTTGAGTCTTCGTGTTCTAAGTGGAAATACCTTGAGAGTCCATCTACATTGGCATGTTGGGTCCCAGGTCTATGTTCCACTGTATAGTCCATCCCCTGTAGGGAAATGGACCGCCTTAGCAGTTTAGGATTTTCACCTTTCATCTGTTTGAGCTATAGGAGGGTCTTGTGGTCAGTGTGAACTATGAAGTGAGTGCCAAACAAGTATGGCCTCAGCTTCTTCAGGGCCCACACCACAGCAAAGGCCTCCCTCTCTATAGCTGACCAACGTTTCTCTCTAGGGGTCAGCCTTCTGCTTATAAAAGCTACTGGCTGGTCTTGACCTTCATCATTCAGTTGAGACAGTACAGCTCCCACACCCAGCTCGGAAGCATCTGTTTGGACAATGAACTTTTTTGTGTAGTCTGGACTCTGTAAGATGGGGGCAGTGCACATGGCCTGCTTTGGGTCATCAAATGCCTTTTGACAGCTAGCTGTCCACTGAACCTTTTTTGGCATTTTCTTTGAGGTAAGATCATTTAAGGGGGTCACTATAGATCCATATCCCTTAACAAACATCCCATAGTATCCAGTCAGGCCTAAAAAGGCTCTCACCTGTGTATGGGTGGTTGGAGCTACCCATTCCATTATGGTCTGGATTTTGCTCTGCAATGGTTGAACCTGGCCTCCACCTACAAGGTGGCCCAGGTACACAACCTGACTCTTCCCTATCTGGCACTTAGTGGCCTTGATAGTGAGGCCTGCTTTTTGCAGGGCCTCCAAAACATTTCTGAGGTGGACCAGGTGATCCTGCCAGGTGGAACTAAAGACAGCAATATCATCTAGATAAGCTGAGCAATAAGTTTCCATACCTGTCAGAACTTTGTTCACCAACCTCTGAAAAGTGGCAGGTGCATTTTTCAAACCAAAGGGCATCACCACAAAGTGGTAGTGCCCACCAGGGGTTGAAAATGCTGTTTTGGCCTTGGCATCATCAGCTAACTTGATTTGCCAGTAGTCAGCTGTTAGGTCAAATGTACTCAGATATTTGGCTGAGGCCAAAGTATCAATGAGATCATCTGCCCTTGGAATTGGATAGACATCAGTCTTGGTGACTGCATTGAGGCCTCTGTAGTCTACACAAAACCTCATTTCTTTCTTACCACCCTGGGTATGAGGTTTAGGCACAAGGACTACTGGACTAGCCCAAGGGCTATCTGAAGGCTCAATTACACCCAGTTCCAACATTTTCTGGACTTCAGTCCTGATACAGTCCCTGACATGGTCAGGTTGCCTGTAGATTTTACTCTTCACAGGCAGACTGTCTCCAGTGTCCACCTCATGGGTGCACCAGGAAGTCTGACTAGGGGTCAGGCTAAAGATATGTCTGAACTGCTGCAGAACTTGTCTGCATTCAGTTTGCTGATGGTCAGTAAGGCTGCTTGCCAAAGCAACGCCATCTACTGACCCATCATCAGGGTTCTGTGAGAGCAGGTCAGGGAAAGGGTCACTCTCCTCCTCTTGTTCCTTATCAGTTGCCATGAGCAAGCCCATGTCAGCCCTGTCAACATATGGTTTCAATCTGTTGACATGGAGCACCCTCAGGGGGCTCCTGGGAGTTCCAAGATTCACCAAATAGATGACTTCTCCCTTTTGCTCAACAATTGTATGGGGGCCACTCCACTTGTCTTGGAGAGCTGCTGGGGACACAGGCTCCAACACCCATACTTTCTGCCCTGGCTGGTATACAGTCAGCACAGCCTTTTGGTCATGCCAAGTTTTTTGTAGTTCTTGGCTTGCCTCCAGGTTTTTGGTTGCCTTCTTCATGTATTCAGCCATCCGGGAGCGGAGACCAAGTACATAGTCCATCACATCCTGTTTGGGAGGTTTGAGAGGTAACTCCCAGCCCTCCTTCACCAAACATAATGGACCTCTTACAGGATGCCCAAACAGAAGTTCAAAAGGGCTGTAGCCAACCCCCTTCTGTGGAACCTCCCTGTATACAAACAGAAGGCAGGAAAGTAAAAGGTCCCATTTTCGCCTAAGCTTTTCTGGGAGGCCTTTAATCATTCCCTTTAGGGTTTTGTTGAACCTCTCAACTAACCCATTGCATTGTGGGTGATAGGGGTAGTGAACTTGTAGTTTACACCACACTCCTTCCACATTGCTTTTAGATACCCTGACATGAAGTTTGTAACTCTGTCAGATATAACCTCCTTAGGGAAACCCACTCTGGAGAAAACTCCAATGAGGGCTATTGCCACCACAGGGGCTGTGGTGGTCCTGAGGGGAATTGCTTCTGGGTACCTGGTGGCATGATCCACTACCACTAGGATAAACCTGTGCCCAGATGCTGTTGGAGGGTCAAGGGGACCAACAATGTCAATCCCTACCCTTTCCAAGTGTCCTGCTAAAGGGATGTCATGTGCTAGGGTCAAGATGAACCCCCTAAACTTCTGAGGTATTACCAACCTCCTGGTGGCTCCAGAGGTAGGATCTCTAGCCTCAGAATATAGGAGACCCTCATCCCAATAAACTTTAAGGACCCACTAGCGCTCGCAGCAGCCTCAGCAGCAGCCTGCTGTCTGAGGGGTTCAAGAGAGGGGCAGCACTGTTGCTCCTTACTCAGATCTTCCCTGGAAGGTCCCCCTGCCCCCAAGAACTCAACCTGATCAGGCTCAAGTCCCTCTGGGGCAGTTCCTTCTTCAGGATCTGCTTCTCCTTCCTCAGGAGGGGAATCTGAGATCTGAGACAGAGGGGAAGGCACTGCCTTAACCCTACTGGTCCTCCTCTTGGGTAGCACCTGGTACATACTTTCAGGATCCAGAGCTGGTTCAGTTTGATGCATTTTGGCTTGTCACCTGGTAACAGCAAATACCTCTTCAGGTATGCCCAACATCTCAGCATGAGTCCATAACTCTACTTCAGACCAGGCTGAAGCCTCTAGATCATTGCCCAATAGACATTCGACAGGGAGGTCTGCACTGACTACTACCTTCTTGAGGCCAGTTACCCCTCCCCAGGAAAAATTCATAACTGCCAGACTATGGTTGGTCCTGACATTGCTTGCATTGGTAACCTGGTACATTTCACCCAGGATGATCTGCCCAGGGTCCACAAGATCCTCTGCCACCATGGTGACACTAGCACCTGTGTCCCTGAATGCCAAAGCCTGTTTGCCATTTATTATAGTCTGCTGTTTGTACTTGCCCAGATTACTGGGGCTCACTAGGAATGACATATCAATGTCTCCATCACTAACCAGCAATGCCTGAGTGGGTACTCTGACTAGGCCAGAGTCCACTTCAGAACCCAGGGTCAACCCTACTACACTCTTATTCTGAGTACCACCTCCACCAGTAGCGGAACTAGGGGGAACAGATGCCTTAGGGGCAGGAGTGGTGGTGGTTTGGTCTTTTGGCCTTTTTCCTTTGTAGACTGTGAATCCTCACCAGATGCATATTTCTGGGGCCCTTGTGAAGACTTCTGGTCTTTTGACTTATCCCCACCTTTCTCAGAGCCTTTAGGATCCTGCTTCTTGGTGTCACCCCGTTGCTTCTGGGTTTTCTGCCTCACCCTGGTTCTGACCCATTTGTCTGCCTTCTTTCCCAATTCTTGGGGAGAGGTCAGATCAGAGTCCACCAGGTACTGATGCAACAACTGGTTTTGGCAATTATTAAGGATCTGTTCTCTCATCATAAGATTATACAATCCCTTAAAATCAGTAACTTAACTACCAACCAGCCAACCCTCCAGAGCCTTGGTTGCACAATCTACAAAGTCTGTCCAGTCCTGATTCTGTGCTTTCTGGGTGTCTCTGAACTTCAACCTGCACTGTTCAGTGGTTAAGCCAAACCCATCTATTAATGCACTCTTCAGGAATTCATAGTCATCAGCATCCTCTTCTCTAACAGTGAGGGGCTTATCTCTACCTTTATCTGAAAAGGAGAGCCACAAGATTGCTGCCCACTGTTTCTGGGGGACCTGTTGTACTCTACAGGCCCTCTCCATAGCAGTTATCCATTTGTGGATATCATCCCGACTCTGGTAGGGAGGAACAACCTTGGACAGGTTCCTATTGTCTGGAATGTAATTTCTGACTCTAGGGACACTGTTGCTGCCACCAGGGGTTCTAACCCCTCTTTTCTAGGAGCTCTCTGGAGCTCAAAGGCTTCTTTATCTAATGCCATCTGCTTGGCCTTAAGGACAAACCTTGCTTCCTCATACTGCAGCAGTTTGTACATTCTTTCAGTGGATGTCTCTCTTCTATTAAAGTATGAGCTCCTCTGATGGACAGATTCTCTGCCAGAGTGATATGAGTGGTCAGAGTCCCTAGAAAGGGACCTAGGCCTCTCCTCCACTCTGTCAGTTATCTTAGAGAGAATTCCTCTGTCCTTTTCAAAACCATGTGGGTCTGGCCCTTCAATCACAGAGTCCTGGTCATCTTGATTTTCATCATCTGACCCAGACACTGTAATTGACCCACTCCCTGATTCAGATCTGTTAGCTCCTAGAGCCAACCTCAGATCATCTGCTGTCAGCATATCGATCAGGCCTAGTGTGGAGGGACTCTGTCCTAGCTTCAGGCGTCTTGCAACACACATGGCCTTCAGGTCAAAGAAGGTCATGTCCTTATACTGAGGCTGGGTGGACCCACTGGCTCCAGCTCCATCCCTTGAGGACATTCCAGTGTTGTGCAGTGTTGTACTACCTACACTAGTTTGTGGCCTACTGATCCTAGCTTGAGCTGTAGCAAGGGTGTGCTATCCCTTCACAAACAGCTCTAAGTTCAGTAGAACTTATTGATACTAAGCTTGACTTTATATGTACCTTGAGTACCTTTAGTGGTTTTCAGTTAGTAATTCAAATAGAGATTTTCTGGTAAAACAATGTGCTAGACCTGGCACCTTGGCGTGAGTCTCCCTTCCACTTTTTGTTGCTGTGTCTCATGTGTTTTGCTGGTGTTAGCTGCTCGGAGCACTGTGCCACTGCCAACCAGTGCCACAGTGCAAGTGCTCCCTGTGTAAATTGCTATGTTGATGGGATTCCATGATTGACTTATTTGGTTTACTGTCAGACCCCAGTAAAGTGCACCAGGAGTGCCCAGGGCTTGTAAATCCAAATGCTGCTAGTGGGCGTGCAGCACTGGTTGTGCCACCCACAGAAGCAGCCTTGTAAAATGTGTCTAAGGTCTGCCATTGCAGAACCTGCGTGCAGTCTGGTACTGTCATGCTGACTGGGCAAGTGCACCCACTTGCCAGTCCCTAAACCTTCCCTTTACTTCATGTGAGTCACCCCTATGGTAGGCCCAAGGGCAGGGTGCATTGTAAGCATAAGGTAGGACAAGCCCTGATGTGTGTGGCATGTCCTAATAGTGAATTACAGCCATTTTCGTTTTTTACTATTGCAAGGCTACCGGTTCTTATAGGCCAGAATGGGCTGTTAGAATTATTACATTCTATGATCCTAACAGACCCAGGGAACATGGTAAAAATTCGAGTTTAGTATGCCTGAACTCAGAATAATGAAATACATCGTTTAGTAAAGTTTATTTTATTATTTTGTGTTTGCAAATACCACTTTTAGAAAGCTGGTATTTGCTTGCCTAACCATTTCAGCCCGCCTCTGCTATGATGTGTATCTGCTGTCTGGTTTCTGTGAGTGACAGGGCTGGGGGATCCCAGAGGGCAGGGCTAGGTAGCCTGGTGGTGAATAGAGAGATTTACATCCAGATGGGTGGGAGGAGTACACCTGGACTCTGAATAGGGTTGTGCTCTGCCACCACAATGTTGGCTCCACCTCCTGTGGAGCGTCTGATGTCCCTGCCCTGCACCCTGAATGGAAAGTCAGAGACATGTCAACAAAGTGCTCAGGAACTGATTCTGGCTGGGCAAAGGCCCCTCTACCCTAGAGGAACAAAGGAATTAGGGGTATAAGTATTGGGACCCTGCTCCCAAGAAATTAGATCCAGATTTGCCAAGAAGAAACCTCGGCCTGAAAAGAAGGAACTGGGAAAGCTGAAGGAGGAATACTGTCCCTGACCTGGGGGATTGGCCTGCAGTGGTTGCCTTGCTACTGAAGGAGAGGAGAAAGACTCAAAGACTTCACTTTTAACTTGTGCCAAAGATCTCCAAGGGCTTGTGAGTGAGCTTGCCCTCTGAACGAAGTCCCAGGACCAGTGGACTTCACCCGCCTTGAGGAGAGCTGCTGGAAATGCTGTTTTCCCTGTAGCGCTGAGGCAGGGAGCTGTGTGCGCCCCGTAAGATCTGCCCGAACTCTGTGAAACCCCGTGCCGCGCCGTCTGCCTCAAACAACGCGACTCTGAGCCCAACGACCCGCACCAGTGCCGTCAACGAGCCGTTGCTCGCACCGTGACAGAGGGACACCGCACCGCACTTCGTTTCACTCCCCCCTTCGAGCCGCGCTGATCACAGCACACCCGGCTGCTGATGTCAAGCCTACACTCGCGCTGACTGGTGAAGTACGCTTCGCCCATCCGCGTCGTACTGGCCGCCTCGCACTGCGCCGAAGGACTGACAAGCTCCCCTCACAAGGTACGGCTCGTACACCGCAACGTAACAAGATCGCACCGCACCAGGCACCGTCCCCTCAAGTAACGCGGCTCTGAGTTCCCTACGAGCCGTAGCTTGCACCGTGACAGGAGGACATCGCCACGTAGACCGCTTTCTTTTACATCGTCCCGTTCGTGCCGGACACATCCAAATTAAGGTACTGTGAGCAACTAGCCTTGCATTTGCGCGCACATCGGACCGAAGCGTCCGTTGCGCCGGTTAGACTCTTCTGGGCCGTTTCATCACCGGAAGAGCCCGACAAAGGGTGCGAAGCCCACAGAACTCTAAGATAAGCATTCTTAAAATCAGAACTCGTTATTGCTGACTGTATTGTGGATTATCCTTGTCGTTATATGGTCTTGTGCTAAGTCTTACATAAAAGCTAAACTATTTTTGATATAATACAAGTGTGGTGTCCATTTGTGGTGTTGTCACTAAGTTACTGTATGTGGTCACAAATGCTTAACCTACAACGCCTCTGAAATAAGCCTTGACTGCTCGCGCCAAGCTACCTAGAGGGTGAGCAGGGGTTATTTTGAGAGGGTAATCCCCTTGTCCTGACTAGAGGAGAGGGTCCCTGCTTGTCACAAGTGCCAACCTGTGCCAACCAGAGACCCCCAAATCTAACACAATGGCAAGCTGGAATCCCACACGCTGCCCACCAATGTGAGAAGTTGGCCTGGCATATGCTGGTCACTAGTTATAGTGGCCACCTTGCACCAGTCCAGTTCAACTCTTATGGTAGATGGTTTAAGACAACCTTTTAAAGAAAGCTATCCTAGTGGTAGCTGTGGAGAGCAGCCTTCAGGCTAAGTCTCAGAGGAATGTAAAGCAGCTTGTTTTACCTTATAATCTCTTGAATTACCAAATGAAAGGACACCACACAGGTATATATATAAAATATATATCTATTTATTTCTAGACACACTCTACTAATCTCTTTATGAGATTAGAAGTCAGGAACATATGCAAATATCAACGTTTCACAATAAGTTAAACACAAATATGGCTGGGGCCCTAGGGGCGTACCAGACCATATACTAAAAAAGAGGTTAAGGAAAGTCGACTTGCAAGGGGACAAGGCCTAGGGCCTGTAGAATCGCCGGGGCTTCACTAATCCACCCAAGGCAGGTAAGTAAAGGACCCACGGGAGACGGGTGCAGTGTGAGAACACAGCCGCGGGTTCCCTATTGATTTCAAAGAAGCAAGTCGCGGTTGGATTTTTAAAGTTTAAGGGTACTTCTAGAGAGTCTACAAGCAAGCTACTTACAAGGTAAGTAGTTCGAGGGCCAACACCCAAGGGAGCACCGGAGTGCATGAGTTACCTCACCCAGGGTAGCCGGGTGCATAGGTGTCTTTTGGTGTCAGGTCGCGTCGTCGTTTTCAATGGAAGCCGAAGACGTTTTGCTGCTTGTGAAGACTGGAGAAGTGTCCTGTGGAATCCCAGGCTGGATTCAAGATGAAGAAGACCTGAAAGCAGAAGGGACAGTGTTCACAGTCACTTGCCAGTGACCCGGGGCCAGGAAGATTGATGCCCACGGATGTCGGGTGATTTCAGGTGATCAAGGGTGTTTTGACTCTTCAGCCACGAGGTCCAGGAGGTGTTGACAACAACCAGAAGCTGGATTCGGAGTGTCCCACAAAGTCTGCAGCTTACTGAGGTGTCGGCAACTGGATTGGAGCTAACAAGCCTTGGCAACAGCAAGTCTTATGGAAATAGAAGAAAGTCAGCAGTGCAGACCAGCAAAGTCTGAGGGACTCACCCAGCAAGGGTAAGTCAGGACAGGCCTGGTGCAACCTGGGGAGCTTTTTGGTTTGATGAGAAAGTCTTCAGGGGACCCACGAGCCAGCCAGCAAGAGATTCCAAAGAAGCCTTGTGAGGATTTGCTTCACAGGAGCCCACGGTCACTCAGGACAAGGTGGGCCTCTGATTTTCAAGGGTATTCCTGATGGAGGCTTGGACCATATGTGGTCTAAATCACAAGTTTTTAGAATGTTGTGAAGGCGTTGCACTTGACAATAGTGCACGGTACCCGGGTATTGCTGTTCCTCGTCACTCGTGGGGTCAACTCGCCTCAGCTCTGCTGGGGACTCACAATGGCCGTCGAGATGTCAGGAAATCTACTTCCAGGGCTGCAGGGACTTTGGACTCCAGCGGGAGCGGGAAAGTTTGCAACTGTTGATTCAAGTTTTTGGTGCCTGCCAAGCAGGGGAGTCACTCCTTGACTCCAAGGGAGATTCTTCAGTCTTCCAAAGGTAGTGGAATGTTGAAGGGCCAGGATTCTTCTTGTAGAGCGTCGTCCAGGGATATCTGACTTGCAATGGCAAGGGTTCCCTAACTTATACTAAAGTAAAGGGAGGGACTAGCTCTATGACCACTCCTCTGGAAGGGTCAGGGGATTGGGTAGTTACACCCATTTCCCTTTGTCCAGTTTTGCACCAGAGCAGGGGCAGGTAGCCCCTGAACCGGTTTGAGCTGGCATATGCACAGAGGAGCCTACTGCTCCCCCAGTGCAGGACTTCAAAGCACTCTAGGAGTGCACCCACCCAGCCCCAATACACTAAATCCTGTCTGGAAGGTGGTTACACCTCCCTGTGACAGGATGCCTATTGTTGGGCCTCCGCCACTGCGAGTTTCAGTCAGCAGCAGGAGGGCAGCCCAGTGTCTGTGCTGGTGGTATCCATTTTGTGAGGCCAGGGCTCTTTCAGATTTCTAACGTGTTTCCACAGTAGGTACATGTCTTCCCCTCTAGAAGGGTGGGATCATACTCCCACACCAGTTACTGGTGTGGGTGTATGATTCCAAGTTGTTTGACACCAAACACGACATGTTTTGATGCTGTCATTCCAAAGTTAGCATTTACAGCTAGGTTATAATGCACTTAAGAGTATATGGTTTAACCGCATCCACAAACAACCACAGAGAATAGACTCTGCCAGCTGCAGAGGTGCCCTTCTCATGCAGAGGCACCCCTTCACATTGTAAACCAAGCACCCTGCCCTCAGAATTGATAGGGCCTGCCTTAGGGGTGACTGATAGGTTTATATGTGTGTGTATGGTGAGATATAGGAACCTATACCTCAGTGAGGAGTGCTAACACTACCTCACCCAGGCTGCAGTAGCAGGCCTGTGGAGTCAGATTTAGTCTGCTTCCCAGGGGTGGCATAATACATGCTTCAGCCCCTGGTAGGCCTGTGAAGTACCTATGCCCTGGGTACCTTAGGTACCATATACTAGGGGCTCATAAGGTACCACAGTATCCAATCACTAGTGCATCTAATATGCACTGCAAGTTGTTTAGAGAGAACAGAGTGACTGGGGCCCTGATTAGCAGGGGCCCTGATTAGCAGGGACCCAGCCAGACTATAGCCAGAAACCAGTGTAAACATCAGAAAAAAAGTGGGGGCAACATTAGTGCAGATCCTACTCTCCTACAAAGCCCCATCAGATTGTAAAGGTCCGCAGTCGTCCAGGTAAACACAAGCAAGAGGTTTGTCAGATTTTAATAATGATGTCTGTGCCAGGTGTGTTACTGTGGAGCCTTTTATTTGTTGACAGATGTCACATTTCAAGACATATTCTTTAGTTTGTTTTGCTAGACTTGGCCACCAATAGCGCTGTTTCAACAAGGAAATAGTCGCTGTAACGCCTGTGTGCGCATAACCCTCACCCTCGTGTGCTGCAACAATCAAACCTTGTCTACGATCCATATAAGGTATTACTCTATCCCCCACTCCAGGAATCTGAGCATATGGAATGGTTGTGCGCATCTAACTTGTAGGAGTACTTGAGTGGAATTTTTTTTTAGGTACTGCTGTGCTGCCCTTGCATGAAGCAATGACAGCTACCATTATCTCGTGTCTATCCTAATTTTTGAACAAGTGATTGCAGCTACGGAAGCCGTGCGTACAGCCCCCTTTGCGGCTTCATCAGCCAATGAATTCCCTTCAACGTGCACGCCATCACGCTGATGACTCAGTATGTGTATCACGTGAGCCGGTGGTAGTTCGTTTTTTATCTCCACTACCTGTTCCCATAGCATTTTATGCTTAATTGTGCCACCTTTTGCACCTTTAAGCCAGTTTAGTGCCCAATGATGTAAGTACTCATTGTAAGACAGTACACAGTAAAATGAATAACACACAATTAGTGTGGGGAATTCGTGATCCGTATTTACAAGTGCCAGTATCAGCGCTTTTAACTCTGCCAACTGTGCCGTGCAGTCTCCTAGAGATTGTGTTTTTGTGCAACTCGGATGGAATTTCCCATTCCGCATGCGACCTTTAACAATAATACTTTGCGCTGTATTGTTGCTTACTCCCTATGGTCGGTTGAGCAGATAAGTCAGTGTAAATAATATATTCATACTGATCTAGAGGCAAGCGTTCATTTGGTAGAGGATATTCTTGTTCATATTGCAGGAATGCTTGTGTTTTTAGACTTGGATCAAATCTGTATTCAACGTCCGTTGCAGTAAGAGAATTAGCCCATTGTATCCATCCCAGATGGAAGGCTTTTGCATTTGGAATGCTCGCCTTAGTAACAGCTTCTAAAGCTGGTACCGGGGTTACGACAATTATGCGTTTCCCCTGAGCCAGTGCTCTTTTTCTCGCTATAGCGGTCTGAACAGCTGTCAGTATTTTTTCTATTGAAGTAAAACGCATTTCTGCGTTTGTGTACAGGTGTGATTTGTATGCCATGGGTACCATTTCGCCTTCATTGAAGGTTATGTAAGTGTACCCGCATTGACTCGCTATTACACGGATCACCAAGTTGCGTACGTTTACGCGTGTCTGTAAGTGTTTGGAAGCAATCATGTCTTCTTGTAGTGAACGTAGGATATTTGAATCTTTCTGTGTCCAATGTCTAACTGAAAAGTCAGGTTTTATTAGGTCATACAAAGGTTTCACCCTTTCTGCGTAATCCAAAATGTATGTTCTGCCGAATTTTAGGAATCCCAGTATTGATTGTAAGTTTTTAAATGTTTTTAGAGGTTGGCAGCGCACACTTTTCTCAAATGTTTGCTGCCAGACTTTTCCCTTCATTTGAAAGCTCATTTCCTAAAAATAGGACACTGATGTAGGAGAGTAGGATCTGCTTCTTATAGTTACCCCCACTTTTTGCTGATGTTTCACTGTTTTCGACTTAGTCTGGCTGGGATCCTGCTATCCAGGACCCCAGCCAAGCTGCTTTCTCTCTAAATTGATTGCATGTACTTTAGGTACACTTCAGATTGGATTCTGGGGTACCCTTATAAGTCCCTAGTATATGGTATACTATATACCCAGGGCATAGGTACTCCAGAGGCCTCTCAGGGGCTGCAGCATGCATTATGTCACCCCAAGGAGACCGTTCAAAATGACACAACAGGTCTGCTACAGCAGCCTTTGTAAGGTGGTGTATGCACTCATTACTTAGAAAAAGGTTCACTCTATCTATCCATATCACTGCACATATAAACCTATCAGTCACCCCTATGTCAGACCTTATCAATCCTGAAGGCAGGGTGCTGGGTTTATGTGAGAGGGTGCCCATGCATGAGCAGAGCCCCTCTGCAGTTTTGGAACCTATATTCCTGGGTTGTTTGTTATGCAGCCAACCATATATACTTAAGTGCATTATAACCTCGCGGTGAATGCTAACTTTAAAACGGCTGCATGGAAACATGTCGTGTTTGGTGTCAAACACCTTGGAATCATACCTCCACACCAGTAACTGGTGTGGGAGGTATGATTCCACCCTACTAGAGGGAGAAATATGACAGCACACCTGGTACCAGTTTTACAAACCCTGGCATCACAAAATGGATGCTGCCAGCCACAGACACAAGTCTGCCCTCTTGCTGCTGGACAAAACTCTGCAGGGGACGGCTGGACAATAGGTTTCTGGTCACAGGGAGGTGTGACCACCTCCCAGACAGGCTTTAGTGTATTGGGGCTGGGTGGGTGCACTGATGTCTGCACTGGGGGCACATTTGGTGTCCCTGTGCATAGTCCAGCTCAAACCGGTTGCAGAGGCTATCAGCCCCTGCTCTGGCATGAAACTGGACAAAGGACATGGGTCTAGCCACCCCGCTACAGGACTTTAGATTTACCTGGATGAAACTCTGCTACAGAAACCAAGTACTTCAACTATCTACACTACGTTGGATGACCGAGGAATCTCCCTTGGAGTAAGGGAGTTACTCCCCTGCAAGTCAGGCACCAAAGACGTATCTGACCGTTTTGCTTCTACCCAGCTTCTGAAGGACTCTGAAGATTTTGCAACACAGGAGGTGAGTTCCTAAGCTTCCCCGAGGCTGACCAGTGCTCTTAGCAAACCTGAGACCCACAGCCCTCGTGGGGACCATACCCCTGGACACTGTGCTCATTTGCAGCAGCATATGCTCTTTGGCAATCCCAGCGGCTGTGCTTTGGGCTACTTGTAGTCCAGACCCCGAGCAGTGATTCCATCGAAGATTACTTGCCTACACTCCACGAGTGTTCCATGGGCTGGTATTTTGTGATTCCTCTCGAGGTCCCTTCACGATCCCTGGTCCGTCAACCTGTGGGTCCCTGAGGAGGGTACTTTAATTTTCAGTGGGATTTCCTGGTTGCTCCAGATGTGCCCTGACTCTCCATTGCTTGGGGAGTCCACAGGACCTTGCTGATCCACACCGAAGCATCTTTTCTCTGACCGCGCAGGTTGCAGTTGCCAAGGCTTGTTGGTCTCCAATTTGGACACTGACCCCTCAGCACTCAACATCCTTCGTGGGACAGCTCGCCTGCTAACTTTGGTCATCACCATTGACATCTCCTGGTCCCCGTGGCTGCAGAGTCAAGCTTCACCTCTTAGCACCTGAAGTACCTGACATTGGTGGGCATTCGTCTACCGAGCCCCTGGTCACTGGCAAGTGACCCAGACTCTATTTCCTCTGCTTTTAGGTTCTTCTCAGCTCTGATCCAGGCTTGGATCACACCGGACACTTTTCCTCTTCACGGCAGCAGCACTGTGCAGCATCACACCATTGAAAACGACAAAGATTCCCAACACCATTTGACACCTATGCACCCGGCTTCCCTGGGTTAGGTAACATGAGTACTCCGGTGCTCACATGGGTGCTGGCCTTAGAACCTTCTAAGGTTGAAAGGGTTTGCTCAAAGTCCTCTCCTAATGGTCCTTAAGCTTTAAAATTCCAACCATGACTTTCCCATAGGATTGTACGGAGCTCGCGGCTCTGTTCTCACACTGCACGCGTCCCCCGTGGGTCCCTTGTGTCCCTTGTGTCACTACCTTGGGTGGTTCCTTGGGGTCCCAGCGATTCTACGTGCTCTATGCACTGTGTCTAGTCAAGTCGTGGTTGTTATCCCACTTTCTTAATATATGGTTTGGTCTCCCCCTGGGGCCCACTGTGTATTGTGCTATTTACTGTTGTTCTAGTGTATTAATATTGGATGCCTTGTTCTCTAATATCATAAATAGGTTAGTAGAGAGTGTTTAGTAATAAATACATATATTTTACATATATACCTTGTGTGGTTCTCCTTTCATTTGGTCATTCAGGAGGTTACAATCTGGTAAACAAAGCTGCTTTACATTCCTTCGAGACTTAGCCTGAAGGTTGCTCTCCATAGCTACCACTAGGATAGCTTTCAATAAAGGTTGTCTTTAACCTAATCATCAATAAGGGTCGTTTGGACTGGTGCAAGGTGCCCACTATAACTAGTGGACAGCATATACCAGGCCAACTTCTCACAACTGAGGTGGGCAATTTTTGATTTTTTAAAATTTGTAGCCCTCAGAGGCGAATCCGATAATAATGGTGCTCACTGTGGTCAAGTGCCTCATTAAGTCATCGTCTGTCAGATAAATATCCTCCACATAGGACAATGCTTCCTCATCAAAACTTTGGAGTAACTCAGTTACCCTTTGTTAGACCCGTCAGCCCTAGGGTGGTCTTACCCCGTTTTTTTGCCCTTGTTGCCTTATTTTTGCCGCCATCTTTTTGTTGGCCCTAGGTCTCTAGGCGCCTTACCACTGCTAAACAGTGCTGAGGTGCAGGTGCTATCTCCTAATAACATGGCTGCCACCAGCCCCTGCTACTGAGGAGTGGCCATTACATACACGCACTAGTGGTTAGGAGCAGGCTGCGATATCTGGATACAGTATCTTTACCATCCCGCCTTTTTGTCCCATAGACAGTTATGTGGAAGCTCCTGGAACCTTCAATCCCTGGGAGGGATTATGCTTTGCCGCCTTTGCAGGAGGGCCACCTGACCTGCGGGTATAAGAGGAAAGGAGGGAAACTGAACCAGTCAGTTGGGGCACCACTGGACCTGGGGGAACCTCCGCCGGAGCGTAGGCGGTTGGGCCTAGAGGAGAAACCTACACTACTGGGACTGACTGAGTCTAGGCCCTGCTGTACCCAAGTTAGATGAGGGACTCTGCCTGCCTGCTGATCTTTCCTGGTGAGGGGGCAACCCAGGGGACCATCTCCAGTGTGCTGCAGGGACCCACCCTGCCTCTGATGCTTGCCAACCCAAACCCCCTTCTCCCCCTCATTCGCCTGCCAGGGAGACCTGCCATCTTCTTTCCCGTCTAAGATAAGTGCTGCCCTGGAAACATGGACTGCCGTTGCGAACCTTACAGGAACTACAGGTAAAGCGCTGTGTCTATCTAGCGCTGTGCTGCCAGACCTGTGCCCCTGAGAACCAAGTTGCCTGTTGTCGAGTGCTGTGTCACCTCTCAGCGCTGCTACTTTGGCCTATCGCCGAGTTGCCACTTTCCCCCCCCGCCTGCACGTGGTGTCTCCTAAGCGCTGTGCCCTCTAAGCGCTATAAGCTCCCGACGCACCACCGTGGCCCGGGTGCCTGCCGCCAACGTGATTGCATGCTGAACATCACCGCCGCGGCCCCTGAGGCCTGAAGAGGGCCGCCGTGGTATTGAGGAAGCCTGTAACAGATCGGCGAAGCCAGCGCGGCCCATCGCAAGTGACGGGGGCGCCGGCCGCATCACCAGCCACGTCCCCGCCAGTGCCGCGTAGCTTTTGGGCAAAGCCGCCGCACCCCCCAGCAAGCCGCGCAGGGATTGGCCGCTGCGGGTGCGGCCTGTGAGACCTACGCCCGGGGTGATCCCAGGACGGAGAAGATGCCGCGGGGCTGAGACCGGCTCCGAAACCCCCCCGGCCTCGCCCCCGCCTTGTGCAAGAGTCGCGGGGAACCCGCTTTGCCTGCGCGGGCACCCGCCTGGACCGGAACCCCTGCTAAGAGGTAAAAACCCCCCTGGTAGGGAGGGTGGAGTGACTGCGGGGATCGCGGGGGCTGCCCAGGAGTTTCCATCTTCTGGCGAGGCAACCCTGTGTCCGCCCCTCCCCTCTGGGAACTGCAACCGGGCCCGGCAGGCCCCGCTGAGCCTGTAGGGTAGAACGGCTGGGCTGGGCCGGTGACTATACCCAGTGTGGATGACTAGCCCCGTGAGTTGACCCTGATTCGCCAATGTTGTGCCCACAACGCCCCCCTTCAAAGAATCCTGTTGCCCGGGGCCTGAAGTCCTAGTGAAGAGGTGATGCCTGTTTTGGGCCGCGAGGAATTTGATCACCTAGGGGAATTACTTGCTAGTCTGAGCCTTGACAACCCCCCGATGGGAATTAATTGATTGTTACCTTGAAATGCACTGTTTTATCCACTGGAATGAATTGATTGTTACCTTGAAATGCACTGTGTTACCTACTGGAGTACATTGATTGTTACACTGAATTGCGCTACCGCATTTGACTGAATGAATTAATGGTTACCCCAAAATGCACTGTTTCATTTGGCTGAATGGACTAGTTGTTGCCCTGCGAGTATCTTGGTGGCTACTTGAATGAACTTAATGTTGCTTTGATTTTACCTGCATTATTCCTGAAATGAATTGATTCACCAATACTTGATATAGATAAAGAAGCCTATTTTTACCAAACAACTTGGTGTGGTGTCCTTCATTGCGGGCGCATTATTGAGTCCAGGTGGGTGAGTGCTGCACAACCGCTTTACACATTGCCTTCGGGTGCCTTCCTACCTCGCGCCAAGCTACCACGTCGGAATTGGTGACCCCAGTTCTAACACCCTTGCTGAAAATACCCCGGGGCTGTTCTTATACCCTTGGGGGAGACGACAAAATTGTCCCTGACACCACAATGCTGAGAATGCTGTCAAAAACCTGCTTTCAAGTGCTATATTTTGGCAGAAAAGTCCATTTGAGATGTCAAGTGTTGTCTTGTATTTATTCCGCACAATGTTATTCATTAATGTGTTTTGGCCTGCGAATGTCTTTGTGCATGTTTTTAAATGTCTGTAATCTAAAACTAGACGATATGAATTATCCGGTTTTGATACAGGAAACAAACCATTGTTTATTGGTGAGGTGCAATTTTCGATCTCCCCTTGGTATTCAAGAGGATGTAAGATCTCCCTGACCTGTTTAGGTTGAGTATTCGAGACCTCTTGTATATACTTTAGTATATACTTATTATTATCATATACTTGTATATGTTTGTACTTTGTGGGCTCTGGAGATCAGCCCTAGGATTTTTTCTGCTTACGGACTTTTTTCGGTTCAACTGCCTCTATTTAACTGTCTTGATAGAAAACGACCAGCAGAGATCAGTAAAATACCAGAATTGCTTTCTGCTGAGGAACTTTCTTTTTGAAATTTTTCTGGCAACTACCTCCATTTAACTTTCTTGAAAGAAAACGACCAGCAGAGGTCAGTAAAATACCAGAATACCTTTAGCATTCTCTAGATACCAGTCCATAGAAATTGTCTTCCACAAGCACCCGTAGACAGTAATATATTTTTTAAATCTTGTATTTTCAGTGATATGACCACCGAAGGCCCTGATTTTATATTAAACACAGAGCTTTGGACTATACCATTTCCCGCTGAAAGGCAATATTTCTCTCCATGTGTTCCCATACCTGGCGTGTCATGCAGTTTGGTGCTTACTTTCCCTCCATGTTAAAGAACAGAAGATGTTTCTACACCCAGACTAATGTGCTCCATAGCTAAATACATATAATGTCCCAAAGGCAAGACCAATTCCATTACAAATGCTTGTTTTTAGCTTCTTGCTTAATAGGATATCGCCTTTGTGCATGCATTTGGTGAAACTTTTAACAGGATCTAATGGTGGGTTGATCCCTCATCCCACCCTGCATGATTTTTATACAGTGCTGGAGCTAGGGCTACCGCCCACTCCTGTGCATATGCATGTTTAAGATGTATGGGAACGAGGTCGGAGAATGCGGGAAAAATTATGTTTTCTCCCCTTGGGCACTACATAACGAATGTTGGTGGCCAATATTGTTCTGCTAATATGATGTCATACCCAGATGAAAGATTTTCCCAAAAGAGACCCTTGACTTTCCTGGGCTTGTCCCCCTCCATTTAGAGTGTTATCTCGAGTAACTTATGTGGGACGCTCACCCTGGTGTCTGATGTTTCCACCGTGATGTACTCCTTCAAGTCCGCTGTCCCCAGAAATTCCTTCACGTTCTGGCGAGCTATTGTTACTTCTGCCGCACTGTCTAGCATCGTCTGAGCCCTTTCCCCGTTCAGAAGCTGCGTCCTCAGAATTCTGGGCATGTGTGATCTTCAGACCTGCAACTTTCTTTTTCTTAAATTGAGGTTTTGATTTTGGCTTGCCTTCTTTTTTGGAAGTATAGTCTTGAGCGTGCTGCTTGTCTCTTGACTTTGTACGCTCTTCTTTGTGTGCTGACCGTCCTTCTCTCTCAGAAGTTTTCGTTGAGCCCTGTAAGGAACGTGTATCAGTATCCTGATACCTGTCAGGTTTCCTAATATTATCCCTATTCCTAAGGTTGTACCTCTTTTCAGAGGGCTCCTGTGGAGGAGATCTACCTGGGGATTGAGATCTTTTTTCTGTAAAGTTTTGTTGTTTTTATTATTCCACTTCTTTTTAGAAGAAGCAGGTGTCTGCTTAGAAGTGTCCTTTTCAGGACTGCCCATCAGTTGTGGTTTTCTGCCTAACTCTGCATATGCAGTTTCGATTATTTTGGGCAGTTTGTGTTGTTGATCCAATGGACTGAACTCCCTTAGGGGTTGGCGGATTGTCACTGATGCTGCTTCCCCTTTAATATTAGCTAGTATTATGGATGATACCTGGTCGTAATTATTTAATAACTTCATCCCCAAGTTCAGAGCAGGCTCTGCCCCGTACTCGTTCGGTATTTATCTTAATACATCTGGTACGACCGCTAATGAAGGAATACCATGTGTTCTGGAGAATATGGCAGCAAAGACTGTACCCCAAGAGGTGCAATCCTCTAATTGTGGTGTTATCCCCATGGGCAAGTGCATTCTGTGTTTTTTAAACAGCTGAGTTATTTTCTGAACTACCCAGAATGGTATTTGTTCACGTTTCGTGGGCATTTTGCCCATTACCACGTGTAATGTTTGTGGAGTTATTTTAGTTGCTGTACCCTGTGATTGAGTTCCATTTGTTGCAACTGTTGTTGGTTGGACTGTGAAAGTCCTCATGACGAATTGTGTCAGGTTTCTGTAGATTTTAATTAAATGTTTGTTTTGTATGAGTAATTCTGGCTGTGGCATTGTATCAATGTCAGGATGCTGTGTGTAAGCCGCTAATATTGGCCATGTTGCCCCGTCTCCTCCGAGCAGGCCTAATCTTACTCTGTGTCTGAAGTGGGGTAGGGCGCCTTTAAACCAGTAAAAATGTACCTGGTACTTGAGCGGAACCTCTGTGTCCTCACAGGGACCATATTCCGCTGGTGCATCTCCCTCTGTGTAAGAGTGAAATGTATGTGTTCTAGCATCCACTTCTGGGAATGTAACCCACAAATAGAATACCTCTGTTTTATTTGATCTGTGTGCCTCAATCACAAAAGCTACTAAACCACCCCTAGATATTAAACCATTTACTAATCGTTTCATGATGATTGTATGTCTGAATTTAGGTGCAATGAGAATTCCATCCACGTCTTCATCATCTGCTGAGAGGCATCGCTCCAATACTGCGTTATTTTCAGCCTCAGTCATTTTGAAACAAAGAAGTTTGTACTAGGGAACTAAGATAAGGTGTTATTGCACAATTTTAACAACACTATGTCCTTCAAGCGTGATTAACCAGCAGCTAATAAAAAGGATGTTTCGCCTACTCATCCTTGGCGGAGTTTGTGCCCACCCACTCCAGACGTCTCTGGTGTTTTGTGAGTAGGGGTCTCTGAGAAATAGCATGACTGAACTACTCAGATTCTTCTGTTAAATAAGTACCCAACCAACGTTGGTGGCGCCATGTTGTGTAGTTCATATAGTCCTCATGCAGGACCTGTGCGTTTGGATAACATAAACTGTGGGATTGGTGGCAGACTGGTTCCGTACACCCCCACCGAGAAATGTTAACCTAATTCCATTTAAGCTAGCTCACAGTGCCACTAGTGTCTCCTCTTATCGGGGAGAGATTAGTTTCTGGCAACCTTAGAACATGGCAACCCTGATTCCTCAAGATCGTGGAAACAATGAACTACTTTTCGCTCAGTCGCTCAGTCACTCGTGCTCTTTTAGTTTATCTCTGGGTGATTCAATAAGGATTTATTGAACAGTTGTTATTCTCGTGTAAAATATATGAGCTGTAACAATCATTAGACAGTAGCAGAGATATATGATTAGCAGTACTATGAATAGAAAAGGATAGTACAGTTCTACCATTTTGCAATAAGCATGAATAAATACATGAATATAAAATACATGATAAAAGTGCACATACTACTACGATGCCTATCTAGATGTACCTAAGTGAACCTAGCATGTGAGTAGGTGTAAAGCCAAGAATCCCTCTAGGATTTAGTCGAATCCCATTACCTGAAGTGTGAGAATGTAGGAGCCCCTCTTGGTCTCGAGTTGGACACCCCGCAAGGGATGTTTAGACCGCTGTCAGCTGGAGCGTCTGCATGCAGGAGCCTCAGTGTCTCTGGTCAGTGTGTCGGCCTGGAAGTCTCGGTTCCCTCTAACTAACACTAGCAAGAGGTGCTATATTTATACAGTAAGTATCTTGTTGCTTGTATTAGACATTGTTGGATTTGAGGAAGACGTATGGAATGAACCGTGTACGTAGATATGGGGAGGAAGGTGGTGTAGCCCCAGCCTGGTTTCCAAGTACCCTTATTCATTCATACTGTGTTAGTCTGAAGATGAAGTCATAGAACGCCATTATTCAGGGAAACCCTCCTTCTGCGCCCAGGACTAGAACTAGGCAAAGGTTCAATTCTAAATGCTCGTTACTGTGTAGTGTAGGGAAGGTGATATAGGTGAAAGGGTATGATCTTACCCGCGCCTATATTAGGGTATCTATATTAAACATAACAACTGCCTGTGAGGGGTGCATGGTTGACTGCCTGTGAGGGCATGCATGGCCAGTAGGGGAGTGCACAGGTCACTGCCTGTGAGGGAGTGCACGGGTGACTGTCTGTGAGGGCGTGCAAGGAGTACTGCCTGTGAGGGGGTGCACAGCCTATGAGGGCGTAAAAGGGTTACTGCCTGTGAGGGCGTGCACGGGTCACTGCCTGTAAGGGCATGCAAGGATTACTGCCTGTGAGGGCGTGCAAAGGTGACTGTTTTTAAGGACGTGCAAGGGCCTGCATGTGACGTTATTCCACCTTATATCCAGATGAGATTCACCTGAGAGCTTAAATCATGGTGGTCTAGTCCAGGTTTCATGGAATTTTTTGCTCGATTTGGAGAAAGGCAATGCAAACGTAATTTGAGAGTTAACAGCAGCTGCTTTATGTGCTCAATTTCAAAGTATGTTCCACACTAGAGTAACATGTCAATTCTGAAATTCTTTAACACAACACTTCTTACTGCAAATAAAAAGTGCAGTTATTACCCAACTCTGTTTGTTCTGTGACATTCGATGTATTTACGTCTCAGCAGCGAATGCCCCAAACAACTGAGCTACCCAAGCCCCCGCTCCTTATCCTTTATGAGATATTAATGTGAAGCAGCCTGATGATGCACGCTGACACCATATATAAACCTAAGGAACAATGCACAAAAATAAAGGTGTTCCATTCAGTTACCCGGTAAGCCGGTTGTTGTCTTTGTCAGACAATAATATGTGGCGCTTTCTAACTCTGCCCAACCAGCCTTTGTAGATATAGCCCTTTCAGATATCGCTTATTCTCAATTTCGGCCAGTTAGCGTCTACTTAACAAGTGATCTAGTAACTAGGCGCCAAATTCAGAGTTTAGTGGACAGGGTATTCTGCCCAAAATGTGGTATTTGTTCGGTCTGCTGTACTAGTGCATTATAGTCAAAGACACTGTAGATAAGCTAGAGGGGACATCCACCATGCTTTGGCAGAGTACCTTGTCCACTAAACTCTAAATATGACCCTAAGGTTTTGAAGTGGTGGGGCTTGGTCTAATCCTGTTCCCTCACTTGACCACGTGTGATCCTCTGCAAATAATTTTACAACACACTTTTCTTTAACTCCCAATGCTTGAACCCTTTAGAAATGAACTGCCGACGTAATGAACACCACAAAGACAAAATACTCCTTTAGTGAATCATAATTGTGTGAGCGTGAAGGGAGCACCTTTTTTCTAGACTACCCAGCAATTCCTAGATGTCCCAGCAACTGAGACGAAGACCCTGACCGTTTCACATCATTTGTGATGATTTTTTTTCATCCCTCTGTCTTATCTTTATCATCTTTTCAAAAGGGACATTGCTGATCCTTATCAATATGGCTAAACTATTATTTGAAAATGTAGCCAATCATAGATATTTTCACTTTTGAGTAACTGACAGCAACTTCTGAAAAGCATATACTTAACATTTTGACATCATGGCATTACATGAATCTCTGACTCACACATATGACCACACCCACATTGCATGTCATAGCAGGAGAAAAAAGGATGGGGTTTGCACCACACAAACTTGGCGCAAACTTGAATCTCTGCTATGTCCACTGGTATGGACCTTTATCTTGAACTGAGGCTAAAACCATATATTCAGCAATATTTACAAGTTGGGTTTCTAACACTATCGATACGTTATCCTCGACCCTCTCCCCTTGGTTTTCTAGGGAGTCACCTTCCAAATCATGGTTCACGCCCGACCTGAAAGTGCTTAAACATGAATGTAAGAAACTTGAGCGGCATTGGGATCTTTCCTTTGGCTAAGCATAAACTTAGGCTTAAGCAAAAAATGTACTACGCAGCAAAAACCCAGGCCAAAAGGCGATACTATTCGGCCCGCTATGATTCTGCCAAAAACTACTCTAAGGAGATTTTCGCCATTGTCCAGAGCTTTACGTCCCCTACTGCACAATCGAGTCCGTCTCCATCTACAGATGCCTGGTGCGATAATCTCTCCAGCTTCTTCATGGATAAAATCCGCATTATTCAGGCGGCCTTCACTTCCTGCCGCAGTGCTACAGTTGTCTCCTTGCCTCTGGTGTTACCACCTGTTAATCCTATTTACTCCCTGCATGCCTTTATTCCCGTTGATCTGCCTAGCTTTCTTAAAATTCTGAAGGGCTTGAAATCAGGTGCGCCTTCGGACCCCTGTGCAGCCAGATTGCTGCCAGCTGCTGCAGAGACCATCAACTTTGAAGTGAATAGCATCCTTAATACGTCCCTTCAGGAGGCCCGGGTCCTGGAGGTCTGGAAGCAGGCCAAGATTCTTTCTCTTTTAAAAAAGCCTTCTCTCGATCTCCTTAGCCCAGGGAATTACCATCCCATCTCCCTGCTGCCTAGTTTGGCTAAGGTGTGTGAAAAGGTGGTGAATAAACAACTCACAGAGTTCATCGAAAGTGCGGGCCTCATGCACCCGGCCCAGTCAGGGTTTAGGGCCTCCCATAGCACAGAGTCAGTCTTGGTTGAGGTCTCGGAAGCCATTCGGGAGTGTCTGGACGCCGGCGGGAGGGCGGCATTGATTTTGCTCGACCTGTCGGCGGCGTTCGACATGGTTCCACACTCACTGCTCCTCAGCCGACTCGCTGAGATTGGTGTTTCTGGCACTGCCTGGGGCTGGATCAGGTCTTTCCTAGAAGGATGGGTCCAACTGGTCTGGCTTCCGCTGTCCTCTTCCTCCCCCCAGACAGTGGCCACAGGTGTCCTACAGGGGTCTTCCCTTAGCCCCCTTCTCTTTAACATCTATGTTACCCCTCCGGTCTATCTGGCCGAAGACTTGGGGGCTAAAGTCATTGCCTACACTTATGACACTCAGCTCCTTTTTGCATGGGGAAAAAATGTGGACTCCGTCTCCTCTGCTAAACACTGTTTGTCCTCTGTTTTTAAGTGGCTGGCGGCCGCTCAACTCAAGTGCAATGAAGAGAAGTCGGAGATTCTCCTCTACGGAAAATTCCCCCCCAATTTCAGAGAAACGCTCTGGCTACCCGAGTTCTCTATGCCGACTTCAAAAGGGCAACCCGTCAAGAACCTAGGGGTTTGGTTTGAAGAGAACCTCTCTTTTTGCACTCAGGTCAAGAAGCTTGCCGGCAATTGCCTCAGTCTTCTTAAAACCTTTGGGAAATTTCTCCCTCTCCTTCCCAGGGCTGTGAAATAAACGGTCATCCGTGCACTTATCTTATCTCGGCTGGACTATGCCAATGCTCTGTATGCTGGCATCCCTGGCTATTTGCTGAATAAGCTTCAGGTGGTCCAAAATGCGGCAGCCAGGCTTCTTCTCGACATTACTATTAAAATCAGTGTGAGATAACACCTGTGCTCACTCCACTGGCTTCCCATGGCAGAACGGGTCAATTTCAAATCCTTAGTTATCGCCCACCGTGTTTTCCATGGCCGGGGTCCTATCTACCTGCAGAAGCGGTTCTCCTTTCATGCTCCTTTGAGACATCTGCGCTCTACATCTCAACTTCTAGCCCAGGTTCCCCGATTCAAACGCCATAGGTTGGGTGGTTGCTCTCTCGCCCTGAAAGCTGCCTTGGCGTGGAACGCCCTTCCTTTTGCTTTACGGAACGTCCAAGACCCCTTGATTTTTAAGAAAAAACGGAAAACGTATCTCTTTGTCTAGTGTTAGCTTTTCTACCCCTCTTGGTTCATGCCGGGACACTCTCTGGAGAATCTGTGCACGCTACAAAATAAAAAACCAATATATTAATCATATTGAAGCAGTATTTGCCCCACAGGAACAATAGAGAATGGTAAATTTGCAAACCATGAAGATTTATTATCAAATTAGTAATGTTACATTCTCACATCGAATCAGTTAAGCTTAAATCAATTGTCACCTGAATACAGCATGTATGGATAAAATCCAGGCAATTCATTTTGGCTAATGCAAGTACACATTATTAAACACAGCATATGCAAAGTGAGATACAATTCGATTTCCATAAAGGGAAACTTCCTAATGCTAAGCTAAGGTTGTGAGTCGGAAAAGTTTGAAGCAGATGTTGCCAGCAAATATAGCATTAAAAGAAAACCGAAATAGAGGTTCCAAGCAAGGCAAGGGGAAATGCACTTGCTCTATAAATGAAAGCTATGAGCTGAAATATAACATCATTGGGTCTCGAGAGAGAGAGAAAGGGTATGTCCACATGCAAAGGTGGACCAGGATGAGTCTCTTTAACTAAAAGCCAAATTATACAGTTAAGTCATCAAATCCAAGAGAAGGTACATCTCCCACAGTTACCACCGTAATAAGAACCAATAAAAAAAATCAGCGTTCCAGATGTTCTTGGTACCAGCCTCTTACTCATGGATAATACAATGCCAGATTCTTCCTTCAGTGCGGCCATCACAATATCTCACAATTTGTTTGTTTGATTGATGAGTTGAAGACTAATTCTCCTAATTTAGGAGCTGTTTTGCTCACCTGCCCTGACAAATCAAATCTTCTTGTTCAAATTATTTACAACTCAAATGACCGATTACCTTGTTCTGAAATTGTTACTTCTATGGGTTTGGTCATTGGAATTTGAAGACATGTCGCCAAAAAACTAGTCCAAGCCTTATTTCTTTAATTCCAATAGTAATTATGGGTGACTTCAATATTCACCCTTGTAAACAAGCTTGCCAGTTACTATCGGATGTATCCTTGGGGGAGAATTTTTCCAGTGCCCATTTTGACCACTCACCCAAGGGGAACAGGTAAATCTTTTTGCGCAATCCTTGAATTGGTTATCTCAAGCTCCCCGGAGGCACCTACCTATATTGGAAAGGGGAACTAAACAATTGTGGATTATATTTTAATGTTTGTTGAAAAACAGAATATGCGCACTCAATGTTGTGAATGTTATCAATGTAAGAAAGTTAAACGTGGTCGTAGGTGCAGGCGAGTAGATCCCCCTGAGTTGGGATATAAATATAGAACTTGTAAGCACGTTTCCTGGATAGGATAGTGTCACTCATGCTGCACTCTAAATAGAGAACAATTAGTAGTTTTCAATAAAGTTATTTAGACAAAAAGTTGATCCATGGTTAATTAAGTTTATTAGACCGTTTTTAAATAATCGTTCTGAGTTGTATACATTCTGTAGGTTAGGTGTAACATTTATCCGAATGCCCAATGCATTTCGGGCTGTCGAAGCCCTTCTTCAGGGGCAGCACTATAAAAAGAAAATACCAAGAATCAGCCTAGGTATTCAAACAATCGAATAAACTGTGAGCTAAACAGCATAATATGCGAGAATATTTGGCCATACAAAGGTTAAGAAAAAATTCTTGCATTGAAATTAGAAGCCTAAGTGATTGTTAATTATCAGCTAACCAAAAGATAGTGAGAAGATTTCAAATTCTCCCGAAGTAATCGTGAATAACACTCTAGCCAAAAGGTACCGAAAAAGGGTGTAAATATCCCAAAATGTATAACATTAGAAACATACGAACATAAAACTGCGAACAGAATCTGAAATAAACGATGTTGAGAAAAACGTTCGTGCGAGATTACAAAAAGTGCGTGTAAAGTGGAAACATGTGTCTATTCACCCGTAACTGAAACTCGAGTAGAGAGTGAAGAGTGATTGGTTACAAAGTTGCAAGAGTTTCAAATAGAATCGTGCTCCCAGTACCGGAGTGAACTTACGATAAAGCGTTCGAATATTGGGCGTCTCTGCTGGCGTGTAACGTTTCAATCCGTTAGTAAAGTGAATGATTCCAACAAGTGGCGGTCATGTGACATTGAGGTTGTGGATGTTAAAAAAGTTGAAAAAAAAGTGAAACTACAGCGAAATAAGACTCGTAGTTTTTCAAAAAGTACAAGACTGCGTGAATGATAGATCATGCGATTTTAAGAAGGTGAAAAAGGCTAAAGATATAAGACTGCGTGATTGATAGATCATGCGATTTAAGGAAGGTGAAAAAAGGCTCAAGATACTCTCAAAAGTATAGGTACTTGTAGTACAAAGGAACGGAATAAAAATGAATGATAAGGAACTCAAAAATGCAATCCGCGCAGCGGCTTAGGTAAATGATGTAACTGAGTTCTAAGAACACGAAAAAACTTAACTTGATTCAATTCTGGTTATGTACCTACGTAAGAACCTTGTATCGTACCATATAGTTACATCATGGCGCTGCCAAAACAATATATGATTCAAAAACAATTCAGTATTCAATGTCAATCATAGTACATTGTGACACAGTGCAGCTGTGTGTCAAACAAGAAGAGCATTAAACATTTAAAGACCGGTATGTGAAAGTAAGCAGGTACGTTTTTCTCAACATCGTTTATTTCAGATTCTGTTCGCAGTTTTATGTTCGTATGTTTCTAATGTTATACATTTTGGGATATTTACACCCTTTTTCGGTACCTTTTGGCTAGAGTGTTATTCACGATTACTTCGGGAGAATTTGAAATCTTCTCACTATCTTTTGATTAGCTGATAATTAACAATCACTTAGGCTTCTAATTTCAATGCAAGAATGTTTTCTTAACCTTTGTATGGCCAAATATTCTCGCATATTATGCTGTTTAGCTCACAGTTTATTCGATTGTTTGAATACCTAGGCTGATTCCTGGTATTTTCTTTTTATAGTGCTGCCCCTGAAGAAGGGCTTCGACAGCCCGAAATGCATTGGGCATTCGGATAAATGTTACACCTAACCTACAGAATGTATACAACTCTGAACGATTATTTGAAAACGGTCTAATAAACTTAATTGACCATGGATCAACTTTTTGTCTAAATAACTTTATTGAAAACGACAAATTGTTCTCTATTTAGAGTGCAGCACGAGTGACACTATCCTATCCAGGAAACGTGCTTACAAGTTTTATATTTTAATGTTCTCATCCTTGTTACATTTCCTAGTTGAGTGTAGGGTACTAGAGTCTGGTTGGAGTGATCATAACCCAATGACTTATCCCTAAGATTTTTATATCAGAAGTGGCCATTACCAGCACCTGCCTCTTTGTATCTTGCCCCTACAGACCAAGGCAGGCAGCTGTAATGGCCTAAAGTAATTCCAGAGGAAATTCCTGGAATTTTGTTTTGTCGTAGGAGTAATGAGTGGAAGGTTGTTTAAGCCTGGTCACTAAGCCCAAATAAGTCCTGCAGGTGTACTTTGTGCAGCTGTTAGTGATGCCCCTATTGTCCCTATCAGAGCTCATACTGTTACGTTGGTTTGATCAGGCATGTTCTACAGACCAACGTGATTTAACGGAGGCCATCAAACATATCCTAGGGATGGATTGGAGATGAGTTTACTTCGTAGCCAGTATAAGAAGGCTACTAAGGGAGTTCCTAAAGGACGAGTCTTGGGAACAACTAATGAGTATGTGTAATATTCATCACTGTGCCTCCTTCTGGTGGTTGTCAACAGCCCATTTCTAGGGGCAGAGGCTGGGCCTTCCCTGATCTCTATGGTTGAAGAACAGAAATGGCTTGGTCATTTTTCTCATATAAACTCTCTGGAGACAGGGTTAGATTTCCCATCTCAATCTATTATGTTGAAGTTGATCCTCTCTTTTTCTGTTGCTGATGTAATGGGGGCATTTTGAGATTCGCTGGAAACAAGGCTCCAAGTCCTGAAGAAGTCCCAGCAGATCCCATTAGGACTGATACTCTTATCTAGGCACCCTTGTTATCTAAGGTTTTGAATACAACGTGATACACTCCCCCACTAGTTCTTGGGCACAGTCCATCATTGGCCCTGTGTTTAAAAAGGGCGATTGAGCTGACCCGAGATGTTATAAGCTAATTTCGTTGAGTGATACAACTGTAAAGGTTTTGGCCATGTGATCCTGAAAAGGCTATCATTATGGGATAAAGAGAATATCATCATCTCCAATTTACTGTTTGGGTTCCAGCCTGGTCTTAGTACCATCGACCAGTCAATGAACCTATACCTACTAACTCAAAAGTACACCCTGGCCAAAAAGGGCAGCTTATTCTTAAGTTGTATGGATCTTACCTCTGCATTCAATCATGTAAATCATACTAAGTTATGGCTATGATGTTGTCATTAGGGATTGATCCGGCTCTGGTGCCCTTTTTGGGAGATATGCATAGGGATATGTCTGCATCCGTCAGGTTGGCACGGATGGCCATTCAAGATCTTTCCCAATAACTTATGGTGTCTACAGAGATGCATTCTGGCTCCTTTCTTGTTTAATACCTAAATTGATCACCTAGAGACATTGCTAACTGAAGAAAAATGTGATGTCCCTCCAGTATGTCAGGGTGCAATAACAATTCTACTTTACACAGACGATGCTCTCCTCATGTTGAAGATGGCTATAGTGATACAACTCTTACTAGTCACCTTTTCTGATTTTATGGATCATTTAGGTCTCTCCATAAATCATATGAAATCATATGTAATGGTTGTTGTTCGCCAGCCCATCAAACCTAAAGCTTCTTATTGTAAAAAGTTTAAAATTGCTCAGGTACCCAATTTTAATTACCTGGGTATTTTGCTTGATAACTGGAACACCTGGGGGTCCTCTTCTCATGTCTAAAAGATGAATGCTCGCTCGTACATGGGAAGCGGTATTTTGGTGCTAGGTAGGGCAGAAAACCGATGAAGTTCTTTCTTCAAATTTATAGTGCTAAATGTGTGTGGGCTACAACTTATGGCAGTGATATCTAGGGGTATAAAGATTGTCACATGAGTCAGGTTGAGGAGAATAAGTTTTCCAAACACTTCTTTGTGATCCTGCAAAGCACCTCCACTTTAGCTATCCACGAACAACTGGGTCTTACATTTCAGACATCATTGCACTAAGGCCCTTGCTATAATGGATTTTGGTGTGGTACAAAAGTGAGCCAACCTTGAACAGACTGATCGTTAGGGATTGCCTTTAACTAGACAATGTAAAAGCAATACCTTGGTTTGGTTATATAAAGTCGTAGGTCACATGCATGGGTTGTCTGGATTTATTTTTTATCCCAGAAAAAATTACTAAAGTAGAATATGATTGGGTCACATGCTCTTTCATCACTCACGTTGTTGCCACAAGGGAAAGTGGCAAACTGCAGAAATCTGCTGCACTTGTCTTTTGCTTAATGAGAACAGTACCCTCTATAGAACCTTACCTGACATGGGGGAGTAATGTTTATCATCGGCAGTTGTTAACAAGGTTTAGGTTTATTCTTTTGGTACAACTGATCAATTTCCATAAGGGCTGGTGTGCTCCGGGCATACTGAGCCCCTGTGAGTGTGATTCGTCTGCACAATCTCTTGAGTATTTTGTCCTGTTTTGTTCCTACTTTACATAGCCAAGAAAACATTTTTTAATACCCCTTCTTAAAAATCAGAAATTTGCCAAAATGAGACCTGCTATGTTACACCTGATGTTGCTCAGGGATATTCACACTTGTGTATGTGCAGCTAACTTTTTGAGTTGTGTCATCAAGCTACGGGAGGCATGGTCCTAATTTTGTTTTATTCTGATTATTAGGTGTGACTAAATGTTTTTACACCATTTGAAATGCTTGAAACCCCTTTTCTATTGTGTATTTTGAACAGCAATGAGGGAGATGGACAATCGATTATGCGATTAATGAAGTGTATTGGATGTTTGTTTTTGTTATGTCTGTGACCCCTTCACCTTTTCTGACTTAAACTGTTTGTAATGAACAATAATGGTGGCTCTGGAATCCAGATAATTTACTGTGTGCGTTAACTGATGTTGTAAAGTATGCATGTTTTTACAATATGTTTAAATATTTTCATGGATCATGTGTATCTTTTTTTATGGTTATATTTTAACTGAATAAAGATTTATACTACTACAACTAATATCTTACAAAGGAGTATCCGCCACCTCTGCCTCCCATCCCATGCAGGTACTGAGAATAATTGTCCAATTTATTAATTATAACAAACATGACCTTCACACAGCAAGCTCACAAAGAACAATTTTTAATGAGAACATAGTGACTCTGGTCCATAAAACAATGACTGAATGAATGAAATGATTTTATAGAGTGCGCAATACCCGAAGGTGTCTTAGCGCTATACGGATCATAACCAGGAAAACCTTCTGCCTGAGGACACACCTCTGGCTTTAACTCAATTGACCAATTTCCTGAATCGCTGCATAGTGGGTTGCGCGTGTAAGGGAGGCAAGGAGTTCCATCGTTTTTCTCCACAGTAAGAGTGCATTCTTCCACCTCATTTTGCTTTGTTTATTCTTGGGACAGTAATCATACTCTCTGAGCTCGATCTAAGGTTCCTACAGGGAATATACCAGGAGAAATGATCCTGGAAAAAAGGTCTGTAGAGGACCTTGTGGATTATGCACAGCGCCTTAAATGTAATCCTCTTTTCCACCGGTAGCCAGTGGAGGCTGTGCATCAAATGAGAGATTGGTCCAAATTTGGGGACCTTCGGCAACGTTCTTGCTGCTGCGTTCTGCAAGGACTGGAGTTTTTCATCAGATATTGAGAGGTGCCTAAACATAAGGCATTGCTATAGTCCATCTTTGAAAAGATGAGTGCCATCATCACCGCTTTCTGAAGATCAAACGGAATAAACAGAAATGTTTTCCTACGAACCTTCAGCATGAAAAAACCTGCTGATATAACAGCATTATTTGTTCTAAGAAACATAGTTTAGTGTCAAAATGACTCCCAAATTTCTAGCCTTCGAGCTGGCCTTGGTAAAGCACCTAGATCCAAAGGCCATCATGATGCATCCCAAAAGGTGGGCTCATTTTCAAAAAGCAGAACCTCCGTTTCTTCCAAGTTCAGCTTGAGACAGTTTCTCTGCATCCAGCCTGCAACCTGGAACATGTATCATCAGAAATTACTTGCATCCTTTTCCCCATCTGATGAGATAGATACCAGTATCTGTGTATCGTCAGCTTAGGAGAGTACAGCCAGGCCAAAACTGTGAATAAAATTAACAAGGGGAGTGACATATACAATAAACAATGTGGGGCTGAGAGCAGAACCCTGAGGCACCCCACATGAAAGAGAGAAAGGCCTGGAACTTATGTCTCCCATCTCTACCCACTGTTGTCTATCATCAAGAAATGAGCTCAACAATGTTAGTGGAGTGTTCCTTAACCAAGTGAGTGAAGTTGTTTAATGAGAAGTGCATGATGAACCGTATCAAAGGTGGCAGAGAGATCCAGTAAAATGAGTGCTTCTCTGCCGCCTTGTCAAAGAAAAGTTAAGCACATCAAGTAAAAATACTTTAAATTGGAGCAGGGCACCAATGCCCACTAATTTCAGTTTTAAGATGCATATTTCCTATCAAAAATATGTAAATCACTAAGGGCCTGATGCAGATCTTGACATACGGGTTACTCAATTACAACTGGGAAAGATATCCCATCCAGCAAAATATAAATCCCAGCGCTCCGTCCATCATCGCCTTGTGTTTACTTTGTTTGCCCTAAGTTGGCAGGGTATGCCTAGACGTGGGTCCCCTGCTCACTTTGCCACTGGATTCAAGCTAGCTTGGCTGCTGAGGGGCATTACCCCGAAACTGATCCCAGGATGCTTGTTTCCGGTCCAGGGAAGACCTGGCTTGGCAGTTCAGGCTGGACTGTTTCCATGAGGAACAGGGTATAGATGGATTTGCATATGGCTGGGTCTGAACTGGGGTGGCGAAGTGAGCTAAAGGACGATGAACGATTCAACCCAGATCTGTGACTGGCGGTGAGTGTCTGAAAAGTTTCAGCCATCCATCCATCATCTCCTTGTGTTTGCTAAATATCCAAAGGGCCATTAGTCAAAGGTTTTCAATAATAATTGCCAATACTAAGGGCCTTATTATGATGTTGGTTGGAGTTGTCTCCGACTGACATTGTGGAAATTGGCAGAAATCGCTGTTAGCATGAGCTGAAGCCATTTTGTTTTGGCATCCATTTTAGTAAGCCATGTGCTCGCCATATGCTCCTTTCCTCTTCACTGTCACCTGCTTTGCTATTCTGCCTGAGTCATCAACTATAGTTAACTCCTTCAGCACTGAGCCAGAACACTCAGAAAGGCTTGTAGCTGCTAGAATGCACCTGTTTAGAGTGTAACTGTCAGGCTATTCCAAATGATGTAAGCAGTTTAGTTTCCCCTCCCACTCTGTTGACTAAGTGATTTCTGTATGTCCATATATGTGATTAGCTATTCTTGTGTATACTTGTACCGCCTCTTTCTGAGTCTCCATGCTTACACTGCAACAAAAGGTGTATAAAAGCACCCTGGTTTCTGTATTCCATGTACTACCTCATACATTGCCTGAGGGTTCTGTATCGATGTAGTCCCACTCATGAGTGATAATAAATTATTGTTTTGATATTACAGCTTCTATGCCAACCTCTATTTTGTTGGTCTGAGGACTAAAGGACAAAGAAGGGCGAACCCCTGCACTGGTGTGCCCCTGAAAAGGCTCACTTCCACAACATCATACAGACGCAGTCTGACAGCAGTCCCCACACCACAATTAGGATGCGATCGCACATAATGAGGTTGCAAACTTCCACTTTGCAATGGGAGCTTGTGTGCTGGTCTGAAACCACCCGCAGCACAAGTTCCCATTGTACAAAGTAAGTTTTTGCATATTCCTGCACTGTGTGGCAGGCACCTTTTTGGTGCCCGCCACATGGTGCATGGATGTGAAGGGTAGCATCATAGGTACCCCCCTGGGCCACAACCGGAGGCCCATGGAAGTAGGGGGCCCTGCTAGGGGCCCCCAAAGTCCTTTCCAACAGCCTTTCCACGTAGGGAAGGCCGACATGGAAAGACTGTCAAAAACCGACATCATAATCCCGATGACGGAAACACCATCCTTAAGGGATTATGAGCGGTTTCTGACTGGCTGATGGAACCAAGTCTGTTTCCCCGGCCAGTTTACACACCTACTGCCGACATTGTAATTTGTTGGTCGAATATAAACTTTCCATGTTGGTCTGGAAGCCTCCGACCAGCTGGCGGAGGCTTTCCAACTGACATCAAAATTAGGCCCAAAGTGTTCAACAAATAGGAACGATTTGCTTTATCAGCAATTCATTTTTTACCACACTTGCTAGATTTTGTTGAATTTTCCTTTATGCCTGCTGGAATACCTGCGTATGTTTAACATGACCTTTACGCATATGCAATGCTGTTTTGTACTTATTGACTTATTTGTACCTCATATTATTTACATGACATATGACATATGTTACACAAAGGTGCCTTGTTCTTTGTGTCTGTATTTAATTCTACACAATGTTGCCATTATACATGGAGACTTGACTGTAGTGATTATGTCGAAACTATTTGTTATGCAACATAATACTTGTTAACAATGCTGTTCAGGTAAATATGAACTTACTTCTGCCCTCCTCATTGCCATAATTCTACATCTGTTTTATTCTGCCTTGATGCATGTCATCTCTTACTACCCACAAGGATTGGTATTTATAAATACATTTCATGGCACGATTGGTAACAAAGCAAATTCCCTTTTTCAGACAAGTACCTCGCACCCTGTATACCGACACACAAGTGTATATGACACTATTCTCTTTGTCTCCTCCTCCATCCAGCACTGAGATATGAATACTATCACTTCTAAAACGGCCGTCAGTCGGGGTGGGCCATTCTCCTCTTTACATTGAAGGCATAATACCATGTGTTTGTGCTGATCCAATCACGTCATTACGTTCTCGATGGCCACCCTAATAATTAACATCCAATGACTAGACACAACCTCAGACTAACTCCTAATAACGCTGGTGTGAGGCTACCAACAACTGATGAAGGATGACTCAGTAGGCTCTTCCGCACTGTCCACTTTGTACTTAACCAAATCCACTCACTCCTGCACCCAGGAAATGGGCACAAGACCTTAATGAACCTGCACCATCATCAGACTACACTATATTTTTCCCCGCACGTTGTTTCATCATTTGAACTCTTGTGCGTCTCGTGTACTGTGCTTCACCTTTGTGCATCCCATCAAAAGGAAGAGACCTTTTTGATATTTCTTTACCAATTTTGTTACCTCTGCTTTACCTTGTTGTGGTTATTTCTGAATCTTCATAACCTTGACAGCCTTTAAAAGGACCGGGGCTGAAAAGCCACTATCGATCAAAGCGTGTTGGCTGAGTTCCTACACATATGAGTGGACCTTTGTAGAAAAATGACAACATCTGTAATAGGAAGAAGATAATCTGCTCATTATAGCCTCTTTTTTAAATTGCTTTTGTTCTAGAATGTGTTATGCAATATTTTGCATTGCTGACATATTAACTAGTGGTGTTTCTCACTCCATTATCTAAAAATGTTAGAGGAGCTGCTGTTATCCTTGGGTACAAGAACACAACCCTCATGGTCCTTGAACTCTCAGTAACATACGACACTGCACCATGACAAACCACTGTGCCAACCCAAGGCCTTTGGTCACTGGTTCAGCCTTTAAATGGCTCAGTTCCTTTATTCCTGGTTACAGTTTGAATTTGACAGATGGATTAATCACCTGGTAAAGTGCCACGTGGAATACCTCAGAGGTTATTTCTTTCATGTCTGCTTTTCATCATTAATTTGCACCTATTGCCAACCCTCCTCGAGTGGTAAAAATTACTTTCGAAAAGCATGCCATTGACAACCAACCCCTCTTTCAGTTAGAAAGCAGGCCAGTGAATCTGTCCACTATCTACACCAAGTTGTCCAGATATGGTTTTGGATCTAAGAGTTTGAATTTCTCTGCTTAAAAAGGGACAAGACATACATCCTGGTTGTCAGAGGACCAGAATCTACTTCACTGCCATTTGAGTGGGCCCCAGCATCGAAATACTGTCTTCCACTGCAGTTACATTTCGAGAATTGGGAATCAAATTTGACGTGGCTAACCGCCGACAGGAATGGCCGCAGTGTAGCTGAGTTCCGCTGCGCCACCCCCGTTACTATCCGACCAGCACTATCCGCCATGGCCGAATCCAGCAAGGCAGCTTGGGCCGACACTGCAACACGAGGCCGCGGTTGCGGCCTGGAGCGGGTCTACCCTGCAAGTGGGAGTCGAGTGCCAACACAAGTGGCGGTCCGGCAGCCCGCAAGCTCTGGACCGCGAGGGCCCGGCAGGGGGAGGGCAAAGACCAACTGCGAGCCCTGGTGAGTACTAGCTGCAAGTGTACGGTGTACCAGTGCTCCGTAATTGGCGTCGACGGCTCCTTGACCCGTCCCGGCAGAGGCTCATCGTCCCGGAGGGCTCATTGTGAAGGGGGCAAGCAGACCTGCGGACTAGTAAGGTTTACCCAGCGCCTTCACAGACAGTGGATGACCACGGGACAGGACACCCGCCGAGGCACACGGCAGACTTAGGGGAACAGCGTGATCAGCCCGGAGGCCCAGAATGAGGTGGATACACTGGGATCTCTATCAATCCTGTTCCCCTCTCGCATAGGGGAGAGTTCACCAGCGGACGGCCACGTTTGCCCACGAGGAGGGGTGGGTGTGGACGTGGGCCGCGGGATATTCGTTGTAGAGTGGGGGCACCCTGTAGCTGCGCTGTGGACTCCTGCTCCTCTTTGCCCCGGCTTCCACCCCCCTCACCCAAATCCCCGTGGCTGTCCAGCGGCACCGTACCTTACCTCGGACACAAGACACGGCTCTCGGCCCCCAGCAGCGGCTGGGCGAACCCCGCAGACTCTCCTACTGATAATCGAGTGGAGTTGCACCTGCCAAACCCGACAGGCCGGGTGGAGGGATTCACCGCAGGCAGCGGTGAGTAGTGGGTGCAACTGGATCTCCCCCTAGTGGCCCCCTGGGGGAGACGAAATGGTAACGGGCTGCAGTGGGAGATCGATGGCTCAGACCAAACTGGAGAAGTTTGCATGGCAAAAGCAGCAGGACGAAGACCGTGAAGTGGCCATGGCCTCGAGTGACAAGGCAGAGCCCACAAATATGGACTTATTCACGGCGACCACAGTGGTGCGCACCTCCCTAGAGACCCGTATCGACACAGTCGCCACTGAGGTGACCCTGATCAGGGAGGACATGCGACGGATGGCGGAGCGAATGAGCGCAGTTGAAACCAAATCGGCTGAACTAGAGTCTGACACAACCCTTTTGAAAAAACAGGTCTCGGAGCTACGCACATCCCACGAGGCCATGGCCCTACAACTTGATGACTACGAAGGTATGATGAGGCATAATAACGTTCGCATTATTGGTGTACCGGAACAGGCGGAGGGGCAGGCCGCAGATCTCTTCATAGAGGACCTTATCCTGAAAAAGCTTCAGCCACGTGGTCTGTCCAAGTGCTTTTCCACCGAACGGGCCCATCGGGTACCTGGGTGGAGACCTAAGTCCGGGGCTCCCCTCCGGCCTCGTGTATTCAACTTTCGAGACTGCGACGTGATCCTTCAGACTGCCAGGGTGGCCCCCCCCAGTGACAATTGAAAACAGCCCGGTCACACTCTTGCCAGATTTCACGCTGAGAGTCCAGAAACAAAGGTGTAGCTTTTTGGAGGTGAAGCGAGCTCTCAGAGAGCATGAGGTAAAATATGGTATGATGTTTCCAGCTAAGCTCCGAGTGGAATCCGAGGGAAAACTATGTTTTTTTACACGCCCGGAGGACGCTTGGGACTGGCTGGACGGTTGGCGCACTGTGGGCAAGAAACCACTCAAGTCTCCACCTACGACGACCGGACCTGGCGAATGGCGGCAGCAACGGCGTTCCCTGCCGCACTCGGATTTAGACTCTCAGGGACCCGAGGGGTGACTATGACCACTGCTTTGCGACTGGGGCTAGATTAATGGCACGCTGACTCCTCCAGTCCAGTTGGGTCCCGCTACGGCATTGATGGGGTTAATTTAGGTACGAGTAGCCGGGCGTGAGCCCCTGTCTGCCACTGATTTTGTACTATTGACATTACTGTAGATACGTACTTTGGCATTTACGAGCAGCCTGGGCCCCTAGTACAGAATATTGCATCAGTTGAGCCCATGGGGGTCTGGAGGCCGGGGCAAATTTTTCGGAGTTTAGATAAATGTTCTTGGGGAGTGGGGTTGCCCAAGTTCCCGTTGTTGATTAGGGTGGGCGACAGGCACTCTGCTAGTTGGGGGGCGGTGGGCAGTTGTAGGCTCGCTAGGCAGGGAGGCAGTGAGGGGGGGACTGGGAGGGTGGGGAGAGGGGGTTGTTCCTTATGTTTATTATGTTTCTTGCATTAGTCAACTATGATTTTTGGCATGTTTCGATCACACATCTTCCTGTATTCAGCTGTGCCTGGGGTCGCAATGAACGATGTCCGGTACACCTTGTTTGCTGGTGCAGTACCTGGAGGGGGGTCCCTCACGGTCACCTCCGGGCGGACACATCCGATTTGATACTCCCCTCATCGAAAAGGACAGATGGCACCGGGGACAGGACTTAGAGTAGTCACTTGGAATGTAAATGGCCTGGGGGACAGGGTCAAGAGGGGCATTGTCCTACGCTATGTTAAGCAGCAGGAACTCGACTTGATAATGCTACAAGAAACTCACTAGGTCGGAAACTCATGCATGGCCTTTAATAGGAAAGGCTACAATATGGTGGCGCACTCAGGGTTCTCCTCGGGTTCCGGGGGGGTGGGGGTACTCCTCCAGAGGGGTTGCCCGTTTATCACGCACAACACATGGATCAACACCTTGGGCAGGTTCGCCGCTGTCTCGGGCACATGGGATGCGTGCACCCTTAATATAGTCTCCGTCTACGCCCCACCAGGGCTACAACAATTAACACTAAGGGATGTTGGGACACTATAACTGGATCTCCCAGTGGGTACATTACTACTGGGAGGTGACTTTAACCTAACAATGGACGGCACGTGCGATCGACTCCCACCCCGTGTTGACCCACCACGAGGCTCGCAGCTCTGGGAATTCGTTAGTGCTCTGGGGGTGGTTGACGTATGGAGGCGGTTTAACCCAGCACACACCCACTGCACCTTTAATTCGGGAGCACATGGCAGTGAATCCCGAATTGGACTTACGCTACTTCCATGAGGCCCGATGTTTAGCGAGGGGAATATCTGACCACTCACCCCTGACAACACGCATTGTTCTGCCACGGCCTGGGTGCTCGCGCACTATTAAGATACAGCCATGGGCGCTTAAAATACCTCACATTAGGGAGACCCTCCTGCAGGACACCGATTATTACTTTGAAGAGAACGTGGGGTCTGTAACCTCGGCGGTGACGCTGGGGGGGGCGTATGGGGCAGTGATTAAGGGCAGAGTATTGACGTTGGGCCACCGAGCAGAGCACTCCCGAAGGGTGGTCGACCTAAAAACTGACATGATGGCCTTGGAAGAGAAACTCTCGAGAGCCCCTGATCCTGACACGCAGCACTCCCTCCAAATCAAAAAACTGGACTATAGACAGCTCCTATTGGAGGAGACCACGATGCGTTCCCTGGCCACCAGCCATCTAATCTATGAACAGGGCGAGCGCACCGGCAAGCTTCTGGCATGGCTGGAACGTAAAGAGCAAGCGACACGGTGGGTCCGAGCGCTAGAGGGCCCCGATAAAGAGATCCTTACTGATCTTCAGGACATTGCTAATGAGTTTGCCTCCTATTTTGAGGACGTTGATAGGGTCCCGGATACCTCCCAGGCTCCGCTGTCGGCGGACCTACTGGCCACAATTCTAATGACATGCCTCCCCCCGGTGGATAGGGAGGCCCTAGAGGCGGACATCATGGTGACAGAGATACAAAAAGCCATACTGGGGGTACACTCCGGTAAGGCAATGGGCCCCAACCGCCTCCCCATCGAACTCTTCAAGCCCATGTCTGCCAAATTAGCGCCCCATCTTCTAGGCCTATATAATGAGTGCTACCAGTCAGGGCTCCTCCCTGAGGATATTCGTACAGCAGCCATAGTAGTCATACACAAACCCAACAAACCTGCGGACGAATGCAAATTGTACCGTCCAATATCCCTGCTCACAGCAGAAGCCAAAATCCTGGCCAAGCTCCTGGCCAATCGACTCCTCCCTCTCATTACTGAGCTCATTCACCCAGATCAGTCCGGCTTTATGCCCGGTAGAAACACTGCTAGGAAGCTCCGGCAAGTACATGGCGCCCTGGGGAGAGTGAGTACCATAGAAGAGGAAGCAATCCTGTTGTCCCTTGATGCCACGATGTCGTTCGACACCATCGAATGAGACTTCCTCTTCGCCGTGCTGACTCGTGTAGGATTTGGTCCACGGTTGGTTGGCTGGATTAGGCTGCTCTATTCTCAACCCACTGCATATGTCACGGTTAGCAATCACCGCTCTGACACATTCTCCCTCCATCGGGGAACGAGGCAGGGGTGCCAACTTTCCCCACTTCTCTTTGCCCTGACGTTGGAGCCACTGGCAGTCTGGATCAGAGATGACTCCGAGGTGCAGGGATTCAAATGGACGCAGGACCACGAGGACCGCATTTCCCTATATGCGGACAATATCCTCCTCTATTTGGCCTCCCCAGTGCGTTCGTTGCGGAGAGTACTGCACATATTTCATATTTTTGGAGCCACTCTGGATACCGGATAAACTGGTCCAAATCCCAGATGTATGTAATTTGGGGTGAGCCACCCTCCACTCCTCGGGGGTACGAGATACCGGTGGCCACTCTTGGCTGTCAGTATCTGGGCGTATTTGTCACCACAGACACAAAAACCTTTTACGAGCGAAACCTCTTGGTGCCGCTCCAACGCCTAAAATCAGACGCACAGTTGAAACATGGCACGCAATCATGCGAAAACTGGGGTGGCACAATCGCCTCACGAAGGCTACTCCGCTATGGGAGCCAAGTATTCTGGGCTGTCTCAGTCACTGCCCCGGGTTCGATAAGTGGGACAGCATAGGAATTTCTACGGTGGGGGACCTGTGGGTGAAGGGGAAACTGGACACGTTCTCTGACCTCCAGGCCAAGTACCGCCTGGAGCCCTCAGAGATGTTTCGCTATCTCCAAATTAGGCATGCCATCTCTGTGGCCCTGCCAACGGGAACCCCGCTCCCTGACTCTTCCCCTTTGGAGGATAGGCTATTATTAGATCCATGGAGCGCAAGGCCATCTCCCTCACATATAAAAAATTGGTAAACAATCGAACTGATCCTATGATTAAATTACATACTAACTGGGAATCTGAACTAGGAGCTATGGAAGACGAAGACTGGAGAGACGCCCTGGCCTCTCCGAAAGAGGTAGCCATCCCCATGCGTCTCCGCCTTGTACAGCTAAAAATACTCCACCGGACATATTTCGATGCTAAGTTACTATTCTGACTTGGGAGACGACCAGACCCGCTCTGCCTTCGAAATTACAACCAAACCGGCACCTTCCTATACATATTATCGGAATGCCCACACATACAACACTATTGGGAGGGGGTGACACGCCAACTCACCAGAGCAGGTGACAAACCCCTACGTCCCTCTCCCAGACTCTGCCTCCTCAACATATGGGAGGCTACCGACCTCTCCCAGATGGAGCAGGCATGGGCCGCAATAGGGTGGATGATAGCGAAGCGTAATATCGCACAGAAATGGGGACAAGGTTCAAGTCCACTGTTATCGGATTGGGCAAAGGACATGGACTGTGCAATGCTAGCCAAAAAAACGTTTTTCAAGGGTAGGGGATGCCCCAGGAAATGGGATCAAAATTGGAGACGGTGGAACAAATACTGGGGGGACATATGCATCTCCCCTACAGTGGAAATGCGGTGAGACAGGCAAGCAATAATGGCCCACCTCATGATAGACGATGGACCCCCAGCTCCTGCGCCGGGACAGGTGGATTGATGTCAAGACCTCAAAACACATTCCATAACGCTCACTGCGACTCTAGCCTGCAAAGGGGTGGTGGCTACACCTACGGCTCCTCTGGTAGTGACCCTCGGGCATGGCACCTTGCTGGCAGTGTGTATTAATTTGATGCTTATGTTGTGCTTTGTTCATGCTGAACGCTTACTATGTCTGTATATTTTGGAACCAATGCACTCTTTCTTTATCAATAAAAGTATTTTAAAAAAAATTTTTTGACTCTGAACATGCACGAAAGCCACCCGTACTTGCAGTTGTAAAAGGCATCAACTTGCTGGTCTTCCTGTTCTGTAGAATCTCTCCAGTTCTCCAGACTGATCACTCCATGGAGCTGAATATTTCCATTGTGATGCTTTGCTTAGACTAATATAACATTATTTTTACTTGGCTGTCAAAAAAACACTGACAGGCTTCAAAGTCTCCAGGCTCCCAAAAATAGTGGCCAGAAAGGGTCTGCGACTCTGTGGTGGTGAGACCACATGAAATTGTCCTTGCAACCACACATTACAAATGCCCTGCAGATGCAAGAACAACGTTTACACTACTTTGTAACATACTCAAAGCTTACTAGAACAGATGACCAGCATACCTGTATAAATTATTGGCCATCACTACGCCAAGCAGAAACCTGCATTTGGTACAAACATGTAGGCAATTCACTGAGACCCAGATTGTAAGACTCACTGAACCCTGGATTTAGGGTTGAATAAAACTGCTTGCATGAAAGGCCTCAGAACTGAACAGTTCAGCCTTCATACCTCAGACATTTAAATATGAGATTGGGACTCACACTCTAACACCTCGCTCTTTCTTTCATATCACACAGTATCTAGCCAAAAATGCTCTGAAGTAATGTAAAGGAGAGGCAGAGTGCTCTAAAAAATAATAACTAAATAATTTGTTATTAGTATTTCTGCTGTACAAGATAAGCTGAGCATGGTTGTTGTCAGAAATATTACCTGACATAAGTATTGTTTCCTGAATGTCATTTGACGAATTAACACCTTTTTACATCTGTCACTGTGTTAGGACAAAATTTAGATTAAAAAATATCTGGAGACAGAAATATTGGAAATTAAATATTGTGACACACAAATATCGTGATGCACAAATATCGTTGACAAGAATATAATTTCTGGAGAAAAGTAATGTTGCTTAGACTGGAGTGGCAATAGTAAATGTCACCCCTCCGAAACCAGCACTTGCCCTACAGTTGCACTGTCTGAAGTGGGAATAGTAAATCTAACTCCTCTGAATCACTGGCGTAATGAAAATTGAAGGGGCTCCCCTGCAAGAGACACAGAGGGGCCCCAGCTCCGGATTTAATCTGGAGCTGTCAGGCCTGAGTACAGTGCTGAAGTGGCCCCCTGCACTGCAGGGGCTGCAGGGGCCTGTGTTACGCCCCTGCTCTGAATGCCAACACTTTCCTATTATAGTGGAGACTGGAGTAGGAATAGAGAATCTAACCCCTCAATCAATCAATCAATCACTGCATTTGTAAAGCGCGCTACATACCCGAGAGGGTATCAAGGCGCTGGGGAGGGGGGCCGCTACTGATCGAAGAGCCAGGTCTTGAGGAGTTTTCTGAAGGCCAGCAGGTCCTGGGTCTGTCGTAGGATGGTGGGGAGAGTGTTCCAGGTCTTGACGGCGAAGTAGGAGAAGGATCTGCCACCGGCGGTGGTTTTCCGGATGCGGGGGACTGTGGCGAGGGCGAGGTTGGCTGAGCGGAGGCTTCGGGTGGGGGTGTGGAAGCTGAGTCGGTTGTTGAGGTAAGTGGGTCCGGTGTTGTGAAGTGCTTTGTGTGCGTGGATGAGGAGTTTGAAGGTGATCCTTTTGTTGACGGGGAGCCAGTGCAGGCCTCTCAGGTGGGGTGTGATGTGGCTGCGGCGGGGGACGTCGAGGATGAGTTGGGCCAGGCGTCCTGGATACGTTGGAGTCGTCTCAGGAGCTTGTTTGTTGTTCCTGAGTAGAGGGTGTTCCCGTAGTCGAGTCTGTTGGTGATGAGGGCCTGGGTGACGGTTTTTCTCGCGTCGAGGGGGATCCATTTGAAGATCCTGTGGAGCATACGGAGGGTGTTGAAGCAGTACGCGGAGATGGCGTTGACTTGCCTGGTCATGGAGAGAGTGGAGTTGAGGATGGCCCCCAGGTTGCGTGCGTGGTCCGTGGGTTCCGGGGCTGTGCCTAGCGATGTGGGCCACCAAGAGTCGTCCCAGGCTGATGGGGTGGGTCCGAGAATGAGGACCTCCGTCTTGTCTGAGTTCAGCTTCAGTCTGCTGTCCTTCATTCAGCCGGCTACGGCCTTCATTCCTCTGTGGAGGTTGGCTTTGGCGGTGTGGGGGTCTTCGGTGAGGGATATGATCAGCTGGGTGTCGTCGGCATAGGAGATGATGTTGAGGTTATGTTGTCGTGCGACGTGGGCGAGAGGTGCCATGTAGATATTGAACAGCGTCGGGCTGAGGGAGGATCCCTGTGGGACGCCGCAGATGATCTCGGTGGTTTTGGAGCGGAAGGGTGGGAGGTGGACGCTCTGGGTTCTGCCGGAGAGGAAGGATGTGGTCCAGGCCAGGGCCTTCTCTTGGATACCGGCGTCATGGAGGCGTGCGGATAGGGTGCGGTGGCAGACCGTGTCAAAGGCTGCTGATAGGTCCAGGGTCCTGATGTCTTCAGTGGCAGCGATGAGGGCGGTCTCGGCGCTGTGGTTGCTGCGAAAACCGGATTGGGAAGGGTCCAGGATGTTGTTGTCTTCGAGATAGCGGGTTAGCTGTTTGTTGACAATCTTCTCAGTCACTTTTGCCGGTAATGGGAGCAGGGAGATGGGCCGGAAGTTCTTGAGGTCCTTGGGGTCCGCCTTGGGCTTCTTCAGAAGGGCGTTGATCTCGGCGTGCTTCCAGCTTTCTGGGAAGGTTGCTGTCTCGAAGGAACAGTTGATTGTTTTCCGGAGGTGGGGTGCGATGGTTGTGCTGGCTTTGTTGAAGACGTGGTGAGGGCAGGGGTCCGATGGGGATCCGGAGTGGATGGAGTTCATGGTTTTGATGGTGTCTTCGTTGCTGACGCTGGACCAGACGGTCAGGCGACTGGTGCGGGTGCGGGTGGTAGTCGCAGGGGTGGTGGACTCGGTGGTGGGTGCGGGGGGGTCGGAGTTGAAGCTGTCGTGGATGTCGGGGATCTTGCGGTGGAAGAAGGTGGCCAGGGAGTCGCACAGGTCTTGAGATGGGGGGGTGTCGGTGGTGTTGGAGCTGGGGTTGGAGAGTTCTTTCACGATGCTTTAGAGCTCTTTGGTGTTGTGTGCGTTGTTGTCTAGGCGGTCCTTGAAGGCGGTCTTCTTGGCGGTCCTGATGAGTTGGTGGTGTCTGGTGTCTGGTGGTGTCTGCGGGTGGTGCTCTTGAGGGCTGTGTGGTTGTCTGGTGTTCGGTCCTGGAGCCATTTCTTCTCCAGCTTCCGACAGGTGTGCTTGGAGATCCGGAGGTCCTCGGTGAACCAGGCAGCTTTCTTGTTGGTGTGGTTGGTTGTGGAGGTCTTGAGAGGGGCGAGGGTGTTGGCGCAGTCATTGATCCACTGTGTGAGGTTGGTCGCGGCGGTGTCTGGGTCGGTGGGTGGTCTCAGGGCGAGGGCGGTAGTCAGTTGGTCCTCGGTGACCTTGCCCCAGCAGCGGCGCGGTAGCTGTTGGGTGCGGTGGTGTGCGGTGGGTTTCCTGAAGGTGAAGTGGACGCATCTGTGGTCGGTCCAGTGGGGTTCGGTGGTGTGGTTGAAGGAGACGTGGGGGCTTGCGGAGAAGATGGGGTCGAGCGTGTGTCCAGCGGCGTGAGTAGGTGTAGTTACGAGCTGTTTGAGTCCGAGGTTGGCGAGGTTGTCGATCAGGGTGGTGGAGTTGGCGTCGTTGTTGTTCTCGAGGTGGAAGTTCAGGTCCCCGAGGAGGATGTAGTCCGTGGAAGCGAGGGCGTGGGTGCTGATGAGGTCGGCGATGGTGTCGCTGAACTGTGGGCGGGGTCCGGGAGGTCTGTAGATTAGTGTTCCTCTGAGGGTGGTGTTGGGGTCGGTGTGGATCTGGAAGTGCATGTGCTCGGCGGTGGTGAGGGTGTGTTCTGCTCGATTTTCCCGGCCTTCTTGTGAGGAACAATGATGGAATGTGACTTCAGTCTCTTATCATTCAAGTCTAAGGGTTAGAGTAGTGAATGGAGCCTATTTACTAGGCACTTCGACATGATTCTGTGCTCTTCCCCATAGATCAGGGCTTGCACACATAGCCTAGGGGATAGATTCGTTAGTATTAGGGATAACCTGTCCTCTAGTGAGGGTATTTCATGGAGCCGTGCTGAATTCAGGCCTGGTAGGCCTCAAACGGGAGAGACTCCATCTTTCTTTCTGCTCCGGCAGCTTGGGATGCTTCTAGGTCAAATGTAATGTTTTAGTTATGAGGTGTTATTCGCTTGGAGAGAACCGGTTCAGGCCGGCCCTTATCGAAGGATTGTATTTTTCTTCATGCCGAAGACACTACATCAGGCCGGCCGGCTGGGAACGTGTCCTTGGTACGGGGAGGTACAAGAATTTGGTGGGCGGCAGGTTACGGGCCGGAATTTTCCATGAGGAAACGCACCTCTATATTAGTGAAAGTCTGAGGCAGTTACATGTTCAGTCCGTAGGCGGCATCTAGCCGTTAGCAGTAAAGCTACTACTTATTCCAGGGAAGACAGACGCCATCTTGAAGGCGGAGAAGAACCGAGAGACAGATACTCTCCTTGCAGAATAGCCAGAGAGGAGAGAGTAGCCGATAAGGAAGAGGTCCCAGTGACTCGGAGAAGGGCGAAGAGAACAGCGCATAGTGGTGCAGACATGTATCCGTGACTGCGGAGGTGTGACTTCCATGCGAGCCGAGGCACAGACGAGAAGGGAACCTAGATGACCACTGAGTGCAGGCTACACACTATTAAGGTGATGTCGACCCTTTCTTATTAGAGTGTACAACTTAATCTTTCACTTTTCTTTGCAGGTTATGTGTTATATTGTAATGTTATGTGATTGCGTATGTAATGAGTAATAAAGTACCCAGTTTGTAGTGAACCAACATGTGCTGCGTGTTCTTGTATGAGAGGGTAGCCTATTCTTCTAGTCAGCTGCGGCTACATGAACAGATGTTAACCCTGATCAGGTAAGTGGTAACTGAATAAGGGAAAGAGGAGCCCCTCGAACCAAAGAACAGGCTATGCTTGAACTGGCAGTCCTTGTGTGATCTGATGAATAGTGAGACTGATTCCCTTTTTGTATGTTATGGTAATCATAGGATGAACTGTTGAGACTGCCGTCTGGGTAGAGAGGTCTGGATTCGTATGGGATCGCGAGGCCGCCACTTGTGATACTGCCGTATGGGCAGAGAGGTCTGGATTCGTATGGGATCGCGAGACCGCCGATTGTGCTGAGACTGCCGTCTGGGTAGAGAGGTCTGGATTCGTATGGGATCGCGAGGCCGCCACTTGTGATCTGAGACTGCCGTCTGGGTAGAGAGGTCTGGATTCGTATGGGATCGCGAGGCCGCCACTTGTGATACTGTCGTATGGGCAGAGAGGTCTGGATTCGTATGGGATCGCGAGGCCGCCGATTGTGCTGAGACTGCCGTCTGGGTAGAGAGGTCTGGATTCGTATGGGATCGCGAGGCCGCCACTTGTGATACTGTCGTATGGGCAGAGAGGTCTGGATTCGTATGGGATCGCGAGGCCGCCGATTGTGCTGAGACTGCCGTCTGGGTAGAGAGGTCTGGATTCGTATGGGATCGCGAGGCCGCCACTTGTGATACTGTCGTATGGGCAGAGAGGTCTGGATTCGTATGGGATCGCGAGGCCGCCGATTGTGCTGAGACTGCCGTCCGGGTAGAGAGGTCTGGATTCGTATGGGATCGCGAGGCCGCCACTTGTGATCTGAGACTGCCGTCTGGGTAGAGAGGTCTGGATTCGTATGGGATCGCGAGGCCGCCACTTGTGATACTGTTGTATGGGCAGAGAGGTCTGGATTCGTATGGGATCGCGAGGCCGCCACTGGTGATACTGTCGTATGGGCAGAGAGGTCTGGATCCGTATGGGATCGCGAGGCCGCCGATTATGAGAGGTCTTGGTATGTATAGTAGGAATTCCCTGTCCTTAGGTGGTAGATATATGTGGTTGCACTATTGTAAATAGGCCCTAGGGAGGGGGTAACGTTCTGGCTGGGTTAGTGAGGCTCTGATGAGCGGGTTCTATCTGATCCGAAAACCCAAGCAGAACAGGGTGTCGTCGGTATTCGTTGAGATTTTGATGGAGGCTTTGTGGATGATGGCGATTCCTCCTCCCTCTCCGTTGGTGCGGTCTCTGCGAGAGATCTTGTAGCCCTGTGGGATGGCTATGGCGATGTCTGGTGCTGAGGTGGCGATCAGCCAGGTCTCCGTCAGGAAGGCGACGTCGGGGCCGTGGAGTCCAAGAGGTCCCAGAGTTCGATGGTGTGCTTGCGAGTGGAGCGGGTGTTGAGGAGGATGCAGCGGAGGTGGTTGGGTTCTCTGGCTGGTGGTGTGGAGGGTTGGATGCTGGTGAATCTGCAGTTCTGGCAGGTGAAGGGCCCTTGGGTGCGCTTCGGGGTGGCCCGGTAGCAGGGGTGGTCTCGTTCGGTGTTGAGTGCGTGGAGGGTGCTTGCGTCGTAGTGAAGTCTGGCTTTGCGGGGGGTGTGGGGTCCAGGGGTTCTGGCGCTGGGTGCGGTCCAGGCGCGGACGGTCGCAGACGAGCTTGCCTTAGGCGCTTCGTGGCCTCCATATGAGGGGGCACAGGAAGGCTGAGAGCACAGGGGTACAGAAATGAAAGCACAGGGGTACAGAAATGAAAAGCACAGGGGTACAGAAATAAAACAGGGAATAAAAAGCAGTCAAGTGGCAAAAGCGGCAGAACGGAGGTCCAATCACACAGGGTGCTGCGTGGCGGTTGGGGGGGCGCGACCTGCCTGGTGACAGGGTCAAAGGTCGCTCTCTACCACCGCTTCGTGGCCTCCATATGAGGGGCAGAGGGAGGGAGGAGCAGCTGGGAGGTGGGAGCGGGGCGGCCAATGGGAGTGAAGGGGGCGGGGCCGCAGGGGTTCAGCGGCGGGGGAAAAACGGCAGGAAAAGACGGCGGGAGAGGCGGCGAGAGTCACGGAGGGAGGGGGGGATGACAAAAAAAGGGGGCACAGGAAGGCTGAGAGCACAGGGGTACAGAAATGAAAGCACAGGGGTACAGAAATGAAAAGCACAGGGGTACAGAAATGAAACAGGGAATAAAAAGTAGTCAAGTGGCAAAAGCGTCAAAACGGAGGTCCAATCACACAGGGGGCGGCGTGGCGGTTGGGGGAGCGACCTGCCTGGTGACACTTTCCCTACTGTTGCAAAAACTAGAGTGGGAATCATATAGCTAATATTGTTAAACTCCAACAGTTTTCATAATATTGGTTAAATAGATTTTATAGCATTCATTGTTTTAAATTTATATTATATGTTTTTTTATTTTTAAATGTATTTTAATGCTTAAAGTAGTTTTAGTGAATGTGTTTCTTCATTTTTAAATGTGTAATATTTTATTTATTGTCTCCATGATTTTTTTTTTCGTATTCAAATGTTTATATATATTGTTTATATTTATTATGATCAGGACTGTAATGCGTAATGGCTGACATTCAATAAAGAAACTTTCAAGCACTTAATTTGTGGGCCGTGCTCCGGTCTCTGTGAGAAGGATTGCTTAACACTCCTTCAAGACTTAGCCTGAAGGCTGCTCTCCACAGCTACCACTAGGATAGCTTTCTTTAAAGGTTGTCTTTTAAACCTATCACCTTAAGAGTCGAATTGGACTGGTGCAAGGTGGCCACTATAACTAGTGACCAGCATATGCCAGGCCAACTTCTCACATTGGTGTGCAGCGGTTGGATTCAAGCTTGCCATTGTTTTACCAGATAACAAATTGAATTTCTAAAGTGAAAGCCACTTGGTACTAAAGGTACATATAAATTCAAGCTTAGAATATAATAAGTTCTACTGAACTTAGGAGTTGTGTGTAGAGGGTTTAGCACACCTTGACTACAACTCAAGAAAGGGTTCAGTAGGCCACACCTAGTGTAGGTAGATACACCAGTACCACTACACTAGAAATATATTTAAGTTCAGGTGCCCATAAGGCTCTGGAAGGACCCCATAGGGTTCCAGTCGACAAATATGATCATCTCTCCTTTGCTGAGCTTAGGGAGATGTGCACCACTAGGCAACTTAAGACAAACTAAGGTGCCAATACTCAACGTATCAGGGAAATCCTGCTCATAGCAGACTTTAAGCCGACTTTAGTGTCTGATGGGGTAGACAGGTTGGGTGGGCATCCCCCAGAAGAGGACACCCCTGGGGTGGACTCTGATGAGGACCAGGAAGAGGAGGAGGAACTTGACCTGCATGAACAAAACCATTCACAACATGGAGGTGATGGCCCAAGAGGCACTCTCTCCATCCCTAAAGGGAGAATGGTGGATCCAAACAGAAGGAACAGATCCCCCTCAGTGGGGTCCAACCATTCTGAGAGATCCAAAGGGACCTCTGCCTCTTCTCAGAGAAGAGAATCCTCCCAAGAGAGGAAATGCAGACTGGTCCAGTTTAAGCAGGCTAAGCTACAGCTCAGGAGAGAACAGTTAGCATTGGACAGGGAATCCCTGGAGCTTCAGAAAGCTTCAAGAAAGTGGGGTCTAGAGACCCCTGGTGGCAGTAATACCCCTAGAGTTAGAGAGAAAGCTCCTGACAATAGGAACCTACATAAGATTTTGCCCCCCTATCAGTCAGGGGATGATATCCAGAAATGGATCACTGTACTTGAGGGGGCCTGTAAAGTTCAGAGGGTCCCAGTAGAGCAGTGGGCAGCAATCTTATGGCTATCCTTTGCAGACAAAGGTAGAGACAAGCTCCTCTCTGTCAGAGAAGAGGATGCAGATGATTATTGTATCTTGAGAGATGCTTTGATAGATGGGTTTGGCTTAACCACTGATCAGTATAGACTAAAGTTCAGAGGCACCCAGAAAGCACAGAATCAAGATTGGGTAGACTTTGTGGATTGTGCTACCAAGGCACTGGAAGGTTGGTTAACTGGCAGTAAATGATTACCAAGGATTGTATAATCTCATAATGAGGGAGCAGATCCTTAATAATTGTCAGAATTAGCTCTTACATCAGCACCTGATGGACTCAGATCTGACCTCTCCCCAAGAATTGGGAAAGAGGCAGACAAATGGGTTAGAACCAGGATTAAGCAGAAGGTCCAGCCCTTGGGGGGTGCAACTAAAAAGGAAGATGCCAAGAACTCTGAGAAGGGTGGGGAAAGGGGAAAAGACCAGCAGTCTTCAACAGGCCCCCAAAAATCTGCATCTGAGAATACCCAAGCTACTAAAGCTAAACAACCAAGGAAGCCATGGTGTAAAGTCTGTAAACAGAAAACCCATTGGACTTCAGATTGTAATAAGGCCAAAGACTCCACAAGTACCACACCTGCCCCTAAGGCACCTGTTCCCCCTAGTCCAGCTATAGGTGGTGGTACACAGAACAAGAGCATAGTAGGGTTGACCCTGGGATCTGGAGAGGACTCTGGCCTAGTCAGAACTCCTACTCAGGCTGTCTTAGTTTGTGATGGGGACTTGTCCCTATTTGTGAGTCCCAGTGGTCTGGGCAAATTCAAGCAACAGCCTAAAATAAATGGAAGGGAGTCATTAGCTTACAGGGACACAGGAGCCAGTGTCACCATGGTGACTAAGGACCTTGTGGACCCTAGCCAGATCATACTTGGGGAAACTTACCAAGTGACCAATGCAAGCAACGTTAGTCAGGGAGGCGCCGTTATCTTTAATATGTCTGATGTGAGTGGGATAGTACACCTATTTAAGTCCATAGGTTCTGGGCTATTAAACACCTTTCAGATGGTTTTCAGAGTTATTCCATCTTTAATACACTCTGTTTTTGGAAGTATTTTTGGAGAGCTTCCACTGATCCTGCTACTGGTAGTGGGTATCCTGATTTAAATTTTTCTGCTACGCAATGGATGCCCCCAATTCCAAGGAGATGGAAAAATCGTTCTTGGAGCGACGTTGCTGTGAACGCATGGTACGCCATCTGGGCACACCTATTGGTTCCTATCGTTCAGATCAGTCTGGGTAGTCTGTGTCTTGCCTGTACTCTGCTGCTTATTCTGTGGACACGAATGCTTGTTGGACATTCGTCTAACTCTTCCATCAGTTGCTCCTCTGGACATGGATGTTGTGAGAAGTTGGCCTGGCATATGCTGGTCACTAGTTATAGTGGCCACCTTGCACCAGTCCAATTCGACTCTTAAGGTGATAGGTTTGAAAGACAACCTTTAAAGAAAGCTATCCTAGTGGTAGCTGTGGAGAGCAGCCTTCAGGCTAAGTCTTGAAGGAGCGTTAAGCTTATTGTTTTACCATAATAACCTCTTGAATAACCAAATGAAAGAGTAGCCCACACAGGTATATATATAAAATATATGTATTTATTCTAGACAGAGTCCCACAGTCTCTTTATGAAGCTGTGGCAAAGTTACAATATCAAACAAGCATTGATAGATACAATAAATAGCACTATTAACATTGGGCCCAAGGGGGGGACCAAACCATATACTAAAAAAGTGGTATAAGAACCATGACAATTCTACAGGCAATGCCTAGGGCATTCAGGACCGCTGGCCCCTTAAGAATCCACCCCAGGTTATGAGGAAGGGAACCCATGGGAGGCGCGTGCAGTGCAAGTAGCTGCTATCGGGATGTCTATTACAGCCTATGGAGAATGTCGCGGTTGGAAATAAACAGTTTAAAAATACTTCTACCTGGAGTACAAAGTTAAAACTTCAGACTTAAGCTTTTGAAGAGCCCACTACCACGAGAGTACCGAGGTACCACTTTTACCTGCCCCAGGGAAGCCGGGTGCATAGGTCGTTTCTGCTGTCGGGTCGCGGGCTGATTTTCAATGGGAAAATAGTCAAAAGTTCTGCTAGCCAAAAGCGTCGATGATGCCGTGAAGATCAAAGATGTGAAGATTGTAGAGAAGAACCTGAAAGCAGAGGGGACAGAGTCTGGGTCACGGCAAAGTGACCAGGAGGCTCAAAGCAAAGAGCCCTTCGATGCCGGGTGCTTCAGGTGGAAAGTGGTGTAGCATGGATCTGCAGCCACGGGCTCCGGGAGGCTTCAAGGAAGGCCAGCTTCAGGAGGGCGACTGTCCCATGTCGGATGAGGGTCGCTGCAGTGTTAGTGTCCGGATTGGATCTACTAAGCCTTGGCAACCGCAACCCACGAAGAATAAACAAATCTGCTACAGTGCAGACCCACCAGGTCTGGGAGAGGTCTGCTTCAAGGAGACTGTAGAGCAGGCCTGGGGCAACCAGGGGAACTCTTGATTGTAAAGATAGACCTCCGCTAGGGCCCACAAGTCGAGAGACAAGGGACCGCTGGAGGCAATAATTTGGCGTGTGTAAAAGGGCACCCACGGGCCACCGGAGGGGGCTAGGGTGCTGGTCTTTGGCACAATTGCTATAGAGTGGTTGGCTCAAAAACAGGCCAAAGCACAACTACCCCACTGGTCAGGGTCGTGTGCTACGCAAGAGGTGGCCTGTGTCCTGGGGTATTGGGGATCTCGGCATCCACGCGGTCCACAGTGCCCAAACTCGTTGAGCACACTCACTGGCCTCTAGGATGCGCCAGAATCCCACCTCAAGGGTTCTGGAAGTTCGTGAGAGCAGTGAAGTTCCAACTGGGTCACTTGCAGTGTTTCAGGTGCCTGCCAAGCAGGGGGATAACTCCTTTATCCCAAGGGAGATTTCTTCCGTCAGCTGGGCAGCAGCAAGTCGAAGGTCAAGACTGTAAAGTTCAAGATTAATCTGAGGCTCTGGGGCCACGTTATTCACCTTTATCCCCAAGATTAGGGGAGTGTCCAGAGTAGTGTCCACCAATGAGAGGTGAGGCGGGAAAGGGTGGCTACACCCTCTCCCCTTTGTGTGTTTCCCGCCTGGGCGAGGGGCAGGATGCCCCTGAACCGGTTCCAAGCGGTGTATGCAGAATGAGGCTTCTGCAGCTGCCTACGTGCAACTCTGAAAGGACATTTGGTGCGCCCACCCTGTTCCAATCCACATTATCCTGTCTGGGGAGATGCTAGCACCTCCCTGCCACAGGAGCCCTATTGTCCAGCTGGCGAGGCTGGGGTTTTCCCCAGCAACAGCCAGCCAGGGTCGTGTAGGTGGCGGGCAGTAGCCATTTTGTGTTACTTGTGCACTTTTAAATTGGTGTCTAAATTCTACCGGTTTTCCCATTTCGCCCCTCTAGTAGGGGGGAATCGTACCCTCATGCACATGGCTGGACTGGGGGTATGATTCCTACATGTTTGACACCAAACACGATATGGTTCTGTGTAGCCATTCTCAAGTTATCACGTTATCGCGATAGACATATAATGCGGTTAAGAGTATATGGTATGGCTACACTACAAACAACCCAGCAATGATTTTAAGAAGGTTGCAGAGAGGCCCTACTCATGTAGGGGTCCCCCCTCACACATACCTCAGCACCCTGCCTTGTAGGATTACCAAGGCCTGCTATAGGGGTGACCTATGAGAGTATATGTGTTGTAATGGGGTGGGATATAGGGTACCTATATCCCTGTAAGGGGTGCTAGCACCACCTTACCCAGACTACAGTAGTGGTCTGGTGGTGTCAGGTTGTATGGCTGTCCCAGCGTGGTACAATAAGTGCTGCAGCCCTGGTAGGCCTACTGAGGGACCCATGCCCTGTGTACCTAGGGTACCATCTACAAGGGACGGTCAGGGCATCCTCAGCATCCAATTGGTTTGTACCTAGGGTACTTCACATTAGTTTTAGGGAGAAAGCAGATAGGCTGGGGTCCTGGATAGCAGGATCCCAGCCAGACTAGTCAAAAACCACTCAAATACCAGGCAAAAAGTTGGAGATAAGGCTAACCTTGTCCAGATAAGCCTTTATTTCCTGAGTGGCCATATAAGGAAGAACCTGCACTAGCATGGTTGCTCCCTGTCTCATGGTCCACTTGGGAAATCCTACCCCAAGGGGTTCTAGAGTTTCTCCAAAGTCTAGGGGAATTAACCGTATTGGTTTTTGGTACAGAGGTGGGCTGGTGGGGTGTCTGAGTCTGGAAGTGAGGCCCTATTTGGGGTGGTCTCAACCTCCTCAGGTCACTGGTCACCATGGAAACCTTTCTGCCCATGACTGTGTCGTATCTGGCCCTAAGGGTCAACCTCTGGCTGCCTACAGCTGGGGGTTGGATCCCTTTGGTGGGAATAGTGGAGGGCACTGGAAGGTTTGGGGCAACTATGCCCCAGGTTTCCCTGTGCTCAACATCATACATTTGAGGGGTACCTATACCTAGGGGTAAGGGGGATCCCTCAGTTTGTAGAGGAATATTCACCTGGCTGAAACTACTCTGCTGGGTGTCCCTAATCTGCTGATGAGGGGGTTCCTCTGGACAGGGGCCCATTAAGGGTCCACTGACTTCCCTGACCTCTGCAGCCCTGGGCTGACTGAGGCAGGGTAGAGAGGGGCAGGATACCTGCTCCAGACTGGGTACGACCTTGGAAGGATCCCCTGCCATCAGAGAGGTGGCCAGGCCAGGCCTGTCCACTTCTGGGGCAGTTACTTCACAAGGGGCAGGATCAGTTCCCTGAGAAACTTGACCCTTACCTTTAGTCTGGTGGGGGGAGGGCTGTTCCTCACCCCCTATGCTCTCTGTTTGTGTGGAGTGATCCATAGTTTCAGGCTTCACTCCCTTTATTTTCTCCTGGGGTGGAGGTGAGGCCCTCAGGGTCTCATCCACTCTCTCAGGGATTCCTACCATTTTCAAATGGGCCTTGTGGTCTACCTCAGCCCAGGCTGATATTTCCAGATCATTCCCCAGTAGACAATCGACAGGCAAGGTGGGGGACACTGCCACTCTCTTTGGGCCAGTGACCCCTCCCCAGCTGAGATTTACTACTGCCATGGGATGGTCTGTCCTAACTCCATCAACGTTGGTCACCTGGTAGCTAAACCCAGGTAAAAGCTGCTCTAGGGGCACTAGTCTCTTGGTCACCATGGTGACACTAGCCCCTGTGTCCTTGTAGGCCACAGCCTTCTGACCATTGATCATGGGCTCTTGTCTGTACCTGCCCAGGATACTGGGACTCATGGTAAAGTTGGCAAACCCCATGCCACCATCACAGACTAGAGTTGCTTGTGTAGGGGACCTGGTTAGGCCAGAGTCCACCTGAGTTCCCCAAGAAAACCCAACTAAGTTTTTGGGTGCACTCCCACCACCTGGGGGATTACTACTAGTAGCAACAGGAGGTGTTGGAGCTGCACTGGGAGGAACATTTTCTTTCTTGCCATTCTTTGGACGACTGGAGTCAGTTTTCCAGTGGCCAGGTTGCTTACACACATGGCAATATGGTTTCTTGTTAGAAGAGGAAGGATTTTGGGACCCACCCCCAGCACTGGGTTTTTGGGGCCCTTCAGGGGACTTTTCTGTTTTAGTATCCCCACCTTTCTCTTTGGGCTTGGTAGAATCTTTCTTTTGGTCACCACCTTGGTTCTTGGGCCTGATCCTGATTCTGACCCACTTGTCTGCCTTCTTACCCAATTATTGGGGAGAGGTCAGATCAGAGTCCACCAGGTGCTGGTGTAAGAGTTGGTTTTGACAATTATTAAGAATCTGCTCCCTCATGATGAGATTATACAATCCTTGATAATTATTTACTTTACTGCCATTTAACCAACCTTCCAATGCCTTGGTAGCACAATCCACAAAGTCTACCCAATCTTGATTCTGTGCTTTTTGGGTATCTCTGAACTTAAGTCTGTATTGATCAGTGGTTAAGCCAAACCCATCTATTAAAGCATCTCTCAGGATATAATAATCATCAGCATCCTCTCCTCTAACAGAGAGGAGCTTGTCTCTACCTTTGTCTGCAAAGGAGAGCCACAGGATTGCTGCCCACTGCTCTACTGGGACCCTCTGTACTTTACAGGCCCTCTCAAGAGCAGAAATCCATTTGTGGATGTCATCCCCTGTATGATAGGGGGGCACAATCTTGTGGAGGTTCCTATTGTCAGGGACTTTCTCTCTAACTCTAGGGGTTTCATTACTGCCACCAGGGGTCTCTAGACCCCACTTTCTTGAAGCTTTCTGAAGTTCCAGGGACTCCCTGTCTAATGCTAACTGCTCTCTCCTTAGTTGTAGCTTTGCCTGCTCAAACTGGAGCAATCTGCATTTCCTCTCTTGGGAGGATTCTCTCCTCTGAGGAGAGGCAGAGGTCCTTTTGGATCTCCTAGAATGGTTGGACCCCTCTGAGGGGGATCTGTTCCTTCTGGGATCCACCACTCTCCCTTTAGGGATGGAGGGAGTGCCTCTTGGGCCATCACCTCCATGTTGTGAGTGGTCTGGTTCTTCCAGGTCAGGATCTTCATCCTCTTCCTGGTCCTCATCAGAGTCCTCTCTGGGAGGGCCCTCTTCTGAAGGGTGCCCACCCAACCTGTCTACCCCATCAGACCCTAAAGTCTGCTTAAAGTCTGCTATGAGCAGGATTTCCCTGAAACGTTGGGTATTGACACCTTTGTTTGTCTTAAGTTTCCTAAAGGTGCACATCTCCCTGAGATCAGCAAAGGAGAGTTGATCATATTTGTCGACTGGGACCCTTTGGGGTCCTTCCAGAGCCTTATGTGCACCTGAACCTAAAGACATGTCTAGTGTAGTGATAGTGGTGTATCTACCTACACTAAGGTGCCGATTCCGATCCTGTAAAAATTTACCCCGTACGAATCGTATCCGGATTTTTGTCCGTACGAATCGTACAAGTAGCGTACAAACTGCCAAGTAGGATTCGTATGGGAAAAAGTCCATACGAATCACATTGGGAAAATTTCCCCACACGTCCTCGGGTCGGAAAATGTGTCCGACACATCCCCGGACGATTTAACGTACGAATCAGAAAAATGAAGTCCGACCGTGCAAGTACGATCCGTCCCGTGCTTCCGATTTTACAACTGTATGGAAAAAACACCGTACGGACCGAACTCCTATAGCAACCATGGAGACATGTGCCCGCATACGCGCTGAACACCCCACCCCACCCCAGACCACGTATGTACGCGCAGAACACCCCCCCAGCCCTCGTATGTACGCGCCGAACACCCCCCCCAGCCCCCGTATGTACGCGCCAAATGCCCCCCCGGCCGCGGATGTACGCGCCGAACCCCCACCAGTGTATGTACGGAGCGTACCCCCACCTGTGTATGTATGGAGCATACCCCCACCCGTGTATGTATGGAGCGTACCCACACCCGTGTATGTACGGAGCGTACCCCCACCCGTGTATGTATGGAGCGCACCAACACCCCACCAGTGTATGTACAGAGCGTACCCCCACTTGTGTATGTACAGAGCGTACCCCCACCCGTGTATGTACGGAGCGTACCCCCACCCGTGCACGAATGGAGCGTACCCACACCCCACCAGTGTATGTACGGAGCGTACCCCCACCCGTGTATGTATGGAGCATACCCACACCCGTGTATGTACGGAGCGTACCCCCACCCATGTATGTATGGAGCTTACCAACACCCCACCAGGGTATGTACGGAGCGTACCCCCACCCATGTATGTACGGAGCGTACCCCCACCCGTGTATGTATGGAGCGTACCCCCACCCGTGTATGTACAGAGCATACCCCCACCCATGTATGTACGGAGCGTACCCCCACCCGTGCATGTACGGAGCATACACCCAGTCCCCCCTGTATGTACGGTGCGAAACACCACCACCAATGGACGGTGCGGACCAACACCCTGCCCGTGTCTGTACGCACCCTACCACAGGCCCCTACACCACCACCCTCACCCAACATCGCGCATGTACGAGTCGTACTAAGCCATAGCAAAGGTCAGCACTGTACAACAACATGGCCCATGTACGCACCGGACAGACGCCAAAAACACTCGTACTGAACCAGGACAAAGCAAAACAACACAAGGAGAGTCAATTCGATTCGCTCAAGACCACAAAACATGTCCAACAAGCCCAAATACATCCTATACACTGACCTGCAACTGCCAAACAGCTAAACAGAGGCCCACAACACAACCACTCCTTATAACACACCCACCCAAAGTTCAAACACAGCCACACCCACAAATGGACCAATAAAAAGGCCCAACACACACAAACCATGATCCTTTGCAACAGATCCACTACTGCCAGACCACAGAGACAACGCACTGCACCATACTACATCCATCAATACACCTGTCGACGAAATCATCAGAGTCGAGCCACAGCTCTTTGGAACATTGGTCAGACAGACCAGCATAGCAGCAAAATCAGCCATGTGGCAGAGGATTGTCAATTCTGTGAATGCTGTTGGGGCCACCAGAAGGACCAGGCATGAGTGCCAAGCCAGGTGGTACGATCTGCGGAGGACGGTCCGCCGCAAAATGACAGACGATCACAACCAGGGGAACATCACTGGAGAAGGGCCGCCCCGCAGACGGGTACAATACCATCCCTGGGAGGAGAAGGTGATGGCCACGCTGCCGCCGGTGGGAGTACACGGAGTAGAAGGAGTCCGAGACCCTGGTGAGTACACAAACAACTCACCTCACATGGGGGAACACCATACACAACCAAAATCCCAATCATGCACGCAACCCCCCCAAAGCCAGCACCGGACACAACCACACTCCAAAAACACACACATGCCACTAGCGCCTCCATGCACCAAGCAAGGCCATGCCAAGTCACAGGCCACACAAAACACCAACACAAGACAGGATGTCCCCGATGCCGGGAGGGTGGGCCTCAAAACTAACATTGAGCAACTCAGAAGCACTCAACAATGCCCTCAGCCCATATGGCCTAGGGCACAGCCATACAAACAGTGTGTCCCCACACAGTACTGTGTTGCCTGCAAATGGTGGCCGCGTTGCAGGATGACATGGGTATGAAGGCACAATTTTCACATAACAGCAGCTAATGAAGAGCATCACTCTGAAAGAGTGTCAGCACACACCGCCACAGCAGCAGCGCAGACTCAGACACTCCGCCCAATGGGTGCCCGGAGATTAGAAACAAACCCACATGAACAAGCCAATGGCATTTGAAAGACCTGCAAACTGTGTATGCCCAGGAAGCTGGGCTGAGGTGACAGAGGGTGACACATAGAGGGAGGGAGAGGGGGTGAGAGAGGGAGGGAGACAGAGGGGGACACAGGGAGACAGACAGAGGGAGGGTGACAGAGGGAGGGAGAAAGGGAGACAGAGGGAGACGGACAGAGGGAGGAGGGTGACAGAGGAAAGGAGAAAGGGAGACAGAGGGAGACGGACAGAGGGAGGAGGGTGACAGAGGGAGGGAGAAAGGGAGACAGAGGGAGACGGACAGAGGGAGGAGGCTGACAGAGAGAGTGAGAAAGGGAGACAGAGGGAGATGGACAGAGGGAGGAGGGTGACAGAGGGAGGGAGAAAGAGAGACAGAGGGAGACGGACAGAGGGAGGAGGGTGACAGAGCGAGGGAGAAAGGGAGACAGAGGGAGACGGACAGAGGGAGGGAGAGGGGGAGAGAGAGGGAGGGAGACAGAGGGGGACACAGGAGACAGACAGAGGGAGGGAGGAGGGTGACAGAGGGAGGGAGAAAGGGAGACAGAGGGAGACGGACAGAGGGAGGAGGCTGACAGAGGGAGGTAGAAAGGGAGACAGAGTGAGATGGACAGAGGGAGGAGGCTGACAGAGGGAGGGAGAAAGGGAGACAGAGGGAGACAGACAGAGGGAGGAGGGTGACAGAGGGAGGGAGAAAGGGAGACAGAGGGAGACCAAATCACCCTTCGGTGGTGTGGCCATGTCCGCTCGTCAGCAGGTGGACTGTGTGCATGTAGACAAGGTTTGGCAGTGCCTTAACCCCCCCTTTTTCCTTTGATAAACACTGGGCCATGTGTCACTCTGTGCACGAGTACATCCGTGCTGCAGGCACAAACCTAACCTTACACCCAGTATACCCACCCACTGTGTTTGTTAGAACCCTGTCACAAATGCTTAAGTTACCTACCTGCATTCTCAAAGAGCATGGAAAAAACACCATTTGGCCACGTACAGTGCAACACGTAAGGCGGCTCTGCATGGCTCGCTACGCCCGCTCACTACACTGCTGACTGCGTTCCAAAAAGATGCATCAACTAAGATTGTGTCACTCATAGGTAAAGTGTCGAAAGCTGTGGCCAAGGGACATACCCATGCACAAGTGCACTGTGAGAGAAATGCAAGACATATCCAACTACCCAGAGGAACTGTGCCAACTCAAAAATGAATGAAACATGGATGTCGCATGTAACACAATTAACATTGTCTCTCTCACACACAGGTCAACATCGTCGATCTCCCCCCAACACTGGGGGGGAAGACTCACAGGACCAGGCTCTGCGTGAAGAGGACCCCACCGGCAGCAAAGACTCTCACCACTCCGTGGATGACCCAGACCAACCTGGCCCCTCTGGTGTCCAACCACCTGCAGCACCTGCGTCAGGTACAACTGTGCCAACCACCACCCCCATTCCTGCCACATCCCAGGAGACACCCAGGAGCCCTGCCCGCACACGACAACACAGCCAGGCTGACCAGGAGGGACAAGGTTCTCCGGGCACCCAGGAGGAGGCAGGCGACACCTCAAATGCCATCCCTCAGGGGTCCCGGAGACCCGATGTGCCCACAACGGCAGGCCAGGCGCAAGTGGGCAGGGGTGGTGGGAGTGGAGGACGGCGGAGGCACGAACCTGACCAGTTGGCTCAGGAACCGGTAATGTAACACGTCAGCAACATCCTGGACACATACCGGCGTGACACCAGGGGCATGGGCCAGGTTGCGTCCACCCTCACAGACATCAAGGGGACCCTCGAGGAGATGAAGACCCTGCAGGCCGAGCAATATGCCTGTCAACAGCGACACCAAGGACGGATGGAGGCAAGACAGGCTGAGCTTGTGGCGGTGCAAACGGACATGACCCGTGTACTCCGTCGGATTGCCGAAAACATGGGCAACCCTCCCTGTGCCACCAGGCGAAGAACATCACCAGACACAGGGAGGGATCAGGAGGAGGAGGATTAATCCGACGGAGCATCACAAGCATCGTCACGGCCTGCTTCTGAGGGCCCCCGCAGGAAGGTGGGTCGTCCACGCAAAAGACCGTGAGAGTCAGCGGAACATCACCATCTCCCAGGTCACCTGGCCTGGCACCTGGTCCTCTGGCCCAACCACAGCACATCATCACATGACATTCTCTGGCACATGGACTTGCTGGTCACTGTCTGACCAATGTTGACAAAGACTGTGGCATAGACTCTGATGACTTCCAATGGCAAGGATACCAACCCCCCCAGTGAACTTTGGATTCTACACTCCCGCCAAGCACCTCTTGTCATCCCCACAAACACGTACCCCACCACAAATAAAAATCATCACAATCACGAGATGATGCCGTCATTTTGCATTATTCCACTACATGTGTGTGTTGTAAAGTCAAACCATGCCTGATTTTAGAAGTAACTCCAACCATCCATTCCCTGGGGTCTGAGTCTGGCACAGGACACACATGGGTCACAATGTATCATCCAATACAGACATGGAGCACCATACTCACCCGTGATGGGCCCAACCAGCTGAGGGGGTGCCCGCACAACTGTGCCTACAGACCTATTTAGAAGAGCAACAGTCATGCGCAGAGGTCAGGGATCATGTGGAGTGTCCTGGGGTGCTACTCCCAGGTATGTGTAGACAGGTGGCAGTACCATGTCCTGCATGCTTGAGTCAGGTGGATGTGGAGAATGGTGGGCCGGCCAAGGTTGGATGCATGGAGATGGCACAATGGGGTCTTGGATCACAGTGCCACAAGGTTGTGTTGGGGTTGTGGGCTGCATCCTGAGTGTGTGCGTGGATTGAGAAGGTCATCCTGCAGCTGGCAGTGATCCATTCCCCCCATCTCTGTTGGACGTTGATGTGGCTTGGTCGCTGGATGTAGATGCAGAGCTGTGCAGATGCACCCTGGATGTGGACAAGTATCATGGGAGTTGTAACGCACATGTCCGTAGAGTGCAGGGTAGGATTAGACACGGATGTTGTTGTTGACCTGGGGGATGGTCTCTCTTGCCTTGAGGTGGATGGAACTGGGGATCTTGTGCATAATGTAGAGTGTGCTGCAGCATGAGGCACAGATGCTGCTGATCAGCATAGCACATGTCAGCAAGCAATCCATGATGAACACCAGCTCGTTTGCGTGGACACTGGGTGCCCTTGCTGCAGGGCCTGCAGCAGCATGCGCCATGTCAAGAAAACAATGCCACAAGTTGCACACAAAGACAAGGATCTCAAGAAGGAACTATGCAAAAGGTGTATGTCAAGGAAGGAATGTCTGGTTCAACATGGCACACACACACACAATGGATGCACATGCAGCACAGTGGCCGTCGTGGAGACTGACATGCCACAATACCTACAGCCATGGACATCATGCACAATACAGATTCTAATCCCTGACAAACAGCTTGCAACTTGCTACTCTACACATAGACTCATATGCACTATCTCTGATAACTATGCCAGACATGCCGCATGCACAGTGGCAACAGACCACCATTGACAGAGATGAGGCACCTTGGAGGCAGAGGGACACCTTTATTAGTCATGTGTGTTGGAATGCTAATGCAACTCTGTCAACACATACACAGGTCATGTGGATGAATATGTGGGACCGACACTGGCACCCCGCTTTGCACCACAGATGCTGGAAATCCATAGAACTGGCACACAAGTGACGGGTTACAGCTAAACACCCCCTGCTGCTCACGGAGAGGCTGCTATACACCATTGAGCCTCTAATGGGGAATTCAAACACCATGTCAACCCGTTGCAACCCGTATGTTTCCGAGGGCAGTGTTACACACATTGATGGCTTCATCGCAATCCACAATCCCATTACAGATGACTGTCACCAAGTCTGACCATCAATTCAGGTGAATTCAGCTCCATGTCATGTGCCCCATGGTGATTCTACATGTATGCAAAGTAACCAAACATGAACAGGAGCAGTGCACACACATTCAAAACAAATACCACACCAAAAAAGCCGTGCTGCATCCCTTACCCTAATGAGATTTTCAAACTTGTCCCTGCATGTAACGCTGATTCAGCACATGTTGCTGTGTTCATGAGGAATAGCAGGAGCACAACAATGCCACCAGCAGACAGCATGCGCAAGTACCTGTGGATGAGAGACACACAAGAAGTCAGCCAAAAGAAGCACATCCGCATGCATGTGCATGAACTCGACACGTATAAGGTTGTCAACATGCTAGGTGACAATGATGACTCTGGAAAAACATTCTTCTATTGCACCATCACTCGAGTGACACATCCAAACACACCTCTGACTCTATTGGCAGACATGCAGATGGACACACACATTGCAACACATGCCACACACGGCCCAATGCGTGCACACTCAGACACTGGAACTCACCACTAAGCAAAGAATGTCCTCTACCGCCTCCTCCTCCTCCACATCACTTGCCTCGTCACCAAGCCCTTCATCCTCCACGGGTGGATGGTCCTGCTCATCCGGATCCAGGATAAGTGGCACAGCTTTCTCCACTGCCATATTGTGCAGCATGCAGCACACGAGGAAGATCTTGCAGACCTTCACCGGTGCATATGGGAGTGCGCCGCCGGTTTTGTGGAGGCAACGGAATCGGCTCTTCAGGAGGCCAAACGTCCTCTCTATCACTCGCCTGGTCCGCCCATGGGCGTTGCTGTAGCGGTGCTCGGTAGCCGTGCTGGGGTTGCGGAGAGGCGTGATCAGCCATGGCATGTTGGGATAGCCAGCATCCCCTACATGGAAACATCATGGACAAAAGTGGGTCAGGAGAAGCAGTAAGACAGGAAGATGACGCGAAATACAGGACTGCCAGAGTATACCCACCAACAATACATGCTCGTTCGTTGCGCAGCTGCAGCATAATTTCAGGCACCCTGCTACGCCTCATGATGTGGGCATGGTGTGCTGATCCTGGAAAACGAGCACAGACATGTGAAATCACCATGTTGGCAAGACACACCACGAGGGCATTAATGGAGTGGTAATGCTTGCGGTTCCTATACGCTACCTCCTGTGCCTGTGGTGGTACCAAAGCCACATGTGTTCCATCTATGGACCCAATGACATGGGGCATCCCTCCCAGGGCATAGAACTCACGCTTGACACCTGTCAACTGCGCAGGAGTTGGGAATTTAATGAACTCATCCAGGTGATCCAACATGGCCTCTAAAAAATCATGCAGAACACGGCTGAACATGGTTTGGGACATGCCACCAACATGAGCAATGGTATATTGGAAGGTACCCGTGGCAAAGAAATGTAGGGCTGCCATCACCTTCATCTTGGGTGTCAGTGCAGTAGGATACCTGTGTAGCGGTTGGAGGTGTGGTGCCAGCCGTGTCGTCAAGTTCTCAATCAACTGTCGGGGGAAGCGGTAGCGGCGTATACAGTCATGTTCCCTCAGGTCAGCCAAGTCCGGAATTGGTCGAGGGAGAGGCGGAGCCCTGCAGTAAATTTGAAGGGACAACAAAGAGTGAGTACAGTACACCACCAATGTCAATGTACTGAGAACATGTTCAACAGGCAATACACATATGCTACATACAGAGTCAGGTCTGTGCAATATGCCCTGGACACGCATGCCAGGCAGGTGACACTCCTACCAAGAGCCAGCTACGAACGTCGATTCTCAACCTCAATATGCCATGCCATGAAACTAGCTGTGGGCCAGTGTAAGTGAACAGGCAGACGCATCACAGGAGTTACAGACATCCACATATGTGCAGAAGAAGGATGTTTATCGTACAGACAGGTTGCTGAACACTAGATGCACAGGTCACATGTCATAGAAAAAGGACAGACCACACACCTTGCCATGAAGGAGTACATGTCAAGACTGATCACACATACATTGAGAGTATGCAGATATGTCCTTGTTTTGAAACTCCGTGTCGATGCATACATACACACCTTACGTCAGATTACTCATGTGGGCTGGTGTGCGTAACAGTGTGCCATGCCCATCTACACACAGACATGAACACTATTGGAGGTAGGCTGAGAGCAGTTAAGCTGAGCCTGTAATATATTAAACAGTTAGAGTGCTAATACTGCCCTAGAATTAAAGATTCCCTATTATTCTGGAAAACACATTTTGAAAAGGTGAAACAAAAAGTGTCACAAAAAATAAATTTATTCTTTTGTTTGAGTTAATCAATATTTTAGTAATCTAATTTATAGATTTTTTGAGCCTTCCTGTTGCCAGAGCGGCTGGATTTAGAAAAAGTGATTAATACAATATTTACATTACAACAATTAGACATTAACTTCTGCCATTTCAAAAACAAGTCTCATACATTCAAATCCATTCATACAATCACACAGGCTTGTTCATTGGCATACAACAAGAAACGGTTTTTACAATCATAGGACCACAGAGTAAATTGTTAAAGCAGCAAGTTTAGCTCTAAACAATTCTTAATTTTCAGTGTTTTAACTTCTTGTGGTCGCAATATAAGGTCTACGCGTTTCGAGACCCTTAGATCACTGGGTCTCTCGTCAGGACCTGTTAAGTAATAAGAGACCTGTATAAGTTTATGTACTGCCCCTATACCTCTCCCTGCAAACTTTTTAAAGAACTCAGTGGTTTTACCTTGTATCAGATGGAGACGAACGAAATTAATCTAAAAAGGAAAGAATATGACAAGAAAGTGTGTAAGGACATCCATACCATTCTAGATGCATTTAAGATGACTCTAATTTGGGCAATTACTTACTATAGTATGGAGCGTGAATCACTCAACCAAAAGAGATTGCTTTATGCTTTGGAAAAACAGTAAGGGAGCGTGTTGAGTTGATCCTCGTTGGAAGGCTGGGGAAAGAACATGCATACATTGCATCAAATGTTGCCTTATATTTTCATAAAAAAACGTGAGTTCACAGTGTGTGAACGAAGATGTTACCTTTAGTAAAAAGCCTCTTGATGTTATTTTGGGTCTGTACGTTCAGTTTGTGGATGTTGCTTGTAGTCAGGAAAATGTTTTTAGCCGAAACTGTGAAGAATCGACACAGGAGTTAAGGGGGGTAGAAATAGTGCCAGTCATGTCGGAATCTAGGTCAGCCGGCGCTGCATACCTGTATAATTCAAAGGATTTGTCCGAGCGAACGATCCAATCGTGTCCGTGCTGGTTAGCCGATTTCTTCCGCGATAGTGTCCCGTTGTCGATGACGTTTTATGCGTCTCGTTGCCGATTGGTTAACAGATTAAGCATAGAAAGAGGATCAAGTATCATTGAATGAGATTTGGTGTGCGTGTCTGTGGACTTAGATTCAATTCGAACAACAAAAGAGGACTTAAGTAAGGGGGATAGAGGCCGATGAATCTGTTTCAGTAGTCACATGAGTTTAGGTTACATTGAAGCGCTGATGTCACTAGCGTACTAAATTCATTCAAAAATCTAACATAGTATCGAGTAGACTTCTCGGTATATAATTCTCAATAGTCCCATTCAATCATAAGTAGATGTAAAATAGTAGTCCTCATTTGGAATGATTTACGTGATAATTTACCTTTCGGTCAATTTTTACGTATCCGAAGAAACTGTCAATTCAAGGATGAATACATGGCCCATGCAACCATATTATGCGACAATCTAAAGAAAAGAGGATACCCCAAGAAACTGTTAAAAAGATCAATGAAAAGAGCTTGGTGGTCTCCCAGAGAAGATCTATTAAAAAAGAAAGAGAGTCATCCACTTGAAAGGATTGTCTGTGTCTCGACATTTTGTCCTAACTCAAATCTAGTGAAAAAATGTATCGTACAGAATTGGCATCTAATAAAAAATCTAGATGCATCATTTAAACAAAATCCTCTATTCGCATTCAAAAAGGATCACAATATTGCCAATCAAATCATTCGAGCAGCAATGCCACAAAATAAACCACCGACGGTCCGGGATTATGTAGGACTACAACCAATCCAAGGCCATCATAAATGTGGCTCATGCGCCTGTTGTGACTCGACTATAGAAGGCGATCTTTTTGAATATAATCGGATTTATTGGAAACATGTATCCTTTACCAACTGCCGAAGTAAATCAGTGGTTTTTGCCATAAGATGTCCGTGTGACCTGGTCTACATAGGCAAGACTAGTCAAGAAATACGAATCCGAATGTCACAACATAAGTCTAGGATCAACAATAATGTTACAACAGCTCCTCTGGTCAACCATTGGCGAATCAACAACCACCAAATCAAAGACCTAAAATGGACAGTGATTGCCAAAGTAAGTAGAGATACAAGAGGTGGCGACCTCGAACAAAAACTTTCAAGAACAGAAGCCATGTTAATTCTCAAATTTAACTCTGCTACCAAAGGTTTGAATGAACTTTCTGAACTGTACAACTTAACTTAGTAAAATGATTGAGCCCTACGGTATACCACTTGGAGACTGCACAAACCTCATTCCCGCTTAACCAATGCCTCACCACCTTATACCATCCTCCCTCAATAAATCAAGCCAACCGAGTACAATCATCGTGAACTTAATAACATTCAATGGGACAACTGTGAACCACATGATACTATGTTAGATTCTTGAATTAACCTAGTCCTTAACGGACATCAGTGATCCACCACGTCTCTTTGGAACTACAATAGACGCGGTCACTAAAATTGGCTCATCTGCGCCACATTCCAGCTCTGTCGGGTTGTTTATCCTCAAACCAAATTGCACAACGAGGTAGATAAAACCTTCTGAAATGACACTCACGTTGTGTTCAATTACAGCACTTTAATAAATCATTCCAAACGAGGACTACTATTTTACATCTACTTATGATTGAATGGGACTATTGAGAATTATATACCGAGAAGTCTACTCGATACTATGTTAGATTTTTGAATGAATTTAGTACGCTAGTGACATCAGCGCTTCAATGTAACCTAAACTCATGTGACTACTGAAACAGATTCATCGGCCTCTATCCCCCTTACTTAAGTCCTCTTTTGTTGTTCGAATTGAATCTAAGTCCACAGACACGCACACCAAATCTCATTCAATGATACTTGATCCTCTTTCTATGCTTAATCTGTTAACCAATCGGCAACGAGACGCATAAAACGTCATCGACAACGGGACACTATCGCGGAAGAAATCGGCTAACCAGCACGGACACGATTGGATCGTTCGCTCGGACAAATCCTTTGAATTATACAGGTATGCAGCGCCGGCTGACCTAGATTCCGACATGACTGGCACTATTTCTACACCCCTTAACTCCTGTGTCGATTTTTCACAGTTTCGGCTAAAAACATTTTCCTGACTACAAGCAACATCCACAAACTGAACGTACAGACCCAAAATAACATCAAGAGGCTTTTTACTAAAGGTAACATCTTCGTTCACACACTGTGAACTCACGTTTTTTTATGAAAATATAAGGCAACATTTGATGCAATGTATGCATGTTCTTTCCCCAACCTTCCAACGAGGATCAACTCAACACGCTCCCTTCCTGTTTTTCCAAAGCATAAAGCAATCTCTTTTGGTTGAGTGATTCACGCTCCATACTATAGTAAGTAATTGCCCAAATTAAAGTCATCTTAAATACATCTAGAATGGTATGGATGTCCTTACACACTTTCTTGTCATATTCTTTCCTTTTTAGATTAATTTCGTTCGTCTCCATCTGATACAAGGTAAAACCACTGAGTTCTTTAAAAAGTTTGCAGGGAGAGGTATAGGGGCAGTACATAAACTTATACAGGTCTCTTATTACTTTACAGGTCCTGACGAGAGACCCAGTGATCTAAGGGTCTCGAAACGCGTAGACCTTATATTGCGACCACAAGAAGTTAAAACACTGAAAACTAAGAATTGTTTAGAGCTAAACTTGCTGCTTTAACAATTTACTCTGTGGTCCTATGATTGTAAAAACCGTTTCTTGTTGTATGCCAATGAACAAGCCTGTGTGATTGTATGAATGGATTTGAATGTATGAGACTTGTTTTTGAAATGGCAGAAGTTAATGTCTAATTGTTGTAATGTAAATATTGTATTAATCACTATTTCTAAATCCAGCCGCTCTGGCAACAGGAAGGCTCAAAAAATCTATAAATTAGATTACTAAAATATTGATTAACTCAAACAAAAGAATAAATTTATTTTTTGTGACACTTTTTGTTTCACCTTTTCAAAATGTGTTTTCCAGAATAATAGGGAATCTTTAATTCTAGGGCAGTATTAGCACTCTAACTGTTTAATACATCTACACACAGACACATGTTGGTTGCAGCAACTGCAGATGCATTTGACCAAACACCTACAGCAAACCTATGGGAACACATGACACACACATGACATAGTTACAGCGTGCAACGCGGGCATTCACATGTCAGGTGTAATATTCCGTGTACCTGGCATCAGGGGACAGTTGTGGGTGTCGGTGACTGTGCAATGCCAGTGACGCATGGCTCAACAAGTCTGTACTACATGCACACATGTCAAAGGAGTGAATGGGATGTGTGGCACATAGTGCACACATGACATGTGTACACAGCTCATCATACATTTATTTGATTCACACCTCAGGAGTAATGTGCCACATCACAGCCTGATACACCTGTGCCCGACACATGTGGTACTGCACAGACAATGCCTTGATGTCCAGCCTTGGCCAAGTATGACAGCTCTATTCCTGTCTGTGTGCCGCCTGTCACCACTGTCAGGTGTGAAACGCACCGTACATAGGCTCTGAGGGCGTGTGTAGGGTCCCTATCACAATGGGAGTGCTGGCGTATGCGTACGCCATAGTAATACGGACCGTACATGCGTGTGTAGGCTCCCTATCATTATGGGAGTGCTGGCGTATGCGTACGCCATAGTAATACGGACCGTACACGCGTGTGTAGGGTCCCTATCACTATGGGAGTGCTGGCGTATGCGTACGCCATAGTAATACGGACCGTACACGCGTGTGTACGGTCCCTATTACTATGGGAGTGCTGGCGTATGCGTACGCCATAGTAATACGGACCGTACACGCGTGTGTAGGCTCCCTATCACTATGGGAGTGCTGGCGTATGCGTACGCCATAGTAATACGACCCGTACACGCGTGTGTACGGTCCGTATTACTATGGCGTACGCATACGCGAGCACTCCCATAGTGATAGGGACCTACACACGCCTGTACGGTCCGTTTTACTGCATTTGGGGTGCCCTAGGGCCGTGGAACGCACCGTACCTGTGTGTAAATATTGAAATAACATAGGGGACACATGAGGGACAAGTATAAGGGCCTAAATGCATGCTGGTTGTCATGGAGACCGAGTTTAAAGTTTGAATTTTTGCATCAGGTGGCCAGCAGAAGTCGGTTGGAAACAATATACTTTGTTGCAAAGTGGTTGTTGACTTGACATCATGCTCAATTTATAAACCATGCAAAGCCACTCACTGGGGTAGGTTTAAAGGGATTGGAGGAAACGTAGTATGCTAATGTGACTGACCAATCACTCTGTACTCCTGTAAATGAAACAGGCCAGCAAGGCAGATATAAGGCAGCCAGGTCCCATGAGAGAGCACTTGCCTGCACATCCTTTCATTCCACAACACTGCTGCTGCTCGTGATTCCTCTGGCACCATGTCCAGATCTGTGGAGAGGGCCCAGCCATTCACCATGGAGGAGAATATGGCGTTGGTGGATGTGATCCTCCCACAGTACACCATGCTGTATGGTCGACCAAGGGAGCAGGTGAGTGCTGACTCCACTAGCTTAGACTGTGCCCCTTTTTTGTGACTGTGACTTCTGGCATTGTGTCCATGTGTGACAGACATGCAATGTTGTTTAGAGTGGGTCCCAGGGTGGGGAAGGCCTCATGTCTCCCATGCAGAGCATGTTGTAATTCCTGTGTGCACTCCTCACTTGTATAGTGCTTACTGTGACAATCAATGCATGGTGCATGCCACATTCTGCCTGGCTACTCCTCCTGGGAATGTTGTTTCTACAGTCCTGATGTGATTCTGTGGTCCCCCCAGTGTGACAGGTGACAGTACCCATAGATGTGTGTTTGTTTAGTGTACCTGTGCTGTGAGTGTCCAAATGATGTGTTCGTCCCCTGGACATTGGTGTGTGTGTGTAAGTCCCCTGTCATGTGGGTGAGTGCATATGGGGAGTGTTGCACACCAGCTGCATGAGGGATGGATATACCCTGCCCATCTGATGTGAGCAGGGAGCAGTGCTGTGTGACTGCCGTGCTGAGCCAGCCCCACACCTGTGACACCCCCAGTCTAGTGGCACATGGGTAGAGTGAGGTTTGTACCCGCAGTTGGCAATGGCAGGTGATTGTCCTGTGCCTGTGTGTGTCTGTGTACTCTGCTGAGGTTGCGTCAGTGGGCTGGGGCATGTGACTGCTTTGAGGTGCTGTACATAATCCTGGTGTAGCTTGTGATGCACAGTGTGATCCAGGATCATTGATTGTGTGGCACCCCTCATGCCACCTGTGTACTTTCAATGCCACGTAGTGCATTTGGCCTTCCCCAGAGGATAATGTCCCTATGACAAAGGTGCAATGAGTTGCCTGCATACCATGGCCTGTTCAAACAAGACAAATTATTAATATGTGTGTCTCTGTGTCATTGCTCAGGTGTATTAAAGTATTCTCACTTTTGCATCCTCACAGGTAGGCGTCCATGCCAAGGGGGAGATATGGAAGCAAGCCGTCAGTGCCGTGAGGAAGACGGAGGGTCGGAAGCGGCGCCTAGCCCAGGTGAGGAAACGCTGGCAGGATATCCGGTGCTGGACGAGGAGGATCGCACGGGTCCTGCTGGGGGACTCACCTGAGAGCCACAAGAACCGTGGGCACCGGCATCTGACCCACATCCATAAGCGTGTGCTGGCGGTGGTCTTCCCCGACTTGGATAGGCGCTTACGGAAGAAGCAACAGCAGGAAGGGGGTAGGTACATGTGTGTTTGTTGTGTGTCACCAGCTTTTGGAAGTGCGCAGTTGCATGGATACACTGCCAGGGTTTAAATGTGCAGTGCATAACCTGTTCCCCAAAGTAAACCGGTGCTGTTCTTCTTCCCTTCCCCTCCTTGCCATGTGTTCCCTGGTCTGTGTGTAGTCACTCTTGCACAAGGTTATCTAGGCTGGCAGTTAATCCAAGTGCCCAATGCTTGCAGCATCATGTGTGGGGGTGGTGTGGAACAGGTTTTGGGACCTTGCCTGTGCCCTGGCCAGTTCAGTCATTGTGGGGTCCATGTCAGTTGGCACTGATGGTGAGTCCCGACATAGGAGTGTGTCTTAAAAGTGTACTGCCTTACAGCATGCATTTCCAATGTTGTGCCCTCTGACATGATGTGCATGAGTGGGAGTAATGCATAGTGCAGGGACGGTTGCTTCAGTTGCAGTCATATCCATCCAGGACCATGGAGGAGTGTGGCCACTACCGTGCCCTGGGGCACCTTTTCCTAGGTATCATGTGTGTCATCCAACAATGTGGACATTCTCTGTGCCTTCGGCATAGGTTGGGCTCTGTGGCATTGTACCCTGGCCTTATCTGTATTTACGTAAACTGTGCTACATGTGTCCACTGTACTGTGTGACCCAATTTTGCTAGTGCATACTCACAGGGGGCAGTGCCTGTGTGTCTTGGTACGACAATCTGATGATGGTTGATTGTCAATGATATATGTGGACAGGCACACCAGGGGTTGTTTGTGTACAATCAGGATTTAGTGCAGGCCATGTGTTTTTATCCCAGAGTAAGAGGTGTAAGTACTTCCTCTGTCTCAATCACATTGTCTCAGGTAGGGGGTGGTTTGTGCGGGAAAGGCCTTCATGTCAAAATCTGAAGTCTCCTTGCTAGGTCTGGCCTGTGTGTGATGTTTGTCTGGACATACACTCAAGGTGCAGTGACCCAGTCATGTTGGGCATGGTTTAATGTATTAGCTTTGCAGCATGTGCAAAAAGTTAATAGACATGGTTCCTGCTCATCCCTTTTTTGGCAACGCTGTGTGGTGCAGATGCTGTGCACGATTGTCCCCAGAGGCTGGCTCCTCTGTCCAATTTGATATCAAATAATTTGCTGTTGTGTCATGCTCTCCATTGTTTCTCAGTGGCATGGTGGGTCAACCAACTGTGTGTTGCAGGGCCTACATATGTACCTTGTGTTGTAGATGTTACTCATGTTGCTTTTCAGGCTATGCACTGTGACCTATGTAGGTTTGACTCATGTGACATATGTATACAGGTGTCTGATTATTTCCTGTCTCTTCACCTTGCCCACAGCATCGTCTGGGGACTCCGAGGGAGACACTGGCACGGACCGTGAGGAGGGAGCGAGCACCAGTGCTATCTTGTCTGGCGCATCGAGTGGCACGGAGGCCGAGGGGAGTGAGGCGGAGGACCTGTCCAGTCCCACCACCGACTATGACGCTGACGGGTCTGAGGCTGAGCTCCCAGAGGGGGCGGAGGCTGCTCCCACAGCTGAAAGCAGCACTCCATCTCTACCCGCCCCCTCCATTCCCATCACCGGCCTCCCATTTGCTCGGGTCCCTTCCCGCCGTGCTAGGTCACCACGTGTCTCCTTCTTGCCAGGCACCGCACCCCCTGCCCCTGTCTCCACTGCTGCCGTGAATGCCAAGTCTGTGGACATCCTGAGCCAGTTGCAGGTTGGTCAGACTGCGATGCTTAATGTCCTCCATGGCCACACCCGAGTGCTCACCCAGATGGAGGCATACATGGAGGGCATCTCAGCTGCGCAGTCTGACCAACGCCAGTTGCTGAGGTCCATAGACTCGACACTGACTGCAGCAGTGGGTCTCCTGCAGTGCTGCGTCCCCCCCTACCCCTGCACCATCCACACTTCCCACTCCAATGCCTGTCCCAAGCACACCCAGACGTACCCATGCACGCACCCCACCAGACACAGGCACCACACCACCAGGGAAGGCCAAGCGCACACCTCCTGTCACGCACACACAGGGTGAAGTAGGCACACCCACTGGGTCGGGGGGCAAACGGAAGACACGCAGCCACAGTGGGAGTCCACATTCCTCACAACCCACTCCCTCCAAATCCACTCCCCTCAGCTCTCCTGGCCAAGATTCCAACAAAGATTCCTTCATGGCCGCTCTGTCCCTGAGCCCCAGTGTGACACCACCCCGCAAGCGGTCAAAGGAGTCCCCGGTCAGGGTAGTTGAGTCCCCCCCCCCTGTCCACACCCTCCCCCAGTAGCGCTGCGACCCATCCCTCCGACCCCCCCCCCCCCTCCTTGGGGCCTGTGGCTCCTTCGGGTGCAGGGGAGACGCTGGGGGACCTTGCAACCGTGTGCAGCGCCATTCTCACCACCACCTTTAGCGCTGCCCCACCCCCTGTGGTGGAGTCCTCCGTCCCTGCACCCACAACACCTACTCTTGCCCCTCCTGTCCCTGCGGTGCCTGGTCCTTCCCCCCCACATGATGCCCCCCCCGCCCTGTGGAAGCAAAGGAGGTATGAACTGTGCAGGCAAGCTAGGGGACACGCGTCCCTATGTGTCCCCCACCAGGAATTGGACTATGGACTGCCCTATGGGCCTTGTACATATTGAACTTTTATTAACCACTTTTTTTTCATGCTGAATAAAGCAATGTTTTTTTTCCTTTGAACACTACTGCTTTTCTGGTCTTGCTGTTGGTGGTGCTGCTCTATGATTTGGGGTGGTGATAATGTGTTAGGTGTCTGGGAAATGTAGTAGTGTGCTGTTCATGGGGTGGACCCTGGTATCTGTGTGCCATCACAAGGTATTTGCGAAATGTCTTTGTTCATGTAAGCTCTTACTGCTTGGTGACATTGTCCCAAGGTGTGTTCCTTCCTCTGTGGACCCTGACATCTTCCCTGCAGGGTGTTTCCTAAATGTTGTGCTGAGCTGTGTCTACATTTCCTTGGTGTGTGACGGATCCGTTCAACTTTGCCCATAAATGCTGGGCAATGTCTCCACCTGCATCATTAGTGGCATCCTTGGTGGTCACTGTACTTGTGTATGGAGTATATTGACATGACTTCATGTGGACATTTTCCCTTTTACACACTATGCATGTGTGTACTCCCAGCCTCGCACACGTGTTACGTGTTCTGCAGCGTCTTTGAGCACATGACTGACAATTGTGGGCATTGTATCTGTGGGTACTGCACCCTTTTCTTTCCATGGGCACTGCTGGGGGGACTCTGCACCCACCCCTCCTGTGTCTGGGCACTGCTGGGGGGACTCTGCACCCACCCCTCCTATGTCTGGGCACTGCTGGGAGGACTCTGCACCCACCCCTCCTATGTCTAGGCACTGCTGGGAGTGATAGGCAGCCACCCCTCCTGTGTCTGGGCACTGCTGGGAGGACTCTGCACCCACCCCTCCTATGTCTGGGCACTGCTGGGAGGACTCTGCACCCACCCCTCCTGTGTCTGGGCACTGCTGGGAGGACTCTGCACCCACCCCTCCTATGTCTGGGCACTGCTGGGAGGACTCTGCACCCACCCCTCCTGTGTCTGGGCACTGCTGGGAGTGATGGGCACCCACCCCTCCTATGTCTGGGCACTGCTGGGAGTGATAGGCACCCACCCCTCCTATGTCTGGGCACTGCTGGGGGGACTCTGCACCCACCCCTCCTATGTCTGGGCACTGCTGGGGGGACTCTGCACCCACCCCTCCTGTGTCTGGGCACTGCTGGGGGGACTCTGCACCCACCCCTCCTGTGTCTGGGCACTGCTGGGGGGACTCTGCACCCACCCCTCCTATGTCTGGGCACTGCTGGGAGTGATAGGCACCCACCCCTCCTGTGTCTGGGCACTGCTGGGAGGACTCTGCACCCACCCCTCCTATGTCTGGGCACTGCTGGGGGGACTCTGCACCCACCCCTCCTATGTCTGGGCACTGCTGGGAGTGATAGGCACCCACCTCTCCTGTGTCTGGGCACTGCTGGGAGGACTCTGCACCCACCCCTCCTGTGTCTGGGCACTGCTGGGAGTGATAGGCACCCACCCCTCCTGTGTCTGGGCACTGCTGGGAGTGATAGGCACCCACCCCTCCTGTGTCTGGGCACTGCTGGGAGGACTCTGCACCCACCCCTCCTGTGTCTGGGCACTGCTGGAAGGACTCTGCACCAACCCCTCCTATGTCTGGGCACTGCTGGGAGGACTCTGCACCCACCCCTCCTGTGTCTGGGCACTGCTGGGAGGACTCTGCACCCACCCCTCCTATGTCTGGGCACTGCTGGGAGGACTCTGCACCCACCCCTCCTGTGTCTGGGCACTGCTGGGAGTGATGGGCACCCACCCCTCCTATGTCTGGGCACTGCTGGGAGTGATAGGCACCCACCCCTCCTATGTCTGGGCACTGCTGGGGGGACTCTGCACCCACCCCTCCTATGTCTGGGCACTGCTGGGGGGACTCTGCACCCACCCCTCCTGTGTCTGGGCACTGCTGGGGGGACTCTGCACCCACCCCTCCTGTGTCTGGGCACTGCTGGGGGGACTCTGCACCCACCCCTCCTATGTCTGGGCACTGCTGGGAGTGATAGGCACCCACCCCTCCTGTGTCTGGGCACTGCTGGGAGGACTCTGCACCCACCCCTCCTATGTCTGGGCACTGCTGGGGGGACTCTGCACCCACCCCTCCTATGTCTGGGCACTGCTGGGAGTGATAGGCACCCACCTCTCCTGTGTCTGGGCACTGCTGGGAGGACTCTGCACCCACCCCTCCTGTGTCTGGGCACTGCTGGGAGTGATAGGCACCCACCCCTCCTGTGTCTGGGCACTGCTGGGAGTGATAGGCACCCACCCCTCCTGTGTCTGGGCACTGCTGGGAGGACTCTGCACCCACCCCTCCTGTGTCTGGGCACTGCTGGGAGGACTCTGCACCCACCCCTCCTATGTCTGGGCACTGCTGGGAGGACTCTGCACCCACCCCTCCTGTGTCTGGGCACTGCTGGGAGGACTCTGCACCCACCCCTCCTATGTCTGGGCACTGCTGTGAGGACTCTGCACCCACCCCTCCTATGTCTGGGCACTGCTGGGAGGGCTCTGCACCCACCCCTCCTATGTCTGGGCACTGCTGGGAGGACTCTGCACCCACCCCTCCTATGTCTGGGCACTGCTGGGAGGACTCTGCACCCACCCCTCCTGTGTCTGTGCACTGCTGGGAGGACTCTGCACACACCCCTCCTGTGTCTGGGCACTGCTGGGAGGACTCTGCACACACCCCTCCTGTGTCTGGGCACTGCTGGGAGGACAGTGATAGGCACACACCCCTCCTGTGTCTGGGCACTGCTGGGAGTGATAGGCACCCACCCCTCCTGTGTCTGGGCACTGCTGGGAGTGATAGGCACCCACCCCTCCTGTGTCTGGGCACTGCTGGGAGGACTCTGCACCCACCCCTCCTGTGTCTGGGCACTGCTGGGAGGACTCTGCACCCACCCCTCCTATGTCTGGGCACTGCTGGGAGGACTCTGCACCCACCCCTCCTGTGTCTGGGCACTGCTGGGAGGACTCTGCACCCACCCCTCCTATGTCTGGGCACTGCTGTGAGGACTCTGCACCCACCCCTCCTATGTCTGGGCACTGCTGGGAGGGCTCTGCACCCACCCCTCCTATGTCTGGGCACTGCTGGGAGGACTCTGCACCCACCCCTCCTATGTCTGGGCACTGCTGGGAGGACTCTGCACCCACCCCTCCTATGTCTGGGCACTGCTGGGGGGACTCTGCACCCACCCCTCCTATGTCTGGGCACTGCTGGGGGGACTCTGCACCCACCCCTCCTATGTCTGGGCACTGCTGGAAGTGATAGGCACCCACCCCTCCTGTGTCTGGGCACTGCTGGGAGGACTCTGCACCCACCCCTCATATGTCTGGGCACTGCTGGGAGGACTCTGCACCCACCCCTCCTGTGTCTGGGCACTGCTGGGAGGACTTTGCACCCACCCCTCCTATGTCTGGCCATGTACGCTCGGGACATACATGGGTGGGGGTACGCTCCGAACATACACTGGTGGGGTGTGGGTGCGCTCCATACATACACGGGTGGGGGTATGCTCCGTACATACCCGTACCCACGCTCTGCAGGCCTGGGTATGGCCCGTACCCATGCCTTTGTAACGTGGGTACGGTGCCTATCCCCATTGTTGGGGTGCCGTTGGGGTCCGCATCGTACCCAGGCCTTCTGAGCGTGGGTACAGGTCGTACCACGCGTACCCCTACGTCACTCCATCAAATGCGGTACGGCCCGTACCCACGCTCTTAAGGCCTGGGTACGGTGCGGACCCCCAATGAGGTGTCGTAGGGGTACGCACCGTACCCAGGCCTTCAGAGCGCGGGTACGGGTCGTACCACGCGTACCCCAACGTCACTCCAACAATGGCGGTACGGCCCGTACACACGCTCTTAAGGCCTCGGTACGGTGCAGACCCCCAATGGGGTGCCGTAGGGGTACGCACCGTACCCAGGCCTTCAGAGCGTGGGTACGGGTCGTAAAACGCGTACCCCTACATCACCCCAACAATGCTGGTACGGCCCGTACCCAGGCCTTTAGAACGTGGGTACGGGCCGTACCGCCATTGTTGGGGTGACGTGGGGGTGGGCGTGGTACGACCCGTACCCATGCTCTTAAGGCGTGTGTACGGTACGTACCAGAATTGTTGTGTTGCCGGTTCGCGTCAACATCCACTTCCGTTGTGGCGGACGCATGCGTTGCTGGACACGCCCCCACCCCCTCGAAGTGACCAGGCCCTGAAGGTCAGGTATATCCAGGGCATGTATGATTTGTGACTTGGGTGGGGGTTATGTGTCCTGCCCCTGCCCCCCCCTTTGCCCCTGGGTGTTGTTCTGACCTTCTGCGGCATCTGCGTCGGTTCCTGTAGAGCAGGTGGACTGCTATGAGGGCTGGGATGACACGTAGGTTCGGGCCCATGGCTGTCCGTCGCGTACAGGTGCTCCTTGTGCGCGTCGTCCTGATTTTCCGGCAGTTTTTGGCAGCCGGAAAATATAATCCGTGCGGGGTGACGTCGGCGCTTTCCCGGATCACATTTGTATGTATATTTTCGTCGGTCGGTGTTTTGTACGAATCGTACGGAAATAGTGTTTCCATACGAATTGTACTTGCATTTTTGTAATGTTTTTTAACCGGGTACGAGTCGGACGGAGAAAATGCTCCGTCCGACGGTTCGTACCCGGTTTCTCCAGGATCGGAATCGGCCCCTAAGTGTGGCCTACTGAACCCTTTCTTGAGTTGTAGTCAAGGTGTGCTAAACCCTCTACACACAACTCCTCAGTTCAGCAGAACGTATTGTATTCTAAGCTTGAATTTATATGTACCTTTGGTACCAAGTGGCTTTCACTTTAGAAATTCAATTTGTTATCTGGTAAAACAATGGCAAGCTTGAATCCAACCGCTGCACACCAATGTGAGAAGTTGGCCTGGCATATGCTGTCTCCTAGTTATAGGGACACCTTGCACCAGTCCAATTCGACTCTTATTGATGATAGGTTTAAGACAACCTATAAAGAAAGCTATCCTAGTGGTAGCTGTGGAGAGCAGCCTTCAGGCTAAGTCTTGAAGGAGTGTTAAGCTTATTGTTTTACCATAATAACCAAATGAAAGAGTAGCCCACACAGGTATATATATAAAATATATGTATTTATTCTAGACAGAGTCCCACAGTCTCTTTATGAAGCTGTGGCAAAGTTACAATATCAAACAAGCATTGATAGATACAATAAATAGCACTATTAACATTGGGCCCCAGGGGGGGACCAAACCATATACTAAAAAAGTGGTATAAGAACCACGACAATTCTACAGGCAATGCCTAGGGCATTCAGGATCGCTGGCCCCTTAAGAATCCACCCCAGATTATGAGGAAGGGGACCCACGGGAGGCGCGTGCAGTGCAAGTAGCTGCTATCGGGATCTCTATTACAGCCTATGGAGAATGTCGCGGTTGGAAATAAACAGTTTAAAAATACTTCTAGCAGGAGTACAAAGTTAAAACTTCAGACTTAAGCTTTTGAAGAGCCCACTACCACGAGAGTACCGAGGTACCACTGTTACCTGCCCCAGGGAAGCCGGGTGCATAGGTCGTTTCTGCTGTCGGGTCGCGGGCTGATTTTCAATGGGAAAATAGTCAAAAGTTCTGCTAGCCAAAAGCGTTGATGATGCCGTGAAGATAAAAGATGTGAAGATTGTAGAGAAGAACCTGAAAGCAGAGGGGACAGAGTCTGGGTCACGGCAAAGGGACCAGGAGGCTCAAAGCAAAGAGCCCTTCGATGTCGGGTGCTTCAGGTGGAAAGTGGTGTAGCTTGGATCTGCAGCCACGGGCTCCGGGAGGCGTCAAGGATGGCCAGCTTCAGGAGGGCAACTGTCCCACGTCGGATGAGGGTCGCTGCGGTGCTAGTGTCCGGATTGGATCTTCTAAGCCCTGGCAACTGCAACTCACTAAGAATAAACAAATCTGCTACAGTGCAGACCCACGAGGTCTGGGAGAGGTCTCCTTCAAGGAGACTGTAGAGCAGGACTGGAGCAACCAGGGGAACTCTTGATTGTAAAGATAGACCTACGCTAGGGCCCACAAGTCGAGAGACAAGGGACCGCAGGAGGCGGCCATTTGGCGTTCGTAAAAGGGCACCCACGGGCCACCGGAGGGGGCTAGGGCGCTGGTCTTTGGCACAATTGCTGTAGAGTGGTTGGCTCAAAACTGGGCCAAAGCACAACTTCCCCACTGGTCAGGGTCGTGTGCTACGCAAGAGGTGGCCGGTGTCCTGGGGTATTGGGGATCTCAGCACCCACGCGGTCCACGGTGCCCAAACTCACTGAGCACACTCACTGGCCTCTGGGATGCGCTGGAAACCCACCTCAAGGGTTCTGGAAGTCGTCGAAGTTCGTGAGAGCAGCAAAGTTCCAACCGGGTCACTTGCAGTGTTTTAGGTGCCTGCCAAGCAGGGGGATAACTCCTTTATCCCAAGGGAGATTTCTTCCGTCAGCTGGGCAGCAGCAAGTCGAAGGTCAAGACTGTAAAGTTCAAGATTAATCTGAGGCTCTGGGGCCACGTTATTCACCTTTATCCCCAAGATTAGGGGAGTGTCCAGAGTAGTGTCCACCAATGAGAGGTGAGGCGGGAAAGGGTGGCTACACCCTCTCCCCTTTGTGTGTTTCCCGCCTGGGCGAGGGGCAGGATGCCCCTGAACTGGTTCCAAGCGGTTTATGCAGAATGAGGCGTCTGCAGCTGCCTACGTGCAACTCTGAAAGGACATTTGGTGCACCCACCCTGTTCCAATCCACATTATCCTGTCTGGGGAGATGCTAACACCTCCCTGCCACAGGAGCCCTATTGTCCAGCTGGCGAGGCTGGGGTTTTCCCCAGCAACAGCCAGCCAGGGTCGTGTAGGTGGCGGTCAGTAGCCATTTTGTGTTACTTGTGCACTTTTAAATTGGTGTCTAAATTCTATCGCTTTTCCCATATCGCCCCTCTAGCAGGGGGGAATCGTACTCTCATGCCCATGGCTGGACTGGGGGTATTATTCCTACATGTTTGACACCAAACACGATATGGTTCTGTGTAGCCATTCTCAAGTTATCGCGTTATCGAGATAGACTTATAATGCGGTTAAGAGTATATGGTATGGCTACACTACAAACAACCCAGCAATGATTTTACGAAGGTTGCAGAGAGGCCCTACTCATGTAGGGGTCCCCCCTCACACATACCTCAGCACCCTGCCTTGTAGGATTAGCAAGGCCTGCTATAGGGGTGACCTATGAGAGTATATGTGTTGTAATGGGGTGGGATATAGGGTACCTATATCCCTGTAAGGGGTGCTAGCAGCACCTTACCCAGACTACAGTAGTGGTCTGGTGGTGTCAGGTTGTATGGCTGTCCCAGGGTGGCACAATAAGTGCTGCAGCCCTGGTAGGCCTACTGAGGGACCCGTGCCCTGGGTACCTAGGGTACCATCTACAAGGGACGGTCAGGGCATCCTCAGCATCCAATTGGTTTGTACCTAGGGTACTTCACATCAGTTTTAGGGAGAAAGCAGATAGGCTGGGGTCCTGGATAGCAGGATCCCAGCCAGACTAGTCAAAAACCACTCAAATACCAGGCAAAAAGTTGGGGGCAACCATTAGTCAGATTCCACCTTCCTACATAACCCCCCCCCCCCCCCAAACGAAAGGAGATAAGGCTAACCTTGTCCAGATAAGCCTTTATTTCCTGAGTGGCCATATAAGGAAGAACCTGCACTAGCATGGTTGCTCCCTGTCTCATGGTCCACTTGGGAAATCCTACCCCAAGGGGTTCTAGAGTTTCTCCAAAGTCTAGGGGAATTACCTGTATTGGTTTTTGGTACAGAGGTGGGCTGGTGGGGTGTCTGAGTCTGGAAGTGAGGCCCTATTTGGGGTGGTCTCAACCTCCTCAGGTCACTGGTCACCATGGAAACCTTTCTGCCCATGACTGTGTCGTATCTGGCCCTAAGGGTCAACCTCTGGCTGCCTACAGCTGGGGGTTGGATCCCTTTGGTGGGAATAGTGGAGGGCACTGGAAGGTTTGGGGCAACTATGCCCCAGGTTTCCCTGTGCTCAACATCATCCATTTGAGGGGTACCTATACCTAGGGGAAAGGGGGATCCCTCAGTTTGGAGAGGAATATTCACCTGGCTGAAACTACTCTGCTGGGTGTCCCTAATCTGCTGATGAGGGGGTTCCTCTGGACAGAGGCCCATTAAGGGTCCACTGACCTCCCTGACCTCTGCAGCCCTGGGCTGACTGAGGCAGGGTAGAGAGGGGCAGGATACCTGCTCCAGACTGGGTACCACCTTGGAAGGATCCCCTGCCATCAGAGAGGTGGCCAGGCCAGGCCTGTCCACTTCTGGGGCAGTTACTTCACAAGGGGCAGGATCAGTTCCCTGAGAAACTTGACCCTTACCTTTAGTCTGGTGGGGGGAGGGCTGTTCCTCACCCCCTATGCTCTCTGTTTGTGTGGAGTGATCCATAGTTTCAGGCTTCACTCCCTTTATTTTCTCCTGGGGTGGAGGTGAGGCCCTCAGGGTCTCATCCACTCTCTCAGGGATTCCTACCATTTTCAAATGGGCCTTGTGGTCTACCTCAGCCCAGGCTGAGATTTCCAGATCATTCCCCAGTAGACAATCTACAGGCAAGGTGGGGGACACTGCCACTCTCTTTGGGCCAGTGACCCCTCCCCAGCTGAGATTTACTACTGCCATGGGATGGTCTGTCCTAACTCCATCAACGTTGGTCACCTGGTAGCTAAACCCAGGTAAAAGCTGTTCTAGGGGCACTAGTCTCTTGGTCACCATGGTGACACTAGCCCCTGTGTCCTTGTAGGCCACAGCCTTCTGACCATTGATCATGGGCTCTTGTCTGTACCTGCCCAGGATACTGGGACTCATGGTAAAGTTGGCAAAACCCATGCCACCATCACAGACTAGAGTTGCTTGTGTAGGGGACCTGGTTAGGCCAGAGTCCACCTGAGTTCCCCAAGAAAACCCAACTAAGTTTTTGGGTGCACTCCCACCACCTGGGGGATTACTACTAGTAGCGACAGGAGGTGTTGGAGCTGCAATGGGAGGAACATTTTCTTTCTTGCCATTCTTTGGACAACTGGAGTCAGTTTTCCAGTGGCCAGGTTGCTTACACACATGGCAATATGGTTTCTTGTTAGAAGAGGAAGGATTTTGGGACCCACCCCCAGCACTGGGTTTTTGGGGCCCTTCAGGGGACTTTTCTGTTTTAGTATCCCCACCTTTCTCTTTGGGCTTGGTAGAATCTTTCTTCTGGTCACCACCTTGGTTCTTGGGCCTGATCCTGGTTCTGACCCATTTGTCTGCCTTCTTTCCCAATTCTTGGGGAGAGGTCAGATCAGAGTCCACCAGGTGCTGGTGTAAGAGTTGGTTTTGACAATTATTAAGAATCTGCTCCCTCATGATGAGATTATACAATCCTTGATAATTATTTACTTTACTGCCATTTAACCAACCTTCCAATGCCTTGGTAGCACAATCCACAAAGTCTACCCAATCTTGATTCTGTGCTTTTTGGGTATCTCTGAACTTAAGTCTGTATTGATCAGTGGTTAAGCCAAACCCATCTATTAAAGCATCTCTCAGGATATAATAATCATCACCATCCTCTTCTCTAACAGAGAGGAGCTTGTCTCTACCTTTTGTCTGCAAAGGAGAGCCACAGGATTGCTGCCCACTGCTCTACTGGGACCCTCTGTACTTTACAGGCCCTCTCAAGAGCAGATATCCATTTGTGGATGTCATCCACTGTATGATAGGGGGGCACAATCTTGTGGAGGTTCCTTTTGTCAGGGACTTTCTCTCTAACTCTAGGGGTTTGATTACTGCCACCAGGGGTCTCTAGACCCCACTTTCTTGAAGCTTTCTGAAGCTCCAGGGACTCCCTGTCTAATGCTAACTGCTCTCTCCTTAGTTGTAGCTTTGCCTGCTCAAACTGGAGCAATCTGCATTTCCTCTCTTGGGAGGATTCTCTCCTCTGAGGAGAGGCAGAGGTCCTTTTGGATCTCCTAGAATGGTTGGACCCCTCTGAGGGGGATCTGTTCCTTCTGGGATCCACTACTCTCCCTTTAGGGATGGAGGGAGTGCCTCTTGGGCCATCACCTCCATGTTGTGAGTGGTCTGGTTCTTCCAGGTCAGGATCTTCATCCTCTTCCTGGTCCTCATCAGAGTCCTCCCTGGGAGGGTCCTCTTCTGAAGGGTGCCCACCCAACCTGTCTACCACATCAGACCCTAAAGTCTGCTTAAAGTCTGCTATGAGCAGGATTTCCCTGAGACGTTGGGTATTGGCACCTTTGTTTGTCTTACGTTTCCTAAAGGTGCACATCTCCCTGAGATCAACAAAGGAGAGATGATCATATTTGTCGACTGGGACCCTTTGGGGTCCTTCCAGAGCCTTATGGGCACCTGAACCTAAAGACATGTCTAGTGTAGTGATAGTGGTGTATCTACCTACACTAAGTGTGGCCTACTGAATAATTTCTTGAGTTGTAGTCAAGGTGTGCTAAACCCTCTACACACAACTCCTAAGTTCAGTAGAACTTATTGTATTCTAAGCTTGAATTTATATGTACCTTTGGTACCAAGTGGCTTTCACTTTAGAAATTCAATTTGTTATCTGGTAAAACAATGGCAAGCTTGAATCCAACCGCCGCACACCAATGTGAGAAGTTGGCCTGGCATATGCTGTCTCCTAGTTATAGGGACACCTTGCACCAGTCCAATTCGACTCTTATTGATGATAGGTTTAAGACAACCTTTAAAGAAAGCTATCCTAGTGGTAGCTGTGGAGAGCAGCCTTCAGGCTAAGTCTTGAAGGAGTGTTAAGCTTATTGTTGTACCATAATAACCTCTTGAATAACCAAATGAAAGAGTAGCCCACACAGGTATATATATAAAATATATGTATTTATTCTAGACAGAGTCCCACAGTCTCTTTATGAAGCTGTAGCAAAGTTACAATATCAAACAAGCATTGATAGATACAATAAATAGCACTATTAACATTGGGCCCCAGGGGGGGACCAAACCATATACTAAAAAAGTGGTATAAGAACCACGACAATTCTACAGGCAATGCCTAGGGCATTCAGGATCGCTGGCCCCTTAAGAATCCACCCCAGGTTATGAGGAAGGGGACCCACGGGAGGCGCGTGCAGTGCAAGTAGCTGCTATCGGGATCTCTATTACAGCCTATGGAGAATGTCGCGGTTGGAAATAAACAGTTTAAAAATACTTCTAGCAGGAGTACAAAGTTAAAACTTCAGACTTAAGCTTTTGAAGAGCCCACTACCACGAGAGTACCGAGGTACCACTGTTACCTGCCCCAGGGAAGCCGGGTGCAAAGCCCGTTTCTGCTGTCGGGTAGCCAAAAGCGTTGATGATGCCGTGAAGATCAAAGATGTGAAGATTGTAGAGAAGAACCTGAAAGCAGAGGGGACAGAGTCTGGGTCACGGCAAAGTGACCAGGAGGCTCAAAGCAAAGAGCCCTTCGATGTCGGGTGCTTCAGGTGGAAAGTGGTGTAGCTTGGATCTGCAGCCACGGGCTCCGGGAGGTTTCAAGGAAGGCCAGCTTCAGGAGGGCAACTGTCCAACGTCGGATGAGGGTCGCTGCGGTGTTAGTGTCCGGATTGGATCTACTAAGCCTTGGCAACCACAACCCACAAAGAATAAACAAATTTGCTACAGTGCAGACCCACGAGGTCTGGGAGAGGTCTCCTTCAAGGAGACTGTAGAGCAGGCCTGGAGCAACCAGGGGAACTCTTGATTGTAAAGATAGACCTCTGCTAAAGCCCACAAGTTGAGAGACAAGTGACCGCAGGAGGCGGCAATTTGGCGTGCATAAAAGGTCACCCACGGGCCACTGGAGGGGGCTAGGGCGCTAGTCTTTGGCACAATTGCTGTAGAGCATTTGGCTCAAAAACGGGCCAAAGCACAACTTCCCCACTGGTCAGGGTCGTGTGCTACGCAAGAGGTGGCCGGTGTCCTGGGGTATTGGGAATCTCGGCACCGACACGGTCCACGGTGCCCAAACTCATTGAGCACACTCACTGGCCTCTGGGATGCACTGGAAACCCACCTCAAGGGTTCTGGAAGTAGTTGAAGTTCGTGCGAGCAGTGAAGTTCCAACCGGGTCACTTGCAGTGTTTTAGGTGCCTGCCAAGCAGGGGGATAACTCCTTTATCCCAAGGGAGATTTCTTCCGTCAGCTGGGCAGCAGCAAGTCGAAGGTCAAGACTGTAAAGTTCAAGATTAATCTGAGGCTCTGGGGCCACGTTATTCACCTTTATCCCCAAGATTAGGGGAGTGTCCAGAGTAGTGTCCACCAATGAGAGGTGAGGCAGGAAAGTTTGGCAACACCCTCTCCCCTTTGTGTGTTTCCCTCCTGGGTGTGGGGCAGGATGCCCCTGAACCGGTTCCAAGCGGTGTATGCAGAATGAGGCTTCTGCAGCTGCCTACGTGCAACTCTGAAATGACATTTGGTGCACCCACCCTGTTCCAATCCACATTATCCTGTCTGGGGAGATGCTAGCACCTCCCTGCCACAGGAGCCCTATTGTCCAGCTGGCGAGGCTGGGGTTTTCCCCAGCAACAGCCAGCCAGGGTCGTGTAGGTGGCGGTCAGTATCCATTTTGTGTTACTTGTGCACTTTTAAATTGGTGTCTAAATTCTACCGCTTTTCCCATATTGTCCCTCTAGCAGGGGGGAATCGTGCCCTCATGCCCATGGCTGGACTGGGGGTATGATTCCTACATGTTTGACACCAAACACGATATGGTTCTGTGTAGCCATTCTCAAGTTATCGCGTTATCGCGATAGACTTATAATGCGGTTAAGAGTATATGGTATGGCTACACTACAAACAACCCAGCAATGATTTTACGAAGGTTGCAGAGAGGCCCTACTCATGTAGGGGTCCCCCCTCACACATACCTCAGCACCCTGCCTTGTAGGATTACCAAGGCCTGCTATAGGGGTGGCCTATGATAGTATATGTGTTGTAATGGGTTGGGATATAGGGTACCTATATCCCTGTAAGGGGTGCTAGCACCACCTTACCCAGACTACAGTAGTGTCCTGGTGGTGTCAGTTTGTATGGCTGTCCCAGGGTGGCACAATAAGTGCTGCAGCCCTGGTAGGCCTACTGAGGGACCCATGCCATTGGTACCTAGGGTACCATCTACAAGGGACGGTCAGGGCATCCTCAGCATCTAATTGGATTGTACCTAGGGTACTTCACATTAGTTTTAGGGAGAAAGCAGATAGGCTGGGCTCCTGGGTAGCAGGATCCCAGCCAGACTAGTCAAAAACCACTCAAATACCAGGCAAAAAGTTGGGGGCAACCATTAGTCAGATTCCACCTTCCTACAACCTTGTAGAGACAGCTGGGAAAAAAAGGAAGCAGAGTATCTGTTTCGTGTTGGTGAGCATATGATTCTTTGCAGATGTAGGTGCAACCTTATAATAATATGAGGTCGGGTCTGAAGTGTTAAGCTGAGACAAATATGCAAACTTTTGTGCAAATGTTTGTGAAGTACCTTTTGGTGGTGTTGGACAATGCTCCCATTGATGGTAATTAAAAACATTACATGGAATACTTGTCTTGTGCATGAAATGATGACTATAATGTTGCTAACAATACGTGGTGTAAAATCAAATGTTCATTGTTTGAAAAAGCAGCACTTTGTTGTAAATCATATAGCATTCTATTCACTGTTTCAAAGTCCCAATCATCACAGAATTTACTGGAGGTGATGATATCATTTAAAGACATTTTAAATACATGTGGTATTTTTAAAAGTTCAGTGGGGCTAAATAAATCATATGAAACCATATCCCAAACTATTCCCTCAGGAATTGGAACTGCAGTAATGTTCAGAAAGGACAGGTCTCTTCTTTCACAATGAGATGACGTTTGTGGTTTCAGGACCACGTTCACATTTGGTACTGTAGAGCTTTCTGGGAGGTAATGTCCATTCAGAAGTAGGAAAAAGACACTACACCTATCCAGAGGACTAGGGACAGTAGACAAATTGCAATCCAGAGCTGTAGCCAGGGAAAAACAAAGTAAGTCTTTTTTCAGCCAAAGGTAGATTTCATATACTTTTTCTTTGCAGGAAACAGAAGCTGGTGGTGACTCAGGTTTACTTGGATTCTTCATTGGTAGCTCAGCAGGTTTTCTTGAGCTGGCAGATGACTCATATTGAGGCATATTCACATAGATGTAGCTATTAGGTCGAATTGAAATCGGTGTTTTATTTGTACTTAGCTGTTTTTCAATTGCAAGTGACATGAGTTCCATTCCATTGTTGGCAACTCTGTTACTTCACAGAGTAGAATCTTCAAACGTTATCAGTCTCTCTGAACTTCCAATATGCTAGCGAGTGGAGATCGATGGCCACCCAGGAGCCCAAACTGCCTGCTATTTAGTATTGGCCACATAGTTTGGTTTGATCAGATCGATGGAGACAAATCTTTTTTTTTCTTTCTTGCCGGCAAGAGGCGTAAGAAGTACTGTTATTGTTCCTTCGACAGCCAGGACAGGTACAGGCATTCTATAAAATGGTTGTTTCAATAAGGAGCTCTAGAGGGAAATAATCTGCCAGACCTCCCTCCACTCAACATCTATTCATCCAACAAAGGATCTGGCAAATATAGGCACTTTCTCGAATTAATCTATAGATCTATAGGATACCAATGAGGGAAGATATTCTTATCTAGAACCTCAGCTGGCTATCATTATAGGATAGTCTGGCCGTATCCTCAGCGCCCATTTCTTTTAAAATTGCAGAAAAGAAGAAAGACAAACAAAAGAAAGTGGTCAGTCAGTACACTCAAATTAACACATACCCCCAATTAAAAGTGTATATGTACTCAAAAATGTGTAGAGAAAAGAGAAAGTATCTCATGTGCGCACCACCAGAGGAGCTACTGGTCGGTTCTCACCAGCTTGCCCACGTTTATGTCATCATCGATAACTTTCTCAAAGAAAAAAAATTGATGTGTCCAGTAAAGAGAGGAGTGCTAGAAGATAAAGACCCCGTGAAAACAGTGAGACTCAGAAAAACTCACTTAAAAATGGATTAGACTCACAACAGCTGGTCACTTTTATTCCGAACTGTGAGTCAGCACCAAATTAAAAACACAGCATGTTGTGGACCACTTTAATGACGGCCAACATGTTTCATTGCCAATTATATTGTGACAAATTCATGTGATATGTCCAGTAAAGAGAGGATTGCTAGAAGATAAAGACCCCGTGAAAACAGTGAGACTCAGAAAAACTCACTTAAAAATGGATTAGACTCACAACAGCTGGTCACTTTTATTCCGAACTGATGAATTTGCCACAATATAATTGGCAATGAAACATGTTGGCCGTCATTAAAGTGGTCCACAACATGCTGTGTTTTTAATTTGGTGCTGACTCACAGTTCGGAATAAAAGTGACCAGCTGTTGTGAGTCTAATCCATTTTTAAGTGGGTTTTTCTGAGTCTCACTGTTTTCACGGGGTCTTTATCTTCTAGCACTCCTCTCTTTACTGGACACATCACATTTTTTTCTTTGAGAAAGTTATCGATGATGACATAAACGTGGGCAAGCTGGTGAGAACCGACCAGTAGCTCCTCTGGTGGTACGCACATGAGATACTTTCTCTTTTCTCTACACATTTTTGAGCACATATACACTTTTATTTGGGGGTATGTGTTAATTTGAGTGTACTGACTGACCACTTTCTTTTGTTTGTCTTTCTTCTTTTCTGCAATTTTAAAAGTAATGAGCGCTGAGGATACGGCCAGACTATGCTATAATGATAGCCGGCTGAGAAAGTGCTATATTTGCCAGATCCTTTGTTGGATGAATATTCTATAAGATGGCCCAAATCCTTTTTTGTCCACAATCTTTTCTCTGACCAGGTCCGTGATCTTTGGGACCCAGGCAGGTCTTGCCGGAACAGCTTTAACTTCCCCAGTGGTGGTGCGTTATACTTGGAAGTTGCTTTGTAATGCCTGGAATTCATTGAGTTCCTGTAAAACAGCCAAACGATCATTCATGTCAAATCCTTTTTCATCTACCACTGTGCTGCCACCATCGAGGTCGGGTACCCACATTCTTATCCCAAACAGGACCTTGTATGGAGTACGGCCTCCCAGAGAGCTTCTCGGCATGTTATTGAGGGCTCTCTGGACACCATATAGGTGATTGACCCAACTGCCACCCGAGCCTAATAACCTTGCTGTTGGGGATTGCTTTAAGTCCCGGTTTTTCCTTTCCACAATCGAATTTCCCTCAGGATGATACAGAGAGGAATACTGCAATGCCACATCCAAACTTTCCATGGATTCCTTGTAAGCCAGAGAGCTGAACGTGCGACCATAGTCAGAATGTAATGTGCAAATTGCGTATGTCTATATGAAGACTCGCAGATCCTTTATAACACTTCGGGCGTCAGCTGAGCACTGAGGCCAAACCCACAGGAATCTAGAGCATGAATCCACTGCCACCAAGGTAAGCCCCATCAGATTGTAAGGGGCCACAGTAGTCCAAATAGACACATGCGAGAGATCTGTCTGATATCTGTAACGTGTCTGTGGTAGACGTGCTACGGTGGAACCCTTCATCTGCTGACAGACATCGCACTTAAGGACAAAACCTTTTGTCTGTTTGGTTAGACCTGGCCACCAATAACGTTGTTTCAGTAATGAAACTGTTGGAGCGATACTCGCTTGCCCTGAACCCAGACCCTCATGGCAAGCTAATATTAAACTTAACCTGCGATCCATGTTTGGTATTAATCTACCCCCCCCACTCGAGGAATTTGAGCATACGGTATATTTTGTGCATCTAACTTGTAGGAGTATATGAGTGGAAAACCTTTTGGCAAGGCTGTGCTGTTTTTGCGTGAAGCGATAACAGATACCTTTATTCTGTCTGTGTACTCTCATGCGAGTGATTGCAACTACGGCAGCAGTTTTCACTGTCGCCTTGGTGGCTTCATCAGTCAATAAATTTCCTTCACGTGCACGCCAACACGTTGAAGACTCAGCGTATAAATCACGTGAGGCTGTGGCAGGTCTTTTTTCAGCTCTTCCACTTGTTCCCAAAGCAGTTTATGCTTTATTGTGCAACCTTTTGAATCTTTGAATCCATTCTGGCCCCACTAGTGAAGATATTCATTGTATGACTGGACACAATAAAACGAATCGCACACAATGAGTGTGGGGAATTCTCGAACTCTATTTTTTAGTGCCAGTACTATGGCTTTTAGTTCTGCCAGTTGTGCCGTTCAATCCCCTAGGGACTGCATCTGCGTATTGCTAGGACAGAACTTACCGTCCCTCATACAACCCTTTACAATCACACAAGCAGCACTGTATTGCTGTTTATTTTCTACGGCAGGCCGAGCCGTCAGTGTAAATAATGTATTCATATTGATCTAGAGGCATTATTTTATTTGGGAGGGGATATTCCTGATCGTACTGCAAAAATGCTTGTGTTTCAATGTAGAATCACATTTGTAGTCTACATCTGTTGCAGTGAGAGAATTAGCCCACAATATCCACCTTGGATTCAGTGCTTTTGCATCTGGAACGCTTTCTTTTGTAACAGCCTCTAAGGTTGGTACTGGAGTTACGACAATTATTTGTTTGCCCGGAAACAGTGCTCACTACAGCAGTCTGTATTGCTGTTAAAAATGTTTTAGTTGATGCAAAACGCATTTTGGCGTTTGTGTATACATGAGATTTGTGTGCAATTGGTACAGTTTTGCCTTCATTGAAGGTGAGGTATGTGTACCCGGATTGACCCGCTATTAAACAGATCACCAAATTCGTCATGTTTACATGTGTGTGCAAGTGTTTGGAAGCTATCATGTCAGCTTGTAGGGAACGTAGTATCTCTCTGTGTTCCTGTGTCCAATGTTGAACTGAGAAATCAGGTCTGATTAAGTTGTAGAAAGGTTTTACTCTTTCTGCGTAATCCAAAATGTATATATTGCCAAAATTTAGGAATCTTAAAATTGATTGTAAGTCTTTGGAGGTTGAAGCAGTGCACACTTTCCTAAATAGTTAGCTGCTAGGCTCTTTCCTTCACTTGACAACTCATATCCCAAAAATAGGACGTCTAGGTGGGCGAGTTTTGATTTTTTTAAATTAAATTTGTAGCCCTCAGAGGCGAAACCTAGAATTATATTGTTTACTCTGGTCAAATGATCCAATAATTCATCGTCCGTCAGATAGATATCATCTACATAGGACAATGCCTCCTCATCAAATGTTTGGAGTAGAAGTGGAAACAGGTTCTGCGCACACGTTTAAAAATGAACACAATGTGGTGGGACCAAAGGGTAAGGTCGAAAGTACGAAAAGGGTCTACACCAGAAATGTCTTTGTAGGTTTAATCGTGCATATCATCAAATGAAAAAAGGAACATGAGAACAATCAGCCGACACGTGTTTCGTCAACGGGAAACAACCCGTGACTCTTCAGGGCTGCAAGCAATAAGGATGGCAGGTAGCCAAGTGGTGGTCTCGATGGGTGGAAAGAGGTGAGGATATCACCGTAACAATCGCGGTATACAGGAAAGTGGAGAGCTTCGGAAATGGCGCGTAAGCGCAGTAGGAATACCAAGAAGTCTCTTGCTCAACTACGGCAGAGATAAAGGGCGGGTAAATCCGTTGGGATGCGTGGATGACGGGTAAGTCGCTCCACAGAGAAATCGTGAGGTCCGGGCAGCGAGCTGGAATCGTCGCGCATTTGATGATATGCACGATTAAACCTACAAAGACATTTCTGGTGTAGACCCTTTTCGTACTTTCGACCTTACCCTTTGGTCCCACCACATTGTGTTCATTTTTAAACGTGTGCGCATAACCTGTTTCCATTTGTAGTGGGTGTCTCCTACACCCCAAATCGCAGGGGTTCTTTTCTTGCCAGGGTTTGTTTTCCCCTGATCTTGCAGCACCGTACTTACCAGTCCACTATCTGACCCTTGGTGTGTTATGTTTGAGCGCCATTCTTCCTTCATCAACTAAACCCCTCACAGAACCTAAAATGTTTGGAGTAACCTGTTACTCTTGCTGAGAACCCTTGGGGCAGTCGACAGAATTGACGCTGTGAGTCTAGGGCTGAAAATTCTGTCAAATATCTGCTTTCAGGCACTATATTGTGGCAGAAGAATCCATTTGAGATATAAAGGTGCCGATTCGGATCCTGGAGAAACCGGGTACGAACCGTCGGTCGGAGCGTTTTCTCCGTCCGACTCGTACCCGGGAAATAAACATTACAAACATGCAAGTACGATTCCCACGGAAACACCATTTCCGTACGAATCGTAAAAAACACCGACCGACGAAAAAATACATACCAATGTGATCCGAGACAGCGCCGACGTGACGTCGGGACGCATTCAGGCTGCGGTTCGCGAACCAGGAAGTACGATCCGCACCGATGTCACCCTGCACGGATAAAATTCTCCGCCTGCCAAAAACTGCCGGGAAATCAGGACGACATGCACAAGGAGCACCTGTACGCGACGGACAGCCATGGACCCGAACCTACGTGTCATCCCAGCCCTCATAGCAGTCCACCTGCTCTACAGGCACCGACGCAGACGCCGCAGAAGGTCAGAATAACACCCAGGGGCAAAGGGGGGGGCAGGGGCAGGACACATAACCCCCACCCAAGTCACAAATTACACATGCCCTGGACATACCTGACTTGCAGGACCTGCTCACCTCGAGGGGGTGGGGGCGTGTCCAGCAACGCAAGCGTCCGCCACAACGGAAGTGGATGTTGGCGCGAACCGGCAACACAACAATACCAGTACGTACCGTACCCAGGCCTTAAGAGCGTGGGTATGGGTCTTACCACGCCCACCACTACGTCACCCCAACAATGGCGGTACGGCCCGTACCCACGTTCTAAAGGCCTGGGTACGGGCCGTACCAGCATTGTTGGGGTGATGTAGGGGTACGCGTGGTACGACCCGTACCCACGCTCTGAAGGGCTGGGTACGGTGCGTACCCCTACGGCACCCCATTGGGGGTCTGCACCGTACCCAGGCCTTCAGAGCGTGGGTACGGGTCGTACCACGCGTACCCCTACATCACCCCAACAATGCTAGTATGGCCCGTACCCCGTGGGTACGGGCCGTACCGCCATTGTTGGGGTGACGTAGGGGTGGGCGTGGTATGACCCGTACCAACGCTCTGAAGGCCTGGGTACGGTGCTGACCCCCAATGGGGTGCCGTAGGGGTACGCACCGTACCCAGCCCTTCAGAGCGTGGGTACGGATCGTACCACGCGTACCCCTATATCACCCCAACAATGCTGGTACGGCCCGTACCCAGGCCATTAGAACGTGGGTACGGGCCGTACCGCCATTGTTGGGGTGACGTAGTGGTGGGCGTGGTACGACTCGTACCCACGCTCTTAAGGCCTGGGTACGGTACGTACCCGGCCTGCAAATCGTGGGTACGGGAATGTACGGAGCGTACCCCCACCCGTGTATGAATGGAGCGTACCCCCACCCGTTTATGAATGTAGCGTACCCACACCCCACCAGTGTATGTACGGAGCGTACCCACACCCGTGTATGAATGGAGCGCACTCACACCCGTGTATGAATGGAGCGTACCCACACCCGTGTATGTCCCGACCGTACATGCCCAGACATAGGAGGGGTGGGTGCAGAGTCCTCCCAGCAGTGCCCAGACATAGGAGGGGTGTGTGCAGAGTCCTCCCAGCAGTGCCCAGACATAGGAGGGGTGGGTGCCTATCACTCCCAGCAGTGCCCAGACACAGGAGGGGTGTGTGCAGAGTCCTCCCAGCAGTGCCCAGACACAGGAGGGGTGTGTGCCTATCACTCCCAGCAGTGCCCAGACACAGGAGGGGTGGGTGCCTATCACTCCCAGCAGTGCCCAGACACAGGAGGGGTGTGTGCCTATCACTCCCAGCAGTGCCCAGACATAGGAGGGGTGTGTGCAGAGTCCTCCCAGCAGTGCCCAGACATAGGAGGGGTGTGTGCCTATCACTCCCAGCAGTGCCCAGACACAGGAGGGGTGTGTGCCTATCACTCCCAGCAGTGCCCAGACACAGGAGGGGTGTGTGCAGAGTCCTCCCAGCAGTGCCCAGACACAGGAGGGGTGGGTGCAGAGTCCTCCCAGCAGTGCCCAGACATAGGAGGGGTGGGTGCAGAGTCCTCCCAGCAGTGCCCAGACACAAGAGGGGTGGGTGCCTATCACTCCCAGCAGTGCCCAGACATAGGAGGGGTGGGTGCAGAGTCTTCCCAGCAGTGCCCAGACACAAGAGAGGTGAGTGCAGAGTCCTCCCAGCAGTGCCCAGACATAGGAGGGGTGGGTGCAGAGTCCTCCCAGCAGTGCCCAGACAAAAAAGGGGTGTGTGCAGAGTCCTCCCAGCAGTGCCCAGACATAGGAGGGGTGGGTGCCTATCACTCCCAGCAGTGCCCAGACACAGGAGGGGTGTGTGCAGAGTCCTCCCAGCAGTGCCCAGACACAGGAGGGGTGGGTCCAGAATCCTCCCAGCAGTGCCCAGACATAGGAGGGGTGGGTGCAGAGTCCTCCCAGCAGTGCCTAGACACAAGAGGGGTGGGTGCCTATCACTCCCAGCAGTGCCCAGACATAGGAGGGGTGGGTGCAGAGTCCTCCCAGCAGTGCCCAGACACAGGAGGGGTGGGTGCAGAGTCCTCCCAGCAGTGCCCAGACATAGGAGGGGTGGGGGCAGAGTCCTCCCAGCAGTGCCCAGACATAGGAGTGGTGGGTGCAGAGTCCTCCCAGCAGTGCCCAGACATAGGAGGGGTGGGTGCAGAGTCCTCCCAGCAGTGCCCAGACACAAGAGGGGTGGGTGCCTATCACTCCAGCAGTGCCCAGACATAGGAGGGGTGGGTGCCTATCACTCCCAGCAGTGCCCAGACACAGGAGGGGTGTGTGCCTATCACTGTCCTCCCAGCAGTGCCCAGACACAGGAGGGGTGTGTGCAGAGTCCTCCCAGCAGTGCCCAGACACAGGAGGGGTGTGTGCAGAGTCCTCCCAGCAGTGCACAGACACAGGAGGGGTGTGTGCAGAGTCCTCCCAGCAGTGCACAGACACAGGAGGGGTGTGTGCAGAGTCCTCCCAGCAGTGCCCATGGAACAAAAAGGGTGCAGTACCCACAGATACAATGCCCACAATAGTCAGTCAGGTGCTCAAAGACCCTGCAGAACACGTAACATGTGTGCGAGGCTGGGAGTACACACATGCATAGTGTGTAAAAGGGAACATGTCCACATGAAGTAACTTCAATATACTCCACACACAAGTACAGTGACCACCAAGGATGCCACAAATGATGCAGGTGGAGACATTGCCCAGCATGCATGGCCAAAGTAGAACGGATCCGTCATACACCAAGGATATGTAGACACAGCTCAGCACAACATTTAGGAAACACCCTGCAGGGAAGATGTCAGGGTCCACAGAGCAAGGGACACACCTTGGGACAATGTCACCATGCAGTAAGAGCATACATGAACAAAGTTATTTGGCAAATACCTTGTGATGGCACACAGATACCAGGGTCCATCCCATGAGCAGCACACCACTACATTTGCCAGACACCTAACACATTATCCCCACCCCAAACATGGAGCAGCACCACCAACAGCAATACCAGAAAAGCAGTAGTGTGCAAAGGGAAAAAAAACATAGCTTTATTCAGCATAAAAAAACGATTTGTAATTAATAGATGAATATATACAAGGCCCATAGGGCAGTCCATAGTCCAATTCCTGGTGGGGGACACATAGGGACGTGTGTCGCCTAGCTTGCCTGCACAGTTCATACCTCCTTTGCTTCCACAGGGGGGGGCATCATGTGGGGGGAAGGACCAGGCACCGCAGGGGCAGGAGGGGCAAGGGTAGGTGTTGTGGGTGCAGGGACGGAGGACTCCACCACAGGGGGTGGGCAGCGCCAAAGGTGGAGGTCAGAATGGCGCTGCACACGGTTGCAAGGTCCCCCAGCGTCTCCCCTGCACCCGAAGGAACCACAGGCCCCAAGGAGGGGGGGGTCGGAGGGATGGGTCGCAGCGCTACTGGGGGAGGGTGTGGACAGGGGGCGGGACTCAACCACCCTGACCGGGGACTCCTTTGACAGCTTGCGGGGTGGTGTCACTTTGGGGCTCAGGGACAGAGCGGCCATGAAGGAGTCTTTGGTGGAATCCTGGCCAGGAGAGCTGAGGGGAGTGGATTTGGAGGTAGTGGGTTGTGATGAATGTGGACTTCCACTGTGGCTGCGTGTCTTCCGTTTGCCCCCCGACCCAGTGGGTGTGCCTACTTCACCCTGTGTGTGCGTGAGAGGATGTGTGCGCTTGGCCTTCCCTGGTGGTGTGGTGCCTGTGTCTGGTGGGGTGCGTGCATGGCTACGTCTGGGTGTGCTTTGGAAAGGCATGGGAGTGGGAAGTGTGGATGGTGCAGGGGTAGGGGGGGACGTAGCGCTGCAGGAGACCCACTGCTGCAGTCAGTGTCGAGTCAATGGACCTCAGCAACTGGCGTTGGTCAGACTGCGCAGCTGAGATGCCCTCCATGTATGCCTCCATCTGGGTGAGCACTCGTGTGTGGCCATGGAGGACATTAAGCATCGCAGTCTGACCAACCTGCAACTGGCGCAGGATGTCCACAGACTCGGCATTGGCGGCAGCAGTGGAGACAGGGGCAGGGGGTGCGGTGCCTGGCAAGAAGGAGACACGTGGTGACCTAGCACGGCGGGAAGGGACCAGAGCAAGTGGAAGGCCGGTGATGGGAATCGAGGGGGCGGGTAGAGATCGAGTGCTGCTGTCAGCTGTGGGAGCAGCCTCTGCCCCTTCTGGGAGATCAGCCTCGGACCCGTCAGCGTCATAGTCAGTGGTGTTACTGGACAGGTCCTCCGCCTCACTCCCCTCGGCCTCCATGCCACTCGATGCGCCAGACAAGACAGCACTGCTGCCACTGGTGCCTGCTCCCTCCTCACGGTCCATGCCAGTGTCTCCCTCGGAGTCCCCCGACTATGCTGTGAGCAAAGGTGAAGAGACAGGAAATGATCAGACACCTGTATACATATGTCACATGAGTCAAATCGACATAGGTCACAGTGCATAGCCTGAAAAGCAACATGAGTAACATCTACAACACAAGGTACATATGTAGGCCCTGCAACACCCAGCTGGTTGACCCACCATGCCACTGAGAAACAATGGAGAGCATGACCCAACAGCAAATTACTTGTTATCAAATTGGGCAGAGGAGCCAGGCTCTGGGGACAATCGTGCACAGCATCTGTACCACACAGCGTTGACAAAAAAGGGATGAGCAGGAACCATGTCTATTAACTTTTTGCACATGCTGCAAAGCCAATACATTAAAACATGCACAACATGACTGGGTCACTGCACCTTGAGTGTATGTCCAGACAAACATCACACACAGGCCAGACCTAGCAGGGAGACTTCAGATTTGGACATGTAGGCCTTGGCCGCACAAAGCACCCCCTACCTGAGACAATGTGATTGTGACAGAGGAAGTACTTACACCTCTTACTCTGGGATAAACACACATGGCCTGCACTAAATCCTGATTGTACACAAACTACCCCTGGTGCGTCTGTCCACATATATCATTGACAATCAACCATCATCAGATTGTCGTTCCAAGACACACAGGCACTGCCCACTGTGAGTATGCACAAGCAAAATTGGGTCACACTGTACAGTGGACACATGTAGCACAGTTTACGTCAATACAGATGAGGCCAGGGTACAATGCCACAGAGCCCAACCTATGCCGAAGACACAGAAAATGTCCACATAGTTGGATGACACACATGATACCTAGGAAAAGGTGCCCCAGGGCACGGTAGTGGCCACACACCTCCATGGTCCTGGATGGATATGACTGCAACTGAAGCAACCGTCCCTGCACTATGCATTAATCCCACTCATGGACATCATGTCAGAGGGCACAACATTGGACATGCATGCTGGAAGGCAGTACACTTTAAAGACACACTCCTATGTTGGGACTCAGCATCAGTGCCAACTGACATGGACCCCACAATGACTGAACTGGCCAGGGCACAGCCAAAGTCCCAAAACCTGTTACACTCCACCCCCACACATGATGCTGCAAGCATTGGGCACTTGGATTGACTGCCAGCCTAGATTACCTTGTGCAAGAGTGACTACACACAGACCAGGGAACACATGGCAAGGAGGGGAAGGGAGGAAGAACAGCACCGGTTTACTTTGGGGAACTGGTTGTGCACTGCACATGTAAACCCTGGCAGTGTATCCATGCAACTGCGCACTTCCAAAAGCTGGTGACACACAACAAACACACATGTACCTACCCCCTTCCTGCTGCTGCTTCTCCAGTAAGCGCCTATCCAAGTAGAGGAAGACCACCGCCAGCACACGCTTATGGATGTGGGTCAGACGCCGGCGCTCACGGTTCTACCGGCTCTCAGGTGAGTCCCCCAGCAGGACCCGTGCAATCCTCCTCGTCCAGCACCGGATATCCTGCCAGCGTTTCCTCACCTGGGCTAGGCGCCGCTTCCTACCCTCCGTATTCCTCACGGCACTGACGGCTTGCTTCCATATCTCCCCCTCGGCATGGACGCCTACCTGTGAGGATGCAAAAGTGAGAATACTTTAATTCACCTGAGCAATGACACAGAGACACACATATAAACAAATTGTCTTCTGTGAACAGGCCATGGTATGCAGGCAACTCATTGCACATTTGTCATAGGGACATAATCCACTGTGGAAGGCAAAATGCACTACGTGGCATTGAAGGTACACAGGTGGCATGAGGGGTGCCACACAATCAATGATCCTGGATGACACTGTGCATCACAAGCTACACAAGGATTATGTACAACACCTCAAAGCAGTCACATGTCCCAGCCCACTGACGCTACCTCAGCAGAGTACACAGACACACACAGGCACAGGACAATCACCTGCCATTGCCAACTGCGGGTACAAACCTCACTCTGCCCATGTGCCACTAGACTGGGGGGTGTCACAGGTGTGGGGCTGGCTCAGCACGGCAGTCACACATCACTGCTCCCTGCTCACATCACATGGGCAGGGTATATCCATCCCTCATGCAGCTGGTGTGCAACACTCCCCATATGCACTCACCCACATGACAGGGGACTTACACACACACCAATGTCCAGGGGACGAACACATCATTTGGACACTCACAGCACAGGTACACTAAACAAACACACATCTATGGGTACTGTCATCTGTCACACTGGGGGGACCACAGAATCACATCAGGACTGTAGCAACAACATTCCCAGGAGGAGTAGCCAGGCATAATGTGGCATGCACCATGCATTGATTGTCACAGTAAGCACAATGCAAGTGAGGAGTGCACACAGGAACCACAGCATGCTCTGCATGGGAGACATGAGGCCTTCCCCACCCTGTGAGCCACTCCAAACAACATTGCATGTCTGTCACACAGGGACACAATGCCAGAAGTCACAGTCACAAAAAAGGGGCACAGTCTAAGCTAGTGGAGTCTGCACTCACCTGCTCCCCTGGTTGACCATACAGCATGGTGTACTCTGGGTGGATCACATCCACCAACGCCATATTCTCCTCCATGGTGAATGGCTGGGCCCTCTCCACAGACCTGGACATGGTGCCAGAGGAATCACGAGCAGCAGCAGTGTTGTGGAATGAAAGGATGTGCAGGCAAGTGCTCTCTCGTGGGACCTGGCTGCCTTATATCTGCCTTGCTGGCCTGTTTCATTCACAGGAGTACAGAGTGATTGGTCAGTCACATTAGCATCCTACGTTTCCTCCAATCCCTGTAAACCAACCCCAGTGAGTGGCTTTGCATGGTTTAAAAATTGAGCATGATGTCAAGTCCACAACCACTTTGCAACAAAGTATATCGTTTCCAACCGACTTCTGCTGGCCACCTGATGCAATAATTCAAACTTTAAACTCGGTCTCCATGACAACCAGCATGCATTTAGGCCCTTATACTTGTCCCTCATGTGTCCCCTATGTTATTTCAAGATTTACACACAGGTATGGTCCGTTCCATGGCCCTAGGGCACCCCAAATGCAGTGATACGGACCGTACACGCGTGTGTAGGGTCCCTATCACTATGGGAGTGCTGGCGAATGCGTACACCATAGTGATACGGAACATACACGCGTGTGTAGGGTCCCTATCACTATGGGAGTGCTGGCGAATGCGTACGCCATAGTGATACGGACCGTACAGCTGCGCAACGAACGAGCATGTATTGTTGGTGGGTATACTCTGGCAGTCCTGTATTTAACGTCATCTTCCTGTCTTACTGCTTCTCCTGACCCACTGTTGTCCATGATGTTTCCATGTAGAGGACGCTGGCTATCCCAACATGCCATGGCTGATCACGCCTCTCCGCAACCCCAGCACGGCTGCTGATCACCGCTACAACAACGCCCATGGGCGGACCAGGCGAGTGATAGAGAGGACGTTTGGCCTCCTGAAGAGCCGATTCCGTTGCCTCCACAAGACCGGTGGCGCACTCCCATATGCACCGGTGAAGGTCTGCAAGATCTTCCTCGTGTGCTGCATGCTGCACAACATGGCAGTGGAGAAAGCTGTGCCACTCATCCTGGACCCAGATGAGCAGGACCATCCACCCGTGGAGGATGAAGGGCTTGGTCACGAGGCAAGTGATGTGGAGGAGGAGGAGGCATGTTGACAACCTTATACGTGTCGAGTACATGCATGCGGATGTGCTTCTTTTGGCTGACTTCTGGTGTGTCTCTCATCCACAGGTACTTGCGCATGCTGTCTGCTGGTGGCATTGTTGTGCTCCTGCTATTCCTCATGAACACAGCAACATGTGCTGAATCAGCGTTACATGCACGGACAAGTTTGAAAATCTCCTTAGGGTAAGGGATGCAGCACGGCTTTTTGGGAGTGGTATTTGTTTTGAATGTGTGTGCACTGCTCCTGTTCATGTTTGGATACTTTACATACATGTAGAATCACCATGGGGCACATGACATGGAGCTGAATTCACCTGAATTAATGGTCAGACTTGGTGACAGTCATCTGTAATGGGATTGTGGATTGTGATGAAGCCATCAATGTGTGTAACACTGCCCTCGGAAACATACGGGTTGCACCGGGTTGACATGGTGTGTGAATGCCCCATTAGGGGCTCAATGGTGTATAGCAGCCTCTCCGTGAGCAGCAGGGGGTGTTTAGCTGTAACCCGTCACTTGTGTGCCAGTGCTATGGATTTCCAGCATCTGTGGTGCAAAGGGGGGTGCCAGTGTTGGTCCCACGTGTTCATCCACATGACCTGTGTATGTGTTGACAGAGTTGCATTAGCATTCCGACACACATGAGTAATAAAGGTGTCCCTCTGCCTCCAAGGTGCCTCATCTCTGTCAATGGTGGTCTGTTGCCACTGTGCATGGGGCATGTCTGGCATTGTTCTCAGAGATGGTGCATATGAGTCTATGTGTAGAGTAGCAAGATGCAAGCTGTTTGTCAGGGATTAGATTCTGTATTGTGCATGATGTCCATGGCTGTGTAGGTATTGTGGCATCTCAGTCTCCACGACGGCCACTGTGCTGCATGTGAATCCATTGTGTGTGTGTGTGCCATGTTGAACCAGACATTCCTTCCTTGACATACACCTTTTGCATAGTTCCTTCCTGAGATCCTTGTCTTTGTGTGCTACTTGTGGCATTGTTTTCTTGACATGGCGCATGCTGCTGCAGGCCCTGCAGCAAGGGCACCCAGTGTCCACGCAAACGAGCTGGTGTTCAGCATGGATTGCTTGCTGACATGTGCTATGCTGATCAGCAGCATCTGTGCCTCATGCGGCAGCACACTCTGCATTATGCACAAGATCCCCAGTTCCATCAACCTCAAGGCAAGAGGGAGACCATCCCCCAGGTCAACTACGACATCCGTGTCTAATCCTACCCTGCACTCTACGGACATGTGCGTTACAAATCCCATGATACTTGTCCACATCCAGGGTGCATCTGCACAGCTCTGCTACTACATCCGGTGACCAGGCCACATCAACGTCCAACAGAGATGGGGGGAGTGGATCACTGGCAGCTGCAGGATGACCTTCTCAATCCACGCACACACTCAGGATGCAGCCCACAACCACAACACAACCTTGTGGCACTGTGATCCAACACCCAATTGTGCCATCTCCATGCATCCAACCTTGGCCGGCCCACTATTCTCCACATCCACCTGACTCAAGCATGCAGGACATGGTTCTGCCACGTGTCTACACATACCTGGGACTCCCACCCCAGGACACTCCACATGATCCCTGACCTCTGCGCATGACTGTTGCTCTTCTAAATACGTCTGTAGGCACAGTTGTGCGGGCACCACCTCAGCTGTTTGGGCCCATCACGGGTGAGTATGGTGCTCCATGTCTGTCTTGGATGATACATTGTGACCCATGTGTGTCCTGTGCCAGACTCAGACCCCAGGGTATGGATGGTTGGAGTTACTACTGAAAGCAGGCATGGTTTGACTTTACAACACACACATGTAGTGGAATAATGCAAAATGACGGCATCATCTGGGGATTGTGAAGATTTTTATTTGTGGTGGGGCACGTGTTTGGGGGATGACAAGAGGTGCTTGGCAGGAGTGTAGACTCCAAAGTTCACAGGGGGAGTTGGTATCCTTGCCATTGAAAGTCATCAGAGTCTATGCCACAGTCTTTGTCTACATTGGCCAGACAGTGACCAGCAAGGCCATGTGGAAGAGAATGTCAGTTGCTGATGTGCTGCTGTTGGGCCAGAGGGCCAGGTGCCAGGCCAGGTGACCTGGGAGATGGTAATGTTCCGCTGACTCTCACGGTCTTTTGCGTGGACGACCCACCCTCCTGCGGGGACCCTCAGAAGCAGGCCGTGACGATGCTTGTGATGCTCCGTCAGATGAATCCTCCTCCTCCTGATCCCTCCCTGTGGGTGGTGATGTTCTTCGCCTGGTGGCACAGGGAGGGTTGCCCATGTTTTCGGCAATCCGACGGAGTACATGGGTCATTTCCGTTTGCACCGCCACGAGCTCAGCCTGTCTTGCCTCCATCCGTCCTTGGTGTCGCTGTTGACAGGCATGTTGCTCGGCCTGCAGGGTCTTCATCTCCTTGAGGGTCCCCTTAATGTCTGTGAGGGTGGATGCAATCTGGACCATGCCCCTGGCGTCACGCCGGTATGAGTCGAGGATGTTGCTGACGTGTGACATTACCGGTTCCTGAGCCAACTGGTCAGGTTCACACCTCCGCCGTCCTCCACTCCCACCACCCCTGCCCACTTGCGCCTAGCCTGCCGTTGTGGGCACATCGGGTCTACGGGACCCCTGAGGGATGGCATTTGCGGTGTCGCCTGCCTCCTCCTGGGTGCCCGGAGAACCTTGTCCCTCCTGGACAGACTGGCTGTGTTGTTGTGTGCGGGCAGGGCTCCTGGGTGTCTCCTGGGATGAGGCAGGAATGAGGGTGGTGGTTGGCACAGTTGTACCTGACGCAGGTGCTGCAGGTGGTTGGACACCAGAAGGGCCAGGTTGGTCTGGGTCATCCACGGAGTGGTGAGAGTCGTCGCTGCCGGTGGGGTCCTCTTCACGCAGAGCCTGGTCCTGTGAGTCTTCCCCCCAGTGTTGGGGGGAGATGGACGACGTTGACCTGTGTGTGAGAGAGACAGTGTTAATTGTGTTACATGCGACATCCATGTTTCATTCATTTTTAAGTTGGCACAGTTCCTCTGGGTGGTTTGATTTGGCTAGCATTCCTCTCACAGTGCACTTGTGCATGGGTATGTCCCTTGGCCACAGCTTTCGACACTTTACCTATGTGTGACACAATCTTAGTTGATGCATCTTTTGGGAATGCAGTCAGCAGTGTAGTGAGCGGGCGTAGCAAGCCATGCAGAGCCGCCTTACATGTTGCACTGTATGTGGCCAAATGGTGTTTTTTCCATGCTATTTGAGAATGCATGTAGGTAAATTAACGATTTGTGACAGGATTCTGACAAACACAGTGGGTGGGTATACTGGGTGTAAGGTTATGTTTGTGCCTGCAGCACGGATGTACTCGTGCATAGATTGACACTTGGCCCAGTGTTTATCAAAGGTTGAAGGGGGGGTTCACGCACTGCCAAACCTTGTCTACATGCACACAGTCCACCTGCTGACGAGCGGACATGGCCACACCACCCAAGGGTTATTTGGTCTCCCTCTGTCTCCCTTTCTCCCTCCCTCTGTCAGCCTCCTCCCTCTGTCTGTCTCCCTTTCTCCCTCCCTCTGTCAGCCTCCTCCCTCTGTCCGTCTCCCTTTCTCCCTCCCTCTGTCAGCCTCCTCCCACTGTCCATCTCCCTTTCTCCCTCCCTCTGTCAGCCTCCTCCCACTGTCCGTCTCCCTCTGTCTCCCTTTCTCACTCCCTCTGTCAGCCTCCTCCCACTGTCCATCTCCCTTTCTCCCTCCCTCTGTCAGCCTCCTCCCTCTGTCCGTCTCCCTTTCTCCCTGCGTCTGTCAGCCTCCTCCCACTGTCCATCTCCCTTTCTCCCTCCCTCTGTCAGCCTCCTCCCACTGTCCATCTCCCTTTCTCCCTCCCTCTGTCAGCCTCCTCCCACTGTCCGTCTCCCTCTGTCTCCCTTTCTCACTCACTCTGTCAGCCTCCTCCCACTGTCCATCTCCCTTTCTCCCTCCCTCTGTCAGCCTCCTCCCTCTGTCCGTCTCCCTTTCTCCCTCCCTCTGTCAGCCTCCTCCCACTGTCCATCTCCCTTTCTCCCTCCCTCTGTCAGCCTCCTCCCACTGTCCATCTCCCTTTCTCCCTCCCTCTGTCAGCCTCCTCCCACTGTCCATCTCCCTTTCTCCCTCCCTCTGTCAGCCTCCTCCTACTGTCCATCTCCCTTTCTCCCTCCCTCTGTCAGCCTCCTCCCTCCCTCTGTCTGTCTCCCTGTGTCCACCTCTGTCTCTGTCCCTCTCTCTGCCCCTCTCCCTCCCTCTGTGTGTCACCCTCTGTCACCTCAGCCCAGCTTCCTGGGCACACACAGGTCTTTCAAAGGCCATTGGCTTGTTCATGGGGGTTTGTTTCTTCTCTGCGGCACCCATTGGGCGGAGTGTCTGAGTCTGCGCTGCTGCTGTGGCGGTGTGTGCTGACACTCTTTCAGAGTGATGCGTCTTCATTAGCTGCTGCTATGTGCAAATTGTGCCTTCATACCCATGTCGTCCTGCAACGCGGCCACCATTAGCAGGCAAAACAGTACTGTGTGGGGACACACTGTTTGTATGGCTGTGCCCTAAGCCATATGGGCTGAGGGCATTGTTGTGTGCTTCAGAGTTGCTCTATGTTAGTTTTGAGGCCCACCCTCCCGGCATCGGGGACATCCTGTCTTGTGTTGGTGTTTTGTGTGGCCTGTGACTTGGCATGGCCTTGCTTGGGGCATGGGGCATGGAGGCGCTAGTGGCATGTGTGTGTTTTTGGAGTGTGGTTGTGTACGGTGCAGGCTTTGGGGGGGTTGCGTTCACGACTGGTATTTTGGTTGTGTATGGCGTTCCCCCCATGTGAGGTGAGTTGTTTGTGTACTCACCAGGCTCTCGGACTCCTTTTACTCCGTCTACTCCCACCGGCGGCAGCGTGGCCATCACCTTCTCCTCCCAGGGATGGTAGTGTACCGGTCTGCGGGGCGGCCCTCCTCCAGTGATGTTGGCCTGGTTGTGCTCATCCGTCATTTTGCGGCGGACCGTCCTCCGCAGATCGTACCACCTGGCTTGGCACTCATGCCTGGTCCTTCTGGTGGACCCAACAGCATTCACAGAATTGACTATCCTCTCCCACATGGCAGATTTTTCGGATATGCTGGTCCGTCTGACCAATGTTCCAAAGAGCTGTGGCTCGACTCTGACGATTTCGTCGACAAGGACCTCCAGCTCCTCCTTTGTGAACTTTGGATTCTTGTTAGTGGGTATGGTGTGGGGTGTGGGTGTGGGTGTGGATGGTTGTGGGGGTGTGGGTGTGGATGGTTGAGGGTGTGTGAGTGTGGTTGTGCAGGTGTGTGTGTGTGAATGTGATGAGGGGGTGTTTGTGATGGTGGTTGTGTGAAGGAGTGCAAGTGTAAGGTGTATTGATGTATGTAGTATGGTGCAGTGCGTTGTCTCTGTGGTCTGGCAGTAGGGGATCTGTTGCAAAGGATCATGGTTTGTGTGTGCTGGGCCTTTTTATTGGTCCATTTGTGGGTGTGGCTGTGTTTGAACTTTGGGTGGGTGTGTTATAAGGAGTGGTAGTGGTTTGGGCCTCTTTTTTGCTGTTTGTCAGTCGCAGGTCAGTGTATAGGATGTATTTGGGCTTGTTGGATATGTTTTGTGGTGTTGTGTGCTTCGAATTGACTCTCCTTGTGTTTTTTTGGTTTGTCCTAGTTCAGTAGGAGTGTTTTTTGCGTCTGTACGGTGTGTACATGGGCCATGTTGTTGTACAGTGCTGTCCTTTGCTATGGCTTAGTACGACTCGTACATGCGCGATGTTGGGTGAGGGTGCTGGTGTGTGGGCCTGGGGTAGGGTGCGTACAGACACGGGCAGGGTGTTGGTCCGCACTGTCCATCGGTGGTGGTGTTTCGCACCGTACATACAGGGGGGGCTGGGTGTAGGGTCCGTACATACACTGGTGGGGTGTGGGTACGGTCCGTACATACACAGGTGGGGGTACGCTCCATACATACACGGGTGGGGAGTTGGTACGCTCCATGCATACACGGGTGGGGGTACGGTCCGTACATACACGGGTGGGGGTACGGTCCGTACATACACTGGTGGGGTGTGGGTACGCTCCATACATACACAGGTGGGGAGTTGGTACGCTCCATGCATACACGGGTGGGTGTACGGTCCGTACATACACGGGTGGGGGTACGGTCCGTACATACACTGGTGGGGTGTGGGTACGCTCCATACATACACTGGTGGGGTGTGGGTATGGTCCGTACATACACGGGTGGGGTACGCTCAATACATACACGGGTGGGGAGTTGGTACGCTCCATGCATACACGCGTGGGGGTACAGCCCGTACATACACGGGTGGGGGTACGCTCCATACATACACTGGTGGGGTGTGGGTACGGTCTGTACATACACTGGTGGGGTGTGGGTACGGTCCGTACATACATGGGTGGGGGTACGCTCCATACATACACGGTGGGAAGTTGGTACGCTCCATGCATACACGGGTGGGGGTACGGTCCGTACATACACGGGTGGGGGTACACTCCATACATACACTGGTGGGGTGTGGGTACGGTCCGTACATACACGGGTGGGGAGTTGGTACGCTCCATGCATACACGGGTGGGGGTACGGTCCGTACATACATGGGTGGGGGTACGGTCCGTACATACACTGGTGGGGTGTGGGTATGGTCCGTACATACACAGGTGGGAGTACGCTCCATACATACACGGGTGGGGAGTTGGTACGCTCCATGCATACACGGGTGGGGGTACGGTCCGTACATACACGGGTGGGGGTACGCTCCATACATACACTGGTGGGATGTGGGTACGGTCCATACATACACGGGTGGGGAGTTGGTACGCTCCATGCATACACGGGTGGGGGTACGGTCCGTACATACACGGGTGGGGGTACGGTCCATACATACACTGGTGGGGGGTTGGTACGCTCCATGCATACACGGGTGGGGGTACGGTCCGTACATACACGGGTGGGGGTACAGTCTGTACATACACTGGTGGGGGGTTGGTACGCTCCATGCATACACGGGTGGGGGTACGGTCCATACATACACGGGTGGGGGTACGGTCCGTACATACACTGGTGGGGTGTGGGTACGGTCCGTACATACACGGGTGGGGTGTTGGTACGCTCCATGCATACACGGGTGGGGGTACGCTCCATACATACACTGGTGGGGGTTCGGCGCGTACATCCGCGGCCGGGGGCGTTTTGCGCGTACATGCGGGGGATGGGGGGGGGTTCGGCGCGTACATACGAGGGCTGGGGGGGTGTTCTGTGTGTACATACGGGGTCTGGGGTGGGGTGTTCGGCGCGTATGCGGGCACATGTCTCCATGGTTGCTATAGGAGTTCGGTCCGTACGGTGTTTTCTCCATCCAGTTGTAAAATCGAAAGGACGGGAGTGATCGTACTTGCTCGGTCGGACTTCATTTTTCTGATTCGTACGGTAAATCGTCCGGGGATGTGTCGGACACATTTTCCGACCCGAGGACGTGTGGGGAAATTTTCCCAATGCGATTCGTATGGACTTTTTCCCATGCGAATCGTACTTGGCAGTTTGTACGCTACTTGTACGATTCGTACGGTAAAAAATCTGGATACGATTCGTACGGGGGAAATTTTTCCAGGATCGGAATCGACCCCCTGGTGTTGTTTTGCATTTCTTCCCACAGTTATTCATTAATGCGGCACTGTGTGCATTTTGTACTGCAAATGTCTTTGTGCATGTGTTCAAATACCTGTAGTCTAAAACTAGACGATATGAATTATCTGGTTTCATTGCGGGAAAAAAGGATTATTCATGGAAGAGGTGCAATTCTCTATTACACCTTGGTATTCAAGTTGATGTCAGATCTCCCTGACTTAATTTTTCGTGTCATGTTTTATTGGTTACTGTCTCTGTGCAGTTGGAGTAGTTCTCACTGGGATTATATGGTGAGGTGACTCAGCATCCCACTCTGCATGATAGCGGTAAAATGCAGGAGCTAATGCTACCGCCCACTCCTGCGTGTATAAGTGTTTTAGTGATTCTGAATCCATAACAAACTCAGATGGCCAATCTTTTTCTGTTAAAAGAATGTCCTATCCAAAGGACAGGTTCTTCCAAAAGAGACCTCTAACCTTCCTAGGTATGCCCCCCTCCATATGCAGTGTTATTTTGTATAACTGGTGTGGGACACTTACCCTAGTATCAGGTGTTTCCACAGTGATATGTTCTCCGTAGCCTGGGCATTTCTTATTTTGAGGCCTGCTACCTTCTTCTTTTAAAATTGAGGTTTTGATTTTGGTTTATCTTCTTTTTTGATATTAAAGTCTGAACTGCGATGCGTGTCTCATGTCATTGTTCGCTCTTCTGATCTGTGTTCTGACTGTCCTTCCCTCTCTGAGTTTTTTGATGAACCCTGAAAGGAACAAGAGGAACGTGTATCAGTATCCTGATACTTGTCAGGTTTTTGTATGTTATCACGATTTCTGAGGTTATACCTCCTTTCGGAGGGCTCCTACTGAGGAGACCCACCCCTTGATTGTGATCTATTCTCCCTATTTTTTTGTTTTTTATTATCCCATTTCTTTTTTGAAGAATCGGGTGCTTGCTTGGTGTTATCCTTTTCAGGATTACCCATTACTTGTGGTTTCATAGCTCTGGCTCCCAAATTATCTCTACCTAATTCAGCCTATGTATCTTCGATACTTTTTGGTAATTCTTGCTCCTGTTGTGCAGGAGTGCATTCCCTCAGGCTTTGGCATATAGCCACCGTTGCTGCCTCCCCTTTTATGTTTGCTAACATAACTGTACATACCTGGGAAACATTGCCTAATAATTTCATCCCTAAGTTCAGAGCTGGTTCTGCGCCGTAATGATTCTGTATTAGTGGTAATACTTCTGGTATCACTGCTATTGAAGGGATACCATGGTTCTGGTAGCAAAAACGGTACCCAAAGAGGTACAATCCTCTACTGGGGGAGCTATTCCCATTGGCAAGCAAATTATCAGTATTCTGTGTTTTTCTTGTGAGACTGTGTGTGGAAACACTGACTCTAAATATGCAATTTTCTGTGCTATCCACAATGGCATTTGCTCACGTTTAGTGGGTATTCTTCCCATAACCACGTTCAGCGTTTGTGGAGTGATTTTAGTTGCAGTTCCTTGTATTTGACCTGCTGGGGTAATTTTAGTTGGTTGAAGTGTGAGTGTTCAGATAACAAAGTGTGTCAGATATCTGTAAAGTTGTATTATTTTCTTGTGAAGTGGACGTAAGTCTGCTATTGGCAATGTGTCAACGTCTGGATGCAGCATGTAAGTCGCTAGGACCGGCCAAGTCACTCCGTCTCTGCTGAGCGGACCGAGCCTTACTTTTTCTGTTATGTGTGGGAGTGTGCCTTTAAACCAGTTTATATGCTCCTGGTAACAGAGCGGAACTTCAATGTCCTCGTTTTTTTTTTAAAACACATTTTATTTGCATTTTGGTAACAGTAATACATTCTCATGGCTTTTCTTGTTCACATACGTTCTTGGGTAGCATTTCAGATTTACAGTCACTGTCTAGTCAGCTGTTGTTCACTCCATGCGTCCTATTTCATGACATGCTTCACCTAACTATGCTGTTCCAGTTGTAAGACGCACACATTCCAGTGAGGTGGTCTAACGTTTCCTCCCCAACTTTCTCCCCGTCCTCCCACCCCTCGCTGCTGTCGACTAATTGGTCACTTTGGCTCCCGCCTTGTGTGTGGTCTGGGTCACTCTCCGTATTTCTCTACCAACTTCAATGTCCTTGTATGGACAGTATTTATCCGGTGTTTCATCCGAAGTGTATGAATGAAATGTATGAGTGCATGCACCTGCAGGTGGAAATTTAACCCATGAATTGAATACCTCCATTGTGAATGACTTGTGTGCCTCAATCACCAATGTTACAGTCCCATCTAATGCTGAGACTCCAAACTCCAAACTCTGCTAGTTTTAAACTATTTGCATTTTTGACATTTTCTGAAATGTTTATAGCACCTTCCTGCTCCCCATCCCCTGCTGCATTTGAATGTAATGCTGGTGCAGCGTGCTCTTCGACAGACATTGTTGAAAGATTTTCAAGGAAAAGGAGATAAGGTTTTATGCACAATGTAGGGAACAACAATCCTTTAATCTTGAATAAACCTACAGCCAATGCTCAGCTGTGGCAGATTTTTCCCTACCCACTCCAGATGTCTCTGGGTAAGTGTGAATAGGAGTTTCTGAGAAAGCACGACTGAACTACTCACATTTGACCATTAAATAAGAACCAAACCAACGTTGGTGGCGCCATGTCATGTAGTTCCTACAAATCTATGTAGGATCTGCGCATTTAGACAACATAAACTATGGGATTGGTGTCCAGACTGATTCCAGCCACCCCCAAAGGTTATGTTAGTTTGTAGACCAGCTAGCTCACAGTGCCACTACGAGCCCCTCTTACCAAGGAGCAAATAGTTTCTGGCAACTATCGAACATGATCATCAGGGATCGTGAAAACAGTACAATACTTTTCGCTCAGTCACTCGTGTTCACTTTGTCTCAGAGAGATACACAGAATAAACAATGGAGACGTTTTCATTCTATTGTAAAGTACGTGTGCTGCGACAACCATTTGTAGTGCTAGAGGCACTTCTATGTTTTGAAACTGACCTGATGCCCTGCGACTACCATTATTTCAATTGACTTTTGGTGTTTTACTTTACCCTAGCCTGAATGTACGACATCCTTTCCCTGCATGTGCATGTTTTCCTGGAAGATTTCTTTCGTATATCTTTGTAGTTTTAGAAGAGTGGGAGCTGTCACAGAGTAGAACAGCCTTGCCAGGAACAAAATGTGTGGGATGTGCATTTGAAAGCATGAGAGAGAGAGAGAGAGAGAGAGAAAGAGAGAGAGAGAGAGAGAGAGAGAGAGAGAGAGAGAGAGAGAGAGAGAGAGCAAAAAGGTTGGATAAAATATTGGGAGATCTAATAGGATTGTCACAAAAGGGGTTTATGAAAAATAGACAGCTGATTGATCTAACACACAACCTCATATGTGCCATAGATCTGGCAACAGATAAAAACCTCCCTTTAGCCATTTTGACTGTCGATGCTGCTAAGGCATTTGACAGGGTCAGTTGGCCCTTTCTTCATGCTGTTTTATTACACAATGGGTTGGGGAGCAACTTCATCAATGCTATAAAAAACATCTATACATGCCCTTTTGCAAGAATCTTAATTAATGGCGCCCTTACTCCACTGCTGAAAATAGGCAGAGGCACACGGCAGGGTTGTCCCCTATCCCCTATGTTGTATAACCTATATATAGAGCCTTTAGCAAGGAGGATAAGGAAGGAACCGACAATTCTGAAATTTCAATATCAAGGCTGGGTTAAAAAAGAGGCTCTTTTCGCTGACGACTTAATAATATACACACAAAACCCCACAGAATCTTTCCCAATTATAACGAGTCTATTAAAAGATTTTGGCATGATAGCCGGATATCAGGTAAACAAATGGAAAACAGAGATCATGACCTGGAATACCCATCTCGACTCTACTTTGAGGGAAAAGGTGAAGACTGAAATAAGATATTTAGGAGTCCAGGTAGTCAAATCCCTGGAAGAAATGGCACAGATCAATTTTTTTAAACTGATGAAAGAAACTAAAAAGTTGTTGCAAACCTGGTCTACCCTGCCATTATCGATTATTGGCAGGGTGAATTTGATAAAAATTATGAACTTACCAAATCACGTTCCTGTTCAACGCTCTGCCATTATATTTTGAGCTAAAATGGTTTAAGAAATTACAAGGTGATCTGACAAGCTTCATATGGGCTAATAAAAATCCAAGAATTGCTTGGAAAAAACTTCGCAAAAAAAGGATAGACGGGGGGCTTGCTCTACCTGATTTCCTGCTATACTGCTGGGCTTTCCAGCTAAAAAACATTAGATCACTCTTAACTAAACGCGTTCAGCTATCACAACCTTATCTAGGTGCATTAACTGCAGATCTAGCAGAACAAGGCAACCACTTCTTGTTTAAATATGGGCACCCTCATTTTTTTTTTTAATTCGTCTGAAGTTACTAAATGCGGCATGCAGGCTTTGGATTCAGGTTAGGAGAATCTTGAAATTACCCTATTATACCCAAATTGCTCCAATTTGGGAATCCCCTGGGACTTCTCTATGTTTACAGGACTCCCTATCTATCCCACTAATGAATGTTGGAATTGAAAAATGGGGCCAATTAGTCGAAGAACAGGGACAAATTTCGTGGGACTATCTATCACAGAAGACGAATAACTCATTGTCAGAATTTAAATACTTGCAATTAACTAACTAGGCCCAAAGTCAACCATCAGTAGGAGCTCCGAATGAGTGGGAAATTGCTCTACACCAGGGTTACTCATAGTACGGCCCGCGGGCCGCCAGCGGCCCGGCAAGCCTTCCTTGGCGGCCCGCGGACCTTCCAGACATCGTACCGGTGTACGAGCGAGGAAGAATGGAGTTCAGGCAGGCAAGCGCCCTATTAAGCACTTGAAGACGGAGGGCTGCTCTGGTTGGCTGAAGCTCCCATCCCACGTTCGAAAATAGCCCGCAGTGTGCAACGATTGGCTACTCAACCGGAGGCTGCAGGCTGTCTCTCCAATGAGCTGTGGAGAAAAGGGAACCCTCCGGTTGGATGATGTACGTTGGAGCCGAAGCCCGCGCTTCGGTCAGCCGTTGTCTCCGTGTCTACCAATTCATTTGTACTCACACGAACACTCGCCCCCGGTCAACTGGGCGAGGAGCCCAGGATGTCATAAGTGTACCGCCCTTGGTCACCCTGGAATACGCCGCCGTTAACTGCGCTCGATTTCACGTTCACATCGAAATCTTTATGCAAACACCATTTCGAGTCTGCCCGGATACAGTGAAAGCACCAAGGCACACGTTATCTCACATTTATTATAAACTGAGGTCTAACTCCCAGACCCCCTTCTTTCTTTGGGAGAGAGAGGGAGAGGGATACAGCATACATGCCAACATTTCAGAAGAACAAAGTGGGAGATTTAAAAAAAATCGGGAGAATGGGACCTTCAATCGGGTTTCTGTCATGTATGGACTTTGGAAGTGTGCTGCTGCAGGATCGGACATTTGAAAGCAAATTCACGTGTTTTTTTTTATCACCTTTCAGAAGCATTGAGCGCAATGGCAGGCAGAGAAAGAGGGGGACGCAAGAGTTGTGCACTGGCCTGGCAGGTTGCGGTCAGTGCATACACCCCCCCTCCCTCCCCCGTCAGCCCGGGCTGAAACAGCTTCCGGGCACACACACAGCCCCCCCCCCCACCCAGTACTTCACAGGTGTTTAAAAGACTATTCGGTTGTTAATGGGGCTTTGTTGGTTTTTCACCCCTTCTAGAGCCCCTGCATCGCCATTCTGACTATTGCTGGAAGAATTAGCAGTTACACATTACCAAGCCCTGTCAGCTGAAACCCCGAGGAATCGGGTTTTTGCTTGCAGGAATCGGGAGGCGGGAGACTAGCCTTCAAATCGGTAGTCTCACACCTGAATCGGGAGTGTTGGCATGTATGATACAGAGAGGGGGAGACAGAGAGGGGGAGACAGAGAGGGGGGAGACAGAGAGGGGGGAGACAGAGAGGGGGGAGACAGAGGGAGACGGAGAGGGAGGGAGAGAGAGAGGGAGGGAGACGGAGGGAGACAGAGGGAGACAGAGGGGGAGGGAGACAGAGGGAGGAGGCAGACGGAGAGAGACAGAGAGGGAGAGAGACGGATAGAAGGAGAGAGGGAGGGAGACGGAGGAGGGAGGGAGACGGAGGAGGGAGGGAGATGGAGGAGGGAGGGAGATGGAGGAGGGAGGGAGACAGAGGGAGAGGGAGGGAGACGGAGGGAGAGGGAGGGAGACGGAGGACGGAGGGAGACGGAGGAGGGAGGGAGACGGAGGAGGGAGGGAGGGAGGGAGAGAGAGGGAGAGAGAGAGATATGTGTATGCCGGGTCCGGTGGCTCAGTGGACGAAGGCGTCCACTGCAGGGACCTGTGTTCCACCTCATGGTCACAGTTTTTTTTTGTTACTCTAGCCCCGCCCCCTCCCCCAATGACCCCGCCCCCAAGGTGCGGCCCTCGGCCACAAACCACACTGTAAATTTGGCCCCCAAGAGAAAGTTTGTGAGTACCCCTGCTCTACACGATAATCCTGCACTAAAAAAGGAAACTGCTAAATGGTACTGGATGCTAGTCCAAGAAGAAGATTCCGATATGATCCCACTGGAGGAAAAATGGAAAGAGGTCCTTCCAGAAGTCGATCTAACAACCATGTGACAAGTATCTATGAATACACTTTGTTCGTTTGCTAAATACGCACCTTTAAGGAAAAAACACTTATTCACTCTGCACAGCATTTACTGGTCCCCAAAGAAGTTATCCAGACTAGGAGGAGAAATAAAATGCTGCCCAAAATGTGGGCTGTCAAAGGCAGACGATGTGCACATGTTCTGGCTATGCCCTAGTGTGAATGCTTTTTGGCTAGAAGTGGGTAAGATTTTGACGGAAATTATGAAAATGAACATAGAGGTAAGCTTACCTTTGATTATTTTTTGGATTTTAGATAAACATATCTTTAATGGGGAAAATAAGAAAGCGCTTGAACAGTTGTATTAATCATGATTGTTACTGCTTGTAGGGAAATTTCTGTTAATTAGGTTTCCAGCAATCCACCGTCTTGTGCAGCTTGGTTAAACACTATTAGAAGATATGGTAGACTAGACTGCATAAATGCCTCTGCAAAGAGGGTCAGCACTTAATTAAAGGATTAAATCGGTCCAAGGATTAACACATTTAAATCCAACAAGTGATATGAGGGGGTTCCCCTACTATCTCAGGAATGAAAGTTTACAGTTGGTGTATTAAGGCAAGAGAACACCCAGAAGGATTTGTGTGTTCTCTAAACTAAAATACACTATAACAAACACCTTTGGATTGTCGCATATGAGCACCAAAAAAAATAATAATAATTTACAATTAATTATTGTAATAACTTATAAATTGTTAAAAAATATTTTATACATACACATACAACAATAATATAAATAAAAATATTAAAAATATATATAACAAATTTAAAACAAATTGTTCAACAAATTATACACTACATTAACTAAAACAGTAAATATTGGATAGCGTAGGGGTAAAAATTACTATTCCAACTCCAGAGAGTGCAACAGTTGAGGAACCTGACCATTAAAGGCCAAGCGGCGCAGAGTACGCCTGAAATCCTCTAGTTCTTCTGCCTTGCAATACAGAGACACTGGACACTCCGTCTTCCCTTCCCTCCTGACCAACTTTAGCTCTCACAGCGCGGGGATGCCTACGGGTCACCAGGCGCTTTAAAAATCCTTAAATAAATAAAAAATAAAACAGGGAACTGTGGTGAAACAATTTTGTTCACCTCTCAAAGATCGATCACAAATCTATAGACTGGTGGATGAGAAGGATCAGTTCATTTAAGAATCGGAAGAATAGGGATGTTACACACATTTCCTCTAGTTTCTTCCACCACACCCTTCTGGACCAAATCTTGAACAATAGCCAATAATGCTTTTTCACCTTCATTGGAAATCTTATACTGAGCTATACGTGGCAGTTTAACATTAGGCTTGAGAGTGACAACATATGGTGGAATCGCAAGACGACCCACATCATTCGGACCTGTAGCCCACAGACTTTCAGGAAGAGATAGTAATTCAGGTGGAAACTTATCTCTAGACAGATGCATTGACGATGTCAGTTTCTTACCTAGTGTAAGATACACACCAGAAGGGGAGCAGTGTAACGTGGCATGTAACTTTTTTAACAGATCCAAACCCAATAGATTCTCACCACAACCAGTTGTAAGGATAAGTGATGCTTCCAGGTCATATGGACCAATCGAAACAGGTAAAGGGCAAGAGACTGGGTTACGAACTGGGGCGCCGGAAAATCCTACAGATGTGTTTATTAAGCCAGACAAAGGTGCCCCAGGGAGTTTAGAATGAATAATAGAACTTCTCATTGCACCAGTATCTAAAAGAAATGGCTCTGAAATACCCATTGCATTGACAGTGACATAAGGACCATTCTGATCTACTGGAATTGATACTACTCCCTTACTTTGTCCATGGCTGGCCTATTCATTTTGGAAACTTTCGTCGCCAACTTCAACATAATAGTCACTATAATATTGTGTAGACTGGACTCTCTGTTGGTCAAAAGAATTCACAGCGTTAGGAGAGGGAAAGGAACGCTTCTCTTGGAGGGACTTACCTCTACCTCTACCCCTGGAGACTGACTGGAAATTACCACGGCCTCGTGGGACAAAAACTCCATTATTACGTTGGAGCAAAACTGGACAATTGCTCTTAAAATGTCCCTCTTCCTTACAGTAAGCGCATTGGTTTGGACCTAGCATAGATCGGGGTACATAATGTTCGGGCTTCTAAACACTTTCTGAAACTGTGGGGGCTGAGAAGACTAGTGCTGAGCAGGACATGGAGGATAAGCCTGCTGTAAAAGAATCTTTATTTTTCTTCTCCTGCTTATCTTTCTCTTCCTTGTCCCTGTTTTCATAATATTGTGCTGTAGCCAATATTTTAGCAGTAGAAGAAACAGCCCATGCACTCTCAGAACTTTTTAATTTATTCGTTAATTCGGGAAGCAAGTTAAATACGAACTTGTCCACAAATAAGCGTTGTCCACCTTCCGTGCTCATATACTGGCCACTATGATCCAGAAAGATCTCCTCAAAACGAGTGAAGAAATCGGAGACGCTCTCGTCTTTCTTTTGCTTACAGGCGGTTAACTTACCCCAATTTACTCGTACTGCAGGCATAAGAGTCTTCATTAAATCAATGATTCTACCAGGAAGTGCTGTAATCAGATCGTCAGGCTTTGCGCCGCCAACTTGTGCTGTGTCAGCAGCTCTAATAGCTGCCCAAACACCACCTAGTTCGGCAGCATGATCTTCCCTACGAATTTTCGCCCATATTGCTTGTGGAACAACATTCCCAAATAACATATCAATGTCAGCTAAGTTCACAACGCAATCCTCAACTGTCTGGGATAGCTCCTTATAATAGCCAGCAGGATTTTTACGTGGGTCTGTAAGTGTTTGTTTAAGAGCTAAAACTTCGGCTCTTTTCCAAGGTTCATGTACCCATATACGCTGGAAATGAGCAGCCACCGGCTGAGCACCACCTACCGCCTCTCTCCATACTGGGGGAACTTCACGCATTGGATAGTGTTTAGTTTTGTCAATAAGATCAGTTTCGGGGAGTTTTAGAGAGAGAAATGAAGTCCTAAATTCAATCAGCATAATCACCGCTTTCTCAACGTCTGCTCCTACTATAAAACCTTTATCAAAATCGGCTTGGAGCTTCATCAGTTCCATAGGAGCCGTGTCTAATTCCATATCGTTCCAACCCTTAATGAGAGTGTCGCACATTACGTCAAAAACATATCTTTGAATGGGCTCTGTCCATTGACAGAAGGTGCTCAAAATATCCCGTGCACTATATATTGGACCTTTCTCAATCCATTTACGGGCGAGGGAACCTAATACTGCTTTTTCTTCCGTAATAGGAAGCTGACAACGAGATTGTCGTCTAGAAAGAGACGGAGACAGATTCAGGGCTCCAATTAAGGGAGAAAAGAAACTTGTGACTGCATTTGTGAGTCTCCTCGGTGTACCTGGAGAGTTTCTCACCAGAGCAGGGGATAGAGAGGAATTTAAAGGAGATGAAATAACAGGAGGAGGAGAAAACAAAGGTTGTGGAAGAAGTGAAGTATTATTTGGCTGAGCAGGTCACTGAGCAGCTGCTGGCTGAGCCATAGGAGGTGCATTAGGAGTTTGCACATATGGTGGAGGAGAATTCAACAAACAAGACATTAAAGGGTCTTCCTCTATATTTTTACTCTTTTCTGAAGGGGAAGTAGGCAACACCGGATAGCATCTATCTACTGCCATGCGATGTTGTCTAGCAGAGTCTACTTCGTTATTTCTGAACTGCTGGGCAGCCTGTAAAATCGACATATTTTTATCCTTTTGATCTCTTCTTGCTTGTTTCATTTCTTTCTGTTTGGCTTCTTTTTGCCAAAGTCGGAACGAGTCAAACATTGACGGCCGGGCTTTTCTTCTAAACAAAGTGGTTTCTAAATTGTCTAATATATTGGGTTCAAAACTGCCATTTTGTGGCCACTGTAAAACACCGTCTCTTCTGGTATATCGGACCCATGTTTTGTTAAAAGTAATGGGGCCAATACCATGTTTTGAATAGAGCTCATAAGTGGGAGTTCCAACCGGAGGAATCGGACAGGAGTCCTCGAGCTGGGAATCCCTAGTACAACCTAAGCAACAAAATCGACGAAACTTACTTAGACCAGGCATCGTTATTTCTCTGGACTATTCTACAAACTCCAAAAAAGGGGGGGTGTGTCAATTCTTAACAAAAACAGCACAAACGTACTCACCCCTTGGCTTCAATTATTGCAACAATTGAAATACAAAAAGGAAACTCAAAGACCCAAAAAACTAAATTCGTGGGAGCGACCCACCAATCAAATACTTAACTAAGTATCTTCTTACGCCAACCGGAGGTCCGTCTATCGTCTCGCTCTACCAAATCGTCACAAAAACTGGGGCCAAGGCAGGACGGCAGTCAGAGCAGCAGTCGCAGCAGCCGTCTGAAAGGGGAAGCCACGCCGCAAAATCCTTCGGTCCACTTCCGACATACAGGGGTCAATCACGTGGGGCGCCTCGGCCGGATTTTCCTTGCGGGGCCCATCACGATCCTCTAGCTGCACCGCTACCACTGAAGCCGCCCCTTCGTGGTCGCCATTTGAGGAACCTGACCATTAAGGGCCAAGCGGCGCAGAGTACGCCTGAAATCCTCTAGTTCTCCTGCCTTGCAATACAGAGACACTGGACACTCCGTCTGGTGTAAAAGATCGAGTTTTATTAGCTGCAGCTAGGACAGTTGTCCGTGAAGTCACACAGGGATGGGTTCACAAGAGACTGCTCCCTGACCTCCGTGGTGCACAAGCTTTTATACAGTGAAATACAATGGATAACCAAAAACATATAGAATTTGAGACATCGACAAATGTCACCAACAATGGTTTAAGCTAAAAACTGACTCGGGTTCCAGGTGATGTTTGTTGCTGGCCCCTTTAAGCAAATTGCAAAGAGAATCCACGATACAGTTTACAAGGAGAGAAAACATGGTCGTATGTTCTAGAAGGACAGTCGTGAAGCCAGAGAATGCATGAGATGTGTAGCGAAGGGCAGTAGATAAGATAAGCGAGAGGAAAAAATGGTGCGAGCTAACAGATAGTTCGGGCGGGGGTTATCCAGTTCAGACATGAATTAGTGTATTCGGCCAGACCCTGACACTAGTTAATAAACACAGGACGAAAGGCTACCTGACACGCAAGGGCAGAAATGACAAAAACATCTTGTTTACCAGCTGCCTGAGTGAGGGCAACCTAAGATGGCGGAAAACACAAGATGGAGTCTGGGTGTGATCGAGAAACGACAAATTTCAGAACCTCACAGTAGGGAAAGTGTTGGAAAGCGTAGGGGTAAAAATTACTATTCCAACTCCAGAGAGTGCAATAGTAGGGAAAGTGTTGGATAGCGTAGAGGTAAAAATTACTATTCCAACTCCAGAGAATGCAACAGTAGGGAAAGTGTTGGATAGCGTAGGGGTAAAAATTACTATGCCAACTCCAGAGAGTGCAACAGTAGGGAAAGTGTTGGATAGCGTAGGGGTAAAAATAACTTACAATAATTTTTTTAAAATAAATAATAATTTAATTATTAAATAACAATAAATTAATTAACAATACCAATAAATAAGTACTTACAAATAATTACCAATGAATAATTAATTACAATTTAATTGATGATAAATACAATTAAATATTTTTTATTAACAATTAATGACCAAATAATAATAAAATAAAAAATATTTTTTTCAATACCAAAAAAATAGTTAGCAATTAATAATTAACAATACATTATTGATAAATACCAATAAATATTAATTAATGACAATTAATTGCCAATTATTAATTAATGAACACATTAATTTCCAAAACATAAAAATATCAATTATTAAAAAGTTGTTACCAATTAATAATTAACAAGAAATTAATTATCAATACTCAACAATAAAATAATTACTTAATTACATTTAAATTACTTCCCACCCTATTGCCCTATAAACTCACAACACACTTCAATAATACATTAATACACTTAATATAATTACCAATTAATCAATTAATAAAAATTGATTACCAATTAATACAAATTAATTACCAATTAATAATTATTTGACATAACAATAATTATCAATACCAATAAATAAAAATAAATAATTACTTAATAACAATTAAATTACTTTCCACCCTATTCTCCTATAAACCCACAACCCACTACAAAACTAAAATGCAAAATTTACTTAAAAATCATTACTAATTCCTAAACTTTTTAAACTAATTTAATATAATTAAATTACTTCCCACCCTATTCCCCTATAAACCCACAACCCACTACGGTACTAAAACGCATAATTTACAAATTACTAACTTCTAAAAATGTTATACATATATTCTAAAACTAGTACAATAATTAACAAAAAATATAAACACAAACATAAAATACATAATAAAATACATAACACTAATATAAATATCGATATTAGTAACATCGATATTTTTGCTATCGATATTACTAACTTCGATATTAACAAAAACGATATTTCTTACCTTCAGGTCGATATTCTGGTTGTCGATATTCTTGACTTTTGTATATTGTGTCCCTACGATATTTAAAACTCGATATTATTGTAGGTTGAAATTAAAAACTCAATATTTAGACTGTTTACCTATATATATATATATATGCACATGGAATCTTCTGATAGAAGGACTCGCACTCGGAAGGATACACATGAAGTTTTAATTAACACTCGTAACGCGTTTCGTCAGTAAAACTGACTTGATCAGCGGTCGCCAGTAGATAGTTATAGTTAGGACCGTGTTTCCATAGGAAATCCGCAACATTCTATTTGGAATAACTTTGACGTCGGTTGACGAATCCTCGCGAAATTTTCAAAATAGGTGTGGCGCTCCGCTCCTACCCTGAAAGTCTCGGGGGGATTCGTCAAGCGGGGGCTGAGAAGAAAGGGGGGTCCCAAAACGCATTTTCCCCATGCTATTTTCCATAGGGACCTTTAGTCCAAGGAACAGCCCGAACGGCTGAACAGAATTACTTGAAATTTGGCAGAGAGGTAGTCTTCAGGTCAGGGAAGTGCCTTTTGCAGGTCTGGTGTCAATCTGTTCAGTAGTTCCTGAGAAAATCAAAAGTAAAATCATATATATATGTGGGCGGAGCCTAACCACACATCTCATCTTGAGATCTGATTGGCTGTCAGTACTTCATCCAAGAAGTGTTGGCAGCCATCTTGGGACCAATATACATGATAACACTTCATTAAAAAGCATTGCAGTTAATAGAAGGTTTTAAGACTTTAGTTACATTATAAATCATTTGTTGATGCTACCATACTCATTTTAGGAATTTTGGTGTGTTCTAAGATGATTTCACCATGTGAAAAAGCCTTCTGCTGGGATATCATGATTGAGAGAAAAATATTTTCTCATGCTTTTCCCACAGAGGTTTGGAAGGTGATCTATAAGCAAAACTGAGAGCTTATTTTCTGTAAATTCACATTATCTTTCTCAGTCATGTGAGAATGAAGTCTGACATTCTCAGTAAAACATGTACATCCAACAAGGGCAGAGACTGTCAGTTGATTCCTTTGTGTTCTACTGCAGCTTCCCAGAGTGTTCCAAAGAACAACTAGAGCGCTAACAGTCCTACTTATGATAAACGTATGGCACACCTGAAGCCATCTTGCTTGGATTAAAGTGGTAACTCTTAAAACATTTAATTTAAAAAGGAACAAAATGAGGGGGTTCATTTTTCCATATAAAGTATGATTAGTGCTGCAGAAAGAAAAATTAGGGCACATTTTGAGTGAATTCTCAAATCCTCTTCTATTTCATTAAAAAATTCTGACATGCAGACTGAAACATGCACTTTCAATACCAGCAGCAGTTTTCCCTGGTGAGCAGTAGCTTTACTACAGTGATCTAATGAGCAAAAAGAGTGCTGAATTCATGGCAAATGTGTGACACATCTGAATGCCTTCTTGGTGGAATCAAAGTAAAAAACTGAAAGTATTTCCTACTGAGGAGACTGCAGTAAATGAGGAAATTAGGAAACTTCATAACAAATAAGTCACCCAAGATGGCCACCAGAGACAAAAGAGCCCAAATGTAGCCCAAATATCACCCAGATGTAGCCCAAGTATAGCCCAATGGCAGAATGTCCCAGAGTGTTCTTAAAAACAACTAGAGCGCTTACTGTCTTCAATATGACAAAAGTATGGCACACCTGAAGCCATCTTGATTGGAATAAACTGGTAACACTTAAAACATTTAATTTAAAAAGGAACACAATGAGGAGGTTCATTTTGCCATAGAAATTATGATTAATGCTGAAGAAAGAAAATGAGGGCACATTTTGAGTGACTTCTCAAATCCTCTTCTATTTCATTAAAAAATTCTGACATGCAGACTGAAACATGCACTTTTAATACCAGGAGCAGACTTCCATGGTGAACAGTAGTTTTACTACAGTGATCTAATGAGCAACTACAGTGCTAACATTCAGAATTTATGGCAAATGTGTGACATATATGAATACCTTCATGATGGAATCAAAGTAAAAAACTGAAAGCATTTCCTACTGAGGAGACTGCAGTACATGAGGAAATTATGAAACTTCATAACAAATAAATCTCCCAAGATGGCCACCGGAGACAAAAGAGCCCAAATGTAGCCCAAAATCACCCAGATGTAGCCCAAATATAGTCCAATGACAGAAGTATGCAAAACACTTATTATTTTGTGTTTTTGCAGTGTTATATAGTGCAGACTTGTCAGGTATTGGAGTGCTTTACATGAGCATTGGTTACATCACACAAGAACAAATTCATTTTGGTTGTAGACATGGGGAGACTAATTGATTTGACCAGAATCACAGAATGTCGAGCTGAAGCAGAAACTCCAACCTGGTTCCCCAGTTGCAAAGTCTGCAGTTCTGGAAGTAACACCACATCCTCTCCCCTAAGTGCAACATTTAATCAAGTGGTCAACTGGATAAAAAAACATAAAGATAACAAATAATTTAAAAGTGCTTTGTCGCTATTTGAACACTCAGAAAATATGTCCTTATTTTAGTCTTTTAAAGCACTAACCATAATTTTGATGCCAATAAGACCCTCTCATATATGTAATTTCTAAAGGAAATGCTCTGGGTATTACAGTTTTGATTACATTAAGATGACGTCAGGCGTTCCACACTTTTGTAATAAATATAGAATGTTAGCAATGTAGTTGTTCATTAGGATACTGTTGAGAGGCAGAGGCCAGGGGCACAGACTCTGAAAATTGAAGGCAGGTAGGAGGGTGCAAAGGCAACAATGTAACCACACTGAGCAGGCAGGAAGGGCCGTGGCAGCACAACAGACTATGGAGGGCAGTGGAAAGGGGGGCAGGGGCAACAAACCAACAATACAGGACTTGCAAGAGAGGCTGTGGCAATGTAATAGACCATTGTGGGCAGAAGGAAGAGGCAATGGTAGTACAACCATACATGCCAACAGACCCGATTCAGCCAGGAAACGTCCAATGTTTTTAAGCTCAAATGGGCTTTATTTGATCTGTCTCCTGTCTACAATCTCCTATTTTTCAATGTAACTCAAAGGGGAAAATCAATACCCCAGTTTTTTTTTCAAAATCTCCCTCTTACCAAGTTCAAAATGTTCGCAAGTATGGTACATTGGATCATGGAAGGAAATGGGGTAGGGACATGGACTTGGATAACAGAGGACAGGAGGGACATGGAGAGGTGCGCCAAACTGACCCTGCAGGGCAGGCATCAGGGTTTGCAGCAGCACAATACACCACACAGGGCATGCGGGACGGGAGTGCAGCACAACAATCCATAGAAAGCAAGAGGGAGGGGACAGGACCATGCACATGGACAACAGAGAACAGAGGGGCAAGAGGCAATGGTAGCTAGCTGACCATAATGGACAGACAGGAGAGAAAGCTGCAGCATAACAGACCATAAAGGGCAGGAGGGACGGATCAGGGGCATTACAATGGAACAGACAAGCCAGGAGGGAGGGAGTAGGGGTCTGCACATGTAAACAGAGGGCTGGGGGCAAGGGGGCAGGGCAGGAGCAGCAAGATAGCTATGGAGGTCAGGCAGGATGGGCACTAGAAGCAAGACACACCATGAAGAGCAACAGTGAGACTGTGATGGCATACACACAGACCATGGAGGGAAGGTGGGAGGGGGTCAGGGGCAGCTAACTGACCACACAGGGAAGGTGGGAGGGGCCATGGCAGCACAGAAGACCATGCATGGCAAGTGGGAGGGTTAGTGGCAGCACAATGGCTATGATGGGCAAGAAGGAGGGTGCAGGGGCATGCACAAAGGATGATGGAGGATAGAAGGGAGGGTCAGGACCTGTGCACAGACAAGAAAGTTCAGGGGAAGGGGCCTCACAACAGACCGCACGGGGCAGGCAGGAGGAGCAGTTGCAGCACAACAGACCAGGGAGGGCAGAAGGGTGTGGCAGTACAATGGACCATGTAGGACAGGAGGAAGAGGATAGGGGCATGGCATGTGGACAGGCAGGGTGGAGGTGGCAGGGACAGGTTACAGTCATCTGACAATGCTAGGCAGGTGGGAGGGGAGTGGCAGCTCAACAGAACACTCAGAGTAGATAGGAGTGGCAGGTCCATGGAACATGGTGGGCAAAAAGGATGGAGCAGGGGCATGCACAAAGACATCGGAGGGCAGGGGGAAGGAGAATAGGGGCAGCAAGCTAAGCACAGAGTTTAAGCAGGAGGTCAATGATGGGGCATAGAATTGGGCAATGGAGGGCAGGAGGAGTGGACTGGTACATCATACTAAATTGAGGGCAGTGGCAACACATCAGACCATGCATGGCAGGAGGGAGGAGGCTAGTCCATGGATTCAGACAACAGAGGATAGGGAGGAGGTGGATGGGGCAGCAAGCTAACTGTTCAGAGAAGGCGGGGTTCGTGTGTCTGTGCGAACTACTTAAAATATGAACAAGTATGCAGCATAATCTCACTTTTATTCAGGAAGAAGAGGACGTTTGTGACTGTGACTCCGGGCTCACTTGGCAGAAACACCCCCTGACCCTCCACCCCCTATCGCAAAATGTAATGCCCATGAAAAGGGTAGGTGAACACAGTGTTATATAGAACATAGTCCTGAGAGCACGATTGAAAATGAAAACTAGATATAGTGTATGGTATAAACTATGCACCATAAAGTGTGATATAAGATGAACCGGGCGTGAAATATAATATGCAATACATTGTGCGCAATGACAGATTCATTGGAGAGCGCGAGATAGCACAGGCACTAGCGCGTGCTATGCGATATGCGCCTTGGAGTGTAATATGCACAGGGCAGTGTTGTGTAACCTAACTTGTCTCTAAAGTTGTAATATAAAATATGTGCTGGGGAGTGTAACGTTGCATATACACTGTGACAAAGATATGGATCCCAGATTGTAATATGTATGGCATAGCACTGTGCGTTATAACATAGGCATCGAGGAAGGCACGTTAGATGGGGCAATATAACACGTGCGAAGACAAGTGTGGCATGACATGTTCACGGGGTGGTGTTACAGTGCACATGGGCTAGAGAGTGTCATAGCATATGCACTAGCTAGTGGAATACAACACAGAGGTGTGTGCACTCAGCAGGCAATGGTGGGTGTAACACAGCATTGGGCTCTGCCAGGAGCGCGCTGTGACTCTCAAGTGATGTTCGTCCCCTTTCCAGAGAGTAAAATAAAAAGTATTACACATCCGGAAGTGGATGTGTGTTTTATTAACCGTGAGTGGGGTTTCTTGCATAGTTTTGGTCGAATTTTTGTCGAATCCCCTTTGAATGGCTTGGTGTACATGTGTATTAAATGTGCCCGTCAATAGCTACCCATGTTTGTATAAATAAACAACAAGGGTGTCTACCGGGATTAGGCACGGTAGGGCATCAGACATGTCAGAGCTTCACTAGTGGTGTAAATACATTCCACGTGGATTCATTGTATGCATAGTCGCCTTTTAATGAATATCACGCAAATCGCCATGGTGATAGGTACGTACGGTTTGTCCAGCATGTCCTAGGTGTGTCTATAAATATATATTTTTTAAAAATAATAAAAAACAGTGGCCGGCCCTGGGGATTGGGGTCAAAAAAATATAATTAGGAGACAGGCCCTGGGGGATGGGGTCATCAGGGCCAATAAATTAGAATAAGAAGGGGAACCACACAGCCCCCCTTCTTAAAAAATTAAAATAAATAAAAGACTGGCATCGTGCCGGAGGCCACGCCCCCTCCTTGCAGCACTCTGCAAACGCGCCCCCCGGTGAGTTGTAAGTTGGGGAATTAATTCCTCTTCAATACTGAGGGTCCCTGAGGTCCAACTAGCCCAACAGGCATCTCCAGTATGCGCCAGGGAGCTGTGCTGCAGACAGGTGTTCTGAGGCCAAGCCCCTTTTTACACCTCTCTGCAATGCAGCTCTGTGGCGCTTACTGGAGGTACCTAGTGGTCTAGTTTGACCCTAGGGACCCTTAGGATTCAAGGGGACTTAATCTCTCAACTTAGAACAGCCACAGGGCGCGTTTACACAGTGGTGAAGGGAGGGGACGGGGCCTGAGGTGACGTGTGCAAACACGCACTATGGCACGTTTTAAATTGGGGATATAATTTCCCTTCAATACTGAGGGCCCCTGGGGGCTAACTAGCCCACCAAGTGCTTCCAGTAAGCGCCACTGAGCTGCATTGCAGAGAGGTGGTCCAGGCCGTGCCACTTTTTACACCTCTCTGCAACGCAGCTCTGTGGCACTTACTGGAGGTACATAGTGGGCTAGTTGGACCCTAGGGACCCTCAGGATTCAAATGAACTTAAGCTCCCAACTAAAAACGGACACAGGGCGTGTTTACAGAGTGGTGAAGGGAGGGGACGGGGCCTGAGTTAACGTGTGCAAAAACGCCCTGTGGCCTGTTTTAAGAGGTAGTTTTAATCCCCCTGCCCTATTATATACTAGGGGCTTACAGAGGAGGTCATGCTAATCACAGGGGGACCCCAACGCATAATGTTCCCTAGTGTATGTAGGTGTTTTCACTGTATTCTAAGTGTCTTTTAACATAGCACTGGCTCTAGGACTGGTTAGACAGACTCAGTTACCACCAGTATCCGTCTGAAAAAGTTGAGGGTACAGGATGATTTTGCAACAAGGCTTCTTTCTGTTCTTCTTTTTGTTCTTTCTGCACGTTATCCTTCTTCCTGCACTTTTCTTCGTCTTTGAGGACTTCTGTTGCTTCTTTCTGCACTTCTTTTTTTTCTTTCTGTGCATTTTTTCTTCTTTCTTCACATGTCCTATCTCTGTAGGCATAGTTAGAAATTAGCATTTAAAAAACCTTTGAAATTCACAGAAAAAACCATAGGTTTCAGGGGTGTTATAGTTAGCTGGACTTTTCACTTGTACAAAACCATTGAAATTCCCCCGTTATAGTTAGTTCAGCTAACTATAACTCGCGCGCCCGCAATGCACTGCTGATGACGTCACATATTACATCACTCATGACATGGTCAGTGACATCACTCATGACATCACTGATGACATCTCAAATGACATCACTGATGACATTATCCTTGTGATAGAGTGGCAGACCTCCTCTCACCCTAATATAACCTTTGATACACACATTCAAAAATAGAGACTTAAATTTTCAAAACAATGGACATACCAATACCAGTTACAACAACCTCTTCAGTAATTCTAAGATCCACATACACATCCACTCATTCACCAACAGTCCTATCCAGTCACTCATACATGTACTCACTCATCATATGTACTCATACACCTATACATCCTTTCACACAATGCCACTCATCCATAGAGTTACTCACACACATAGTCACTCATGCTAATAAAGAATCAAACATACATTTACTTGCATATACAGTTATACACACACCACCACACTTACTTCTACGGAAACTTACACATACTTAGTCTTTTAAACAAGACGCCATGTGTGCAGGACTGTATGGGTGGATGAGTGTGTGCATGGGTGTGTTAGTGAGTGAATGACTGTCTCAATAGTGTCTTTATGAGTAACTACATATGTTTTAAACTAGTATATGTGACTATTGGTGTATATAAGTGAGTATATGTGAGAGTGTGAGATTGGAAGAGTTCCCGTATGAATAAGTATGTGTTTCTATAAGTGATTGTTTAAAAGACTAAGTATGTGTAAGTTTCTGTAGACATAAGTGTGGTGTTGTGTGTATAACTGTATATGCAAGTAAATGGATGTTTGATTCTTTATTAGCATGAGTGACTGTGTGTGTGAGTAACTCTATGGATGAGTGGCGTTGTGTAACAGGATGTATAGGTGTATGAGTACATATGATGAGTGAGTACATGTATGAGTGACTGTATAGGACAGTTGGTGAATGAGTGGATGTGTATGTGGATCTTAGAATTACTGAATAGGTTGTTGTAACTGGTATTGGTATGTCCATTGTTTTGAAAAATGTAGTTTCTATTTTTGAATGTGTGTATCAAAGGTTATATTAGGGGGAGAGGAGGTCTGCCACTCTATCACAAGGATGATGTCATCAGTGATGTCATTTGAGATGTCATCAGTGATGTCATGAGTGATGTCACTGACCATGTCATGAGTGATGTAATATGTGACATCATCAGCAGTGCATTGCGGGCGCGCGAGTTATAGTTAGCTGAACTAACTATAACGGGGGAATTTCAATGGTTTTGTACAAGTGAAAAGTCCAGCTAACTATAACACCCCTGAAACCTATGGTTTTTTCTGTGAATATATATATATATATATATATATATATATATATGAAAGCAGCTCTAGTATAGAGCACTCTCAACACCAGCGACACTCTAAATTTGCTCACCACAAATGTCTGCTTTTCTATTGTTAGATTTGAAATTTCATTTCTGTGTTGCTTAGGCCTGTAACGCTTTACCTTTGCACATGCACATCATGTACTTTCTTATGATAGCATTAATGGCGCCATATTTATTTGTGCCATTATCTACCAGAATTGAAGATCGAGCTCTCTATCTCATGATGCTTGCCCCAGTGGAGCCGCTGCTCCTGCCCCCTCCCAAATGCGTGCAAACTCAAGGCTGAAATCCTGCTGCTCTAGTGAAATGTGTTATCCGTTTTGCACACCTTCACTGTTGAATAGGTTCGTTCCCACATCTTAGAATGGTAGGCCCGGGCCGAGTGACCTTGGGGCCGAGATAGCCAGTACCCGACACTGTAATATGACTCATCCTTGTGTGCCTCCTTTGTACATCCTAGCCTGAACTGAAATTTTCAAGCCTGGGCGGACCCTTGAAGGTGCAAGTTTGTATAACTGTTAGTGCTGAGTTACGGGGAGATGGCCCCTTGGCTGTCCTCCCAGGAGACCGGTCAGACTGGGCTCCGTTGCAACAATATTACTAATAAATGTATGGTTTGTATTCTCCTCTGTCTGACCGACTCTTCATTCTTGGGAAGCCATAGCGGTGGTCTCGAGTGACCCGCTTTTTGGGTCTTCTCCTTCATTAGGCGCCCGAACAGGGACTCCATCAACCCAGTGTCCCATCCCCGCCTGTAATCGGGTGTGCGGGGGCGAGGGGTGCGTCAGGTCGGATAGGCGGATTGGGGATCTCCACACGTTCGAGCTTAGTTCTCACAGCTGCCCTGCCTGTCTGATCGGGCGGTTCCTCATCTAGTGGTCACCCTAACTGGAGTCCTGTAAGGTGAAACCCTGGGAGCTGACCGTTTGGTCCGGAGAGTCGGCAGTGGAGAATAGCTTTGCTCAACCTGTGTGCACCAGGTGAGTTTGTCTTGGTTCTTGGAAAATATGACGAATCTGGAGTAATTTGAATATGGCCGAGAGGCCATTACTCTGTTTGTTTGTGAACTTGGTGGGTCTGCGGACCGTTTTGGGGAATATAGGGTGTCTGTTGGCGCCCGGCCAAGCAACTTGGTAATTAGATTTATTGTTCTTTGAAAAAGCCCGGAGTTTGGGTGGTGTTTTGGACTTGTGGCACCGAGTATGATTAGGAGGATTGGATCGGTCCGTGGACCGGTTGTTCATTGTTCATTTGACTTGTTGAATAGGGAAAGAGACTCTGTCACCTTGTTCCCTGTTTTAAAAGACAAGAAAAATTCTGTGCTTTAGTAAGATCTGCTGTTTTGGGTGCCGGTGTTGCTCTGCTGATGCTCGCCTAGAGGAGAGACAGCCTGCACCTCCGGAAGGCACTCCTAATTTCGACATGTACTTGAAGCAATATGTTTAGTACATTGTGGCACAAATATACGAGGGACAATGCTGAGCTGCAGTGGTCCTGGATGGGCACTTTTGATTAACAAAAATTGAACTTCCTGCAGGACAAATTGTTTTCAAGAAGAAGTCGACTGTCGATGTTTGACAATCTCCAAATACGGCAGAAGAAAAGTAAGCAAAGGCGGATCAGAGCGGAGAAAGAGGCATGGAGGGGGAAGATGCAGACAGTAATGCAAAAGGCTATAGCGTATGAGAAAGAGAAGGTAGAGAAGGGCATTGAATGTGCTGATCGAAGGTTCAGGTTGCAATGCGATAAGTCTTATGTCACTCGTGAAGACGGTGACCCATTTGTGGAGGATTTGTTAGATGTACGACCACCACCTCCTTACGCCCTGCAAGGTGCATATGCAGCAGCACCACCTGCCCCCCGCCCTGCCTCCTCTATTCTCCCCGCCACTAGTTCGGCTGCTACGGATGGAGTAGTTTTACTCTCCTCCTCAGCCCCACCAGGAGTTCTCACAGGAACGGTTGCCCCTGGTTCCTCTCTGTTCCTCCCCGCCACACCTACCTCCCAGTCACTGTTGTCCCTATTTCCCAGCACCGGGACACCCCTGAGTGCACCGCCTGCTCAACATCCTCCCTCGCATCTGCCATATGACGGAACACTGGCGAGGGGTCTGGCGGGAGGGGATCGGGAGGCGGCTCAGGATAAATTGGGGAGAGTATTGATGCGATCTGATGTGAGTGATGTGGAAAAGAAGATGGTGGCTGACCAGGCCTCTCAGTGGGCCCGAAACTCAATTTATACTGTGGAAAATGTGTGGAGTGTTCTGAAAGATTATGAGCCGTTTATTCAGCAGCATGCCCTTAAACACATGTCGGCCACCTTAATTTGATTGTGGGAGCAGTGTTTCAATGGTGTGGCTCCGCAAATTATTCATGATATCCGAGATAGAGTGTATGCAGCTGGAATGGCACCTAATGAGGTTTTTAGTAATGTTGCCACCCTAGTTGGATAACGAGGTAGGTTGGTTCAACGAAGCCCGATTGCTGTTTTCCAGTTCCCCATGAAGGAGGTGCATCCCATGTACCAACCGGAAATACCAGAGCTCCGAGATGGGAATAATGTTATTAGACAGAGAGTGGAGGCCCATTTCCAGGAGCAGTGGGTGTATACACCGTGGAAAAGAAGTGAGGTTCTGACCTTTAAGACTCAGTTACCTGACCCTAGGAACAATCCGACGGCATATTATATAAGGAATTGACTAAGGCACAGTCTTCGACTGTGATGACCCTGGCCGACATCGAGATTTTTTTGGGATTGCTAGTCCTGGTTGATATCTGGTGGCAGGTGCATCTGCAGGACCATGCGGGAAAGCTTGGGGGTACCTGGGATCAGATTAGGGCATGGGACAAAGAGCGAAAGCTGGGTGAGAAGACTGGAGCTGAGATACTAGCCTTACCAGGGAGAATAATAACTTATATGCACTCTTTGATCCCTCCCAGGAGGGTGGATTGGTACAAGTTAACGGCATGCCACCAGAAGAAATATGAAAGAGTGTCTGACTTTTTCACAAAATTTTAAGGCGGGTTTTGGGATTTTAGTGGGCAGGACTTATCAGTGGAGGGAGGAATTCGGATATTTGTTAATAGGTTTGTCACAAACCTGCTTCCTGAGATCGCGACTTGGTTGCAGGCTTCGGAGAGCACATGGACGACTTCCTCTCCTTCGATCATATTAAGTATGGCTCAGTACTACGAGCACAGGGAGAATGATGACAAAGAGAAAGTAGAGAAGAAAAATAAGGACCTGAAGACGAAGGTGTTGCTGCAGCAGGTGGTGAGGGGGAACAGAAATGGACGGGGTAGGGGAATGGGTCCGGCCCGGCAGTTACCCCGTACTAGTGGGAACACTGGGCTCGTGGGGCCGAACCAATGTGTGTATTGGTGGGAGGTGGTGCATTGGTGTAGTGAGTGTCTGATACTACTAGGGCACGTGGAGGCGCCTCGTAGAAGGAGACACAAAGGGCGTGGGCGAATGCAAGGAGGGACAGGCAGTGATAGGCAAGAAGAGGGTGAGCGATTGTGACAGTCCAGCTAGAATTATTTTGATGACCGGAGGGGGCGACAGTATTACCATGACAATTATGATCTGGACGAGGTTACAGGATTTTCACATGGCTAGGACAGCCAGGGGCAGGGTGTAGGACCAGTTCAGATCTCTGTGGATCAGCGGGGACCAAATGTTACTGCTGATCTACAGGGTTCGACGAAGAGATTTTTGGTGGACACAGGCGTAATGAATAGCTCTGTTTCTCGTTCACTGGTCCCTGGGGCAGCTCTGTCTGCCGAAAATAATGTCTCAGTAGGCTTCTCAGGCATACCAGTTGTGAGCCCCATCTCAAAGCCAATGGATTTGACTATAGATCCTTTCACAGTGGATTCACCCTTCCTATAGACCTCAAATTGTGGGGAGAATTTGATAGGTTTGGACTTGCTGAAGAGGTCGCCACGCCACTATCTCGTGCTCCCCGGATAGTGTCTATATGACAATTGGACCCTGAGTAGTGAATATCAAGCAGTGTTTTTTTAAAGATGAACCTCTACCTGCAGAGTTTTGGGAGGTGCCTTCGACATCATGGGCCACCGGTGATACAGATGTGGGTTTGCTGCAGATTCCCCCAGTCTCCATTAGAGTGAAAAAGAATGCAGTTCTACCCCGTCCTACTCAGTATAAGATACCTAAGGCAGGAGAGCAGGCACTGTTGCAGATTATACAGGATTTGATTGAGTCTGGAGTGGTGGAAGAGACTACTGCAAATGTGTGCAACAGCCCTATTCCCCCCATATTGAAGAGGGCACCCTTAGGCTCCCCCGACGATCATCCCGATGTCTACTGTTTTCTTATCGACCTGCGTGAGGTGAATAAGATCGTGGTCCCCCAGTTCCCAGTTGTTCCAGATATCATTGCCCTTTTGACAATGATCCCGCCCTCCACCACATATTTTTCTGTCACTGATTTAAAGAACGCCTTTTTCAGCATTCCGATACACCCCCAGAGCAGGTACCTTTTTGGGTTCTTCCTAGCTGGCAGAAGTTTTAGATTCTGTCGGGCTCCTCAGGGCTATACTGAAAGTCCCAATATCTACCGCCAAGCTCTGAAGGCACAATTGGACTCCCTGGTCTTCCCTCTGGGAATGTCCTACTGCAATATGTGGATGATCTGCTAATAGCTTCTGACACAAAAGAGGGCTGCAAAGATGCCACGGTTAAATTACTGATGCATTTGGCTGACAAAGGACATAAGGTGTCCCTTTCAAAATTTCAATATTGTCAACAGGAGGTCACCTATTTTGGTCACCTACTGTCAAAGGAGGGAAGAAGACTAACACCTGAGTGCATTGCGGCTATTACTAAGATGCCCATCCCCTAGACGCATAGGGATGTGCAGGCTTTTATATGCATTACTTCATACTGTCACCACTGGATCCCCAACTTTGCTTTACTAACAAAGCCCCTGCTGTTCCTAACTACTAAAGATGTGCATGAATCCCTCCCTTGGATGCATGATTGTCAGTGTGCTTTCGAACAGTTAAAGACAGCTCTTTGCTCTGCACCTGTGCTTGGTACTCCTGATTACCAGAAGCCGTTCGTGTTGTACGTACACAAAACGGCTGGTTGCGCGCTTTCTGTCTTAACCCAGGCTTTTGGTGGTAAGCAAAGGCCATCAGCGTATTGCTCTGCTTTGCTGGATAATGTGGCCAGAGCTCTCCCAAGCTGCCTGAGAGCTGCCACGGCTGTGGCTGTCTCTATTAGGCAATTGGCAGGGCTCGTCCTTAATAATGATTTCACAGTTATGGTCCCGCATGCTGTGGACACGCTTCTGAACAGAACAAAGACGCAGCACCTTACCAGTGCGCTTCTGACCGGCTACAAATTGACCCTGTTTGCACCACACGTCACCATCAAAAGATGTACCACTCTAAATCCAGCCACGTTACTACCGCTCCCTTCAGATAGTGACGAGGTGGATGTACATGATTGCATTTTTCGTATGGAGGAAGAGACAAAGGGATGGGTAGACTTAACTGATGTTCCATTATCTGCACCCCATGGAGAACTATATGTCAATGGCTCCTGTTTTAAATTACCAGATGGTACGACAACTGCGGCTTATGCTATTACCACCATACGCACTGTAGTTGAGACATCACAGGTTCCTTACAAGTCAGCACAAGCAGCGGAGTTAGTGACCCTTACTTGGGCCTGTGAACTGAGTGAGGGACTGGCTGTGAACATCTACGCCAACAGCCAGTATGTCTTTGGTGTGGCTCACAATTTTGGGCGGCTCTGGGCAGAGAGGAGGTTTTTAACATCACATGGTTCAAAGATACAGAATAGCCCCTTGATCCATAGACTCTTGTCATCCCTGACAGTCCCTGTGAAATTGGCAGTGATAAAGTGTAGTGCACACAAGGAGATAACGGATGATGTTGGGAGGGGAAATGCCTTTGCATAACAAACAGCCAAGGAGACAGCGCAGCCTAAGATGAAGAGAATGTTTGTGGCAGGACCAGCGAGGTGGGTGCCTGACAATGGAATGTTTGAGGACACTCTGGACAGTGTCAAGGAGATTCAGAGTGAGGCCATGGTGGAGGAGATGGCGAAGTGGCAGGAGAGTACGGCAGTGTTAGATGAGGATGGATGCTGGACAGATTTGTCTGGGAAGAGGCAATGGCTGTTGCCTGACGCGTATGTCCTCTCTGTGGTTACCATGGCACATGGGCCCGCACACATTAGTGCGAAGGGGATCTGTAAGTTGCTGGACCTTGTGTGGCGAAATGACAACATTCCCAAAGTGGCAACGCATTTAGTAAAATATTGCATGGTTTGTCTGATGCATAATCGTGAAAAAGGTACCCCCACTCCTGTTGGCAGTTTCGCACCACCTTCCTTTCCTTTTGAGGTTCTCCCAATTGAATACATCGAAATGGAACGAGTCAACAACTTGAAATATGTGTTGGTGGTTGTCTGTGCATTTAGCAAATGGGTTGAAGCTTACCCCACAAAAGAGAATACCGCCCTAGCGACGGCGAAGGTGCTCTTAAAAAAGTTATTCCCGCATTTTGGGATGCCCCGCTTGATCTGGAGTGATAACGGCAGTCACTTTAATGCCGAAGTCATCCAGTTGGTGTGTGATGGGCTACACATTAGACAAAAATGTCATGCAGCAAACCACCCTCAGCCGGCCCGGCTAGTTGAGAAATACAATGTTATTCTCAAGCTGAAAATGGCCAAGATCAAAGAGAGCACAGGATTACAATGGCTAGATGCTTTGCCCCTAGCATTAATGTCCACCAGAGTTAAGGCCCACTCTAGGACAGGGTTGTCCCCCTATGAGGTCGTATTCGGGCACCCAGCGAATGTCTGGGGCGTCCCACAGCCTCAAAGGTTTTCCAAAATAGAGCACCCCATGTTGATTGATTATCTCTACGAATTGGCTAAAACTATGCGCTCTATTCAGCAACAGTTTGCTGAAGTCTTACAGCTCCATCCAGAGGGGCAGGGCCACCAGATACAGCCTGGAGACTGGGTTTTGGTGTGAGGTTTTTGACAGAAAAGCAGCTTGGAGCCACGCTGGAAGAGACCTCTGCAGATCCTTTTGGTCACAAGAACAGCTGTCAAAGTCGACGGTCGGAAGAACTGGATCCACAGTACCCATACCAAGAGAGTTCCCCTCCCGCTGCCCTACGACAAATGGGTTGCAGACGGGATCAGGGATTGTGAAGGAGAGCAGGTGCCTCGATTCATTCCTTTCTCAGACGCCCACCTCACCTTCGCACCCACGGAAGAAGAAGGTCAAGCTGTGCTGAGTGAGGCGGTGCCACCTGAAATAAAGGCCACCCAGGAGTCTCCATTTGTTGGTCCACTGGTGGTTGAGCCATGTCCCATTGAGTCTCAACCCATTGATCGATTTGCATCTGGCCCCTTGCCTCCTGACCCCCTTGAATGTGACCCTCTGTTTCCCGACCCTGCTGTACCTGGAGCACAGAAGTACAATTTGTGCCCCAACCATAAGACCAAGGCACCAGCAGGGACAGTCTAATGGACAGGGATTGACTGCATTTGCTCAAGACTAGGGATGGACTGCATTGCTGAAGACTAGGAAGTGCGTACCCTGAACCATGGTGCGTGAAATAGGTTAGGGAAAGAAGAAGACTGGTGCAGTTGCCTTTTCCTTTTTCCCCTCAGAGAGTCACCGATCAGTGCGAACAAACTTTGCTTTCATGAAGTAGATTTCCGCCCTGCTACCTAGGATCAGGACCTGAGGTGGACAAACAGCTTCACTGCCGGTGCTCAACAGCGCCAACGCCCGATGAACACTAGATAGGTTTGGTTCCCTTGTTGTGGCTATTCCAGCTTGGTTTCAAGTGTAAGACTTTGCGGTTCCACGTTCCACTCCAGGTGGGCCTGTTTGGTCCTCTTGGTCTACTAAGAGTAAAATAGTGTTAGTGGTAATAATTTTGCTTTCCCTGATATTGGTTCTTGGAGTGAAGTTTTTCCTAGAATAGAAACACCCTGTGCACGCCTGGATGAGTACTACGCCTGTCCCCCGAGCATATTTTTGTCACCATAGCACCTCATAAAGAAGAGCAACAGAAGGATAATGTTTCCATCCAGACATTGCATCAAGCACATGCTGCCTATAAAACGACAAAATGTTGGGTGTGCAGTTTGTTGCCCTCTGTAATGCATCAAAGTGACTACTTGCTGCCTATGCCCTTGTCTTACGTTAATAGTTGTGAGGGTTGGTTCACCTTGCTTAGTATGATCCGCTCGTTCCCTCAAGCTGACTTCCTGTAACAAAGAGGTACCAGTTCCCACTCCCTGACAATGAATGTGCGTTCCTAACATAGGGTCCCACCTGGTGTTCCCACTGGAAGTGAGCAGTTTGACCAGGTATTCTTGAGTTCCTGTCTCAGGGCAGCAGATCGAGAAGGAAAGGGAACAGGACAGAGGTGGAAAGAGAAAGGTTCTCGCAGTTCAATGTATCAGAGTACTTCCATTCCTTCCAAGCCCGCAATGTCATCGAAGATAAGCCCATACCCTGGCAGTGGGAAATGTATTGGGTCCTTTTTGTGTTCAAGGGGCAGGAGACATAGAGGTGGGGGAGAGTAGATGCAACACCACTTCTATATTGAGGATACCCAAAAGTCCGCCCTTGATCCCTCCGCCTAATGTTTATTTTGTCTGTGGTGCCCATGGCTATATTTGGCTTGAGGGATGGTCTGGCCGGTGCTACCTTTCCTACTTTCTTACCCCAGTTTATATAGCCCCTCCCAACTACCACAAAAATCGTCGCCTACAGCGTAGAGTTGTCCTACCCTCCTGATTTAAAAGAATGATCAACACAGACGATATAGATCAGACAGACACAACCCTGTAACAGTTTACTGACGCGATGAAAGGCATTTTATTCTTCTGGGGCCCTATGGCCAACAGCCTCAATATCAGGCGACTCGCCAGGGTGGTAGAGGGGGTCATCAATATAACAGCAGGAATATTGACAAACATTACGGTAGAGGTTCAGGCCACAAGACTTGCTGCTCTTCAGAACCGGATGGTTCTAGACGTTATCTTAGCTGATTGGGGTGGGGCTGGTCGTGTCATTGGTAGTAGCTGTTGTGTTTACTTTCCTGAAAAAGCCCCCACTGATGACACTAATAAAAATGTAGCATGCAATGCTAAAAGAAGGGTCTGTTAGATTTGAAATGTCATTTCTGTGTTGCTTAGACCTGAAACGCTTTACCTTTGCACATGCAAATCATGTACTTTCTTATGTTAGCATTGATGGTGCCATTTTTATTTGTGCCATTATCTGCCAGAATTGAAGATCGAGTACTCTGTCTCATGGTGCTTGCCCAGGTGGAGCCGCTACTCCTGCCCCCTCCCAACATGCGTGCAAACTCAAGGCTGAAATCCTGCTGCTCTTGTAAAATGTGTCATCTGTTTTGCATACCTTCACTGTTGAATATGTTTGTTCCCACATCTTAGAAAGGTAGGCCCGAGCCGAGTGGCATTGTGGTCGAGATAGCCAGTACCCAACACTGTAATATGACTCATCCTTGTGTGCCTCCTTTGTTCATCCTGGCCACAACTGGAATTTTCCAGCCTGGGCGGACCCTTGAAGGTACAAGTTTGTATATCTGTTAGTGCTGAGTTTCGGGGAGTTGGTCCCTCTGCTGTCCTCCAGGAGACAGGTCAGACTGGGCTCCGTTGCAACGATATTACTAATCAATGCATGGTTTGTATTCTCCTCTGTCTGACCGACTCTTCATTCTTGGGAAGGCATAGCGGTGGTCTCGAGTGACCCGAGTGACCCGCTTTTCAGGTCATTTCCTTCACTATCAAAGTCTTTAAGCATAGGATTAGCACGGTGCCATCAACACCGAGATAGAAAGGGACAACGTCTTTTACCATGTCTACAGCAAAGTCTTTAAGCATGGGATTAGCACAGTGCTAACCTTGCCGAGTTGTAAAATGGCCAAAGCCTTTTACCACTCCAGGCACAGTATTACAGCTTTGGATTGATATAATACCATCCAAGCCAACCTGAAATGAATAAAAGCAACCCCTGACACGAAGAGCTCTAATGATTTATGCGTCCCTCTGTGCCACAAGGGGAGCTGCATGTCAGCAGTTCCCCTTGTGCAAAAGCAATGCCGGCTCCCGCAGGAGGCGGGGAGCCGGTGGGACCGTGGGGGCATTGGAGCTCCCCCCACGGTCCCCCAACTTGAGGGCCGGCCCCAGGGGATGGGGAGCTCGGGCCAGAAGTGGCCTAAGGAGGGAGGGCCACGCAGCCCCCCTCCTAAAAAAAACACAGGCTGGCCAGGCCCCGAGGGATGGGGTCCCCGGGGCCAGAAGTGGCCAATGGAAGGGGGGCCATGCGGCCCCCCCTCCCGTACTATTTTATAAAAAAAAACTAACAAAACGAGGCAATGCCCCACGGAAAGGGGTCACCGGGGCCATTATAGGCCTCAGGAGGGGGGCCACGTGGCCTCCCTCTAAAATATTTTTTTTTTTAAATGCTGGTCAGGCCCCGGGGGATGGGGTCCCCGGGGCCAATAGCGGCTCAGGGAAGGGGGGCCACACAGCCCCCTTCCCATTTTTCTTTTTTTTTTAAATGCTCAGGCCCTGGGGGATGGGGTCCCCAAGGCCCAAAAAATAGTAAAAGAAGGGGGGCCACACAGCTACCCTTCTACAAATATTTTTTTTAAGATAAGCCGGCATCTCACCCCCTGGCGCGTTATAAGTTAGGAAATTAAGTCCCCTTGAATACTGAGGGTCCCTGGGGGCCAACTAGCCCACCAGGTACCTCCAGTAAGCACCACACAGCTGGATTGCAGAGTGGTGGTCCGAGGCCACGTCCCTTTTTACACCACTCTGCAAACACGCCTCTTGGCGCACTGCTGGTGGGGCGATGAGGTCCTCTTGTGTCCTGAGGACCTCAGGACACAAGTGGACTTCATCCCCCTGTCAGCAGTGCGCCAGGCGGCGCGTTGGCAGAGTGGTGTAAAAAGGGGGCGTGGCCTCAGACAACTCTCAGCAATCCAGCTGTGTGGGGCTTACTGGAGGTACCTGTTCGGCTAGTTGGCCCCCAGGGACCCTCAGGAGGCAAGGGGACTTCATCCCCCAACAAGGAGCGTGCCAGAAGGTGCGTTTACAGAGTGGTGGAGAAAGTGGGCATGGCTTCTGTCCACCTCTCAGCAATACCACCCACCTCTCAGCAATCCCACTGTGAGGGGCTTACTGGAGGTAAGATGTAAGCTAGTTGGCCCCTAAGACCCCCTGTTATGAGAACTTAGCAGTCCTGCTGTGTGGTACTTACTTGAGGTAATAGGAGGGGTTGTTGGCCCCCAAGGATGTTCTTGGGGGCCAACTACCCCTCTTGTTACCTCCAGTAAGTCCCACACGGGAGGATTGCTAAGACGTCTTTGGAGGCCACGCCCCCTTTCTCCACCACTCTGCAAACACGCCTCATGGCAGACTATGGGATGGGGGATGAAGTCCACTTTATTCCTGAGGGACTTTGGGGCAAAGAAGCCCTCCTGGTACCTCCTGTAAGTCCTACGCAGCGGAATTTCTGAGCGCTGGTCGGAAGCCCAGCACCCTTTCTCTACCACTCAGCAAACGTGATTAATACTTAAAGAAGCATCTTTCTGCACCTCTGACTTAGAGGTAGTTTTAATCCCCCAGCTCTATTATGTACTAGAGCCTTACATAGGAGGTCATGCCAATCACAGGGGTACACCAAGACATAGTGTTCCCTAGTGAATGTAGGTGTTTTCACTGTATTCTAAGTGTATTTTAGCATAGCACCGGCTCTAGGCCAGGTTAGTCAGAGTCAGTTACCACCAGTACCCGTCATCAAAAGGTTGGGGGCACAGGATGACTTTGCAACAAGGCCTCTTTCTGCACCTCTGTTGGTTCTTTCTACACCTTTTTTTGTCTCTCTGGACTTCTGGTGCCTCTTTCCGCATATCTCTTGCTTCTTTCTGCACCTTTCTTCCTCTTTCTGCACATGTCCTACCTCTGTAGGCATAGTTAGAAATTAGCATTTAAAAAACCTTAGAAAGTCACTGAAAAAACCACAGGTTTCAGGGACGTTATAGTTAGTTGGACATTTGGCCGCAATAGTTAGTTCAGCTAACTATAACTCGCGCCCCCGCAATGCACTGCTAATGACATCACATATTACATCATTCATGACATGGCCAGTGACATTACTGATGACATCACTGATGACATCTCAAATGACATCACTGATGACATCACTGATGACATCATCCTGTGACTGTGAGTTTCTGTAAAGTTTAAATATGTTTTATATACATCTATGCCAAGGTGTATTAAAGAATGAGTGTGTGTATAAGTCTCTGAATAGATGATTTCGTAGGTGCGTGACTGACTGTATAAGTGAGTGATTAAATGTGTCTTACTGGATGCATGGGTTAGTGACTAAACTGTGTGAATGTCTGTATCAGTCTGTCAGTTGGTGTATAAGCAGCTACATGGGATTGGTGAGTAACTACATGAGTGTCTATATGGGTTATTGATTGGTTGTCTGTGTATCTGTATGGGTCCCGGAGTGTCTGTGTGGTTGGAGGGTATGTGACTCTGTGCATAGATTTGTGAGTGGGTGATTCACGGGGTGTATGGGTTCAAGAGTACATCTATGAAGGGCTCTATGGGTGGGTGAGTGTGTGTATAGGTGTGTTGGTGAGTGAATGGATATCTTAGTGGTACATGTGTGAGTAACTACATATGTGAAAGGCCGAATATGTGAGTGTTAGAGTATAGAAATGATTATGTGTGAGGGTGAGTGATAGTGATAGTGGCTTAATGTATGAGTGTGTGCTTGTATCAGTGATTGTATAAGAAAGTAAGTATGTGTTATTATCTGTATGAATACGTGAGGTGGTGTGTGTATAACTGTATAGGTGAGTAAATGGGAGTGTGATTGATTCTTTGCATGACTGACTAGGTGTCTGAGTAACTCTATGGATAAGTGGTGGTGTGTGAGTGTCTGTATATGTGTATGAGTGCATATGATAGTGCTGTATTGATGAGTGACTGCATGTATGAGTGACTGTATGGGTGGGTGAGTGGATGTGTGTGCCTAGGAAACAGTGAGTGGGTATGTAGTAACTGGTATTGGTGTGTCTGTATTTTAGAGTGGGTGTATCAAAGGTTATATTAGGGTGTGAGGGGGTGTATCAGATTATCACGTAGATGATGTCATCAGTGATGTAATTTGAACTGATGTTACTGGCAATGTCATGAATGATGGTAATATGTGATGTCATCAATCAGCAGTGCATTGCGGGGGTGCGAGGTATAGTTAGCTGAACTAACTATAACGGCCGAATTTCTCTGGTTTTGTACGAGTGAAATGTCCAACTAACTATAACGTCCCTGAAACCTGTGGGTTTTTCAGTGGAAAATATACATATATAAAGGACACTGGTCTGAGCTTATTCCATGCTGAATAAACTGCACTGCTTTACCCACTAATACTGTGTGGGAGTCCGTGATTTCTTTCTTCAGGAGGTCCGTGCCTGTGGTTTCCGCCTTTGACATTTCGGCGGACAGGACGCTTTCAATATATATATATATATATATATATATATATATATATATATTGAAAGTTTGACTACGAAACGCGTCATGCCTTGAATTGCCCATTAAAGCTGCTGGACCTGCTGTGCGCGTGTGTGGCTCGTTCTTCTTCTCAGAAGGGAACTTGGTTTTGGATATTATGTGCGCGGCCACAGCGCACTTGAGCCCCCACCCTACAAGTTGTTCAGTGTTATAGTGGCAAAACTTCTGGGATTACCTCGCGGACCGGGGAAACACTGAACCTCCGCAATTTGCAGCAGTTACCTACCCGCTGGATGGACCGTGACTGCACGAGGGGGCATCTTGCACTGTTGGGATGTTCCGAGGTCTCGGCTGCGCTTTGCGGAAGGGTGAGCGTCCAGGCCGGCTGCTTTTTCCACAAGCTAGATCCAGGTACATTGGGAGAAGAGGCAGTCACCGCCCACCTGGGTAGTACCTACGCCGTTTGACTGCCTTGACAAAAACTCAGAGTGCTGAGTTTTGAGATACTCCCTAGTACCTGCCAGATGACTACAGCCAATCGCAGTGAGACAAGCTGGTTTAAAAGGTGGACACTTACGAGCATTCATGACTTAAAGGCATTTGAAAAAGTTTGACTACGAAACGCGTCATGCCTTGAATTGCCCATTAAAGCTGCTGGACCTGCTGTGCGCGTGTGTGGCTCGTTCTTCTTCTCAGAAGGGAACTTGGTTTTGGATATATATATATATATATATATATATATATATATATATATATATATATATATATATATATACAAAACACAGTATTCCACCTGGGGCCAGCCGAACTCACGGCGGGTGCAACCGGTAAGTGGTGGTGGTAGCCACTTATTACACAGCAAAAACAAGGAGTAATTGGTACTCCCAAGTTCCGGTGCACTCACGGGGTATGTGTCGGCTATAAAACATCCGCAGACGCGTTTCTGGCTCTTGCCGTCATCAGTGCGGAAAAGCCGTCAATAAAAACATCCCCTCGCCTGCCGCTGTTAGAACGAAAACTCTGTGAGTGTCCCACATATGGTGAAGCACTCTAGCTTTGTATAAGCCACAACCTGAATAGGTCAACAGAGTCCGTAAGCGGCGGTTCAGCAGCCCAAATTGAATCCAAAACACAGTATTCCACCTGGGGCCAGCCGAACTCACGGCGGGTGCAACCGGTAAGTGGTGGTGGAAACCACTTATTACACAGCAAAAACAAGGAGTAATTGGTACTCCCAAGGTCCGGTGCACTCACGGGGTATGTGTCGGCTATAAAACATCCGCAGACGCGTTTCTGGCTCTTGCCGTCATCAGTGCGGAAAAGCCGTCAATAAAAACATCCCCTCGCCTGCCGCTGTTAGAACGAAAACTCTGTGAGTGTCCCACATATGGTGAAGCACTCTAGCTTTGTATAAGCCACAACCTGAATAGGTCAACAGAGTCCGTAAGCGGCGGTTCAGCAGCCCAAATTGAATCCAAAACACAGTATTCCACCTGGGGCCAGCCAAACTCACGGCGGGTGCAACCGGTAAGTGGTGGTGGAAACCACTTATTACACAGCAAAAACAAGGAGTAATTGGTACTCCCAAGGTCCGGTGCCCTCACGGGGTATGTGTCGGCTATAAAACATCCGCAGACGCGTTTCTGGCTCTTGCCGTCATCAGTGCGGAAAAGCCGTCAATAAAAACATCCCCTCGCCTGCCGCTGTTAGAACGAAAACTCTGTGAGTGTCCCACATATGGTGAAGCACTCTAGCTTTGTATAAGCCACAACCTGAATAGGTCAACAGAGTCCGTAAGCGGCGGTTCAGCAGCCCAAATTGAATCCAAAACACAGTATTCCACTTGGGGCCAGCCGAACTCACGGCGGGTGCAACCGGTAAGTGGTGGTGGAAACCACTTATTACACAGCAAAAACAAGGAGTAATTGGTACTCCCAAGGTCCGGTGCACTCACGGGGTATGTGTCGGCTATAAAACATCCGCAGACGCGTTTCTGGCTCTTGCCGTCATCAGTGCGGAAAAGCCGTCAATAAAAACATCCCCTCGCCTGCCGCTGTTAGAACGAAAACTCTGTGAGTGCCCCACATATGGTGAAGCACTCTAGCTTTGTATAAGCCACAACCTGAATAGGTCAACAGAGTCCGTAAGCGGCGGTTCAGCAGCCCAAATTGAATCCAAAACACAGTATTCCACCTGGGGCCAGCCGAACTCATGGCGGGTGCAACCGGTAAGTGGTGGTGGAAACCACTTATTACACAGCAAAAACAAGGAGTAATTGGTACTCCCAAGGTCCGGTGCACTCACGGGGTATGTGTCGGCTATAAAACATCCGCAGACGCGTTTCTGGCTCTTGCCGTCATCAGTGCGGAAAAGCCGTCAATAAAAACATCCCCTCGCCTGCCGCTGTTAGAACGAAAACTCTGTGAGTGTCCCACATATGGTGCAGCACTCTAGCTTTGTATAAGCCACAACCTGAATAGGTCAACAGAGTCCGTAAGCTGCGGTTCAGCAGCCCAAATTGATTTCAAAACACAGTATTCCACCTGGGGCCAGCCGAACTCACGGCGGGTGCAACCGGTAAGTGGTGGTGGAAACCACTTATTACACAGCAAAAACAAGGAGTAATTGGTACTCCCAAGGTCCGGTGCACTCACGGGGTATGTTTCCGCACTGATGACGGCAAGAGCCAGAAACGCGTCTGCGGATGTTTTATAGCCGACACATACCCCGTGAGTGCACCGGACCTTGGGAGTACCAATTACTCCTTGTTTTTGCTATATATATATATATAAAATATATATATATATATATATATATATATATATATATATATATATATATATATATATATATATATATATATATATATATATATATATATATATATATATATATATATCACATCGCCAATCCTACTTCCCCAAAGAAGAGGCACGCACACCGGTCTGTGAGTATGGGGCTGATTTAATGATGTTTCAGGTCACCCTCGATCCCACAAGAGAGAGAGACGCGTTTCGCCTGCGCAGCAGGCTTTATCAATCCATATATATATATATGAAGAAAGCAGGTTCCCAAAGTCCAACTAGTAGGTGGAACACGGGTACAGACCACAGCACGCTGGAAATAGATTTGGTGCAACTTTATTCCAGATAGATCGGCATGACGCTTTTCGGCCACGTTGCCACAGCCTTGATCACATGACACGCTAGGAACCAATCAAGTAAGATATAGTGAAAAATGGATGACTTCCTCCCACATGAACCAATTGAATTGCGGCAGACAAAATAGCAAACTGCAAGTAAAATCAGGGTGAAAAAATAGAGGAAAGACTCAATCTTACAGAACCATGTTGTTACGAAATTCAAACTAAATAATAAATAGTACCATAGTGGTAAAAAATTCACATCAACAAACCCTGATTTTTTACACTGATCACAATTCCCCCAAAAAATCTCAATTGGCCATCATTACATACATAGATAGGTCCAAAAAACGATCAAATTCCAAAAACAAATAAACGGGAGGAAGGAAACCACATGAAACAATATATTAAAAAAAGTTTTTCGAGGCCATAGCGATCTTCTCAGATAAAACTTCCAAATCAAAAGGCATAGTTATTTAAGTTTAGATGATGAAATTTAAACAGGACCCACTCATTTTTTGTCATGTCACTAATGCTCGTGATTACATGATATTGGTAATAAGCACAGTAGTGTTATATTGATAGATCCAATGTGGTTTTAACCAAAATCTAAACATAAAGAGCATAAAAGAATTTATGTATATGCATCACTATGGTTAAAAAATACCTGATTGTATCATAAAATATCTCATCCACGAATAATGTAATGAAAGATGAAGATATGATAATATCCAATAAAGTGCAAGTGCAAACAATATTGGGATTAAATCAAGTTAAGAGAAAATTTGTAATTTAAAACATTCTCCAAACGTTAATAATATACCACAGGATAAAATCAACTGTACATATAATAAAGTGCAAGTGCACCTGTGCAAAAACAGCAAAACATGTGCAAATAGCATAGTAATAGCAGCAAAAAAGAGTAATCTAGATGAGATTTATGCCTTACAGTGCTGGAACCTAAAATAATAAATATTGACATGTTCATAAAATCGTCCAAAAATCCAGGCTAGTAGCCTCAGTAAAAATCCAATAACAACCAAAAGGATAAAATTAGGTTAAAACCAAAGCACGAACCGGTTAAAAGAACGACAGAATGAAGACCAACAATAAAATGCTATACAGTGAATACAATGCTGATCAGAAAGACTGTGTTACAAAATGTCACAAACACTACCGATAAATGATTCTCACAGTATCATAAAAAGTTATGCATATCCTCCCCTGTATTGAGGCCATTTGGCATCTTGGTATCTAATAGCAGTATGTATTGTGTTTCCAGCTGTCTAAGACGCTTTTCCCTGTTACCTCCTCTCGGTAATTTTGGTACCGCATCAATCACAAAGTATTTTAACTCATTCAAATTATTGTGATAAACTAATTTAAAGTGGCGTGCAACAGGGTAACTAGGGTCAGAGTTGACAATGGCTTGCAGATGTTGTAAAATCCGAGCAGATACCTGTAGTTTCGTGCTGCCAATATACTTCAAATTGCAAGAGCATTCAAGTATATATACTGCATAATCAGTTTTACACGTAAAGAAACCCATAAAAGCTAATAGGAGTTTGATCAAATGCGTTCATAAATTCAAAGGTGTTGATGCCAAACTTGCAAGTCCGACAAGAACTACATTTAAAAAAACACTTACGATTAGATAACCAGGTGTTAGTAATAGAGACCTCAGGACTAGTCCTCACCAGAGCATCCCTCATAGAAGGTGCTCGTCTAAATGTAATCGGAGGTAAGTCGGGCACTAGCTGTGACATAGTTAAATCAGTTTTCACTATAGGCCAGTTTTTATACATAAGTTTCCTTAGATCTTTGTCCTGGCTACTGAAGGTAGTAATGAATCGAACAGAGTCAGGATCCCTAGATTCAATGTTGGTACTTGAAATAGTTCTGTGGGTAGTTTTTCTAGTAACCGTCTCAAAGTAATCACTGCGGTTCATAGTATTAGCCTTAGCTAATGCTAATTCTAGATCTTTTCTTTTATATCCACGAGCTAGGAATCTCAACAAGGATTCATTCTGGCAAGTGATACAGTCTGATTCTGAACTACATATTCGTTTAATGCGGAGAAATTCACCATAAGGAATACTTTTAAGTAAATGATAAGGGTGGGAGCTTCAGGCATGTAGTACAGCATTACCAGCTGTACTTTTACGATGTAGCTTAGTTTGTATGCTGTTATTCTTAATATATAGTTCCACATCAAGAAATTCAACTCGGTCTGAACTGATCTGAGCAGTAAATTCAAGATTCAATTCATTATTGTTAACACAATTCACAAACTCATTGGCTGATTCAATGGACCCATTCCAAATGATGCAAATATCGTTGATAAATCTCCACCAACGTGTAACATGGGCCATATATAGCTCTCTGTGGGTGTGCCTGAGGACATGCTCCTCCCACCAGCCAACGTGTAAACACGCATAACTGGGAGAGAAGCAAGCCCCCATAGCCACGCCCTGCAGTTGCTGAAATAGCTCATTGTTAAACATAAAGTAGTAATTATGTAAACAAATCTCTATCATACGTACCAACATGGCATTATGTTGATGGAAGATGATATTTCTTTTATCGAGGTAGAATTTGACTGCATGTAATCCATCAGAATGGCGTATGCTTGTATAGAGGGAACAAATGTCCATGACAATAAATAAATATCCCTCTTGCCAAGTTACTGTCTGTACAGTGGATAGGAAATGGCCAGTATCTTTGATATATGATGGTAATTCCTCAACAAATTCATGGAGAAAAAAATACACATACTTAGATATATTCTCACAGAGACTGCGTTGTGCCGAAATAATGGGCCTGCCTGGGATAGGCACTTGTTGCTTGTGCACTTTAGGATTAAAATATAAAACCGCAGTAATCGGAAAATCAACTTTCAAAAAACTGTGTTCATTCTTATTCAAAAGGCTGTCCCTTTTCCATTGCCCAAGTTGTCCGTGAATAGTATCTTTCAATTTCCTTATATCATTGGTAGTGGCCTTCCTGTAACAAAATTCATCGTTCAAATGGCGGTATGCTTCCTGTAAATACTGACTTTTAGCCCACAACACAACATTGCCTGCCTTATCGGCCTTATTTATGATAACATCAGTGTTATTTTTCAATTTATTCATTAAGGTAGAATATTGTTGATCATGAGAAGATCGATATTTGTTGGTTTTCAAAATCTTTCTGTTCAGCACTTTAAGGTCTTGAATGACACAGTCACTAAAAATGTCCAATGCATCTTTAGGCACGAGTGGGATGAAAGTGGAATTTGGGTGAAACGGGCTCAATGCTGGAGAATTTCCACTAGTGCCTAGATTGGATAGTTGTTGTTGAGTTGACCAATCAGCATCATCTGAATTATTGACAAGGGCATGTAGTGTTTTAAGATTAGTCACATCACTGGCAGCAAGTCGTATACTTGGTTTGCCAGAAATTACGATATTAGCAGCAGTATTCAATGCTATATTAAGTTTGAAGTGTTTCAATAAATTTAGTTTTCTGATAAACTTGAAAACGTCAATTCTAGTTTGAACATACTTGAAACGACTTTTAGGGCAAAATGACAAGCCCAATGATAATAGTTTTACCTCAGCTTTCGTAAGATTGACATTAGTCAGGTTAATGACAGTATTGTCCATCGTTTGATCAGTGCTTAGTTCTTCTTCTTCGTATTTCGCCATCTCCCCCTGTTGCTTCCTCCTTTTGGCTTTGCGTCTTTGTTTTCTGCATTTATTCCTCCATCTGTTCCTCTCTTGGCTTGAGTAGTTTGCCGCAGAGTCTGGCGGCCGTCTTCTACTAAAAAACCTAGGGGCATATCAACAACAACCGGCGATAATTATCTCTAAGCGCACTTAGCGCTAGGATAATTATCGCCGGCTAGCGTGAATTTTTATCGCTGAGATGGCGTGCTATTAGCAACGCTTATCTCAATAGCGATAAAAATCCTCACGCTAACAGGCTAACGTGAGATTATCGCTGGAAACCCAGCGATAATCTCACGTTACCTTGTTGATAGGGACAGGCAAACTTAGCCATGATATCCTCCTTCCATAGGATATCATGGCTAAGTCAGAAAAATACCAGACGTAAAAAAGCAGCAATAACCGCGGTTAGCACTGCTTTTTTTGTCTCTAACAGGGTTAGCGACATTCTTGATAATAGGAGAAATGTCGCTTAGCGACATTTCTCCTATTATTTTACTCTGGAACGCCCCCTCTCATTAGACATGCAAGGGGAAGCGTAGAGTAAAAGGGTGCTAACATGCAAATTTGCATGTTAGCACCCTGTTGTTGATAGGGCGCTAGTTTTATCTCTCCTTTTTTGGCTTTTAAAGCCAAAAAAGCAGAGATAAAGCCCTTGTTGATATGCCCCCTAGTTCTTCAGACAGAGATAGATTGCTTGGAATTGACGTGAGCCCTTTGTCTGATCCACTATCTTCTGAGCAGACACTACTAGCAACTGAGCTAAGGTCTGAATCATTGGAGATGTCATCAGTGATGTCACTGACCATGTCATCAATGATGCAATATGTGACATCATCAGCAGTGCATTGAGGGCGCGCGAGTTATAGTTAGCAGAACTAACTATAACGGAGGAATTTCTATGGTTTTGTACGAGTGAAATGGCCAGCTAACTATAACACCCTTGAAACATATGGTTTTTTCAGTGAATTTCTAATGTTTTTTTAAATGCTAATTTCTAACTATAACGTCTCTGAAACCTATGTTTTTTCCAGTGAATTTAAAAGATTTTTTAAATGCTAATTTCTAACTATAACGTCTCTGAAACCTATAGTTTTTTTCAGTGAATTTCAAAGGTTTTTTAAATGTTAATTTTTAAGTGTGATAGCAGTTATACCTATTTTTTTGTACTGATTTTCTACAGTTTTTTAACTGTTTATTTATAAATATTTTATTCATTAAATAACATTATGGTGCCGATTCCGATCCGGTAAAAAAAATTACCGTACGACTCGTATCCGTATTTTTTTACGTACGAGTCGCACAAGTACCGTACAAACTGCCAAGTACGATCCGTACACGAAAAATAACTACGAATAGTGTTGGGAAAAGTCTACAAGAGTGCGTCGGAAAGTGTCCATGTCCAAATATCGTCGGGAAAAGTGTACGAAAGTGAGCCGGACAGTTTCACTTACAAATCGTAAAACACAAGTCTGAGCGCGCAAGTACGATCCCGACCGCCCGTCCGAATACACAATCACACGTAAAAAGGCCCGTACGGAGCCAACGCAGTAGCACACATGTACACGGGTAAACTCATGCATGTGTACGAGTTGTACAGCCCCCTCACACCCAAATATGTCAGCACCGTACAACACCCTGTCCGCACTGCATCCCAGGCCCGCAACTGTACGTGCCGTACCCCCCCATGTACGCGCAGCACCCCCTCATGTACGCGCCGTACCACCGCATGTACGCACCGTACCCCTGCACTGCATGTACGCACTGTACCCCCAGCCCCCCACCGCATGTACGCACCGTACCCCTGCACCGCATGTACGCACTGTACCCCCAGCCCCCCACCGCATGTACGCACCGTACCCCTGCAACGCATATACGCACTGTACCCCCAGCCCCCCCACCGCATGTATGCACCGTACCCCTGCACCGCATGTACGCACTGTACCCCCAGCCCCCCAACGCATGTACGCACCGTACCCCTGCACCGCATGTACGCACTGTACCCCCAGCCCCCCACCGCATGTACGCACCGTACCCCTGCACCGCATGTACGCACTGTACCCCCAGCCCCCCACCGCATGTACGCACCGTACCCCTGCACCGCATGTACGCACTGTACCCCCAGCCCCCACCGCATGTACGCACCGTACCCCTGCACCGCATGTACGCACCTTACCCCTGCACCGCATGTACGCGCCGCACACCAACACCGTACCCCAGCCCCCTCACCCAGCATCGCGTATGTATGGATCGTACCTACGCGAATAATACCCTTACAGAACCAGGACACTGTAAAACAGCACAAGGATGGTCAATCCGACTCGCACAACACCACAAAACACGTCGACATGACAAAATACATCTCAATGGGACTGACCGGGCACATCCAAACAGGCAAACAGAGGCCCCAAATCACAACCACCACTTATAACACACCCACCAAAATTCAAACAAAGCCACACCCAAAAATGGACCAATAAAAAGGGCCCACACACACAACCCATGAGCCTTTGCAACAGACCCACTGCTGCCAGACCCCACTGACAAACAACCCCACACAACTCATACCTTCGCTACACCTTCACTCACACACCTTCACACAACCACCTCCACAAACATCCCCCTCTTCACATTCACACCCACACACCCACAACCATCCACACCCACACCCATACCCCACACCATGCCCACAGACAAGAATCCAAAGTTCACCACGGCGGAGCTGGAGCTCCTTGTCAACGAAGTCATCAGAGTCGAGCCACAGCTGTTTGGAACATTGGTCAGACAGACCAGCATAGCTGCAAAATCTGCCATGTGGCAGAGGATTGTCGACAAGGTGAATGCTGTTGCGCCCGTCCGAAGGACCAGGCATGAATGCCAAGCCAGGTGGTACGATCTGCGCAGGGCGGTCAAGAGGAAAATGAATGAAGAACATGCCCAGACCAACATCACTGGAGGTGGGCCGCCCCGCAGACCCGTACACTACCATCCCTGGGAGGAGAAGGTGATGGCCATGCTACCGCCGGTGGGACTACAAGGAGTCGAAGGAGTCGCAGAGCCTGGTGAGTACACAAACAACTCACGTAACTTGGGGGGAATGGCATCCACACCCCAACCACAACAAATGCACGCACCTACCCCCAAGCACTCAGCGCACACAACCACACCCAAAAACCACGCCCATGCCACTAACGTCACCATTCACCCTTCACAAATCAAGGCAAGGCCATGTCCAAGGCTACAACAACCACAAACACAAGACTGGATGTCCGGGAAGCTGGGAGGGTGGGCCCCACACAACACATTGTGAAAATGAGACGCAGACAGCAATGAACACACCTCCAAGTCACTCAGCCCATATGGCATAGGTACATACCCATGCACAATGCACAGGGACTGGCAAAGTACTGACAAGGTAGCTGACACTGGGCCCTGCTGTATGCAGCACAAGGCCCTCCTGGGACTACTGTACACTCAAACACCAACTCCACAAGCACAGGTATCTAGCACAGGAACTCACACACACTGTCATGCCAGCATGCACCATGAGGGGACACACACATCACCTGGGAGACCCAATGACAACTCACACTAAACACAACAGCACGCCCGGTCACACCCCCCCCTAACACAAGCACACCCCCCCGGGGCAGGCAACGGATTCACACACTCCCACAATGGACATGTGACACAACAAGACCAATCCAGAGCCAAGTAAGCATCAGAGCCAACTATCTACAGGTCACACACTCAGGAGAACATCCCAATCTGTCCCCCGCAACATGCCCATCCCCAAGTGGACACTGAGAGGAATGCTAGGGACATCCAACTACCTGGGGGAACTGTGTCAACTTGAATATGTATGAAACATGGATGTGGCATGAAACAGCATTAATATTGTCTCTCTCTCACACACAGGGCAACGTCGACGATCTCCCCCCAACACTGGGGGGGGAAGAATCACAGTCCCAGGAACCGCGTGAAGACAATCCCACCGGCAGCGACGACTCTCACCACTTCGTGGATGATCCAGACCAACCTGGCCCCTCTGGTGTTCAAGCCCCTGCAGCACCTGCGTCAGGTACATCTGTACCAACCCCCCCCCCCATTCCTGCCACATCCCAGGAGACACCCAGGAGCCCTGCTCGCACTGAACAACACAGCCAGTCTGACCAGGAGGGACAAGGTTCTCAGGGCACCCAGGAGGAGGCAGGCGACACCGCAAATGCCATCCCTCAGGGGTCCCGTAGACCCGATGTGCCCACAACGGCAGGCCAGGCTCGTGTGGGCAGGGGTGGTGGGAGTGGAGGCAGGCGGAGGAGCGAACCTGACCAGCCAGCTCAGGACCCCTGTATGTCACACATACGCAACATCCTGGACTCATACCGGCGTGACACCAGAGGCATGGACCAGGTCGTGTCCAGACTTTCCGGGATGCAGGGGACCCTCGATGAGATAAAGAACCTGCAGGTCGAGCATCATGCCAGTCATCAACAACACCAAGGACGGATGGAGGCAAGACTGGCTGAGCTCCTGGCGGTGCACAGGGACGTGAGCCAATCACTCCGTCAGATCGCCCAAAGTCTGGCAAACCCTCCCTGTGCCACCAGGCGTAGACCAGCACCAGACACAGGGAGGGAGGAGGAGGAGGATTCATCTGACGGAGCATCCCCAGCATCATCAAGGCCTGCATCTGAGGGTCCCCGGAGGAAGGTGGGTCGTCCATGGAAAAGACCGTGAGAGTCAGCGGACCATCCCCATCTCCCAGGTCACCTGGCCTGGCACCTGGCCCTCTGGCGCAACAGCAGCACTTCACCCAATGACATTCTCTGCCACATGGACTTGCTGGTCACAGTCTGACCAATGATGACCAACACTGTGGTCTGGACTCTGATGACTTCCAATGCCAAGGATGCCATCTCCCCCTGTGAACTTTGGATTCTATTCCCCCGGTAGAGCACCTTAGCACATCTACCAAAAGACTCACCCCACCAAAAATAAATTCATATTGTTCTGCACATGAGATGTTGCTGTCATTTTGCATTATTCAACGACATATGTGTGTGGAAATGTCTAACTATGCCTGAGTGTCGAACCAACTCCAGCCATCCATACCCTGGGAACAGAGTCTGCTACAGGACACACATGGGTCACAAGGTATCATTCCATGTAGGCATGGAGCACAACACTCACCTGTGATGGCCTCTGGCTGCTGAGGGGGGGCTTGCTAAACTGTGCGGAGAGACCTATTTGGGAGATCATCATCAAGGCGTAGAGGTCATGGCCTATGTGGAGGTACCCGGGGAGGGAGTCCCAGGTATGTGTGGCCAGGTGGGAGAACAATGTCCTGTATGCTGGAGTACGGTGGATGTGAAGAACGGTGGCCAGGGCAAGGTGGGATGCACGGAGTTGGCCCAACGGGATCTAGGATGACAGGTGTACAAGGTTGGTTGGGGTCGGGGTCGTGGACTGCCTCCTGAGTGTTGGTGGGGAGTGTGGAGGTCATCCTGCAGCAGACAGTGATCCATTGCAGCTATCTATGGTGGACGGTGAGGTGGCTGGGGCGCAGGGTGTAGAAGCTGAAATGTGCAGATGCCCCCTGGAAGTGGACCAGTTTCCTGGGAGTTTGGATGTACTTGCTCCGTAGAGGGCAGGGCAGTATATGAGACGGATGTTGTCATGGACCTGGGGGATGGTCTGTCGTAACTTGGAGTGGATCTAACTGTGGATCATGTGCATAATGCAGAGGGCGTTGCAGCATGAGGTACAGATACTGTGGACTAGCATGGCATATGTGAGCGAGCCAAACATGATGCACACCATCTTGTGTGTGTGGCCACTGGGTGCTTGTGCAGGGCCCACAGCAGCAGGCGCCATCTCCCTGAAAAATGCCCCATTTTGCACACAAAGACTAGGATGTCAGAAGGACAACTGCAACAGGCGCGTGTGTAAAGTAAGGAGTGTCCAGTGTCACATGGCACACCCAGAGACAATGCATGCACAATCACCAAAGAGCCATTACACCAGATCAGGAAACTGAAGGGCGACCTGCGCACAGGAGACACACCCTCAGCAGCTGGTGATGTCCCATTGTGTGGTCGACTTTGCTAAAAAACATACACGACCATGTACTTCATGCCCAATAGAGAGCCTAATCCATGAGCAACTGCATGCATGTCGCTAAACTACACATGGACTCCTATGCATTATCGACAGCAAGTATGCCAGAGATGCCACATGTCAAGTGGCAAGAGACCTGCATTGACAGAGACGAGGCACCTTGGAGTGTGACGAACACCTTTATTACTCAGCCTCACACTAATGGAAGTGCATCCATTGGAACAGAATCACAGGTCATTCGGCTGACCATGTGTGACCTACACTGGACACCCCCTGCAACACACAGATGTGGTAAATCCTACTGAGCTGGCACACAAGTGAAGGGGTTGAGCCTCACACCCCTTGCTGCACACGGAGAGTCTACAATTCCCCATTGAGCCTCATATGGGGATGTCCCACACCATGTCCACCATTAGCATCCCGTATGTTCCTGAGGGACGTTATACACACATTGATGCCTTCATCAGAATCCACAATCCATGACAGATGACTGTCAGGAAGGGTGACTATCAATTCATGGGAGCCATGCAACACGTCAGGTGGCCCATGGTGAGTCGACATGTATGCATGGTAACACAACATGCACAGGAGCAGTCCCCACATATCACATACACGTACCACCCACAAAACGCCTTGCTGCACTCCCTACCCAAAATGACTTTTCACCATGTCTGTGCATGTAACTCTGATCCAGCACACGTTGCAATACTCATGAGGAATAGCAGGACTGCAATGATGACATGAGCAGACGACAGCCGCGGGAACCTGGGGAGGACAGACACACAACAAGTCAGCGAAGAGCTAGTAATCCACAGACATGTACATGCACTCTACAGGATTTATGTTGTCACCATGCTAATAATGAATTTTGTGTACCCGCTAAAATTTGGGGAATGACATCATCACTTGAATGACACATCAGAACACACCTCCAAGTCACTTAGCACACAGTCAGCTCGATACACACATTGCAACACATGCCACACAAGGCTCTAAGCGTGCACACTCAGACACAGGGACTCACCATCATGAGAAGAAGTTGCGGATAAGCTGACTCCGGATGTCCTCATCCTCATCCTCATCCTCACTTGTCCCGTGCCCGAGCCCTTCATCCTCCACGGGTGGATTATCCTGCTCATCCGGATCCAGGATGAGTGGCACGCCTTCTCCACTGCCATGTTGTGCAGCATGCAGCACACAAGGAAGATTTTGCAGACCTTCACCGGGGCATATGGGAGTGCGCCGCCGGTCTTGTGGAGGCACTGGAATCTGCTCTTCAGGAGGCCAAACGTCCTCTCAATCACGTGCCTCGTCTGCCCATGGGTGTCATTGTACCGGTGTTCTGCGGCTGTTCTGGGGTTGCGGAGAGGCGTCATCAGCCATGGCATGTTGGGATAGCCAGCGTCCCTTACATGGAAACATCATGGACAGAAGTGGGTCAGGAGAAGCAGTAAGATATTAAGATACAGCTAAATACAGGACTAACAGAGTATACCCACCAACAAGACATGCACGTTCTTTGCGCAGCTGCAGCATCATTTCAGGCACCCTGCTACGCCTCATGATGTAGGCATCGTGTGCTGATCCTGGAAAACGGGCACAGACATGGGATATCATCATGTTAGCAAGACATACCACAAGGGCATTGATGGAGTGGTAATGTTTGCGGTTACGGAAGGCTACCTCCTGTGCGTGTGGTGGTACCAAAGCCACATGTGTCCCATCAATGGCCCCAATGACATGGGGCATCCCTCTCAGGGCATAGAACTCACCCTTGACACCTGTCAACTGCTCACGAGTTGGAAAATGTATGAATTCATCCAGGTGTAACAACATGGTCTCTAACACATCATGAAGGACACGGCTGAACATGGTCTGGGACATGCCACCTACATCAGCTATGGTCAATTGAAACGTACCCGTGGCATAGAAATGTAGGGCTGCCATCACCTTCATCTTGGCTGTCAGTGCAGTAGGATACCTGTGTAACGGTTGGAGGTGTGGTTCCAGCCTTGTGGTCAAGTTGTCAATCAACGGTTGGGAGAAGCGGTAGCGGCGTATACAGTCACGTTCCCTCATGGCAGCCAAGTCTGGCATTGGTCGGGGGAGAGGCGGTGCCCTGCAGAATTTTGGAAGGAATAACGAAGATTGAGTACAGCACTACACCACTGTCAATGAACTGAGCACATGTTCAACAGCTAATACACATATGCTACATACAGAGTCTGTACTGTGCAATGCATCCAGGACACGTATGCCAGTCAGGTGACACCCCTACCAACAGTCAGCTACACACGTGGGTGCTCCATGTCAACATGACATGCCATGGAACTAGCTGTGGGCCAGTGTAAGTGAACAGGCAGACGCATTACAGGAGTGACAGACAACCACATATGTGCATAAGAAGGATGTTTCATCATACAGACCAGTTGCGGCACACTAGAGGCACAGGTCACATGTCCTTGAAATAGGACAGTCCACACACCTTGCCATGAAGGGGTACATGTCAGGAATGATCACACATACATTGAGACTACGCAGATATGTCCTTGTCTCGCAAGTCCATGTGTGATACATACATACACCCGTTACGTCTGATTCCACATGTGGCCTGGTGTGCGTAATAGTGTGCCATGCCCATCGACATGCATACACATGTTGGATGCAGCAACTGCAGATGCATGTCACGGAACAACTACAGCAAGCTCATGGGAACACATGACACACACATGACATAGTCACATCGTGCAACGCCGGTAGTTACATGTCAGGTGTCATTATCCGTGTCCCTGGCATCAGGGGACAGTTGCGGGTGTAGGTGACTGTGCCATGCCAGTGCTCGACTGTCCCCAGAGAGTAGCTCCTCTGTATCAATTGATATCAAGTAATTTGCTGTTGTGTCATGCTCCCCATTGTTTCCCGGTGGCATGGTGGGTAAACCAACTGTGTGGTGCAGGGCCTACATATGTTTGTAGCATTGTAGATGTCACTCATGTTGCTGTTCATGCTATGCGCTGTGTCCTATGTAGTTTGGACTCATGTGTTCAACAAGATGAGCAGAATAAGGGCTCTATTGTCTCAAAAACAAGTCGTGTTGACTTCATCCTGAGAAACATTTGTCCTTCACGTAACTCACACGCGCACAGAGGTGCAAGCGATTTTGGACACTGATCTCCCACTACATATTTGGGACTCGGATTCAGACTATCTTTCATGCCTCGTCAACAAGTGGCCTGGATGTTTTTTTCTAAATTGTGGGCTCCGGCCTCGTGACCTCCTTCCATACTCTGTTTGGTGTGATCCCCGCATTTCATCATTCGATTTTTTTGAGCATCTTCGGAGGTCTCCCTTTGCTTCTCGCACTCGTGGCTGGGGTGCTATTATTGATCTGCGTACTACGCTTTGGCTTCACAACTTGCGTTACAAGACAGCATGCACCGGCTGCTCCATCTTCGGAAACAGATGCTTGAATTTTACGGCACTCTGCCGCTGGCGACCTTAAGCAGTGCCTATGGATTGTCCTTCCGGTTTCCCTTCTTTACCTGCGTGTAACCTGTCTTTCATTGCCTAGATTGTCCATTCGAATGGGCTCTGGATTTGTGCCTGTCTAACTCGGTGTCTCCTGACCCGGATTATGATCGACTGATGAGCCCCTTAGTGGCTCATGAGTTGGACTGTTCTGGCGTCAGGATTATGGCCTGTGCTGCAGCACATGGAGTCCTAGGGAATTGGGACATCGGAACGGCTGCAACTGAATTCTTATCCAGAAGTTATCTTGATGTCCCCATCTGTTGTCCACAAATGGTGCTGGATGCCCCAATTGTTGAGGAACACGTGTGTTCTTTCCCCCTGCTGAACTGGATGGCAGATAATTTTGCGGAACGTTCAAATGATTTCCTCTTGGAAGCTGTTGCAACTTATTGTGCTTATACCTTGATAGATTGACTTTAGCCCTGCTCATTTCATGGTGCATCCATCGATGTTATGTTTTTTCCCCTTTTACATGGTTCATTTCCCTGCAACATCGTTCATAATTGACATTTCTTTTCTGACTTTTTCGCTTCCCTTCTATGGACTTCCAGTTCATGCCCTTGGTTCCGTTCTATCAAACTTGAACTCTGCGTTCTCGATTTTGCACCCCTAGTGGTTAGTGGTACGAACAAGGGGGAGTGTAGTGATGATTCCTATCTCCCTATGTACAATGCTAAGTTGGCACCACCGCGTTAGTTGTTAGTGAGCCATCTTGCCAATTTTGCTGCTTTTGCACGCGACACTGTAGTTGCGTGTTATTAATTTTAAAATGCCTACTCGAGTTTGCTTCACATGAGGACTGTCTGTTGTTTGACATCCTTCACAGTGAGCAGCGAGCTTGTACTGTACATTGTGTACACAAACAGTCTGGGTGACTAGACGGTGCATGTTGTTGTGTGCAGGTTGATCGGCCCACTATTTAGCCATTACATGCACGCAGCTGCAGATACCTGATAGACGAATGCTTGCCATATTGCAGTGCAGCACGTTTTAGTTTCATTGTGATTGGGAACTTTCGCAGGAGAAGAGACTAGATGATCCTGTGATGTGATACCACTGAGCTGATCTGTACGGTGGGGGGTCCCCCGTTCAAGCCTAGAGACCTTCTATTAGTCGAATGATACTACTATTGGTTTACTGGCGACAGGAAGGTTGCTGTTTCCACTGTCATTTTCTCATGATTGCTCCTTTCATTGTCTATGATATTGCAACAATGCTGATGCTTCTGAACTTAACCATTTGTCTGCTTATGTTAGCCAAAGTACAGCCTCTTAGGACGCGAGGTTCATTGAATGAACTCTTTCAACTTTACCGTGTCTGTGTCTATTCTGTTGTGGACTGATCTGAGAATAATGACGAACAGGTATGTCTGATTCCCACCATTCCTGAGAATATTGTCATGCGCTTGTTCTGGGTTGTCTATACATTGGGGCCGCCGAGCTCAACCTCGGCTAACGAATGGGACACTAAGCTAGTCGGATAAGGGGTTCCGGGTTCTGAGGGGAGTTTGTGGGACACCAAACATGTCTCCTTCGTGCCAGGCACCGCACCCCCTGCCCCTGTCTCCCCTGCTGCCGTCAATGCAGAGTCTGTGGACATTCAGCGCCAGTTGCAGGTTGGTCAGACATCGCTGCTGCGTGTCCTTCATGGCCACACCAGACTGCTGACACGGATGGTGTCGTACATGGAGGGCATGTCATCAGCGATGTCTGACCAACGGATGTTGCTGAGGTCCATTGACTCATCACTGACGGCAGTAGTGGGTCTCCTGCAGCGCTCTGCCCCCCCCTACCCCGGCACCATCCGCACTTCCCACTCCCATGCCTGTCCCATACACACCCAGACGTCCCCATGCACGCACCCCACCAGACACAGGCAGCACACCACCAGGGAAGGCACACCTCCTGTCACGCACACACAGGGGGGAGAAGGCACAGGCACTGGGTCGGGGGGAAAACAGCAGCCACGCTGTCACAGTAGGAGTCCGCAGTCCTCACGACCCACTACCTCCAAAACCACTCCCCTTGGCTCTCCTGCCCAACAGTCGGACAGAGAGTCCTTCATGCCCAGTCCGTCCCTCAGCCCCAGTGTGACACCACCCCACAAGCGTTTGAGGGATTCCCCGGGCAGGGTAGTTGATTCCCCCCCTGTCCACACCCTCCCCCAGTTGCGCTGCGACCCATCCCTCCGACCCCCCCCTCCTTGGGGCCTGTGGTTCCTTTGGGTGCAGGGGAGACACTGGAAGAGCTTGCTGCCGTGTGCAGTGCCATACTGACCTCCTCCTTTGGCGCTGCCCCACCCCCTGTGGTGGAGTCGTCCGTCCCTACACCCACAACACCTACCCGTGCCCCTCCTGTCCCTGCGGTGCCTGGTTCTTCCCCCCCACATGATGCCCCCCATTCTGTGGATGATATGGTACAGTGCACTGTGCAGGCAAGCTAGGGGAGACGCGTCCCAACATGTCCCCCCCCCAGGACTTCGCATCTGGCGTGGCCCATGGGCTTGGTGAATAGTGTACTGTAGCTACTTTTCTTCGAAATGCTTAATGTGTTTTTTTGTTTTTCCTTTGCACACTATGGCTTTTCTGGTATTGCTGTTGGTGCTGCTGCTCCCTGAGTTGGGGTGGTGATGATGTGTTGTGTGTCTGGGAAATGTTGTAGTGTGCTGCTCATGGGGTGGACCCTGGTATCTGCATGCCGTCACAAGGTGTCTGCATGTATTCTTAGGTCATGTTAGCTCTTACTGCATGGTGACATTGTCCCAAGGTGTGTTCCTTCCTCTGTGGCACCTGACATCTTCCCTGCAGGGTGTTTCCCAATTGTTGTGCTGAGCTGTGTCAACATTTCCTCGGTGTGTGACACATCCCTTCGACTTTGGCCATGCATGCTCTGCTATGTCTCCACCTGCATCATTTGTGGCATCCTTGCTGGACACTGTACTTGTGTATGGAGTATATTGACATGACTTCATGTGGCCATTTTCCCTTTTCCGCACTATGCATGTGTGTACTCTCTGCCTCACACACATGTGTTACGTGTTCTGCAGGGTATTTGGGCACCTGACTGACAATTGTGGGCATTGTATCTGTGTGTACTCCACCCTTTTCCTTCCATGGGAGGCTACAACTTGTTGGCTGCCCCGGCACCTGTACATTCCTATCATTCCTGGAATGTGGGTGACAGTGTGTGTTCCCTTAGGCTCTCTTAGTTTAGTGGTGTTTGACATGAGGATACAGTCTTGTTGCATGATCTCAGTGTGTGTATTGTGTTGCCTCCGCCAGGGGTGGGTATGCATGTGTAATTTGTCATCACACCCACATGTGGTGTGTCATACAGTGGGGGAAGGACATCCATCCTCATGGGAGTGGGACACAGCAGTCAGTGATGTGTTGTCATGGCACTCTCAACATTGTCGCACATTGTGTATGCCTTCATGCACCCATGGAGTTTTGCTCATCGGAGGGTGATGTACACACCCCCATGTCTCTGTCCACTGCTGGGGGTCCTCTACACCCACCCCTCATATGTCTGGGCACTGCTGGGAGTGATAGGCACCCACCCCTCATATGTCTGGCCACTGCTGGGAGTGATATGCACCCACCCCTCATATGTCTGGACACTGCTTGGAGTCATGGGCACCCACCCCTCATATGTCTGGGCACTGCTGGGAGTGATAGGCACCCACCCCTCATATGTCTGGGCACTGCTGGGAGTGATAGGCACACACCCCTATGTATGTGTCCACTGTCGTGGTACGAGCCGTACCCACGCGCTGATGGCCTGGGTAGGGCCCGTACCCCTATGGCACCCCAACTTTGGGGGTGCGGACCGAACCCATGCCTTTGGGACGTGGGTACAGGCCGTACCGCCATTGTTGGTGTGACATAGGGGTAGGCGTGGTATGTGCCGTACCCACGCGCTGATGGCCTGGGTACGGCCCGTACCCCTAAGGCACTCCAACTTTGGGGGTGCGGCCCGTATCCATGCCTTTGGGACGTGGGTACGGGCCGTACCACCATTGTTGGTGTGACGTAGGGGTAGGCGTGGTACGGTCCGTACCCACGCTCTGGGGGGCATGGGTACGTCCTGTACCACCATTGTGGTGGTGACGGGTACGCGTCCACCTCCACTTCCGTTGTGGCGGGACATGGGATTGGTGGACACACTCCCCGAAGTGACCAGACCATGGAGGTAATTAATGTGCATGATGTTTTAGTCATTTGTGGGGTGTGGGTTATGTTTCCTGCCCCTTGCACACACACACCTACACCCCTTTGTCCCTGGGGGTTGTTCTGACCTTCTGCGGCGTCTGCGTCGGTTTCTGTACACGAGGTGGTAGGCTATGAGGGCCGGGATGACACGTAGGTTGGGGTCCATTGCTGTCCGTTGCATACCGGGGCTCCTTGTTCGCGTCGTCCTCAATTTCCCGGCAGTTTTTGGCTCCCGTAAAAACTGCTGCGTGCGGAGTGACGTAGGCACGAATCGTACTTGCTGGTCCGTAGAACGCTGCCTGACTTCGTCCGGACGTCGCGTATGCGCCGTCCAGAATCAGATTTGTATGTATTTTTTTGCCGGTCGGTGTTTTTTACGACTCGTACGGAAATGGTATTTCTGTGTGAATCGTACTTGCGAGTTTGTAAGGTGTTTTTCCAGGGTACGAGTCGGACGGAAAAAACGCTCCGTTCGACCATTCGTACCCGGGTTTTACAGGATCGGAATCGGCACCTATATATTTTTCTGAAAATTGCAACAACATTTTTTTTTGAAATTCAAACTGAAATATTGATTAATTTTTTTGTTTTAATTTTTCATTTTAATATATTTATATTATTTTCCTTAAAAAAAAAAGTAATTTCCACATTTTTTTCGGAGTCGCGCACTCAAAGCTTACACATCACGGTGGGTGCGCGGATTCTAGCCGCTATTTTAGAAAAGTTGTGAAGGATCCGGGTAGAGTGTGTGACGGCTGCGTGTTTTTCAGTTACATCATATACATTTAATATTACGTGATGTGCGCGATTGGTATGCGACCAGTCCGCGGCTCCTGCTCCCGCCCATTCTTGACACATGCGCATTACGGTACGAGATGCTTGCGCGGCGACGGATCCCGCGTGACGTCATATACGTGCTGGGGCGTGCTGGGTGCGCGACTACCGCAAAAACATTTTATGTTCCAAAATGATATGTATGTGTCTTTAATATACAAATTAGGGCAAGAGATTATCTAAGATACTCATAAAAATAACATATTTGTACTTATAATAAACTTATATTATTTTAAAATATATTTTCGCGAAGTCGGGTGCGTGCATCGTGAGTGCAGAGAACCAGGTCAGCAGAGCCATTGTAGAGCCAGAGAACAAGGTGAGCAGATCTGCTCTAGAGCCTAAGAAGCAGGTCAGCAGAGCTGCTCTTGAACCAGAGACGGAGGTCAGCAGAGCTGCTCTAGAGCCAGAGAACCAGGTCAGCAGAACTGCTTTTGAGCCATAGAACTGGGTCAGCAGAGCTGTTTTAGAGCCAGAGAACCAGGTCAGTAGAGCTGTTGTAGAGCCAGAGAACCAGGTCAGCAGAGCTGCTCTAGAGCCTAAGAACTAGGTCAGCAGAGCTGCTCTAGAGCCAGAGAACCAGGTCAGCAGAGCTGCTGTAGAGCCAGAGAAACCAGGTCAACAGAGCTGCTTTAGAGAGAGAGAACCAGGTCAGCAGAGCTGCTTTAGAGCCAGAGAACCAGGTCAGCAGAGCTGCTCTAGAGCCAGAGAACCAAGTCAGCAGAGCTGCTTTAGAGATATAGAACGTGGTCAACAGAGCTGCTTTAGAGCCAGAGAACCAGGTCAGCAGAGCTGCTCTAGAGCCAGAGAACCAAGTCAGCAGAGCTGCTCTAGAGGCAGAGAACCAGGTCAGCAGAGCTGATTTAGAGGGAGAGAACCAGGTCAGCAGAGCTGCTTCAGAGCCAACGGACCAGGTCAGCAGAGCTGCTCTAGAGTCAGATAACCAGGTCAGCAGAACTGCTTTTGAGCCATAGAACCTGGTCAGCAGAACTGCTCTAGAGGCAGAGAATCAGGTAAGCAGAGCTGATTTAGAGGGAGAGAACCAGGTCAGCAGAGCTGCTTTAGAGCCAAGGAACCAGGTCAGAAGAGCTGCTCTAGAGCCAGAGAACCAGGTCAGCAGAACTGCTGTGGGGCCATAGAACTGGGTCAGCAGAGCTGTTGTAGAGACAGAGAACCAGGTCAGCAGAGCTGCTCTAGAGCCTAACAACTAGGTCAGCAGAGCTGCTCTAGAGCCAGAGAACCAGGTCAGCAGAGCTGCTGTAGAGCCAGAGAACCAAGTCAGCAGAGCTGCTTTAGAGCCATAGAACCAGGTCAGCAGAGCTGCTCTAGAGCCAGAGAACCAGGTCAGCAGAACTGCTTTTGGGCCATAGAACTGGGTCAGCAGAGCTGTTTTAGAGCCAGAGAACCAGGTCAGTAGAGCTGTTGAAGAGCCAGAGAACCAGGTCAGCAGAGCTGCTCTAGAGCCTAAGAACTATGTCAGCAGAGCTGCTCTAGAGCCAGAGAACCAGGTCAGCAGAGCTGCTGTAGAGCCAGAGAAACCAGGTCAGCAGAGCTGCTTTAGAGAGAGAGAACCAGGTCAGCAGAGCTGCTTTAGAGCCAGAGAACCAGGTCAGCAGAGCTGCTTTAGAGATATAGAACGTGGTCAACAGAGCTGCTTTAGAGCCAGAGAACCAGGTCAGCAGAGCTGCTCTAGAGCCAGAGAACCAAGTCAGCAGAGCTGCTCTAGAGGCAGAGAACCAGGTCAGCAGAGCTGATTTAGAGGGAGAGAACCAGGTCAGCAGAGCTGCTTCAGAGCCAACGGACCAGGTCAGCAGAGCTGCTCTAGAGTCAGAGAACCAGGTCAGCAGAACTGCTTTTGAGCCATAGAACCTGGTCAGCAGAACTGCTCTAGAGGCAGAGAATCAGGTCAGCAGAGCTGATTTAGAGGGAGAGAACCAGGTCAGCAGAGCTGCTTTAGAGCCAAGGAACCAGGTCAGAAGAGCTGCTCTAGAGCCAGAGAACCAGGTCAGCAGAACTGCTGTGGGGCCATAGAACTGGGTCAGCAGAGATGTTGTAGAGACAGAGAACCAGGTCAGCAGAGCTGCTCTAGAGCCTAACAACTAGGTCAGCAGAGCTGCTCTAGAGCCAGAGAACCAGGTCAGCAGAGCTGCTGTAGAGCCAGAGAACCAAGTCAGCAGAGCTGCTTTAGAGCCATAGAACCAGGTCAGCAGAGCTGCTTTAGAGCCAGAGAACCAGGTCAGCAGAGCTGTTGTAGAGACAGAGAACCAGGTCAGCAGAGCTGCTCTAGAGCCTAAGACCTAGGTCAGCAGAGCTGCTCTAGAGCCAGAGAACCAGGTCAGCAGAGCTGCTGTGGAGCCAGAGAACCAGGTCAGCAGAGCTGCTTTAGAGCCATAGAACCAGGTCAACAGAGCTGCTTTAGAGCCAGAGAACCAGGTCAGTAGAGCTGCTCTAGAGCCTAAGAACCAGGTCTGCAGAGCTGCTGCAGAGCCAGAGAAACCAGGTCAGAAGAGCTGCTTTAGAGCCAGAGAACCAGGTCAGCAGAGCTGTTCTAGAGGCAGGGAACCAGGTCAGCAGAGCTGCTCTAGCGCCAGAGCAACCAGGTCAGTAGAGCTGCTTTAGAGGGAGAGAACCAGGTCAGCAGAACTGTGTTAGAGTCAAGGGACCAGGTCAGCAGAGCTGCTCTAGAGCCAGAGAACCAGGTCAGCAGAACTGCTTTTGAGCCAAGGGACCAGGTCAGCAGAGCTGCTCTAGAGCAAGAGAACCAGGTCGGCAGAACTGCTTTTGAGCCATAGAACTGGGTCAGCAGAGTTGTTTTAGAGTCAGAGAACCAGGTCAGTAGAGCTGTTGTAGAGCCAGAGAACCAGGTCAGCAGAGCTGCTCTAGTGCCTAAGAACTAGGTCAGCAGAGCTGCTCTAGAGCCAGAGAACCAGGTCAGCAGAGCTGCTGTAGAGCCAGAGAAACCAGGTCAGCAGAGCTGCTTTAGAGGGAGAGAACCAGGTCAGCAGAGCTGCTTTAGAGCCAGAGAACTAGGTCAGCAGAGCTGCTTTAGAGCCAGAGAACCAGGTCAGCAGAGCTGCTTTAGAGCCAGAGAACCAGGTCAGCAGAGCTGCTTTAGAGCCATAGAACCAGGTCAGCAGAGCTGCTTTAGAGCCAGAGAACCAGGTCAGCAGAGCTGCTCTAGAGCCAGAGAACCAAGTCAGCAGAGCTGCTCTAGAGGCAGAGAACCAGGTCAGCAGAGCTGATTTATAGGGAGAGAACCAGGTCAGCAGAGCTGCTTTAGAGCCAAGGGACCAGGTCAGCAGAGCTGCTCTAGAGCCAGAGAACCAGGTCAGCAGAACTGCTTTTGAGCCATAGAACCAGGTCAGCAGAACTGCTCTAGAGGCAGAGAACCAGGTCAGCAGAGCTGATTTAGAAGGAGAGAACCAGGTCAGCAGAGCTGCTTTAGAGCCAAGGAACCAGGTCAGCAGAGCTGCTCTAGAGCCAGAGAACCAGGTCAGCAGAACTGCTTTTGAGCCATAGAACTGGGTCAGCAGAGCTGTTGTAGAGACAGAGAACCAGGTCAGCAGAGCTGCTCTAGAGCCTAACAACTAGGTCAGCACAGCTGCTCTAGAGCCAGAGAACCAGGTCAGCAGAGCTGCTGTAGAGCCAGAGAACCAAGTCAGCAGAGCTGCTTTAGAGCCATAGAACCAGGTCAGCAGAGCTGCTCTAGAGCCAGAGAACCAGGTCAGCAGAGCTGCTGTAGAGCCAGAGAACCAGGTCAGCAGAGCTGCTTTAGAGCCATAGAACCAGGTCAGCAGAGCTGCTTTAGAGCCAGAGAACCAGGTCTGTAGAGCCGCTCTAGAGCCTAAGAACCAGGTCTGCAGAGCTGCTGCAGATCCAGAGAAACCAGGTCAGTAGAGCTGCTTTAGAGCCAGAGAACCAGGTCAGCAGAGCTGTTCTAGGTCCAGGGAACCAGGTCAGCAGAGCTGCTCTAGAGCCAGAAAAACCAGGTCAGTAGAGCTGCTTTAGAGGGAGAGAACCAGGTCAGCAGAGCTGTTTTAGAGTCAAGGGACCAGGTCAGCAGAGCTGCTCTAGAGCCAGAGAACCAGGTCAGCAGAACTGCTTTTGAGCCAAGGGACCAGGTCAGCAGAGCTGCTCTAGAGCCAGAGAACCAGGTCGGCAGAACTGCTTTTGAGCCATAGAACTGGGTCAGCAGAGCTGTTTTAGAGTCAGAGAACCAGGTCAGCAGAGCTGTTGTAGAGCCAGAGAACCAGGTCAGCAGAGCTGCTTTAGAGGGAGAGAACCAGGTCAGCAGAGCTGCTTTAGAGCCAGAGAACCAGGTCAGCAGAGCTGCTTTAGAGCCAGAGAACCAGGTCAGCAGAGCTGCGCTAGAGCCAGAGAACCAAGTCAGCAGAGCTGGTTTAGAGCCATAGAACCAGGTCAGCAGAGCTGCTTTAGAGCCAGAGAACCAGGTCAGCAGAGCTGCTCTAGAGCCAGAGAACCAAGTCAGCAGAGCTGCTCTAGAGGCAGAGAACCAGGTCAGCAGAGCTGATTTAGAGGGAGAGAACCAGGTCAGCAGAGCTGCTTTAGAGCCAAGGGACCAGGTCAGCAGAGCTCTTCTAGAGCCAGAGAACCAGGTCAGCAGAACTGCTTTTGAGCCATAGAACCAGGTCAGCAGAACTGCTCTAGAGGCAGAGAACCAGGTCAGCAGAGCTGATTTAGAGGGAGAGAACCAGGTCAGCAGAGCTGCTTTAGAGCCAAGGAACCAGGTCAGCAGAGCTGCTCTAGAGCCAGAGAACCAGGTCAGCAGAACTGCTTTTGAGCCATAGAACTGGGTCAGCAGAGCTGTTGTAGAGACAGAGAACCAGGTCAGCAGAGCTGCTCTAGAGCCTAACAACTAGGTCAGCAGAGCTGCTCTAGAGCCAGAGAACCAGGTCAGCAGAGCTGCTGTAGAGCCAGAGAACCAAGTCAGCAGAGCTGCTTTAGAGCCAGAGAACCAGGTCAGCAGAGCTGTTGTAGAGACAGAGAACCAAGTCAGCAGAGCTGCTCTAGAGCCTAAGAACTATGTCAGCAGAGCTGCTCTAGAGCCAGAGAACCAGGTCAGCAGAGCTGCTGTAGAGCCAGAGAACCAGGTCAGCAGAGCTGCTTTAGAGCCATAGAACCACGTCAACAGGGCTGCTCTAGAGCCAGAGAACCAGGTCTGAAGAGCTGCTGCAGAGCCAGAGAAACCAGGTCAGTAGAGGTGCTTTAGAGCCAGAGAACCAGGTCAGCAGAGCTCTTCTAGAGCGAGAGAACCAGGTCAGCAGAGCTGCTCTAGAGCCAGAGAACCAAGTCAGCAGACCTGCTCTAGAGGCAGAGAACCAGGTCAGCAGAGCTGATTTAGAGGGAGAGAACCAGGTCAGCAGAGCTGCTTTAGAGCCAAGGGACCAGGTCAGCAGAGCTGCTCTAGAGCCAGAGAACCAGGTCAGCAGAACTGATTTTGAGCCATAGAACCAGGTCAGCAGAGCTGCTCTAGAGCCAGAGAACCAGGTCAGCAGAGCTGCTCTAGAGCCACAGAACCAAGTCAGCAGACTTGCTCTAGAGGCAGAGAACCAGGTCAGCAGAGCTGATTTAGAGGGAGAGAACCAGGTCAGCAGAGCTGCTTTAGAGCCAAGGGACAAGGTCAGCAGAGCTGCTCTAGAGCCAGAGAACCAGGTCAGCAGAACTGCTTTTGAGCCATAGAACCAGGTCAGCAGAACTGCTCTAGAGGCAGAGAACCAGTTCAGCAGAGCTGATTTGGAGGGAGAGAACCAGGTCAGCAGAGCTGCTTTAGAGCCAAGGAACCAGGTCAGCAGAGCTGCTCTAGAGCCAGAGAACCAGGTCAGCAGAACTGCTTTTGAGCCATAGAACTGGGTCAGCAGAGCTGTTGTAGAGACAGAGAACCAGGCCAGCAGAGCTGCTCTAGAGCCTAACAACTAGGTCAGCAGAGCTGCTCTAGAGCCAGAGAACCAGGTCAGCAGAGCTGCTGTAGAGCCAGAGAACCAAGTCAGCAGAGCTGCTTTAGAGCCATAGAACCAAGTCAGCAGAGCTGCTTTAGAGCCAGAGAACCAGGTCAGCAGAGCTGTTGTAGAGACAGAGAACCAGGTCAGCAGAGCTGCTCTAGAGCCTAAGAACTAGGTCAGCAGAGCTGCTCTAGAGCCAGAGAACCAGGTCAGCAAAGCTGCTGTAGAGCCAGAGAACCAGGTCTGCAGAGCTGCTTTAGAGCCATAGAACCAGGTCAGCAGAGCTGCTTTAGAGCCAGAGAACCAGGTCAGTAGAACTGCTCTAGAGCCTAAGAACCAGGTCTGCAGAGCTGCTGCAGAGCCAGAGAAACCAGGTCAGTAGAGCTGCTTTAGAGCCAGAGAACCAGGTCAGCAGAGCTGTTCTAGAGCCAGGGAACCAGGTCAGCAGAGCTGCTCTAGAGCCAGAGAAACCAGGTCAGTAGAGCTGCTTTAGAGGGAGAGAACCAGGTCAGCAGAGCTGTTTTAGAGTCAAGGGACCAGGTCAGCAGAGCTGCTCTAGAGCCAGAGAACCAGGTCAGCAGAACTGCTTTTAAGCCAAGGGACCAGGTCAGCAGAGCTGCTCTAGAGCCAGAGAACCAGGTTGGCAGAACTGCTTTTGAGCCATAGAACTGGGTTAGCAGAGCTGTTTTAGAGTCAGAGAACCAGATCAGTAGAGCTGTTGTAGAGCCAGAGAACCAGATCAGCAGAGCTGCTTTAGAGCCTAAGAACTAGGTCAGCAGAGCTGCTCTAGAGCCAGAGAAGCAGGTCAGCAGAGCTGCTGTAGAGCCAGAGAACCATGTCAGCAGAGCTGCTTTAGAGCCATAGAACCAGGTCAGCAGAGCTGCTTTAGAGCCAGAGAACCAGGTCAGCAGAGCTGTTGTAGAGACAGAGAACCAGGTCAGCAGAGCTGCTCTAGAGCCTAACAACTAGGTCAGCACAGCTGCTCTAGAGCCAGAGAACCAGGTCAGCAGAGCTGCTGTAGTGCCAGAGAACCAAGTCAGCAGAGGTGCTTTAGAGCCATAGAACCAGGTCAGCAGAGCTGCTCTAGAGCCAGAGAACCAGGTCAGCAGAGCTGCTGTAGAGCCAGAGAACCAGGTCAGCAGAGCTGCTTTAGAGCCATAGAACCAGGTCAGCAGAGCTGCTTTAGAGCCAGAGAACCAGGTCTGTAGAGCTGCTCTAGAGCCCAAGAACCAGGTCTGCAGAGCTGCTGCAGATCCAGAGAAACCAGGTCAGTAGAGCTGCTTTAGAGCCAGAGAACCAGGTCAGCAGAGCTGTTCTAGGTCCAGGGAACCAGGTCAGCAGAGCTGCTCTAGAGCCAGAGAAACCAGGTCAGTAGAGCTGCTTTAGAGGGAGAGAACCAGGTCAGCAGAGCTGTTTTAGAGTCAAGAGACCAGGTCAGCAGAGCTGCTCTAGAGCCAGAGAACCAGGTCAGCAGAACTGCTTTTGAGCCAAGGGACCAGGTCAGCAGAGCTGCTCTAGCCAGAGAACCAGGTCGGCAGAACTGCTTTTGAGCCATAGAACTGGGTCAGCAGAGCTGTTTTAGAGTCAGAGAACCAGGTCAGCAGAGCTGTTGTAGAGCCAGAGAACCAGGTCAGCAGAGCTGCTTTAGAGGGAGAGAACCAGGTCAGCAGAGCTGCTTTAGAGCCAGAGAACCAGGTCAGCAGAGCTGCTTTAGAGCCAGAGAACCAGGTCAGCAAAGCTCCTCTAGAGCCAGAGAACCAAGTCAGCAGAGCTGCTTTAGAGCCATAGAACCAGGTCAGCAGAGCTGCTTTAGAGCCAGAGAACCAGGTCAGCAGAGCTGCTCTAGAGCCAGAGAACCAAGTCAGCAGAGCTGCTCTAGAGGCAGAGAACCAGGTCAGCAGAGCTGATTTAGAGGGAGAGAACCAGGTCAGCAGAGCTGCTTTAGAGCCAAGGGACCAGGTCAGCAGAGCTCTTCTAGAGCCAGAGAACCAGGTCAGCAGAACTGCTTTTGAGCCATAGAACCAGGTCAGCAGAACTGCTCTAGAGGCAGAGAACCAGGCCAGCAGAGCTGATTTAGAGGGAGAGAACCAGGTCAGCAGAGCTGCTTTAGAGCCAAGGAACCAGGTCAGCAGAGCTGCTCTAGAGCCAGAGAACCAGGTCAGCAGAACTGCTTTTGAGCCATAGAACTGGGTCAGCAGAGCTGTTGTAGAGACAGAGAACCAGGTCAGCAGAGCTGCTCTAGAGCCTAACAACTAGGTCAGCAGAGCTGCTCTAGAGCCAGAGAACCAGATCAGCAGAGCTGCTGTAGAGCCAGAGAACCAAGTCAGCAGAGCTGCTTTAGAGCCAGAGAACCAGGTCAGCAGAGCTGTTGTAGAGACAGAGAACCAAGTCAGCAGAGCTGCTCTAGAGCCTAAGAACTATGTCAGCAGAGCTGCTCTAGAGCCAGAGAACCAGGTCAGCAGAGCTGCTGTAGAGCCAGAGAACCAGGTCAGCAGAGCTGCTTTAGAGCCATAGAACCAGGTCAACAGAGCTGCTCTAGAGCCAGAGAACCAGGTCTGAAGAGCTGCTGCAGAGCCAGATAAACCAGGTCAGTAGAGGTGCTTTAGAGCCAGAGAACCAGGTCAGCAGAGCTCTTCTAGAGCGAGAGAACCAGGTCAGCAGAGCTGCTCTAGAGCCAGAGAACCAAGTCAGCAGACCTGCTCTAGAGGCAGAGAACCAGGTCAGCAGAGCTGATTTAGAGGGAGAGAACCAGGTCAGCAGAGCTGCTTTAGAGCCAAGGGACCAGGTCAGCAGAGCTGCTCTAGAGCCAGAGAACCAGGTCAGCAGAACTGCTTTTGAGCCATAGAACCAGGTCAGCAGAGCTGCTCTAGAGCCAGAGAACCAGGTCAGCAGAGCTGCTCTAGAGCCACAGAACCAAGTCAGCAGACCTGCTCTAGAGGCAGAGAACCAGGTCAGCAGAGCTGATTTAGAGGGAGAGAACCAGGTCAGCAGAGCTGCTTTAGAGCCAAGGGACAAGGTCAGCAGAGCTGCTCTAGAGCCAGAGAACCAGGTCAGCAGAACTGCTTTTGAGCCATAGAACCAGGTCAGCAGAACTGCTCTAGAGGCAGAGACCCAGTTCAGCAGAGCTGATTTGGAGGGAGAGAACCAGGTCAGCAGAGCTGCTTTAGAGCCAAGGAACCAGGTCAGCAGAGCTGCTCTAGAGCCAGAGAACCAGGTCAGCAGAACTGCTTTTGAGCCATAGAACTGGGTCAGCAGAGCTGTTGTAGAGACAGAGAACCAGGCCAGCAGAGCTGCTCTAGAGCCTAACAACTAGGTCAGCAGAGCTGCTCTAGAGCCAGAGAACCAGGTCAGCAGAGCTGCTTTAGAGCCAGAGAACCAAGTCAGCAGAGCTGCTTTAGAGCCATAGAACCAGGTCAGCAGAGCTGCTTTAGAGCCAGAGAACCAGGTCAGCAGAGCTGTTGTAGAGAGAGAGAACCAGGTCAGCAGAGCTGCTCTAGAGCCTAAGAACTAGGTCAGCAGAGCTGCTCTAGAGCCAGAGAACCAGGTCAGCAAAGCTGCTGTAGAGCCAGAGAACCAGGTCTGCAGAGCTGCTTTAGAGCCATAGAACCAGGTCAGCAGAGCAGCTTTAGAGCCAGAGAACCAGGTCAGTAGAGCTGCTCTAGAGCCTAAGAACCAGGTCTGCAGAGCTGCTGCAGAGCCAGAGAAACCAGGTCAGTAGAGCTGCTTTAGAGCCTAAGAACCAGGTCTGCAGAGCTGCTGCAGAGCCAGAGAAACCAGGTCAGTAGAGCTGCTTTAGAGCCAGAGAACCAGGTCAGCAGAGCTGTTCTAGAGCCAGGGAACCAGGTCAGCAGAGCTGCTCTAGAGCCAGAGAAACCAGGTCAGTAGAGCTGCTTTAGAGGGAGAGAACCAGGTCAGCAGAGCTGTTTTAGAGTCAAGGGACCATGTCAGCAGAGCTGCTCTAGAGCCAGAGAACCAGGTCAGCAGAACTGCTTTTGAGCCAAGGGACCAGGTCAGCAGAGCTGTTCTAGGTCCAGGGAACCAGGTCAGCAGAGCTGCTCTAGAGCCAGAGAAACCAGGTCAGTAGAGCTGCTTTAGAGGGAGAGAACCAGGTCAGCAGAGCTGTTTTAGAGTCAAGGGACCAGGTCAGCAGAGCTGCTCTAGAGCCAGAGAACCAGGTCAGCAGAACTGCTTTTGAGCCAAGGGACCAGGTCAGCAGAGCTGCTCTAGAGCCAGAGAACCAGGTCGGCAGAACTGCTTTTGAGCCATAGAACTGGGTCAGCAGAGCTGTTTTAGAGTCAGAGAACCAGGTCAGCAGAGCTGTTGTAAAGCCAGAGAACCAGGTCAGCAGAGCTGCTTTAGAGGGAGAGAACCAGGTCAGCAGAGCTGCTTTAGAGCCAGAGAACCAGGTCAGCAGAGCTGCTTTAGAGCCAGAGAACCAGGTCAGCAGAGCTGCTCTAGAGCCAGAGAACCAAGTCAGCAGAGCTGCTTTAGAGCCATAGAACCAGGTCAGCAGAGCTGCTTTAGAGCCAGAGAACCAGGTCAGCAGAGCTGCTCTAGAGCCAGAGAACCAAGTCAGCAGAGCTGCTCTAGAGGCAGAGAACCAGGTCAGCAGAGCTGATTTAGAGGGAGAGAACCAGGTCAGCAGAGCTGCTTTAGAGCCAAGGGACCAGGTCAGCAGAGCTCTTCTAGAGCCAGAGAACCAGGTCAGCAGAACTGCTTTTGAGCCATAGAACCAGGTCAGCAGAACTGCTCTAGAGGCAGAGAACCAGGCCAGCAGAGCTGATTTAGAGGGAGAGAACCAGGTCAGCAGAGCTGCTTTAGAGCCAAGGAACCAGGTCAGCAGAGCTGCTCTAGAGCCAGAGAACCAGGTCAGCAGAACTGCTTTTGAGCCATAGAACTGGGTCAGCAGAGCTGTTGTAGAGACAGAGAACCAGGTCAGCAGAGCTGCTCTAGAGCCTAACAACTAGGTCAGCAGAGCTGCTCTAGAGCCAGAGAACCAGGTCAGCAGAGCTGCTGTAGAGCCAGAGAACCAAGTCAGCAGAGCTGCTTTAGAGCCAGAGAACCAGGTCAGCAGAGCTGTTGTAGAGACAGAGAACCAAGTCAGCAGAGCTGCTCTAGAGCCTAAGAACTATGTCAGCAGAGCTGCTCTAGAGCCAGAGAACCAGGTCAGCAGAGCTGCTGTAGAGCCAGAGAACCAGGTCAGCAGAGCTGCTTTAGAGCCATAGAACCAGGTCAACAGAGCTGCTCTAGAGCCAGAGAACCAGGTCTGAAGAGCTGCTGCAGAGCCAGAGAAACCAGGTCAGTAGAGGTGCTTTAGAGCCAGAGAACCAGGTCAGCAGAGCTCTTCTAGAGCGAGAGAACCAGGTCAGCAGAGCTGCTCTAGAGCCAGAGAACCAAGTCAGCAGACCTGCTCTAGAGGCAGAGAACCAGGTCAGCAGAGCTGATTTAGAGGGAGAGAACCAGGTCAGCAGAGCTGCTTTAGAGCCAAGGGACCAGGTCAGCAGAGCTGCTCTAGAGCCAGAGAACCAGGTCAGCAGAACTGCTTTTGAGCCATAGAACCAGGTCAGCAGAGCTGCTCTAGAGCCAGAGAACCACGTCAGCAGAGCTGCTCTAGAGCCACAGAACCAAGTCAGCAGACCTGCTCTAGAGGCAGAGAACCAGGTCAGCAGAGCTGATTTAGAGGGAGAGAACCAGGTCAGCAGAGCTGCTTTAGAGCCAAGGGACAAGGTCAGCAGAGCTGCTCTAGAGCCAGAGAACCAGGTCAGCAGAACTGCTTTTGAGCCATAGAACCAGGTCAGCAGAACTGCTCTAGAGGCAGAGAACCAGTTCAGCAGAGCTGATTTGGAGGGAGAGAACCAGGTCAGCAGAGCTGCTTTAGAGCCAAGGAACCAGGTCAGCAGAGCTGCTCTAGAGCCAGAGAACCAGGTCAGCAGAACTGCTTTTGAGCCATAGAACTGGGTCAGCAGAGCTGTTGTAGAGACAGAGAACCAGGCCAGCAGAGCTGCTCTAGAGCCTAACAACTAGGTCAGCAGAGCTGCTCTAGAGCCAGAGAACCAGGTCAGCAGAGCTGCTGTAGAGCCAGAGAACCAAGTCAGCAGAGCTGCTTTAGAGCCATAGAACCAGGTCAGCAGAGCTGCTTTAGAGCCAGAGAACCAGGTCAGCAGAGCTGTTGTAGAGACAGAGAACCAGGCCAGCAGAGCTGCTCTAGAGCCTAAGAACTAGGTCAGCAGAGCTGCTCTAGAGCCAGAGAACCAGGTCAGCAAAGCTGCTGTAGAGCCAGAGAACCAGGTCTGCAGAGCTGCTTTAGAGCCATAGAACCAGGTCAGCAGAGCAGCTTTAGAGCCAGAGAACCAGGTCAGTAGAGCTGCTCTAGAGCCTAAGAACCAGGTCTGCAGAGCTGCTGCAGAGCCAGAGAAACCAGGTCAGTAGAGCTGCTTTAGAGCCAGAGAACCAGGTCAGCAGAGCTGTTCTAGAGCCAGGGAACCAGGTCAGCAGAGCTGCTCTAGAGCCAGAGAAACCAGGTCAGTAGAGCTGCGTTAGAGGGAGAGAACCAGGTCAGCAGAGCTGTTTTAGAGTCAAGGGACCAGGTCAGCAGAGCTGCTCTAGAGCCAGAGAACCAGGTCAGCAGAACTGCTTTTGAGCCAAGGGACCAGGTCAGCAGAGCTGCTCTAGAGCCAGAGAACCAGGTTGGCAGAACTGCTTTTGAGCCATAGAACTGGGTCAGCAGAGCTGTTTTAGAGTCAGAGAACCAGGTCAGTAGAGCTGTTGTAGAGCCAGAGAACCAGGTCAGCAGAGCTGCTTTAGAGCCTAAGCACTAGGTCAGCAGAGCTGCTCTAGAGCCAGAGAAGCAGGTCAGCAGAGCTGCTGTAGAGCCAGAGAAACCAGGTCAGCAGAGCTGCTTTAGAGGGGGAGAACCAGGTCAGCAGAGCTGCTTTAGAGCCAGAGAACCAGGTCAGCAGAGCTGCTTTAGAGCCAGAGAACCAGGTCAGTAGAGCTGCTCTAGAGCCAGAGAACCAAGTCAGCAGAGCTGCTTTAGAGCCATAGAACCAGGTCAGCAGAGCTGCTTAGAGCCAGAGAACCAGGTCAGCAGAGCTGCTCTAGAGCCACAGAACCAAGTCAGCAGAGCTGCTCTAGAGGCAGAGAACCAGGTCAGCAGAGCTGATTTAGAGGGAGAGAACATGGTCAGCAGAGCTGCTTTAGAGCCAAGGGACCAGGTCAGCAGAGCTGCTCTAGAGCCATAGAACCAGGTCAGCAGAACTGCTTTTGAGCCATAGAACCAGGTCAGCAGAACTATTCTAGAGGCAGAGAACCAGGTCAGCAGAGCTGATTTAGAGGGAGAGAACCAGGTCAGCAGAGCTGCTTTAGAGCCAAGGAACCAGGTCAGCAGAGCTGCTCTAGAGCCAGAGAACCAGGTCTGCAGAACTGCTTTTGAGCCATAGAACTGGGTCAGCAGAGCTGTTGTAGAGACAGAGAACCAGGTCAGCAGAGCTGCTCTACAGCCTAACAACTAGGTCAGCAGAGCTGCTCTAGAGCCAGAGAACCAGGTCAGCAGAGCTGCTGTAGAGCCAGAGAACCAAATCAGCAGAGCTGCTTTAGAGCCAGAGAACCAGGTCAGCAGAGCTGTTGTAGAGACAGAGAACCAGGTCAGCAGAGCTGCTCTAGAGCCTAAGAACTACGTCAGCAGAGCTGCTCTAGAGCCAGAGAACCAGGTCAGCAGAGCTGCTGTAGAGCCAGAGAACCAGGTCAGCAGAGCTGCTTTAGAGCCATTGAACCAGGTCAGCAGAGCTGCTTTAGAGCCAGAGAACCAGGTCAGTAGAGCTGCTCTAGAGCCTAAGAACCAGTTTAACAGAGCTGCTCTAGAGCCAGAGAACCAGGTCTGCAGAGCTGCTGCAGAGCCAGAGAAACCAGGTCAGTAGAGCTGCTTTAGAGCCAGAGAACCAGGTCAGCAGAGCTGTTCTAGAGCCAGAGAACCAGGTCAGCAGAGCTGCTCTAGAGCCAGAGAACCAAGTCAGCAGACCTGCTCTAGAGGCAGAGAACCAGGTCAGCAGAGCTGATTTAGAGGGAGAGAACCAGGTCAGCAGAGCTGCTTTAGAGCCAAGGGACCAGGTCAGCAGAGCTGCTCTAGAGCCAGAGAACCAGGTCAGCAGAACTGCTTTTAAGCCACAGAACCAGGTCAGCAGTGCTGCTCTAGAGCCAGAGAACCAAGTCAGCAGACCTGCTCTAGAGGCAGAGAACCAGGTCAGAAGAGCTGATTTAGAGGGAGAGAACCAGGTCAGCAGAGCTGCTTTAGAGCCAAGGGACTAGGTCAGCACAGCTGCTCTAGAGCCAGAGAACCAGGTCAACAGAACTGCTTTTGAGCCATAGAACCAGGTCAGCAGAACTGCTCTAGAGGCAGAGAACCAGGTCAGCAGAGCTGATTTAGAGGGAGAGAACCAGGTCAGCAGAGCCGCTTTAGAGCCAAGAAACCAGGCCAGCAGAGCTGCTCTAGAGCCAGAGAACCAGGTCAACAGAACTGCTTTTGAGCCATAGAACTGGGTCAGCAGAGCTGTTGTAGAGACAGAGAACCAGGTCAGCAGAGCTGCTCTAGAGCCTAACAACTAGGTCAGCAGAGCTGCTCTAGAGCCAGAGAACCAGGTCAGCAGAGCTGCTGTAGAGCCAGAAAACCAAGTCAGCAGAGCTGCTTTAGAGCCATAGAATCAGGTCAGCGGAGCTGCTTTAGAGCCAGAGAACCAGGTAAGCAGAGCTGTTGTAGAGACAGAGAACCAGGTCAGCAGAGCTGCTGTAGAGCCAGAAAACCAAGTCAGCAGAGCTGCTTTAGAGCCATAGAATCAGGTCAGCGGAGCTGCTTTAGAGCCAGAGAACCAGGTAAGCAGAGCTGTTGTAGAGACAGAGAACCAGGTCAGCAGAGCTGCTCTAGAGCCTAAGAACCAGGTCAGCAGAGCTGCTGTAGAGCCAGAGAACCAGGTCAGCAGAGCTGCTTTAGAGCCATAGAACCAGGTCAGCAGAGCTGCTTTAGAGCCAGAGAACCAGGTCAGTAGAGCTGTTCTAGAGCCTAAGAACCAGGTCTGCAGAGCTGCTGCAGAGCCAGAGAAACCAGGTCAGTAGAGCTGCTTTAGAGCCAGACAACCAGGTCAGCAGAGCTGTTCTAGAGCCAGGGAACCAGGTCAGCAGAGCTGCTCTAGAGCCAGAGAAACCAGGTCAGTAGAGCTGCTTTAGAGGGAGAGAACCAGGTCAGCAGAGCTGTTTTAGAGTCAAGGGACCAGGTCGCTCTAGAGCCAGAGAACCAGGTCAGCAGAACTGCTTTTGAGCCAAGGGACCAGGTCAGCAGAGCTGCTCTAGAGCCAGAGAACCAGGTCGGCAGAACTGCTTTTGAGCCATAGAACTGGGTCGGCAGAGCTGTTTTAGAGTCAGAGAACCAGGTCAGTAGAGCTGTTGTAGAGCCAGAGAACCAGGTCAGCAGAGCTGCTTTAGAGCCTAAAAACTAGGTCAGCAGAGCTGCTCTAGAGCCAGAGAACGAGGTCAGCAGAGCTGCTGTAGAGCCAGAGAAACCAGGTCAGCAGAGCTGCTTTAGAGGGAGAGAACCAGGTCAGCAGAGCTGCTTTAGAGCCAGAGAACCAAGTCAGCAGAGCTGCTCTAGAGGCAGAGAACCAAGTCAGCAGACCTGCTCTAGAGGCAGAGAACCAGGTCAGCAGAGCTGCTTTAGAGCCTAAGAACTAGGTCAGCAGAGCTGCTCTAGAGCCAGAGAAGCAGGTCAGCAGAGCTGCTGTAGAGCCAGATAAACCAGGTCAGCAGAGCTGCTTTAGAGGGAGAGAACCAGGTCAGCAGAGCTGCTTTAGAGCCAGAGAACCAGGTCAACAGAGCTGCTTTAGAGCCAGAGAACCAGGTCAGCAGAGCTGCTCTAGAGCCAGAGAACCAAGTCAGCAGAGCTGCTTTAGAGCCATAGAACCAGGTCAGCAGAGCTGCTTAGAGCCAGAGAACCAGGTCAGCAGAGCTGCTCTAGAGCCACAGAACCAAGTCAGCAGAGCTGCTCTAGAGGCAGAGAACCAGGTCAGCAGAGCTGATTTAGAGCGAGAGAACATGGTCAGCAGAGCTGCTTTAGAGCCAAGGGACCAGGTCAGCAGAGCTGCTCTAGAGCCAGAGAACCAGGTCAGAAGAACTGCTTTTGAGCCATAGAACCAGGTCAGCAGAACTGCTCTAGAGGCAGAGAACCAGGTCAGCAGAGCTGATTTAGAGGGAGAGAACCAGGTCAGCAGAGCTGCTTTAGAGCCAAGGAACCAGGTCAGCAGAGCTGCTCTAGAGCCAGAGAACCAGGTCAGCAGAACTGCTTTTGAGCCATAGAACTGGGTCAGCAGAGCTGTTGTAGAGACAGAGAACCAGGTCAGCAGAGCAGCTCTAGAGCCTAACAACTAGGTCAGCAGAGCTGCTCTAGAGCCAGAGAACCAGGTCAGCAGAGCTTCTGTAGAGCCAGAGGACCAAGTCAGCAGAGCTGCTATAGAGCCAGAGAACCAGGTCAGCAGAGCTGTTGTAGAGACAGAGAACCAGGTCAGCAGAGCTGCTCTAGAGCGTAAGAACTAGGTCAGCAGAGCTGCTCTAGAGCCAGAGAACCAGGTCAGCAGAGCTGCTGTAGAGCCAGAGAACCAGGTTAGCAGAGCTGCTTTAGAGCCATAGAACCAGGTCAGCAGAGCTGCTTTAGAGCCAGAGAACCAGGTCAGTAGAGCTGCTCTAGAGCCTAAGAACCAGTTCAACAGAGCTGCTCTAGAGCCAGAGAACCAGGTCTGCAGAGCTGCTGCAGAGCCAGAGAAACCAGGTCAGTAGAGCTGCTTTAGAGCCAGAGAACCAGGTCAGCAGAGCTGTTCTAGAGCCAGAGAACCAGGTCAGCAGAGCTGCTCGTGAGCCAGAGAACCAAGTCAGCAGACCTGCTCTAGAGGCAGAGAACCAGGTCAGCAGAGCTGATTTAGAGGGAGAGAACCAGGTCAGCAGAGCTGCTTTAGAGCCAAGGGACCAGGTCAGCAGAGCTGCTCTAGAGCCAGAGAACCAGGTCAGCAGAACTGCTTTTGAGCCATAGAACCAGGTCAGCAGAGCTGCTCTAGAGCCAGAGAACCAAGTCAGCAGACCTGCTCTAGAGGCAGAGAACCAGGTCAGAAGAGCTGATTTAGAGGGAGAGAACCAGGTCAGCAGAGCTGCTTTAGAGCCAAGGGACCAGGTCAGCACAGCTGCTCTAGAGCCAGAGAACCAGGTCAACAGAACTGCTTTTGAGCCATAGAACCAGGTCAGCAGAACTGCTCTAGAGGCAGAGAACCAGGTCAGCAGAGCTGATTTAGAGGGAGAGAACCAGGTCAGCAGAGCCGCTTTAGAGCCAAGAAACCAGGCCAGCAGAGCTGCTCTAGAGCCAGAGAACCAGGTCAACAGAACTGCTTTTGAGCCATAGAACTGGGTCAGCAGAGCTGTTGTAGAGACAGAGAACCAGGTCAGCAGAGCTGCTCTAGAGCCTAACAACTAGGTCAGCAGAGCTGCTCTAGAGCCAGAGAACCAGGTCAGCAGAGCTGCTGTAGAGCCAGAGAACCAAGTCAGCAGAGCTGCTTTAGAGCCATAGAACCAGGTCAGCAGAGCTGCTTTAGAGCCAGAGAACCAGGTAAGCAGAGCTGTTGTAGAGACAGAGAACCAGGTCAGCAGAGCTGCTCTAGAGCCTAAGAACTAGGTCAGCAGAGCTGCTCTAGAGCCAGAGAACCAGGTCAGCAGAGCTGCTGTAGAGCCAGAGAACCAGGTCAGCAGAGCTGCTTTAGAGCCATAGAACCAGGTCAGCAGAGCTGCTTTAGAGCCAGAGAACCAGGTCAGTAGAGCTGTTCTAGAGCCTAAGAACCAGGTCTGCAGAGCTGCTGCAGAGCCAGAGAAACCAGGTCAGTAGAGCTGCTTTAGAGCCAGAGAACCAGGTCAGCAGAGCTGTTCTAGAGCCAGGGAACCAGGTCAGCAGAGCTGCTCTAGAGCCAGAGAAACCAGGTCAGTAGAGCTGCTTTAGAGGGAGAGAACCAGGTCAGCAGAGCTGTTTTATAGTCAAGGGACCAGGTCGCTCTAGAGCCAGAGAAACAGGTCAGCAGAACTGCTTTTGAGCCAAGGGACCAGGTCAGCAGAGCTGCTCTAGAGCCAGAGAACCAGGTCGGCAGAACTGCTTTTGAGCCATAGAACTGGGTCAGCAGAGCTGTTTTAGAGTCAGAGAACCAGGTCAGCAGAGCTGCTTTAGAGCCTAAAAACTAGGTCAGCAGAGCTGCTCTAGAGCCAGAGAACGAGGTCAGCAGAGCTGCTGTAGAGCCAGAGAAACCAGGTCAGCAGAGCTGCTTTAGAGGGAGAGAACCAGGTCAGCAGAGCTGCTTTAGAGCCAGAGAACCAAGTCAGCAGAGCTGCTCTAGAGGCAGAGAACCAAGTCAGCAGACCTGCTCTAGAGGCAGAGAACCAGGTCAGCAGAGCTGCTTTAGAGCCTAAGAACTAGGTCAGCAGAGCTGCTCTAGAGCCAGAGAAGCAGGTCAGCAGAGCTGCTGTAGAGCCAGAGAAACCATGTCAGCAGAGCTGCTTTATAGGGAGAGAACCAGGTCAGCAGAGCTGCTTTAGAGCCAGAGAACCAGGTCAACAGAGCTGCTTTAGAGCCAGAGAACCAGGTCAGCAGAGCTGCTCTAGAGCCAGAGAACCAAGTCAGCAGAGCTGCTTTAGAGCCATAGAACCAGGTCAGCAGAGCTGCTTAGAGCCAGAGAACCAGGTCAGCAGAGCTGCTCTAGAGCCACAGAACCAAGTCAGCAGAGCTGCTCTAGAGGCAGAGAACCAGGTCAGCAGAGCTGATTTAGAGGGAGAGAACATGGTCAGCAGAGCTGCTTTAGAGCCAAGGGACCAGGTCAGCAGAGCTGCTCTAGAGCCAGAGAACCAGGTCAGAAGAACTGCTTTTGAGCCATAGAACCAGGTCAGCAGAACTGCTCTAGAGGCAGAGAACCAGGTCAGCAGGGCTGATTTAGAGGGAGAGAACCAGGTCAGCAGAGCTGCTTTAGAGCCAAGGAACCAGGTCAGCAGAGCTGCTCTAGAGCCAGAGAACCAGGTCAGCAGAACTGCTTTTGAGCCATAGAACTGGGTCAGCAGAGCTGTTGTAGAGACAGAGAACCAGGTCAGCAGAGCAGCTCTAGAGCCTAACAACTAGGTCAGCAGAGCTGCTCTAGAGCCAGAGAACCAGGTCAGCAGAGCTTCTGTAGAGCCAGAGAACCAAGTCAGCAGAGCTGCTTTAGAGCCAGAGAACCAGGTCAGCAGAGCTGTTGTAGAGACAGAGAACCAGGTCAGCAGAGCTGCTCTAGAGCCTAAGAACTAGGTCAGCAGAGCTGCTCTAGAGCCAGAGAACCAGGCCAGCAGAGCTGCTGTAGAGCCAGAGAACCAGGTTAGCAGAGCTGCTTTAGAGCCATAGAACCAGGTCAGCAGAGCTGCTTTAGAGCCAGAGAACCAGGTCAGTAGAGCTGCTCTAGAGCCTAAGAACCAGTTCAACAGAGCTGCTCTAGAGCCAGAGAACCAGGTCTGCAGAGCTGCTGCAGAGCCAGAGAAACCAGGTCAGTAGAGCTGCTTTAGAGCCAGAGAACCAGGTCAGCAGAGCTGTTCTAGAGCCAGAGAACCAGGTCAGCAGAGCTGCTCGTGAGCCAGAGAACCAAGTCAGCAGACCTGCTCTAGAGGCAGAGAACCAGGTCAGCAGAGCTGATTTAGAGGGAGAGAACCAGTTCAGCAGAGCTGCTTTAGAGCCAAGGGACCAGGTCAGCAGAGCTGCTCTAGAGCCAGAAAACCAGGTCAGCAGAACTGCTTTTGAGCCATAGAACCAGGTCAGCAGAGCTGCTCTAGAGCCAGAGAACCAAGTCAGCAGACCTGCTCTAGAGGCAGAGAACCAGGTCAGAAGAGCTGATTTAGAGGGAGAGAACCAGGTCAGCAGAGCTGCTTTAGAGCCAAGAGACCAGGTCAGCACAGCTGCTCTGGAGCCAGAGAACCAGGTCAACAGAACTGCTTTTGAGCCATAGAACCAGGTCAGCAGAACTGCTCTAGAGGCACAGAACCAGTTCAGCAGAGCTGATTTAGAGGGAGAGAACCAGGTCAGCAGAGTCGCGTTAGAGCCTAGGAACCAGGTCAGCAGAGCTGCTCTAGAGCCAGAGAACCAGGTCAACAGAACTGCTTTTGAGCCATAGAACTGGGTCAGCAGAGCTGTTGTAGAGACAGAGAACCAGGTCAGCAGAGCTGCTCTAGAGCCTAACAACTAGGTCAGCAGAGCTGCTCTAGAGCCAGAGAACCAGGTCAGCAGAGCTGCTGTAGAGCCAGAGAACCAAGTCAGCAGAGCTGCTTTAGAGCCATAGAACCAGGTCAGCAGAGCTGCTTTAGAGCCAGAGAACCAGGTCAGCAGAGCTGTTGTAGAGACAGAGAACCAGGTCAGCAGAGGTGCTCTAGAGCCTAAGAACTATGTCAGCAGAGCTGCTCTAGAGCCAGAGAACCAAGTCAGCAGAGCTGCTGTAGACCCAGAGAACCAGGTCAGCAGAGCTGCTTTAGAGCCATAGAACCAGGTCAGCAGAGCTGCTTTAGAGCCAGAGAACCAGGTCAGTAGAGCTGTTCTAGAGCCTAAGAACCAGGTCTGCAGAGCTGCTGCAGAGCCAGAGAAACCAGGTCAGTAGAGCTGTTCTAGAGCCAGGGAACCAGGTCAGAAGCTGCTCTAGAGCCAGAGAAACCAGGTCAGTAGAGCTGCTTTAGAGGGAGAGAACCAGGTCAGCAGAGCTGTTTTAGAGTCAAGGGACCAGGTCGCTCTAGAACCAGAGAACCAGGTCAGCATAACTGCTTTTGAGCCAAGGGACCAGGTCAGCAGAGCTGCTCTAGAGCCAGAGAACCAGGTCGGTAGAACTGCTTTTGAGCCATAGAACTGGGTCAGCAGAGCTGTTTTAGAGTCAGAGAACCAGGTCAGTAGAGCTGTTGTAGAGCTAGAGAACCAGGTCAGCAGAGCTGCTTTAGAGCCTAAGAACTAGGTCAGCAGAGCTGCTCTAGAGCCAGAGAACCAGGTCAGCAGAGCTGCTGTAGAGCCAGAGAAACCAGGTCAGCAGAGCTGCTTTAGAGGGAGAGAACCAGGTCAGCAGAGGTGCTTTAGAGCCAGAGAACCAAGTCAGCAGAGCTGCTCTAGAGGCAGAGAACCAAGTCAGCAGACCTGCTCTAGAGGCAGAGAACCAGGTCAGCAGAGCTGATTTAGAGGGAGAGAACCAGGTCAGCAGAGCTGTTTTAGAGCCAAGGGACCAGTTCAACAGAGCTGCTCTAGAGCCAGAGAACCAGGTCTGCAGAGCTGCTGCAGAGCCAGAGAAACCAGGTCAGTAGAGCTGCTTTAGAGCCAGAGAACCAGGTCAGCAGAGCTGTTCTAGAGCCAGAGAACCAGGTCAGCAGAGCTGCTCGTGAGCCAGAGAACCAAGTCAGCAGACCTGCTCTAGAGGCAGAGAACCAGGTCAGCAGAGCTGATTTAGAGGGAGAGAACCAGGTCAGCAGAGCTGCTTTAGAGCCAAGGGACCAGGTCAGCAGAGCTGCTCTAGAGCCAGAAAACCAGGTCAGCAGAACTGCTTTTGAGCCATAGAACCAGGTCAGCAGAGCTGCTCTAGAGCCAGAGAACCAAGTCAGCAGACCTGCTCTAGAGGCAGAGAACCAGGTCAGAAGAGCTGATTTAGAGGGAGAGGACCAGGTCAGCAGAGCTGCTTTAGAGCCAAGAGACCAGGTCAGCACAGCTGCTCTAGAGCCAGAGAACCAGGTCAACAGAACTGCTTTTGAGCCATAGAACCAGGTCAGCAGAACTGCTCTAGAGGCACAGAACCAGTTCAGCAGAGCTGATTTAGAGGGAGAGAACCAGGTCAGCAGAGTCGCTTTAGAGCCTAGGAACCAGGTCAGCAGAGCTGCTCTAGAGCCAGAGAACCAGGTCAACAGAACTGCTTTTGAGCCATAGAACTGGGTCAGCAGAGCTGTTGTAGAGACAGAGAACCAGGTCAGCAGAGCTGCTCTAGAGCCTAACAACTAGGTCAGCAGAGCTGCTCTAGAGCCAGAGAACCAGGTCAGCAGAGCTGCTGTAGAGCCAGAGAACCAAGTCAGCAGAGCTGCTTTAGAGCCATAGAACCAGGTCAGCAGAGCTGCTTTAGAGCCAGAGAACCAGGCCAGCAGAGCTGTTGTAGAGACAGAGAACCAGGTCAGCAGAGGTGCTCTAGAGCCTAAGAACTATGTCAGCAGAGCTGCTCTAGAGCCAGAGAACCAAGTCAGCAGAGCTGCTGTAGACCCAGAGAACCAGGTCAGCAGAGCTGCTTTAGAGCCATAGAACCAGGTCAGCAGAGCTGCTTTAGAGCCAGAGAACCAGGTCAGTAGAGCTGTTCTAGAGCCTAAGAACCAGGTCTGCAGAGCTGCTGCAGAGCCAGAGAAACCAGGTCAGTAGAGCTGCTTTAGAGCCAGAGAACCAGGTCAGCAGAGCTGTTCTAGAGCCAGGGAACCAGGTCAGAAGCTGCTCTAGAGCCAGAGAAACCAGGTCAGTAGAGCTGCTTTAGAGGGAAAGAACCAGGTCAGCAGAGCTGTTTTAGAGTCAAGGGACCAGGTCGCTCTAGAACCAGAGAACCAGGTCAGCATAACTGCTTTTGAGCCAAGGGACCAGGTCAGCAGAGCTGCTCTAGAGCCAGAGAACCAGGTCGGTAGAACTGCTTTTGAGCCATAGAACTGGGTCAGCAGAGCTGTTTTAGAGTCAGAGAACCAGGTCAGTAGAGCTGTTGTAGAGCTAGAGAACCAGGTCAGCAGAGCTGCTTTAGAGCCTAAGAACTAGGTCAGCAGAGCTGCTCTAGAGCCAGAGAACCAGGTCAGCAGAGCTGCTGTAGAGCCAGAGAAACCAGGTCAGCAGAGCTGCTTTAGAGGGAGAGAACCAGGTCAGCAGAGGTGCTTTAGAGCCAGAGAACCAAGTCAGCAGAGCTGCTCTAGAGGCAGAGAACCAAGTCAGCAGACCTGCTCTAGAGGCAGAGAACCAGGTCAGCAGAGCTGATTTAGAGGGAGAGAACCAGGTCAGCAGAGCTGTTTTAGAGCCAAGGGACCAGGTCAGCAGAGCTGCTCTAGAGCCAGAGAACCAATTCAGCAGAACAGCTTTTGAGCCATAGAACCAGGTCAGCAGAGCTGCTCTAGAGCCAGAGAACCAAGTCAACAGACCTGCTCTAGAGGCAGAGAACCAGGTCAGCAGAGCAGATTTAGAGGGAGAGAACCAGGTCAGCAGAGCTGCTTTAGAGCCAAGGGACCAGGTCAGCAGAGCTGCTCTAGAGCCAGAGAACCAGGTCAGCAGAACTGCTTTTGAGCCATAGAACCAGGTCAGCAGAACTGCTCTAGAGGCAGAGAACCAGGTCAGCAGAGCTGAATTAGAGGGAGAGAACCAGGTCAGCAGAGCTGCTTTAGAGCCAAGGAACCAGGTCAGCAGAGCTGCTCTAGAGCCAGAGAACCAGGTCAACAGAACTGCTTTTGAGCCATAGAACTGGGTCAGCAGAGCTGTTGTAGAGACAGAGAACCAGGTCAGCAGAGCTGCTCTAGAGCCTAACAACTAGGTCAGCAGAGCTGCTGTAGAGCCAGAGAACCAAGTCAGCAGAGCTGCTTTAGAGCCACAGAACCAGGTCAGCAGAGCTGCTTTAGAGCCAGAGAACCAGGTCAGTAGAGCTGTTGTAGAGCCAGAGAACCAGGTCAGCAGAGCTGCTCTAGTGCCTAAGAACTAGGTCAGCAGAGCTGCTCTAGAGCCAGAGAACCAGGTCAGCAGAGCTGCTGTAGAGCCAGAGAAACCAGGTCAGCAGAGCTGCTTTAGAGGGAGAGAACCAGGTCAGCAGAGCTGCTTTAGAGCCAGAGTACTAGGTCAGCAGAGCTGCTTTAGAGCCAGAGAACCAGGTCAGCAGAGCTGCTTTAGAGCCAGAGAACCAGGTCAGCAGAGCTGCTTTAGAGCCATAGAACCAGGTCAGCAGAGCTGCTTTAGAGCCAGAGAACCAGGTCAGCAGAGCTGCTCTAGAGCCAGAGAACCAAGTCAGCAGAGCTGCTCTAGAGGCAGAGAACCAGGTCAGCAGAGCTGATTTAGAGGGAGAGAACCAGGTCAGCAGAGCTGCTTTAGAGCCAAGGGACCAGGTCAGCAGAGCTGCTCTAGAGCCAGAGAACCAGGTCAGCAGAACTGCTTTTGAGCCATAGAACCAGGTCAGCAGAACTGCTCTAGAGGCAGAGAACCAGGTCAGCAGAGCTGATTTAGAAGGAGAGAACCAGGTCAGCAGAGCTGCTTTAGAGCCAAGGAACCAGGTCAGCAGAGCTGCTCTAGAGCCAGAGAACCAGGTCAGCAGAACTGCTTTTGAGCCATAGAACTGGGTCAGCAGAGCTGTTGTAGAGACAGAGAACCAGGTCAGCAGAGCAGCTCTAGAGCCTAACAACTAGGTCAGCAGAGCTGCTCTAGAGCCAGAGAACCAGGTCAGCAGAGCTGTTGTAGAGACAGAGAACCAGGTCAGCAGAGCTGCTCTAGAGCCTAAGAACTAGGTCAGCAGAGCTGCTCTAGAGCCAGAGAACCAGGTCAGCAAAGCTGCTGTAGAGCCAGAGAACCAGGTCTGCAGAGCTGCTTTAGAGCCATAGAACCAGGTCAGCAGAGCTGCTTTAGAGCCAGAGAACCAGGTCAGTAGAACTGCTCTAGAGCCTAAGAACCAGGTCTGCAGAGCTGCTGCAGAGCCAGAGAAACCAGGTCAGTAGAGCTGCTTTAGAGCCAGAGAACCAGGTCAGCAGAGCTGTTCTAGAGCCAGGGAACCAGGTCAGCAGAGCTGCTCTAGAGCCAGAGAAACCAGGTCAGTAGAGCTGCTTTAGAGGGAGAGAACCAGGTCAGCAGAGCTGTTTTAGAGTCAAGGGACCAGGTCAGCAGAGCTGCTCTAGAGCCAGAGAACCAGGTCAGCAGAACTGCTTTTAAGCCAAGGGACCAGGTCAGCAGAGCTGCTCTAGAGCCAGAGAACCAGGTTGGCAGAACTGCTTTTGAGCCATAGAACTGGGTCAGCAGAGCTGTTTTAGCGTCAGAGAACCAGGTCAGTAGAGCTGTTGTAGAGCCAGAGAACCAGGTCAGCAGAGCTGCTTTAGAGCCTAAGAACTAGGTCAGCAGAGCTGCTCTAGAGCCAGAGAAGCAGGTCAGCAGAGCTGCTGTAGAGCCAGAGAACCAAGTCAGCAGAGCTGCTTTAGAGCCATAGAACCAGGTCAGCAGAGCTGCTTTAGAGCCAGAGAACCAGGTCAGCAGAGCTGTTGTAGAGACAGAGTACCAGGTCAGCAGAGCTGCTCTAGAGCCTAACAACTAGGTTAGCACAGCTGCTCTAGAGCCAGAGAACCAGGTCAGCAGAGCTGCTGTAGAGCCAGAGAACCAAGTCAGCAGAGCTGCTTTAGAGCCATAGTACCAGGTCAGCAGAGCTGCTCTAGAGCCAGAGAACCAGGTCAGCAGAGCTGCTGTAGAGCCAGAGAACCAGGTCAGCAGAGCTGCTTTAGAGCCATAGAACCAGGTCAGCAGAGCTGCTTTAGAGCCAGAGAACCAGGTCTGTAGAGCTGCTCTAGAGCCTAAGAACCAGGTCTGCAGAGCTGCTGCAGATCCAGAGAAACCAGGTCAGTAGAGCTGCTTGAGAGCCAGAGAACCAGGTCAGCAGAGCTGTTCTAGGTCCAGGGAACCAGGTCAGCAGAGCTGCTCTAGAGCCAGAGAAACCAGGTCAGTAGAGCTGCTTTAGAGGGAGAGAACCAGGTCAGCAGAGCTGTTTTAGAGTCAAGGGACCAGGTCAGCAGAGCTGCTCTAAATCCAGAGAACCAGGTCAGCAGAACTGCTTTTGAGCCAAGGGACCAGGTCAGCAGAGCTGCTCTAGAGCCAGAGAACCAGGTCGGTAGAACTGCTTTTGAGCCATAGAACTGGGTCAGCAGAGCTGTTTTAGAGTCAGAGAACCAGGTCAGTAGAGCTGTTGTAGAGCTAGAGAACCAGGTCAGCAGAGCTGCTTTAGAGCCTAAGAACTAGGTCAGCAGAGCTGCTCTAGAGCCAGAGAACCAGGTCAGCAGAGCTGCTGTAGAGCCAGAGAAACCAGGTCAGCAGAGCTGCTTTAGAGGGAGAGAACCAGGTCAGCAGAGGTGCTTTAGAGCCAGAGAACCAAGTCAGCAGAGCTGCTCTAGAGGCAGAGAACCAAGTCAGCAGACCTGCTCTAGAGGCAGAGAACCAGGTCAGCAGAGCTGATTTAGAGGGAGAGAACCAGGTCAGCAGAGCTGTTTTAGAGCCAAGGGACCAGTTCAACAGAGCTGCTCTAGAGCCAGAGAACCAGGTCTGCAGAGCTGCTGCAGAGCCAGAGAAACCAGGTCAGTAGAGCTGCTTTAGAGCCAGAGAACCAGGTCAGCAGAGCTGTTCTAGAGCCAGAGAACCAGGTCAGCAGAGCTGCTCGTGAGCCAGAGAACCAAGTCAGCAGACCTGCTCTAGAGGCAGAGAACCAGGTCAGCAGAGCTGATTTAGAGGGAGAGAACCAGGTCAGCAGAGCTGCTTTAGAGCCAAGGGACCAGGTCAGCAGAGCTGCTCTAGAGCCAGAAAACCAGGTCAGCAGAACTGCTTTTGAGCCATAGAACCAGGTCAGCAGAGCTGCTCTAGAGCCAGAGAACCAAGTCAGCAGACCTGCTCTAGAGGCAGAGAACCAGGTCAGAAGAGCTGATTTAGAGGGAGAGAACCAGGTCAGCAGAGCTGCTTTAGAGCCAAGAGACCAGGTCAGCACAGCTGCTCTAGAGCCAGAGAACCAGGTCAACAGAACTGCTTTTGAGCCATAGAACCAGGTCAGCAGAACTGCTCTAGAGGCACAGAACCAGTTCAGCAGAGCTGATTTAGAGGGAGAGAACCAGGTCAGCAGAGTCGCTTTAGAGCCTAGGAACCAGGTCAGCAGAGCTGCTCTAGAGCCAGAGAACCAGGTCAACAGAACTGCTTTTGAGCCATAGAACTGGGTCAGCAGAGCTGTTGTAGAGACAGAGAACCAGGTCAGCAGAGCTGCTCTAGAGCCTAACAACTAGGTCAGCAGAGCTGCTCTAGAGCCAGAGAACCAGGTCAGCAGAGCTGCTGTAGAGCCAGAGAACCAAGTCAGCAGAGCTGCTTTAGAGCCATAGAACCAGGTCAGCAGAGCTGCTTTAGAGCCAGAGAACCAGGTCAGCAGAGCTGTTGTAGAGACAGAGAACCAGGTCAGCAGAGGTGCTCTAGAGCCTAAGAACTATGTCAGCAGAGCTGCTCTAGAGCCAGAGAACCAAGTCAGCAGAGCTGCTGTAGACCCAGAGAACCAGGTCAGCAGAGCTGCTTTAGAGCCATAGAACCAGGTCAGCAGAGCTGCTTTAGAGCCAGATAACCAGGTCAGTAGAGCTGTTCTAGAGCCTAAGAACCAGGTCTGCAGAGCTGCTGCAGAGCCAGAGAAACCAGGTCAGTAGAGCTGCTTTAGAGCCAGAGAACCAGGTCAGCAGAGCTGTTCTAGAGCCAGGGAACCAGGTCAGAAGCTGCTCTAGAGCCAGAGAAACCAGGTCAGTAGAGCTGCTTTAGAGGGAAAGAACCAGGTCAGCAGAGCTGTTTTAGAGTCAAGGGACCAGGTCGCTCTAGAACCAGAGAACCAGGTCAGCATAACTGCTTTTGAGCCAAGGGACCAGGTCAGCAGAGCTGCTCTAGAGCCAGAGAACCAGGTCGGTAGAACTGCTTTTGAGCCATAGAACTGGGTCAGCAGAGCTGTTTTAGAGTCAGAGAACCAGGTCAGTAGAGCTGTTGTAGAGCTAGAGAACCAGGTCAGCAGAGCTGCTTTAGAGCCTAAGAACTAGGTCAGCAGAGCTGCTCTAGAGCCAGAGAACCAGGTCAGCAGAGCTGCTGTAGAGCCAGAGAAACCAGGTCAGCAGAGCTGCTTTAGAGGGAGAGAACCAGGTCAGCAGAGGTGCTTTAGAGCCAGAGAACCAAGTCAGCAGAGCTGCTCTAGAGGCAGAGAACCAAGTCAGCAGACCTGCTCTAGAGGCAGAGAACCAGGTCAGCAGAGCTGATTTAGAGGGAGAGAACCAGGTCAGCAGAGCTGTTTTAGAGCCAAGGGACCAGGTCAGCAGAGCTGCTCTAGAGCCAGAGAACCAATTCAGCAGAACAGCTTTTGAGCCATAGAACCAGGTCAGCAGAGCTGCTCTAGAGCCAGAGAACCAAGTCAACAGACCTGCTCTAGAGGCAGAGAACCAGGTCAGCAGAGCAGATTTAGAGGGAGAGAACCAGGTCAGCAGAGCTGCTTTAGAGCCAAGGGACCAGGTCAGCAGAGCTGCTCTAGAGCCAGAGAACCAGGTCAGCAGAACTGCTTTTGAGCCATAGAACCAGGTCAGCAGAACTGCTCTAGAGGCAGAGAACCAGGTCAGCAGAGCTGAATTAGAGGGAGAGAACCAGGTCAGCAGAGCTGCTTTAGAGCCAAGGAACCAGGTCAGCAGAGCTGCTCTAGAGCCAGAGAACCAGGTCAACAGAACTGCTTTTGAGCCATAGAACTGGGTCAGCAGAGCTGTTGTAGAGACAGAGAACCAGGTCAGCAGAGCTGCTCTAGAGCCTAACAACTAGGTCAGCAGAGCTGCTGTAGAGCCAGAGAACCAAGTCAGCAGAGCTGCTTTAGAGCCACAGAACCAGGTCAGCAGAGCTGCTTTAGAGCCAGAGAACCAGGTCAGTAGAGCTGTTGTAGAGCCAGAGAACCAGGTCAGCAGAGCTGCTCTAGTGCCTAAGAACTAGGTCAGCAGAGCTGCTCTAGAGCCAGAGAACCAGGTCAGCAGAGCTGCTGTAGAGCCAGAGAAACCAGGTCAGCAGAGCTGCTTTAGAGGGAGAGAACCAGGTCAGCAGAGCTGCTTTAGAGCCAGAGTACTAGGTCAGCAGAGCTGCTTTAGAGCCAGAGAACCAGGTCAGCAGAGCTGCTTTAGAGCCAGAGAACCAGGTCAGCAGAGCTGCTTTAGAGCCATAGAACCAGGTCAGCAGAGCTGCTTTAGAGCCAGAGAACCAGGTCAGCAGAGCTGCTCTAGAGCCAGAGAACCAAGTCAGCAGAGCTGCTCTAGAGGCAGAGAACCAGGTCAGCAGAGCTGATTTAGAGGGAGAGAACCAGGTCAGCAGAGCTGCTTTAGAGCCAAGGGACCAGGTCAGCAGAGCTGCTCTAGAGCCAGAGAACGAGGTCAGCAGAACTGCTTTTGAGCCATAGAACCAGGTCAGCAGAACTGCTCTAGAGGCAGAGAACCAGGTCAGCAGAGCTGATTTAGAAGGAGAGAACCAGGTCAGCAGAGCTGCTTTAGAGCCAAGGAACCAGGTCAGCAGAGCTGCTCTAGAGCCAGAGAACCAGGTCAGCAGAACTGCTTTTGAGCCATAGAACTGGGTCAGCAGAGCTGTTGTAGAGACAGAGAACCAGGTCAGCAGAGCAGCTCTAGAGCCTAACAACTAGGTCAGCAGAGCTGCTCTAGAGCCAGAGAACCAGGTCAGCAGAGCTGTTGTAGAGACAGAGAACCAGGTCAGCAGAGCTGCTCTAGAGCCTAAGAACTAGGTCAGCAGAGCTGCTCTAGAGCCAGAGAACCAGGTCAGCAAAGCTGCTGTAGAGCCAGAGAACCAGGTCTGCAGAGCTGCTTTAGAGCCATAGAACCAGGTCAGCAGAGCTGCTTTAGAGCCAGAGAACCAGGTCAGTAGAACTGCTCTAGAGCCTAAGAACCAGGTCTGCAGAGCTGCTGCAGAGCCAGAGAAACCAGGTCAGTAGAGCTGCTTTAGAGCCAGAGAACCAGGTCAGCAGAGCTGTTCTAGAGCCAGGGAACCAGGTCAGCAGAGCTGCTCTAGAGCCAGAGAAACCAGGTCAGTAGAGCTGCTTTAGAGGGAGAGAACCAGGTCAGCAGAGCTGTTTTAGAGTCAAGGGACCAGGTCAGCAGAGCTGCTCTAGAGCCAGAGAACCAGGTTGGCAGAACTGCTTTTGAGCCATAGAACTGGGTCAGCAGAGCTGTTTTAGCGTCAGAGAACCAGGTCAGTAGAGCTGTTGTAGAGCCAGAGAACCAGGTCAGCAGAGCTGCTTTAGAGCCTAAGAACTAGGTCAGCAGAGCTGCTCTAGAGCCAGAGAAGCAGGTCAGCAGAGCTGCTGTAGAGCCAGAGAACCAAGTCAGCAGAGCTGCTTTAGAGCCATAGAACCAGGTCAGCAGAGCTGCTTTAGAGCCAGAGAACCAGGTCAGCAGAGCTGTTGTAGAGACAGAGTACCAGGTCAGCAGAGCTGCTCTAGAGCCTAACAACTAGGTCAGCACAGCTGCTCTAGAGCCAGAGAACCAGGTCAGCAGAGCTGCTGTAGAGCCAGAGAACCAAGTCAGCAGAGCTGCTTTAGAGCCATAGTACAAGGTCAGCAGAGCTGCTCTAGAGCCAGAGAACCAGGTCAGCAGAGCTGCTGTAGAGCCAGAGAACCAGGTCAGCAGAGCTGCTTTAGAGCCATAGAACCAGGTCAGCAGAGCTGCTTTAGAGCCAGAGAACCAGGTCTGTAGAGCTGCTCTAGAGCCTAAGAACCAGGTCTGCAGAGCTGCTGCAGATCCAGAGAAACCAGGTCAGTAGAGCTGCTTGAGAGCCAGAGAACCAGGTCAGCAGAGCTGTTCTAGGTCCAGGGAACCAGGTCAGCAGAGCTGCTCTAGAGCCAGAGAAACCAGGTCAGTAGAGCTGCTTTAGAGGGAGAGAACCAGGTCAGCAGAGCTGTTTTAGAGTCAAGGGACCAGGTCAGCAGAGCTGCTCTAAATCCAGAGAACCAGGTCAGCAGAACTGCTTTTGAGCCAAGGGACCAGGTCAGCAGAGCTGCTCTAGAGCCAGAGAACCAGGTCGGCAGAACTGCTTTTGAGCCATAGAACTGGGTCAGCAGAGCTGTTTTAGAGTCAGAGAACCAGGTCAGCAGAGCTGTTGTAGAGCCAGAGAACCAGGTCAGCAGAGCTGCTTTAAGTGGAGAGAACCAGGTCAGCAGACCTGCTTTAGAGCCAGAGAACCAGGTCAGCAGAGCTGCTTTAGAGGCAGAGAACCAGGTCAGCAGATCTGATTTAGAGGGAGAGAACATGGTCAGCAGAGCTGCTTTAGAGCCAAGGGACCAGGTCAGCAGAGCTGCTCTAGAGCCAGAGAACCAGGTCAGAAGAACTGCTTTTGAGCCATAGAACCAGGTCAGCAGAACTGCTCTAGAGGCAGAGAACCAGGTCAGCAGGGCTGATTTAGAGGGAGAGAACCAGGTCAGCAGAGCTGCTTTAGAGCCAAGGAACCAGGTCAGCAGAGCTGCTCTAGAGCCAGAGAACCAGGTCAGCAGAACTGCTTTTGAGCCATAGAACTGGGTCAGCAGAGCTGTTGTAGAGACAGAGAACCAGGTCAGCAGAGCAGCTCTAGAGCCTAACAACTAGGTCAGCAGAGCTGCTCTAGAGCCAGAGAACCAGGTCAGCAGAGCTTCTGTAGAGCCAGAGAACCAAGTCAGCAGAGCTGCTTTAGAGCCAGAGAACCAGGTCAGCAGAGCTGTTGTAGAGACAGAGAACCAGGTCAGCAGAGCTGCTCTAGAGCCTAAGAACTAGGTCAGCAGAGCTGCTCTAGAGCCAGAGAACCAGGCCAGCAGAGCTGCTGTAGAGCCAGAGAACCAGGTTAGCAGAGCTGCTTTAGAGCCATAGAACCAGGTCAGCAGAGCTGCTTTAGAGCCAGAGAACCAGGTCAGTAGAGCTGCTCTAGAGCCTAAGAACCAGTTCAACAGAGCTGCTCTAGAGCCAGAGAACCAGGTCTGCAGAGCTGCTGCAGAGCCAGAGAAACCAGGTCAGTAGAGCTGCTTTAGAGCCAGAGAACCAGGTCAGCAGAGCTGTTCTAGAGCCAGAGAACCAGGTCAGCAGAGCTGCTCGTGAGCCAGAGAACCAAGTCAGCAGACCTGCTCTAGAGGCAGAGAACCAGGTCAGCAGAGCTGATTTAGAGGGAGAGAACCAGGTCAGCAGAGCTGCTTTAGAGCCAAGGGACCAGGTCAGCAGAGCTGCTCTAGAGCCAGAAAACCAGGTCAGCAGAACTGCTTTTGAGCCATAGAACCAGGTCAGCAGAGCTGCTCTAGAGCCAGAGAACCAAGTCAGCAGACCTGCTCTAGAGGCAGAGAACCAGGTCAGAAGAGCTGATTTAGAGGGAGAGAACCAGGTCAGCAGAGCTGCTTTAGAGCCAAGAGACCAGGTCAGCACAGCTGCTCTAGAGCCAGAGAACCAGGTCAACAGAACTGCTTTTGAGCCATAGAACCAGGTCAGCAGAACTGCTCTAGAGGCACAGAACCAGTTCAGCAGAGCTGATTTAGAGGGAGAGAACCAGGTCAGCAGAGTCGCTTTAGAGCCTAGGAACCAGGTTAGCAGAGCTGCTCTAGAGCCAGAGAACCAGGTCAACAGAACTGCTTTTGAGCCATAGAACTGGGTCAGCAGAGCTGTTGTAGAGACAGAGAACCAGGTCAGCAGAGCTGCTCTAGAGCCTAACAACTAGGTCAGCAGAGCTGCTCTAGAGCCAGAGAACCAGGTCAGCAGAGCTGCTGTAGAGCCAGAGAACCAAGTCAGCAGAGCTGCTTTAGAGCCATAGAACCAGGTCAGCAGAGCTGCTTTAGAGCCAGAGAACCAGGTCAGCAGAGCTGTTGTAGAGACAGAGAACCAGGTCAGCAGAGGTGCTCTAGAGCCTAAGAACTATGTCAGCAGAGCTGCTCTAGAGCCAGAGAACCAAGTCAGCAGAGCTGCTGTAGACCCAGAGAACCAGGTCAGCAGAGCTGCTTTAGAGCCATAGAACCAGGTCAGCAGAGCTGCTTTAGAGCCAGAGAACCAGGTCAGTAGAGCTGTTCTAGAGCCTAAGAACCAGGTCTGCAGAGCTGCTGCAGAGCCAGAGAAACCAGGTCAGTAGAGCTGCTTTAGAGCCAGAGAACCAGGTCAGCAGAGCTGTTCTAGAGCCAGGGAACCAGGTCAGAAGCTGCTCTAGAGCCAGAGAAACCAGGTCAGTAGAGCTGCTTTAGAGGGAGAGAACCAGGTCAGCAGAGCTGTTTTAGAGTCAAGGGACCAGGTCGCTCTAGAACCAGAGAACCAGGTCAGCATAACTGCTTTTGAGCCAAGGGACCAGGTCAGCAGAGCTGCTCTAGAGCCAGAGAACCAGGTCGGTAGAACTGCTTTTGAGCCATAGAACTGGGTCAGCAGAGCTGTTTTAGAGTCAGAGAACCAGGTCAGTAGAGCTGTTGTAGAGCTAGAGAACCAGGTCAGCAGAGCTGCTTTAGAGCCTAAGAACTAGGTCAGCAGAGCTGCTCTAGAGCCAGAGAACCAGGTCAGCAGAGCTGCTGTAGAGCCAGAGAAACCAGGTCAGCAGAGCTGCTTTAGAGGGAGAGAACCAGGTCAGCAGAGGTGCTTTAGAGCCAGAGAACCAAGTCAGCAGAGCTGCTCTAGAGGCAGAGAACCAAGTCAGCAGACCTGCTCTAGAGGCAGAGAACCAGGTCAGCAGAGCTGATTTAGAGGGAGAGAACCAGGTCAGCAGAGCTGTTTTAGAGCCAAGGGACCAGTTCAACAGAGCTGCTCTAGAGCCAGAGAACCAGGTCTGCAGAGCTGCTGCAGAGCCAGAGAAACCAGGTCAGTAGAGCTGCTTTAGAGCCAGAGAACCAGGTCAGCAGAGCTGTTCTAGAGCCAGAGAACCAGGTCAGCAGAGCTGCTCGTGAGCCAGAGAACCAAGTCAGCAGACCTGCTCTAGAGGCAGAGAACCAGGTCAGCAGAGCTGATTTAGAGGGAGAGAACCAGGTCAGCAGAGCTGCTTTAGAGCCAAGCGACCAGGTCAGCAGAGCTGCTCTAGAGCCAGAAAACCAGGTCAGCAGAACTGCTTTTGAGCCATAGAACCAGGTCAGCAGAGCTGCTCTAGAGCCAGAGAACCAAGTCAGCAGACCTGCTCTAGAGGCAGAGAACCAGGTCAGAAGAGCTGATTTAGAGGGAGAGAACCAGGTCAGCAGAGCTGCTTTAGAGCCAAGAGACCAGGTCAGCACAGCTGCTCTAGAGCCAGAGAACCAGGTCAACAGAACTGCTTTTGAGCCATAGAACCAGGTCAGCAGAACTGCTCTAGAGGCACAGAACCAGTTCAGCAGAGCTGATTTAGAGGGAGAGAACCAGGTCAGCAGAGTCGCTTTAGAGCCTAGGAACCAGGTCAGCAGAGCTGCTCTAGAGCCAGAGAACCAGGTCAACAGAACTGCTTTTGAGCCATAGAACTGGGTCAGCAGAGCTGTTGTAGAGACAGAGAACCAGGTCAGCAGAGCTGCTCTAGAGCCTAACAACTAGGTCAGCAGAGCTGCTCTAGAGCCAGAGAACCAGGTCAGCAGAGCTGCTGTAGAGCCAGAGAACCAAGTCAGCAGAGCTGCTTTAGAGCCATAGAACCAGGTCAGCAGAGCTGCTTTAGAGCCAGAGAACCTGGTCAGCAGAGCTGTTGTAGAGACAGAGAACCAGGTCAGCAGAGGTGCTCTAGAGCCTAAAAACTATGTCAGCAGAGCTGCTCTAGAGCCAGAGAACCAAGTCAGCAGAGCTGCTGTAGACCCAGAGAACCAGGTCAGCAGAGCTGCTTTAGAGCCATAGAACCAGGTCAGCAGAGCTGCTTTAGAGCCAGAGAACCAGGTCAGTAGAGCTGTTCTAGAGCCTAAGAACCAGGTCTGCAGAGCTGCTGCAGAGCCAGAGAAACCAGGTCAGTAGAGCTGCTTTAGAGCCAGAGAACCAGGTCAGCAGAGCTGTTCTAGAGCCAGGGAACCAGGTCAGAAGCTGCTCTAGAGCCAGAGAAACCAGGTCAGTAGAGCTGCTTTAGAGGGAAAGAACCAGGTCAGCAGAGCTGTTTTAGAGTCAAGGGACCAGGTCGCTCTAGAACCAGAGAACCAGGTCAGCATAACTGCTTTTGAGCCAAGGGACCAGGTCAGCAGAGCTGCTCTAGAGCCAGAGAACCAGGTCGGTAGAACTGCTTTTGAGCCATAGAACTGGGTCAGCAGAGCTGTTTTAGAGTCAGAGAACCAGGTCAGTAGAGCTGTTGTAGAGCTAGAGAACCAGGTCAGCAGAGCTGCTTTAGAGCCTAAGAACTAGGTCAGCAGAGCTGCTCTAGAGCCAGAGAACCAGGTCAGCAGAGCTGCTGTAGAGCCAGAGAAACCAGGTCAGCAGAGCTGCTTTAGAGGGAGAGAACCAGGTCAGCAGAGGTGCTTTAGAGCCAGAGAACCAAGTCAGCAGAGCTGCTCTAGAGGCAGAGAACCAAGTCAGCAGACCTGCTCTAGAGGCAGAGAACCAGGTCAGCAGAGCTGATTTAGAGGGAGAGAACCAGGTCAGCAGAGCTGTTTTAGAGCCAAGGGACCAGGTCAGCAGAGCTGCTCTAGAGCCAGAGAACCAATTCAGCAGAACAGCTTTTGAGCCATAGAACCAGGTCAGCAGAGCTGCTCTAGAGCCAGAGAACCAAGTCAACAGACCTGCTCTAGAGGCAGAGAACCAGGTCAGCAGAGCAGATTTAGAGGGAGAGAACCAGGTCAGCAGAGCTGCTTTAGAGCCAAGGGACCAGGTCAGCAGAGCTGCTCTAGAGCCAGAGAACCAGGTCAGCAGAACTGCTTTTGAGCCATAGAACCAGGTCAGCAGAACTGCTCTAGAGGCAGAGAACCAGGTCAGCAGAGCTGAATTAGAGGGAGAGAACCAGGTCAGCAGAGCTGCTTTAGAGCCAAGGAACCAGGTCAGCAGAGCTGCTCTAGAGCCAGAGAACCAGGTCAACAGAACTGCTTTTGAGCCATAGAACTGGGTCAGCAGAGCTGTTGTAGAGACAGAGAACCAGGTCAGCAGAGCTGCTCTAGAGCCTAACAACTAGGTCAGCAGAGCTGCTCTAGAGCCAGAGAACCAGGTCAGCAGAGCTGCTGTAGAGCCAGAGAACCAAGTCAGCAGAGCTGCTTTAGAGCCACAGAACCAGGTCAGCAGAGCTGCTTTAGAGCCAGAGAACCAGGTCAGTAGAGCTGTTGTAGAGCCAGAGAACCAGGTCAGCAGAGCTGCTCTAGTGCCTAAGAACTAGGTCAGCAGAGCTGCTCTAGAGCCAGAGAACCAGGTCAGCAGAGCTGCTGTAGAGCCAGAGAAACCAGGTCAGCAGAGCTGCTTTAGAGGGAGAGAACCAGGTCAGCAGAGCTGCTTTAGAGCCAGAGTACTAGGTCAGCAGAGCTGCTTTAGAGCCAGAGAACCAGGTCAGCAGAGCTGCTTTAGAGCCAGAGAACCAGGTCAGCAGAGCTGCTTTAGAGCCATAGAACCAGGTCAGCAGAGCTGCTTTAGAGCCAGAGAACCAGGTCAGCAGAGCTGCTCTAGAGCCAGAGAACCAAGTCAGCAGAGCTGCTCTAGAGGCAGAGAACCAGGTCAGCAGAGCTGATTTAGAGGGAGAGAACCAGGTCAGCAGAGCTGCTTTAGAGCCAAGGGACCAGGTCAGCAGAGCTGCTCTAGAGCCAGAGAACCAGGTCAGCAGAACTGCTTTTGAGCCATAGAACCAGGTCAGCAGAACTGCTCTAGAGGCAGAGAACCAGGTCAGCAGAGCTGATTTAGAAGGAGAGAACCAGGTCAGCAGAGCTGCTTTAGAGCCAAGGAACCAGGTCAGCAGAGCTGCTCTAGAGCCAGAGAACCAGGTCAGCAGAACTGCTTTTGAGCCATAGAACTGGGTCAGCAGAGCTGTTGTAGAGACAGTGAACCAGGTCAGCAGAGCAGCTCTAGAGCCTAACAACTAGGTCAACAGAGCTGCTCTAGAGCCAGAGAACCAGGTCAGCAGAGCTGTTGTAGAGACAGAGAACCAGGTCAGCAGAGCTGCTCTAGAGCCTAAGAACTAGGTCAGCAGAGCTGCTCTAGAGCCAGAGAACCAGGTCAGCAAAGCTGCTGTAGAGCCAGAGAACCAGGTCTGCAGAGCTGCTTTAGAGCCATAGAACCAGGTCAGCAGAGCTGCTTTAGAGCCAGAGAACCAGGTCAGTAGAACTGCTCTAGAGCCTAAGAACCAGGTCTGCAGAGCTGCTGCAGAGCCAGAGAAACCAGGTCAGTAGAGCTGCTTTAGAGCCAGAGAACCAGGTCAGCAGAGCTGTTCTAGAGCCAGGGAACCAGGTCAGCAGAGCTGCTCTAGAGCCAGAGAAACCAGGTCAGTAGAGCTGCTTTAGAGGGAGAGAACCAGGTCAGCAGAGCTGTTTTAGAGTCAAGGGACCAGGTCAGCAGAGCTGCTCTAGAGCCAGAGAACCAGGTCAGCAGAACTGCTTTTAAGCCAAGGGACCAGGTCAGCAGAGCTGCTCTAGAGCCAGAGAACCAGGTTGGCAGAACTGCTTTTGAGCCATAGAACTGGGTCAGCAGAGCTGTTTTAGCGTCAGAGAACCAGGTCAGTAGAGCTGTTGTAGAGCCAGAGAACCAGGTCAGCAGAGCTGCTTTAGAGCCTAAGAACTAGGTCAGCAGAGCTGCTCTAGAGCCAGAGAAGCAGGTCAGCAGAGCTGCTGTAGAGCCAGAGAACCAAGTCAGCAGAGCTGCTTTAGAGCCATAGAACCAGGTCAGCAGAGCTGCTTTAGAGCCAGAGAACCAGGTCAGCAGAGCTGTTGTAGAGACAGAGTACCAGGTCAGCAGAGCTGCTCTAGAGCCTAACAACTAGGTCAGCACAGCTGCTCTAGAGCCAGAGAACCAGGTCAGCAGAGCTGCTGTAGAGCCAGAGAACCAAGTCAGCAGAGCTGCTTTAGAGCCATAGTACCAGGTCAGCAGAGCTGCTCTAGAGCCAGAGAACCAGGTCAGCAGAGCTGCTGTAGAGCCAGAGAACCAGGTCAGCAGAGCTGCTTTAGAGCCATAGAACCAGGTCAGCAGAGCTGCTTTAGAGCCAGAGAACCAGGTCTGTAGAGCTGCTCTAGAGCCTAAGAACCAGGTCTGCAGAGCTGCTGCAGATCCAGAGAAACCAGGTCAGTAGAGCTGCTTGAGAGCCAGAGAACCAGGTCAGCAGAGCTGTTCTAGGTCCAGGGAACCAGGTCAGCAGAGCTGCTCTAGAGCCAGAGAAACCAGGTCAGTAGAGCTGCTTTAGAGGGAGAGAACCAGGTCAGCAGAGCTGTTTTAGAGTCAAGGGACCAGGTCAGCAGAGCTGCTCTAGATCCAGAGAACCAGGTCAGCAGAACTGCTTTTGAGCCAAGGGACCAGGTCAGCAGAGCTGCTCTAGAGCCAGAGAACCAGGTCGGCAGAACTGCTTTTGAGCCATAGAACTGGGTCAGCAGAGCTGTTTTAGAGTCAGAGAACCAGGTCAGCAGAGCTGTTGTAGAGCCAGAGAACCAGGTCAGCAGAGCTGCTTTAAGTGGAGAGAACCAGGTCAGCAGACCTGCTTTAGAGCCAGAGAACCAGGTCAGCAGAGCTGCTTTAGAGCCAGAGAACCAGGTCAGCAGAGCTGCTCTAGAGCCAGAGAACCAAGTCAGCAGAGCTGCTTTAGAGCCATAGAACCAGGTCAGCAGAGCTGCTTTAGAGCCAGAGAACCAGGTCAGCAGAGCTGCTCTAGAGCCAGAGATCCAAGTCAGCAGAGCTGCTCTAGAGGCAGAGAACCAGGTCAGCAGAGCTGATTTAGAGGGAGAGAACCAGGTCAGCAGAGCTGCTTTAGAGCCAAGGGACCAGGTCAGCAGAACTCTTCTAGAGCCAGAGAACCAGGTCAGCAGAACTGCTTTTGAGCCATAGAACCAGGTCAGCAGAACTGCTCTAGAGGCAGAGAACCAGGTCAGCAGAGCTGATTTAGAGGGAGAGAACCAGGTCAGCAGAGCTGCTTTAGAGCCAGAGAACCAGGTCAGCAGAACTGCTTTTGAGCCATAGAACTGGGTCAGCAAAGCTGTTGTAGAGACAGAGAACCAGGTCAGCAGAGCTGCTCTAGAGCCTAACAACTAGGTCAGCAGAGCTGCTCTAGAGCCAGAGAACCAGGTCAGCAGAGCTGCTGTAGAGCCAGAGAACCAAGTCAGCAGAGCTGCTTTAGAGCCAGAGAACCAGGTCAGCAGAGCTGTTGTAGAGACAGAGAACCAAGTCAGCAGAGCTGCTCTAGAGCCTAAGAACTATGTCAGCAGAGCTGCTCTAGAGCCAGAGAACCAGGTCAGCAGAGCTGCTGTAGAGCCAGAGAACCAGGTCAGCAGAGCTGCTTTAGAGCCATAGAACCAGGTCAAACGAGCTGCTCTAGAGCCAGAGAACCAGGTCTGAAGAGCTGCTGCAGAGCCAGAGAAACCAGGTCAGTAGAGGTGCTTTAGAGCCAGAGAACCAGGTCAGCAGAGCTCTTCTAGAGCGAGAGAACCAGGTCAGCAGAGCTGCTCTAGAGCCAGAGAACCAAGTCAGCAGACCTGCTCTAGAGGCAGAGAACCAGGTCAGCAGAGCTGATTTAGAGGGAGAGAACCAGGTCAGCAGAGCTGCTTTAGAGCCAAGGGACCAGGTCAGCAGAGCTGCTCTAGAGCGAGAGAACCAGGTCAGCAGAACTGCTTTTGAGCCATAGAACCAGGTCAGCAGAGCTGCTCTAGAGCCAGAGAACCACGTCAGCAGAGCTGCTCTAGAGCCACAGAACCAAGTCAGCAGACCTGCTCTAGAGGCAGAGAACCAGGTCAGCAGAGCTGATTTAGAGGGAGAGAACCAGGTCAGCAGAGCTGCTTTAGAGCCAAGGGACAAGGTCAGCAGAGCTGCTCTAGAGCCAGAGAACCAGGTCAGCAGAACTGCTTTTGAGCCATAGAACCAGGTCAGCAGAACTGCTCTAGAGGCAGAGAACCAGTTCAGCAGAGCTGATTTGGAGGGAGAGAACCAGGTCAGCAGAGCTGCTTTAGAGCCAAGGAACCAGGTCAGCAGAGCTGCTCTAGAGCCAGAGAACCAGGTCAGCAGAACTGCTTTTGAGCCATAGAACTGGGTCAGCAGAGCTGTTGTAGAGACAGAGAACCAGGCCAGCAGAGCTGCTCTAGAGCCTAACAACTAGGTCAGCAGAGCTGCTCTAGAGCCAGAGAACCAGGTCAGCAGAGCTGCTGTAGAGCCAGAGAACCAAGTCAGCAGAGCTGCTTTAGAGCCATAGAACCAGGTCAGCAGAGCTGCTTTAGAGCCAGAGAACCAGGTCAGCAGAGCTGTTGTAGAGACAGAGAACCAGGTCAGCAGAGCTGCTCTAGAGCCTAAGAACTAGGTCAGCAGAGCTGCTCTAGAGCCAGAGAACCAGGTCAGCAAAGCTGCTGTAGAGCCAGAGAACCAGGTCTGCAGAGCTGCTTTAGAGCCATAGAACCAGGTCAGCAGAGCTGCTTTAGAGCCAGAGAACCAGGTCAGTAGAGCTGCTCTAGAGCCTAAGAACCAGGTCTGCAGAGCTGCTGCAGAGCCAGAGAAACCAGGTCAGTAGAGCTGCTTTAGAGCCAGAGAACCAGGTCAGCAGATCTGTTCTAGAGCCAGGGAACCAGGTCAGCAGAGCTGTTCTAGAGCCAGAGAAACCAGGTCAGTAGAGCTGCTTTAGAGGGAGAGAACCAGGTCAGCAGAGCTGTTTTAGAGTCAAGGGACCGGGTTAGCAGAGCTGCTCTAGAGCCAGAGAACCAGGTCAGCAGAACTGCTTTTGAGCCAAGGGACCAGGTCAGCAGAGCTGCTCTAGAGCCAGAGAACCAGGTTGGCAGAACTGCTTTTGAGCTATAGAACTGGGTCAGCAGAGCTGATTTAGAGCCAGAGAACCAGGTCAGCAGAGCTGCTCTAGAGCCAGAGAACCAAGTCAGCAGAGCTGCTTTAGAGCCATAGAACCAGGTCAGCAGAGCTGCTTAGAGCCAGAGAACCAGGTCAGCAGAGCTGCTCTAGAGCCACAGAACCAAGTCAGCAGAGCTGCTCTAGAGGCAGAGAACCAGGTCAGCAGAGCTGATTTAGAGGGAGAGAACATGGTCAGCAGAGCTGCTTTAGAGCCAAGGGACCAGGTCAGCAGAGCTGCTCTAGAGCCAGAGAACCAGGTCAGCAGAACTGCTTTTGAGCCATAGAACCAGGTCAGCAGAACTGCTCTAGAGGCAGAGAATCAGGTCAGCAGAGCTGATTTAGAGGGAGAGAACCAGGTCAGCAGAGCTGCTTTAGAGCCAAGGAACCAGGTCAGCAGAGCTGCTCTAGAGCCAGAGAACCAGGTCTGCAGAACTGCTTTTGAGCCATAGAACTGGGTCAGCAGAGCTGTTGTAGAGAGAGAGAACCAGGTCAGCAGAGCTGCTCTATAGCCTAACAACTAGGTCAGCAGAGCTGCTCTAGAGCCAGAGAACCAGGTCAGCAGAGCTGCTGTAGAGCCAGAGAACCAAATCAGCAGAGCTGCTTTAGAGCCAGAGAACCAGGTCAGCAGAGCTGTTGTAGAGACAGAGAACCAGGTCAGCAGAGCTGCTCTAGAGCCTAAGAACTAGGTCAGCAGAGCTGCTCTAGAGCCAGAGAACCAGGTCAGCAGAGCTGCTGTAGAGCCAGAGAACCAGGTCAGCAGAGCTGCTTTAGAGCCATAGAACCAGGTCAGCAGAGCTGCTTTAGAGCCAGAGAACCAGGTCAGTAGAGCTGCTCTAGAGCCTAAGAACCAGTTCAACAGAGCTGCTCTAGAGCCAGAGAACCAGGTCTGCAGATCTGCTGCAGAGACAGAGAAACCAGGTCAGTAGAGCTGCTTTAGAGCCAGATAACCAGGTCAGCAGAGCTGTTCTAGAGCCAGAGAACCAGGTCAGCAGAGCTGCTCTAGAGCCAGAGAACCAAGTCAGCAGACCTGCTCTAGAGGCAGAGAACCAGGTCAGCAGAGCTGATTTAGAGGGAGAGAACCAGGTCAGCAGAGCTGCTTTAGAGCCAAGGGACCAGGTCAGCAGAGCTGCTCTAGAGCCAGAGAACCAGGTCAGCAGAACTGCTTTTAAGCCACAGAACCAGGTCAGCAGAGCTGCTCTAGAGCCAGAGAACCAAGTCAGCAGACCTGCTCTAGAGGCAGAGAACCAGGTCAGAAGAGCTGATTTAGAGGGAGAGAACCAGGTCAGCAGAGCTGCTTTAGAGCCAAGGGACCAGGTCAGCACAGCTGCTCTAGAGCCAGAGAACCAGGTCAACAGAACTGCTTTTGAGCCATAGAACCAGGTCAGCAGAACTGCTCTAGAGGCAGAGAACCAGGTCAGCAGAGCTGATTTAGAGGGAGAGAACATGGTCAGCAGAGCTGCTTTAGAGCCAAGGGACCAGGTCAGCAGAGCTGCTCTAGAGCCAGAGAACCAGGTCAGCAGAACTGCTTTTGAGCCATAGAACCAGGTCAGCAGAACTGCTCTAGAGGCAGAGAATCAGGTCAGCAGAGCTGATTTAGAGGGAGAGAACCAGGTCAGCAGAGCTGCTTTAGAGCCAAGAAACCAGGCCAGCAGAGCTGCTCTAGAGCCAGAGAACCAGGTCAACAGAACTGCTTTTGAGCCATAGAACTGGGTCAGCAGAGCTGTTGTAGAGACAGAGAACCAGGTCAGCAGAGCTGCTCTAGAGCCAAACAACTAGGTCAGCAGAGCTGCTCTAGAGCCAGAGAACCAGGTCAGCAGAGCTGCTGTAGAGCCAGAGAACCAAGTCAGCAGAGCTGCTTTAGAGCCATAGAACCAGGTCAGCAGAGCTGCTTTAGAGCCAGAGAACCAGGTAAGCAGAGCTGTTGTAGAGACAGAGAACCAGGTCAGCAGAGCTGCTCTAGAGCCTAAGAACTAGGTCAGCAGAGCTGCTCTAGAGCCAGAGAACCAGGTCAGCAGAGCTGCTGTAGAGCCAGAGAACCAGGTCAGTAGAGCTGTTCTAGAGCCTAAGAACCAGGTCTGCAGAGCTGCTGCAGAGCCAGAGAAACCAGGTCAGTAGAGCTGCTTTAGAGGGAGAGAACCAGGTCAGCAGAGCTGTTTTAGAGTCAAGGGACCAGGTCGCTCTAGAGCCAGAGAACCAGGTCAGCAGAACTGCTTTTGAGCCAAGGGACCAGGTCAGCAGAGCTGCTCTAGAGCCAGAGAACCAGGTCGGCAGAACTCCTTTTGAGCCATAGAACTGGGTCAGCAGAGCTGTTTTAGAGTCAGAGAACCAGGTCAGTAGAGCTGTTGTAGAGCCAGAGAACCAGGTCAGCAGAGCTGCTTTAGAGCCTAAAAACTAGGTCAGCAGAGCTGCTCTAGAGCCAGAGAACGAGGTCAGCAGAGCTGCTGTAGAGCCAGAGAAACCAGGTCAGCAGAGCTGCTTTAGAGGGAGAGAACCAGGTCAGCAGAGCTGCTTTAGAGCCAGAGAACCAAGTCAGCAGAGCTGCTCTAGAGGCAGAGAACCAAGTCAGCAGACCTGCTCTAGAGGCAGAGAACCAGGTCAGCAGAGCTGCTTTAGAGCCTAAGAACTAGGTCAGCAGACCTGCTTTAGAGGGAGAGAACCAGGTCAGCAGAGCTGCTTTAGAGCCAGAGAACCAGGTCAACAGAGCTGCTTTAGAGCCAGAGAACCAGGTCAGCAGAGCTGCTCTAGAGCCAGAGAACCAAGTCAGCAGAGCTGCTTTAGAGCCATAGAACCAGGTCAGCAGAGCTGCTTAGAGCCAGAGAACCAGGTCAGCAGAGCTGCTCTAGAGCCACAGAACCAAGTCAGCAGAGCTGCTCTAGAGGCAGAGAACCAGGTCAGCAGAGCTGATTTAGAGGGAGAGAACATGGTCAGCAGAGCTGCTTTAGAGCCAAGGGACCAGGTCAGCAGAGCTGCTCTAGAGCCAGAGAACCAGGTCAGAAGAACTGCTTTTGAGCCATAGAACCAGGTCAGCAGAACTGCTCTAGAGGCAGAGAACCAGGTCAGCAGAGCTGATTTAGAGGGAGAGAACCAGGTCAGCAGAGCTGCTTTAGAGCCAAGGAACCAGGTCAGCAGAGCTGCTCTAGAGCCAGAGAACCAGGTCAGCAGAACTGCTTTTGAGCCATAGAACTGGGTCAGCAGAGCTGTTGTAGAGACAGAGAACCAGGTCAGCAGAGCAGCTCTAGAGCCTAACAACTAGGTCAGCAGAGCTGCTCTAGAGCCAGAGAACCAGGTCAGCAGAGCTTCTGTAGAGCCAGAGAACCAAGTCAGCAGAGCTGCTTTAGAGCCAGAGAACCAGGTCAGCAGAGCTGTTGTAGAGACAGAGAACCAGGTCAGCAGAGCTGCTCTAGAGCCTAAGAACTAGGTCAGCAGAGCTGCTCTAGAGCCAGAGAACCAGGTCAGCAGAGCTGCTGTAGAGCCAGAGAACCAGGTCAGCAGAGCTGCTTTAGAGCCATAGAACCAGGTCAGCAGAGCTGCTTTAGAGCCAGAGAACCAGGTCAGTAGAGCTGCTCTAGAGCCTAAGAACCAGTTCAACAGAGCTGCTCTAGGGCCAGAGAACCAGGTCTGCAGAGATGCTGCAGAGCCAGAGAAACCAGGTCAGTAGAGCTGCTTTAGAGCCAGAGAACCAGGTCAGCAGAGCTGTTCTAGAGCCAGAGAACCAGGTCAGCAGAGCTGCTCGTGAGCCAGAGAACCAAGTCAGCAGACCTGCTCTAGAGGCAGAGAACCAGGTCAGCAGAGCTGATTTAGAGGGAGAGAACCAGGTCAGCAGAGCTGCTTTAGAGCCAAGGGACCAGGTCAGCAGAGCTGCTCTAGAGCCAGAGAACCAGGTCAGCAGAACTGCTTTTGAGCCATAGAACCAGGTCAGCAGAGCTGCTCTAGAGCCAGAGAACCAAGTCAGCAGACCTGCTCTAGAGGCAGAGAACCAGGTCAGAAGAGCTGATTTAGAGGGAGAGAACCAGGTCAGCAGAGCTGCTTTAGAGCCAAGAGACCAGGTCAGCACAGCTGCTCTAGAGCCAGAGAACCAGGTCAACAGAACTGCTTTTGAGCCATAGAACCAGGTCAGCAGAACTGCTCTAGAGGCACAGAACCAGTTCAGCAGAGCTGATTTAGAGGGAGAGAACCAGGTCAGCAGAGCCGCTTTAGAGCCAAGGACCCAGGTCAGCAGAGCTGCTCTAGAGCCAGAGAACCAGGTCAACAGAACTGCTTTTGAGCCATAGAACTGGGTCAGCAGAGCTGTTGTAGAGACAGAGAACCAGGTCAGCAGAGCTGCTCTAGAGCCTAACAACTAGGTCAGCAGAGCTGCTCTAGAGCCAGAGAACCATGTCAGCAGAGCTGCTGTAGAGCCAGAGAACCAAGTCAGCAGAGCTGCTTTAGAGCCATAGAACCAGGTCAGCAGAGCTGCTTTAGAGCCAGAGAACCAGGTCAGCAGAGCTGTTGTAGAGACAGAGAACCAGGTCAGCAGAGGTGCTCTAGAGCCTAAGAACTAGGTCAGCAGAGCTGCTCTAGAGCCAGAGAACCAGGTCAGCAGAGCTGCTGTAGAGCCAGAGAACCAGGTCAGCAGAGCTGCTTTAGAGCCATAGAACCAGGTCAGCAGAGCTTCTTTAGAGCCAGAGAACCAGGTCAGTAGAGCTGTTCTAGAGCCTAAGAACCAGGTCTGCAGAGCTGCTGCAGAGCCAGAGAAACCAGGTCAGTAGAGCTGCTTTAGAGCCAGAGAACCAGGTCAGCAGAGCTGTTCTAGAGCCAGGGAACCAGGTCAGAAGCTGCTCTAGAGCCAGAGAAACCAGGTCAGTAGAGCTGCTTTAGAGGGAGAGAACCAGGTCAGCAGAGCTGTTTTAGAGTCAAGGGACCAGGTAGCTCTAGAACCAGAGAACCAGGTCAGCATAACTGCTTTTGAGCCAAGGGACCAGGTCAGCAGAGCTGCTCTAGAGCCAGAGAACCAGGTCGGTAGAACTGCTTTTGAGCCATAGAACTGGGTCAGCAGAGCTGTTTTAGAGTCAGAGAACCAGGTCAGTAGAGCTGTTGTAGAGCCAGAGAACCAGGTCAGCAGAGCTGCTTTAGAGCCTAAGAACTAGGTCAGCAGAGCTGCTCTAGAGCCAGAGAACCAGGTCAGCAGAGCTGCTGTAGAGCCAGAGAAACCAGGTCAGCAGAGCTGCTTTAGAGGGAGAGAACCAGGTCAGCAGAGGTGCTTTAGAGCCAGAGAACCAAGTCAGCAGAGCTGCTCTATAGGCAGAGAACCAAGTCAGCAGACCTGCTCTAGAGGCAGAGAACCAGGTCAGCAGAGCTGATTTAGAGGGAGAGAACCAGGTCAGCAGAGCTGCTTTAGAGCCAAGGGACCAGGTCAGCAGAGCTGCTCTAGAGCCAGAGAACCAATTCAGCAGAACAGCTTTTGAGCCATAGAACCAGGTCAGCAGAGCTGCTCTAGAGCCAGAGAACCAAGTCAACAGACCTGCTCTAGAGGCAGAGAACCAGGTCAGCAGAGCTGATTTAGAGGGAGAGAACCAGGTCAGCAGAGCAGCTTTAGAGCCAAGGGACCAGGTCAGCAGAGCTGCTCTAGAGCCAGAGAACCAGGTCAGCAGAACTGCTTTTGAGCCATAGAACCAGGTCAGCAGAACTGCTCTAGAGGCAGAGAACCAGGTCAGCAGAGCTGAATTAGAGGGAGAGAACCAGGTCAGTAGAGCTGTTGTAGAGCCAGAGAACCAGGTCAGCAGAGCTGCTTTAGAGCCTAAAAACTAGGTCAGCAGAGCTGCTCTAGAGCCAGAGAACGAGGTCAGCAGAGCTGCTGTAGAGCCATAGAAACCAGGTCAGCAGAGCTGCTTTAGAGGGAGAGAACCAGGTCAGCAGAGCTGCTTTAGAGCCAGAGAACCAAGTCAGCAGAGCTGCTCTAGAGGCAGAGAACCAAGTCAGCAGACCTGCTCTAGAGGCAGAGAACCAGGTCAGCAGAGCTGCTTTAGAGCCTAAGAACTAGGTCAGCAGAGCTGCTCTAGAGCCAGAGAAGCAGGTCAGCAGAGCTGCTGTAGAGCCAGAGAAACTAGGTCAGCAGAGCTGCTTTAGAGGGAGAGAACCAGGTCAGCAGAGCTGCTTTAGAGCCAGAGAACCAGGTCAACAGAGCTGCTTTAGAGCCAGAGAACCAGGTCAGCAGAGCTGCTCTAGGGCCAGAGAACCAAGTCAGCAGAGCTGCTTTAGAGCCATAGAACCAGGTCAGCAGAGCTGCTTAGAGCCAGAGAACCAGGTCAGCAGAGCTGCTCTAGAGCCACAGAACCAAGTCAGCAGAGCTGCTCTAGAGGCAGAGAACCAGGTCAGCAGAGCTGATTTAGAGGGAGAGAACATGGTCAGCAGAGCTGCTTTAGAGCCAAGGGGCCAGGTCAGCAGAGCTGCTCTAGAGCCAGAGAACCAGGTCAGAAGAACTGCTTTTGAGCCATAGAACCAGGTCAGCAGAACTGCTCTAGAGGCAGAGAACCAGGTCAGCAGAGCTGATTTAGAGGGAGAGAACCAGGTCAGCAGAGCTGCTTTAGAGCCAAGGAACCAGGTCAGCAGAGCTGCTCTAGAGCCAGAGAACCAGGTCAGCAGAACTGCTTTTGAGCCATAGAACTGGGTCAGCAGAGCTGCTCTAGAGCCAGAGAACCAATTCAGCAGAACAGCTTTTGAGCCATAGAACCAGGTCAGCAGAGCTGCTCTAGAGCCAGAGAACCAAGTCAACAGACCTGCTCTAGAGGCAGAGAACCAGGTCAGCAGAGCTGATTTAGAGGGAGAGAACCAGGTCAGCAGAGCTGCTTTAGAGCCAAGGGACCAGGTCAGCAGAGCTGCTCTAGAGCCAGAGAACCAGGTCAGCAGAACTGCTTTTGAGCCATAGAACCAGGTCAGCAGAACTGCTCTAGAGGCAGAGAACCAGGTCAGCAGAGCTGAATTAGAGGGAGAGAACCAGGTCAGTAGAGCTGTTGTAGAGCCAGAGAACCAGGTCAGCAGAGCTGCTTTAGAGCCTAAAAACTAGGTCAGCAGAGCTGCTCTAGAGCCAGAGAACGAGGTCAGCAGAGCTGCTGTAGAGCCAGAGAAACCAGGTCAGCAGAGCTGCTTTAGAGGGAGAGAACCAGGTCAGCAGAGCTGCTTTAGAGCCAGAGAACCAAGTCAGCAGAGCTGCTCTAGAGGCAGAGAACCAAGTCAGCAGACCTGCTCTAGAGGCAGAGAACCAGGTCAGCAGAGCTGCTTTAGAGCCTAAGAACTAGGTCAGCAGAGCTGCTCTAGAGCCAGAGAAGCAGGTCAGCAGAGCTGCTGTAGAGCCAGAGAAACCAGGTCAGCAGAGCTGCTTTAGAGGGAGAGAACCAGGTCAGCAGAGCTGCTTTAGAGCCAGAGAACCAGGTCAACAGAGCTGCTTTAGAGCCAGAGAACCAGGTCAGCAGAGCTGCTCTAGAGCCAGAGAACCAAGTCAGCAGAGCTGCTTTAGAACCATAGAAACAGGTCAGCAGAGCTGCTTAGAGCCAGAGAACCAGGTCAGCAGAGCTGCTCTAGAGCCACAGAACCAAGTCAGCAGAGCTGCTCTAGAGGCAGAGAACCAGGTCAGCAGAGCTGATTTAGAGGGAGAGAACATGGTCAGCAGAGCTGCTTTAGAGCCAAGGGACCAGGTCAGCAGAGCTGCTCTAGAGCCAGAGAACCAGGTCAGAAGAACTGCTTTTGAGCCATAGAACCAGGTCAGCAGAACTGCTCTAGAGGCAGAGAACCAGGTCAGCAGAGCTGATTTAGAGGGAGAGAACCAGGTCAGCAGAGCTGCTTTAGAGCCAAGGAACCAGGTCAGCAGAGCTGCTCTAGAGCCAGAGAACCAGGTCAGCAGAACTGCTTTTGAGCCATAGAACTGGGTCAGCAGAGCTGTTGTAGAGACAGAGAACCAGGTCAGCAGAGCAGCTCTAGAGCCTAACAACTAGGTCAGCAGAGCTGCTCTAGAGCCAGAGAACCAGGTCAGCAGAGCTTCTGTAGAGCCAGAGAACCAAGTCAGCAGAGCTGCTTTAGAGCCAGAGAACCAGGTCAGCAGAGCTGTTGTAGAGACAGAGAACCAGATCAGCAGAGCTGCTCTAGAGCCTAAGAACTAGGTCAGCAGAGCTGCTCTAGAGCCAGAGAACCAGGTCAGCAGAGCTGCTGTAGAGCCAGAGAACCAGGTCAGCAGAGCTGCTTTAGAGCCAGAGAACCAGGTCAGTAGAGCTGCTCTAGAGCCTAAGAACCAGTTCAACAGAGCTGCTCTAGAGCCAGAGACCCAGGTCTGCTGAGATGCTGCAGAGCCAGAGAAACCAGGTCAGTAGAGCTGCTTTAGAGCCAGAGAACCAGGTCAGCAGAGCTGTTCTAGAGCCAGAGAACCAGGTCAGCAGAGCTGCTCGTGAGCCAGAGAACCAAGTCAGGAGACCTGCTCTAGAGGCAGAGAACCAGGTCAGCAGAGCTGATTTAGAGGGAGAGAACCAGGTCAGCAGAGCTGCTTTAGAGCCAAGGGACCAGGTCAGCAGAGCTGCTCTAGAGCCAGAGAACCAGGTCAGCAGAACTGCTTTTGAGCCATAGAACCAGGTCAGCAGAGCTGCTCTAGAGCCAGAGAACCAAGTCAGCAGACCTGCTCTAGAGCCACAGAACCAGGTCAGAAGAGCTGATTTAGAGGGAGAGAACCAGGTCAGCAGAGCTGCTTTAGAGCCAAGAGACCAGGTCAGCACAGCTGCTCTAGAGCCAGAGAACCAGGTCAACAGAACTGCTTTTGAGCCATAGAACCAGGTCAGCAGAACTGCTCTAGAGGCACAGAACCAGTTCAGCAGAGCTGATTTAGAGGGAGAGAACCAGGTCAGCAGAGCCGCTTTAGAGCCAAGGACCCAGGTCAGCAGAGCTGCTCTAGAGCCAGAGAACCAGGTCAACAGAACTGCTTTTGAGCCATAGAACTGGGTCAGCAGAGCTGTTGTAGAGACAGAGAACCAGGTCAGCAGAGCTGCTCTAGAGCCTAACAACTAGGTCAGCAGAGCTGCTCTAGAGCCAGAGAACCAGGTCAGCAGAGCTGCTGTAGAGCCAGAGAACCAAGTCAGCAGAGCTGCTTTAGAGCCATAGAACCAGGTCAGCAGAGCTGCTTTAGAGCCAGAGAACCAGGTCAGCAGAGCTGTTGTAGAGACAGAGAACCAGGTCAGCAGAGGTGCTCTAGAACCTAAGAACTAGGTCAGCAGAGCTGCTCTAGAGCCAGAGAACCAGGTCAGCAGAGCTGCTGTAGAGCCAGAGAACCAGGTCAGCAGAGCTGCTTTAGAGCCATATAACCAGGTCAGCAGAGCTGCTTTAGAGCCAGAGAACCAGGTCAGTAGAGCTGCTCTAGAGCCTAATAACCAGGTCTGCAGAGCTGCTTTAGAGCCAGAGAAACCAGGTCAGTAGAGCTGCTTTAGAGCCAGAGAACCAGGTCAGCAGAGCTGTTCTAGAGCCAGGGAACCAGGTCAGAAGCTGCTTTAGAGCCAGAGAAACCAGGTCAGTAGAGCTGCTTTAGAGGGAGAGAACCAGGTCAGCAGAGCTGTTTTAGAGTCAAGGGACCAGGTAGCTCTAGAACCAGAGAACCAGGTCAGCATAACTGCTTTTGAGCCAAGGGACCAGGTCAGCAGAGCTGCTCTAGAGCCAGAGAACCAGGTCAGTAGAACTGCTTTTGAGCCATAGAACTGGGTCAGCCGAGCTGTTTTAGAGTCAGAGAACCAGGTCAGTAGAGCTGTTGTAGAGCCAGAGAACCAGGTCAGCAGAGCTGCTTTAGAGCCTAAGAACTAGGTCAGCAGAGCTGCTCTAGAGCCAGAGAACCAGGTCAGCAGAGCTGCTGTAGAGCCAGAGAAACCAGGTCAGCAGAGCTGCTTTAGAGGGAGAGAACCAGGTCAGCAGAGGTGCTTTAGAGCCAGAGAACCAAGTCAGCAGAGCTGCTCTAGAGGCAGAGAACCAAGTCAGCAGACCTGCTCTAGAGGCAGAGAACCAGGTCAGCAGAGCTGATTTAGAGGGAGAGAACCAGGTCAGCAGAGCTGCTTTAGAGCCAAGGGACCAGGTCAGCAGAGCTGCTCTAGAGCCAGAGAACCAATTCAGCAGAACAGCTTTTGAGCCATAGAACCAGGTCAGCAGAGCTGCTCTAGAGCCAGAGAACCAAGTCAACAGACCTGCTCTAGAGGCAGAGAACCAGGTCAGCAGAGCTGATTTAGAGGGAGAGAACCAGGTCAGCAGAGCTGCTTTAGAGCCAAGGGACCAGGTCAGCAGAGCTGCTCTAGAGCCAGAGAACCAGGTCAGCAGAACTGCTTTTGAGCCATAGAACCAGGTCAGCAGAACTGCTCTAGAGGCAGAGAACCAGGTCAGCAGAGCTGAATTAGAGGGAGAGAACCAGGTCAGCAGAGCTGCTTTAGAGCCAAGGAACCAGGTCAGCAGAGCTGCTCTAGAGCCAGAGAACCAGGTCAACAGAACTGCTTTTGAGCCATAGAACTGGGTCAGCAGAGCTGTTGTAGAGACAGAGAACCAGGTCAGCAGAGCTGCTCTAGAGCCTAACAACTAGGTCAGCAGAGCTGCTCTAGAGCCAGAGAACCAGGTCAGCAGAGCTGCTGTAGAGCCAGAGAACCAAGTCAGCAGAGCTGCTTTAGAGCCACAGAACCAGGTCAGCAGAGCTGCTTTAGAGCCAGAGAACCAGGTCAGCAGAGCTGTTGTAGAGACAGAGAACCAGGTCAGCAGAGCTGCTCTAGAGCCAAAGAACTAGGTCAGCAGAGCTGCTCTAGAGCCAGAGAACCAGGTCAGCAGAGCTGCTGTAGAGCCAGAGAACCAGGTCAGCAGAGCTGATTTAGAGCCATAGAACCAGGTCAGCAGAGCTGCTTTAGAGCCAGAGAACCAGGTCAGTAGAGCTGCTCTAGAGCCTAAGAACCTGGTCTGCAGAGCTGCTCTAGAGGCAGAGAACCAGGTCAGCAGAGCTGATTTAGAGGGAGAGAACATGGTCAGCAGAGCTGCTTTAGAGCCAAGGGACCAGGTCAGCAGAGCTGCTCTAGAGCCAGAGAACCAGGTCAGCAGAACTACTTTTGAGCCATAGAACCAGGTCAGCAGAACTGCTCTAGAGGCAGAGAACCAGGTCAGCAGAGCTGCCCTAGAGCCAGAGAACCAGGTCTGCAGAACTGCTTTTAAGCCTTAGTACCAGGCCAGCAGAGCTGCTTTAGAGCCAAGGAACCAGGTCAGAAGAGCTGCCCTAGAGCCAGAGAACCAGGTCTGCAGAACTGCTTTTGAGCCATAGAACTGGGTCAGCAGAGCTGTTGTAGAGACAGAGAACCAGGTCAGCAGAGCTGCTCTAGAGCCTAACAACTAGGTCAGCAGAGCTGCTCTAGAGCCAGAGAACCAGGTCAGCAGAGCTGCTGTAGAGCCAGAGAACCAAGTCAGCAGAGCTGCTTTAGAGCCAGAGAACCAGGTCAGCAGAGCTGTTGTAGAGACAGAGAACCAGGTCAGCAGAGCTGCTCTAGAGCCTAAGAACCAGGTCAGCAGAGCTGCTCTAGAGCCAGAGAACCAGGTCAGCAGAGCTGCTGTAGAGCCAGAGAACCAGGTCAGCAGAACTGCTTTTGAGCCATAGAACCAGGTCAGCAGAACTGCTCTAGAGGCAAAGAACCAGGTCAGCAGAGCTGATTTAGAGGGAGAGAACCAGGTCAGCAGAGCTGCTTTAGAGCCAAGGAACCAGGTCAGCAGAGCTGCTCTAGAGCCAGAGAACCAGGTCAGCAGAACTGCTTTTGAGCCATAGAACTGGGTCAGCAGAGCTGTTGTAGAGACAGAGAACCAGGTCAGCAGAGCAGCTCTAGAGCCTAACAACTAGGTCAGCAGAGCTGCCCTAGAGCCAGAGAACCAGGTCAGCAGAGCGTCTGTAGAGCCAGAGAACCAAGTCAGCAGAGCTGCTTTAGAGCCAGAGAACCAGGTCAGCAGAGCTGTTGTAGAGACAGAGAACCAGGTCAGCAGAGCTGCTCTAGAGCCTAAGAACTAGGTCAGCAGAGCTGTTCTAGAGCCAGAGAACCAGGTCAGCAGAGCTGCTGTAGAGCCAGAGAACCAGGTCAGCAGAGCTGCTTTAGAGCCATAGAACCAGGTCAGCAGAGCTGCTTTAGAGCCAGAGAACCTGGTCAGTAGAGCTGCTCTAGAGCCTAAGAACCAGTTCAACAGAGCTGCTCTAGAGCCAGAGAACCAGGTCTGCAGAGCTGCTGCAGAGCCAGAGAAACCAGGTCAGTAGAGCTGCTTTAGAGCCAGAGAACCAGGTCAGCAGAGCTGTTCTAGAGCCAGAGAACCAGGTCAGCAGAGCTGCTTTTGAGCCATAGAACCAGGTCAGCAGAGCTGCTCTAGAGCCAGAGAACCAGGTCAGCAGACCTGCTCTAGAGGCAGAGAACCAGGTCAGAAGAGCTGATTTAGAGGGAGAGAACCAGGTCAGCAGAGCTGCTTTAGAGCCAAGGGACCAGGTCAGCAGAGCTGCTCTAGAGCCAGATAACCAGGTCAGCAGAACTGCTTTTGAGCCATAGAACCAGGTCAGCAGAGCTGCTCTAGAGCCAGAGAACCAGGTCAGCAGACCTGCTCTAGAGGCAGAGAACCAGGTCAGAAGAGCTGATTTAGAGGGAGAGAACCAGGTCAGCAGAGCTGCTTTAGAGCCAAGAGACCAGGTCAGCACAGCTGCCCTAGAGCCAGAGAACCAGGTCTGCAGAACTGCTTTTGAGCCATAGAACTGGGTCAGCAGAGCTGTTGTAGAGACAGAGAACCAGGTCAGCAGAGCTGCTCTAGAGCCTAACAACTAGGTCAGCAGAGCTGCTCTAGAGCCAGAGAACCAGGTCAGCAGAGCTTCTGTAGAGCCAGAGAACCAAGTCAGCAGAGCTGCTTTAGAGCCAGAGAACCAGGTCAGCAGAGCTGTTGTAGAGACAGAGAACCAGGTCAGCAGAGCTGCTCTAGAGCCTAAGAACTAGGTCAGCAGAGCTGCTCTAGAGCCAGAGAACCAGGTCAGCAGAGCTGTTGTAGAGCCAGAGAACCAGGTCAGCAGAACTGCTTTTGAGCCATAGAACCAGGTCAGCAGAACTGCTCTAGAGGCAAAGAACCAGGTCAGCAGAGCTGATTTAGAGGGAGAGAACCAGGTCAGCAGAGCTGCTTTAGAGCCAAGGAACCAGGTCAGCAGAGCTGCTCTAGAGCCAGAGAACCAGGTCAGCAGAACTGCTTTTGAGCCATAGAACTGGGACAGCAGAGCTGTTGTAGAGACAGAGAACCAGGTCAGCAGAGCAGCTCTAGAGCCTAACAACTAGGTCAGCAGAGCTGCCCTAGAGCCAGAGAACCAGGTCAGCAGAGCGTCTGTAGAGCCAGAGAACCAAGTCAGCAGAGCTGCTTTAAAGCCAGAGAACCAGGTCAGCAGAGCTGTTGTAGAGACAGAGAACCAGATCAGCAGAGCTGCTCTAGAGCCTAAGAACTAGGTCAGCAGAGCTGCTCTAGAGCCAGAGAACCAGGTCAGCAGAGCTGCTGTAGAGCCAGAGAACCAGGTCAGTAGAGCTGCTTTAGAGCCATAGAACCAGGTCAGCAGAGCTGCTTTAGAGCCAGAGAACCTGGTCAGTAGAGCTGCTCTAGAGCCTAAGAACCAGTTCAACAGAGCTGCTCTAGAGCCAGAGAACCAGGTCTGCAGAGCTGCTGCAGAGCCAGAGAAACCAGGTCAGTAGAGCTGCTTTAGAGCCAGAGAACCAGGTCAGCAGAGCTGTTCTTGAGCCAGAGAACCAGGTCAGCAGAGCTGCTCTAGAGCCAGAGAACCAAGTCAGCAGACCTGCTCTAGATGCAGAGAACCAGGTCAGCAGAGCTGATTTAGAGGGAGAGAACCAGGTCAGCAGAGCTGCTTTAGAGCCAAGGCACCAGGTCAGCAGAGCTGCTCTAGAGCCAGAGAACCAGGTCAGCAGAACTTCTTTTGAGCCATAGAACCAGGTCAGCAGAGCTGCTCTAGAGCCAGAGAACCAGGTCAGTAGACCTGCTCTAGAGGCAGAGAACCAGGTCAGAAGAGCTGATTTAGAGGGAGAGAACCAGGTCAGCAGAGCTGCTTTAGAGCCAAGAGACCAGGTCAGCACAGCTGCTCTAGAGCCAGAGAACCAGGTCAACAGAACTGCTTTTGAGCCATAGAACCAGGTCAGCAGAACTGCTCTAGAGGCAGAGAACCAGTTCAGCAGAGCTGATTTAGAGGGAGAGAACCAGGTCAGCAGAGCCGCTTTAGAGCCAATGAACCAGGTCAGCAGAGCTGCTCTAGAGCCAGAGAACCAGGTCAACAGAACTGCTTTTGAGCCATAGAACTGGGTCAGCAGAGCTGTTGTAGAGACAGAGAACCAGGTCAGCAGAGCTGCTCTAGAGCCTAACAACTAGGTCAGCAGAGCTGCTCTAGAGCCAGAGAACCAGGTCAGCAGAGCTGCTGTAGAGCCAGAGAACCAAGTCAGCAGAGCTGCTTTAGAGCCATAGAACCAGGTCAGCAGAGCTGCTTTAGAGCCAGAGAACCAGGTCAGCAGAGCTGTTGTAGAGACAGAGAACCAGGTCAGCAGAGCTGCTCTAGAGCCTAAGAACTAGGTCAGCAGAGCTGCTCTAGAGCTAGAAAACCAGGTCAGCAGAGCTGCTGTAGAGCCAGAGAACCAGGTCAGCAGAGCTGCTTTAGAGCCATAGAACCAGGTCAGCAGAGCTGCTTTAGAGCCAGAGAACCAGGTCAGTAGAGCTGTTCTAGAGCCTAAGAACCAGGTCTGCAGAGCTGCTGCAGAGCCAGAGAAACCAGGTCAGTAGAGCTGCTTTAGAGCCAGAGAACCAGGTCAGCAGAGCTGTTCTAGAGCCAGGGAACCAGGTCAGAAGCTGCTCTAGAGCCAGAGAAACCAGGTCAGTAGAGCTGCTTTAGAGGGAGAGAACCAGGTCAGCAGAGCTGTTTTAGAGTCAAGGGACCAGGTCGCTCTAGAACCAGAGAACCAGGTCAGCATAACTGCTTTTGAGCCAAGGGACCAGGTCAGCAGAGTTGCTCTAGAGCCAGGGAACAAGGTCGGTAGAACTGCTTTTGAGCCATAGAACTGGGTCAGCAGAGCTGTTTTAGAGTCAGAGAACCAGGTCAGTAGAGCTGTTGTAGAGCCAGAGAACCAGGTCAGCAGAGCTGCTTTAGAGCCTAAGAACTAGGTCAGCAGAGCTGCTCTAGAGCCAGAGAACCAGGTCAGCAGAGCTGCTGTAGAGCCAGAGAAACCAGGTCAGCAGAGCTGCTTTAGAGGGAGAGAACCAGGTCAGCAGAGCTGCTTTAGAGCCAGAGAACCAAGTCAGCAGAGCTGCTCTAGAGGCAGAGAACCAAGTCAGCAGACCTGCTCTAGAGGCAGAGAACCAGGTCAGCAGAGCTGATTTAGAGGGAGAGAACCAGGTCAGCAGAGCTGCTTTAGAGCCAAGGGACCAGGTCAGCAGAGCTGCTCTAGAGCCAGAGAACCAATTCAGCAGAACTGCTTTTGAGCCATAGAACCAGGTCAGCAGAGCTGCTCTAGAGCCAGAGAACCAAGTCAACAGACCTGCTCTAGAGGCAGAGAACCAGGTCAGCAGAGCTGATTTAGAGGGAGAGAACCAGGTCAGCAGAGCTGCTTTAGAGCCAAGGGACCAGGTCAGCAGAGCTGCTCTAGAGCCAGAGAACCAGGTCAACAGAACTGCTTTTGAGCCATAGAACCAGGTCAGCAGAACTGCTCTAGAGGCAGAGAACCAGGTCAGCATAGCTGGTGTAGAGACAGAGAACCAGGTCAGCAGAGCTGCTCTAGAGCCTAACAACTAGGACAGCAGAGCTGCTCTAGAGCCAGAGAACCAGGTCAGCAGAGCTGCTGTAGAGCCAGAGAACCAAGTCAGCAGAGCTGCTTTAGAGCCACAGAACCAGGTCAGCAGAGCTGCTTTAGAGCCAGAGAACCAGGTCAGCAGAGCTGTTGTAGAGACAGAGAACCAGGTCAGCAGAGCTGCTCTAGAGCCAAAGAACTAGGTCAGCAGAGCTGCTCTAGAGCCAGAGAACTAGGTCAGCAGAGCTGCTGTAGAGCCAGAGAACCAGGTCAGCAGAGCTGCTTTAGAGCCATAGAACCAGGTCAGCAGAGCTGCTTTAGAGCCAGAGAACCAGGTCAGTAGAGCTGCTCTAGAGCCTAAGAACCAGGTCTGCAGAGCTGCTCTAGAGGCAGAGAACCAGGTCAGCAGAGCTGATTTAGAGGGAGAGAACATGGTCAGCAGAGCTGCTTTAGAGCCAAGGGACCAGGTCAGCAGAGCTGCTCTAGAGCCAGAGAACCAGGTCAGCAGAACTACTTTTGAGCCATAGAACCAGGTCAGCAGAACTGCTCTAGAGGCAGAGAACCAGGTCAGCAGAGCTGATTTAGAGGGAGAGAACCAGGTCAGCAGAGCTGCTTTAGAGCCAAGGAACCAGGTCAGCAGAGCTGCCCTAGAGCCAGAGAACCAGGTCAGCAGAACTGCTTTTGAGCCATAGAACCAGGTCAGCAGAGCTGCTCTAGAGCCAGAGAACCAGGTCAGCAGACCTGCTCTAGAGGCAGAGAACCAGGTCAGAAGAGCTGATTTAGAGGGAGAGAACCAGGTCAGCTGAGCTGCTTTAGAGCCAAGAGACCAGGTCAGCACAGCTGCTCTAGAGCCAGAGAACCAGGTCTGCAGAACTGCTTTTGAGCCATAGAACTGGGTCAGCAGAGCTGTTGTAGAGACAGAGAACCAGGTCAGCAGAGCTGCTCTAGAGCCTAACAACTAGGTCAGCAGAGCTGCTCTAGAGCCAGAGAACCAGGTCAACAGAGCTGCTGTAGAGCCAGAGAACCAAGTCAGCAGAGCTGCTTTAGAGCCAGAGAACCAGGTCAGCAGAGCTGTTGTAGAGACAGAGAACCAGGTCAGCAGAGCTGCTCTAGAGCCTAAGAACTAGGTCAGCAGAGCTGCTCTAGAGCCAGAGAACCAGGTCAGCAGAGCTGCTGTAGAGCCAGAGAACCAGGTCAGCAGAGCTGCTTTAGGGCCATAGAACCAGGTCAGCAGAGCTGCTTTAGAGCCAGAGAACCAGGTCAGTAGAGCTGCTCTAGAGCCTAAGAACCAGTTCAACAGAGCTGTTATAGAGCCAGAGAACCAGGTCTGCAGAGCTGCTGCAGAGCCAGAGAAACCTGGTCAGTAGAGCTGCTTTAGAGCCAGAGAACCAGGTCAGCAGAGCTGTTCTAGAGCCAGAGAACCAGGTCAGCAGAGCTGCTCTAGAGGCAGAGAACCAAGTCAGCAGACCTGCTCTAGAGGCAGAGAACCAGGTCAGCAGAGCTGATTTAGAGGGAGAGAACCGGGTCAGCAGAGCTGCTTTAGAGCCAAGGGACCAGGTCAGCAGAGCTGCTCAAGAGCCAGAGAACCAGGTCAGCAGAACTGCTTTTCAGCCATAGAACTGGGTCAGGAGAGCTGTTATAGAGACAGAGAACCAGGTCAGCAGAGCTGCTCTAGAGCCTAACAACTAGGTCAGCAGAGCTGCTCTAGAGCCAGAGAACCAGGTCAGCAGAGCTGCTGTAGAGCCAGAGAACCAAGTCAGCAGAGCTGCTTTAGAGCCACAGAACAAGTTCAGCAGAGCTGCTTTAGAGCCAGAGAACCAGGTCAGCAGAGCTGTTGTAGAGACAGAGAACCAGGTCAGCAGAGCTGCTCTAGAGCCAAAGAACTAGGTCAGCAGAGCTGCTCTAGAGCCAGAGAACCAGGTCAGCAGAGCTGCTGTAGAGCCAGAGAACCAAGTCAGCAGAGCTGCTTTAGAGCCATAGAACCAGGTCAGCAGAGCTGCTTTAGAGCCAGAGAACCAGGTCAGCAGAGCTGTTGTAGAGACAGAGAACCAGGTCAGCAGAGGTGCTCTAGAGCCTAAGAACTAGGTCAGCAGAGCTGCTCTAGAGCCAGAGAACCAGGTCAGCAGAGCTGCTGTAGAGCCAGAGAACCAGGTCAGCAGAGCTGCTTTAGAGCCATATAACCAGGTCAGCAGAGCTGCTTTAGAGCCAGAGAACCAGGTCAGTAGAGCTGCTCTAGAGCCTAATAACCAGGTCTGCAGAGCTGCTGCAGAGCCAGAGAAACCAGGTCAGTAGAGCTGCTTTAGAGCCAGAGAACCAGGTCAGCAGAGCTGTTCTAGAGCCAGGGAACCAGGTCAGAAGCTGCTTTAGAGCCAGAGAAACCAGGTCAGTAGAGCTGCTTTAGAGGGAGAGAACCAGGTCAGCAGAGCTGTTTTAGAGTCAAGGGACCAGGTAGCTCTAGAACCAGAGAACCAGGTCAGCATAACTGCTTTTGAGCCAAGGGACCAGGTCAGCAGAGCTGCTCTAGAGCCAGAGAACCAGGTCAGTAGAACTGCTTTTGAGCCATAGAACTGGGTCAGCAGAGCTGTTTTAGAGTCAGAGAACCAGGTCAGTAGAGCTGTTGTAGAGCCAGAGAACCAGGTCAGCAGAGCTGCTTTAGAGCCTAAGAACTAGGTCAGCAGAGCTGCTCTAGAGCCAGAGAACCAGGTCAGCAGAGCTGCTGTAGAGCCAGAGAAACCAGGTCAGCAGAGCTGCTTTAGAGGGAGAGAACCAGGTCAGCAGAGGTGCTTTAGAGCCAGAGAACCAAGTCAGCAGAGCTGCTCTAGAGGCAGAGAACCAAGTCAGCAGACCTGCTCTAGAGGCAGAGAACCAGGTCAGCAGAGCTGATTTAGAGGGAGAGAACCAGGTCAGCAGAGCTGCTTTAGAGCCAAGGGACCAGGTCAGCAGAGCTGCTCTAGAGCCAGAGAACCAATTCAGCAGAACAGCTTTTGAGCCATAGAACCAGGTCAGCAGAGCTGCTCTAGAGCCAGAGAACCAAGTCAACAGACCTGCTCTAGAGGCAGAGAACCAGGTCAGCAGAGCTGATTTAGAGGGAGAGAACCAGGTCAGCAGAGCTGCTTTAGAGCCAAGGGACCAGGTCAGCAGAGCTGCTCTAGAGCCAGAGAACCAGGTCAGCAGAACTGCTTTTGAGCCATAGAACCAGGTCAGCAGAACTGCTCTAGAGGCAGAGAACCAGGTCAGCAGAGCTGAATTAGAGGGAGAGAACCAGGTCAGCAGAGCTGCTTTAGAGCCAAGGAACCAGGTCAGCAGAGCTGCTCTAGAGCCAGAGAACCAGGTCAACAGAACTGCTTTTGAGCCATAGAACTGGGTCAGCAGAGCTGTTGTAGAGACAGAGAACCAGGTCAGCAGAGCTGCTCTAGAACCTAACAACTAGGTCAGCAGAGCTGCTCTAGAGCCAGAGAACCAGGTCAGCAGAGCTGCTGTAGAGCCAGAGAACCAAGTCAGCAGAGCTGCTTTAGAGCCACAGAACCAGGTCAGCAGAGCTGCTTTAGAGCCAGAGAACCAGGTCAGCAGAGCTGTTGTAGAGACAGAGAACCAGGTCAGCAGAGCTGCTCTAGAGCCAAAGAACTAGGTCAGCAGAGCTGCTCTAGAGCCAGAGAACCAGGTCAGCAGAGCTGCTGTAGAGCCAGAGAACCAGGTCAGCAGAGCTGATTTAGAGCCATAGAACCAGGTCAGCAGAGCTGCTTTAGAGCCAGAGAACCAGGTCAGTAGAGCTGCTCTAGAGCCTAAGAACCTGGTCTGCAGAGCTGCTCTAGAGGCAGAGAACCAGGTCAGCAGAGCTGATTTAGAGGGAGAGAACATGGTCAGCAGAGCTGCTTTAGAGCCAAGGGACCAGGTCAGCAGAGCTGCTCTAGAGCCAGAGAACCAGGTCAGCAGAACTACTTTTGAGCCATAGAACCAGGTCAGCAGAACTGCTCTAGAGGCAGAGAACCAGGTCAGCAGAGCTGCCCTAGAGCCAGAGAACCAGGTCTGCAGAACTGCTTTTAAGCCATAGTACCAGGCCAGCAGAGCTGCTTTAGAGCCAAGGAACCAGGTCAGAAGAGCTGCCCTAGAGCCAGAGAACCAGGTCTGCAGAACTGCTTTTGAGCCATAGAACTGGGTCAGCAGAGCTGTTGTAGAGACAGAGAACCAGGTCAGCAGAGCTGCTCTAGAGCCTAACAACTAGGTCAGCAGAGCTGCTCTAGAGCCAGAGAACCAGGTCAGCAGAGCTGCTGTAGAGCCAGAGAACCAAGTCAGCAGAGCTGCTTTAGAGCCAGAGAACCAGGTCAGCAGAGCTGTTGTAGAGACAGAGAACCAGGTCAGCAGAGCTGCTCTAGAGCCTAAGAACCAGGTCAGCAGAGCTGCTCTAGAGCCAGAGAACCAGGTCAGCAGAGCTGCTGTAGAGCCAGAGAACCAGGTCAGCAGAACTGCTTTTGAGCCATAGAACCAGGTCAGCAGAACTGCTCTAGAGGCAAAGAACCAGGTCAGCAGAGCTGATTTAGAGGGAGAGAACCAGGTCAGCAGAGCTGCTTTAGAGCCAAGGAACCAGGTCAGCAGAGCTGCTCTAGAGCCAGAGAACCAGGTCAGCAGAACTGCTTTTGAGCCATAGAACTGGGTCAGCAGAGCTGTTGTAGAGACAGAGAACCAGGTCAGCAGAGCAGCTCTAGAGCCTAACAACTAGGTCAGCAGAGCTGCCCTAGAGCCAGAGAACCAGGTCAGCAGAGCGTCTGTAGAGCCAGAGAACCAAGTCAGCAGAGCTGCTTTAAAGCCAGAGAACCAGGTCAGCAGAGCTGTTGTAGAGACAGAGAACCAGGTCAGCAGAGCTGCTCTAGAGCCTAAGAACTAGGTCAGCAGAGCTGCTCTAGAGCCAGAGAACCAGGTCAGCAGAGCTGCTGTAGAGCCAGAGAACCAGGTCAGTAGAGCTGCTTTAGAGCCATAGAACCAGGTCAGCAGAGCTGCTTTAGAGCCAGAGAACCTGGTCAGTAGAGCTGCTCTAGAGCCTAAGAACCAGTTCAACAGAGCTGCTCTAGAGCCAGAGAACCAGGTCTGCAGAGCTGCTGCAGAGCCAGAGAAACCAGGTCAGTAGAGCTGCTTTAGAGCCAGAGAACCAGGTCAGCAGAGCTGTTCTTGAGCCAGAGAACCAGGTCAGCAGAGCTGCTCTAGAGCCAGAGAACCAAGTCAGCAGACCTGCTCTAGATGCAGAGAACCAGGTCAGCAGAGCTGATTTAGAGGGAGAGAACCAGGTCAGCAGAGCTGCTTTAGAGCCAAGGCACCAGGTCAGCAGAGCTGCTCTAGAGCCAGAGAACCAGGTCAGCAGAACTTCTTTTGAGCCATAGAACCAGGTCAGCAGAGCTGCTCTAGAGCCAGAGAACCAGGTCAGTAGACCTGCTCTAGAGGCAGAGAACCAGGTCAGAAGAGCTGATTTAGAGGGAGAGAACCAGGTCAGCAGAGCTGCTTTAGAGCCAAGAGACCAGGTCAGCACAGCTGCTCTAGAGCCAGAGAACCAGGTCAACAGAACTGCTTTTGAGCCATAGAACCAGGTCAGCAGAACTGCTCTAGAGGCAGAGAACCAGTTCAGCAGAGCTGATTTAGAGGGAGAGAACCAGGTCAGCAGAGCCGCTTTAGAGCCAATGAACCAGGTCAGCAGAGCTGCTCTAGAGCCAGAGAACCAGGTCAACAGAACTGCTTTTGAGCCATAGAACTGGGTCAGCAGAGCTGTTGTAGAGACAGAGAACCAGGTCAGCAGAGCTGCTCTAGAGCCTAACAACTAGGTCAGCAGAGCTGCTCTAGAGCCAGAGAACCAGGTCAGCAGAGCTGCTGTAGAGCCAGAGAACCAAGTCAGCAGAGCTGCTTTAGAGCCATAGAACCAGGTCAGCAGAGCTGCTTTAGAGCCAGAGAACCAGGTCAGCAGAGCTGTTGTAGAGACAGAGAACCAGGTCAGCAGAGCTGCTCTAGAGCCTAAGAACTAGGTCAGCAGAGCTGCTCTAGAGCTAGAAAACCAGGTCAGCAGAGCTGCTGTAGAGCCAGAGAACCAGGTCAGCAGAGCTGCTTTAGAGCCATAGAACCAGGTCAGCAGAGCTGCTTTAGAGCCAGAGAACCAGGTCAGTAGAGCTGTTCTAGAGCCTAAGAACCAGGTCTGCAGAGCTGCTGCAGAGCCAGAGAAACCAGGTCAGTAGAGCTGCTTTAGAGCCAGAGAACCAGGTCAGCAGAGCTGTTCTAGAGCCAGGGAACCAGGTCAGAAGCTGCTCTAGAGCCAGAGAAACCAGGTCAGTAGAGCTGCTTTAGAGGGAGAGAACCAGGTCAGCAGAGCTGTTTTAGAGTCAAGGGACCAGGTCGCTCTAGAACCAGAGAACCAGGTCAGCATAACTGCTTTTGAGCCAAGGGACCAGGTCAGCAGAGTTGCTCTAGAGCCAGGGAACAAGGTCGGTAGAACTGCTTTTGAGCCATAGAACTGGGTCAGCAGAGCTGTTTTAGAGTCAGAGAACCAGGTCAGTAGAGCTGTTGTAGAGACAGAGAACCAGGTCAGCAGAGCTGCTTTAGAGCCTAAGAACTAGGTCAGCAGAGCTGCTCTAGAGCCAGGGAACCAGGTCAGCAGAGCTGCTGTAGAGCCAGAGAAACCAGGTCAGCAGAGCTGCTTTAGAGGGAGAGAACCAGGTCAGCAGAGCTGCTTTAGAGCCAGAGAACCAAGTCAGCAGAGCTGCTCTAGAGGCAGAGAACCAAGTCAGCAGACCTGCTCTAGAGGCAGAGAACCAGGTCAGCAGAGCTGATTTAGAGGGAGAGAACCAGGTCAGCAGAGCTGCTTTAGAGCCAAGGGACCAGGTCAGCAGAGCTGCTCTAGAGCCAGAGAACCAATTCAGCAGAACTGCTTTTGAGCCATAGAACCAGGTCAGCAGAGCTGCTCTAGAGCCAGAGAACCAAGTCAACAGACCTGCTCTAGAGGCAGAGAACCAGGTCAGCAGAGCTGATTTAGAGGGAGAGAACCAGGTCAGCAGAGCTGCTTTAGAGCCAAGGGACCAGGTCAGCAGAGCTGCTCTAGAGCCAGAGAACCAGGTCAGCAGAACTGCTTTTGAGCCATAGAACCAGGTCAGCAGAACTGCTCTAGAGGCAGAGAACCAGGTCAGCATAGCTGGTGTAGAGACAGAGAACCAGGTCAGCAGAGCTGCTCTAGAGCCTAACAACTAGGTCAGCAGAGCTGCTCTAGAGCCAGAGAACCAGGTCAGCAGAGCTGCTGTAGAGCCAGAGAACCAAGTCAGCAGAGCTGCTTTAGAGCCACAGAACCAGGTCAGCAGAGCTGCTTTAGAGCCAGAGAACCAGGTCAGCAGAGCTGTTGTAGAGACAGAGAACCAGGTCAGCAGAGCTGCTCTAGAGCCAAAGAACTAGGTCAGCAGAGCTGCTCTAGAGCCAGAGAACTAGGTCAGCAGAGCTGCTGTAGAGCCAGAGAACCAGGTCAGCAGAGCTGCTTTAGAGCCATAGAACCAGGTCAGCAGAGCTGCTTTAGAGCCAGAGAACCAGGTCAGTAGAGCTGCTCTAGAGCCTAAGAACCAGGTCTGCAGAGCTGCTCTAGAGGCAGAGAACCAGGTCAGCAGAGCTGATTTAGAGGGAGAGAACATGGTCAGCAGAGCTGCTTTAGAGCCAAGGGACCAGGTCAGCAGAGCTGCTCTAGAGCCAGAGAACCAGGTCAGCAGAACTACTTTTGAGCCATAGAACCAGGTCAGCAGAACTGCTCTAGAGGCAGAGAACCAGGTCAGCAGAGCTGATTTAGAGGGAGAGAACCAGGTCAGCAGAGCTGCTTTAGAGCCAAGGAACCAGGTCAGCAGAGCTGCCCTAGAGCCAGAGAACCAGGTCAGCAGAACTGCTTTTGAGCCATAGAACCAGGTCAGCAGAGCTGCTCTAGAGCCAGAGAACCAGGTCAGCAGACCTGCTCTAGAGGCAGAGAACCAGGTCAGAAGAGCTGATTTAGAGGGAGAGAACCAGGTCAGCTGAGCTGCTTTAGAGCCAAGAGACCAGGTCAGCACAGCTGCTCTAGAGCCAGAGAACCAGGTCTGCAGAACTGCTTTTGAGCCATAGAACTGGGTCAGCAGAGCTGTTGTAGAGACAGAGAACCAGGTCAGCAGAGCTGCTCTAGAGCCTAACAACTAGGTCAGCAGAGCTGCTCTAGAGCCAGAGAACCAGGTCAACAGAGCTGCTGTAGAGCCAGAGAACCAAGTCAGCAGAGCTGCTTTAGAGCCAGAGAACCAGGTCAGCAGAGCTGTTGTAGAGACAGAGAACCAGGTCAGCAGAGCTGCTCTAGAGCCTAAGAACTAGGTCAGCAGAGCTGCTCTAGAGCCAGAGAACCAGGTCAGCAGAGCTGCTGTAGAGCCAGAGAACCAGGTCAGCAGAGCTGCTTTAGGGCCATAGAACCAGGTCAGCAGAGCTGCTTTAGAGCCAGAGAACCAGGTCAGTAGAGCTGCTCTAGAGCCTAAGAACCAGTTCAACAGAGCTGTTATAGAGCCAGAGAACCAGGTCTGCAGAGCTGCTGCAGAGCCAGAGAAACCTGGTCAGTAGAGCTGCTTTAGAGCCAGAGAACCAGGTCAGCAGAGCTGTTCTAGAGCCAGAGAACCAGGTCAGCAGAGCTGCTCTAGAGGCAGAGAACCAAGTCAGCAGACCTGCTCTAGAGGCAGAGAACCAGGTCAGCAGAGCTGATTTAGAGGGAGAGAACCGGGTCAGCAGAGCTGCTTTAGAGCCAAGGGACCAGGTCAGCAGAGCTGCTCAAGAGCCAGAGAACCAGGTCAGCAGAACTGCTTTTCAGCCATAGAACTGGGTCAGGAGAGCTGTTATAGAGACAGAGAACCAGGTCAGCAGAGCTGCTCTAGAGCCTAACAACTAGGTCAGCAGAGCTGCTCTAGAGCCAGAGAACCAGGTCAGCAGAGCTGCTGTAGAGCCAGAGAACCAAGTCAGCAGAGCTGCTTTAGAGCCACAGAACAAGTTCAGCAGAGCTGCTTTAGAGCCAGAGAACCAGGTCAGCAGAGCTGTTGTAGAGACAGAGAACCAGGTCAGCAGAGCTGCTCTAGAGCCAAAGAACTAGGTCAGCAGAGCTGCTCTAGAGCCAGAGAACCAGGTCAGCAGAGCTGCTGTAGAGCCAGAGAACCAGGTCAGCAGAGCTGCTGTAGAGCCAGAGAACCAGGTCAGCAGAGCTGCTTAAGAGCCATAGAACCAGGTCAGCAGAGCTGCTTTAGAGCCAGAGAACCAGGTCAGTAGAGCTGCTCTAGAGCCTAAGAACCAGGTCAGCAGAGCTGATTTAGAGGGAGAGAACATGGTCAGCAGAGCTGCTTTAGAGCCAAGGGACCAGGTCAGCAGAGCTGCTCTAGAGCCAGAGAACCAGGTCAGCAGAACTACTTTTGAGCCATAGAACCAGGTCAGCAGAACTGCTCTGGAGGCAGAGAACCAGGTCAGCAGAGCTGATTTAGAGGGAGAGAACCAGGTCAGCAGAGCTGCTTTAGAGCCAAGGAACCAGGTCAGCAGAGCTGCCCTAGAGCCAGAGAACCAGGTCTGCAGAACTGCTTTTGAGCCATAGAACTGGGTCAGCAGAGCTGTTGTAGAGACAGAGAACCAGGTCAGCAGAGCTGCTCTAGAGCCTAAGAACTAGGTCAGCAGAGCTGCTCTAGAGCCAGAGAACCAGGTCAGCAGAGCTGCTGTAGAGCCAGAGAACCAGGTCAGCAGAACTGCTTTTGAGCCATAGAACCAGGTCAGCAGAACTGCTCTAGAGGCAAAGAACCAGGTCAGCAGAGCTGATTTAGAGGGAGAGAACCAGGTCAGCAGAGCTGCTTTAGAGCTAAGGAACCAGGTCAGCAGAGCTGCTCTAGAGCCAGAGAACCAGGTCAGCAGAACTGCTTTTGAGCCATAGAACTGGGTCAGCAGAGCTGTTGTAGAGACAGAGAACCAGGTCAGCAGAGCAGCTCTAGAGCCTAACAACTAGGTCAGCAGAGCTGCCCTAGAGCCAGAGAACCAGGTCAGCAGAGCGTCTGTAGAGCCAGAGAACCAAGTCAGCAGAGCTGCTTTAGAGCCACAGAACCAGGTCAGCAGAGCTGCTTTAGAGCCAGAGAACCAGGTCAGCAGAGCTGTTGTAGAGACAGAGAACCAGGTCAGCAGAGCTGCTCTAGAGCCAAAGAACTAGGTCAGCAGAGCTGCTCTAGAGCCAGAGAACTAGGTCAGCAGAGCTGCTGTAGAGCCAGAGAACCAGGTCAGCAGAGCTGCTTTAGAGCCATAGAACCAGGTCAGCAGAGCTGCTTTAGAGCCAGAGAACCAGGTCAGTAGAGCTGCTCTAGAGCCTAAGAACCAGGTCTGCAGAGCTGCTCTAGAGGCAGAGAACCAGGTCAGCAGAGCTGATTTAGAGGGAGAGAACATGGTCAGCAGAGCTGCTTTAGAGCCAAGGGACCAGGTCAGCAGAGCTGCTCTAGAGCCAGAGAACCAGGTCAGCAGAACTACGTTTGAGCCATAGAACCAGGTCAGCAGAACTGCTCTAGAGGCAGAGAACCAGGTCAGCAGAGCTGATTTAGAGGGAGAGAACCAGGTCAGCAGAGCTGCTTTAGAGCCAAGGAACCAGGTCAGCAGAGCTGCCCTAGAGCCAGAGAACCAGGTCAGCAGAACTGCTTTTGAGCCATAGAACCAGGTCAGCAGAGCTGCTCTAGAGCCAGAGAACCAGGTCAGCAGACCTGCTCTAGAGGCAGAGAACCAGGTCAGAAGAGCTGATTTAGAGGGAGAGAACCAGGTCAGCTGAGCTGCTTTAGAGCCAAGAGACCAGGTCAGCACAGCTGCTCTAGAGCCAGAGAACCAGGTCTGCAGAACTGCTTTTGAGCCATAGAACTGGGTCAGCAGAGCTGTTGTAGAGACAGAGAACCAGGTCAGCAGAGCTGCTCTAGAGCCTAACAACTAGGTCAGCAGAGCTGCTCTAGAGCCAGAGAACCAGGTCAACAGAGCTGCTGTAGAGCCAGAGAACCAAGTCAGCAGAGCTGCTTTAGAGCCAGAGAACCAGGTCAGCAGAGCTGTTGTAGAGACAGAGAACCAGGTCAGCAGAGCTGCTCTAGAGCCTAAGAACTAGGTCAGCAGAGCTGCTCTAGAGCCAGAGAACCAGGTCAGCAGAGCTGCTGTAGAGCCAGAGAACCAGGTCAGCAGAGCTGCTTTAGGGCCATAGAACCAGGTCAGCAGAGCTGCTTTAGAGCCAGAGAACCAGGTCAGTAGAGCTGCTCTAGAGCCTAAGAACCAGTTCAACAGAGCTGTTATAGAGCCAGAGAACCAGGTCTGCAGAGCTGCTGCAGAGCCAGAGAAACCTGGTCAGTAGAGCTGCTTTAGAGCCAGAGAACCAGGTCAGCAGAGCTGTTCTAGAGCCAGAGAACCAGGTCAGCAGAGCTGCTCTAGAGGCAGAGAACCAAGTCAGCAGACCTGCTCTAGAGGCAGAGAACCAGGTCAGCAGAGCTGATTTAGAGGGAGAGAACCGGGTCAGCAGAGCTGCTTTAGAGCCAAGGGACCAGGTCAGCAGAGCTGCTCAAGAGCCAGAGAACCAGGTCAGCAGAACTGCTTTTCAGCCATAGAACTGGGTCAGGAGAGCTGTTATAGAGACAGAGAACCAGGTCAGCAGAGCTGCTCTAGAGCCTAACAACTAGGTCAGCAGAGCTGCTCTAGAGCCAGAGAACCAGGTCAGCAGAGCTGCTGTAGAGCCAGAGAACCAAGTCAGCAGAGCTGCTTTAGAGCCACAGAACAAGTTCAGCAGAGCTGCTTTAGAGCCAGAGAACCAGGTCAGCAGAGCTGTTGTAGAGACAGAGAACCAGGTCAGCAGAGCTGCTCTAGAGCCAAAGAACTAGGTCAGCAGAGCTGCTCTAGAGCCAGAGAACCAGGTCAGCAGAGCTGCTGTAGAGCCAGAGAACCAGGTCAGCAGAGCTGCTGTAGAGCCAGAGAACCAGGTCAGCAGAGCTGCTTAAGAGCCATAGAACCAGGTCAGCAGAGCTGCTTTAGAGCCAGAGAACCAGGTCAGTAGAGCTGCTCTAGAGCCTAAGAACCAGGTCAGCAGAGCTGATTTAGAGGGAGAGAACATGGTCAGCAGAGCTGCTTTAGAGCCAAGGGACCAGGTCAGCAGAGCTGCTCTAGAGCCAGAGAACCAGGTCAGCAGAACTACTTTTGAGCCATAGAACCAGGTCAGCAGAACTGCTCTGGAGGCAGAGAACCAGGTCAGCAGAGCTGATTTAGAGGGAGAGAACCAGGTCAGCAGAGCTGCTTTAGAGCCAAGGAACCAGGTCAGCAGAGCTGCCCTAGAGCCAGAGAACCAGGTCTGCAGAACTGCTTTTGAGCCATAGAACTGGGTCAGCAGAGCTGTTGTAGAGACAGAGAACCAGGTCAGCAGAGCTGCTCTAGAGCCTAAGAACTAGGTCAGCAGAGCTGCTCTAGAGCCAGAGAACCAGGTCAGCAGAGCTGCTGTAGAGCCAGAGAACCAGGTCAGCAGAACTGCTTTTGAGCCATAGAACCAGGTCAGCAGAACTGCTCTAGAGGCAAAGAACCAGGTCAGCAGAGCTGATTTAGAGGGAGAGAACCAGGTCAGCAGAGCTGCTTTAGAGCTAAGGAACCAGGTCAGCAGAGCTGCTCTAGAGCCAGAGAACCAGGTCAGCAGAACTGCTTTTGAGCCATAGAACTGGGTCAGCAGAGCTGTTGTAGAGACAGAGAACCAGGTCAGCAGAGCAGCTCTAGAGCCTAACAACTAGGTCAGCAGAGCTGCCCTAGAGCCAGAGAACCAGGTCAGCAGAGCGTCTGTAGAGCCAGAGAACCAAGTCAGCAGAGCTGCTTTAAAGCCAGAGAACCAGGTCAGCAGAGCTGTGGTAGAGACAGAGAACCAGGTCAGCAGAGCTGCTCTAGAGCCTAAGAACTAGGTCAGCAGAGCTGCTCTAGAGCCAGAGAACCAGGTCAGCAGAGCTGCTGTAGAGCCAGAGAACCAGGTCAGTAGAGCTGCTTTAGAGCCATAGAACCAGGTCAGCAGAGCTGCTTTAGAGCCAGAAAACCTGGTCAGTAGAGCTGCTCTAGAGCCTAAGAACCAGTTCAACAGAGCTGCTCTAGAGCCAGAGAACCAGGTCTGCAGAGCTGCTGCAGAGCCAGAGAAACCAGGTCAGTAGAGCTGCTTTAGAGCCAGAGAACCAGGTCAGCAGAGCTGTTCTTGAGCCAGAGAACCAGGTCAGCAGAGCTGCTCTAGAGCCAGAGAACCAAGTCAGCAGACCTGCTCTAGAGGCAGAGAACCAGGTCAGCAGAGCTGATTTAGAGGGAGAGAACCAGGTCAGCAGAGCTGCTTTAGAGCCAAGGCACCAGGTCAGCAGAGCTGCTCTAGAGCCAGAGAACCAGGTCAGCAGAACTTCTTTTGAGCCATAGAACCAGGTCAGCAGAGCTGCTCTAGAGCCAGAGAACCAGGTCAGCAGACCTGCTCTAGAGGCAGAGAACCAGGTCAGAAGAGCTGATTTAGAGGGAGAGAACCAGGTCAGCAGAGCTGCTTTAGAGCCAAGAGACCAGGTCAGCACAGCTGCTCTAGAGCCAGAGAACCAGGTCAACAGAACTGCTTTTGAGCCATAGAACCAGGTCAGCAGAACTGCTCTAGAGGCAGAGAACCAGTTCAGCAGAGCTGATTTAGAGGGAGAGAACCAGGTCAGCAGAGCCGCTTTAGAGCCTAGGAACCAGGTTAGCAGAGCTGCTCTAGAGCCAGAGAACCAGGTCAGCAGAGCTGCTCTAGAGCCAGAGAACCAGGTCAACAGAACTGCTTTTGAGCAATAGAACTGGGTCAGCAGAGCTGTTGTAGAGACAGAGAACCAGGTCAGCAGAGCTGCTCTAGAGCCTAACAACTAGGTCAGCAGAGCTGCTCTAGAGCCAGAGAACCAGGTCAGCAGAGCTGCTGTAGAGCCAGAGAACCAAGTCAGCAGAGCTGCTTTAGAGCCATAGAACCAGGTCAGCAGAGCTGCTTTAGAGCCAGAGAACCAGGTCAGCAGAGCTGTTGTAGAGACAGAGAACCAGGTCAGCAGAGCTGCTCTAGAGCCTAAGAACTAGGTCAGCAGAGCTGCTCTAGAGCTAGAAAACCAGGTCAGCAGAGCTGCTGTAGAGCCAGAGAACCAGGTCAGCAGAGCTGCTTTAGAGCCATAGAACCAGGTCAGCAGAGCTGCTTTAGAGCCAGAGAACCAGGTCAGTAGAGCTGTTCTAGAGCCTAAGAACCAGGTCTGCAGAGCTGCTGCAGAGCCAGAGAAACCAGGTCAGTAGAGCTGCTTTAGAGCCAGAGAACCAGGTCAGCAGAGCTGTTCTAGAGCCAGGGAACCAGGTCAGAAGCTGCTCTAGAGCCAGAGAAACCAGGTCAGTAGAGCTGCTTTAGAGGGAGAGAACCAGGTCAGCAGAGCTGTTTTAGAGTCAAAGGACCAGGTCGCTCTAGAACCAGAGAACCAGGTCAGCATAACTGCTTTTGAGCCAAGGGACCAGGTCAGCAGAGTTGCTCTAGAGCCAGAGAACCAGGTCGGTAGAACTGCTTTTGAGCCAGAGAACTGGGTCAGCAGAGCGGTTTTAGAGTCAGAGAACCAGGTCAGTAGAGCTGTTGTAGAGCCAGAGAACCAGGTCAGCAGAGCTGCTTTAGAGCCTAAGAACTAGGTCAGCAGAGCTGCTCTAGAGCCAGAGAACCAGGTCAGCAGAGCTGCTGTAGAGCCAGAGAAACCAGGTCAGCAGAGCTGCTTTAGAGGGAGAGAACCAGGTCAGCAGAGCTGCTTTAGAGCCAGAGAACCAAGTCAGCAGAGCTGCTCTAGAGCCAGAGAACCAAGTCAACAGACCTGCTCTAGAGGCAGAGAACCAGGTCAGCAGAGCTGATTTAGAGGGAGAGAACCAGGTCAGCAGAGCTGCTTTAGAGCCAAAGGACCAGGTCAGCAGAGCTGCTCTAGAGCCAGAGAACCAGGTCAGTAGAACTGCTTTTGAGCCATAGAACCAGGTCAGCAGAACTGCTCTAGAGGCAGAGAACCAGGTCAGCATAGCTGGTGTAGAGACAGAGAACCAGGTCAGCAGAGCTGCTCTAGAGCCTAACAACTAGGTCAGCAGAGCTGCTCTAGAGCCAGAGAACCAGGTCAGCAGAGCTGCTGTAGAGCCAGAGAACCAAGTCAGCAGAGCTGCTTTAGAGCCACAGAACCAGGTCAGCAGAGCTGCGTTAGAGCCAGAGAACCAGGTCAGCAGAGCTGTTGTAGAGACAGAGAACCAGGTCAGCAGAGCTGCTCTAGAGCCAAAGAACTAGGTCAGCAGAGCTGCTCTAGAGCCAGAGAACCAGGTCAGCAGAGCTGCTGTAGAGCCAGAGAACCAGGTCAGCAGAGCTGCTTTAGAGCCATAGAACCAGGTCAGCAGAGCTGCTTTAGAGCCAGAGAACCAGGTCAGTAGAGCTGCTCTAGAGCCTAAGAACCAGGTCTGCAGAGCTGCTCTAGAGGCAGAGAACCAGGTCAGCAGAGCTGATTTAGAGGGAGAGAACATGGTCAGCAGAGCTGCTTTAGAGCCAAGGGACCAGGTCAGCAGAGCTGCTCTAGAGCCAGAGAACCAGGTCAGCAGAACTACTTTTGAGCCATAGAACCAGGTCAGCAGAACTGCTCTAGAGGCAGAGAACCAGGTCAGCAGAGCTGATTTAGAGGGAGAGAACCAGGTCAGCAGAGCTGCTTTAGAGCCAAGGAACCAGGTCAGCAGAGCTGCCCTAGAGCCAGAGAACCAGGTCAGCAGAACTGCTTTTGAGCCATAGAACCAGGTCAGCAGAGCTGCTCTAGAGCCAGAGAACCAGGTCAGCAGACCTGCTCTAGAGGCAGAGAACCAGGTCAGAAGAGCTGATTTAGAGGGAGAGAACCAGGTCAGCAGAGCTGCTTTAGAGCCAAGAGACCAGGTCAGCACAGCTGCTCTAGAGCCAGAGAACCAGGTCTGCAGAACTGCTTTTGAGCCATAGAACTGGGTCAGCAGAGCTGTTGTAGAGACAGAGAACCAGGTCAGCAGAGCTGCTCTAGAGCCTAACAACTAGGTCAGCAGAGCTGCTCTAGAGCCAGAGAACCAGGTCAACAGAGCTGCTGTAGAGCCAGAGAACCAAGTCAGCAGAGCTGCTTTAGAGCCAGAGAACCAGGTCAGCAGAGCTGTTGTAGAGACAGAGAACCAGGTCAGCAGAGCTGCTCTAGAGCCTAAGAACTAGGTCAGCAGAGCTGCTCTAGAGCCAGAGAACCAGGTCAGCAGAGCTGCTGTAGAGCCAGAGAACCAGGTCAGCAGAGCTGCTTTAGGGCCATAGAACCAGGTCAGCAGAGCTGCTTTAGAGCCAGAGAACCAGGTCAGTAGAGCTGCTCTAGAGCCTAAGAACCAGTTCAACAGAGCTGTTATAGAGCCAGAGAACCAGGTCTGCAGAGCTGCTGCAGAGCCAGAGAAACCTGGTCAGTAGAGCTGCTTTAGAGCCAGAGAACCAGGTCAGCAGAGCTGTTCTAGAGCCAGAGAACCAGGTCAGCAGAGCTGCTCTGGAGGCAGAGAACCAAGTCAGCAGACCTGCTCTAGAGGCAGAGAACCAGGTCAGCAGAGCTGATTTAGAGGGAGAGAACCGGGTCAGCAGAGCTGCTTTAGAGCCAAGGGAACAGGTCAGCAGAGCTGCTCAAGAGCCAGAGAACCAGGTCAGCAGAACTGCTTTTCAGCCATAGAACTGGGTCAGGAGAGCTGTTATAGAGACAGAGAACCAGGTCAGCAGAGCTGCTCTAGAGCCTAACAACTAGGTCAGCAGAGCTGCTCTAGAGCCAGAGAACCAGGTCAGCAGAGCTGCTGTAGAGCCAGAGAACCAAGTCAGCAGAGCTGCTTTAGAGCCACAGAACAAGTTCAGCAGAGCTGCTTTAGAGCCAGAGAACCAGGTCAGCAGAGCTGTTGTAGAGACAGAGAACCAGGTCAGCAGAGCTGCTCTAGAGCCAAAGAACTAGGTCAGCAGAGCTGCTCTAGAGCCAGAGAACCAGGTCAGCAGAGCTGCTGTAGAGCCAGAGAACCAGGTCAGCAGAGCTGCTTTAGAGCCATAGAACCAGGTCAGCAGAGCTGCTTTAGAGCCAGAGAACCAGGTCAGTAGAGCTGCTCTAGAGCCTAAGAACCAGGTCAGCAGAGCTGATTTAGAGGGAGAGAACATGGTCAGCCGAGCTGCTTTAGAGCCAAGGGACCAGGTCAGCAGAGCTGCTCTAGAGCCAGAGAACCAGGTCAGCAGAACTACTTTTGAGCCATAGAACCAGGTCAGCAGAACTGCTCTAGAGGCAGAGAACCAGGTCAGCAGAGCTGATTTAGAGGGAGAGAACCAGGTCAGCAGAGCTGCTTTAGAGCCAAGGAACCAGGTCAGCAGAGCTGCCCTAGAGCCAGAGAACCAGGTCTGCAGAACTGCTTTTGAGCCATAGAACTGGGTCAGCAGAGCTGTTGTAGAGACAGAGAACCAGGTCAGCAGAGCTGCTCTAGAGCCTAACAACTAGGTCAGCAGAGCTGCTCTAGAGCCAGAGAACCAGGTCAGCAGAGCTGCTGTAGAGCCAGAGAACCAACTCAGCAGAGCTGCTTTAGAGCCAGAGAACCAGGTCAGCAGAGCTGCTCTAGAGCCAGAGAACCAGGTCAGCAGAGCTGCTGTAGAGCCAGAGAACCAGGTCAGCATAGCTGCTTTAGAGCCATAGAACCAGGTCAGCAGAGCTGCTTTAGAGCCAGAGAACCAGGTCAGTAGAGCTGCTCCAGAGCCTAAGAACCAGTTCAACAGAGCTGCTATAGAGCCAGAGAACCAGGTCTGCAGAGCTGCTGCAGAGCCAGAGAAACCAGGTCAGTAGAGCTGCTTTAGAGCCAGAGAACCAGGTCAGAAGAGCTGTTCTAGAGCCAGAGAACCAGGTCAGCAGAGCTGCTCTAGAGCCAGAGAACCAAGTCAGCAGACCTGCTCTAGAGGCAGAGAACCAGGTCAGCAGAGCTGATTTAGAGGGAGAGAACCAGGTCAGCAGAGCTGCTTTAGAGCCAAGGGACCAGGTCAGCAGAGCTGCTCTAGAGCCAGAGAACCAGGTTAGCAGAACTGCTTTTGAGCCATAGAACCAGGTCAGCAGAGCTGCTCTATAGCCAGAGAACCAAGTCAGCAGACCTGCTCTAGAGGCAGAGAACCAGGTCACAAGAGCTGATTTAGAGGGAGAGAACCAGGTCAGCAGAGCTGCTTTAGAGCCAAGGGACCAGGTCAGCACAGCTGCTCTAGAGCCAGAGAACCAGGTCAACAGAACTGCTTTTGAGCCATAGAACCAGGTCAGCAGAACGGCTCTAGAGGCAGAGAACCAGGTCAGCAGAGCTGATTTAGAGGGAGAGAACCAGGTCAGCAGAGCCGCTTTAGAGCCAAGGAACCAGGTCAGCAGAGCTGCTCTAGAGCCAGAGAACCAGGTCAACAGAACTGCTTTTGAGCCATAGAACTGGGTCAGCAGAGCTGTTGTAGAGACAGAGAACCAGGTCAGCAGAGCTGCTCTAGAGCCTAACAACTGGGTCAGCAGAGCTGCTCTAGAGCCAGAGAACCAGGTCAGCAGAGCTGCTGTAGAGCCAGAGAACCAAGTCAGCAGAGCTGCTTTAGAGCCATAGAACCAGGTCAGCAGAGCTGCTTTAGAGCCAGAGAACCAGGTCAGTAGAGCTGTTCTAGAGCCTAAGAACCAGGTCTGCAGAGCTGCTGCAGATCCAGAGAAACCAGGTCAGTAGAGCTGCTTTAGAGCCAGAGAACCAGGTCAGCAGAGCTGTTCTAGAGCCAGGGAACCAGGTCAGCAGAGCTGCTCTAGAGTCAGAGAAACCAGGTCAGTAGAGCTGCGTTAGAGGGAGAGAACCAGGTCAGCAGAGCTGTTTTAGAGTCAAGGGACCAGGTCGCTCTAGAGCCAGAGAACCAGGTCAGCAGAACTGCTTTTGAGCCAAGGGACCAGGTCAGCACAGCTGCTCTAGAGCCAGAGAACCAGGTCAGCAGAACTGCTTTTGAGCCATAGAACTGGGTCAGCAGAGCTGTTTTAGAGTCAGAGAACCAGGTCAGTAAAGCTGTTGTAGAGCCAGAGAACCAGGCCAGCAGAGCTGCTTTAGAGCCTAAGAACTAGGTCAGCAGAGCTGCTCTAGAGCCAGAGAACCAGGTCAGCAGAGCTGCTGTAGAGCCAGAGAAACCAGGTCAGCAGAGCTGCTTTAGAGGGAGAGAACCAGGTCAGCAGAGCTGCTTTAGAGCCTAAGAACTAGGTCAGCAGAGCTGCTCTAGAGCCAGAGAACCAGGTCAGCAGAGCTGCTGTAGAGCCAGAGAAACCAGGTCAGCAGAGCTGCTTTAGAGGGAGAGAACCAGGTCAGCAGAGCTGCTGTAGAGCCAGAGAAACCAGGACAGCAGAGCTGCTTTAGAGGGAGAGAACCAGGTCAGCAGAGCTGCTGTAGAGCCAGAGAACCAGGTCAGCATAGCTGCTTTAGAGCCATAGAACCAGGTCAGCAGAGCTGCTTTAGAGCCAGAGAACCAGGTCAGTAGAGCTGCTCTAGAGCCTAAGAACCAGTTCAACAGAGCTGCTATAGAGCCAGAGAACCAGGTCTGCAGAGCTGCTGCAGAGCCAGAGAAACCAGGTCAGTAGAGCTACTTTAGAGCCAGAGAACCAGGTCAGCAGAGCTGTTCTAGAGCCAGAGAACCCGGTCAGCAGAGCTGCTCTAGAGGCAGAGAACCAGGTCAGCAGACCTGCTCTAGAGGCAGAGAACCAGGTCAGCAGAGCTGATTTAGAGGGAGAGAACCAGGTCAGCAGAGCTGCTTTAGAGCCAAGGGACCAGGTCAGCAGAGCTGCTCTAGAGCCAGAGAACCAGGTCAGCAGAACTGCTTTTGAGCCATAGAACCAGGTCAGCAGAGCTGCTCTAGAGCCAGAGAACCAAGTCAGCAGACCTGCTCTAGAGGCAGAGAACCAGGTCACAAGAGCTGATTTAGAGGGAGAGAACCAGGTCAGCAGAACTGCTTTTGAGCCATAGAACCAGGTCAGCAGAACTGCTCTAGAGGCAGAGAACCAGGTCAGCAGAGCTGATTTAGAGGGAGAGAACCAGGTCAGCAGAGCCGCTTTAGAGCCAAGGAACCAGGTCAGCAGAGCTGCTCTAGAGCCAGAGAACCAGTTCAACAGAACTGCTTTTGAGCCATAGAACTGGGTCAGCAGAGCTGTTGTAGAGACAGAGAACCAGGTCAGCAGAGCTGCTCTAGAGCCTAACAACTAGGTCAGCAGAGCTGCTCTAGAGCCAGAGAACCAGGTCAGCAGAGCTGCTGTAGAGCCAGAGAACCAAGTCAGCAGAGCTGCTTTAGAGCCATAGAACCAGGTCAGCAGAGCTGCTTTAGAGCCAGAGAACCAGGTCAGCAGAGCTGCTGTAGAGCCAGAGAACCAGGTCAGCAGAGCTGCTTTAGAGCCAGAGAACCAGGTCAGTAGAGCTGTTCTAGAGCCTAAGAACCAGGTCTGCAGAGCTGCTGCAGAGCCAGAGAAACCAGGTCAGTAGAGCTGCTTTAGAGCCAGAGAACCAGGTCAGCAGAGCTGTTCTAGAGCCAGGGAACCAGGTCAGCAGAGCTGCTCTAGAGCCAGAGAAACCAGGTCAGTAGAGCTGCGTTAGAGGGAGAGAACCAGGTCAGCAGAGCTATTTTAGAGTCAAGGGACCAGGTCGCTCTAGAGCCAGAGAACCAGGTCAGCAGAGCTGCTCTAGAGCCAGAGAACCAGGTCGGCAGAACTGCTTTTGAGCCATAGAACTGGGTCAGCAGAGCTGTTTTAGAGTCAGAGAACCAGGTCAGTAGAGCTGTTGTAGAGCCAGAGAACCAGGTCAGCAGAGCTGCTTTAGAGCCTAAGAACTAGGTCAGCAGAGCTGCTCTAGAGCCAGAGAACCAGGTCAGCAGAGCTGCTGTAGAGCCAGAGAAACCAGGTCAGCAGAGCTGCTTTAGAGGGAGAGAACCAGGTCAGCAGAGCTGCTTTAGAGCCAGAGAACCAAGTCAGCAGAGCTGCTCTAGAGGCAGAGAACCAAGTCAGCAGACCTGCTCTAGAGGCAGAGAAACAGGTCAGCCGAGCTTATTTAGAGGGAGAGAACCAGGTCAGCGGAGCTGCTTTAGAGCCAAGGGCCCAGGTCAGCAGAGCTGCTCTAGAGCCAGATAACCAGGTCAGCAGAACTGCTTTTGAGCCATAGAACCAGGTCAACAGAGCTGCTCTAGAGCCAGAGAACCAAGTCAGCAGACCTGCTCTAGAGGCAGAGAACCAGGTCAGCAGAGCTGATTTAGAGGGAGAGAACCAGGTCAGCAGAGCTGCTTTAGAGCCAAGGGACCAGGTCAGCAGAGCTGCTCTAGAGCCAGAGAACCAGGTCAGCAGAACTGCTTTTGAGCCATAGAACCAGGTCAGCAGAACTGCTCTAGAGGCAGAGAACCAGGTCAGCAGAGCTGATTTAGAGGGAGAGAACCAGGTCAGCAGAGCTGCTTTAGAGCCAAGGAACCAGGTCAGCAGAGCTGCTCTAGAGCCAGAGAACCAGGTCAACAGAACTGCTTTTGAGCCATAGAACTGTGTCAGCAGAGCTGTTGTTGAGACAGAGAACCAGGTCAGCAGAGCTGCTCTAGAGCCTAACAAACAAGGTCAGCAGAGCTGCTCTAGAGCCAGAGAACCAGGTCAGCAGAGCTGCTGTAGAGCCAGAGAACCAAGTCAGCAGAGCTGCTTTAGAGCCATAGAACCAGGTCAGCAGAGCTGCTTTAGAGCCAGAGAACCAGGTCAGCAGAGCTGTTGTAGAGACAGAGAACCAGGTCAGCAGAGCTGCTCTAGAGCCAAAGAACTAGGTCAGCAGAGCTGCTCTAGAGCCAGAGAACCAGGTCAGCAGAGCTGCTGTAGAGCCAGAGAACCAGGTCAGCAGAGCTGCTTTAGAGCCATAGAACCAGGTCAGCAGAGCTGCTTTAGAGCCAGAGAACCAGGTCAGTAGAGCTGCTCTAGAGCCTAAGAACCAGGTCTGCAGAGCTGCTGCAGAGCCAGAGAAACCAGGTCAGTAGAGCTGCTTTAGAGCCAGAGAACAAGGTCAGCAGAGCTGTTCTAGAGCCAGGGAACCAGGTCAGCAGAGCTGCTCTAGAGCCAGAGAAACCAGGTCACTAGAGCTGCTTTAGAGGGAGAGAACCAGGTCAGCAGAGCTGTTTTAGAGCCAAGGGACCAGGTCAGCAGAGCTGCTCTAGAGCCAGAGAACCAGGTCAGCAGAACTGCTTTTGAGCCATAGAACCAGGTCAGCAGAACTGCTCTAGAGGCAGAGAACCAGGTCAGCAGAGCTGAATTAGAGGGAGAGAACCAGGTCAGTAGAGCTGTTGTAGAGCCAGAGAACCAGGTCAGCAGAGCTGCTTTAGAGCCTAAGAACTAGGTCAGCAGAGCTGCTCTAGAGCCAGAGAACCAGGTCAGCAGAGCTGCTGTAGAGCCAGAGAAACCAGGTCAGCAGAGCTGCTTTAGAGGGAGAGAACCAGGTCAGCAGAGCTGCTTTAAAGCCAGAGAACCAGGTCAGCAGAGCTGCTTTAGAGCCAGAGAACGAGGTCAGCAGAGCTGCTCTAGAGCAAGAGAACCAAGTCAGCAGAGCTGCTTTAGAGCCATAGAACCAGGTCAGCAGAGCTGCTTTAGAGCCAGAGAACCAGGTCAGCAGAGCTGCTCTAGAGGCAGAGAACCAGGTCAGCAGAGCTGATTTAGAGGGAGAGAACCAGGTCAGCAGAGCTGCTTTAGAGCCAAGGGACCAGGTCAGCTGAGCTGCTCTAGAGCCAGAGAACCAGGTCGGCAGAACTGCTTTTGAGCCATAGAACCAGGTCAGCAGAACTGCTTTAGAGCCATAGAACCAGGTCAGCAGAGCTGCTTTAGAGCCAGAGAACCAGGTCAGTAGAGCTGCTCTAGAGCCTAAGAACCAGGTCAACAGAGCTGCTCTAGAGCCAGAGAACCAGGTCTGCAGAGCTGCTGCAGAGCCAGAGAAACCAGGTCAGTAGAGTTGCTTTTGAGCCATAGAACTGGGTCAGCAGAGCTGTTGTAGAGAGAGAGAACCAGGTCAGCAGAGCTGCTCTAGAGCCTAACAACTACGTCAGCAGAGCTGCTCTAGAGCCAGAGAACCAGGTCAGCAGAGCTGCTGTAGAGCCAGAGAACCAAGTCAGCAGAGCTGCTTTAGAGCCAAAGAACCAGGTCAGCAGAGCTGCTCTAGAGCCAGAGAACCAAGTCAGCAGAGCTGCTCTAGAGACAGAGAACCAGGTCAGCAGAGCTGCTGTAGAGCCAGAGAACCAGGTCAGCAGAGCTGCTTTAGAGCCATAGAAGCAGGTCAGCAGAGCTGCTTTAGAGCCAGAGAACCAGGTCAGTAGAGCTGCTCTAGAGCCTAAGAACCAGGTCAACAGAGCTGCTCTAGAGCCAGAGAACCAGGTCTGCAGAGCTGCTGCAGAGCCAGAGAAACCAGGTCAGTAGAGTTGCTTTAGAGCCAGAGAACCAGGTCAGCAGAGCTGTTCTAGAGCCAGAGAACCAAGTCAGCAGAGCTGCTCTAGAGCCAGGGAACCAGGTCAGCAGAGCTGCTCTAGAGCCAGAGAACCAGGTCAGCAGAACTACTTTTGAGCCATAGAACCGGGTCAGCAGAGATGCTTTAGAGCCAGAGACCCAGGTCAGCAGAGCTGTTGTAGAGCCAGAGAACCAGGTCAGCAGAACTGCTTTTGAGCCATAGAACCGGGTCAGCAGAGATGCTTTAGAGCCAGAGAACCAGGTCAGCAGAGCTGTTGTAGAGCCAGAGAACCAGGTCAGCAGAGCTGCTCTAGAGCCTAAGAACTAGGTCAGCAGAGTTGCTCTAGAGCCAGAGAACCAGGTCAGCAGAGTTGCTGTAGGGCCCGAGAAACCAGGTCAGCAGAGCTGCTGTAGAGCCAGAGAAACCAAGTCAGCAGAGCTGCTTTAGAGGGAGAGACCCAGGGCAGCAGAGATGCTTTAGAGCCAGAGAACCAGGCCAGCAGAGCTGCTTTAGAGCCAGAGAACCAGGTCAGCAGAGCTGCTCTACAGCCAGAGAACCAAGTCAGCAGAGCTGCTTTAGAGCCATAGAACCAGGTCAGCAGAGCTGCTTTAGAGCCAGAGAACAAGGTCAGCAGAGCTGCTGTAGAGCCAGAGAACCAGGTCAGCAGATCTGATTTAGAGGGAGAGAACCAGGTCAGCAGAGCTGCTTTAGAGCCAGAGAACCAGGTCAGCAGAGCTGTTGTAGAGACAGAGAACCAGGTCAGCAGAGCTGCTCTAGAGCCAAAGAACTAGGTCAGCAGGGCTGCTCTAGAGCCAGAGAACCAGGTCAGCAGAGCTGCTGTAGAGCCAGAAAACCAGGTCAGCATAGCTGCTTTAGAGCCATTGAACCAGGTCAGCAGAGCTGCTTTAGAGCTAGAGAACCAGGTCAGTAGAGCTGCTCTAGAGCCTAAGAACAACGTCAACAGAGCTGCTTTAGAGCCAGAGAACCAGGTCAGCAGAGCTGTTGTAGAGCCAGAGAACCAGGTCAGCAGAACTGCTTTTGAGCCATAGAACCGGGTCAGCAGAGATGCTTTAGAGCCATAGAACCAGATCAGCAGAGCTGTTGTAGAGCCAGAGAACCAGGTCAGCAGAGCTGCTCTAGAGCCTAAGAACTAGGTCAGCAGAGTTGCTCTAGAGCCAGAGAACCAGGTCAGCAGAGTTGCTGTAGAGCCCGAGAAACCAGGTCAGCAGAGCTGCTGTAGAGCCAGAGAAACCAAGTCAGCAGAGCTGCTTTAGAGGGAGAGACCCAGGGCAGCAGAGATGCTTTAGAGCCAGAGAACCAGGCCAGCAGAGCTGCTCTACAGCCAGAGAACCAAGTCAGCAGAGCTGCTTTAGAGCCATAGAACCAGGTCAGCAGAGCTGCTTTAGAGCCAGAGAACAAGGTCAGCAGAGCTGCTGTAGAGCCAGAGAACCAGGTCAGCAGATCTGATTTAGAGGGAGAGAACCAGGTCAGCAGAGCTGCTTTAGAGCCAAGGAACCAGGTCAGCAGAGCTGCCCTAGAGCCAGAGAACCAGGTCTGCAGAACTGCTTTTGAGCCATAGAACTGGGTCAGCAGAGCTGTTGTAGAGACAGAGAACCAGGTCAGCAGAGCTGCTCTAGAGCCTAACAACTAGGTCAGCAGAGCTGCTCTAGAGCCAGAGAACCAGGTCAGCAGAGCTGCTGTAGAGCCAGAGAACCAACTCAGCAGAGCTGCTTTAGAGCCAGAGAACCAGGTCAGCAGAGCTGCTCTAGAGCCAGAGAACCAGGTCAGCAGAGCTGCTGTAGAGCCAGAGAACCAGGTCAGCATAGCTGCTTTAGAGCCATAGAACCAGGTCAGCAGAGCTGCTTTAGAGCCAGAGAACCAGGTCAGTAGAGCTGCTCCAGAGCCTAAGAACCAGTTCAACAGAGCTGCTATAGAGCCAGAGAACCAGGTCTGCAGAGCTGCTGCAGAGCCAGAGAAACCAGGTCAGTAGAGCTGCTCTAGAGCCAGAGAACCAGGTCAGCAGAGCTGCTGTAGAGCCAGAGAACCAGGTCAGCAGAGCTGCTCTAGAGCCAGAGAACCAAGTCAGCAGACCTGCTCTAGAGGCAGAGAACCAGGTCAGCAGAGCTGATTTAGAGGGAGAGAACCAGGTCAGCAGAGCTGCTTTAGAGCCAAGGGACCAGGTCAGCAGAGCTGCTCTAGAGCCAGAGAACCAGGTCAGCAGAACTGCTTTTGAGCCATAGAACCAGGTCAGCAGAGCTGCTCTAGAGCCAGAGAACCAAGTCAGCAGACCTGCTCTAGAGGCAGAGAACCAGGTCACAAGAGCTGATTTAGAGGGAGAGAACCAGGTCAGCAGAGCTGCTTTAGAGCCAAGGGACCAGGTCAGCACAGCTGCTCTAGAGCCAGAGAACCAGGTCAACAGAACTGCTTTTGAGCCATAGAACCAGGTCAGCAGAACTGCTCTAGAGGCAGAGAACCAGGTCAGCAGAGCTGATTTAGAGGGAGAGAACCAGGTCAGCAGAGCCGCTTTAGAGCCAAGGAACCAGGTCAGCAGAGCTGCTGCAGAGCCAGAGAAACCAGGTCAGTAGAGCTGCTTTAAAGCCAGAGAACCAGGTCAGAAGAGCTGTTCTAGAGCCAGAGAACCAGGTCAGCAGAGCTGCTCTAGAGCCAGAGAACCAAGTCAGCAGACCTGCTCTAGAGGCAGAGAACCAGGTCAGCAGAGCTGATTTAGAGGGAGAGAACCAGGTCAGCAGAGCTGCTTTAGAGCCAAGGGACCAGGTCAGCAGAGCTGCTCTAGAGCCAGAGAACCAGGTCAGCAGAACTGCTTTTGAGCCATAGAACCAGGTCAGCAGAGCTGCTCTATAGCCAGAGAACCAAGTCAGCAGACCTGCTCTAGAGGCAGAGAACCAGGTCACAAGAGCTGATTTAGAGGGAGAGAACCAGGTCAGCAGAGCTGCTTTAGAGCCAAGGGACCAGGTCAGCACAGCTGCTCTAGAGCCAGAGAACCAGGTCAACAGAACTGCTTTTGAGCCATAGAACCAGGTCAGCAGAACGGCTCTAGAGGCAGAGAACCAGGTCAGCAGAGCTGATTTAGAGGGAGAGAACCAGGTCAGCAGAGCCGCTTTAGAGCCAAGGAACCAGGTCAGCAGAGCTGCTCTAAAGCCAGAGAACCAGGTCAACAGAACTGCTTTTGAGCCATAGAACTGGGTCAGCAGAGCTGTTGTAGAGACAGAGAACCAGGTCAGCAGAGCTGCTCTAGAGCCTAACAACTGGGTCAGCAGAGCTGCTCTAGAGCCAGAGAACCAGGTCAGCAGAGCTGCTGTAGAGCCAGAGAACCAAGTCAGCAGAGCTGCTTTAGAGCCATAGAACCAGGTCAGCAGAGCTGCTTTAGAGCCAGAGAACCAGGTCAGTAGAGCTGTTCTAGAGCCTAAGAACCAGGTCTGCAGAGCTGCTGCAGATCCAGAGAAACCAGGTCAGTAGAGCTGCTTTAGAGCCAGAGAACCAGGTCAGCAGAGCTGTTCTAGAGCCAGGGAACCAGGTCAGCAGAGCTGCTCTAGAGTCAGAGAAACCAGGTCAGTAGAGCTGCGTTAGAGGGAGAGAACCAGGTCAGCAGAGCTGTTTTAGAGTCAAGGGACCAGGTCGCTCTAGAGCCAGAGAACCAGGTCAGCAGAACTGCTTTTGAGCCAAGGGACCAGGTCAGCACAGCTGCTCTAGAGCCAGAGAACCAGGTCAGCAGAACTGCTTTTGAGCCATAGAACTGGGTCAGCAGAGCTGTTTTAGAGTCAGAGAACCAGGTCAGTAAAGCTGTTGTAGAGCCAGAGAACCAGGCCAGCAGAGCTGCTTTAGAGCCCAAGAACTAGGTCAGCAGAGCTGCTCTAGAGCCAGAGAACCAGGTCAGCAGAGCTGCTGTAGAGCCAGAGAAACCAGGTCAGCAGAGCTGCTTTAGAGGGAGAGAACCAGGTCAGCAGAGCTGCTTTAGAGCCTAAGAACTAGGTCAGCAGAGCTGCTCTAGAGCCAGAGAACCAGGTCAGCAGAGCTGCTGTAGAGCCAGAGAAACCAGGTCAGCAGAGCTGCTTTAGAGGGAGAGAACCAGGTCAGCAGAGCTGCTGTAGAGCCAGAGAAACCAGGACAGCAGAGCTGCTTTAGAGGGAGAGAACCAGGTCAGCAGAGCTGCTGTAGAGCCAGAGAACCAGGTCAGCATAGCTGCTTTAGAGCCATAGAACCAGGTCAGCAGAGCTGCTTTAGAGCCAGAGAACCAGGTCAGTAGAGCTGCTCTAGAGCCTAAGAACCAGTTCAACAGAGCTGCTATAGAGCCAGAGAACCAGGTCTGCAGAGCTGCTGCAGAGCCAGAGAAACCAGGTCAGTAGAGCTACTTTAGAGCCAGAGAACCAGGTCAGCAGAGCTGTTCTAGAGCCAGAGAACCCGGTCAGCAGAGCTGCTCTAGAGGCAGAGAACCAGGTCAGCAGACCTGCTCTAGAGGCAGAGAACCAGGTCAGCAGAGCTGATTTAGAGGGAGAGAACCAGGTCAGCAGAGCTGCTTTAGAGCCAAGGGACCAGGTCAGCAGAGCTGCTCTAGAGCCAGAGAACCAGGTCAGCAGAACTGCTTTTGAGCCATAGAACCAGGTCAGCAGAGCTGCTCTAGAGCCAGAGAACCAAGTCAGCAGACCTGCTCTAGAGGCAGAGAACCAGGTCACAAGAGCTGATTTAGAGGGAGAGAACCAGGTCAGCAGAACTGCTTTTGAGCCATAGAACCAGGTCAGCAGAACTGCTCTAGAGGCAGAGAACCAGGTCAGCAGAGCTGATTTAGAGGGAGAGAACCAGGTCAGCAGAGCCGCTTTAGAGCCAAGGAACCAGGTCAGCAGAGCTGCTCTAGAGCCAGAGAACCAGTTCAACAGAACTGCTTTTGAGCCATAGAACTGGGTCAGCAGAGCTGTTGTAGAGACAGAGAACCAGGTCAGCAGAGCTGCTCTAGAGCCTAACAACTAGGTCAGCAGAGCTGCTCTAGAGCCAGAGAACCAGGTCAGCAGAGCTGCTGTAGAGCCAGAGAACCAAGTCAGCAGAGCTGCTTTAGAGCCATAGAACCAGGTCAGCAGAGCTGCTTTAGAGCCAGAGAACCAGGTCAGCAGAGCTGCTTTAGAGCCATAGAACCAGGTCAGCAGAGCTGCTTTAGAGCCAGAGAACCAGGTCAGTAGAGCTGTTCTAGAGCCTAAGAACCAGGTCTGCAGAGCTGCTGTAGAGCCAGAGAAACCAGGTCAGTAGAGCTGCTTTAGAGCCAGAGAACCAGGTCAGCAGAGCTGTTCTAGAGCCAGGGAACCAGGTCAGCAGAGCTGCTCTAGAGCCAGAGAAACCAGGTCAGTAGAGCTGCGTTAGAGGGAGAGAACCAGGTCAGCAGAGCTATTTTAGAGTCAAGGGACCAGGTCGCTCTAGAGCCAGAGAACCAGGTCAGCAGAGCTGCTCTAGAGCCAGAGAACCAGGTCGGCAGAACTGCTTTTGAGCCATAGAACTGGGTCAGCAGAGCTGTTTTAGAGTCAGAGAACCAGGTCAGTAGAGCTGTTGTAGAGCCAGAGAACCAGGTCAGCAGAGCTGCTTTAGAGCCTAAGAACTAGGTCAGCAGAGCTGCTCTAGAGCCAGAGAACCAGGTCAGCAGAGCTGCTGTAGAGCCAGAGAAACCAGGTCAGCAGAGCTGCTTTAGAGGGAGAGAACCAGGTCAGCAGAGCTGCTTTAGAGCCAGAGAACCAAGTCAGCAGAGCTGCTCTAGAGGCAGAGAACCAAGTCAGCAGACCTGCTCTAGAGGCAGAGAAACAGGTCAGCCGAGCTTATTTAGAGGGAGAGAACCAGGTCAGCGGAGCTGCTTTAGAGCCAAGGGCCCAGGTCAGCAGAGCTGCTCTAGAGCCAGATAACCAGGTCAGCAGAACTGCTTTTGAGCCATAGAACCAGGTCAACAGAGCTGCTCTAGAGCCAGAGAACCAAGTCAGCAGACCTGCTCTAGAGGCAGAGAACCAGGTCAGCAGAGCTGATTTAGAGGGAGAGAACCAGGTCAGCAGAGCTGCTTTAGAGCCAAGGGACCAGGTCAGCAGAGCTGCTCTAGAGCCAGAGAACCAGGTCAGCAGAACTGCTTTTGAGCCATAGAACCAGGTCAGCAGAACTGCTCTAGAGGCAGAGAACCAGGGCAGCAGAGCTGATTTAGAGGGAGAGAACCAGGTCAGCAGAGCTGCTTTAGAGCCAAGGAACCAGGTCAGCAGAGCTGCTCTAGAGCCAGAGAACCAGGTCAACAGAACTGCTTTTGAGCCATAGAACTGTGTCAGCAGAGCTGTTGTTGAGACAGAGAACCAGGTCAGCAGAGCTGCTCTAGAGCCTAACAAACAAGGTCAGCAGAGCTGCTCTAGAGCCAGAGAACCAGGTCAGCAGAGCTGCTGTAGAGCCAGAGAACCAAGTCAGCAGAGCTGCTTTAGAGCCATAGAACCAGGTCAGCAGAGCTGCTTTAGAGCCAGAGAACCAGGTCAGCAGAGCTGTTGTAGAGACAGAGAACCAGGTCAGCAGAGCTGCTCTAGAGCCAAAGAACTAGGTCAGCAGAGCTGCTCTAGAGCCAGAGAACCAGGTCAGCAGAGCTGCTGTAGAGCCAGAGAACCAGGTCAGCAGAGCTGCTTTAGAGCCATAGAACCAGGTCAGCAGAGCTGCTTTAGAGCCAGAGAACCAGGTCAGTAGAGCTGCTCTAGAGCCTAAGAACCAGGTCTGCAGAGCTGCTGCAGAGCCAGAGAAACCAGGTCAGTAGAGCTGCTTTAGAGCCAGAGAACAAGGTCAGCAGAGCTGTTCTAGAGCCAGGGAACCAGGTCAGCAGAGCTGCTCTAGAGCCAGAGAAACCAGGTCACTAGAGCTGCTTTAGAGGGAGAGAACCAGGTCAGCAGAGCTGTTTTAGAGCCAAGGGACCAGGTCAGCAGAGCTGCTCTAGAGCCAGAGAACCAGGTCAGCAGAACTGCTTTTGAGCCATAGAACCAGGTCAGCAGAACTGCTCTAGAGGCAGAGAACCAGGTCAGCAGAGCTGAATTAGAGGGAGAGAACCAGGTCAGTAGAGCTGTTGTAGAGCCAGAGAACCAGGTCAGCAGAGCTGCTTTAGAGCCTAAGAACTAGGTCAGCAGAGCTGCTCTAGAGCCAGAGAACCAGGTCAGCAGAGCTGCTGTAGAGCCAGAGAAACCAGGTCAGCAGAGCTGCTTTAGAGGGAGAGAACCAAGTCAGCAGAGCTGCTTTAAAGCCAGAGAACCAGGTCAGCAGAGCTGCTTTAGAGCCAGAGAACCAGGTCAGCAGAGCTGCTCTAGAGCAAGAGAACCAAGTCAGCAGAGCTGCTTTAGAGCCATAGAACCAGGTCAGCAGAGCTGCTTTAGAGCCAGAGAACCAGGTCAGCAGAGCTGCTCTAGAGGCAGAGAACCAGGTCAGCAGAGCTGATTTAGAGGGAGAGAACCAGGTCAGCAGAGCTGCTTTAGAGCCAAGGGACCAGGTCAGCTGAGCTGCTCTAGAGCCAGAGAACCAGGTCGGCAGAACTGCTTTTGAGCCATAGAACCAGGTCAGCAGAACTGCTTTAGAGCCATAGAACCAGGTCAGCAGAGCTGCTTTAGAGCCAGAGAACCAGGTCAGTAGAGCTGCTCTAGAGCCTAAGAACCAGGTCAACAGAGCTGCTCTAGAGCCAGAGAACCAGGTCTGCAGAGCTGCTGCAGAGCCAGAGAAACCAGGTCAGTAGAGTTGCTTTTGAGCCATAGAACTGGGTCAGCAGAGCTGTTGTAGAGAGAGAGAACCAGGTCAGCAGAGCTGCTCTAGAGCCTAACAACTACGTCAGCAGAGCTGCTCTAGAGCCAGAGAACCAGGTCAGCAGAGCTGCTGTAGAGCCAGAGAACCAAGTCAGCAGAGCTGCTTTAGAGCCATAGAACCAGGTCAGCAGAGCTGCTTTTGAGCCAAAGAACCAGGTCAGCAGAGCTGCTCTAGAGCCAGAGAACCAAGTCAGCAGAGCTGCTCTAGAGACAGAGAACCAGGTCAGCAGAGCTGCTGTAGAGCCAGAGAACCAGGTCAGCAGAGCTGCTTTAGAGCCATAGAAGCAGGTCAGCAGAGCTGCTTTAGAGCCAGAGAACCAGGTCAGTAGAGCTGCTCTAGAGCCTAAGAACCAGGTCAACAGAGCTGCTCTAGAGCCAGAGAACCAGGTCTGCAGAGCTGCTGCAGAGCCAGAGAAACCAGGTCAGTAGAGTTGCTTTAGAGCCAGAGAACCAGGTCAGCAGAGCTGTTCTAGAGCCAGAGAACCAAGTCAGCAGAGCTGCTCTAGAGCCAGGGAACCAGGTCAGCAGAGCTGCTCTAGAGCCAGAGAACCAGGTCAGCAGAACTACTTTTGAGCCATAGAACCGGGTCAGCAGAGATGCTTTAGAGCCAGAGAACCAGGTCAGCAGAGCTGTTGTAGAGCCAGAGAACCAGGTCAGCAGAACTGCTTTTGAGCCATAGAACCGGGTCAGCAGAGATGCTTTAGAGCCAGAGAACCAGGTCAGCAGAGCTGTTGTAGAGCCAGAGAACCAGGTCAGCAGAGCTGCTCTAGAGCCTAAGAACTAGGTCAGCAGAGTTGCTCTAGAGCCAGAGAACCAGGTCAGCAGAGTTGCTGTAGGGCCCGAGAAACCAGGTCAGCAGAGCTGCTGTAGAGCCAGAGAAACCAAGTCAGCAGAGCTGCTTTAGAGGGAGAGACCCAGGGCAGCAGAGATGCTTTAGAGCCAGAGAACCAGGCCAGCAGAGCTGCTTTAGAGCCAGAGAACCAGGTCAGCAGAGCTGCTCTACAGCCAGAGAACCAAGTCAGCAGAGCTGCTTTAGAGCCATAGAACCAGGTCAGCAGAGCTGCTTTAGAGCCAGAGAACAAGGTCAGCAGAGCTGCTGTAGAGCCAGAGAACCAGGTCAGCAGATCTGATTTAGAGGGAGAGAACCAGGTCAGCAGAGCTGCTTTAGAGCCAGAGAACCAGGTCAGCAGAGCTGTTGTAGAGACAGAGAACCAGGTCAGCAGAGCTGCTCTAGAGCCAAAGAACTAGGTCAGCAGGGCTGCTCTAGAGCCAGAGAACCAGGTCAGCAGAGCTGCTGTAGAGCCAGAAAACCAGGTCAGCATAGCTGCTTTAGAGCCATTGAACCAGGTCAGCAGAGCTGCTTTAGAGCTAGAGAACCAGGTCAGTAGAGCTGCTCTAGAGCCTAAGAACAACGTCAACAGAGCTGCTTTAGAGCCAGAGAACCAGGTCAGCAGAGCTGTTGTAGAGCCAGAGAACCAGGTCAGCAGAACTGCTTTTGAGCCATAGAACCGGGTCAGCAGAGATGCTTTAGAGCCATAGAACCAGGTCAGCAGAGCTGTTGTAGAGCCAGAGAACCAGGTCAGCAGAGCTGCTCTAGAGCCTAAGAACTAGGTCAGCAGAGTTGCTCTAGAGCCAGAGAACCAGGTCAGCAGAGTTGCTGTAGAGCCCGAGAAACCAGGTCAGCAGAGCTGCTGTAGAGCCAGAGAAACCAAGTCAGCAGAGCTGCTTTAGAGGGAGAGACCCAGGGCAGCAGAGATGCTTTAGAGCCAGAGAACCAGGCCAGCAGAGCTGCTCTACAGCCAGAGAACCAAGTCAGCAGAGCTGCTTTAGAGCCATAGAACCAGGTCAGCAGAGTTGCTTTAGAGCCAGAGAACAAGGTCAGCAGAGCTGCTGTAGAGCCAGAGAAACCAAGTCAGCAGAGCTGCTTTAGAGGGAGAGACCCAGGGCAGCAGAGATGCTTTAGAGCCAGAGAACCAGGCCAGCAGAGCTGCTCTACAGCCAGAGAACCAAGTCAGCAGAGCTGCTTTAGAGCCATAGAACCAGGTCAGCAGAGCTGCTTTAGAGCCAGAGAACAAGGTCAGCAGAGCTGCTGTAGAGCCAGAGAACCAGGTCAGCAGATCTGATTTAGAGGGAGAGAACCAGGTCAGCAGAGCTGCTTTAGAGCCAAGGAACCAGGTCAGCAGAGCTGCTCTAGAGCCAGAGAACCAGGTCTGCAGAGCTGCTGCAGAGCCAGAGAAACCAGGTCAGTAGAGTTGCTTTAGAGCCAGAGAACCAGGTCAGCAGAGCTGCTTTAGAGCCAGAGAACCAAGTCAGCAGAGCTGCTCTAGAGGCAGAGAACCAAGTCAGCAGACCTGCTCTAGAGGCAGAGAAACAGGTCAGCCGAGCTTATTTAGAGGGAGAGAACCAGGTCAGCGGAGCTGCTTTAGAGCCAAGGGCCCAGGTCAGCAGAGCTGCTCTAGAGCCAGATAACCAGGTCAGCAGAACTGCTTTTGAGCCATAGAACCAGGTCAACAGAGCTGCTCTAGAGCCAGAGAACCAAGTCAGCAGACCTGCTCTAGAGGCAGAGAACCAGGTCAGCAGAGCTGATTTAGAGGGAGAGAACCAGGTCAGCAGAGCTGCTTTAGAGCCAAGGGACCAGGTCAGCAGAGCTGCTCTAGAGCCAGAGAACCAGGTCAGCAGAACTGCTTTTGAGCCATAGAACCAGGTCAGCAGAACTGCTCTAGAGGCAGAGAACCAGGGCAGCAGAGCTGATTTAGAGGGAGAGAACCAGGTCAGCAGAGCTGCTTTAGAGCCAAGGAACCAGGTCAGCAGAGCTGCTCTAGAGCCAGAGAACCAGGTCAACAGAACTGCTTTTGAGCCATAGAACTGTGTCAGCAGAGCTGTTGTTGAGACAGAGAACCAGGTCAGCAGAGCTGCTCTAGAGCCTAACAAACAAGGTCAGCAGAGCTGCTCTAGAGCCAGAGAACCAGGTCAGCAGAGCTGCTGTAGAGCCAGAGAACCAAGTCAGCAGAGCTGCTTTAGAGCCATAGAACCAGGTCAGCAGAGCTGCTTTAGAGCCAGAGAACCAGGTCAGCAGAGCTGTTGTAGAGACAGAGAACCAGGTCAGCAGAGCTGCTCTAGAGCCAAAGAACTAGGTCAGCAGAGCTGCTCTAGAGCCAGAGAACCAGGTCAGCAGAGCTGCTGTAGAGCCAGAGAACCAGGTCAGCAGAGCTGCTTTAGAGCCATAGAACCAGGTCAGCAGAGCTGCTTTAGAGCCAGAGAACCAGGTCAGTAGAGCTGCTCTAGAGCCTAAGAACCAGGTCTGCAGAGCTGCTGCAGAGCCAGAGAAACCAGGTCAGTAGAGCTGCTTTAGAGCCAGAGAACAAGGTCAGCAGAGCTGTTCTAGAGCCAGGGAACCAGGTCAGCAGAGCTGCTCTAGAGCCAGAGAAACCAGGTCACTAGAGCTGCTTTAGAGGGAGAGAACCAGGTCAGCAGAGCTGTTTTAGAGCCAAGGGACCAGGTCAGCAGAGCTGCTCTAGAGCCAGAGAACCAGGTCAGCAGAACTGCTTTTGAGCCATAGAACCAGGTCAGCAGAACTGCTCTAGAGGCAGAGAACCAGGTCAGCAGAGCTGAATTAGAGGGAGAGAACCAGGTCAGTAGAGCTGTTGTAGAGCCAGAGAACCAGGTCAGCAGAGCTGCTTTAGAGCCTAAGAACTAGGTCAGCAGAGCTGCTCTAGAGCCAGAGAACCAGGTCAGCAGAGCTGCTGTAGAGCCAGAGAAACCAGGTCAGCAGAGCTGCTTTAGAGGGAGAGAACCAGGTCAGCAGAGCTGCTTTAAAGCCAGAGAACCAGGTCAGCAGAGCTGCTTTAGAGCCAGAGAACCAGGTCAGCAGAGCTGCTCTAGAGCAAGAGAACCAAGTCAGCAGAGCTGCTTTAGAGCCATAGAACCAGGTCAGCAGAGCTGCTTTAGAGCCAGAGAACCAGGTCAGCAGAGCTGCTCTAGAGGCAGAGAACCAGGTCAGCAGAGCTGATTTAGAGGGAGAGAACCAGGTCAGCAGAGCTGCTTTAGAGCCAAGGGACCAGGTCAGCTGAGCTGCTCTAGAGCCAGAGAACCAGGTCGGCAGAACTGCTTTTGAGCCATAGAACCAGGTCAGCAGAACTGCTTTAGAGCCATAGAACCAGGTCAGCAGAGCTGCTTTAGAGCCAGAGAACCAGGTCAGTAGAGCTGCTCTAGAGCCTAAGAACCAGGTCAACAGAGCTGCTCTAGAGCCAGAGAACCAGGTCTGCAGAGCTGCTGCAGAGCCAGAGAAACCAGGTCAGTAGAGTTGCTTTTGAGCCATAGAACTGGGTCAGCAGAGCTGTTGTAGAGAGAGAGAACCAGGTCAGCAGAGCTGCTCTAGAGCCTAACAACTACGTCAGCAGAGCTGCTCTAGAGCCAGAGAACCAGGTCAGCAGAGCTGCTGTAGAGCCAGAGAACCAAGTCAGCAGAGCTGCTTTAGAGCCATAGAACCAGGTCAGCAGAGCTGCTTTTGAGCCAAAGAACCAGGTCAGCAGAGCTGCTCTAGAGCCAGAGAACCAAGTCAGCAGAGCTGCTCTAGAGACAGAGAACCAGGTCAGCAGAGCTGCTGTAGAGCCAGAGAACCAGGTCAGCAGAGCTGCTTTAGAGCCATAGAAGCAGGTCAGCAGAGCTGCTTTAGAGCCAGAGAACCAGGTCAGTAGAGCTGCTCTAGAGCCTAAGAACCAGGTCAACAGAGCTGCTCTAGAGCCAGAGAACCAGGTCTGCAGAGCTGCTGCAGAGCCAGAGAAACCAGGTCAGTAGAGTTGCTTTAGAGCCAGAGAACCAGGTCAGCAGAGCTGTTCTAGAGCCAGAGAACCAAGTCAGCAGAGCTGCTCTAGAGCCAGGGAACCAGGTCAGCAGAGCTGCTCTAGAGCCAGAGAACCAGGTCAGCAGAACTACTTTTGAGCCATAGAACCGGGTCAGCAGAGATGCTTTAGAGCCAGAGAACCAGGTCAGCAGAGCTGTTGTAGAGCCAGAGAACCAGGTCAGCAGAACTGCTTTTGAGCCATAGAACCGGGTCAGCAGAGATGCTTTAGAGCCAGAGAACCAGGTCAGCAGAGCTGTTGTAGAGCCAGAGAACCAGGTCAGCAGAGCTGCTCTAGAGCCTAAGAACTAGGTCAGCAGAGTTGCTCTAGAGCCAGAGAACCAGGTCAGCAGAGTTGCTGTAGGGCCCGAGAAACCAGGTCAGCAGAGCTGCTGTAGAGCCAGAGAAACCAAGTCAGCAGAGCTGCTTTAGAGGGAGAGACCCAGGGCAGCAGAGATGCTTTAGAGCCAGAGAACCAGGCCAGCAGAGCTGCTTTAGAGCCAGAGAACCAGGTCAGCAGAGCTGCTCTACAGCCAGAGAACCAAGTCAGCAGAGCTGCTTTAGAGCCATAGAACCAGGTCAGCAGAGCTGCTTTAGAGCCAGAGAACAAGGTCAGCAGAGCTGCTGTAGAGCCAGAGAACCAGGTCAGCAGATCTGATTTAGAGGGAGAGAACCAGGTCAGCAGAGCTGCTTTAGAGCCAGAGAACCAGGTCAGCAGAGCTGTTGTAGAGACAGAGAACCAGGTCAGCAGAGCTGCTCTAGAGCCAAAGAACTAGGTCAGCAGGGCTGCTCTAGAGCCAGAGAACCAGGTCAGCAGAGCTGCTGTAGAGCCAGAAAACCAGGTCAGCATAGCTGCTTTAGAGCCATTGAACCAGGTCAGCAGAGCTGCTTTAGAGCTAGAGAACCAGGTCAGTAGAGCTGCTCTAGAGCCTAAGAACAACGTCAACAGAGCTGCTTTAGAGCCAGAGAACCAGGTCAGCAGAGCTGTTGTAGAGCCAGAGAACCAGGTCAGCAGAACTGCTTTTGAGCCATAGAACCGGGTCAGCAGAGATGCTTTAGAGCCATAGAACCAGGTCAGCAGAGCTGTTGTAGAGCCAGAGAACCAGGTCAGCAGAGCTGCTCTAGAGCCTAAGAACTAGGTCAGCAGAGTTGCTCTAGAGCCAGAGAATCAGGTCAGCAGAGTTGCTGTAGAGCCCGAGAAACCAGGTCAGCAGAGCTGCTGTAGAGCCAGAGAAACCAAGTCAGCAGAGCTGCTTTAGAGGGAGAGACCCAGGGCAGCAGAGATGCTTTAGAGCCAGAGAACCAGGCCAGCAGAGCTGCTCTACAGCCAGAGAACCAAGTCAGCAGAGCTGCTTTAGAGCCATAGAACCAGGTCAGCAGAGTTGCTTTAGAGCCAGAGAACAAGGTCAGCAGAGCTGCTGTAGAGCCAGAGAAACCAAGTCAGCAGAGCTGCTTTAGAGGGAGAGACCCAGGGCAGCAGAGATGCTTTAGAGCCAGAGAACCAGGCCAGCAGAGCTGCTCTACAGCCAGAGAACCAAGTCAGCAGAGCTGCTTTAGAGCCATAGAACCAGGTCAGCAGAGCTGCTTTAGAGCCAGAGAACAAGGTCAGCAGAGCTGCTGTAGAGCCAGAGAACCAGGTCAGCAGATCTGATTTAGAGGGAGAGAACCAGGTCAGCAGAGCTGCTTTAGAGCCAAGGAACCAGGTCAGCAGAGCTGCCCTAGAGCCAGAGAACCAGGTCTGCAGAACTGCTTTTGAGCCATAGAACTGGGTCAGCAGAGCTGTTGTAGAGACAGAGAACCAGGTCAGCAGAGCTGCTCTAGAGCCTAACAACTAGGTCAGCAGAGCTGCTCTAGAGCCAGAGAACCAGGTCAGCAGAGCTGCTGTAGAGCCAGAGAACCAACTCAGCAGAGCTGCTTTAGAGCCAGAGAACCAGGTCAGCAGAGCTGCTCTAGAGCCAGAGAACCAGGTCAGCAGAGCTGCTGTAGAGCCAGAGAACCAGGTCAGCATAGCTGCTTTAGAGCCATAGAACCAGGTCAGCAGAGCTGCTTTAGAGCCAGAGAACCAGGTCAGTAGAGCTGCTCCAGAGCCTAAGAACCAGTTCAACAGAGCTGCTATAGAGCCAGAGAACCAGGTCTGCAGAGCTGCTGCAGAGCCAGAGAAACCAGGTCAGTAGAGCTGCTCTAGAGCCAGAGAACCAGGTCAGCAGAGCTGCTGTAGAGCCAGAGAACCAGGTCAGCAGAGCTGCTCTAGAGCCAGAGAACCAAGTCAGCAGACCTGCTCTAGAGGCAGAGAACCAGGTCAGCAGAGCTGATTTAGAGGGAGAGAACCAGGTCAGCAGAGCTGCTTTAGAGCCAAGGGACCAGGTCAGCAGAGCTGCTCTAGAGCCAGAGAACCAGGTCAGCAGAACTGCTTTTGAGCCATAGAACCAGGTCAGCAGAGCTGCTCTAGAGCCAGAGAACCAAGTCAGCAGACCTGCTCTAGAGGCAGAGAACCAGGTCACAAGAGCTGATTTAGAGGGAGAGAACCAGGTCAGCAGAGCTGCTTTAGAGCCAAGGGACCAGTTCAGCACAGCTGCTCTAGAGCCAGAGAACCAGGTCAACAGAACTGCTTTTGAGCCATAGAACCAGGTCAGCAGAACTGCTCTAGAGGCAGAGAACCAGGTCAGCAGAGCTGATTTAGAGGGAGAGAACCAGGTCAGCAGAGCCGCTTTAGAGCCAAGGAACCAGGTCAGCAGAGCTGCTCTAAAGCCAGAGAACCAGGTCAACAGAACTGCTTTTGAGCCATAGAACTGGGTCAGCAGAGCCGCTCTAGAGCCAGAGAACCAGGTCAGCAGAGCTGCTGTAGAGCCAGAGAACCAAGTCAGCAGAGCTGCTTTAGAGCCATAGAACCAGGTCAGCAGAGCTGCTTTAGAGCCAGAGAACCAGGTCAGTAGAGCTGTTCTAGAGCCTAAGAACCAGGTCTGCAGAGCTGCAGCAGATCCAGAGAAACCAGGTCAGTAGAGCTGCTTTAGAGCCAGAGAACCAGGTCAGCAGAGCTGTTCTAGAGCCAGGGAACCAGGTCAGCAGAGCTGCTCTAGAGTCAGAGAAACCAGGTCAGTAGAGCTGCGTTAGAGGGAGAGAACCAGGTCAGCAGAGCTGTTTTAGAGTCAAGGGACCAGGTCGCTCTAGAGCCAGAGAACCAGGTCAGCAGAACTGCTTTTGAGCCAAGGGACCAGGTCAGCACAGCTGCTCTAGAGCCAGAGAACCAGGTCAGCAGAACTGCTTTTGAGCCATAGAACTGGGTCAGCAGAGCTGTTTTAGAGTCAGAGAACCAGGTCAGTAAAGCTGTTGTAGAGCCAGAGAACCAGGCCAGCAGAGCTGCTTTAGAGCCTAAGAACTAGGTCAGCAGAGCTGCTCTAGAGCCAGAGAACCAGGTCAGCAGAGCTGCTGTAGAGCCAGAGAAACCAGGTCAGCAGAGCTGCTTTAGAGGGAGAGAACCAGGTCAGCAGAGCTGCTGTAGAGCCAGAGAAACCAGGACAGCAGAGCTGCTTTAGAGGGAGAGAACCAGGTCAGCAGAGCTGCTGTAGAGCCAGAGAACCAGGTCAGCATAGCTGCTTTAGAGCCATAGAACCAGGTCAGCAGAGCTGCTTTAGAGCCAGAGAACCAGGTCAGTAGAGCTGCTCTAGAGCCTAAGAACCAGTTCAACAGAGCTGCTATAGAGCCAGAGAACCAGGTCTGCAGAGCTGCTGCAGAGCCAGAGAAACCAGGTCAGTAGAGCTACTTTAGAGCCAGAGAACCAGGTCAGCAGAGCTGTTCTAGAGCCAGAGAACCCGGTCAGCAGAGCTGCTCTAGAGCCAGAGAACCACGTCAGCAGACCTGCTCTAGAGGCAGAGAACCAGGTCAGCAGAGCTGATTTAGAGGGAGAGAACCAGGTCAGCAGAGCTGCTTTAGAGCCAAGGGACCAGGTCAGCAGAGCTGCTCTAGAGCCAGAGAACCAGGTCAGCAGAACTGCTTTTGAGCCATAGAACCAGGTCAGCAGAGCTGCTCTAGAGCCAGAGAACCAAGTCAGCAGACCTGCTCTAGAGGCAGAGAACCAGGTCACAAGAGCTGATTTAGAGGGAGAGAACCAGGTCAGCAGAACTGCTTTTGAGCCATAGAACCAGGTCAGCAGAACTGCTCTAGAGGCAGAGAACCAGGTCAGCAGAGCTGATTTAGAGGGAGAGAACCAGGTCAGCAGAGCCGCTTTAGAGCCAAGGAACCAGGTCAGCAGAGCTGCTCTAGAGCCAGAGAACCAGTTCAACAGAACTGCTTTTGAGCCATAGAACTGGGTCAGCAGAGCTGTTGTAGAGACAGAGAACCAGGTCAGCAGAGCTGCTCTAGAGCCTAACAACTAGGTCAGCAGAGCTGCTCTAGAGCCAGAGAACCAGGTCAGCAGAGCTGCTGTAGAGCCAGAGAACCAAGTCAGCAGAGCTGCTTTAGAGCCATAGAACCAGGTCAGCAGAGCTGCTTTAGAGCCAGAGAACCAGGTCAGCAGAGCTGCTTTAGAGCCATAGAACCAGGTCAGCAGAGCTGCTTTAGAGCCAGAGAACCAGGTCAGTAGAGCTGTTCTAGAGCCTAAGAACCAGGTCTGCAGAGCTGCTGCAGAGCCAGAGAAACCAGGTCAGTAGAGCTGCTTTAGAGCCAGAGAACCAGGTCAGCAGAGCTGTTCTAGAGCCAGGGAACCAGGTCAGCAGAGCTGCTCTAGAGCCAGAGAAACCAGGTCAGTAGAGCTGCGTTAGAGGGAGAGAACCAGGTCAGCAGAGCTATTTTAGAGTCAAGGGACCAGGTCGCTCTAGAGCCAGAGAACCAGGTCAGCAGAACTGCTTTTGAGCCAAGGGACCAGTTCAGCAGAGCTGCTCTAGAGCCAGAGAACCAGGTCGGCAGACCTGCTTTTGAGCCATAGAACTGGGTCAGCAGAGCTGTTTTAGAGTCAGAGAACCAGGTCAGTAGAGCTGTTGTAGAGCCAGAGAAACCAGGTCAGCAGAGCTGCTTTAGAGGGAGAGAACCAGGTCAGCAGAGCTGCTTTAGAGCCAGAGAACCAAGTCAGCAGAGCTGCTCTAGAGGCAGAGAACCAAGTCAGCAGACCTGCTCTAGAGGCAGAGAAACAGGTCAGCCGAGCTTATTTAGAGGGAGAGAACCAGGTCAGCGGAGCTGCTTTAGAGCCAAGGGCCCAGGTCAGCAGAGCTGCTCTAGAGCCAGATAACCAGGTCAGCAGAACTGCTTTTGAGCCATAGAACCAGGTCAACAGAGCTGCTCTAGAGCCAGAGAACCAAGTCAGCAGACCTGCTCTAGAGGCAGAGAACCAGGTCAGCAGAGCTGATTTAGAGGGAGAGAACCAGGTCAGCAGAGCTGCTTTAGAGCCAAGGGACCAGGTCAGCAGAGCTGCTCTAGAGCCAGAGAACCAGGTCAGCAGAACTGCTTTTGAGCCATAGAACCAGGTCAGCAGAACTGCTCTAGAGGCAGAGAACCAGGTCAGCAGAGCTGATTTAGAGGGAGAGAACATGGTCAGCAGAGCTGCTTTAGAGCCAAGGGACCAGGTCAGCAGAGCTGCTCTAGAGCCAGAGAACCAGGTCAGCAGAACTACTTTTGATCCATAGAACCAGGTCAGCAGAACTGCTCTAGAGGCAGAGAACCAGGTCAGCAGGGCTGCTTTAGAGCCAAGGAACCAGGTCAGCAGAGCTGCCCTAGAGCCAGAGAACCAACTCAGCAGAGCTGCTTTAGAGCCAGAGAACCAGGTCAGCAGAGCTGCTCTAGAGCCAGAGAACCAGGTCAGCAGAGCTGCTGTAGAGCCAGAGAACCAGGTCAGCATAGCTGCTTTAGAGCCATAGAACCAGGTCAGCAGAGCTGCTTTAGAGCCAGAGAACCAGGTCAGTAGAGCTGCTCCAGAGCCTAAGAACCAGTTCAACAGAGCTGCTATAGAGCCAGAGAACCAGGTCTGCAGAGCTGCTGCAGAGCCAGAGAAACCAGGTCAGTAGAGCTGCTTTAGAGCCAGAGAACCAGGTCAGCAGAGCTGTTCTGGAGCCAGAGAACCAGGTCAGCAGAGCTGCTCTAGAGCCAGAGAACCAAGTCAGCAGACCTGCTCTAGAGGCAGAGAACCAGGTCAGCAGAGCTGATTTAGAGGGAGAGAACCAGGTCAGCAGAGCTGCTTTAGAGCCAAGGGACCAGGTCAGCAGAGCTGCTCTAGAGCCAGAGAACCAGGTCAGCAGAACTGTTTTTGAGCCATTGAACCAGGTCAGCAGAGCTGCTCTAGAGCCAGAGAACCAAGTCAGCAGACCTGCTCTAGAGGCAGAGAACCAGGTCACAAGAGCTGATTTAGAGGGAGAGAACCAGGTCAGCAGAGCTGCTTTAGAGCCAAGGGACCAGGTCAGCACAGCTGCTCTAGAGCCAGAGAACCAGGTCAACAGAACTGCTTTTGAGCCATAGAACCAGGTCAGCAGAACTGCTCTAGAGGCAGAGAACCAGGTCAGCAGAGCTGATTTAGAGGGAGAGAACCAGGTCAGCAGAGCCGCTTTAGAGCCAAGGAACCAGGTCAGCAGAGCTGCTCTAGAGCCAGAGAACCAGGTCAACAGAACTGCTTTTGAGCCATAGAACTGGGTCAGCAGAGCTGTTATAGAGACAGAGAACCAGGTCAGCAGAGCTGCTCTAGAGCCTAACAACTGGGTCAGCAGAGCTGCTCTAGAGCCAGAGAACCAGGTCAGCAGAGCTGCTGTAGAGCCAGAGAACCAAGTCAGCAGAGCTGCTTTAGAGCCATAGAACCAGGTCAGCAGAGCTGCTTTAGAGCCAGAGAACCAGGTCAGTAGAGCTGTTCTAGAGCCTAAGAACCAGGTCGGCAGAGCTGCTGCAGATCCAGAGAAACCAGGTCAGTAGAGCTGCTTTAGAGCCAGAGAACCAGGTCAGCAGAGCTGTTCTAGAGCCAGGGAACCAGGTCAGCAGAGCTGCTCTAGAGTCAGAGAAACCAGGTCAGTAGAGCTGCGTTAGAGGGAGAGAACCAGGTCAGCAGAGCTGTTTTAGAGTCAAGGGACCAGGTCGCTCTAGAGCCAGAGAACCAGGTCAGCAGAACTGCTTTTGAGCCAAGGGACCAGGTCAGCACAGCTGCTCTAGAGCCAGAGAACCAGGTCAGCAGAACTGCTTTTGAGCCATAGAACTGGGTCAGCAGAGCTGTTTTAGAGTCAGAGAACCAGGTCAGTAAAGCTGTTGTAGAGCCAGAGAACCAGGCCAGCAGAGCTGCTTTAGAGCCTAAGAACTAGGTCAGCAGAGCTGCTCTAGAGCCAGAGAACCAGGTCAGCAGAGCTGCTGTAGAGCCAGAGAAACCAGGTCAGCAGAGCTGCTTTAGAGGGAGAGAACCAGGTCAGCAGAGCTGCTTTAGAGCATAAGAACTAGGTCAGCAGAGCTGCTCTAGAGCCAGAGAACCAGGTCAGCAGAGCTGCTGTAGAGCCAGAGAAACCAGGTCAGCAGAGCTGCTTTAGAGGGAGAGAACCAGGTCAGCAGAGCTGCTGTAGAGCCAGAGAAACCAGGACAGCAGAGCTGCTTTAGAGGGAGAGAACCAGGTCAGCAGAGCTGCTGTAGAGCCAGAGAACCAGGTCAGCATAGCTGCTTTAGAGCCATAGAACCAGGTCAGCAGAGCTGCTTTAGAGCCAGAGAACCAGGTCAGTAGAGCTGCTCTAGAGCCTAAGAACCAGTTCAACAGAGCTGCTATAGAGCCAGAGAACCAGGTCTGCAGAGCTGCTGCAGAGCCAGAGAAACCAGGTCAGTAGAGCTACTTTAGAGCCAGAGAACCAGGTCAGCAGAGCTGTTCTAGAGCCAGAGAACCCGGTCAGCAGAGCTGCTCTAGAGCCAGAGAACCACGTCAGCAGACCTGCTCTAGAGGCAGAGAACCAGGTCAGCAGAGCTGATTTAGAGGGAGAGAACCAGGTCAGCAGAGCTGCTTTAGAGCCAAGGGACCAGGTCAGCAGAGCTGCTCTAGAGCCAGAGAACCAGGTCAGCAGAACTGCTTTTGAGCCATAGAACCAGGTCAGCAGAGCTGCTCTAGAGCCAGAGAACCAAGTCAGCAGACCTGCTCTAGAGTCAGAGAACCAGGTCACAAGAGCTGATTTAGAGGGAGAGAACCAGGTCAGCAGAACTGCTTTTGAGCCATAGAACCAGGTCAGCAGAACTGCTCTAGAGGCAGAGAACCAGGTCAGCAGAGCTGATTTAGAGGGAGAGAACCAGGTCAGCAGAGCCGCTTTAGAGCCAAGGAACCAGGTCAGCAGAGCTGCTCTAGAGCCAGAGAACCAGTTCAACAGAGCTGCTTTTGAGCCATAGAACTGGGTCAGCAGAGCTGTTGTAGAGACAGAGAACCAGGTCAGCAGAGCTGCTCTAGAGCCTAACAACTAGGTCAGCAGAGCTGCTCTAGAGCCAGAGAACCAGGTCAGCAGAGCTGCTTTAGAGCCAGAGAACCAGGTCAGCAGAGCTGCTCTAGAGCAAGAGAACCAAGTCAGCAGAGCTGCTTTAGAGCCATAGAACCAGGTCAGCAGAGCTGCTTTACATCCAGAGAACCAGGTCAGCAGAGCTGCTTTAGAGCCATAGAACCAGGTCAGCAGAGCTGCTTTAGAGCCAGAGAACCAGGTCAGTAGAGCTGTTCTAGAGCCTAAGAACCAGGTCTGCAGAGCTGCTGCAGAGCCAGAGAAACCAGGTCAGTAGAGCTGCTTTAGAGCCAGAGAACCAGGTCAGCAGAGCTGTTCTAGAGCCAGGGAACCAGGTCAGCAGAGCTGCTCTAGAGCCAGAGAAACCAGGTCAGTAGAGCTGCGTTAGAGGGAGAGAACCAGGTCAGCAGAGCTATTTTAGAGTCAAGGGACCAGGTCGCTCTAGAGCCAGAGAACCAGGTCAGCAGAACTGCTTTTGAGCCAAGGGACCAGTTCAGCAGAGCTGCTCTAGAGCCAGAGAACCAGGTCGGCAGAACTGCTTTTGAGCCATAGAACTGGGTCAGCAGAGCTGTTTTAGAGTCAGAGAACCAGGTCAGTAGAGCTGTTGTAGAGCCAGAGAACCAGGTCAGCAGAGCTGCTTTAGAGCCTAAGAACTAGGTCAGCAGAGCTGCTCTAGAGCCAGAGAACCAGGTCAGCAGAGCTGCTGTAGAGCCAGAGAAACCAGGTCAGCAGAGCTGCTTTAGAGGGAGAGAACCAGGTCAGCAGAGCTGCTTTAGAGCCAGAGAACCAAGTCAGCAGAGCTGCTCTAGAGGCAGAGAACCAAGTCAGCAGACCTGCTCTAGAGGCAGAGAAACAGGTCAGCCGAGCTTATTTAGAGGGAGAGAACCAGGTCAGCGGAGCTGCTTTAGAGCCAAGGGCCCAGGTCAGCAGAGCTGCTCTAGAGCCAGATAACCAGGTCATCAGAACTGCTTTTGAGCCATAGAACCAGGTCAACAGAGCTGCTCTAGAGCCAGAGAACCAAGTCAGCAGACCTGCTCTAGAGGCAGAGAACCAGGTCAGCAGAGCTGATTTAGAGGGAGAGAACCAGGTCAGCAGAGCTGCTTTAGAGCCAAGGGACCAGGTCAGCAGAGCTGCTCTAGAGCCAGAGAACCAGGTCAGCAGAACTGCTTTTGAGCCATAGAACCAGGTCAGCAGAACTGCTCTAGAGGCAGAGAACCAGGTCAGCAGAGCTGATTTAGAGGGAGAGAACCAGGTCAGCAGAGCTGCTTTAGAGCCAAGGAACCAGGTCAGCAGAGCTGCTCTAGAGCCAGAGAACCAGGTCAACAGAACTGCTTTTGAGCCATAGAACTGTGTCAGCAGAGCTGTTGTTGAGACAGAGAACCAGGTCAGCAGAGCTGCTCTAGAGCCTAACAAACAAGGTCAGCAGAGCTGCTCTAGAGCCAGAGAACCAGGTCAGCAGAGCTGCTGTAGAGCCAGAGAACCAAGTCAGCAGAGCTGCTTTAGAGCCATAGAACCAGGTCAGCAGAGCTGCTTTAGAGCCAGAGAACCAGGTCAGCAGAGCTGTTGTAGAGACAGAGAACCAGGTCAGCAGAGCTGCTCTAGAGCCAAAGAACTAGGTCAGCAGAGCTGCTCTAGAGCCAGAGAACCAGGTCAGCAGAGCTGCTGTAGAGCCAGAGAACCAGGTCAGCAGAGCTGCTTTAGAGCCATAGAACCAGGTCAGCAGAGCTGCTTTAGAGCCAGAGAACCAGGTCAGTAGAGCTGCTCTAGAGCCTAAGAACCAGGTCTGCAGAGCTGCTGCAGAGCCAGAGAAACCAGGTCAGTAGAGCTGCTTTAGAGCCAGAGAACAAGGTCAGCAGAGCTGTTCTAGAGCCAGGGAACCAGGTCAGCAGAGCTGCTCTAGAGCCAGAGAAACCAGGTCACTAGAGCTGCTTTAGAGGGAGAGAACCAGGTCAGCAGAGCTGTTTTAGAGTCAAGGGACCAGGTCGCTCTAGAGCCAGAGAACCAGGTCAGCAGAACTGCTTTTGAGCCAAGGGACCAGGTCAGCAGAGCTGCTCTAGAGCCAGAGAACCAGGTCGGCAGAACTGCTTTTGAGCCATAGAACTGGGTCAGCAGAGCTGTTTTAGAGTCAGAGAACCAGGTCAGTAGAGCTGTTGTAGAGCCAGAGAACCAGGTCAGCAGAGCTGCTTTAGAGCCTAAGAACTAGGTCAGCAGAGCTGCTCTAGAGCCAGAGAACCAGGTCAGCAGAGCTGCTGTAGAGCCAGAGAAACCAGGTCAGCAGAGCTGCTTTAGAGGGAGAGAACCAGGTCAGCAGAGCTGCTTTAAAGCCAGAGAACCAGGTCAGCAGAGCTGCTTTAGAGCCAGAGAACCAGGTCAGCAGAGCTGCTCTAGAGCAAGAGAACCAAGTCAGCAGAGCTGCTTTAGAGCCATAGAACCAGGTCAGCAGAGCTGCTTTAGAGCCAGAGAACCAGGTCAGCAGAGCTGCTCTAGAGGCAGAGAACCAGGTCAGCAGAGCTGATTTAGAGGGAGAGAACCAGGTCAGCAGAGCTGCTTTAGAGCCAAGGGACCAGGTCAGCTGAGCTGCTCTAGAGCCAGAGAACCAGGTCGGCAGAACTGCTTTTGAGCCATAGAACCAGGTCAGCAGAACTGCTTTAGAGCCATAGAACCAGGTCAGCAGAGCTGCTTTAGAGCCAGAGAACCAGGTCAGTAGAGCTGCTCTAGAGCCTAAGAACCAGGTCAACAGAGCTGCTCTAGAGCCAGAGAACCAGGTCTGCAGAGCTGCTGCAGAGCCAGAGAAACCAGGTCAGTAGAGTTGCTTTTGAGCCATAGAACTGGGTCAGCAGAGCTGTTGTAGAGAGAGAGAACCAGGTCAGCAGAGCTGCTCTAGAGCCTAACAACTACGTCAGCAGAGCTGCTCTAGAGCCAGAGAACCAGGTCAGCAGAGCTGCTGTAGAGCCAGAGAACCAAGTCAGCAGAGCTGCTTTAGAGCCATAGAACCAGGTCAGCAGAGCTGCTTTTGAGCCATAGAACCAGGTCAGCAGAGCTGCTCTAGAGCCAGAGAACCAAGTCAGCAGAGCTGCTCTAGAGACAGAGAACCAGGTCAGCAGAGCTGCTGTAGAGCCAGAGAACCAGGTCAGCAGAGCTGCTTTAGAGCCATAGAAGCAGGTCAGCAGAGCTGCTTTAGAGCCAGAGAACCAGGTCAGTAGAACTGCTCTAGAGCCTAAGAACCAGGTCAACAGAGCTGCTCTAGAGCCAGAGAACCAGGTCTGCAGAGCTGCTGCAGAGCCAGAGAAACCAGGTCAGTAGAGTTGCTTTAGAGCCAGAGAACCAGGTCAGCAGAGCTGTTCTAGAGCCAGAGAACCAAGTCAGCAGAGCTGCTCTAGAGCCAGGGAACCAGGTCAGCAGAACTACTTTTGAGCCATAGAACCGGGTCAGCAGAGATGCTTTAGAGCCAGAGAACCAGGTCAGCAGAGCTGTTGTAGAGCCAGAGAACCAGGTCAGCAGAACTGCTTTTGAGCCATAGAACCGGGTCAGCAGAGATGCTTTAGAGCCAGAGAACCAGGTCAGCAGAGCTGTTGTAGAGCCAGAGAACCAGGTCAGCAGAGCTGCTCTAGAGCCTAAGAACTAGGTCAGCAGAGTTGCTCTAGAGCCAGAGAACCAGGTCAGAAGAGTTGCTGTAGGGCCCGAGAAACCAGGTCAGCAGAGCTGCTGTAGAGCCAGAGAAACCAAGTCAGCAGAGCTGCTTTAGAGGGAGAGACCCAGGGCAGCAGAGATGCTTTAGAGCCAGAGAACCAGGCCAGCAGAGCTGCTTTAGAGCCAGAGAACCAGGTCAGCAGAGCTGCTCTACAGCCAGAGAACCAAGTCAGCAGAGCTGCTTTAGAGCCATAGAACCAGGTCAGCAGAGCTGCTTTAGAGCCAGAGAACAAGGTCAGCAGAGCTGCTGTAGAGCCAGAGAACCAGGTCAGCAGATCTGATTTAGAGGGAGAGAACCAGGTCAGCAGAGCTGCTTTAGAGCCAGAGAACCAGGTCAGCAGAGCTGTTGTAGAGACAGAGAACCAGGTCAGCAGAGCTGCTCTAGAGCCAAAGAACTAGGTCAGCAGGGCTGCTCTAGAGCCAGAGAACCAGGTCAGCAGAGCTGCTGTAGAGCCAGAAAACCAGGTCAGCATAGCTGCTTTAGAGCCATTGAACCAGGTCAGCAGAGCTGCTTTAGAGCTAGAGAACCAGGTCAGTAGAGCTGCTCTAGAGCCTAAGAACCACGTCAACAGAGCTGCTTTAGAGCCAGAGAACCAGGTCAGCAGAGCTGTTGTAAAGCCAGAGAACCAGGTCAGCAGAACTGCTTTTGAGCCATAGAACCGGGTCAGCAGAGATGCTTTAGAGCCATAGAACCAGGTCAGCAGAGCTGTTGTAGAGCCAGAGAACCAGGTCAGCAGAGCTGCTCTAGAGCCTAAGAACTAGGTCAGCAGAGTTGCTCTAGAGCCAGAGAACCAGGTCAGCAGAGTTGCTGTAGAGCCCGAGAAACCAGGTCAGCAGAGCAGCTGTAGAGCCAGAGAAACCAAGTCAGCAGAGCTGCTTTAGAGGGAGAGACCCAGGGCAGCAGAGATGCTTTAGAGCCAGAGAACCAGGCCAGCAGAGCTGCTCTACAGCCAGAGAACCAAGTCAGCAGAGCTGCTTTAGAGCCATAGAACCAGGTCAGCAGAGCTGCTTTAGAGCCAGAGAACAAGGTCAGCAGAGCTGCTGTAGAGCCAGAGAAACCAAGTCAGCAGAGCTGCTTTAGAGGGAGAGACCCAGGGCAGCAGAGATGCTTTAGAGCCAGAGAACCAGGCCAGCAGAGCTGCTCTACAGCCAGAGAACCAAGTCAGCAGAGCTGCTTTAGAGCCATAGAACCAGGTCAGCAGAGCTGCTTTAGAGCCAGAGAACAAGGTCAGCAGAGCTGCTATAGAGCCAGAGAACCAGGTCAGCAGATCTGATTTAGAGGGAGAGAACCAGGTCAGCAGAGCTGCTTTAGAGCCAAGGAACCAGGTCAGCAGAGCTGCACTAGAGCCAGAGAACCAGGTCTGCAGAACTGCTTTTGAGCCATAGAACTGGGTCAGCAGAGCTGTTGTAGAGACAGAGAACCAGGTCAGCAGAGCTGCTCTAGAGCCTAACAACTAGGTCAGCAGAGCTGCTCTAGAGCCAGAGAACCAGGTCAGCAGAGCTGCTGTAGAGCCAGAGAACCAACTCAGCAGAGCTGCTTTAGAGCCAGAGAACCAGGTCAGCAGAGCTGCTCTAGAGCCAGAGAACCAGGTCAGCAGAGCTGCTGTAGAGCCAGAGAACCAGGTCAGCATAGCTGCTTTGGAGCCATAGAACCAGGTCAGCAGAGCTGCTTTAGAGCCAGAGAACCAGGTCAGTAGAGCTGCTCCAGAGCCTAAGAACCAGTTCAACAGAGCTGCTATAGAGCCAGAGAACCAGGTCTGCAGAGCTGCTGCAGAGCCAGAGAAACCAGGTCAGTAGAGCTGCTTTAGAGCCAGAGAACCAGGTCAGCAGAGCTGTTCTAGAGCCAGAGAACCAGGTCAGCAGAGCTGCTCTAGAGCCAGAGAACCAAGTCAGCAGACCTGCTCTAGAGGCAGAGAACCAGGTCAGCAGAGCTGATTTAGAGGGAGAGAACCAGGTCAGCAGAGCTGCTTTAGAGCCAAGGGACCAGGTCAGCAGAGCTGCTCTAGAGCCAGAGAACCAGGTCAGCAGAACTGCTTTTGAGCCATAGAACCAGGTCAGCAGAGCTGCTCTAGAGCCAGAGAACCAAGTCAGCAGACCTGCTCTAGAGGCAGAGAACCAGGTCACAAGAGCTGATTTAGAGGGAGAGAACCAGGTCAGCAGAGCTGCTTTAGAGCCAAGGGACCAGGTCAGCACAGCTGCTCTAGAGCCAGAGAACCAGGTCAACAGAACTGCTTTTGAGCCATAGAACCAGGTCAGCAGAACTGCTCTAGAGGCAGAGAACCAGGTCAGCAAAGCTGATTTAGAGGGAGAGAACCAGGTCAGCAGAGCCGCTTTAGAGCCAAGGAACCAGGTCAGCAGAGCTGCTCTAGAGCCAGAGAACCAGGTCAACAGAACTGCTTTTGAGCCATAGAACTGGGTCAGCAGAGCTGTTGTAGAGACAGAGAACCAGGTCAGCAGAGCTGCTCTAGAGCCTAACAACTGGGTCAGCAGAGCTGCTCTAGAGCCAGAGAACCAGGTCAGCAGAGCTGCTGTAGAGCCAGAGAACCAAGTCAGCAGAGCTGCTTTAGAGCCATAGAACCAGGTCAGCAGAGCTGCTTTAGAGCCAGAGAACCAGGTCAGTAGAGCTGTTCTAGAGCCTAAGAACCAGGTCTGCAGAGCTGCTGCAGATCCAGAGAAACCAGGTCAGTAGAGCTGCTTTAGAGCCAGAGAACCAGGTCAGCAGAGCTGTTCTAGAGCCAGGGAACCAGGTCAGCAGAGCTGCTCTAGAGTCAGAGAAACCAGGTCAGTAGAGCTGCGTTAGAGGGAGAGAACCAGGTCAGCAGAGCTGTTTTAGAGTCAAGGGACCAGGTCGCTCTAGAGCCAGAGAACCAGGTCAGCAGAACTGCTTTTGAGCCAAGGGACCAGGTCAGCACAGCTGCTCTAGAGCCAGAGAACCAGGTCAGCAGAACTGCTTTTGAGCCATAGAACTGGGTCAGCAGAGCTGTTTTAGAGTCAGAGAACCAGGTCAGTAAAGCTGTTGTAGAGCCAGAGAACCAGGCCAGCAGAGCTGCTTTAGAGCCTAAGAACTAGGTCAGCAGAGCTGCTCTAGAGCCAGAGAACCAGGTCAGCAGAGCTGCTGTAGAGCCAGAGAAACCAGGTCAGCAGAGCTGCTTTAGAGGGAGAGAACCAGGTCAGCAGAGCTGCTTTAGAGCCTAAGAACTAGGTCAGCAGAGCTGCTCTAGAGCCAGAGAACCAGGTCAGCAGAGCTGCTGTAGAGCCAGAGAAACCAGGTCAGCAGAGCTGCTTTAGAGGGAGAGAACCAGGTCAGCAGAGCTGCTGTAGAGCCAGAGAAACCAGGACAGCAGAGCTGCTTTAGAGGGAGAGAACCAGGTCAGCAGAGCTGCTGTAGAGCCAGAGAACCAGGTCAGCATAGCTGCTTTAGAGCCATAGAACCAGGTCAGCAGAGCTGCTTTAGAGCCAGAGAACCAGGTCAGTAGAGCTGCTCTAGAGCCTAAGAACCAGTTCAACAGAGCTGCTATAGAGCCAGAGAACCAGGTCTGCAGAGCTGCTGCAGAGCCAGAGAAACCAGGTCAGTAGAGCTACTTTAGAGCCAGAGAACCAGGTCAGCAGAGCTGTTCTAGAGCCAGAGAACCCGGTCAGCAGAGCTGCTCTAGAGCCAGAGAACCACGTCAGCAGACCTGCTCTAGAGGCAGAGAACAAGGTCAGCAGAGCTGATTTAGAGGGAGAGAACCAGGTCAGCAGAGCTGCTTTAGAGCCAAGGGACCAGGTCAGCAGAGCTGCTCTAGAGCCAGAGAACCAGGTCAGCAGAACTGCTTTTGAGCCATAGAACCAGGTCAGCAGAGCTGCTCTAGAGCCAGAGAACCAAGTCAGCAGACCTGCTCTAGAGGCAGAGAACCAGGTCACAAGAGCTGATTTAGAGGGAGAGAACCAGGTTAGCAGAACTGCTTTTGAGCCATAGAACCAGGTCAGCAGAACTGCTCTAGAGGCAGAGAACCAGGTCAGCAGAGCTGATTTAGAGGGAGAGAACCAGGTCAGCAGAGCCGCTTTAGAGCCAAGGAACCAGGTCAGCAGAGCTGCTCTAGAGCCAGAGAACCAGTTCAACAGAACTGCTTTTGAGCCATAGAACTGGGTCAGCAGAGCTGTTGTAGAGACAGAGAACCAGGTCAGCAGAGAAGCTCTAGAGCCTAACAACTAGGTCAGCAGAGCTGCTCTAGAGCCAGAGAACCAGGTCACCAGAGCTGCTGTAGAGCCAGAGAACCAAGTCAGCAGAGCTGCTTTAGAGCCATAGAACCAGGTCAGCAGAGCTGCTTTAGAGCCAGAGAACCAGGTCAGCAGAGCTGCTTTAGAGCCATAGAACCAGGTCAGCAGAGCTGCTTTAGAGCCAGAGAACCAGGTCAGTAGAGCTGTTCTAGAGCCTAAGAACCAGGTCTGCAGAGCTGCTGCAGAGCCAGAGAAACCAGGTCAGTAGAGCTGCTTTAGAGCCAGAGAACCAGGTCAGCAGAGCTGTTCTAGAGCCAGGGAACCAGGTCAGCAGAGCTGCTCTAGAGCCAGAGAAACCAGGTCAGTAGAGCTGCGTTAGAGGGAGAGAACCAGGTCAGCAGAGCTATTTTAGAGTCAAGGGACCAGGTCGCTCTAGAGCCAGAGAACCAGGTCAGCAGAACTGCTTTTGAGCCAAGGGACCAGTTCAGCAGAGCTGCTCTAGAGCCAGAGAACCAGGTCGGCAGAACTGCTTTTGAGCCATAGAACTGGGTCAGCAGAGCTGTTTTAGAGTCAGAGAACCAGGTCAGTAGAGCTGTTGTAGAGCCAGAGAAACCAGGTCAGCAGAGCTGCTTTAGAGGGAGAGAACCAGGTCAGCAGAGCTGCTTTAGAGCCAGAGAACCAAGTCAGCAGAGCTGCTCTAGAGGCAGAGAACCAAGTCAGCAGACCTGCTCTAGAGGCAGAGAAACAGGTCAGCCGAGCTTATTTAGAGGGAGAGAACCAGGTCAGCGGAGCTGCTTTAGAGCCAAGGGCCCAGGTCAGCAGAGCTGCTCTAGAGCCAGATAACCAGGTCAGCAGAACTGCTTTTGAGCCATAGAACCATGTCAACAGAGCTGCTCTAGAGCCAGAGAACCAAGTCAGCAGACCTGCTCTAGAGGCAGAGAACCAGGTCAGCAGAGCTGATTTAGAGGGAGAGAACCAGGTCAGCAGAGCTGCTTTAGAGCCAAGGGACCAGGTCAGCAGAGCTGCTCTAGAGCCAGAGAACCAGGTCAGCAGAACTGCTTTTGAGCCATAGAACCAGGTCAGCAGAACTGCTCTAGAGGCAGAGAACCAGGTCAGCAGAGCTGATTTAGAGGGAGAGAACCAGGTCAGCAGAGCTGCTTTAGAGCCAAGGAACCAGGTCAGCAGAGCTGCTCTAGAGCCAGAGAACCAGGTCAACAGAACTGCTTTTGAGCCATAGAACTGTGTCAGCAGAGCTGTTGTTGAGCCATAGAACCAGGTCAGCAGAGCTGCTTTAGAGCCAGAGAACCAGGTCAGTAGAGCTGCTCTAGAGCCTAAGAACCAGGTCAACAGAGCTGCTCTAGAGCCAGAGAACCAGGTCTGCAGAGCTGCTGCAGAGCCAGAGAAACCAGGTCAGTAGAGTTGATTTTGAGCCATAGAACTGGGTCAGCAGAGCTGTTGTAGAGAGAGAGAACCAGGTCAGCAGAGCTGCTCTAGAGCCAGAGAACCCGGTCAGTAGAGCTGCTCTAGAGCCAGAGAACCACGTCAGCAGACCTGCTCTAGAGGCAGAGAACCAGGTCAGCAGAGCTGATTTAGAGGGAGAGAACCAGGTCAGCAGAGCTGCTTTAGAGCCAAGGGACCAGGTCAGCAGAGCTGCTCTAGAGCCAGGGAACCAGGTCAGCAGAACTGCTTTTGAGCCATAGAACCAGGTCAGCAGAGCTGCTCTAGAGCCAGAGAACCAAGTCAGCAGACCTGCTCTAGAGGCAGAGAACCAGGTCACAAGAGCTGATTTAGAGGGAGAGAACCAGGTCAGCAGAACTGCTTTTGAGCCATAGAACCAGGTCAGCAGAACTGCTCTAGAGGCAGAGAACCAGGTCAGCAGAGCTGATTTAGAGGGAGAGAACCAGGTCAGCAGAGCCGCTTTAGAGCCAAGGAACCAGGTCAGCAGAGCTGCTCTAGAGCCAGAGAACCAGTTCAACAGAACTGCTTTTGAGCCATAGAACTGGGTCAGCAGAGCTGTTGTAGAGACAGAGAACCAGGTCAGCAGAGCTGCTCTACAGCCTAACAACTAGGTCAGCAGAGCTGCTCTAGAGCCAGAGAACCAGGTCAGCAGAGCTGCTGTATAGCCAGAGAACCAAGTCAGCAGAGCTGCTTTAGAGCCATAGAACCAGGTCAGCAGAGCTGCTTTAGAGCCAGAGAACCAGGTCAGCAGAGCTGCTTTAGAGCCATAGAACCAGGTCAGCAGAGCTTCTTTAGAGCCAGAGAACCAGGTCAGTAGAGCTGTTCTAGAGCCTAAGAACCAGGTCTGCAGAGCTGCTGCAAAGCCAGAGAAACCAGGTCAGTAGAGCTGCTTTAGAGCCAGAGAACCAGGTCAGCAGAGCTGTTCTAGAGCCAGGGAACCAGGTCAGCAGAGCTGCTCTAGAGCCAGAGAAACCAGGTCAGTAGAGCTGCGTTAGAGGGAGAGAACCAGGTCAGCAGAGCTATTTTAGAGTCAAGGGACCAGGTCGCTCTAGAGCCAGAGAACCAGGTCAGCAGAACTGCTTTTGAGCCAAGGGACCAGTTCAGCAGAGCTGCTCTAGAGCCAGAGAACCAGGTCGGCAGAACTGCTTTTGAGCCATAGAACTGGGTCAGCAGAGCTGTTTTAGAGTCAGAGAACCAGGTCAGTAGAGCTGTTGTAGAGCCAGAGAAACCAGGTCAGCAGAGCTGCTTTAGAGGGAGAGAACCAGGTCAGCAGAGCTGCTTTAGAGCCAGAGAACCAAGTCAGCAGAGCTGCTCTAGAGGCAGAGAACCAAGTCAGCAGACCTGCTCTAGAGGCAGAGAAACAGGTCAGCCGAGCTTATTTAGAGGGAGAGAACCAGGTCAGCGGAGCTGCTTTAGAGCCAAGGGCCCAGGTCAGCAGAGCTGCTCTAGAGCCAGATAACCAGGTCAGCAGAACTGCTTTTGAGTCATAGAACCATGTCAACAGAGCTGCTCTAGAGCCAGAGAACCAAGTCAGCAGACCTGCTCTAGAGGCAGAGAACCAGGTCAGCAGAGCTGATTTAGAGGGAGAGAACCAGGTCAGCAGAGCTGCTTTAGAGCCAAGGAACCAGGTCAGCAGAGCTGCTCTAGAGCCAGAGAACCAGGTCAACAGAACTGCTTTTGAGCCATAGAACTGTGTCAGCAGAGCTGTTGTTGAGACAGAGAACCAGGTCAGCAGAGCTGCTCTAGAGCCTAACAAACAAGGTCAGCAGAGCTGCTCTAGAGCCAGAGAACCAGGTCAGCAGAGCTGCTGTAGAGCCAGAGAACCAAGTCAGCAGAGCTGCTTTAGAGCCATAGAACCAGGTCAGCAGAGCTGCTTTAGAGCCAGAGAACCAGGTCAGCAGAGCTGTTGTAGAGACAGAGAACCAGGTCAGCAGAGCTGCTCTAGAGCCAAAGAACTAGGTCAGCAGAGCTGCTCTAGAGCCAGAGAACCAGGTCAGCAGAGCTGCTGTAGAGCCAGAGAACCAGGTCAGCAGAGCTGCTTTAGAGCCATAGAACCAGGTCAGCAGAGCTGCTTTAGAGCCAGAGAACCAGGTCAGTAGAGCTGCTCTAGAGCCTAAGAACCAGGTCTGCAGAGCTGCTGCAGAGCCAGAGAAACCAGGTCAGTAGAGCTGCTTTAGAGCCAGAGAACAAGGTCAGCAGAGCTGTTCTAGAGCCAGGGAACCAGGTCAGCAGAGCTGCTCTAGAGCCAGAGAAACCAGGTCACTAGAGCTGCTTTAGAGGGAGAGAACCAGGTCAGCAGAGCTGTTTTAGAGTCAAGGGACCAGGTCGCTCTAGAGCCAGAGAACCAGGTCAGCAGAACTGCTTTTGAGCCAAGGGACCAGGTCAGCAGAGCTGCTCTAGAGCCAGAGAACCAGGTCGGCAGAACTGCTTTTGAGCCATAGAACTGGGTCAGCAGAGCTGTTTTAGAGTCAGAGAACCAGGTCAGTAGAGCTGTTGTAGAGCCAGAGAACCAGGTCAGCAGAGCTGCTTTAGAGCCTAAGAACTAGGTCAGCAGAGCTGCTCTAGAGCCAGAGAACCAGGTCAGCAGAGCTGCTGTAGAGCCAGAGAAACCAGGTCAGCAGAGCTGCTTTAGAGGGAGAGAACCAGGTCAGCAGAGCTGCTTTAAAGCCAGAGAACCAGGTCAGCAGAGCTGCTTTAGAGCCAGAGAACCAGGTCAGCAGAGCTGCTCTAGAGCAAGAGAACCAAGTCAGCAGAGCTGCTTTAGAGCCATAGAACCAGGTCAGCAGAGCTGCTTTAGAGCCAGAGAACCAGGTCAGCAGAGCTGCTCTAGAGGCAGAGAACCAGGTCAGCAGAGCTGATTTAGAGGGAAAGAACCAGGTCAGCAGAGCTGCTTTAGAGCCAAGGGACCAGGTCAGCTGAGCTGCTCTAGAGCCAGAGAACCAGGTCGGCAGAACTGCTTTTGAGCCATAGAACCAGGTCAGCAGAACTGCTTTAGAGCCATAGAACCATGTCAGCAGAGCTGCTTTAGAGCCAGAGAACCAGGTCAGTAGAGCTGCTCTAGAGCCTAAGAACCAGGTCAACAGAGCTGCTCTAGAGCCAGAGAACCAGGTCTGCAGAGCTGCTGCAGAGCCAGAGAAACCAGGTCAGTAGAGTTGCTTTTGAGCCATAGAACTGGGTCAGCAGAGCTGTTGTAGAGAGAGAGAACCAGGTCAGCAGAGCTGCTCTAGAGCCTAACAACTACGTCAGCAGAGCTGCTCTAGAGCCAGAGAACCAGGTCAGCAGAGCTGCTGTAGAGCCAGAGAACCAAGTCAGCAGAGCTGCTTTAGAGCCATAGAACCAGGTCAGCAGAGCTGCTTTTGAGCCATAGAACCAGGTCAGCAGAGCTGCTCTAGAGCCAGAGAACCAAGTCAGCAGAGCTGCTCTAGAGACAGAGAACCAGGTCAGCAGAGCTGCTGTAGAGCCAGAGAACCAGGTCAGCAGAGCTGCTTTAGAGCCATAGAAGCAGGTCAGCAGAGCTGCTTTAGAGCCAGAGAACCAGGTCAGTAGAGATGCCCTAGAGCCTAAGAACCAGGTCAACAGAGCTGCTCTAGAGCCAGAGAACCAGGTCTGCAGAGCTGCTGCAGAGCCAGAGAAACCAGGTCAGTAGAGTTGCTTTAGAGCCAGAGAACCAGGTCAGCAGAGCTGTTCTAGAGCCAGAGAACCAAGTCAGCAGAGCTGCTCTAGAGCCAGGGAACCAGGTCAGCAGAGCTGCTCTAGAGCCAGAGAACCAGGTCAGCAGAACTACTTTTGAGCCATAGAACCGGGTCAGCAGAGATGCTTTAGAGCCAGAGAACCAGGTCAGCAGAGCTGTTGTAGAGCCAGAGAACCAGGTCAGCAGAACTGCTTTTGAGCCATAGAACCGGGTCAGCAGAGATGCTTTAGAGCCAGAGAACCAGGTCAGCAGAGCTGTTGTAGAGCCAGAGAACCAGGTCAGCAGAGCTGCTCTAGAGCCTAAGAACTAGGTCAGCAGTTTTGCTCTAGAGCCAGAGAACCAGGTCAGCAGAGTTGCTGTAATGCCCGAGAAACCAGGTCAGCAGAGCTGCTGTAGAGCCAGAGAAACCAAGTCAGCAGAGCTGCTTTAGAGGGAGAGACCCAGGGCAGCAGAGATGCTTTAGAGCCAAAGAACCAGGCCAGCAGAGCTGCTTTAGAGCCAGAGAACCAGGTCAGCAGAGCTGCTCTACAGCCAGAGAACCAAGTCAGCAGAGCTGCTTTAGAGCCATAGAACCAGGTCAGCAGAGCTGCTTTAGAGCCTAACAAACAAGGTCAGCAGAGCTGCTCTAGAGCCAGAGAACCAGGTCAGCAGAGCTGCTGTAGAGCCAGAGAACCAAGTCAGCAGAGCTGCTTTAGAGCCATAGAACCAGGTCAGCAGAGCTGCTTTAGAGCCAGAGAACCAGGTCAGCAGAGCTGTTGTAGAGACAGAGAACCAGGTCAGCAAAGCTGCTCTAGAGCCAAAGAACTAGGTCAGCAGAGCTGCTCTAGAGCCAGAGAACCAGGTCAGCAGAGCTGCTGTAGAGCCAGAGAACCAGGTCAGCAGAGCTGCTTTAGAGCCATAGAACCAGGTCAGCAGAGCTGCTTTAGAGCCAGAGAACCAGGTCAGTAGAGCTGCTCTAGAGCCTAAGAACCAGGTCTGCAGAGCTGCTGCAGAGCCAGAGAAACCAGGTCAGTAGAGCTGCTTTAGAGCCAGAGAACAAGGTCAGCAGAGCTGTTCTAGAGCCAGGGAACCAGGTCAGCAGAGCTGCTCTAGAGCCAGAGAAACCAGGTCACTAGAGCTGCTTTAGAGGGAGAGAACCAGGTCAGCAGAGCTGTTTTAGAGTCAAGGGACCAGGTCGCTCTAGAGCCAGAGAACCAGGTCAGCAGAACTGCTTTTGAGCCAAGGGACCAGGTCAGCAGAGCTGCTCTAGAGCCAGAGAACCAGGTCGGCAGAACTGCTTTTGAGCCATAAAACTGGGTCAGCAGAGCTGTTTTAGAGTCAGAGAACCAGGTCAGTAGAGCTGTTGTAGAGCCAGAGAACCAGGTCAGCAGAGCTGCTTTAGAGCCTAAGAACTAGGTCAGCAGAGCTGCTCTAGAGCCAGAGAACCAGGTCAGCAGAGCTGCTGTAGAGCCAGAGAAACCAGGTCAGCAGAGCTGCTTTAGAGGGAGAGAACCAGGTCAGCAGAGCTGCTTTAAAGCCAGAGAACCAGGTCAGCAGAGCTGCTTTAGAGCCAGAGAACCAGGTCAGCAGAGCTGCTCTAGAGCAAGAGAACCAAGTCAGCAGAGCTGCTTTAGAGCCATAGAACCAGGTCAGCAGAGCTGCTTTAGAGCCAGAGAACCAGGTCAGCAGAGCTGCTCTAGAGGCAGAGAACCAGGTCAGCAGAGCTGATTTAGAGGGAGAGAACCAGGTCAGCAGAGCTGCTTTAGAGCCAAGGGACCAGGTCAGCTGAGCTGCTCTAGAGCCAGTGAACCAGGTCGGCAGAACTGCTTTTGAGCCATAGAACCAGGTCAGCAGAACTGCTTTAGAGCCATAGAACCAGGTCAGCAGAGCTGCTTTAGAGCCAGAGAACCAGGTCAGTAGAGCTGCTCTAGAGCCTAAGAACCAGGTCAACAGAGCTGCTCTAGAGCCAGAGAACCAGGTCTGCAGAGCTGCTGCAGAGCCAGAGAAACCAGGTCAGTAGAGTTGCTTTTGAGCCATAGAACTGGGTCAGCAGAGCTGTTGTAGAGAGAGAGAACCAGGTCAGCAGAGCTGCTCTAGAGCCTAACAACTACGTCAGCAGAGCTGCTCTAGAGCCAGAGAACCAGGTCAGCAGAGCTGCTGTAGAGCCAGAGAACCAAGTCAGCAGAGCTGCTTTAGAGCCATAGAACCAGGTCAGCAGAGCTGCTTTTGAGCCATAGAACCAGGTCAGCAGAGCTGCTCTAGAGCCAGAGAACCAAGTCAGCAGAGCTGCTCTAGAGACAGAGAACCAGGTCAGCAGAGCTGCTGTAGAGCCAGAGAACCAGGTCAGCAGAGCTGCTTTAGAGCCAGAGAACCAGGTCAGTAGAGATGCCCTAGAGCCTAAGAACCAGGTCAACAGAGCTGCTCTAGAGCCAGAGAACCAGGTCTGCAGAGCTGCTGCAGAGCCAGAGAAACCAGGTCAGTAGAGTTGCTTTAGAGCCAGAGAACCAGGTCAGCAGAGCTGTTCTAGAGCCAGAGAACCAAGTCAGCAGAGCTGCTCTAGAGCCAGGGAACCAGGTCAGCAGAGCTGCTCTAGAGCCAGAGAACCAGGTCAGCAGAACTACTTTTGAGCCATAGAACCGGGTCAGCAGAGATGCTTTAGAGCCAGAGAACCAGGTCAGCAGAGCTGTTGTAGAGCCAGAGAACCAGGTCAGCAGAACTGCTTTTGAGCCATAGAACCGGGTCAGCAGAGATGCTTTAGAGCCAGAGAACCAGGTCAGCAGAGCTGTTGTAGAGCCAGAGAACCAGGTCAGCAGAGCTGCTCTAGAGCCTAAGAACTAGGTCAGCAGTTTTGCTCTAGAGCCAGAGAACCAGGTCAGCAGAGTTGCTGTAATGCCCGAGAAACCAGGTCAGCAGAGCTGCTGTAGAGCCAGAGAAACCAAGTCAGCAGAGCTGCTTTAGAGGGAGAGACCCAGGGCAGCAGAGATGCTTTAGAGCCAGAGATCCAGGCCAGCAGAGCTGCTTTAGAGCCAGAGAACCAGGTCAGCAGAGCTGCTCTACAGCCAGAGAACCAAGTCAGCAGAGCTGCTTTAGAGCCATAGAACCAGGTCAGCAGAGCTGCTTTAGAGCCAGAGAACAAGGTCAGCAGAGCTGCTGTAGAGCCAGAGAACCAGGTCAGCAGATCTGATTTAGAGGGAGAGAACCAGGTCAGCAGAGCTGCTTTAGAGCCAGAGAACCAGGTCAGCAGAGCTGTTGTAGAGACAGAGAACCAGGTCAGCAGAGCTGCTCTAGAGCCAAAGAACTAGGTCAGCAGGGCTGCTCTAGAGCCAGAGAACCAGGTCAGCAGAGCTGCTGTAGAGCCAGAAAACCAGGTCAGCATAGCTGCTTTAGAGCCATTGAACCAGGTCAGCTGAGCTGCTTTAGAGCTAGAGAACCAGGTCAGTAGAGCTGCTCTAGAGCCTAAGAACCACGTCAACAGAGCTGCTTTAGAGCCAGAGAACCAGGTCAGCAGAGCTGTTGTAGAGCCAGAGAACCAGGTCAGCAGAACTGCTTTTGAGCCATAGAACCGGATCAGCAGAGATGCTTTAGAGCCATAGAACCAGGTCAGCAGAGCTGTTGTAGAGCCAGAGAACCAGGTCAGCAGAGCTGCTCTAGAGCCTAAGAACTAGGTCAGCAGAGTTGCTCTAGAGCCAGAGAACCAGGTCAGCAGAGTTGCTGTAGAGCCCGAGAAACCAGGTCAGCAGAGCTGCTGTAGAGCCAGAGAAACCAAGTCAGCAGAGCTGCTTTAGAGGGAGAGACCCAGGGCAGCAGAGATGCTTTAGAGCCAGAGAACCAGGCCAGCAGAGTTGCTCTACAGCCAGAGAACCAAGTCAGCAGAGCTGCTTTAGAGCCATAGAACCAGGTCAGCAGAGCTGCTTTAGAGCCAGAGAACAAGGTCAGCAGAGCTGCTGTAGAGCCAGAGAAACCAAGTCAGCAGAGCTGCTTTAGAGGGAGAGACCCAGGGCAGCAGAGATGCTTTAGAGCCAGAGAACCAGGCCAGCAGAGCTGCTCTACAGCCAGAGAACCAAGTCAGCAGAGCTGCTTTAGAGCCATAGAACCAGGTCAGCAGAGCTGCTTTAGAGCCAGAGAACAAGGTCAGCAGAGCTGCTGTAGAGCCAGAGAACCAGGTCAGCAGATCTGATTTAGAGGGAGAGAACCAGGTCAGCAGAGCTGCTTTAGAGCCAGAGAACCAGGTCAGCAGAGCTGTTGTAGAGACAGAGAACCAGGTCAGCAGAGCTGCTCTAGAGCCAAAGAACTAGGTCAGCAGGGCTGCTCTAGAGCCAGAGAACCAGGTCAGCAGAGCTGCTGTAGAGCCAGAAAACCAGGTCAGCATAGCTGCTTTAGAGCCATTGAACCAGGTCAGCAGAGCTGCTTTAGAGCTAGAGAACCAGGTCAGTAGAGCTGCTCTAGAGCCTAAGAACCACGTCAACAGAGCTGCTCTGGAGCCAGAGAACCAGGTCTGCAGAGCTGCTGCAGAGCCAGAGAAAGCAGGTCAGTAGAGCTGCTTTAGAGCCAGAGAACAAGGTCAGCAGAGCTGTTCTAGAGCCAGAGAACCAAGTCAGCAGAGCTGCTCTAGAGCCAGGGAACCAGGTCAGCAGAGCTGCTCTAGAGCCAGAGAAACCAGGTCAGTAGAGCTGCTTTAGAGGGAGAGAACCAGGTCAGCAGAGCTGCTTTAGAGTCAAGGGACCAGGTCAGCAGAGCTGCTCTAGAGCCAGAGAACCAGGTCAGCAGAACTGCTTTTGAGCCATAGAACCGGGTCAGCAGAGATGCTTTAGAGCCAGAGAACCAGGTCAGCAGAGCTGTTGTAGAGCCAGAGAACAAGGTCAGCAGAGCTGCTCTAGAGCCTAAGAACTAGGTCAGCAGAGCTGCTCTAGAGCCAGAGAACCAGGTCAGCAGAGCTGCTGTAGAGCCAGAGAAACCAGGTCAGCAGAGCTGCTGTAGAGCCAGAGAAACCAGGTCAGCAGAGCTGCTTTAGAGGGAGAGAATCAGGTCAGCAGAGCTGCTTTAGAGCCAGAGAACTAGGCCAGCAGAGCTGATTTAGAGCCAGAGAACCAGGTCAGCAGAGCCGCTCTACAGCCAGAGAACCAAGTCAGCAGAGCTGCTTTAGAGCAATAGAACCAGGTCAGCAGAGCTGCTTAAGAGCCAGAGAACAAGGTCAGCAGAGCTGCTCTAGAGCCAGAGAACCAGGTCAGCAGAGCTGCTTTAGAGCCATAGAACAAGGTCTGCAGAGCTGCTCTAGAGGCAGAGAACCAGGTCAGCAGAGCTGATTTAGAGGGAGAGAACCAGGTCAGCAGAGCTGGTTTAGAGCCAGAGAACCAGGTCAGCAGAGCTGCTCTAGAGCCAGAGAACCAGGTCATCAGAGCTGCTTTAGAGCCACAGAACCAGGTCAGCAGAGCTGCTCTAGAGCCAAAGAACCAAGTCAGCAGAGCTGCTTTAGAGCCATAGAACCAGGTCAGCAGAGCTGCTTTAGAGCCAGAGAACCAGGTCAGCAGAGCTGCTCTAGAGCCAGAGAACCAAGTCAGCAGAGCTGCTATAGAGGCAGAGAACCAGGTCAGCAGAGCTGCTCTAGAGCCAGAGAAACCAGGTCGGTAGAGCTGCTTTAGAGGGAGAGAACCAGGTCAGGAGAGCTGTTGTAGAGCCAGAGAACCAGGTCAGCAGAGCTGCTCTAGAGCCTAAGAACTAGGTCAGCAGAGCTGCTCGAGAGCCAGAGAACCAGGTCAGCAGAGCAGCTGTAGAGCCAGAGAAACCAGGTCAGCGGAGCTGCTGTAGAGCCAGAGAAACCAGGTCAGCAGAGCTGCTTTACAGGGAGAGAATCAGGTCAGCAGAGCTGCTTTAGAGCCAGAGAACCAGGCCAGCAGAGCTGCTTTAGAGCCAGAGAAACCAGGTCAGTGGAGCTGCTTTAGAGCCAGAGAACTAGGTCAGCAGAGCTGTTCTAGAGCCAGAGAACCAAGTCAGCAGAGCTGCTCTAGAGCCAGGGAACCAGGTCAGCAGAGCTGCTCTAGAGCCAGAGAAACCAGGTCAGTAGAGCTGCTTTAGAGCCAGAGAACCAGGTCAGCAGAGCTGCTGTAGAGCCAGAGAAACCAAGTCAGCAGAGCTGCTTTAGAGGGAGAGACCCAGGGCAGCAGAGCTGCTTTAGAGCCACAGAACCAGGCCAGCAGAGCTGCTTAAGAGCCAGAGAACCAGGTCAGCAGAGCTGCTCTACAGCCAGAGAACCAAGTCAGCAGAGCTGCTTTAGAGCCATAGAACCAGGTCAGCAGAGCTGCTTTAGAGCCAGAGAACAAGGTCAGCAGAGCTGCTCTAGAGCCAAAGAACCAGGTCAGCAGAGCTGCTTTAGAGACATAGAAGCAGGTCACCAGAGCTGCTGTAGAGCCAGAGAACCAGGTCAGCAGAGCTGATTTAGAGGGAGAGAACCAGGTCAGCAGAGCTGCTTTAGAGCCAGAGAACCAGGTCAGCAGAGCTGTTGTAGAGACAGAGAAACAGGTCAGCAGAGATGCTCTAGAGCCTAAGAACTAGGCCAGCAGGGCTGCTTTAGAGCCAGAGAACCAGGTCAGCAGAGCTGTTGTAGAGACAGAGAACCAGGTCAGCAGAGCTGCTCTAGAGCCTAAGAACTAGGCCAGCAGGGCTGCTGTAGAGCCAGAGAACCAGGTCAGCAGAGCTGCTGTAGAGCCAGAGAACCAGGTCAGCAGAGCTGCTTTAGAGCCTTAGAACCAGGTCAGCAGAGCTGCTTTAGAGCCAGAGAACCAGGTCAGTAGAGCTGCTTTAGAGCCAGAGAACCAGGTCAACAGAGCTGCTCTAGAGCCAGAGAACCAGGTCTGCAGAGCTGCTGCAGAGCCAGAGAAACCAGGCCAGTAGAGCTGCTTTAGAGCCAGAGAACAAGGTCAGCAGAGCTGTTCTAGAGCCAGAGAACCAAGTCAGCAGAGCTGCTCTAGAGCCAGGGAACCAGGTCAGCAGAGCTGCTCTAGAGCCAGAGAAACCAGGTCAGTAGAGCTGCTTCAGAGGGAGAGAACCAGGTCAGCAGACCTGCTTTAGAGTCAAGGGACCAGGTCAGCCGAGCTGCTCTAGAGCCAGAGAACCAGGTCAGCAGAACTGCTTTTGAGCCATAGAACCGGGTCAGCAGAGATGCTTTAGAGCCAGAGAACCAGGTCAGCAGAGCTGTTGTAGAGCCAGAGAACCAGGTCAGCAGAGCTGCCCTAGAGCCTAAGAACTAGGCCAGCAGAGCTGCTCTAGAGCCAGAGAACCAGGTCAGCAGAGCTGCTGTAGAGCCAGAGAAACCAGGTCAGCAGAGCTGCTGTAGAGCCAGAGAAACCAGGTCAGCAGAGCTGCTTTAGAGGGAGAGAATCAGGTCAGCAGAGCTGCTTTAGAGCCAGAGAACCAGGCCAGCAGAGCTGCTTTAGAGCCAGAGAACCAGGTCAGCAGAGCCGCTCTACAGCCAGAGAACCAAGTCAGCAGAGCTGCTTTAGAGCCATAGAACCAGGTCAGCAGAGCAGCTGTAGAGCCAGAGAAACCAGGTCAGCGGAGCTGCTGTAGAGCCAGAGAAACCAGGTCAGCAGAGCTGCTTTACAGGGAGAGAATCAGGTCAGCAGAGCTGCTTTAGAGCCAGAGAACCAGGCCAGCAGAGCTGCTTTAGAGCCAGAGAAACCAGGTCAGTGGAGCTGCTTTAGAGCCAGAGAACTAGGTCAGCAGAGCTGTTCTAGAGCCAGAGAACCAAGTCAGCAGAGCTGCTCTAGAGCCAGGGAACCAGGTCAGCAGAGCTGCTCTAGAGCCAGAGAAACCAGGTCAGTAGAGCTGCTTTAGAGCCAGAGAACCAGGTCAGCAGAGCTGCTGTAGAGCCAGAGAAACCAAGTCAGCAGAGCTGCTTTAGAGGGAGAGACCCAGGGCAGCAGAGCTGCTTTAGAGCCACAGAACCAGGCCAGCAGAGCTGCTTAAGAGCCAGAGAACCAGGTCAGCAGAGCTGCTCTACAGCCAGAGAACCAAGTCAGCAGAGCTGCTTTAGAGCCATAGAACCAGGTCAGCAGAGCTGCTTTAGAGCCAGAGAACAAAGTCAGCAGAGCTGCTCTAGAGCCAAAGAACCAGGTCAGCAGAGCTGCTTTAGAGACATAGAAGCAGGTCACCAGAGCTGCTGTAGAGCCAGAGAACCAGGTCAGCAGAGCTGATTTAGAGGGAGAGAACCAGGTCAGCAGAGCTGCTTTAGAGCCAGAGAACCAGGTCAGCAGAGCTGTTGTAGAGACAGAGAACCAGGTCAGCAGAGCTGCTCTAGAGCCTAAGAACTAGGCCAGCAGGGCTGCTTTAGAGCCAGAGAACCAGGTCAGCAGAGCTGTTGTAGAGACAGAGAACCAGGTCAGCAGAGCTGCTCTAGAGCCTAAGAACTAGGCCAGCAGGGCTGCTGTAGAGCCAGAGAACCAGGTCAGCAGAGCTGCTGTAGAGCCAGAGAACCAGGTCAGCAGAGCTGCTTTAGAGCCATAGAACCAGGTCAGCAGAGCTGCTTTAGAGCCAGAGAACCAGGTCAGTAGAGCTGCTTTAGAGCCAGAGAACCAGGTCAACAGAGCTGCTCTAGAGCCAGAGAACCAGGTCTGCAGAGCTGCTGCAGAGCCAGAGAAACCAGGCCAGTAGAGCTGCTTTAGAGCCAGAGAACAAGGTCAGCAGAGCTGTTCTAGAGCCAGAGAACCAAGTCAGCAGAGCTGCTCTAGAGCCAGGGAACCAGTTCAGCAGAGCTGCTCTAGAGCCAGAGAAACCAGGTCAGTAGAGCTGCTTCAGAGGGAGAGAACCAGGTCAGCAGACCTGCTTTAGAGTCAAGGGACCAGGTCAGCCGAGCTGCTCTAGAGCCAGAGAACCAGGTCAGCAGAACTGCTTTTGAGCCATAGAACCGGGTCAGCAGAGATGCTTTAGAGCCAGAGAACCAGGTCAGCAGAGCTGTTGTAGAGCCAGAGAACCAGGTCAGCAGAGCTGCCCTAGAGCCTAAGAACTAGGCCAGCAGAGCTGCTCTAGAGCCAGAGAACCAGGTCAGCAGAGCTGCTGTAGAGCCAGAGAAACCAGGTCAGCAGAGCTGCTGTAGAGCCAGAGAAACCAGGTCAGCAGAGCTGCTTTAGAGGGAGAGAATCAGGTCAGCAGAGCTGCTTTAGAGCCAGAGAACCAGGCCAGCAGAGCTGCTTTAGAGCCAGAGAACCAGGTCAGCAGAGCCGCTCTACAGCCAGAGAACCAAGTCAGCAGAGCTGCTTTAGAGCCATAGAACCAGGTCAGCAGACCTGCTTTAGAGCCAGAGAACAATGTCAGCAGAGCTGCTCTAGAGCCAGAGAACCAGGCCAGCAGAGCTGCTTTAGAGCCATAGAACCAGGTCAGCAGAGTTGCTCTAGAGGCAGAGAACCAGGTCAGCAGAGCTGATTTAGAGGGAGAGAACCAGGTCAGCAGAGCTACTTTAGAGCCATAGAACCAGGTCAGCAGAGCTGCTTTAGAGCCAGAGAACCAGGTCAGCAGAGCTGCTCTAGAGCCAGAGAAACCAGGTCAGCAGGGCTGCTGTAGAGCCAGAGAAACCAGGTCAGCAGAGCTGCTTTAGAGGGAGAGAATCAGGTCAGCAGAGCTGCTTTAGAGCCAGAGAACTAGGCCAGCAGAGCTGCTTTAGAGCCAGAGAACCAGGTCAGCAGAGCCGCTCTACAGCCAGAGAACCAAGTCAGCAGAGCTGCTCTAGAGCCAGAGAACCAGTTCAGCAGAGCTGCTTTAGAGCCATAGAACCAGGTCAGCAGAGCTGCTCTAGAGGCAGAGAACCAGGTCAGCAGAGCTGATTTAGAGGGAGAGAACCAGGTCAGCAGAGCTGCTTTAGAGCCAGAGAACCAGGTCAGCAGAACTGCTCTAGACCCAGAGAACCAGGTCATCAGAGCTGCTTTAGAGCCACAGAACCAGGTCAGCAGAGCTGCTCTAGAGCCAGAGAACCAAGTCAGCAGAGCTGCATTAGAGCCATAGAACCAGGTCAGCAGAGCTGCTTTAGAGCCAGAGAACCAGGTCAGCAGAGCTGCTCTAGAGCCAGAGAACCACGACAGCAGAGCTGCTCTAGAGGCAGAGAACCAGGTCAGCAGAGCTGCTCTAGAGCCAGAGAAACCAGGTCAGTAGAGCTGCTTTCGAGGGAGAGAACCAGGTCAGGAGAGCTGTTGTAGAGCCAGAGAACCAGGTCAGCAGAGCTGCTCTAGAGCCTAAGAACTAGGTCAGCAGAGCTGCTCTAGAGCCAGAGAACCAGGTCAGCAGAGCAGCTGTAGAGCCAGAGAAACCAGGTCAGCAGAGCTGCTGTAGAGCCAGAGAAACCAGGTCAGCAGAGCTGCTTTAGAGGGAGAGAATCAGGTCAGCATAGCTGCTTTAGAGCCAGAGAACCAGGCCAGCAGAGCTGCTTTAGAGCCAGAGAAACCAGGTCAGTGGAGCTGCTTTAGAGCCAGAGAACTAGGTCAGCAGAGCCGTTCTAGAGCCAGAGAACCAAGTCAGCAGAGCTGCTCTAGAGCCAGGGAACCAGGTCAGCAGAGCTGCTCTAGAGCCAGAGAAACCAGGTCAGTAGAGCTGCTTTAGAGGGAGAGAACCAGGTCAGCAGAGCTGCTTTAGAGTCAAGGGACCAGGTCAGCAGAGGTGCTCTAGAGCCAGAGAACCAGGTCAGCAGAACGGCTTTTGAGCCATAGAACCGGGTCAGCAGAGATGCTTTAGAGCCAGAGAACCAGGTCAGCAGAGCTGTTGTAGAGCCAGAGAACCAAGTCAGCAGAGCTGCTCTAGAGCCAGAGAACCAGGTCAGCAGAGTTGCTGTAGAGCCCGAGAAACCAGGTCAGTAGAGAGCTGCTGTAGAGCCAGAGAAACCAAGTCAGCAGAGCTGCTTTAGAGGGAGAGACCCAGGGCAGCAGAGCTGCTTTAGAGCCAGAGAACCAGGCCAGCAGAGCTGCTTAAGAGCCAGAGAACCAGGTCAGCAGAGCTGCTCTACAGCCAGAGAACCAAGTCAGCAGAGCTGCTTTAGAGCCATAGAACCAGGTCAGCAGAGCTGCTTTAGAGCCAGAGAACCAGGTCAGCAGAGCTGCTTTAGAGCCATAGAAGCAGGTCAGCAGAGCTGCTGTAGAGCCAGAGAACCAGGTCAGCAGAGCTGATTTAGAGGGAGAGAACCAGGTCAGCAGAGCTGCTTTAGAGCCAGAGAACCAGGTCAGCAGAGCTGTTGTAGAGACAGAGAACCAGGTCAGCAGAGCTGCTCTAGAGCCTAAGAACTAGGCCAGCAGGGCTGCTGTAGAGCCAGAGAACCAGGTCAGCAGAGCTGCTGTAGAGCCAGAGAACCAGGTCAGCAGAGCTGCTTTAGAGCCATAGAACCAGGTCAGCAGAGCTGCTTTAGAGCCAGAGAACCAGGTCAGTAGAGCTGCTCTAGAGCCTAGGAACCAGGTCAACAGAGCTGCTCTAGAGACAGAGAACCAGGTCTGCAGAGCTGCTGCAGAGCCAGAGAAACCAGGTCAGTAGAGCTGCTTTAGAGCCAGAGAACCAGGTCAGCAGAGCTGTTGTAGAGACAGAGAACCAGGTCAGCAGAGCTGCTCTAGAGCCTAAGAACTAGGCCAGCAGGGCTGCTGTAGAGCCAGAGAACCAGGTCAGCAGAGCTGATGTAGAGCCAGAGAACCAGGTCAGCAGACCTGCTTTAGAGCCATAGAACCAGGTCAGCAGAGCTGCTTTAGAGCCAGAGAACCAGGTCAGTAGAGCTGCTCTAGAGCCTAAGAACCAGGTCAACAGAGCTGCTATAGAGCCAGGGAACCAGGTCAGCAGAGCTGCTCTAGAGCCAGAGAAACCAGGTCAGTAGAGTTGCTTTAGAGGGAGAGAACCAGGTCAGCAGACCTGCTTTAGAGTCAAGGGACCAGGTCAGCCGAGCTGCTCTAGAGCCAGAGAACCAGGTCAGCAGAACTGCTTTTGAGCCATAGAACCGGGTCAGCAGAGATGCTTTAGAGCCAGAGAACCAGGTCAGCAGAGCCGTTGTAGAGCAAGAGAACCAGGTCAGCAGAGCTGCTCTAGAGCCTAAGCACTAGGCCAGCAGGGCTGCTGTAGAGCCAGAGAACCAGGTCAGCAGAGCTGCTGTAGAGCCAGAGAACCAGGTCAGCAGAGCTGCTTTAGAGCCATAGAACCAGGTCAGCAGAGGTGCTTTAGAGCCAGAGAACCAGGTCACTAGAGCTGCTCTAGAGCCTAAGAACCAGGTCAACAGAGCTGCTCTAGAGCCAGGGAACCAGGTCAGCAGAGCTGCTCTAGAGCCAGAGAAACCAGGTCAGTAGAGTTGCTTTAGAGGGAGAGAACCAGGTCAGCAGACCTGCTTTAGAGTCAAGGGACCAGGTCAGCCGAGCTACTCTAGAGCTAGAGAACCAGGTCAGCAGAACTGCTTTTGAGCCATAGAACCGGGTCAGCAGAGATGCTTTAGAGCCAGAGAACCAGGTCAGCAGAGCTGTTGTAGAGCCAGAGAACCAGGTCAGCAGAGCTGCTCTAGAGCCTAAGAACTAGGCCAGCAGAGCTGCTCTAGAGCCAGAGAACCAGGTCAGCACAGCTGCTGTAGAGCCAGAGAAACCAGGTCAGCAGAGCTGCTGTAGAGCCAGAGAAACCAGGTCAGCAGAGCTGCTTTAGAGGGAGAGAATCAGGTCAGCAGAGCTGCTTTAGAGCCAGAGAACCAGGCCAGCAGATCTGCTTTAGAGCCAGAGAACCAGGTCAGCAGAGCCGCTCTACAGCCAGAGAACCAAGTCAGCAGAGCTGCTTTAGAGCCATAGAACCAGGTCAGCAGAGCTGCTTTAGAGCCAGAGAACAAGGTCAGCAGAGCTGCTCTAGAGCCAGAGAACCAGGTCAGCAGAGCTGCTTTAGAGCCATAGAACCAGGTCAGCAGAGCTGCTCTAGAGGCAGAGAACCAGGTCAGCAGAGCTGATTTAGAGGGAGAGAACCAGGTCAGCAGAGCTGCTTTAGAGCCAGAGAACCAGGTCAGCAGAACTGCTCTAGAGCCAGAGAACCAGGTCATCAGAGCTGCTTTAGAGCCTCAGAACCAGGTCAGTGGAGCTGCTCCAAAGCCAGAGCACCAAGTCAGCAGAGCTGCTTTAGAGCCCTAGAACCAGGTCAGCAGAGCTGCTCTAGAGGCAGAGAACCAGGTCAGCAGAGCTGATTTAGAGGGAGAGAACCAGGTCAGCAGAGCTGCTTTAGAGCCAGAGAAACCAGGTCAGCAGAGCTGCTTTAGAGGGAGAGAATCAGGTCAGCAGAGCTGCTTTAGAGCCAGAGAACCAGGCCAGCAGAGCTGCTTTAGAGCCAGAGAACCAGGTCAGCAGAGCTGCTGTAGAGCCAGAGAAACCAGGTCAGCAGAGCTGCTTTAGAGGGAGAGAATCAGGTCAGCAGAGCTGCTTTAGAGCCAGAGAACCAGGCCAGCAGATCTGCTTTAGAGCCAGAGAACCATGTCAGCAGAGCCGCTCTACAGCCAGAGAACCAAGTCAGCAGAGCTGCTTTAGAGCCATAGAACCAGGTCAGCAGAGCTGCTTTAGAGCCAGAGAACAAGGTCAGCAGAGCTGCTCTAGAGCCAGAGAACCAGGTCAGCAGAGCTGCTTTAGAGCCATAGAACCAGGTCAGCAGAGCTGCTCTAGAGGCAGAGAACCAGGTCAGCAGAGCTGATTTAGAGGGAGAGAACCAGGTCAGCAGAGCTGCTTTAGAGCCAGAGAACCAGGTCAGCAGAACTGCTCTAGAGCCAGAGAACCAGGTCATCAGAGATGCTTTAGAGCCTCAGAACCAGGTCAGTGGAGCTGCTCCAAAGCCAGAGCACCAAGTCAGCAGAGCTGCTTTAGAGCCCTAGAACCAGGTCAGCAGAGCTGCTCTAGAGGCAGAGAACCAGGTCAGCAGAGCTGATTTAGAGGGAGAGAACCAGGTCAGCAGAGCTGCTTTAGAGCCAGAGAAACCAGGTCAGCAGGGCTGCTGTAGAGCCACAGAACCAGGTCAGTAGAGCTGATGTAGAGCCAGAGAACCAGGTCAGCAGACCTGCTTTAGAGCCATAGAACCAGGTCAGCAGAGCTGCTTTAGAGCCAGAGAACCAGGTCAGTAGAGCTGCTCTAGAGCCTAAGAACCAGGTCAACAGAGCTGCTATAGAGCCAGGGAACCAGGTCAGCAGAGCTGCTCTAGAGCCAGAGAAACCAGGTCAGTAGAGCTGCTTTAGAGCCTCAGAACCAGGTCAGTGGAGCTGCTCCCAAGCCAGAGCACCAAGTCAGCAGAGCTGCTTTAGAGCCCTAGAACAAGGTCAGCAGAGCTGCTCTAGAGGCAGAGAACCAGGTCAGCAGAGCTGATTTAGAGGGAGAGAACCAGGTCAGCAGAGCTGCTTTAGAGCCAGAGAAACCAGATCAGCAGAGCTGCTTTAGAGGGAGAGAATCAGGTCAGCAGAGCTGCTTTAGAGCCAGAGAACCAGGCCAGCAGAGCTGCTTTAGAGCCAGAGAACCAGGTCAGCAGAGCTGCTGTAGAGCCAGAGAAACCAGGTCAGCAGAGCTGCTTTAGAGGGAGAGAATCAGGTCAGCAGAGCTGCTTTAGAGCCAGAGAACAAGGTCAGCAGAGCTGCTCTAGAGCCAGAGAACCAGGTCAGCAGAGCTGCTTTAGAGCCATAGAACCAGGTCAGCAGAGCTGCTCTAGAGGCAGAGAACCAGGTCGGCAGAGCTGATTTAGAGGGAGAGAACCAGGTCAGCAGAGCTGCTTTAGAGCCAGAGAACCAGGTCAGCAGAACTGCTCTAGAGCCAGAGAACCAGGTCATCAGAGCTGCTTTAGAGCCTCAGAACCAGGTCAGTGGAGCTGCTCCAAAGCCAGAGCACCAAGTCAGCAGAGCTGCTCTAGAGCCAGAGAACCATGTCAGCAGAACTGCTTTTGAGCCATAGAACCGGGTCAGCAGAGCTGTTGTAGAGCCGAAGAACTAGGTCAGCAGAGCTGCTCTAGAGCCAGAGAACCAGGTCAGCCGAGCTGCTCTAGAGCCAGAGAAACCAGGTCAGCAGAGCTGCTTTAGAGGGAGAGAACCAGGTCAGCAGAGCTGCTTTAGAGCCAGAGAACCAGGTCAGCAGAGCTGCTCTAGCGCCAGAGAACCAAGTCAGCAGAGCTGCTTTAGAGCCATAGAACCAGGTCAGCAGAGCTGCTTTTGAGCCAGAGAACCAGGTCAGCAGAGCTGCTCTAGAGCCTAAGAACCAGGTCATCAGAGCTGCTCTAGAGCCAGAGAACCAGGTCAGCAGAGCTGCTGTAGAGCCAGAGAAACCAGGTCAGTAGAGCTGCTTTAGAGGGAGAGAACAAGGTCAGCAGAGCTGCTCTAGAGGGAGAGAAACAGGTCAGCAGAGCTGCTTTAGAGCCAGAGAAGCATGTCAGCAGAACTGCTTTAGAGCCATAGAACCGGGTGAACAGAGCTGCTTTAGAGCCAGAGAACCAGATCAGCAGAGCTGCTCTGTAGCCTACGAGCTAGATCAGCAGAGCTGCTCTAGAGCCAGAGAACCAGGTCAGCAGATCTGCTGTAGAGCCAGAGAAACCAGGTCAGCAGAGCTGCTTTGGAGGGAGAGAACCAGGTCAGCAGAGCTGCTCTAGCTGACACTGACTGTCTGACACTGATTGACTGACACTGTCTGACACTGACTGACACTGACTATGACTGACACTGATTGACTGACAATGACTGACTGACACTGACTGACACTGACTGACTACTCTCTACTACTCTACTACTCACTTTCTACTACTCTCTGCTACTCTCTTTCTACTACTCACTCTCTACTACTCTCTACTACTCACTTTCTGCTACTCTCTACTACTCAGTTTCTACTGCTCACTCTCTACTACTCACTCTCTACTACTCTCTACTATTCACTCTCGAATACAGTCTACTACTCACTCTACTACTCACCCGCTACTACTCTCTACTACTCACTCTACTACTCTCTACTACTCTCTACTACTCTCTATCACTCACTCTCTACTACTCTACTACTCACTCTCTACTACTCACTCTCTACTATTCACTCTCTACTACTCACTCTCTACTACTCTCTACTACTCACTCTCCACTACTCACTCTCTACTACTTGCTCTCTACTACTCTCTACTACTCACTCTCTACTATTCACTCTCTACTACTCTACTACTCTCTACTACTCTCTCTCACTCACTCTCTACTTTTCTACTACTCACTCTCTACTACTCTCGCTCTACTTCTCACTCTACTACTCTCTACCACTCACTCTCTACTACTCTCTCTACTACTCACTCTCTTCTACTCTCTCTACTACTCACTCTCTACTACTCGCTCTCTACTACTCTCTACTGCTCACTCTCTACTACTCGCTTTCAACTACTCTCTACTACTCACTCTATTGCTCACTCTCTACTACTCTACTACTCTTTCTACTTCTCACTCTCTACTACTTTCTCTACTACTCACTCTCTACTACTCTCTACTACTCACGCTCTACTATACACTCTCTACTACTTGCTCTCTACTACTCACTCTCTACTACTCTCTACTACTTACTCTCTACTATTCACTCTCTACTACCCTACTACTCTCTACTACTCTCTCTCTACTTCCCTACTACTCTCTCTCTACTACACACTCTCTACTACTCACTCTCTACTACTCACTCTCTACTACTCTCTACTACTCACTCTCTACTACTCTCTCTCTACTAGTCGCTCTCTACTTCTCACTCTCTACTACTCTCTGCTACTCACTCTCTACTACTACTCTCTACTACTCTCTACTACTCACTCTACTACTCACTCTCTACTACTCTCTACTACTCACTCTCTACTACTCGCTCTCTACTACTCTCTACTACTAACGCTACTACTCACTCTCTACTACTCTCTACTACTCACTCTCTGCTACTCACTCTCTACTACTGACCCTCTACTACTCACTCTCTACTACTCACTCTCTACTACTCTCTAGTACTCACTCTCTACTACTCTCTACTACTCATTCTCTACTACTCTCTACTACTCACTCTCTTCTACTCTCTACTACTCACTCTCTGCTACTCTCTCTACTACTCTCTACTACTCTCTACTACTCACTCTCTACTCTCTATTACTCATCCTCTACTCTCTACCTCTCTCTACCTCTCTCTCTACTACTCTCTACCTCTCTACCTCTACCTCTCTACCTCTTCACCTCTACCTCTCTCTACACGCACACATATGCACATATATATGCATTTATATATATGTATGTGTATATATACATACATACGTATATAAACATATATATTATCTGCATATCTATATAAATACAAATATAAATGCATGCATACATATACATATATGCATACATATGCATGTTATGTACATGAAAGTTTGAAAAACACTAATAAAAGCAAAGCTAAAAAGCCACCTAATTACAAACAGAATTGCTTTAACTTAAACAAGGGCGAGACCTATTGAATTTTCAATGCTTGTTTACTTTGGTTCCATCAAGAAGGCATTCAGATGTGTCACACATTTGCCATAAACTCTGAATGTTAGCACTCTAGTTGCTCATTAGATCACTGTAGTAAAGCTACTGCTCACCAGGGAAGTCTGCTGCTGGTATTCAAAGTGCATGTTTCAGTCTGCATGTCAGAATTTTTTAATGAAATAGAAGAGGATTTGAGAAGTCAAAATGTGCCCTCTTTATGCTCTGTTACTCATTTTTCTTTCTGCAGCACTAATCATAATTTCTGTGGCAAAATGAACCCTCTCATTTTGATCCTTTGCAAATTAAATGTTTTAAGTGTTAACACTTTATTCCAATCAAGATGGCTTCAGGTGTGCCATACTTTTGTAATAAGTAAGACTGTTAGCGCTCTAGTTGTTATTTAGAACACTCTGGGACATTCTGTCATTGGGCTATACTTGGGCTACATCTGGGTGATATTTGTTTTCCATTTGGGCTCTTTTGTCTCTGGTGGCCATCTTGGGTGACTTATTTGTAATGAAGTTTCCTAATTTCCTCATTTACTACAGTCTCCTCAGTAGGAATACTTTCAGTTTTTTACTTTGATTCCATCAAGAAGGCATTCAGATGTGTCACACATTTGCCATAAATTCAGAATGTTCGCACTCTAGTTGCTCATTAGATCACTGTAGTAAAGCTACTGTTCACCAGGGAAGTCTGCTGCTGGTATTGAAAGTGCATGTTTCAATCTGCATGTCAGAATTTTTTAATGAAATAGAAGAGGATTTGAGAAGTCACTCAAAATGTGCCCTAATTTTTCTTTCTGCAGCACTAATCATACTTTCTATGGCAAAATGAACCCCTCATTTTGTTCCTTTTTAAATTAAATGTTTTAAGAGTTACCACTTTATTCCAATCAAGATGGCTTCAGGTGTGCCATACGCTTGTCATAAGTAGGACTCTTAGCGCTCTAGTTGTTCTTTAGAACACTCTGGGAAGCTGCAGTAGAACACAAAGTAATCAACTGGCAGTCTCTGCCCTTGTTGGATGTACATGTTTTACTGAGAATGTCAGACTTCATTCTCACATAACTGAGAAAGATAATGTGAATTTACAGAAAATATGCTCAGTTTAGCTTATAGATCACCTTCCATACCTCTGTGGGAAAAGCATGAGAAAATAGTTTTCTCTCAAACATGATTCATGATATCCCAGCAGAAGACTTTTTCATATGGTAAAATCACCTTAGAACACACCACAATTCCTAAAATGAGTATGGTACAATCAACAAATGATTTATAATGTAACTAAAGTCTTAAAATCTTTTATTAACTGGAATGCTTTTTTAATGAGGTGCTATCATGTATATTGGTCCCAAGATGGCTGCCAACACTTTTTGGATGAAGTGCTGACAGCCAATCAGATCTCACAATGAGATGTGTGGTTAGGCTCCGCCCAGATATATCTATGATTTTACTTTTGATTTTCTCAGGAACTACTGAACAGATTTACGCCATTTAAGCAAAAGGCACAACTCTAAACCAAGGTCTACCTTTCTGCCAAATTTGGTGTAATTCTGTTCAGCAGTTTGGGCTGTAGCTGCGAATAAATATCCCTATGGAAAATTGCATGGGGAAAACATGTTTTGGGACCCCCCTTTTTTCTCGGCCCCCGCTTGACGAATCATCCCGAGAATTTCAGGATAGGAGCGGACCGGAGCAGGCCACGAGTTTTAAAAATTCCGCGAAGATTCATCAACCGGCAGCAAAGTTATTCCAAATAGAATGTTGCTGATTTCCTATGGATAATAGGTCCTAACTATAACTACCTACTGGCGACCGCCAGTAGGTAATATATATGTACATTTGAATGTTGTTCATTTGACATCTGGGAAAGCCTTTCTGTTAGAGAGCATTGCATAAATAAAATCCCAAGCCTTATTCTGAGAACAGTCTTTGATGTGCTTCATTTTATAAAGTGAAATCCCTTTCCAGGTGGTATTCTCTATTATAGCTGGTTGTATAAGCCACAATACTGGTTAGGTTGGATTACTGTAACAGCCTCTTGCTCGGTGTTATAAATCTGTGACCAATAGGCTCCAATCCACCATGAACGCTGCAGCTCGCACCTTATTTGCACTGCTCGGTTTCAGGTGTGCTGCGTCAACTCCACTGGTTGCCCGTTGAGCAAAGAATCCGGTTCAAAGCACTCTGTGCTACTCATAAAATACTGGCGGGCTCCGGCCCGTTGATTCTCAGTGACCTAGGTCACCACTATATTCCTTCCCGTGCGCTGCGCTCTGCGGATCTACACCTGATGCAGGTGCCACGATTCCGTAGATCCAGAGACAGAGGACGTTCTTTCAAAATCTTAGCATCTATTCTATGGAACTCGATGAATCTTTCTATTAGGATCATCCCCAATCTTTTGGCATTCAGAAAGGCAGTAAAGACATGACTGTTTCAGTAGCAGAATCATTATTTTCACCTTCTTCCCGACTTTTAGCGCTGGGACGTCCCTTTGCTCGGACAGCCATGCGCTCTATAAATCGCCTCACCATAACATAAAATATTATCTGGGAGTGCAAAGCAATACATCATTAGACAGAAACAGATATATACGGTTACTAGTATCAACAGAGTAAAAATATGGCAGAATTCTACCATAATGAATATATGCAGGCATATAGATACATAACAGTAAAAATGTGTACTCCTACGATGCAAGTTCTAACTAGATGTACCTAAGAATGCCTAGCATGTATGTAGGTGTTTAGCAAGGAATCACCTTAGGATAGAGCCAACCCCATTACCTGATGTTGGAGAGCGAAGGTCTCAAGAAGGACACCCACAAGGGATGCCAGCCCACTGGGTGCTGGAGTGTCTGCATGTAGGAACCTCAGCATCTCGCATCAGCGTGTCAGCATTGAAGTCATTTTCTCTCCTGGTCTGCCCAGCGCCGATGTAGTGCTTATCTACCCAAAAAGTACCCTCAGGAATTCTACCTAGAAGTTTAATATGAGCATGTCGTGCAAGGATGGCAATAGAGGTGACCCTTATACGGAGTTCTTATGCAGAAGATGGTAACCCTGCTGTGGTACTGAGAATCCTCATGCATAATACAGAAGGCTAGTTTTGGGAGGAAACCACACAACAGTCACATAGCACCTAACTAGGTAAAAGGTCAGCTTCAGACCCGTTATGTAGAACAATGGTAGGAGAGAAGTAGGTAAAAGGTTGTGTAACTACCTAGTCCTATATTGGAGTACATTAGGGTTCATAACAGTATCTCGTATGAGGGAAGAGCGCAGTAGTGTTAGTCGAGCCTTAAAGTACCCCTAGATAACCCGGGACTCCCTTTGAGAATCTCTGTAATCTAAACGCTGGGTCATCTCAGGCAGCAAACGCCCAATCATTAACCACCATCATTTCTGTGGCCCAATAGTATTTTCTAATATCTGGGAGACCAATCCCTCCATCATACACTCCTCGCATTTATTTAAGGAGGGATATGCGTGGTGTGCCTGTATTCCATTAAAGCAGACAGAGATGAGATTCCGTCTTATGGTAAAACTTCTCGGGTATACAATATGGAGTATTTTGGAGGCGTATAGCATCTTCGGCAATGTCATCATCTTAAACATTGACGCCCCCCCACCCCAATACGGAGATTGGCAATTACCTCCAGTGCTGAATATCTGCTCTAAAGTGTTCTAAGATTAGGACCAGGTTAGAGCAGTAAAAAAGGTGGGGGTCCATCATGACATGAATCCCTAAGTACTTGAAGCACCCAGTAGACATAGGTAGGTGGATACCTCTTGGCAGGATGGACCACAATCAAATGCATTATGGACTTATCCCAATTGATTGTGCACCCAGAATGTCGTCCAAAGATCTGGAGTATTTGGGTCAGCCTGGCGATCATCATGGGTGGATCAGTAACATAAAAAAGCATATCATCGGTGTGTAAAGAGATATGCCAATGTATGGCCCCTATTAATGGATCCTGACGGACCTACCCTGCCAGGGTTTCTAAGGCCAGGGCAATAATTAATGGGAAAAGTGAACATCCCTGCCTTGTTCCCCTACAAAGGATGAAATTGTCCATGCCAGCGTATTAAAAGGCCATGGAGGCATCCATCGTTAACACCATTGTGGGCTCCGTCTTGGCCTTAGACCCCGCCATGACCCCAAAGATTCTTTTAAGATTTAGCCATGTCCCTCTATTCAACATGAAGCTGGACTGGTCTGGCTGAACCAGGGATGTTATCAACTGACGGAGACTGTCAGTTAACAATTTGGCCAGGAGTTTTATCTAGACGTTAAGGAGAGAGACAGGCCAGTAGGAGCTGCATCTATCTGGGGGTTTCCCGGCCTTGTGTATTACCACAATCATTGCCTGTCGTTGGTTCTCCAGAAGGTGCCCCCAGACCACATTTTCAAAATCTGAGGTTCTAGGTTATTGAGCAAGAGTTTGCAGTAAAAATATGGCAGAATTCTACCATAATGAATATATGCAGGCATATAGATACATAACAGTAAAAATGTGTACTCCTACGATGCAAGTTCTAACTAGATGTACCTAAGAATGCCTAGCATGTATGTAGGTGTTTAGCAAGGAATCACCTTAGGATAGAGCCAACCCCATTACCTGATGTTGGAGAGCGAAGGTCTCAAGAAGGACACCCACAAGGGATGCCAGCCCACTGGGTGCTGGAGTGTCTGCATGTAGGAACCTCAGCATCTCGCATCAGCGTGTCAGCATTGAAGTCATTTTCTCTCCTGGTCTGCCCAGCGCCGATGTAGTGCTTATCTACCCAAAAAGTACCCTCAGGAATTCTACCTAGAAGTTTAATATGAGCATGTCGTGCAAGGATGGCAATAGAGGTGACCCTTATACGGAGTTCTTATGCAGAAGATGGTAACCCTGCTGTGGTACTGAGAATCCTCATGCATAATACAGAAGGCTAGTTTTGGGAGGAAACCACACAACAGTCACATAGCACCTAACTAGGTAAAAGGTCAGCTTCAGACCCGTTATGTAGAACAATGGTAGGAGAGAAGTAGGTAAAAGGTTGTGTAACTACCTAGTCCTATATTGGAGTACATTAGGGTTCATAACAGTATCTCGTATGAGGGAAGAGCGCAGTAGTGTTAGTCGAGCCTTAAAGTACCCCTAGATAACCCGGGACTCCCTTTGAGAATCTCTGTAATCTAAACGCTGGGTCATCTCAGGCAGCAAACGCCCAATCATTAACCACCATCATTTGTGTGGCCCAATAGTATTTTCTAATATCTGGGAGACCAATCCCTCCATCATACACTCCTCGCATTTATTTAAGGAGGGATATGCGTGGTGTGCCTGTATTCCATTAAAGCAGACAGAGATGAGATTCCGTCTTATGGTAAAACTTCTCGGGTATACAATATGGAGTATTTTGGAGGCGTATAGCATCTTCGGCAATGTCATCATCTTAAACATTGACGCCCCCCCACCCCAATACGGAGATTGGCAATTACCTCCAGTGCTGAATATCTGCTCTAAAGTGTTCTAAGATTAGGACCAGGTTAGAGCAGTAAAAAAGGTGGGGGTCCATCATGACATGAATCCCTAAGTACTTGAAGCACCCAGTAGACATAGGTAGGTGGATACCTCTTGGCAGGATGGACCACAATCAAATGCATTATGGACTTATCCCAATTGATTGTGCACCCAGAATGTCGTCCAAAGATCTGGAGTATTTGGGTCAGCCTGGCGATCATCATGGGTGGATCAGTAACATAAAAAAGCATATCATCGGTGTGTAAAGAGATATGCCAATGTATGGCCCCTATTAATGGATCCTGACGGACCTACCCTGCCAGGGTTTCTAAGGCCAGGGCAATAATTAATGGGAAAAGTGAACATCCCTGCCTTGTTCCCCTACAAAGGATGAAATTGTCCATGCCAGCGTATTAAAAGGCCATGGAGGCATCCATCGTTAACACCATTGTGGGCTCCGTCTTGGCCTTAGACCCCGCCATGACCCCAAAGATTCTTTTAAGATTTAGCCATGTCCCTCTATTCAACATGAAGCTGGACTGGTCTGGCTGAACCAGGGATGTTATCAACTGACGGAGACTGTCAGTTAACAATTTGGCCAGGAGTTTTATCTAGACGTTAAGGAGAGAGACAGGCCAGTAGGAGCTGCATCTATCTGGGGGTTTCCCGGCCTTGTGTATTACCACAATCATTGCCTGTCGTTGGTTCTCCAGAAGGTGCCCCCAGACCACATTTTCAAAATCTGAGGTTCTAGGTTATTGAGCAAGAGTTTGCAGAGTTCTATGAGTAAGCCATTAGGGCCCATTGCTTTACCAGAGTTGAGGGAGCGTAGTGCCTGGCCTATTTCATGTGGGTGTATGTCTGCTTCTAGAAATTGCTTGTGCCCTTCTGTAAGTTGGGGGAGTTTTATATTGACCAGAAAATCCCTAATGCTGGAGGAAGTGCAGTGTGTTTAAGAGAAGTAGAGGTGTTCATAGTACTCAGCAAATGTGTCGGCTATTCCCTCTGGATCCGAATGAATGTCCCAATTTTCATTGGTAATCTGCAGGACCCATCTCTTTGTCTGGTTACTCTTTTCTAACCACACCAGCATCTTTCCCACTTTGTTGTCTACTTCATATAGGCTATATTATAATCAGATTGAGGGAAAAAGAAGCTGAGGTCCATCCGGCTTCCAAACGTTAGATTATGAATCAAAATAGAATGGACCACTTGTCCTGTGTTACCCAGGTCTTGTCGGTTGTTTCCGTCATAAAAAGACCCTCATACATCTACACAGGTCGAGGGCGGTATATTTTCATTTTCCGCCATTAGTGTACTGTTTCAGCATCATCATAGGGTCATTTTCTTGTAAAATGCTGACCTCCACCTGGAGGAAGACCTTTTTGGTACTAACAGTAGTGGTCAGAGATAAGAGTGAATATGTGCTCGTGGTGAAGTGAAAGAAATGATAAAATCCCTAAGTCACTTTCAACCTCAATAATTTATTCGGAGGCAGTGATTGGGAAGTTAAAAAGTGAGGTTGTGCGTTTAGAATGAGTAACTTATCGTACGCACTTCTGATTGGTCATTGGTCAACATGTTTCAGCCCTCTGTACAGTCTTGGGGCTTTCGTCAGGACCGGATTGTGTGTGTAGAAACTATTTGGTTCTGCACAGAATGGTGAACTCACCACTCTCAATTATGAGAGGTCAGATCATTAGTATCTGTACCTAGGAGGAAAAGAAAGTAATTACTATATAAAATGGGATGTTTTCCCATGTAATTTTTAGTTAAAGAATAGCTGAAACAGCGTTTTTTAAACTTCCGAATTGGGATAGTATGGCGCGTTATTGTGCGCGTGATTAATAGTGAGAAAAGAAGAAAGCTAACATGGTAGTGCGGTTTAAAATTGCAGAATTACAAGTTTAATTATCTCAGATTCATTATATCGATGTGCACATGCTCTTCAATCATACACATTCCTCTTGGTGTCAAGTGACTTGTCGATATCAATGTTAGACTGAAAACTCAAGTTTCCTGTCTCATTTATCCGAAGATAGGGGCATTTCTATCTTGTACATCCAAATTGTCGAGTGGTTCATGTTTAGGTTGTGCATCACTAGTATGTCATGGATATCGTTAGTAACTGCCGAACATGTAAATGAGATGAGTTTAATAAGAAGGGCTTTGTCGATAAGACCCTCGTGACGGTAAGTCAATGATAGGACGCTTTCAATGCAATGTTACTCATGGAGTGGGTCAATTATCTCTCAAAACAGGTTAATATCAGGAAGTGCAAGGACAGCTTGTTCTGTACTTTTCACGCGCTCTTTTTTGCAATTACGGAAATGGGACAGTGGATGTTTTTTCGACTGAGAAAAGAGGGAAAAATTGTTATCTGTTTAGATAGTGGTTATTCTCTAATTGCGTGAAGGAATATTGTCAAAAGTGCAACAAGATAGTATTAGCATACACAGTGACAAAACGAAAACAAACCACAAAACAAACTATTGTGAGGCATGGGAGACATGTAGCGATCTCATTTAGTCATGCGGTTTGGTGATGTTCATTACCTTAAGCGCTTGGTCAATACGCCTCATGGAGTCACCGGCAGGCTCTAGAATGTTAAGTTCATTCTAGGGGAGAGAATAAAGATTAACACGTCTTACTTGGAACTCTGTGGAGTCTTCCGAAAGGTCCGCTTGTTCGCGGTTCTCACCCGTTACTTCTTTGTAATCTGCTTGTGCTGCCTCTAGCTACGGTGCTCCGTATGACGCGGGTGCCGGTCTCGGCTCGTTTATCATCCCGGTCATAATGAAAAGTAACAAGGGACTGTTGTATAAATGGTTGGCATCAATGGTTGGCGTGGTGTTAATGGTTCTTAAATCTCGCTCATTATTATAGTCTTGCCAGTAGGGTTAATAAAATCGTTTATTCGATGTTGTCCTGTATTCTATTATCAGGCTGAGACTATACTTAATGTTAATTAGATGTGTGTAATCTGCATAATATTTGCAAAGTCCACAGTAGGTCTTGTAAGAGTTGTCGATGATATTCTCTCCAAATGTCTGTTTTTTGATTCAATTATGTTTTTGTTAAGGGTGGTTAGCATTAATATTTGTTCGAAGGAAGGGCTGTTAGGTCAGGTAAGAGCCCAGTTTTCGCTCATTTTGAATTGACTGGCTCAGAGATACAAATGAATTCCTTTTGATACCCATGGAAGACAGACTACAGTTGTCGTGGAGATAGATTTCCAAAGGGGCTGTTATGCTTAGGAATTCTGACTTTTTTCAAGACTTTTTTCAAGAGAGAGTATGCCATGGGACATTATCGTTCATCCCTTCTGTGTCTGTGTGGAGACGATAAATCCAACGTTGTTCTTTTTCATAAAGAATCTTCTCTGCGTTGTAGGGTTTGGTTTTCAAAGTCTCCAGGACTACCCATTTTAGGTCATCAGGGTCATGATTTTGTTCGATATAATGATTGCTCATTTTCGTGGTGATGCGTTTACAAGTTATATTACTCCTGTGCTCGCAGATGCGGACTTTTACTTTTCGACAGGTCATCCCTATGTATTTAAGACCACAGGGACATACGATCATGTAAATTACATGTGTGGTGTTGCAGTTCGTATGGTGACGTAATGTCCAAGTGAGATTGGGTAGTAGTTGGAGTGTCTTCGTTGTTTTCGTGAGTTTACAGACTGAACATGATCCGCATGGATAGTGTCCTACTACTGGTTTGCAATTCCAGAGAGTAGTTACAGTTACTTCCTGTTTGGTGGTTATAGGTCTTGTATGTACAAGAATGTCTTTGATATTCTGCGTTCGTCTGTTGGCAAAACGTGGTTTGGGCCAGTCTAGGTTATTAGATGTTAAAATTCTCCAATTCTTGTTGATTATTTTCTTCACAGTATTTGTGAGTGTGCAATAAGTGGTTACACATGTCAGTAAATCAACTGGGTCTTCTCGTTGAACTGATTCGAGTAGGCTCTCTCTAGGCTGATTCCTTGCCCTCTTTTGGCATTTTTTGATGATCTTCAAGGGGTAGTCTCTGAGTTCCAATTTGTGTTCCAGAGTTGCTGCTTGGGATTTATAATCTGTTAGTTTGCTACAGTTTCGTTTCAATCGTAAAAATTGACTGTAGGGTAAGTTTTCCCTCAGCGGTCTAGGATGATAACTGTTATATGACAGAATGCTGTTTTTAGCTGTTGGTTTGTAAAAAGTTTTTGTTTGTAGAGTGTTGTTCTCAGAGAAAATAGTGACATCCAGTGTTAGAGTCGGGGATCTCTGGTTGGCGCAAGGTTGCCCTTGAGTCAAGCAGGACCCCTCTCCTCCACGTCAGGGCGCAGGATAACCCCTCGCGAATGACCCTTGCTCACCCTCTAGGTGGGTGGCGTGAGCAGCCAAGGCGATTCCTCAGGCGTTGTTGGTTAAGCACTTACAATCATACACACAGTAAATACATCAATCCCCCCAGAAACGGACACCAGACTTGGATATATATAAAAATACGTTTCTTTATGTAAAAATAAGGTATATATCTCTCAGCAGACTTATCACAAGACCAATAACGTTTTCGCTAGGCCACCAGGTTATACAGCAGGTAAATGTTCTTGGTTCGTAGTTTCAAATGGATAGTTTGTAGTCTCTTTACTTGTAGTTCCAGTACTCACAGAGATCGGTTCCTGCGAACGGGGAAATAAGGCGTTGCGGGCCCCGAGCCCGATACTGGAACTTCTTTCGTGATGTGGAGAGTCGGCACAGGTCGGGGCGACTCTCAGCTTGGGAAGTGTTCTTGGGTCCTCAATCAGCAGGTGTGGGCACGTAGGCAGGCGCGGCCAGCGACCCTTTAGCACGGCGGTGCAGGAGGGTCTCCACAGCGGGGGCGGCGCGGCCTGAGATGTCCGGGGATAGCGAAGCGGGGTCGCAGGGCACGGTCAGTGCAGCTGGATGACCCGGCGTAGATCACAGTCGTCGGACGGCTTCCGGCGGGAGGGGTGATAGCGCGGTCAGCGCGCTCCAGTAGCAGGCGGTGACAGGGATGCAGGCGGCCTGGCCCGGGGACAGAGAGCGGCTCCGGACGGAGCGGGGCTCTCACGGGATTGCGGCAGGCGAGCTCCTGAGTGTCACGGCCCTAGGAGGGGCGATGAGGGGCGCAGTCTCTTTTCCAGCGGGATGCCCACACGGCTCGAATTGGAGGATGAGCAAGAAGCACAGAGAACCCACTGTTCCTGGGGTTCAGTTCAGGGGGCAAGCTCAGATCAAGCCCTTGGAGAATGTTCAAGCACAAAGTAGCAAAGTCTTTTCAGTAAGTCTCTTCCTCTCCTTTCTCAGCAAGGCAGGCAGCAGGCCAGCTCCTCCAGCGTCTCCTTCTCCTTCTAGTCGGGCAGAGGTTCTTTGTGGTAAACAGGATTCTGATTTCTTAGGAGCCAGGCTCCTACTTTTATACCATGATTCTTTTGTTCTTTAGCGCCAGGGGGCCTAGGCCTGGCTCAGTCCAGTTCTGGAGCACTTTGTTATGGTGACTCTGCTCTTTCCTTTCAGCAGCAGGGCAGAGACATCAGCCGCCCCACAGGGGGTGGCGCCGGCTTTGTGGTGGCAGAGCACAGGTCTATTCAAGAGTCAAGGTGTACTCCTCCCACCCATCCAGGTGTCACCTCTCTACCCACCACCTGGCAGCCAACCTGTCTCTGGGGATTCCCCAACCCTGCTCCTTACTGTTGCCAGGCAGAACACATACACACAGCAGAGGCGGACTGAGATGGTCAGGTCAGTAAATACTAACTTTCTAAAAGTAGTATTTACAAACCCAGGATATCAAAATAAACTTGACTACAAGAAGTATTTTATTATTCTGAGTTCAGGCATACTAAACTTGACACTTCTACCATGCTCTCTGAGTCCACTGAGGTCACAGCGTTGGCGTGATCCCGGCAGCCCATTCTGGCCTATGGAGAGCAGGTAGCCTTCAATAGTGAAAAACGACAAGGGCTGTAATTCACTACTAAGACATGCCACACACACAGGGCATGTCCTACCTTATGCCTACAATGCACCCTGCCCTTGGGCCTACCAGAGGGGTGGCTAATATGTAGGTAAGGGAAGGTTTAGGGACTGGCAAGTGGGGGCACTTGCGCAGTCAGCGCGACGGTCCCGGACCGCGCACAGGGTCTGCGGTGGCAGGCCCTAGACACACTTTACAAGGCCGCTTCCGTGGGTGGCGCAACCAGCGCTGCAAGCCCACCAGCAGCATTGGCATTCACAAGCCCTGGCACCCCTGGTGCACTTTACTGGGGACTGACAGTGAATCCAATAAACCAATCATGAACATCAATTTAATGTATACATTTTACTATAGGGAGAGCATATGCACCTTAGCACTGGTCAGCAGTGGTAAGGTGCCCAGAGTCATAAAACAGCCAACAACAGGTCAGAAAAAATACAGGAGGAAGGCAAAAAGTTTAGGGATGACCCTGCAAAAAGGGCCAAGTCCAACACAACCCCCTTCCAGCCAAAACGCAGGGTAGACCAATCACCACCGTGATGGTCTTCCCTGCTTGGGGCGATAGAACAAGGACCTGGCCCGCAACTGCAGGGGCAGACTCCATTTCTACGCCAATCTGAACCTATCGGACTCCCTCTGTCCATACTCTCAGGGCCCACCAAGCCACTCCATGGGGAACCCTTCTCCTCACCTGTGGACACCACCTGTGCAGCACCTAACCTTAACTGGCCCACAGGTGTGTCCCAACAGACAGACAGCAAAATGCTACAGTGGCCACTGACAGTAGTCAGGGATGAGACCCAGGCCGTATGCCTCTCAGGGCTTTCAATCCTCTGTGGCGCCAGGGAGCGGGGGGCAGTAGCCCCAGGTGCTTGGCACCCTTTGTCCATTCTCCCCCTTGTCAGGTCAGGTATGACATCCTGGCACTGACCCACCAGCCCCAGGGCTGTACCCGGCGGCTGGACCCAAGACTGGGGTGGCCTCTCCCACACCCGGTCCTTCTCCTTGGGGCTCTGTACCCTCCCACCTGGAGTGGTACCCCCTTCCAGAATTGCCAGGGCACCTGGGGCAGGTGTCCTGCGCAATTCGCCCACCAGTTCAGGTGTTCTATCCTGCAACTGGGCGTCCAGGTCCGGGGGGACACCCTGAACCTGGCCCTCCAACCTAGGGTCTAAACCCTTCAGTTGAGCCGGGGTCAGAGGCGAGGACTCCCTCCCTCTGCACCCCCTTCCAGAGTACTGCCCACTCCCAACTGGCGTGGTACCCCCAGAAGCAACATGGGTCAGGACACTGATTACAGTAGTCTCACCCGCCAGGTGAGACAACACCTGAACCTGCCTTCCCAACCCCGGGACCAACCCATGCGGTTGAACGCTCGCCTGGCGCACCAGGACTTCCCGGGGAGCATGCATGCCCCCCCTGAGGGTGACACATAACTCATGTGTCGTGTGACAGTCTGCCTGGCGCTGATCTCCCGACCCCTGTCCATCTGACAGTGCCTGAAGATCCCCCAGGACAGAAGTGGTGTCACCATGGTCACTCACGGGGGACGCAGCCCTTCTGGCTGGCCCCTGACCCACTGGTTCTTCCACTGGGGACTCTTTCCCCCTCTCACCCCTCAATCTGGACCTCTGCACCCTCCCAACTGGAGCGGTACTGCCAGACACCAGAACTGATGGAGGCCTGCTTACAGACACTCCCAGCTCACCAGACACTAGGGGATCCCCCTCAACGGGTGGCCCATCAGGACAGCCTAGGCTCCCCGCCTGGTGTTCCCTTAAAGAACCATCCAGGCTCTGAGACTGGGTTTTGGGCACCTGGGGGCACGCAGCCCCACACTCACTCCTTCTCCACTGAGACAGGACGTGAGCCCCTACACCCCTCCCACTACCATGGGACCTAGCTGGGCTATTCTGCACCACTTCCACCACTCTGGGTTGGAAGATACCTGAGCCACTCCCCACAGGGTCACTCCCCAATGCCTCTCCAGACCCTCTGGAATCCACCAAAAGGTCTGCTTCCAATGTGAGTTCTCTGCGGTCAGAGAACTCACCCTCACACAGGTGTTGGCATAGCTCTGGAAAACAGGGACTTAAAATATGCTCTCCCACAATTGGATCACACAGCCCCCTAGCAGGGTTAACCAAACTATCCTTCACCTTACCATCCAGTGCCTCACACACGTACTCCACATCACTCTCCTGAGACTGGCAAGACAGTATCTGACTGTCTCTGTCCCACAACCTACACTCTTCTGGGCGGTCCCCACACTCACCCACCAGGACTTCAATTTTGGGGGAACCCCTCTCCCTGTACCTCTCAGCTAGAGTCAGTAGAGTGTCCCTCCCTCCACTAGGACTATGAACCCCTGCGCCAGTTACCCTATTCCCTTCAGGGATACTGCGCACTACTGGAGCTACCTCATGCCCTTGAACCTCCTGGTGTATGTTAACCCCCTCCTTCAAGTCAGGCGCCACATCTCTGGGTGTGCGTACTACTCTCTCAGCACTGTAAAACTTGATATTGCTGCCACCAGAGGGAGAGCGGTCTAAACTCTTGATCTTGAGATTCAACTCCCTCATTTTTAGATCATGATCCATTTGGCGTTGTTGTGCCTCCAAGGCCAACTTCTGCTTTTCCATTTCTATTTGTCCTGCCAACTTTGCCATCTCCATTGCATGCGCCCTGTCTGCTGCCCTGTCTGCCAGCTCCTCTGGCGACCGGACTCTGCTGGGTTCCTCAAGGTTGTCGGGTGGAACGATGTCCCCCGCATTCCGTAGGTCTCGTGACTCCTTCCAGGCTCTCAACGCCTTGGTGTACTGGGGCTTCCTCTTGCATCCAGCATGGGGGACTCTGAATTGTACACTGTAGCCTTTCAATTGCTCCATCGTGTAGCCTTCCAGTCTCTCCCAATCCACCTCATCTATTCCAGAAATCACAGAGAGTGCTCTTCCAGCGGAGTGCGAGCCAGGCATGGTTGCAGTAATGGCAGATGTCTCAACAAAGTTCAACAATTACAAACCTGTGGCTGCGTTATTTGGTCTGCTCTCACTATCTGGCGATTAATAATTCACTGTATGCAAATTACAAGTGCAAATCCGAAATCCCACCGCTGCCACCAATGTTAGAGTCGGGGATCTCTGGTTGGCGCAAGGTTGCCCTTGAGTCAAGCAGGAACCCTCTCCTCCACGTCAGGGCGCAGGATAACCCCTCGCGAATGACCCTTGCTCACCCTCTAGGTGCGTGGCGTGAGCAGCCAAGGCGATTCCTCAGGCGTTGTTGGTTAAGCACTTACAATCATACACACAGTAAATACATCAATCCCCCCAGAAACGGACACCAGACTTGGATATATATAAAAATACGTTTCTTTATGTAAAAATAAGGTATATATCTCTCAGCAGACTTATCACAAGACCAATAACGTTTTCGCTAGGCCACCAGGTTATACAGCAGGTAAATGTTCTTGGTTCGTAGTTTCAAATGGATAGTTCGTAGTCTCTTTACTTGTAGTTCCAGTACTCACAGAGATCGGTTCCTGCGAACGGGGAAATAAGGCGTTGCGGGCCCCGAGCCCGATACTGGAACTTCTTTCGTGATGTGGAGAGTCGGCACAGGTCGGGGCGACTCTCAGCTTGGGAAGTGTTCTTGGGTCCTCAATCAGCAGGTGTGGGCACGTAGGCAGGCGCGGCCAGCGACCCTTTAGCACGGCGGTGCAGGAGGGTCTCCACAGCGGGGGCGGCGCGGCCTGAGATGTCCGGGGATAGCGAAGCGGGGTCGCAGGGCACGGTCAGTGCAGCTGGATGACCCGGCGTAGATCACAGTCGTCGGACGGCTTCCGGCGGGAGGGGTGATAGCGCGGTCAGCGCGCTCCAGTAGCAGGCGGTGACAGGGATGCAGGCGGCCTGGCCCGGGGACAGAGAGCGGCTCCGGACGGAGCGGGGCTCTCACGGGATTGCGGCAGGCGAGCTCCTGAGTGTCACGGCCCTAGGAGGGGCGATGAGGGGCGCAGTCTCTTTTCCAGCGGGATGCCCACACGGCTCGAATTGGAGGATGAGCAAGAAGCACAGAGAACCCACTGTTCCTGGGGTTCAGTTCAGGGGGCAAGCTCAGATCAAGCCCTTGGAGAATGTTCAAGCACAAAGTAGCAAAGTCTTTTCAGTAAGTCTCTTCCTCTCCTTTCTCAGCAAGGCAGGCAGCAGGCCAGCTCCTCCAGCGTCTCCTTCTCCTTCTAGTCGGGCAGAGGTTCTTTGTGGTAAACAGGATTCTGATTTCTTAGGAGCCAGGCTCCTACTTTTATACCATGATTCTTTTGTTCTTTAGCGCCAGGGGGCCTAGGCCTGGCTCAGTCCAGTTCTGGAGCACTTTGTTATGGTGACTCTGCTCTTTCCTTTCAGCAGCAGGGCAGAGACATCAGCCGCCCCACAGGGGGTGGCGCCGGCTTTGTGGTGGCAGAGCACAGGTCTATTCAAGAGTCAAGGTGTACTCCTCCCACCCATCCAGGTGTCACCTCTCTACCCACCACCTGGCAGCCAACCTGTCTCTGGGGATTCCCCAACCCTGCTCCTTACTGTTGCCAGGCAGAACACATACACACAGCAGAGGCGGACTGAGATGGTCAGGTCAGTAAATACTAACTTTCTAAAAGTAGTATTTACAAACCCAGGATATCAAAATAAACTTGACTACAAGAAGTATTTTATTATTCTGAGTTCAGGCATACTAAACTTGACACTTCTACCATGCTCTCTGAGTCCACTGAGGTCACAGCGTTGGCGTGATCCCGGCAGCCCATTCTGGCCTATGGAGAGCAGGTAGCCTTCAATAGTGAAAAACGACAAGGGCTGTAATTCACTACTAAGACATGCCACACACACAGGGCATGTCCTACCTTATGCCTACAATGCACCCTGCCCTTGGGCCTACCAGAGGGGTGGCTAATATGTAGGTAAGGGAAGGTTTAGGGACTGGCAAGTGGGGGCACTTGCGCAGTCAGCGCGACGGTCCCGGACCGCGCACAGGGTCTGCGGTGGCAGGCCCTAGACACACTTTACAAGGCCGCTTCCGTGGGTGGCGCAACCAGCGCTGCAAGCCCACCAGCAGCATTGGCATTCACAAGCCCTGGCACCCCTGGTGCACTTTACTGGGGACTGACAGTGAATCCAATAAACCAATCATGAACATCAATTTAATGTATACATTTTACTATAGGGAGAGCATATGCACCTTAGCACTGGTCAGCAGTGGTAAGGTGCCCAGAGTCATAAAACAGCCAACAACAGGTCAGAAAAAATACAGGAGGAAGGCAAAAAGTTTAGGGATGACCCTGCAAAAAGGGCCAAGTCCAACATCCAGGAAGTCTATTTTCTTGTTGTTTGAAGAATAAGTGAACTTAAGGCACTCATCTCTTGTATTGATCCAGGTCATGAAGTCCTCTAGTGTTTCTCGTGTGTCTTCCCAGATTAGTAGGATGTCGTCAATATACCTTCGCCAGAACTTCATCTGGTCTAGGAAGGGATTGGCTGGGTTTTGTACCCATTGTTGTTCGAAAGTACTGACGTACAGCCCTGCTACACTAGGAGCAAATGTGCTTCCCATGGAAGTACCGTGTCGTTGGGCATAGAGGGTCCCTTCATATTCAAAAAAATTCTCAGTCAGGGCCATCTTACAACACTCTAAGACAAAATGTCTCGGTGTTCGATATTGCCAGTCTTGGGTGAAGAGAATGTCCTCTAGGGTTTCTAGGGTTTTCTGTGGTGGTAGGCTTGTATAAAGGGTCTCCACGTCAAGACCCACTAAGAGCATTGTTTCCTCATTATATGTTAAATTTAATAACATGTTGAGGAGATCTCTAGTATCTTTTAAATAGGTGGGCGTTTTCTGTACTATTGGTCTCAGGAATTGATCTGCAAATTGTGATAGTGGTTCAAGAACCGATCCAATCCCTGAGACTATAGGGCGTCCTGGTGGTGGTGATTTGTTTTTATGGATTTTTGGCAGTGAATAAAAGTATGGTGTTCTGGGTGATTTAGTTCTGAGGTATTCGGCCTCATGCTTAGAAATCCATTGATTGGTCTCAGCCTCTATCACCATGAGTTCAATAGTCTTCTGTAATCTTTTGGTTGGATCTTCAGTGAGTTGTTGGTAAAATTTGGTATCTGCAAGTAGTGTCAAGCATTGGTCGTTGTATCCTTGTTTGTTTAGGAGGACAATGGCACCCCCTTTGTCAGCTGGTTTTATAACTAAGTTGGTGTTCTGACTCAGTTCTTTGTTTGCTTTCTTTTCTTGCCGTGTGATGTTCACGAAAGGTTGCCTGGTTGGTTTTATGTCATCTATTTCTTTCATGATAGCCTGTTCGAACGTTAGGATTTCTACAGGGACCATTTGAGAAGGTGGACAGAAAGTCGACTTTGGTCTGAGATTGGTATCGCTTTCTTGTCTGTGATTATCTTTTCCTTGAAAGAACGCCTTTAATTTTATCTTCCTGCAAAATTCAGATAGTTCACATTTCAATTTGAAAATATCTGTTGTCGGTGTTGGGACAAAACCGAGTCCTTTGTTGAGGACTTTTTCTTGATCCGTTGTTAAGGTAGTGTCCGTGAGGTTAATTACCAATGATTCATTGAGCTGGTTCCTGGCTGTTCTTTTGTCATGCTCCGGGTGTGCACTTGTCTCTCTTGGTCGTTCCAGGTTATACCTTTTCTTCTGCCTCTCCGGGTGTTTTGGCCTCTCCCTAAAAAAGGGGGCTGTTGTAAATTCATTGGGGGTCCCATGGTATTTGGGCCTTGGAAGTAGGGATTCATCCACCCTTGGAAATTTGGAACGTAAGGTTGAAAAGGGAGTTGTGGTTGGTCATAGTATCTTGGCATTTGCCAATTGTTGGTTCTTCTTCTTTGGTTATGTCTAAATTGTCCTCTCCCTCTTCTTGGGTTAGTTGCGTCATCGCTGCTCCAGTCTGAGTTGTTCCCCGAGCTTTCTCCTGTTGTATCTTCATCTTCTTGTTGATCTGGTATAATATAATCAGTTCTTCCGTAGGGGTGCATTTTCTCCATAGAAAATTTCTTCAGATCTTTACTCAATTTTTGGATTTTATTTTGGGTGATGTACTCCTTCGTCTCGTTCATCTCTTTATTGATTTCTTCCAAGCGTTTTTTATACACGGAGATCTGAACTGTCGTTTTCAGGTTAGCTTCACTGACTTGAATCTTGATTGTGAGGGCTTCTACCAATCTTGTTGCTGTTTTAATTATTAAAACTAGGTAGTCTCGAGTGCACTTCCAAGATATTGACGACCAGTCTTTCCGGAAGGCGAGATCTTTAAGGAAAATACGTGGAGTGTTCTGTACCCATAGGCCTTTTGGAGCCGAATTGGCTCGTAGATATTCTTTCATGATGATCCCATGTATAGCTGTTCTTACTTGATCTTTCTTCATTTCTGTTAAGTCATCCCACTCGTTATTGTGTGTCAGAGTTTGTGATAAGTCTTTATCTTGCAATAGTGAGGCTCCTGATAGGATAGCGTTGACTTCTTCTTCTGTATAGCTTAAACCTTGATTGTCCGCCATGTTAGCTTGATTTCTTTTTGGTTTAGTATGTCAGACTTCTTGCTGGCATTTTAGTGGAAACAAAGGTTTCCCACAGCTGCTCGCTGCTTCAATATATTATAATCAGATTGAGGGAAAAAGAAGCTGAGGTCCATCTGGCTTCCAAACGTTAGATTATGAATCAAAATAGAATGGACCACTTGTCCTGTGTTACCCAGGTCTTGTCGGATGTTTCCGTCATAAAAAGACCCTCATACATCTACACAGGTCGAGGGCGGTATATTTTCATTTTCCGCCATTAGTGTACTGTTTCAGCATCATCATAGGGTCATTTTCTTGTAAAATGCTGACCTCCACCTGGAGGAAGACCTTTTTGGTACTAACAGTAGTGGTCAGAGATAAGAGTGAATATGTGCTCGTGGTGAAGTGAAAGAAATGATAAAATCCCTAAGTCACTTTCAACCTCAATAATTTATTCGGAGGCAGTGATTGGGAAGTTAAAAAGTGAGGTCGTGCGTTTAGAATGAGTAACTTATCGTACGCACTTCTGATTGGTCATTGGTCAACATGTTTCAGCCCTCTGTACAGTCTTGGGGCTTTCGTCAGGACCGGATTGTGTGTGTAGAAACTATTTGGTTCTGCACAGAATGGTGAACTCACCACTCTCAATTATGAGAGGTCAGATCATTAGTATCTGTACCTAGGAGGAAAAGAAAGTAATTACTATATAAAATGGGATGTTTTCCCATGTAATTTTTAGTTAAAGAATAGCTGAAACAGCGTTTTTTAAACTTCCGAATTGGGATAGTATGGCGCGTTATTGTGCGCGTGATTAATAGTGAGAAAAGAAGAAAGCTAACATGGTAGTGTCCCATTTCCGTAATTGCAAAAAAGAGCGCGTGAAAAGTACAGAACAAGCTGTCCTTGCACTTCCTGATATTAACCTGTTTTGAGAGATGACCAATCAGAAGTGCGTACGATAAGTTACTCATTCTAAACGCACGACCTCACTTTTTAACTTCCCAATCACTGCCTCCGAATAAATTATTGAGGTTGAAAGTGACTTAGGGATTTTATCATTTCTTTCACTTCACCACGAGCACATATTCACTCTTATCTCTGACCACTACTGTTAGTACCAAAAAGGTCTTCCTCCAGGTGGAGGTCAGCATTTTACAAGAAAATGACCCTATGATGATGCTGAAACAGTACACTAATGGCGGAAAATGAAAATATACCGCCCTCGACCTGTGTAGATGTATGAGGGTCTTTTTATGACGGAAACAACCGACAAGACCTGGGTAACACAGGACAAGTGGTCCATTCTATTTTGATTCATAATACTTCATATAGGCGACATTGGGTCAGTATGTGGGATATCTCAGCCCTTTCCTCAGCTAAATCCCTGTATTGCTTTTGTTAAAGTCTGAGGGAGTGTATTCTCTCTATTCTAGCGCCAGTAGTTGTTCCTACTACTCTCTGCTACTCTCTCTATACTACTCACTCTCTACTACAGTCTACTACTCACTCTACTACTCACCCGCTACTACTCTCCACTACTCACTCTACTACTCTCTACTACTCTCTACTACTCTCTATCACTCACTCTCTACTACTCTACTACTCACTCTCTACTACTCACTCTCTACTATTCACTCTCTACTACTCACTCTCTACTACTCTCTACTACTCACTCTCCACTACTCTCTACTCTACTACTCACGCTACTACTCTCTACTAATCACTCTCTACTATTCACTCTCTACTACTCACTCTCTTCTACTCTCTCTACTACTCACTCTCTACTACTCGCTCTCTACTACTCTCTACTGCTCACTCTCTACTACTCGCTTTCAACTACTCTCTATCAATCACTCTCTACTACTCTACTACTCACTCTCTACTACTCACTCTCTAATATTCACTCTCTACTACTCACTCTCTACTACTCTCTACTACTCACTCTCCACTACTCACTCTCTACTACTTGCTCTCTACTCACTCTCTACTATTCACTCTCTACTACTCTACTACTCTCTACTACTCTCTCTCACTCACTCTCTACTACTCTACTACTCACTCTCTACTACTCTCGCTCTACTACTCACTCTACTACTCTCTACCACTCACTCTCTACTACTCTCTCTACTACTCACTCTCTTCTACTCTCTCTACTACTCACTCTCTACTACTCGCTCTCTACTACTCTCTACTGATCACTCTCTACTACTCGCTTTTAACTACTCTCTACTACTCACTCTATTGCTCACTCTCTACTACTCTACTACTCTCTCTACTTCTCACTCTCTACTACTTTCTCTACTACTCACTCTCTACTACTCTCTACTACTCACGCTCTACTATACACTCTCTACTACTTGCTCTCTACTACTCACTCTCTACTACTCTCTACTACTTACTCTCTACTATTCACTCTCTACTACCCTACTACTCTCTACTACTCTCTCTCTACTTCCCTACTACTCTCTACTACTCACTCTCTACTACTCTCTACTACTCACTCTCTACTACTCTCTCTCTACTAGTCGCTCTCTACTTCTCACTCTCTACTACTCTCTACTACTCACTCTCTACTACTACTCTCTACTACTCTCTACTACTCACTCTACTACTCACTCTCTACTACTCTCTACTACTCACTCTCTACTACTCGCTCTCTACTACTCTCTACTACTCACGCTACTACTCACTCTCTACTACTCTCTACTACTCACTCTCTGCTACTCACTCTCTACTACTGACTCTCTACTACTTACTCTCTACTACTCACTCTCTACTACTCTCTAGTACTCACTCTCTACTACTCTCTACTACTCATTCTCTACTACTCTCTACTACTCACTCTCTTCTACTCTCTACTACTCACTCTCTGCTACTCTCTCTACTACTCTCTACTACTCTCTACTACTCACTCTCTACTCTCTATTACTCATCCTCTACTCTCTACCTCTCTCTACCTCTCTCTCTACTACTCTCTACCTCTCTACCTCTACCTCTCTACCTCTACACCTCTACCTCTCTCTACACGCACGCATATGCACATTTATATGCATTTATATATATGTATGTGTATATATACATACATACGTATATAAACATATATATAATCTGCATATCTATATAAATACAAATATAAATGCATGCATACATATACATATATGCATACATATGCATGTTATGTACATAAAAGTTTGAAAAACACTAATAAAAGCAAAGCTAAAAAGCCACCTAATTACAAACAGAATTGCTTTAACTTAAACAAGGGCGAGACCTATTGAATTTTCAATGCTTGTTTACTTTGGTTCCATCAAGAAGGCATTCAGATGTGTCACACATTCGCCATAAACTCTGAATGTTAGCACTCTAGTTGCTCATTAGATCACTGTAGTAAAGCTACTGCTCACCAGGGAAGTCTGCTGCTGGTATTCAAAGTGCATGTTTCAGTCTGCATGTCAGAATTTTTTAATGAAATAGAAGAGGATTTGAGAAGTCAAAATGTGCCCTCTTTATGCTCTGTTACTCATTTTTCTTTCTGCAGCACTAATCATAATTTCTATGGCAAAATGAACCCTCTCATTTTGATCCTTTGCAAATTAAATGTTTTAAGTGTTACCACTTTATTCCAATCAAGGTGGCTTCAGGTGTGCCATACTTTTGTAATAAGTAAGACTGTTAGCGCTCTAGTTGTTATTTAGAACACTCTGGGACATTCTGTCATTGGGCTATACTTGGGCTACATCTGGGTGATATTTGTGTTACATTTGGGCTCTTTTGTCTCTGGTGGCCATCTTGGGTGACTTATTTGTTATGAAGTTTCCTAATTTCCTCATTTACTACAGTCTCCTCAGTAGGAATACTTTCAGTTTTTTACTTTGATTCCATCAAGAATGCATTCAGATGTGTCACACATGTGCCATAAATTCAGAATGTTAGCACTCTAGTTGCTCATTAGATCACAGTAGTAAAGCTGCTGTTCACCAGGGAAGTCTGCCGCTGGTATTGAAAGTGCATGTTTCAATCTGCATGTCAGAATTATTTAATGAAATAGAAGAGGATTTGAGAAGTCACTCAAAATGTCCCCTAATTTTTCTTTCTGCAGCACTAATCATACTTTCTATGGCAAAATTAACCCCCTCATTTTGTTCCTTTTTAACCTCTTCAGTGCCCATGACGAGCTGGACTCGTCATGGGCCGCGGTTGCGCTGTGCCCATGACGAGTCCAGCTCGTCATAAACCCCGCCCGCTAATGTAACGGCCGGCACAGGGCGGGGAAAGGGCGTGGCACTGAAGGGGTTAAATTAAATGTTTTAAGAGTTACCACTTTATTCCAATCAAGATGGCTTCAGGTGTGCCATACGCTTGTCATAAGTAGGACTCTTAGCGCTCTAGTTGTTCTTTAGAACACTCTGGGAACCTGCAGTAGAACACAAAGTAATCAACTGGCAGTCTCTGCCCTTGTTGGATGTACATGTTTTACTGAGAATGTCAGACTTCATTCTCACATGACTGAGAAAGATAATGTGAATTTACAGAAAATATGCTCAGTTTAGCTTATAGATCACCTTCCATACCTCTGTGGGAAAAGCATGAGAAAATAGTTTTCTCTCAAACATGATTCATGATATCCCAGCAGAAGACTTTTTCTTATGGTAAAATCACCTTAGAACACACCACAATTCCTAAAATGAGTATGGTACAATCAACAAATGATTTATAATGTAACTAAAGTCTTAAAATCTTTTATTAACTGGAATGCTTTTTTAATGAGGTGCTATCATGTATATTGGTCCCAAGATGGCTGCCAACACTTTTTGGATGAAGTGCTGACAGCCAATCAGATCTCACAATGAGATGTGTGGTTAGGCTCCGCCCAGATATATCTATGATTTTACTTTTGATTTTCTCAGGAACTACTGAACAGATTTACGCCATTTAAGCAAAAGGCACAACTCTGAACCAAGGTCTACCTTTCTGCCAAATTTGGTGTAATTCTGTTCAGCAGTTCGGGCTGTAGCTGCGAATAAAGGTCCCTATGGAAAATTGCATGGGGAAAACATGTTTTGGGACCCCCCTTTTTTCTCGGCCCCCGCTTGACGAATCATCCCGAGAATTTCAGGATAGGAGCGGACCGGAGCAGGCCACGAGTTTTAAAAATTCCGCAAAGATTCATCAACCGGCAGCAAAGTTATTCCAAATAGAATGTTGCTGATTTCCTATGGATAATAGGTCCTAACTATAACTACCTACTGGCGACCGCCAGTAGGTAATATATATGTACATTTGAATGTTGTTCATTTGACATCTGGGAAAGCCTTTCTGTTAGAGAGCATTGCATAAATAAAATCCCAAGCCTTATTCTGAGAACAGTCTTTGATGTGCTTCATTTTATAAAGTGAAATCCCTTTCCAGGTGGTAATCTCTATTATAGCTGGTTGTATAAGCCACAATACTGGTTAGGTTGGATTACTGTAACAGCCTCTTGCTCGGTGTTATAAATCTGTGACCAATAGGCTCCAATCCACCATGAACGCTGCAGCTCGCACCTTATTTGCACTGCTCGGTTTCAGGTGTGCTGCGTCAACTCCACTGGTTGCCCGTTGAGCAAAGAATCCGGTTCAAAGCACTCTGTGCTACTCATAAAATACTGGCGGGCTCCGGCCCGTTGATTCTCAGTGACCTAGGTCACCACTATATTCCTTCCCATGCGCTGCGCTCTGCGGATCTACACCTGATGCAGGTGCCACGATTCCGTAGATCCAGAGTCAGAGGACGTTCTTTCAAAATCTTAGCATCTATTCTATGGAACTCGATGAATCTTTCTATTAGGATCATCCCCAATCTTTTGGCATTCAGAAAGGCAGTAAAGACATGACTGTTTCAGTAGCAGAATCATTATTTTCACCTTCTTCCCGACTTTTAGCGCCGGGACGTCCCTTTGCTCGGACAGCCATGCGCTCTATAAATCGCCTCACCATAACATAAAATATTATCTGGGAGTGCAAAGCAATACATCATTAGACAGAAACAGATATATACGGTTACTAGTATCAACAGAGTAAAGCAATGGCAGAATTCTACTATAATGAATATATGCAGGCATATAGATACATAACAGTAAAAATGTGTACTCCTACGATGCAAGTTCTAACTAGATGTACCTAAGAGTGCCTAGCATGTATGTAGGTGTTTAGCAAGGAATCACCTTAGGATAGAGCCAACCCCATTACCTGATGTTGGAGAGCGAAGGTCTCAAGAAGGACACCCACAAGGGATGCCAGCCCACTGGGTGCTGGAGTGTCTGCATGTAGGAACCTCAGCATCTCGCATCAGCGTGTCAGCATGGAAGTCATTTTCTCCCCTGGTCTGCCCAGCGACGATGTAGAGCTTATCTACCCAAAAAGTACCCTCAGGAATTCTACCTAGAAGTTTAATATGAGCATGTCACGCAAGGATGAAATAGAGGTGACCCTTATACGGAGTTCTTATGCAGAAGATGGTAACCCTGCTGTGGTACTGAGAATCCTCATGCATAATAAAGAAGGCTAGTTTTGGGAGGAAACCACACAACAGTCACATAGCACCTAACTAGGTAAAAGGTCAGCTTCAGACCCGTTATGTAGAACAATGGTAGGAGAGAAGTAGGTAAAAGGTTGTGTAACTACCTAGTCCTATATTGGAGTACATTAGGGTTCATAACAGTATCTCGTATGAGGGAAGAGCGCAGTAGTGTTAGTCGAGCCTTAAAGTACCCCTAGATAACCCGGGACTCCCTTTGAGAATCTCTGTAATCTAAACGCTGGGTCATCTCAGGCAGCAAACGCCCAATCATTAACCACCATCATTTGTGTGGCCCAATAGTATTTTCTAATATCTGGGAGACCAATCCCTCCATCATACACTCCTCGCATTTATTTAAGGAGGGATATGCGTGGTGTGCCTGTATTCCATTAAAGCAGACAGAGATGAGATTCCGTCTTATGGTAAAACTTCTCGGGTATACAATATGGAGTATTTTGGAGGCGTATAGCATCTTCGGCAATGTCATCATCTTAAACATTGACGCCCCCCCACCCCAATACGGAGATTGGCAATTACCTCCAGTGCTGAATATCTGCTCTAAAGTGTTCTAAGATTAGGACCAGTTAGAGCAGTAAAAAAGGTGGGGGTCCATCATGACATGAATCCCTAAGTACTTGAAGCACCCAGTAGACATAGGTAGGTGGATACCTCTTGGCAGGATGGACCACAATCAAATGCATTATGGACTTATCCCAATTGATTGTGCACCCAGAATGTCGTCCAAAGATCTGGAGTATTTGGGTCAGCCTGGCGATCATCATGGGTGGATCAGTAACATAAAAAAGCATATCATCGGTGTGTAAAGAGATATGCCAATGTATGGCCCCTATTAATGGATCCTGACGGACCTACCCTGCCAGGGGTTCTAAGGCCAGGGCAATAATTAATGGGAAAAGTGAACATCCCTGCCTTGTTCCCCTACAAAGGATGAAATTGTCCATGCCAGCGTATCAAAGGCCATGGAGGCATCCATTGTTAACACCATTGTGGGCTCCGTCTTGGCCTTAGACCCCACCCATTACCCCAAAGATTCTTTTAAGATTTAGCCATGTCCCTCTATTCAACATGAAGCTGGACTGGTCTGGCTGAACCAGGGATGTTATCAACTGACGGAGACTGTCAGTTAACAATTTGGCCAGGAGTTTTATCTAGACGTTAAGGAGAGAGACAGGCCAGTAGGAGCTGCATCTATCTGGGGGTTTCCCGGCCTTGTGTATTACCACAATCATTGCCTGTCGTTGGTTCTCCAGAAGGTGCCCCCAGACCACATTTTCAAAATCTGAGGTTCTAGGTTATTGAGCAAGAGTTTGCAGAGTTCTATGAGTAAGCCATTAGGGCCCATTGCTTTACCAGAGTTGAGGGAGCGTAGTGCCTGGCCTATTTCATGTGGGTGTATGTCTGCTTCTAGAAATTGCTTGTGCCCTTCTGTAAGTTGGGGGAGTTTTATATTGACCAGAAAATCCCTAATGCTGGAGGAAGTGCAGTGTGTTTAAGAGAAGTAGAGGTGTTCATAGTTCTCAGCAAATGTGTCGGCTATTCCCTCTGGATCCAAATGAATGTCCCAATTTTCATTGGTAATCTGCAGGACCCATCTCTTTGTCTGGTTACTCTTTTCTAACCACACCAGCATCTTTCCCACTTTGTTGTCTACTTCATATAGGCGACATTGGGTCAGTATGTGGGATATCTCAGCCCTTTCCTCAGCTAAATCCCTGTATTGCTTTTGTTAAAGTCTGAGGGAGTGTATTCTCTCTATTCTAGCGCCAGTAGTTGTTCCCACCTCTTTTCCTGCCACCCCCACAGTTATTGAGTCGGCTTGACCCCAGATCAAAGTCTTGTATGCTTCCCAGAGTGTCAATTGTGAATTGACAGAACCCTCATTGACTTCGAAGTAGGAGACTGTGGCTTGTTCTAGGTTATTCATTAACTTTTTATCCATAAGCAGTCAGGCGTTAATGGCCCGGGGTCCTGAAGTTTAGTTGATTGCCCCCATATCTCCAACCACACTGAGAAGTGGTCTGATATCCTCCTAGCCAAGTGACGTATATCAGCCACCTGAGTCAAATTGATGGATTGGGTGAAGATATAATCCAATCTTGAGAGACTATGGTGCGCTCAAGAAAGAAAGGTATACTGGTGCTCCTTTGGGTGGTGAAGACGCCAAATGTCTGCCAGTCGCATCGCTCAGATAAAGTTGGCCAGTCCCAGTAGATGGTCCAGGCCTGAGAATGTCTGTCCATATCTTCAGAAAAAGTAGCATTAAAGTGCCCCCCCATGGACAAAACCCCATCAGACATCTGAAGCAGGCGCTCTCCAAGTCCCAGTAGTGTAAGGCATTGGTGACAGGGTGGAACATATATCGAACACAGGTTAATGGGTATTCCCCCCCCCCCCCCATGTGCCCAACTCGACTACAAGCTTCTAGCTTCTCCTCGGGATCGGTTCAGGTCTTGTGTGGGATAAACAGGACCATGTTCTTAATTAGAATTCCCACCCATTTTGAATGAGTTATGTAGTCTGCAGGTGTGGTCATATTGTAGCCCCCTCTGTATATAGCTCTGCCAGTTACCCAGAAGGTGATTATCTTGTAATAAAACTATGTCTGGGCTGTGCTTTTTAATATATTGAAGGACCATTTCCCTTTTTATCCTGTTGCCCAACCCATTCACATTCCATTAAAGTATTTTAGTCAGGCATGGGGGTCATGGGTCATAGCTGTACTGAACACTGTGGCTCATAGTACGTATGCCCAGAATGTCGATGGGTCCCCAGGTGATGCCACTGATCACTTGATTCTTGCTGCAGTGTGACTTAGAATCTAACCTCCCTTTGTCAACAATAACTTCCCTCCCCTGCCAGCCTGCATGGTGGATTGCAAACTACCCACCCATCCCCAACTAGCAAGGAGCCTGTCGCCCCTGAAAACATTGTAGTTAACTTGTACATTGTAGTTAACTTGTAACTGGAGGTGAAACCCTGCCATTGCAGCCCCTGCGTCTACCTCCCCCAACAGAGGTCAAAATTGTGTTGTCCCCTCTCCCATCCCCTAACATGTCTCAGATTGTGTTTGCTCACACTTCCAGTTCATAGGGCTTAGTCAATGTCTAGGCCAAGCCTGGTATGTTTCAGGAGCCAGATGTTTGCATGGTTTGATATGTCTGTATGTTTTCCCTGCATGGGCCATCTCTATTGCTCCTCGTTGACTGGTCGCTGGTCATCCCCTTCTCCTTATCCCATCACTGCGGTCACAGAGTGCCTCTTCTTTGGCCACATGCGGCCGGACGCTAGCCCTGCAGCCATTCTCAGGCCACCTCCAGGGACTCAAAGAACCACGCTTTTCCCTCAACAATCAATCAGAGTTTGGCCAGGAAGAGCCTCTTATATGTAATGTCTCGGTTTCTGAGCTTCATCTTGACCTCCAAGAAGTCCCAACGTAGCTGCTGAACCCTGAGAGTAAAGTCTGGATACAAGCTGACCATCGCGCCCTCAAATCTTAATTCCAGTGTGCGGCTCGCCCCCTGGAGTATGGCTTCCCTGTCCCTGTGATTAAATATCCTTGCAATGATTGTACGAGGAGGCGTGCCCAGTCTGGGAGCAGTCATGGGTACCCTATGGGCCCGTTCAACTGAGTAAAATTTAGAGAGGCCTTTGGTTTGCAAAACGTTCATAAGAAAGTTTTCCATGAAGAGGTCTGTGCATGGTTCTTCTTCTCGCTCAGGAGCCCTCACAAAACATATGTTGTTACGTCTAGATCTACCCTCCATATCTTCCAGCCGTGCCTGCATGGTTGTGTTATCTTTCTGCAGGGAGGGGACCTGCTTCTGGAGCCTAGTTGTGACATCAGAGATGCCCACTACAGTCTTTACTAATTTTCTTTATTGATCTCTGCCCTCATCAGTGACATCTCCACCACAAGTGAGTCCAGTTTGGGTTTGAGAGCGCCCTTTATGGTCTGTATGGTGGCCATCATTTATCGTAGAGACAGTTCTGGTTGATCGTCACCCTTGCTTGGTTGTGTCTCGCCAGCGAGGGCACCGCTCTCCTTCTGCACATTTTTGGGGACTGCTTATCAATCCATTTTATTCTGTTGCATTTTCTTTGTGTCTTTGCCTCCAGCTATGGCCGATGGGCACTCTTAAATCGCCGCTCTGCGTCCCACAGAATCACTCTTACACTCGACAGTACCACTCGCCGCAGCTTGCCTGGATGAGGAGCGAGATGGAGGGCACCGTAGCGTGCCACCACAGGGAGAGCTTCCAGCCTGTGGCCTGTCGGGGCTCACAGGCTACTCAAGGAGAGAGTCTGTAGGTATCCAGCTAATAATGGAGGGCTTTCCAGCCGGAGTGTCGGCGCTTTTTCCACGCTCTTCTGGCCCAAAGCCACAGGTGTCTCCTCTCAGCAGGTTTGTCCCTTTACGCCCTGTCTCTCACCAATGCTCTTGCCATGATTACCGCTGCAACCCCTTGGATATGGGCAATGGCATAAACTCCTCTATCAAAGTATGTATGGTGAGTACCTTGTCTATGACATAAAGTTCAGAAAAAATCTACCTGGCTTGAACATATGCTTATATCTTCAAGGTGAGTACATGTCGAGTTATGAATAGGAAAATCTATACTTCCCTATATGAAATTATCTTGAAGATATAATGGTAGCCGATACTTTGCAGCTGTTATGTTTTACCTTGATATTCTGACATATCTCCTAACATGACAACACTAGGAACACAGAAGAGTGAGATTTAGAAATGAAAGCGAGGGAAAATATTTTCCCCAGTGCATTGAAAGAAGAGCTTTCTTATCGTGGACTTCACGTCTAGATCTGGAGTGTTGATATGTATGAGGTTATATATTTTTTAAATAATTACTGTTACTGCTTGAAACAAAGAAAACACGCACACAAAAAAATGTTGTATACCAGAAGATGTGGCAGGGAGATGTTCATGAAAATATTGCCTGCTTCATTATTGGAGATGTTTATTAGGCCTACTCTTCAGATAAAGGACCTTTTTATTAGGAGATGTCTGTTACCCTTGCCCTGGAGCAATTAGATTAAGGCCTGTTACACACGCAATCAGGCATGAGGAGTGAGATAGGTTGCCTCAAGAGAAAACCCCTCAAATTTGCGTGGATGGAAGTGAGCTCCCAATAGGGAGTACTCAATAAGAAAGGACCACCTTACTAGCTTAAGGAAGATTTCTAGAGCCATGGCCAAGCTTGTCACAGGAGACCTAAGCCCCAGGGCACATCAGTGACACAGGCACATATAATGAGGGCTCCACAGACCAGGACTTGAATACCAAGACCCAGTTGTGATGGGATTTCTCAACTAGGCCCAATAGGGCATAAGCTCCAACACAGATCATTGACCCTGAAGGGACATGGATCCTTAATCTGCGTTCCTTTTCATTAGGTGGGGTGATAGTTGTAAAATAAATTATGCAAACCTCTGGAGAGGAATGCTGATATTTAGGGCAGAGTGTCTCTTTTGCTATATGTTGATCACAAACTACTGACCTTTATGTTAAGGTATATCAAAGACCCAAGCAGGGAATTAATAGAGCATGATCTGTCAGGACCACTCTCAAAGATACTGGATGATGGATATGGCTGATATGCTAACAGATCGAGGCAGTGGTGGAACCTGAGATTCTGGCAGCCTAGGTGGAAAGGGCGGCTAACTCTTTAGGTGATGTGAATTGCATCCCTAGAGCAAATCTCCTCAAGATGTTCCTTCTAACTGATTGAAATGTGGGGTAGCTGGCTAAAGACTAATTGAAAACTGGGGGAGTTGGCCTCCATGGAGAAGAAACATTGGGTAAAGTGTCTATTATTTAGTCATTTTGTTAATAGGACATTATTTTATATAGGAAACAAACATGTTTATGAAGATATACGTGGGCTACAGAAATCTTAGTCTTAAGCGAAGAAAGTGTTTTGTCCCTAAGCATTTCTCCAAGGTCAGTTGAGGCCAGGAGGGCTGTAGATTTACACATTTTATCATTGGTAAGATAGAAGAATGCACAGCCTGTTCTTTTCCTCAAGAGATTGTGCAGTGTGTGGAAGGCCCCAGTGAGGATCACAGACACAGTCCAAGATGCATTTGCAGGTGAGGACAATGTGCAGATGATCCCAGTGGTTGGGGGCTGGTTAGCATCTTAATAAAGAAATAATTTGCAAGATGCCTTGGTGCTTCATTCACTCATGTTCAAGAAGATTACATCAAATTCTACACTACCCTCAATTGAATGGTTACTCCTCCTCCCATCAGGTCTTCTAAATTTGTGATGGACAGTGAAATGGAAATGCTTGAGAAAAAAAGAATCATGTGTAAGATTTATCTCCACCTCAGGGGTGGAGAGAGGAACTCTTGAGGTATGGTTTTGTGTGCTGAAATGGGTTCATAAGAAATAAGACCAGCTATACATTTGGAGAACAAGTGCATTCCCTACTAGGATCAAGCTGGAGCGCATCCATCTGCTCAGGGATTGATCCAGAAGAAGCAATTACCTGCCACATCTGTAAAAGAACTTCTACCTGTTGGTTACAGTAAGGAAAGTAGACCACAAATACCTCATGCTTGTGTAGAAAAATCTGACATGGTGATTGTCCAGCCCACCTTTGATACTGAAGCTTGTCAGATATGAAAAACTTTTTCGAGTCCCAGATATGTGCAAGTGATAATATATCCAGACATCATGATTTTTATGGCACAAGATTGGACATTGATTTTGCTGCACGTTTCAATGGCAGTGGATCCTGTATAAATGGATGTACTTCAGAAAATGTACTATAATTGTAAGATTATGAAAAGGGAGCAGTTTAAGAATTTTTCTTAGCAATCTCAAAAAGGCAAAACAGGGGTTAGTAATAGCTTGTATCTGAGGTTTTTTATTTAATCCCCACATTCCTCAACTTAGAGGCTGATGATGTAGTTTCTTCCTGTTATTTTAGCCACCAGCTGTGTAACTCGTTGATGACTTTTTTCTGAAGAAAAGTATTTTGCATTTATCCAAGTTTAGTTGTAAACAACCATGATGCATCTTCTCTGCCACCGCTTTGAGACAGCCCTGACATTTTCCCTGAATGTTATTGTCCACCTGATGAAATGAGAGCATAAGTTGAGTATTATCTGCAAACAACACAATTTTGAGTCCCAATGGTTCCACCACTAGAGGGGCCATATATATCTTGAAGAAGGTGTAACTCCGAGCCAACCCCTCTGGGGCCCATGTCTCAGATACCTGGAGGCAGAAGATGTACTGCCTGTGACCTGTCAGACAAAAAGGGATTGCAACCATTGTCTAGTCAAACCACAAATACCAGCCTCTTCCAAGTGCTTCAAGAGTACTGTGTGAAACACATTGTCAAACACTGAGGATAAGCCCAAAAGGATCTCAACCACCTGTACAAGGTTTAGGGTTAGTATTCAATAGGGAGAAGTCATAGGTAACCTGGGACAGACCCTGTGTAGGTTTTTTTGATGGATCCCGTTTTGATCCTAGCGGACTCCGTAGAGCTGTGACGTAGACATCAGAGTGCAATGCCATAAAAGGTTGGTTTGAATGCTGGGTACTCTGTGTGTGGTGTAGTCATAGGCAGGTACCCAGGCTGGGGAAGACGCTACAAATGGGGATGAGCTAAGGGATAAGTAACCCAAAGAATGACTGTGCTCTCCCAAAGAGTTGCTGTGGCCCAAGCAAGCTGTTCATGAGTGCCACGTGTGTCACTGTCGAAGTACGGAATGAGCGCTTCATGCATGGGAAGTCAAAGCGCAACTCCAGCTCTTGTAAAGCAAGTGAAGGAAAACTGAAGTGTTGCAAATAATTTTCACCTTGATGGTTGATCAGGCCAGACATAAAGGTACCGCGCTGCCATGCAAGATAAAGTTCTACATTATATGGAGTTTTAGCCTGAAAGCAGATTTAACCTGGTTTACGAAGCGCAGCCGTTGATAATCATAACTTGCAAAATAATGCTGCAAATAGAAGCGCTGCAAGGTGGAGATCAACCAGTAGTTAGAAAATTCAAATTGACATTTAGAAGAAAAGAAATAAATGACTTGCTGAATACACTAAAGAGAGTCCATCATAATACTTTATTCGGTGTGAAAAAATACCATAAAAGTACAGATAAAATACATCATGATATAAAAACAAGACTGCTCGACAACTTAAAATAGTACATATTTAGTTCATCCGCGATTAAGAACCCCTCCCCTCATCAAATTAATTCTTAGGGCCATTAAAGGACTAACATCACGGGCCACATATGTTCACCTAATGCCACTTGTTGTTCTAAGCCTGACAGTTGCCCTTAAAAAATTTACAGTGCAGAACAGGGTTAATGCGTCTGTGGACAATTTAAAAAATAACAGGGACACCCTTGCATGTTTAAATCTAGCATTCTTTAAAATACTTTTTAAAAAGAAACTCCCAGGTTATGAATCAAAAACAGAGTGAAGTGTGTCCTGTGGAGACTGATGGTCGCAGCCACACAGACCCTTCAACTCTATAGACGAGGTAAATCCTGCCGGGTCAGCTAATATATGGTGTAAAAGATTAAGCCTAAACCGTGTCATTAAAAATCTGTTGTGGGCATTATGAAAATAGGATAAGTAAGGCTCAATACCCACGCATGTTTTGGTCAGAAGATATTCTCTCACTGTCGGCTTAATCAGCTCCCTATCTTCCCTGAGTGTTATGACATGCTTGAGGAACCGGTCCTTAACCAGGGCCATATCCTGCATAGATATTTTTGTAGGATTGTTAAAAAGATCTGCTCATCCTATACCTTCTAGAGTCTCATTCACATACTTGAGTCATGGTATGTTCAACCCCCGGTAGTGGGCGAGGCAGTCTACTATGATCTGTCTGCTAAATGCGGCCTCCATATTTGCCCAGATTTTGGCCCAGCAGACTAGGGGTTTGACTTCCAGCCTATCCCTGATGTAACTGACGCCAAGTTCTTCATGGATAATGTGGGAAGGTGTGCTCTGAGGCACTTTAAGTAAGCGCCGAAGATAATTATTTTCCTCTATTTGTAAATGCTGCGCATCAATAAATCCCTATACCTCGCTTCCATAAAGAACTTTGGCACAACACATAGAGCTGTATAATCTCAGAATTTGCTCCGGTGACCAATGGCCTAGCCTTCGTGCAAAATTCATGATCGACCCAGAGCAACTAGCTAACGTACGGCATTTCTCCTCTAAAAGATCTTTAAAATTTAGACGTCCATCAAATAAAATCCCCAGGTACGTGATAGAGTGCACCTTTCCCAAGCGGTGAGAACCAACCATGTAATCATACTTTTTGCTTCGTTTTGTGCCCACTTCCATAATGTACAACTTGGATAGATTAGGGGACAGATCTAAGTTCTCCATAAAGGAAACAAAGCCGTCCATCAGACCCTGAAGCCCTTTGGGTGTACGGGCAAGGAGAACCGCATCATCCTCATAGAGCAGAACAGGGATCCCTCTTGAACCAATCCTCGGTGTGTCAACCTTTAAAGTGCTAAGTGCCTGATCCAAACTATTTATGTACAAAGTAAACAAAAAAAGGCCAGGATACAACCCTGTCTGACCCCGCTTAAGCATGAGAAAGGGTCAGTGGTACTTCCCCCCTTGTTGTATCTACCTGTGGCGGTGATGTCCGAAAGCAAAGCTTGTAAAATGCTAATGAGTCCGGGGTCCACGCCAAGGCCATCCATGATTGCCAATAATTTCCTGCGGTTAACTCGGTCAAAAGCCGCTGTCAAGTCCATGAATGCCAGGTACACGGTTTCTTGGCTAGCAATAGTGTACTGGCTACCAATAAATATAAGTTAAGACATGACATTGATCGGTGGTTGACTTTCCTTGCCTAAAGCCATATTGGGTGTCAGTTATGATGTGCTGATCCTCAGCCCAGTCCATTAACCCGCTGAGGATAACCCATCCTAAAACTTTTGCTGACACGTCAATTAAGGAAATGGGACAGTAACAAAGTGGGCTATCTGTACTGCTCGATTTTCCCGGCCTTCTTGTGTTGTAGAGCGATTAATATGACTTCAGTCTCTTTCCATCCAAGTCTAAGGATTAGAGTAGTGAATAGAGCCTATTTATTAGACACTTTGACACGATCCTGTGCTCCTCCCCATAGATCAGGGCTTACATACATAGCCTAGGAGATAGATTCGTTAGTATTAAGGATAACCTGCCCTATAGTGAGGGTATTTCATGGAGTCGTGCTGAATTCAGGCCTGGTAGGCCTCAGACAGGAGAGACTCCATCTTTCTTTCTGCCCCGGCAGCTTGGGACATTTCTAGGTGAAGGGTGATATTTTAGTTATGAGGTGTTATTCGCTCGGAGAGAACCGGTTCAGGCCGGCCCTTATCGAAGGAGTGTATTCTTCCCCTGCCGAAGACACTACATCAGGCCGGCCGGCTGGGAACGTGTCCTTGGCACGGGGAGGTACAGGAATTTGGTGGGCGGCAGGTTTCGAGCTGGAATTTTCCATGAGAGAATGCACCTCTATATTAGTGAAAGTCTGAGTTAGATATTGGCACTTGCTTCTAGTCCATAGGCGGCACCTGGCCGTTAGCAGAAAAGCTACTACTTATTTCAGGGAAGACAGATGATGAACTTGAATCTAAAGAGGAGAGAGTAGCCGATGAGGAAGAGGTTCCAGTGACTCGGAGAGGGAGAAGGGAGTAGATCCGCGACTGCGGAGGTGTGACTTCCAGGCGAAGCCGAGGCACAGACGAGAAGGGAACCTAGATGACCATTGAGCACAGGCTACATACGACTAAGGTGATGTCGACCCCTTTTTATTGAAGTGTATAACTTAACCTTTTACTTTCCTTGCAGGTTGTATATATGATGTATTCTGTGAGTGTGCATGTAGCAATTAAATAAAGTATTTAGCTTGTTGTGAGTCAGCATGTGTTGTGTATCCTTGTATAGGAGGATAGCCTATTCTTCTAGTCAGATTCAACTTGACATGAACAGATGTTAATCCTGATCAGGTAAGTGGTAACTGAATGAGGGAGAAAAGAGCCCCTCGAACTAAAGAACAGGTTGTGCTCAACTAATAGTCTTTGTGTGATCTGATACATAGTAACCCCGATTCCCCTATCGTGTACTACGGTGATAATAGGATGAGCTCGTGCTAAGGCTGCCGTCTGGGTAGGAAGTACTGGGTCCGTTCGAGACCGCGAGGCTAAGGCTGCCGTCTGGGTAGGAAGTTCTGGGTCTGTCTGAGACCGCGAGACTGTGGCTGCCGTCTGGGTAGGAAGTTCTGGGTCTGTCTGAGACCGCGAGACTGTGGCTGCCGTCTGGGTAGGAAGTTCTGGGTCTGTCTGAGACCGCGAGGCTGTGAGGTCTGAGACTGCGAGACTGTGGCTGCCGTTTGGGTAGGAAGTTCTGGGTCTGTCTGAGACCGCGAGACTGTGGCTGCCGTCTGGGTAGGAAGTTCTGGGTCTGTCTGAGACCGCGAGACTGTGGCTGCCGTCTGGGTAGGAAGTTCTGGGTCTGTCTGAGACCGCGAGACTGTGGCTGCCGTCTGGGTAGGAAGTTCTGGGTCTGTCTGAGACCGCGAGACTGTGGCTGCCGTCTGGGTAGGAAGTTCTGGGTCTGTCTGAGACCGCGAGACTGTGGCTGCCGTCTGGGTAGGAGGTTCTGGGTCTGTCTGAGACCGCGAGACTGTGGCTGCCGTCTGGGTAGGAAGTTCTGGGTCTGTCTGAGATCGCGAGGCTGTGAGGTCTTGATATATATATATATATATAATAGGAATTCCCTGTCCCTAGGTGGTACATATATATGTGGTTATTTAGGTGTAAAAAGGCCCTAGGGAGGGGGTAACGTTCTGGTTTGGGTTAGAAAGGCTCTGTTGAGCGGGTTCCACCTGATCCGAAAACCCAAGCAGAACATTTGGCGTCACGAACTGTTTACGAAACCTGTGTGCGTTTTGTTTGTCTTATGTTTGCTTTCGGTGTGTGCGTGGTTTTCTTTGCATTCTTTTTTATATATTTGCGTGTATAGTTTTTTTTTTTCCTCTCTCTCTTTCTCTCTTCCTTTCTTTTCTCTGCGTTTCTTTTTCTTTCTTTTTTCGCGATGTTTTCTAAGAAATCTAAATCTACTCTTAAATTGTCCGTTGATATTCCCGGATGGGATTCAACGCCTTATGGAGCCTTAGCCCGTGAGTGGGCTGACTCTACTGGTCTGAGTGAAAATTGGAACTCTTCTTTGGAGTCGGCGGAACCGGCTGACGTGATTACTTGTTTGCAGACGGCACCTGTATTGAAGGGTGAGGAGGTTCCCGCTTTGGGGCGCAGAGGTTGGGTTATTCTGTCTGCGTATCGGATTCTGCATGAGAGATTGTTGAAATTACAGATCTCTCTTAAGGATGTGGAGGCACACTTTGTTGAGATTCAGAATTCTAATACTCTACTGCGATGTCAAAATAAGTTGCTTTCTGACAAACTTGACACTTACCAAACGGTTGCCGAAAGGGCGGCTGTGCGGATTGCTCGTTATAAGTACAAGAACAGGCGTGGTCGAGTTTCGACGCGTAAGGTGCGTCTGGTCGTGGCGAAAGCTGGACTAGATTGGAATCCTGATGAATGGGATGGTAATATCTGGTACTCGAGTACCTCTTGTTCCTCGGGTGAGGAGTCTGTTACGCACGAGTTTTCTCGTTCCCGTCATGAATGTAAGTCTGCTTCTCGCACCTCTGATGGTGCACCCCGTGATTATGCTCGTTCTTCGGGCGGGATCGATGCTTCTTACACCGATTGTCCCTCTACTAGTACTGCTCGGGCTCCTTGTGATGCTCGTCCCGTGGTCTCTGCGCATCCGGTTTTTCGTCGGAAGTTGCAGCAATCTCCTAATGCTCCGCAGGGTGTTTCTTTGGACTGTTTAGAAGATTTTACTCAACAAGAAATTAGTGATATTTTGCAGCGCTTTCGGCAGCGGACTGGTGAGGCCTTGCTCACATGGATGGTGCGCCTTTATGAACTGGGCGCTGCCGGTATTATGCTGGATACTGGCGACTGTTTGAAATTTTGTTCTTTGAGTTTGGATTCTACTGTGCAAGATCATTTTCGTAACTATAATGGTGGTGGTCAAATTTCTTTGCTCCAATTGGCGACTGAGGGTTGTAATTTGAAGTATCCTACTGAATCTGACTGGCCTGTCAATGACAAGCCGTGGTATACCTTGCGTGATGCTGCGCAACGTCTTAAGGAGGAAGTGATGAAAACGGCTATTTTTCTGGGCACTGCTGACAGGTTGCTTGATGGGATGTTGACTTCTTCTGTGCGGAATCGTATCATTCGCTCTTCTCCTGTCGCCTACAAGCAGGTCATGATGACTTTGTTGATTAACCAGACTGGTAATGTGCTATCTACGGTGTTGGAATCGGTGCGCCAACTCGGTGAGTTGGGTGAGTGGTTTAAACCTGAACGTCAGCCCCGGTCTGACACTCGTACTCCTGGTGAATATAAATTTACTAGACGTGATATCTTTACTGGTCTTTTGGCTGATGGTGTACGTCGGGAGGACATTGATGGTGAGACTACTGCTCATTTGTGGGAGTTGTTTCGCAAACGGGGCTTGGATCGGAAGGAGGGTGCCCGGCGTGTTCGAACGACTGAGTGTGATCGTGGTTGTTCTGATGGTAGCGGTGATGACGATCGCCGTGGGCGCTCTGATCGTCGTGATGATCGGTGTCCTGTACGTGATCTGTCCCCCCGTCGAGAGCGGGACAGGGAGAGAGAGGGGGAAAAGGAAAGGGGGAGAAATGATCATGCTTACAGCAGGCGTAGAGATGATAGGGATCAATCTTCTGAGTTGAGGAGGAGAGAGAATCGTCACAGCTTGGTTGATCGTAACCCACGGTATAATACTGAAGACTTGAATCCGTTCCGTACGGGGAATGGATATGAACAGGAGGTACCGATACCTAAGAAACGTGAGAGTCTTTATCCTGATTTGTCCTGGTACACAGAATGCAGTAAGAATGACTAGGAAATAGGTCAAGCTCCGGTACACAGATGGGCTCATAGAGATAATAGACCCTATGTAGATATTGATATTTATTGGAGACATCGTAATATCCAAAGGGCCCGAGCATTAGTTGATACAGGAGCGGAGGCCACTCTTATTCATGGAAAATCAAAGAAGTTTACAGGGCAGCCTTTTACTATTACCGGATTAGGAGGAAAAGAAACCCCTGCAGTTCAAACTTTGCTTGAAATGAGAATAGGTAGAATCCCTAGAAAGGAATATTCTGTATTAGTGGTGCCACTCTTAGAATTCATAATTGGAATTGATATTTTGAAGGGAATGACGTTGCATCTTGATGATGGGTGTTACCAATTTGGAACGACGCATTATATCTCGTCCAGACCTATACGGGTTGGTCGTTTAAGGATGCCCCCCATACAAGTTCCCCAGGCGACCAAAGTGGTTTGTCAGAAGCAGTATCGTATTCCGGGTGGTCATGAAGAGATTAGTACCACCATTCAGGAGTTGGTTGATGCAGGTGTTATAACTCCAGTTACTTCTGCTTGGAATAATCCTGTTTGGCCGGTGCGTAAGAGTGATAATTCTTGGCGCATAACTGTTGATTATCGAGAATTGAACAAACACACGCCCTCTTTGACTGTTGCAGTACCGGATGTTATTACCCTGATTGAAAGAATCCAAACACATCCAGGTACATGGTATGCGTCCATCGATATTGCTAATGCTTTCTTTTCTATTCCAATTGCCCCTGAGTGTCAGGAACAGTTCAGTTTTACGTGGAACGGGCGTCAGATGACGTTTAGAAGTCTTCCTCAGGGCTATGTGCATAGTCCTACGATTTGTCACCGGCTGGTGGCAGAACATTTGGCTGAGGTACCAGTTCATCCCAAAATTCAGATATGTCATTATATTGATGATGTTTTGATCCAAGGCGAAACACAAGAGGATGTTCAGACACAATTAGATAGAGTCATTGAGTGTCTGCGTGAGAAAGGTTGGGAGATCAATCCGGATAAATTACAAGGTCCGTCCCAAGCTGTAAAATTTTTAGGTATTAATTGGCATGAGGGACTCCGCGAGGTGATCCCTCAAGTTAAACAGAAGATTCTTGATTTTTCGGTTCCGAGGAATAGGAAGGAAGCCCAGAGCTTCATTGGCTTATTTGGTTTTTGGCGCCAGCATATTCCTCATTTGAGTCAAATATTGGCCCCTTTGTACCGAATTACACGTAAAAAGAATGCATTTGAATGGGATAAGCAACAGCAAGATGCATTTAGTCTGGCGAAAGAGGCAATTCAACATGCTATGGATCTATGGCCTGTACGTGATGGTGATGTGGATTTGAATGTGTCTGTGCAAGGCCCTTATGCAAATTGGAGTTTGTGGCAGAAACAAGGCAGGAGTAAGGTACCGTTAGGTTTTTGGACCAAAAAGCTACCTGATGCTGGTGAGCGTTATACACCCTTTGAGAAACAGCTACTTGCTTGTTATTGGGCTTTGGTGGATACCGAGCAATTGACTTTGGGACATGATATATTCTTGCGTCCTGAAATTCCTATTATGCAGTGGGTTCTGAGTTCACCGAAAACTCATCGAATTGGGCATGCTCAAGAGGCGAGCGTGATTAAATGGAAATGGTACATACAAGACAGGGCACGTGTGGGCCCGAAAGGAGTTGCGTCTTTACATGAGCAAGTGGCGCAAGCACCGTCGACTGAGACTGAGAGTGAGTGTTCCGTACCTTTAGAACAGGAGTCTCCTGTTAAGTGGGGTAGACCTTTTGATGATTTGTCCGCTGAGGACAGAAACCATGTTTGGTTCACAGATGGGTCGGCGAAGTTTATTGGGACGACACGGCACTGGAAGGCGGTGTCTTATAATCCGGTCACACAGAAACTGTTGAGCACAACTGGTGAAGGGAAGAGTAGCCAATTTGCCGAGCTTTATGCTGTTTACCAAGTTTTGAAACAAGAATTACCTGGTACATGTCATATTTTTACCGATTCTTGGTCAACTGCCAATGGACTGGCTGTTTGGTTGCCAACTTGGCATTCCCATAATTGGAAGTTATATTCCAAAGAATTGTGGGGAAAAGAGTTATGGCAAGAGATTTGGGAGATGCTCCCACAGAGTACTGTTACAATCTTCCATGTGGATGCTCACACTCCAATAGACTCCCTTGACAAATTTTTTCATAACATTGCAGATGAAAAATCTAAAATTGCTGAGGCAGTGGTGGACAGACAAGATCCTGATATTGCGGGATTGGCGAAATGGGCACACCAGAAGGCAGGACACTTTGGAGAGAAGGCCACTAGCAGGTGGGCTGCTGATAGAGGAATTTATATTCCCCTGGATCTAATCAAAAATGTTATTTTACATTGTCCCGTCTGTCAACATATCAGACAGCGTAAGGTACCCAAATTGTTAGAGGCCATTTACATCGCGGGAAATTGCCCGCTCAAATTTGGCAGATTGATTACATCGGACCCCTTCCCATGAGTAGGAATTGTCAATATGTTTGCACAATTGTCGATACATATAGTGGCTTGCTGGTAGCTCTTCCATGTAAGCAAGCTACCCAATTGAATACCATAAAAACATTAGAATTAATTATGATGTATTATGGTGTGCCATTCCAAATTCAATCTGATAATGCATCCCATTTTCGTGGAAGATTGGTACAAGAATTCTGTGTGGAAAATAATATTGAATGGATATTTCATATACCCTACTACCCGCAGGCCTCGGGCCTGGTGGAGAGATTGAATGGCCTGTTAAAGGACCAATTACGAAAGTTAACAGATGACAAGTATAAAAACTGGCGAGACTTTTTACCACAAGCACTATTGATTCTGAATAATCGTCCTTTTTTAAATGCTGAATCTCCACTTATGCGTTTGTTTCCCCCAAATGTTGAGACTATGCCTAATGTAATCAGTGAAACTGTGATGTATTGGGAAATTACTCCCGGAGCTCTGACTCCATGCAGAGCTACCCCAGGGTCGGCAGGTTTAGACTTGCACGCCATGGATGACACCGTTCTGGAGAGTAAGAATCGGGTCATCATTGCTACTGGTGTTGGTATTCATATACCACCTGGGAATTTTGGATTGATAGCCCCTAGATCGGGGCTGGCTGTAAAAGGCATCCAGGTACTTGGAGGTGTCATCGACAGTGACTATCAGGGAGAGATTAAGGTACTTCTGCTAAATAGCAGTGAGATTGACTTACTGATACACCGCACTGACCGAGTGGCTCAATTACTCATTATGCCTGTTTTCAGTGGCGAGATATTGAAAGGCACTGCCCCAACTTTGCTAACTGTACGTGGCCAGAAAGGCTTTGGCTCTACGGATAACCCTGGGGCCAGGGTTTGGGTGCAATCGCCTAAGAATCCCCGTGAACAAGCAGAGGTTATTGCCACCGGTCAGGACAATACCATTTTGGTTATGAGGCCAGGGAAAGATAGCTGGGAAGCTATCCCAGCTGATAAATGTTATTTACGAGAATGATTAATGCCTGTATTTGGTTCTTTTTCAGATCATTCTTTGGATTGTTGCTGCAGGATGTGTCGGAACTGGACTCCTTTTGGATTGGTTCGGCGAGAGAGAAGGGATCCCGTCAACCCGGGATGAACTGAGAACCCGAGTGTTGCGTTCCTTCAATGCGTGGGATTCGTCATCGAACTTTTGGACATTACTGGCCAAGAGAGTGACTGATGCCCCTCACTTCTGCTTGACACCGATGAGATCTGTGCATGACATTCTAGCGACTTGTCTAGTTGCTGTCCCCGCCTCACTGGAGACTTTAATTAGTATCTTTAACGTTTCGAAGGCTCGTCCGAATATTATCCTGGGTGATTTTGCTACCCATGTATATTGTCCTTTGTGCACTGAACTGCCGAATGAGCAACTCCCCATCCAGTCCCAAATAATTACGTATAATATCACACGAGGTGACCTATGCTTCTTTCTTACATGTAATCCTAATGCAATTTCTGAATGCCTACGCCTCAAGTTAAGAGGCGCCACTTCATTCACAACTCACGAACGGACTTTGTGTTTTCAGAGGACACCGACCACATGTGTCTCAGTCCAGAACAATATGACTTGCAATAGTTTGGTAGTTACTCCCAGTCACTATCGTGCGATGTTGCTACCTGCCGGATGGCTTTTCTCATGTGGTAACACTTCCTGGCCATATGTCCCTGCAAACATTTCCGGAGGCCCGTGTGCCATTACCAGACTGAGTTTGCTGATGTTCTCATCACATCCAAATGCCAACTCTCGTGTGCTTCGAGATACTATGATGTTACAGGAGGATTGTGACTCATCTTTGCATTTATATTCCAAGTCTGAATATCTTAGCCTAGCTGTTTCAATTATTGGTGTTCCTGCTTTGGCGGTTTATAATGCCAAATCTATTGGGAAAATGGCTTGCTGGATGGTGAAATCTATTAATCATACTTCTACAGTCTTGTCTGACTTGCTATTGGACGCCCAGGGTGAACGTAGGGCCATTTTGCAAAATAGAAGTTAGAAAACACATTGATCAGGGCTGGTTTGACTGGCTCTTTAATTGGTTATGTTACGCCACACATTAGGTGGCATTTTGATTGCTATCGCTGTTTTGATTTCTATCTGTTGCTTTATTCAGTGTATCCCTTCACTGCTTCACTTCTGTACACTCGGTACTAGACATAGATCAGTTAGTTTTGTTTCATATTATTCTTCCACCGATGTTAGTTCTGTTTAATGGATGTATAATAGACTGAAGTCAAGGGTGAAATGTACTGCTCGATTTTCCCGGCCTTCTTGTGTTGTAGAGCGATTAATATGACTTCAGTCTCTTTCCATCCAAGTCTAAGGATTAGAGTAGTGAATAGAGCCTATTTATTAGACACTTGACACGATCCTGTGCTCCTCCCCATAGATCAGGGCTTACATACATAGCCTAGGGGATAGATTCGTTAGTATTAAGGATAACCTGCCCTATAGTGAGGGTATTTCATGGAGTCGTGCTGAATTCAGGCCTGGTAGGCCTCAGACAGGAGAGACTCCATCTTTCTTTCTGCCCCGGCAGCTTGGGACATTTCTAGGTGAAGGGTGATATTTTAGTTATGAGGTGTTATTCGCTCGGAGAGAACCGGTTCAGGCCGGCCCTTATCGAAGGAGTGTATTCTTCCCCTGCCGAAGACACTACATCAGGCCGGCCGGCTGGGAACGTGTCCTTGGCACGGGGAGGTACAGGAATTTGGTGGGCGGCAGGTTTCGAGCTGGAATTTTCCATGAGAGAATGCACCTCTATATTAGTGAAAGTCTGAGTTAGATATTGGCACTTGCTTCTAGTCCATAGGCGGCACCTGGCCGTTAGCAGAAAAGCTACTACTTATTTCAGGGAAGACAGATGATGAACTTGAATCTAAAGAGGAGAGAGTAGCCGATGAGGAAGAGGTTCCAGTGACTCGGAGAGGGAGAAGGGAGTAGATCCGCGACTGCGGAGGTGTGACTTCCAGGCGAAGCCGAGGCACAGACGAGAAGGGAACCTAGATGACCATTGAGCACAGGCTACATACGACTAAGGTGATGTCGACCCCTTTTTATTGAAGTGTATAACTTAACCTTTTACTTTCCTTGCAGGTTGTATATATGATGTATTCTGTGAGTGTGCATGTAGCAATTAAATAAAGTATTTAGCTTGTTGTGAGTCAGCATGTGTTGTGTATCCTTGTATAGGAGGATAGCCTATTCTTCTAGTCAGATTCAACTTGACATGAACAGATGTTAATCCTGATCAGGTAAGTGGTAACTGAATGAGGGAGAAAAGAGCCCCTCGAACTAAAGAACAGGTTGTGCTCAACTAATAGTCTTTGTGTGATCTGATACATAGTAACCCCGATTCCCCTATCGTGTACTACGGTGATAATAGGATGAGCTCGTGCTAAGGCTGCCGTCTGGGTAGGAAGTACTGGGTCCGTTCGAGACCGCGAGGCTAAGGCTGCCGTCTGGGTAGGAAGTTCTGGGTCTGTCTGAGACCGCGAGACTGTGGCTGCCGTCTGGGTAGGAAGTTCTGGGTCTGTCTGAGACCGCGAGACTGTGGCTGCCGTCTGGGTAGGAAGTTCTGGGTCTGTCTGAGACCGCGAGGCTGTGAGGTCTGAGACTGCGAGACTGTGGCTGCCGTTTGGGTAGGAAGTTCTGGGTCTGTCTGAGACCGCGAGACTGTGGCTGCCGTCTGGGTAGGAAGTTCTGGGTCTGTCTGAGACCGCGAGACTGTGGCTGCCGTCTGGGTAGGAAGTTCTGGGTCTGTCTGAGACCGCGAGACTGTGGCTGCCGTCTGGGTAGGAAGTTCTGGGTCTGTCTGAGACCGCGAGACTGTGGCTGCCGTCTGGGTAGGAAGTTCTGGGTCTGTCTGAGACCGCGAGACTGTGGCTGCCGTCTGGGTAGGAGGTTCTGGGTCTGTCTGAGACCGCGAGACTGTGGCTGCCGTCTGGGTAGGAAGTTCTGGGTCTGTCTGAGATCGCGAGGCTGTGAGGTCTTGATATATATATATATATATAATAGGAATTCCCTGTCCCTAGGTGGTACATATATATGTGGTTATTTAGGTGTAAAAAGGCCCTAGGGAGGGGGTAACGTTCTGGTTTGGGTTAGAAAGGCTCTGTTGAGCGGGTTCCACCTGATCCGAAAACCCAAGCAGAACACTATCCTTGTTGCCTTTTTTAAAAATTGGAACAATCGTGGCTGTGGACCAGGATGGGGGCATACCTATGTCTACTGCTACGTTAATGACTCTGGTCAGGATTGGTGCCCAAAGATCTACTTCACTTACAAGAAGCTGTCTAAACAGAACTTGAATCGGTACTTAAGCATGATAATATTGAGTGTTCAACTGGTCCAACTAAATTCTCCCGTAGTGGTAGTGCCTAAAAAGGACAGTGAAGGAGGTGTACATGTACGCATTGATATGCATCAAGCAAACAATGCAATTGAGCGAGAACGACATCCAGGTTCATACATTGCTGACTTGATAATGCAATTACATGGTGCAAACTTCTTCTTTTGCCTTGAATTAATTAACAATTATCATCAGTTGGAACTGAAAGAAGACTGCAGGGATATTACAACCTTTACTACACATATTAGTCTGTTTCTATATAAGATACTCTGTTTTGGTGTGAACTTTTCAAAGACATCATTAGACGTGTCTTACAGCCTTTTGTGAATGCATTCAATTACAGCAATGACATATTGATTTTTGGAGCTACCTAGATGGAGCACGATAAAGCTCTCACTCAGGTATGTTGTTTACTTACTGATGTAGGCTTGACTTTGAATGCAGACAAGTGTGAGTTCAATAAGACAAAGCCAAATTTCTTTGGCCATATCTTTTCAGATGGGGGTATGACACCTGAACCTGCCAAAGTACAAGCCCTGTCAAATGCTGATCCTTCACAAGATGTTTCTATGATACTTTCATTTATTGGCATGGCAAGTTACTGTTCAATATACATACAATACTTTGCTGCTATAAGCTCTGCCTTACAAGAGTTAATGAAGAAAAATGTTTCATTCGAGTGGTCACAAGAATGTGAGCGAATTTTCAAGAAAATCAAACACCCCATTGAAACTGCTGCTGAAATGGCCTACTTCAATCCAAAGCTTTGCAGAGGTTTTTGTTGACGCTAACCCAGTTGGGTTGGGCGCTATCCTTGCACAGCACAGCGGACACCCACATGTTCAAAGGCAAATTGTGGCATATGCCAGTCAAAATTTGTTTCAAACAGAACTTACTTACTACCTGAGAAAGAAAGTTAGCCATAGTTTGGGCTTGTGAACATTTCCATGTATTCCTGTATGGATAGCCTTTTACGCTGGTGACTGATCATCAAACTTTGCTATTTTTGGCAATCCAAAAGCCAAGATGCCGCCTCACATTGAATGGCAGGGATTACAAATATAAATTATACCCTTGTGCATCATCCAGGGAAGGATCAAAACCCTGCTGACTACTTTTCAAGAGTTCCTATGCAAGGTCTGGGTACTCCAGCCAAGACGGCTGAAGCCTATGTTAAGTTAATTGTAAAATCAAATACCCTAGCTGCCATATCATTAGCCCAGATCATCACTGCCACGAGCCATGATAGTGAGATGCTGAAGATGAAAGATATAATCACACATCAGTCATGGAACTGACACATTCGACCTCTCACCAGTGATGGCAATACCAGAAATACAAAAATGTTAAAGATAAGCTGTTTATAACTCAGGTAGGAGTTACACTGCAAGGGTCAAGAATCCTAATTATGGTGAGTTTGAGACAGATAATAATTGAAATGGCTCACGAAGGACATAGTGGTATTGTTGCCACCAAAAGAGCTCTCCAAGACCAAGTTTGGTTTCCAGATTTGGATGAGAGGGTTGAAAAGGAGCTTAAGGCCTGTCATCTACGTAATTGCCTTTCTACAAACATACTCTTACCATGTCAGAACTCCCTAAGCATGCTTTGTAGAGAATAGTCATCGATTTCTTAGGTCCACTCAATAATGGACAGCACTCATGTTTTCCATTAGTAGAGGCTCTCTCATGCACAACTCACGAGCGAGTCATTGAGGGACTTGATGGGATTTTTGCAACAAGGGGCAGTCCAGCCATTTTGAAGTCTGATACTGGTCTGCCGTTTAACAGTCGAGAATACAAGGATTTATTGGAGCATCTGAACATAAAGCATCAGAAGAGTATAACTTTGTGGCTGCAGGTCAACGAACTCATCAAGCGTTTTATGAGTACTCTAAATAAAGCAGTACAGCATGCAACTCTTGAGAGGCTCGTATTAAAAACTATAGTGAATTCCAACCTATGAGCCTATCATTTAACACCTCACTTGATAACAGGATAAAGTTCTGCCACTTTTATATTTGGGTGAGCAATGACAACCAAGTTACCTCAATGGGCCAACAAAAGAGAAGGAAATGAGAATACAACTCATACGAAGGACTTACTTAACAAGGAAAGAACTAAAGCCGATGCAGAGAAGAGGTGACATGCAAAGAACATTGAGTTTAAGACAGGAGACCTAGTGATTGCCTGACAAATGCTAAGGAAGAAATCTGTTGCTGAAACTTTCCATGCAGTATCCACCAAAGGACATATGGTGACTGCCCAGCGTCCTGGAAAGTCTGTTACCAGGGACTTTTCCCACTTTCGGCATTTGATTCATCGGTCTTCTGAACAAGATGGTGAAGGAAAGACTGAACCTGTAAACTCAGCTACTTCTTCACTGTCTTGGAAATCTCTGACATTGAAGATGACAGCTTCCATTTCAATGGACGGACCTCTGAGTATCGATGATAGCACAGCATTTGCATGATCTGAATCGCCTGGAGCTACTGAAGTGTTCCGCATAGTGCTCCCGCAGCCGCGCTGAGCTCCCGCTCTGACCGCCGCAAGCGCAGCTCAACCCACCAGTCCCATTGCTGCTGGCCGTGGTCCGCGTTGGGCTCCGGCCCTAGCTCCGGTCCAGTTTGCTTGGCCCTCTGCCTTGGACCTACGGCTGTCGCCGTGCCAGCCTGGAGAGGTCCTGGTGGAGTTTGTTCCGGCGGAGGAGCCAGGTGGTGGGTCTCAAGAGTGGAGGACGACCAAGGCTCCACAAGGCTTCACCATCCACCACCATTCAACCACCGCCTGACACCGACAGCAGGATAGCAGGCAGCCAAGGCCCTCGCTCGTCGACCGCGCCCCGAGGCGAGGACAGTGTTTGGACCCAGGCGGGTATCTACTTGATCCGAAGCGGTAGGCTGCGGAGAGGGAGGGAGGGGTGAGTCCGGAGTGCAGTGAGGCAGTGAGGCAGAGCAATAGGTGGGCTTCCAGCTGCTGTTGTGGACAGCTTTTTGTATTCAGCGATTAGGGGCTGCTTGGTGTGCTGGAGGGTTAGGTAGCACACCAGTGGTATCCCCAGAATAAGACTCACCCTGTAGGCGTGACATTCAATTTTTAACTGCGGATTAAGTATAATTTGGCCCCTGGGGGTGGCAGGGGGGTACCCACTGAGGCTAACACAGCAGATAAGGGCCGCGTATATACAAACCAAAAACAACACCAGTACCAAAGTACAAGAGCACGAAGAAGTAAGGACTTACCTAGTATTCAGAAAAGGAAAAGGAGCAAAGGGAAAAGGAGCTGTAAAGGCTCCAAAATGCGCTCAGGAAAAAACAGAGCTGATCAGGGACATGGCCAGAACCATGGCCAAAATCAGGGGAAACAGTGGCAACCAAAGAGATTAAGGAAAAACTCCCACACCCGTGAGTCTTTACAGGACTCAGTTATACTCCTGGATGACACAAATGAGAAGAAATCTCCCAGCCAAGTTGCTGTCGTAAAAAAAGCAAGGATCATCGACAGTAAAAGGAAAGAGGGGTATAAGATAACAGACTTCCTAATAGCTAAAGTACCTACAAAAAAGGGAAGCACAATCAGTTCTACACCCCAGACGAAAAACGTAACCTAAGGTGTCCTTGCACTAATACGGCAACCTGACCAGGAAATTGCAACAGACTTTCAATCCGAAAGTGACAGAGACGACCAAAACAAGGGCAAAACCAAGAAGGTGTCGTGGACGTTTCAATCCAGAAAAGTTCAGACAACATACATATATCAATAAATTCAGCAAGGAAAATAACAATTGAAGCAGTAGTTCATAATCAAACTTTTAGTGAAACTCTTTTCTCCTTAAACCTCAGTAGTTGGGAAGAGCACGGGCAGAGAGTTGATCAATCCCAGCAACAGGAGCCATTAAATTCATTTGCCCCGGGAGAAGCACCAGAACATCCACTAATAGAACTATCGGAAACAACCTCTCCCTTACATAACAGGAGGATACAAAAGTGTAAAAACCCACGGACCTCGTCAGTTAAAGGAGAGGTCGTGTCAACTCCGATATCACAAACAATATGGATCGAAGACAGCAAGGCAGGAGGCACTTCTTCATCAGACAAGAGGTCATCAACCTGTCAGATCACAACCACAACAAAAAAGTCAAGGGAAACTGACATTTCCCACCTGCCAGAGGGCCAACATCCAGTACTAAGTAATCATCTCTCTCCCATTACAAACATCAACCCCAAAGCTGTGAAGGACCGAGTCCCTCCCAGTACCTGGGGTGTCTTACTATCAACATTGGAGACAATCTCAACTGCAATTTCTCACCAAGCGGAAAAACACGACCTCCAAGCGGACCTATTAAACATAATGGCAACCTATATAGTAGGAATCGACAAGAAGCTACAGACTCACAATTATCTGATCACGAGAGCCCAAAAGCATAATTATATCCAGCAAGTCAACTGCCAATGTACAATGACAAGTGGCAATCTGCAAATTTTAACAACAATCCTGACGGACATACTGACGGAAGTGAGAGCTCAAGCTGCTACGCCATTTACATAAGAAAAAGTCTGCAAATTGGAAGGAATGCCCACAAACATTATCAAAATAGAATTGTTTCAAGAAGACTCAAACAGTGCTCAAATAAACCAAACACTCCCTTCGGAAATATTCGATTTGACAGGAACAAGTGAAAGTATTTCTGTGAGAAGTTGGCCTGGTATATGATGTTCACTAGTTAGAGTGACCACCTTGTACCATGCCAAGCAACCCTTATGGTGTGGTTGTAAGTCAACCTTTTCGGACTAGCTGCTCTAGTGGTAGCGTAGGCTAAGCAGTCTTTGAGGCTAAACTCGTTAAAGCGTGTTAAGCAGGCTGTTTTACCAATTGCAACCCCCCTTTATACCAATGAAAGGACACCACACAGATATATATTCAATATATATATGTATTTATTTCTCAAAGTATCCCCTAGACTCTTTATGAGCACAGGAGCACAAATCGTTAAACAAGACAACGTTATAATATACAGAAGTTGCACTTTATATGGATGGGCCCTGGTGGCCACTCAAACCATAAACTAAAATAGTGGTATAAGTACCACGAACAGGAAAGGGGAAAGGCCTAGGGCCTCTAGAATCGCTGGGCCTACAAGGAGCTAACTTCAGTTAGTGACCAGGAGGTCCACGGGTCGCGTGTGCAGTGAGGAAAGTTACACGCGGGCTCCCATAGGTTTTCAATGGGTGCGTAAAAGTTTAAAAGTTACTGCAGAAAGGGTCTTCTGGATGGACTACGATCTTAAGATTCAAAACACAGACACTAGAGATGTTTCTCTACACTTGGGCACCAGAGTGCCAGCTTTACCTCACCCACAGGAAGCGGGTGCATAGGTCTCGAAGTGCGTCGGGTTTCTTCTATCGATTCAATGGAGCCTGATGACAAAGATGCTGCAGGCGGTCGGTCCAGAAGAGATGCGGTGGATCCAAGAGTGGATCGGAGTTGTAGAAGACCTGAAAGCAGAGGGGACAGTGTTCACAGTCACTAGCCAGTGACCGGCGTGGCACCAGGTAGGTACCAGGCGATGTCGGGTGCAAACAGGTGATGAGGTGTAGCTTGTCTCCGCAGCCACGTGGTCCCTGAAGGTTGACGACGTCCAGGAGTCGGTTCACGAGCTGTCCCACGCAGGCTCTCACTGTCGGCGGTGTCGGCGACTTGAAAGAAGCAAACAAGCCTTGGCAAAGGCAGGAGTCATGGAAAAAGAGGAAAGCTGATTGTTCTGACCAACAAGATCAGAGGGGCTGCTCTTTTGGAGAGCAGCTAGGGCCAGTCTGGAGCAACCAGACCAGCATTGTTGATTTCAAAATAGGTCGCCAAAATGGCCACTAGCCAACGGGCCAGGGACCGGGCAGGCGCGTCGAGATGCAAAGTGGAGAGGGGCCCCACGCAGATCGTGGAGATGCTGGAGGGCTCACCTTTGGTGCAGATGCTGCTCGGTGGTTGGGCTTCTCAGGACCCAAAGCACAACTTGGAGGGAGCCTCTGTCGTTGCGCTTGCAGCTTGTCATCGGTCTTCCAAGATGGCTGGCTCCACGTGTCTCGTGCCTCCACGGGTTCCTTCTTTGCAGGGACTGTGGATCGGCCGGTGAGAGGTCTGGAGGTCCAGGTCTTGTCGGGCTCTGGGCTCGGGCTCCGGCAGGAGGCGGCGGCAAAGCAGACGTTGAATAGCTGGTTGGTGCTTGCGTTAGCAAGATGGTCACTCCCTGACCATAGGGAAGATTTCCTTCAGTCCTCTGTGCAGCAGAGCGTCGAAGTTCCCGTCTTCTTCTTTGTAGTAAGTTGATTCCAGGATGTCTGAAGTCTTAGGACACAGCTCCTACCTTTAAGCGGATTCTAGGGGCCGGACTACCTGCTAGGTCCCTCCCTAAGGGTGGGACCAGGAAGAGGGGTGGTTACACCCCGAATCCTTTGTCCAGCTCGCCCCAGGTCCGGGGCTGGTGTGCCCCAGGACCGGATTGAACTGGCATATGCACCGAGGCTCCTTGTGAGCCTCAGGCATGTCTGGTTTCTTTCAAGCCCTACCTGACCAATACACAAAATCCTGTCTGGGGTGGTGCTCGCACCTCCCCTGGCAGGAAACCCTTTGTCCACGTCTCCCAAGCTGGAAGGACTCCCAGCAGCAGGAGGGCAGACTTGTGTCTGTGGTGGCAGCATCCATTTTGTGGAGCTGAGGCTATGTCTGATTTTACCCGGGTTTCAGGTACTGTACATGTCGTGTCCCTCTAGAAGGGTGGAATGCTAACCCCGTCGCCAGAATTGGCGAGGGGTTAGTATTCCAATTCGTATGACACCTTACTCGACATGTTTTGATAAAGCCAAACCAAAGATAGCATTTAACCGCGAGGTTCAAAATGCACTTAAGAGTATATGGTATGACGATATCTGGAAACGGTAGAAGGAAGTTGTTCCGACCACTGCAGACAGGCTCAGCTCATACCAGAGCACCATCTCACATGGAACCAAGCACTCTGCCTTCAGGATTGTTAAGGCCTGCCATAGGAGTGACTTATAGGTTAACATGTGTCCCATTTAAGGTTAGGTATAGGTATACTACACCTAAGTAAGAGGTGGTTACACCAACTTACCCCAGATGAGTGATCAGCCAGTTGTGTCAAATTTGTTAGGCCAGGCCAGGGGTGGCACAATACATGCTTTAGCCCCTGGTAGGCCTTAGATACACCAATGCCCTGGGTACCTAGTGTACACTGGTACAGGGGCTCACAGGGTGATCTGGTCCCAATGGGTTATGCACCTAGGGTACATGGAGTCCATTTTAAAGAGAGAGCAGATAGTCTGAGATCCTGAATGGCAGGATCTCAGGCCAACTAAGTCGAAAAACCAGCTAGACACTAGGCAAAAAATTGGGGGTAACCATAGTCAGCTATCCACCTTCCTACAATTTCCAAGAGAATAGATATAAAATCCACTAAGGACAGAACAAAGGACAACAAAAAAAACAGAAACAGCGGAGGTAAAGCTAGCCTTCTCAAAAAAAGAAAAAAAAAGGCTGAGAAAAGCACAGAATAAAGGGAAAGCTGTTCAGAAAACACAAACTATGGCAGCTATTCTCGCAACATAAGAACGAAACGCCTCGTATGCTGGAAAACGTAAATAAAACAGAACTCAAACCCGTATCCATGCAAGGCGGAAGCCCTGGAACTGATCTTATCGGAAATATGCGACCAATTAGCCCACCATCTACATCTAACATTAAAAATCGATTGATTTTGTCAACAATACATCAAGAGTTAGTCTCCGACAGGCAAATTCTCAGGGCACATATGCATTCGGAACCCTCCAACCATAGTCAGGTTGGCAAAGTTACATCAGAAGGACATGTCCGAAGGAAATCAGTGAAAAGGGCAACAACCCACGAGGAAATGAGGCAGAGAAATCTCCCCTGGCAGGGAGGCGAGGGCATACTTCCACTGCTGGAGAAATGCACAAATAGCCAAGTGGAAGACTCAAGACCACAAAAAGTTTTCCTTCCAACTCAAAAGATGGACAATGACCCCCAGTTCGCAATAACTGAAAATCAGTCAAATAAATTAGTGTTACTCCCAAATTACATCTCAAGAGGAAACTTTGACACCTTGAACAGAGGGATGATCTTAAAACTGATAAAGGAAGTACGGGACATAGCCTATATAAACTCTACCAACTTGCTATCAATCAAATTTAAACCACATCCGTTTATGAAAAAGAGAGAGGTAACAGTAACGAACTGATCTTTACCTGAAATTGTAGACCATATAATGTCTCATCAACAACAGTTTAAGGCCTGGGGAATCAAACTGCAAAGGATGGAGGCCCCTTGTTACCCAGGTCCACTTCTCCCCACAAAAGAAAGAAAGGGATCCTTACTGAGGGGTGCCATTGGTGCAGAAATAAATCAGAAAGTTTTCAAAAATCTAATAATCATTAGGCCCCTAACCATGGTTCCACCTGGAGGAAGCACTGAGGAATACCACATGATTAAACGGGTGATTAAAGAAAAAAGGATGGGGTCATTGCAACACCATGACAACGCGCAGTCCTGACAAGAACAAAAGTATACAAGAAAATCAAAAATTCCTTAACATCTGCTCTTGGAATACCCTTGGCCTAGAAAATCTCTTAGAAAACCCAGACGTTTTGGAATTCATCCAAGATCCCGACATTATCTTGGCTCAGGAAACTTGGAGCACAGCACCCCATCACATTATAGGCTATATTGATTATTACAGACCAGCAACAAAATCATCAAAATTTGGCCACCCTACGGGGGGTTTGTCGACGTATCTCTCAACGAAACTAGATTGGCCATCAGAAAAACTACTCATAGGGACAAATTGGGTTCTTATAACGAAGTTGGAATACCACAATTCAGATGTGGCATCGACAACATTCATCCTCTTTAACGTCTACATCCACCCAAGAAGGGAGACGAAAGACGATCACTTGAACTTCTTGTTTAAAATGCTAAACTCATTGCAGAGGCAATACTGTCAAGCACAGTTCATCATCACAGGTGATTTCAATACTAATCTATGTAACACCCCCGGGAATCGGCATAAAAAGGGTAACAAATTCAGACGTCGGTTCGAAACCCTAGGCTTAAAACACCTAAATGGAAATACAAAAGAGGACTCACCGGCAGCAATCACCTTTCTAAGTGGGACTAAAAGCTCAACTATTGACCATACCCTAGTGAGTGAAAACGTAGCCCGCCAGATGCTTAAATTCCAAATTACGCCACGCACGGAGAGTGATCATTTTCCACAAACAATGCAATTGGAGCAAACAACAGCTCGGTTGACAGCAACCAAAGAACTAATCTCCTTGCCTCGTGCATGCAATTTAAAAAGATTGAAAGGGAGAGGAACAGGGGTCGAGAAGGTGATGGCAAACTACTCCCTGACATTTGGGAAAAATAGGCAACAAAATGCAGGGATTAAGGAGGACATATGGGTAGCCCGCATAACGACAATGTACAAAGAACCAGAGCTGAAAACAGTCCCAGTTAGTCAAATTGCAAGAATCGACAGTAGGTGGAGCGGAGTACAAGAAAGGCAGACTCCCCTTGGGGTCACTGACGTGAATAATAAGTACATCGCTCCACAGAGTGAAAACATCGACAAGTTAATGGAAGTTGAGCAACTGACGACAATCGTAAAGAAACTAAAAACAGAGGGTGCAGCAGGCCCCAACGGAATCCCAAATGCACTCTTCAAGGGAGAAGTATCATATTGGGCTCACTATTTTACTCCATTTTCAATGAGCTGTTTTTGAGAAATAGAATTTCAGAATCATGGAGGGGTAGCATCTACCATCCAATCTTCAAAGGTGGAAATCCAACAAAGCCGACAAGTTACAGACTAATCGCTCTAATAGACGTTGAAGTCAAGTTATATGCGAGCTGCTTGCTGACTCATTTGAAAAAATGGTCAGATGACAACAATTGTATCCCAAGGTCACAAACAGGTTTCAGGGCCGGCACAGGCACCTTAACAAATCTAACGGCATTAACGCTATTAGCCGAAAAAGCCAAACATAAGAATAACCGCCTGCTCAACTGTTTTGGGGACCTTACGTCTGCTTTTGTCAGTGTACCCCAAAAACGACTAAGGGAAAAACTGGACAGTTGGGGTATCCCAACAAAATTATTAAACGCCATCAGAGAATTATACACAGGCACCTGGACATGGGTAAAAATAGGGGATGGCATGAGGATAACAAAGAAAATAGACACCCATAACGGATTGAAACAGGGGTGCGTGCTAGCCCCCACCCTCTTCAATCTGTACTTATCTAATCTCGAAGTTGCCCTCCAGGATACTAACTGACATGCACCATCGTTAATCTATGAGGAAATCAGGTGCCTTCAGTACGCAACATAGTTTTATTAAGCCAAACTCCAATCGGTTTACAACGTGGAATGAGCGAATTAGCCAAGTACAAGGAAGTACAAGGGCTAGAATTAAATCTATCAAAAACAAAGGTGGTATGACTAGTGGACGCTAAATATAAGAAATACATATGGCACCGGAGTTGCCTCATACAAATATCTTGGATTTAAGGTGAAACAAAAATTGAGTTATAAATCACAGCTCACAGCAATGAGGCCCAAAACCTTATATATGGCTTTAATCTACGAAAAAAGAAACTAAGTTGTCCATCCCACGGCAACCTACTATCTGTCATGCATGCTCAGCTAATGCCAATAATAACCTACGGCACAGAAATAATGACGGGTTGTGAAATCCCAGCCCTGAATAAGATACAAACAAAAGTTTATAAAAATGTTTTCTACATCCAGCAAAGTGCATCACCAGCCCAAGTGCATCTTGAGTTCGGACTGCCAAACGAAATATTCGGGAGTAAAGGTGCATTTATCAAATTATGTTGCAGGCTGGGCACATCAGAAAACGGTTCCATTGACCAACTGTGCTGGAAAGAAATAGATAGTCAAAAAGCACACAAAATTCAAGGATCCTGGGGTTGCTATCTAAACCAGGTGATAGAGGACCTGTGTGCTCAAGACTTTTGGAATGCCAGCATTGAGAAAAAGACCTTCAACAAACTCATCAATTCGACAATAAAACTTCTGTCAAATTCAACAGATGAGAACACTTTATTACAAAGACGCCACGCCTGGACGGTGATCAGCTCATATGGCACAAGGAAGCCTTAGAAATATTTATCAGCTCATTTTTCTTTGATTTTAAAACATCAATTCATGAGACTGCATTTCGGCATGTGGGAAACAAAGGATCTCATCCCTTCATGGAAAGAACAAAGGCAAAACCGAGACTGCAGACTAGGCGGCTATAAATATGAATCACTTTAACATATTTTCTGTGCATGCCCAAAGCTACTAAAAGAAAGGAAGATTTTATTAAAAGTAATATTTAACAACATGAATATTTGAACGAGTAGAGAAGCAGTAATCACCTGGCTTGGTGGGTCCTCAATACCCCTAGTCTAAAGGGATTGAGGGGGGTAAAACTTTTAAATCTGTATTTAAAGGAAATTGGTCAAAATCCTGTGGAGTCCCAAACAGATTCTTAGAATTACTGGAATACTAAAAATAACTTGTAAAGAAAATAAGCTGTTTTACATACGGTTTTTTACGGCACTGTGCTTTAAAAATAATTTTTATAATTGTATTTTACATGTCGAACAAAGACTAATTGTTTTAAATTTCTATTAATGACCCCCTGTAAAACCCTGCACTGTGTGGCCGGCACAATGGGGTGCCTGCAACTGGGTGCAGGGTTTTCCGCACACACCCCATTTCCCCAAAGGAGCCTGTGTTGTCGGGCAGAACACAGGCTCCTATAGAAGTCAATGCGACTCCGACTGAACAGTGTTCGGTCGCATCGTAATCGGTCGGGCAGAACCGCCAATCGCAAGTCGGTTGGTTCTGATTCCGAGATGGAGTCGGGCAGAAAGTTTCCACCCAACATCGTAATAAGGCCCTAAGTGTTTGTATCAACTACGTTTGCATCTGTATACCAATCTGGGTTTCACTGGACTCTGCACAGTGTACTTAATTTCTGTGCACTATATAGAGAGCCACCTTCCTGCACGGCATTAGACAGTTGACTGTTGTGGCGGTGGTCTTCACTGCTAGCTAACTGTACTCCATCACCATCAGGGTGGTGGGGTTACGCTCAGCATATTTAGATCTTCCGATTGTGCTGGCTGTGTCCTGGCAGCGGAGTCCTGATGGAGTGAGGCCATGGTGGTGTGGAGATAGGTAAGTACTACAAAAAATGCATGTAAGTGCAATTTAAAAATACACAAGGTGAAAGCTAATGTTAACACATGATTCATAGTGAGACAAGTGACACAGAAGCCTACCTTAGATTCCGGCAACAACGGGGTTTCTGAGCATTGAGGTCAAGTAGCAGCAGCAGCAGCACAGGAAGAACCTGAACAATGGGGTTCAAGAAGGAAACGGAAGTGGAAACCTGAAAAAAGGTGAGTTTTCACCTCTTTTTCTTAGTTTTTGCCCCACACCACAGTTTCCTCAATGGAAAGACACATCATAATCGGCTCTGCCGTATTCTTGGGGGAACTCCCTCTGGCAGCTGCTTCTGGCTATGAGGCCATCGATGCGGCAGGAAGATTCTGGTGGAGACAGCAGGACTCCGACAGTCTTTCTTCCACAGAGGCGCCAACATGTAAATACAGCGTGTGGACCGCTAAGCCGGCGGGAGGGAATACCATCGGAAAAGAGACGGCTGGACCAGATACGCTAAATTCTAAATCAGGCCCTTAGTGTCCATGGGGTTCAGACTGTTTAGTCGATATGCAGTATAAAGCTTGTTGCCCTTCCCTCCCATCTGACCCGTTCATCCTCTACATTTTTAGGTGGGTACACCACATTGCTTGTTGGGAATTCTCAGACACCCCCCTAATATTATTGTCCAAACTACGCCCCTAATTTCAGGAGGAAGGAAATTGAAGGTAATTTGAATGCTGGTGATTGGATCAAGGTGAAATCTGGCTGTGTAGTGAAAGATTTGTGGACTGTTCAAAGTCAACGAGGTGCATGATTTGTTTGTCGTTCTTGAAAATGGTGAAAGGTGGGATTGGATAGGAGGCGCCTTGTATGGGACAGCAGGCCCAGGGAGTGAGCGTGAAGAAGGAGGGTGTAGTAGTTTATATGATGGCGGATGACTGCTGTCCTAGACATGTCAAATGAGACAGAGGGTATTTCCAACACAGGACACCATATTAGGAGTGTGGCTGTAGGAGATCTGGAGGAGATGGAATTTTGAGCAGGATAGTAGGCCGTGAGCCTGTATGAGAGGGAAGTGGGTGGGTAAGATAACCGAAATGATGCAGAATTCCAGAGTATTAATGAGATTTTTGTAATATAAACCTTCTTGGAAGCCTAAGCATGTACGTTGAATGTTCACTTATGTTACAATTGCATTTATGTTTTTTTGTATCTTTTATTATTAGTTTGTAATTTTGCCAAGTAAAGGGGATGTGATATACTTTTAAGGTTGGCTAGGTTTGCCAATCCTAAGAATGTGATTGGATCAATGTTCTTTATACTAGATTTGCCTGGCGTGTGGATATTATTGGCTGGTCAGTTGTCCACTGGCTTGTCTAGGGGCACCACTCTCGGGTCAACTTTTACAAAAGAGCCGCTCATTGCAGAAGAGCGTGGAGGTCTCTTGCTGTGAGCTGGTGGCCCCAGGAGTTGTATGATGGGTGTCCCTCACTGACAGGCTTCAGAGTCTCTTACTGTAACCCAGTGCTTTAAATGGAGAAAAAAAAGTGCAGGTACTTATCAGATCGAGCTGGGGGGCGTGGCAAGGAGGCGGGGCTAGAAGCAGGACTAAGGGTGGTCTAATGAAAAACATTTGAAGGGCTCAAGAATTTTTTTCGGTTGTGAATGATGACAAATTCCTTCCCTCTGCAATTTATTGTTGATGTCCTTGCATGTATTAAGTTGTACCACTTGACAGATTATTGAAAGGTAACTATCAGGTTTCCCTTTTTGTCAGAGTCACCTGTATATTAAAAAAAATATTAAAAGGTGCAGAGACTTGTTTTACTGAAAATTAATTAAAGGAAAAAAGACTACATCCTAAAATGCAACTCTGACCTGCATCGGGTGGAAGGAAGCCATCAGTTGTCATGCTAGTGATCCTGGGAGAAGAAAGTTATCTGGGGTCTCACAACAGAGCAATACTATTTCACCCTTTCATTCACTTTCAGATACTATGCCACCCAGCAAAACCTAGTCCAAAATTCTGAGGGGCTAGTAAAGGGATGGAGGCACATATAAACATGTACATATGAGCACAGTATAACTGATGATGGTGGTCAGCAGGCCTGCTGTAGACACTGTTTCTGATATGGGAGGCACCCTGTACCCACATGTGCTCAAAGCTTCCCTTAGGCCTGCTCCTTCTCCTCAAGTCCAAGGCTTGGCTTCCTCCCTTGGGTCCTTTGGGTGCCCTGGTGCTCCCACTCCTACTGTGTGGCTCACTTGTTTCATGAATACCAGATACTGTTGTGTCAACTGGTGATGACCAGTCTGGTGCACCTTATAGTGCAGGGGAACCCTACAGATTTCTATGCTGCTGTAGTGGAAATTGGGAGGGGCAGACATTTGGCACTTCTCGTTCATAGCTCTGTACTGCTCACAGCCGCACACTTATGGATGCCTCCACAGCATTTTCCTGGAAAGACATACCTGCGATTCCCTGGCTAAACATGATCCTTCCTTCTTTTGACTTCTCTGCCTGCTCCCTCCTTCCAGTGCGGGGATATATGTCCTGGCCTGTAGTGATGTTGGTGGTTCTTAAGCTCCGTGCCTGTCCTGAGGGGTCTAGCCCTCTGGCCACATCTGAAATGACAACTACATTCTTGGGACAATATTTACAGTAGTCTGTGTACCCCTTTGCCAATTCACTCATTTTATACTTTTATCACAACACAGTAGTGGCATTCTGTGGGTGCAGAACTCCCAAGCTGGAGTGTTGGGTGTGCATCCAGAAGAAGGCAGCAAATGAAAGATAAACCACACCTAAAATAGATTGTTCTACTTTATTTAGCTGAAAACTGCAGTTATGTCCCCCAGAAAGTTATGTGAATTTGCATCAATTAGCTATAAACGGAGGTGAAGGTGATGGCCATACTGCCGGTGGAGGCAGTGGACGGATTAGAAGGACTCCGAGACCCGGGTGAGTACACAAACAACTCACCTCACATGGGGGGAACGTCATCCACAACCAAACTCACAAACAGGCACGCAACCACCCCAAGCTATCGCATGACTCAACCACACTCCATGAACACGCACATGCCACTGGCGCCACCATGCCCCATGCACCCAGCTGGACAATGTCAAGTCATAGGCCACAGAAGACACCAACACATGACACGGTAAGCCGGATGGCGGGAGGGTGGGCCCCAAAAATCACATAGTGCAACTCAGAAGCAGACAACAATGCCCCCTGCCCATATGGCCTAGGTCACAGCCAGACAAACAGTGTGTCCCAACACAGGAATGACTTGCCAGCAAATGGCGGACGCCTTGCATCAACACATGGGGGTGACGGAACGTTCTTGCACATGACAGCAGCTAATGAACAGCCAACACTGTGAAAGAGTGGCAGCACACACCACCACAGCAGCAGTGCAGACACAGACACTACACCCAATGGGTGCCTGGAGATCAGAAACAAACTCACATCAACAATCCAAGGGCCATTGAAAGATCTGCTAACAGTCTGTGCACAGTAAGCTGGGCTGAGGTGACAGAGGGTGACACACAGAGGGAGGGAGAGGGGGACAGAGAGGTAGGGAGACACAGGGAGACGGACAGAGGGAGGAGGCTGACACACAGAGGGAGGTAGAGGGGGACAGAGAGGGAGGGAGACACAGGAAGACGGACAGAGGGAGGAGGCCGACACACAGAGGGAGGGAGAGGGGGACAGAGAGGGAGGGAGACACAGGGAGACGGACAGAGGGAGGAGGCCGACACACAGAGGGAGGGAGAGGGGGACAGAGAGGGAGGGAGACACAGGGAGAGCAAATCACCAATGCACGGCTCGCCACACCTGCCCACTCCACTGCTGACTGCAGTCACACTTGACGCAGCAAGTAAGACTGTGCCACACATAGGTAAAGTCGCCAAAGCTGTGCCCAAGGGACATACCCATGCACAAGTGCACTGTGATTGGAATGCAAGACATATCCAAATTCCCAGAGGAAATGTTCCAACTTTGAAACTAATGAAACATGGATGTTGCATGGAACAAAATTAACATTGTCTCTCTCACACACAGGTCAACGTCGTGGATCACCCCCCAACACTGGGGGGGAAGACTCACAGGACCCGGCTCGGCGGGATGAAGGAGCCACCGGCAGCGACGACTCTCACCACTCTGTGGACCAACCCGACCCCGACCAACCTGGCCCCTCTGGTGTCCAACGACCTGCAGCACCTGCGTCAGGTACAACGGGGCCAACCACCACCCCCACTCCTGCCACATCCCAGGAGACACCCAGGATCCCTGCCCCACCACCACAAAGCAGCCAGGCTGGCCAGGAGGGACACGGTGTCCAGGGCACCCAGGAGGAGGCAGGCGACAACGCCAATGCCACCCCTCAGGGGTCCCGGAGACCCGATGTGCCCGCAAGGGCAGGCCAGGTGCAAGTGGGCAGGGGTGGTGGGAGTGGAGGACGGCGGAGGCGCCAGCCTGACCAGTTGGCTGGGGAACCGGTATATTCCCATGTCCGAAACATCCTGGACACATACCGGCAGGACACCACGGGCATGGCCCAGGTTGTGTCCATCCTCGAGGGGATCAAGACCCAGCAGGCCCAGCAACATGCGGAGCAACATGCCTGTCTACTGCAACACCAACGGAGGATGGAGGACAGACAGGCTGAGCTCATGACGGTGTTCACGGGAATTCACACTACACTCCGTCGGATGGCCGACAACATGGGCAACCCTCCCTGTGCCAGAAGGCGTAGAACATCACCACCCACAGGGAGGGATCAGGAGGAGGAGGAGGAAACATCCGATGGAGCATCCCAAACATCGTCACGGCCTGCTTCTGAGGGTCCCCGCAGGAGGGCGTACTCGTAGTGATAGTGAGCGTACAGGCGTGTGTACAGGCCGTACCACTACGAGTACGGATACGCGAGGACACCCATAGTGATAGTGAACGTACAGGCATGTGTACGGGCCGTACCACTACGAGTACGCATACGCGAGGACACCCATAGTGATAGTGAACGTACGCACGCGTGTACGGTCCGTACCACTGTGGGTGTTCTTGCGTATGCGTACTCATAGTGGTACGGCCCGTACACACGCCTGTACGGGCCGTTGCTATGCATTTGGGATGCCCTAGGGCCCCGGAACGCACCGTACCTGTGTGTGAAGCTCAAAATTACATAGGGGACACATGAGGGACAAGTATTAAGGCCTACATGCATGCTGGTTGTCATGGAGACCAAGTTTAAAGTTTGAATTTGTTCTGGAAGGTGCACAGCAGAAGTCAGTTGGAATGAATCTACTTTGTTGCAATGTGTTTGTGGGGTTGACATCATGCTGAAGAAAAAAACACAATAAGAACCCACTGACTGTGCTAGGTTTGAAGGGATTGGAGGAAACATAGGATGCAAATGTGAGTGACCAATCACTCTGTACTCCTGTGCATGAAACAGGCCAGCAAGGCAGATATAAGGCAGCCAGGACCCATGAGGGAGCACTTGCCTGCACATCTCTGGATTCCACGACCCAGCTGCTGCTACTGATTCCCTGGAACCATGTCAAGGTCTGTGGAGAGGTCACAGCCCTTCACCCTGGAGGAGAACATGGCTTTGCTGGATGTGATCCTCCCACAGTACCCCATGCTGTATGGGCGATCAGGGTATCAGGTGAGTGCAGAGTCCACTAGCACAGACTGTGTCCCTTTTTTGTGACTGTGACTTCTGGCATTGTGTCCAGGTGTCTCACACATGCTATGTACTGTAGGGGGGGTCCCAGGGGGGGGGAATGCCTGATGTCTCCCAGCCAGAGCATGCAGTGGTGCATGTCTGCCGTCCTCACGTGCATCGTGTTTACTGGGACAATCACTGCATGGTGCATGCCACATTCTGCCTGTCTTATCCTCCTGGGAATGTTGCCTCTACAGTCCTCATGTGATTATGTGGTCAGCCCAGTGTGACAGGTGACTGTACCCACAGATGTGTGTTAGTTCTGTGTACCTGTGCTGAGAGTGTCCACATGATGTGTTCGTACCCTGGACATGGGTGTGTGTGTAAGTCCCCTGTCATGTGGGTGGGTGCATATGTGGAGTGTAGCACCCCAGCTGCATGAGGGATGGATATACCCTGGCCATGTGATGTGAGCAGGGAGCAGTGCTGTGTGTCTGACGTGCAGAGCCAGCCCCACACCTGTGAGCCCCCCCCAGTCTAGTGGCACATGTGCAGAGTGAGGTTTGTCGCTGCATTTGGCAATGGCAGGTGAATGTCCTGTGCCTGTGTGTGTCTGTGTACTCTGCTGCGGTAGCGTCAGTGGCCTGTGGCATGTGACTGCTTAGAGGTGCTGCACATTATCCTGGTGTAGCTTGTGATGCACAGTGTGAGCCTGGATCATTGATTGTGTAGTTGCCCTCATTCCACCTGTGTCCTTTCAATGGCACGTACTGCTTTTGCCCTTCCCCAGAGGATCATGTCCCTATGACAAAGGTGCAATGCGTTGGATGCATACTATGCCTTGTTGTAAACAGCAAATGTGTTCTAATATGTGTCTCTGTGACATGTGCCAGGTGTATTGATGTAGTGTCACTTGTTCAACCTCACAGGTAGGCGCCTCTGCCAAGGAGCAGATATGGCTGACCGCCGTCAGCGCCGTGAGGAGTGCGGATGGTCAGAAGCGGCGCCTGTCCCAGGTGAGGAAACGCTGGCAGGATATCCGGTGCTGGACGCGGAGGATCGCACGGGTCCTGCTGGGGGACTCACCTGAGAGCCATAAGAACCGCGGGCGCCGCCGACTGAGCCACATCCACAAGCGTGTGCTGCCGGTGGTCTTTCCAGACTTGGAGAGGCGCTTACAGGAGATGCAGCAGCAGGAAGGGGGTAGGTACATGTGTGCTTGTTGTGTTTCACCAGCATTTGTAAGTGCACAGTTGCATGGATACACTGCCAGGGTTTAAAGGTGCTGTGCAGATCCAGTTACCCACTGTATAGCTGTGCTCTCCTGCCTCCCTTCCCCTCCTTGCAATGTGTTCCCTGGTCTGTGTGTAGTCACTCCTTCACAAGGTTATCTAGGCTGGCACTTTCTCCACGTGAACTATGCCTGTAGCATCATGTGTGGGGGTGGTGTGTAACAGGTTTTGGGACCTTGCCTGTGCCCTGTCCAGTTCAGTACATGTGGGTTCCATGTCAGTTGGCACTGATGCAGAGTCCAGACATGGGAGTTAGTCTCACAAGTGTCATGCCTTACAGTGCGCATGTCCTATGTTGTGGCCTGTGACATGATGTGCATGAGTGTGCGATACGCATAGTGCAGGGATGGTGGCGTGTGTTGCAGTCATTCCCATTCAGGACCATGGAGCTGTGTTGCCACTACTGTCCCCTGGGTCATATTTTCCTAGGTGTCATGTGTGTCATCACAAAACGTGGACACTCTCAGTGTCTACAGCATAGGTTGTGCTCTGTGCCATTGTCCCCTGGCACCATGTATATTGACGTGAAATGTAGTACAAGTGTCCACTGTACAGCCTGACCTGATTTTCCTTGTTCATAGTCACAGTGGCCAGTGCCTGTGTGTCTTGTTACAATCATATGATGCTGGCCATTTGTATATGATTATTTGGACAGGCGCACCTCGGGTATTTGGCGTCCAATCTTGTATGTATGCATCCCCTGTGTATTTCACCCAGACTAAGAGGTGTACGTGCCACCTGTGTCTCAACAAATTGTCTCATGTAGGGGGTGGTTGGTGCGGGGCAAGCCTACATGTCAAAACCTGAAATCTCCTTGCTAGTTCTGGCCAGTGTGTGATGTTTGGCTGGACATACACTCAAGGTGCAGTGAGCCAGTCATGTTGGGCAGGTTTTCAGTATTACCTATGCAGCATGTGCCTCAAGCTCATGAATTTTGTCCCTCCTCATCCCTATTGTCGGCAACGCTGTGTGGTGCAGATGCAGTGCTGGATTGTCCCCAGGGCCTGGCTCCTATGTCAAACTCCATTTCATGTCATTTGCTATTGTGTCATGCTCTCCATGGATTTTCATTGGCATGGTGGGTCAACCAACTGTGTGTTGCATGCCCTACATCCGTACCTTGTTTTGTAGATGTTACTGATCTTTCTTTTCAGGCTATGCACTGTAACCTACGTAGATTGGACTCATGTGACATATGTATACAGGTGTGTGATTAATTGCTGTCTCTTCACCTTGCCCACAGCATCGTCGGGGGACACGGAGGGAGACATGAGCACAGACGGAGCGGAGGGACCGAGCACCAGTGCCAGCGTTGACATCGTGGCTGGCACATTGAGTGGTACAGAGGCGGAGGAGAGTGAGGCCGAGGATCTGTCCACTGGCACCACCGAATATGAAGCCGACGGGTCCGAGGATGATCTCTCCGAGTGGGCGGAGGCTGCACCAGCAGCTGACAGCGGCACAACATCGCACCCCGCCCCCTCCATTGCCATCAGCCGCCTCCCACTTGCTCGTGTCCCTTCCCAACGTGCCCGGTCACCACATGTCTCCTTCCTGCCAGGCACCGCACCCCCTGCCCCTGTCTCTACTGCTGCCGCCAATGCAGAGTCTGTGGACATCCAGCGGCAGTTGCAGATTGGTCAGGCTGCGATCCTTAATGTCCTCCATGGCCACAGCCAGGTCCTCAACAACATGGAGGCATACTTGGAGGGCATTCACTCATCGCAGGCTGACCAACGCAGCTTGCTGAGGTCGATAGGCTCGACACTGACTGCAGCAGTGGGTCTCCTGCAGCGCTACGTCCAACCCCCTACCCCTGCCCCATCCACACCTCCCGCTCCCATGCCTGTCCCACGTACACCCAGACGTCAGCATGCACCCACCACGACGGACACAGGCACCACACCAGCAGGGAAGGTCACCCGCACACCTCCTGGCACGCACACACAGGGTGAAGTAGGCACACCCACTGGGTCGGGGGGCAAACGTAAGACAAGCAGCCAGAGTGGGAGTCCGCATTCCACCAAATCCACTCCCTCCAAATCCCCTCCCCTCAGCTCTCCTGGCCACATATCACACAAAGACTCCTTCATGGCCGCTCTGTCCCTGAGCCCCACAGTAACACCACCCCGCAAGCGGTCAAGGGAGTCCCCGGTCAGGGTGGTTGATCCCCCCCCCCCTGTCTACATCCTCCCCCAGTGGCGCTGCGACCCATCCCTCTGACCCCCCCCCCTCCTTGGGGCCTGTGGTTCCTTCGGGTGCAGGGGATTCCCTGGAGGACCTTGCTAAGGTGTGCAGCGAGATCCTGGCCTCCGCCTTTGGCCCTGCCCCACCCCCTGTGGTGGAGTCCTCCATCCCTGCACCCACGACGCCTACCCTTCGCCCTCCTGTCCCTGCGGTGCCTGGTTCTTCCCCCCCACATGATGCCCTCACCCCTGTGGAAGACGACGGAATGTAACTGTGCAGGCAAGCTAGGGGACACGCATCCCACTGTGTCCCCCATCCAGCTGTGACTTCTGGACTGCCCTATGGGCTTTGTAAATATTGAACTTCCTACAAACAAGACTTTTTTGGTTCATGCTGAATAAAGCAATTTATTTTTTTCCCCTTGGAACACTACTGCTTTGCTGGTATTGCTGTTGGTGGGGCTGCTACATGGGTTTGGGTGGTGTTCATGTGTTGGGTGTGTGGGAAATGTAGAAGTGTGCTGGTCATAGGGGGGACCCTGGGATCTGTGTGCCATCACACGGTGTTAGCTAGGTTTCTCTGTTCATGTAAGCAGTTGCTGCATGGTGAAATTGTCCAAAGGTGTATTCCTTGCTCTGTGTACCCTGACATCTTCCCTGCAGGGTGTTCCCAATATTTAGCGCTGAGCTGTGTGTACATTAGCTGGGTGTGTGACGGACTCCTTCAACTTTGCACATGCATGCTGAGCAATGTCTCCACCTGCATCATTCGTGGCATCCTTGTTAGTCATTGTACTTGTGTATGTGGACTATTGACATGACTTCATGTGGACATGTTTTCTTTTCTGCGCTATGCATGCGTATACTCCCAGCCTCGCACACATGTGGTACATGTACTGCAGGGTCTTTGTGCACCTGACTGAAATTTGTGGGCATGGTATCTGTGGCTACTCCACCCTTTGCGTTCCATGGGCACTGCTGTGAGTGTTAGGCACACACCCCTCTTGTGCCTGGGCACTGCTGGGAGTGATAGGCACACACCCCTCCTGTGTCTGGGCACTGCTGGGAGGACTCTGCACCCACCCCTCCTGTCTCTGGGCACTGCCGGGAGGACTCTGCACCCACCCCTCCTGTCTCTGGGCACTGCTGGGAGGACTCTGCACCCACCCCTCCTCTGTCTGGGCACTGCTGGGAGTGATAGGCACACACCCCTCCTGTGTCTGGGCACTGCTGGGAGGACTCTGCACACACCCCTCCTGTCTCTGGGCACTGCTGGGAGGACTCTGCACCCACCCCTCCTGTCTCTGGGCACTGCTGGGAGGACTCTGCACCCACCCCTCCTCTGTCTGGGCACTGCTGGGAGTGATAGGCACACACCCCTCCTGTGTCTGGGCACTGCTGGGAGGACTCTGCACACACCCCTCCTCTGTCTGGGCACTGCTGGGAGGACTCTGCACACACCCCTCCTCTGTCTGGGCACTGCTGGGAGTGATAGGCACACACCCCTCCTGTGTCTGGGCACTGCTGGGAGGACTCTGCACACACCCCTCCTGTCTCTGGGCACTGCTGGGAGTGATAGGCACACACCCCTCCTGCGTCTGGGCACTGCTGGGAGGACTCTGCACCCACCCCTCCTGTGTCTGGGCACTGCTGGGAGGACTCTGCACCCACCCCTCCTCTGTTTGGGCACTGCTGGGAGGACTCTGCACACACCCCTCCTCTGTCTGGGCACTGCTGGGAGTGATAGGCACACACCCCTCCTGTGTCTGGGCACTGCTGGGAGGACTCTGCACACACCCCTCCTGTCTCTTGGCACTGCTGGGAGTGTTAGGCACACACCCCTTCTGTGTCTGGGCACTGCTGGGAGGACTCTGCACCCACCCCTCCTGTCTCTGGGCACTACTGGGAGGACTCTGCACCCACCCCTCCTCTGTCTGGGCACTGCTGGGAGTGATAGGCACACACCCCTCCTGTGTCTGGGCACTGCTGGGAGGACTCTGCACACACCCCTCCTCTGTCTGGGCACTGCTGGGAGGACTCTGCACACACCCCTCCTCTGTCTGGGCACTGCTGGGAGTGATAGGCACACACCCCTCCTGTGTCTGGGCACTGCTGGGAGGACTCTGCACACACCCCTCCTGTCTCTGGGCACTGCTGGGAGTGATAGGCACACACCCCTCCTGTGTCTGGGCACTGCTGGGAGGACTCTGCACACACCCCTCCTGTCTCTGGGCACTGCTGGGAGGACTCTGCACCCACCCCTCCTCTGTCTGGGCACTGCTGGGAGGACTCTGCACCCACCCCTCCTCTATCTGGGCACTGCTGGCAGGACTCTGCACACACCCCTCCTCTTTCTGGGCACTGCTGGGAGTGATAGGCACACACCCCTCCTGTGTCTGGGCACTGCTGGGAGGACTCTGCACACACCCCTCCTGTCTCTGGGCACTGCTGGGAGTGTTAGGCACACACCCCTCCTGCGTCTGGGCACTGCTGGGAGGACTCTGCACCCACCCCTCCTGTCTCTGGGCACTGCTGGGAGGACTCTGCACACACCCCTCCTATTTAACAATATGTACGCTTAGAACATACACGTGTGTGGGTTCGCTCCATGGGGGTACGGGTCGTACTTACACTGTTGGGGTAGGAGTACGCTCCATACGTACGCCGGTGGGGTACGGGTCGTACTTACACTGTTGGGGTGGGAGTACACTCCATACGTACGCGGGTGGGGTACGGGTCGTACTTACACTGTTGGGGTTGGGGTACGCTCCATGCATACGAGGTGGGGGTACGTGTCGTACATACACAGTTGGGGTGGGGGTACGCTCCATGCATACGCGGGTGGGGGTACGGGTCGTACTTACACTGTTGGGGTGGGGGGTACGCTCCATACGTCCGCGGGTGAGGGTACGGGTCGTACTTACACTGTTGGAGTGGGGGTACGCTCCCTACATACGCGGGTGAGGGTACGGGTCATACATACACTGTTGGGGTGGGGGTACGCTCCATGCATACGCGGGTGAGGGTACGGGTTGTACATACACTGTTGGGGTGGGGGGTACGCTCCATGCATACGCGGGTGGGGGTATGGGTCGTACTTACACTGTTGGGGTGGGAGTACGCTCCATACGTACGTGGGTGGGGTACGGGTCGTGCTTACACTGTTGGGGTTGGGGTACGCTCCATGCATACGAGGTGGGGCTACGGGTCGTACTTACACTGTTGGGGTTGGGGTACGCTCCATGCATACGAGGTGGGGGTACGTGTCGTACATACACGGTTGGGGTGGGGGTACGCTCCATGCATACGCGGGTGGAGGTACGGGTCGTATTTACACTGTTGGGGTGGGGGGGTACGCTCCATACGTCCGCGGGTGAGGGTACGGGTCGTACTTACACTGTTGGGGTGGGGGTACGCTCCATACGTACGCGGGTGAGGGTACGGGTCGTACATACACTGTTGGGGTGGGGGTATGCTCCATTCATACGCGGGTGAGGGTACGGGTCGTACATACACTGTTGGGGTGGGGGGTATGCTCCATGCATACGCGGGTGGGGGTACGGGTCGTACTTACACTGTTGGGGTGGGAGTACGCTCCATACGTACGCGGGTGGGGTACGGGTCGTACTTACACTGTTGGGGTGGGGGTACGGTACGTACATACACGGTTGGGGTGGGGGTACGCTCCATGCATACGGGGGTGGGGGTACGGGTCGTACATACACGGTTGGGGTGGGGGGTACGCTCCATGCATACGTGGGTGGGGATACGGGTCGTACTTACACTGTTTGGGTGGGGGGTACGCTCCATGCATACGCGGGTGGGGGTACGGTCCGTACATATCCGTACCCACGCTGTGGAATGCTTGTGCGGGCCGTACCCAGGCCTTTGCCACGTGGGTACAGCCGTCCCGCCATTGTTGGGGTGACATAGGTGTGGGCGTGGTACGACTCGTACCCACGCTCTTAAGGCGTGGGTACGGGACGTACCTGTATTGTTGTGTTGCCGGTTCGCGTTGTCAGGCACTTCCGTTGTGGCGGACGCTGGCTGTGCTGGACACGCCCCCACCCCCTCGTAGTGACCAGGGCCTGGGGGTCAGGTATGTCCAGGGCATGTGTGCTGTGTGACTTTGGTGGGGGGTTTGTGGCCTGCCCCTGGTCCTGCCCCCCCCTTTCCCCCCTCCCTTAGTTGTTCTGACCTTCTGCGGCGTCTGCGTCCGAACCTGTAGAGGAGGTCGACTGCTATGAGGGCCGGGATGACACGTAGGTTCGGGTCCATGTCTGTCCGTCGCGTACAGGTACTCCTTGTTCGCGTCGTCCTGATTTCCCGGCAGTTTTTGGCAGCCGGAAAATATTGTCCGTGCGGGATGACGTTGGTGCGAATCGTAATTCCTGGTTCGTGAATGGCAGGCTGCGTGCGTCTCGACGTCAGGTCGGTGCTTTCCCGGATCGCATTTGTATGTTTATTTTCGTCGGTCGGGGTTTTGTACGATTCGTACGGAAATGGTGTTTCCGTGCGAATCGTAATTCCATGTTTGTATATTGTTACGACCGGGTACGCGTCGGACGGAGAATATGCTCCGTCCGACGGTTCGTACCCGGTTTTTACAGGATCGTAATCGGCACCTAAGTATAATGAAACTTCCTGGAGTAGATATCGTACCTGTAAAACCGTGGGCCTGTCCCGTCGTCAGAACACCGAAAGGTAGAAGGTCTCGTAACACAGCCTGACGATAGTCTATTCCTTGTCGACATATTTTTGTTGGCCACTTTTCAAAGAAGAAAAGCGAGAGAATCTCCCACAGAGGATTATTCTGGTCTGGGTTTTTATGCTACTCATTGCCTTTAAACAACTTCCAGAAAAAACCGACGCAAGCCCACCAACTTGCCTGTATCTAAAATGACCTGCATAAATGGCCAAAATGGCCGCTGCGAAGTGAACGTCACGCAAATCCGAATTACATTACCTGATGAAATATACACAAATTAGGAAAATCAGCCCTCACGGAGATAACACGATGTGTACATACCAACAAACGCGATATTCCGACGCCGAAAAAATATTGTGTTTGCGTGGAAGGACCCAGGGTTGTTAAATGAACACCGACAGTGTGTCCGAAAAATGTAGATCATAACAAAAAGCAATGTTTTAAAAATATATACCACGTGGGGAAACTGAATGTACAGCCCTGACATGTTTCGAACCCTGACCCTGTGCCACCAAAAGGCGCCAGACTAACCTTTGAGCTAGTTCCTTGGTATATCATAAAGGACCACTGCCCCAATTCACCATGCGCGCCTTTGCATGAAATGGAATGTTGTAAAGGGTCACGGAGAACTCTGAGTCGGACGCCGCCGACTCAAGGAGTACTGGAAAAACCAAAATGGAGACTTCCCTACAAGAGTTGTAAAGATCGCTTCCGCTAAGCAATGCAATTTTGCGTCACCTTCCCCGAAATGTGGATGGAATGGAGGAAAAACATAGTTCAGTCCCACCGACAGATGTGAGACAAGGCATACATCCTTAACCCCCTGGATTTTATCTCCAGCTGAACGTCTGTGATGAAACAGTCCTGCCACTAAAAGGTCTGCGGAGCAAGAACCCAAAAAGGCTTACAACCACTGAATATCCTTCGGGTGAAGCTGCCACCTACTGCCATCTGGAAATACCAGAATTACCAGTCCGCCACTGCGCCCTGTTGCTATGGATTCTATTCCGTAATGACTTAAATCTGATACTTCCGGCAGAATGCCAAAAGTCCGTGACCAAATCCCCTAGGAACATGACCTCGTACCCTTTGGCTTGCCGATAGCTCTCACAACCGAGATATTACATGAGGTGAGAAGTACGTGTCAAGAGACCTATGTGGAAAAAGACTCGAAATGACTGGAGAGCAGGAAAAAACAGTTTGACAGACTGCTAAGTGCCTCACTACTTCGGCAACTGCCCGAAATGGAACCCTCTGCATGGGTAACGTCAGAATGGGCTCCATTGAAGCTCCCACTTAGGAGCTTGTAAGACATAGCTGATCTGTGAGTAAGGAGATAATCTCTGGAAAAAATCTAAGCCAAGCGCCACAAGTGTATCGAAGTGAATAGCCGAAAAGGCCATTACAAATTGTAACCCTGGAATCCGAAGAGGAAAACTGACGTCGGGAAAGATGAGAGGCTAAAGTCTATGTCTGTGTTAAGATAAACACACATACATATATATATATATACATACATATATACACCTATACACATATATATATATATATTATCTACTGGCGGTCGCCAGTAGATAGTTATAGTTAGGACCGTGTTTCCATAGGAAATCCGCAACATTCTATTTGGAATAACTTTGGCGCCGGTTGACGAATCCTCGCGAAATTTTCAAAATAGGTGGGGCGCTCCGCTCCGCTCCTACCCTGAAAGTCTCAGGGGTATTCGTCAAGCGGGGGCTGAGAAAAAAGGGGGGTCCCAAAACGCGTTTTCCCCATGCAATTTTCCATAGGGACCTTTAGTCCAAGGTACAGCCCGAACGGCTGAACAGAATTACTTGAAATTTGGCAGAGAGGTAGTCCTCAGCTCAGGGAAGTGCCTTTTGCAGGTCTGGTGTCAATCTGTTCAGTAGTTCCTGAGAAAATCAAAAGTAAAATCATATATATATGTGGGCGGAGCCTAACCACACATCTCAACCTGAGATCTGATTGGCTGTCAGCACTTCATCCAAGAAGTGTTGGCAGCCATCTTGGGACCAATATACATGATAGCACCTCATTAAAAAGCATTGCAGTTAATAGAAGGTTTTAAGACTTTAGTTACATTATAAATCATTTGTTGATGGTACCATACTCATTTTAGGAATTGTGGTATGTTCTAAGGTGATTTCACCATGTGAAAAAGCCTTCTGCTGGGATATCATGATTGAGAGAAAAAAATGTTCTCATGCTTTTCCCACAGAGGTTTGGAAGGTGATCTATAAGCTAAACTGAGAGCTTATTTTCTGTAAATTCACATTATCTTCCTCAGTCATGTGAGAATGAAGTCTGACATTCTCAGTAAAACATGTACATCCAACAAGGGCAGAGACTGTCAGTTGATTCCTTTGTGTTCTACTGCAGCTTCCCAGAGTGTTCCAAAGAACAACTAGAGCGCTAACAGTCCTACTTATGATAAACGTATGGCACACCTGAAGCCATCTTGCTTGGATTAAAGTGGTAACTCTTAAAACATTTAATTTAAAAAGGAACAAAATGAGGGGGTTCATTTTTCCATAACAAGTATGATTAGTGCTGCAGAAAGAAAAACTAGGGCACATTTTGACTTCTGAAATCCTCTTTGATTTCATTAAAAAATTCTGACATGCAGACTGAAACATGCACTTTCAATACCAGCAGCAGCTTTCCCTGGTGAGCAGTAGCTTTACTACAGTGATCTAATGAACAAAAAGAGTGCTAACATTGTGAATTTATGGCAAATGTGTGACACATCTGAATGCCTTCTTGATGGAATCAAAGTAAAAAACTGAAAGTATTTCCTACTGAGGAGACTGCAGTAAATGAGGAAATTAGGAAACTTCATAACAAATAAGTCTCCCAAGATGGCCACCAGAGACAAAAGAGCCCAAATGTAGCCCATATCACCCAGATGTAGCCCTAGTATAGCCCAATGACAGAATGTCCCAGAGTGTTCTTAAAAACAACTAGAGGGCTTACTGTCTTCATTATGACAAAAGTATGGCACACCTGAAGCCATCTTGATTGGAATAAACTGGTAACACTTAAAACATTTAATTTAAAAAGGAACACAGTGAGGGGGTTCATTTTGCCATAGAAATTATGATTAGTGCTGAAGAAAGAAAATGAGGGCACATTTTGAGTGACTTCTCAAATCCTCTTCTATTTCATTAAAAAATTCTGACATGCAGACTGAAACATGCACTTTTAATACCAGGAGCAGACTTCCATGGTGAACAGTAGTTTTACTACAGTGATCTAATGAGCAACTAGAGTGCTAACTTTCAGAATTTATGGCAAATGTGTGACATATCTGAATACCTTCATGATGGAATCAAAGTAAAAAACTGAAAGCATTTCCTACTGAGGAGACTGCAGTACATGAAGAAATTAGGAAACTTCATAACAAATAAATCTCCCAAGATGGCCACCGGAGACAAAAGAGCCCAAATGTAGCCCAAAATCACCCAGATGTAGCCCAAATATAGCCCAATGACAAAAGTGTGCAAAACACTTATTATTTTGTGTTTTTGCAGTGTTATATAGTGCAGACTTGTCAGGTATTGGAGTGCTTTACATGAGCATTGGTTACATCACACAAGAACAAATTCATTTTGGTTGTAGACATGGGGAGACTAAGTGATTTGCCCAAAATCACAGAATGTCGAGCTGAAGCAGAAACTCCAACCTGGTTCCCCAGTTGCAAAGTCTGCAGTTCTGGAAGTAACACCACATCCTCTCCCCTAAGTGCAACATTTAATCAAGTGGTCAACTGGATAAAAAAACATAAAGATAACAAATAATTTAAAAGTGCTTTGTCGCTATTTGAAAACTCAGAAAATATGTCCTTATTTTAGTCTTTTAGAGCACTAACCATAATTTTGATGCCAATAAGACCCTCTCATATATGTAATTTCTAAAGGAAATGCTCTAGGTATTACAGTTTTGATTACATCAAGATGACGTCGGGCGTTCCACACTTTTGTAATAAATATAGAATGTTAGCAATCCAGTTGTTCATTAGGATACTGTTGAGAGGCAGAGGCCAGGGGCACGGACTCTGAAAATTGAAGGCAGGTAGGAGGGTGCAAAGGCAACAATTTAACCACACTGAGCAGGCAGGAAGGGCCGTGGCAGCACAACAGACTATGGAGGGCAGTGGTAAGGGGGGCAGGGGCAACAAACCAACAATACAGGACTTGCAAGAGAGGCTGTGGCAGTGTAATAGACCATTGTGGGCAGAAGGAAGAGGCAATGGTAGTACAACCATACATGCCAACAGACCCGATTCAGCCAGGAAACGTCCAATGTTTTTAAGCTCAAATGGGCTTTATTTGATCTGTCTCCTGTCTACAATCTCCTCTTTTTCAATGTAACTCAAAGGGGAAAATCAATACCACAGTTTTTTTTCAAAATCTCCCTCTTACCAAGTTCAAAATGTTCGCAAGTATGGTACATTGGATCATGGAAGGAAATGGGGTCGGGACATGGACTTGGATAACAGAGGACAGGAGGGACATGGAGAGGTGCACCAAACTGACCCTGCAGGGCAGGCATCAGGGTTTGCAGCAGCACAATACACCACACAGGGCATGCGGGACGGGAGTGCAGCACAACAATCCATAGAAAGCAAGAGGGAGGGGACAGGACCATGCACATGGACAACAGAGAACAGAGGGGCAAGAGGCAATGGTAGCTAGCTGACCATAATGGACAGACAGGAGAGAAAGCTGCAGCATAACAGACCATAAAGGGCAGGAGGGACGGATCAGGGGCATTACAATGGAACAGACAAGCCAGGAGGGAGGGAGTAGGGGTCTGCACATGTAAACAGAGGGCTGGGGGCAAGGGGGCAGGGCAGGAGCAGCAAGATAGCCATGGAGGCCAGGCAGGATGGGCACTAGAAGCAAGACACACCATGAAGAGCAACAATGAGACTGTGATGGCATACACACAGACCATGGAGGGAAGGTGGGAGGGGGTCAGGGGCAGCTAACTGACCACACAGGGAAGGTGGGAGGGGCCATGGCAGCACAGAAGACCATGCATGGCAAGTGGGAGGGTTAGTGGCAGCACAATGGCTATGATGGGCAAGAAGGAGGGTGCAGGGGCATGCACAAAGGACGATGGAGGATAGAAGGGAGGGTCAGGACCTGTGCACAGACAAGAAAGTTCAGGGGAAGGGGCCTCACAACAGACCGCACGGGGCAGGCAGGAGGAGCAGTTGCAGCACAACAGACCAGGGAGGGCAGAAGGGTGTGGCAGTACAATGGACCATGTAGGACAGGAGGAAGAGGATAGGGGCATGGCATGTGGACAGGCAGGGTGGAGGTGGCAGGGACAGGTTACAGTCATCTGACAATGCTAGGCAGGTGGGAGGGGAGTGGCAGCTCAACAGAACACTCAGAGTAGATAGGAGTGGCAGGTCCATGGAACATGGTGGGCAAAAAGGATGGAGCAGGGGCATGCACAAAGACATCGGAGGGCAGGGGGAAGGAGAATAGGGGCAGCAAGCTAAGCACAGAGTTTAAGCAGGAGGTCAATGATGGGGCATAGAATTGGGCAATGGAGGGCAGGAGGAGGGGACTGGTACATCATACTAAATTGAGGGCAGTGGCAGCACATCAGACCATGCATGGCAGGAGGGAGGAGGCTAGTCCATGGATTCACACAACAGAGGATAGGGAGGAGGGGGATGGGGCAGCAAGCCACGCCCCCTCCTTGCAGCACTCTGCAAACGCGCCCCCTGGCGAGTTGTAAGTTGGGGAATTAATTCCTCTTCAATACTGAGGGTCCCTGAGGGCCAACTAGCCCAACAGGCATCTCCAGTATGCGCCAGGGAGCTGCGCTGCAGACAGGTGTTCTGAGGCCAAGCCCCTTTTTACACCTCTCTGCAACGCAGCTCTGTGGCGCTTACTGGAGGTACCTAGTGGTCTAGTTTGACCCTAGGGACCCTTAGGATTCAAGGGGACTTAATCTCTCAACTTAGAACAGCCACAGGGCGTGTTTACACAGTGGTGAAGGGAGGGGACGGGGCCTGAGGTGACGTGTGCAAACACGCACTATGGCACGTTTTAAATTGGGGATATAATTTCCCTTCAATACTGAGGGCCCCTGGGGGCTAACTAGCCCACCAAGTGCTTCCAGTAAGCGCCACTGAGCTGCATTGCAGAGAGGTGGTCCAGGCTGTGCCACTTTTTACACCTCTCTGCAACGCAGCTCTGTGGCACTTACTGGAGGTACCTAGTGGGCTAGTTGGACCCTAGGGACCCTCAGGATTCAAATGAACTTAATCTCCCAACTAAAAACGGACACAGGGCGTGTTTACACAGTGGTGAAGGGAGGGGACGGGGCCTGAGTTAACGTGTGCAAAAACGCCCTGTAGCCTGTTTTAAGAGGTAGTTTTAATCCCCCTGCCCTATTATATACTAGGGGCTTACAGAGGAGGTCATGCTAATCACAGGGGGACCCCAACGCATAATGTTCCCTAGTGTATGTAGGTGTTTTTGATGTATTCTAAGTGTCTTTTAACTTAGCACTGGCTCTAGGACTGGTTAGTCAGACTCAGTTACCACCAGTATCCGTCTGAAAAAGTTGAGGGTACAGGATGATTTTGCAACAAGGATTCTTTCTGCTCTTCTTTTTGTTCTTTCTGCACGTTATCCTTCTTCCTGCTCTTTTCTTCATCTTTGAGGACTTCTGTTGCTTCTTTCTGCACTTCTTTTTTTTCTTTCTGTGCATTTTTTCTTCTTTCTTCACATGTCCTATCTCTGTAGGCATAGTTAGAAATTAGCATTTAAAAAACCTTTGAAATTCACAGAAAAAAACATAGGTTTCAGGCACGTTATAGTTAGGAATTAGCATTTAAAAAACCTCAGAAATTCACTGAAAAAACCATAGGTTTCAGGGGTGTTATAGTTAGCTGGACTTTTCACTTGTACAAAACCATTGAAATTCCCCCGTTATAGTTAGTTCAGCTAACTATAACTCGCGCGCCCGCAATGCACTGCTGATGACGTCACATATTACATCACTCATGACATGGTCAGTGACATCACTCATGACATCACTGATGACATCTCAAATGACATCACCGATGACATCATCCTTGTGATAGAGTGGCAGACCTCCTCTCACCCTAATATAACCTTTGATACACACATTCAAAAATAGAGACTAAAATTTTCAAAACAATGGACATACCAATACCAGTTACAACAACCTCTTCAGTAATTCTAAGATCCACATACACATCCACTCATTCACCAACAGTCCTATACAGTCACTCATACATGTACTCGCTCATCATATGTACTCATACACCTATACATCCTGTTACACAATGCCACTCATCCATAGAGTTACTCACACACATAGTCACTCATGCTAATAAAGAATCAAACATACATTTACTTGCATATACAGTTATACACACACCACCACACTTACTTCTACAGAAACTTACACATACTTAGTCTTTTAAACAATCACTTATAGAAACACATACTTATTCATACAGGAACTCTTTCAATCTCTCACTCTCACATATACTCACTTATATACACCAATAGTCACATATACTAGTTTAAAACATATGTAGTTACTCATAAAGACACTATTGAGACAGTCATTCACTCACTAACACACCCATACACACACTCATCCACCCATACAGTCCTGCACACATGCTGTCTTCAACACATACAAACAGTGAGTCACTCATTCATGCACCTATGCACTACGTAATACCCCCCACCGAACCATGCAGACACTCAGACTGATACTCAAAAAACCAACTAATAACCTATATAGACACCCATGTAGCTACTCACCAACCCATGCAGCCACTTATACTCAAAGTGAGAGACTGATACAGATATTTACATATTTAAACATTACTCACTAAGCCATGTATTCTCTATGATACACTTAATCAGTCAGTTACACAATCAATTTTTCAAAAACAAATCATCCATTTAGACACTTATATACCCATTTATTCTTCCATCGACCTTGAGATATACATATATAAAACATATTTAATTTTCAGAAAAACAGACATTCACTGGATGATGTCATCAGTGATGTCATCAGTGATGTTATTTGAGATGTCATCAGTGATGTCATGAGTGATGTCACTGACCATGTCATGAGTGATGTAATATGTGATGTCATCAGCAGTGCATTGCGGGCGCGCGAGTTATAGTTAGCTGAACTAACTATAACGGGGGAATTTCAATGGTTTTGTACAAGTGAAAATTCCAGCTAACTATAACACCCCTGAAACCTATGGTTTTTTCAGTGAATATATATATACATACATACACACCTACATATACATCCCGTTAAACCCGAATGGGAGGACGCTCTGTTCCCTTGAGGAAGCAATCACCTAATTAGAAAGTTGGAGAAGAGTATATAATTAACCCTCTAGTTCGTCATTGGAGCAGCCGCCAATGACGGGAAGGAAAAACTGGTGACCACGAGGTGCTCTCCCGAAAGCCATATAGTAAAAAATTTGTGGAACATGGTGGGAAAGCAATTGCTAAAACAAACCAAATCCCTAAACGGTCCACAAAGGACCAGCCTCCTGAAAGACCCTCCGAAGTCCAGAGGGTGTGACCAAAGGTTAACTATGTCTACATATCATAGATGCGACCCGTAACGAAGCTGTCCCAGATGGGGTCCGTCGCCAAGGGTCAGCGCAGTCAGGACATCAAAGGTGTCCATCGCTGCTTGTGTCCGGCCCTGACCAGGAGGTTGTCTTGGCAACCTGCCAGCTCCGGGAAACCCTTTCTGAGATTTCTTGTACAACTAGCAAGTAAAGAAGGAGACCGGCGTTGACGCCGGAGGACTCTTCCACCGTAACCAGTATATCCGGCCGCAGTACCCGAACTATAACTATTGTGCCCTTATCTAAGTCCCGTCGAGCGCGCGCGGATGCCCTAATATTTGTCATGTTGAATGATATAGAGAAAAAACATGCCCAAGGAAAAGTGACTCGAATGATGGGCGTCAGTCAAGCCTTGCGTCCCCGAGCTAGGGGCTGGTACATCTGGGACCCGGTTGACCTACTCAAGGGCGTGTAGCACCTGAGCGTCAACATAATTATTTCAGGAGCCTTGTGCGCTCCGTTCGAATAGATCACATCCTCCTTATATATTTCACCCATGCGTTGTCATGGGGTGTCCGTATTCAATATAGTAGTGCCAAGCACAGCGTAACTGAGGAGTAGAGGGGGAGCCAACCCTGTGCACACGAGAATTCAAAAATAATAATGTATCGGCTCCTCAGCAAAGTTGTAGTCAAATTATTTCAGTCCCATGGGCGTCCGAGTCATAGTGAAATATCAGGAGCGTGTGCACACTCCAAGGGCCAGCCGATTGTTACAGCCTGGAAGGCGTACAAAGAAATCTGCCCATGTAAGGCACGAGGCACTGTGAACCTATGAAGCAAAACAGGGACGCGTGCGACGTGCGTAAACCAAAATCGCCCAAATGTAGCCCAATTGGGTTACGCACACCGGAGCGTTATGACTCCATAACCGCACTCGGCTACTAGGGAAAACCTTTGGCGGAGAAAGTGCGAAATCGCGCAATGATCAGAGCAACCCTATGGAAGTGACAGGAGTAATGTTAATTCAGAAAACCATAATCATTGAAACACCTAACCTTTGAGTAATAATCTAGACCTAATCACTGTCAGCTCTTGAGGGAGCGTTCTAATTCTGTGTTCGGCCGTACCAAGTCCTTCCCATGAGGATCAACAGAGGCCCATTCAGTTAAGTCGCAGGCATCATCAGTGCACCATCTCCACTCCAGCGGGAGCGACCTTAATCTGAACCCCGGCGGGCAGTGCAGTATTAAGACTGAGCATTCATCAGAGAAAAAATCACGCCTAAATTGTAATAAGAGTTGAAATTTTAATATAAAATAAATCTAAATAATCTTGTCCTGCAAAAAAAAGACAACCTAGAAAACCTGGGCGTGAACCCCGAACCTCTGGGGTTGGAGGCAAAAGCCTTGCCCCTAGGCCACATAGACTTGCTGCAAACCTTAAGCGCGTAAACCTGAGGGGAACCTGTGGCGTATAACCGTCACTGGAAGCTGCCAAGGGCAGCGCGCCTCTTTTAGGTCAGCGGGAGTACCATTAAGCCTGAACAGGCTGCCCGCATTAAAGATTTCCCGCTCCTGACGGGGAACACGCAACACTCCCCTTTAAATAGTAAATGGCGGCGCGCGCCATGCGCGTGAAAACAGCGCGGTACTCAGCGGCCAGCAGGGAGTGAATCGAAGGCCGAACAGGCCGTAAGTGCAAATATCCAAGCTCTGCTCCAAGCGGGAGCGCATCACCAATCGGGAACCTCTAAAGGGGGCCTGCAGGCCATCGGGGGCCCAGATGATTATGCACAACGCTTCAGCGGGAGTGCCCTACAGATCACACTGCTCCCAGCGGGAACCTCTTTAGACGCCGGTAAGCTGATAAAAATAGCGCCCGCGAGCGCTAAATCGAGAAATATACGGCAACTTGAAACAGAAGACAAATTGCCCCCAGCACAAAAACACAGATGTTTAAACACAATTATTCCACCTAGCGCGATATAAGCGCAAACATAACTGCAACATCGTCAAAGATAATTCAACAGTCAAATAAGACATAATTCACAACATAACGTTCTGAGCACTTAACTGTGCGTGAGCAGCAAAGAAAGAGGAGGAGAAACAGGATACTGTGGCTCTTATGGGGCTATACAGGATGTGATGTATGGACAAGCATCATGGGAAATGTAGTTTTATTTGCATACAAAACGTTGTTCATTGGCTGCTGTGAGTAGCAAATATAAGAAAGAGAAGCATAATCCAAAGCCTCCGGTCCTGTAATAGAATCTAGAACTCTCAAGAGAACCTGAGGATTCCTATTACATCAGCATACTAAGAAAGAGAACTTTATTCCACATTGTTATTGTACAGAGTAATGTTTAACAAGACTTACCACAGGCATGTATGTGGGGTGAGATTCGGAGACGGTATCGGCCCAGCAAGCGGGAGAACCGTATCCGGCAGCACAGCACCTGAGAGGGAGGAAGAGGTGGCGAGGGGGTTGGTGGCGGCGGGGGGTAACCTTGTTGCCGAAGCGTGGCTGCCTTGGGGCCTCATTCCCTATTTACATACTGGTAATGTATGATACTTTACTCGTCCCGGTCATTCTCTTGTATCCGCCTTCCCAGACAGGCACCCGCTGCTCGTTTAGACATTTTCACATTCATCCCGCGCCTCCTTGAACAAGCATTTACAATGCAATGGTCTCGGCATTGTTAAAGTTAGAGCTATTGGCATTGCTCATGACATTATTTTTGTTTTTAAAACATTTAAAGAAACGGCATTGTTATTTACAACGTCAATAGCTTAATCACTCTCAAATGCGAGACCTATTGCATTTGCACCCACACACAGAGCCACACACACAAAGCCACCCACACACACAGAGCCACTCACATAGAGCAACCCACACACAAATAGAGCCACCCACACACACAGAGTTACCCACACAGAGACAGAGCCACCACGCATAGAGCCACCTACAAAAAAGCCACCCACACACACAGTGCCACCCACGCACACACAGAGCCACCCACAGAGCCACACAGTAACCTCAAAATTTGATACATATTTACTTTTTGCTGGATCAACTGACAAACCCCTCAACGGGCTCTATCAAGATTATGAGAAACCTTCCACCATCAAGGAGCCATGTTTCCAGTGAGCAGCAGTCAGGTTACATTCGTGACAAGGCTTGTACTTCAGGTGGCATTTGTACAATGCCTGTAATTTGAGAGGTGAAAGAAGAAGAGCGTTTTACACCCCTAGAAAATTATGAATTATCAACACCTTCTCCGTTAATAAAAAAAAGTAACGTGCTCAAGATCACACATGGTGCCAGCGGCAAATAAGTTCATGACTCATAGGTGAGAAACCCCCCTACGTGTGTGTCAGACACGGTACACGTCAAATAAAGCTATATGCCCGAAGTTCACTGATTGTGGTGTTGCGCAGATAGCTTGGGAAAATAAAATGAAAGTGACTGAGCTGCTCCCAAGCGGCTGACACCTTCTGCGATTGTGCAAGTCTAGGTGTGAGGGGGGGGGGGGAGGGTTGAGCGGGGGGTCACCTTCCAGGTGACAGCTGTGCAAGGGGGCCACTGTGGAAGGAGCTGGGGGCTTCAAACTCATCTGAAAGAGTTTTCGCAGAGCACGAATCAAGGCAGCGTCTGTTGGTCACACAAGGGGCAAGAGCCAGCGCGCAGCCAAACTGAAGCGCCAAGAAGGCAGGTGCTGCGAAGCGGGCTTCTCCGAATAATCACTTCTGCGCCGAGGCTGACCCGGATAGAAGACGCTGATATCAGGAGTAGATAAAAAATAAAAAAAAGCCAGTCCTGTTATTTATAAAGGGCGTCATACTGACGGCATTCAGTTTACGCCCAAACGCTCCTCAGTAGGGAAAGAGATGGCCCATGAACTTTAGAACGCTCGACGCTATCTGCAGGTCACGAGTTTGAATGCTGGAAAAGTCAGCATGGCCGTCTATCCTCCCAGGGTCACTAAACAGAGGAACATCACATTGCATGAGAATAACACTTTACATTTCTAGTGCTTAGAAAAAGATTTTTCAACTATGAGCTAAACCACACAGGGCTGTATCCCATCTCGAAGAGTGGGGGCTCAAGTACTGGATACCAACAATCACTTCGAGGGCCAAATGTTGCTGTCAGAAGCAAACGAAAGTGTTGCAAAACCTTTAAAACATATGCCAACATAAGCAAAGCCTGTTAAATATATCCAAGGACCGATTACATGCCTTTCTTTGCTGGGCAGAGGACATGGGGCAGACTGCGACACTTGGACCGCTGGGAGTCTGTAGTTAGTCATGCATGGAGAAGCGTGACGTCAGCTAGTAAAAATTGAAAGGCCAGAGATAAAAGGTTGGGTGGTGGATAGTGATCATGGAGTATACGAGATAGAGACCCAGGGGAAGGGGAGAAAGGGATTCCCGAGGGGAGTCAAACAAATCGGAACACTGTAACGTGTTCTCGTCGAAATTAGAAACCAGTGATCTTTGCAGCGGAAGTAACCGTAATTACACTGATTCATACGAGGGGGCTGACTGTGTTCCCTGGAGGTCAATGATTCCTAAACAGGGAAAGAGGGCAGACTGATTCATGTGAGATAAGGGTACTCATTCAAACTGAGACATTAGTGCGTGCAACGGTGGCAAACGACTGACGACAGCAGGATTCCTAAAACGCTCCGCTGCCCTGAATCCACTCTCACCTTCTGAATCCTCTTCAGGGCCATAGCCGCCCAAACACACCGGCCGCAGCGGCTCTCTAAGGTTCCGCGGGGAGCGATGTAAGGAGGTGCGAGGAATGATACTCTGGAAGAGGCTGAACAGAACACGGGACGGCGGGCGAGATCTACTTCCGGCGAAACAGCAAGACCGGAGACACCACGCAGGAGCCAGCGTGGGAGTGCGAAGGAGATCAGGTGAGGGAGCAACGCCGGGACACCACCGCCTTTCTCCGAGGCACAGCAGAAAATGCCTCGGAGAAACGCCACGTCCTTTTCGGATTTGGGGGCGTGTTTTGCTGTTGTCTCCTCCCTGAGACTTCTCGCAAAAAACACGCCCCCCGATCCGAAAAGGACGGGGCTTCAACGGAGTGACTGGACCTCTTCTCCAGTGGCTGGCCAGCATTTAAGAGGCCAGCCAATGGAGAACAGGAGAGAAGAGGGGCGGGTGCAGGCCCCTCTTCTCAAAGTCACTCAAACTCATTAAATCTCGGAGCGAGACTGCGCAAGCGCAGCCTTTCGCAGCCGAGACCTAAAAACCCCCTTCCATCCGAGGGACCATTTAGGTTACACCACACGTAAGCCCCCTCCTGTCTGTCTACCTTAGGTAGCCTGTTCCGCTGCCCACTCTGCCCGTGTTATGGCCGGCTCTGTGCTTGTTGTTCAGTGAACTCAGCACTGCGGGCACACAGGGGGGGGGGCGAGAGGTCTAACTCCGCAGGCAGGCTGTCACCTGAAGACAACCCCTCACTTGAGCGACCGAGGCAGCCTCACCCCACACTGTGAGGTGACTGGCTTGATTGATGTACACTCCGCCCGTCCCTAGCAGGGCCGGCTCTAGGGCGGTGTGATCAGTGCCACCGCACCTCGCGCTGACTTGGGGTGGGGGCATCATTTTTGCAAGCATATTAGCCTTTACAAAGCACCTGCTGCCGCGTTACTGGCCTCCAGCAATTTTCAGGCATCGATTACAATGCCAAGATAACTGTGGTGATTAATCGTCTTCCTGGAAAGAGATGGAGGTTTGTCTAGTGGAAGTTTTGACTCCTCCAAAGGTACCGCAGAGGGTTAAAATGCCTGCTGCTAAGAACGTGTGCCATGCAGATCACAGAGTGCATATAATGTGAATAGGTCAGTGAGTTACTGCTTCTGTAAGAGAACTCATTTTGTCACTTGTAAGTTACAATCCTAATATAGAACATTGAGCTATTAATTCTATTACAGGACCGGAGGCTTCAGATTATGCTTCTCTTTCATTTACTGCAAACAAACAGCAGCCAATGAGAATCATGATAACATATAACACAACATTCCCAGAATGCTTAGCGTAGAAAAAACAATAACCATAGAGACTAGCTCTATATAACAGTCCTCAAACCTGAACACCTCCTCTTTCTTTGCTGCTCTTTGCTGATATAAGTGCTCGATTTGCATCTTGCTTTTTATCTTACTTCGTTGTCTGTATGATTTATGTATATTTGCAGCCTGTATTATTTGACCCTTGATTATTGCCGCTGGCTTGCCTCTGCGCGCTGGGGTTGAGTGCTCGCTTCGCGCTGTGCTCGCACGCCTATGTGGCCGTTCGGAAGGTGGCGGTTCCGATTCTAAACACGCGCCTCACCTTCCGATCGCCGCTCCCCAAAGTCCCTTTGTTTTTTTGCCGCGCTAACGCCGCCGGGCAGTGCTTTCGCTAATTTAAGCCCGCGCACTTAGACCCTCGCGCGCCGGAGCTGCAGGTTGTTGCCTCCATTGTACCCTGGAATCACGCCTTATTAAGTCTATAAAACTTTTCTGGCCCCAGCTGGGTGCAGGCTGATAGAACTTTTGAGGCTCTGACTGCCCTTTGGGTTGACGATTACAGCTTTGCTGAGGAGCATAGTTATTCTACATTTGAAAGTGACTTTTGCACCAGGGTTGCTCCCCCTTGACTAATCCCCCTGGGATTCATATTTATAGTGGTCTTAACTTGTCACCTTCCCCTTGGTGAACATGGAAGACTGGGCCTACTTTGAGGAGGACGAGTATGGGTACTATGAGGAGGAGCATGGCCCTCTCCTTGAGGACAACCTTGTGCAGGCTTTAGACGCCTCTGTCCAGGACTCCGTCACTAAGGCGGTGGATGTGGCGGTCCCTAAGACCGTAAATAAGGCATTGGCTGCGGCATTAAAGCCGCAGCCAATGCCAAACGTCATGGCTTGTTGCAACAAGATACCCCATAGGCGTCTACCTCTTCAGGGGGTAAATCTAAAGCTAAGTCTTCCAAAGATTCCAATTGGCCGCATGCCCAAACGATCACCACTCTTCCCCCCCCCCCTTCCCCCTTCGGCCAGGGATCACCCATATTCAGGGGCTCCTAATCCCTTGTCTGCGGTGCCCAAGGTGGTCATGGATACAGACACGGACTCCACCAGTCACACTATGTCTCCCAAAAAGAAAAAATCCAAGAAGTCGGTGGTGCGCTCTCAATCGCCCCCAGTCTATCAGCCTTCTACACCCTTTGACTTCAATCCACAAGATATAGTGCATCCTAGGTCTTCGGATTGGGCTCCTTCGCTGGAGGTGGCGGACTACATCCATCAGAACTTGCGTCGTAGCTTTGGCAGGGATGTCAGGAACCTCCTAAGGTCGGAATGCCCCCGTCCTGATGTTCCGGACAAGGTTGCAGAGACCCCGGATATAGACCCTAACATGCTAGCTTTCTTGAAAAAGTTCCAGAAGGATCCTAAGAAGGGCATCGATCGCGCTTGGCACGGATGCCAAGATAAGTTATTAGACACTATTGGCCCTTTGTCTAAGATCTTGGAGATGGCTCTTAAAGCCAAAGAGTCTGGAGCATGGTTTGATTCTGACATACTTGCGGGTTGGACCCAACGCGCTATCTGCTTTTTAGGCAATGCGAATTGCGCCATTTCAGCTGAGCGCAGGAAGTCCCTCCTTAGGCGCATGGATACTAACCTGACTGAATTGGCTGGGGCTGAACCGGGTCCCCTGGCAGACGGCTTGCTCTTCGGGGACCGTTTTGTGAAGGACGTCTCCAAATATGTATGGACTTTCACTAGTTCAGACAAGGCCCAATCCAACATCAAAAGGGTATTCACAACTGGCCTTTTTGGAAGGGCCGGGCGAGGCAGGGGCCGCTCGCCAATACCATCAGGGTCCTGCAAGAGGCGGATATGGCCGAGGCCGCAGAGATTTTCAGGACTCAACCAGAGGTGGAACCTACTACCCCACGAGACGATCCAATCGTCGTGGTTTCCACCGCGGTGGCAACAGAGGAAACTCCCATCCTCAAATTACAGCAGGTAAGCCCAGTGGCTTTGTCTGTTTATCCTCTGGGGGGTCGGATTCGCCATTTTCTTCACAATTGGCAGGCCCTTACTCAGGACGCTTGGGTTCTTCAAACAGTGCAAGACTTTTGCATAGACTTTTATCAAACTCCTTTTCAAGAGTCGGTTCCCAACCCCCTATTTTTTTCCCAACAAGACGTGCATTTTATAGATCAAGAATTAGACGTGCTGCTGCAGAAGTGTGCGGTGACCTATTGCGAGGACGACGGTCCCGTAGGCACCGTTTTCCTCGTACAAAAGAGGGGTGGGGGGTTCCGGCTGGTTCTCAACCTGAAGGGGTTCAATTTCTTTGTCCTTTACCGGCACTTCAAGATGGAGGGTATCCATCTTCTGGCGGATCTCTTGAGGCGGGCGGACTGGCTAGTCCGCCTCGATCTCAAAGACGCATACCTTACGGTGCCCATTTTTCCTCCCCATCGCAGATTTCTACAATTTCAGTGGCGCGGCAGGCACCTGGAATATTTGGTCCTACCTTTTGGTCTTTCCTCTGCTCCGTGGTGTTTCACCAAACTCCTGAAGACGGTGGTAGTGCATCTCAGGGAGCAGGGTATACGTCTTATAATCTATCTCGACGATTTTCTGATTATGGCTTCCTCAGCGCACATAGCATCACTTCACCTGCAGCTAGCGATGTCACTATTAGAAAGTCTGGGCTTTGTAATGAACAGGGAGAAGTCGGTTCTCACTCCGACGCAATCCCTGGAATTCCTGGGGTTTGTGGTCAATACGCAGTCGGCACAATTACTTCTGCCCAAACAGAAAATCAGGGACCTGAAGAAGGAATTGAGAAAGACTCTGGACAGACAGGTAATGTCTCTGAGGGAGATCGCTCGTCTGGTGGGCCTATTAGCATCCTCCATACAAGCGATTTACCCGGGCCTTTTACACTATCGCGCCTTACAGCGCCTAAAGATCACACATCTCCAGAACGGCCTCTCTTATTCCGACCTTGTCCCACTCACGGAGGAAGCCCGAGTGGAAATCCAATGGTGGTTGACCGATGTGAAGGCATGGAACAGTTGTACGATCTTCGGATCTCACCCCGAGGTGATCATAGAATCGGATGCCAGCAGGTCAGGCTGGGGAGCCCACTACGGGGATGTCACTACGGGGGGGGCAGGTGGTCTCGCCAGGAGTTTGAACTTCACATCAATTATGTCGAGCTCCTGGCGGGCTCATTTGCGATTCGCACCGACCCCCCAGGAAGGTTTCATGCTGTATTCTGTTGAGAATGGACAACATTTCAGCTGTACGCTACATCAACAAGCTGGGGGGTACCAGATCCCCGATGTTGGCGGAGATAGCCAAAGACTTTTGGCATTATTGCCTAGCGCATCAGATATCGGTGATTGCGGAATACCTTCTGGGGCGAGACAATGCGGTGGCGGATTAGCAATCACGCCACTTGAAGGATTACAGCGATTGGAAACTTCATCCATCTCTGTTCCATCAGATCCAATCGCTGTGGGGCCTCTTCCACACAGATCTTTTTGCCTCCAGACTGAATTGTTAGTTGGAAGCGTTCTTCGGCTGGAGGCCGGATCCCTTGGCGAGAGCAATGGATGCATTCACTCAGGATTGGTCCCTGAATCTTCAGTACGCATTTCCCCCCTTTGTTCTGATACCCAGGGTGGCGAATCAAGTTTCTTGGCTGGAAGCGGAGATTGTGCTGATTGCTCCGATTCCCTTGCTTCCCTCAGATACTCCAGGACCCTCAGGGAGAGCTCCACCCGCTAGTTCTAGCGGGAAAGCTGTCCCTGATGGCCTGGAGGCTTTCTGGCAACAGTGGTCTTTGCCAGGAATTTCGGAGCAAGCTTCCAGCTTTATTCAACAAGCTTGGGCCCCTTCTACCAGAAAGAGATACGGATCTGCCTGGAAGGCCTGGTTGGGTTGGTGCTTAGAGAAACACCTGGATCCCGTGGAAGCAGATATCTCTCACATATTGAATTTTCTATCTCAAAAGGCCGTCGAAGGTTTATCTTATAGATCAGTGAATAATTTTCGTTCCGCCATTTCAGCAGGGCATTCGCAACTGGATGGCAGGATGGTAGGCATGCATCCCATAGTGTGTAAGCTTCTGAAAGGAATTCGCGTCTCCAATCCACCTAAGACTAAGTATACTTCTTTGTGGGATATTTCAAAGGTTTTGACTCTGTTTGATGCATGGCCTAGTAATGAATTATTATCTCGTAAACAGTTGTCAGCTAAGCTTGCCATGCTGTTATGTTTATCCTCCTGTCTCAGGGTGTCCGATGTTAAAGTGCTTGATTTGGAGGGTAGGATTTTTTTCTCCTGAAGGAGTGTCCTTTGTTATCACTGCTCGTACTAAAACTTTTTCCAGGTCTATAGATTACAATGCGTTTCCTTTGAATGAAAAACTTTGTGTGGTCAAATGTCTTAAGGTATATGAGGATTGTACACGATCACTTCGCCCTTCTGGTTGTTCCAGGTTACTTATTGCCTTACAGAAACAGTTTAAACCTGTGACTTCCGCTACTATTGCCAGATGGCTGAGATTTGTTATGTCAGATGCAGGCATTGATGTTAATCTGTTTGGTGCACATTCAGTGAGAGGTGCTATGGCCTCCCAAGTCATTCATGCTGGGTACCAGTATACAGGATATCATGAAAGCGGCCGACTGGTCTTCCAGCTCTACTTTCAAGCAGTTTTATTATAAACCTGTAGGCGATGTAGCCTCTGTGGTGTTACATAAGCGTTAAACTAGCATAATCTGAAGCCTCCGATCCTGTAATAGAATAAAAAAATTAGCTAGCATTTGCGCCAAGAATTTTCAATTCTATTAAGGACACGGAGGCGAGGATTATCCCGCCCAGGGACAACTGAATATTTGTGATGATTCAAAATGTTATGTTACCCACCCTGATTTATCAGTCAATGACAATTATTACGAGTATGATATTTCTGTTTCAGGTGCTGATCAGAAAGGAGATTAGACCAGAGTGTGGTCCTCAGAGGAGTTGGTTCCATGATCTTCACTTTCCAGTTCTACGTTTCCTGTGGTTCCAGCCTCCCGGAGTGGTTTGGATCTTTCGCCGTTGTTTTTCGGACTTATGGTAATAGACTTGGACTCTGCTCGTTGGGCAAAGAAAGAGGAGGTGTTCCGGTTTGAGGACTGTTATATAGAGCTAGTCTCTATGGTTATTGTTTTTCCTACACTAAGCATTCTGGGAATGTTGTGTTATATGTTATCATGAGTCATTTACTGCAAACAAACAGCAGCCAATGAGAAAGAGAACCATAATCCTCGCCTCCGTGTCCTTAATAGAATTGAAAATTCTTGGCGTGAATGCTAGCTAATTTTTTACTGTCATCAAAGAGCTGTGTGTAAACTGAAGGGTATATATTAGAGCTATATGTTTTTTCCCCAGTCTTTAATTATACTAATCTTGCCAAAAGGGTTCATTTGGGTAGAAAACAATTCTTGTTATTAAAGAGAACCCCTAACAATGGTGTTACATTTTAAATTCATAATTTGTGCTTTTCCAGAATAAGGACACCTAAACTATATTGCCTACCAGTATCGATGACATGTTACTCTTACACTACATCTTGTAGCCCTTGCTGATGTAACATTTCCTATACTCTGATGTACACACCTATGATTGTCTCTGTGCAATGTGTGTATGATGTAAAGTGCTCTGACACCTTACACTGGTATGAGTGGTGCTATAAAACTAAATGAATCCGCGAGACAGTGGTTCTGGAGACTTGAGGGGCACTGTTAAAGGGCGGTGGTGAGGGAATCCATGGCAGAGGTGGTCATTAGGGGGGCGCCAACAAACATTGACACAGTGTTAAAGTCGGCCCTTGTCCCTAGGCAGGCCGGCTCCGGGGCTTCACCTTTAGGCTGTGCCACATCAGGTTCACTCTGTGCTGGTGACCTCTTGGGTACCGCTGCCCACTGACCTACATGATACCATTGACACTGTGATCTGGCTCTGTATGGACCTGAATTATTCATACACAGCCTTGATGCAATCTATTGGCGATGATCAGGTTGGTTTTTAGTACAAGTCCTTCAACATGGCCTCTGAGCTACATCCCTGTTTTGAGATTAACTAGGAGGCTCCTGTTCCGAGAAAAGATGTAATCTCGTTGTTGAGTGAAATCTAGCACATGGAAGGCTTGGATCCCTTCTAATATTTGACGATATTTGGTGCCTTTTGAATTTGTGATAGCCCTGATACCAGCCCTTTTTCGCCCAAATCTTTGACACGCTCATTGGCTTTGACCTACACGTTTTTGAAATGCTTATAAATCAGATGAACATCAGGTCATCATTCTCACTTTAATAAATACAACATTAGATAAAATATTGTATTGTGTTGTACTAAAATTTACTATTCCCACTACAACTAATACAACACTAGAATTAGTTTTTTGATTACAGGGAGAACATTTACTATTCCCACTCCAATAAGTGCAACAGTAGGGAAAGTGTTGGATTGCGAAGGAGTAAAATGTACTATTCCCACTCCGGTAGGTTCGACAGTATGGAAAGTGGGTGATTTGAATGGGGTAGACTTGACTATTCCCACTCCACTGAGTGTAACAGTAGGGAAAGTATTGGATTGCTGAGGGATAAAATTGACTATTCCCACTAAGAGTGCAAAAGTAGTGGAAGTGTTCGATTACGGAGGGGTAACATTTCATATTCCAACTCCAGTCAGTGCAACAGTAGGGAAAGTGTTAGATTGAGGAGAGGTTACAATAACTATTCCCACTCCACTGAGTTTAACAGTAGGGGAAGTGTTGGATTGCAGAGGGTTAAAATATAATATTCCCACTCCACTCCCACTTCCCACCCTTTAGCTCATAAACCCCACAACACACACCTAAAATAAAAAATATATTTTCACAATTAACATAATTAATTACAATTAATATTAATTAACAATTAATTATTAATGAATTACAATTAAATTACTTCCCACCCTATTCCCCTAAAACCCCCAGAACCCACACATAACATTTATATTTAAAATAATATTTAACACTATTGATTAATTAAAATTGAAAAACTTAACATCAATTAACAATTAATGATAAAATAATTAAACATTAATTACAGTATTAACATATTAAATAATAATAATAAAACATTATTCATGAATTTATTATAATTAAATTACTTCCCACCCTGTGCCCCTAAACACCCACAACCTGCTACGGTACTAAAAATAACAAAAATTACTTACGTTTAATTTAATAACTAAACATTATACAAATACATTAAAAAAAACAATTATACACAAAAATGACATCATATACATTTAAAATATATACCAAAATACATAAAAATAATTAAAAAACAATATTATGAACAACTATATTTTTGTAATCGATATTAATGACTTCCACATTTTTTAAATCGATATTACTAACCATGAAATTGATATTCTTTGACAACGATATTCTTGTTGATATCTCCATGTCATAATATTTTTGATTAGTTATTTTTATTAACCAGTAGAGGGCTCCCATGTTTCAACACTGGTTACCGCAGTCCATTTCAAGTGGAGTTCCAGAAAATAGGCATTAACCTCAAATAGAATAGTTGTAAATAATTCACCGTCATGCATGACGCTTTAAGCCAATCCTAGCTTTTTTTTAGCTGACAGTACTATAGATGTTGAAAAATTTGAGTCCATAGGAAACGGAAAATTGTTAAAATTAAACTTATCAGAGATAACTTTTGTGGCGGTAAAGAGTAATGACAAGATGCAGTTATCACATATGACAGGGGAGCCATATGAGAGCTATGTCAGGGCGGCGGAGAGCATCAGCTATGCGCTGGTTCAGTATTCTTTTTTAGTTCAAAAGAGCTTTATTAAACAGTGAACAAATAAATGCAATACAAGATATCAATTGGGGAGAGAGGGGGAGATAAAAGGGGTAGGAAAGGGGGAGGGAAATGAGATTGCAAATGAAACATAGAAGAAAAATTGCATGGAAAAACAGTGAACATGGGCATTGAAAATAAATAAAGAAATTGCATCAATCCTGATCAAACAATAAGATACAAAGAGCATAAAAATGAAACAACGGGATAAAATATACAGAACGTGAAGGGGGTATCATGGGGGCTTGGGAACTTCTTGTTGGGCAGGCGATGGAAGGGAAGAGCGAGCAACACAATTATCTAAATATAGCGTAATGGGGAGCCACAAGTCTGCACGCTTAGCTGCCAATTGAACAGGGAAGACAAATGCATTATCAAGTCTATGGTTGTAACAAACATTATACCACCACGCTTTGAACGAAATGTTAGATGCATTTTTCCAATTGACAGTAATCCGTTGAAAAGCAACAGCCAAAAGCAAATCAACAATGCGAGCAGAAATATCCACATTACTCCAACTAGTGGACAAACTGCCCAGGAAAAGGTGAGTAAGAGAAAAGGGGAAGCTAGTATGAAAAATAACATTGATTTGGGCCCACACCTGTAACCAAAAGTCATGTACGTGTTTGCAGAGAAATAGCATGTGTGGTAGGGTAGCATTGGGAGCATCACATGACCAACACTTATCTGGGGTAGTAGGAAATCGCTTATGTAGTGTAGAAGGAGTATGAAGTAACCTGTTGTAAATAAAAAATAGGGATTGTGTCAACGAAGCCGCTCTGGAAGTTTTGCGCAATTTTGTCCAAATTTTGTCCCATAAGGATGTCGGCCAATCTATCCCAAGGTCATTTTCCCATTGAAGTTCAACCTTAGATTTAGGTCTGAGTGACTCGGGTGAGTGAAGGTATTTATAAAGAAGAGAGGCCTTGGGGGCAGTGCGAAGGAGGGAATGAAGTCGAACAGTAGGCGTGATAGAAGTAGAGGGAGTAGAAGAAGCCGAAAGTCGTAGGTAAATCTCCAGAACAGTAGTCTTGAGAAGAAGATACTTGGAAAAAAAGGATTTGGGTAAGCCGAAGGAGGAACAAAGATCATGAAAAGAAACAAAGGTAGAACCGGAAAAGAGCTGTGAAATCCAAATCAAGCCACGGGTTCTCCATGATTTCCAGTAAAAGGGTTTATTACCAATTAGGAGATATTTATTATGCCAGATAGTGGAAGAGATGAATTCAGCCACGGTCGTAGGAGGGCCAGGAGCAGCTGACAATAAGAGCTTAAGGGTATACTTGTGAATAGGAGTGGGAATCGACGAAGGCTTGCGGGAAAAAGCAAGATATTCTGCAAAAGAGAAGGGGGAGAGTAAAGTACGTTCAACCTTAAGCCATAAAGGGCAGGGGAAAGTGGAATCTTGTAACCAAAGGGAAGCTTGACGCAGCAAAAAGGCCCTCTGATATGCGGGGAAATCAGGAAAATTGACACCACCTTCAGAAGCCGGACGTATGAGCCTAGTCCGAGACATTCTTGGTTTTTTGGAGTTCCATAAAAACGAAGATAACGTTGAGTTAATCTTGGTAAAGAATTTCACTGGAATGGGGAGTGGAATATTGGAGAGTGTGTATAGAACAATAGGAGATATCATCATTTTGATAGTGTCGAGACGTCCCCACCAAGAGAGGTATAAAGGATGCCATCTTGTCGTGAGATCTGCAATCTTCTGTGAACATTTGGACATACACAAAGAAATAGTGTCTGAAATTGAGGGGGTAATATATAGACCTAAATATTTAATGTGGGACGGGCTCCAAGTAAACCGAGAGTCAATAAATTCTTGTTTAAAAGTAAAATTGGTTAGGGGAAGGATCTCACATTTGTCATGATTAAGTTTATATCCGGAGATAGAGGAAAACACTCCTACTTCAGTCATGAAAGCAGGGATGGATTCTGCAGGTTTGGAAAGAAAGAGTAATATATCATCTGCATATGCAGCGAGTTTAACATGCGAATCCGCAATCCGGAAGCCATGAATGGCAGGGTTTTGACGCAACCTGGAAAGGAAGGGTTCCAAAGCAAGGTTGAAAAGAAAAGGGGATAAAGGGCAGCCCTGTCGAACGCCTCTGCCTAGGTCAAAATAAGGTGAAATTTGACCATTAGCAAAAACTGCCGCTCTAGGATGGGAATATAACAGGGAAACTAAAGAGATGAATCTAGGACCAAAACCAAACCAGGTGAGGGTGTGGAAGAGATAGCGCCATTCAACGCGATCAAAAGCCTTTTCGGCGTCAAGGGCAATCGCTGCAAGTGAATGCTGGTAACGGGAGGATTTTGATAGGATATTAAATAAGAGTCTAGTATTGTCCGTAATATACCGGCCCTTAACAAACCCAGATTGCTCCTCTCCTAATAGGTCGGGAAGAAGATGGTCCAGTCGAATCGCTAATGTTTTAGCGAAAAGTTTGTAATCAATATTGACTAGAGATATGGGCCTATAATTTTTGCAGTACTGTGCGTCCTTACCGGGTTTAGGTATGAGGCAAATATGGGCGTTGGAAAAAGTCCCTGAAGAGGCACCACAAGAAATAAAAGTACGAAGTAAAGAGTGAAGTCGTGGGATCAGTAGTTTAGAAAAGTGAAGGTAGAATTCGACAGTAAAGCCATCAGGCCCAGGGGCTTTGTTGTGTTTGAGATGGTGCAGTGCAGTAAGTAGTTCCTGTTGTGTGACTTCTGATTCTAAGGAGGAAAGATCTGGAGGAAAGTCAGCTGATGTATGAATGGTGGAAAAGAAACAATCAAGGGAACTAGGGGTAGGTTGGGTCTCAGAAGTATACAAGGTTTCATAGAAACGTGAAAATTCAGCAAGAATATCAACATCCGTATGCTTTAAATTATCATCAGAGTCATAAATAGATTCAATATTTAACTTATTATGCTTAATCTTCAAATAATTGGCTAGGAGCTTCCCAGCCTTGTTCCTACCCCCATAGAATTTAGCAGTAGATTTCAGCAGGTACAAAGAGGCATCTTCTGTAGATTTCTCATTAAACTTCATTTTTGCTGCAATGAGGGCTGTCAGGCTGTCAGCAGAGTGCGAGGTAAAATACGCATGTTCCAGTGTTTTAATGCCAGAAAGAAGATTTTTAGTAGACCTTCGGGCGTTCTTACGCTTGTTCGCGACATAACTTATAATGAAGTCACGCGCTGCTGCCTTAAAAGCATCCCAGATAATGTGGTCAGGGAGGGTGTCGTCATCGTTGAGGAGGAAAAATTCATCAAAAAAGAATGTAAAGGTGGCTGTAAATTTGGGATCTGTGAGGAGGGAATTATTGAAACGCCATCTCCTAGGGCCAACAGATTTAGGGAGTACATCAACATTAGTAAGGACAGGAGCATGGTCAGAGAGCAAAATCGGACCTATCTCAGAGTGTAGGAGTGACTGAGCGAGATTGTGGGAGAGAAAGATGTAGTCAAGTCGTGACTGGGAGCGGTGACAGGGAGAATAAAAAGTATACTCCCGCAACTTTAGATTGGCGAGGCGCCAGGAGTCTACTAGTTTATGTTGTGAAATTGCATGACTAAACAGCTTGTGGGGCTTGTTGGGGACATAAGGGGCTATGGACTTCCTATCGATAAAGGGATCAAGGGGTTGATTACAATCTCCCGCCAGAATAAAATTGTGGTCCATAAATTTAGTTAAAAGTGGAGAAAAATCAGCCCAAACAGAAGGTTCGCCTGTGGTAGGACCATATACATTGAGAATAGAGAATAGAACACCTCTAAGTGACAACTTAGCATAGACCCAACGACCAGAGGTATCCGACTCATGGGTGATAACCTGGAGGGGAAGAGATTTGCGACAAAGAACTGCCACACCATTGCGTTTGCCATCACCTTGTGAGAAAAACAGTTCACCCACCCAACCACGCTTAAGCTTAACAGATTCAGCCTCAGTTAAATGCGTTTCTTGGAGGAATGCAATATCGACATTCAATTTGGCAAGATGTGACAAAATCCGTTGACGCTTAATCGGAGAATTAATACCCTTCACATTCCATGACAATATATTCAACGACATGTTATCAACTTATTTATAAAAAATGTAAGTGACAGATCCAATGAGAGATAAGCCCATAAAAAGTAAAAAGATGTCATTAAAATCAGTGAAATGATAGAATAAAATCCAAGGATAATAATAATATGAGTGCAATAAGATAGAAAAAAGAGCAAGTACAGTAAGACTAATAAAGAAGTGTGTTGAGAGAGAAAACAACCAAAGAGAAAAGAGAATGGGTGTAAGTCAAAGGAGAGATGAAGTAATAAGGAAATAAAATGTAAAGTGAGGAAGAAGCATGATCGAGGAAGGCAATAAAAAATAAAAAAAAGCAAGGAAAGACAGATAGAAAAGGAAAAAGGTTGTGGAAAAAATATTGACACCATTGAAACTGAAAACGTGACAGGAAAAATCAAGGTCGATAATAATAGAACAAAACTAGACATATAATAAAGGATATGAGGGATACTTACGAGGGGTGGGTTAGGGAAGGTACGATCAGGAACAGGAATATGTAGAGACGCACGGGGATATGAGGGGAGGGAGGTAAGGCCAACTGGAGAAGGCAGGACACTCGGGGTCAGCGCGGCGTCAAACCAAAGGGAACAGGGCGGATCGTAGGACATTGAACTGCGAGGGAAGAAAAATAACAGGGTTAGACAACGGCAAATGGCAGAAACAAAAGACATACATGGGATAGGACAAACCTAGAGATTATGACAAAAATAACGAACATTTCAGTGAGAAATATAAACTCAGCAAAAGAACAATTGAGTAATAGAAATCAATATTCAACTGAAGCTGGAGCAGCACAATACAGCATCAATAAGAGTCACGGTGGAAGAGAAGAAGAAGGCCCAGAAAGTTCCATGGCATGCTGACAGCAGGAATTCAGGAAGCTTCGAAGTCGCGTAGGGTCCTCATATGTCGTAGTTTTATTATTATAGGTTACTTTAAATAAACAAGGGTGGAAGAGACCATATCGAGCGCCAAGTGAGCGAAGGTCAGGTCTCATATCCAAGAAAGCCTTGCGTCGATTTGCGGTAGCTCTGGCATAATCTTGCGCGAAAAACAAGGTGGAACCCGACCATGTAAGGCGAGGAGAGGCTCTGGCCGCTGAGAGAACCCTCAGCAGATCTGTGTATTCCAGGAAATACATTATTACACCTCTGGGTTTCACTGGCGCAGATGAAGAGGAGGAAACACGACCCAGCCTGTGGGCACGCTGGATGTTAAGCGATGTGTCTTCGGGCAGATGTAAAAGCTTGGGAAGAAACGATTTAAAAAAATTGACAGGGTCGCTCCCCTCGCATCCTTCCACCAGGCCGTAAAGGCGAAGGTTGTTGCGTCGATTTCGATTTTCCAAGTCATCCACCTGCTTCTGAAGAGAGGAAACCTGCGCATGCAAATGGGTGGTTTTGGCGGCAGATTCTTGAAGAGAGGAGACATCACGCTCAACTGACGACACTCTTTCATTCATTAAAGTCCAATTGTCAGTAAGGACCTGCAGCTTAGCGTTGGTTTCCTCCATAAAAGGGCGCAAGGCTCGTATCTCTTCAAGGAGTAACTCCATCGAGATGGTCGCAGAAGATTTGGGAGGTGAAGGTGGATCTTTTTTCAGCCTCTTAGACATCGTTTTTGCTGAGAGCTGTGAAGAGGGTTCTGCGTGCGACGACATCTCATCAACAGACAGAGCCTGGGAGGCTTCAAGATGAGCCAGTTCTGTGAAGAGCTTGGAATTCTTAATATAATTGCGTCTGTGAACCTTAGTGGAACAGTCAGCCATCAACACACCTATGAAGCGCAAATATACCAGGGATAATTCAAAAACTGAGAACGAAACAGGCACTTTGCGCAGTCCAAGGAACTTGAGAAAAAAGAAAAAAATAAATAAATAAATAAAAATGCCAAGAACCATGAAGAGCAGAGAGAAGTCTCAAAATGGCTGCCGGGTTTGAGGAGAGCCAAAAACGACCATTGAATCAGGAAAGAACCATAAAAATAAAAAAATAAAAAGAAAGTCACCTGAAAGTGCTTGGTTGAAGTTGCTGTATCGCCTGCACTGCCTTGAATAACATGGAAATAATTAGAGTTCCAGGAAATTAATGCGCTCTGGACACATTGCTGAGTAGATCCCGGTCAGTTGAAGAAGAAAAAAAAAAAAAAAAAAAAAATGGCAGTCGCGGCCGTTTCAGATCCGCGACCGGGACCTGAAGGACAATAACACTTGAAGAAATGCCCTCACGGCGGCAAAAGTAACTTCAGGGCATGCTCGCCGTACTTATGCATCAGAGGCTCCCCTTCGGTGTGCGCAAATCGCGCACGGAACCGCCAGCTGATCCTCGGTCCGACGGAGCGCTACTCCGACGCCGCCATTCCCCTCGGGCGCTTAGCCACGCCCCCCCTGGTTCAGTATTCTAAGCTGGGCCTTTCCAGAAGCAGACTGGTTTGAGTTGGATTTATAATCTCCAGTGCTCCCTACACAACAGTCATGCGGGGTCTTCAGTTAGGGCAAGATACCAGCTTTTAGCAGGAAGTAATGTGAGTAGGGAGTCAGTGAAGTGGTGCATGTAAGCTACCCTTACCTTGAAGGAAAAAAGATAAATGTGGAAGGAATGGAGGGTGCATTGGAATATGTGCAAAATAAAGGGTGTTCAATTGCCCTTGCATCGTTTTCACTATTTGAGGTGATGCACATCCCCTTTGTCTCCAAATAGCATTAGCCAGCATATGTACTTTACATGTATGTATTGTTGTGTTTAGAGGTGTGTTTGACCCTGTATAGTGCTATTGTTAATGGTATTTCATCACCATCCTGTATGGCCATTCATGTAGTTTGATCTGGTCCTTAAATTTACTTCTGTGAGTTTGGTGATTAAGGGCCTGTTTAGATCATAGCAGGACTACCGTCATCTTGTCATTGCGGCAGTACCAAATACTCCGTCAAGCTGGTGGCAGTCCGTCTGCCATATTTACTTGTTGCAAACTACAACACAAATAAAGCTCTAGCAGGATTAATTGACAGAGACCAAACAAGAAGAAGACTTATTATTTGTTGCCTCAATGGTGCAAAGTACACCTTTGGAACTGAATCTTTATTATTCTTATAATCTAGGTTGAAATTGCAGTGAAGCATTGTTGCACTGCAGAAAAGGAAGACCTGGGCAATAAAAATAATCCTCTTATCAAAATGTACTTGTTCTGGTTAGGCTTGCATACTTTGCAATATACATCAATGCGAAATATTCTGAGAAAGTGTAGAAATCTAGGTAAATCGTGTATCCACAGTGACGGACAATAAACCTTTGCTGGTAATGTCAAAAGAATAACCGTCTCCAGGTAAATATGCATATTTATAAAAAACCTGTTAATGTAGTACACAAATTGGGGGCTGATTAGGATGTCCGTCGGAGTTGCCTCCTGCCGACATCTCTGCGGTTTCTAAATTAACCGACCTCAGTTCGGCGGTCTGAAACTACAATTACGATGCGACCGCACATAGAGAAATTGGAGTTACTGTAAATCCTTGCACCTTGCAGGGATTTCCAGGGGGCACCAGAGGTGCCCCCCCCCCGGCCCACAACCGTAGCTGCAGAGAGAAGGGGGCCTTGCTAGGGGCCCCCAAAATCGCTTTCCGACAAGCTTTGCATATCGGAAAGCCCGACATGTAAAACTTGTCGGGAACTGACATCATAATCCCGATGGCGGGAACGCCGTCTGTTAGGGTTTATGATCGCTTTCCGACTGGCCGACAAGTTCCTCGACTGCCTTCTTTGCAGCAAGATGTTCAGAGTTTAAACCACCTCCTGTCTGTCCCATGCATTTCTCCAATCACCCATCCAGCACTATCTACTTTTCCTATTACTCCACCAATTCCTAAGCACTTATACATTCACTATACACTCTGTTTGTAATACTGTAATTTTTATAGTTACTTGTCATGAACTTATGGAATGGCCTAGCTACTAACACAAGTACATCTATAATATTTTGTGCACTATCCTAGCAGACCTCTAACTAGCTACATACTAGTGATACACTCTTCTAAATACCCAGTTAGTACTCGTGCAGTGTTGGAATCGTCCAGTCTGTCCCATGCACTTCTTTAATCACTCATCTACCACTGTCTACTTATCCTATCACTCCACCAATACGTAAGCACTTATAAATTAAGTGTTCACTCTGTTTGCATCACTGTCATCATTCCAGTTACTAGTGGTATTCTTATAAAATGACCTAGGCACCAACACAAGTACACATACAATATTCTTTGCATAATCCCTACAAATCTCTAAGCAGATACATACTATTGGTCCACTCCATTAAATACTGAAGTAGTACCCATGCAGCGTAGGATACCTCCTGTCAGTCTCATGCAATTCTTCAATCACCCATCCAGCACTATGTTCTTATTGTATCAGTCTGCCAATACCTAAGCACTAATGGGGCAGATTTACAAGCACTCTGCGCCACCAGTACGTCACTTTTTGTAGCGTAGTGATGGCGCCAGGCACTCCTTCATATTTACATGGAGAGGAAAAGCCACCCTACGTGGTTTTTCCTCTCCTTGTAAATACGACCCCTGCATACACAGAACTTTGCGTTGAAGGGGCGTCCCTTAGGTGTTGCTGTGGTTGTTCCCACGCAACACCCATAGAACAAGACACATCTCCAGATTTATGAGAAATCGTAAATCTGGAGATGTGTGTGAATGCTGCGCCATCCTAGAGTTGGTGTAGCAAGGCGCAACCAGGAGAATTGTTTTCATTTCTCCTCATTTTTTCCTCTTTCAATGCATGCTGCATTCCACAGCATACATTGAAAGAGGAAAATGCCTTTACTGATTGTTGTTGTGCAGGAAGGTGTCCCTTCCTGCACAAAAACAATCTCCACACGACACAGACATCCTTGCACCATGGTGCAAGGGTGCCTGTGTCACCGCATGGCTGCAGTTTGTGCAGCAGTGCAGAGGGAAGCACTGAGTTGCAACATATTCATGTACATAAGTCACATCCTTGTGCTTAGGAAGTGCCACAGTGCAGTGCAGCTAAAGAGCTTGCAGTGTCACGCTGCAGTACCTCCTCATAAATCTTCACCTATAAATTCACAATACACTACTAATGCATTCTTTCAGTCAATCATGCTGTATACATATATTCAACCAAACTTTCACACATTACCTTGCAATTATAGTTCTTTCTTTAACCAGATAAGGTAGTTTTGATAAGAACTTTTTTTTTCTCCTTTTTTCTTTTGTACTTATTTTTTATTTTTTTGAACAATTTTGTATTTTTTGGGGTGTTTTTTCTAAAATATTAACAAAAAAAAAGCGAATAAAACTGGAAACATTTGGAATTACTTATCATACCAAAAACAAAAAAACAAAAAAATTAACAACGATGATTGCGTTGCGCAACGCAAACTGCATCCACCGACTGCTCACCGAAGTTTCTTACACTTCACGCAGTGTTGCTTGAGAAAGGCGAATTCTGGTCTAATGTCCATTGCAGGTGTTCCTGAGGACGCTCCAGATGTACTTGCCACAGCAGGTGAGGGGTTCAAAGCAGCTTGCCTCATTTCCTCCCGAGCAAGATTGAGAGGAGGTGTGGTCCGGAGATGCTTGTACATAGAAGCAGTGCCACAAGAGTATTTTTTATTCACTGCCTCTTGACAGGACTCGGTCACAAATTTTGCACGTCACCTTTCTCGCATTTACTTTCTTCTCTCCAGGTGGAAAAGTGAAGAATTTCCACACGACAGATTCCAGCCTCTGTGGACGTGGTGCCTCCTGCAAGAATTCTTCTTCAGAAGATACTTCCTCCTGCTGCTGTCCAGATGCCATTTTGTTTGATATGTCTTGAAAAACACCAAAAAAAACAAGCAAAAAGGGTTCTTGTACAAAAAGAGATGTCTCTAAAGATGCTCCAACAAGAATGATTAAAATGGGTGGGGTCGTTCAATAGTTAAAGTGGGAAATGTTATGAACCAATGAAATCTTTTTTTTTTGAGGTCACATGGGATCCGCGCACTCTGCGCTCACGAAGCACGCACCCGACGCGACTTCGTGAAAATATATTTAAAAATAATATAAGTTTATTATAAGTACAAATATATTATTTTTATGAATATCTTAGATAGTCTCTTGCCCTAATATGTATATTAAATACACATGCGCATAATTTTAGAACATAAAAAGAATTTGCGGTAGTCGCGCACCCAGCGTACCCCAGCTCGTATATGATGTCACGCGGGACCCGCCACCGCGCAAGCGTCGTGTACCGTAATGTGCATGTGTTGTGAATGCACGGGAGCAGGAGTCGCGGACTGGTCGCGTACCAATCGCGCACATCACGTAATATTAAATGTATAGGATGTAACTGAAAAACACGCAGCCGTCGCACACCATACGCGGATGCTTTACGACGTTTCTAAAATGGCGGCTAGAATCTACTCACCCACAGTGATGTGTACGCTTTGGGTGTGCGACTCCGAAAAAATTTGGGATTTTTTTTTTTAAGAAAATATAAATATATTAAAATAAAACAAAATGAAACAATATTTCAGTTTTAATTTTTTTTTGTGTGCAATTTTCAGAAAAATATATAATGTTATTTAATGAATAAAATATTTATAAATAAACAGTTAAAAAAACTGTAGAAAATCAGTACAAAATAAAGGTATAACTACTATTACACTTAAAAATTAGCATTTAAAAAACCTTTGAAATTCACTGAAAAAACCATAGGTTTCAGAGACGTTATAGTTAGAAATTAGCATTTAAAAAAGCTTTGAAATTCATTGAAAAAAACATAGGTTTCAGAGACATTTTAGTTAGAAATTAGCATTTAAAAAACCTTAGAAATTCACTGAAAAAAACATAGGTTTCAGGGGTGTTAGAGTTAGCTGGACATTTCACTCGTACAAAACCATAGAAATTCCTCCGTTATAGTTCTGCTAATTATAACTTGCGCGCCCGCAATGCACTGCTGATGATGTCGCATATTACATCATTCATGACTTGGTCAGTGACATCACTGATGACATCTCAAATGACATCACTGATGACATCACTGATGACATCATCCACGTGACAATCTGATACACTTCATCATACACTAGTATAACCTTTCATCACTCACTGTAAAATACAGGGTACTATATTTGAAACCATTGACACACCAATACCCGTTACTACATACCCACTCACTGATTCCTAAGTCTACACACACAACTACCCATTCAACAACAGTATCACTTATACATGCAGTCACTTTCAAATGCACTTATACACATATACAGACATTGACACATCAGCAGTCATCTTAGTCGGTTATGCGGTCATCCTACTCACTCATGAAAAAAATTAATCACACTTACATTTACTCACTTACACAATTATACACACAACACCTCATTTATTCAAACCCATAGTAACTCATAGTTAATATGTGTAGGAGAGTAGGGTCTGCTATCCTATGGTCACCCCAAATTTTTGCTTTTTGCTTCACTGGTTTTTGACATATTGAGGCTGTGGGCCTGCTAATCAGACCCCCAGCCTGCTGTTCTCTCTAACTAAATTGACACTATGCACCCTAGGTGCATAACCAATTGGAAGTGGATCACCCTGTGAGCCCCTGTACCAGTGTACACTAGGTACCCGGGGCATTGGTGTATCTAAGGCCTACCAGGGGCTGAAGCATGTATTGTGCCACCCCTGGCCTGGCCTAACAAATTTGACACAACTGGCTGATCACTCAGCTGGGGTAAGTTGGTGTAACCACCTCTTACTTAGGTGTAGTATACCTATGCCTAACCTTAAATGGGACACATGTTAACCTATAAGTCACTCCTATGGCAGGCCTTAACAATCCTGAAGGCAGAGTGCTTGGTTCCATGTGAGATGGTGCTCTGGCATGAGCTGAGCCTGTCTGCAGTGGTCGGAACAACTTCCTTCTACTGTTTCTAGATATCGTCATACCATATACTCTTAAGTGCATTATGAACCTCGCGGTTAAATGCTATCTTTGGTTTGGCTTTATCAAAACATGTCGAGTAAGGTGTCATACGAATTGGAATACTAACCCCTCGCCAATTCTGGCGACGGGGTTAGCATTCCACCCTTCTAGAGGGACACGACATGTACAGTACCTGAAACCCGGGTAAAATCAGACATAGCCTCAGCTCCACAAAATGGATGCTGCCACCACAGACACAAGTCTGCCCTCCTGCTGCTGGGAGTCCTTCCAGCTTGGGAGGTGTGGACAAAGGGTTTCCTGCCAGGGGTAGTGCGTGCACCACCCCAGACAGGATTTTGTGTATTGGTCAGGTAGGGCTTGAAAGGAACCAGACATGCCTGAGGCTCACAAGGAGCCTCGGTGCATATGCCAGTTCAAACCGGTCCTGGGGCACACCAGCCCTGGACCTGGGGCGAGCTGGACAAAGGATTGGGGGTGCAACCACCCCCCTTCCTGGTCCCACCCTTAGGGAGGGACCTAGCAGGTAGTCCGGCCCCTAGAATCCGAATAAAGGTAGGAGCTGTGTCCTAAGACTTTAGACATCCTGGAATCAACTTAACTACAAGAAGAAGACGGGAACTTCAACGCTCTGCCGCACAGAGGACTGAAGCCAATCTCCCCTGTGGTCAGGGAGTGACCACCTTGCTAACGCAAGCACCATCCAGCGAATCAACGTCTGCTTTGCCGCCACCTCCCGCCGGAGCCCGAGCCCAGAGACTGACAAGACCTGGACCTCCAGACCTCTCACCGCCCGATCCACAGTCCCTGAAAAGAAGGAACCCGTGGAGGCACCGAGACACGTGGAGCCAGCCATCTTGTAAAGACCACGACAAGCTGCAAGCGCGACAACCGAGGCTCCCTCCAAGTTGTGCTTTGGGATCTTAGAAGCCCAACACCCGAGCAGCATCTGCACCAAAGGTGAGCCCTCCAGCATCTCCACGATCTGCGTGGGGCCCCTCTGCATTTTGCCACTCGACCCGCCTAACTGGTTGCTGGCCCGTTGGCTACTGGCCATCTTGGCGATGAACTTCAAGAACTACACTGCTGGTCTGGTTGCTCCAGACTGGCCCTTGCTCCCCTCCAAAGGAGCAGTCCCTCTGACCTTGCTGGTCAGAACCATCAGCTTATTTCGTTTTCCACAACAATTGCTTTTGCCAAGGCTTGTTTGCTTCGATCAAGTCTCCAACACAGCCGACAGCGAGAGCCTGCGTGGGCAGCTCGTGAACCGACTCCTGGATGGCGTCAACCTTCAGGGACCACGTGGCTGCAGAGACAAGCTACACCTTTCCTCCTGTTTGCACCCGACATCGCCTGGTACCCACCTGGTGCCACGCTGGTCACTGGCTAGTGACTGTGAACACTGTCCCCTCTGCTTACAGGTCTTCTACAACTCTGATCCACCCTTGGATCCACCGCATCTCTTCTGGACCGACCGCCTGCAGCATCTTTGTCGACAGGCTCCATTGAATCGATAGAAGAAACCCGACGCACTTCGAGACCTATGCACCCGCTTCCTGTGGGTGAGGTAAAGCTGGCACTCCGGTGCCCAAGTGTAGAGAATCATCTCTAGTGTCTGTGTTTCAAATCTTAAGATCGTAGTCCATTCAGAAGACTCTTTTTGCAGTAACTTTGTAACTTTTACGCACCCATTGAAAACCATGGGAGCCCGCGTGTGACTATTTGCTCTGCACACGCAACCCGTGGACCTCCTGGTCACTAACTAAAGTTAGCTCCTTGTAGGCCCAGCGATTCTAGAGGCCCTAGGCCTTTTCCCTTTTCTGTTCGTGGTACTTATACCACTATTTTAGTATATGGTTCGAGTGGCCACCAGGGCTTATCCATATAAAGTGCAACTTCTGTGTATTCTAACGTATTCTTGTTTAACGATTTGTGCTCCTGTGCTCATAAAGAGTCTAGGGGATACTTTGAGAAATAAATACATATATATTTTCAATATATATCTGTGTGGTGTCCCTTCATTGGTATAAAGGGGGTTACATTTGGTAAAACAGCCTGCTTAACACGTTTCACGAGTTTAGCCTCAAAGACTGCTTAGCCTACGCTACCACTAGGGCAGCTGGTCCGAAAAGGTTGACTTACAACCACACCATAAGGGTTGCTTGGCATGGTACAAGGTGGTCACTTTAACTAGTGAACATCATATACCAGGCCAACTTCTCACATTGGTGAGCAGCGGTTGGATTTGAGCTTGCTGGATTTTACCTCTGTAATCTCTTTGTTACCAATTGAAAGATCATACAGGTACCTTTAGGTACATATAAAACAAGAATAGATATACTTAAGTTCTACTGAACTTAGTTGTAGTAGAGCAAAGGGAGTAGCACACCCTGACTACAACTACTAGATAAGTTTAGTAGGTAAACCCAAGTGTAGGTAGATTGCAACACATCCACCCACACTTAAGAGCAATGGCTGGGGCAGAGGGGTCCAAGGTACCCATCTCTGTTGAGAGTGACCCCCAGAGGGCACCATCCATCTTTGCTACCCTAAATCAAAATGAGCTCAGGCAGTTGGCAAATATCAGGGGCCTTAAACAGCCCAAGAATCCTACTTCTGCTGAACTCAGAGAGCTTTTACAGGCTGATGAAGATCAGAAAGCTCTCAGGAAAGCCTCCCAGATAGGCCCCTTAGGGACAGGAACAGGAGGCCCCCCTTCTGAAGATGCTACTGAAGTACCCCTTTCCAATAGACATCCCTTAGATGAGAATCATACAACAGAGGAGGAAAGTGATGGGGATACAGAAGGTAGTGGGGATGAAGGGAGAACTAGCCCAGTGCCAAGTGTTATACGTGGCCCAGCTAACTTAAGGCTACAGGGGACTGACAATGGGATCACCCCATTGGATCTCCCTAGTGGACTTAACCAGGGGCTTGGGAGGCAAAGGAATCACTCAGGTGAATCTAATGCTTCTCATACCTCTAGAGGCTCTCAAGGTCACTCCAGGAGAAGGATGACCACCCCTCAGAGGAGGGAACATGAGGCCAGAATGCAGGAAGCTCAGCTGAGAATCAGGAAACAGGAGCTAGAAGTAGCTCTGATGGAAGAGAAACTGAGTAAGGCTAGGCGACCTAAAGAGAGTGGGTCTATACCCACTGGTGGCAGCATTGTCCCTAAGGACAAGGATAGGGTCTTTGATAATAGGAACCTGTCCAAGGTTGTGCCCCCCTACAAAGTGGGGATGACATCCACAAATGGATGACTGCTCTTGAGAGAGCCTGCAAAGTACAGCAGGTTCCTGAAGACCAGTGGGCAGCAATCCTCTGGCTCTCCTTTGAAGGAAGAGGCAGAGACAGACTCCTCACTGTTAGGGAGGAGGATGTCAGAAACTACAGAGTCTTGAAGAGTGTCCTAGTTGATGGGTTAGGCTTAACCACTGAACAGTACAGGTTAATGTTCAGAGACACCCAGAAGACACAGACTCAGGACTGGTCTGAATACATTGAATGTGCCACTAAGGCTTTGGAGGGTTGGTTGCTGGGAAGTAAGGTATCTGATTATACAGGATTGTACAATTTGATGATGAGAGAACAGATTTTAAATAACTGTCAAAACCAGCAACTGCATCAACACTTGGTTGACTCTGATCTGACCTCTCCCCAAGAATTGGGAAGGAAGGCAGACAAATGGGTCAGCACCAGGGTTAAGCAAATGAACCAGAACCAGGGCCAAGGGGGTGATCAGAAGAAAACAGACCAAAAGGGTGGAGATCAGAAATCTAAAGACCAGAAGTCTTCAACAGGGCCCCAAACTAGTACTAAAGAGGGTGGGTCCCAGCCTAAAGGGAAGAAGAAAGAAGGTCAAAAGAAACCCTGGTGCAATTCTTGCAAGAATACAACTCACTGGACTAGTGATTGTAAAAAGGGTGGAGTCCCCAACACTGTTGCCCCTAAGGCACCTGCTCCCAGTACTACTGTTAGCAGTGTTGGTCCCCAGACAAAGGGTGTAGTGGGAATCACTATGGGAACTGAAGGAGATTCTGACTTAGACAGAACCCTGACACAGGCAGTCCTGATCTGTGATGGGGACATAGATTTGTCCCTGACTGTGATCCCCAGTAACCTGGGCAAGTACAGACAGACTCCTTTAATTAATGAAAAAGTGGCTCAAGCCTACAGGGACACATGTGCCAGTGTCACTATGGTGACACCAGGCTTTGTGGACCCTGGACAGTACATACCAGGTGAGAATTACCTGGTGACCAATGCCAGCAATGCCGCTACTTCACATAGTGTGGCAGTTGTTAACTTCTCATGGGGAGGGGTAACTGGCCTCAAAAGGGTTGTGGTTAGTGCAGACCTCCCAGTAGAATGTTTGTTGGGCAATGACCTAGAGAGTTCTCTATGGTCTGAAGTGGAGTACAGGACACATGCAGAGATGTTAGGTATATCACCACATGTCCTTGCTGTGACCAGGTCACAGGCCAAAAAGTGCCTTACTGAACCTCAGGTCTTGGATCCTGGAACAATGGACCAAGCACCTACCAAGAAGAAGAACAGGAGGGTCAAGGCTGTGCCTTCCCCCCTGCCTCAGAGTGATGATCACCCTTCCCAGGAAGCTGATCTAGAGAACCCTGAAGGAACTGTCCCTGAAGAGCTTGAACCTGATCAGGTTGAGTTTCTGGGGACAGGGGGACCTTCAAGGGCTGACTTGAGGCAGGCTCAGTTATCCTGTCCCTCTCTTGAACCCCTCAGACAGCTGGCTGCTGCTGAGGCTGCTGGGAATGCTCAAGGTACCCATAAAGTGTATTGGGATGAAGGGCTCCTTTATTCAGAGGCTAGAGACCCCAAGCCTGGTGCAACCAGGAGGTTGGTTATACCTCTGCAATTTAGGGGCTTCCTTCTTACCTTGGCCCATGATATTCCTTTAGCAGGACACTGAGGCCAGAACAAGACTTGGGACAGACTTGTCCCTCACTTTCACTGGCCTCACATGAATGAAGATACCAAGGAGTTTTGTCGCTCCTGTGTGACCTGCCAAGCCAGTGGCAAATCAGGTGGCACAACAAAGGCCCCCCTAGTACCACTACCTGTGGTGGGGGTCCCCTTTGAAAGAGTGGGAATAGATATAGTGGGTCCCATGGATCCTCCCACTGCATCTGGGCACAGATTTATACTGGTGGTAGTGGATCATGCCACCAGGTATCCAGAGGCAATTCCCCTTAGGACCACTACAGCACCTGTTGTGGCCAGGGCCCTGCTGGGAGTATTCTCCAGAGTGGGGTTTCCTAAGGAGGTGGTTTCTGACAGAGGTACCAACTTCATGTCAGGATACTTGACAGCTATGTGGAAGGAATGTGGTGTCAACTACAAGTTCACCACCCCTTATCACCCACAATGAAACGGGCTTGTTGAGAGATTCAACAAGACCCTAAAGGGTATGATCAAAGGATTACCTGAAAAGCTCAGGCGAAGATGGGACATCCTTCTACCCTGCCTTCTGTTTGCTTACAGAGAGGTCCCACAAAAGGGGGTTGGCTACAGCCCCTTTGAATTGTTGTTTGGGCACCCTGTAAGAGGCCCACTGTGTTTGGTGAAGGAAGGATGGGAGTTACCTCTCAAAAAGCCTAAGCAAGACATAGTGGACTATGTACTTGGTCTCCGCTCCAGGATGGCTGAGTATATGGAGAAGGCATCCAAAAACCTTGAGGCAAGCCAGGCCTTACAGAAAGCTTGGCATGACCAAAAGGCTGTCGTGGTTGAGTTTCAGCCAGGACAGAAGGTATGGGTGTTGGAGCCAGTGGCCCCAGCAGCACTCCAAGACAAATGGTCTGGACCCCATACAATCCTGGAAAAGAAGGGAGAGGTTACCTACTTGGTGGACCTAGGAACTCCCAGGAGTCCCCACAGGGTACTCCATGTTAACAGGTTAAAAGCATATGTTGACAGGGCAGACATGGGCTTGCTCATGGCTACAGATGAGGGACAGGAGGAAGAGAGTGACCCTCTCCCAGACCTGTTGTCTCAGAACCCTGAGGATGACTCAGTTGAAGGAGTGACCCTTGGAGGCAACCTCACTGATCATCAACAGACTGAATGTAGACAAGTTCTACAATCATTTCAACACATGTTTTCCTTGATACCTAGCCAAACTGACTGGTGTACCCATGTGGTGGACACTGGTGACAGTCTGCCTGTAAAGAACAAGCTCTACAGACAACCTGACCACGTCAGGGACTGTATAAAGGCTGAGGTACACAAAATGCTGGAATTAGGTGTCATTGAACCCTCAGAGAGCCCCTGGGCTAGCCCAGTGGTTCTGGTCCCCAAACCTCACACCAAAGATGGCAAGAGAGAGATGAGGTTCTGTGTGGACTACAGAGGACCCAATGCTGTCACCAGGACAGATGCACATCCTATTCCAAGGGCAGATGAGCTCATAGACAAACTAGCTTCTGCTAAGTTTTTGAGCACATTTGACTTGACAGCTGGCAATTGGCAAATCAGATTAGCTGAGGAGTCTAAGGCCAAAACAGCATTCTCAACCCCAGGTGGGCACTACCAATTTGTGGTGATGCCCTTTGGTCTGAAGAATGCACCTGCCACCTTCCAAAGGTTGGTGAATCAAGTCCTTACTGGGTTGGATGACTTTTGCGCAGCATATCTTGATGACATTGCTGTCTTTAGCTCCACCTGGGAGGATCACCTGATCCACCTGAAGAAGGCTCTTGAGGCTCTGCAAAGGGCAGGCCTCACTATCAAGGCCACTAAGTGCCAGATAGGGCAGAGTAAGGTTGTGTATTTGGGCCACCTTGTAGGTGGAGGCCAAGTTCAACCACTGGAGAGTAAGATACAATCCATTAAGGACTGGTCTCCTCCAACCACCCAGACTCAAGTTCGAGCTTTCTTGGGCTTGACTGGGTACTACAGGATGTTTGTTAAGAACTATGGGTCCATTGTGACTCCTCTTAATGATCTGACATCCAAAAAGATGCCCAAAAAGGTTCAGTGGACAGTAAGCCGTCAAAAGGCATTTGATGACCTGAAGGAGGCCATGTGCTCTGCACCTATCCTGAAAAGTCCTGACTACTCCAAAGAGTTTATTGTCCAAACAGATGCTTCTGAGTTGGGTGTGGGAGCTGTGCTGTCAGAACTTAATGTAGATGGTCAAGACCAACCCATTGCTTTTATTAGCAGAAGGTTGACCCCCAGAGAGAAGAATTGGTCAGCTATTGAGAGGGAGGCCTTTGCTGTGGTGTGGGCCCTGAAGAAGCTGAGGCCATACTTGTTTGGCACGCACTTCAAGATTCAGACCGACCATAAGCCCCTCTTGTGGCTAAATCAGATGAAGGGTGAAAACCCCAAACTGCTTAGGTGGTCCATTTCCCTACAGGAGATGGACTTTACAGTGGAGCACAGGCCAGTTACTGACCATGGGAATGCAGATGGACTCTCCAGGTACTTCCACTTAGGACATGAAGACGAGACTGGTCGAGGCTAGTTTAATGTCCCTGCGTTTGGGGGGGGGGGTGTGTAGGAGAGTAGGGTCTGCTATCCTATGGTCACCCCAAATTTTTGCTTTTTGCTTCACTGGTTTTTGACATATTGAGGCTGTGGGCCTGCTAATCAGACCCCCAGCCTGCTGTTCTCTCTAACTAAATTGACACTATGCACCCTAGGTGCATAACCAATTGGAAGTGGATCACCCTGTGAGCCCCTGTACCAGTGTACACTAGGTACCCAGGGCATTGGTGTATCTAAGGCCTACCAGGGGCTGAAGCATGTATTGTGCCACCCCTGGCCTGGCCTAACAAATTTGACACAACTGGCTGATCACTCAGCTGGGGTAAGTTGGTGTAACCACCTCTTACTTAGGTGTAGTATACCTATACCTAACCTTAAATGGGACACATGTTAACCTATAAGTCACTCCTATGGCAGGCCTTAACAATCCTGAAGGCAGAGTGCTTGGTTGCATGTGAGATGGTGCTCTGGCATGAGCTGAGCCTGTCTGCAGTGGTCGGAACAACTTCCTTCTACTGTTTCCAGATATCGTCATACCATATACTCTTAAGTGCATTATGAACCTCGCGGTTAAATGCTATCTTTGGTTTGGCTTTATCAAAACATGTCGAGTAAGGTGTCATACGAATTGGAATACTAACCCCTCGCCAATTCTGGCGACGGGGTTAGCATTCCACCCTTCTAGAGGGACACGACATGTACAGTACCTGAAACCCGGGTAAAATCCGACATAGCCTCAGCTCCACAAAATGGATGCTGCCACCACAGACACAAGTCTGCCCTCCTGCTGCTGGGAGTCCTTCCAGCTTGGCAGGTGTTGACAAAGGGTTTCCTGCCAGGGGAGGTGCGTGCACCACCCCAGACAGGATTTTGTGTATTGGTCAGGTAGGGCTTGAAAGGAACCAGACATGCCTGAGGCTCACAAGGAGCCTCGGTGCATATGCCAGTTCAAACCGGTCCTGGGGCACACCAGCCCTGGACCTGGGGCGAGCTGGACAAAGGATTGGGGGTGCAACCACCCCCCTTCCTGGTCCCACCCTTAGGGAGGGACCTAGCAGGTAGTCCGGCCCCTAGAATCCGAATAAAGGTAGGAGCTGTGTCCTAAGACTTTAGACATCCTGGAATCAACTTAACTACAAGAAGAAGACGGGAACTTCGACGCTCTGCCGCACAGAGGAATGAAGCCAATCTCCCCTGTGGTCAAGGAGTGACCACCTTGCTAACGCAAGCACCATCCAGCGAATCAACGTCTGCTTTGCCGCCGCCTCCCGCCGGAGCCCGAGCCCAGAAACTAACAAGACCTGGATCTCCAAACCTCTCCCCGCCCGATCCACAGTCCCTGAAAAGAAGGAACCCGTGGAGGCACCGAGACACGTGGAGCCAGCCATCTTGAAAAGACCAGGACAAGCTGCAAGCGCAACAACCGAGGCTCCCTCCAAGTTGTGCTTTGGGATCTGAGAAGCCCAATACCCGAGCAGCATCTGCACTAAAGGTGAGCCCTCCAGCATCTCCACGATCTGCGTGGGGCCCCTCTGCATTTTGCCACTCGACGCGCCTAACCGGTTGCTGGCCCGTAGGCTAGTGGCCATCTTGGCGACGAACTTCAAGAACTACACTGCTGGTCCGGTTGCTCCAGACTGGCCCTTGCTCCCCCCCAAAGGAGCAGTCCCTCTGACTTTGCTGGTCAGAACCATCAGCTTATTTCGTTTTCCACAACAATTGCTTTTGCCAAGGCTTGTTTGCTTCCATCAAGTCGCCGACACCGCCGACAGCGAGAGCCTGCGTGGGACAGCTCGTGAACCGACTCCTGGACATCGTCGACCTTCAGGGACCACGTGGCTGCAGAGACAAGCTACACCTTTCCTCCTGTTTGCACCCGACATCGCCTGGTACCCACCTGGTGCCACGCTGGTCACTGGCTAGTGACTGTGAACACTGTCCCCTCTGCTTACAGGTCTTCTACAACTCCGATCCACCCTTGGATCCACCGCATCTCTTCTGGACCGACCGCCTGCAGCATCTTTGTCGACAGGCTCCATTGAATCGATAGAAGAAACCCGACGCACTTCGAGACCTATGCACCCGCTTCCTGTGGGTGAGGTAAAGCTGGCACTCCGGTGCCCAAGTGTAGAGAATCATCTCTAGTGTCTGTGTTTCAAATCTTAAGATCGTAGTCCATTCAGAAGACTCTTTTTGCAGTAACTTTGTAACTTTTACGCACCCATTGAAAACCTATGGGAGCCCGCGTGTGACTATTTGCTCTGCACACGCAACCCGTGGACCTCCTGGTCACTAACTAAAGTTAGCTCCTTGTAGGCCCAGCGATTCTAGAGGCCCTAGGCCTTTTCCCTTTTCTGTTCGTGGTACTTATACCACTATTTTAGTATATGGTTCGAGTGGCCACCAGGGCCTATCCATATAAAGTGCAACTTCAGTGTATTCTAACGTATTCTTGTTTAACGATTTGTGCTCCTGTGCTCATAAAGAGTCTAGGGGATACTTTGAGAAATAAATACATATATATTTTCAATATATATCTGTGTGGTGTCCTTTCATTGGTATAAAGGGGGGTTACATTTGGTAAAACAGACTGCTTAACACGTTTCACGAGTTTAGCCTCAAAGACTGCTTAGCCTACGCTACCACTAGGGCAGCTGGTCCGAAAAGGTTGACTTACAACCACACCATAAGGGTTGCTTGGCATGGTACAAGGTGGTCACTTTAACTAGTGAACATCATATACCAGGCCAACTTCTCACAATATGTTAAAAAATCCCCATAACAATTATGCTCATTCATATAGTTACTCTCACAATCACTGTCTCTTATATATACTTATATACACCAACTCTCACATACAATGCCTTTTACTTTTTTTACTTTGTTGAAGATGTACAACTAAAACATATATTCGCTCACCAACACACAAATAAAAACACTCAGTCACCCAAACAACTGTTTCCACATGCACTCTTAAACCTATACACCTAGTCAATCAACCATTCACACATCTATGCATAGTTACACACACCCCATCCAACCACACACAAACTCAGTGTCCCATACAAATACTCACCCAACTAATCAATAACTAATATCCACACTCATGTAGTTAGTGACCAACTGATACAGCATATTATAAAACAACAGTCAGTGATGCACACATTCACATAGTTTAGTTACTAATCCATGTATTAAGTGAGACACTTTTAATTACTCACTTAAACAGACAGTCAGACAGCTAGTAAATCCTCCATCCAGACAGTTATATATCCACTCAATCTTCAATACAGATTGGTATATATATAATACATATTTAAATTTCAAACAAAACAACATTCACTGGATGATGTCATCAGTGATGTCATTTGAGATGTCATCAGTGATGTCACTGACCATGTCATGAATGATGTAATATGTGACATCATCAGCAGTGCATTGCGGGCGCGCGAGTTATAGTTAGCAGAACTAACTATAACGGAGGAATTTCTATGGATTTGTACGAGTGAAATGTCCAGCTAACTATAACAACCCTGAAACCTATGGTTTTTCTGTGAATTTCTAAGTTTTTTTAAATGCTAATTTCTAACTATAACGTCTCTGAAACCTATGGTTTTTTCTGTGAATATATATATACTGATTTGTGGAAATTAAAACTTTTTATTTAACAGTGGGAAAATGTAGTGTCTAACAATGTTTTTTGACATAACCCTTTTGGTTCCCAGCTGAATCTGTAGAGCTGTGAAGTAGGTGTCAGAGCACAATGCCATGAAAACTTGGTTTAGAATGTTGAGTTTGCAGTTACACGCAGCAGAATAAAGATGTGCATTACAAAGTTCCATGTATGGCATAGTCATTGGCAGGTACCCAGGCTGAGGAAGATGCCACACCCTGGACTTCCTGAGGTTACAGTGGACTCAAGTGAGTAGGTTCCAACACTGCCATTTTAGTTGATTCATGTCAGGTGATTCTGAGGCTGCCATCAACAAACATTCACAATGTAAAACAGAATATAAGGCGGTCACTCGGAAAGATCTGGATCTCCCTCATGAAGCTGGCCAGCATGATAGGCCTACTTTTATTTCCATTCTTCTATACATCCTGCTCTATTGTAAAGCATTTTCAGGCCAGAAGATTCAGCATTTACATCATGATTTGACATACTATGAACATGGCCTAGGCGGACCTCAGTGGGATTTACTTCTTATGGACTCATGGAATTAGTTTGCCAGAATCATGGCTCAACGACTCTTCATCCCCATGTCTGGACCTCCTAGTCCCTCCTAACTACAACATCCCAAGGCTAGACAGACAATCTAACAAGAAAGGAGGAGGCATTGCCTGCATCTACCGCTCTAACCTTCTTGTGACGGAACTTCTAGTGGACACCACCAAATCCTGCGAATACCTTGCCCTAGCTATTCACAGCAACTCCACCCAACTGTGCAACTTGCACATCTTTTACCACCCCCCCAGGCATGAATGCCTCCTTCACTGACCACTTCATGGAAATCATTACAGCCAAGAGTTCCAACAATGCCAAAGATATTTTCCTGGGTGACTTTAACTTGCACTGGAACGACCCTAAGGATTCACATGTCAACACCATCAAAGACTTCCTGGCTGATCAAGCCCTGACCCAAGTCTGCTCAATACCAACTCACTCAAAAGGGGCCAGTCTTGACTGGACCGTCTCCAAAGAATCAACAGTCAAACTTATCTCTATAGACCCATGCGACTGGTCTCACCACCACGCCATCACCTTCCTTCTTCCTGGCACCCACAAGACAAGGGCACTGCAACCGGTGATCCCTAAATGCTGGATCAGAGACGCCAAGAACCTGGACCGCAGGGAACTTGAGGCTCGATGCAAATCTGACCCCCCCCCCCTCCCCCTCGCATATCAAAACAGTCAGTGGCCTCAACGATCACTACTCTGCGACTATATCGAACATCCTGGATGAGCTAGCCCCTCTAAAACTGAAAAGAATCCAAATCAAAGACGGAAACCCCTGGTTCACGGGATCCCTCAATAATGAGAGGAGAGCCCTCCGGCAAGCTGAAAGATCCTGGAAGCAGCACCCTTCTGCCGCACATTTAAAACTCCTGCGCCAGGCCAGAAATGTCTACAACAGGAACATACTCCAGTCTAAAAAATAATTCTTCAGAACTGAACTAGAGAAGGCCAAGAACAGACCCCACAAGCTCTTCGAACTGATCAAACACCAATCTAATAAACTGGCCAAAACCTCAAAAGAATCCCTCAAGTCTCTTATTTCCTCAGAGGAATTCTCCACTTTCTTCGCCGAGAAAATCGCAGCCCTTGGAAATGAACTCAGTTCCATCACATACCCTCAAACACTTCCGGACCCGCCTCCTCCAGCCACATCGCTCTCACAGCAGGCTCCACCCAGAAACCATGCTCACTGGTCTGACTTCAAAGTCTATGACGAAAACTCAGTTTCTAAAATCCTATCTACCTTAAACACTAATAACCATTTTAATGACCCGCTCCCTTCCAATTGCCTAGCAGCCGTCGCCCAATCCATTATTCCTAGCTGGACTACAATAATTAATGCCTCTCTCCGGCAGAGAACAATGCCCGACGCTCTAAAAGCCGGCCAAGTCCTCCCCATTTTGAAGAGTGTTGCTGGATCCAGCCTCCCCGGATAACTTCAGACCAATCTCCAACATCCCGCTCTTAGCCAAAGTGATGGAGAAATGTGTGCAGCAGCAGCTAAGTCAACACATCAACAACTTCCACCTGCTCGATGACTTCCAATCCGGATTTAGACCAGGGCACAGCACTGAAACCACTATGCTCCACATCGATGATGCTCTCCAAGTTCTTGACCAAGGCAAAACCTGTCTCCTAATCCTCCTGGACCTACCTTCGGCCTTCGACATGGTAAACCATGAAAAACTACTCAAACGCCTCAAACTCAGGATGGGATTGGATGGCACTGTTCTAGAATGTTTTAGATCCTTCCTCCAAAACCGGTCCCAGAGATTCCTTATCAACGGCAACCTATCGGCTCCTTACCCTGTCACGGTTGGAGTCCCTCAAGGATCAACCCTGTCCCCCACCCTCTTCAACCTCTACCTGGAACCACTTACCGAGGTATTACGCACCGCTAATATCTCCTATCATATGTATGCTGATGACACTCAGATCTACATCAAAACATCATCTCTCGAAGAGATTCTCTCCCTGAACGAAGCCTTGAAACTCACTGTCCAATGGCTCGCATCCAAGGAACTCAAATTCAACGCAAAGAAAACAGATTTTCTCCTGATCTCCCCGCCCAATACCAACCTTGAGATTCAATCATGGATCAAGACTATCATAGCTTTAAACTGCCCACCAACCATCGTGGATCCGGCCAAATCCTTGGAAATCACCCTTGACAGCAACCTGAACATGCAGGACCACATCAATTCAATGGCCAAATCAGCCAGATTCCACCTGAGCTACCTTAGGAAATTGAAACCCTTCCTCGATGCTCCAGACCTAAAAATGGCAGTCCAAGCACTTGTCATCTCCAGACTGGACTATGGCTGTTCTACCCTCTCGGGGTTACCTAAGATCTCCCTGGCACCTCTAAGAGCCTGCCTCAATGCGGCCGCCAGACTACTCACCGGCACGAGGAAATACGACCATATTTCCCCACACCTGAAAGCTCTCAACAGGCTTCCCCTGGAGGCAAGAATACAGTTCAAAGTAGCTTGCATATCACACACAGCTTTATACTCTAAATCCCCTGCATATCTGGCACAGAAACTTGTGATCTCCGGAGGAATCAGAAACTCCCGATCTGCCAGAGACCGCCTGCTCCAACCTGCGCGCTTTCGGGAATTTTTTTTTACAATCGGGCTTTCTCTGGGGCTTCTCCAAGAATATGGAACTCTCTACCACCTGACATCAGAAGAATCCCCTCTCTGACTCACTTCAAAAGGGAGGCCTTCCTTATGGGTAAATTTCTAGCTTAAACTTGGCCTCCACCATCACCTTGGCCCGGATCTATGCCCGTCTATTGCCTCCGTTCGGATTATCTAGTTACCCCATCAGAAACTTGTAGCCTTGTCTTGAACATTTGTAAATGTAATCTGTAACCTTCCTTATGGGTAAATATCTAGCTTAAACCCGGCCTCCACCATCACCATGGCCCGGATCTATGGCCGTCTATTGCCTCCCTTCGGATTATCTATTTACCCCATCAGAAACTTGTAGCCTTGTCTTGAACCTTTGTAAATGTAATTTGTAATATGTTATCGTGTAATGAGTATTTGGATATGTAACGTGTAAATACATGCCCTTATCTCCCTCATGTATCCTGCACCGTGTCCCTTACTACTCGATCCGTAACTGGTTGATGTTTAATCCTGTTCTGTGTATTGCTTTATTTACCTGTAAAGCGCTCTGATACCCTAATGGGTCAAGTTCGGGCTCTATAAAACTCATAAAATAAATAAATAAAATATTTATCAAACCTCTTAACATGATCACATATGCAGTTGTGTGTCGAATTAGGCTTGGAGCCTAGTTGCAAAACTTTTCTCAACGAAGGTCTCCCCTTGATCTGGAGATGAAAATCAACAACCTGGAGCTTCTGGGCGGCCACTTTTCAGAGAAGTGACAGATGAATGACATGGGGTAGTGCTGTATCCTTCACTGTATGGGCAGCACTGTCGGCTATCCAGTAAATCGGCTACCTGGGAGGCACAAAATCCAGGATGCTAGCAAAAACACAAACATATTTGGCATTGTTGTTTGGAACATCAGATTTCAGTGTTCTCCAAGTATTTACTGGATTTGCATAATCAGGTGAGACAGTGGCTTCCCTGGAGGCTTGTAGGATGCTATTTTTTTCTGTAAGTCCAGTTATGAATTCAATACAAGTGCAAATAAAACAGTAGGTAATCTTGTCACAGGGGCACAGTAAAAAGGCCAATTCTCTTAGAATAGAACCCCATTGCTCCCACAGAAAGTTATTACATACAGGAAATTGGCAAACCTTGCATCCCTGGGGAACCTCAGCTTGCTTATGATTATCACAATGTTGGCTTCAAGGCCCAACATTCACCATAAATGGGTTTTTTCTGAAATTCTTTTACTAATTTACCAAAGCAATCTCATCTATAATTGAAAACAACTACCTGTGCAGTATAAAAATCAGACGTGGCGATAGTGTTTACAGTTATGATTTTTGAAGACTGGTCGGACAGATTTGTTTTGAAAGTACGTCCAGTATGCTTCTAAAATCAGGAAAATGATTGCGTACTAAGGGCCTTATGTAGGTAGCCTAACATTTACCACTTCATAAATACCGAATTTTACCGATTCTGTATTTATGAAGTGGTAAATGCTATGTAGGTAATCAGTCGGTAAAAAATACCGAATCGGAATGGGTCGGTATTTTAGAATCGGTATTTACCGATTCGGTAATGGTAACTGGCTTCCCATTGATTCCTATGGGCCAGGAGGCCCATAAGAATCAATGGGAAGCCAGTTACCATTACCGAATCGGTAAATACCGATTCGGTAATGGGGGGAGCACAATCAAGGGTGGCAGGGTGTCACAGTGACACCCTGTTGCACCCCTGATTCCTGCATGTGTGCACATGTGGCACACATACATGCCCTAAGGGCATGTATGTCTGCCACATTGCACACTTCTAAGTGCGAAAAAATGCTTTTTCAAAGACATTCGTCATTTACCACCAACTTTTAGTTGGTGGTAAATAACGAATCCACACAACACCCACACACTCCCCCTACATCTCATTTCAGGATTCGGTATTTACCGAATCGGTAAAATAACCGATTCGGTAATTTTACCGATTCGGTAAATTACCGAATCCTGAAATGTGCCCCCTACATACCAAAAGCCTGAATACCGGTCGGTAACAGGATTTTTACCTAAAATCGGCCGTTACCCACCGGTATTGGGCTTCCTACATATGGCCCTATAAGAGCTCTTTATTGCAGTTACCAAGGTATTTAATATATAATCATCTAGGACGGATAAAGGTGAGATGTCAGTGTGAACAGTCACAAACATATACATAAAAATGTGGAATGTAGCCACAACCCACATACGAAGAAATAAAAATAACGTACAAAAATGGATGCAACCAAACAAGAAGTCATCGAGCTGTGACCTGATGTTCATCTGATTCATAAGCAAAAACGTGTATGTGAGAAGTTGGCCTGGTATATGCTGGTCACTAAGTGGCCACCTTGCACCAGTACAATTTGACTCTCATGCTAGATAGGTTTAAGACAACCTTTTAAAGAAAGCTATCCTAGTGGTAGCTGTGGAGAGCAGCCTTCAGGCTAAGTCTCAGAGGAATGTAAAGCAGCTTGTTTTACCTTATAATCAGTTGAATCACTAAATGAAAGGGCACCACAAAGATATATATATATAACATATATATGTAGTCATTACTAGACACACTCTACTAATCTCTTTATGAGATTAGAAGTCAAGGACATATGCACAAATTAACATTTCACAACAAATTAAGCACTTATATGGCTAGGGCCCTAGGGGCGTACCAGACCATATACTAAAAAAGAGGTATAAGAAGAACGACTTGGGAAGGGAGAAGGCCTATGGTCTTCAGAAGCGCTGGGGCCTCACTCATCCACCCAAGGCAGGTAAGTAAAGTTCCCACGGGAGACACATGCAGTGTGAGAACACAGCCACGGATCCCAATAGACTTCAATGGAGCAAGTCGCGGTTGGAATTTTAAAGTTTTAGGATACTTCGGGAGAGTCTACAAGCAAGTCACTTACAGGGTAAGTAGTTCTAGAGCCAACACACACAGGAGCACCGGAGTACTCGAGTTACCTCACCCAGGGAAGCAGGGTGCAAAGGTGTCTTTTGGTGTCGGGTCGCGGCGTTGTTTTCAATGGGAGCCAAAGAAGACTTGCTGCTTGTGAAGACAGGAGAAGTGTCCGGTGGAATCCAAGGCTGGATTCGGAAGAAAGAAGACCTGAAAGCAGAGGAGACAGTGTTGAAAGTCACTTGCCAGTGACCCGGGGCCAGGAAGCTGGATGCCCACAGATGTCAGGTGATTTCAGGTGATCATGGGTGTCTTGACTCTTCAGCCACGAGGCCCAGGAGGTGTAGACGACAACCAGGAGCTGGGTTAGGAGTGTGCCACAAAGTCTGCAGCTTACTGAGGTGTCGGCAACCAGATTGGAGCCAACAAGCCTTGGCAACAGCAAGTCTCGTGGAAAGTGAAGAAAGTCCGCGGTGCAGAGCAGCAAGGTCTGAGGGACTCACCCAGCAAGGGTAAGTCAGGGCAGGCCTGGAGCAATCAGGGGAGCCCTTTGGTTCTGTAAAAAAGTCTTCCCGGGGACCCACAAGCCAACCGGCAAGGGATCGCAAAGACGCCTCATGAGGATTCACTTCACAGGAGCCCACGGTCACTTGGGACAAGGTAGGCCTCTGATTTTCGAAGGAAATCCTGCTGGAGGCTTCGGCCACAAGTGGTCCAAAGCACAAGTTCATAGAACGTCGTGAAGGGGTTGCACTTGACAATAGTGCACGGTACCTGGGTATTGCTGCTCCTCGTCACTCGTGGGGTCCACTCGCCTCAGCTTCACTGGGGACTCACAATGGCGGTCGAGAAGTCAGGAAATCTACTTCTGGGGCTGCAGGGACTTCGAACTCCGGTAGGAGAGGGAAAGTTTGCGATCATTGATGCAAAGTTTTGGTGCCTGCCAAGCAGGGGCGTCACTCCTTGACTCCAAGGGAGATTCTTCAGTCTTCCAAAGGTAGTGGAACGTCGAAGGTCCAGGATTCTTCTTCAGAGCGTTGTCCATGGATATCTAGTTTGCAATGGCAAGGGTTCCCTAACTTATACTACAGGGAAGGGAGGGACTAGCTCTATGACCACTCCTATGGGAGGGTCAGGGGGCTTCCCTTTGTCCAGTTTCATGCCAGAGCAGGGGCTGGTAGCCCCTGAACCGGTTTGAGCTGGCATATGCACAGAGGAGCCTACTGCTCCCCCAGTGCAGGACTTCAAAGCACTCTAGGAGTGCACCCACCCAGCCCCAAGGGGCTTCGGACTCCGGCAGGAGAGGGAAAGTTTGCGATCATTGATGCAAAGTTTTGGTGCCTGCCAAGCAGGCCCGTCACTCCTTGACTCCAAGGGAGATTCTTCAGTCTTCCAAAGGTAGTGGAACGTCGAAGGTCCAGGATTCTTCTTCAGAGCGTTGTCCATGGATATCTAGTTTGCAATGGCAAGGGTTCCCTAACTTATACTACAAGGAAGGGAGGGACTAGCTCTATGACCACTCCTATGGGAGGGTCAGGGGAGTGGGTGGCTACACCCACTTCCCTTTGTCCAGTTTCGCGCCAGAGCAGGCGCTGGTAGCCCCTGAACTGGTTTGAGCTGGCATATGCACAGAGGAGCCTACTGCTCCCCCAGTGCAGGACTTCAAAGCGCTCTAGGAGTGCACCCACCCAGCCCCAATACACTAAATCCTGTCTGGAAGGTGGTTACACCTCCCTGTGACAGGATGCTTATTGTTGGGCCTCCTCCACTTCGAGTTTCAGTCAGCAGCAGGAGGGCAGCCCAGTGTCTGTGCTGGTGGCATCCATTTAGAGATGGGCAGGCCACAGAGACACCCAAAGAAACCAATTCCTTAGTGATGAATATCTCTAAAAGGAAATTGAGTTTGGAAGAAACCAAGGTACTAAATAAGGGAACTTCATTCGTCCCCACTTACATTTCCAATCCACTTGAAACCGAAATATCCTTATTTAAATTCATGCGTAAACTCAGACTCAAATGGTTCTTCTTTGTCAACACGACTTCTGAAGCATGTGAGAAACCAACAGAACACTTTAGTCCTAAAAGCAAATTCATGTCACCATTGTCACATAAGTCCCTAGATTGTTTTGAACTTTTGGTTAAAAAGGACTTGGATAACATCAAACATATGAAACCTACACATACGAATTTGTCCAAAAATGAATTACGAACACTTCACCAACTAAGAAAAGATCCTACCATTACATTTCAACCGGCAGATAAAGGGGGAGCCTTGGTCATTCTCGACACGGAATTTTACGAGCGTAGTGTTGACAATCACGTGAATGATACGGACACGTATATTAGACTGGAGATGGACCCCATTGGTGAACTTCTTGTCTTACTAGCAAAGATCCTGCAGACAGGCATGGATAATGGCATTATCACGGAGAACATACGTAAATTTTTACGGGTTGATACACCTAAAACACCACATATATACATGCTGCCGAAAGTACATAAAAATGATACTATTCCACCCTTCAGACCTATAGTAGCAGGATGTGGATCGATTCACAAACCTATTGGACAATTTCTTGATTTCCACTTACAACCACTGGTACAGTCGTGGGATACTTATGTTAAGGACACAACTGACTGTCTTGTGAAGCTAGAGACCATACGCCACCTTATCACTGAAGATGTTCTACTATGCACCATAGATGTAGTTTCTCTATACCCATCCATTGCTCACACTGAAGGACTTGAGGCCGTGGAGTGGAGGCTACTACAATCTACTATTGCACAAGATACAAGTACCTTCCTTTTGGAGTTACTTCATTTCTCACTTTATCACAGTTACTTTCGTTGGAAGGACGCCTTCTACTTGCAAAAAACAGGCACTTCTATGGGCTTTCCGGGGGCACCATTGTATGCCAATACATTCATGGCTTACTTTGAACACAGGCACATCTTACAGCACCCGACGTGGCGGGATAATACAATTCTTTTTTTGCGCTACATTGATGACATACTTGTCATTTGGAAAGGATCTAAAATCACATTGGAGACTTGCATCCAAGAACTGAATTCCTGTAATCCTAGGATTCAATTTACACACGATATACAATCGGACACCATACATTTTCTAGACATTGAAATCCAAAAAAAGAACACTCACTTTAACACAGCTGTGTATAGGAAACCCACCGATGTAAATAATGCGTTGCATTACACTAGCGTGCACCCTTATTCCTTAAAAAAACACCTTCCAGTGTCACAATTCATCAGGATCAAACGCATCACATCTGATAATACTTTGAGTACAACTCTCATTGAGGAGCAAAAACTCCGAAATAAGGAATGGGGTTACCCCGAAGAAATGTTGTCAAAAGCATGCATGACAGTTACTCAGAAAAAACGTGAGGATCTTTTACTCCAATTCAAAAAATCGTCCAACAAACGTAAAGTATTTGTACTCAAACACTCAACACCATCATCATGTATCAAATCTATCATCAGAAAACGCTGGGAGATTATAGCACAAGAAGTGGATTTCAAAGACTTGTTTCCCGACCCCCCACTATTTGAACACAACAGGTCCAAATATCTCAGAGAACTTCTTAAGATCAAACCCAGCTCCAGCAAGCCTAGCCACAAGGGAATGAGAAAATGCCACAACTGTGGTCAATGCGGCAACGTCATCCTTGGGGACACTTTTGTTCATCCTCATACTGGCAGAAAGATCACACTTCGGCACACTTCTGATTGCAACACGGAGAATGTCATTTATGCTATAAAATGCCCCTGTGGGCTAGTATACGTAGGCAGAACGCCTAGAAAAATCAAAACCCGTATAATAGAACACAAAAGCACCATACGCAACAGCAACTTAAAATCTTGCCTAGCAGCACACTGGATTCAGTTCACACACACCATACCCCAACCGAGGTACACCATTCTAGAAAAAGTAAACACTACACCTGGCATATATTCACATACCACCTTAGCACGAAAGGAGACTTTTTGGATAAAATACTTAGGAACAATTATTCCCGGTGGCCTCAATGATCATTATGAATTAGCATGTTTTTTATAATATCACTTGTTTTTCATAATATCACTTGTGTGTTCATGAATACTCTCTTGTCATCTTCCAATTGTACAGGATTTGCACTCGTCTTGCGTTTGGTTTCAATCTCATTTTCTTGCAAACTAGATTCTCACAACATGACATTCTGTTTAGGATATAAGAAAGTGCATTTTTTCTGCCTTCACACTCATTGTTACAGTGCATACGTTTTTCTCCCTATTCACAACAATTCTGGTGGTTGGTTCTAGCCACAGATTAGATTTTTGTTAATTTAGTTTTCATTTCAAATAATTATTATATATATATACTTTACGCTCTCACGATGTATAATTACGGATCTCCTGGAACCTGCGTGCAACTCACAGTCCTATATTAGACTCTGGTTGTAGAATCGGGCATTTACATTTGTCACGGGTTTTGGTTTCACTAAAGTTTTGTCTAGAAAAAACTCTCAGCTCTTGTGACGCTGCCCTCCCGTTCCACACCTTCTCCCATTGGCTGCAGTAGTGACGTTTGTACGCACCAACGCTAAATACATTGGCCCACAGTCAGTGATGTTTACTGAGCGCGACTTCGTTTCACGCAACGGCGGTTGTAGTTGGAGCCTCCTGTTGAGACGCTTACATTATCCCAGAGAGGTGAGGAATGGTTGTCTTTACTTTTCATTTCCACTTTTGTACACGCTGATTTTGTCACATTGACGGAGGATTGATTGTGTTTATCGTGTTTAGTTTTTAGTGAGCTCGTTGTAGCACGTTCAAAGACTTGGACTTTGGCGTCCCGGTAAGCTTGCTTGTTGATACACTGAACGTTGGGTGTCACATTTCGCATCGATTAGAGTTGCTCACTCTGAGTTCCCTATGTTATTTTTCAGTGGAACATTGTGGTGGGGTAACACCCTATGTACAGTCGGGTAAGCGTTGAACCAGCCTAATCTTTCCATCTCAACACGTTTCTTTCAACGCGGCACCTTTTTTCTTCCTTCTTCTATCGTTTGCACCTGGCACCAATTCTCTACTCGACCGATCTTTTGAGCAGTCACCTTTATTTCGCACCGCAGTTGTTTGGAATCACTCTAGTGCACCTTATCCGAGTTACACCTTTGTTATGTTCAGTTCCCACACGAGTTGTGCACGTCCGTTGAATGGTCACTCTTTGCACTTGCATTGTGCTTGTTGTAGAATCCAGCACACTCAGGGCTAAGTCACAGTTCCACCTCACGCATTGAGTGCAAATCCTAAGACTATAAATGTATATAATTATACTGGACATTGATTCATGACCTTTTTGTTGTAGTTTCCTGTGCTGGATCTCCATTAACCCCTTCACTGCGGCGTGAATTCCGCCGCAGCGCTGGGGGAGTTTGGGGGGTTTGCGGCGCTGCTATGCTCATGACGGAACCACGCCGTCATGAGTCACGGGCGAGCTGTGCTCATGACGGAGTGGTTCCGTCATGACTCCACCCACTTGCGCTAATCGCCCGCACAGGTGGGGAATTAGCGCCGCGTGGGCGGAGCGGGCGCCAACGGCCGCAGCATGACGGAACCACTCCGTCATGAGCACACGGTGCCCGTAGCTCATGACGGAGTGGTTCCGTCATGAGCGGGGAACGGGTTAAGATAACCTTTTTTGATAACATCTATCCCCTGAAGAAGGGTTGTTTAACCCGAAATGCATTGGGATCTTGTTTAATAATTGGGACTTTTTGTTTTTTTCACATTCTCAAATTGTGAAATGGATTTCAGCATTTTATAATGCAACAGCAAAAAACGAATTGTTAAAGTTTCTGTTTTGAACTATGTGACTAACCTTGTTGTTAAATATAAGTCAACCTTTTGTTTACAAGAACACTGTTGTTTATTTTATTCAAAAACTTGTACATGAACTTTTGTATGAAGACCTATGGTCCATCGTTGTGCATCACGCAGGTTTGGATAACTCCGACCTTCTTGTAGTACTCATATCCATTTTGTGATGCCAGGGCTCTTCAGGATTCTACTGTGTTTTCACAGTGGGTACATGTCTATCCCTCTAGAAGGGTGGGATCATACTCCCACACCAGTTACTGGTGTGGGGGTATGATTCCAAAGCGTTTGACACCAAACACAACATGTTTTGATGCAGCCATCCCAGAGTTAGCATTTACCGCTAGGTTATAATGCACTTAAGAGTATATGGTTTAACCGCATTCACAAACAGCCCCAGAGAATAGACTCTGAGAGCTGCAGAGGCTCAGGCAGAGGCACCCCCTCACATGGAAACCAAGCACCCTGCCATTAGGATTGTTAGGGCCTGCCTTAGGGGTGACTGATAGGTTTATATGTGTGTATAAGGTGAGATATAGGAAACCTATACCTCAGTGAGGAGTGCTAACACTACCTCACACAGGCTGCAGTAGCAGGCCTGTGGTGTCAGATTTAGTCTGCTTCCTAGGGGTGGCATAATGCATGCTTCAGCCCCTGGTAGGCCCGTGAAGTACCTATATCCTTGGTACCTAAGGTACCATATACTAAGGGCTCATAAGGTACCACAGTATCCAATCACTAGTGCATCTAATATGCACTCCAAGTTGGTTAGAGAGAACAGAGAGGCTGGGGCCCTGATTAGCAGGGACCCAGCCAGACTATAGGCAGAAACCAGTGTAAACATCAGAAAAAAGTGGGGGCAACATAAGCGCAGATCCTACTCTCCTACAGTGTAGGTCAAAGCCAATGAGCGTGTCAAAGATTTGGGCGACAAAGGGCTGGTATCAGGGCTATCACGAATTCATAAGGCACCATATATCGTCAAATATTAGAAGGGATCCAAGCATTCCATGTGCTAGATTTCACTCAACAACGAGATTACATCATTTCCGGAACAGGAGCCTCCTAGTTAATCTCAAAACAGAAATGTAGCTCAGAGGCCATGTTGAAGGACTTATACTAAAAACCGACCTGATCATCGCCAATAGATTGCATCAAGGCTGTGTATGAATAATTCAGGTCCATACAGAGTCAGATCACAGAGTCAATGGTATCATGGAGGTCAGTGGGCAGCGGTACCCAAGAGGTCACCAGCACAGAGTGAACCTGATGCGGCGCAGCCCCGGAGACAGCCTGCCTAGGTACCAGGGCTGACTTTAACACTGGTGGTGCCCTTTGTGACAATGTTTGTTGGCGCCCCCCAATGACCACCTCTGCCACAGGTTCCCTCACCACCGCCCTTTAACAGTGCCCCTCAAGTCTCCAGAACCATTGTCTCGCGGATTCATTTAGTTTTATAACACCACTCATACCAGTGTAAGGTGTCAGAGCACTTTACATCACACACACATTGCACAGAGACAATCATAGGTGCGTAAACCGGTGTATAGGAAATGTTTCATCAGAAAGGGCAACAAGATGTAGTGTAAGAGTAACATGTAATCGATACTGGTAGGCAATATAGTTTAGGAGTCCTTTTTCTGGAAAAGCACACATTTTGAATTTAAAATGTAACACCATTGTTAGGGGCTCTCTTTAATAACAAGAATTGTTTTCTACCCAAATGAACCCTTTTGGCAAGATTAGGATGATTAAAGACTGGGGGAAAAACATATAGCTCTAATATATACCTTGCAGTTTACACACAGCTCTTTGATGACAGTTAATAGCTCAATGTTCTATATTAGGATTTTAACTTACAAACGACAAGTGACAAAAGGAGCTCTCTTACAGAAGCAGTAATCCATTGACCTATTTACATTATATTCACTCTGTGATCTGCATGGCACACGTTCTTAGCAGCAGGCATTTTAACCCTCTGTGCTACCTTTGGATGTGTCAAAACTTCCACTAGACAAACCTTCATCTCTTTCCAGGAAGACGATTAATCACCACAGTTACCTTGACATTGTAATCAATGCCTGAAAATTGCTGGAGGCCAGTAACGCGGCAGCAGGTGCTTTGTAAATGCTAATATGCTTGCAAAAATGATGCCCCCACCCCAAGTCAGCACCTGGTGCGGTGGCACTGATGCACCGCCCTAGAGCCGGCCCTGCTAGGGACAGGCGGAGTGTACATCAATCAAGCCAGTCACCTCACAGTGCGGGGTGAGGCTGCCTCTGTCGCTCGAGTGAGGGGTTGTCTTCGTGTGACAGCCTGCCTGCCCGCGGAGTTAGACCTCTTGCGCCTCCTGTGTGCCTGCAATCAATCAATCAATCAATCAATCAGTCATTTGTAAAGCGCACTACATACCCGCGAGGGTCTCAAGGTGCTGGGGGGGGCGCTACTGATCGAACAGCCAGGTCTTCAGCATCCTCCTGAAGGTCAGCAGGTCTTGGGTCTGTCGTAGGCTCAGTGGGAGGGTGTTCCATATCTTGGCGGCGAGGTGGGACAAGGATCTCCCGCCGGTGTTTTTTCTTCAGATGCGCGGGACGGTGGTGAGTGAGATGTCGGCGGAGTGTAGCTGGCAGTTGGGGATGTAGAAGGAGAGCCGTCTGTTGAGGTAGGCTGGGCCGGTCTTGTGGAGTGCCTTGTGTGCGTTGGTGAGGAGCTTGAAGGATACCCTCTTGCTGACGGGGAGCCAGTGCAGGTCCCTCAGGTGAGGGGTGATGTGGCCGTGGCGTGGTACGTCGAGGATCAGTCGTGCCGAGGCATTTTGGATGCGTTGTAGTCATTTGATGAGCTTGGTCGGGGCTCCCGTGTAGAGGGTGTTTCCGTAGTCGAGTCTGCTGCTGACGAGGGCCTGGGTGACTGTCTTTCTTGTATCGGTCGGGATCCATCTGTAGATCTTGCGGAGTATGCAGAGGGTGTTGAAGCAGGAGGAGGAGACGAAGTTGACCTGCTTGGTCATTGAGAGCGTTGAGTCGAGGATGATTCCCAGGTTGCGTGCGTGGTTGGTGGGTGTCGGGCTGCTCCCAGTCCTGTCGGCCACCAGGAGTCATCCCAGGCTGAAGGGTTGGGGCTGAGGATGAGGACCTCCATCTTGTCCGAGTTCAGCTTCAGACGGCTGGTCTTCATCCAGTCGGCGACGGCCTTCATTCCTTCGTGGAGGTTGGCTTTGGCGGTGATGGGGTCCTTGGTGAGGTAGTGGATCAGTTGAGTGTCGTCAGCGTAGGAGATTATGTTGAGGTCATGCTGTCGGGCGACGTGTGCGAGCGGGGCCATGTAAATGTTGAATAGTGTCGGGCCGAGGGAGGATACCTGGGGTACGCCGCAGATGAACTCGGAGGCTTCGGACCGGAATGGGGGGAGGCGGACGCTCTGGGTTCTGCCAGAGAGGAAGGAGGTGGTCCATTCCAGAGCCTTGTCTCGGATCCCTGCGGCGTGGAGGCATGCGCATAGTGTGCGGTGGCAGACGGTGTCGAAGGTGGCGGAGAGGTCTAGGAGGATGAGTGCTGCGGTCTCGCTGTTGTCCAGCAGGGTCCCGATGTCGTCGGTGGCGGCGATGAGGGCGGTCTTGGTGCTGTGGTTGCTGCGGAAGCCTGACTGGGAAGGATCCAGGATTCTGTTTTCTTCGAGGTATCTGGTTACTGTCTGTTGACGATTTTCTCGATGACCTTGGCCGGGAAGGGGAGCAGAGAGATATGCCGGAAGTTCTTGAGGTCTCTTGGGTCAGCCTTGGGTTTTTTCAGGAGGGCGTTGATCTCGGCGTGTTTCCAGCTCTCTGGGAAGGTCGCGGTCTCGAGGGAGAGATTAATGACGTTGCGCAGGTGGGGTGCGATGGAACTGCTTGCTTTGTTGAAGACGTGGTGCGGGAAGGGATCTGACGGAAAGCCGGAGTGGATTGTGCTCATGGTCTTGATGGTGTCATCGATGCTCACGCTGGCCCAGACCAGCAGGGGGTCGTGGTCGATTGTGTGCGGAGGGTCTGTTGTGTTGCTGTCTGTTGGGTCTGTCTGGGTGTTGAAGCTGTCGTGGATGTCTGCTATCTTGCGGTGGAAGAAGGTGGCGAGGGAGTTGCACAGGGCTTGTGACGGCAGGATGTCGTTGGTGTTGGAGCTGGGGTTGGAGAGTTCCTTCACGATGTTGAAGAGCTCCTTGCTATTGTGTGCGTTGTTGTTGCGGCGGTCTTTAAATGAGGTTCTCTTGGCGGCCTTGATGAGGTGGTGGTGGTTGCGGATGGCTTGCTTGTGTGCTGCGCGGTTGTCCGGAGTTTGTTCGCTGTGCCATTTCTTCTCTAGTTTCCGGCAGGCTTGCTTGGAGGCTAGGAGTTCTGGGGTGAACCAGCTGGCCCTCTTGTTGGTGTCTCTGTGGGGGGATTTCTTCAGCGGGCGAGGGCGTTGGCGCAGTCTTCGATCCAGCGTTTGAGGCTGTGGGCAGCGTCGTCGGTGTTGGACGATTCGGTGGGTGGGCTGAGAGCAAGGTTTGCATGTAGTTGGTCTTCGGTGATTTTGCTCCAGCAGCGGCGGGGGATCTGTTGGGTGCAGTGGTGCGTGGTGGGTTTCTGGAAGGTGAAGTGGATGCAGTGGTGGTCGGTCGAGAGGAGTTCGGTGGTGTGGCTGACGGAGACGTGCGGGCTTGAGGAGAAGACTGGGTCGAGCATGTGGCCGGCGGAGTGGGTGGGCGTTGTGATGAGTTGCTTTAGTCCGAGGTTGGCAAGGTTATCGATCAGGGTTGTGGAGTTGTTGTCATTGTTGTTCTCAAAGTGAAAGTTCAGGTCTCCGAGGAGGATGTAGTCGGTGGAGGTCAGGGCGTGCGTGCTGATGAAGTCGGCGATGGAGTCGCTGAACTGGGGGCGGGGTCCGGGGGGTCGGTAGACGAGGGTGCCTCTGAGGGTGGAGTTGGGGTCTGTGCGGATCTGGAAGTGTATGTGTTCGCCGGTGCTGAGCGCGTCGCCGGTGCTAGTCGAGACCCTGATGCTGTTCTTGTGGACGATGGCGATTCCTCCTCCGACTCCGTTGGTGCGGTCTCTGTGGGTTATCTTGTAGCCGTCTGGGATGGCTATGGCGATGTCGGGTGTGGAGGAGTCGTTCAACCAGGTCTCTGTCAGGAAGGCGACGTCCGGGGATGTTGTGTCAAGCAAGTCCCAGAGCTCGACGGCGTGTTTGCGCGCAGAGTGGGTGTTCAGTAGTATGCATCGCAGGTGGGTGCGTTCTTTCTTGGCGGGTGGTTAGTCGTTTCTGAGGCTGGTGCAGCTGCAGTTCCGGCAGGCGAAGGGACCGTGTGTGCGTTTCGGGGCGGCCTTGAAGCAGGTGTGGGTCCATCTGGGTTTGAGGGCGTGGAGTGTGCTGGCATCGTAGCGGCGGCGGTCGTCGTGGTGGGAGCGGGGGCCAGGGGTTCTGGCGCTGGGTGTGTTTCAGGCTCGGACGGGCACAGACGGGCTTGCCTTAGCTACGCCTTCGGCGCGGCCGCCCAGCGGCCGGCATATATGGGGAGGTGGGAGGGAGGAGCAGCTGGGAGGCGGAAGGCGGGGGCAGCGAAGGGGCAGTGGGCAGTCAGGGGGGTGGGGCCGCAGGGGACACAGCGGCGGGGGCGGTGAGGGACGACAGAGGGAACAGAAGGAAAAAGGCACAAAATAACGAGGGAAAAACGAGTGGAACAGAATGCAAAAAGGGCACAGAAATAGGGCAAAAGGGCACAAAAATCAATTGAAAATGAGTGGCACAGAAGGCAAAAAGGGCACAAAAACGAGGGGGAAACGAGTGGCAAAGAAGGCAATGGGCACGAAAACGAGGGGGAAACGAGTGGCACAGAGGGCAAAGGGCACAAAATCAATGAAAAACGAGTGGCACAGAAGTCAAAAAGGGCACTGAAATACAGGGGCAGCTAGGAATCAGAAGGCAAAACCGGGCAGAGAGGCACGGGGGCAGCGAGGGGAACAGAAGGGAAAACCGGGCAGAGGGACACGGGGGCAGCGAGGGGTACAGAAGGAAAGAAAACGGGCAAGTACCACGTACAGGCAGCGGGGACAGACAACGGCAGTCTCATACATTACCAGTATGTAAATTGGGAATGATGCCCCAAGGCAGCCACACTTCGGCAACAAGGTTACCCCCGCTACCACCACCCCCTCGCCGCCAACCCCGGTACTGTGCTGACGGATCCAATTCTCCCGCTTGCTGGGCCGATACCGTCTCTGAATCTCACCCCACATACATGCCAATATAGACCCAATTCTGTCCTAGGTAAGCCTGCCGTGGCCCTCTCCTAACTACTCGGACCCCCACCCCGGACAGGCATAGGTGTCCTAAATCCGCCTCTGCACACCAGAAGGGCGCAATGCCCGCTCCCTAACCCTTACTCCCCATGCGTGGCAAGCGCTGCCGCCATCACCGTCTCTGCACTTTTAATAGCCGTGGTTTCTAAAGAGGCTTTTAAGTGAGACATTAAGGAAATTGCAAGGGATCATAAATTATTAGTGACGAAATGTGCAGAGCACTTATGGGAATTTACGCACACTCTCTCTCTCTCTCTCTCTCTCTCTCTGCCTGCTCTGGAGAGGTCTGGGCCTGCTGTGCACAGTAAGAGTTCCTGGGGCTTCTGAAGCAAGCCTGCCTGAGTGCTCGCAGCCAGAGACCCGACCCCTAAGCCCGTCTGCAGCGAGGGCTTCCTGTCAGAGTCCTAGAGATCCCCGCCCCTCTGCCAGTGCCTCCTGTCAGAGGCTCCTGAAGCCGCCTGCTCCTAGCAATGGATCCCTAAGTCCATTTCCAGTGGGGGCCCTGTCAGTGGCTTCGGTGGGCAGGGTAGGTGTCTGTGGTTAAGCGGTTCATGGGGGGAACACCCGGTTACAGTAAGAGACCCCCGAAGCCTGTCAGTGAGGGGCACCCGTTATACAACTCCTGGGGCCACCAGCTCACAGCAAGAGACCTCCACGCTCTTCTGCAATGAGCGGCTCTTTTGTAAAAGTTGACCCGAGAGTGGTGCCCCTAGACAAGCCAGTGGACAACTGACCAGCCAATAATCTCCACACGCCAGGCAAATCTAGTATAAAGAACATTGATCCAATCACATTCTTAGGATTGGCAAACCTAGCCAACCTTAAAAGTATATCACATCCCCTTTACTTGGCAAAATTACAAACTAATAATAAAAGATACAAAAAAACATAAATGCAATTGTAACATAAGTGAACATTCAACGTACATGCTTAGGCTTCCAAGAAGGTTTATATTACAAAAATCTCATTAATACTCTGGAATTCTGCATCATTTCGGTTATCTTACTCACCCACTTCCCTCTCATACAGGCTCACGGCCTACTATCCTGCTCAAAATTCCATCTCCTCCAGATCTCCTACAGCCACACTCCTAATATGGTGTCCTGTGTTGGAAATACCCTCTGTCTCATTTGACATGTCTAGGACAGCAGTCATCCGCCATCATATAAACTACTACACCCTCCTTCTTCACGCTCACTCCCTGGGCCTGCTGTCCCATACAAGGCGCCTCCTATCCAATCCCACCTTTCACCATTTTCAAGAACGACAAACAAATCATGCACCTCCTTGACTTTGAACAGTCCACAAATCTTTCACTACACAGCCAGATTTCACCTTGATCCAATCACCAGCATTCAAATTACCTTCAATTTCCTTCCTCCTGAAATTAGGGGCGTAGTTTGGACAATAATATTAGGGGGGTGTCTGAGAATTCCCAACAAGCAATGTGGTGTACCCACCTAAAAATGTAGAGGATGAACGGGTCAGATGGGAGGGAAGGGCAACAAGCTTTATACTGCATATCGACTAAACAGTCTGAACCCCATGGACACTAAGGGCCTGATTTAGAATTTAGCGTATCTGGTCCAGCCGTCTCTTTTCCGATGGTATTCCCTCCCGCCGGCTTAGCGGTCCACACGCTGTATTTACATGTTGGCGCCTCTGTGGAAGAAAGACTGTCGGAGTCCTGCTGTCTCCACCAGAATCTTCCTGCCGCATCGATGGCCTCATAGCCAGAAGCAGCTGCCAGAGGGAGTTCCCCCAAGAATACGGCAGAGCCGATTATGATGTGTCTTTCCATTGAGGCAACTGTGGTGTGGGGCAAAAACTAAGAAAAAGAGGTGAAAACTCACCTTTTTTCAGGTTTCCACTTCCGTTTCCTTCTTGAACCCCATTGTTCAGGTTCTTCCTGTGCTGCTGCTGCTGCTACTTGACCTCAATGCTCAGAAACCCCGTTGTTGCCGGAATCTAAGGTAGGCTTCTGTGTCACTTGTCTCACTATGAATCATGTGTTAACATTAGCTTTCCCCTTGTGTATTTTTAAATTGCACTTACGTGCATTTTTTTTATGTGTCAGGCATAAGTGTTTATCTTACGACTTATCATGGTAAAATGTACACACCTGTAGTGGCACATAAAAAAATTATGTGGTGGTGGTTGTGGGTGTTGTGTTTGTGGTGACTGTGAGTGTATATACAATAGTGTGTGTATCTTGTTGGTGTGCAATGCTATATGTGAACTGAATGGCATTATACATCACCTACATATACATATTGACATAGTCACAACATATATGTGTAGTGAGATGATGATAAGGAGTACTTACCTGTCTCCACACCACCATGATCTTACTCCATCAGGACTCCGCCGCCAGGACACAGCCAGCAAAATGGGAACATCTACATCTGCTGAGCGTGACCCCACCACCCTGATAGTAATGGAGTACTGTTAGCTAGCAGTGAAGACCACCGCCGCAACAGTCAACTGTCTAATGCCGGGCAGGAAGCTGGCTCTCTATATAGTGCACAGAAATGAAGTACACTGTGCAGAGAATCCAGTGAGACCCAGATTGGTATACAGATGCAAAAGTAGATGATACAAACACTTAGGGTCTTATTACGATGTTGGGTGGAAACTTTCTGCCCGACTCCATCTCGGAATCAGAACCAACCGACTTGCGGTCGGCGGTTCTGCCCGACCAATTATGATGCGACCGAATACTGTTCAGTCGGAGTCCCATTGACTTCTGTAGGAGCCTGTGTTCTGCCCGACAACACAGGCTCCTTTGGAGAAATGGGGTGTGTGCGGAAAACCCTGCACCCAGTCGCAGGCACCCCATTGTGCCAGCCACACAGTGCAGGGTTTTACAGGGGGGTCCCTTAGGTACCCCCTCGGCCCCAAACTGGAGGCCTCAGGATGAAGGGGGGCCTGCTACGGGCCCCCAAAGTCAGTTTCCGCAGCCTTTTCATGTTGGACAGACCGGCTCGGAACGGCTGTTGGAAACCAGCATTGTAATCGCTCAGTCGGAAACGCTGTCTGTAAAGCTGTACGATGCGGTTCCGACTGACCCAAATTCTCTGATAGCCGGTAGGAACCGATTCGGAAAGAGTGTGTGGTTTACAATCCGACGGCAAACATCGTATTTGGTCGGGCGGATTGTAAACCGACCGAGTCGGTCGGAAGGGTTCCGACACGGCCTAGGGTAATCCGACTGTTGGGAGGAAGCTTTCCGCTTGACATCATAATGAGGCCCTTAATTTGTGGTATTGTGAACAAGCAGTTAGGCTTATTAGAGGGTAGTGCTAAGTATTTGTTGTACTCACAGAGGCAATAAATGATGTACACACTTAAGAATAAATCTGAGACCAATTGATAAAAATAACACATAATTTTTATGTAATTTTTCAGACCAAGAACTTTGTTCTACAGCAAGTACTTTTCGACTAACATATAATTCAAATGTTTCTATAGACCTATGCCAAATTTTTAGTTCTATGCAATTAAGGGGCTGAATAGGATGTCAGTCAGTAACCCTCTGACCGCTCATTGGAGACTTACCGACCGACATCCTTGTTTAAACTCTGACCATCTTGTTGCAAAGAAGGCAGTCAAAGTTTAAACCGGCTGGTCAATCCGACTGGCTTTCGACGGGCTCAAGGAGCCTGTCGACCAGTCGGAAAGTGATCATAAACCCTAACGGACGGCGTTCCCGCCATCGGGATTATGATGTCAATTCCCGACAAATTTTCCATGTCAGGCTTTCTGATATGGAAAGCCTGTCAAAAAACGATTTTGGGGGCCCCTAGTAAGGCCCCCTTCTCTCTGCAGCTATGGTTGTGGGCCGGGGGGGTCACCTATGGTGCACCCTGGAAATCCCTGCAAGGTGAAAGGATTTACAGTAACTCACATTTCTTTATGTGTAGTTGCATCGTAATTGTGATTTCAGACCGCCGACCACAGTTTCGAACCGCAGAGAAGTCGGTAGGAGGCAACTCCGACAGACATCCTAATCAGCCCCCAATTTGTGTACTACATTAACAGGTCTTTTATAAATATGCATTTTTACCTGGAGACGGTTATTCTTTTGACATTACCAGCAAAGGTTTATTGTCCGTCATTGTGGATACACGATTTACCTAGATTTCTACACTTTCTCAGAATATTTCGCATTGATGTATATTGCAAAGTATGCAAGCCTAACCAGAACAAGTACATTTTGATAAGAGGATTATTTTTATTGCCCAGGTCTTCCTTTTCTGCAGTGCAACAATGCTTCACTGCAATTTCAACCTAGATTATAAGAATAATAAAGATTCAGTTCCAAAGGTGTACTTTGCACCATTGAGGCAACAAATAATAAGTCTTCTTCTTGTTTGGTCTCTGTCAATTAATCCTGCTAGAGCTTTATTTGTGTTGTAGTTTGCAACAAGTAAATATGGCAGACGGACTGCCACCAGCTTGACGGAGTATTTGGTACTGCCGCAATGACAAGATGACGGTAGTCCTGCTATGATCTAAACAGGCCCTTAATCACCAAACTCACAGAAGTAAATTTAAGGACCAGATCAAACTACATGAATGGCCATACAGGATGGTGATGAAATACCATTAACAATAGCACTATACAGGGTCAAACACACCTCTAAACACAACAATACATACATGTAAAGTACATATGCTGGCTAATGCTATTTGGAGACAAAGGGGATGTGCATCACCTCAAATAGTGAAAACGATGCAAGGGCAATTGAACACCCTTTATTTTGCACATATTCCAATGCACCCTCCATTCCTTCCACATTTATCTTTTTTCCTTCAAGGTAAGGGTAGCTTACATGCACCACTTCACTGACGCCCTACTCACATTACTTCCTGCTAAAAGCTGGTATCTTGCCCTAACTGAAGACCCCGCATGACTGTTGTGTAGGGAGCACTGGAGATTATAAATCCAACTCAAACCAGTCTGCTTCTGGAAAGGCCCAGCTTAGAATACTGAACCAGCGCATAGCTGATGCTCTCCGCCGCCCTGACATAGCTCTCATATGGCTCCCCTGTCATATGTGATAACTGCATCTAGTCATTACTCTTTACCACCACAAATGTTATCTCTCTTTTTTTTTTATTTAAACATGTTTTTATTGTCATCAAAAGGGCAAAATTCATACAATAAGCTAGACAAGAGAAATAAACTCTAGCAATTGAAAAAGCAATTTACAAAAAAAGAACCATCACATCACATTTAAACATATCGTAAGAGGAGAAAGAGAAAAAAGAAGAGAAAAAAACAAAGGAAAGAAGAAAAAACAGGGGGGTAAATACCCCCTTCTCTGCTACTCATCTTATTATGAAACTTCCACTAACCATTGTCCCCATATTCCCTCCAGTTTTACCAGAGAACGAACTCCCCTAACTTTAGCTAGAGCTGTTTCCATACCAAACGTTTCCCAAATGACTGTCCACCAATCGCCTATGGATGGCGGTCCTGGGGAGACCCAAGCCCGAGCGATTGCCAGTCAAACTGCGACTAACAGAATTGAAAGAAGTTGTGTAAGTGCTGGATTGTCTCCCTTATAACCCATCATTATTTCCAAAGCTGTTAAGAGAGAGTCTAACCCCAATCTTAAATGAAGCATTTGGCCAATCTTCTGCCAAAAAACACTCAGTTCTGGACAAGTTACAAACATATGTAGTATGTTAGCTGCATATAAGTTGCATTTAGGACATTTTGTCTTGTCCCCCCTAAGGTACCCTGGAGACCATTTAGCAATTCTTTCAGGCGTATAGTACAGCATGCATATAGTGCGAAATTGTTGAAGTTTCAGGCTAACTGAATGCACTGAATCGCTTATAGTTACAAGACCTTGTTTGATCACACCAGGTGTTACACATACCCCCAGAACTTAACTCCACCGCTTTGCCAGTTTTTCACTATCATCCTGTCTATAGTTATAACAATATTTGTACATATCACTAGTTAAAGACTTCCTTTTACCCCATATAGACAGTCCCATATCTCGGAGTGAGTTGTTGCAGTCACAGCCAAGTTATTTACTAAATAATCCCTGATCTGTAGATATTTAAAATAGAAGTGGGCAGGAAGCTTAAAATAGAGTCGTAAATTTTCAAATGTCGCCAGTTCACTTTCTTCATATAGATCTCCGAGACATGTGATTCCATATTTGGTCCAAGATTTACCTACGTTATCATGAAACACCTCAGGGAACATAGGATTGTCCCATAACGGAAGCTTATCATGATATAGTGATAATTTACATCTGGCAGATATGGCACACCATATATATATACTGTCCCAGACTGTCTTAAACCTAACTCTCTTAAAATAATTTGGGTCATTAGTTCGATATAGAAACAGATAGCTATCACTTCCCAAAGTCAAATGATAAAGAGAGTCCTTTTGATCAAGACCTAAAAGACTACGAAAACGCCCTGAGAAAGCAGCCCAAAAATACATTTTGAAGTCAGGGAAGTCTAGTCCCCCTTGATTATAAGGAGCTTTAAGCAAATCTATTGCATGTCTGGCCGTCTTGTATCCCCAGATAAAACCACTAAATATCCCCTCAAGTTTAAAAAAAGATATATTGGGAACCCGTAGGGGGATTGATCGGAATAGATATAAAAACTTAGGAAGTATTTTCATTTGAATTAGATTGCATCTCCCTATAATTCCTATAGGGAGTTTATGCCATTTTTTGAGCTGCCTAGCAGTTTCCTTCAATAATGGTTCGTAATTTAAAGTAAAGATCTGGTCAATCTTAGCCGAGATCTTCACCCCCAAATACATAGCTGTAGTGCAGATGCCCATAATTGGAGATTCTGGTTTAAAATTAATAAGCAATTGCATTTTATTCACATTTAGTTTGTATCCTGAGATAGCACCAAACTTAATTGCTTCTTCCTCTATATATGTTACTTCCCTAACTGGATTAGTTGCAAAGATCGCAATGTTATCGGCATATGCAATAATCTTAAGCTTAATTGTCTCAGATTCCAATGCATTTATTTGTGTACTAGATTGTAAAATACGAATAAACGGCTCTATATACAAAGCGAACAGCATTGGGGAAAGAGGGCAGCCCTGCCTGGTCCCACATAAAATTTGGAATGGTGATGAATGTACCCCTATGTAGGATATTTTAGCTTGAGGTTTATAATATAAAGCTTGGACCCAGTGCCTGAACTGCCCTCCTAGACCAAAAGTTGTCAGTGTGGCCCATAAGAAATCCCACCCCACTCTGTCGAAAGCTGTCTCCGCATCTAAAAGTATCATGCCGAGGTCTACAGACATATTCTCAGCCAGATCGAAAGCCCCCGCTGCCCTGTTAACATGGGCAGTAGTATCTCGACCAGAAATAAAGCCATGTTGATTGCTAGACACTAACCCAGGCATTATTGGAGCCAGACGGTTTGCCAGAATCTTTGCAAAGATCTTGGCATCCCCGTTTATAAGTGAAATCGGCCGGTATGAGCCGCACTCGGCCGGTGGTTTACCCTTTTTTATAAAGAAAACTATCTGTGTCATATTCTATGACTCTGGTGTCCTCCCGCTAGCACCTATGTGATGAATAACCATGCTGAATGGCATAAGCAGGACCCTTTTTAGAACTTTATAAAATTCTATGGGTATGGAGTCCTCCCCCGCAGCATTCCCAGAGGACAATGTAGATATTGCTATATTGATTTCCTCGGTCAAGACATTGCTATCTAGTAAAGTCGTGTCTACATCGTTCAGAACTGGAAGCTTACTACATTCAGATACTGTAACATATGTCCCTTATAAGGCACAAAAGTATGTGAGTATAATTCCTGATAATATAATGAAAATTGTTCTAATATAACTGAAGAGTGCGTATGCAATGTTCCACTTGTACCTTTTATGGCATTTATCTTAGTTTTGGCCTTCTCATCTGCCACCTTAAAGGCCAGGACCCTACTAATTTGCTTGCCGTATTCATATTGCGTTGTGCGATATTTATTATATCTAGCCACAATTATTTCCCTGAAAACGTTCTTCACCGCTATTCTTGCATCTTTCAAAGAAAGAAGCCACTGGTCCTGAACCCTCCGATCTCGTACAGCCTCAACATGTTGTTTTTCCATATCCCCTAAGGTTCGGACCCGTACCTTAAGTTCCCCTTTTTGTTCTGCTGCCATATATATTGTTGGGTAGCGCCTCTAACAAAAGTTTTCATTGTATCCCAGGCAATAGGCGGGGATGCCGACCCAATATTCACCTGGAAAAATACCTCAAGCTGTTGACTAATATGAGCCAAGTATTCACTATCCGTAAACAAGTATCTAGGGAAAGAAAATGATCTAGCTACTTTACCCCCAGCTATAGCCTGAAAAGATAATATAATAGGGTTATGGTCTGAGGTCACCCGAGGACATAGTTCCATATCTGAAGTCAACAAAACACTATCAGAAACCCAGGCCATATCGATTCGTGAATAAGATTTATGAGGAGCTGAATAATACATGTAGCCCGGAGTTTCTAGATAGAGTTGCCTCCATGCGTCTCTTAAAGATTGAAGCCCCTCCATTTCTAATATTGCCGCACGTGTCCCTCGCATTCTAAGAGTCGCCCCCTGTCTCGTTGAATCAATATTATAGTCCATAACGCAATTAAAATCCCCCATGATCAACCGCTCCCCCTCCCAATTTAACATTTCCATATTAAGTACATCAAAAACAGTGGGATCATCTATATTGGATCCATATACTGAGCTGAACACATATTTCTTGCCTCTGATTTCCATCTGAACAGGTGCCCATCGCCCCCTTTGATCGGCCAGTGTCTTACTTATTTTGCATAAAAAACTTCTTATCTTTTAGAATAGCAACCCCTGTTATAGAGATAGTTTGTGTAGTACACACTATTATTTCATAACCCAAATGTTTAAGGAAATTTCGATCCTTGTAGGCGAGATGTGTCTCTGTTAATAAGACTATCTGAGGATGGTACATTTTCAATTCCTCACGAACTAATTGCCGCATATTCGCACGATTTAACTCAGCCACGTTCCATGCCATACATTTAACCTGCTCCACAACAGAATTTACTACCATCAGAAATGAACACAAGTGCAGGCGTAGTTTCTTTCTAATTTCGTCCCTCACGGGAACTGTACTTTTGCTTTTATTAGAATGCGACACACTTGGTGTGCATGACAAATTAGTGCGAGTCCAGTGGCTTCTGCAGTCTTCACCGGCCAGCAGAGCAGCACGCTAATTTAACTGAGAGGGGAGAGCAGGAAATCTTACCTGCCTTACGCCGCCACCGCCAGGAGTCATTTTTGGGGGCCAACGAGCAGGCAGCAAGCAGCAGAGGAGCACAATCACCGCGTCGCCGCCCCGGGACTCTATCTCCCGGCAGCCCCAGCGGCGGCGCGTTCAGCTGACGCGCTGTGAGCGCCAGGAGACGCCTTAAGTGACCGGGCAGACCGGCGGAGCAGGGGGGAGAGCAGGAAATCTTACCTGCCTTACGCCGCCACCGCCAGGAGTCATTTTTGGGGGCCAACGAGCAGGCAGCAAGCAGCAGAGGAGCACAATCACCGCGTCGCCGCCCCGGGACTCTATCTCCCGGCAGCCCCAGCGGCGGCGCGTTCAGCTGACGCGCTGTGAGCGCCAGGAGACGCCTTAAGTGACCGGGCAGACCCGCTTCGCGGGACGCGCGCGGGACCGCGCCGGGCTAAGCCCGGGCAACGGGCGGGCCGTCTGTGGCCGTCCGGGGCAGGAGGAGGCAGGGCTGGGCCATCCCTCTGACATCGGATTCCAGGACATCTGCCCCACATCAGGTACTGCTGTTGTCTTTCACATTCACATTCTTGCTGTGGAGTTGTTCAGCGTTAGTGCACATTGGCTGTAATCTGGATTTAGTTATAGCCGACATTCAATTTCGGCCCATATTTTATTATGTCTGGCCCTAAGAAAAACAAGGTGGTCACGGGGGCTGGTTCCATGAATAACTTTCTTGTTAAGAGGGTGACCAAAATCAACGAGGATAGAAGGGCTTCTTTGGGTAAAGCAGACGCTCTAGATTACGTCCCCTCCCCAGCTAGAGCTGCTACACTGGAGGATTTCCAAGATGGCGAAAGAAACTTGGACTGTATGCTAGATGAACAAAATGCTACTGAGCCAATAAGTAATACAGTAGCTTCCATCCACCAGGAGCCTGATACTGTATTAATGGTCTCTACAATGAATGATACGTTATGCCCTGACTCTGAGGAAGAGGCAGAAATATTGGAAGAAATCAGGGGAAAGAGACCCTTTAGATCATGCAGAAGGCAGCAAAGCAAGAGGGGGGGTAAGACCGTCCACAGGAGAAGAGGGGAAAATCACCGGCCGGATAGTTACATCTCCCCCAAATCCAAACCAAATGCAGAGATTACAAAGGAACCCAGTATTACACTGAGCCCAGAGCAGTTTGATTTACTAATCAAACGTGTTGAGGCGGCTGTTGACCTAAAACTTAAGGCTTCCATTGACTGTCTTACAGTCAAATTGGACACCGCAAATGCGGAGCTTAAAAGACTAGGAGGTCTATTGGACCAACAGCTGGTTAAACTTTCTCAGGTGAATCCCTTACCCCCTCAAATTAGTTTAGCAAGTCCCGAAGTGACGGGTGAAAGTGCTACAAAAGCCCCCAACCCTCCTTCTTCGATCCCTCCGGTTAGTTGCCCGGTTAACAACCCTACTGTTCCCCCAGCCATCTACCCCCACCAGCAGATTTGGATGCTGATCAGGCTAGGGGATTGCAGAGACTTGGCCCCTTATATAACACTAGTGTTGCACAAAGTAGACGCGTCAATACTTTTAATTTGCCCCCGGATTGCGCCCCTTATGTCATCGTACTTGCAAATGTTCCGTTGTTTTGCCCAGGTAATACTGAGCCGCAAGAGGAAGCGCATGATTCTCTCAAAAACAAAGTGGTGGCCTGGTTATGTGCTAAATGTGGTTTCCCTTCCAAACATGCTGGAGATATTATTATGACGAGGAGAGTGAATTGGATTGGCCCATCAAGGAAATCATGTAGAGGGGATTGCGTGGTTGTGAACTTTAAATACCCACAACATGTGGCCACAGTCCTCCTAAGGGCAGCATCCCTGTTGGAGGACAGTAACAGTATCCGAGTTCGTCCACTTGGGTATTTCTACAACCAGGCCAATTTTCCCTCCTTGCCCAGACCAAGATCAAATCCATTTACCCCGGTGGGGCCCAGTCGGGCTCATGAAAGTTCGTTGCAGGGCCGTGATAACTCTAGTACATTTGGTCCCCCCATTACAACATATAACAGGTTTAATGTGCTCTCAGGCCTCGACCTCTGTGATTGACGGGGTGAGGGAGAGGGTACAGAGGACGCCGCCGTAGCGGCCCCAACACCAGTGGTCCATGTACCTTCTTCTGAGGCGGTTAAGAACAGTTCACCAGAGATTATTAGTGACAACGGGGACACGGTTAGGCTGTTATCTTGGAACATTGCTGGGTTGCGGGCTAAGAAGGGAGACCCCAATTGGGAAAACTTTGTAAAGCGTTATGATGTTATCGCCTTGCAAGAGACTTGGGACTTGGAGTGTGACTACTGGATAGATGGCTTCACATCCTTCTTTGTCCCTGCTTTGCCTTCCCCTGCCAGACGGAACAAAGGAGGTCTCATGATGCTGGTTTCGGTGAATTTAAAAGGCAAATTGATCATGATAGACTGCGCTTCCAATAACTTTATTATTCTGGAGTTAACTTTAGAGGATGGTGGTAAACTACTGTTGATTAACTGTTATAGTGCTCCTAACAGCAATCCAGAATCCTTGCATTTTAACTGGTTATCTGATTTTTTAATTCTCTACGGAGACAAGCATTCCACTCTGTATCGATTCATTTTAATGGGTGATTTTAATGTTCATTTGTGTTCAAAATGTGTTATGGCGGAATCGGAGGGGCCAGACAGCGTGTCACCCCCTCATTTAGAACACACACGGAAGGGTCGAGCACTTGAACATGTACTGCAGGAAAATGAGCTATTTGAACCTGAATTTTATGATAATAGTACACGGGTTGCCACCTACACGGGAAGGGCTAGCGACTCGATAATTGATTTTATTTTTGTTTCGAGATATTTTCTTAATCATGTGATTTCATATAATGCAATTGCTATGCCCATGAGTGATCATAATCCTGTTGGATTGGTGTTAACAAATAGTGCCTTCTTGTCAAAATATGTTGTTCTCCATCGGACTATATTGCCTGTAAAGGAAAAGGATCAGGGGAGAAGACTTCAATGGGAGACGGTTGTACCGGAATTTTTTTTTACAACTTTATCCAACTCAGTCGCGGAAGAGTTAATTGTGTGTGCCACTCCATCAGCTGGGCACAATGATATCATATCTTCCTTTGAAGATATTTGCCGGTTTGTGTCTAGCAGTCTCTTAGCCAAAGGGCAGGGGGCTAAACAACAGCCGGCTAAAGGCTGGTTTGATAAAAATTGCAGTAAAGCCCATAACCGCCTTAAAAAAGCCCTCAACACTCGCCCAAGGGATAAGGAGTTTGTGGCGCGATTAAGAAAGGATTATAACACGGCCACTACTCTGCGTAAAAATGAATTAAAAAGCAAAGCTTGGGAGGACTTAAGGGATAAAGCCACTCTAAAAAATAGCGCTGAGTTTTGGACAATAATAAATTCCCCATTACTTACAGGCGCTCAAAACTCAGCACAGGAATTAAATATCTCAGAGGACGATTGGCTATGCCATTTCGAAAAAATTTATGACAGTCACAGGGAGCCGGACCCTTTTATAATCCCCGTAAATGAGAGCCCCATGGAGCCTGTGAGTTTTGAAACCAGTGAGGTACTTAGAGCCATAGAGGAGACAGCAGGGCGCAAGGCCCCGGGCCCCGATGGAGTGCCAGCGGACATGTTCAGGGCAAATCCACTGTTTTGGGCAAACATTTTAACTAGAGTTTTTAACGCCGCCGCAATAGTGGGTTTCCCTCAGTCCTGGTCTCTAGCTACAATCGTCCCAATATTCAAAAAAGGGCAGAGAGGAGACCCAAAATGCTATAGACCAATATCGCTTCTGGACTCCTCGGTAAAAATTTTAGGCAAGGTTGTCCTGGCGAGGATTTCTGCGTGGGCTAAGGGGAATAACATCTTGTCTGAGGCACAATTTGGCTTTAGGTCAGGGAGGAGTACTGAGGACCAATGCCTCAACCTCCACCTCATACTCTCCAAATATACCAGAGCAAAAGGGGGCAGCTTATTCCTTGGTTTTATGGACCTGTCCACAGCTTTTGATCTTGTTAATAGATCTAAGTTGTGGGCAATGTTGCTGGAGATGGGCCTCGACAGTTCCTTGGTACACTTTTTGGCGGAGCTCCACAAAGATCTGAGGGCCCGTATTAGAATGACCACCGACGGAAAGTGTACCGAGAGTTTTAGATCCACTAGAGGGGTCCGCCAGGGATGCATCCTGGCGCCAATGTTGTTCACGCTTTACGTGAACTCGTTGGAGGGCTACCTAACGTCTGCCACAAAGGATTTCCCGAGCATGGGGGGTGCACCAATTCCGGTGCTCCTCTATGCCGATGACGCGGTACTTATAGCTAGGACCCCAGTTGCCTTACAAAAGCTACTTGACGCCTTTGGCAATTTTATGACTAGTCTCGACCTGGTGATCAACAAAAGCAAATCACATACCATGTCAGTAGGATGTGGTATGCGTAAAGAAAAAACTTTTTTTTGTGACGGAGAGGTGATTACTAGTGTCAAAGTCTTTACCTACTTGGGTGTGATCTTTGACCAGAGGGGAACCTGGACACCGCAGCTAACATCTAAAATGAATGCGGTAAGAAGTTCATATGCTGCAATTCTGGGTTTTGCTAAGAAATTGGGGGGGAAACCTATGGAGGCTATTATGGCCGTTTATAAAGCCAAGACAATCGCAATTGCTAGATATGGTGCAGCTGTCTGGGGTTACGTTAATTCTAAAGATATCCAGACTGAGGAAAATAAATTTTTTCGCTCACTGCTGGGTTTACCCCAGTCAACGGCTACCTACTCAGTACACCTAGAGTTGGGAATGGGTTACATCCTAGACATTATAAATCTAGCTCCACTATTGATGTGGATAAAGCTTTGGCTTAACCCAAACCTTAGCCTTAATCATCGGATCATCAAAGATTGTCTCAAACTTGATCACAGGAGGGATATTCAGTGGCTGTCTTACATTGAAACTACGACAGCACTTTTGGGACGCCCTGAAATATTTAGTAGACCTGAAGCCCTGTGTAGAGCTGACCTGCCGTGGGTGAAAACAAACTTTCTGAGAATTCGCATGGCCGAGCGCGAAGCCCACGATTTATGTAAACCCTCCGTGAGGGCTCATGTTCTGATATCTCCATCTTGTGTGCTGGCTCCTTATTTAATAACGGTAACCAACCCTTTTCATAGATGGCTTTTATCCAAATTTCGGTTTAATCAAATTTATACGGTGCTGTGGGATGAGAAAGACTGGTGCAAGCTTGAGGAATCGTCCCCATGCAAATGTGATGGTTTCTCTATTCAGGATAATGCCCACTTTTTGTTTTTTTGTTCCTTCTATCATGAACCTCGCACTAGATATTTAAAATCTATTTTGAAGGACCTGGGTTTTATCCAGTTTAAGCCTGCATTGTTATATTTACAGATGTTGCTCTCTCCACTAATTATGTACTGCACTGCTAGTTTTTTAGCCGCATCTGTGAGATGCAAGAGAGTAAGGCTAAGATTGGAAGAACAATAGAAACTTGGATCCATCTATACTGCTCATTCGAGTGCATTTTTTAATGTATTTTATGCAATTATTGCCTTTTTATTCTGCTTTTTAAATTTATCAACTGTTTAATACTGTTTTAGATGAACTTTTGACATTTACTGTAGAATGCTTTTATGATTTTAATTAATCGAATAAAGTGGAATTTGACTTGACTTGACTACCATCAGTCAAATTGCTTTTACTTTTATTCCAAATTGTGAGAAGTTGGCCTGATATGTAGTGCTCACTATTCTAGTGATCACTGTGTATCATTCCAAACGACCCTTATTGATGATTGGTTGTAAGTCAACCTTTTAGACCAGCTATCCTAGTAGCGTGGATACGAGCAGTCTTTAGGCTAAACTCTAGAGGGCGTGTTAAGCCAGCTGTTTACCATCACATATACCCCTTGAACGTCAAGTGAAAGGACACCACACAAGTTGTTATGAAAATAAAGGATATTTATTTATAACAAGACTACCCTGGCTCTTTATGAGTCAGGGAGCTAAGCACACTACAAAACTCTTAGAAAATACTTCAGTTGCACAATTTACACAAATGCCCGAAGGGCACGAGAAACCATCTACGCTAACAGTGAAATGCGAGTGGTTAGAGTCTGGAGTTACTGATTCCGGAGTGATCCGATCAGTGGGACTAAGCGAAAAAGGAACTGGACACTTGTAGAGCGAACCTGCGATGGAGCACCGAAATGCTCGAGTTACCTAGCCCAGAGGCTGCGGCTGCGTGAGGTTCGGCAAGATGTCGGGAGTCCTCGTTGTAGTCTCAGGAGCCTGAAAGAAGAAGTTGCTGGCAGGTGACCAGTGTAGATGTTCAGCGAGATCCAAGCCTGGATCGGTGATGAAGGAAACCTGAAAGCAGAGGGGACTCAGTTCTCAACCGCTAGCCAGCGATCGTGTGGGTACCAGGAAGGTACCGGCTGAAGTCACCTCGACCAGGTGAGTGGATGACGTCGGACTCGGCTGTTCCTCGGACCAGGAGGCGCGGCGGCGACCAGGATGGAGGGCGAGCTGTCCCACGGAGGTGTCTGCTGTCGATGATGCTGGGCCCAGGAGTGGGGCAGCAGGTCTTGGCAGTGGCAAACCCACGCGGTGGAGTCAAGATGGCGTCTGGAGTGGACCAGGAGGGTCCGAGGTATTCCTCTGTTGAAGGGGAGCAAGGGCCAGTCTGGAGCAACCAGACCAGTGATGAAAACAAACTATCGTGGTGCGTCGTGAAGAGGGCCACAAGCCGGTCGGCGAGTGGTCGGACAACGCGGTGAACAGAGAGGAGCAGAAGGGCCCCCACGCAGATCTCGTGGATGCTGGGGAGGCGGGCTTCGGTGCTGGAGCCGCTCAGGGTTAGGGCTTCTCAAACCCTAGGTACACTCACTCGAGGGTCCCTCGGTGGGCGGGTTAGATAAGCGTCGTGCAGGTTTTGAAGATGGCCGGTCCCGCAGGTCTCGTCACACCTACGAATCTCAGCTGGGCTGACGATGTAGGTAGAGGTCAGAGATGGCAGGGAACCCGGGTCTCGTCGAGCTGGGCAGTCTTGATCCGTGGGAGAGACGTACAGCAAACCGCAAGCGCTTAGTTGGTGCCTGCTGGTGCAGGGTGGCTACTCCTTAGCCACAAGGGAGAGTCTTCAGAAAAGTCAAGAGTTCCTTTCGTGGAAAGTAGTTCAAGATTCAGAATTATCCAATTTGGGAAGGGGACTCGCTCCTACCTTTATTCTAAGAAAAGGGGCTGGCCTGTGACCAGGTCCTACCTATGGGTGGAGCCAGGAGGGGGGTGGTTACACCCCTATCCTTTGTCCGGCTTCGCCCCAGCTCAGGGGCTGGTGTGCCCCCGAAACTGGTTTGAGCCGGGCTATGCACAGTGAGCACCGGGGTGCCACTTGCAATCACCTTCCTTTCAGCCCTGCCTACCTGGGATACACAAACCCTGTCTGGGATGGTGCTAACACCGCCCTCGACAGGAAACCCTTTGTCCAAGCTCCCCTCGCTGGAAGGTCTCCCAGCAGCAGGAGGTCAGACTTGTGTCTGGTGGCAGCATCCATTTTGTGATGCTGAGGCTTGAGTCAACTTTAACCGGGGTTCAAGGTTACTTCCATGTCGTGCCCCTCTAAAAGGGTGGAATGCTAACCCCGTCGCCAGAACTGGCGAGGGGTTCGTATTCCAATTCGTATGAAACCTTACTCGACATGTGTAGGTGATGCGATGCCAAAGTTAGCAAATAACCGCAAGGATTATAATGCATTTTAAAAGTAGTTGGCCCGCGTCACCATGGAACGGCTATTAGGTCTTGGTTCCGCAAGCCGTCAACGGGCTCAGCTCGCGCCAGAGCACCGTCCCACATGATTCCCTGCACTCTGCCTTCAGGATTGATAAGGCCTGCCATAGGAGTGACTGATAGGAATCCATGTGCCCATTTTAGGGTTAGGTGTAGGAATACTACACCTACAGCAACGGGTGATTACACCACTTTGCCCCAGCTGTCGTGCAGCCAGTTGTGTCAGCTTTGGGCGGCCATCCAGGGGTGGCATAATACATGCTGCAGCCCCTGGTAGGCCCTGGGTACACCGATGCCCTGGATACCTGTGGTATGCTAAGACAGGGACTGACAAGGCGGCCCAGTTCCAATTAGTGGATGCACCTAATGTACATGTGTGTTAATTTCGAGAGAGAACAGCTAGGCTGTGGGTCTGATTGGCAGGCCCACAGCCAGGGAAAGTCGTAAACCAATGAAGGAAAAGCAAAAAATCTGGGTGATCATAGGATTGCAGACCCTACTCTCCTACATGACCCCCCCCCCAAACTTTGGGACAATAAGCTAACCTTGACCAGGTGAGTCTTCTTGCTCTAAGTGGAAATACCTGGAGAGCCCATCTGCATTGCCATGATCAGTGCCAGGTCTATGCTCCACTGTGAAGTCCATCCCCTGTAGGGAAATGGACCACCTAAGTAGTTTGGGGTTTTCACCCTTCATTTGATTTAGCCACAAGAGGGGCTTATGGTCGGTCTGAATCTTGAAGTGAGTGCCAAACAAGTATGGCCTCAGCTTCTTCAGGGCCCAAACCACAGCAAAGGCCTCCCTCTCAATAGCTGACCAATTCTTCTCTCTGGGGGTCAGCCTCCTGCTAATAAAAGCTATGGGCTGGTCATGACCATCAAAATTCAGTTGAGATAGAACAGCTCCCACACCCAGCTCCGAAGCGTCTGTTTGGACAATGAATGGTTTGGAGTAGTCTGGACTCTTTAGGATAGGCGCTGTGCACATGGCCTGCTTTAGGTCATCGAATGCCTTCTGACAGCTTGCTGTCCACTGAACTTTTTTTGGCATCTTTTTACTTGTCAGGTCGTTTAGCGGGGTCACAATGGATCCATAATTTCTGACAAATTTCCGGTAATAACCAGTCAGGCCCAAGAAAGCTCGAACCTGAGTCTGGGTGGTTGGAGGAGCCCAGTCCTGGATGGCCTGTATTTTGCTCTCCAATGTCTGAACCTGGCCTCCACCTACAAGGTGGCCCAGGTATACAACCTGTGTCTGCCCTATCTGGCACTTAGTGGCCTTGATAGTGAGGCCTGCCTTTTGCAGGGCCTCTAACACTTTCCTCAGGTGGACCAGGTGATCCTCCCAGGTGGAGCTAAAGACAGCGATATCGTCCAGATACGCCGCACAGAAGTCGTCCAACCCAGTGAGAACTCGATTCACCAGCCTTTGGAAGGTGGCAGGTGCATTTTTCAAACCAAAGGGCATTGCCACGAACTGATAATGCCCACCCGGGGTAGAAAATGCTGTTTTGGGCTTGGCCTCCTCAGCTAACCTGATTTGCCAATACCCAGCTGTCAGGTCAAACGTACTTAAGTAGCTGGCCGAAGCCAACCGGTCGATAAGTTCGTCTGCTCTTGGTATTGGGTGGGCGTCAGTCTTAGTGACTGCATTGAGGCCTCTGTAGTCCACGCAAAACCTCATCTCTTTCTTACCGCCCTGGGTGTGAGGTTTCGGCACGAGAACTACGGGACTAGCCCAGGGGCTGTCCGAGGGCTCAATGACTCCCAGCTCCAACATTTTCTGCACCTCTGTCTTGATGCAGTCTCTGACATGATCAGGCTGTCGATAGATTTTACTCTTTACGGGCAGACTGTCCCCAGTGTCGACCTCATGGGTACACCAATTGGTCTGACTGGGTGTCAGAGAGAACATATGTCGAAAGGATTGAAGAACCTGTTTACAATCCTTTTGTTGATGTCCAGAGAGGCTGCCGCAAAAGACAACACCATCTACTGACCCATCGTCAGGGTTCTGAGAGAGCAGGTCCGGGAGAGGGTCACTCTCCTCCTCCTGTCCCTCATCTGTGGCCATGAGCAAGCCCATGCCCTCCCTGTCGACATATGCCTTGAGCCTGTTTACATGGAGCACCCTGTGGGGGCTCCGGGGAGTTCCCAGGTCTACCAAGTAGGTGACCTCTCCCTTTTGCTCAATGATCGTGTGGGGCCCAGACCATTTGTCTTTGAGTGCTGCTGGGGCCACTGGCTCCAGCACCCACACCTTCTGTCCAGGCTGGTACACAGTCAGGACAGCCTTTTGGTCGTGCCAAGGTCTCTGTAATTCTTGGCTCGCCTCAAGGTTTTTAGATGCCTTTTCCATGTACTCTGCCATCCGCGAGCGGAGGCCGAGCACATAGTCCACAATGTTTGATGCCGGCTTTCTGAGAGGTCTCTCCCATCCTTCCTTTACCAAACAAAGTGGTCCCCTTACAGGATGTCCGAACAGAAGCTCAAAAGGGCTGTAGCCAACCCCCTTCTGCGGGACCTCTCTGTAGGCGAACAAGAGGCAGGGTATCAGGACATCCCATCTCCGCCGAAGCTTTTCAGGTAGTCCGTGAATCATCCCTTTTAGGGTCCTGTTGAATCTCTCAACAAGCCCATTGCATTGCGGGTGATAGGGTGTGGTGAACTTGTAGTTGACACCGCACTCCTTCCACATTGCAGTCAGATATCCCGACATGAAGTTTGCACCTCTGTCTGAGACAACCTCCTTAGGGAAGCCCACTCTGGAGAACACTCCAACTAGGGCCCGTGCCACCACAGGGGCTGTAGTGGTCCTAAGGGGAATAGCTTCAGGATACCTGGTGGCGTGGTCCACCACCACCAGTATAAACTTGTGCCCTGATGCTGTCTGGGGTTCCATTGGTCCGACAATGTCGATCCCCACTCGTTCAAAGGGCACCCCCACCACCGGTAGTGGTATGAGGGGGGCCTTTGTCGTGCCACCTGACTTACCACTGGCTTGGCAAGTGACACAGGAGCGGCAAAACTCCTTCGTATCTTCGGACATGTGGGGCCAGTGAAAGTGTGGAACAATTCTGTCCCAAGTCTTATTCTGGCCTAAGTGACCGGCAAGGGGAATCTCGTGGGCCAAGGTAAGAAGGAAACCTCTCAGAGACAAGGGGATGACCAGCCTCCTGGTCGCGCCAGGTTTGGGGTCTCTTGCCTCGGAGTACAGGAGTCCATCGTCCCAGTACACTTTGTGGGTACCTGTGGCGTTCCCGGCAGCCTCAGCAGCAGCCTGCTGTCTGAGGGGTTCAAGTGAGGGGCAGTCTAACTGTGCCTTCCCCAGGTCTTCCCTGGAGGGTCCCCCTGAGCCCAGAAACTCAACCTGACCAGGTTCAAGCTCTTTCGGCTCAGTTTCCCTCAGTTCGTTACGGTCAGCCTCCTCAGAGACTTGATCCACGACCTGGGGCAAGGGGGAAGGCGAAGCCTTACCCTTACTGCTCCTTTTCTTGGAAGGTGTCTGGTCCGTTCTTCCAGGATCCAGCACCTGTTCAGTGGGGCATCTTTTGGCCTGTGACCTGGTCACAGCAAGGACATGTGCTGGCAAGCCTAACATTTCCATGTGAGTCCTCTGCTCCACTTCTGACCATTGTGACGTTTCCAAATCATTGCCCAACAGACATTCTACGGGGAGGTCTGAACTAACCACAACCTTTTTCGGGCCACTTACCCCTCCCCAGGAGAAATCAACAACTGCCATACTGTGATTGGTAGTGACATTGCTGGCATTGGTCACTAGGTAATCGGTACCTAGCATGATCTGTCTAGGGTCCACAAAGTTAGGCGTCACCATGGTGACACTGGCACAAGTGTCCCTGTAGGCCTGAGCCACTTTTCCATTGATCAAAGGTGTCTGTCTGTATTTGCCCAAAGTATTGGGACTGGCATCAGGGGACATATCCATATCCCCTGTACAGACAAGGACGGCCTGAGTGAGCGTGCTGACTAAGTCGTCACTCCCCTCGGTTCCCAAGGTTAACCCAACTAATGCCTTGGGAGGCGCACTACCACTGCTGACTGTACTAGGGGGTGCAGGTGCCTTAGGGGCCGCAGTGGCAGGAGTTTGCCCTCCTTTCTTGGTGCACTCACTAAACCAGTGAGTCTTACTTTTACAGTATTGGCACCACCTTTTTGACTGGCCTTCTTGAGTCTTCTTCTTCTGTGAAGCCTGACCCCCACCCTCTTTGGTTTGTTGGGGACCTGTCGAAGACTTCTGGTCATTTTGTTCGTTCTTGTTACTACCCTTTTGGTCTGCTTTCTTCTGACCACCCTGGTTCTGAGTCTGGTTCTGCTTGACCCTTGTTCTGACCCATCTGTCTGCCTTCTTTCCCAATTCTTGGGGAGAGGTCAGATCCGAGTCGACAAGGTGCTGATGCAACAATTGGTTCTGACAGTTGTTTAAAATCTGTTCTCTCATGATAAGATTGTATAATCCTGTGTAATCAGTAACCTTGCTACCCAGCAACCAGCCCTCCAAAGCCTTAGTGGCACAATCGACAAAGTCAGTCCAATCCTGAGACTGAATTTTCTGGGTGTCCCTGAACAGCACCCGGTACTGCTCGGTGGTTAAGCCGAACCCATCAATCAGTGTATTCTTCAGGACTTGGTAGTTGTTTGCATCCTCAGCTCTAGTAGTGAGGAGCTTGTCTCGACCTTTACCTTCAAAGGAGAGCCACAGTATAGCTGCCCACTGACTTTGGGGGACGCACTGGACAGTGCAGGCCCTCTCCAAAGCAGTTATCCACTTGTGGATGTCGTCCCCTTGCTTAAAGGGGGGCACTATTTTACTCAGGTGTCTAGTGTCTATACCCCTGTCTTTCTCTCTATTGAGAATGCTGCCACCAGTGGGATCTAACCCACTTAATTTCTGCTCTCGGGCTAAGGCAAGCCTTTCTTTGGCGAGGGCAAGTTCTTCCCGCTCGATCCTCAGATTGACTTCCCTCATCTTCGCTTCATGCTCGCTTCTCTGAGGGGACGTCATTCCTCTCTGAGAAGATGCCTGAGAGACATGTGTTCGAACAGATCTGTTAGAGCCTCTGGAGAGAGACCTAGCTCGTCCGTTCCCAATGTTAGGCCTGCTTGAACGTGGGCCCGGGGCTCCCCCAGTTCCACTCTCATGCCTGCTTAAGTTGGTCCTCGTAAGCCTGCCGACTACCACTGGACCTTTGTTTGCCTCGTCTCCTGATAACTCCTCCTCGTCTTCCTGCTCTGTATGGAGGTCGAGGTCTGGGTCACCAAGGGTTCCCTCTAAGGGAGGCATGTTCCCATCAGCATTGGGGGGACCTGTGTTAGAGGATCTCCTGGCATCGTACGTCTCTAAGAGACCTATCAGAAATGCGATGGTAGGGTTAGAACCCTGGTTTAGCTTTCTGGAGGCACACAGTTGTCTCATCTCCTTGAAGCTAAGAGCTGCATATCGTGACACGACCTGTGGAGGGTCACTGACCACTAAGGGAGTCTCCGCAGACTCTCCGTGGACCGACATGCTTCTAGTGAGGTGTAAGTGATGCACCTACCTACACTATTTGTTTACCTACTGATCCCTTGCTAAGAGTTGTAGTCAGGGTGTGCTAAGCCCTGTTACACTACAACAGCCGGTTCAGTAGAACTCGGAGTATTCTAAGTTAAGTTATATGTACCTGGGTACTTATGTGATCTTTCACTGCGATATTCTTAGGATACGTGTGTGGTAAAACAACAGCAAGCTCAAATCCCAACCGCTGCTCACCTATGTGAGAAGTTGGCCTGATATGTAGTGCTCACTATTCTAGTGATCACTGTGTATCATTCCAAACGACCCTTATTGATGATTGGTTGTAAGTCAACCTTTTAGACCAGCTATCCTAGTAGCGTGGATACGAGCAGTCTTTAGGCTAAACTCTAGAGGGCGTGTTAAGCCAGCTGTTTACCATCACATATACCCCTTGAACGTCAAGTGAAAGGACACCACACAAGTTGTTATGAAAATAAAGGATATTTATTTATAACAAGACTACCCTGGCTCTTTATGAGTCAGGGAGCTAAGCACACTACAAAACTCTTAGAAAATACTTCAGTTGCACAATTTACACAAATGCCCGAAGGGCACGAGAAACCATCTACGCTAACAGTGAAATGCGAGTGGTTAGAGTCTGGAGTTACTGATTCCGGAGTGATCCGATCAGTGGGACTAAGCGAAAAAGGAACTGGACACTTGTAGAGCGAACCTGCGATGGAGCACCGAAATGCTCGAGTTACCTAGCCCAGAGGCTGCGGCTGCGTGAGGTTCGGCAAGATGTCGGGAGTCCTCGTTGTAGTCTCAGGAGCCTGAAAGAAGAAGTTGCTGGCAGGCGACCAGTGTAGATGTTCAGTGAGATCCAAGCCTGGATTGGTGATGAAGGAAACCTGAAAGCAGAGGGGACTCAGTTCTCAACCGCTAGCCAGCGATCGTGTGGGTACCAGGAAGGTACCGGCTGAAGTCACCTCGACCAGGTGAGTGGATGACGTCGGACTCGGCTGTTCCTCGGACCAGGAGGCGCGGCGGCGACCAGGATGGAGGGCGAGCTGTCCCACGGAGGTGTCTGCTGTCGATGATGCTGGGCCCAGGAGTGGGGCAGCAGGTCTTGGCAGTGGCAAACCCACGCGGTGGAGTCAAGATGGCGTCTGGAGTGGACCAGGAGGGTCCGAGGTACTCCTCTGTTGAAGGGGAGCAAGGGCCAGTCTGGAGCAACCAGACCAGTGATGAAAACAAACTATCGTGGTGCGTTGTGAAGAGGGCCACAAGCCGGTCGGCGAGTGGTCGGACAACGCGGTGAACAGCGAGGAGCAGAAGGGCCCCCACGCAGATCTCGTGGATGCTGGGGAGGCGGGCTTCGGTGCTGGAGCCGCTCAGGGTTAGGGCTTCTCAAACCCTAGGTACACTCACTCGAGGGTCCCTCGGTGGGCGGGTTAGATAAGCGTCGTGCAGGTTTTGAAGATGGCCGGTCCCGCAGGTCTCGTCACACCTACGAATCTCAGCTGGGCTGACGATGTAGGTAGAGGTCAGAGATGGCAGGGAACCCGGGTCTCGTCGAGCTGGGCAGTCTTGATCCGTGGGAGAGACGTACAGCAAACCGCAAGCGCTTAGTTGGTGCCTGCTGGTGCAGGGTGGCTACTCCTTAGCCACAAGGGAGAGTCTTCAGAAAAGTCAAGAGTTCCTTTCGTGGAAAGTAGTTCAAGATTCAGAATTATCCAATTTGGGAAGGGGACTCGCTCCTACCTTTATTCTAAGAAAAGGGGCTGGCCTGTGACCAGGTCCTACCTATGGGTGGAGCCAGGAGGGGGGGTGGTTACACCCCTATCCTTTGTCCGGCTTCGCCCCAGCTCAGGGGCTGGTGTGCCCCCGAAACTGGTTTGAGCCGGGCTATGCACAGTGAGCACCGGGGTGCCACTTGCAATCACCTTCCTTTCAGCCCTGCCTACCTGGGATACACAAACCCTGTCTGGGATGGTGCTAACACCGCCCTCGACAGGAAACCCTTTGTCCAAGCTCCCCTCGCTGGAAGGTCTCCCAGCAGCAGGAGGTCAGACTTGTGTCTGGTGGCAGCATCCATTTTGTGATGCTGAGGCTTGAGTCAACTTTAACCGGGGTTCAAGGTTACTTCCATGTCGTGCCCCTCTAAAAGGGGGGAATGCTAACCCCGTCGCCAGAACTGGCGAGGGGTTCGTATTCCAATTCGTATGACACCTTACTCGACATGTGTAGGTGATGCGATGCCAAAGTTAGCAAATAACCGCAAGGATTATAATGCATTTTAAAAGTAGTTGGCCCGCGTCACCATGGAACGGCTATTAGGTCTTGGTTCCGCAAGCCGTCGACGGGCTCAGCTCGCGCCAGAGCACCGTCCCACATGATTCCCTGCACTCTGCCTTCAGGATTGATAAGGCCTGCCATAGGAGTGACTGACAGGAATCCATGTGTCCATTTTAGGGTTAGGTGTAGGAATACTACACCTACAGCAACGGGTGATTACACCACTTTGCCCCAGCTGTCGTGCAGCCAGTTGTGTCAGCTTTGGGCGGCCATCCAGGGGTGGCATAATACATGCTGCAGCCCCTGGTAGGCCCTGGGTACACCGATGCCCTGGATACCTGTGGTATGCTAAGACAGGAACTGACAAGGCGGCCCAGTTCCAATTAGTGGATGCACCTAATGTACATGTGTGTTAATTTCGAGAGAGAACAGCTAGGCTGTGGGTCTGATTGGCAGGCCCACAGCCAGGGAAAGTCGTAAACCAATGAAGCAAAAGCAAAAAATCTGGGTGATCATAGGATTGCAGACCCTACTCTCCTACACAAATCTCCTCTTCAATTCTTACATAGCTGTCTAAGATCCGCTGTCTAATTGGCATCCTCTTGCCCAGAACTTGAAGTGCCCAGATGATGAAATTTTCATGCCCCCTTATTCTTCCCCCACACCACCCTCTACCCCTGAAGCCTCCCTGATCCCCACCCCTCACCCAGTCCCATAAAAGAGAAATCCTCCCCCTTGACCTGCTGCCGCTGAGTGGGCAGCCCCTCAGAGACAAAGCCACTATGGTGGCCCCCTTCAACCCATCCTATACTGTAGAGAAAAAAGAAACAACTCTAAAGAAAGAAGGAAACCTAGAAAATTTGAAGCAACGAGAAAGGAGAAAAACTAAGAGGTATGTAGTGGAGAAGGCCAAATTTGATTCCCCATTCCCTTTCAGATGTGAACTAGCAAGACTATGAATAAACCCTTGTCTTTAGAGTTTTTTTGCTGCCTCTGCTGGCCACTTGCAAATAGCTTGCTTAGTCTCTTCTTCATCAGAGAAGAAATATGTATGTCCTCCTTTCAGAACTTTTAACCTTGCCAGTTCCTGCAAGAAGACTTGTGCGCTAAGAGCCTTCAATGGATCTATTGACTGGCGTAGTTTCCAACGTCTGTCCATTGTTATTTTGCAGTGGTCTGATCGAACAAATAAAGTAATAGATTCGGCAACAACAGGAGAGCTGGGTCGAGCTTTCAGAGATATGGCTTGCCTCAGCAAAAAGTTTCCCCAAAAAATCAGTAGTGGGCGGGGATATCGAGCTCCTTGATTACGCTGGATCAGAGGAAGTCTATGTACTCTTTGCAACTGGGAGTCCCAATCCCAATCTGACAAATCGGGGAAAGCTTTTTGGAACAACTGGACCACATATGCCCTTGGGTCTGAGCCTTCCTTTCCTTTCGGGACCCCAAATAGCCTTAGATTGTGTCGTCGTTGACAATTTTCCAAATCTTCTAACTTAGTTTGCATTCCTGATATCTGAGTGTCATGCTTCTGAACCAAATTATCTGTAAGAGTAGCCGTGTGACGGAACAGAACATGCAGATCAGGGAGTAGACGGAAGTACGGACTGGTGGACACCGATATCGCGTTTACCTAATGTTGTCCCCTCTCAACAGGATGAATGGGCGTCAGAAACCGAAGGAATACTCCGGGATACAATATCAGGAGTGGTGCCCTTTAACTGGGAAAACCTGGGGAAACAGACCCCGCCCCTACAGGATGTCACGGCGTGGGGAGCGTCAAAAGAGGACGGAAACAGGAAGAGGACGGACTGCGATCCCAGGAGACGAGAAGGAGACGAGCGGCGTGGCGAAGTGGACGAGGAAGAGAAAGAAGTATGGGAGAGAGCACACGGAGGGAAAGGAGGTCAGAGAGCGGAGAGGCCAGGAGGCTCCAGATCCGGCGAAGCGCCCTGCCACGTTCCCAGGGGAGGAGCGTGGCTTGGACAGGTACGGGACTGGGTAGCGGGTTGGGTAGGACGGCGGGAGCACCCACGTTAAGAGAACCGTCCCTCGTTTTGTTCAGTCACCTTCTTTTTGTTGTTGCGTCCCCGACCCCTCACCATTTTTTGAAGCACACGAATATACTGTTCTGCACAGTTAAGGTGGTTCCTCACTCCCGGGCCCTGGTATTAGGACATTGTCGCCTATTCGGTAAGGCTAATAGCATCCCTTGTCTTTTCATTGCCTTTGGGAGCTGACAACGTGACCGGAGGTGCGGCTGACCTACCAGAGTCGGGTGGACGCTAAGAGCAGGGGTACAGGAGCACCACGGATCCCGCCGCCTTTGCTAGAGAAAGCCTGACAAGCCGGGCTAAAAGGAAACCCATTTCAATAAAACCTAACATACATCGATCTCGTCTAGCGTCCGTCCTTGAAGGCCCATTACAAGCCGATTGCTCAGTATCCGTGACTCTCTGCTGCAGCTCCAGGATATCTCGTGTAAGTGACCCCATTTTCACCGTCATCTCCTGTAATACCTATTGCATGTTCTGGTTATATGCCTGTATATAGTACTCTTGGGCTTCAAGTCTTTGATCTTTCAAAGTAAGCAGAATCAGAGAAAGAGACAGCTCAGCACCATCTTGAGACTTTTCTGCTAGTTTCTCTTATTATCTGTACCTCCCCATTATTAGGGTCCAAAGTTGATATCGAATTTTGACCTGGAGTCAAGACAGGCCCCAAATCAAGGCTTCCTCTGCTCTCTATTCCGTTCTCTCTGGGAAACTTATTCATTGAACCACTCTCTTTGGGACTAGTGCCTGTTAGTCGTGTTATCATGGTCTTAACCCCCCCCCCCTTCGCCTGCACCCATTTACAAAAAACAATGGATTTAGGCCCAGATCGCTGTACTGGGGTGAATGTATGACATTGTTCTGCATTTTGTCCATCAACTGTTGTTTTTGCATTTGTCACCCCGAGTGGGAAGGGTATGCCCAGACGTGGGTCCCGTGCTCTCCATGCCACTGGAATCAAGCTATCCTGGCTGAAGAGGGGTAAAACCCCCGAAACCGGTCCTAGGATGCTTGTTTCCAGTCCAGGGAGAACCTGGCTTGGCAGTTCGGGCTGGACTGTTCCATGATGCACCGGGTCAAGGCTGATTTGCATATGGCTGGGTTCAAACTGGAGCGGCATGGTGAGCAAAAAAACAATGGATTTAGGCCCAGATCACTGTACTGGGGTGAATGTATGACATTGTTCTGCATTCTGTCCATCAACTGTTGTTTTTGCATTTGTCACCCCGAGTGGGAAGGGTATGCCCAGACGTGGGTCCCGTGCTCTTCATGCCACTGGAATCAAACTATCCTGGCTGAAGAGGGGTGAAACCCCGAAACCGGTCCTAGGATGTTTGTTTCCAGTCCAGGGAGAACCTGGCTTGGCAGTTCGGGCTGGACTGTTCCCATGAGGCACAGGGTCAAGGCTGATTTGCATATGGCTGGGTTCAAACTGGAACGGCATGGTGAGCAAAAAAACGATGGATTTAGGCCCAGATCGCTGTACTGGGGTGAATGTATGACATTGTTCTGCATTCTGTCCATCAACTGTTGTTTTTCCCGTTTCCAAAGCGGGCTAATGTCTGAGGAAACCTTCCCACGTGTATGTACCATACTTTGCCGTAGGTTATCACCCCATAGGTTACTTTCTTTATGTTAATCTTTGCTTTCGATTTTTTGCCAGAAGGCTCTTTCGGCGATTTAGCTACAGTCTCTTCTTTTTCTTCAGAGTCTATATGGAATACTGGTGCTTCCCTTTCTTTTTCGCCCTCCACTCCCTCTGTGATTATCAAACTGTCCGATCTCTGATCCACCTCCTGTATAACTGATGTGTCTCTTCTATCGTTATCACTGATCGATACTGGTGCAGTTAGCTGTGCATTTCCCTCCTCTGCTGCACCATGTGAGTTTTTGCTAAGCGAGATGTCAGCAGCCTCTTTCCTGTCAATAACTTTATAGGCTTATAACCACCGATACGTAGAATCTGAAGGTGTCAACATTTCTTGTACCTCTGTTGTAGAGACCTCAATTTGTCCTCCGTTCTCATCGCCACCCTCAGCGCTGTTAACTATCCCTGGTGCTGACACAAATGTTTCCTGTTCAACATTGTAGCGCGTCGGTATAGCCTCTAACAACACTTCAGACATTTTGTTGCCAGTCATTTGCTCGTTAATCGCACTGGTAGAGAAGAGTTCTGCTGCCTTTACAGATTGCAGCAATCGCAATAGCGGCTTACTAACTATAGAAGAGTTCTTGGACAAGTTCGTCTTCTGCACCTTGGGGCCCTCCTCTTGTATATCTGTTTTGCCCAGAGCTCTCGCTGCAAATGTCCGCCCTGCCCATGTACTCCTTGGGGCCGTTTTCGGCGGCACCATGTCTCTTTTCCCAGCTATCGTTGGACCATGGCTGAAAGCAGTCTCGACCAACAGACTTTCGAGCCCCGTCCGGATTTCCAACATACAAGCCGTAACGTAAACAGCAAGCGTCCGGCTTTGGCTACACCTGGCGTCCACATTCGCTTGCTTTTTCAAGAAGTTTTGAGCCTTTTTCTTGCAAGTATCAGGTATCGAGTATCAAGTTTCAATAGGCTTTAGGTAATATGCAGGTCTTCCTCATATTCTCCACATTCTCGCAAAAAGTCAAATTCGTCGGATAATCGGATGAAGGGGAGCCTTCCCGTATGGCTATGCCATCTTGCTCCTCCTCCCACAAAAGTTATCTCTGATGAGTTTAATTTTAACAATTTTCCGTTTCCTATGGACTCAAATTTTTCAACATTTATAGTACTGTTTTTTTGTTGTTTTTTTTTTGTAAAATATTTTATTGTAGTTTTGGTTATACAGGATCTCAAAACACTGTTCTCCTGTATATTGTAACTAGCTGCTCAGCCAGTGTGAGTGTTCCATGTGGAATGATGACCTGACTAGAATGTTGGTGTGTGAGAGAGACAGTTGAGAGGATGGGCTGAGCAGCTAGCAGGCTGCTCCTGGTGGGGCTATACTATGGACTTTACATCTTAATAAATAACCTAAAGATCTATCCTGGCTACGTCTGCTGTGTCACATCAACCTATGGAACCAGGTCACTTCAATTGGCGACGAGGATGGGATAAAGAAACCGTGCGTGTAACCTAACACAATACAATGATCTTCCAAAGTCATAGTACAACATAAATGCCAACCTGATCGGTTATAACGAATTCCCAAAAAAGGGAAAAAAGAACCATCATGAGGGCCTAGACAGCCCTGACAAGGAGGAACACAATAACATGTGAAATCAGCATCAGTACAGCCAGTATTGCAATCCACTTCGTGTAAATAGTGCACTAAAGAAACAGAACTAATACAGGAGACTGTCAGGGTTACGAAATCACCCCGCGCACTGTAGCTATTCCTTGGGTGGCAACGATCTACGCTGGCAGAGAGAGCTCTCAGAGGTGTTCAGATGCCACCAACATCCGACAAAAGGCAGGAACAGGACACCAGTGGTCAGACAGGCGCATTGGCGACTCATTTTTTAAACAGCCCGGGCGCAGGGTCCTTCCCTCAGCGATCCCAAAATCGACATGGCTTCCCCAGCAATATGGCGGAGAGGGAGGCTGGAACCGGCACCACACGGGGAAGCAGTGGCTCTACAAAAGTCCGGTGAGTGCGGCGTGCTGGGCGGGTGACCTGATCCGAGTAAAGGAACTCGGGCCCATCACTGAAACTGGCAAGCAAAAGTGTGAGGGGGATTAGTGCAATAAGAAAGAGCGCTACAGGAGGCATGGAGAGCGATACCGGCTGCTCCAGATGGGACGGTAGTGTACAGCCTGGCCTCAACATGGCGCCCACTGCCTGACATCGTTTAATATAAGAACGCTGCGGGATTCTTCTTCAGCCTTGTGCATAAACCGCTTGCGGACTTCTGAGTGATTTTGCTTGGCCCTACAAACTTAGCAGTATTTCTGATCTCTATCAGCCAAGATTATCCATACCACCAAGCCTAACCCCCCAAGGCGGAAACCTTAATTGTCTGTACGTACTGCGGTGCCCGACCAATGCTCGGTGGAGCTCTCCTATGCAACTATAGAGGAGTTTGGCTCTGGGTCACCCCTCGGCCGTCACCTACCCAGCCAGACTTTGGAAATTGTTTTCCTCGTCTCCCTGTTGTGTCTTTTTCCCTCCCCTGCCTCCTCTGTCCGTGATTCTTTGTCTGCCTCCCCTTTTCCAGCCTGACCTTTCTGTGTCCCCTGAAGTACTTTGTTATGCTATGCTTTAATAATCTCATGTAATTATGTTATAATATTTACCCTTTCTATGTTATGCGACGCTACTGAAACTGATGTAACTATGTAACAGTGTTCTTAAACATGTCCTACCTCATGTAAAGTGCTCTGATACCTCCGAGTCTAGCCAGCGCTATATAAAACCTTACAAATAAATAAATAAATAAAATAAGAACTAAGCAAAAAATTCCTAACTTAACTCGCCCTCCCTCCCCCCAGGTCATGGACATAAGGTCTGTTCTTTTACCGCCATGTGTCAGTAATCTAGTACTGCTTAACCAGGTGATCTACACTGTAACAGGACCAGGGCTATCCACCTCACCTCCTCCGACCCGTCTCTGTCAGGTGAGAACATCTATAGTGCTGTTAGCTAAAAAAAAGATAGGATTGGCTTAAAGTGTCATGCATGCCGGCGGATTACTTACAGCTGTTCTAGCTGAGGTTAATGACTATTTTCTGGAACTCCACTTATGAAATGGACTGTGGTAACCAGTGTTGAAACATGGGAGACCTCTACTGCTTAATTAAAAATCGAAATTGTAAACCAAATAATAGCTTTAAATATCAAATTACCCATGTACGTATCGAAATAAAATGGCGTTGGGACAAAATATTGAGTTGGATATAGTCTTGCAAAAATAACGAATTAAAAATATTGTGACATGGAGATATCAACAAGAATATCGTTGTCAAGAATATCGATTTCATGGTAAGTAATATCAATTTTAAAAATGTCGAAGTCATTAATATCGATTACAAAAATAAAGTTGTTCATAATATTGTTTTTAATTACTTTTATGTATTGGTATATATTTTAAATGCATATGATGTCATTTTTGCGGATAATTATATATTTTTTTTTAACCCTTTCGATGCTTGTGACGGAGCGGTTCCGTCACGGCCCCGCCCATGCAAGAACCCTTCAGTACAGCGCGGTAATGTTTAATTATTAAATTTAAGTAATTTTTGTTATTTTTAGTACCGTAGCAGGTTGTGGGTGTTTAGGGGCACAGGGTGGGAAGTAATTTAATTATAATAAATTAATTAATAATTTTTTATTATTATTATTATTTAATATGTTAATACTGTAATTAATGGTCAATTATTTAATCATTAATTGTTAATTGATGTTAAGTTTTTCAATTGAGAATTCATCAATAGTGTTAAATAACCGCTGTGACCTCATCACTCTTGCGCCCGGAGGCACCTTATCACCCGCTCAGGGCACGTCTCTGCCCGTCCGCGGCTGATCGAGGCTGGGTCTACTCTCTTGGCCCCTTGGTTGCAGGTTGTTGCAGATGGATCTAGGCACCCATATTCTGCCCGAAGGGCTCAGGCAGTTGTCTGGACACCTCACAAAGTGCAACAGAAGTTCCAGTCGTGAGTACCTGGTTATCGCCTGAGTCACAGATCTTGCTCGGACTTTTTGGGAGCGGAAGGCCTCTTTGAACTGGGGCACAATGGGGAAGAGTAAGGCAGCCCCTGTGAGTTCCCCGTCTGGTACGAAACGCACAACTATTGACTCTTTTTTGGTGAAAGCAGTGGGTGCCATCTCAAAAGAAATAGACAGGGCAGAAAGGTGACTCTCTCTGGACCTGGGTGGCCCCTCGCTTCTCATGGTGGGTGAGCCTTCAAGTTTGGTTACCCAAAAACTACCGGATGGAGTATCGGGTCCAGTACAGGTGATTTCAGATGCCTCTAGCACTAGCCCTAGTAAACCCTACCCCTGGACCCAAAAACTGCAACAGGACATCTATCGCCTCTAATCAAGATGCTGATATGGGCGGCCCCCTCGCACCCAAGAGGTTGCGGTTAGTTAACAAGAAATCTGAGTCTGTTAAGAGAGGGGAGGGCATTGTTAATGTCGACTTGAGTGGTGTTGAAGAGCAATGGGCTCCTTTAAAACAAAAAATTGTGGAAGTGTTGACTGGCCTACTGTCTAACTTTTGTAATGAAATCACCCAAATCATTCTAGAATTCAGAGATACACTAGGTAGAGTGGAAAAAGTGGTGGCCTCCTTTAACCAAGCTATCCCACAGCAACAGACAGTCCAACGTGGAATCCTCTCTGCAGGCTCCCTAACCTCCAGCCAGACTCCTATTGCTACTCCCAGGGCTCGTGGGGCCATGATACGTGGTTCTGATCCTCTGGTTACCCAACCACGACCGCCGAACCTCTGCCAAGATGGCTTGGAGGTGACTCATCTGTGTCCCCATATGCAGCAAGGGAAGTAATTAAAGATAGATTACTTGCCCCCATCAGTCCCGTTTACCAGTAATTGACCTGCCCCCAGCCAGCTGCCCCTATACTGTGGTCTTGGTAGGAGTGCCAGGTCTTAGCAGCTTGAGGGTCGAGTTCTCAGACTAATTGATTAATAAAGCAACTCACTGGTTAAGCAAATATGCCAGGTTCAATGTGGAGGCCCACAGGCATATCCTGATGGGTAGGAGGTTTCCTGGATTGGCCGGTCCAGGAAAATATTTGAGGAATATAGCGTGATAGTGGCATTTAGATTTCCGGAACTCGCCCATAAGATTTTGTGCCATACCTCCCAGCTCCTCTCTCTTGATCTGGCATAAAGTCACTCCCACTGGGTTTCTTTTATATGCCCTCCCACAACCCCAAACCTACTCACTATCCCTAAATTCAGGATGGGGGTTATTTTTCCCGTGTGGGAATACTGACAACCAGTGGCGGCTGGTGACACTTGAAAGTAGTGCGGCGTAAAATGATTTTCATACTGCACTGTAGCAAGCGAGAATAGTGAGCGAGCATAGCGAGCAAGCACGAACAACCTAAGGGGCATTCGGAGGGGTTCTACCCCCGCGAAGATTTTGAAAAAAGTGTGGAGAAATGGTGCATTTTCAAGCAAATCTGAGAAAGCAGGAAGGTTAATAATGCAATTGTGAAAGTGCAGTTATTACATTAATGAAGAGATGTCATATAACGTAGGTAGCTGCTTATTCAGTAAACCTCAAATGTTACTGTATCTCTCCCTTGCGCTTAATCACAAGGGAGCTCAATACCACAAAAAGCAGGCATTAGCCTACTAAAGATTAGGAACCCATTCACAAATAGATAGCCAATAGGCCCACTATGCACAGTACACATTAAGGGCGTAAGCCTCAGTGTAGGGTAATGTATTGTAATTGCATTTAAATAGCGCTTACTACCCTCTGACGAGGCGTCAAAGCGCTTTTTCGGCAAGTAGCACGCTACTCCGGAACTGAAACCAGGGGTGAATAAACGTCCAGGTCAACATCTTTGCTGAACATGTCAACATCTTGGGTATTCCACATGGTTGGAAGACTCTCCATAAGGGGAATATAAACTCACATTTGTATGCCTCTACATCAGAATATATATATATTAAATATATAGCTGGTATGGTTTGAGCTATGTTTATAGGTACAAACTAAAGTGCCCCAAAAACAGTCAACCTGACCTTAGCATACAAACACCCAAGGCATATAACAAGGTAAAGGCCTTCTTTCCTCTACCCTCAATTGCCTCCTAAGACATAACAAGCATTTGCAATGCAATAGGTCTCGCATTAGGAAAGTTTGAGCTTTTTGTATTGTAAATTGACTAATTTTTTATTTATTTGTTGGTATTGAAAATATTGAAATTACTAGCTTTCTCATGTACAATGTCAATAGTTTTAACTGTTGCAAATGTGACACCTATAGCATTTGTAATGCAATATGTGTTGTATTTACGTGACTTAGATGTATTGAGATTACAAATAACAGTGGCTTATAATTTTTGCAAATAATTAATACTTAAATAAAAGTTAATGTAAATTATAATGGCAATCGTTTAAACTTTTGTTAATAACTCTTGTGAAGATTATGTTTAGTGTATTTAATTGCGCCTAAAATCCAAGAACAGAAGTTAAATATTATCAATTTTTTTGTGCCATTTGTAATAAAGCCTAAATATTGAGAGAACATATTAGAGCCAGTTGTTGTTGAATGGTTGTACAGATTGATACTGTGGTGGCGGTGAGTGATGTTCTGGTGGTGTCGAGTGATGCTGTGGCGTTAATTGATGCTGTGGTAGCGCATAGTGATGTAGTGGTGGCCTTGAGTGATGCTGTGGTGGTGCTAAGTGATGCTGTGGTGATGCGATAGATAGATAGATAGAGTGCAATAGTCCGATAGATAGATAGATAGATAGATAGATAGATAGATAGATAGATAGATAGATAGATAGATAAGATACATAGATAGATAGATAGATAGATAGATAGATAGATAGATAGATAGATAGATAGATAGATAGATAGATAGATAGATAGATAGATAGATAGATAGATAGATAGATAGATAGATAGATAGATAGATAGATAGATAGATAGATAGATAGATAGATAGATTGATAGATTGATAGATTGATAGATAGAGAGTGAGGGCGATAGAGTGTAATTATGTAGAATATAATTATGTGGCACTGAGTGGTTTTGTGTGGAGTGTATGTTGATTTTAGTGGTGTGTAATTATGTGGCATTGAGTGTTATTTTGAGTGTATCTTGCATTGTTTGCATTGTAATTAATTGGCACTGAGTGTTATTTGGAGTGCATGTGGCATTGAGTGTAGTGTAATTATGTGGTGTGTAATTATGTGGCACTGAGTGGTATTTGAAGTGTATGTGGCATTGAGCGCTGTGTAATTATGTGGTGTTTAACTATGTGGCACTGATTGGTTTTTGGAGTGTCTGTTGTATTGAGTGCATTGTAGTTATGTGGCATGTAATTATGTGGCTCTGTGTGGCATTCGGAGTGTATGTTGCCTTGCCTTGTTTTTCTATGGTTCCTTAAACCCTTAGAGGCAATTCTTTTATTTTAACTAAAAGGATGGTAGTTAAATGGTGTTTACGGAGGATGGCCGTTAAATGGTGGCTACGGAGAAGCTGTGTGCTGAAAGGCAAAGAGAACACAGGCATGAAAGTGAAAGCGAGGATGAAAATGGAATGAGTGTGGGAGGATGGTCGTTAAATGGTGGCTACGGAGAAGCTGTGTGCTGAAAGTCAAAGAGAACACGGGCGAGATATCGGGGTTGGAGGCTGCCTTGGAGACGGGTGTCACTCAGGACGGGCTCCACGCCCTCAGCCTGAAGCAGTTCGAATATAAGTCCCTTGTTACAGATGCTGCTCGGACAATGTATAGGGAACAGCAGGGTAGACAGTATGATGCTGGGGATAAGGCGGGTAAATTGATTGCTTGGCTTGATAAGAAGGAGAGAGTGAATCGAGTGGTCCCCGTGCTTCAGACGTCGGAGGGAGTGAGTGTGACTGACCCTGGTGAGATTGTGGAGTGTTTTGCAGACTACTTCTGTGCTGTGTACTCCCCGGTGTCGGCTAGAGATGAGGCTGACTCTCGCCACTTGTTGAAGGATATTGCTTTGCCCTGCTTGTCGGTGGATGAGCGTGAGCAGATGGATACCCCACTATCGGTCGACGAGATTGCTACCGCGATTCGCTCCCTCCGCTCAGGCAAGGCTATGGACCCCAACGGACTTCTGATTGAACTCTATAAACTGCAACCGGATAAAATTGCGCCATTTCTCCGTCGTATGTTCTCGTAGTCGCTTGAACTTGGTTCTTTCCCTGATGACCAACGTCTGGCCACTATAGTCGTGATTCCCAAGGACGGTAAGCCTCGGGACCGTTGCGCCTCGTACAGGCCTATTTCTCTGTTGAACGCGGAGCCGAAAATCCTTGCCAAGGTTCTTGCGAACCGCCTGCTTACTGTTATTTGCGATCTGGTGCATCCGGACCAATCCGGTTTTATCCCGCACCGGAATACGGCCCTTAACTTGCGGCGCCTACATGGCGTACTTGCAAGGGCGGAATATCTTTCAGAGCGGCCATCTTGGTTTCCTTGGACGCCACGATGGCCTTTGATACGATAGAATGGCCGTATCTTTGGGCCACCCTGGCAAAGTTTGGCTTCGGGGCGGGATTTATTAATTGGGTTAAACTCTTATACGCTGCTCCGCTGGCACAGGTTGTCGTTAATGGGAGGGTTTCCCGGCCTTTCGTTCTTGGGAGAGGCACTAGGCAGGGGTGTCCGTTGTCTCCCCTGCTCTTCGCGTTGGCTTTGGAACCGCTCGCTGCTTGGCTTCGTTGGGAACCGTCGATAAGAGGGATCCAGTGGGCCCCTGGCTTCGAGGATCGTGTTTCGTTGTACGCGGACGACATTCTCTTATACCTCACCTCACCACGTAAGTCACTCAATGTGCTCTTTGACATCCTCACTTCCTTCGGCAAGAACTCTGGTTTGATCATTAACTGGTCCAAATCTTGTGTCTATGCTATATCCGGTGGCTTTCCGCTCTTGCCTTCTCGTTTTCCCATTAAGGCGTCCCACTCCGGCTTTACGTACCTGGGGGTGTACGTCTCATTGGACCCGGCGGTCCGCTACGAGCGTAATCTCCTCTCTCCACTTCGGAGATTGAGGTTAGACGTGGCCCGTTGGCGTCAGCTTCCCTTGTCTCCCCTCGGTCGTGCGGCACTTTTTAAAATGATGTCTCTTCCCCGATTCCTTTACGCACTTCAGAACTCCTTTGATATTATTCCGGCAGCCTACTTCCGGGAAGTGGAGAGCTTACAAAGGAGACTTGTTTGGGACGGTCGTGCACGTATTGCTCTTGCAAAACTGACTCTCCCCTGGTACGACGGGGGCATCGCGCTCCCGGACATCAGGAGGTACTATTGGGCTTCCCAGCTATCTGCTATTAACCATGCAACGTACGCACCTGGTCCTAATCCGGCTTTCGAAATGGATAGATTTTTGTTGCCTGGCGGCAACTTTAACAGAGCGCTTTACTCTCGATCGGCTGGGAGGAACTTAACCGGTCCCACTAAGATTGCAGTACGCCTGTGGGAGACTGCGAATGTGGCCATGGGCTGGAATGATCGTTTGACGGGTGCGACCCCCTTGTTTGCGTCTGAAGGATTGGGAAGCCTTTGGACGATGAAGGGATTCGAGCGTTGGACACGATTGGCATCAGCAGAGTAGGTGACCTTTGGGTGAAGGGTGCGGTCGAATCCTTCGCTGCGCTGCAGAGTGAGTACGAATTGAGTGAGAGGGAGTTCTTTCGGTACGTTCAGGTTCGGCACGCTTTGCTCTCGGCCGTCGGGGCTGGGACTGCAGTCCCTGTGTCTTCGCCACTCGAGGACCGCATACTCGACGGTCACTTGCCCGACAGTACTATTTCCCTTATCTATAAAAAACTAATAAACGTTCGGGCGGATCTCCTCGTGCGTCTTCGGGAGGCGTGGATCCGGGATGGGGTGGAACTGGACGATGAGGATTGGCAGTCTGCGCTGTCCTCCCCTAAGGAGGTGGCCATACCCGCGCGTCTCCGTCTTGTCCAGCTTAAAATTCTCCATCGTGTTTACGTGACGGGCCCTCGTTTAGTTCTGATGGGTTTTTCTGAAGACGGGCTCTGTAGGCGCGGCTGTGGGCTCAGCGCCACTTTTCTCCATGTTCTTTGGGAGTGCGGTGAGGTGGCGGAGTATTGGCGCCGGGTGCATGCTGTCATGGAATGTGTCACTGGGGTCGCTCTGTTGCCTGAGGTTCGCCGATGTTTGCTGAACGTGTGGGAGCCTAATGACTATAATGCGGCTCAGACTCGGTGGGCGGCCCTTGGGAACATGGTTGCTAAGAGGGACATTGCACAGCTTTGGGGTTCCCGGCGGCCTCCCACCGTGTCAGTATGGAAAGAGAACATGGATTGGTACATGTGCAGAGAGAAGACTGTGTATGTGGCTCGGGGTAAGCCGGGGGCGTGGGGTAGAATTTGGGGCCAGTGGAACGCGTACCGAGGGAACATCTGCACACCCCCCCTCGTGGACACATCTGATGCTGCCTTGTCCCCCTGCTCCTGAGGTTCCCGGACTATTGCATTTCACCTGTAGATGGTTGTGGCTCTCCCGTCGCCCCCACCTCCCCCCTTGATCATCCTCATTGACCACCCGAGGGTGGAGTAGGTACTGTGTGACCCCCCGGCCGTGGTTAGACGCCCTTTTTTCGATGGTTTCTGCCTTGCTTTTTGATGTTCTTTTGTTTTTCTTTTTATGTTTGTATTTCTAAAAGTTATGTATCCTGACAACCTCTGAGGTGCACTCGGTAATTTGTTAATTCGGCTGAGCCCCAGGGGGCCTATTTCTTCCTTGATGATGTCGAACATGTATATATTAGCGGCCGGCCCTGGTGGTTGTAGGCCCATGTTTGTATTGAGTTTTTTATGTGCAATAAAATTTAATAAAAAAAAAAATAAAAAAAAAAAGAGAACACGGGCATGAAAGTGAAAGCGAGGATGAAAATGGAATGAGTGTGGCAGGATGTTAGTTAAATGGTGGTTACGGGGAAGCTGAGTGCTGAAAGGCAAAGAGAACACGGGCCAAAGCTGGAAGAAAACACGAGATGCGAGAGGCATGTGTGTGTGGCAAACACTGGTGGGGCTCAGAGCATTCTGTTGCTGCCTTGATGCCTGTGTGTGTGAGCAGTGGGGCTGTGTGTGTGAAGTGCCTAAAGTTGCAAGAAAACATATGGTTATTTAAATCCTTAGACGATGAATTAATGGAGCTAATGTTCTTGACCTTAGAAGGATGAAAAGGGAATGAGCACGGCATATGTTAACTTTGTAAGCGCAGAAAGCGTGCAGGGCAAACTTATTATTTTGGTTGTTTGAGACTCAGATCTGGGCAAAGCTGCAAGAAAACACGGAGGGGGGAGGGCGGGCTGTGTGCTGAAAGGCAAAGAGAACATGGGCATGAAAGTGAAATCGATGGATGGCAATGCGTCCGTGAGACTAGCCCTGTGGTGGGGGAGGGACAGTTGTGAGAGGCGCCATGAGGAAACAATCTCTCGGCATGCTGTGGCGGGGGCGGGGGAGCGCATTCCAGGCGGGGGAGCGGACCCTTTGAAGTATGATGCCGAGGCTGTGGCAACACGTGCACGTGCCAGTGGGCTGAAGCGCTTCCCCAAACGGATTGCATGGCGGCACGATGCACGTGATTGTGCGCGTGCTCGCCATGCAATCCACTTTTGGGAGCACTTTGAAATGCCCCTCTTACTAGAGTCTCGCTTAGCGATTGAGTAAACGCAATAGCTAGGCGAGACCTAAAAAGGACGCATAATCATATGATAACGTCCATGTTCTACAATACCGTAAACAGGGAAGAGTAATAAAAGATTTCAGCAGGTCAACAGCAAACCCATACAGTTGTCTGTTGCTACCAAGGCGAACATCAAACACAATACGTACTCACATACGTGGCAAACGAAGGACAGCTGACCTTTGAGTGAACTATACACCGTGACCACATACATGCATGTGCTCCAACACTCATCATCAGTATGGATTTCACCGCAGTGGCAGCGCGCGCGTTTAACATGATAATGAGAATTCAAGCACCGCGATCAATAAGGTTATTGTGACACCATGTTGTAATAAATCCGACCACGATGGTAGAGTAATGTAATAGAACTGGGCATAACACATGCCCTACCACAAATCAAACCAGAGCTGCAGTGACACGTCACAGGTGATCAGCGCGAGCTTCGCATGGCCTGTCTTCTAATGAGCGCTGGGGTAGGAGATCTGTCTTAAATAGCGAGGGTCACACGTTATTCAGCAGAGGAGCGGGTTGCAGCAGCACGTGCCTCTCCTACCACTGCCCCTCAGTTAAACCTCGCTCTGCATGCTGGGCAGGGGATGCACTGTAGCACATTTTTAATTTAATCTCCCCGACATACATTTTAAAAAGCGGAATTAATAAAAGAATAAAAGCGGCTCGTCCCTCAAAGGTCCGTCGGCTGCGCTGCCGCCTCTGGTGCAGGAAACCAGGGTTCGAGCCTCGAGGTCACGTCCACATCCTGTGATTCTGGGCAAATCACTTAATCTCCCCGTGCCTGAATGTGTAATATAAATACGGTGCTATGTAAAGCGCTCCAATACATTCGGGTCGAGTTCGCGTGTAGGAGAGTAGGGTCTGCTATCCTATGGTCACCCCAAATTTTTGCTTTTTGCTTCACTGGTTTTTGACATATTGAGGCTGTGGGCCTGCTAATCAGACCCCCAGCCGGCTGTTCTCTCTACTAAATTGACACTATGCACTATAGGTGCATAACCAATTGGAATTGGATCACCCTGTGAGCCCCTGTACCAGTGTACACTAGGTACCCAGGGCATTGGTGCATCTAAGGCCTACCAGGGGCTGAAGCATGTATTGTGCCACCCCTGGCCTGGCCTAGCAATTTGACACAACTGGCTGATCACTCAGCTGGGGTAAGTTGGTGTAACCACCTCTTACTTAGGTTTAGTATACCTATACCTAACCTTAAATGGGACACATGTTAACCAATAAGTCACTCCTATGGCAGGCCTTAACAATCCTGAAGGCAGAGTGCTTGGTTCCATGTGAGATGGTGCTCTGGCATGAGCTGAGCCTGTCTGCAGTGGTCGGAAAAACTTCCTTCTACCGTTTCCAGATATCGCCATACAATATACTCATAAGTGCATTATGAACCTCGCGGTTAAATGCTATCTTTGGTTTGGCTTTATCAAAACATGTCGAGTAAGGTGTCATACGAATTGGAATACTAACCCCTCACCAATTCTGGTGACGGGGTTAGCATTCCACCCTTCTAGAGGGACACGACATGTACAGTACCTGAAACCCGGGTAAAATCAGACATAGCCTCAGCTCCACAAAATGGACGCTGCCACCACAGACACAAGTCTGCCCTCCTGCTGCTGGGAGTCCTTCCAGCTTGGGAGACATGGACAAAGGGTTTCCTGCCAGGGGAGGTGCGTGCAACACCCCAGACAAGATTTTGTGTATTGGTCAGGTAGGGCTTGAATAGAATCAGACATGCCTGAGGCTCACAAGGAGCCTCGGTGCATATGCCAGTTCAAACCGGTCCTGGGGCACACCAGCCCCAGACCTGGGGCGAGCTGGACAAAGGATTGGGGGTGTAACCACCCCCCTTCCTGGTCCCACCCTTAGGGAGGGACCTAGCAGGTAGTCCGGCCCATAGAATCCGCTTAAAGGTCGGAGCTGTGTCCTAAGACTTCAGAAATCCTGGAATCAACTTACTACAAAGAAGAAGACGGGAACTTCGACGCTCTGCTGCACAGAGGACAGAAGGAAATCTCCCCTATGGTCAGGGAGTGACCATCTTGCTAACGCAAGCACCAACCAGCTACTCGACATCTGCTTTGCTGCCGCCTCCTGCCGGAGCCCAAGCCCAGAGCCCGACAAGACCTGGACCTCCAGACCTCTCACCGCTCGATCCACAGTCCCTGAAAATAAGGAACCCGTGGAGGCACCGAGACACGTGGAGCCAGCCATCTTGAAAGACCAACGACAAGCTGCAAGCGCGACAACAGAGGCTCCCTCCAAGTTGTGCTTTGGGACCTGAGAAGCCCAACATCCGAGCAGCATCTGCACCAAAGGTGAGCCCTCCAGCATCTCCACGATTTGCGTGGGGCCCCTCTGCACTTTGCATCTTGACGCGCCTGCCCGGTCCCTGGCCCGTTGGCTAGTGGCCATTTTGGTGACGAACTTTGAAAACTACGATGCTGGTCTGGTTGCTCCAGACTGGCCCCTGCTGCCCTCCAAAGGAGCAGCCCTTCTGACCTTGCTGGTCAGAACCATCAGCTTTCTTCATTTTCCATGACTCCTGCCTTTGCCAAGGCTTGTTTGCTTCCTTCGAGTCGCCGACACCGCCGACAGCGAGAGCCTGCGTCGGACAGCTCTTGAACCGACTCCTGGACATCGTCGATCTTAAGGGACCACGTGGCTGCGGAGACAAGCTACACCTCATCACCTGTTTGCACCTGACATCGCCTGGTACCTACCTGGTGCCACGCCGGTCACTGGCTAGTGACTGTGAACACTGTCCCCTCTGCTTTCAGGTCTTCTACAACTCCGATCCACCCTTGGATGAACCGCATCTCTTCTCGACCGGCCGCCTGCAGCATCTTTGTCATCAGGCTCCATTGAACAGATAGACGAAACCCAACGCACTTCGAGACCTATGCACCCGCTTCCTGTGGGTGAGGTAAAGCTGGCACTCCGGTGCCCAAGTGTAGAGAAACATCTCTAGTGTCTGTGTTTTAAGTCTTAAGTTCGTAGTCCATCCAGAAGACCCTTCTAGCAGTAACTTTTGAACTTTTAGGCACCCATTGAAAACCTATGGGAGCCCGCGTGCAACTTTCCTCACTGCACACGCGACCCGTGGACCTCCTGGTCACTAACTGAAGTTAGCTCCTTGTAGGCCCAGCGATTCTAGAGGCCCTAGTCCTTTTCCCTTTCCTAGTCGTGGTACTTATACCACTATTTTAGTATATGGTTTGATCGGCCACCAGGGCCTATCCATATAAAGTGCAACTTCTGTATATTGTAATACTTTCTTGTTTAACAATTTGTGCTCCTGTGCTCATAAAGAGTCTAGGGGATACTTTGAGTAATAAATACATATATATTTTGAATATATGTCTGTGTGGTGTCCTTTTATTGGTATAAAGGGGGGTTACATATGGTAAAACAGCTTGCTTAACATGCTTAAACGAGTTTAGCCTCAAAGACTGCTTAGCCTACGCTACCACTAGGGCAGCTAGTCCGAAAAGGTTGACTTACAACCACACCATAAGGGTTGCTTGGCATGGTACAGGGTGGTCACTTTAACTAGTGAACATCATATACCAGGCCAACTTCTCACATCGCGCTATATAAATATGCAACAAAAAAAAAAGACCGGCAGCCTTGATCACGCCGAGGAGCGGCATGGTGGCAATTACTCTTTGCAGTCCCCTCCTTCCATGGGAGGGTTAGTAATGAGGGGCTGCCTCTGTACGCGGAGGGCATTCTTTGACGCGCTGGGCACACTAAGGGGTGGTTTCTCTGTGCCAGGGCCAACCATTAGATGGAACAGCGACGAAGGAGCCCGGCGGGTTAACGTCTTTTAAATCATGTATATAGTTCACATTTCATTGGGTCAAACGCCGCAGTGAACAAACACATCGACCTTCCGAGAAGCAAAAGGAAAACTGAGCGGTCTGCGTGCAGTGGTGGGGATAATCACGTGTGAGAGTATATACACCAATTGGTATATCTGCCTCAACAGACACACCCCGGCCCTAACAATACATTTATTCAATAAAAAAAAACGGGCCTGCACACTTGTATCAAGGAATTTTCACCCCAGAATTAAGGCATGAGCCGTCATGGTGTTATGTGCACACTCACACGTCACGTCATCCACTAGTACAAACATATATTCACGTAGGTTCACCTCACCGAGCTTAGCCTCTTTGCTTTAAAATTGTCTCTCTGATTATCAGCCGTAAGCAACACTCCGACCCCCCAACTTTCCATCTCCCCGGGCTCCTCACTAGACCACGAGCCTCGGAGCCTCTCAAACACGAGGCCTTCGGAGGCTAGCCTTCCTCTGAATGTGAGTTCCATCACAGGTCGTCACTTGCATTCCTCCATCACCTTCATCGAAGAGCCTCAGCCTGTCATATTCGTCAAAAACCTTCCCACTCATCAGACTGCTACTTCCATCGCAGACCCTCCAAGCTTTCCTCACACCATTAATTCCAAACCTCAAAGCATTCCTCCGACTGTTATTTTCATCACAGACCCTCAATCCTGACACAGACACAAATCCTGCAAACTTCCTCGGAGTCGATGGTGTTACTTCAATCGCATCCATTTCAAGCATTCCTCCGACTGTACCCTTTATCACAGACTGTAACCTTTATCACAGACCCTCCAAGCACCACTTAGCCTGGTACTTCCATTACAGACCTCCCAATCATTCTTCCGACGGTTACTTTCATGGCAGACACTCCAGGCTATCCTCCAACTTTTAGGGCCTAAATTTGCAAACATTGGGAGGAAAATAGTCTACTCACTTCTGATTCTAGCAATCCGAATCCGATTGATGATTAATTAATCGGTGATGGTGACCCAAGCATGAGCGGAGCGAGCGAGCAGTAGGCAGGCAGGCACTTAGCACACGACGACACGATACGAGGTATCTGTGGCGCGTGCCGCGGTCTGCTCCATCGTCATCAGTCACGCTAACAGTACACGCTTGACTGACTGCCTGGAAATGTCCAATCACTGTCTGCATGGCTTCATAAGCCATGACAGTGATTGGTCATGCTTGGATAGTAGTGCCACCCACGTGCCGCGCAAAATGCGATAATCCAGACGCTGCTCCAGTAGTGCCAGGATTGGCTTAAGCAGGGGATACTCCCCGCTCATTAGGAGACCGGGGGCTGCGGCATGCAACAACCCTCGGTCTCCAGGTGTGCAGCCTAGTGCGCATGTTTGGGATGGTCTGAAAAATGATCAGCCCAAAACCGAACATGCGCAGTGACCGTGGCCTGCTTTTTGCATGTTGATTGTTGAGTCTGTTGCGTCAGAGTGTTGACTCGAATCAACACCTGCTGCTGCCAGTGCGGCAAGTGCTTGTGCCCCACACCCCCGCCTTCAGAGCCATTGCCTATTTGCCTTGGATAAAGCTAGACAGTGGTATTTGATTTAGGTAAAGACGCCTGTAAGCGGTGGGGGAGTGCGGGCCGGATACACAGACGCGGAGGCTGGATATAGTGTGCAATCTTTGAGGATTTTTATTAAGAATAACAGGTTGGTGGGGTGGTTTGGATAAAGAGGACTCCTTTCTTCTCTTGATAGTTTCTCTCTTCCTTCTGGGCCTTTGGGGTCTCTCTTCTAGGCGGTGGTCTTCTCCGGAGGTGGCTCCTGTCAACAAGGCGGGCTTGCCGAGGCTCATATAGAGGGGAGAGACAAGAAGAGAAGCCATCAGCTGTTGCTTCCTATGTTTCCGTGACACCAGTCACCACACCCGGTTGGTGAACAAAGGGGAAATGTGCAAAGCTAGGAGCAAGACGAGGGGGGGGGAAAGAGACGTGAGGCCTAAAGGTCGCAAAAGGTCTGGGTATGGGTAGTTGTGGTGACAAGGGGGGTGGGGTTTTGTGCAAGAACACGGAGCGTGAGGTTCAGGGTTGTTAGGAGGTGTGCCCCTTGTGCTATACAATGCCGCTCTCCCTATCCCACCCCTGGTACTGCGTTACCACCCGCCGCCCCTTCTCCCTCTATTCCCTGTATTTGTGGACTCACCGGCTCTGCTGCAACCCTCCGGGGTTGCGGCCGCTCTCCAGCGTCCTCCGGTGGGCTCCACCAATCTTCGCTCCACTCGTCTTCGCCTTCGGGTCCGTCTGCTTCTTGTCGTACTTTAGAATTTGGGACCGCGTAGGAGGCAGGGCCCTACCCCTGTCTATCTCGGTAATAGTGAACCGCGAATGGTTAATGCGGTATGTACAAGTGCTTTGTGTAACGTTTTAGCTATGAATGCACTGTGTATATGCTATTTTACATCACTACGTGGGTTCCATTTTGTATCGGTGGCCATCTTATGGTTGCCCTCACATAGGCTATATAGCATGAAGCGAAAACGGGCCTTTTAGAGCACATGTGCCTTCCTTTGACTTTTCTGTGACCTGGGCAGCTTGGCTCCGCTGCCCCAGGTCAAACTGGTCTCACGAGTTCCCCGTCCTCTGGCCACCTGTGATTAGCATCAGGGCTTGACACACCATAAAGTCTTTTCATCCTACACAAGCCTCCAGCTAATCTCTTTCACACCTGACTGTTCCTGCTTTATGGCTTGTTTCCCAAAACAGGAGATGCTCATGTTTATTGGGGCCTATCGATATCTGATGTGGGATCTGAGCCTTGCTGTGTAAATAATTGCGGGCTGGCTTAACTGGAATGTGGGATGGTCATCATGACTCTGCCTTTTCGTTTGAAATGTATACATGTAATGGCCATATCGTAAACTAAAGAATGTATGCCTGAGGCAGGAAATTCTGTATTTAAGGAGAAGCCCGTTTCTGTGATTTTCAGCAGTCTCCTGAGAACATACACGCTGTTGTACTTCTAGGATACCTGTAATTGGTCTGCAGCCAATAAACTGATCTTTCACTTCACCCAGAAGACTCTGTGTTTCTGTAGGTCTGAAACAGGAAGAACCCCGAAGTCATAGGGTGTGTTCCCCTGCACCGCTGGGCTTAAAATATCCAGTACTTCAGTTGGCGCCCAACTCGGCGCGATTTCAGCGGTACCGGTCCAAGCCAGAGGTTCGTGAGGAGCTTCGTGTGGAAATTCTGGAGGAAGGCCGCCACTTCATCGACCCCTGCATATCGACGTGGTCCGAAAGTCTTTTCTGCGAGGTTCTCCGCGTCCCGACGGCTACGAAGGACTGCTGCCCTGATTAATCGCCCTGTTTTGGACCCTTGACGATTTTTTGGTAGAGCGAAACAATCAAGAGAGTCTTTTGGTGACGCCATTGATCATCAATATTCAGTTAAGTATAAGTGGAGCGTCTCCTAGTTTGAATTTGGTATCCTTCGGGATCATTTTGATTTGGTGCTTGCAAGTCCCAAAGCCAGAGGACTCGTGTATTCACGAGACTATCGTATTCGATAATCCTTTGACGTTTGAAACTAGACTAGTGAGTTTAAGATGCCTGGTTCTAGTGTATTTTGTAGATTGTTTTGTTTGGGTTGTGGAAGGGATTTCCAGTTGGAGGATTCATGTCCGGTTCCTCCAATTGGAACTCCTACTTATGAGCTTTATGTAAAACATGGTGTGGGCCCCATTGCATATAATGAAATATGGATCCGATACACCAGAGAGGACGGTGTTCTAAAATGGCCCCAAAATGGTAGTTTCGATACAGATATCTTAGATAATTTGGAAGTTAAATTGTTTAAAAAGAAAGCCCGGCCGGCGATGTTTGATTCTTTCCGCCTATGGCGAAAGGAAGCCAAACAGAAGGAAATTAAGCTAGCGAAAAGAAATAAGAGAGAGAGAGGTATGTCAGTGATGCAAGCAGCTGTGCAGTTTAAAGATAATGAGGAGGAACAAATGAAGGAAAAGTTACATAGACAGCGCAAACTAGGGATTGATAAATGTTACCCTGTTTTGTCACCCCTTCTGCAAGATGAGACAAAAGAGAATGAGAAAGATTCCCTAATGTCCCATTTGTTGAGTTCGCCACCCCCATATGCGCAAAATGCCACCGCACTTCCACAGCTTGTGAATGCGCAGCCTCCAGTAAATATGCCGCAAGCCTTCCCACAGGCGCCAGCTCCTCTTCAGCTGGCTCCTATCCCTGCAGTGCAGCCCTCTCAAGGGCCGCCAGTTTTGCTACCTGTTACCCCCGCGCTTCCTGCGACTTTGCCTAACACGCCAGCGGCTTCCCCTGGCGCTCCTTCTCACACTACCCAGGTACCTGTATCTGAATCTGTTTTTCTTCCCTCTGTCTATCCCCCTGTTTTCGCCTCAACTTCTCCTTCAGCACGACAACGACTGGCTAATGTAGTTACTAGTTTAATGTCGCCTCTCTTTGGGTCATCTAGTGCGACACCTGGTTTACAGCGTAAGCAATTGCGCAGTCAGCTACCTGGTCCCGAAGAGAAAGAGGTGTTAGATCATTTGGCGCATAGGTGGATTGGTTTCCCTTCACTCTATGATGTGGAATCAGTTGTTGATGTGTTTCATCAATGGGATGCCCCGAAACAGAGGTATGTGTTCGAGAAAATGTGTGAAATTCTCTGTGAGGAATTGGATGATCATGGTAGAGATCCAAGCCCGCAGGAGTTGTGTCAGGTGAGATTCGATTTTGGGAAAGGTACGATTGTGGGTCCCGATGTCAATAAAGCAGTTGCGATCTTATTATCCTTGAGGAATGATGGTTGTCAACAGCCGTTGTTTACACAAGATTTCCCTGTGGGGAAGAAGGGAAAAGCGCGACAATACCCTATGAGAGAAGTCCCTCCGGTATGGAAGGAAGCTGTTGCGGCTGATGCCGCTCATGGTATTGCTGCTATGCCAGCACATTTTCAGCGTGTTTGGGTACATGTTCCATGGAAGCGATCTGAGGTGTTAGCACTTAAACAGACATTGCCTGATCCCCGTAAAAACCCTGCAGGATATTATAAGGAGTTGTCGCAAACTGCAGAGTCGTGTGTCATGAATTTGGCCGACATAGATATGCTGTTTGGGAATGTGGTTCCACAGCCTTTATGGGGATCCATTCGTAATATAGATCACGCTGTAGAATTGGGTGACACATGGGCTAATATCGTTGCTGCAGACGCTAGACAAGTTAGTGGCGCAAAACCTGAGCCTTTAGTGGCAGAACTCCCTGGTCGAATTATTACCTACATGAAAACTATAATGCCTACGATGCGCGTAAATTGGGACAAACTATCCGCATGCAAGCAGAAGAAAGATGATTTCTTCACCAGGTTTGAAGAAACGTTTATCGACCACAGTGGCCAAGACATGAGCACTGAAGGTGGCCAACGGTTATTCGTTGATAAATTTGTGCAGAATCTACTTCCCGAGTTGTGTAAGAAATTAAAAGACTCAGAAAGTTCTTGGGCTGTTTCCTCTTCAGCGCAAATACTGGCTACTGCACAGTATTATGAAAATAGAGACAAAGATGAGAAGGATAGAACAGATAAGAAAACGAAAGAACTAAAGACAAAGGTCCTCTTGCAGCAGGCCTATCCGCCACGTGGAGGACAGAATAATTATAGGCAAACACAAGGTATCTATCAGCAGCCCCAACAGTTTCAGAATAATAAGCAAATGAATGGGTATTATCAACCACGAATCCCTGTAGGTCCCAACCAATGTTCATATTGTAAAGAGGAAGGTCATTTTAAATATAGTTGCCCTAAATTAATGCAGCGTAACAGTAATGCGTATGGCGCAAGAGGTAGAGGTGGTCAGCAAGCTCCTAGAGGCAGAGGGCGTGGAAATGTTATCCAGAACGCGCGTCCTCTTCCGCCTCAAAATACCATAAATAGCTTTGATCAGCAAGCCAACGCGACTGGTAATACAGCTCAGTACTATAATAATGAATATTATGCAGAAGACGACAATGTAGAAGATGATGATTACTAGGACAGCCGTAGACAGAGAGAGGGAGTTGTTTCAGTGCCAGTGGATAAGAGCGGACCTTATGTTAAAGTAACTACAGCAAATGTAACGGAGCCCTTTCTGCTAGATACTGGTGCTGCAAAGAGTTCAATCATGCATTCAAAACTCCCTGGCGCGCCTTTGTCTGGGGAAATGAATGTCTCAGTAGGTTTTTCTGGCGCCCCAGTTAAGAACCCGATTTCTAGTCCTATGTCACTTTCTGTTGGACCTTGTGAGCTAAAAGCACCCCTCATCCTAACAACAGGTTGTGGTGAAAATTTGCTAGGCTTAGATTTGCTAAAAAGATTGCATGCAACGCTTTATTGTTCTCCCTCAGGAGTACAACTTACATTAGGCAAGAAAGTGATTTCCCCAATGTATTTGTCTAAAAATGCAATGCCACCTGAATTATCATCCCTTCCGGATGTCCTTTGGGCTACTGGTCCCAATGATGTGGGTCTCTTGGAAATACCGCCATATGTGGTAACTTTAAAGGCCAATGTCAGATTGCCACGCATTCCCCAGTATAAGATCTCCAATGAAGGTCAGAAAGCGTTGTTAGAAATTGTCAGCGATTTGATCAAGAAGGGTGTGATTGAAGAGACAAGAGGCAACGTTTGCAATAGTCCTGTTTTACCTGTCTTAAAACGAACGGACCCTTCACAGCCACCTGTTTACAGATTTGTGATTGATCTTAGAGAGGTTAATAAGATTGTTGTACCACAGTTTCCAGTTGTCCCTGATATAACTGCCTTGTTAACTATGATTCCAGCCTCCGCTGCATGGTTCTCAGTGATCGATCTAAAGAATGCTTTCTTTAGCATCCCAATTGCAGAGGGGAGCAGAGACATTTTTGGCTTTAGTTTAGGAGGTCGCAGCTTCCGCTTTAAACGCGCTCCCCAGGGCTACTGTGAAAGTCCATCAATATACAGTCAGGCTTTAAAAGCACAGCTTGATGCACTTGTTTTACCTGGTGGCGCTATCCTCATTCAGTACGTCGACGATTTACTAATCGCCACGGATACTGAAAAGATTTGCAAAAACGCTACCTTGTCATTGTTGCGTCATTTGTCTGCCTTCCATCACAAAGTGTCTCTCTCAAAATTGCAATATTGTCGACAAGAAGTGACCTACCTAGGTCATCTCTTATCGAAGGAGGGAAGGAAACTGACCTCAGAAAGAATTCAAGCCATTGCACAGTTGAGTGTGCCAAGAACACAGAGAGAAGTGCGTGCTTTCTTGGGCATTACTTCATACTGTAGGCACTGGATACCAAATTTTTCCTTGTTGGCAAAACCTTTGTTAGCATTAACATGCAAAGACACACCGAATCCTATTCCATGGTCTGAACAGTGTCAGAAGAGTTTTTTGGAATTGCGTAATGCGTTATGTTCAGCTCCTGTGTTGGGTACCCCTGACTACGGCAAGCCTTTTACATTGTATGTTCATGAGAAAGATGGTTGCGCATTATCAGTGTTGACACAGCCTTTTGGCGACAGACCGCGTCCATGCGCGTACTTTTCATCAACCTTGGACCCTGTAGCGAGGGCATTGCCAAGTTGTCTGAGAGCCACAGCCGCCGCAGCTATGTCTATTCGGCAGTCTGCTGGACTAGTAATGGATAATACATTGATTGTTATGGTTCCACATGCTGTGGACACATTGTTAAACAGGACCAAGACACAACACTTAACTAGTGCGCGATTATCTGGGTATGAGCTGACACTGTTAGCAAATCATATACACATAAAGAGATGCAACACGTTGAATCCAGCTACACTATTTCCAATTCCAGCAGACCTAGATGAGATTGAGCGACATGATTGTCTGTTCAGAACAGAAGAAGAAACGAAAGGGAGAGTAGATCTTAAAGATACTCCCCTAACTGAGTGTGATGGTACTTTATGGGTGGATGGTTCGTGTTTCAAGCTTCCGAATGGTGATACGACTGCTGCATATGCTATTACGACTTTGCACACGATTGTTGAAACTGCGCGTGTGCCACAGAATTCGGCTCAAGCAGCAGAATTGATTGCCCTTACGAGAGCATGCGTGTTGTCTGAAGGAATGAAAGTGAACATATATACGGATAGCCAGTACGCCTTTGGCGTGGCTCATAATTTTGGGCGATTGTGGAAAGAACGTGGGTTCCTGACTTCGCATGGAGCTAAGATTCAGAATGGCAAGTTGGTGAATGATCTCCTTGAGTCACTGACCCTACCGTTGCAAGTTGCGATTATGAAATGCAGTGCGCACAAGAAAATCACTGATGATGTTGGTCGTGGTAATGCGTTTGCTGATGAAGTCGCGAAAGAAACAGCAAAAGATGTGAAGACTCGAATGTATGTTGCAGGCCCTGCCAGATGGGTTGGTGATGTTGGAATGTGTGAGAACACAATAGAAAGTGTAAAGTCCCTTCAATCTGAAGCCACAGAGAAAGAATTAAGCAAGTGGAGAGAAAGTATGGGTAAGTTGGATGAGAATGGTTGTTGGATTGATTTGTCAGAACATAGGTGATGGTTGTTGCCTGATGCATATGTGCTCCCAGTGGTTACTATGGCACATGGAATGGCACACATCAGTACGAAAGGAATCTGTAAGTTGTTGGCTCCAGTATGGCAGAATTCTGGAATTCCTAAGTGTGCAGAGAATGTGGTCAAGAATTGTATGGTATGTTTGAAGTACAACCCTGGTAGGGGAACCCCAACTCCAGCTGGTCATTTTGCGCCTCCATCATATCCATTTGAAGTTTTGCAGCTAGATTTTATCCACATGGAAAGGTGCAACAACCTGAAATATGTATTGGTGGTTGTTTGCGCTTTCTCAAAATGGATAGAGGCCTATCCTCTAAAAGATAACACTGCTCTATCCACAGCCAAAGCCCTTGTGAAGGAATTTTTCCCTAGGTTTGGAATGCCAAGAATGGTGTGGAGTGATAATGGAAGTGAGTTTGTGGGCCAAGTGATGAAGAATGTGTGTGAGGGACTAGGTATAAGGCAGAAATTTCACGCTGCAAATCACCCCCAATCAGCCGGATTAGTAGAGTGCTACAACGGCGCTCTAAAACTTAAACTGGCCAAAATCCAAGCGAGCTCAGGTCTTAAATGGCCTGACGCTCTGCCTCTAGCACTCCTGTCCACTAGAATGACCGTGCACTCACGAGTGGGACTTAGTCCTTATGAGGTTGTTTTTGGCCGCCCGGCCAATGTATGGGGTGTGCCAAGACCGACGAAATTCAGTGAAATCGAGTACCCAGTACTGCTTGTTTACTTGTATGATTTGACGGTTAAACTGCGTGTTTTACACCAACAGGTGCACGATACTCTCCCCCCGGCCTCTGGGGCTCCAGGACACCCCATTGACCCTGGCACGTGGGTGCTCATCAAAAACTTCCAGCGGAAAACCAACGATGAGCCCCGCTGGATTGGCCCTTACCTCGTGCTACTGTCTACAAGATCAGCTGTTCGAGTAAAGGGGAAAAGGAACTGGATCCACGGCGCCCACGTGAAGAGGATCCCTTTGCCTCTGCCGTATGACCAGTGGGTCCAGGAGGGTATCGCAGACTCTGAAACAGACACTGTACCTCGTTTTGTGCCGTTCAGTGATGCACGCATAAAAGGCACAACTTCAGCGCAGGAAAGTGACGATATTTTGCAAGAAGCTGTGCCACCGTCAATTCGATTGGACACTACAGAGCCTGAACTTTTGTTCCAAGATCAAACAGTACCTGGCCGTCTCCATTACAATCTAAGACCAAGGCCCATGGACAAATAAATATTCTTTTTCTTTTACCTTTTTGTTTTTTGATAACCAGAGCTCTCCCATCTGAAGGACTTTCTTGATTTTTGTTTTTCGAACCACCATCCGGGTTCAGCCGCAGGGTCGCGGTGCCAAGACTTTGGGGTAAAGGCCGAAGACGTTAGGTCGACGGTTCTGGTTGGTCTAGGGCGTTCCCTGGACTGACAGGCGTACTCCTTAGCAGAAGATACTCACCCGCCGCGAGCGGCACGATTAGAGGATGGAGTTTTGTAAGATGGAGAGACTCACGGAGGAAATGAACTTTAAAGCAAGAATATGTAAAATAACGAAAAGCAAACGTTTTGTGTTTTTATGCCTGTTTGTATTATGTAGTATGATAGTGTTTACTGTAGGATTTGTATTCTTCTCCTCTCAAGAGCCCATTGCCCCCACTGTACAGCCTATACCTCCTCCTACTATCTCCTCACACTCTTTTCACCCTCTGCCTGAACATGAACAAGTTAGACGATCAGAGTTTGTGAATAACTCGTTTATTCAGCTCCTGCACCAGCACCAACTAATCATGACTACAACAAATTGTTGGGTGTGTGGTTTAATGCCACATACCATTAATAAGGGTATTCCCTATCTGGTGCTGCCGTATAGTTACAATGGATCGTCATGGGCATTCCAGACCATGTTTCTCTATGCACTAGATGCGTACTCCCCGCGACAACCGCGTTCCATCAGACCTAGCACCAATAATAAAGCTTTAATGAAAGGAGTTGCCGATATGAGTAGAGATATCGATGCATACTCATCCATTCCCAAAGAAGAGCTGAGAGCTTATGTAGGGTGGAACGTGACGGGGTATAGTATTAGTCTAGGTGAAAGACAGCGAAAAATCTCATCCCCAATCTGGGTCGTACCCCACATAGGTCGGTTCTGTTTGCAAGGTAATGGTCAGAATCCTAGAGCTCAACTGGGAAGAAGTGACTGTACTGAAACGTACACTTTTCCGTCACAGTTTTCCCCTGCGTTTTTGGCTGCCAAGGGTACATATTTTATCTGCAATGATCGAGCATATACATGGTTGCCCCCTGATTTCTCGGGCACATGTTATATTGCAAATCTGCTACCGCCAACATTTACTGCCGCCTCTGACTATCACAAGACCAGAGTTGTGAGAGGCGTGATTAGTAAGGAGGATACTGCCGGTCAGGAAGCGGGAGATTTCTTTTTTGGTTTCCTGCCGTTTTGGGGACCTATGGTTAATAGTAGGAACCTGAGACAGCTGACTCGTGTGGTTGAATCCACTGTTAATGTTACGGCTGGTGCCCTTGGTAATTTGACAGCTGAGCTCCAAGCGGATCGCCTCATGACTTTGCAGAACCGCATGGTTCTAGACATCATACTTGCAGACCGTGGTGGGGTATGTAAGGTTATCCAATCCAGTTATTGCATTTTCATACCAGACAGCGCTCCAACAGTTTATCAAGCCATCTCCAAACTGCATAAAATATCTGAGTCCATACACGTGGATAAAGGAGATTGGTCACTGGTGGGGTGGTTCTGGGAACTGATATCTGCCTGGGGTTGGAAAGTTCTGATGGTCATAGGAATGATCTTAGCCATCTTTTCCTATTCTGTCTGTGCATATAGTGTGCTCCTGCGATATGTGGCCTCTGTGCTACATTATGTGTAAGGAAACCTGTATCGAGGGACGAGCTAAGTAATAGGGTAATGCTACAGCAACATCTCCATGATTTCGTGAATATTGACCTAGACTTGGATTGAAATGAGTATAGTTATTGCCTATGTAAGGCAAAAGGAGGGTCTGTCGTACTTTAGAATTTGGGACCGCGTAGGAGGCAGGGCCCTACCCCTGTCTATCTCGGTAATAGTGAACCGCGAATGGTTAATGCGGTATGTACAATTGCTTTGTGTAACGTTTTAGCTATGAATGCACTGTGTATACGCTATTTTACATCACTACGTGGGTTCCATTTTGTATCGGTGGCCATCTTATGGTTGCCCTCACATAGGCTATATAGCATGAAGCGAAAACGGGCCTTTTAGAGCACATGTGCCTTCCTTTGACTTTTCTGTGACCTGGGCAGCTTGGCTCCGCTGCCCCAGGTCAAACTGGTCTCACGAGTTCCCCGTCCTCTGGCCACCTGTGATTAGCATCAGGGCTTGACACACCATAAAGTCTTTTCATCCTACACAAGCCTCCAGCTAATCTCTTTTACACCTGACTGTTCCTGCTTTATGGCTTGTTTCCCAAAACAGGAGATGCTCATGTTTATTGGGGCCTATCGATATCTGATGTGGGATCTGAGCCTTGCTGTGTAAATACTTGCGGGCTGGCTTAACTGGAATGTGGGATGGTCATCATGACTCTGCCTTTTCGTTTGAAATGTATACATGTAATGGCCATATCGTAAACTAAAGAATGTATGCCTGAGGCAGGAAATTCTGTATTTAAGGAGAAGCCCGTTTCTGTGATTTTCAGCAGTCTCCTGAGAACATACACGCTGTTGTACTTCTAGGATACCTGTAATTGGTCTGCAGCCAATAAACTGATCTTTGACTTCACCCAGAAGACTCTGTGTTTCTGTAGGTCTGAAACAGGAAGAACCCCGAAGTCATAGGGTGTGTTCCCCTGCACCGCTGGGCTTAAAATACCCAGTACTTCATTCTTCTCCTGAACTCGACTTCTCCTCCGATTCTCCTTCGCTCCGGCTCGCCTGCTCTTGCTCCTTCTCCTGGTTTCCTGCAGTTGCGCGCTGTTCCTGGGGAGTTCTGGGTGTTTTCTCCGGTCCGGGACTTCCAGTTCCGGGGTCAGCCGTGACGCCTTCCGCCGTCTTTCGCCTCGGGGTTGGTTCCTGTAAGGACACATGACACGGGGGCGGGGTTATCGGGTCGTGGTCGGAGGACATTCCCGCGGGCTTGGGAAAGACCGCGGACGATTTCCACGCTGGTGCCCGCGATGTACAGGTACACTGCTGTTCCCCATATGCGCCGCCTCACATCCCCTTTCCCTAGCTGTCCTTCTTGTAGGGGGTGCGTCCATGGGGTACCGTGAGAGGAAGTCCACGTTTGTTTGTTCTGTGCCCTTTCGGTGTTTCGTACTGAATCTGTAGGCTTGCAGAGATAGGAACCACATAATACCCTTTCGTTGTGACCCTTGTTGCGGGCTAGCCATTCTAATGGGGCATGATCGGTAAAAAGAGTAAATTCCCGTCCCTCCAGGTAGTACCGTAGGGACTCAATAGCCCATTTGATTGCGAGAGCCTCCTTTTCGATGACTGCGTAGATTTTTTCTCGCGGGTATAGTTTCCTACTGATGTATAGGATCGGTTTCTCTTCTCCCTGTGCGGTACATTGTGAAAGGACAGCCCCCAACCCTTGATCTGACGCATCGGTTTGCAAAAGAAAGGGAAGGGAATAGTCTGGGCTGGTAAGCACAGTATCTGTAGTTAGGGCTGCTTTCAGGGTTTCAAAGGCTTTGGTCAACCTAGAGGTGGGTTGGTGTAACAGGGCTTCGGTTTTTATGCTTTTCTGCAATAAATCGGTGAGAGGAGCTGCGGTTTGGGAGAAGTTTGGAATAAACCTTCTGTAGTAGCCGAGCAGGCCTAAAAATGCCCGGAGATCTTTTTTTGTCTGGGGAAACGGTACCTGGGTGATGGCCTCTATTTTACTGCTCTGGGGCCTAATGACTCCCTCTCCCAAAAGGAACCCTAAATATTTCACCGTTTGGCCTGCCAAGTGGCTCTAGGCAGGGTTGATCTTAAGGTTATAGCCGCCTAAGGCGTTACGGAGGTGAATGAGGTGTTGATCCCATGTTTCGCTATAAATGATAATGTCATCCAAGTAAGCCCCTGCGTATTTTTAATGCCGTTGTAAAACCAGGTTCATGGCTCGCTGAAAAGTTGCGGGGGGGCCTGTGTAGCCCAAAGGGCAACACAGTAAAATGGTATAACCCGTCAGGGGTAGAGAAAGCCGTTTTCTCCTTGTCTTGTTCCCGCAAAGGGATCTGCCAGTACCCTTTACAGAGATCAAGGGTACTGATGTATTTGGCATTCCCTATGCGCTCTATCATTTCGTTGACCCTTGGGAGTAGATAGGCGTCGAAGTCAGAGATTTTGTTGACTTCGTGAAAATCTATACAAAAACGGACTGAGCCGTCGGGTTTTGGGACTAAGACGATAGGGGAGTTCCAGTCACTCTTGGACGTTTCGATTATCCCCATGTGCAACATTTGTGTAACCTCTTCCCTAATCGTGGCCCTACGTGCCTCAGGTATACGGTAAGGCCGGAGTCGCACTTTTTTACCTGGTTGGGTGTTGATAGAGTGTTCTAACACTGTTGTTCTCCCTGGGGACAGGGAGAAGACCTCCTGTAGGGGCCAGAGAGCGTCTAGGAGGGCCTCTTTTAACTCAACGGGTAAGTCCCTATCGATACACTGTTTCATCAGGGAGGTTCCCCCACCCTCCCGACCGCTCAAGAGAGGGAGAGGCCCTACCCATTTTTTTAAGAGATTCACGTGGTAAATCTGTGAGGTACCCCGGATTGGATCTAATTCGACTCTATAAGTCACAGGGGTCACCTTATCAAGTATGATATAGGGACCCTGCCATTGGCCTGGCCCAACAGTTTATGATCTGATGAGGGCATCATTAGAAGTACAGAATCTCCCACTATGACGGCTCTCTCTTTTGTCCCCTTGTCATACTGTTTTTTCTGGGCCGTCTGGGCTTCGTCCATGTTCTGGCGGACTATAGCGCGGATCTGACCCAAATGGGTTTTGAGTTTGTCTACGTACTCGAGTAGGGGTTTCGCTTGGTGTGGCTCGGCTTCCCAGGGCTCTTTGGCCATGTTTAGAAAGGAACGGGGCTGATGTCCATATAAGAGCTCAAACGGTGAATAGCCCGTGCTCTGTTGGACCTTACCCCTGATGGCGAATAGAGCGAGGGGCAGCATGTCTTCCCACCTCCGTGTTTCTAGGGAGAGGAGTTTCTTTAGCGTCGTCTTGAGTGTAGCGTTATAACGCTCCACTAATCCGTCGGTTTGCGGATGGTACGCTGCAGTGCGTATTTGTTTTATGCCCAGCAGGTTACACACTTGTTTCATGAGCTTCGAGATAAAGGGGGTTCCTTGATCTGTGAAGACCTCCTTGGGGAACCCTACCCGGGAAAACACAGTGATCATGGCTTTGGCTATGTTGGGGGCATCCGGCTTTCTTAGAGGGATCGCCTCTGGAAAACGGGTGGCGTAGTCCACAAGGACAAGCACGTACCGGCACCCGCTTCTAGACGGTAACAATGGTCCTATGATGTCCATTCCTATCCTGTGGAAGGGTTCCTCAATAATGGGAAGAGGTTGTAGGGGAGCACGGGAGGGTTTATATCTACTGTTCTTCTGACATATGGGGCAACTCTGACAATAATTACGGACTTGCTGATAGATGTCTGGCCAATAGAATTTCTCCAGAATGGCCTGCTCGGTTTTCTTGTCACTAAAATGACCCCCCAAGAGGTGACTGTGGGCAAGGTATAATACCTTCTCGCGAAAGGGGCCGGGAACCAATAGTTGTGCGGGTTGAGTAGGACCACCCTTTCTATACAAGAGCCCATTTTTCTTAAAGAAGAAGGGACCTACTTGGAGAGGGTCCTCGTTTTCTAGCGCCTTGTTCCAGGCTTCTTGTAGGACGGGGTCCTCTCTTTGTGTGGCGTGGAAGTCCCGGTCTGTCTCCCAGGGGTGTTCTTCGATCCGGACTGGGAAGACCGCCTGAGGTTTCCCTTTTTCTTTTCTCCTCTGTCTGCGGCACTTTCTTTCTTTGGCAGGGGGGCATTCGTGATTTTCTTCCTGGGAGAAGGGGGCTTCCGTCCACCAGTCTTTTGGTTTAGGGGTTGACTCTTTTATCAGATCACTCAACTGCGCATAATCATTCCCAAGGATAAGTTGTTCGGGTAGGCGTGGGATGAGACCTACTTTCAGGGAGGACCCCGGGTCGGTTGGGTGTTGGATGCAAACCTGTGTTGTAGGGTAGTGTTTGGTATCACCATGAACGCACTGTAGAGCTACGGACCCCTCAATGGTTCCTGGTATTCGGTTAAGGTCTTGTGGTCTTAGAACACTCTGAAGACAACCAGTATCTTCTAGGGCGGTTAGGGGTTCTCCGTTTATCTTCACCGTTCAGCGATATGGTGGAAGCGCGCTTTCCTGTTGGGAGCAGTAATAGTTCCGGGTGAGACCAACCTCCATGGGCTCTTCTTTCTGAGGACAGAAGCGAGCTAGGTGCCCTAGTCCTCCACAGTTGTAACATTGGGGCCCGGATACCTGTGCTCTAAGAAGGACGGGCCCTGGTACTATGGTAATAGGGTCCGGTCTCCGGGGTACTGGGGTCGGGGTTCGGCTTGGTCGGTGTGTTCCACTGGATCCAGGTCTCCAGGAGGTCTCTTCCCGTCCCTTCTGTAGCTCATGCGCGCGGCTAAAGGCGCTGGCAATCTCAACCGCGGTCTCTAATGTAAGGTGGGCGTGTTGACGTACCCATCTCTGGATGGGGGGGATGTAAGGAGGCGAGATACTGTTCGAGCTATATTTTGGACATGATTTCTTCTTTTGTAGAGGTGGAGGCTTTTAGCCAGCGGTCGGTTAAGTCTCTTACGCGGAAGTACAGTGCTCTTGGGGTTTCTTGGTGTCCTTCTTTTAGCTGTCGTAACCTCATGCGGTAGGTTTTTTCGTCTACCCCTAGGCGTTCAAGAATACACCGTTTTATATCCTCGTAAGGGGTGAGACCTTTTATATTGGCGGACTGATAAGCGGCTTGTAAGTCCCCTGAGAGCAGGGGTCCGAGGTACTGTCCCCACTTATCAGCGGGCCATGCGACTGTCAGGGCCATCCTTTCAAAGTTGCTGAAGAAATAGTCCGGGTCTTCTCCGCTCACATATTTCTGGAGGACAAGGGGGCGGAGTGTGGTGGTCCCTCTCTGTTGGCTGATGGCGTCGGCAGTTTTTCCTGCGTCTGGCTCTGGCCGGTGATCGTCTGTTGTAGTCTGTCCCGATCCTCTTCCACGACCATGAGGAACCTCTCCATGGCCCTTCTCTGACTCTCCTGACTGTCCGCCATTTTTTTAATCGCAGCTTCCATGTCTCCGGCTAATCCCACTTCTGACACCACCTGTAAGCGGGGGGGGGGGGAGTGCGGGCCGGATACACAGACGCGGAGGCTGGATATAGTGTGCAATCTTTGAGGATTTTTATTAAGAATAACAGGTTGGTGGGGCGGTTTGGATAAAGAGGACTCCTTTCTTCTCTTGATAGTTTCTCTCTTCCTTCTGGGCCTTTGGGGTCTCTCTTCTAGGCGGTGGTCTTCTCCGGAGGTGGCTCCTGTCAACAAGGTGGGCTTGCGGAGGCTCATATAGAGGGGAGAGACAAGCAGAGAAGCCGTCAGCTGTTGCTTCCTATGTTTCCGTGACACCAGTCACCACACCCGGTTGGTGAACAAAGGGGAAATGTACAAAGCTAGGAGCAAGACGAGGGGGGGGGGAAAGAGACGTGAGGCCTGAAGGTCGCAAAAGGTCCGGGTATGGGTAGTTGTGGTGACAAGGGGGGGGGGGGGTTTCGTGCAAGAACACGGAGCGTAAGGTTCAGGGTTGTTAGGAGGTGTGCCCCTTGTGCTATACAATGCCGCCCTCCCTATCCCACCCCTGGTACTGCATTACCACCCGCCGCCCCTTCTCCCACTATTCCCCGTATTTGTGGACTCACCGGCTCTGCCGCAACCCTCCAGGGTTGCGGCCGCTCTCCAGCGTCCTCCGGTGGGCTCCACCAATCTTCGCTCCACTCGTCTTCGCCTTCGGGTCCGTCTGCTTCATCTCCTGAATTCGACTTCTCCTCCGATTCTCCTTCGCTTCGGCTCGCCTGCTCTTGCTCCTTCTCCTGGTTTCCTGCAGTTGCGCGCTGTTCCTGGGGCGTTCTGGGTGTTTTCTCCGGTCAGGGACTTCCAGTTCCGGGGTCAGCCGTGACGCCTTCCGCCATCTTTCGCCTTGGGGTTGGTTCCTGTAAGGACACATGACACGGGGGCGGGGTTATCGGGGTCGTGGTCGGAGGACATTCCCGCGGGCTTGCGAAAGACCGCGGACGATTTCCACGCTGGTGCCCGCGATGTACAGGTACCCTGCTGTTCCCCATATGCGCCGCCTCACAGCGCCACATAGAATATTTCCATACATTAATATGAAGAACCCAGTATATGACAGTGCTATAAGGTGAGGAGAACCACCCTACTCCTCAGGATAGGCCTCAGCCTTCTGTAACAAATGACACTCCTTAGCACACGTGACAGTTTTAAAATAACATAAGTATGTAACGTGTTTCCACAAATACTAGACAAAATAATGCGCAAAAGATTAGTCTTCCTTCTTCTTTGTTTTTCACTTTATTTCGTACAAATCTTCCCAGTAATTCTCTACAGCCAATACGTGTTTCGTCACAAAATGGGGATTTCGTCCCTCGACTTTCTCAAGGCTATATCCCGTATGAAAATTGATTTTTTATTAAGCGGTGATAATTCCAAACCGCAAATGGTTTCAGGTGTGGTAGCGTCTGTATTTCGGAATGTGTTTCTCTGGTTCCTATTTCTTGCTAGCACAGAGAGAATTAATTCTGGAAGGCAACTTCCTTTTTTCTGTGTTATGCGAAGTGCCCCGCCACGATGGAGCCCCACTGCTATCAGGGAGGACCTGCAGCGACAATGATGAAAGACGCTGTGGGGACGGTGAGTCCGCTTTGTGGATGTTGTATGGACAGGATGACAGCCCGGACAGCTTCAGCGCAGTCCACTTGGGTAAACATTTTGAACATTTTGGGGCGAGGCATGCAACCCACTGGGGGTAACACCACAACTACCATCATTCCTTGCGCAGACGCCCACAGAGGCGGGACATTTAAATTTGTGCAGGTGGTGCAATTGCTGCCTTTCTCTTCTGCCAGTGAACAAGAGCGTTGTTGCGCTCGAAACGCGTTTGTCTTGAGATTTGTGCAACGGAGCAGCTGGTCTGATTGCCCTGTATTTCACAAATAAAGGACTTTACTCACCGTAGTGTGGCTTCATCTTGGAGGCAACTTCCTTTTTTCTGTGTTATGCAGCGTGCCCCGCCGTGATGGAGCCCCACTGCTATCAGGGCGGGCCTGCAGCGACAATGATCAAAGACGCTGTGGGGACGGTGAGTCCGCTTTGTGGATGTTGTATGGACAGGATGACAGCCCGGACAGCTTCAGCCCAGCCCACTTGGGTAAACATTTTGAACATTTTGGGGCGAGGCATGCAACCCACTGGGGGTAATATATATCATGCACCGCAAATACCATCATTCCTTGCACAGACGCCCACAGAGGCGGGACATTTAAATTCGCGCAGGTGGTGCGATTGCTGCCTTTCCCTTCTGCCAGTGAACAAGAGCGTTGTTGCGCTTGAAACGCGTTTGGCTTGAGATTTGTGCAAAGGAGCAGCTGGTCTGATTGTCCTGTATTTCACAAAAAAAGGACTTTACTCACCGTAGTGTGGCTTCATCTTGGAGGCAACTTCCTTTTTTCTGTGTTATGCGGCGTGCCCCGCCGCGATGGAGCCCCACTGCTATTAGGGCGGGCCTGCAGCGACAATGATGAAAGACGCTGTGGGGACGGTGAGTCCGCTTTGTGGATGTTGTATGGACAGGATGACAGCCCGGACAGCTTCAGCGCAGCCCACTTGGGTAAACATTTTGAACATTTTGGGGCGAGGCATGCAACCCACTGGGGGTAACATTTATCATGCACCACAACTACCATCATTCCTTGCGCAGACGCCCACAGAGGCGGGACATTGAAATTTGCGCATGTGGTGCGATTGCTGCCTTTCCCTTCTGCCAGTGAACAAGAGCGTTGTTGTGCTCGAAACGCGTTTGGCTTGAGATTTGTGCAATGGAGCAGCTGGTCTGATTGTCCTGTATTTCACAAAAAAAGGACTTTACTCACCGTAGTGTGGCTTCATCTTGGAGGCAACTTCCTTTTTTCTGTGTTATGCGGCGTGCCCCGCCGCGATGGAGCCCCACTGCTATTAGGGCGGGCCTGCAGCGACAATGATGAAAGACGCTGTGGGGACGGTGAGTCCGCTTTGTGGATGTTGTATGGACAGGATGACAGCCCGGACAGCTTCAGCGCAGCCCACTTGGGTAAACATTTTGAACATTTTGGGGCGAGGCATGCAACCCACTGGGGGTAACATTTATCATGCACCACAACTACCATCATTCCTTGCGCATACGCCCACAGAGGCGGGACACTGAAATTTGCGCATGTGGTGCGATTGCTGCCTTTCCCTTCTGCCAGTGAACAAGAGCGTTGTTGTGCTCGAAACGCGTTTGGCTTGAGATTTGTGCAATGGAGCAGCTGGTCTGATTGTCCTGTATTTCACAAAAAAAGGACTTTACTCACCGTAGTGTGGCTTCATCTTGGAGGCAACTTCCTTTTTTCTGTGTTATGCGGCCACTGCTATCAGGGCGGGCCTGCTGCGAGAATGATCAAAGACGCTGTGGGGACGGTGAGTCCGCATTGTGGATGTTGTATGGACAGGATGACAGCCCGGACAGCTTCAGCGCAGCCCACTCGGGTAAACATTTTGAACATTTTCCGGCGAGGCATGTAACCCACTGGGGGTAACATTTATCATGCACCACAACTACCATCATTCCTTGCGCAGACGCCCACAGAGGCGGGACATTTAAATTCGTGCAGGTGGGGCGATAGCTGCCTTTCCCTTCTGCCAGTGAACAAGAGCGTTGTTGTGCTCGAAACGCATTTGTCTTGAGATTTGTGCAAAGGAGCAGCTGGTCTGAATGTCCTGTATTTCACAAATAAAGGACTTTACTCACCGTAGGGTGGCTTCATCTTGGAGGCAACTTCCTTTTTTCTGTGTTATGCGGCGTGCCCCGCCGCGATGGAGCCCCACTGCTATCAGGGCGGGCCTGCAGCGACGATGATCAAAGACGCTGTGGGGACGGTGAGTCCGCTTTGTGGATGTTGTATGGACAGGATGACAGCCCGGACAGCTTCAGTGCAGCCCAATTGGGTAAACATTTCGAACATTTTGGGGCGAGGCATGCAACCCACTGGGGGTAACATTTATCATGCACTACAACTACCATCATTCCTTTAGCAGACGCCCACAGAGGCGGGACATTTAAATTCGTGCAGGTGGTGCGATTGCTGCCTTTCCCTTCTGCCTGTGAACAAGAGCGTTGTTGCGCTCTAAACGCATTTGTCTTGAGATTTGTGCAAAGGAGCAGCTGGTCCGAATGTCCTGTATTTCACAAATAAAGGACTTTACTCACCGTAGTGTGGTTTCAACTTGGAGGCAACTTCCTTTTTTCTGTGTTATGCAGCGTGCCCTGCCGCGATGGAGCCCCACTGCTATCAGGGCGGGCCTGCAACGACGATGATCAAAGACGCTGTGGGGACGGTGAGTCAGCTTTGTGGATGTTGTATGGACAGGAGGACAGCCCGGACAGCTTCAGTGCAGCCCACTTGGGTAAACATTTTTAACATTTTCGGGCGAGGCATGCAACCCACTGGGGGTAACATTTATCAATCACCACAACTACCATCATTCCTTTAGCAGACGCCCACAGAGGCGGGACATTTAAATTTGCGCAGGTGGTGCGATTGCTGACTTTCCCTTCTGCCAGTGAACAAGAGCGTTGTTGCGCTCGAAACGCATTTGTCTTGAGATTTGTGCAAAGGAGCAGCTGGTCTGAATGTCCTGTATTTCACAAATAAAGGACTTTACTCACCGTAGTGTGGCTTCTTCTTGGAGGCAACTTCCTTTTTTCTGTGTTAAGCAGCGTGCCCCTCCGCGATGGAGCCCCACTGCTATCAGGGCGGGCCTGCAGCGACGATGATCAAAGACGCTGTGGGGACGGTGAGTCTGCTTTGTGGATGTTGTATGGACAGGATGACAGCCCGGACAGCTTCAGAACAGCCCACTTGGGTAAACATTTTGAACGTTTTGTGGCGAGGCATGCAACCCACTGGGGGTAACATTTATCATGCACCACAACTACCATCATTCCTTGCGCAGTCGCCCACAGATGCGGGACATTTAAATTTGCACTGGTGGTGCGATTGCTGCCTTTCCCTTCTGCCAGTGAACAAGAGCGTTGTTGCGCTCGAAACGCGTTTGTCTTGAGATTTGTGCAACGGAGCAGCTGGTCTGATTGTCCTGTATTTCACAAAAAAAGGACTTTACTCACCGTAGTGTGGCTTCATCTTGGAGGCAACTTCCTTTTTTCTGTGTTATGCGGCGTGCCCCGCCGCGATGGAGCCCCACTGCTATTAGGGCGGGCCTGCAGCGACAATGATGAAAGACGCTGTGGGGACGGTGAGTCCGCTTTGTGGATGTTGTATGGACAGGATGACAGCCCGGACAGCTTCAGCGCAGCCCACTTGGGTAAACATTTTGAACATTTTGGGGCGAGGCATGCAACCCACTGGGGGTAACATTTATCATGCACCACAACTACCATCATTCCTTGCGCATACGCCCACAGAGGCGGGACACTGAAATTTGCGCATGTGGTGCGATTGCTGCCTTTCCCTTCTGCCAGTGAACAAGCGCGTTGTTGTGCTCGAAACGCGTTTGGCTTGAGATTTGTGCAATGGAGCAGCTGGTCTGATTGTCCTGTATTTCACAAAAAAAGGACTTTACTCACCGTAGTGTGGCTTCATCTTGGAGGCAACTTCCTTTTTTCTGTGTTATGCGGCCACTGCTATCAGGGCAGGCCTGCTGCGACAATGATCAAAGACGCTGTGGGGACGGTGAGTCCGCATTGTGGATGTTGTATGGACAGGATGACAGCCCGGACAGCTTCAGCGCAGCCCACTCGGGTAAACATTTTGAACATTTTCCGGCGAGGCATGTAACCCACTGGGGGTAACATTTATCATGCACCACAACTACCATCATTCCTTGCGCAGACGCCCACAGAGGCGGGACATTTAAATTCGTGCAGGTGGGGCGATAGCTGCCTTTCCCTTCTGCCAGTGAACAAGAGCGTTGTTGTGCTCGAAACGCATTTGTCTTGAGATTTGTGCAAAGGAGCAGCTGGTCTGAATGTCCTGTATTTCACAAATAAAGGACTTTACAAACCGTAGGGTGGCTTCATCTTGGAGGCAACTTCCTTTTTTCTGTGTTATGCGGCGTGCCCCGCCGCGATGGAGCCCCACTGCTATCAGGGCGGGCCTGCAGCGACGATGATCAAAGACGCTGTGGGGACGGTGAGTCCGCTTTGTGGATGTTGTATGGACAGGATGACAGCCCGGACAGCTTCAGTGCAGCCCAATTGGGTAAACATTTCGAACATTTTGGGGCGAGGCATGCAACCCACTGGGGGTAACATTTATCATGCACTACAACTACCATCATTCCTTTAGCAGACGCCCACAGAGGCGGGACATTTAAATTCGTGCAGGTGGTGCGATTGCTGCCTTTCCCTTCTGCCTGTGAACAAGAGCGTTGTTGCGCTCTAAACGCATTTGTCTTGAGATTTGTGCAAAGGAGCAGCTGGTCCGAATGTCCTGTATTTCACAAATAAAGGACTTTACTCACCGTAGTGTGGTTTCATCTTGGAGGCAACTTCCTTTTTTCTGTGTTATGCAGCGTGCCCTGCCGCGATGGAGCCCCACTGCTATCAGGGCGGGCCTGCAGCGACGATGATCAAAGACGCTGTGGGGACGGTGAGTCAGCTTTGTGGATGTTGTATGGACAGGAGGACAGCCCGGACAGCTTCAGTGCAGCCCACTTGGGTAAACATTTTTAACATTTTCGGGCGAGGCATGCAACCCACTGGGGGTAACATTTATGAATCACCACAACTACCATCATTCCTTTAGCAGACGCCCACAGAGGCGGGACATTTAAATTTGCGCAGGTGGTGCGATTGCTGCCTTTCCCTTCTGCCAGTGAACAAGAGCGTTGTTGCGCTCGAAACGCATTTGTCTTGAGATTTGTGCAAAGGAGCAGCTGGTCTGAATGTCCTGTATTTCACAAATAAAGGACTTTACTCACCGTAGTGTGGCTTCTTCTTGGAGGCAACTTCCTTTTTTCTGTGTTAAGCAGCGTGCCCCTCCGCGATGGAGCCCCACTGCTATCAGGGCGGGCCTGCAGCGACGATGATCAAAGACGCTGTGGGGACGGTGAGTCAGCTTTGTGGATGTTGTATGGACAGGAGGACAGCCCGGACAGCTTCAGTGCAGCCCACTTGGGTAAACATTTTTAACATTTTCGGGCGAGGCATGCAACCCACTGGGGGTAACATTTATCAATCACCACAACTACCATCATTCCTTTAGCAGACGCCCACAGAGGCGGGACATTTAAATTTGCGCAGGTGGTGCGATTGCTGCCTTTCCCTTCTGCCAGTGAACAAGAGCGTTGTTGCGCTCGAAACGCATTTGTCTTGAGATTTGTGCAAAGGAGCAGCTGGTCTGAATGTCCTGTATTTCACAAATAAAGGACTTTACTCACCGTAGTGTGGCTTCTTCTTGGAGGCAACTTCCTTTTTTCTGTGTTAAGCAGCGTGCCCCTCCGCGATGGAGCCCCACTGCTATCAGGGCGGGCCTGCAGCGACGATGATCAAAGACGCTGTGGGGACGGTGAGTCTGCTTTGTGGATGTTGTATGGACAGGATGACAGCCCGGACAGCTTCAGAACAGCCCACTTGGGTAAACATTTTGAACGTTTTGTGGCGAGGCATGCAACCCACTGGGGGTAACATTTATCATGCACCACAACTACCATCATTCCTTGCGCAGTCGCCCACAGATGCGGGACATTTAAATTTGCACTGGTGGTGCGATTGCTGCCTTTCCCTTCTGCCAGTGAACAAGAGCGTTGTTGCGCTCGAAACGCGTTTGTCTTGAGATTTGTGCAACGGAGCAGCTGGTCTGATTGCCCTGTATTTCACAAATAAAGGACTTTACTCACCGTAGTGTGGCTTCATCTTGGAGGCAACTTCCTTTTTTCTGTGTTATGCAGCGTGCCCCGCCGTGATGGAGCCCCACTGCTATCAGGGCGGGCCTGCAGCGACAATGATCAAAGACGCTGTGGGGACGGTGAGTCCGCTTTGTGGATGTTGTATGGACAGGATGACAGCCCGGACAGCTTCAGCCCAGCCCACTTGGGTAAACATTTTGAACATTTTGGGGCGAGGCATGCAACCCACTGGGGGTAACATATATCATGCACCGCAAATACCATCATTCCTTGCACAGACGCCCACAGCGGCAGGACATTTAAATTCGCGCAGGTGGTGCGATTGCTGCCTCTCCCTTCTGCCAGTGAACAAGAGCGTTGTTGCGCTTGAAACGCGTTTGGCTTGAGATTTGTGCAAAGGAGCAGCTGGTCTGATTGTCCTGTATTTCACAAAAAAAGGACTTTACTCACCGTAGTGTGGCTTCATCTTGGAGGCAACTTCCTTTTTTCTGTGTTATGCGGCGTGCCCCACCGCAATGGAGCCCCACTGCTATTAGGGCGGGCCTGCAGCGACAATGATGAAAGACGCTGTGGGGACGGTGAGTCCGCTTTGTGGATGTTGTATGGACAGGATGACAGCCCGGACAGCTTCAGCGCAGCCCACTTGGGTAAACATTTTGAACATTTTGGGGCGAGGCATGCAACCCACTGGGGGTAACATTTATCATGCACCACAACTACCATCATTCCTTGCGCAGACGCCCACAGAGGCGGGACATTGAAATTTGCGCATGTGGTGCGATTGCTGCCTTTCCCTTCTGCCAGTGAACAAGAGCGTTGTTGTGCTCGAAACGCGTTTGGCTTGAGATTTGTGCAATGGAGCAGCTGGTCTGATTGTCCTGTATTTCACAAAAAAAGGACTTTACTCACCGTAGTGTGGCTTCATCTTGGAGGCAACTTCCTTTTTTCTGTGTTATGCGGCGTGCCCCGCCGCGATGGAGCCCCACTGCTATTAGGGCGGGCCTGCAGCGACAATGATGAAAGACGCTGTGGGGACGGTGAGTCCGCTTTGTGGATGTTGTATGGACAGGATGACAGCCCGGACAGCTTCAGCGCAGCCCACTTGGGTAAACATTTTGAACATTTTGGGGCGAGGCATGCAACCCACTGGGGGTAACATTTATCATGCACCACAACTACCATCATTCCTTGCGCATACGCCCACAGAGGCGGGACATTGAAATTTGCGCATGTGGTGCGATTTCTGCCTTTCCTTTCTGCCAGTGAACAAGAGCGTTGTTGTGCTTGAAACGCGTTTGGCTTGAGATTTGTGCACTGGAGCAGCTGGTCTGATTGTCCTGTATTTCACAAAAAAAGGACTTTACTCACCGTAGTGTGGCTTCATCTTGGAGGCAACTTCCTTTTTTCTGTGTTATGCGGCCACTGCTATCAGGGCGGGCCTGCAGCGACAATGATGAAAGACGCTGTGGGGACTGTGAGTCCGCTTTGTGGATGTTGTATGGACAGGATGACAGCCCGGACAGCTTCAGTGCAGCCCATTTGGTTAAACATTTTGAAAATTTTGGGGCGAGGCATGCAACCCACTGGTGGTAACATTTATCATGCACCACAACTACCATCATTCCTTGCGCAGACGCCCACAGAGGCGGGACATTTAAATTCGTGCAGGTGGGGCGATTGCTGCCTTTCCCTTCTGCCAGTGAACAAGAGCGTTGTTGCGCTCGAAACGCATTTGTCTTGAGATTTGTGCAAACGAGCAGCTGGTCTGAATGTCCTGTATTTCACAAATAAAGGACTTTACTCACCGTAGTGTGGCTTCATCTTGGAGGCAACTTCCTTTTTTTCTGTGTTATGCGGCATGCCCCGCCGCGATGGAGCCCCACAGCTATCAGGGCGGGCCTGCAGCGATGATGATCAAAGACGCTGTGGGGACGGTGAGTCCGCTTTGTGGATGTTGTATGGACAAGATGACAGCCTGGACAGCTTTAGCGCAGCCCACTTGGGTAAACATTTTGAGCATTTTGGGGCGAGGCATGCAACCCACTGGGGGTAACATTTATCATGCACCACAACTACCATCATTCCTTGCGCAGACGCCCACAGAGGCGGGACATTGAAATTTGCGCAGGTGGTGCGATTGCTGCCTTTCCCTTCTGCCAGTGAACAAGAGCGTTGTTGCGCTTGAAACGCGTTTGGCTTGAGATTTGTGCAAAGGAGCAGCTGGTCTGATTGTCCTGTATTTCACAAAAAAAGGATTTTACTCACCGTAGTGTGGCTTCATCTTGGAGGCAACTTCCTTTTTTCTGTGTTATGCGGCATGCCCCGCCGCGATGGAGCCCCACTGCTATCAGGGCGGGCCTGCAGCGACAATGATCAAAGACGCTGTGGGGACGGTGAGTCCGCTTTGTTGATGTTGTATGGACATAATGACAGCCCGGACAGCTTCAGCGCAGCCCACTTGGGTAAACATTTTGAACATTTTGGGGCGAGGCATGCAACCCACTGGGGGTAACATTTATCATGCACCACAACTACCATCATTCCTTGCGCATACGCCCACAGAGGCGGGACATTGAAATTTGCGCAGGTGGTGCGATTGCTGCCTTTCCCTTCTGCCAGTGAACAAGAGCGTTGTTGCGCTCGAAACGCATTTGTTTTGAGATTTGTGCAAAGGAGCAGCTGGTCTGATTGTCCTGTATTTCACAAAAAAAGGACTTTACTCACCGTAGTGTGGCTTCATCTTGGAGGCAACTTCCTTTTTTCTGTGTTATGCGGCCACTGCTATCAGGGCGGGCCTGCAGCGACAATGATGAAAGACGCTGTGGGGACGGTGAGTCCGCTTTGTGGATGTTGTATGGACAGGATGACAGCCCGGACTGCTTCAGTACAGCCCATTTGGTTAAACATTTTGAACATTTTGGGGCGAGGCATGCAACCCACTGGGGGTAACATTTATCATGCACCACAACTACCATCATTCCTTGCGCAGACGCCCACAGAGGCGGGACATTTAAATTCGTGCAGGTGGGGCGATTGCTGCCTTTCCCTTCTGCCAGTGAACAAGAGCGTTGTTGCTCTCGAAACGCATTTGTCTTGAGATTTGTGCAAAGGAGCAGCTGGTCTGAATGTCCTGTATTTCACAAATAAAGGACTTTACTCACCGTAGTGTGGTTTCATCTTGGAGGCAACTTCCTTTTTTTCTCTGTTATGCGGCGTGCCCCGCCGCGATGGAGCCCCACTGCTATCAGGGCGGGCCTGCAGTGACGATGATCAAAGACGCTGTGGGGACGGTGAGTCCGCTTTGTGGATGTTGTATGGACAGGATGACAGCCCGGACAGCTTCCGCGCAGCCCACTTTATGTAAACATTTTGAACATTTTGGGGCGAGGTATGCAACCCACTGGGGGTAACATTTATCATGCACCACAACTACCATCATTCCTTGCGCAGTCACCCACAGAGGCGGGACATTTAAATTTGCGCTGGTGTTGCGATTGCTGCCTTTCCCTTCTGCCAGTGAACAAGAGCGTTATTGCGCTCGAAACGCGTTTGTCTTGAGATTTGTGCAAAGGAGCAGCTGGTCTGATTGTCCTGTATTTCACAAATAAAGTACTTTACTCACCGTAGTGTGGCTTCATCTTGGAGGCAACTTCCTTTTTTCTGTGTTATGCGGAGTGCCCCGCCGCGATGAAGGACCACTGCTATCAGGATGGGCCTGCAGCGACAATGATCAAAGACACTGTGGGGACGGTGACTCCGCTTTGTGGATGTTGTATGGACAGGATGACAGCCCGGACAGCTTCAGCGCATCCCACTTGGGAAAACATTTTGAAAATTTTGGGGCGAGGCATGCAACCCACTGGGGGTTACATTTATCATGCACCACAACTACCATCATTCCTTGCGCAGACGCCTACAGAGGCGGGACATTTAAATTTGCGCAGGTGGTGCGATTGCTTCCTTTCCCTTCTGCCAGTGAACAAGAGCTTTGTTGCGCTCGAAACGCGTTTGGCTTGAGATTTGTGCAAAGGAGCAGCTGGTGTGATTGTCCTGTATTTCACAAATAAAGGACTTTACTCACCGTAGTGTTGCTTCATCTTGGAGGCAACTTCCTTTTTTCTGTGTTATGCGGCGTGCCCCGCCGCGATGAAGCCCCACTGTTATCAGGGCGGGGCTGCTGCGACAATGATCAAAGACGCTGTGGGGACGGTGAGTCCGCATTGTGGATGTTGTATGGACAGGATGACAGCCCGGACAGCTTCAGCGCAGCCCACTTGGGTAAACATTTTGAACATTTTCGGGCGAGGAATGCAACCCACTGGGGGTAACATTTATCATGCACCACAACTACCATCATTCCTGGCGCAGACGCCCACAGAGGCGGGACATTTAAATTCGTGCAGGTGGGGCGATAGCTGCCTTTCCCTTCTGCCAGTGAACAAAAGCGTTGTTGCGCTCGAAACGCATTTGTCTTGAGATTTGTGCAAAGGAGCAGCTGGTCTGAATGTCCTGTATTTCACAAATAAAGGACTTTACTCACCGTAGGGTGGCTTCATCTTGGAGGCAACTTCCTTTTTTCTGTGTTATGCGGCGTGCCCCGCCGCGATGGAGCCCCACTGCTATCAGGGCGGGCCTGCAGCGACGATGATCAAAGGACGCTGTGGGGACGGTGAGTCCGCTTTGTGGATGTTGTATGGACAGGATGACAGCCCGGACAGCTTCAGCACAGCCCACTTGGGTAAACATTTTGAACATTTTGGGGCGAGGCATGCAACCCACTGGGGGTAACATTTATCATGCACCACAACTACCATCACTCTTTGCGCAGTCACCCACAGAGGCGGGACATTTAAATTTGCGCTGGTGGTGCGATTGCTGCCTTTCCCTTCTGCCAGTGAACAAGAGCGTTGTTGCGCTCGAAACGCGTTTGGCTTGAGATTTGTGCAAAGGAGCAGCTGGTCTGAATGTCCTGTATTTCACATATAAAGGACTTTACTCACCGTAGTGTGGCTTCATCTTGGAGGCAACTTCCTTTTTTCTGTGTTATGCAGCGTGCCCCGCCGCGATGGAGCCCCACTGCTATCAGTGCGGGCCTGCAGCGACGATGATCAAAGACGCTGTGGGGACGGTGAGTCCGCTTTGTGGATGTTGTATGGACAGGATGACAGCCCGGACAGCTTCAGCGCAGCCCACTTGGGTAAACATTTTAAACATTTTGTGGCGAGGCATGCAACCCACTGGGGGTATCATTTATCATGCACCACAACTACCATCATTCCTTGCGCAGTCGCCCACAGATGCGGGACATTTAAATTTGCGCTGGTGGTGTTGATTGCTGCTTTTCCCTTCTGCCAGTGAACAAGAGCGTTGTTGCGCTCGAAACGCGTTTGTCTTGAGATTTGTGCAAAGGAGCAGCTGGTCTGATTGTCCTATATTTCACAAATAAAGTACTTTACTCACCGTAGTGTGGTTTCATCTTGGAGGCAACTTCCTTTTTTCTGTGTTATGCGAAGTGCCCCGCCGCGATGGAGGACCACTGCTATCAGGATGGGCCTGCAGCGACAATGATCAAAGACACTGTGGGGATGGTGAGTCCGCTTTGTGGATGTTGTATGGACAGGATGACAGCCCGGACAGCTTCAGCGCAGCCCACTTGGGAAAACATTTTGAACATTTTGGGGCGAAGCATGCAACCCACTGGGGGTAACATTTATCATGCACCACAACTACGATCATTCCTTGCGCAGACGCCCACAGAGGCGGGACATTTAAATTTGCGCAGGTGGTGCGATTGCTGCCTTTCCCTTCTGCCAATGAACAAGAGCGTTGTTGCGCTCGAAACGCGTTTGGCTTGAGATTTGTTCAAAGGAGCAGCTGGTCTGATTGTCCTGTATTTCAAAAATAAAGGACTTTACTCACCGTAGTGTGGCTTCATCTTGGAGGCAACTTCCTTTTTTCTGTGTTATGCGGCCACTGCTATCAGGGCGGGCCTGCAGCGACAATGATGAAAGACGCTGTGGGGACGGAGAGTCCGCTTTGTGGATGTTGTATGGACAGGATGACAGCCCGGACAGCTTCAGTACAGCCCATTTGGTTAAACAATTTGAACATTTTGGGGCGAGGCATGCAACCCACTGGGGGTAACATTTATCATGCACCACAACTACCATCATTCCTTGCGCAGACGCCCACAGAGGCGGGACATTTAAATTCGTGCAGGTGGGGCGATTGCTGCCTTTCCCTTCTGCCAGTGAACAAGAGCGTTGTTGCGCTCGAAACGCATTTGTCTTGAGATTTGTGCAAAGGAGCAGCTGGTCTGATTGTCCTGTATTTCACAAAAAAAGTACTTTACTCACTGTAGTGTGGCTTCATCTTGGAGGCAACTCCCTTTTTTCTGTGTTATGCGGCGTGCCCCGCCGTGATGGAGCCCCACTGCTATTAGGGCGGGCCTGCAGCGACAATGATCAAAGACGCTGTGGGGACGGTGAGTCCGCTTTGTGGATGTTGTATGGACAGGATGACAGCCCAGACAGCTTCAGTGCAGCCCAATTGGGTAAACATTTTGAACATTTTGGGGCGAGGCATGCAACCCACTGGGGGTAACATTTATCATGCACCACAACTACCATCATTCCTTTAGAAGACGCCCACAGAGGCGGGACATTTAAATTCGTGCAGGTGGTGCGATTGCTGCCTTTCCCTTCTGCCAGTGAACAAGAGCGTTGTTGCGCTCGAAACGCATTTGTCTTGAGATTTGTGCAAAGGAGCAGCTGGTCTGAATGTCCTGTATTTCACAAATAAAGGACTTTACTCACCATAGTGTGGCTTCATCTTGGAGGCAACTTCCTTTTTTCTGTGTTATGCAGCGTGCCCCGCCGCGATGGAGCCCCACTGCTATCAGGGCGGGCCTGCAGCGACGATGATCAAAGACGCTGTGGGGACGGTGAATCCGCTTTGTGGATGTTGTATGGACAGGATGACAGCCCGGACAGCTTCAGCGAAGCCCACTTGGGAAAACATTTTGAACATTTTGGGGCGAGGCATGCAACCCACTGGGGGTAACATTTATCATGCACCACAACTACCATCATTCCTTGCGCAGACGCCCACAGAGGCGGGACATTTAAATTTGCGCAGGTGGTGCGATTGCTGCCTTTCCCTTCTGCCAGTGAACAAGAGCGTTGTTGCGCTCGAAACGCGTTTGGCTTGAGATTTGTTCAAAGGAGCAGCTGGTCTGATTGTCCTGTATTTCAAAAATAAAGGACTTTACTCACCGTAGTGTGGCTTCATCTTGGAGGCAACTTCCTTTTTTCTGTGTTATGCGGCCACTGCTATCAGGGCGGGCCTGCTGCGACAATGATGAAAGACGCTGTGGGGACGGAGAGTCCGCTTTGTGGATGTTGTATGGACAGGATGACAGCCCGGACAGCTTCAGTACAGCCCATTTGGTTAAACATTTTGAACATTTTGGGGCGAGGCATGCAACCCACTGGGGGTAACATTTATCATGCACCACAACTACCATCATTCCTTGCGCAGACGCCCACAGAGGCGGGACATTTAAATTCGTGCAGGTGGGGCGATTGCTGCCTTTCCCTTCTGCCAGTGAACAAGAGCGATGTTGCACTCGAAACGCATTTGTCTTGAGATTTGTGCAAAGGAGCAGCTGGTATAAATGTCCTGTATTTCACAAATAAAGGACTTTACTCACCGTAGTGTGGCTTCATCTTGGAGGCAACTTCCTTTTTTTCTGTGTTATGCGGCGTGCCCCGCCGCGATGGAGCCCCACTGCTATCAGGGCGGGCCTGCAGTGACGATGATCAAAGACGCTGTGTGGACGGTGAGTCCGCTTTGTGGATGTTGTATGGACAGGATGACAGCCCGGACAGCTTCAGCGAAGCCCACTTGGGAAAACATTTTGAACATTTTGGGGCGAGGCATGCAACCCACTGGGGGTAACATTTATCATGCACCACAACTACCATCATTCCTTGCGCAGACGCCCACAGAGGCGGGACATTTAAATTTGCGCAGGTGGTGCGATTGCTGCCTTTCCCTTCTGCCAGTGAACAAGAGCGTTGTTGCGCTCGAAACGCGTTTGGCTTGAGATTTGTTCAAAGGAGCAGCTGGTCTGATTGTCCTGTATTTCAAAAATAAAGGACTTTACTCACCGTAGTGTGGTTTCATCTTGGTGGCAACTTCCTTTTTTTCTCTGTTATGCGGCGTGCCCCGCCGCGATGGAGCCCCACTGCTATCAGGGCGGGCCTGCAGTGACGATGATCAAAGACGCTGTGGGGACGGTGAGTCCGCTTTGTGGATGTTGTATGGACAGGATGACAGCCCGGACAGCTTCCGCGCAGCCCACTTTATGTAAACATTTTGAACATTTTGGGGCGAGGTATGCAACCCACTGGGGGTAACATTTATCATGCACCACAACTACCATCATTCCTTGCGCAGTCACCCACAGAGGCGGGACATTTAAATTTGCGCTGGTGGTGCGATTGCTGCCTTTCCCTTCTGCCAGTGAACAAGAGCTTTGTTGCGCTCGAAACGCGTTTGGCTTGAGATTTGTGCAAAGGAGCAGCTGGTGTGATTGTCCTGTATTTCACAAATAAAGGACTTTACTCACCGTAGTGTTGCTTCATCTTGGAGGCAACTTCCTTTTTTCTGTCTTATGCGGCGTGCCCCGCCGCGATGAAGCCCCACTGTTATCAGGGCGGGGCTGCTGCGACAATGATCAAAGACGCTGTGGGGACGGTGAGTCCGCATTGTGGATGTTGTATGGACAGGATGACAGCCCGGACAGCTTCAGCGCAGCCCACTTGGGTAAACATTTTGAACATTTTCGGGCGAGGAATGCAACCCACTGGGGGTAACATTTATCATGCACCACAACTACCATCATTCCTGGCGCAGACGCCCACAGAGGCGGGACATTTAAATTCGTGCAGGTGGGGCGATAGCTGCCTTTCCCTTCTGCCAGTGAACAAAAGCGTTGTTGCGCTCGAAACGCATTTGTCTTGAGATTTGTGCAAAGGAGCAGCTGGTCTGAATGTCCTGTATTTCACAAATAAAGGACTTTACTCACCGTAGGGTGGCTTCATCTTGGAGGCAACTTCCTTTTTTCTGTGTTATGCGGCGTGCCCCGCCGCGATGGAGCCCCACTGCTATCAGGGCGGGCCTGCAGCGACGATGATCAAAGGACGCTGTGGGGACGGTGAGTCCGCTTTGTGGATGTTGTATGGACAGGATGACAGCCCGGACAGCTTCAGCACAGCCCACTTGGGTAAACATTTTGAACATTTTGGGGCGAGGCATGCAACCCACTGGGGGTAACATTTATCATGCACCACAACTACCATCACTCTTTGCGCAGTCACCCACAGAGGCGGGACATTTAAATTTGCGCTGGTGGTGCGATTGCTGCCTTTCCCTTCTGCCAGTGAACAAGAGCGTTGTTGCGCTCGAAACGCGTTTGGCTTGAGATTTGTGCAAAGGAGCAGCTGGTCTGAATGTCCTGTATTTCACATATAAAGGACTTTACTCACCGTAGTGTGGCTTCATCTTGGAGGCAACTTCCTTTTTTCTGTGTTATGCAGCGTGCCCCGCCGCGATGGAGCCCCACTGCTATCAGTGCGGGCCTGCAGCGACGATGATCAAAGACGCTGTGGGGACGGTGAGTCCGCTTTGTGGATGTTGTATGGACAGGATGACAGCCCGGACAGCTTCAGCGCAGCCCACTTGGGTAAACATTTTAAACATTTTGTGGCGAGGCATGCAACCCACTGGGGGTATCATTTATCATGCACCACAACTACCATCATTCCTTGCGCAGTCGCCCACAGATGCGGGACATTTAAATTTGCGCTGGTGGTGTTGATTGCTGCTTTTCCCTTCTGCCAGTGAACAAGAGCGTTGTTGCGCTCGAAACGCGTTTGTCTTGAGATTTGTGCAAAGGAGCAGCTGGTCTGATTGTCCTATATTTCACAAATAAAGTACTTTACTCACCGTAGTGTGGTTTCATCTTGGAGGCAACTTCCTTTTTTCTGTGTTATGCGAAGTGCCCCGCCGCGATGGAGGACCACTGCTATCAGGATGGGCCTGCAGCGACAATGATCAAAGACACTGTGGGGATGGTGAGTCCGCTTTGTGGATGTTGTATGGACAGGATGACAGCCCGGACAGCTTCAGCGCAGCCCACTTGGGAAAACATTTTGAACATTTTGGGGCGAAGCATGCAACCCACTGGGGGTAACATTTATCATGCACCACAACTACGATCATTCCTTGCGCAGACGCCCACAGAGGCGGGACATTTAAATTTGCGCAGGTGGTGCGATTGCTGCCTTTCCCTTCTGCCAATGAACAAGAGCGTTGTTGCGCTCGAAACGCGTTTGGCTTGAGATTTGTTCAAAGGAGCAGCTGGTCTGATTGTCCTGTATTTCAAAAATAAAGGACTTTACTCACCGTAGTGTGGCTTCATCTTGGAGGCAACTTCCTTTTTTCTGTGTTATGCGGCCACTGCTATCAGGGCGGGCCTGCAGCGACAATGATGAAAGACGCTGTGGGGACGGAGAGTCCGCTTTGTGGATGTTGTATGGACAGGATGACAGCCCGGACAGCTTCAGTACAGCCCATTTGGTTAAACAATTTGAACATTTTGGGGCGAGGCATGCAACCCACTGGGGGTAACATTTATCATGCACCACAACTACCATCATTCCTTGCGCAGACGCCCACAGAGGCGGGACATTTAAATTCGTGCAGGTGGGGCGATTGCTGCCTTTCCCTTCTGCCAGTGAACAAGAGCGTTGTTGCGCTCGAAACGCATTTGTCTTGAGATTTGTGCAAAGGAGCAGCTGGTCTGATTGTCCTGTATTTCACAAAAAAAGTACTTTACTCACTGTAGTGTGGCTTCATCTTGGAGGCAACTCCCTTTTTTCTGTGTTATGCGGCGTGCCCCGCCGTGATGGAGCCCCACTGCTATTAGGGCGGGCCTGCAGCGACAATGATCAAAGACGCTGTGGGGACGGTGAGTCCGCTTTGTGGATGTTGTATGGACAGGATGACAGCCCAGACAGCTTCAGTGCAGCCCAATTGGGTAAACATTTTGAACATTTTGGGGCGAGGCATGCAACCCACTGGGGGTAACATTTATCATGCACCACAACTACCATCATTCCTTTAGAAGACGCCCACAGAGGCGGGACATTTAAATTCGTGCAGGTGGTGCGATTGCTGCCTTTCCCTTCTGCCAGTGAACAAGAGCGTTGTTGCGCTCGAAACGCATTTGTCTTGAGATTTGTGCAAAGGAGCAGCTGGTCTGAATGTCCTGTATTTCACAAATAAAGGACTTTACTCACCATAGTGTGGCTTCATCTTGGAGGCAACTTCCTTTTTTCTGTGTTATGCAGCGTGCCCCGCCGCGATGGAGCCCCACTGCTATCAGGGCGGGCCTGCAGCGACGATGATCAAAGACGCTGTGGGGACGGTGAATCCGCTTTGTGGATGTTGTATGGACAGGATGACAGCCCGGACAGCTTCAGCGAAGCCCACTTGGGAAAACATTTTGAACATTTTGGGGCGAGGCATGCAACCCACTGGGGGTAACATTTATCATGCACCACAACTACCATCATTCCTTGCGCAGACGCCCACAGAGGCGGGACATTTAAATTTGCGCAGGTGGTGCGATTGCTGCCTTTCCCTTCTGCCAGTGAACAAGAGCGTTGTTGCGCTCGAAACGCGTTTGGCTTGAGATTTGTTCAAAGGAGCAGCTGGTCTGATTGTCCTGTATTTCAAAAATAAAGGACTTTACTCACCGTAGTGTGGCTTCATCTTGGAGGCAACTTCCTTTTTTCTGTGTTATGCGGCCACTGCTATCAGGGCGGGCCTGCTGCGACAATGATGAAAGACGCTGTGGGGACGGAGAGTCCGCTTTGTGGATGTTGTATGGACAGGATGACAGCCCGGACAGCTTCAGTACAGCCCATTTGGTTAAACATTTTGAACATTTTGGGGCGAGGCATGCAACCCACTGGGGGTAACATTTATCATGCACCACAACTACCATCATTCCTTGCGCAGACGCCCACAGAGGCGGGACATTTAAATTCGTGCAGGTGGGGCGATTGCTGCCTTTCCCTTCTGCCAGTGAACAAGAGCGTTGTTGCACTCGAAACGCATTTGTCTTGAGATTTGTGCAAAGGAGCAGCTGGTATAAATGTCCTGTATTTCACAAATAAAGGACTTTACTCACCGTAGTGTGGCTTCATCTTGGAGGCAACTTCCTTTTTTTCTGTGTTATGCGGCGTGCCCCGCCGCGATGGAGCCCCACTGCTATCAGGGCGGGCCTGCAGTGACGATGATCAAAGACGCTGTGTGGACGGTGAGTCCGCTTTGTGGATGTTGTATGGACAGGATGACAGCCCGGACAGCTTCAGCGAAGCCCACTTGGGAAAACATTTTGAACATTTTGGGGCGAGGCATGCAACCCACTGGGGGTAACATTTATCATGCACCACAACTACCATCATTCCTTGCGCAGACGCCCACAGAGGCGGGACATTTAAATTTGCGCAGGTGGTGCGATTGCTGCCTTTCCCTTCTGCCAGTGAACAAGAGCGTTGTTGCGCTCGAAACGCGTTTGGCTTGAGATTTGTTCAAAGGAGCAGCTGGTCTGATTGTCCTGTATTTCAAAAATAAAGGACTTTACTCACCGTAGTGTGGCTTCATCTTGGAGGCAACTTCCTTTTTTCTGTGTTATGCGGCCACTGCTATCAGGGCGGGCCTGCAGCGACAATGATGAAAGACGCTGTGGGGACGGAGAGTCCGCTTTGTGGATGTTGTATGGACAGGATGACAGCCCGGACAGCTTCAGTACAGCCCATTTGGTTAAACATTTTGAACATTTTGGGGCGAGGCATGCAACCCACTGGGGGTAACATTTATCATGCACCACAACTACCATCATTCCTTGCGCAGACGCCCACAGAGGCGGGACATTTAAATTCGTGCAGGTGGGGCGATTGCTGCCTTTCCCTTCTGCCAGTGAACAAGAGCGTTGTTACGCTCGAAACGCATTTGTCTTGAGATTTGTGCAAAGGAGCAGCTGGTCTGATTGTCCTGTATTTCACAAATAAAGGACTTTACTCACCATAGTGTGGCTTCATCTTGGAGGCAACTTCCTTTTTTCTGTGTTATGCGGCCACTGCTATCAGGGCGGGCCTGCTGCGACAATGATGAAAGACGCTGTGGGGACGGAGAGTCCGCTTTGTGGATGTTGTATGGACAGGATGACAGCCCGGACAGCTTCAGTACAGCCCATTTGGTTAAACATTTTGAACATTTTGGGGCGAGGCATGCAACCCACTGGGGGTAACATTTATCATGCACCACAACTACCATCATTCCTTGCGCAGACGCCCACAGAGGCGGGACATTTAAATTCGTGCAGGTGGGGCGATTGCTGCCTTTCCCTTCTGCCAGTGAACAAGAGCGTTGTTACGCTCGAAACGCATTTGTCTTGAGATTTGTTCAAAGGAGCAGCTGGTCTGATTGTCCTGTATTTCAAAAATAAAGGACTTTACTCACCGTAGTGTGGCTTCATCTTGGAGGCAACTTCCTTTTTTCTGTGTTATGCGGCCACTGCTATCAGGGCGGGCCTGCTGCGACAATGATGAAAGACGCTGTGGGGACGGTGAATCCGCTTTGTGGATGTTGTATGGACAGGATGACAGCCCGGACAGCTTCAGCGAAGCCCACTTGGGAAAACATTTTGAACATTTTGGGGCGAGGCATGCAACCCACTGGGGGTAACATTTATCATGCACCACAACTACCATCATTCCTTGCGCAGACGCCCACAGAGGCGGGACATTTAAATTTGCGCAGGTGGTGCGATTGCTGCCTTTCCCTTCTGCCAGTGAACAAGAGCGTTGTTGCGCTCGAAACGCGTTTGGCTTGAGATTTGTTCAAAGGAGCAGCTGGTCTGATTGTCCTGTATTTCAAAAATAAAGGACTTTACTCACCGTAGTGTGGCTTCATCTTGGAGGCAACTTCCTTTTTTCTGTGTTATGCGGCCACTGCTATCAGGGCGGGCCTGCTGCGACAATGATGAAAGACGCTGTGGGGACGGAGAGTCCGCTTTGTGGATGTTGTATGGACAGGATGACAGCCCGGACAGCTTCAGTACAGCCCATTTGGTTAAACATTTTGAACATTTTGGGGCGAGGCATGCAACCGACTGGGGGTAACATTTATCATGCACCACAACTACCATCATTCCTTGCGCAGACGCCCACAGAGGCGGGACATTTAAAATCGTGCAGGTGGGGCGATTGCTGCCTTTCCCTTCTGCCAGTGAACAAGAGCGTTGTTGCACTCGAAACGCATTTGTCTTGAGATTTGTGCAAAGGAGCAGCTGGTATAAATGTCCTGTATTTCACAAATAAAGGACTTTACTCACCGTAGTGTGGCTTCATCTTGGAGGCAACTTCCTTTTTTTCTGTGTTATGCGGCGTGCCCCGCCGCGATGGAGCCCCACTGCTATCAGGGCGGGCCTGCAGTGACGATGATCAAAGACGCTGTGTGGACGGTGAGTCCGCTTTGTGGATGTTGTATGGACAGGATGACAGCCCGGACAGCTTCAGCGAAGCCCACTTGGGAAAACATTTTGAACATTTTGGGGCGAGGCATGCAACCCACTGGGGGTAACATTTATCATGCACCACAACTACCATCATTCCTTGCGCAGACGCCCACAGAGGCGGGACATTTAAATTTGCGCAGGTGGTGCGATTGCTGCCTTTCCCTTCTGCCAGTGAACAAGAGCGTTGTTGCGCTCGAAACGCGTTTGGCTTGAGATTTGTTCAAAGGAGCAGCTGGTCTGATTGTCCTGTATTTCAAAAATAAAGGACTTTACTCACCGTAGTGTGGCTTCATCTTGGAGGCAACTTCCTTTTTTCTGTGTTATGCGGCGTGCCCCGCCGCGATGGAGCCCCACTGCTATTAGGGCGGGCCTGCAGCGACAATGATCAAAGACGCTGTGGGGACGGTGAGTCCGCTTTGTGGATGTTGTATGGACAGGATGACAGCCCGGACAGCTTCAGTGCAGCCCACTTGGGTAAAAATTTTTAACATTTTGGGGCGAGGCATGCAACCCACTGGGGGTAACATTTATCATGCACCACAACTACCATCATTCCTTTAGCAGACGCCCACAGAGGCGGGACATTTAAATTCGTGCAGGTGGTGCGATTGCTGCCTTTCCCTTCTGCCAGTGAACAAGAGCGTTGTTGCGCTCGTAACGCATTTGTCTTGAGATTTGTGCAAAGGAGCAGCTGGTCTGAATGTCCTGTATTTCACAAATAAAGGACTTTACTCACCGTAGTGTGGCTTCATCTTGGAGGCAACTTCCTTTTTTCTGTGTTATGCAGCGTGCCCCGCCGCGATGGAGCCCCACTGCTATCAGGGCGGGCCTGCAGCGACGATGATCAAAGACGCTGTGGGGACGGTGAGTCCGCTTTGTGGATGTTGTATGGACAGGATGACAGCCCGGACAGCTTCAGCGCAGCCCACTTGGGTAAACATTTTGAACATTTTGTGGCGAGGCATGCAACCCACTGGGGGTAACATTTATCATGCACCACAACTACCATCATTCCTTGCGCAGTCGCCCACAGATGCGGGACATTTAAATTTGCGCTGGTGGTGTTGATTGCTGCCTTTCCCTTCTGCCAGTTAACAAGAGCGTTGTTGCGCTCGAAACGCGTTTGTCTTGAGATTTGTGCAAAGGAGCAGCTGGTCTGATTGTCCTGTATTTCACAATTAAAGTACTTTACTCACCGTAGTGTGGTTTCATCTTGGAGGCAACTTCCTTTTTTCTGTGTTATGCGAAGTGCCCCGCCGCGATGGAGGACCACTGCTATCAGGATGGGCCTGCAGCGACAATGATCAAAGACACTGTGGGGACGGTGAGTCCGCTTTGTGGATGTTGTATGGACAGGATGACAGCCCGGACAGCTTCAGCGCAGACCACTTGGGAAAACATTTTGAACATTTTGGGGCGAGGCATGCAACCCACTGGGGGTAACATTTATCATGCACCACAACTACCACCATTCCTTGCGCAGACGCCCACAGAGGCGGGACATTTAAATTTGCGCAGGTGGTGCGATTGCTGCCTTTCCCTTCTGCCAGTGAACAAGAGCGTTGTTGCGCTCGAAACGCGTTTGGCTTGAGATTTGTTCAAAGGAGCAGCTGGTCTGATTGTCCTGTATTTCAAAAATAAAGGACTTTACTCACCGTAGTGTGGCTTCATCTTGGAGGCAACTTCCTTTTTTCTGTGTTATGCGGCCACTGCTATCAGGGCGGGCCTGCAGCGACAATGATGAAAGACGCTGTGGGGACGGAGAGTCCGCTTTGTGGATGTTGTATGGACAGGATGACAGCCCGGACAGCTTCAGTACAGCCCATTTGGTTAAACATTTTGAACATTTTGGGGCGAGGCATGCAACCCACTGGGGGTAACATTTATCATGCACCACAACTACCATCATTCCTTGCGCAGACGCCCACAGAGGCGGGACATTTAAATTCGTGCAGGTGGGGCGATTGCTGCCTTTCCCTTCTGCCAGTGAACAAGAGCGTTGTTGCACTCGAAACGCATTTGTCTTGAGATTTGTGCAAAGGAGCAGCTGGTCTGAATGTCCTGTATTTCACAAATAAAGGACTTTACTCACCGTAGTGTGGCTTCATCTTGGAGGCAACTTCCTTTTTTTCTGTGTTATGCGGCGTGCCCCGCCGCGATGGAGCCCCACTGCTATCAGGGCGGGCCTGCAGCGACGATGATCAAAGACGCTGTGGGGACGGTGAGTCCGCTTTGTGGATGTTGTATGGACAGGATGACAGCCCGGACAGCTTCAGCGCAGCCCACTTGGGTAAACATTTTGAACATTTTGTGGCGAGGCATGCAACCCACTGGGGGTAACATTTATCATGCACCACAACTACCATCATTCCTTGCGCAGTCGCCCACAGATGCGGGACATTTAAATTTGCGCTGGTGGTGTTGATTGCTGCCTTTCCCTTCTGCCAGTTAACAAGAGCGTTGTTGCGCTCGAAACGCGTTTGTCTTGAGATTTGTGCAAAGGAGCAGCTGGTCTGAATGTCCTGTATTTCACAAATAAAGGACTTTACTCACCGTAGGGTGGCTTCATCTTGGAGGCAACTTCCTTTTTTCTGTGTTATGCGGCGTGCCCCGCCGCGATGGAGCCCCACTGCTATCAGGGCGGGCCTGCAGCGACGATGATCAAAGACGCTGTGGGGACGGTGAGTCCGCTTTGTGGATGTTGTATGGACAGGATGACAGCCCGGACAGCTTCAGCGCAGCCCACTTGGGTAAACATTTTGAACATTTTGTGGCGAGGCATGCAACCCACTGGGGGTAACATTTATCATGCACCACAACTACCATCATTCCTTGCGCAGTCGCCCACAGATGCGGGACATTTAAATTTGCGCTGGTGGTGTTGATTGCTGCCTTTCCCTTCTGCCAGTTAACAAGAGCGTTGTTGCGCTCGAAACGCGTTTGGCTTGAGATTTGTTCAAAGGAGCAGCTGGTCTGATTGTCCTGTATTTCAAAAATAAAGGACTTTACTCACCGTAGTGTGGCTTCATCTTGGAGGCAACTTCCTTTTTTCTGTGTTATGCGGCCACTGCTATCAGGGCGGGCCTGCTGCGACAATGATGAAAGACGCTGTGGGGACGGAGAGTCCGCTTTGTGGATGTTGTATGGACAGGATGACAGCCCGGACAGCTTCAGTACAGCCCATTTGGTTAAACATTTTGAACATTTTGGGGCGAGGCATGCAACCCACTGGGGGTAACATTTATCATGCACCACAACTACCATCATTCCTTGCGCAGACGCCCACAGAGGCGGGACATTTAAAATCGTGCAGGTGGGGCGATTGCTGCCTTTCCCTTCTGCCAGTGAACAAGAGCGTTGTTGCACTCGAAACGCATTTGTCTTGAGATTTGTGCAAAGGAGCAGCTGGTATAAATGTCCTGTATTTCACAAATAAAGGACTTTACTCACCGTAGTGTGGCTTCATCTTGGAGGCAACTTCCTTTTTTTCTGTGTTATGCGGCATGCCCCGCCGCGATGGAGCCCCACTGCTATCAGGGCGGGCCTGCAGTGACGATGATCAAAGACGCTGTGTGGACGGTGAGTCCGCTTTGTGGATGTTGTATGGACAGGATGACAGCCCGGACAGCTTCAGCGAAGCCCACTTGGGAAAACATTTTGAACATTTTGGGGCGAGGCATGCAACCCACTGGGGGTAACATTTATCATGCACCACAACTACCATCATTCCTTGCGCAGACGCCCACAGAGGCGGGACATTTAAATTTGCGCAGGTGGTGCGATTGCTGCCTTTCCCTTCTGCCAGTGAACAAGAGCGTTGTTGCGCTCGAAACGCGTTTGGCTTGAGATTTGTTCAAAGGAGCAGCTGGTCTGATTGTCCTGTATTTCAAAAATAAAGGACTTTACTCACCGTAGTGTGGCTTCATCTTGGAGGCAACTTCCTTTTTTCTGTGTTATGCGGCGTGCCCCGCCGCGATGGAGCCCCACTGCTATTAGGGCGGGCCTGCAGCGACAATGATCAAAGACGCTGTGGGGACGGTGAGTCCGCTTTGTGGATGTTGTATGGACAGGATGACAGCCCGGACAGCTTCAGTGCAGCCCACTTGGGTAAAAATTTTTAACATTTTGGGGCGAGGCATGCAACCCACTGGGGGTAACATTTATCATGCACCACAACTACCATCATTCCTTTAGCAGACGCCCACAGAGGCGGGACATTTAAATTCGTGCAGGTGGTGCGATTGCTGCCTTTCCCTTCTGCCAGTGAACAAGAGCGTTGTTGCGCTCGTAACGCATTTGTCTTGAGATTTGTGCAAAGGAGCAGCTGGTCTGAATGTCCTGTATTTCACAAATAAAGGACTTTACTCACCGTAGTGTGGCTTCATCTTGGAGGCAACTTCCTTTTTTCTGTGTTATGCAGCGTGCCCCGCCGCGATGGAGCCCCACTGCTATCAGGGCGGGCCTGCAGCGACGATGATCAAAGACGCTGTGGGGACGGTGAGTCCGCTTTGTGGATGTTGTATGGACAGGATGACAGCCCGGACAGCTTCAGCGCAGCCCACTTGGGTAAACATTTTGAACATTTTGTGGCGAGGCATGCAACCCACTGGGGGTAACATTTATCATGCACCACAACTACCATCATTCCTTGCGCAGTCGCCCACAGATGCGGGACATTTAAATTTGCGCTGGTGGTGTTGATTGCTGCCTTTCCCTTCTGCCAGTTAACAAGAGCGTTGTTGCGCTCGAAACGCGTTTGTCTTGAGATTTGTGCAAAGGAGCAGCTGGTCTGATTGTCCTGTATTTCACAATTAAAGTACTTTACTCACCGTAGTGTGGTTTCATCTTGGAGGCAACTTCCTTTTTTCTGTGTTATGCGAAGTGCCCCGCCGCGATGGAGGACCACTGCTATCAGGATGGGCCTGCAGCGACAATGATCAAAGACACTGTGGGGACGGTGAGTCCGCTTTGTGGATGTTGTATGGACAGGATGACAGCCCGGACAGCTTCAGCGCAGACCACTTGGGAAAACATTTTGAACATTTTGGGGCGAGGCATGCAACCCACTGGGGGTAACATTTATCATGCACCACAACTACCACCATTCCTTGCGCAGACGCCCACAGAGGCGGGACATTTAAATTTGCGCAGGTGGTGCGATTGCTGCCTTTCCCTTCTGCCAGTGAACAAGAGCGTTGTTGCGCTCGAAACGCGTTTGGCTTGAGATTTGTTCAAAGGAGCAGCTGGTCTGATTGTCCTGTATTTCAAAAATAAAGGACTTTACTCACCGTAGTGTGGCTTCATCTTGGAGGCAACTTCCTTTTTTCTGTGTTATGCGGCCACTGCTATCAGGGCGGGCCTGCAGCGACAATGATGAAAGACGCTGTGGGGACGGAGAGTCCGCTTTGTGGATGTTGTATGGACAGGATGACAGCCCGGACAGCTTCAGTACAGCCCATTTGGTTAAACATTTTGAACATTTTGGGGCGAGGCATGCAACCCACTGGGGGTAACATTTATCATGCACCACAACTACCATCATTCCTTGCGCAGACGCCCACAGAGGCGGGACATTTAAATTCGTGCAGGTGGGGCGATTGCTGCCTTTCCCTTCTGCCAGTGAACAAGAGCGTTGTTGCACTCGAAACGCATTTGTCTTGAGATTTGTGCAAAGGAGCAGCTGGTCTGAATGTCCTGTATTTCACAAATAAAGGACTTTACTCACCGTAGTGTGGCTTCATCTTGGAGGCAACTTCCTTTTTTTCTGTGTTATGCGGCGTGCCCCGCCGCGATGGAGCCCCACTGCTATCAGGGCGGGCCTGCAGCGACGATGATCAAAGACGCTGTGGGGACGGTGAGTCCGCTTTGTGGATGTTGTATGGACAGGATGACAGCCCGGACAGCTTCAGCGCAGCCCACTTGGGTAAACATTTTGAACATTTTGTGGCGAGGCATGCAACCCACTGGGGGTAACATTTATCATGCACCACAACTACCATCATTCCTTGCGCAGTCGCCCACAGATGCGGGACATTTAAATTTGCGCTGGTGGTGTTGATTGCTGCCTTTCCCTTCTGCCAGTTAACAAGAGCGTTGTTGCGCTCGAAACGCGTTTGTCTTGAGATTTGTGCAAAGGAGCAGCTGGTCTGATTGTCCTGTATTTCACAATTAAAGTACTTTACTCACCGTAGTGTGGTTTCATCTTGGAGGCAACTTCCTTTTTTCTGTGTTATGCGAAGTGCCCCGCCGCGATGGAGGACCACTGCTATCAGGATGGGCCTGCAGCGACAATGATCAAAGACACTGTGGGGACGGTGAGTCCGCTTTGTGGATGTTGTATGGACAGGATGACAGCCCGGACAGCTTCAGCGCAGACCACTTGGGAAAACATTTTGAACATTTTGGGGCGAGGCATGCAACCCACTGGGGGTAACATTTATCATGCACCACAACTACCACCATTCCTTGCGCAGACGCCCACAGAGGCGGGACATTTAAATTTGCGCAGGTGGTGCGATTGCTGCCTTTCCCTTCTGCCAGTGAACAAGAGCGTTGTTGCGCTCGAAACGCGTTTGGCTTGAGATTTGTTCAAAGGAGCAGCTGGTCTGATTGTCCTGTATTTCAAAAATAAAGGACTTTACTCACCGTAGTGTGGCTTCATCTTGGAGGCAACTTCCTTTTTTCTGTGTTATGCGGCCACTGCTATCAGGGCGGGCCTGCAGCGACAATGATGAAAGACGCTGTGGGGACGGAGAGTCCGCTTTGTGGATGTTGTATGGACAGGATGACAGCCCGGACAGCTTCAGTACAGCCCATTTGGTTAAACATTTTGAACATTTTGGGGCGAGGCATGCAACCCACTGGGGGTAACATTTATCATGCACCACAACTACCATCATTCCTTGCGCAGACGCCCACAGAGGCGGGACATTTAAATTCGTGCAGGTGGGGCGATTGCTGCCTTTCCCTTCTGCCAGTGAACAAGAGCGTTGATGCACTCGAAACGCATTTGTCTTGAGATTTGTGCAAAGGAGCAGCTGGTCTGAATGTCCTGTATTTCACAAATAAAGGACTTTACTCACCGTAGTGTGGCTTCATCTTGGAGGCAACTTCCTTTTTTTCTGTGTTATGCGGCGTGCCCCGCCGCGATGGAGCCCCACTGCTATCAGGGCGGGCCTGCAGTGACGATGATCAAAGACGCTGTGTGGACGGTGAGTCCGCTTTGTGGATGTTGTATGGACAGGATGAGAGCCCGGACAGCTTCAGCGCAGCCCACTTTATGTGAACATTTTGAACATTTTGGGGCGAGGCATGCAACCCACTGGGGGTAACATTTATCATGCACCACAACTACCATCATTCCTTGCGCAGTCACCCACAGAGGCGGGACATTTAAATTTGCGCTGGTGGTGCGATTGCTGCCATTCCCTTCTGCCAGTGAACAAGAGCGTTGTTGCACTCGAAACGCGTTTGTCTTGAGATTTGTGCAAAGGAGCAGCTGGTCTGATTGTCCTGTATTTCAAAAATAAAGGACTTTACTCACCATAGTGTGGCTTCATCTTGGAGGCAACTTCCTTTTTTCTGTGTTATGCGGCGTGCCCCGCCGCGATGGAGCCCCACTGCTATTAGGGCGGGCCGTCAGCGACAATGATGAAAGACGCTGTGGGGACGGTGAGTCCACTTTGTGGATGTTGTATGGACAGGATGACAGCCCGGACAGCTTCAGTGCAGCCCAATTGGGTAAACATTTTGAACATTTTGGGGCGAGGCATGCAACCCACTGGGGGTAACATTTATCATGCACCACAACTACCATTATTCCTTTAGAAGACGCCCACAGATGCGGGACATTTAAATTCGTGCAGGTGGTGCGATTGCTGCCTTTGCCTTCTGCCAGTGAACAAGAGCGTTGTTGCGCTCGAAATGCATTTGTCTTGAGATTTGTGCAAAGGAGCAGCTGGTCTGAATGTCCTGTATTTCACAAATAAAGGACTTTACTCACCGTAGTGTGGCTTCATCTTGGAGGCAACTTCCTTTTTTCTGTGTTATGCAGCGTGCCCCGCCGCGATGGAGCTCCACTGCTATCAGGGCGGGCCTGCAGCGACAATGATCAAAGACGCTGTGGGGACGGTGAATCCGCTTTGTGGATGTTGTATGGACAGGATGACAGCCCGGACAGCTTCAGTGCAGCCCACTTGGGTAAACATTTTTAACATTTTGGGGCGAGGCATGCAACCCACTGGGGGTAACATTTATCATGCACCACAACTACCATCATTCCTTGCGCAGACGCCCACAGAGGCGGGACATTTAAATTCGTGCAGGTGGGGCGATTGCTGCCTTTCCCTTCTGCCAGTGAACAAGAGCGTTGTTGCACTCGAAACGCATTTGTCTTGAGATTTGTGCAAAGGAGCAGCTGGTCTGAATGTCCTGTATTTCACAAATAAAGGACATTACTCACCGTAGTGTGGCGTCATCTTGGAGGCAACTTCATTCTTTTCTGTGTTATGCGGCGTGCCCCGCCATGATGGAGCCCCACTGCTATCAGGGCGGGCCTGCAGTGACGATGATCAAAGACGCTGTGGGGACGGTGAGTCCGCTTTGTGGATGTTGTATGGACAGGATGAGAGCCCGGACAGCTTCAGCGCAGCCCACTTTATGTGAACAATTTGAACATTTTGGGGCGAGGCATGCAACCCACTGGGGGTAACATTTATCATGCACCACAACTACCATCATTCCTTGCGCAGTCACCCACAGAGGCGGGACATTTAAATTTGCGCTGGTGGTGCGATTGCTGCCATTCTCTTCTGCCAGTGAACAAGAGCGTTGTTGCACTCGAAACGCGTTTGTCTTGAGATTTGTGCAAAGGAGCAGCTGGTCTGAATGTCCTGTATTTCACAAATAAAGGACTTTACTCACCGTAGTGTGGCTTCATCTTGGAGGCAACTTCCTTTTTTTCTGTGTTATGCGGCGTGCCCCGCCGCGATGGAGCCCCACTGCTATCAGGGCGGGCCTGCAGTGACGATGATCAAAGACGCTGTGTGGACGGTGAGTCCGCTTTGTGGATGTTGTATGGACAGGATGAGAGCCCGGACAGCTTCAGCGCAGCCCACTTTATGTGAACATTTTGAACATTTTGGGGCGAGGCATGCAACCCACTGGGGGTAACATTTATCATGCACCACAACTACCATCATTCCTTGCGCAGTCACCCACAGAGGCGGGACATTTAAATTTGCGCTGGTGGTGCGATTGCTGCCATTCCCTTCTGCCAGTGAACAAGAGCGTTGTTGCACTCGAAACGCGTTTGTCTTGAGATTTGTGCAAAGGAGCAGCTGGTCTGATTGTCCTGTATTTCAAAAATAAAGGACTTTACTCACCATAGTGTGGCTTCATCTTGGAGGCAACTTCCTTTTTTCTGTGTTATGCGGCGTGCCCCGCCGCGATGGAGCCCCACTGCTATTAGGGCGGGCCGTCAGCGACAATGATGAAAGACGCTGTGGGGACGGTGAGTCCACTTTGTGGATGTTGTATGGACAGGATGACAGCCCGGACAGCTTCAGTGCAGCCCAATTGGGTAAACATTTTGAACATTTTGGGGCGAGGCATGCAACCCACTGGGGGTAACATTTATCATGCACCACAACTACCATTATTCCTTTAGAAGACGCCCACAGATGCGGGACATTTAAATTCGTGCAGGTGGTGCGATTGCTGCCTTTGCCTTCTGCCAGTGAACAAGAGCGTTGTTGCGCTCGAAATGCATTTGTCTTGAGATTTGTGCAAAGGAGCAGCTGGTCTGAATGTCCTGTATTTCACAAATAAAGGACTTTACTCACCGTAGTGTGGCTTCATCTTGGAGGCAACTTCCTTTTTTCTGTGTTATGCAGCGTGCCCCGCCGCGATGGAGCTCCACTGCTATCAGGGCGGGCCTGCAGCGACAATGATCAAAGACGCTGTGGGGACGGTGAATCCGCTTTGTGGATGTTGTATGGACAGGATGACAGCCCGGACAGCTTCAGTGCAGCCCACTTGGGTAAACATTTTTAACATTTTGGGGCGAGGCATGCAACCCACTGGGGGTAACATTTATCATGCACCACAACTACCATCATTCCTTGCGCAGACGCCCACAGAGGCGGGACATTTAAATTCGTGCAGGTGGGGCGATTGCTGCCTTTCCCTTCTGCCAGTGAACAAGAGCGTTGTTGCACTCGAAACGCATTTGTCTTGAGATTTGTGCAAAGGAGCAGCTGGTCTGAATGTCCTGTATTTCACAAATAAAGGACATTACTCACCGTAGTGTGGCGTCATCTTGGAGGCAACTTCATTCTTTTCTGTGTTATGCGGCGTGCCCCGCCGTGATGGAGCCCCACTGCTATCAGGGCGGGCCTGCAGTGACGATGATCAAAGACGCTGTGGGGACGGTGAGTCCGCTTTGTGGATGTTGTATGGACAGGATGAGAGCCCGGACAGCTTCAGCGCAGCCCACTTTATGTGAACAATTTGAACATTTTGGGGCGAGGCATGCAACCCACTGGGGGTAACATTTATCATGCACCACAACTACCATCATTCCATGCGCAGTCACCCACAGAGGCGGGACATTTAAATTTGCGCTGGTGGTGCGATTGCTGCCATTCTCTTCTGCCAGTGAACAAGAGCGTTGTTGCACTCGAAACGCGTTTGTCTTGAGATTTGTGCAAAGGAGCAGCTGGTCTGATTGTCCTGTATTTCAAAAATAAAGGACTTTACTCACCATAGTGTGGCTTCATCTTGGAGGCAACTTCCTTTTTTCTGTGTTATGCGGCGTGCCCCGCCGCGATGGAGCCCCACTGCTATTAGGGCGGGCCGTCAGCGACAATGATGAAAGACGCTGTGGGGACGGTGAGTCCGCTTTGTGGATGTTGTATGGACAGGATGACAGCCCGGACAGCTTCAGTGCAGCCCAATTGGGTAAACATTTTGAACATTTTGGGGCGAGGCATGCAACCCACTGGGGGTAACATTTATCATGCACCACAACTACCATCATTCCTTTAGAAGACGCCCACAGAGGCGGGACATTTAAATTCGTGCAGGTGGTGCGATTGCTGCCTTTGCCTTCTGCCAGTGAACAAGAGCGTTGTTGCGCTCGAAATGCATTTGTCTTGAGATTTGTGCAAAGGAGCAGCTGGTCTGAATGTCCTGTATTTCACAAATAAAGGACTTTACTCACCGTAGTGTGGCTTCATCTTGGAGGCAACTTCCTTTTTTCTGTGTTATGCAGCGTGCCCCGCCGCGATGGAGCCCCACTGCTATCAGGGCGGGCCTGCAGCGACGATGATCAAAGACGCTGTGGGGATGGTGAGTCCGCTTTGTGGATGTTGTATGGACAGGATGACAGCCCGGACAGCTTCAGCGCAGCCCACTTGGGAAAACATTTTGAACATTTTGTGGCGAGGCATGCAACCCACTGGGGGTAACATTTATCATGCACCACAACTACCATCATTCCTTGCCCAGTCGCCCACAGATGCGGGACATTTAAATTCGTGCAGGTGGTGCGATTGCTGCCTTTCCCTTCTGCCAGTGAACAAGAGCGTTGTTGCGCTAGAAACACATTTGTCTTGAGATTTGTGCAAACGAGCAGCTGGTCTGAATGTCCTGTATTTCACAAATAAAGGACTTTACTCACCGTAGTGTGGCTTCATCTTGGAGGCAACTTCCTTTTTTCTGTGTTATGCAGCGTGCCCCGCCGCGATGGAGCCCCACTGCTATCAGGGCGGGCCTGCAGCGACGATGATCAAAGACGCTGTGGGGACGGTGAGTCCGCTTTGTGGATGTTGTATGGACAGGATGACAGCCCGGACAGCTTCAGCGCAGCCCACTTGGGTAAACATTTTGAACATTTTGTGGCGAGGCATGCAACCCACTGGGGGTAACATTTATCATGCACCACAACTACCATCATTCCTTGCGCAGTCGCCCACAGATGCGGGACATTTAAATTTGCGCTGGTGGTGTTGATTGCTGCCTTTCCCTTCTGCCAGTTAACAAGAGCGTTGTTGCGCTCGAAACGCGTTTGTCTTGAGATTTGTGCAAAGGAGCAGCTGGTCTGATTGTCCTGTATTTCACAATTAAAGTACTTTACTCACCGTAGTGTGGTTTCATCTTGGAGGCAACTTCCTTTTTTCTGTGTTATGCGAAGTGCCCCGCCGCGATGGAGGACCACTGCTATCAGGATGGGCCTGCAGCAACAATGATCAAAGACACTGTGGGGACGGTGAGTCCGCTTTGTGGATGTTGTATGGACAGGATGACAGCCCGGACAGCTTCAGCGCAGACACCTTGGGAAAACATTTTGAACATTTTGGGGCGAGGCATGCAACCCACTGGGGGTAACATTTATCATGCACCACAACTACCACCATTCCTTGCGCAGACGCCCACAGAGGCGGGACATTTAAATTTTCGCAGGTGGTGCGATTGCTGCCTTTCCCTTCTGCCAGTGAACAAGAGCGTTGTTGCGCTCGAAACGCGTTTGGCTTGAGATTTGTTCAAAGGAGCAGCTGGTCTGATTGTCCTGTATTTCAAAAATAAAGGACTTTACTCACCGTAGTGTGGCTTAATCTTGGAGGCAACTTCCTTTTTTCTGTGTTATGCGGCCACTGCTATCAGGGCGGGCCTGCAGCGACAATGATGAAAGACGCTGTGGGGACGGAGAGTCCGCTTTGTGGATGTTGTATGGACAGGATGACAGCCCGGACAGCTTCAGTACAGCCCATTTGGTTAAACAATTTGAACATTTTGGGGCGAGGCATGCAACCCACTGGGGGTAACATTTATCATGCACCACAACTACCATCATTCCTTGCGCAGACGCCCACAGAGGCGGGACATTTAAATTCGTGCAGGTGGGGCGATTGCTGCCTTTCCCTTCTGCCAGTGAACAAGAGCGTTGTTGCGCTCGAAACGCATTTGTCTTGAGATTTGTGCAAAGGAGCAGCTGGTCTGATTGTCCTGTATTTCACAAATAAAGTACTTTACTCACCGTAGTGTGGCTTCATCTTGGAGGCAACTTCCTTTTTTCTGTGTTATGCGGAGTGCCCCGCCGCGATGAAGGACCACTGCTATCAGGATGGGCCTGCAGCGACAATGATCAAAGACACTGTGGGGACGGTGACTCCGCTTTGTGGATGTTGTATGGACAGGATGACAGCCCGGACAGCTTCAGCGCATCCCACTTGGGAAAACATTTTGAAAATTTTGGGGCGAGGCATGCAACCCACTGGGGGTTACATTTATCATGCACCACAACTACCATCATTCCTTGCGCAGACGCCTACAGAGGCGGGACATTTAAATTTGCGCAGGTGGTGCGATTGCTGCCTTTCCCTTCTGCCAGTGAACAAGAGCTTTGTTGCGCTCGAAACGCGTTTGGCTTGAGATTTGTGCAAAGGAGCAGCTGGTGTGATTGTCCTGTATTTCACAAATAAAGGACTTTACTCACCGTAGTGTTGCTTCATCTTGGAGGCAACTTCCTTTTTTCTGTGTTATGCGGCGTGCCCCGCCGCGATGAAGCCCCACTGTTATCAGGGCGGGGCTGCTGCGACAAAGATCAAAGACGCTGTGGGGACGGTGAGTCCGCATTGTGGATGTTGTATGGACAGGATGACAGCCCGGACAGCTTCAGCGCAGCCCACTTGGGTAAACATTTTGAACATTTTCGGGCGAGGAATGCAACCCACTGGGGGTAACATTTATCATGCACCACAACTACCATCATTCCTGGCGCAGACGCCCACAGAGGCGGGACATTTAAATTCGTGCAGGTGGGGCGATAGCTGCCTTTCCCTTCTGCCAGTGAACAAAAGCGTTGTTGCGCTCGAAACGCATTTGTCTTGAGATTTGTGCAAAGGAGCAGCTGGTCTGAATGTCCTGTATTTCACAAATAAAGGACTTTACTCACCGTAGGGTGGCTTCATCTTGGAGGCAACTTCCTTTTTTCTGTGTTATGCGGCGTGCCCCGCCGCGATGGAGCTCCACTGCTATCAGGGCGGGCCTGCAGCGACGATGATCAAAGGACGCTGTGGGGACGGTGAGTCCGCTTTGTGGATGTTGTATGGACAGGATGACAGCCCGGACAGCTTCAGCACAGCCCACTTGGGTAAACATTTTGAACATTTTGGGGCGAGGCATGCAACCCACTGGGGGTAACATTTATCATGCACCACAACTACCATCACTCTTTGCGCAGTCACCCACAGAGGCGGGACATTTAAATTTGCGCTGGTGGTGCGATTGCTGCCTTTCCCTTCTGCCAGTGAACAAGAGCGTTGTTGCGCTCGAAACGCGTTTGGCTTGAGATTTGTGCAAAGGAGCAGCTGGTCTGAATGTCCTGTATTTCACATATAAAGGACTTTACTCACCGTAGTGTGGCTTCATCTTGGAGGCAACTTCCTTTTTTCTGTGTTATGCAGCGTGCCCCGCCGCGATGGAGCCCCACTGCTATCAGTGCGGGCCTGCAGCGACGATGATCAAAGACGCTGTGGGGACGGTGAGTCCGCTTTGTGGATGTTGTATGGACAGGATGACAGCCCGGACAGCTTCAGCGCAGCCCACTTGGGTAAACATTTTAAACATTTTGTGGCGAGGCATGCAACCCACTGGGGGTATCATTTATCATGCACCACAACTACCATCATTCCTTGCGCAGTCGCCCACAGATGCGGGACATTTAAATTTGCGCTGGTGGTGTTGATTGCTGCTTTTCCCTTCTGCCAGTGAACAAGAGCGTTGTTGCGCTCGAAACGCGTTTGTCTTGAGATTTGTGCAAAGGAGCAGCTGGTCTGATTGTCCTATATTTCACAAATAAAGTACTTTACTCACCGTAGTGTGGTTTCATCTTGGAGGCAACTTCCTTTTTTCTGTGTTATGCAAAGTGCCCCGCCGCGATGGAGGACCACTGCTATCAGGATGGGCCTGCAGCGACAATGATCAAAGACACTGTGGGGATGGTGAGTCCGCTTTGTGGATGTTGTATGGACAGGATGACAGCCCGGACAGCTTCAGCGCAGCCCACTTGGGAAAACATTTTGAACATTTTGGGGCGAAGCATGCAACCCACTGGGGGTAACATTTATCATGCACCACAACTACGATCATTCCTTGCGCAGACGCCCACAGAGGCGGGACATTTAAATTTGCGCAGGTGGTGCGATTGCTGCCTTTCCCTTCTGCCAATGAACAAGAGCGTTGTTGCGCTCGAAACGCGTTTGGCTTGAGATTTGTTCAAAGGAGCAGCTGGTCTGATTGTCCTGTATTTCAAAAATAAAGGACTTTACTCACCGTAGTGTGGCTTCATCTTGGAGGCAACTTCCTTTTTTCTGTGTTATGCGGCCACTGCTATCAGGGCGGGCCTGCAGCGACAATGATGAAAGACGCTGTGGGGACGGAGAGTCCGCTTTGTGGATGTTGTATGGACAGGATGACAGCCCGGACAGCTTCAGTACAGCCCATTTGGTTAAACAATTTGAACATTTTGGGGCGAGGCATGCAACCCACTGGGGGTAACATTTATCATGCACCACAACTACCATCATTCCTTGCGCAGACGCCCACAGAGGCGGGACATTTAAATTCGTGCAGGTGGGGCGATTGCTGCCTTTCCCTTCTGCCAGTGAACAAGAGCGTTGTTGCGCTCGAAATGCATTTGTCTTGAGATTTGTGCAAAGGAGCAGCTGGTCTGATTGTCCTGTATTTCACAAAAAAAGTACTTTACTCACTGTAGTGTGGCTTCATCTTGGAGGCAACTCCCTTTTTTCTGTGTTATGCGGCGTGCCCCGCCGCGATGGAGCCCCACTGCTATTAGGGCGGGCCTGCAGCGACAATGATCAAAGACGCTGTGGGGACGGTGAGTCCGCTTTGTGGATGTTGTATGGACAGGATGACAGCCCAGACAGCTTCAGTGCAGCCCAATTGGGTAAACATTTTGAACATTTTGGGGCGAGGCATGCAACCCACTGGGGGTAACATTTATCATGCACCACAACTACCATCATTCCTTTAGAAGACGCCCACAGAGGCGGGACATTTAAATTCGTGCAGGTGGTGCGATTGCTGCCTTTCCCTTCTGCCAGTGAACAAGAGCGTTGTTGCGCTCGAAACGCATTTGTCTTGAGATTTGTGCAAAGGAGCAGCTGGTCTGAATGTCCTGTATTTCACAAATAAAGGACTTTACTCACCATAGTGTGGCTTCATCTTGGAGGCAACTTCCTTTTTTCTGTGTTATGCAGCGTGCCCCGCCGCGATGGAGCCCCACTGCTATCAGGGCGGGCCTGCAGCGACGATGATCAAAGACGCTGTGGGGACGGTGAATCCGCTTTGTGGATGTTGTATGGACAGGATGACAGCCCGGACAGCTTCAGCGAAGCCCACTTGGGAAAACATTTTGAACATTTTGGGGCGAGGCATGCAACCCACTGGGGGTAACATTTATCATGCACCACAACTACCATCATTCCTTGCGCAGACGCCCACAGAGGCGGGACATTTAAATTTGCGCAGGTGGTGCGATTGCTGCCTTTCCCTTCTGCCAGTGAACAAGAGCGTTGTTGCGCTCGAAACGCGTTTGGCTTGAGATTTGTTCAAAGGAGCAGCTGGTCTGATTGTCCTGTATTTCAAAAATAAAGGACTTTACTCAACGTAGTGTGGCTTCATCTTGGAGGCAACTTCCTTTTTCTGTGTTATGCGGCCACTGCTATCAGGGCGGGCCTGCAGCGACAATGATGAAAGACGCTGTGGGGACGGAGAGTCCACTTTGTGGATGTTGTATGGACAGGATGACAGCCCGGACAGCTTCAGTACAGCCCATTTGGTTAAACATTTTGAACATTTTGGGGCGAGGCATGCAACCCACTGGGGGTAACATTTATCATGCACCACAACTACCATCATTCCTTGCGCAGACGCCCACAGAGGCGGGACATTTAAATTCGTGCAGGTGGGGCGATTGCTGCCTTTCCCTTCTGCCAGTGAACAAGAGCGTTGTTACGCTCGAAACGCATTTGTCTTGAGATTTGTGCAAAGGAGCAGCTGGTCTGATTGTCCTGTATTTCACAAAAAAAGGACTTTACTCACCGTAGTGTGGCTTCATCTTGGAGGCAACTCCCTTTTTTCTGTGTTATGCGGCGTGCCCCGCCGCGATGGAGCCCCACTGCTATTAGGGCGGGCCTGCAGCGACAACGATCAAAGACGCTGTGGGGACGGTGAGTCCGCTTTGTGGATGTTGTATGGACAGGATGACAGCCCGGACAGCTTCAGTGCAGCCCACTTGGGTAAACATTTTTAACATTTTGGGGCGAGGCATGCAACCCACTGGGGGTAACATTTATCATGCACCACAACTACCATCATTCCTTTAGCAGACGCCCACAGAGGCGGGACATTTAAATTCGTGCAGGTGGTGCGATTGCTGCCTTTCCCTTCTGCCAGTGAACAAGAGCGTTGTTGCGCTCGTAACGCATTTGTCTTGAGATTTGTGCAAAGGAGCAGCTGGTCTGAATGTCCTGTATTTCACAAATAAAGGACTTTACTCACCGTAGTGTGGCTTCATCTTGGAGGCAACTTCCTTTTTTCTGTGTTATGCAGCGTGCCCCGCCGCGATGGAGCCCCACTGCTATCAGGGCGGGCCTGCAGCGACGATGATCAAAGACGCTGTGGGGACGGTGAGTCCGCTTTGTGGATGTTGTATGGACAGGATGACAGCCCGGACAGCTTCAGCGCAGCCCACTTGGGTAAACATTTTGAACATTTTGTGGCGAGGCATGCAACCCACTGGGGGTAACATTTATCATGCACCACAACTACCATCATTCCTTGCGCAGTCGCCCACAGATGCGGGACATTTAAATTTGCGCTGGTGGTGTTGATTGCTGCCTTTCCCTTCTGCCAGTTAACAAGAGCGTTGTTGCGCTCGAAACGCGTTTGTCTTGAGATTTGTGCAAAGGAGCAGCTGGTCTGATTGTCCTGTATTTCACAATTAAAGTACTTTACTCACCGTAGTGTGGTTTCATCTTGGAGGCAACTTCCTTTTTTCTGTGTTATGCGAAGTGCCCCGCCGCGATGGAGGACCACTGCTATCAGGATGGGCCTGCAGCGACAATGATCAAAGACACTGTGGGGACGGTGAGTCCGCTTTGTGGATGTTGTATGGACAGGATGACAGCCCGGACAGCTTCAGCGCAGACCACTTGGGAAAACATTTTGAACATTTTGGGGCGAGGCATGCAACCCACTGGGGGTAACATTTATCATGCACCACAACTACCACCATTCCTTGCGCAGACGCCCACAGAGGCGGGACATTTAAATTTGCGCAGGTGGTGCGATTGCTGCCTTTCCCTTCTGCCAGTGAACAAGAGCGTTGTTGCGCTCGAAACGCGTTTGGCTTGAGATTTGTTCAAAGGAGCAGCTGGTCTGATTGTCCTGTATTTCAAAAATAAAGGACTTTACTCACCGTAGTGTGGCTTCATCTTGGAGGCAACTTCCTTTTTTCTGTGTTATGCGGCCACTGCTATCAGGGCGGGCCTGCAGCGACAATGATGAAAGACGCTGTGGGGACGGAGAGTCCGCTTTGTGGATGTTGTATGGACAGGATGACAGCCCGGACAGCTTCAGTACAGCCCATTTGGTTAAACATTTTGAACATTTTGGGGTGAGGCATGCAACCCACTGGGGGTAACATTTATCATGCACCACAACTACCATCATTCCTTGCGCAGACGCCCACAGAGTCGGGACATTTAAATTCGTGCAGGTGGGGCGATTGCTGCCTTTCCCTTCTGCCAGTGAACAAGAGCGTTGTTGCACTCGAAACGCATTTGTCTTGAGATTTGTGCAAAGGAGCAGCTGGTCTGAATGTCCTGTATTTCACAAATAAAGGACTTTACTCACCGTAGTGTGGCTTCATCTTGGAGGCAACTTCCTTTTTTTCTGTGTTATGCGGCGTGCCCCGCCGCGATGGAGCCCCACTGCTATCAGGGCGGGCCTGCAGTGACGATGATCAAAGACGCTGTGGGGACGGTGAGTCCGCTTTGTGGATGTTGTATGGACAGGATGAGAGCCCGGACAGCTTCAGCGCAGCCCACTTTATGTGAACATTTTGAACATTTTGGGGCGAGGCATGCAACCCACTGGGGGTAACATTTATCATGCACCACAACTACCATCATTCCTTGCGCAGTCACCCACAGAGGCGGGACATTTAAATTTGCGCTGGTGGTGCGATTGCTGCCATTCCCTTCTGCCAGTGAACAAGAGCGTTGTTGCACTCGAAACGCGTTTGTCTTGAGATTTGTGCAAAGGAGCAGCTGGTCTGATTGTCCTGTATTTCAAAAATAAAGGACTTTACTCACCATAGTGTGGCTTCATCTTGGAGGCAACTTCCTTTTTTCTGTGTTATGCGGCGTGCCCCGCCGCGATGGAGCCCCACTGCTATTAGGGCGGGCCGTCAGCGACAATGATGAAAGACGCTGTGGGGACGGTGAGTCCGCTTTGTGGATGTTGTATGGACAGGATGACAGCCCGGACAGCTTCAGTGCAGCCCACTTGGGTAAACATTTTTAACATTTTGGGGCGAGGCATGCAACCCACTGGGGGTAACATTTATCATGCACCACAACTACCATCATTCCTTGCGCAGACGCCCACAGAGGCGGGACATTTAAATTCGTGCAGGTGGTGCGATTGCTGCCTTTGCCTTCTGCCAGTGAACAAGAGCGTTGTTGCGCTCGAAATGCATTTGTCTTGAGATTTGTGCAAAGGAGCAGCTGGTCTGAATGTCCTGTATTTCACAAATAAAGGACTTTACTCACCGTAGTGTGGCTTCATCTTGGAGGCAACTTCCTTTTTTCTGTGTTATGCAGCGTGCCCCGCCGCGATGGAGCTCCACTGCTATCAGGGCGGGCCTGCAGCGACAATGATCAAAGACGCTGTGGGGACGGTGAATCCGCTTTGTGGATGTTGTATGGACAGGATGACAGCCCGGACAGCTTCAGTGCAGCCCACTTGGGTAAACATTTTTAACATTTTGGGGCGAGGCATGCAACCCACTGGGGGTAACATTTATCATGCACCACAACTACCATCATTCCTTGCGCAGACGCCCACAGAGGCGGGACATTTAAATTCGTGCAGGTGGGGCGATTGCTGCCTTTCCCTTCTGCCAGTGAACAAGAGCGTTGTTGCACTCGAAACGCATTTGTCTTGAGATTTGTGCAAAGGAGCAGCTGGTCTGAATGTCCTGTATTTCACAAATAAAGGACATTACTCACCGTAGTGTGGCGTCATCTTGGAGGCAACTTCATTCTTTTCTGTGTTATGCGGCGTGCCCCGCCGCGATGGAGCCCCACTGCTATCAGGGCGGGCCTGCAGTGACGATGATCAAAGACGCTGTGGGGACGGTGAGTCCGCTTTGTGGATGTTGTATGGACAGGATGAGAGCCCGGACAGCTTCAGCGCAGCCCACTTTATGTGAACAATTTGAACATTTTGGGGCGAGGCATGCAACCCACTGGGGGTAACATTTATCATGCACCACAACTACCATCATTCCTTGCGCAGTCACCCACAGAGGCGGGACATTTAAATTTGCGCTGGTGGTGCGATTGCTGCCATTCCCTTCTGCCAGTGAACAAGAGCGTTGTTGCACTCGAAACGCGTTTGTCTTGAGATTTGTGCAAAGGAGCAGCTGGTCTGATTGTCCTGTATTTCAAAAATAAAGGACTTTACTCACCATAGTGTGGCTTCATCTTGGAGGCAACTTCCTTTTTTCTGTGTTATGCGGCGTGCCCCGCCGCGATGGAGCCCCACTGCTATTAGGGCGGGCCGTCAGCGACAATGATGAAAGACGCTGTGGGGACGGTGAGTCCGCTTTGTGGATGTTGTATGGACAGGATGACAGCCCGGACAGCTTCAGTGCAGCCCAATTGGGTAAACATTTTGAACATTTTGGGGCGAGGCATGCAACCCACTGGGGGTAACATTTATCATGCACCACAACTACCATCATTCCTTTAGAAGACGCCCACAGAGGCGGGACATTTAAATTCGTGCAGGTGGTGCCATTGCTGCCTTTGCCTTCTGCCAGTGAACAAGAGCGTTGTTGCGCTCGAAATGCATTTGTCTTGAGATTTGTGCAAAGGAGCAGCTGGTCTGAATGTCCTGTATTTCACAAATAAAGGACTTTACTCACCGTAGTGTGGCTTCATCTTGGAGGCAACTTCCTTTTTTCTGTGTTATGCAGCGTGCCCCGCCGCGATGGAGCCCCACTGCTATCAGGGCGGGCCTGCAGCGACGATGATCAAAGACGCTGTGGGGATGGTGAGTCCGCTTTGTGGATGTTGTATGGACAGGATGACAGCCCGGACAGCTTCAGCGCAGCCCACTTGGGAAAACATTTTGAACATTTTGTGGCGAGGCATGCAACCCACTGGGGGTAACATTTATCATGCACCACAACTACCATCATTCCTTGCCCAGTCGCCCACAGATGCGGGACATTTAAATTCGTGCAGGTGGTGCGATTGCTGCCTTTCCCTTCTGCCAGTGAACAAGAGCGTTGTTGCGCTCGAAACGCATTTGTCTTGAGATTTGTGCAAAGGAGCAGCTGGTCTGAATGTCCTGTATTTCACAAATAAAGGACTTTACTCACCGTAGTGTGGCTTCATCTTGGAGGCAACTTCCTTTTTTCTGTGTTATGCAGCGTGCCCCGACGCGATGGAGCCCCACTGCTATCAGGGCGGGCCTGCAGCGACGATGATCAAAGACGCTGTGGGGACGGTGAGTCCGCTTTGTGGATGTTGTATGGACAGGATGACAGCCCGGACAGCTTCAGCGCAGCCCACTTGGGTAAACATTTTGAACATTTTGTGGCGAGGCATGCAACCCACTGGGGGTAACATTTATCATGCACCACAACTACCATCATTCCTTGCGCAGTCGCCCACAGATGCGGGACATTTAAATTTGCGCTGGTGGTGTTGATTGCTGCCTTTCCCTTCTGCCAGTTAACAAGAGCGTTGTTGCGCTCGAAACGCGTTTGTCTTGAGATTTGTGCAAAGGAGCAGCTGGTCTGATTGTCCTGTATTTCACAATTAAAGTACTTTACTCACCGTAGTGTGGTTTCATCTTGGAGGCAACTTCCTTTTTTCTGTGTTATGCGAAGTGCCCCGCCGCGATGGAGGACCACTGCTATCAGGATGGGCCTGCAGCAACAATGATCAAAGACACTGTGGGGACGGTGAGTCCGCTTTGTGGATGTTGTATGGACAGGATGACAGCCCGGACAGCTTCAGCGCAGACCACTTGGGAAAACATTTTGAACATTTTGGGGCGAGGCATGCAACCCACTGGGGGTAACATTTATCATGCACCACAACTACCACCATTCCTTGCGCAGACGCCCACAGAGGCGGGACATTTAAATTTGCGCAGGTGGTGCGATTGCTGCCTTTCCCTTCTGCCAGTGAACAAGAGCGTTGTTGCGCTCGAAACGCGTTTGGCTTGAGATTTGTTCAAAGGAGCAGCTGGTCTGATTGTCCTGTATTTCAAAAATAAAGGACTTTACTCACCGTAGTGTGGCTTCATCTTGGAGGCAACTTCCTTTTTTCTGTGTTATGCGGCCACTGCTATCAGGGCGGGCCTGCAGCGACAATGATGAAAGACGCTGTGGGGACGGAGAGTCCGCTTTGTGGATGTTGTATGGACAGGATGACAGCCCGGACAGCTTCAGTACAGCCCATTTGGTTAAACAATTTGAACATTTTGGGGCGAGGCATGCAACCCACTGGGGGTAACATTTATCATGCACCACAACTACCATCATTCCTTTAGAAGACGCCCACAGAGGCGGGACATTTAAATTCGTGCAGGTGGTGCGATTGCTGCCTTTCCCTTCTGCCAGTGAACAAGAGCGTTGTTGCGCTCGAAACGCATTTGTCTTGAGATTTGTGCAAAGGAGCAGCTGGTCTGATTGTCCTGTATTTCACAAAAAAAGGACTTTACTCACCGTAGTGTGGCTTCATCTTGGAGGCAACTCCCTTGTTTCTGTGTTATGCGGCGTGCCCCGCCGCGATGGAGCCCCACTGCTATTAGGGCGGGCCTGCAGCGACAATGATCAAAGACGATGTGGGGACGGTGAGTCCGCTTTGTGGATGTTGTATGGACAGGATGACAGCCCGGACAGCTTCAGTGCAGCCCACTTGGGTAAACATTTTTAACATTTTGGGGCGAGGCATGCAACCCACTGGGGGTAACATTTATCATTCACCACAACTACCATCATTCCTTTAGCAGACGCCCACAGAGGCGGGACATTTAAATTCGTGCAGGTGGTGCGATTGCTGCCTTTCCCTTCTGCCAGTGAACAAGAGCGTTGTTGCGCTCGAAACGCATTTGTCTTGAGATTTGTGCAAAGGAGCAGCTGGTCTGAATGTCCTGTATTTCACAAATAAAGGACTTTACTCACCGTAGTGTGGCTTCATCTTGGAGGCAACTTCCTTTTTTCTGTGTTATGCAGCGTGCCCCGCCGCGATGGAGCCCCACTGCTATCAGGGCGGACCTGCAGCGACGATGATCAAAGACGCTGTGGGGACGGTGAGTCCGCTTTGTGGATGTTGTATGGACAGGATGACAGCCCGGACAGCTTCAGCGCAGCCCACTTGGGTAAACATTTTCAACATTTTGTGGCGAGGCATGCAACCCACTGGGGGTAACATTTGTCATGCACCACAACTACCATCATTCCTTGCGCAGTCGCCCACAGATGCGGGACATTTAAATTTGCGCTGGTGGTGTTGATTGCTGCCTTTCCCTTCTGCCAGTTAACAAGAGCGTTGTTGCGCTCGAAACGCGTTTGTCTTGAGATTTGTGCAAAGGAGCAGCTGGTCTGATTGTCCTGTATTTCACAATTAAAGTACTTTACTCACCGTAGTGTGGTTTCATCTTGGAGGCAACTTCCTTTTTTCTGTGTTATGCGAAGTGCCCCGCCGCGATGGAGGACCACTGCTATCAGGATGGGCCTGCAGCGACAATGATCAAAGACACTGTGGGGACGGTGAGTCCGCTTTGTGGATGTTGTATGGACAGGATGACAGCCCGGACAGCTTCAGCGCAGACCACTTGGGAAAACATTTTGAACATTTTGGGGCGAGGCATGCAACCCACTGGGGGTAACATTTATCATGCACCACAACTACCACCATTCCTTGCGCAGACGCCCACAGAGGCGGGACATTTAAATTTGCGCAGGTGGTGCGATTGCTGCCTTTCCCTTCTGCCAGTGAACAAGAGCGTTGTTGCGCTCGAAACGCGTTTGGCTTGAGATTTGTTCAAAGGAGCAGCTGGTCTGATTGTCCTGTATTTCAAAAATAAAGGACTTTACTCACCGTAGTGTGGCTTCATCTTGGAGGCAACTTCCTTTTTTCTGTGTTATGCGGCCACTGCTATCAGGGCGGGCCTGCAGCGACAATGATGAAAGACGCTGTGGGGACGGAGAGTCCGCTTTGTGGATGTTGTATGGACAGGATGACAGACCGGACAGCTTCAGTACAGCCCATTTGGTTAAACATTTTGAACATTTTGGGGCGAGGCATGCAACCCACTGGGGGTAACATTTATCATGCACCACAACCACCATCATTCCTTGCGCAGACGCCCACAGAGGCGGGACATTTAAATTCGTGCAGGTGGGGCGATTGCTGCCTTTCCCTTCTGCCAGTGAACAAGAGCGTTGTTGCGCTCGAAACGCATTTGTCTTGAGATTTGTGCAAAGGAGCAGCTGGTCTGAATGTCCTGTATTTCACAAATAAAGGACTTTACTCACCGTAGTGTGGCTTCATCTTGGAGGCAACTTCCTTTTTTTCTGTGTTATGCGGCGTGCCCCGCCGCGATGGAGCCCCACTGCTATCAGGGCGGGCCTACAGTGACGATGATCAAAGACGCTGTGGGGACGGTGAGTCCGCTTTGTGGATGTTGTATGGACAGGATGAGAGCCCGGACAGCTTCAGCGCAGCCCACTTTATGTGAACATTTTGAACATTTTGGGGCGAGGCATGCAACCCACTGGGGGTAACATTTATCATGCACCACAACTACCATCATTCCTTGCGCAGTCACCCACAGAGGCGGGACATTTAAATTTGCGCTGGTGGTGCGATTGCTGCCATTCCCTTCTGGCAGTGAACAAGAGCGTTGTTGCACTCGAAACGCGTTTGTCTTGAGATTTGTGCAAAGGAGCAGCTGGTCTGATTGTCCTGTATTTCACAAATAAAGTACTTTACTCACCGTAGTGTGGCTTCATCTTGGAGGCAACTTCCTTTTTTCTGTGTTATGCGGAGTGCCCCGCCGCGATGGAGGACCACTGCTATCAGGATGGGCCTGCAGCGACAATGATCAAAGACGCTGTGGGGACGGTGAGTCCGCATTGTGGATGTTGTATGGACAGGATGACAGCCCGGACAGCTTCAGCGCAGCCCACTTGGGTAAACATTTTGAACATTTTGGGGCGAGGCATGCAACCCACTGGGGGTAACATTTATCATGCACCACAACTACCATCATTCCTTGCGCAGACGCCCACAGAGGCGGGACATTTAAATTCGTGCAGGTGGGGCGATAGCTGCCTTTCCCTTCTGCCAGTGAACAAGAGCGTTGTTGCGCTCGAAACGCATTTGTCTTGAGATTTGTGCAAAGGAGCAGCTGGTTTGAATGTCCTGTATTTCACAAATAAAGGACTTTACTCACCGTAGGGTGGCTTCATCTTGGAGGCAACTTCCTTTTTTCTGTGTTATGCGGCGTGCCCCGCCGCGATGGAGCCCCACTGCTATCAGGGCGGGCCTGCAGCGACGATGATCAAAGACGCTGTGGGGACGGTGAGTCCGCTTTGTAGATGTTGTATGGACAGGATGACAGCCCGGACAGCTTCAGCGCAGCCCACTTGGGTAAACATTTTGAACATTTTGGGGCGAGGCATGCAACCCACTGGGGGTAACATTTATCATGCACCACAACTACCATCACTCCTTGCGCAGTCACCCACAGAGGCGGGACATTTAAATTTGCGCTGGTGGTGCGATTGCTGCCTTTCCCTTCTGCCAGTGAACAAGAGCGTTGTTGCGCTTGAAACGCGTTTGGCTTGAGATTTGTGCAAAGGAGCAGCTGGTCTGATTGTCCTGTATTTCACAAAAAAAGGACTTTACTCACCGTAGTGTGGCTTCATCTTGGAGGCAACTCCCTTTTTTCTGTGTTATGCGGCGTGCCGCGCCGCGATGGAGCCCCACTGCTATTAGGGCGGGCCGTCAGCGACAATGATGAAAGACGCTGTGGGGACGGTGAGTCCGCTTTGTGGATGTTGTATGGACAGGATGACAGCCCGGACAGCTTCAGTGCAGCCCAATTGGGTAAACATTTTGAACATTTTGGGGCGAGGCATGCAACCCACTGGGGGTAACATTTATCATGCACCACAACTACCATCATTCCTTTAGAAGACACCCACAGAGGCGGGACATTTAAATTCGTGCAGGTGGTGCGATTGCTGCCTTTGCCTTCTGCCAGTGAACAAGAGCGTTGTTGCGCTCGAAATGCATTTGTCTTGAGATTTGTGCAAAGGAGCAGCTGGTCTGAATGTCCTGTATTTCACAAATAAAGGACTTTACTCACCGTAGTGTGGCTTCATCTTGGAGGCAACTTCCTTTTTTCTGTGTTATGCAGCGTGCCCCGCCACGATGGAGCCCCACTGCTATCAGGGCGGGCCTGCAGCGACAATGATCAAAGGCGCTGTGGGGACGGTGAATCCGCTTTGTGGATGTTGTATGGACAGGATGACAGCCCGGACAGCTTCAGTGCAGCCCACTTGGGTAAACATTTTTAACATTTTGGGGCGAGGCATGCAACCCACTGGGGGTAACATTTATCATGCACCACAACTACCATCATTCCTTTAGCAGACGCCCACAGAGGCGGGACATTTAAATTCGTGCAGGTGGTGCGATTGCTGCCTTTCCCTTCTGCCAGTGAACAAGAGCGTTGTTGCGCTCGAAACGCATTTGTCTTGAGATTTGTGCAAAGGAGCAGCTGGTCTGAATGTCCTGTATTTCACAAATAAAGGACTTTACTCACCGTAGTGTGGCTTCATCTTGGAGGCAACTTCCTTTTTTCTGTGTTATGCAGCGTGCCCCGCCGCGATGGAGCCCCACTGCTATCAGGGCGGGCCTGCAGCGACGATGATCAAAGACGCTGTGGGGATGGTGAGTCCGCTTTGTGGATGTTGTATGGACAGGATGACAGCCCGGACAGCTTCAGCGCAGCCCACTTGGGTAAACATTTTGAACATTTTGTGGCGAGGCATGCAACCCACTGGGGGTCACATTTATCATGCACCACAACTACCATCATTCCTTGCGCTGTCGCCCACAGATGCGGGACATTTAAATTTGCGCTGGTGGTGTTGATTGCTGCCTTACCCTTCTGCCAGTGAACAAGAGCGTTGTTGCGCTCGAAACGCGTTTGTCTTGAGATTTGTGCAAAGGAGGTGCTGGTCTGATTGTCCTGTATTTCACAAATAAAGTACTTTACTCACCGTAGTGTGGTTTCATCTTGGAGGCAACTTCCTTTTTTATGTGTTATGCGAAGTGCCCCGCCGCGATGGAGGACCACTGCTATCAGGATGGGCCTGCAGCGACAATGATCAAAGACACTGTGGGGACGGTGAGTCCGCTTTGTGGATGTTGTATGGACAGGATGACAGCCCGGACAGCTTCAGTGCAGCCCAATTGGGTAAACATTTTGAACATTTTGGGGCGAGGCATGCAACCCACTGGGGGTAACATTTATCATGCACCACAACTACCATCATTCCTTTAGAAGACGCCCACAGAGGCGGGACATTTAAATTCGTGCAGGTGGTGCGATTGCTGCCTTTCCCTTCTGCCAGTGAACAAGAGCGTTGTTGCGCTCGAAACGCATTTGTCTTGAGATTTGTGCAAAGGAGCAGCTGGTCTGAATGTCCTGTATTTCACAAATAAAGGACTTTACTCACCGTAGTGTGGCTTCATCTTGGAGGCAACTTCCTTTTTTCTGTGTTATGCAGCGTGCCCCGCCGCGATGGAGCCCCACTGCTATCAGGGCGGGCCTGCAGCGACGATGATCAAAGACGCTGTGGGGATGGTGAGTCCGCTTTGTGGATGTTGTATGGACAGGATGACAGCCCGGACAGCTTCAGCGCAGCCCACTTGGGTAAACATTTTGAACATTTTGTGGCGAGGCATGCAACCCACTGGGGGTAACATTTATCATGCACCACAACTACCATCACTCCTTGCGCAGTCACCCACAGAGGCGGGACATTTAAATTTGCGCTGGTGGTGCGATTGCTGCCTTTCCCTTCTGCCAGTGAACAAGAGCGTTGTTGCGCTTGAAACGCGTTTGGCTTGAGATTTGTGCAAAGGAGCAGCTGGTCTGAATGTCCTGTATTTCACAAAAAAAGGACTTTACTCACCGTAGTGTGGCTTCATCTTGGAGGCAACTCCCTTTTTTCTGTGTTATGCGGCGTGCCCCGCCGCGATGGAGCCCCACTGCTATTAGGGCGGGCCGTCAGCGACAATGATGAAAGACGCTGTGGGGACGGTGAGTCCGCTTTGTGGATGTTGTATGGACAGGATGACAGCCCGGACAGCTTCAGTGCAGCCCAATTGGGTAAACATTTTGAACATTTTGGGGCGAGGCATGCAACCCACTGGGGGTAACATTTATCATGCACCACAACTACCATCATTCCTTTAGAAGACGCCCACAGAGGCGGGACATTTAAATTCGTGCAGGTGGTGCGATTGCTGCCTTTGCCTTCTGCCAGTGAACAAGAGCGTTGTTGCGCTCGAAATGCATTTGTCTTGAGATTTGTGCAAAGGAGCAGCTGGTCTGAATGTCCTGTATTTCACAAATAAAGGACTTTACTCACCGTAGTGTGGCTTCATCTTGGAGGCAACTTCCTTTTTTCTGTGTTATGCAGCGTGCCCCGCCACGATGGAGCCCCACTGCTATCAGGGCGGGCCTGCAGCGACAATGATCAAAGACGCTGTGGGGACGGTGAATCCGCTTTGTGGATGTTGTATGGACAGGATGACAGCCCGGACAGCTTCAGTGCAGCCCACTTGGGTAAACATTTTTAACATTTTGGGGCGAGGCATGCAACCCACTGGGGGTAACATTTATCATGCACCACAACTACCATCATTCCTTTAGCAGACGCCCACAGAGGCGGGACATTTAAATTCGTGCAGGTGGTGCGATTGCTGCCTTTCCCTTCTGCCAGTGAACAAGAGCGTTGTTGCGCTCGAAACGCATTTGTCTTGAGATTTGTGCAAAGGAGCAGCTGGTCTGAATGTCCTGTATTTCACAAATAAAGGACTTTACTCACCGTAGTGTGGCTTCATCTTGGAGGCAACTTCCTTTTTTCTGTGTTATGCAGCGTGCCCCGCCGCGATGGAGCCCCACTGCTATCAGGGCGGGCCTGCAGCGACGATGATCAAAGACGCTGTGGGGATGGTGAGTCCGCTTTGTGGATGTTGTATGGACAGGATGACAGCCCGGACAGCTTCAGCGCAGCCCACTTGGGTAAACATTTTGAACATTTTGTGGCGAGGCATGCAACCCACTGGGGGTCACATTTATTATGCACCACAACTACCATCATTCCTTGCGCTGTCGCCCACAGATGCGGGACATTTAAATTTGCGCTGGTGGTGTTGATTGCTGCCTTACCCTTCTGCCAGTGAACAAGAGCGTTGTTGCGCTCGAAATGCATTTGTCTTGAGATTTGTGCAAAGGAGCAGCTGGTCTGATTGTCCTGTATTTCACAAATAAAGTACTTTACTCACCGTAGTGTGGTTTCATCTTGGAGGCAACTTCCTTTTTTCTGTGTTATGCGAAGTGCCCCGCCGCGATGGAGGACCACTGCTATCAGGATGGGCCTGCAGCGACAATGATCAAAGACACTGTGGGGACGGTGAGTCCGCTTTGTGGATGTTGTATGGACAGGATGACAGCCGGGACAGCTTCAGCGCAGCCCACTTGGGAAAACATTTTGAACATTTTGGGGCGAGGCATGCAACCCACTGGGGGTAACATTTATCATGCACCACAACTACCATCATTCCTTGCGCAGACGCCCACAGAGGCGGGACATTTAAATTTGCGCAGGTGGTGCGATTGCTGCCTTTCCCTTCTGCCAGTGAACAAGAGCGTTGTTGCGCTCGAAACGCGTTTGGCTTGAGATTTGTTCAAAGGAGCAGCTGGTCTGATTGTCCTGTATTTCAAAAATAAAGGACTTTACTCACCGTAGTGTGGCTTCATCTTGGAGGCAACTTCCTTTTTTCTGTGTTATGCGGAGTGCCCCGCCGCGATGGAGGACCACTGCTATCAGGATGGGCCTGCAGCGACAATGATCAAAGACGCTGTGGGGACGGTGAGTCCGCTTTGTGGATGTTGTATGGACAGGATGACAGCCCGGACAGCTTCAGCGGAGCCCACTTGGGAACACATTTTGATCATTTTGGGGCGAGGCATGCAACCCACTGGGGGTAACATTTATCATGCACCACAACTACCATCATTCCTTGCGCAGACGCCCACAGAGGCGGGACATTTAAATTCGCGGAGGTGGTGCGATTTCTGCCTTTCCCTTCTGCCAGTGAACAAGAGCGTTGTTGCGCTCGAAACGCGTTTGGCTTGAGATTTGTGCGAAGGAGCAGCTGGTCTGATTGTCCTGTATTTCACTAAAAAAGGATTTTACTCACCTTAGTGTGGCTTCATCTTGGAGGCAACTTCCTTTTTTCTGTGTTATTTGGCGTGCCCCGCTGCGATGGAGCCCCACTGCTATCAGGGCGGGCCTGCAGCGACAAGGATCAAAGACGCTGTGGGGACGGTGAGTCCGCTTTGTAAATGTTGTATGGACAGGATGACAGCCCAGACAGCTTCAGCGCAGCCCACTTGGGTAAACATTTTGAACATTTTGGGGCGAGGCATGGAACCCGCTGGGGGTAACATTTATCATGCACCACAACTACCATCATTCCTTGCGCATACGCCCACAGAGGCGGGACATTTAAATTCGTGCAGGTGGTGCGATTGCTGCCTGTAGGAACCTGGGTTCACCAGGCCCTAAGGGCGGTAACGTGGCGCGAGCTGGTCAGGCAATCAGAGGGCTATGTGTTAAGCAACCATACACCACATGCTTCTCATGGACTAGAGTCACACACAATAAGGGACGCCACACCGTTTAAATTATGCAAATACTTCAAGTTTATCCAAGTATAGCTGGTCAGTTGCAGTTCAGGAAATGACAAGGTAATACATGAATCATAATACCATCGTTCAGTACATGCGACACTCTTGGTGATATCTATGCAGTGCCTAACCTCGTTCATGTACCCACGCCCGCGGGTTGAATGCGGGAGATTCTAGCGCTGTGCGCGCTTATGTAAAGTCTTTCCCTGAACAGGCCGTCTAACACAGCGCACTACTTGTAAGGGGGAACATTGGGGTCATCAACATGGCGCCCGTCGAACTGAGCGCTCCTCGTGACCACTGGCCCCTAGTACTGTGAAGCAAGGCATATAAAACACAGCGCTACGCGCAATCAGTTGCATATGGAAATGTTTGCGTAGAACAGTTATCACAACGCGTTACTCGTAATCAGTTGCATATCATTAATTTCGAGCAGAGCATATAACACCGTGCGCTACTCGCATTCCTTGGCATGTAATTTACTTTCGAGCAGAGCATATAACACAGTGCGCTACTCGCATTCCTTGGCATGTAATTTACTTTCGAGCAGAGCATATAACACAGTGCGCTACTCGCATTCCTTGGCATGTAATCTACTTTCGAGCAGAGCATATAACACAGTGCGCTACTCGCATTCCTTGGCATGTAATTTACTTTCGAGCAGAGCATATAACACAGTGCGCTACTCGCATTCCTTGGCATGTAATCTACTTTCGAGCAGAGCATATAACACAGTGGGTTACTCGTAGTCCCGGTCTCTCCGGCTAGCTGGGGACTAGCCCACGGGCTGCTGGAAGGTTCCAGCAGCCCATGGGCTGCTGGAACCTTCCAGCAGCCCGTGGGCTAGTCCAGTGGTGTTGGTGCCGAAAGCGGCCCCACCGGGTACGACGCCAGAACTCCGGTTCTGTGTGGACTACCGGGGGTTGAACTCTGTCACGAAGACAGATGCTCACCCCATCCCACGTGCAGATGAGCTGGTGGACCGGCTGGGAGCAGCCCGGTACCTCAGCACCATTGACCTGACGTCCAGATATTGGCAGATTGCCATGGCCAACGGAGCACGGGAGAAGACAGCGTTCTCCACCCCAGAGGGCCACTACCAATTTCGAGTGATGCCCTTTGGGCTCAAAAATGCTCCGGCCACATTCCAGCGGTTAGTGAATCAGGTACTATCTGGCCGGGAGTCCTTCTCAGCAGCCTACTTGGATGACATAGCTGTCTTCAGTAGCAGCTGGGAGGACCATCTGCGACACCTCCAGGAGGTATTGCAGGCGCTGCAACGCGCTGGTTTAACCATTAAAGCCAGCAAGTGCCAGATTGGACACGGATCTGTTGTGTACCTGGGACACCTGGTGGGCGGAGGTAAGGTGCAACCCCTCCAGGCCAAAATTGAAACCATCTTGGCTTGGGAGCCCCCCAAGACCCAAACCGAGGTCCGAGCTTTCCTCGGCCTCACTGGGTATTACCGCCGGTTCGTCAAGGGATATGGTACCATCGTGACCCCCTTGACGGAGTTGACCTCAAAGAAACAACCTCGCAAGGTCTTATGGACAGCTGCATGCCAAGAAGCCTTTGATACGCTGAAAAATGCGATGTGTACAGCTCCAGTACTAGCAACACCCGATTTCAGCCAGGAATTTATTGTACAGACCGACGCCTCAGAGCACGGCATAGGTGCGGTGCTCTCGCAACTCAACACCGAGGGCCAGGACCAACCTGTGGCCTTCATATCTCGAAGACTCCTCCCTCGGGAACGGCGATGGAGCACCATTGAGAGAGAAGCCTTCGCGGTGGTATGGGCTCTGAAGAAGTTGAGGCCATACCTCTTTGGCACTCACTTCCTTATCCAGACCGACCACCGCCCCCTTCGCTGGCTCATGCAGATGAGAGGCGAAAACCCCAAGTTGTTGAGGTGGTCCATTTCCCTACAGGGGATGGACTTTCGGGTGGAACATCGGCCCGGAGTTGACCACGCCAATTTTGACGGTCTCTCCAGGTTTTTCCGCCTTAGTGAAGAGAACTCCCTAGAGGTTGGGTAGCTCTCCCCTCTTTCGGCTGGGGGGGACGCATGTTGGACCTGTCAGCCCTAGCTCCAGCTAGGGCTGACTCCTCCCGGGTAGGCCCTCCTTCCACTTGCCAGTCAGCAAGGGTCGGCAAGTCCTCCACAGGAACGACATCTACCTCCGCGGACTCCGGGGGCACCTCTGCGGCCTCCCCATCCGACTCACGGGGCATGTCCTCTACCACCTTCTTCTTCCCACGTTTGGGTTTGGGTTGGGCCATGATTCCAGGCTCCAACTCCGGGTGAGTTCCATGCCGGGCAGTCATGGACCGCGTGCTCACGCAAGTCCACCCTGGTAATCCCAGCATCTCAGTGTGAGCGTGAAACTCGACGTCCTTCCATTTGGTGTGCTCCAGGTCGTTCACTAGCAAACACCCCACAGGCAAGGCAGGGCTCACAGCAACTCGCAGTAGGCCTTTGACTCCTCTCCACTCGAATGGAACACGAGCCACTGGATAGTGACTCAAACTGCCGTCAGCCAATACAGCTGGATGGAACTCCTCGGGGACTACTTGGTCTGGGGACACCAGCCGCCGCACGACAGTGGTCATGCTGGCCCCTGTGTCCCTCAGAGCTTCCACCTCCTCCCCATTAATTCTCACCCTCTGCTGATACTTAGCAGTGTTCGGGGGCAGGGGCACTACGGGGACCACTTCTCTATCCCCGAGTGAAACCAGCGCCAGGCCTGTCCACTCCCCTTCCCTATCTAAGGGCAGCTCCACCCCAAGCGCTATACTACTCACCCCGGGACTTTTCCCGCCCAATGGGGCTGGTGGTCGCTTGCGACACTTGGGATCTCCTCTGTAGTGCCCAATCTCCCCACACTCGTAGCACCGCACAATCCTTGGCTGCTGACTCCTGTCAGGGTAAGTGGGTCTTGTGGAATTGGACGGGGGTGGGGTTCCTACTCCCTTCCCAAACTTATTTTGGGGACCTTTCGAAAACTCCACCTTTTTATCTCCCCCCTCTTTCTTCTGGGGGAAACCCTGTCCGCCTTTCGAGCCATCTCCCCCGGGTACCTTGTGAGACACCCGGGTGCTCACCCAAATATCTGCCTCCTCGGCAAGCTCTCGAGGATCCTTCAGCTTGCGGTCCACCAGATGTTGGCGCAGCTCTGGAAAGCTCTTATCCAAGAGGTGCTCCCTTAAAAAAAGATCGTACAACCCTTGGTAGTCCTGCACCTCGCTGCCACGCACCCAACCATCTAGTGCCTTCCTCGCATAATCAAAAAAATCTACCCATGTCTGGGTGGACAGCTTATGGCTGCCACGAAACTTCTGCCTATACTTCTCGGGGTTCAGGCCAAACTTCTTTAACAAGGCCTCTTTCATGGGGGCGTACTTAACCTGATCCGCCTTGGCCAAATATAACAGGGTGTCCCTAACAGTGGGAGGTATATAGCGGTAGAGACCACCTCCCCAGTTACTCTCGGGTACCCCATGGGCCGTTAAGGCTACCTCGTATGCCTCCAACCACTTCATGATGTCACCCCCTAGTGTATAATTGGCTATGACTTCTTTGGGTAGGTAGAATTTCGGTTCTTGAGGTTCCCTGGGTATGCTGCCACCATTGTCTTTGTTAGACGCGTTCAATTGGAGGGCGCGTAGCTCCAGCTCTTTTAACTGAAGCTCGTGCGCCAGCTTCTTCTCCTCCATTGCCCATTTCTTATTCTCCCTGTCCCTTTCTCTTTCCTGTTCCAGTTTGGCTAGCTCCCATTTTAACTGCCTCTCTTCCCTTCTGTCCTCATACTCCTTTGGAGACGCGCTCCTACTAGACCCTGTCCTACTACTGGCCCCAGAACGTCTCCCTGGGGGCACATTTTCAGACTCCTCTATGTTTACAATGTCTAGGACTTCTTGGACGCTCTCCTCCTGAGGTGCATCTGGCGCCCCCTGTCCCTCATCCCCTCTCCCTTCTGGGTGGGCTTCGACCCATGCCCTAATGGCGGTACGGAGTTCCGGCGCTTTAGCCTTCTGCATCCCGGGCACCCCCAACTCCTGCGCGAACTCCCTTAGTTGCTTCACTGTGTACCCCTCGAGGTCAGCTAACCGGGATTCCATTCTGGCAGGTGGGGACCTAGACACTAAGGAGAAAATTCCTAGGGTATAGGCAACAGTTACCGGCTCACCAGGCTTCTTGCACTCTCAACCTGGACAGTGGAACTAACAATGCAGCAATCAATGTTTTTAGAGCTTTGGAACACTACAGGCATTTAATTGTGGCGCCCTTCGCCTCACGGAAGGGTGCTGTATGGTCACAAGTCCCAAGGATCCCACCGCTCGCCAACAATGTAGGAACCTGGGTTCACCAGGCCCTAAGGGCGGTAACGTGGCGCGAGCCGGTCAGGCAATCAGAGGGCTATGTGTTAAGCAACCATACACCACACGCTTCTCATGGACTAGAGTCACACACAATAAGGGACGCCACACCATTTAAATTATGCAAATACTTCAAGTTTATCCAAGTATAGCTGGTCAGTTGCAGTTCAGGAAATGACAAGGTAATACATGAATCATAATACCATCGTTCAGTACATGCGACACTCTTGGTGATATCTATGTAGTGCCTAACCTCGTTCATGTACCCACGCCCGCGGGTTGAATGCGGGAGATTCTAGCGCTGTGCGCGCTTATGTAAAGTCTTTCCCTGAACAGGCCGTCTAACACAGTGCACTACTTGTAAGGGGGAACATTGGGGTCATCAACATGGCGCCCGTCGAACTGAGCGCTCCTCGTGACCACTGGCCCCTAGTACTGTGGAGCAAGGCATATAAAACACAGCGCTACGCGCAATCAGTTGCATATGGAAACGTTCGCGTAGAACAGTTATCACAACGCGTTACTCGTAATCAGTTGCATATCATTAATTTCGAGCAGAGCATATAACACCGTGCGCTACTCACATTCCTTGGCATGTAATTTACTTTCGAGCAGAGCATATAACACAGTGCGCTACTCGCATTCCTTGGCATGTAATTTACTTTCGAGCAGAGCATATAACACAGTGCGCTACTCGCATTCCTTGGCATGTAATCTACTTTCGAGCAGAGCATATAACACAGTGCGCTACTCGCATTCCTTGGCATGGTATTTACTTTCGAGCAGAGCATATAACACAGTGCGCTACTCGCATTCCTTGGCATGTAATCTACTTTCGAGCAGAGCATATAACACAGTGGGTTACTCGCAGTCCCGGTCTCTCCGGCTGGGGAAGCAGGGTCGGTGGCGTGAAGCGCCACACGAGGGTAATGTCAGTCAGTTCTTTGGGCGGCTTCCAGCGGGGAGGGTGACCGGACTTGAGGAGCGGGTCCCTATGCTCCGGTGCAGTTCACAGAGCACCGCGCTCAGTATTACCAAAGGGGGGACACGGACAGGATCCCTCGGCGGGGTCTCTCCGTCGCGCAGGCAGGGGAGGGGACTCCCACGGAGGGGACAACCCGGGCCAAGTGCGGTGTGGTTTCCAGACCAGCAGGGGGCCCACCAGGGGGGATCTCGGCCTCCGGGCTTACCTCCGTCTCGGCGTCAGCAGGCGTCCGTCCTCACGACGTTGGGGGAACTCGGCCCCGACCTTGCGCACCTCCTCACACGGCTGCGATGGCAGCGACGGGGCCCCGGGCTTCGCCTGGGCCTCGCGACACAGCAGGGCACTCCTCCAGGCCTCCAAGCCGCGGCGGTGAGCGCGCTGGCTTCGTCGTCGCAGGGGTGGGGGCTCAAATTAAGGATGGGGTAAAGTGCTCAGCGGAGCACGCTGCCGGGGGTCCCAGACCAGGGCAGGGAGCGCGGGGGTCACAGCGCTAGTACCTGGTCGATCCCCAGTGGCTTGGCAATCGGTTTAGCAATTAGTTCAATGGGTTCGCTTGGACACGCAGTCTCAGCTCTGGCATTCAAGGCTTACAGCTCGCTCTTGTCATGCAGTCTCAGTTCTTAAAGTTAGGTTTCAGTTCTCAGTTGACAGATGAAGTCTTTTGGCGCAGATGTATCTGGCGCCCTTAAGGGGTTCTGTTACAGGGGTAGGAATGGAGAGGGCGACTAGGTCCTTCCTAGTCAGGCTGGCAGAGAGTCTCTGGGTCCTCCTACTACTGGGCAAGATCAGTGGGATTCACAGGGCACCTCACTCACTTAAGAGGCAGTATCTAAATCCTGTCACTCTCAGAGGCATAAGTCCCTGGCTAGGCCCTACCGCCTACACTCCTGGTGGATTCTTCCAGCTCTGCTTCACCCCAATGGCCAACTCACCTCAAAAGTTTCCCTCCCACTCTTAAGTAGCCCTAGGTCAGGTGACCTCTAGCCAAGGCGGCAAAAGTAAAACCCCACCTCCCTTCTAGAAGGTTCCAGCATCTTCCAGGAGCTTCCCCACTCTAACTATGGGACAAAACGGCGGGCTGGTATCGCAACATTGTTGTGGGTCCCAGCAAGCTCCTGGCAGCTAGGGTGCTACTATGAAAAACGACCACCCTGCAGTAGCAGGGGTCTGTGGCAGCCATCTTGGGAGAAGGGAGCACCTGCACCTTAACACTGCCTGGCAATGAAAAGGCGCCCGGAGACCTAGTCCAACATAAAAATGAGGGTGGAAAAAATGAGGCACGATACAAAAATAGAAGGGGAGACCACCCTAGGGCTGACAGGTCCAACACTGCCTTTCCCTTCTGCCAGTGAACAAGAGCGTTGTTGCGCTCGAAACGCATTTGTCTTGAGATTTGTGCAAAGGAGCAGCTGGTCTGAGTGTCCTGTATTTCACAAATAAAGGACTTTACTCACCGTAGTGTGGCTTCATCTTGGAGGCAACTTCCTTTTTTCTGTGTTATGCGGCGTGCCAAGCCGTGATGGAGCCCCACTGCTATCAGGGCGGGCCTGCAGCGACGATGATCAAAGACTCTGTGGGGACCGTGAGTCCGCTTTGTGGATGTTGTATGGACAGTATGACAGCCTGGACAGCTTTAGCGCAGCCCACTTGGGTAAACATTTTGAACATTTTGGGGCGAGGCATGCAACCCACTGGGGGTAACATTTATCATGCACCACAACTACCATCATTCCTTGCGCAGACGCCCACAGAGGCGGGACATTTAAATTTGCGCAGGTGGTGCGATTGCTGCCTTTCCCTTCTGCCAGTGAACAAGAGCGTTGTTGCGCTTGAAACGCGTTTGGCTTGAGATTTGTGCAATGGACCAGCTGGTCTGATTGTCCTGTATTTCACAAAAAAAGGATTTTACTCACCGTAGTGTGGCTTCATCTTGGAGGCAACTTCCTTTTTTCTGTGTTATGCGGTGTGCCCCGCCGCGATGGAGCCCCACTGCTATCAGGGCGGGCCTGCAGCGAAAATGATCAAAGACGCTGTGGGGACGGTGAGTCCGCTTTGTAGATGTTGTATGGACATGATGACAGCCCGGACAGCTTCAGCGCAGCCCACTTGGGTAAACATTTTGAACATTTTGGGGCGAGGCATACAACCCACTGGGGGTAACATTTATCATGCACCACAACTACCATCATTCCTTGCGCATATGCCCACAGAGGCGGGACATTTAAATTTGCGCAGGTGGTGCGATTGCTGCCTTTCCCTTCTGCCAGTGAACAAGAGCGTTGTTGCGCTCGAAACGCGTTTGGCTTGAGATTTCTTCAAAGGAGCAGCTGGTCTGATTGTCCTGTATTTCAAAAATGAAGGACTTTACTCACCATAGTGTGGCTTCATCTTGGAGGCAACTTCCTTTTTTCTGTGTTATGCGGAGTGCCCCGCCGCGATGGAGGACCACTGCTATCAGGATGGGCCTGCAACGACAATGATCAAAGATGCTGTGGGGACGGTGAGTCTGCTTTGTGGATGTTGTATGGACAGGATGACTGCCCGGACAGCTTCAGTGGAGCCCACTTGGGAAAACATTTTGAACATTTTGGGGCGAGGCATGCAACCCACTGGGGGTAACATTTATCATGTACCACAACTACCATCATTCCTTGCGCAGACGCCCACAGAGGCGGGACATTTAAATTCGCGGAGGTGGTGCGATTTCTGCCTTTTCCTTCTGCCAGTGAACAAGAGCGTTGTTGCGCTCGAAACGCGTTTGGCTTGAGATTTGTCCGAAGAAGCAGCTGGTCTGATTGTCCTGTATTTCACTTAAAAAGGATTTTACTCACCGTAGTGTGGCTTCATCTTGGAGGCAACTTCCTTTTTTCTGTGTTATTCGGCGTGCCCCGCTGCGATGGAGCCCCACTGCTATCAGGGCGGGCCTGCAGCGACAAGGATCAAAGACGCTGTGGGGACGGTGAGTCCGCTTTGTAAATGTTGTATGGACAGGATGACAGCCCAGACAGCTTCAGCGCAGCCCACTTGGGAAAACATTTTGAACATTTTGGGGCGAGGCATGCAACCCACTGGGGGTAACATTTATCATGCACCACAACTACCATCATTCCTTGCGCAGACGCCCACAGAGGCGGGACATTTAAATTCGCAGAGGTGGTGCGATTTCTGCCTTTCCCTTCTGTCAGTGAACAAGAGCGTTGTTGCGCTTGAAACGTGTTTGGCTTGAGATTTGTGCAAAGGAGCAGCTGGTCTGATTGGGATGTATGTCTTTACAACGCACACTTTTACAACGCATGCACTTACAACGCATTTTTTACAACGCAACATCCATTACAACGCATTCCATTACATAGCATGACACTACAACGCATTTTTAAAAACTAGCTTTACAACGCATTCCATTACATCGCATACTAGCTTTACAACGCATACCATTACAACGCATAATATTAAATTGCATTTAAGGTAAGTATTAGATAGTATAGGGGTAAAAATTACTTTTCTAACTCCAGGGGGTGCAACAGTAGGGTAAGTGTTAGATAGTATAGGGGTAAAAATTACTATTCTAACTCCAGGGGGTGCAACAGTAGGGAAAGTGTTGGATAGTATAGGGGTAAAAATTACTATTCTAACTCCAGGGGGTGCAACAGTAGGGTAAGTGTTGGATAGTATAGGGGTAAAAATTACTATTCTAACTCCAGGGGGTGCAACAGTAGGGTAAGTGTTGGATAGTATAGGGGTAAAAATTGCTATTCTAACTCCAGGGGGTGCAACAGTAGGGTAAGTGTTGGATAGTATAGGGGTAAAAATTACTATTCTAACTCCAGGGGGTGCAACAGTAGGGTAAGTGTTGGATAGTATAGGGGTAAAAATTACTATTCTAACTCTAGGGGGTGCAACAGTAGGGTAAGTGTTGGATAGTATAGGGGTAAAAATTACTATTCTAACTCCAGGGGGTGCAACAGTAGGGTAAGTGTTGGATAGTATAGGGGTAAAAATTACTATTCTAACTCCAGGGGGTGCAACAGTAGGGAAAGTGTTGGATAGTATAGGGGTAAAAATTACTATTCTAACTCCAGGGGGTGCAACAGTAGGGAAAGTGTTGGATAGTATAGGGGTAAAAATTACTATTCTAACTCCAGGGGGTGCAACAGTAGGGTAAGTGTTGGACAGTGTAGTGTAATATTATGCGTTGTAATGGTATGCGTTGTAAAGGTAGTATGCGATGTAATGGAATGCGTTGTAAAGGTAGTTTTTAAAAATGCGTTGTAGTGTCATGCTATGTAATGGAATGCGTTGTAATGGATGTTGCATTGTAAAAAATGCGTTGTAAGTGTAGTGCGTTGTAAAAGTTGCATTGTAAATGTTGTTCCCCGTCTGATTGTCCTGTATTTCACAAAAAAAGGATTTTACTCACCGTAGTGTGGCTTCATCTTGGAGGCAACTCCCTTTTTTCTGTGTTATGCGGCGTGCCCCGCCGCGATGGAGCCCCACTGCTATTAGGGAGGGCCTGCAGCGACAATGATGAAAGACGCTGTGGGGACGGTGAGTCCGCTTTGTGGATGTTGTATGGACAGGATGACAGCCCGGACAGCTTCAGTGCAGCCCAATTGGGTAAACATTTTGAACATTTTGGGGCGAGGTCTGAACCCACTGGGGGTAACATTTATCATGCACCACAACTACCATCATTCCTTTAGCAGACGCCCACAGAGGCGGGACATTTAAATTCGTGCAGGTGGTGCGATTGCTGCCTTTCCCTTCTGCCAGTGAACAAGAGCATTGTTGCGCTCGAAACGCATTTGTCTTGAGATTTGTGCAAAGGAGCAGCTGGTCTGAATGTCCTATATTTCACAAATAAATGACTTTACTCACCGTAGTGTGGCTTCATCTTGGAGGCAACTTCCTTTTTTCTGTGTTATGCAGCGTGCCCCGCCGCAATGGAGCCCCACTGCTATCAGGGCGGGCCTGCAGCGACGTTGATCAAAGACGCTGTGGGGACGGTGAGTCCGCTTTGTGGATGTTGTATGGACAGGATGACAGCCCGGACAGCTTCAGTGCAGCCCACTTGGGTAAACATTTTTTACATTTTGGGGCGAGGCATGCAACCCACTGGGGGTAACATTTATCATGCACCACAACTACCATCATTCCTTTAGCAGACGCCCACAGAGGCGGGACATTTAAATTCGTGCAGGTGGTGCGATTGCTGCCTTTCCCTTCTGCCAGTGAACAAGAGCGTTGTTGCGCTCGAAAAGCATTTGTCTTGAGATTTGTGCAAAGGAGCAGCTGGTCTGAATGTCCTGTATTTCACAAATAAAGGACTTTACTCACCGTAGTGTGGCTTCATCTTGGAGGCAACTTCCTTTTTTCTGTGTTATGCAGCGTGCCCCGCCGCGATGGAGCCCCACTGCTATCAGGGCGGGCCTGCAGCGTTGATGATCAAAGACGCTGTGGGGACGGTGAGTCCGCTTTGTGGATGTTGTATGGACAGGATGACAGCCCGGACAGCTTCAGCGCAGCCCACTTGGGTAAACATTTTGAACATTTTGTGGCGAGGCATGCAACCCACTAGGGGTAACATTTATCATGCACCACAACTACGATCATTCATTGCGCAGTCGCCCACAGATGCGGGACATTTAAATTTGCGCTGGTGGTGCGATTGCTGCCTTTCCCTTCTGCCAGTGAACAAGAGCGTTGTTGCGCTCGAAACGCGTTTGTCTTGAGATTTGTGCAAAGGAGCAGCTGGTCTGATTGTCCTGTATTTCACTAAAAAAGGAATTTACTCACCGTAGTGTGGCTTCATCTTGGAGGCAACTTCCTTTTTTCTGTGTTATTCGGCGTGCCCCGCTGCGATGGAGCCCCACTGCTATCTGGGCGGGCCTGCAGCGACAAGGATCAAAGACGCTGTGGGGACGGTGAGTCCGCTTTGTAAATGTTGTATGGACAGGATGACAGCCCAGACAGCTTCAGCGCAGCCCACTTGGGAAAACATTTTGAACATTTTGGGGCGAGGCATGGAACCCACTGGGGGTAACATTTATCATGCACCACAACTACCATCATTCCTTGCGCATACGCCCACAGAGGCGGGACATTTAAATTCGTGCAGGTGGTGCGATTGCTGCATTTCCCTTCTGCCAGTGAACAAGATCGTTGTTGCGCTCGAAACGCATTTGTCTTGAGATTTGTGCAAAGGAGCAGCTGGTCTGAGTGTCCTGTATTTCACAAATAAAGGACTTTACTCACCGTAGTGTGGCTTCATCTTGGAGGCAACTTCCTTTTTTCTGTGTTATGCGGCGTGCCCCGCCGTGATGGAGCCCCACTGCTATCAGGGCGGGCCTGCTGCGACGATGATCAAAGACTCTATGGGGACGGTGAGTCCGCTTTGTGGATGTTGTATGGACAGTATGACAGCCTGGACAGCTTTAGCGCAGCCCACTTGGGTAAACATTTTGAACATTTTGGGGCGAGGCATGCAACCCACTGGGGGTAACATTTATCATGCACCACAACTACCATCATTCCTTGTCAGATGCCCACAGAGGCGGGACATTTAAATGTGCGCAGGTGGTGCGATTGCTGCCTTTCCCTTCTGCCAGTGAACAAGAGCGTTGTTGCGCTTGAAACGCGTTTGGCTTGAGATTTGTGCAAAGGACCAGCTGGTCTGATTGTCCTGTATTTCACAAAAAAAGGATTTTACTCACCGTACTGTGGCTTCATCTTGGAGGCAACTTCCTTTTTTCTGTGTTATGCGGCGTGCCCCGCCGCGATGGAGCCCCACTGCTATCAGGGCGGGCCTGCAGCGACAATGATCAAAGACGCTGTGGGGACGGTGAGTCCGCTTTGTAGATGTTGTATGGACATGATGACAGCCCGGACAGCTTCAGCGCAGCCCACTTGGGTAAACATTTTGAACATTTTGGGGCGAGGCATACAACCCACTGGGGGTAACATTTATCATGCACCACAACTACCATCATTCCTTGCGCATATGCCCACAGAGGCGGGACATTGAAATTTGCGCAGGTGGTCCGATTGCTGCCGTTCCCTTCTGCCAGTGAACAAGAGCGTTGTTGCGCTTGAAACGCGTTTGGCTTGAGATTTGTGCAATGGAGCAGCTGGTCTGATTGTCCTGTATTTCATACAAAAAGGACTTTACTCACCGTAGTGTGGCTTCATCTTGGAGGCAACTTCCTTTTTTCTGTGTTATGCGGCCACTGCTATCAGGGCGGGCCTGCAGCGACAATGATGAAAGACGCTGTAGGGACGGTGAGTCCGCTTTGTGGATGTTGTATGGACAGGATGACAGCCCGGACAGCTTCAGTGCAGCCCATTTGGGTAAACATTTTGAACATTTTGGGGCGAGGCATGCAACCCACTGGGGGTAACATTTATCATGCACCACAACTACCATAATTCCTTGCGCAGACGCCCACTGAGGCGGGACATTTAAATTCGCGCAGGTGGTGCAATTGCTGCCTTTCCCTACTGTCAGTGAACAAGAGCGTTGTTGCGCTCGAAACGCATTTGTCTTGAGATTTGTGCAAAGGAGCAGCTGGTCTGAATGTCCTGTATTTCACAAATAAAGGACTTTACTCACCGTAGTGTGGCTTCATCTTGGAGGCAACTTCCTTTTTTCTGTGTTATGCAGCGTGCCCCGCCGCGATGGAGCCCCACTGCTATCAGGGCGGGCCTGCAGCGACGATGATCAAAGACGCTGTGGGGACGGTGAGTCCGCTTTGTGGATGTTGTATGGACAGGATGAAAGCCCGGACAGCTTCAGCGCAGCCCACTTGGGTAAACATTTTGAACATTTTGTGGCGAGGCATGCAACCCACTGGGGGTAACATTTATCATGCACCACAACTACCATCATTCCTTGCGCAGACGCCCACAGAGGCGGGACATTTAAATTTGTGCAGGTGGTGCGATTGCTGCCTTTCCCTTCTGCCAGTGAACAAGAGCGTTGTTGCGCTCGAAACGCGTTTGGCTTGAGATTTGTTCAAAGGAGCAGCTGGTCTGATTGTCCTGTATTTAAAAAACTAAAGGACTTTACTCACCATAGTGTGGCTTCATCTTGGAGGCAACTTCCTTTTTTCTGTGTTATGCGGAGTGCCCCGCCGCGATGGAGGACCACTGCTATCAGGATGGGCCTGCAGCGACAATGATCAAAGACGCTGTGGGGACGGTGAGTCCGCTTTGTGGATGTTGTATGGACAGGATGACAGCCTGGACAGCTTCAGCGCAGCCCACTTGGGAAAACATTTTGAACATTTTGGGGTGAGGCATGCAACCCACTGGGGGTAACATTTATCATGCACCACAACTACCATCATTCCTTGCGCAGCCGCCCACAGAGGCGGGACATTTAAATTTGCGCAGGTGGTGCGATTGCTTCCTTTCCCTTCTGCCAGTGAACAAGAGCGTTGTTGCGCTCGAAACGCGTTTGGCTTGAGATTTGTTCAAAGGAGCAGCTGGTCTGATTGTCCTGTATTTCAAAAATAAAGGACTTTACTCACCATAGTGTGGCTTTATCTTGGAGGCAACTTCCTTTTTTCTGTGTTATGCGGAGTGCCCCGCCGCGATGGAGGACCACTGCTATCAGGATGGGCCTGCAGCGACAATGATCAAAGACGCTGTGGGGACGGTGAGTCCGCTTTGTGGATGTTGTATGGACAGGATGACAGCCCGGACAGCTTCAGCGGAGCCCACTTGGGAAAACATTTTGAACATTTTGGGGCGAGGCATGCAACCCACTGGGGGTAACATTTATCATGCACCACAACTACCATCATTCCTTGCAGACGCCCACAGAGGCGGGACATTTAAATTCGCGGAGGTGGTGCGATTTCTGCCTTTTCCTTCTGCCAGTAAACAAGGGCGTTGTTGCGCTCGAAACGCGTTTGGCTTGAGATTTGTGCGAAGGAGCAGCTGGTCTGATTGTCCTGTATTTCACTAAAAAAAGATTTTACTCACCGTAGTGTGGCTTCATCTTGGAGGCAACTTCCTTTTTTCTGTGTTATTCGGCATGCCCCGCTGCGATGGAGCCCCACTGCTATCAGGGCGGGCCTGCAGCGACAAGGATCAAAGACGCTGTGGGGACGGTGAGTCCGCTTTGTAAATGTTGTATGGACAGGATGACAGCCCAGACAGCTTCAGCGCAGCCCACTTGGGTAAACATATTGAACATTTTGGGGCGAGGCTTGGAACCCACTGGGGGTAACATTTATCATGCACCACAACTACCATCATTCCTTGCAAAGACGCCCACAGAGGCGGGACATTTAAATTCGCGGAGGAGGTGCGATTTCTGCCTTTTCCTTCTGCCAGTGAACAAGAGCGTTGTTACGCTCGAAACGCGTTTGGCTTGAGATTTGTGCGAAGGAGCAGCTGGTCTGAATGTCCTGTATTTCACAAATAAAGGACTTTACTCACCGTAGTGTGGCTTCATCTTGGAGGCAACTTCCTTTTTTCTGTGTTATGCGGCCACTGCTATCAGGGCGGGCCTGCAGCGACAATGATGAAAGACGCTGTGGGGACGGAGAGTCCGCTTTGTGGATGTTGTATGGACAGGATGACAGCCCGGACAGCTTCAGTACAGCCCATTTGGTTAAACATTTTGAACATTTTGGGGCGAGGCATGCAACCCACTGGGGGTAACATTTATCATGCACCACAACTACCATCATTCCTTGCGCAGACGCCCACAGAGGCGGGACATTTAAATTCGTGCAGGTGGGGCGATTGCTGCCTTTCCCTTCTGCCAGTGAACAAGAGCGTTGTTGCACTCGAAACGCATTTGTCTTGAGATTTGTGCAAAGGAGCAGCTGGTCTGAATGTCCTGTATTTCACAAATAAAGGACTTTACTCACCGTAGTGTGGCTTCATCTTGGAGGCAACTTCCTTTTTTTCTGTGTTATGCGGCGTGCCCCGCCGCGATGGAGCCCCACTGCTATCAGGGCGGGCCTGCAGCGACGATGATCAAAGACGCTGTGGGGACGGTGAGTCCGCTTTGTGGATGTTGTATGGACAGGATGACAGCCCGGACAGCTTCAGCGCAGCCCACTTGGGTAAACATTTTGAACATTTTGTGGCGAGGCATGCAACCCACTGGGGGTAACATTTATCATGCACCACAACTACCATCATTCCTTGCGCAGTCGCCCACAGATGCGGGACATTTAAATTTGCGCTGGTGGTGTTGATTGCTGCCTTTCCCTTCTGCCAGTTAACAAGAGCGTTGTTGCGCTCGAAACGCGTTTGTCTTGAGATTTGTGCAAAGGAGCAGCTGGTCTGATTGTCCTGTATTTCACAATTAAAGTACTTTACTCACCGTAGTGTGGTTTCATCTTGGAGGCAACTTCCTTTTTTCTGTGTTATGCGAAGTGCCCCGCCGCGATGGAGGACCACTGCTATCAGGATGGGCCTGCAGCGACAATGATCAAAGACACTGTGGGGACGGTGAGTCCGCTTTGTGGATGTTGTATGGACAGGATGACAGCCCGGACAGCTTCAGCGCAGACCACTTGGGAAAACATTTTGAACATTTCGGGGCGAGGCATGCAACCCACTGGGGGTAACATTTATCATGCACCACAACTACCACCATTCCTTGCGCAGACGCCCACAGAGGCGGGACATTTAAATTTGCGCAGGTGGTGCGATTGCTGCCTTTCCCTTCTGCCAGTGAACAAGAGCGTTGTTGCGCTCGAAACGCGTTTGGCTTGAGATTTGTTCAAAGGAGCAGCTGGTCTGATTGTCCTGTATTTCAAAAATAAAGGACTTTACTCACCGTAGTGTGGCTTCATCTTGGAGGCAACTTCCTTTTTTCTGTGTTATGCGGCCACTGCTATCAGGGCGGGCCTGCAGCGACAATGATGAAAGACGCTGTGGGGACGGAGAGTCCACTTTGTGGATGTTGTATGGACAGGATGACAGCCCGGACAGCTTCAGTACAGCCCATTTGGTTAAACATTTTGAACATTTTGGGGCGAGGCATGCAACCCACTGGGGGTAACATTTATCATGCACCACAACTACCATCATTCCTTGCGCAGACGCCCACAGAGGCGGGACATTTAAATTCGTGCAGGTGGGGCGATTGCTGCCTTTCCCTTCTGCCAGTGAACAAGAGCGTTGTTGCACTCGAAACGCATTTGTCTTGAGATTTGTGCAAAGGAGCAGCTGGTCTGAATGTCCTGTATTTCACAAATAAAGGACTTTACTCACCGTAGTGTGGCTTCATCTTGGAGGCAACTTCCTTTTTTTCTGTGTTATGCGGCGTGCCCCGCCGCGATGGAGCCCCACTGCTATCAGGGCGGGCCTGCAGTGACGATGATCAAAGACGCTGTGTGGACGGTGAGTCCGCTTTGTGGATGTTGTATGGACAGGATGAGAGCCCGGACAGCTTCAGCGCAGCCCACTTTATGTGAACATTTTGAACATTTTGGGGCGAGGCATGCAACCCACTGGGGGTAACATTTATCATGCACCACAACTACCATCATTCCTTGCGCAGTCACCCACAGAGGCGGGACATTTAAATTTGCGCTGGTGGTGCGATTGCTGCCATTCCCTTCTGCCAGTGAACAAGAGCGTTGTTGCACTCGAAACGCGTTTGTCTTGAGATTTGTGCAAAGGAGCAGCTGGTCTGATTGTCCTGTATTTCAAAAATAAAGGACTTTACTCACCATAGTGTGGCTTCATCTTGGAGGCAACTTCCTTTTTTCTGTGTTATGCGGCGTGCCCCGCCGCGATGGAGCCCCACTGCTATTAGGGCGGGCCGTCAGCGACAATGATGAAAGACGCTGTGGGGACGGTGAGTCCACTTTGTGGATGTTGTATGGACAGGATGACAGCCCGGACAGCTTCAGTGCAGCCCAATTGGGTAAACATTTTGAACATTTTGGGGCGAGGCATGCAACCCACTGGGGGTAACATTTATCATGCACCACAACTACCATTATTCCTTTAGAAGACGCCCACAGATGCGGGACATTTAAATTCGTGCAGGTGGTGCGATTGCTGCCTTTGCCTTCTGCCAGTGAACAAGAGCGTTGTTGCGCTCGAAATGCATTTGTCTTGAGATTTGTGCAAAGGAGCAGCTGGTCTGAATGTCCTGTATTTCACAAATAAAGGACTTTACTCACCGTAGTGTGGCTTCATCTTGGAGGCAACTTCCTTTTTTCTGTGTTATGCAGCGTGCCCCGCCGCGATGGAGCTCCACTGCTATCAGGGCGGGCCTGCAGCGACAATGATCAAAGACGCTGTGGGGACGGTGAATCCGCTTTGTGGATGTTGTATGGACAGGATGACAGCCCGGACAGCTTCAGTGCAGCCCACTTGGGTAAACATTTTTAACATTTTGGGGCGAGGCATGCAACCCACTGGGGGTAACATTTATCATGCACCACAACTACCATCATTCCTTGCGCAGACGCCCACAGAGGCGGGACATTTAAATTCGTGCAGGTGGGGCGATTGCTGCCTTTCCCTTCTGCCAGTGAACAAGAGCCTTGTTGCACTCGAAACGCATTTGTCTTGAGATTTGTGCAAAGGAGCAGCTGGTCTGAATGTCCTGTATTTCACAAATAAAGGACATTACTCACCGTAGTGTGGCGTCATCTTGGAGGCAACTTCATTCTTTTCTGTGTTATGCGGCGTGCCCCGCCGTGATGGAGCCCCACTGCTATCAGGGCGGGCCTGCAGTGACGATGATCAAAGACGCTGTGGGGACGGTGAGTCCGCTTTGTGGATGTTGTATGGACAGGATGAGAGCCCGGACAGCTTCAGCGCAGCCCACTTTATGTGAACAATTTGAACATTTTGGGGCGAGGCATGCAACCCACTGGGGGTAACATTTATCATGCACCACAACTACCATCATTCCTTGCGCAGTCACCCACAGAGGCGGGACATTTAAATTTGCGCTGGTGGTGCGATTGCTGCCATTCTCTTCTGCCAGTGAACAAGAGCGTTGTTGCACTCGAAACGCGTTTGTCTTGAGATTTGTGCAAAGGAGCAGCTGGTCTGATTGTCCTGTATTTCAAAAATAAAGGACTTTACTCACCATAGTGTGGCTTCATCTTGGAGGCAACTTCCTTTTTTCTGTGTTATGCGGCGTGCCCCGCCGCGATGGAGCCCCACTGCTATTAGGGCGGGCCGTCAGCGACAATGATGAAAGACGCTGTGGGGACGGTGAGTCCGCTTTGTGGATGTTGTATGGACAGGATGACAGCCCGGACAGCTTCAGTGCAGCCCAATTGGGTAAACATTTTGAACATTTTGGGGCGAGGCATGCAACCCACTGGGGGTAACATTTATCATGCACCACAACTACCATCATTCCTTTAGAAGACGCCCACAGAGGCGGGACATTTAAATTCGTGCAGGTGGTGCGATTGCTGCCTTTGCCTTCTGCCAGTGAACAAGAGCGTTGTTGCGCTCGAAATGCATTTGTCTTGAGATTTGTGCAAAGGAGCAGCTGGTCTGAATGTCCTGTATTTCACAAATAAAGGACTTTACTCACCGTAGTGTGGCTTCATCTTGGAGGCAACTTCCTTTTTTCTGTGTTATGCAGCGTGCCCCGCCGCGATGGAGCCCCACTGCTATCAGGGCGGGCCTGCAGCGACGATGATCAAAGACGCTGTGGGGATGGTGAGTCCGCTTTGTGGATGTTGTATGGACAGGATGACAGCCCGGACAGCTTCAGCGCAGCCCACTTGGGAAAACATTTTGAACATTTTGTGGCGAGGCATGCAACCCACTGGGGGTAACATTTATCATGCACCACAACTACCATCATTCCTTGCCCAGTCGCCCACAGATGCGGGACATTTAAATTCGTGCAGGTGGTGCGATTGCTGCCTTTCCCTTCTGCCAGTGAACAAGAGCGTTGTTGCGCTAGAAACGCATTTGTCTTGAGATTTGTGCAAACGAGCAGCTGGTCTGAATGTCCTGTATTTCACAAATAAAGGACTTTACTCACCGTAGTGTGGCTTCATCTTGGAGGCAACTTCCTTTTTTCTGTGTTATGCAGCGTGCCCCGCCGCGATGGAGCCCCACTGCTATCAGGGCGGGCCTGCAGCGACGATGATCAAAGACGCTGTGGGGACGGTGAGTCCGCTTTGTGGATGTTGTATGGACAGGATGACAGCCCGGACAGCTTCAGCGCAGCCCACTTGGGTAAACATTTTGAACATTTTGTGGCGAGGCATGCAACCCACTGGGGGTAACATTTATCATGCACCACAACTACCATCATTCCTTGCGCAGTCGCCCACAGATGCGGGACATTTAAATTTGCGCTGGTGGTGTTGATTGCTGCCTTTCCCTTCTGCCAGTTAACAAGAGCGTTGTTGCGCTCGAAACGCGTTTGTCTTGAGATTTGTGCAAAGGAGCAGCTGGTCTGATTGTCCTGTATTTCACAATTAAAGTACTTTACTCACCGTAGTGTGGTTTCATCTTGGAGGCAACTTCCTTTTTTCTGTGTTATGCGAAGTGCCCCGCCGCGATGGAGGACCACTGCTATCAGGATGGGCCTGCAGCAACAATGATCAAAGACACTGTGGGGACGGTGAGTCCGCTTTGTGGATGTTGTATGGACAGGATGACAGCCCGGACAGCTTCAGCGCAGACACCTTGGGAAAACATTTTGAACATTTTGGGGCGAGGCATGCAACCCACTGGGGGTAACATTTATCATGCACCACAACTACCACCATTCCTTGCGCAGACGCCCACAGAGGCGGGACATTTAAATTTGCGCAGGTGGTGCGATTGCTGCCTTTCCCTTCTGCCAGTGAACAAGAGCGTTGTTGCGCTCGAAACGCGTTTGGCTTGAGATTTGTTCAAAGGAGCAGCTGGTCTGATTGTCCTGTATTTCAAAAATAAAGGACTTTACTCACCGTAGTGTGGCTTAATCTTGGAGGCAACTTCCTTTTTTCTGTGTTATGCGGCCACTGCTATCAGGGCGGGCCTGCAGCGACAATGATGAAAGACGCTGTGGGGACGGAGAGTCCGCTTTGTGGATGTTGTATGGACAGGATGACAGCCCGGACAGCTTCAGTACAGCCCATTTGGTTAAACAATTTGAACATTTTGGGGCGAGGCATGCAACCCACTGGGGGTAACATTTATCATGCACCACAACTACCATCATTCCTTGCGCAGACGCCCACAGAGGCGGGACATTTAAATTCGTGCAGGTGGGGCGATTGCTGCCTTTCCCTTCTGCCAGTGAACAAGAGCGTTGTTGCGCTCGAAACGCATTTGTCTTGAGATTTGTGCAAAGGAGCAGCTGGTCTGATTGTCCTGTATTTCACAAAAAAAGTACTTTACTCACTGTAGTGTGGCTTCATCTTGGAGGCAACTCCCTTTTTTCTGTGTTATGCGGCGTGCCCCGCCGCGATGGAGCCCCACTGCTATTAGGGCGGGCCTGCAGCGACAATGATCAAAGACGCTGTGGGGACGGTGAGTCCGCTTTGTGGATGTTGTATGGACAGGATGACAGCCCAGACAGCTTCAGTGCAGCCCAATTGGGTAAACATTTTGAACATTTTGGGGCGAGGCATGCAACCCACTGGGGGTAACATTTATCATGCACCACAACTACCATCATTCCTTTAGAAGACGCCCACAGAGGCGGGACATTTAAATTCGTGCAGGTGGTGCGATTGCTGCCTTTCCCTTCTGCCAGTGAACAAGAGCGTTGTTGCGCTCGAAACGCATTTGTCTTGAGATTTGTGCAAAGGAGCAGCTGGTCTGAATGTCCTGTATTTCACAAATAAAGGACTTTACTCACCATAGTGTGGCTTCATCTTGGAGGCAACTTCCTTTTTTCTGTGTTATGCAGCGTGCCCCGCCGCGATGGAGCCCCACTGCTATCAGGACGGGCCTGCAGCGACGATGATCAAAGACGCTGTGGGGACGGTGAATCCGCTTTGTGGATGTTGTATGGACAGGATGACAGCCCGGACAGCTTCAGCGAAGCCCACTTGGGAAAACATTTTGAACATTTTGGGGCGAGGCATGCAACCCACTGGGGGTAACATTTATCATGCACCACAACTACCATCATTCCTTGCGCAGACGCCCACAGAGGCGGGACATTGAAATTTGCGCAGGTGGTGCGATTGCTGCCTTTCCCTTCTGCCAGTGAACAAGAGCGTTGTTGCGCTCGAAACGCATTTGTTTTGAGATTTGTGCAAAGGAGCAGCTGGTCTGATTGTCCTGTATTTCACAAAAAAAGGACTTTACTCACCGTAGTGTGGCTTCATCTTGGAGGCAACTTCCTTTTTTCTGTGTTATGCGGCCACTGCTATCAGGGCGGGCCTGCAGCGACAATGATGAAAGACGCTGTGGGGACGGTGAGTCCGCTTTGTGGATGTTGTATGGACAGGATGACAGCCCGGACTGCTTCAGTACAGCCCATTTGGTTAAACATTTTGAACATTTTGGGGCGAGGCATGCAACCCACTGGGGGTAACATTTATCATGCACCACAACTACCATCATTCCTTGCGCAGACGCCCACAGAGGCGGGACATTTAAATTCGTGCAGGTGGGGCGATTGCTGCCTTTCCCTTCTGCCAGTGAACAAGAGCGTTGTTGCGCTCGAAACGCATTTGTCTTGAGATTTGTGCAAAGGAGCAGCTGGTCTGAATGTCCTGTATTTCACAAATAAAGGACTTTACTCACCGTAGTGTGGTTTCATCTTGGAGGCAACTTCCTTTTTTTCTCTGTTATGCGGCGTGCCCCGCCGCGATGGAGCCCCACTGCTATCAGGGCGGGCCTGCAGTGACGATGATCAAAGACGCTGTGGGGACGGTGAGTCCGCTTTGTGGATGTTGTATGGACAGGATGACAGCCCGGACAGCTTCCGCGCAGCCCACTTTATGTAAACATTTTGAACATTTTGGGGCGAGGTATGCAACCCACTGGGGGTAACATTTATCATGCACCACAACTACCATCATTCCTTGCGCAGTCACCCACAGAGGCGGGACATTTAAATTTGCGCTGGTGGTGCCATTGCTGCCTTTCCCTTCTGCCAGTGAACAAGAGCGTTATTGCGCTCGAAACGCGTTTGTCTTGAGATTTGTGCAAAGGAGCAGCTGGTCTGATTGTCCTGTATTTCACAAATAAAGTACTTTACTCACCGTAGTGTGGCTTCATCTTGGAGGCAACTTCCTTTTTTCTGTGTTATGCGGAGTGCCCCGCCGCGATGAAGGACCACTGCTATCAGGATGGGCCTGCAGCGACAATGATCAAAGACACTGTGGGGACGGTGACTCCGCTTTGTGGATGTTGTATGGACAGGATGACAGCCCGGACAGCTTCAGCGCATCCCACTTGGGAAAACATTTTGAAAATTTTGGGGCGAGGCATGCAACCCACTGGGGGTTACATTTATCATGCACCACAACTACCATCATTCCTTGCGCAGACGCCTACAGAGGCGGGACATTTAAATTTGCGCAGGTGGTGCGATTGCTGCCTTTCCCTTCTGCCAGTGAACAAGAGCTTTGTTGCGCTCGAAACGCGTTTGGCTTGAGATTTGTGCAAAGGAGCAGCTGGTGTGATTGTCCTGTATTTCACAAATAAAGGACTTTACTCACCGTAGTGTTGCTTCATCTTGGAGGCAACTTCCTTTTTTCTGTGTTATGCGGCGTGCCCCGCCGCGATGAAGCCCCACTGTTATCAGGGCGGGGCTGCTGCGACAAAGATCAAAGACGCTGTGGGGACGGTGAGTCCGCATTGTGGATGTTGTATGGACAGGATGACAGCCCGGACAGCTTCAGCGCAGCCCACTTGGGTAAACATTTTGAACATTTTCGGGCGAGGAATGCAACCCACTGGGGGTAACATTTATCATGCACCACAACTACCATCATTCCTGGCGCAGACGCCCACAGAGGCGGGACATTTAAATTCGTGCAGGTGGGGCGATAGCTGCCTTTCCCTTCTGCCAGTGAACAAAAGCGTTGTTGCGCTCGAAACGCATTTGTCTTGAGATTTGTGCAAAGGAGCAGCTGGTCTGAATGTCCTGTATTTCACAAATAAAGGACTTTACTCACCGTAGGGTGGCTTCATCTTGGAGGCAACTTCCTTTTTTCTGTGTTATGCGGCGTGCCCCGCCGCGATGGAGCTCCACTGCTATCAGGGCGGGCCTGCAGCGACGATGATCAAAGGACGCTGTGGGGACGGTGAGTCCGCTTTGTGGATGTTGTATGGACAGGATGACAGCCCGGACAGCTTCAGCACAGCCCACTTGGGTAAACATTTTGAACATTTTGGGGCGAGGCATGCAACCCACTGGGGGTAACATTTATCATGCACCACAACTACCATCACTCTTTGCGCAGTCACCCACAGAGGCGGGACATTTAAATTTGCGCTGGTGGTGCGATTGCTGCCTTTCCCTTCTGCCAGTGAACAAGAGCGTTGTTGCGCTCGAAACGCGTTTGGCTTGAGATTTGTGCAAAGGAGCAGCTGGTCTGAATGTCCTGTATTTCACATATAAAGGACTTTACTCACCGTAGTGTGGCTTCATCTTGGAGGCAACTTCCTTTTTTCTGTGTTATGCAGCGTGCCCCGCCGCGATGGAGCCCCACTGCTATCAGTGCGGGCCTGCAGCGACGATGATCAAAGACGCTGTGGGGACGGTGAGTCCGCTTTGTGGATGTTGTATGGACAGGATGACAGCCCGGACAGCTTCAGCGCAGCCCACTTGGGTAAACATTTTAAACATTTTGTGGCGAGGCATGCAACCCACTGGGGGTATCATTTATCATGCACCACAACTACCATCATTCCTTGCGCAGTCGCCCACAGATGCGGGACATTTAAATTTGCGCTGGTGGTGTTGATTGCTGCTTTTCCCTTCTGCCAGTGAACAAGAGCGTTGTTGCGCTCGAAACGCGTTTGTCTTGAGATTTGTGCAAAGGAGCAGCTGGTCTGATTGTCCTATATTTCACAAATAAAGTACTTTACTCACCGTAGTGTGGTTTCATCTTGGAGGCAACTTCCTTTTTTCTGTGTTATGCAAAGTGCCCCGCCGCGATGGAGGACCACTGCTATCAGGATGGGCCTGCAGCGACAATGATCAAAGACACTGTGGGGATGGTGAGTCCGCTTTGTGGATGTTGTATGGACAGGATGACAGCCCGGACAGCTTCAGCGCAGCCCACTTGGGAAAACATTTTGAACATTTTGGGGCGAAGCATGCAACCCACTGGGGGTAACATTTATCATGCACCACAACTACGATCATTCCTTGCGCAGACGCCCACAGAGGCGGGACATTTAAATTTGCGCAGGTGGTGCGATTGCTGCCTTTCCCTTCTGCCAATGAACAAGAGCGTTGTTGCGCTCGAAACGCGTTTGGCTTGAGATTTGTTCAAAGGAGCAGCTGGTCTGATTGTCCTGTATTTCAAAAATAAAGGACTTTACTCACCGTAGTGTGGCTTCATCTTGGAGGCAACTTCCTTTTTTCTGTGTTATGCGGCCACTGCTATCAGGGCGGGCCTGCAGCGACAATGATGAAAGACGCTGTGGGGACGGAGAGTCCGCTTTGTGGATGTTGTATGGACAGGATGACAGCCCGGACAGCTTCAGTACAGCCCATTTGGTTAAACAATTTGAACATTTTGGGGCGAGGCATGCAACCCACTGGGGGTAACATTTATCATGCACCACAACTACCATCATTCCTTGCGCAGACGCCCACAGAGGCGGGACATTTAAATTCGTGCAGGTGGGGCGATTGCTGCCTTTCCCTTCTGCCAGTGAACAAGAGCGTTGTTGCGCTCGAAACGCATTTGTCTTGAGATTTGTGCAAAGGAGCAGCTGGTCTGATTGTCCTGTATTTCACAAAAAAAGTACTTTACTCACTGTAGTGTGGCTTCATCTTGGAGGCAACTCCCTTTTTTCTGTGTTATGCGGCGTGCCCCGCCGCGATGGAGCCCCACTGCTATTAGGGCGGGCCTGCAGCGACAATGATCAAAGACGCTGTGGGGACGGTGAGTCCGCTTTGTGGATGTTGTATGGACAGGATGACAGCCCAGACAGCTTCAGTGCAGCCCAATTGGGTAAACATTTTGAACATTTTGGGGCGAGGCATGCAACCCACTGGGGGTAACATTTATCATGCACCACAACTACCATCATTCCTTTAGAAGACGCCCACAGAGGCGGGACATTTAAATTCGTGCAGGTGGTGCGATTGCTGCCTTTCCCTTCTGCCAGTGAACAAGAGCGTTGTTGCGCTCGAAACGCATTTGTCTTGAGATTTGTGCAAAGGAGCAGCTGGTCTGAATGTCCTGTATTTCACAAATAAAGGACTTTACTCACCATAGTGTGGCTTCATCTTGGAGGCAACTTCCTTTTTTCTGTGTTATGCAGCGTGCCCCGCCGCGATGGAGCCCCACTGCTATCAGGGCGGGCCTGCAGCGACGATGATCAAAGACGCTGTGGGGACGGTGAATCCGCTTTGTGGATGTTGTATGGACAGGATGACAGCCCGGACAGCTTCAGCGAAGCCCACTTGGGAAAACATTTTGAACATTTTGGGGCGAGGCATGCAACCCACTGGGGGTAACATTTATCATGCACCACAACTACCATCATTCCTTGCGCAGACGCCCACAGAGGCGGGACATTTAAATTTGCGCAGGTGGTGCGATTGCTGCCTTTCCCTTCTGCCAGTGAACAAGAGCGTTGTTGCGCTCGAAACGCGTTTGGCTTGAGATTTGTTCAAAGGAGCAGCTGGTCTGATTGTCCTGTATTTCAAAAATAAAGGACTTTACTCAACGTAGTGTGGCTTCATCTTGGAGGCAACTTCCTTTTTCTGTGTTATGCGGCCACTGCTATCAGGGCGGGCCTGCAGCGACAATGATGAAAGACGCTGTGGGGACGGAGAGTCCACTTTGTGGATGTTGTATGGACAGGATGACAGCCCGGACAGCTTCAGTACAGCCCATTTGGTTAAACATTTTGAACATTTTGGGGCGAGGCATGCAACCCACTGGGGGTAACATTTATCATGCACCACAACTACCATCATTCCTTGCGCAGACGCCCACAGAGGCGGGACATTTAAATTCGTGCAGGTGGGGCGATTGCTGCCTTTCCCTTCTGCCAGTGAACAAGAGCGTTGTTACGCTCGAAACGCATTTGTCTTGAGATTTGTGCAAAGGAGCAGCTGGTCTGATTGTCCTGTATTTCACAAAAAAAGGACTTTACTCACCGTAGTGTGGCTTCATCTTGGAGGCAACTCCCTTTTTTCTGTGTTATGCGGCGTGCCCCGCCGCGATGGAGCCCCACTGCTATTAGGGCGGGCCTGCAGCGACAACGATCAAAGACGCTGTGGGGACGGTGAGTCCGCTTTGTGGATGTTGTATGGACAGGATGACAGCCCGGACAGCTTCAGTGCAGCCCACTTGGGTAAACATTTTTAACATTTTGGGGCGAGGCATGCAACCCACTGGGGGTAACATTTATCATGCACCACAACTACCATCATTCCTTTAGCAGACGCCCACAGAGGCGGGACATTTAAATTCGTGCAGGTGGTGCGATTGCTGCCTTTCCCTTCTGCCAGTGAACAAGAGCGTTGTTGCGCTCGTAACGCATTTGTCTTGAGATTTGTGCAAAGGAGCAGCTGGTCTGAATGTCCTGTATTTCACAAATAAAGGACTTTACTCACCGTAGTGTGGCTTCATCTTGGAGGCAACTTCCTTTTTTCTGTGTTATGCAGCGTGCCCCGCCGCGATGGAGCCCCACTGCTATCAGGGCGGGCCTGCAGCGACGATGATCAAAGACGCTGTGGGGACGGTGAGTCCGCTTTGTGGATGTTGTATGGACAGGATGACAGCCCGGACAGCTTCAGCGCAGCCCACTTGGGTAAACATTTTGAACATTTTGTGGCGAGGCATGCAACCCACTGGGGGTAACATTTATCATGCACCACAACTACCATCATTCCTTGCGCAGTCGCCCACAGATGCGGGACATTTAAATTTGCGCTGGTGGTGTTGATTGCTGCCTTTCCCTTCTGCCAGTTAACAAGAGCGTTGTTGCGCTCGAAACGCGTTTGTCTTGAGATTTGTGCAAAGGAGCAGCTGGTCTGATTGTCCTGTATTTCACAATTAAAGTACTTTACTCACCGTAGTGTGGTTTCATCTTGGAGGCAACTTCCTTTTTTCTGTGTTATGCGAAGTGCCCCGCCGCGATGGAGGACCACTGCTATCAGGATGGGCCTGCAGCGACAATGATCAAAGACACTGTGGGGACGGTGAGTCCGCTTTGTGGATGTTGTATGGACAGGATGACAGCCCGGACAGCTTCAGCGCAGACCACTTGGGAAAACATTTTGAACATTTTGGGGCGAGGCATGCAACCCACTGGGGGTAACATTTATCATGCACCACAACTACCACCATTCCTTGCGCAGACGCCCACAGAGGCGGGACATTTAAATTTGCGCAGGTGGTGCGATTGCTGCCTTTCCCTTCTGCCAGTGAACAAGAGCGTTGTTGCGCTCGAAACGCGTTTGGCTTGAGATTTGTTCAAAGGAGCAGCTGGTCTGATTGTCCTGTATTTCAAAAATAAAGGACTTTACTCACCGTAGTGTGGCTTCATCTTGGAGGCAACTTCCTTTTTTCTGTGTTATGCGGCCACTGCTATCAGGGCGGGCCTGCAGCGACAATGATGAAAGACGCTGTGGGGACGGAGAGTCCGCTTTGTGGATGTTGTATGGACAGGATGACAGCCCGGACAGCTTCAGTACAGCCCATTTGGTTAAACATTTTGAACATTTTGGGGTGAGGCATGCAACCCACTGGGGGTAACATTTATCATGCACCACAACTACCATCATTCCTTGCGCAGACGCCCACAGAGTCGGGACATTTAAATTCGTGCAGGTGGGGCGATTGCTGCCTTTCCCTTCTGCCAGTGAACAAGAGCGTTGTTGCACTCGAAACGCATTTGTCTTGAGATTTGTGCAAAGGAGCAGCTGGTCTGAATGTCCTGTATTTCACAAATAAAGGACTTTACTCACCGTAGTGTGGCTTCATCTTGGAGGCAACTTCCTTTTTTTCTGTGTTATGCGGCGTGCCCCGCCGCGATGGAGCCCCACTGCTATCAGGGCGGGCCTGCAGTGACGATGATCAAAGACGCTGTGGGGACGGTGAGTCCGCTTTGTGGATGTTGTATGGACAGGATGAGAGCCCGGACAGCTTCAGCGCAGCCCACTTTATGTGAACATTTTGAACATTTTGGGGCGAGGCATGCAACCCACTGGGGGTAACATTTATCATGCACCACAACTACCATCATTCCTTGCGCAGTCACCCACAGAGGCGGGACATTTAAATTTGCGCTGGTGGTGCGATTGCTGCCATTCCCTTCTGCCAGTGAACAAGAGCGTTGTTGCACTCGAAACGCGTTTGTCTTGAGATTTGTGCAAAGGAGCAGCTGGTCTGATTGTCCTGTATTTAAAAAATAAAGGACTTTACTCACCATAGTGTGGCTTCATCTTGGAGGCAACTTCCTTTTTTCTGTGTTATGCGGCGTGCCCCGCCGCGATGGAGCCCCACTGCTATTAGGGCGGGCCGTCAGCGACAATGATGAAAGACGCTGTGGGGACGGTGAGTCCGCTTTGTGGATGTTGTATGGACAGGATGACAGCCCGGACAGCTTCAGTGCAGCCCACTTGGGTAAACATTTTTAACATTTTGGGGCGAGGCATGCAACCCACTGGGGGTAACATTTATCATGCACCACAACTACCATCATTCCTTGCGCAGACGCCCACAGAGGCGGGACATTTAAATTCGTGCAGGTGGTGCGATTGCTGCCTTTGCCTTCTGCCAGTGAACAAGAGCGTTGTTGCGCTCGAAATGCATTTGTCTTGAGATTTGTGCAAAGGAGCAGCTGGTCTGAATGTCCTGTATTTCACAAATAAAGGACTTTACTCACCGTAGTGTGGCTTCATCTTGGAGGCAACTTCCTTTTTTCTGTGTTATGCAGCGTGCCCCGCCGCGATGGAGCTCCACTGCTATCAGGGCGGGCCTGCAGCGACAATGATCAAAGACGCTGTGGGGACGGTGAATCCGCTTTGTGGATGTTGTATGGACAGGATGACAGCCCGGACAGCTTCAGTGCAGCCCACTTGGGTAAACATTTTTAACATTTTGGGGCGAGGCATGCAACCCACTGGGGGTAACATTTATCATGCACCACAACTACCATCATTCCTTGCGCAGACGCCCACAGAGGCGGGACATTTAAATTCGTGCAGGTGGGGCGATTGCTGCCTTTCCCTTCTGCCAGTGAACAAGAGCGTTGTTGCACTCGAAACGCATTTGTCTTGAGATTTGTGCAAAGGAGCAGCTGGTCTGAATGTCCTGTATTTCACAAATAAAGGACATTACTCACCGTAGTGTGGCGTCATCTTGGAGGCAACTTCATTCTTTTCTGTGTTATGCGGCGTGCCCCGCCGCGATGGAGCCCCACTGCTATCAGGGCGGGCCTGCAGTGACGATGATCAAAGACGCTGTGGGGACGGTGAGTCCGCTTTGTGGATGTTGTATGGACAGGATGAGAGCCCGGACAGCTTCAGCGCAGCCCACTTTATGTGAACAATTTGAACATTTTGGGGCGAGGCATGCAACCCACTGGGGGTAACATTTATCATGCACCACAACTACCATCATTCCTTGCGCAGTCACCCACAGAGGCGGGACATTTAAATTTGCGCTGGTGGTGCGATTGCTGCCATTCCCTTCTGCCAGTGAACAAGAGCGTTGTTGCACTCGAAACGCGTTTGTCTTGAGATTTGTGCAAAGGAGCAGCTGGTCTGATTGTCCTGTATTTCAAAAATAAAGGACTTTACTCACCATAGTGTGGCTTCATCTTGGAGGCAACTTCCTTTTTTCTGTGTTATGCGGCGTGCCCCGCCGCGATGGAGCCCCACTGCTATTAGGGCGGGCCGTCAGCGACAATGATGAAAGACGCTGTGGGGACGGTGAGTCCGCTTTGTGGATGTTGTATGGACAGGATGACAGCCCGGACAGCTTCAGTGCAGCCCAATTGGGTAAACATTTTGAACATTTTGGGGCGAGGCATGCAACCCACTGGGGGTAACATTTATCATGCACCACAACTACCATCATTCCTTTAGAAGACGCCCACAGAGGCGGGACATTTAAATTCGTGCAGGTGGTGCCATTGCTGCCTTTGCCTTCTGCCAGTGAACAAGAGCGTTGTTGCGCTCGAAATGCATTTGTCTTGAGATTTGTGCAAAGGAGCAGCTGGTCTGAATGTCCTGTATTTCACAAATAAAGGACTTTACTCACCGTAGTGTGGCTTCATCTTGGAGGCAACTTCCTTTTTTCTGTGTTATGCAGCGTGCCCCGCCGCGATGGAGCCCCACTGCTATCAGGGCGGGCCTGCAGCGACGATGATCAAAGACGCTGTGGGGATGGTGAGTCCGCTTTGTGGATGTTGTATGGACAGGATGACAGCCCGGACAGCTTCAGCGCAGCCCACTTGGGAAAACATTTTGAACATTTTGTGGCGAGGCATGCAACCCACTGGGGGTAACATTTATCATGCACCACAACTACCATCATTCCTTGCCCAGTCGCCCACAGATGCGGGACATTTAAATTCGTGCAGGTGGTGCGATTGCTGCCTTTCCCTTCTGCCAGTGAACAAGAGCGTTGTTGCGCTCGAAACGCATTTGTCTTGAGATTTGTGCAAAGGAGCAGCTGGTCTGAATGTCCTGTATTTCACAAATAAAGGACTTTACTCACCGTAGTGTGGCTTCATCTTGGAGGCAACTTCCTTTTTTCTGTGTTATGCAGCGTGCCCCGACGCGATGGAGCCCCACTGCTATCAGGGCGGGCCTGCAGCGACGATGATCAAAGACGCTGTGGGGACGGTGAGTCCGCTTTGTGGATGTTGTATGGACAGGATGACAGCCCGGACAGCTTCAGCGCAGCCCACTTGGGTAAACATTTTGAACATTTTGTGGCGAGGCATGCAACCCACTGGGGGTAACATTTATCATGCACCACAACTACCATCATTCCTTGCGCAGTCGCCCACAGATGCGGGACATTTAAATTTGCGCTGGTGGTGTTGATTGCTGCCTTTCCCTTCTGCCAGTTAACAAGAGCGTTGTTGCGCTCGAAACGCGTTTGTCTTGAGATTTGTGCAAAGGAGCAGCTGGTCTGATTGTCCTGTATTTCACAATTAAAGTACTTTACTCACCGTAGTGTGGTTTCATCTTGGAGGCAACTTCCTTTTTTCTGTGTTATGCGAAGTGCCCCGCCGCGATGGAGGACCACTGCTATCAGGATGGGCCTGCAGCAACAATGATCAAAGACACTGTGGGGACGGTGAGTCCGCTTTGTGGATGTTGTATGGACAGGATGACAGCCCGGACAGCTTCAGCGCAGACCACTTGGGAAAACATTTTGAACATTTTGGGGCGAGGCATGCAACCCACTGGGGGTAACATTTATCATGCACCACAACTACCACCATTCCTTGCGCAGACGCCCACAGAGGCGGGACATTTAAATTTGCGCAGGTGGTGCGATTGCTGCCTTTCCCTTCTGCCAGTGAACAAGAGCGTTGTTGCGCTCGAAACGCGTTTGGCTTGAGATTTGTTCAAAGGAGCAGCTGGTCTGATTGTCCTGTATTTCAAAAATAAAGGACTTTACTCACCGTAGTGTGGCTTCATCTTGGAGGCAACTTCCTTTTTTCTGTGTTATGCGGCCACTGCTATCAGGGCGGGCCTGCAGCGACAATGATGAAAGACGCTGTGGGGACGGAGAGTCCGCTTTGTGGATGTTGTATGGACAGGATGACAGCCCGGACAGCTTCAGTACAGCCCATTTGGTTAAACAATTTGAACATTTTGGGGCGAGGCATGCAACCCACTGGGGGTAACATTTATCATGCACCACAACTACCATCATTCCTTTAGAAGACGCCCACAGAGGCGGGACATTTAAATTCGTGCAGGTGGTGCGATTGCTGCCTTTCCCTTCTGCCAGTGAACAAGAGCGTTGTTGCGCTCGAAACGCATTTGTCTTGAGATTTGTGCAAAGGAGCAGCTGGTCTGATTGTCCTGTATTTCACAAAAAAAGGACTTTACTCACCGTAGTGTGGCTTCATCTTGGAGGCAACTCCCTTGTTTCTGTGTTATGCGGCGTGCCCCGCCGCGATGGAGCCCCACTGCTATTAGGGCGGGCCTGCAGCGACAATGATCAAAGACGATGTGGGGACGGTGAGTCCGCTTTGTGGATGTTGTATGGACAGGATGACAGCCCGGACAGCTTCAGTGCAGCCCACTTGGGTAAACATTTTTAACATTTTGGGGCGAGGCATGCAACCCACTGGGGGTAACATTTATCATTCACCACAACTACCATCATTCCTTTAGCAGACGCCCACAGAGGCGGGACATTTAAATTCGTGCAGGTGGTGCGATTGCTGCCTTTCCCTTCTGCCAGTGAACAAGAGCGTTGTTGCGCTCGAAACGCATTTGTCTTGAGATTTGTGCAAAGGAGCAGCTGGTCTGAATGTCCTGTATTTCACAAATAAAGGACTTTACTCACCGTAGTGTGGCTTCATCTTGGAGGCAACTTCCTTTTTTCTGTGTTATGCAGCGTGCCCCGCCGCGATGGAGCCCCACTGCTATCAGGGCGGACCTGCAGCGACGATGATCAAAGACGCTGTGGGGACGGTGAGTCCGCTTTGTGGATGTTGTATGGACAGGATGACAGCCCGGACAGCTTCAGCGCAGCCCACTTGGGTAAACATTTTTAACATTTTGTGGCGAGGCATGCAACCCACTGGGGGTAACATTTGTCATGCACCACAACTACCATCATTCCTTGCGCAGTCGCCCACAGATGCGGGACATTTAAATTTGCGCTGGTGGTGTTGATTGCTGCCTTTCCCTTCTGCCAGTTAACAAGAGCGTTGTTGCGCTCGAAACGCGTTTGTCTTGAGATTTGTGCAAAGGAGCAGCTGGTCTGATTGTCCTGTATTTCACAATTAAAGTACTTTACTCACCGTAGTGTGGTTTCATCTTGGAGGCAACTTCCTTTTTTCTGTGTTATGCGAAGTGCCCCGCCGCGATGGAGGACCACTGCTATCAGGATGGGCCTGCAGCGACAATGATCAAAGACACTGTGGGGACGGTGAGTCCGCTTTGTGGATGTTGTATGGACAGGATGACAGCCCGGACAGCTTCAGCGCAGACCACTTGGGAAAACATTTTGAACATTTTGGGGCGAGGCATGCAACCCACTGGGGGTAACATTTATCATGCACCACAACTACCACCATTCCTTGCGCAGACGCCCACAGAGGCGGGACATTTAAATTTGCGCAGGTGGTGCGATTGCTGCCTTTCCCTTCTGCCAGTGAACAAGAGCGTTGTTGCGCTCGAAACGCGTTTGGCTTGAGATTTGTTCAAAGGAGCAGCTGGTCTGATTGTCCTGTATTTCAAAAATAAAGGACTTTACTCACCGTAGTGTGGCTTCATCTTGGAGGCAACTTCCTTTTTTCTGTGTTATGCGGCCACTGCTATCAGGGCGGGCCTGCAGCAACAATGATGAAAGACGCTGTGGGGACGGAGAGTCCGCTTTGTGGATGTTGTATGGACAGGATGACAGACCGGACAGCTTCAGTACAGCCCATTTGGTTAAACATTTTGAACATTTTGGGGCGAGGCATGCAACCCACTGGGGGTAACATTTATCATGCACCACAACCACCATCATTCCTTGCGCAGACGCCCACAGAGGCGGGACATTTAAATTCGTGCAGGTGGGGCGATTGCTGCCTTTCCCTTCTGCCAGTGAACAAGAGCGTTGTTGCGCTCGAAACGCATTTGTCTTGAGATTTGTGCAAAGGAGCAGCTGGTCTGAATGTCCTGTATTTCACAAATAAAGGACTTTACTCACCGTAGTGTGGCTTCATCTTGGAGGCAACTTCCTTTTTTTCTGTGTTATGCGGCGTGCCCCGCCGCGATGGAGCCCCACTGCTATCAGGGCGGGCCTACAGTGACGATGATCAAAGACGCTGTGGGGACGGTGAGTCCGCTTTGTGGATGTTGTATGGACAGGATGAGAGCCCGGACAGCTTCAGCGCAGCCCACTTTATGTGAACATTTTGAACATTTTGGGGCGAGGCATGCAACCCACTGGGGGTAACATTTATCATGCACCACAACTACCATCATTCCTTGCGCAGTCACCCACAGAGGCGGGACATTTAAATTTGCGCTGGTGGTGCGATTGCTGCCATTCCCTTCTGGCAGTGAACAAGAGCGTTGTTGCACTCGAAACGCGTTTGTCTTGAGATTTGTGCAAAGGAGCAGCTGGTCTGATTGTCCTGTATTTCACAAATAAAGTACTTTACTCACCGTAGTGTGGCTTCATCTTGGAGGCAACTTCCTTTTTTCTGTGTTATGCGGAGTGCCCCGCCGCGATGGAGGACCACTGCTATCAGGATGGGCCTGCAGCGACAATGATCAAAGACGATGTGGGGACGGTGAGTCCGCTTTGTGGATGTTGTATGGACAGGATGACAGCCCGGACAGCTTCAGTGCAGCCCACTTGGGTAAACATTTTTAACATTTTGGGGCGAGGCATGCAACCCACTGGGGGTAACATTTATCATTCACCACAACTACCATCATTCCTTTAGCAGACGCCCACAGAGGCGGGACATTTAAATTCGTGCAGGTGGTGCGATTGCTGCCTTTCCCTTCTGCCAGTGAACAAGAGCGTTGTTGCGCTCGAAACGCATTTGTCTTGAGATTTGTGCAAAGGAGCAGCTGGTCTGAATGTCCTGTATTTCACAAATAAAGGACTTTACTCACCGTAGTGTGGCTTCATCTTGGAGGCAACTTCCTTTTTTCTGTGTTATGCAGCGTGCCCCGCCGCGATGGAGCCCCACTGCTATCAGGGCGGACCTGCAGCGACGATGATCAAAGACGCTGTGGGGACGGTGAGTCCGCTTTGTGGATGTTGTATGGACAGGATGACAGCCCGGACAGCTTCAGCGCAGCCCACTTGGGTAAACATTTTTAACATTTTGTGGCGAGGCATGCAACCCACTGGGGGTAACATTTGTCATGCACCACAACTACCATCATTCCTTGCGCAGTCGCCCACAGATGCGGGACATTTAAATTTGCGCTGGTGGTGTTGATTGCTGCCTTTCCCTTCTGCCAGTTAACAAGAGCGTTGTTGCGCTCGAAACGCGTTTGTCTTGAGATTTGTGCAAAGGAGCAGCTGGTCTGATTGTCCTGTATTTCACAATTAAAGTACTTTACTCACCGTAGTGTGGTTTCATCTTGGAGGCAACTTCCTGTTTTCTGTGTTATGCGAAGTGCCCCGCCGCGATGGAGGACCACTGCTATCAGGATGGGCCTGCAGCGACAATGATCAAAGACACTGTGGGGACGGTGAGTCCGCTTTGTGGATGTTGTATGGACAGGATGACAGCCCGGACAGCTTCAGCGCAGACCACTTGGGAAAACATTTTGAACATTTTGGGGCGAGGCATGCAACCCACTGGGGGTAACATTTATCATGCACCACAACTACCACCATTCCTTGCGCAGACGCCCACAGAGGCGGGACATTTAAATTTGCGCAGGTGGTGCGATTGCTGCCTTTCCCTTCTGCCAGTGAACAAGAGCGTTGTTGCGCTCGAAACGCGTTTGGCTTGAGATTTGTTCAAAGGAGCAGCTGGTCTGATTGTCCTGTATTTCAAAAATAAAGGACTTTACTCACCGTAGTGTGGCTTCATCTTGGAGGCAACTTCCTTTTTTCTGTGTTATGCGGCCACTGCTATCAGGGCGGGCCTGCAGCGACAATGATGAAAGACGCTGTGGGGACGGAGAGTCCGCTTTGTGGATGTTGTATGGACAGGATGACAGACCGGACAGCTTCAGTACAGCCCATTTGGTTAAACATTTTGAACATTTTGGGGCGAGGCATGCAACCCACTGGGGGTAACATTTATCATGCACCACAACCACCATCATTCCTTGCGCAGACGCCCACAGAGGCGGGACATTTAAATTCGTGCAGGTGGGGCGATTGCTGCCTTTCCCTTCTGCCAGTGAACAAGAGCGTTGTTGCGCTCGAAACGCATTTGTCTTGAGATTTGTGCAAAGGAGCAGCTGGTCTGAATGTCCTGTATTTCACAAATAAAGGACTTTACTCACCGTAGTGTGGCTTCATCTTGGAGGCAACTTCCTTTTTTTCTGTGTTATGCGGCGTGCCCCGCCGCGATGGAGCCCCACTGCTATCAGGGCGGGCCTACAGTGACGATGATCAAAGACGCTGTGGGGACGGTGAGTCCGCTTTGTGGATGTTGTATGGACAGGATGAGAGCCCGGACAGCTTCAGCGCAGCCCACTTTATGTGAACATTTTGAACATTTTGGGGCGAGGCATGCAACCCACTGGGGGTAACATTTATCATGCACCACAACTACCATCATTCCTTGCGCAGTCACCCACAGAGGCGGGACATTTAAATTTGCGCTGGTGGTGCGATTGCTGCCATTCCCTTCTGGCAGTGAACAAGAGCGTTGTTGCACTCGAAACGCGTTTGTCTTGAGATTTGTGCAAAGGAGCAGCTGGTCTGATTGTCCTGTATTTCACAAATAAAGTACTTTACTCACCGTAGTGTGGCTTCATCTTGGAGGCAACTTCCTTTTTTCTGTGTTATGCGGAGTGCCCCGCCGCGATGGAGGACCACTGCTATCAGGATGGGCCTGCAGCGACAATGATCAAAGACGCTGTGGGGACGGTGAGTCCGCATTGTGGATGTTGTATGGACAGGATGACAGCCCGGACAGCTTCAGCGCAGCCCACTTGGGTAAACATTTTGAACATTTTGGGGCGAGGCATGCAACCCACTGGGGGTAACATTTATCATGCACCACAACTACCATCATTCCTTGCGCAGACGCCCACAGAGGCGGGACATTTAAATTCGTGCAGGTGGGGCGATAGCTGCCTTTCCCTTCTGCCAGTGAACAAGAGCGTTGTTGCGCTCGAAACGCATTTGTCTTGAGATTTGTGCAAAGGAGCAGCTGGTTTGAATGTCCTGTATTTCACAAATAAAGGACTTTACTCACCGTAGGGTGGCTTCATCTTGGAGGCAACTTCCTTTTTTCTGTGTTATGCGGCGTGCCCCGCCGCGATGGAGCCCCACTGCTATCAGGGCGGGCCTGCAGCGACGATGATCAAAGACGCTGTGGGGACGGTGAGTCCGCTTTGTAGATGTTGTATGGACAGGATGACAGCCCGGACAGCTTCAGCGCAGCCCACTTGGGTAAACATTTTGAACATTTTGGGGCGAGGCATGCAACCCACTGGGGGTAACATTTATCATGCACCACAACTACCATCACTCCTTGCGCAGTCACCCACAGAGGCGGGACATTTAAATTTGCGCTGGTGGTGCGATTGCTGCCTTTCCCTTCTGCCAGTGAACAAGAGCGTTGTTGCGCTTGAAACGCGTTTGGCTTGAGATTTGTGCAAAGGAGCAGCTGGTCTGATTGTCCTGTATTTCACAAAAAAAGGACTTTACTCACCGTAGTGTGGCTTCATCTTGGAGGCAACTCCCTTTTTTCTGTGTTATGCGGCGTGCCGCGCCGCGATGGAGCCCCACTGCTATTAGGGCGGGCCGTCAGCGACAATGATGAAAGACGCTGTGGGGACGGTGAGTCCGCTTTGTGGATGTTGTATGGACAGGATGACAGCCCGGACAGCTTCAGTGCAGCCCAATTGGGTAAACATTTTGAACATTTTGGGGCGAGGCATGCAACCCACTGGGGGTAACATTTATCATGCACCACAACTACCATCATTCCTTTAGAAGACACCCACAGAGGCGGGACATTTAAATTCGTGCAGGTGGTGCGATTGCTGCCTTTGCCTTCTGCCAGTGAACAAGAGCGTTGTTGCGCTCGAAATGCATTTGTCTTGAGATTTGTGCAAAGGAGCAGCTGGTCTGAATGTCCTGTATTTCACAAATAAAGGACTTTACTCACCGTAGTGTGGCTTCATCTTGGAGGCAACTTCCTTTTTTCTGTGTTATGCAGCGTGCCCCGCCACGATGGAGCCCCACTGCTATCAGGGCGGGCCTGCAGCGACAATGATCAAAGGCGCTGTGGGGACGGTGAATCCGCTTTGTGGATGTTGTATGGACAGGATGACAGCCCGGACAGCTTCAGTGCAGCCCACTTGGGTAAACATTTTTAACATTTTGGGGCGAGGCATGCAACCCACTGGGGGTAACATTTATCATGCACCACAACTACCATCATTCCTTTAGCAGACGCCCACAGAGGCGGGACATTTAAATTCGTGCAGGTGGTGCGATTGCTGCCTTTCCCTTCTGCCAGTGAACAAGAGCGTTGTTGCGCTCGAAACGCATTTGTCTTGAGATTTGTGCAAAGGAGCAGCTGGTCTGAATGTCCTGTATTTCACAAATAAAGGACTTTACTCACCGTAGTGTGGCTTCATCTTGGAGGCAACTTCCTTTTTTCTGTGTTATGCAGCGTGCCCCGCCGCGATGGAGCCCCACTGCTATCAGGGCGGGCCTGCAGCGACGATGATCAAAGACGCTGTGGGGATGGTGAGTCCGCTTTGTGGATGTTGTATGGACAGGATGACAGCCCGGACAGCTTCAGCGCAGCCCACTTGGGTAAACATTTTGAACATTTTGTGGCGAGGCATGCAACCCACTGGGGGTCACATTTATCATGCACCACAACTACCATCATTCCTTGCGCTGTCGCCCACAGATGCGGGACATTTAAATTTGCGCTGGTGGTGTTGATTGCTGCCTTACCCTTCTGCCAGTGAACAAGAGCGTTGTTGCGCTCGAAACGCGTTTGTCTTGAGATTTGTGCAAAGGAGGTGCTGGTCTGATTGTCCTGTATTTCACAAATAAAGTACTTTACTCACCGTAGTGTGGTTTCATCTTGGAGGCAACTTCCTTTTTTATGTGTTATGCGAAGTGCCCCGCCGCGATGGAGGACCACTGCTATCAGGATGGGCCTGCAGCGACAATGATCAAAGACACTGTGGGGACGGTGAGTCCGCTTTGTGGATGTTGTATGGACAGGATGACAGCCCGGACAGCTTCAGTGCAGCCCAATTGGGTAAACATTTTGAACATTTTGGGGCGAGGCATGCAACCCACTGGGGGTAACATTTATCATGCACCACAACTACCATCATTCCTTTAGAAGACGCCCACAGAGGCGGGACATTTAAATTCGTGCAGGTGGTGCGATTGCTGCCTTTCCCTTCTGCCAGTGAACAAGAGCGTTGTTGCGCTCGAAACGCATTTGTCTTGAGATTTGTGCAAAGGAGCAGCTGGTCTGAATGTCCTGTATTTCACAAATAAAGGACTTTACTCACCGTAGTGTGGCTTCATCTTGGAGGCAACTTCCTTTTTTCTGTGTTATGCAGCGTGCCCCGCCGCGATGGAGCCCCACTGCTATCAGGGCGGGCCTGCAGCGACGATGATCAAAGACGCTGTGGGGATGGTGAGTCCGCTTTGTGGATGTTGTATGGACAGGATGACAGCCCGGACAGCTTCAGCGCAGCCCACTTGGGTAAACATTTTGAACATTTTGTGGCGAGGCATGCAACCCACTGGGGGTAACATTTATCATGCACCACAACTACCATCACTCCTTGCGCAGTCACCCACAGAGGCGGGACATTTAAATTTGCGCTGGTGGTGCGATTGCTGCCTTTCCCTTCTGCCAGTGAACAAGAGCGTTGTTGCGCTTGAAACGCGTTTGGCTTGAGATTTGTGCAAAGGAGCAGCTGGTCTGAATGTCCTGTATTTCACAAAAAAAGGACTTTACTCACCGTAGTGTGGCTTCATCTTGGAGGCAACTCCCTTTTTTCTGTGTTATGCGGCGTGCCCCGCCGCGATGGAGCCCCACTGCTATTAGGGCGGGCCGTCAGCGACAATGATGAAAGACGCTGTGGGGACGGTGAGTCCGCTTTGTGGATGTTGTATGGACAGGATGACAGCCCGGACAGCTTCAGTGCAGCCCAATTGGGTAAACATTTTGAACATTTTGGGGCGAGGCATGCAACCCACTGGGGGTAACATTTATCATGCACCACAACTACCATCATTCCTTTAGAAGACGCCCACAGAGGCGGGACATTTAAATTCGTGCAGGTGGTGCGATTGCTGCCTTTGCCTTCTGCCAGTGAACAAGAGCGTTGTTGCGCTCGAAATGCATTTGTCTTGAGATTTGTGCAAAGGAGCAGCTGGTCTGAATGTCCTGTATTTCACAAATAAAGGACTTTACTCACCGTAGTGTGGCTTCATCTTGGAGGCAACTTCCTTTTTTCTGTGTTATGCAGCGTGCCCCGCCACGATGGAGCCCCACTGCTATCAGGGCGGGCCTGCAGCGACAATGATCAAAGACGCTGTGGGGACGGTGAATCCGCTTTGTGGATGTTGTATGGACAGGATGACAGCCCGGACAGCTTCAGTGCAGCCCACTTGGGTAAACATTTTTAACATTTTGGGGCGAGGCATGCAACCCACTGGGGGTAACATTTATCATGCACCACAACTACCATCATTCCTTTAGCAGACGCCCACAGAGGCGGGACATTTAAATTCGTGCAGGTGGTGCGATTGCTGCCTTTCCCTTCTGCCAGTGAACAAGAGCGTTGTTGCGCTCGAAACGCATTTGTCTTGAGATTTGTGCAAAGGAGCAGCTGGTCTGAATGTCCTGTATTTCACAAATAAAGGACTTTACTCACCGTAGTGTGGCTTCATCTTGGAGGCAACTTCCTTTTTTCTGTGTTATGCAGCGTGCCCCGCCGCGATGGAGCCCCACTGCTATCAGGGCGGGCCTGCAGCGACGATGATCAAAGACGCTGTGGGGATGGTGAGTCCGCTTTGTGGATGTTGTATGGACAGGATGACAGCCCGGACAGCTTCAGCGCAGCCCACTTGGGTAAACATTTTGAACATTTTGTGGCGAGGCATGCAACCCACTGGGGGTCACATTTATTATGCACCACAACTACCATCATTCCTTGCGCTGTCGCCCACAGATGCGGGACATTTAAATTTGCGCTGGTGGTGTTGATTGCTGCCTTACCCTTCTGCCAGTGAACAAGAGCGTTGTTGCGCTCGAAATGCATTTGTCTTGAGATTTGTGCAAAGGAGCAGCTGGTCTGATTGTCCTGTATTTCACAAATAAAGTACTTTACTCACCGTAGTGTGGTTTCATCTTGGAGGCAACTTCCTTTTTTCTGTGTTATGCGAAGTGCCCCGCCGCGATGGAGGACCACTGCTATCAGGATGGGCCTGCAGCGACAATGATCAAAGACACTGTGGGGACGGTGAGTCCGCTTTGTGGATGTTGTATGGACAGGATGACAGCCGGGACAGCTTCAGCGCAGCCCACTTGGGAAAACATTTTGAACATTTTGGGGCGAGGCATGCAACCCACTGGGGGTAACATTTATCATGCACCACAACTACCATCATTCCTTGCGCAGACGCCCACAGAGGCGGGACATTTAAATTTGCGCAGGTGGTGCGATTGCTGCCTTTCCCTTCTGCCAGTGAACAAGAGCGTTGTTGCGCTCGAAACGCGTTTGGCTTGAGATTTGTTCAAAGGAGCAGCTGGTCTGATTGTCCTGTATTTCAAAAATAAAGGACTTTACTCACCGTAGTGTGGCTTCATCTTGGAGGCAACTTCCTTTTTTCTGTGTTATGCGGAGTGCCCCGCCGCGATGGAGGACCACTGCTATCAGGATGGGCCTGCAGCGACAATGATCAAAGACGCTGTGGGGACGGTGAGTCCGCTTTGTGGATGTTGTATGGACAGGATGACAGCCCGGACAGCTTCAGCGGAGCCCACTTGGGAACACATTTTGATCATTTTGGGGCGAGGCATGCAACCCACTGGGGGTAACATTTATCATGCACCACAACTACCATCATTCCTTGCGCAGACGCCCACAGAGGCGGGACATTTAAATTCGCGGAGGTGGTGCGATTTCTGCCTTTCCCTTCTGCCAGTGAACAAGAGCGTTGTTGCGCTCGAAACGCGTTTGGCTTGAGATTTGTGCGAAGGAGCAGCTGGTCTGATTGTCCTGTATTTCACTAAAAAAGGATTTTACTCACCTTAGTGTGGCTTCATCTTGGAGGCAACTTCCTTTTTTCTGTGTTATTTGGCGTGCCCCGCTGCGATGGAGCCCCACTGCTATCAGGGCGGGCCTGCAGCGACAAGGATCAAAGACGCTGTGGGGACGGTGAGTCCGCTTTGTAAATGTTGTATGGACAGGATGACAGCCCAGACAGCTTCAGCGCAGCCCACTTGGGTAAACATTTTGAACATTTTGGGGCGAGGCATGGAACCCGCTGGGGGTAACATTTATCATGCACCACAACTACCATCATTCCTTGCGCATACGCCCACAGAGGCGGGACATTTAAATTCGTGCAGGTGGTGCGATTGCTGCCTGTAGGAACCTGGGTTCACCAGGCCCTAAGGGCGGTAACGTGGCGCGAGCTGGTCAGGCAATCAGAGGGCTATGTGTTAAGCAACCATACACCACATGCTTCTCATGGACTAGAGTCACACACAATAAGGGACGCCACACCGTTTAAATTATGCAAATACTTCAAGTTTATCCAAGTATAGCTGGTCAGTTGCAGTTCAGGAAATGACAAGGTAATACATGAATCATAATACCATCGTTCAGTACATGCGACACTCTTGGTGATATCTATGCAGTGCCTAACCTCGTTCATGTACCCACGCCCGCGGGTTGAATGCGGGAGATTCTAGCGCTGTGCGCGCTTATGTAAAGTCTTTCCCTGAACAGGCCGTCTAACACAGCGCACTACTTGTAAGGGGGAACATTGGGGTCATCAACATGGCGCCCGTCGAACTGAGCGCTCCTCGTGACCACTGGCCCCTAGTACTGTGAAGCAAGGCATATAAAACACAGCGCTACGCGCAATCAGTTGCATATGGAAATGTTTGCGTAGAACAGTTATCACAACGCGTTACTCGTAATCAGTTGCATATCATTAATTTCGAGCAGAGCATATAACACCGTGCGCTACTCGCATTCCTTGGCATGTAATTTACTTTCGAGCAGAGCATATAACACAGTGCGCTACTCGCATTCCTTGGCATGTAATTTACTTTCGAGCAGAGCATATAACACAGTGCGCTACTCGCATTCCTTGGCATGTAATCTACTTTCGAGCAGAGCATATAACACAGTGCGCTACTCGCATTCCTTGGCATGTAATTTACTTTCGAGCAGAGCATATAACACAGTGCGCTACTCGCATTCCTTGGCATGTAATCTACTTTCGAGCAGAGCATATAACACAGTGGGTTACTCGTAGTCCCGGTCTCTCCGGCTAGCTGGGGACTAGCCCACGGGCTGCTGGAAGGTTCCAGCAGCCCATGGGCTGCTGGAACCTTCCAGCAGCCCGTGGGCTAGTCCAGTGGTGTTGGTGCCGAAAGCGGCCCCACCGGGTACGACGCCAGAACTCCGGTTCTGTGTGGACTACCGGGGGTTGAACTCTGTCACGAAGACAGATGCTCACCCCATCCCACGTGCAGATGAGCTGGTGGACCGGCTGGGAGCAGCCCGGTACCTCAGCACCATTGACCTGACGTCCAGATATTGGCAGATTGCCATGGCCAACGGAGCACGGGAGAAGACAGCGTTCTCCACCCCAGAGGGCCACTACCAATTTCGAGTGATGCCCTTTGGGCTCAAAAATGCTCCGGCCACATTCCAGCGGTTAGTGAATCAGGTACTATCTGGCCGGGAGTCCTTCTCAGCAGCCTACTTGGATGACATAGCTGTCTTCAGTAGCAGCTGGGAGGACCATCTGCGACACCTCCAGGAGGTATTGCAGGCGCTGCAACGCGCTGGTTTAACCATTAAAGCCAGCAAGTGCCAGATTGGACACGGATCTGTTGTGTACCTGGGACACCTGGTGGGCGGAGGTAAGGTGCAACCCCTCCAGGCCAAAATTGAAACCATCTTGGCTTGGGAGCCCCCCAAGACCCAAACCGAGGTCCGAGCTTTCCTCGGCCTCACTGGGTATTACCGCCGGTTCGTCAAGGGATATGGTACCATCGTGACCCCCTTGACGGAGTTGACCTCAAAGAAACAACCTCGCAAGGTCTTATGGACAGCTGCATGCCAAGAAGCCTTTGATACGCTGAAAAATGCGATGTGTACAGCTCCAGTACTAGCAACACCCGATTTCAGCCAGGAATTTATTGTACAGACCGACGCCTCAGAGCACGGCATAGGTGCGGTGCTCTCGCAACTCAACACCGAGGGCCAGGACCAACCTGTGGCCTTCATATCTCGAAGACTCCTCCCTCGGGAACGGCGATGGAGCACCATTGAGAGAGAAGCCTTCGCGGTGGTATGGGCTCTGAAGAAGTTGAGGCCATACCTCTTTGGCACTCACTTCCTTATCCAGACCGACCACCGCCCCCTTCGCTGGCTCATGCAGATGAGAGGCGAAAACCCCAAGTTGTTGAGGTGGTCCATTTCCCTACAGGGGATGGACTTTCGGGTGGAACATCGGCCCGGAGTTGACCACGCCAATGTTGACGGTCTCTCCAGGTTTTTCCGCCTTAGTGAAGAGAACTCCCTAGAGGTTGGGTAGCTCTCCCCTCTTTCGGCTGGGGGGGACGCATGTTGGACCTGTCAGCCCTAGCTCCAGCTAGGGCTGACTCCTCCCGGGTAGGCCCTCCTTCCACTTGCCAGTCAGCAAGGGTCGGCAAGTCCTCCACAGGAACGACATCTACCTCCGCGGACTCCGGGGGCACCTCTGCGGCCTCCCCATCCGACTCACGGGGCATGTCCTCTACCACCTTCTTCTTCCCACGTTTGGGTTTGGGTTGGGCCATGATTCCAGGCTCCAACTCCGGGTGAGTTCCATGCCGGGCAGTCATGGACCGCGTGCTCACGCAAGTCCACCCTGGTAATCCCAGCATCTCAGTGTGAGCGTGAAACTCGACGTCCTTCCATTTGGTGTGCTCCAGGTCGTTCACTAGCAAACACCCCACAGGCAAGGCAGGGCTCACAGCAACTCGCAGTAGGCCTTTGACTCCTCTCCACTCGAATGGAACACGAGCCACTGGATAGTGACTCAAACTGCCGTCAGCCAATACAGCTGGATGGAACTCCTCGGGGACTACTTGGTCTGGGGACACCAGCCGCCGCACGACAGTGGTCATGCTGGCCCCTGTGTCCCTCAGAGCTTCCACCTCCTCCCCATTAATTCTCACCCTCTGCTGATACTTAGCAGTGTTCGGGGGCAGGGGCACTACGGGGACCACTTCTCTATCCCCGAGTGAAACCAGCGCCAGGCCTGTCCACTCCCCTTCCCTATCTAAGGGCAGCTCCACCCCAAGCGCTATACTACTCACCCCGGGACTTTTCCCGCCCAATGGGGCTGGTGGTCGCTTGCGACACTTGGGATCTCCTCTGTAGTGCCCAATCTCCCCACACTCGTAGCACCGCACAATCCTTGGCTGCTGACTCCTGTCAGGGTAAGTGGGTCTTGTGGAATTGGACGGGGGTGGGGTTCCTACTCCCTTCCCAAACTTATTTTGGGGACCTTTCGAAAACTCCACCTTTTTATCTCCCCCCTCTTTCTTCTGGGGGAAACCCTGTCCGCCTTTCGAGCCATCTCCCCCGGGGCCCTTGTGAGACACCCGGGTGCTCACCCAAATATCTGCCTCCTCCGCAAGCTCTCGAGGATCCTTCAGCTTGCGGTCCACCAGATGTTGGCGCAGCTCTGGAAAGCTCTTATCCAAGAGGTGCTCCCTTAAAAAAAGATCGTACAACCCTTGGTAGTCCTGCACCTCGCTGCCACGCACCCAACCATCTAGTGCCTTCCTCGCATAATCAAAAAAATCTACCCATGTCTGGGTGGACAGCTTATGGCTGCCACGAAACTTCTGCCTATACTTCTCGGGGTTCAGGCCAAACTTCTTTAACAAGGCCTCTTTCATGGGGGCGTACTTAACCTGATCCGCCTTGGCCAAATATAACAGGGTGTCCCTAACAGTGGGAGGTATATAGCGGTAGAGACCACCTCCCCAGTTACTCTCGGGTACCCCATGGGCCGTTAAGGCTACCTCGTATGCCTCCAACCACTTCATGATGTCACCCCCTAGTGTATAATTGGCTATGACTTCTTTGGGTAGGTAGAATTTCGGTTCTTGAGGTTCCCTGGGTATGCTGCCACCATTGTCTTTGTTAGACGCGTTCAATTGGAGGGCGCGTAGCTCCAGCTCTTTTAACTGAAGCTCGTGCGCCAGCTTCTTCTCCTCCATTGCCCATTTCTTATTCTCCCTGTCCCTTTCTCTTTCCTGTTCCAGTTTGGCTAGCTCCCATTTTAACTGCCTCTCTTCCCTTCTGTCCTCATACTCCTTTGGAGACGCGCTCCTACTAGACCCTGTCCTACTACTGGCCCCAGAACGTCTCCCTGGGGGCACATTTTCAGACTCCTCTATGTTTACAATGTCTAGGACTTCTTGGACGCTCTCCTCCTGAGGTGCATCTGGCGCCCCCTGTCCCTCATCCCCTCTCCCTTCTGGGTGGGCTTCTACCCATGCCCTAATGGCGGTACGGAGTTCCGGCGCTTTAGCCTTCTGCATCCCGGGCACCCCCAACTCCTGCGCGAACTCCCTTAGTTGCTTCACTGTGTACCCCTCGAGGTCAGCTAACCGGGATTCCATTCTGGCAGGTGGGGACCTAGACACTAAGGAGAAAATTCCTAGGGTATAGGCAACAGTTACCGGCTCACCAGGCTTCTTGCACTCTCAACCTGGACAGTGGAACTAACAATGCAGCAATCAATGTTTTTAGAGCTTTGGAACACTACAGGCATTTAATTGTGGCGCCCTTCGCCTCACGGAAGGGTGCTGTATGGTCACAAGTCCCAAGGATCCCACCGCTCGCCAACAATGTAGGAACCTGGGTTCACCAGGCCCTAAGGGCGGTAACGTGGCGCGAGCCGGTCAGGCAATCAGAGGGCTATGTGTTAAGCAACCATACACCACACGCTTCTCATGGACTAGAGTCACACACAATAAGGGACGCCACACCATTTAAATTATGCAAATACTTCAAGTTTATCCAAGTATAGCTGGTCAGTTGCAGTTCAGGAAATGACAAGGTAATACATGAATCATAATACCATCGTTCAGTACATGCGACACTCTTGGTGATATCTATGTAGTGCCTAACCTCGTTCATGTACCCACGCCCGCGGGTTGAATGCGGGAGATTCTAGCGCTGTGCGCGCTTATGTAAAGTCTTTCCCTGAACAGGCCGTCTAACACAGTGCACTACTTGTAAGGGGGAACATTGGGGTCATCAACATGGCGCCCGTCGAACTGAGCGCTCCTCGTGACCACTGGCCCCTAGTACTGTGGAGCAAGGCATATAAAACACAGCGCTACGCGCAATCAGTTGCATATGGAAACGTTCGCGTAGAACAGTTATCACAACGCGTTACTCGTAATCAGTTGCATATCATTAATTTCGAGCAGAGCATATAACACCGTGCGCTACTCACATTCCTTGGCATGTAATTTACTTTCGAGCAGAGCATATAACACAGTGCGCTACTCGCATTCCTTGGCATGTAATTTACTTTCGAGCAGAGCATATAACACAGTGCGCTACTCGCATTCCTTGGCATGTAATCTACTTTCGAGCAGAGCATATAACACAGTGCGCTACTCGCATTCCTTGGCATGGTATTTACTTTCGAGCAGAGCATATAACACAGTGCGCTACTCGCATTCCTTGGCATGTAATCTACTTTCGAGCAGAGCATATAACACAGTGGGTTACTCGCAGTCCCGGTCTCTCCGGCTGGGGAAGCAGGGTCGGTGGCGTGAAGCGCCACACGAGGGTAATGTCAGTCAGTTCTTTGGGCGGCTTCCAGCGGGGAGGGTGACCGGACTTGAGGAGCGGGTCCCTATGCTCCGGTGCAGTTCACAGAGCACCGCGCTCAGTATTACCAAAGGGGGGACACGGACAGGATCCCTCGGCGGGGTCTCTCCGTCGCGCAGGCAGGGGAGGGGACTCCCACGGAGGGGACAACCCGGGCCAAGTGCGGTGTGGTTTCCAGACCAGCAGGGGGCCCACCAGGGGGGATCTCGGCCTCCGGGCTTACCTCCGTCTCGGCGTCAGCAGGCGTCCGTCCTCACGACGTTGGGGGAACTCGGCCCCGACCTTGCGCACCTCCTCACACGGCTGCGATGGCAGCGACGGGGCCCCGGGCTTCGCCTGGGCCTCGCGACACAGCAGGGCACTCCTCCAGGCCTCCAAGCCGCGGCGGTGAGCGCGCTGGCTTCGTCGTCGCAGGGGTGGGGGCTCAAATTAAGGATGGGGTAAAGTGCTCAGCGGAGCACGCTGCCGGGGGTCCCAGACCAGGGCAGGGAGCGCGGGGGTCACAGCGCTAGTACCTGGTCGATCCCCAGTGGCTTGGCAATCGGTTTAGCAATTAGTTCAATGGGTTCGCTTGGACACGCAGTCTCAGCTCTGGCATTCAAGGCTTACAGCTCGCTCTTGTCATGCAGTCTCAGTTCTTAAAGTTAGGTTTCAGTTCTCAGTTGACAGATGAAGTCTTTTGGCGCAGATGTATCTGGCGCCCTTAAGGGGTTCTGTTACAGGGGTAGGAATGGAGAGGGCGACTAGGTCCTTCCTAGTCAGGCTGGCAGAGAGTCTCTGGGTCCTCCTACTACTGGGCAAGATCAGTGGGATTCACAGGGCACCTCACTCACTTAAGAGGCAGTATCTAAATCCTGTCACTCTCAGAGGCATAAGTCCCTGGCTAGGCCCTACCGCCTACACTCCTGGTGGATTCTTCCAGCTCTGCTTCACCCCAATGGCCAACTCACCTCAAAAGTTTCCCTCCCACTCTTAAGTAGCCCTAGGTCAGGTGACCTCTAGCCAAGGCGGCAAAAGTAAAACCCCACCTCCCTTCTAGAAGGTTCCAGCATCTTCCAGGAGCTTCCCCACTCTAACTATGGGACAAAACGGCGGGCTGGTATCGCAACATTGTTGTGGGTCCCAGCAAGCTCCTGGCAGCTAGGGTGCTACTATGAAAAACGACCACCCTGCAGTAGCAGGGGTCTGTGGCAGCCATCTTGGGAGAAGGGAGCACCTGCACCTTAACACTGCCTGGCAATGAAAAGGCGCCCGGAGACCTAGTCCAACATAAAAATGAGGGTGGAAAAAATGAGGCACGATACAAAAATAGAAGGGGAGACCACCCTAGGGCTGACAGGTCCAACACTGCCTTTCCCTTCTGCCAGTGAACAAGAGCGTTGTTGCGCTCGAAACGCATTTGTCTTGAGATTTGTGCAAAGGAGCAGCTGGTCTGAGTGTCCTGTATTTCACAAATAAAGGACTTTACTCACCGTAGTGTGGCTTCATCTTGGAGGCAACTTCCTTTTTTCTGTGTTATGCGGCGTGCCAAGCCGTGATGGAGCCCCACTGCTATCAGGGCGGGCCTGCAGCGACGATGATCAAAGACTCTGTGGGGACCGTGAGTCCGCTTTGTGGATGTTGTATGGACAGTATGACAGCCTGGACAGCTTTAGCGCAGCCCACTTGGGTAAACATTTTGAACATTTTGTGGCGAGGCATGCAACCCACTGGGGGTAACATTTATCATGCACCACAACTACCATCATTCCTTGCGCAGACGCCCACAGAGGCGGGACATTTAAATTTGCGCAGGTGGTGCGATTGCTGCCTTTCCCTTCTGCCAGTGAACAAGAGCGTTGTTGCGCTTGAAACGCGTTTGGCTTGAGATTTGTGCAATGGACCAGCTGGTCTGATTGTCCTGTATTTCACAAAAAAAGGATTTTACTCACCGTAGTGTGGCTTCATCTTGGAGGCAACTTCCTTTTTTCTGTGTTATGCGGTGTGCCCCGCCGCGATGGAGCCCCACTGCTATCAGGGCGGGCCTGCAGCGAAAATGATCAAAGACGCTGTGGGGACGGTGAGTCCGCTTTGTAGATGTTGTATGGACATGATGACAGCCCGGACAGCTTCAGCGCAGCCCACTTGGGTAAACATTTTGAACATTTTGGGGCGAGGCATACAACCCACTGGGGGTAACATTTATCATGCACCACAACTACCATCATTCCTTGCGCATATGCCCACAGAGGCGGGACATTTAAATTTGCGCAGGTGGTGCGATTGCTGCCTTTCCCTTCTGCCAGTGAACAAGAGCGTTGTTGCGCTCGAAACGCGTTTGGCTTGAGATTTCTTCAAAGGAGCAGCTGGTCTGATTGTCCTGTATTTCAAAAATGAAGGACTTTACTCACCATAGTGTGGCTTCATCTTGGAGGCAACTTCCTTTTTTCTGTGTTATGCGGAGTGCCCCGCCGCGATGGAGGACCACTGCTATCAGGATGGGCCTGCAACGACAATGATCAAAGATGCTGTGGGGACGGTGAGTCTGCTTTGTGGATGTTGTATGGACAGGATGACTGCCCGGACAGCTTCAGTGGAGCCCACTTGGGAAAACATTTTGAACATTTTGGGGCGAGGCATGCAACCCACTGGGGGTAACATTTATCATGTACCACAACTACCATCATTCCTTGCGCAGACGCCCACAGAGGCGGGACATTTAAATTCGCGGAGGTGGTGCGATTTCTGCCTTTTCCTTCTGCCAGTGAACAAGAGCGTTGTTGCGCTCGAAACGCGTTTGGCTTGAGATTTGTCCGAAGAAGCAGCTGGTCTGATTGTCCTGTATTTCACTTAAAAAGGATTTTACTCACCGTAGTGTGGCTTCATCTTGGAGGCAACTTCCTTTTTTCTGTGTTATTCGGCGTGCCCCGCTGCGATGGAGCCCCACTGCTATCAGGGCGGGCCTGCAGCGACAAGGATCAAAGACGCTGTGGGGACGGTGAGTCCGCTTTGTAAATGTTGTATGGACAGGATGACAGCCCAGACAGCTTCAGCGCAGCCCACTTGGGAAAACATTTTGAACATTTTGGGGCGAGGCATGCAACCCACTGGGGGTAACATTTATCATGCACCACAACTACCATCATTCCTTGCGCAGACGCCCACAGAGGCGGGACATTTAAATTCGCAGAGGTGGTGCGATTTCTGCCTTTCCCTTCTGTCAGTGAACAAGAGCGTTGTTGCGCTTGAAACGTGTTTGGCTTGAGATTTGTGCAAAGGAGCAGCTGGTCTGATTGGGATGTATGTCTTTACAACGCACACTTTTACAACGCATGCACTTACAACGCATTTTTTACAACGCAACATCCATTACAACGCATTCCATTACATAGCATGACACTACAATGCATTTTTAAAAACTAGCTTTACAACGCATTCCATTACATCGCATACTAGCTTTACAACGCATACCATTACAACGCATAATATTAAATTGCATTTAAGGTAAGTATTAGATAGTATAGGGGTAAAAATTACTTTTCTAACTCCAGGGGGTGCAACAGTAGGGTAAGTGTTAGATAGTATAGGGGTAAAAATTACTATTCTAACTCCAGGGGGTGCAACAGTAGGGAAAGTGTTGGATAGTATAGGGGTAAAAATTACTATTCTAACTCCAGGGGGTGCAACAGTAGGGTAAGTGTTGGATAGTATAGGGGTAAAAATTACTATTCTAACTCCAGGGGGTGCAACAGTAGGGTAAGTGTTGGATAGTATAGGGGTAAAAATTGCTATTCTAACTCCAGGGGGTGCAACAGTAGGGTAAGTGTTGGATAGTATAGGGGTAAAAATTACTATTCTAACTCCAGGGGGTGCAACAGTAGGGTAAGTGTTGGATAGTATAGGGGTAAAAATTACTATTCTAACTCTAGGGGGTGCAACAGTAGGGTAAGTGTTGGATAGTATAGGGGTAAAAATTACTATTCTAACTCCAGGGGGTGCAACAGTAGGGTAAGTGTTGGATAGTATAGGGGTAAAAATTACTATTCTAACTCCAGGGGGTGCAACAGTAGGGAAAGTGTTGGATAGTATAGGGGTAAAAATTACTATTCTAACTCCAGGGGGTGCAACAGTAGGGAAAGTGTTGGATAGTATAGGGGTAAAAATTACTATTCTAACTCCAGGGGGTGCAACAGTAGGGTAAGTGTTGGACAGTGTAGTGTAATATTATGCGTTGTAATGGTATGCGTTGTAAAGGTAGTATGCGATGTAATGGAATGCGTTGTAAAGGTAGTTTTTAAAAATGCGTTGTAGTGTCATGCTATGTAATGGAATGCGTTGTAATGGATGTTGCATTGTAAAAAATGCGTTGTAAGTGTAGTGCGTTGTAAAAGTTGCATTGTAAATGTTGTTCCCCGTCTGATTGTCCTGTATTTCACAAAAAAAGGATTTTACTCACCGTAGTGTGGCTTCATCTTGGAGGCAACTCCCTTTTTTCTGTGTTATGCGGCGTGCCCCGCCGCGATGGAGCCCCACTGCTATTAGGGAGGGCCTGCAGCGACAATGATGAAAGACGCTGTGGGGACGGTGAGTCCGCTTTGTGGATGTTGTATGGACAGGATGACAGCCCGGACAGCTTCAGTGCAGCCCAATTGGGTAAACATTTTGAACATTTTGGGGCGAGGTCTGAACCCACTGGGGGTAACATTTATCATGCACCACAACTACCATCATTCCTTTAGCAGACGCCCACAGAGGCGGGACATTTAAATTCGTGCAGGTGGTGCGATTGCTGCCTTTCCCTTCTGCCAGTGAACAAGAGCGTTGTTGCGCTCGAAACGCATTTGTCTTGAGATTTGTGCAAAGGAGCAGCTGGTCTGAATGTCCTATATTTCACAAATAAATGACTTTACTCACCGTAGTGTGGCTTCATCTTGGAGGCAACTTCCTTTTTTCTGTGTTATGCAGCGTGCCCCGCCGCAATGGAGCCCCACTGCTATCAGGGCGGGCCTGCAGCGACGTTGATCAAAGACGCTGTGGGGACGGTGAGTCCGCTTTGTGGATGTTGTATGGACAGGATGACAGCCCGGACAGCTTCAGTGCAGCCCACTTGGGTAAACATTTTTTACATTTTGGGGCGAGGCATGCAACCCACTGGGGGTAACATTTATCATGCACCACAACTACCATCATTCCTTTAGCAGACGCCCACAGAGGCGGGACATTTAAATTCGTGCAGGTGGTGCGATTGCTGCCTTTCCCTTCTGCCAGTGAACAAGAGCGTTGTTGCGCTCGAAAAGCATTTGTCTTGAGATTTGTGCAAAGGAGCAGCTGGTCTGAATGTCCTGTATTTCACAAATAAAGGACTTTACTCACCGTAGTGTGGCTTCATCTTGGAGGCAACTTCCTTTTTTCTGTGTTATGCAGCGTGCCCCGCCGCGATGGAGCCCCACTGCTATCAGGGCGGGCCTGCAGCGTTGATGATCAAAGACGCTGTGGGGACGGTGAGTCCGCTTTGTGGATGTTGTATGGACAGGATGACAGCCCGGACAGCTTCAGCGCAGCCCACTTGGGTAAACATTTTGAACATTTTGTGGCGAGGCATGCAACCCACTAGGGGTAACATTTATCATGCACCACAACTACGATCATTCATTGCGCAGTCGCCCACAGATGCGGGACATTTAAATTTGCGCTGGTGGTGCGATTGCTGCCTTTCCCTTCTGCCAGTGAACAAGAGCGTTGTTGCGCTCGAAACGCGTTTGTCTTGAGATTTGTGCAAAGGAGCAGCTGGGGTGATTGTCCTGTATTTCACTAAAAAAGGAATTTACTCACCGTAGTGTGGCTTCATCTTGGAGGCAACTTCCTTTTTTCTGTGTTATTCGGCGTGCCCCGCTGCGATGGAGCCCCACTGCTATCTGGGCGGGCCTGCAGCGACAAGGATCAAAGACGCTGTGGGGACGGTGAGTCCGCTTTGTAAATGTTGTATGGACAGGATGACAGCCCAGACAGCTTCAGCGCAGCCCACTTGGGAAAACATTTTGAACATTTTGGGGCGAGGCATGGAACCCACTGGGGGTAACATTTATCATGCACCACAACTACCATCATTCCTTGCGCATACGCCCACAGAGGCGGGACATTTAAATTCGTGCAGGTGGTGCGATTGCTGCATTTCCCTTCTGCCAGTGAACAAGATCGTTGTTGCGCTCGAAACGCATTTGTCTTGAGATTTGTGCAAAGGAGCAGCTGGTCTGAGTGTCCTGTATTTCACAAATAAAGGACTTTACTCACCGTAGTGTGGCTTCATCTTGGAGGCAACTTCCTTTTTTCTGTGTTATGCGGCGTGCCCCGCCGTGATGGAGCCCCACTGCTATCAGGGCGGGCCTGCTGCGACGATGATCAAAGACTCTATGGGGACGGTGAGTCCGCTTTGTGGATGTTGTATGGACAGTATGACAGCCTGGACAGCTTTAGCGCAGCCCACTTGGGTAAACATTTTGAACATTTTGGGGCGAGGCATGCAACCCACTGGGGGTAACATTTATCATGCACCACAACTACCATCATTCCTTGTCAGATGCCCACAGAGGCGGGACATTTAAATGTGCGCAGGTGGTGCGATTGCTGCCTTTCCCTTCTGCCAGTGAACAAGAGCGTTGTTGCGCTTGAAACGCGTTTGGCTTGAGATTTGTGCAAAGGACCAGCTGGTCTGATTGTCCTGTATTTCACAAAAAAAGGATTTTACTCACCGTACTGTGGCTTCATCTTGGAGGCAACTTCCTTTTTTCTGTGTTATGCGGCGTGCCCCGCCGCGATGGAGCCCCACTGCTATCAGGGCGGGCCTGCAGCGACAATGATCAAAGACGCTGTGGGGACGGTGAGTCCGCTTTGTAGATGTTGTATGGACATGATGACAGCCCGGACAGCTTCAGCGCAGCCCACTTGGGTAAACATTTTGAACATTTTGGGGCGAGGCATACAACCCACTGGGGGTAACATTTATCATGCACCACAACTACCATCATTCCTTGCGCATATGCCCACAGAGGCGGGACATTGAAATTTGCGCAGGTGGTCCGATTGCTGCCGTTCCCTTCTGCCAGTGAACAAGAGCGTTGTTGCGCTTGAAACGCGTTTGGCTTGAGATTTGTGCAATGGAGCAGCTGGTCTGATTGTCCTGTATTTCATACAAAAAGGACTTTACTCACCGTAGTGTGGCTTCATCTTGGAGGCAACTTCCTTTTTTCTGTGTTATGCGGCCACTGCTATCAGGGCGGGCCTGCAGCGACAATGATGAAAGACGCTGTAGGGACGGTGAGTCCGCTTTGTGGATGTTGTATGGACAGGATGACAGCCCGGACAGCTTCAGTGCAGCCCATTTGGGTAAACATTTTGAACATTTTGGGGCGAGGCATGCAACCCACTGGGGGTAACATTTATCATGCACCACAACTACCATAATTCCTTGCGCAGACGCCCACTGAGGCGGGACATTTAAATTCGCGCAGGTGGTGCAATTGCTGCCTTTCCCTACTGCCAGTGAACAAGAGCGTTGTTGCGCTCGAAACGCATTTGTCTTGAGATTTGTGCAAAGGAGCAGCTGGTCTGAATGTCCTGTATTTCACAAATAAAGGACTTTACTCACCGTAGTGTGGCTTCATCTTGGAGGCAACTTCCTTTTTTCTGTGTTATGCAGCGTGCCCCGCCGCGATGGAGCCCCACTGCTATCAGGGCGGGCCTGCAGCGACGATGATCAAAGACGCTGTGGGGACGGTGAGTCCGCTTTGTGGATGTTGTATGGACAGGATGAAAGCCCGGACAGCTTCAGCGCAGCCCACTTGGGTAAACATTTTGAACATTTTGTGGCGAGGCATGCAACCCACTGGGGTAACATTTATCATGCACCACAACTACCATCATTCCTTGCGCAGACGCCCACAGAGGCGGGACATTTAAATTTGTGCAGGTGGTGCGATTGCTGCCTTTCCCTTCTGCCAGTGAACAAGAGCGTTGTTGCGCTCGAAACGCGTTTGGCTTGAGATTTGTTCAAAGGAGCAGCTGGTCTGATTGTCCTGTATTTAAAAAACTAAAGGACTTTACTCACCATAGTGTGGCTTCATCTTGGAGGCAACTTCCTTTTTTCTGTGTTATGCGGAGTGCCCCGCCGCGATGGAGGACCACTGCTATCAGGATGGGCCTGCAGCGACAATGATCAAAGACGCTGTGGGGACGGTGAGTCCGCTTTGTGGATGTTGTATGGACAGGATGACAGCCTGGACAGCTTCAGCGCAGCCCACTTGGGAAAACATTTTGAACATTTTGGGGTGAGGCATGCAACCCACTGGGGGTAACATTTATCATGCACCACAACTACCATCATTCCTTGCGCAGCCGCCCACAGAGGCGGGACATTTAAATTTGCGCAGGTGGTGCGATTGCTTCCTTTCCCTTCTGCCAGTGAACAAGAGCGTTGTTGCGCTCGAAACGCGTTTGGCTTGAGATTTGTTCAAAGGAGCAGCTGGTCTGATTGTCCTGTATTTCAAAAATAAAGGACTTTACTCACCATAGTGTGGCTTTATCTTGGAGGCAACTTCCTTTTTTCTGTGTTATGCGGAGTGCCCCGCCGCGATGGAGGACCACTGCTATCAGGATGGGCCTGCAGCGACAATGATCAAAGACGCTGTGGGGACGGTGAGTCCGCTTTGTGGATGTTGTATGGACAGGATGACAGCCCGGACAGCTTCAGCGGAGCCCACTTGGGAAAACATTTTGAACATTTTGGGGCGAGGCATGCAACCCACTGGGGGTAACATTTATCATGCACCACAACTACCATCATTCCTTGCAGACGCCCACAGAGGCGGGACATTTAAATTCGCGGAGGTGGTGCGATTTCTGCCTTTTCCTTCTGCCAGTAAACAAGGGCGTTGTTGCGCTCGAAACGCGTTTGGCTTGAGATTTGTGCGAAGGAGCAGCTGGTCTGATTGTCCTGTATTTCACTAAAAAAAGATTTTACTCACCGTAGTGTGGCTTCATCTTGGAGGCAACTTCCTTTTTTCTGTGTTATTCGGCATGCCCCGCTGCGATGGAGCCCCACTGCTATCAGGGCGGGCCTGCAGCGACAAGGATCAAAGACGCTGTGGGGACGGTGAGTCCGCTTTGTAAATGTTGTATGGACAGGATGACAGCCCAGACAGCTTCAGCGCAGCCCACTTGGGTAAACATATTGAACATTTTGGGGCGAGGCTTGGAACCCACTGGGGGTAACATTTATCATGCACCACAACTACCATCATTCCTTGCAAAGACGCCCACAGAGGCGGGACATTTAAATTCGCGGAGGAGGTGCGATTTCTGCCTTTTCCTTCTGCCAGTGAACAAGAGCGTTGTTACGCTCGAAACGCGTTTGGCTTGAGATTTGTGCGAAGGAGCAGCTGGTCTGATTGTCCTGTATTTCACTAAAAAAGGATTTTATTCACCATAGTGTGGCTTCATCTTGGAGGCAACTTCCTTTTTTCGGTGTTATTCGGCGTGCCCCGCTGCGATGGAGCCCCACTGCTATCAGGGCGGGCCTGCAGCGACAAGGATCAAAGACGCTGTGGGGACGGTGAGTCCGCTTTGTAAATGTTGTATGGACAGGATGACAGCCCAGACAGCTTCAGCGCAGCCCACTTGGGTAAACATTTTGAACATTTTGGGGCGAGGCTTGGAACCCACTGGGGGTAACATTTATCATGCACCACAACTACCATCATTCCTTGCGCAGACGCCCACAGAGGCGGGACATTTATATTCGCACAGGTGGTGCGATTGCTACTTTTCCCTTCTGCCAGTGAACAAGAGCGTTGTTGCGCTCGAAACGCATTTGTCTTGAGATTTGTGCAAAGGAGCAGCTGGTCTGAATGTCCTGTATTTCACAAATAAAGGACTTTACTCACCGTAGTGTGGCTTCATCTTGGAGGCAACTTCCTTTTTTCTGTGTTATGCAGCGTGCCCCACCGCGATGGAGCCCCACTGCTATCAGGGCGGGCCTGCAGCGACGATGATCAAAGACGCTGTGGGGACGGTGAGTCCGCTTTGTGGATGTTGTATGGACAGGATGACAGCCCGGACAGCTTCAGCGCAGCCCACTTGGGTAAACATTTTGAACATTTTGTGGCGAGGCATGCAACCCACTGGGGGTAACATTCATCATGCACCACAACTACCATCATTCCTTGCGCAGTCGCCCACAGATGCGGGACATTTAAATTTGCGCTGGTGGTGCGATTGCTGCCTTTCCCTTCTGCTAGTGAACAAGAGCGTTGTTGCGCTCAAAACGCGTTTGTCTTGAGATTTGTGCAAAGGAGCAGCTGGTCTGATTGTCCTGTATTTCACAAATAAAGTACTTTACTCACCGTAGTGTGGCTTCATCTTGGAGGCAACTTCCTTTTTCTGTGTTATGCGAAGTGCCCCGCCGCGATGGAGGACCACTGCTATCAGGATGGGCCTGCAGCGACAATGATCAAAGACACTGTGGGGACGGTGAGTCTGCTTTGTGGATGTTGTATGGACAGGATGACAGACCGGACAGCTTCAGCGCAGCCCACTTGGGAAAACATTTTGAACATTTTGGGGCGAGGCATGCAACCCACTGGGGGTAACATTTATCATGCACCACAACTACCATCATTCCTTGCGCAGACGCCCACAGAGGCGGGACATTTAAATTTGCGCAGGTGGTGCGATTGCTGCCTTTCCCTTCTGCCAGTGAACAAGAGCGTTGTTGCGCTCGAAACGCGTTTGGCTTGAGATTTCTTCAAAGGAGCAGCTGGTCTGATTGTCCTGTATTTCAAAAATAAAGGACTTTACTCACCGTAGTGTGGCTTCATCTTGGAGGCAACTTCCTTTTTTCTGTGTTATGCAGAGTGCCCCGCCGCGATGGAGGACCACTGCTATCAGGATGGGCCTGCAGCGACAATGATCAAAGACGCTGTGGGGACGGTGAGTCCGCTTTGTGGATGTTGTATGGACAGGATGACAGCCCGGACAGCTTCAGCGGAGCCCACTTGGGAAAACATTTTGAACATTTTGGGGCGAGGCATGCAACCCACTGGGGGTAACATTTATCATGCACCACAACTACCATCATTCCTTGCGCAGACGCCCACAGAGGCGGGACATTTAAATTCGCGGAGGTGGTGCGATTTCTGCCTTTTCCTTCTGCCAGTGAACAAGAGCGTTGTTGCACTCGAAACGCGTTTGGCTTGAGATTTATGCGAAGGAGCAGCTGGTCTGATTGTCCTGTATTTCACTAAAAAAGGATTTTACTCACCGTAGTGTGGCTTCATCTTGGAGGCAACTTCCTTTTTTCTGTGTTATTCGGCGTGCCCCGCTGCGATGGAGCCCCACTGCTATCAGGGCGGGCCTGCAGCGACAAGGATCAAAGACGCTGTGGGGACGGTGAGTCCGCTTTGTAAATGTTGTATGGACAGGATGACAGCCCAGACAGCTTCAGCGCAGCCCACTTGGGTAAACATTTTGAACATTTTGGGGCGAGGCATGGAACCCACTGGGGGTAACATTTATCATGCACCACAACTACCATCATTCCTTGCGCATACGCCCACAGAGGTGGGACATTTAAATTCGTGCAGGTGGTGCGATTGCTGCCTTTCCCTTCTGCCAGTGAACAAGAGCGTTGTTGCGCTCAAAACGCATTTGTGTTGAGATTTGTGCAAAGGAGCAGCTGGTCTGAGTGTCCTGTATTTCACAAATAAAGGACTTTACTCACCGTAGTGTGGCTTCATCTTGGAGGCAACTTCCTTTTTTCTGTGTTATGCGGCGTGCCCCGCCGCGATGGAGCCCCACTGCTATCAGGGCGGGCCTGCAGTGACGATGATCAAAGACTCTGTGGGGACGGTGACTCCGCTTTGTGGATGTTGTATGGACAGGATGACAGCCCGGACAGCTTCAGCGCATCCCACTTGGGAAAACATTTTGAAAATTTTGGGGCGAGGCATGCAACCCACTGGGGGTTACATTTATCGTGCACCACAACTACCATAATTCCTTGCGCAGAAGCCCACAGAGGCGGGACATTTAAATTCGCGCAGGTGGTGCGATTGCTGACTTTCCCTTCTGCCAGTGAACAAGAGCTTTGTTGCGCTCGAAACGCGTTTGGCTTGAGATTTGTGCAAAGGAGCAGCTGGTCTGATTGTCCTGTATTTCACAAATAAAGGACTTTACTCACCGTAGTGTGGCTTCATCTTGGAGGCAACTTCCTTTTTTCTGTGTTATGCAACGTGCCTCGCCGCGATGGAGCCCCACTGTTATCAGGGCCGGGCTGCAGCGACAATTTTCAAAGACGCTGTGGGGACGGTGACTCCGCTTTGTGGATGTTGTATGGACAGGATGACAGCCCGGACAGCTTCAGAGCATCCCACTTGGGAAAACATTTTGAACATTTTGGGGCGAGGCATGCAACCCACTGGGGGTTACATTTATCATGCACCATAACTACCATCATTCCTTGCGCAGACGCCCACAGAGGCGGGACATTTAAATTCATGCAGGTGGGGCGATTGCTGCCTTTCCCTTCTGCCAGTGAACAAGAGCGTTGTTGCGCTCGAAACGCATTTGTCTTGAGATTTGTGCAAAGGAGCAGCTGGTCTGATTGTCCTGTATTTCACAAATAAAGGACTTTACTCACCTTAGGGTGGCTTCATCTTGGAGGCAACTTCCTTTTTTCTGTGTTATGCGGCGTGCCCCGCCACGATGGAGCCCCACTGCTATCAGGGCGGGCCTGCAGCGACGATGATCAAAGACGCTGTGGGGACGGTGAGTCCGCTTTGTGGATGTTGTATGGACAGGATGACAGCCCGGACAGCTTCAGCGCAGCCCACTTGGGTAAATATTTTGAACATTTTGGGGCGAGGCATGCAACCCACTGGGGGTATCATTTATCATGCACCACAACTACCATCATTCATTGCGCAGTCACCCACAGAGGCGGGACATTTAAATTTGCGCTGGTGGTGCGATTGCTGCCTTTCCCTTCTGCCAGTGAACAAGAGCGTTGTTGCGCTCGAAACGCGTTTGTCTTGAGATTTGTGCAAAGGAGCAGCTGGTCTGATTGTCCTGTATTTCACTAAAAAAGGAATTTACTCACCGTAGTGTGGCTTCATCTTGGAGGCAACTTCCTTTTTTCTGTGTTATTCGGCGTGCCCCGCTGCGATGGAGCCCCACTGCTATCTGGGCGGGCCTGCAGCGACAAGGATCAAAGACGCTGTGGGGACGGTGAGTCCGCTTTGTAAATGTTGTATGGACAGGATGACAGCCCAGACAGCTTCAGCGCAGCCCACTTGGGAAAACATTTTGAACATTTTGGGGCGAGGCATGGAACCCACTGGGGGTAACATTTATCATGCACCACAACTACCATCATTCCTTGCGCATACGCCCACAGAGGCGGGACATTTAAATTCGTGCAGGTGGTGCGATTGCTGCATTTCCCTTCTGCCAGTGAACAAGATCGTTGTTGCGCTCGAAACGCATTTGTCTTGAGATTTGTTCAAAGGAGCAGCTGGTCTGAGTGTCCTGTATTTCACAAATAAAGGACTTTACTCACCGTAGTGTGGCTTCATCTTGGAGGCAACTTCCTTTTTTCTGTGTTATGCGGCGTGCCCCGCCATGATGGAGCCCCACTGCTATCAGGGCGGGCCTGCTGCGACGATGATCAAAGACTCTATGGGGACGGTGAGTCCGCTTTGTGGATGTTGTATGGACAGTATGACAGCCTGGACAGCTTTAGCGCAGCCCACTTGGGTAAACATTTTGAACATTTTGGGGCGAGGCATGCAACCCACTGGGGGTAACATTTATCATGCACCACAACTACCATCATTCCTTGTCAGATGCCCACAGAGGCGGGACATTTAAATGTGCGCAGGTGGTGCGATTGCTGCCTTTCCCTTCTGCCAGTGAACAAGAGCGTTGTTGCGCTTGAAACGCGTTTGGCTTGAGATTTGTGCAAAGGACCAGCTGGTCTGATTGTCCTGTATTTCACAAAAAAAGGATTTTACTCACCGTACTGTGGCTTCATCTTGGAGGCAACTTCCTTTTTTCTGTGTTATGCGGCGTGCCCCGCCGCGATGGAGCCCCACTGCTATCAGGGCGGGCCTGCAGCGACAATGATCAAAGACGCTGTGGGGACGGTGAGTCCGCTTTGTAGATGTTGTATGGACATGATGACAGCCCGGACAGCTTCAGCGCAGCCCACTTGGGTAAACATTTTGAACATTTTGGGGCGAGGCATACAACCCACTGGGGGTAACATTTATCATGCACCACAACTACCATCATTCCTTGCGCATATGCCCACAGAGGCGGGACATTGAAATTTGCGCAGGTGGTCCGATTGCTGCCGTTCCCTTCTGCCAGTGAACAAGAGCGTTGTTGCGCTTGAAACGCGTTTGGCTTGAGATTTGTGCAATGGAGCAGCTGGTCTGATTGTCCTGTATTTCATACAAAAAGGACTTTACTCACCGTAGTGTGGCTTCATCTTGGAGGCAACTTCCTTTTTTCTGTGTTATGCGGCCACTGCTATCAGGGCGGGCCTGCAGCGACAATGATGAAAGACGCTGTAGGGACGGTGAGTCCGCTTTGTGGATGTTGTATGGACAGGATGACAGCCCGGACAGCTTCAGTGCAGCCCATTTGGGTAAACATTTTTAACATTTTGGGGCGAGGCATGCAACCCACTGGGGGTAACATTTATCATGCACCACAACTACCATAATTCCTTGCGCAGACGCCCACTGAGGCGGGACATTTAAATTCGCGCAGGTGGTGCAATTGCTGCCTTTCCCTACTGCCAGTGAACAAGAGCGTTGTTGCGCTCGAAACGCATTTGTCTTGAGATTTGTGCAAAGGAGCAGCTGGTCTGAATGTCCTGTATTTCACAAATAAAGGACTTTACTCACCGTAGTGTGGCTTCATCTTGGAGGCAACTTCCTTTTTTCTGTGTTATGCAGCGTGCCCCGCCGCGATGGAGCCCCACTGCTATCAGGGCGGGCCTGCAGCGACGATGATCAAAGACGCTGTGGGGACGGTGAGTCCGCTTTGTGGATGTTGTATGGACAGGATGAAAGCCCGGACAGCTTCAGCGCAGCCCACTTGGGTAAACATTTTGAACATTTTGTGGCGAGGCATGCAACCCACTGGGGGTAACATTTATCATGCACCACAACTACCATCATTCCTTGCGCAGACGCCCACAGAGGCGGGACATTTAAATTTGTGCAGGTGGTGCGATTGCTGCCTTTCCCTTCTGCCAGTGAACAAGAGCGTTGTTGCGCTCGAAACGCGTTTGGCTTGAGATTTGTTCAAAGGAGCAGCTGGTCTGATTGTCCTGTATTTAAAAAATAAAGGACTTTACTCACCATAGTGTGGCTTCATCTTGGAGGCAACTTCCTTTTTTCTGTGTTATGCGGAGTGCCCCGCCGCGATGGAGGACCACTGCTATCAGGATGGGCCTGCAGCGACAATGATCAAAGACGCTGTGGGGACGGTGAGTCCGCTTTGTGGATGTTGTATGGACAGGATGACAGCCTGGACAGCTTCAGCGCAGCCCACTTGGGAAAACATTTTGAACATTTTGGGGTGAGACATGCAACCCACTGGGGGTAACATTTATCATGCACCACAACTACCATCATTCCTTGCGCAGCCGCCCACAGAGGCGGGACATTTAAATTTGCGCAGGTGGTGCGATTGCTTCCTTTCCCTTCTGCCAGTGAACAAGAGCGTTGTTGCGCTCGAAACGCGTTTGGCTTGAGATTTGTTCAAAGGAGCAGCTGGTCTGATTGTCCTGTATTTCAAAAATAAAGGACTTTACTCACCATAGTGTGGCTTTATCTTGGAGGCAACTTCCTTTTTTCTGTGTTATGCGGAGTGCCCCGCCGCGATGGAGGACCACTGCTATCAGGATGGGCCTGCAGCGACAATGATCAAAGACGCTGTGGGGACGGTGAGTCCGCTTTGTGGATGTTGTATGGACAGGATGACAGCCCGGACAGCTTCAGCGGAGCCCACTTGGGAAAACATTTTGAACATTTTGGGGCGAGGCATGCAACCCACTGGGGGTAACATTTATCATGCACCACAACTACCATCATTCCTTGCAGACGCCCACAGAGGCGGGACATTTAAATTCGCGGAGGTGGTGCGATTTCTGCCTTTTCCTTCTGCCAGTAAACAAGGGCGTTGTTGCGCTCGAAACGCGTTTGGCTTGAGATTTGTGCGAAGGAGCAGCTGGTCTGATTGTCCTGTATTTCACTAAAAAAAGATTTTACTCACCGTAGTGTGGCTTCATCTTGGAGGCAACTTCCTTTTTTCTGTGTTATTCGGCATGCCCCGCTGCGATGGAGCCCCACTGCTATCAGGGCGGGCCTGCAGCGACAAGGATCAAAGACGCTGTGGGGACGGTGAGTCCGCTTTGTAAATGTTGTATGGACAGGATGACAGCCCAGACAGCTTCAGCGCAGCCCACTTGGGTAAACATATTGAACATTTTGGGGCGAGGCTTGGAACCCACTGGGGGTAACATTTATCATGCACCACAACTACCATCATTCCTTGCAAAGACGCCCACAGAGGCGGGACATTTAAATTCGCGGAGGAGGTGCGATTTCTGCCTTTTCCTTCTGCCAGTGAACAAGAGCGTTGTTACGCTCGAAACGCGTTTGGCTTGAGATTTGTGCGAAGGAGCAGCTGGTCTGATTGTCCTGTATTTCACTAAAAAAGGATTTTATTCACCATAGTGTGGCTTCATCTTGGAGGCAACTTCCTTTTTTCGGTGTTATTCGGCGTGCCCCGCTGCGATGGAGCCCCACTGCTATCAGGGCGGGCCTGCAGCGACAAGGATCAAAGACGCTGTGGGGACGGTGAGTCCGCTTTGTAAATGTTGTATGGACAGGATGACAGCCCAGACAGCTTCAGCGCAGCCCACTTGGGTAAACATTTTGAACATTTTGGGGCGAGGCTTGGAACCCACTGGGGGTAACATTTATCATGCACCACAACTACCATCATTCCTTGCGCAGACGCCCACAGAGGCGGGACATTTATATTCGCACAGGTGGTGCGATTGCTACTTTTCCCTTCTGCCAGTGAACAAGAGCGTTGTTGCGCTCGAAACGCATTTGTCTTGAGATTTGTGCAAAGGAGCAGCTGGTCTGAATGTCCTGTATTTCACAAATAAAGGACTTTACTCACCGTAGTGTGGCTTCATCTTGGAGGCAACTTCCTTTTTTCTGTGTTATGCAGCGTGCCCCACCGCGATGGAGCCCCACTGCTATCAGGGCGGGCCTGCAGCGACGATGATCAAAGACGCTGTGGGGACGGTGAGTCCGCTTTGTGGATGTTGTATGGACAGGATGACAGCCCGGACAGCTTCAGCGCAGCCCACTTGGGTAAACATTTTGAACATTTTGTGGCGAGGCATGCAACCCACTGGGGGTAACATTCATCATGCACCACAACTACCATCATTCCTTGCGCAGTCGCCCACAGATGCGGGACATTTAAATTTGCGCTGGTGGTGCGATTGCTGCCTTTCCCTTCTGCTAGTGAACAAGAGCGTTGTTGCGCTCAAAACGCGTTTGTCTTGAGATTTGTGCAAAGGAGCAGCTGGTCTGATTGTCCTGTATTTCACAAATAAAGTACTTTACTCACCGTAGTGTGGCTTCATCTTGGAGGCAACTTCCTTTTTCTGTGTTATGCGAAGTGCCCCGCCGCGATGGAGGACCACTGCTATCAGGATGGGCCTGCAGCGACAATGATCAAAGACACTGTGGGGACGGTGAGTCTGCTTTGTGGATGTTGTATGGACAGGATGACAGCCCGGACAGCTTCAGCGCAGCCCACTTGGGAAAACATTTTGAACATTTTGGGGCGAGGCATGCAACCCACTGGGGGTAACATTTATCATGCACCACAACTACCATCATTCCTTGCGCAGACGCCCACAGAGGCGGGACATTTAAATTTGCGCAGGTGGTGCGATTGCTGCCTTTCCCTTCTGCCAGTGAACAAGAGCGTTGTTGCGCTCGAAACGCGTTTGGCTTGAGATTTGTTCAAAGGAGCAGCTGGTCTGATTGTCCTGTATTTAAAAAATAAAGGACTTTACTCACCGTAGTGTGGCTTCATCTTGGAGGCAACTTCCTTTTTTCTGTGTTATGCAGAGTGCCCCGCCGCGATGGAGGACCACTGCTATCAGGATGGGCCTGCAGCGACAATGATCAAAGACGCTGTGGGGACGGTGAGTCCGCTTTGTGGATGTTGTATGGACAGGATGACAGCCCGGACAGCTTCAGCGGAGCCCACTTGGGAAAACATTTTGAACATTTTGGGGCGAGGCATGCAACCCACTGGGGGTAACATTTATCATGCACCACAACTACCATCATTCCTTGCGCATACGCCCACAGAGGTGGGACATTTAAATTCGTGCAGGTGGTGCGATTGCTGCCTTTCCCTTCTGCCAGTGAACAAGAGCGTTGTTGCGCTCAAAACGCATTTGTGTTGAGATTTGTGCAAAGGAGCAGCTGGTCTGAGTGTCCTGTATTTCACAAATAAAGGACTTTACTCACCGTAGTGTGGCTTCATCTTGGAGGCAACTTCCTTTTTTCTGTGTTATGCGGCGTGCCCCGCCGCGATGGAGCCTCACTGCTATCAGGGCGGGCCTGCAGTGACGATGATCAAAGACTCTGTGGGGACGGTGACTCCGCTTTGTGGATGTTGTATGGACAGGATGACAGCCCGGACAGCTTCAGCGCATCCCACTTGGGAAAACATTTTGAAAATTTTGGGGCGAGGCATGCAACCCACTGGGGGTTACATTTATCGTGCACCACAACTACCATAATTCCTTGCGCAGAAGCCCACAGAGGCGGGACATTTAAATTCGCGCAGGTGGTGCGATTGCTGACTTTCCCTTCTGCCAGTGAACAAGAGCTTTGTTGCGCTCGAAACGCGTTTGGCTTGAGATTTGTGCAAAGGAGCAGCTGGTCTGATTGTCCTGTATTTCACAAATAAAGGACTTTACTCACCGTAGTGTGGCTTCATCTTGGAGGCAACTTCCTTTTTTCTGTGTTATGCAACGTGCCTCGCCGCGATGGAGCCCCACTGTTATCAGGGCCGGGCTGCAGCGACAATTTTCAAAGACGCTGTGGGGACGGTGACTCCGCTTTGTGGATGTTGTATGGACAGGATGACAGCCCGGACAGCTTCAGAGCATCCCACTTGGGAAAACATTTTGAACATTTTGGGGCGAGGCATGCAACCCACTGGGGGTTACATTTATCATGCACCACAACTACCATCATTCCTTGCGCAGACGCCCACAGAGGCGGGACATTTAAATTCATGCAGGTGGGGCGATTGCTGCCTTTCCCTTCTGCCAGTGAACAAGAGCGTTGTTGCGCTCGAAACGCATTTGTCTTGAGATTTGTGCAAAGGAGCAGCTGGTCTGATTGTCCTGTATTTCACAAATAAAGGACTTTACTCACCTTAGGGTGGCTTCATCTTGGAGGCAACTTCCTTTTTTCTGTGTTATGCGGCGTGCCCCGCCACGATGGAGCCCCACTGCTATCAGGGCGGGCCTGCAGCGACGATGATCAAAGACGCTGTGGGGACGGTGAGTCCGCTTTGTGGATGTTGTATGGACAGGATGACAGCCCGGACAGCTTCAGCGCAGCCCACTTGGGTAAATATTTTGAACATTTTGGGGCGAGGCATGCAACCCACTGGGGGTAACATTTATCATGCACCACAACTACCATCATTCATTGCGCAGTCACCCACAGAGGCGGGACATTTAAATTTGCGCTGGTGGTGCGATTGCTGCCTTTCCCTTCTGCCAGTGAACAAGAGCGTTGTTGCGCTCGAAACGCGTTTGTCTTGAGATTTGTGCAAAGGAGCAGCTGGTCTGATTGTCCTGTATTTCACAAATAAAGTACTTTACTCACCGTAGTGTGGCTTCATCTTGGAGGCAACTTCCTTTTTTCTGTGTTATGCGGAGTGCCCCGCCGAGATGGAGGACCACTGCTATCAGGATGGGCCTGCAGCGACAATGATCAAAGACACTGTGGGGATGGTGACTCGCTTAGTGGATGTTGTATGGACAGGATGACAGCCCGGACAGCTTCAGCGCATCCCACTTGGGAAAACATTTTGAAGATTTTGGGGCGAGGCATGCAACCCACTGGGGGTTACATTTGTCATGCACCACAACTACCATCATTCCTTGCGCAGACGCCCACAGAGGCGGGACATTTAAATTCGCGCAGGTGGTGCGATTGCTGCCTTTCCCTTCTGCCAGTGAACAAGAGCATTGGTGCGCTCGAAATGCGTTTGGCTTGAGATTTGTGCAAAGGAGCAGCTGGTCTGATTGTCCTGTATTTCACACAAAAAGGACTTTACTCACCGTAGTGTGGCTTCATCTTGGAGGCAACTTCCTTTTTTCTGTGTTATGCAGCCACTGCTATCAGGGCGGGCCTGCAGCGACAATGATGAAAGACGCTGTGGGAACGGTGAGTCCGCTTTGTGGATGTTGTATGGACAGGATGACAGCCCGGACAGCTTCAGTGCAGCCCATTTGGGTAAACATTTTGAACATTTTGGGGCGAGGCATGCAACCCACTGGGGGTAACATTTATCATGCACCACAACTACCATCATTCCTTGCGCAGACGCCCACAGAGGCGGGACATTTAAATTCGTGCAGGTGGGGCGATTGCTGCCTTTCCCTTCTGCCAGTGAACAAGAGCGTTATTGCCCTCGAAACGCATTTGTCTTGAGATTTGTGCAAAGGAGCAGCTGGTCTGAATGTCCTGTATTTCACAAATAAAGGACTTTACTCACCGTAGTGTGGCTTCATCTTGGAGGCAACTTCCTTTTTTCTGTGTTATGCGGAGTGCCCTGCCGCGATGGAGGACCACTGCTATCAGGATGGGCCTGCAGCGACAATGATCAAAGACACTGTGGGGACGGTGAGTCCGCTTTGTGGATGTTGTATGGACAGGATGACAGCCCGGACAGCTTCAGCGCAGCCCACTTGGGTAAACATTTTGAACATTTTGGGGCGAGGCATGCAACCCACTGGGGGTAACATTTATCATGCACCACAACTACCATCATTCCTTGCGCAGATGCCCACAGAGGCGGGACATTTAAATTTGCGCAGGTGGTGCGATTGCTGCCTTTCCCTTCTGCCAGTGAACAAGAGCGTTGTTGCGCTCGAAACGCGTTTGGCTTGAGATTTCTTCAAAGGAGCAGCTGGTCTGATTGTCCTGTATTTCAAAAATAAAGGACTTTACCCACCATAGTGTGGCTTCATCTTGGAGGCAACTTCCTTTTTTCTGTGTTATGCGGAGTGCCCCGCCGCGATGGAGGACCACTGCTATCAGGATGGGCCTGCAACGACAATGATCAAAGATGCTGTGGGGACGGTGAGTCTGCTTTGTGGATGTTGTATGGACAGGATGACTGCCCGGACAGCTTCAGTGGAGCCCACTTGGGAAAACATTTTGAACATTTTGGGGCGAGGCATGCAACCCACTGGGGGTAACATTTATCATGCACCACAACTACCATCATTCCTTGCGCAGACGCCCACAGAGGCGGGACATTTAAATTCGCGGAGGTGGTGCGATTTCTGCCTTTTCCTTCTGCCAGTGAACAAGAGCGTTGTTGCGCTCGAAACGCGTTTGGCTTGAGATTTGTCCGAAGAAGCAGCTGGTCTGATTGTCCTGTATTTCACTTAAAAAGGATTTTACTCACCGTAGTGTGGCTTCATCTTGGAGGCAACTTCCTTTTTTCTGTGTTATTCGGCGTGCCCCGCTGCGATGGAGCCCCACTGCTATCAGGGCGGGCCTGCAGCGACAAGGATCAAAGACGCTGTGGGGACGGTGAGTCCGCTTTGTAAATGTTGTATGGACAGGATGACAGCCCAGACAGCTTCAGCGCAGCCCACTTGGGAAAACATTTTGAACATTTTGGGGCGAGGCATGCAACCCACTGGGGGTAACATTTATCATGCACCACAACTACCATCATTCCTTGCGCAGACGCCCACAGAGGCGGGACATTTAAATTCGCAGAGGTGGTGCGATTTCTGCCTTTCCCTTCTGCCAGTGAACAAGAGCGTTGTTGCGCTTGAAACGTGTTTGGCTTGAGATTTGTGCAAAGGAGCAGCTGGTCTGATTGGGATGTATGTCGTTACAACGCACACTTTTACAACGCATGCACTTACAACGCATTTTTTACAACGCAACATCCATTACAACGCATTCCATTACATAGCATGACACTACAACGCATTTTTAAAAACTACCTTTACAACGCATTCCATTACATCGCATACTAGCTTTACAACGCATACCATTACAACGCATAATATTAAATTGCATTTAAGGTAAGTATTAGATAGTATAGGGGTAAAAATTACTTTTCTAACTCCAGGGGGTGCAACAGTAGGGTAAGTGTTAGATAGTATAGGGGTAAAAATTACTATGCTAACTCCAGGGGGTGCAACAGTAGGGAAAGTGTTGGATAGTATAGGGGTAAAAATTACTATTCTAACTCCAGGGGGTGCAACAGTAGGGTAAGTGTTGGATAGTATAGGGGTAAAAATTACTATTCTAACTCCAGGGGGTGCAACAGTAGGGTAAGTGTTGCATAGTATAGGGGTAAAAATTGCTATTCTAACTCCAGGGGGTGCAACAGTAGGGTAAGTGTTGGATAGTATAGGGGTAAAAATTACTATTCTAACTCCAGGGGGTGCAACAGTAGGGTAAGTGTTGGATAGTATAGGGGTAAAAATTACTATTCTAACTCTAGGGGGTGCAACAGTAGGGTAAGTGTTGGATAGTATAGGGGTAAAAATTACTATTCTAACTCCAGGGGGTGCAACAGTAGGGTAAGTGTTGGATAGTATAGGGGTAAAAATTACTATTCTAACTCCAGGGGGTGCAACAGTAGGGAAAGTGTTGGATAGTATAGGGGTAAAAATTACTATTCTAACTCCAGGGGGTGCAACAGTAGGGAAAGTGTTGGATAGTATAGGGGTAAAAATTACTATTCTAACTCCAGGGGGTGCAACAGTAGGGTAAGTGTTGGACAGTGTAGTGTAATATTATGCGTTGTAATGGTATGCGTTGTAAAGGTAGTATGCGATGTAATGGAATGCGTTGTAAAGGTAGTTTTTAAAAATGCGTTGTAGTGTCATGCTATGTAATGGAATGCGTTGTAATGGATGTTGCATTGTAAAAAATGCGTTGTAAGTGTAGTGCGTTGTAAAAGTTGCATTGTAAATGTTGTTCCCCGTCTGATTGTCCTGTATTTCACAAAAAAAGGATTTTACTCACCGTAGTGTGGCTTCATCTTGGAGGCAACTCCCTTTTTTCTGTGTTATGCGGCGTGCCCCGCCGCGATGGAGCCCCACTGCTATTAGGGCGGGCCTGCAGCGACAATGATGAAAGACGCTGTGGGGACGGTGAGTCCGCTTTGTGGATGTTGTATGGACAGGATGACAGCCCGGACAGCTTCAGTGCAGCCCAATTGGGTAAACATTTTGAACATTTTGGGGCGAGGTCTGAACCCACTGGGGGTAACATTTATCATGCACCACAACTACCATCATTCCTTTAGCAGACGCCCACAGAGGCGGGACATTTAAATTCGTGCAGGTGGTGCGATTGCTGCCTTTCCCTTCTGCCAGTGAACAAGAGCGTTGTTGCGCTCGAAACGCATTTGTCTTGAGATTTGTGCAAAGGAGCAGCTGGTCTGAATGTCCTATATTTCACAAATAAATGACTTTACTCACCGTAGTGTGGCTTCATCTTGGAGGCAACTTCTTTTTTTCTGTGTTATGCAGCGTGCCCCGCAGCAATGGAGCCCCACTGCTATCAGGGCGGGCCTGCAGCGACGTTGATCAAAGACGCTGTGGGGACGGTGAGTCCGCTTTGTGGATGTTGTATGGACAGGATGACAGCCCGGATAGCTTCAGTGCAGCCCACTTGGGTAAACATTTTTTACATTTTGGGGCGAGGCATGCAACCCACTGGGGGTAACATTTATCATGCACCACAACTACCATCATTCCTTTAGCAGACGCCCACAGAGGCGGGACATTTAAATTCGTGCAGGTGGTGCGATTGCTGCCTTTCCCTTCTGCCAGTGAACAAGAGCGTTGTTGCGCTCGAAACGCATTTGTCTTGAGGTTTGTGCAAAGGAGCAGCTGGTCTGAATGTCCTGTATTTCACAAATAAAGGACTTTACTCACCGTAGTGTGGCTTCATCTTGGAGGCAACTTCCTTTTTTCTGTGTTATGCAGCGTGCCCCGCCGCGATGGAGCCCCACTGCTATCAGGGCGGGCCTGCAGCGACGATGATCAAAGACGCTGTGGGGACGGTGAGTCCGCTTTGTGGATGTTGTATGGACAGGATGACAGCCCGGACAGCTTCAGCGCAGCCCACTTGGGTAAACATTTTGAACATTTTGTGGCGAGGCATGCAACCCACTAGGGGTAACATTTATCATGCACCACAACTACGATCATTCATTGCGCAGTCGCCAACAGATGCGGGACATTTAAATTTGCGCTGGTGGTGCGATTGCTGCCTTTCCCTTCTGCCAGTGAACAAGAGCGTTGTTGCGCTCGAAACGCGTTTGTCTTGAGATTTGTGCAAAGGAGCAGCTGGTCTGATTGTCCTGTATTTCACTAAAAAAGGAATTTACTCACCGTAGTGTGGCTTCATCTTGGAGGCAACTTCCTTTTTTCTGTGTTATTCGGCGTGCCCCGCTGCGATGGAGCCCCACTGCTATCTGGGCGGGCCTGCAGCGACAAGGATCAAAGACGCTGTGGGGACGGTGAGTCCGCTTTGTAAATGTTGTATGGACAGGATGACAGCCCAGACAGCTTCAGCGCAGCCCACTTGGGAAAACATTTTGAACATTTTGGGGCGAGGCATGGAACCCACTGGGGGTAACATTTATCATGCACCACAACTACCATCATTCCTTGCGCATACGCCCACAGAGGCGGGACATTTAAATTCGTGCAGGTGGTGCGATTGCTGCATTTCCCTTCTGCCAGTGAACAAGATCGTTGTTGCGCTCGAAACGCATTTGTCTTGAGATTTGTGCAAAGGAGCAGCTGGTCTGAGTGTCCTGTATTTCACAAATAAAGGACTTTACTCACCGTAGTGTGGCTTCATCTTGGAGGCAACTTCCTTTTTTCTGTGTTATGCGGCGTGCCCCGCCGTGATGGAGCCCCACTGCTATCAGGGCGGGCCTGCTGCGACGATGATCAAAGACTCTATGGGGACGGTGAGTCCGCTTTGTGGATGTTGTATGGACAGTATGACAGCCTGGACAGCTTTAGCGCAGCCCACTTGGGTAAACATTTTGAACATTTTGGGGCGAGGCATGCAACCCACTGGGGGTAACATTTATCATGCACCACAACTACCATCATTCCTTGCGCAGATGCCCACAGAGGCGGGACATTTAAATGTGCGCAGGTGGTGCGATTGCTGCCTTTCCCTTCTGCCAGTGAACAAGAGCGTTGTTGCGCTTGAAACGCGCTTGGCTTGAGATTTGTGCAAAGGACCAGCTGGTCTGATTGTCCTGTATTTCACAAAAAAAGGATTTTACTCACCGTACTGTGGCTTCATCTTGGAGGCAACTTCCTTTTTTCTGTGTTATGCGGCGTGCCCCGCCGCGATGGAGCCCCACTGCTATCAGGGCGGGCCTGCAGCGACAATGATCAAAGACGCTGTGGGGACGGTGAGTCCGCTTTGTAGATGTTGTATGGACATGATGACAGCCCGGACAGCTTCAGCGCAGCCCACTTGGGTAAACATTTTGAACATTTTGGGGCGAGGCATACAACCCACTGGGGGTAACATTTATCATGCACCACAACTACCATCATTCCTTGCGCATATGCCCACAGAGGCGGGACATTGAAATTTGCGCAGGTGGTGCGATTGCTGCCGTTCCCTTCTGCCAGTGAACAAGAGCGTTGTTGCGCTTGAAACGCGTTTGGCTTGAGATTTGTGCAATGGAGCAGCTGGTCTGATTGTCCTGTATTTCACACAAAAAGGACTTTACTCACCGTAGTGTGGCTTCATCTTGGAGGCAACTTCCTTTTTTCTGTGTTATGCGGCCACTGCTATCAGGGCGGGCCTGCAGCGACAATGATGAAAGACGCTGTGGGGACGGTGAGTCCGCTTTGTGGATGTTGTATGGACAGGATGACAGCCCGGACAGCTTCAGTGCAGCCCATTTGGGTAAACATTTTGAACATTTTGGGGCGAGGCATGCAACCCACTGGGGGTAACATTTATCATGCACCACAACTACCATAATTCCTTGCGCAGACGCCCACTGAGGCGGGACATTTAAATTCGCGCAGGTGGTGCAATTGCTGCCTTTCCCTACTGCCAGTGAACAAGAGCGTTGTTGCGCTCGAAACGCATTTGGCTTGAGATTTGTGCAAAGGAGCAGCTGGTCTGAATGTCCTGTATTTCACAAATAAAGGACTTTACTCACCGTAGTGTGGCTTCATCTTGGAGGCAACTTCCTTTATTCTGTGTTATGCAGCGTGCCCCGCCGCGATGGAGCCCCACTGCTATCAGGGCGGGCCTGCAGTGACGATGATCAAAGACGCTGTGGGGACGGTGAGTCCGCTTTGTGGATGTTGTATGGACAGGATGAAAGCCCGGACAGCTTCAGCGCAGCCCACTTGGGTAAACATTTTGAACATTTTGTGGCGAGGCATGCAACCCACTGGGGGTAACATTTATCATGCACCACAACTACCATCATTCCTTGCGCAGACGCCCACAGAGGCGGGACATTTAAATTTGTGCAGGTGGTGCGATTGCTGCCTTTCCCTTCTGCCAGTGAACAAGAGCGTTGTTGCGCTCGAAACGCGTTTGGCTTGAGATTTGTTGAAAGGAGCAGCTGGTCTGATTGTCCTGTATTTCAAAAATAAAGGACTTTACTCACCATAGTGTGGCTACATCTTGGAGGCAACTTCCTTTTTTCTGTGTTATGCGGAGTGCCCCGCCGCGATGGAGGACCACTGCTATCAGGATGGGCCTGCAGCGATAATGATCAAAGACGCTGTGGGGACGGTGAGTCCGCTTTGTGGATGTTGTATGGACAGGATGACAGCCTGGACAGCTTCAGCGCAGCCCACTTGGGAAAACATTTTGAACATTTTGGGGTGAGGCATGCAACCCACTGGGGGTAACATTTATCATGCACCACAACTACCATCATTCCTTGCGCAGCCGCCCACAGAGGCGGGACATTTAAATTTGCGCAGGTGGTGCGATTGCTGCCTTTCCCTTCTGCCAGTGAACAAGAGCGTTGTTACGCTCGAAACGCGTTTGGCTTGAGATTTGTTCAAAGGAGCAGCTGGTCTGATTGTCCTGTATTTCAAAAATAAAGGACTTTACTCACCATAGTGTGGCTTTATCTTGGAGGCAACTTTCTTTTTTCTGTGTTATGCGGAGTGCCCCGCCGCGATGGAGGACCACTGCTATCAGGATGGGCCTGCAGCGACAATGATCAAAGACGCTGTGGGGACGGTGAGTCCGCTTTGTGGATGTTGTATGGACAGGATGACAGCCCGGACAGCTTCAGCGGAGCCCACTTGGGAAAACATTTTGAACATTTTGGGGCGAGGCATGCAACCCACTGGGGGTAACATTTATCATGCACCACAACTACCATCATTCCTTGCAGACGCCCACAGAGGCGGGACATTTAAATTCGCGGAGGTGGTGCGATTTCTGCCTTTTCCTTCTGCCAGTAAACAAGAGCGTTGTTGCGCTCGAAACGCGTTTGGCTTGAGATTTGTGCGAAGGAGCAGCTGGTCTGATTGTCCTGTATTTCACTAAAAAAGGATTTTACTCACCGTAGTGTGGCTTCATCTTGGAGGCAACTTCCTTTTTTCTGTGTTATTCGGCATGCCCCGCTGCGATGGAGCCCCACTGCTATCAGGGCGGGCCTGCAGCGACAAGGATCAAAGACGCTGTGGGGACGGTGAGTCCGCTTTGTAAATGTTGTATGGACAGGATGACAGCCCAGACAGCTTCAGCGCAGCCCACTTGGGTAAACATATTGAACATTTTGGGGCGAGGCTTGGAACCCACTGGGGGTAACATTTATCATGCACCACAACTACCATCATTCCTTGCAAAGACGCCCACAGAGGCGGGACATTTAAATTCGCGGAGGAGGTGCGATTTCTGCCTTTTCCTTCTGCCAGTGAACAAGAGCGTTGTTACGCTCGAAACGCGTTTGGCTTGAGATTTGTGCGAAGGAGCAGCTGGTCTGAATGTCCTGTATTTCACAAATAAAGGACTTTACTCACCGTAGTGTGGCTTCATCTTGGAGGCAACTTCCTTTTTTCTGTGTTATGCAGCGTGCCCCGCCGCGATGGAGCCCCACTGCTATCAGGGCGGGCCTGCAGCGACGATGATCAAAGACGCTGTGGGGACGGTGAGTCCGCTTTGTAAATGTTGTATGGACAGGATGACAGCCCAGACAGCTTCAGCGCAGCCCACTTGGGTAAACATTTTGAACATTTTGGGGCGAGGCTTGGAACCCACTGGGGGTAACATTTATCATGCACCACAACTACCATCATTCCTTGCGCAGACGCCCACAGAGGCGGGACATTTATATTCGCACAGGTGGTGCGATTGCTGCTTTTCCCTTCTGCCAGTGAACAAGAGCGTTGTTGCGCTCGAAACGCATTTGTCTTGAGATTTGTGCAAAGGAGCAGCTGGTCTGAATGTCCTGTATTTCACAAATAAAGGACTTTACTCACCGTAGTGTGGCTTCATCTTGGAGGCAACTTCCTTTTTTCTGTGTTATGCAGCGTGCCCCGCCGCGATGGAGCCCCACTGCTATCAGGGCGGGCCTGCAGCGACGATGATCAAAGACGCTGTGGGGACGGTGAGTCCGCTTTGTGGATGTTGTATGGACAGGATGACAGCCCGGACAGCTTCAGCGCAGCCCACTTGGGTAAACATTTTGAACATTTTGTGGCGAGGCATGCAACCCACTGGGGGTAACATTCATCATGCACCACAACTACCATCATTCCTTGCGCAGTCGCCCACAGATGCGGGACATTTAAATTTGCGCTGGTGGTGCGATTGCTGCCTTTCCCTTCTGCTAGTGAACAAGAGCGTTGTTGCGCTCGAAACGCGTTTGTCTTGAGATTTGTGCAAAGGAGCAGCTGGTCTGATTGTCCTGTATTTCACAAATAAAGTACTTTACTCACCGTAGTGTGGCTTCATCTTGGAGGCAACTTCCTTTTTCTGTGTTATGCGAAGTGCCCCGCCGCGATGGAGGACCACTGCTATCAGGATGGGCCTGCAGCGACAATGATCAAAGACACTGTGGGGACGGTGAGTCCGCTTTGTGGATGTTGTATGGACAGGATGACAGCCCGGACAGCTTCAGCGCAGCCCACTTGGGAAAACATTTTGAACATTTTGGGGCGAGGCATGCAACCCACTGGGGGTAACATTTATCATGCACCACAACTACCATCATTCCTTGCGCAGACGCCCACAGAGGCGGGACATTTAAATTTGCGCAGGTGGTGCGATTGCTGCCTTTCCCTTCTGCCAGTGAACAAGAGCGTTGTTGCGCTCGAAACGCGTTTGGCTTGAGATTTGTTCAAAGGAGCAGCTGGTCTGATTGTCCTGTATTTAAAAAATAAAGGACTTTACTCACCGTAGTGTGGCTTCATCTTGGAGGCAACTTCCTTTTTTCTGTGTTATGCAGAGTGCCCCGCCGCGATGGAGGACCACTGCTATCAGGATGGGCCTGCAGCGACAATGATCAAAGACGCTGTGGGGACGGTGAGTCCGCTTTGTGGATGTTGTATGGACAGGATGACAGCCCGGACAGCTTCAGCGGAGCCCACTTGGGAAAACATTTTGAACATTTTGGGGCGAGGCATGCAACCCACTGGGGGTAACATTTATCATGCACCACAACTACCATCATTCCTTGCGCAGACGCCCACAGAGGCGGGACATTTAAATTCGCGGAGGTGGTGCAATTTCTGCCTTTTCCTTCTGCCAGTGAACAAGAGCGTTGTTGCACTCGAAACGCGTTTGGCTTGAGATTTATGCGAAGGAGCAGCTGGTCTGATTGTCCTGTATTTCACTAAAAAAGGATTTTACTCACCGTAGTGTGGCTTCATCTTGGAGGCAACTTCCTTTTTTCTGTGTTATTCGGCGTGCCCCGCTGCGATGGAGCCCCACTGCTATCAGGGCGGGCCTGCAGCGACAAGGATCAAAGACGCTGTGGGGACGGTGAGTCCGCTTTGTAAATGTTGTATGGACAGGATGACAGCCCAGACAGCTTCAGCGCAGCCCACTTGGGTAAACATTTTGAACATTTTGGGGCGAGGCATGGAACCCACTGGGGGTAACATTTATCATGCACCACAACTACCATCATTCCTTGCGCATACGCCCACAGAGGTGGGACATTTAAATTCGTGCAGGTGGTGCGATTGCTGCCTTTCCCTTCTGCCAGTGAACAAGAGCGTTGTTGCGCTCAAAACGCATTTGTGTTGAGATTTGTGCAAAGGAGCAGCTGGTCTGAGTGTCCTGTATTTCACAAATAAAGGACTTTACTCACCGTAGTGTGGCTTCATCTTGGAGGCAACTTCCTTTTTTCTGTGTTATGCGGCGTGCCCCGCCGCGATGGAGCCCCACTGCTATCAGGGCGGGCCTGCAGTGACGATGATCAAAGACTCTGTGGGGACGGTGAGTCCGCTTTGTGGATGTTGTATGGACAGGATGACAGCCTGGACAGCTTTAGCGCAGCCCACTTGGGTAAACATTTTGAACATTTTGGGGCGAGGCATGCAACCCACTGGGGGTAACATTTATCATGCACCACAACTACCATCATTCCTTGCGCAGACGCCCACAGAGGCGGGACATTTAAATTCGCGCAGGTGGTGCGATTGCTGCCTTTCCCTTCTGCCAGTGAACAAGAGCGTTGTTGCGCTTGAAACGCGTTTGGCTTGAGATTTGTGCAAAGGACCAGCTGGTCTGATTGTCCTGTATTTCACAAAAAAAGGATTTTACTCACCGTAGTGTGGCTTCATCTTGGAGGCAACTTCCTTTTTTCTGTGTTATGCGGCGTGCCCCGCCGCGATGGAGGACCACTGCTATCAGGATGGGCCTGCAGCGACAATGATCAAAGAAACTGTGGGGACGGTGACTCCGCTTTGTGGATGTTGTATGGACACGATGACAGCCCGGACAGCTTCAGCGCATCCCACTTGGGAAAAAATTTTGAAAATTTTGGGGCGAGGCATGCAACCCACTGGGGGTTACATTTATCGTGCACCACAACTACCATAATTCCTTGCGCAGAAGCCCACAGAGGCTGGACATTTAAATTCGCGCAGGTGGTGCGATTGCTGCCTTTCCCTTCTGCCAGTGAACAAGAGCTTTGTTGCGCTCGAAACGCGTTTGGCTTGAGATTTGTGCAAAGGAGCAGCTGGTCTGATTGTCCTGTATTTCACAAATAAAGGACTTTACTCACCGTAGTGTGGCTTCATCTTGGAGGCAACTTCCTTTTTTCTGTGTTATGCAACGTGCCCCGCCGCGATGGAGCCCCACTGTTATCAGGGCCGGGCTGCAGCGACAATTTTCAAAGACGCTGTGGGGACGGTGACTCCGCTTTGTGGATGTTGTATGGACAGGATGACAGCCCGGACAGCTTCAGAGCATCCCACTTGGGAAAACATTTTGAACATTTTGGGGCGAGGCATGCAACCCACTGGGGGTTACATTTATCATGCACCACAACTACCATCATTCCTTGCGCAGACGCCCACAGAGGCGGGACATTTAAATTCATGCAGGTGGGGCGATTGCTGCCTTTCCCTTCTGCCAGTGAACAAGAGCGTTGTTGCGCTCGAAACGCATTTGTCTTGAGATTTGTGCAAAGGAGCAGCTGGTCTGATTGTCCTGTATTTCACAAATAAAGGACTTTACTCACCGTAGGGTGGCTTCATCTTGGAGGCAACTTCCTTTTTTCTGTGTTATGCGGCGTGCCCCACCACGATGGAGCCCCACTGCTATCAGGGCGGGCCTGCAGCGACGATGATCAAAGACGCTGTGGGGACGGTGAGTCCGCTTTGTGGATGTTGTATGGACAGGATGACAGCCCGGACAGCTTCAGCGCAGCCCACTTGGGTAAATATTTTGAACATTTTGGGGCGAGGCATGCAACCCACTGGGGGTAACATTTATCATGCACCACAACTACCATCATTCATTGCGCAGTCACCCACAGAGGCGGGACATTTAAATTTGCGCTGGTGGTGCGATTGCTGCCTTTCCCTTCTGCCAGTGAACAAGAGTGTTGTTGCGCTCGAAACGCGTTTGTCTTGAGATTTGTGCAAAGGAGCAGCTGGTCTGATTGTCCTGTATTTCACAAATAAAGTACTTTACTCACCGTAGTGTGGCTTCATCTTGGAGGCAACTTCCTTTTTTCTGTGTTATGCGGAGTGCCCCGCCGAGATGGAGGACCACTGCTATCAGGATGGGCCTGCAGCGACAATGATCAAAGACACTGTGGGGATGGTGACTCGCTTAGTGGATGTTGTATGGACAGGATGACAGCCCGGACAGCTTCAGCGCATCCCACTTGGGAAAACATTTTGAAGATTTTGGGGCGAGGCATGCAACCCACTGGGGGTTACATTTGTCATGCACCACAACTACCATCATTCCTTGCGCAGACGCCCACAGAGGCGGGACATTTAAATTCGCGCAGGTGGTGCGATTGCTGCCTTTCCCTTCTGCCAGTGAACAAGAGCGTTGGTGCGCTCGAAATGCGTTTGGCTTGAGATTTGTGCAAAGGAGCAGCTGGTCTGATTGTCCTGTATTTCACACAAAAAGGACTTTACTCACCGTAGTGTGGCTTCATCTTGGAGGCAACTTCCTTTTTTCTGTGTTATGCGGCCACTGCTATCAGGGCGGGCCTGCAGCGACAATGATGAAAGACGCTGTGGGAACGGTGAGTCCGCTTTGTGGATGTTGTATGGACAGGATGACAGCCTGGACAGCTTTAGCGCAGCCCACTTGGGTAAACATTTTGAACATTTTGGGGCGAGGCATGCAACCCACTGGGGGTAACATTTATCATGCACCACAACTACCATCATTCCTTGCGCAGACGCCCACAGAGGCGGGACATTTAAATTCGCGCAGGTGGTGCGATTGCTGCCTTTCCCTTCTGCCAGTGAACAAGAGCGTTGTTGCGCTTGAAACGCGTTTGGCTTGAGATTTGTGCAAAGGACCAGCTGGTCTGATTGTCCTGTATTTCACAAAAAAAGGATTTTACTCACCGTAGTGTGGCTTCATCTTGGAGGCAACTTCCTTTTTTCTGTGTTATGCGGCGTGCCCCGCCGCGATGGAGGACCACTGCTATCAGGATGGGCCTGCAGCGACAATGATCAAAGACACTGTGGGGACGGTGACTCCGCTTTGTGGATGTTGTATGGACACGATGACAGCCCGGACAGCTTCAGCGCATCCCACTTGGGAAAAAATTTTGAAAATTTTGGGGCGAGGCATGCAACCCACTGGGGGTTACATTTATCGTGCACCACAACTACCATAATTCCTTGCGCAGAAGCCCACAAATTCGCGCAGGTGGTGCGATTGCTGCCTTTCCCTTCTGCCAGTGAACAAGAGCTTTGTTGCGCTCGAAACGCGTTTGGCTTGAGATTTGTGCAAAGGAGCAGCTGGTCTGATTGTCCTGTATTTCACAAATAAAGGACTTTACTCACCGTAGTGTGGCTTCATCTTGGAGGCAACTTCCTTTTTTCTGTGTTATGCAACGTGCCCCGCCGCGATGGAGCCCCACTGTTATCAGGGCCGGGCTGCAGCGACAATTTTCAAAGACGCTGTGGGGACGGTGACTCCGCTTTGTGGATGTTGTATGGACAGGATGACAGCCCGGACAGCTTCAGAGCATCCCACTTGGGAAAACATTTTGAACATTTTGGGGCGAGGCATGCAACCCACTGGGGGTTACATTTATCATGCACCACAACTACCATCATTCCTTGCGCAGACGCCCACAGAGGCGGGACATTTAAATTCATGCAGGTGGGGCGATTGCTGCCTTTCCCTTCTGCCAGTGAACAAGAGCGTTGTTGCGCTCGAAACGCATTTGTCTTGAGATTTGTGCAAAGGAGCAGCTGGTCTGATTGTCCTGTATTTCACAAATAAAGGACTTTACTCACCGTAGGGTGGCTTCATCTTGGAGGCAACTTCCTTTTTTCTGTGTTATGCGGCGTGCCCCACCACGATGGAGCCCCACTGCTATCAGGGCGGGCCTGCAGCGACGATGATCAAAGACGCTGTGGGGACGGTGAGTCCGCTTTGTGGATGTTGTGTGGACAGGATGACAGCCCGGACAGCTTCAGCGCAGCCCACTTGGGTAAATATTTTGAACATTTTGGGGCGAGGCATGCAACCCACTGGGGGTAACATTTATCATGCACCACAACTACCATCATTCATTGCGCAGTCACCCACAGAGGCGGGACATTTAAATTTGCGCTGGTGGTGCGATTGCTGCCTTTCCCTTCTGCCAGTTAACAAGAGTGTTGTTGCGCTCGAAACGCGTTTGTCTTGAGATTTGTGCAAAGGAGCAGCTGGTCTGATTGTCCTGTATTTCACAAATAAAGTACTTTACTCACCGTAGTGTGGCTTCATCTTGGAGGCAACTTCCTTTTTTCTGTGTTATGCGGAGTGCCCCGCCGAGATGGAGGACCACTGCTATCAGGATGGGCCTGCAGCGACAATGATCAAAGACACTGTGGGGATGGTGACTCGCTTAGTGGATGTTGTATGGACAGGATGACAGCCCGGACAGCTTCAGCGCATCCGACTTGGGAAAACATTTTGAAGATTTTGGGGCGAGGCATGCAACCCACTGGGGGTTACATTTGTCATGCACCACAACTACCATCATTCCTTGCGCAGATGCCCACAGAGGCGGGACATTTAAATTCGCGCAGGTGGTGCGATTGCTGCCTTTCCCTTCTGCCAGTGAACAAGAGCGTTGGTGCGCTCGAAATGCGTTTGGCTTGAGATTTGTGCAAAGGAGCAGCTGGTCTGATTGTCCTGTATTTCACACAAAAAGGACTTTACTCACCGTAGTGTGGCTTCATCTTGGAGGCAACTTCCTTTTTTCTGTGTTATGCGGCCACTGCTATCAGGGCGGGCCTGCAGCGACAATGATGAAAGACGCTGTGGGAACGGTGAGTCCGCTTTGTGGATGTTGTATGGACAGGATGACAGCCCGGACAGCTTCAGTGCAGCCCATTTCGGTAAACATTTTGAACATTTTGGGGCGAGGCATGCAACCCACTGGGGGTAACATTTATCATGCACCACAACTACCATCATTCCTTGCGCAGACGCCCACAGAGGCGGGACATTTAAATTCGTGCAGGTGGGGCGATTGCTGCCTTTCCCTTCTGCCAGTGAACAAGAGCGTTATTGCCCTCGAAACGCATTTGTCTTGAGATTTGTGCAAAGGAGCAGCTGGTCTGAATGTCCTGTATTTCACAAATAAAGGACTTTACTCACCGTAGTGTGGCTTCATCTTGGAGGCAACTTCCTTTTTTCTGTGTTATGCGGAGTGCCCTGCCGCGATGGAGGACCACTGCTATCAGGATGGGCCTGCAGCGACAATGATCAAAGACACTGTGGGGACGGTGACTCCGCTTTGTGGATGTTGTATGGACAGGATGACAGCCCGGACAGCTTCAGCGCATCCCATTTTGGAAAACATTTTGAAAATTTTGGGGCGAGGCATGCAACCCACTGGGGGTTACATTTATCGTGCACCACAACTACCATCATTCCTTGCGCAGACTCCCACAGAGGCGGGACATTTAAATTCGCGCAGGTGGTGCGATTGCTGCCTTTCCCTTCTGCCAGTGAACAAGAGCTTTGTTGCGCTCGAAACGCATTTGGCTTGAGATTTGTGCAAAGGAGCAGCTGGTCTGATTGTCTTGTATTTCACAAATAAAGGACTTTACTCACCGTAGTGTGGCTTCATCTTGGAGGCAACTTCCTTTTTTCTGTGTTATGCGGCGTGCCCCGCCGCGATGGAGCCCCAATGTTATCAGGGCCGGGCAACAGCGAAAATGATCAAAGACGCTGTTGGGACGGTGACTCCGCTTTGTGGATGTTGTATGGACAGGATGACAGCCCGGACAGCTTCAGCGCATCCCACTTGGGAAAACATTTTGAACATTTTGGGGCGAGGCATGCAACCCAGTGGGGGTAACATTTATCATGCACCACAACTACCATCATTCCTTGCGCAGACGCCCACAGAGGCGGGACATTTAAATTCATGCAGGTGGGGCGATTGCTGCCTTTCCCTTCTGCTAGTGAACAAGAGCGTTGTTGCTCTCGAAACGCATTTGTCTTGAGATTTGTGCAAAGGAGCAGCTAGTCTGAATGTCCTGTATTTCACAAATAAAGGACTTTACTCACCGTAGGGTGGCTTCATCTTGGAGGCAACTTCCTTTTTTCGGTGTTATGCGGCGTGCCCCGCCACGATGGAGCCCCACTGCTATCAGGGCGAGCCTGCAGCGACGATGATCAAAGACGCTGTGGGGACGGTGAGTCCGCTTTTTGGATGTTGTATGGACAGGATGACAGCCCGGACAGCTTCAGCGCAGCCCACTTGGGTAAACATTTTGAACATTTTGGGGCGAGGCATGCAACCCACTGGGGGTAACATTTATCATGCACCACAACTACCATCATTCCTTGCGCAGTCACCCACAGAGGCGGGACATTTAAATTTGCGCTGGTGGTGCGATTGCTGCCTTTCCCTTCTGCCAGTGAACAAGAGCGTTGTTGCGCTCGAAACGCGTTTGTCTTGAGATTTGTGCAAAGGAGCAGCTGGTCTGATTGTCCTGTATTTCACAAATAAAGTACTTTACTCACCGTAGTGTGGCTTCATCTTGGAGGCAACTTCCTTTTTTCTGTGTTATGCGGAGTGCCCCGCCGAGATGGAGGACCACTGCTATCAGGATGGGCCTGCAGCGACAATGATCAAAGACACTGTGGGGACGGTGACTCGCTTTGTGGATGTTGTATGGACAGGATGACAGCCCGGACAGCTTCAGCGCATCCCACTTGGGAAAACATTTTGAAGATTTTGGGGCGAGGCATGCAACCCACTGGGGGTTACATTTGTCATGCACCACAACTACCATCATTCCTTGCGCAGACGCCCACAGAGGCGGGACATTTAAATTCGCGCAGGTGGTGCGATTGCTGCCTTTCCCTTCTGCCAGTGAACAAGAGCGTTGGTGCGCTCGAAATGCGTTTGGCTTGAGATTTGTGCAAAGGAGCAGCTGGTCTGATTGTCCTGTATTTCACACAAAAAGGACTTTACTCACCGTAGTGTGGCTTCATCTTGGAGGCAACTTCCTTTTTTCTGTGTTATGCGGCCACTGCTATCAGGGCGGGCCTGCAGCGACAATGATGAAAGACGCTGTGGGAACGGTGAGTCCGCTTTGTGGATGTTGTATGGACAGGATGACAGCCTGGACAGCTTTAGCGCAGCCCACTTGGGTAAACATTTTGAACATTTTGGGGCGAGGCATGCAACCCACTGGGGGTAACATTTATCATGCACCACAACTACCATCATTCCTTGCGCAGACGCCCACAGAGGCGGGACATTTAAATTCGCGCAGGTGGTGCGATTGCTGCCTTTCCCTTCTGCCAGTGAACAAGAGCGTTGTTGCGCTTGAAACGCGTTTGGCTTGAGATTTGTGCAAAGGACCAGCTGGTCTGATTGTCCTGTATTTCACAAAAAAAGGATTTTACTCACCGTAGTGTGGCTTCATCTTGGAGGCAACTTCCTTTTTTCTGTGTTATGCGGCGTGCCCCGCCGCGATGGAGGACCACTGCTATCAGGATGGGCCTGCAGCGACAATGATCAAAGACACTGTGGGGACGGTGACTCCGCTTTGTGGATGTTGTATGGACACGATGACAGCCCGGACAGCTTCAGCGCATCCCACTTGGGAAAAAATTTTGAAAATTTTGGGGCGAGGCATGCAACCCACTGGGGGTTACATTTATCGTGCACCACAACTACCATAATTCCTTGCGCAGAAGCCCACAAATTCGCGCAGGTGGTGCGATTGCTGCCTTTCCCTTCTGCCAGTGAACAAGAGCTTTGTTGCGCTCGAAACGCGTTTGGCTTGAGATTTGTGCAAAGGAGCAGCTGGTCTGATTGTCCTGTATTTCACAAATAAAGGACTTTACTCACCGTAGTGTGGCTTCATCTTGGAGGCAACTTCCTTTTTTCTGTGTTATGCAACGTGCCCCGCCGCGATGGAGCCCCACTGTTATCAGGGCCGGGCTGCAGCGACAATTTTCAAAGACGCTGTGGGGACGGTGACTCCGCTTTGTGGATGTTGTATGGACAGGATGACAGCCCGGACAGCTTCAGAGCATCCCACTTGGGAAAACATTTTGAACATTTTGGGGCGAGGCATGCAACCCACTGGGGGTTACATTTATCATGCACCACAACTACCATCATTCCTTGCGCAGACGCCCACAGAGGCGGGACATTTAAATTCATGCAGGTGGGGCGATTGCTGCCTTTCCCTTCTGCCAGTGAACAAGAGCGTTGTTGCGCTCGAAACGCATTTGTCTTGAGATTTGTGCAAAGGAGCAGCTGGTCTGATTGTCCTGTATTTCACAAATAAAGGACTTTACTCACCGTAGGGTGGCTTCATCTTGGAGGCAACTTCCTTTTTTCTGTGTTATGCGGCGTGCCCCACCACGATGGAGCCCCACTGCTATCAGGGCGGGCCTGCAGCGACGATGATCAAAGACGCTGTGGGGACGGTGAGTCCGCTTTGTGGATGTTGTGTGGACAGGATGACAGCCCGGACAGCTTCAGCGCAGCCCACTTGGGTAAATATTTTGAACATTTTGGGGCGAGGCATGCAACCCACTGGGGGTAACATTTATCATGCACCACAACTACCATCATTCATTGCGCAGTCACCCACAGAGGCGGGACATTTAAATTTGCGCTGGTGGTGCGATTGCTGCCTTTCCCTTCTGCCAGTTAACAAGAGTGTTGTTGCGCTCGAAACGCGTTTGTCTTGAGATTTGTGCAAAGGAGCAGCTGGTCTGATTGTCCTGTATTTCACAAATAAAGTACTTTACTCACCGTAGTGTGGCTTCATCTTGGAGGCAACTTCCTTTTTTCTGTGTTATGCGGAGTGCCCCGCCGAGATGGAGGACCACTGCTATCAGGATGGGCCTGCAGCGACAATGATCAAAGACACTGTGGGGATGGTGACTCGCTTAGTGGATGTTGTATGGACAGGATGACAGCCCGGACAGCTTCAGCGCATCCGACTTGGGAAAACATTTTGAAGATTTTGGGGCGAGGCATGCAACCCACTGGGGGTTACATTTGTCATGCACCACAACTACCATCATTCCTTGCGCAGATGCCCACAGAGGCGGGACATTTAAATTCGCGCAGGTGGTGCGATTGCTGCCTTTCCCTTCTGCCAGTGAACAAGAGCGTTGGTGCGCTCGAAATGCGTTTGGCTTGAGATTTGTGCAAAGGAGCAGCTGGTCTGATTGTCCTGTATTTCACACAAAAAGGACTTTACTCACCGTAGTGTGGCTTCATCTTGGAGGCAACTTCCTTTTTTCTGTGTTATGCGGCCACTGCTATCAGGGCGGGCCTGCAGCGACAATGATGAAAGACGCTGTGGGAACGGTGAGTCCGCTTTGTGGATGTTGTATGGACAGGATGACAGCCCGGACAGCTTCAGTGCAGCCCATTTCGGTAAACATTTTGAACATTTTGGGGCGAGGCATGCAACCCACTGGGGGTAACATTTATCATGCACCACAACTACCATCATTCCTTGCGCAGACGCCCACAGAGGCGGGACATTTAAATTCGTGCAGGTGGGGCGATTGCTGCCTTTCCCTTCTGCCAGTGAACAAGAGCGTTATTGCCCTCGAAACGCATTTGTCTTGAGATTTGTGCAAAGGAGCAGCTGGTCTGAATGTCCTGTATTTCACAAATAAAGGACTTTACTCACCGTAGTGTGGCTTCATCTTGGAGGCAACTTCCTTTTTTCTGTGTTATGCGGAGTGCCCTGCCGCGATGGAGGACCACTGCTATCAGGATGGGCCTGCAGCGACAATGATCAAAGACACTGTGGGGACGGTGACTCCGCTTTGTGGATGTTGTATGGACAGGATGACAGCCCGGACAGCTTCAGCGCATCCCATTTTGGAAAACATTTTGAAAATTTTGGGGCGAGGCATGCAACCCACTGGGGGTTACATTTATCGTGCACCACAACTACCATCATTCCTTGCGCAGACTCCCACAGAGGCGGGACATTTAAATTCGCGCAGGTGGTGCGATTGCTGCCTTTCCCTTCTGCCAGTGAACAAGAGCTTTGTTGCGCTCGAAACGCATTTGGCTTGAGATTTGTGCAAAGGAGCAGCTGGTCTGATTGTCTTGTATTTCACAAATAAAGGACTTTACTCACCGTAGTGTGGCTTCATCTTGGAGGCAACTTCCTTTTTTCTGTGTTATGCGGCGTGCCCCGCCGCGATGGAGCCCCAATGTTATCAGGGCCGGGCAACAGCGAAAATGATCAAAGACGCTGTTGGGACGGTGACTCCGCTTTGTGGATGTTGTATGGACAGGATGACAGCCCGGACAGCTTCAGCGCATCCCACTTGGGAAAACATTTTGAACATTTTGGGGCGAGGCATGCAACCCAGTGGGGGTAACATTTATCATGCACCACAACTACCATCATTCCTTGCGCAGACGCCCACAGAGGCGGGACATTTAAATTCATGCAGGTGGGGCGATTGCTGCCTTTCCCTTCTGCTAGTGAACAAGAGCGTTGTTGCTCTCGAAACGCATTTGTCTTGAGATTTGTGCAAAGGAGCAGCTAGTCTGAATGTCCTGTATTTCACAAATAAAGGACTTTACTCACCGTAGGGTGGCTTCATCTTGGAGGCAACTTCCTTTTTTCGGTGTTATGCGGCGTGCCCCGCCACGATGGAGCCCCACTGCTATCAGGGCGAGCCTGCAGCGACGATGATCAAAGACGCTGTGGGGACGGTGAGTCCGCTTTTTGGATGTTGTATGGACAGGATGACAGCCCGGACAGCTTCAGCGCAGCCCACTTGGGTAAACATTTTGAACATTTTGGGGCGAGGCATGCAACCCACTGGGGGTAACATTTATCATGCACCACAACTACCATCATTCCTTGCGCAGTCACCCACAGAGGCGGGACATTTAAATTTGCGCTGGTGGTGCGATTGCTGCCTTTCCCTTCTGCCAGTGAACAAGAGCGTTGTTGCGCTCGAAACGCGTTTGTCTTGAGATTTGTGCAAAGGAGCAGCTGGTCTGATTGTCCTGTATTTCACAAATAAAGTACTTTACTCACCGTAGTGTGGCTTCATCTTGGAGGCAACTTCCTTTTTTCTGTGTTATGCGGAGTGCCCCGCCGAGATGGAGGACCACTGCTATCAGGATGGGCCTGCAGCGACAATGATCAAAGACACTGTGGGGACGGTGACTCGCTTTGTGGATGTTGTATGGACAGGATGACAGCCCGGACAGCTTCAGCGCATCCCACTTGGGAAAACATTTTGAAGATTTTGGGGCGAGGCATGCAACCCACTGGGGGTTACATTTGTCATGCACCACAACTACCATCATTCCTTGCGCAGACGCCCACAGAGGCGGGACATTTAAATTCGCGCAGGTGGTGCGATTGCTGCCTTTCCCTTCTGCCAGTGAACAAGAGCGTTGGTGCGCTCGAAATGCGTTTGGCTTGAGATTTGTGCAAAGGAGCAGCTGGTCTGATTGTCCTGTATTTCACACAAAAAGGACTTTACTCACCGTAGTGTGGCTTCATCTTGGAGGCAACTTCCTTTTTTCTGTGTTATGCGGCCACTGCTATCAGGGCGGGCCTGCAGCGACAATGATGAAAGACGCTGTGGGAACGGTGAGTCCGCTTTGTGGATGTTGTATGGACAGGATGACAGCCCGGACAGCTTCAGTGCAGCCCATTTGGGTAAACATTTTGAACATTTTGGGGCGAGGCATGCAACCCACTGGGGGTAACATTCATCATGCACCACAACTACCATCATTCCTTGCGCAGACGCCCACAGAGGCGGGACATTTAAATTCGTGCAGGTGGGGCGATTGCTGCCTTTCCCTTCTGCCAGTGAACAAGAGCGTTATTGCCCTCGAAACGCATTTGTCTTGAGATTTGTGCAAAGGAGCAGCTGGTCTGAATGTCCTGTATTTCACAAATAAAGGACTTTACTCACCGTAGTGTGGCTTCATCTTGGAGGCAACTTCCTTTTTTCTGTGTTATGCGGAGTGCCCTGCCGCGATGGAGGACCACTGCTATCAGGATGGGCCTGCAGCGACAATGATCAAAGACACTGTGGGGACGGTGACTCCGCTTTGTGGATGTTGTATGGACAGGATGACAGCCCGGACAGCTTCAGCGCATCCCATTTTGGAAAACATTTTGAAAATTTTGGGGCGAGGCATGCAACCCACTGGGGGTTACATTTATCGTGCACCACAACTACCATCATTCCTTGCGCAGACTCCCACAGAGGCGGGACATTTAAATTCGCGCAGGTGGTGCGATTGCTGCCTTTCCCTTCTGCCAGTGAACAAGAGCTTTGTTGCGCTCGAAACGCATTTGGCTTGAGATTTGTGCAAAGGAGCAGCTGGTCTGATTGTCCTGTATTTCACAAATAAAGGACTTTACTCACCGTAGTGTGGCTTCATCTTGGAGGCAACTTCCTTTTTTCTGTGTTATGCGGTGTGCCCCGCTGCGATGGAGCCCCAATGTTATCAGGGCCGGGCAACAGCGAAAATGATCAAAGACGCTGTGGGGACGGTGACTCCGCTTTGTGGATGTTGTATGGACAGGATGACAGCCCGGACAGCTTCAGTGCATCCCACTTGGGAAAACATTTTGAACATTTTGGGGCGAGGCATGCAACCCACTGGGGGTTACATTTATCATGCACCACAACTACCATCATTTCTTGCGCAGACGCCCACAGAGGCGGGACATTTAAATTCGCGCAGGTGGTGCGATTGCTGCCTTTCCCTTCTGCCAGTGAACAAGAGCGTTGTTGCGCTCGAAACGCGTTTGGCTTGAGATTTGTGCAAAGGAGCAGCTGGTCTGATTGTCCTGTATTTCACAAATAAAGGACTTTACTCACCGTAGTGTGGCTTCATCTTGGAGGCAACTTCCTTTTTTCTGTGTTATGCGGCGTGCCTCGCCGCGATGGAGCCCCACTGCTATCAGGGCGGGGCTGCAGCGACAATGATCAAAGACGCTGTGGGGACGGTGAGTCCACATTGTGGATGTTGTATGGACAGGATGACAGCCCGGACAGCTTCAGCGCAGCCCACTTGGGTAAACATTTTGAACAATTTCGGGCGAGGCATGCAACCCAGTGGGGGTAACATTTATCATGCACCACAACTACCATCATTCCTTGCGCAGACGCCCACAGAGGCGGGACATTTAAATTCATGCAGGTGGGGCGATTGCTGCCTTTCCCTTCTGCCAGTGAACAAGAGCGTTGTTGCTCTCGAAACGCATTTGTCTTGAGATTTGTGCAAAGGAGCAGCTGGTCTGAATGTCCTGTATTTCACAAATAAAGGACTTTACTCACCGTAGGGTGGCTTCATCTTGGAGGCAACTTCCTTTTTTCTGTGTTATGCGGCGTGCCCCGCCACGATGGAGCCCCACTGCTATCAGGGCGAGCCTGCAGCGACGATAATCAAAGACGCTGTGGGGACGGTGAGTCCGCTTTTTGGATGTTGTATGGACAGGATGACAGCCCGGACAGCTTTCAGCGCAGCCCACTTGGGTAAACATTTTGAACATTTTGGGGCGAGGCATGCAACCCACTGGGGGTAACATTTATCATGCACCACAACTACCATCATTGCTTGCGCAGTCACCCACAGAGGCGGGACATTTAAATTTGCGCTGGTGGTGCGATTGCTGCCTTTCCCTTCTGCCAGTGAACAAGAGCGTTGTTGCGCTCGAAACGCGTTTGTCTTGAGATTTGTGCAAAGGAGCAGCTGGTCTGATTGTCCTGTATTTCACAAATAAAGTACTTTACTCACCGTAGTGTGGCTTCATCTTGGAGGCAACTTCCTTTTTTCTGTGTTATGCGGAGTGCCCCGCCGCGATGGAGGACCACTGCTATCAGGATGGGCCTGCAGCGACAATGATCAAAGACACTGTGGGGACGGTGACTCGCTTTGTGGATGTTGTATGGACAGGATGACAGCCCGGACAGCTTCAGCGCAGCCCACTTGGGTAAACATTTTGAACAATTTCGGGCGAGGCATGCAACCCACTGGGGGTTACATTTGTCATGCACCACAACTACCATCATTCCTTGCGCAGACGCCCACAGAGGCGGGACATTTAAATTTGCGCAGGTGGTGCGATTGCTGCCTTTCCCTTCTGCCAGTGAACAAGAGCGTTGTGGCGCTCAAAACGCGTTTGGCTTGAGATTTGTGCAAAGGAGCAGCTGGTCTGATTGTCCTGTATTTCACAAATAAAGGACTTTACTCACCGTAGTGTGGCTTCATCTTGGAGGCAACTTCCTTTTTTCTGTGTTATGCGGAGTGCCCCTCCGCGATGGAGGACCTTTGCTATCAGGATGGGCCTGCAGCGACAATGATCAAAGACGCTGTGGGGACGGTGAGTCCGCTTTGTGGATGTTGTATGGACAGGATGACAGCCCGGACAGCGTCAGCGCAGCCCACTTGGGAAAACATTTTGAACATTTTGGGGCGAGGCATGCAACCCACTGGGGGTAACATTTATCATACACCACTAATATCATCATTCCTTGCGCAGACGCCCACAGAGGCAGGACATTTAAATTCGCACTGGTGGTGCGATTGCTGCCTTTCCCTTCTGCCAGTGAACAAGAGCGTTGTTGCGCTCGAAACGCGTTTAGCTTGAGATTTGTGCACAGGAGCAGCTGGTGTGATTGTCCTGTATTTCACTAAAAAAGGATTTTACTCACCGTAGTGTGGCTTCACCTTGGAGGCAACTTCCTTTTTTCTGTCTTATGCGGCGTGCCCCACTGTGATGGAGCCCCACTGCTATCAGGGCGGGCCTGCAGCGACAATGATCAAAGACGCTGTGGGGAAGGTGAGTCCGCTTTGTAGATGTTGTATGGACAGGATGAGAGCCCAGGCAGCTTCAGCGCAGCCCACTTGGGTAAACATTTTGAACATTTTGGGGCGAGGCATGGAACCCACTGGGGGTAACATTTATCATGCACCACAACTACCATCATTCCTTGCGCAGTCGCCCACAGAGGCGGGACATTTAAATTAGCGCAGGTAGCGCGATTGCTGCCTTTCCCTTCTGCCAGTGAACAAGAGCGTTGTTGCGCTCGAAACGCGTTTGGCTTGAGATTTGTGCAAAGGAGCAGCTGGTCTGATTGTCCTGTATTTCACAAATAAAGGACTTTACTCACCGTAGTGTGGCTTCATCTTGGAGGCAACTTCCTTTTTTCTGTGTTATGCGGCGTGCCTCGCCGCGATGGAGCCCCACTGCTATCAGGGCGGGGCTGCAGCGACAATGATCAAAGACGCTGTGGGGACGGTGAGTCCGCATTGTGGATGTTGTATGGACAGGATGACAGCCCGGACAGCTTCAGCGCAGCCCACTTGGGTAAACATTTTGAACAATTTCGGGCGAGGCATGCAACCCAGTGGGGGTAACATTTATCATGCACCACAACTACCATCATTCCTTGCGCAGACGCCCACAGAGGTGGGACATTTAAATTCATGCAGGTGGGGCGATTGCTGCCTTTCCCTTCTGCCAGTGAACAAGAGCGTTGTTGCTCTCGAAACGCATTTGTCTTGAGATTTCTGCAAAGGAGCAGCTGGTCTGAATGTCCTGTATTTCACAAATAAAGGACTTTACTCACCGTAGGGTGGCTTCATCTTGGAGGCAACTTCCTTTTTTCTGTGTTATGCGGCGTGCCCCGCCACGATGGAGCCCCACTGCTATCAGGGCGAGCCTGCAGCGACGATGATCAAAGACGCTGTGGGGACGGTGAGTCCGCTTTTTGGATGTTGTATGGACAGGATGACAGCCCGGACAGCTTCAGCGCAGCCCACTTGGGTAAACATTTTGAACATTTTGGGGCGAGGCATGCAACCCACTGGGGGTAACATTTATCATGCACCACAACTACCATCATTGCTTGCGCAGTCACCCACAGAGGCGGGACATTTAAATTTGCGCTGGTGGTGCGATTGCTGCCTTTCCCTTCTGCCAGTGAACAAGAGCGTTGTTGCGCTCGAAACGCGTTTGTCTTGAGATTTGTGCAAAGGAGCAGCTGGTCTGATTGTCCTGTATTTCACAAATAAAGTACTTTACTCACCATAGTGTGGCTTCATCTTGGAGGCAACTTCCTTTTTTCTGTGTTATGCGGAGTGCCCCGCCGCGATGGAGGACCACTGCTATCAGGATGGGCCTGCAGCGACAATGATCAAAGACACTGTGGGGACGGTGACTCGCTTTGTGGATGTTGTATGGACAGGATGACAGCCCGGACAGCTTCAGCGCATCCCACTTGGGAAAACATTTTGAACATTTTGGGGCGAGGCATGCAACCCACTGGGGGTTACATTTGTCATGCACCACAACTACCATCATTCCTTGCGCAGACGCCCACAGAGGCGGGACATTTAAATTCGCGCAGGTGGTGCGATTGCTGCCTTTCCCTTCTGCCAGTGAACAAGAGCGTTGTGGCGCTCAAAACGCGTTTGGCTTGAGATTTGTGCAAAGGAGCAGCTGGTCTGATTGTCCTGTATTTCACAAATAAAGGACTTTACTCACCGTAGTGTGGCTTCATCTTGGAGGCAACTTCCTTTTTTCTGTGTTATGCGGAGTGCCCCTCCGCGATGGAGGACCTTTGCTATCAGGATGGGCCTGCAGCGACAATGATCAAAGACGCTGTGGGGACGATGAGTCCGCTTTGTGGATGTTGTATGGACAGGATGACAGCCCGGACAGCGTCAGCGCAGCCCACTTGGGAAAACATTTTGAACATTTTGGGGCGAGGCATGCAACCCACTGGGGGTAACATTTATCATACACCACTAATACCATCATTCCTTGCGCAGACGCCCACAGAGGCGGGACATTTAAATTCGCACTGGTGGTGCGATTGCTGCCTTTCCCTTCTGCCAGTGAACAAGAGCGTTGTTGCGCTCGAAACGCGTTTAGCTTGAGATTTGTGCACAGGAGCAGCTGGTGTGATTGTCCTGTATTTCACTAAAAAAGGATTTTACTCACCGTAGTGTGGCTTCACCTTGGAGGCAACTTCCTTTTTTCTGTCTTATGCGGCGTGCCCCACTGTGATGGAGCCCCACTGCTATCAGGGCGGGCCTGCAGCGACAATGATCAAAGATGCTGTGGGGAAGGTGAGTCCGCTTTGTAGATGTTGTATGGACAGGATGAGAGCCCAGGCAGCTTCAGCGCAGCCCACTTGGGTAAACATTTTGAACATTTTGGGGCGAGGCATGGAACCCACTGGGGGTAACATTTATCATGCACCACAACTACCATCATTCCTTGCGCAGTCGCCCACAGAGGCGGGACATTTAAATTAGCGCAGGTAGCGCGATTGCTGCCTTTCCCTTCTGCCAGTGAACAAGAGCGTTGTTGCGCTCGAAACGCGTTTGGCTTGAGATTTGTGCAAAGGAGCAGCTGGTCTGATTGTCCTGTATTTCACAAATAAAGGACTTTACTCACCGTAGTGTGGCTTCACCTTGGAGGCAACTTCCTTTTTTCTGTGTTATGCGGCGTGCCGTGCCGCAATGGAGCCCCACTGCTATCAGGGCGGGCCTGCAGCAACAATGATGAAAGGCGCTGTGGGGACGGTGAGTCCGCTTTGTGGATGTTGTATGGACAGGATGACAGCCCGGACAGCTTCAGCGCAGCCCACTTGGGTAAACATTTTGAACACTTTCGGGCGAGGCATGCAACCCACTGGGGGTAACATTTATCATGCACCACAACTACCATCATTCCTTGCGCAGACGCCCACAGAGGTGGGACATTTAAATTTGCGCAGGTGGTGCGATTGCTGCCTTTCCCTTCTGCCAGTGAACAAGAGCGTTGTTGCGCTCGAAACGCGTTTGGCTTGAGATTTGTTCAAAGGAGCAGCTGGTCTGATTGTCCTGTATTTCACAAATAAAGTACTTTACTCACCGTAGTGTGGCTTCATCTTGGAGGCAACTTCCTTTTTTCTGTGTTATGCGGAGTGCCCAGCCGCGATGGAGGACCACTGCTATCAGGATGGGCCTGCAGCGACAATGATCAAAGACACTGTGGGGACGGTGACTCGCTTTGTGGATGTTGTATGGACAGGATGACAGCCCGGACAGCTTCAGCGCATCCCACTTGGGAAAACATTTTGAACATTTTGGGGCGAGGCATGCAACCCACTGGGGGTTACATTTGTCATGCACCACAACTACCATCATTCCTTGCGCAGACGCCCACAGAGGCGGGACATTTAAATTCGCGCAGGTGGTGCGATTGCTGCCTTTCCCTTCTGCCAGTGAACAAGAGCGTTGTGGCGCTCAAAACGCGTTTGGCTTGAGATTTGTGCAAAGGAGCAGCTGGTCTGATTGTCCTGTATTTCACAAATAAAGGACTTTACTCACCGTAGTGTGGCTTCATCTTGGAGGCAACTTCCTTTTTTCTGTGTTATGCGGAGTGCCCCTCCGCGATGGAGGACATTTGCTATCAGGATGGGCCTGCAGCGACAATGATCAAAGACGCTGTGGGGACGGTGAGTCCGCTTTGTGGATGTTGTATGGACAGGATGACAGCCCGGACAGCTTCAGCGCAGCCCACTTGGGAAAACATTTTGAACATTTTGGGGCAAGGCATGCAACCCACTGGGGGTAACATTTATCATACACCACTAATACCATCATTCCTTGCGCAGACGCCCACAGAGGCGGGACATTTAAATTCGCACTGGTGGTGCGATTGCTGCCTTTCCCTTCTGCCAGTGAACAAGAGCGTTGTTGCGCTCGAAACGCGTTTAGCTTGAGATTTGTGCACAGGAGCAGCTGGTCTGATTGTCCTGTATTTCACTAAAAAAGGATTTTACTCACCGTAGTGTGGCTTCACCTTGGAGGCAACTTCCTTTTTTCTGTCTTATGCGGCGTGCCCCACTGTGATGGAGCCCCACTGCTATCAGGGCGGGCCTGCAGCGACAATGATCAAAGACGCTGTGGGGAAGGTGAGTCCGCTTTGTAGATGTTGTATGGACAGGATGAGAGCCCAGGCAGCTTCAGCGCAGCCCACTTGGGTAAACATTTTGAACATTTTGGGGCGAGGCATGGAACCCACTGGGGGTAACATTTATCATGCATCACAACTACCATCATTCCTTGCGCAGTCGCCCACAGAGGCGGGACATTTAAATTAGCGCAGGTGGCGCGATTACTGCCTTTCCCTTCTGCCAGTGAACAAGAGCGTTGTTGCGCTCGAAACGCGTTTGGCTTGAGATTTGTTCAAAGGAGCAGCTGGTCTGATTGTCCTGTATTTCACAAATAAAGTACTTTACTCACCGTAGTGTGGCTTCATCTTGGAGGCAACTTCCTTTTTTCTGTGTTATGCGGAGTGCCCCGCCGCGATGGAGGACCACTGCTATCAGGATGGGCCTGCAGCGACAATGATCAAAGACACTGTGGGGACGGTGACTCGCTTTGTGGATGTTGTATGGACAGGATGACAGCCCGGACAGCTTCAGCGCATCCCACTTGGGAAAACATTTTGAACATTTTGGGGCAAGGAATGCAACCCACTGGGGGTTACATTTGTCATGCACCACAACTACCATCATTCCTTGCGCAGACGCCCACAGAGGCGGGACATTTAAATTCGCGCAGGTGGTGCGATTGCTGCCTTTCCCTTCTGCCAGTGAACAAGAGCGTTGTGGCGCTCAAAACGCGTTTGGCTTGATATTTGTGCAAAGGAGCAGCTGGTCTGATTGTCCTGTATTTCACAAATAAAGGACTTTACTCACCGTAGTGTGGCTTCATCTTGGAGGCAACTTCCTTTTTTCTGTGTTATGCGGAGTGCCCCTCCGCGATGGAGGACATTTGCTATCAGGATGGGCCTGCAGCGACAATGATCAAAGACGCTGTGGGGACGGTGAGTCCGCTTTGTGGATGTTGTATGGACAGGATGACAGCCCGGACAGCTTCAGCGCAGCCCACTTGGGAAAACATTTTGAACATTTTGGGGCAAGGCATGCAACCCACTGGGGGTAACATTTATCATACACCACTAATACCATCATTCCTTGCGCAGACGCCCACAGAGGCGGGACATTTAAATTCGCACTGGTGGTGCGATTGCTGCCTTTCCCTTCTGCCAGTGAACAAGAGCGTTGTTGCGCTCGAAACGCGTTTAGCTTGAGATTTGTGCACAGGAGCAGCTGGTCTGATTGTCCTGTATTTCACTAAAAAAGGATTTTACTCACCGTAGTGTGGCTTCACCTTGGAGGCAACTTCCTTTTTTCTGTCTTATGCGGCGTGCCCCACTGTGATGGAGCCCCACTGCTATCAGGGCGGGCCTGCAGCGACAATGATCAAAGACGCTGTGGGGAAGGTGAGTCCGCTTTGTAGATGTTGTATGGACAGGATGAGAGCCCAGGCAGCTTCAGCGCAGCCCACTTGGGTAAACATTTTGAACATTTTGGGGCGAGGCATGGAACCCACTGGGGGTAACATTTATCATGCACCACAACTACCATCATTCCTTGCGCAGTCGCCCACAGAGGCGGGACATTTAAATTAGCGCAGGTGGCGCGATTGCTGCCTTTCCCTTCTGCCAGTGAACAAGAGCGTTGTTGCGCTCGAAACGCGTTTGGCTTGAGATTTGTTCAAAGGAGCAGCTGGGCTGATTGTCCTGTGTTTCACAAAAAAAGGACTTTACTCACCGTAGTGTGGCTTCATCTTGGAGGCAATTTCCTTTTTTATGTGTTATGCGGCGTGCCCCGCCGCGATGCAGCCCCACTGCTATCAGGGCGGGCCTGCAGCGACAACGATCAAAGACGGTGTGGGGACGGTGAGTCCGCTTTGTGGATGTTGTATGGACAGGATGACAGCCCGGACAGCTTCAGCGCATCCCACTTGGGAAAACATTTTGAACATTTTGGGGCGAGGCATGCAACCCACTGGGGGTTACATTTGTCATGCACCACAACTACCATCATTCCTTGCGCAGACGCCCACAGAGGTGGGACATTTAAATTTGCGCAGGTGGTGCGATTGCTGCCTTTCCCTTCTGCCAGTGAACAAGAGCGTTGTTGCGCTCGAAACGCGCTTGGCTTGAGATTTGTTCAAAGGAGCAGCTGGTCTGATTGTCCTGTATTTCACAAATAAAGGACTGTACTCACCATAGTGTGGCTTCATCTTGGAGGCAACTTCCTTTTTTCTGTGTTATGCGGAGTGCCCCGCCACGATGGAGGGCCACTGCTATCAGGGCGGGCCTGCAGCGACGATGATCAAAGACGCTGTGGGGACGGTGAGTCCGCTTTGTGGATGTTGTATGGACAGGATGACAGCCCGGACAGCTTCAGCGCAGCCCACTTGGGTAAACATTTTGAACATTTTGGGACGAGGCATGCAACCCACTGGGGGTAACATTTATCATGCACCACAACTACCATCATTCCTTGCGCAGTCACCCACAGAGGCGGAACATTTAAATTTGCGCTGGTGGTGCGATTGCTGTCTTTCCCTTCTGCCAGTGAACAAGAGCGTTGTTGCGCTCGAAACGCGTTCGTCTTGAGATTTGTGCAAAGGAGCAGCTGGTCTGATTGTCCTGTATTTCACAAATAAAGTACTTTACTCACCGTAGTGTGGCTTCATCTTGGAGGCAACTTCCTTTTTTCTGTGTTATGCGGAGTGCCCCGCCGCGATGGAGGATCACTGCTATCAGGATGGGCCTGCAGCGACAATGATCAAAGACACTGTGGGGACGGTGACTCCGCTTTGTGGATGTTGTATGGACAGGATGACAGCCCGGACAGCTTCAGCGCATCCCACTTGGGAAAACATTTTGAAAATTTTGGGGCGAGACATGCAACCCACTGGGGGTTACATTTATCATGCACCACAACTACCATCATTCCTTGCGCAGACGCCCACAGAGGCGGGACATTTAAATTCGCGCAGGTGGTGCGATTGCTGCCTTTCCCTTCTGCCAGTGAACAAGAGCTTTGTTGCGCTCGAAACGCGTTTGGCTTGAGATTTGTGGAAAGGAGCAGCTGGTCTGATTGTCCTGTATTTCACAAATAAAGGACTTTACTCACCATAGTGTGGCTTCATTTTGGAGGCAACTTCCTTTTTTCTGTGTTATGCGGAGTGCCCCGCCGCGATGGAGGACTACTGCTATCAGGATGGGCCTGCAGCGACAATGATCAAAGACACTGTGGGGACGGTGACTCCGCTTTGTGGATGTTGTATGGACAGGATGACAGCCCGGACAGCTTCAGCGCATCCCACTTGGGAAAACGTTTTGAACATTTTGGGGCGAGGCATGCAACCCACTGGGGGTTACATTTATCATGCACCACAACTACCATCATTCCTTGCGCAGACGCCCACAGAGGCGGGACATTTAAATTTGCGCAGGTGGTGCGATTGCTGCCTTTTCCTTCTGCCAGTGAACAAGAGCGTTGTTGCGCTCGAAACGCATTTGGCTTGAGATTTGTGCAAAGGAGCAGCTGGTCTGATTGTCCTGTTTTTCACAAATAAAGGACTTTACTCACCGTAGTGTGGCTTCATCTTAGAGGCAACTTCCTTTTTTCTGTGTTATGCGGCGTGCCCCGCCGCGATGGAGCCCCACTGCTATCAGGGCGGGGCTGCAGCAACAATGATCAAAGACGCTGTGGGGACGGTGAGTCCGCATTGTGGATGTTGTATGGACAGGATGACAGCCCGGACAGCTTCAGCGCAGCCCACTTGGGTAAACATTTTGAAAATTTTCGGGCGAGGCATGCAACCCACTGGGTGTAACATTTATCATGCACCACAACTACCATCATTCCTTGCGCAGACGCCCACAGAGGCAGGACTTTAAAATTTGCGCAGTTGGTGCGATTGCTCCTTTCCCTTCTGCCAGTGAACAAGAGCGTTGTTGCGCTCGAAACGCGTTTGGCTTGAGATTTGTTCAAAGGAGCAGCTGGTCTGATTGTCCTGTATTTCACAAATAAAGGACTTTAGTCACCGTAGTGTGGCTTCATCTTGGAGGCAACTTCCTTTTTTCTGTGTTATGCGGAGTGCCCCTCCGCGATGGAGGACCTTTGCTATCAGGATGGGCCTGCAGCGACAATGATCAAAGACGCTGTGGGGACGGTGAGTCCGCTTTGTGGATGTTGTATGGACAGGATGACAGCCCGGACAGCTTCAGCGCAGCCCACTTGGGAAAACATTTTGAACATTTTGGGGCGAGGCATGCAACCCACTGGGGGTAACATTTATCATACACCACTAATACCATCATTCCTTGCGCAGACGCCCACAGAGGCGGGACATTTAAATTCGCACAGGTGGTGCGATTGCTGCCTTTCCCTTCTGCCAGTGAACAAGAGCGTTGTTGCGCTCGAAACACGTTTGGCTTGAGATTTGTGCACAGGAGCAGCTGGTCTGATTTTCCTGTATTTCATTAAAAAAGGATTTTACTCACCGTAGTGTGGCTTCATCTTGGAGGCAACTTCCTTTTTTCTGTCTTATGCGGCGTGCCCCACTGCGATGGAGCCCCACTGCTATCAGGGCGGGCCTGCAGCGACAATGATCAAAGACGCTGTGGGGACGGTGAGTCCGCTTTGTAGTTGTTGTATGGACAGCATGACAGCCCGGACAGCTTCGGCGCAGCCCACTTGGGAAAACATTTTGAACATTTTGGGGCGAGGCATGCAACCCACTGGGGGTAACATTTATCATACACCACTAATACCATCATTCCTTGCTCAGACGCCCACAGAGGCGGGACATTTAAATTCGCGCAGGTGGTGCGATTGCTGACTTTCCCTTCTGCCAGTGAACAAGAGCGTTGTTGCGCTCGAAACGCGTTTGGCTTGAGATTTGTGCACAGGAGCAGCTGGTCTGATTGTCCTGTATTTCATTAAAAAAGGATTTTACTCACCGTAGTGTGGCTTCATCTTGGAGGCAACTTCCTTTTTTCTATCTTATGCGGCATGCCCCACTGCGATGGAGCCCCACTGCTATTAGGGCGGGGCTGCAGCGACAATGATCAAAGACGCTGTGGGGACGGTGAGTCCGCATTGTGGATGTTGTATGGACAGGATGACAGCCCGGACAGCTTCAGCGCAGCCCACTTGGGAAAACATTTTGAACATTTTGGGGCGAGGCATGCAACCCACTGGGGGTAACATTTATCATACACCACTAATACCATCATTCCTTGCGCAGACGCCCACAGAGGCGGGACATTTAAATTCGCGCAGGTGGTGCGATTGCTGCATTTCCCTTCTGCCAGTGAACAAGAGCGTTGTTGCGCTCGAAACGCGTTTGGCTTGAGATTTGTGCACAGGAGCAGCTGGTCTGATTTTCCTGTATTTCATTAAAAAAGGATTTTACTCACCGCAGTGTGGCTTCATCTTGGAGGCAACTTCCTTTTTACTGTCTTATGCGGCGTGCCCTACTGCGATGGAGCCCCACTGCTATCAGGGCTGGCCTGCAGCGACAATGATCAAAGACGCTGTGGGGACGGTGAGTCCGCTTTTTAGTTGTTGTATGGACAGGATGACAGCCCAGGCAGCTTCAGCGCAGCCCACTTGGGTAAACATTTTGAACATTTTGGGGCGAGCCATGGAACCCACTGGGGGTAACATTTATCATGCACCACAACTACCATCATTCCTTGCGCAGACGATCACAGAGGCGGGACATTTAAATTCGCGCAGGTGGTGTGATTGCTGCCTTTCCCTTCTGCCAGTGAACAAGAGCGCTGTTGCACTCGAAACGCGTTTGGCTTGAGATTTGTGCAAAGGAGCAGCTGGTCTGATTGTCCTGTATTTCACAAATAAAGGACTTTACTCACCGTAGTGTGGCTTCATCTTGGAGGCAACTTCCTTTTTTCTGTGTTATGCGGCGTGCTCTGCCGCAATGGAGCCCCACTGCTATCAGGGTGGGCCTGCAGCGACAATGATGAAAGGCGCTGTGGGGACGGTGATTCCGCTTTGTGGATGTTGTATGGACAGGATGACAACCCGGACAGCTTCAGTGCAGCCCACTTGGGTAAACATTTTGAACATTTTGGGGCGAGGCATGCAACCCACGGGGGTAACATTTATCATGCACCACAACTACCATCATTCCTTGCGCAGACGCCCACAGAGGCGGGACATTTAAATTTGTGCAGGTGGTGCGATTGCTGCCTTTCCCTTCTGCCAGTGAACAAGAGCTTTGTTGCGCTCGAAACGCATTTGGCTTGAGATTTGTGCAAAGGAGCAGCTGGTCTGATTGTCCTGTATTTCACAAATAAAGGACTTTACTCACCATAGTGTGGCTTCATCTTGGAGGCAACTTCCTTTTTTCTGTGTTATGCGGTGTGCCCCGCCGCGATGGAGCCCCACTGTTATCAGGGCGGGGCTGCAGCGACAATGATCAAATACGCTGTGGTTACGGTGAGTCCGCATTGTGGATGTTGTATGGACAGGATGACAGCCCGGACAGCTTCAGCGCAGCCCACTTGGGTAAATATTTTGAACATTTTCGGGCGAGGCATGCAACCCACTGGGGGTAACATTTATCATGCACCACAACTACCATCATTCCTTGCGCAGACGCCCACAGAGGCGGGACATTTAAATTTGTGCAGGTGGGGCGATAGCTGCCTTTCCCTTCTGCCAGTGAACAAGAGCGTTGTTGTGCTCGAAACGCATTTGTCTTGAGATTTGTGCAAAGGAGCAGCAGGTCTGATTGTCCTGTATTTCACAAATAAAGTACTTTACTCACCGTAGTGTGGCTTCATCTTGGAGGCAACTTCCTTTTTTCTGTGTTATGCGGAGTGCCCCGCCGCGATGGAGGACTACTGCTATCAGGATGGGCCTGCAGCGACAATGATCAAAGACACTGTGGGGACGGTGACTCCGCTTTGTGGATGTTGTATGGACAGGATGACAGCCCGGACAGCTTCAGCGCATCCCACTTGGGAAAACATTTTGAACATTTTGGGGCGAGGCATGCAACCCACTGGGGGTCACATTTATCATGCACCACAACTACCATCATTCTTTGCGCAGACGCCCACAGAGGCGGGACATTTAAATTTGCGCAGGTGGTGCGATTGCTGCCTTTTCCTTCTGCCAGTGAACAAGAGCGTTGTTGCGCTCGAAACGCATTTGGCTTGAGATTTGTGCAAAGGAGCAGCTGGTCTGATTGTCCTGTATTTCACAAATAAAGGACTTTACTCACCGTAGTGTGGCTTCATCTTAGAGGCAACTTCCTTTTTTCTGTGTTATGCGGCGTGCCCCGCCGCGATGGAGCCCCACTGCTATCAGGGCGGGGCTGCAGCAACAATGATCAAAGACGCTGTGGGGACGGTGAGTCCGCTTTGTGGATGTTGTATGGACAGGATGACAGCCCGGACAGCTTCAGCGCAGCCCACTTGGGAAAACATTTTGAACATTTTGGGACGAGGCATGCAACCCACTGGGGGTAACATTTATCATACACCACTAATACCATCATTCCTTGCTCAGACGCCCACAGAGGCGGGACATTTAAATTCGCGCAGGTGGTGCGATTGCTGTCTTTCCATTCTGCCAGCGAACAAGAGCGTTGTTGCGCTCGAAACGCGTTTGGCTTGAGATTTGTGCACAGGAGCAGCTGGTCTGATTGTCCTGTATTTCATTAAAAAAGGATTTTACTCACCGTACTGTGGCTTCATCTTGGAGGCAAATTCCTTTTTTCTGTCTTATGCGGCCTGCCCCACTGCGATGGAGCCCCACTGCTATCAGGGCGGGGCTGCAGCGACAATGATCAAAAATACTGTGGGGACGGTGAGTCCGCATTGTGGATGTTGTATGGACAGGATGACAGCCCGGACAGCTTCAGCGCAGCCCACTTGGGTAAACATTTTGAAAATTTTTGGGCGAGGCATGCAACCCACTGGGGGTAACATTCATCATGCACCACAACTACCATCATTCCTTGTGCAGACACCCACAGAGGCAGGACTTTTAAATTTGCGCAGTTGGTGCGATTGCTCCTTTCCCTTCTGCCAGTGAACAAGAGCGTTGTTGCGCTCGAAACGCGTTTGGCTTGAGATTTGTTCAAAGGAGCAGCTGGTCTGATTGTCCTGTATTTTACAAATAAAGGACTTTACTCACCGTAGTGTGGCTTCATCTTGGAGGCAACTTCCTTTTTTCTGTGTTATGCGGAGTGCCCCTCCGCGATGGAGGACCTTTGCTATCAGGATGGGCCTGCAGCGACAATGATCAAAGACGCTGTGGGGACGGTGAGTCCGCTTTGTGGATGTTGTATGGACAGGATGACAGCCCGGACAGCTTCAGCGCAGCCCACTTGGGAAAAATTTTGAACATTTTGGGGCGAGGCATGCAACCCACTGGGGGTAACATTTATCATACACCACTAATACCATCATTCCTTGCGCAGACGCCCACAGAGGCGGGACATTTAAATTCGCACAGGTGGTGCGATTGCTGCCTTTCCCTTCTGCCAGTGAACAAGAGCGTTGTTGCGCTCGAAACACGTTTGGCTTGAGATTTGTGCACAGGAGCAGCTGGTCTGATTTTCCTGTATTTCATTAAAAAAGGATTTTACTCACCGTAGTGTGGCTTCATCTTGGAGGCAACTTCCTTTTTTCTGTCTTATGCGGCGTGCCCCACTGCGATGGAGCCCCACTGCTATCAGGGCGGGCCTGCAGCGACAATGATCAAAGACGCTGTGGGGACGGTGAGTCTGCTTTGTAGTTGTTGTATGGACAGCATGACAGCCCGGACAGCTTCGGCACAGCCCACTTGGGAAAACATTTTGAACATTTTGGGGCGAGGCATGCAACCCACTGGGGGTAACATTTATCATACACCACTAATACCATCATTCCTTGCTCAGACGCCCACAGAGGCGGGACATTTAAATTCGCGCAGGTGGTGCGATTGCTGACTTTCCCTTCTGCCAGTGAACAAGAGCGTTGTTGCGCTCGAAACGCGTTTGGCTTGAGATTTGTGCACAGGAGCAGCTGGTCTGATTCTCCTGTATTTCATTAAAAAAGGATTTTACTCACCGTAGTGTGGCTTCATCTTGGAGGCAACTTCCTTTTTTCTGTCTTATGCGGCGTGCCCCACTGCGATGGAGCCCCACTGCTATCAGGGCGGGGCTGCAGCGACAATGATCAAAGACGCTGTGGGGACGGTGAGTCCGCATTGTGGATGTTGTATGGACAGGATGACAGCCCAGGCAGCTTCAGCGCAGCCCACTTGGGTAAACATTTTGAACATTTTGGGCGAGCCATGGAACCCACTGGGGGTAACATTTATCATGCACCACAACTACCATCATTCCTTGCGCAGACGACCACAGAGGCGGGACATTTAAATTCGCGCGCAGGTGGTGCGATTGCTGCCTTTCCCTTCTGCCAGTGAACAAGAGCGCTGTTGCACTCGAAACGCGTTTGGCTTGAGATTTGTGCAAAGGAGCAGCTGGTCTGATTGTCCTGTATTTCACAAATAAAGGACTTTACTCACCGTAGTGTGGCTTCATCTTGGAGGCAACTTCCTTTTTTCTGTGTTATGCGGAGTGCTCCGCCGCAATGGAGCCCCACTGCTATCAGGGCGGGCCTGCAGCGACAATGATGAAAGGCGCTGTGGGGATGGTGAGTCCGCTTTGTGGATGTTGTATGGACAGGATGACAACCCGGACAGCTTCAGTGCAGCCCACTTGGGTAAACATTTTGAACATTTTGGGGCGAGGCATGCAACCCACTGGGGGTAACATTTATCATGCACCACAACTACCATCATTCCTTGCGCAGACGCCCACAGAGGCGGGACATTTAAATTTGTGCAGGTGGTGCGATTGCTGCTATTCCCTTCTGCCAGTGAACAAGAGCGTTGTTGCGCTCGAAACGCGTTTGTCTTGAGATTTGTGCAAAGGAGCAGCTGGTCTGATTGTCCTGTATTTCACAAATACAGGACTTTACTCACCGTAGTGTGGCTTCATCTTGGAGGCAACTTCCTTTTTTCTGTGTTATGCGGCGTGCACCACCGCAATGGAGCCCCACTGCTATCAGAGCGGGCCTGCAGCGACAATGATCAAAGACGCTGTGGGGACGGTGAGTCCGCTTTGTGGATGTTGTATGGACAGCCCGGACAGCTTCAGCGCAGCCCACTTGGGTAAACATTTTGAACATTTTGGGGCGAGGCATGCAACCCACTGGGGGTAACATTTATCATGCACCACAACTACCATCATTCCTTGCGCAGTCGCCCACAGAGGCGGGACAATTAAATTTGCTCTGGTGGTGCGATTGCTGCCTTTCCCTTCTGCCAGTGAACAAGAGTGTTGTTGCGCTCGAAACGTGTTTGTCTTGAGATTTGTACAAAGGAGCAGCTGGTGTGATTATCCTGTATTTCACAAATAAAGTACTTTACTCACCGTAGTGTGGCTTCATCTTGGAAGCAACTTCCTTTTTTCTGTGTTATGCGGCGTGCACCACCGCGATGGAGCCCCACTGCTATCAGGGCGGGCCTGCAGCGACAATGATCAAAGACGCTGTGGGGGCGGTGAGTCCGCTTTGTGGATGTTGTATGGACAGGATGACAGCCCGGACAGCTTCAGCGCAGCCCACTTGGGTAAACATTTTGAACATTTTGGGGCGAGGCATGCAACCCACTGGGGGTAACATTTATCATGCACCACAATTACCATCATTCCTTGCGCATTTGCCCACAGAGGCGGGACATTTAAATTCGCGCAGGTGGTGCGATTGCTGCCTTTCCCTTCTGCCAGTGAACAAGAGCGTTGTTGCGCTCGAATCGCCTTTGGCTTGATATTTGTTCAAAGGAGCAGCTGGTCTGATTGTCCTGTATTTCACAAATAAAGGACTTTACTCACCGTAGTGTGGCTTCATCTTGGAGGCAACTTCCTTTTTTCTGTGTTATGCGGAGTGCCCCTCCGCGATGGAGGACCTTTGCTATCAGGATGGGCCTGCAGCGACAATGATCAAAGACGCTGTGGGGACGGTGAGTCCGCTTTGTGGATGTTGTATGGACAGGATGACAGCCCGGACAGCTTCAGCGCAGCCCACTTGGGAAAACATTTTGAACATTTTGGGGCGAGGCATGCAACCCACTGGGGGTAACATTTATCAGACACCACTAATACCATCATTCCTTGCGCAGACGCCCACAGAGGCGGGACATTTAAATTCGCGCAGGTGGTGCGATTGCTGCATTTCCCTTCTGCCAGTGAACAAGAGCGTTGTTGCGCTCGAAACGCGTTTGGCTTGAGATTTGTGCACAAGAGCAGCTGGTCTGATTTTCCTGTATTTCATTAAAAAAGGATTTTACTCACCGCAGTGTGGCTTCATCTTGGAGGCAACTTCCTTTTTACTGTCTTATGCGGCGTGCCCTACTGCGATGGAGCCCCACTGCTATCAGGGCGGGCCTGCAGCGACAATGATCAAAGACGCTGTGGGGATGGTGAGTCCGCTTTGTAGCTGTTGTATGGACAGGATGACAGCCCAGGCAGCTTCAGCGCAGCCCACTTGGGTAAACATTTTGAACATTTTGGGGCGAGCCATGGAACCCACTGGGGGTAACATTTATCATGCACCGCAACTACCATCATTCCTTGCGCAGACGCCCACAGAGGCGGGACATTTAAATTCGCGCAGGTGGTGCGATTGCTGCCTTTCCCTTCTGCCAGTGAACAAGAGCGCTGTTGCGCTCGAAACGCGTTTGGCTTGAGATTTGTGCAAAGGAGCAGCTGGTCTGATTGTCCTGTATTTCACAAATAAAGGACTTTACTCACCGTAGTGTGGCTTCATCTTGGAGGCAACTTCCTTTTTTCTGTGTTATGCGGCGTGCACCACCGCGATGGAGCCCCACTGCTATCAGAGCGGGCCTGCAGCGACAATGATCAAAGACGCTGTGGGGATGGTGAGTCTGCTTTGTGGATGTTGTATGGACAGAATGACAGCCCGGACAGCTTCAGCGCAGCCCACTTGGGTAAACATTTTGAACATTTTGGGGCGAGGCATGCAACCCACTGGGGGTAACATTTATCATGCACCACAACTACCATCATTCCTTGCCCATTCGCCCACAGAGTCGGGACATTTAAATTCGCGCAGGTGGTGCGATTGCTGCCTTTCCCTTCTGCCAGTGAACAAGAGCGTTGTTGCGCTCGAATCGCCTTTGGCTTGATATTTGTGCAAAGGAGCAGCTGGTCTGATTGTCCTGTATTTCACAAATAAAGTACTTTACTCACTGTAGTGTGGCTTCATCTTGGAGGCAACTTCATTTTTTCTGTGTTATGCGGCGTGCCCTGCCGCGATGGAGCCCCACTGCTATCAGGGCAGGCCTGCAGCGGCAATGATCATAGACGCTGTGGGGACGGTGAGTCCGCTTTTTGGATGTTGTATGGACAGGATGACAGCCCGGACAGCTTCAGCGCAGCCCACTTGGGTAAACATTTTGAACATTTTCGGGCGAGGCATGCAACCCACTGGGGGTAACATTTATCATGCACCACAACTACCATCATTCCTTGCGCAGACGTCCACAGAGGTGGGACATTTAAATTTGCGCAGGTGGTGTGATTGCTGCCTTTCCCGTCTGCCAGTGAACAAGAGCGTTGTTGCTCTCGTAAAGCGCTTGGCTTGAGATTTGTTCAAAGGAGCAGCTGGTCTGATTGTCCTGTATTTCACAAATAAAGGACTTTACTCACCGTAGTGTGGCTTCATCTTGGAGGCAACTTCCTTTTTTCTGTGTTATGCGGAGTGCCCCACCGCGATGGAGGACCACTGCTATCAGGATGGGCCTGCAGCGACAATGATCAAAGACGCTGTGGGGACAGTGAGTCCGCTTTGTGGATGTTGTATGGACAGGATGACAGCCCGGACAGCTTCAGCGCAGCCCACTTGGGAAAACATTTTGAACATTTCGGGGCGAGGCATGGAACCCACTGGGGGTAACATTTATCATGCACCACAACTACCATCATTCCTTGCGCAGACGCCCACAGAGGCGGGACATTTAAATTCGCGCAGGTGGTGCGATTGCTGCCTTTCTCTTCTGCCAGTGAAAAAGAGCGTTGTTGCGCTCGAAATGCGTTTGGCTTGAGATTTGTGCAAAGGAGCAGCTGGTCTGATTGTCCTGTATTTCACAAATAAAGGACTTTACTCACCGTAGTGTGCTTCATCTTGGAGGCAACTTCGTTTTTTATGTGTTATACGGCGTGCCCCGCTGCGATGCAGCCCCACTGCTATCAGGGCGGGCCTGCAGCGACAACGATCAAAGACGCTGTGGGGACGGTGAGTCCGCTTTGTGGATGCTGTATGGACAGGATGACAGCCCGGACAGCTTCAGCGTAGCCCACTTGGGAAAACATTTTAAAGATATTTGGGCGAGGCATGCAACCCACTGGGGGTAACATATACCATGCATCACAACTACCATGATTCCTTGCACAGACGCCCACAGAGGCCGGACATTTAAATTGGCGCAGGTGCTGCGATTGCTTCCTTTCCCTTCTGCCAGTGAACAAGAGCATTGTTGCGCTCGAAACGCGCTTGGCTTGAGATTTGTGCAAAGGAGCAGCTGGTCTGATTGTCCTGTATTTCACAAATAAAGTACTTTACTCACTGTAGTGTGGCTTCATCTTGGAGGCAACTTCCTTTTTTCTGTGTTATGCGGAGTGCCCCGCCGCGATGGAGGACTACTGCTATCAGGATGGGCCTACAGCGACAATGATCAAAGACGCTGTGGGGACGGTGACTCCGCTTTGTGGATGTTGTATGGACAGGATGACAGCCCGGACAGCTTCAGCGCATCCCACTTGGGAAAACATTTTGAACATTTTGGGGCGAGGCATGCAACCCACTGGGGGTTACATTTATCATGCACCACAACTACCATCATTCCTTGCGCAGACGCCCACAGAGGCTGGACTTTTAAATTTGCGCAGTTGGTGCGATTGCTCCTTTCCCTTCTGCCAGTGAACAAGAGCGTTGTTGCGCTCGAAACGCGTTTGGCTTGAGATTTGTGCAAAGGAGCAGCTGGTCTGATTGTCCTGTATTTCACAAATAAAGGACTTTACTCACTGTAGTGTGGCTTCATCTTGTAGGCAACTTCCTTTTTTCTGTGTTATGCGGCGTGCTCCGCCGCGATGGAGCCCCACTGTTATCAGGGCGGGGCTGCAGCGACAATGATCAAAGACGCTGTGGGGACGGTGAGTCCGCATTGTGGATGTTGTATGGACAGGATGACAGCCCGGACAGCTTCAGCGCAGCCCACTTGGGTAAACATTTTGAACATTTTCGGGCGAGGCATGCAACCCACTGGGGGTAACATTTATCATGCACCACAACTACCATCATTCCTTGCGCAGACGCCCACAGAGGCGGGACATTTAAATTCGTGCAGGTGGGGCGATAGCTGCCTTTCCCTTCTGCCAGTGAACAAGAGCTTTGTTGTGCTCGAAACGCATTTGTCTTGAGATTTGTGCAAAGGAGCAGCTGGTCTGATTGTCCTGTATTTCACAAATAAAGTACTTTACTCACTGTAGTGTGGCTTCATCTTGGAGGCAACTTCATTTTTTCTGTGTTATGCGGCGTGCCCTGCCGCGATGGAGCCCCACTGCTATCAGGGCAGGCCTGCAGCGGCAATGATCATAGACGCTGTGGGGACGGTGAGTCCGCTTTTTGGATGTTGTATGGACAGGATGACAGCCCGGACAGCTTCAGCGCAGCCCACTTGGGTAAACATTTTGAACATTTTCGGGCGAGGCATGCAACCCACTGGGGGTAACATTTATCATGCACCACAACTACCATCATTCCTTGCGCAGACGTCCACAGAGGTGGGACATTTAAATTTGCGCAGGTGGTGTGATTGCTGCCTTTCCCGTCTGCCAGTGAACAAGAGCGTTGTTGCTCTCGTAAAGCGCTTGGCTTGAGATTTGTTCAAAGGAGCAGCTGGTCTGATTGTCCTGTATTTCACAAATAAAGGACTTTACTCACCGTAGTGTGGCTTCATCTTGGAGGCAACTTCCTTTTTTCTGTGTTATGCGGAGTGCCCCACCGCGATGGAGGACCACTGCTATCAGGATGGGCCTGCAGCGACAATGATCAAAGACGCTGTGGGGACAGTGAGTCCGCTTTGTGGATGTTGTATGGACAGGATGACAGCCCGGACAGCTTCAGCGCAGCCCACTTGGGAAAACATTTTGAACATTTCGGGGCGAGGCATGGAACCCACTGGGGGTAACATTTATCATGCACCACAACTACCATCATTCCTTGCGCAGACGCCCACAGAGGCGGGACATTTAAATTCGCGCAGGTGGTGCGATTGCTGCCTTTCTCTTCTGCCAGTGAAAAAGAGCGTTGTTGCGCTCGAAATGCGTTTGGCTTGAGATTTGTGCAAAGGAGCAGCTGGTCTGATTGTCCTGTATTTCACAAATAAAGGACTTTACTCACCGTAGTGTGCTTCATCTTGGAGGCAACTTCGTTTTTTATGTGTTATACGGCGTGCCCCGCTGCGATGCAGCCCCACTGCTATCAGGGCGGGCCTGCAGCGACAACGATCAAAGACGCTGTGGGGACGGTGAGTCCGCTTTGTGGATGCTGTATGGACAGGATGACAGCCCGGACAGCTTCAGCGTAGCCCACTTGGGAAAACATTTTAAAGATATTTGGGCGAGGCATGCAACCCACTGGGGGTAACATATACCATGCATCACAACTACCATGATTCCTTGCACAGACGCCCACAGAGGCCGGACATTTAAATTGGCGCAGGTGCTGCGATTGCTTCCTTTCCCTTCTGCCAGTGAACAAGAGCATTGTTGCGCTCGAAACGCGCTTGGCTTGAGATTTGTGCAAAGGAGCAGCTGGTCTGATTGTCCTGTATTTCACAAATAAAGTACTTTACTCACTGTAGTGTGGCTTCATCTTGGAGGCAACTTCCTTTTTTCTGTGTTATGCGGAGTGCCCCGCCGCGATGGAGGACTACTGCTATCAGGATGGGCCTACAGCGACAATGATCAAAGACGCTGTGGGGACGGTGACTCCGCTTTGTGGATGTTGTATGGACAGGATGACAGCCCGGACAGCTTCAGCGCATCCCACTTGGGAAAACATTTTGAACATTTTGGGGCGAGGCATGCAACCCACTGGGGGTTACATTTATCATGCACCACAACTACCATCATTCCTTGCGCAGACGCCCACAGAGGCTGGACTTTTAAATTTGCGCAGTTGGTGCGATTGCTCCTTTCCCTTCTGCCAGTGAACAAGAGCGTTGTTGCGCTCGAAACGCGTTTGGCTTGAGATTTGTGCAAAGGAGCAGCTGGTCTGATTGTCCTGTATTTCACAAATAAAGGACTTTACTCACTGTAGTGTGGCTTCATCTTGTAGGCAACTTCCTTTTTTCTGTGTTATGCGGCGTGCTCCGCCGCGATGGAGCCCCACTGTTATCAGGGCGGGGCTGCAGCGACAATGATCAAAGACGCTGTGGGGACGGTGAGTCCGCATTGTGGATGTTGTATGGACAGGATGACAGCCCGGACAGCTTCAGCGCAGCCCACTTGGGTAAACATTTTGAACATTTTCGGGCGAGGCATGCAACCCACTGGGGGTAACATTTATCATGCACCACAACTACCATCATTCCTTGCGCAGACGCCCACAGAGGCGGGACATTTAAATTCGTGCAGGTGGGGCGATAGCTGCCTTTCCCTTCTGCCAGTGAACAAGAGCTTTGTTGTGCTCGAAACGCATTTGTCTTGAGATTTGTGCAAAGGAGCAGCTGTTCTGAATGTCCTGTATTTCACAAATAAAGGACTTTACTCACCGTAGGGCGGCTTCATCTTGGAGGCAACTTCCATTTTTCTGTGTTATGCGGCGTGCCCCGCCGCGATGGAGCCCCACTGCTATCCGGGCGGGCCTGCAGCGACGATGATCAAAGACGCTGTGGGGACGGTGAGTCCGCTTTGTGGATGTTGTATGGACAGGATGACAGCCCGGACAGCTTCAGCGCAGCCCACTTGGGTAAACATTTTGAACATTTTGGGGCGAGGCATGCCACCCACTGGGGGTAACATTTATCATGCACCACAACTACCATCATTCTTTGCGCAGTCACCCACAGAGGCGGGACATTTAAATTTGCGCAGTTGGTGCGATTGCTCCTTTCCCTTCTGCCAGTGAACAAGAGCGTTGTTGCGCTCGAAACGCGTTTGGCTTGAGATTTGTTCAAAGGAGCAGCTGGTCTGATTGTCCTGTATTTCACAAATAAAGGACTTTACTCACCGTAGTGTGGCTTCATCTTGGAGGCAACTTCCTTTTTTCTGTGTTATGCGGAGTGCCCCTCCGCGATGGAGTACCTTTGCTATCAGGATGGGCCTGCAGCGACAATGATCAAAGACGCTGTGGGGACGGTGAGTCCGCTTTGTGGATGTTGTATGGACAGCATGACAGCCCGGACAGCTTCAGCGCAGCCCACTTGGGAAAACATTTTGAACATTTTGGGGCGAGGCATGCAACCCACTGGGGGTAACATTTATCATACACCACTAATACCATCATTCCTTGCGCAGACGCCCAGAGAGGCGGGACATTTAAATTCGCGCAGGTGATGCGATTGCTGCCTTTCCCTTCTGCCAGTGAACAAGAGCGTTGTTGCGCTCGAAACGCGTTTGGCTTGAGATTTGTGCACAGGAGCAGCTGCTCTGATTGTCCTGTATTTCATTAAAAAAGGATTTTACTCACCGTAGTGTGGCTTCATCTTGGAGGCAACTTCCTTTTTTCTGTCTTATGCGGCGTGCCCCACTGCGATGGAGCCCCACTGCTATCAGGGCGGGCCTGCAGCGACAATGATCAAAGACGCTGTGGGGACGGTGAGTCCGCTTTGTAGTTGTTGTATGGACAGGATGACAGCCCAGGCAGCTTCAGCGCAGCACACTTGGGTAAACATTTTGAAAATTTTGTGGCGAGCCATGGAACCCACTGGGGGTAACATTTATAATGCACCGCAACTACCATCATTCCTTGCACAGATGCCCACCGAGGCGGGACATTTAAATTCGTGCAGGTGGTGCGATTGCTGCCTTTCCCTTCTGCCAGTGAACAAGAGCGTTGTTGCGCTCAAAACGCGTTTGGCTTGAGATTTGTGCAAAGGAGCAGCTGGTCTGATTGTCCTGTATTTCACAAATAAAGGACTTTACTCACCGTAGTGTGGCTTCATCTTGGAGGCAACTTCCTTTTTTCTGTGTTATGCGGCGTGCACCACCGCGATGGAGCCCCACTGCTATCAGGGCGGGCCTGCAGCGACAATGATCAAAGACGCTGTGGGGACGGTGAGTCCGCTTTGTGGATGTTGTATGGACAGGATGACAGCCCGGACAGCTTCAGCGCAGCCCACTTGGGTAAACATTTTGAACATTTTGGGACGAGGCATGCAACCCACTGGGGGTAACATTTATCATGCACCACAACTACCATCATTCCTTGCGCAGTCGCCCACAGAGGCGGGACATTTAAATTTGCGCTGGTGGTGCGATTGCTGCCTTTCCCTTCTGCCAGTGAACAAGAGCGTTGTTGCGCTCGAATCGCCTTTGGCTTGAGATTTGTGCAAAGGAGCAGCTGGTCTGATTGTCCTGTATTTCACAAATAAAGGACTTTACTCACCGTAGTGTGGCTTCATCTTGGAGGCAACTTCATTTTTTCTGTGTTATGCGGCGTGCCCCGCCGCGATGGAGCCCCACTGCTATCAGGGCAGGCCTGCAGCGACAATGATGAAAGGCGCTGTGGGGACGGTGAGTCCGCTTTGTGGATGTTGTATGGACAGGATGACAGCCCGGACAGCTTCAGCGCAGCCCACTTGGGTAAACATTTTGAACACTTTCGGGCGAGGCATGCAACCCACTGGGGGTAACATTTATCATGCACCACAACTACCATCATTCCTTGCGCAGACGCCCCTAGAGGTGGGACATTTAAATTTGCGCAGGTGGTGCGATTGCTGCCTTTCCCTTCTGCCAGTGAACAAGAGCGTTGTTGCGCTCGAAACGCGTTTGGCTTGAGATTTGTTCAAAGGAGCAGCTGGTCTGATTGTCCTGTATTTCACAAATAAAGTACTTTACTCACCGTAGTGTGGCTTCATCTTGGAGGCAACTTCCTTTTTTCTGTGTTATGCGGAGTGCCCCGCCGCAATGGAGGACCACTGCTATCAGGATGGGCCTGCAGCGACAATGATCAAAGACACTGTGGGGACGGTGACTCGCTTTGTGGATGTTGTATGGACAGGATGACAGCCCGGACAGCTTCAGCGCATCCCACTTGGGAAAACATTTTGAACATTTTGGGGCGAGGCATGCAACCCACTGGGGGTTACATTTGTCATGCACCACAACTACCATCATTCCTTGCGCAGACGCCCACAGAGGCGGGACATTTAAATTTGCGCAGGTGGTGCGATTGCTGCCTTTCCCTTCTGCCAGTGAACAAGAGCGTTGTGGCGCTCAAAACGCGTTTGGCTTGAGATTTCTGCAAAGGAGCAGCTGGTCTGATTGTCCTGTATTTCACAAATAAAGGACTTTACTCACCGTAGTGTGGCTTCATCTTGGAGGCAACTTCCTTTTTTCTGTGTTATGCGGAGTGCCCCTCCGCGATGGAGGACATTTGCTATCAGGATGGGCCTGCAGCGACAATGATCAAAGACGCTGTGGGGACGGTGAGTCCGCTTTGTGGATGTTGTATGGACAGGATGACAGCCCGGACAGCTTCAGCGCAGCCCACTTGGGAAAACATTTTGAACATTTTGGGGCAAGGCATGCAACCCACTGGGGGTAACATTTATCATACACCACTAATACCATCATTCCTTGCGCAGACGCCCACAGAGGCGGGACATTTAAATTCGCACTGGTGGTGCGATTGCTGCCTTTCCCTTCTGCCAGTGAACAAGAGCGTTGTTGCGCTCGAAACGCGTTTAGCTTGAGATTTGTGCACAGGAGCAGCTGGTCTGATTGTCCTGTATTTCACTAAAAAAGGATTTTACTCACCGTAGTGTGGCTTCACCTTGGAGGCAACTTCCTTTTTTCTGTCTTATGCGGCGTGCCCCACTGTGATGGAGCCCCACTGCTATCAGGGCGGGCCTGCAGCGACAATGATCAAAGACGCTGTGGGGAAGGTGAGTCCGCTTTGTAGATGTTGTATGGACAGAATGAGAGCCCAGGCAGCTTCAGCGCAGCCCACTTGGGTAAACATTTTGAACATTTTGGGGCGAGGCATGGAACCCACTGGGGGTAACATTTATCATGCACCACAACTACCATCATTCCTTGCCCAGTCGCCCACAGAGGCGGGACATTTAAATTAGCGCAGGTGGCGCGATTGCTGCCTTTCCCTTCTGCCAGTGAACAAGAGCGTTGTTGCGCTCGAAACGCGTTTGGCTTGAGATTTGTTCAAAGGAGCAGCTGGTCTGATTGTCCTGTATTTCACAAATAAAGTACTTTACTCACCATAGTGTGGCTTCATCTTGGAGGCAACTTCCTTTTTTCTGTGTTATGCGGAGTGCCCCGCCGCGATGGAGGACCACTGCTATCAGGATGGGCCTGCAGCGACAATGATCAAAGACACTGTGGGGACGGTGACTCGCTTTGTGGATGTTGTATGGACAGGATGACAGCCCGGACAGCTTCAGCGCATCCCACTTGGGAAAACATTTTGAACATTTTGGGGCGAGGCATGCAACCCACTGGGGGTTACATTTGTCATGCACCACAACTACCATCATTCCTTGCGCAGACGCCCACAGAGGCGGGACATTTAAATTCGCGCAGGTGGTGCGATTGCTGCCTTTCCCTTCTGCCAGTGAACAAGAGCGTTGTGGCGCTCAAAACGCGTTTGGCTTGAGATTTGTGCAAAGGAGCAGCTGGTCTGATTGTCCTGTATTTCACAAATAAAGGACTTTACTCACCGTAGTGTGGCTTCATCTTGGAGGCAACTTCCTTTTTTCTGTGTTATGCGGAGTGCCCCTCCGCGATGGAGGACATTTGCTATCAGGATGGGCCTGCAGCGACAATGATCAAAGACGCTGTGGGGACGGTGAGTCCGCTTTGTGGATGTTGTATGGACAGGATGACAGCCCAGACAGCTTCAGCGCAGCCCACTTGGGAAAACATTTTGAACATTTTGGGGCAAGGCATGCAACCCACTGGGGGTAACATTTATCATACACCACTAATACCATCATTCCTTGCGCAGACGCCCACAGAGGCGGGACATTTAAATTCGCACTGGTGGTGCGATTGCTGCCTTTCCCTTCTGCCAGTGAACAAGAGCGTTGTTGCGCTCGAAACGCGTTTAGCTTGAGATTTGTGCACAGGAGCAGCTGGTCTGATTGTCCTGTATTTCACTAAAAAAGGATTTTACTCACCGTAGTGTGGCTTCACCTTGGAGGCAACTTCCTTTTTTCTGTCTTATGCGGCGTGCCCCACTGTGATGGAGCCCCACTGCTATCAGGGCGGGCCTGCAGCGACAATGATCAAAGACGCTGTGGGGAAGGTGAGTCCGCTTTGTAGATGTTGTATGGACAGGATGAGAGCCCAGGCAGCTTCAGCGCAGCCCACTTGGGTAAACATTTTGAACATTTTGGGGCGAGGCATGGAACCCACTGGGGGTAACATTTATCATGCACCACAACTACCATCATTCCTTGCGCAGTCGCCCACAGAGGCGGGACATTTAAATTAGCGCAGGTGGCGCGATTGCTGCCTTTCCCTTCTGCCAGTGAACAAGAGCGTTGTTGCGCTCGAAACGCGTTTGGCTTGAGATTTGTTCAAAGGAGCAGCTGGTCTGATTGTCCTGTGTTTCACAAAAAAAGGACTTTACTCACCGTAGTGTGGCTTCATCTTGGAGGCAATTTCCTTTTTTATGTGTTATGCGGCGTGCCCCGCCGCGATGCAGCCCCACTGCTATCAGGGCGGGCCTGCAGCGACAACGATCAAAGACGCTGTGGGGACGGTGAGTCCGCTTTGTGGATGTTGTATGGACAGGATGACAGCCCGGACAGCTTCAGCGCATCCCACTTGGGAAAACATTTTGAACATTTTGGGCCGAGGCATGCAACCCACTGGGGGTTACATTTGTCATGCACCACAACTACCATCATTCCTTGCGCAGACGCCCACAGAGGTGGGACATTTAAATTTGCGCAGGTGGTGCGATTTCTGCCTTTCCCTTCTGCCAGTGAACAAGAGCGTTGTTGCGCTCGAAACGCGCTTGGCTTGAGATTTGTTCACAGGAGCAGCTGGTCTGATTGTCCTGTATTTCACAAATAAAGGACTTTAATCACCATAGTGTGGCTTCATCTTGGAGGCAACTTCCTTTTTTCTGTGTTATGCGGAGTGCCCCGCCACGATGGAGGGCCACTGCTATCAGGGCGGGCCTGCAGCGACGATGATCAAAGACGCTGTGGGGACGGTGAGTCCGCTTTGTGGATGTTGTATGGACAGGATGACAGCCCGGACAGCTTCAGCGCAGCCCACTTGGGTAAACATTTTGAACATTTTGGGGCGAGGCATGCAACCCACTGGGGGTAACATTTATCATGCACCACAACTACCATCATTCCTTGCGCAGTCACCCACAGAGGCGGGACATTTAAATTTGCGCTGGTGGTGCGATTGCTGTCTTTCCCTTCTGCCAGTGAACAAGAGCGTTGTTGCGCTCGAAACGCGTTTGTCTTGAGATTTGTGCAAAGGAGCAGCTGGTCTGATTGTCCTGTATTTCACAAATAAAGTACTTTACTCACCGTAGTGTGGCTTCATCTTGGAGGCAACTTCCTTTTTTCTGTGTTATGCGGAGTGCCCCGCCGCGATGGAGGACCACTGCTATCAGGATGGGCCTGCAGCGACAATGATCAAAGACACTGTGGGGACGGTGACTCCGCTTTGTGGATGTTGTATGGACAGGATGATAGCCCGGACAGCTTCAGCGCATCCCACTTGGGAAAACATTTTGAAAATTTTGGGGCGAGACATGCAACCCACTGGGGGTTACATTTATCATGCACCACAACTACCATCATTCCTTGCGCAGACGCCCACAGAGGCGGGACATTTAAATTTGCGCAGGTGGTGCGATTGCTGCCTTTCCCTTCTGCCAGTGAACAAGAGCTTTGTTGCGCTCGAAACGCGTTTGGCTTGAGATTTGTGCAAAGGAGCAGCTGGTCTGATTGTCCTGTATTTCACAAATAAAGGACTTTACTCACCATAGTGTGGCTTCATCTTGGAGGCAACTTCCTTTTTTCTGTGTTATGCGGAGTGCCCCGCCGCGATGGAGGACTACTGCTATCAGGATGGGCCTGCAGCGACAATGATCAAAGAAACTGTGGGGACGGTGACTCCGCTTTGTGGATGTTGTATGGACAGGATGACAGCCCGGACAGCTTCAGCGCATCCCACTTGGGAAAACGTTTTGAACATTTTGGGGCGAGGCATGCAACCCACTGGGGGTTACATTTATCATGCACCACAACTACCATCATTCCTTGCGCAGACGCCCACAGAGGCGGGACATTTAAATTTGCGCAGGTGGTGCGATTGCTGCCTTTTCCTTCTGCCAGTGAACAAGAGCGTTGTTGCGCTCGAAACGCATTTGGCTTGAGATTTGTGCAAAGGAGCAGCTGGTCTGATTGTCCTGTTTTTCACAAATAAATGACTTTACTCACCGTAGTGTGGCTTCATCTTAGAGGCAACTTCCTTTTTTCTGTGTTATGCGGCGTGCCCCGCCGCGATGGAGCCCAACTGCTATCAGGGCGGGGCTGCAGCAACAATGATCAAAGACGCTGTGGGGACGGTGAGTCCGCATTGTGGATGTTGTATGGACAGGATGACAGCCCGGACAGCTTCAGCGCAGCCCACTTGGGTAAACATTTTGAAAATTTTCGGGCGAGGCATGCAACCCACTGGGTGTAACATTTATCATGCACCACAACTACCATCATTCCTTGCGCAGACGCCCACAGAGGCAGGACTTTTAAATTTGCGCAGTTGGTGCGATTGCTCCTTTCCCTTCTGCCAGTGAACAAGAGCGTTGTTGCGCTCGAAACGCGTTTGGCTTGAGATTTGTTCAAAGGAGCAGCTGGTCTGATTGTCCTGTATTTCACAAATAAAGGACTTTACTCACCGTAGTGTGGCTTCATCTTGGAGGCAACTTCCTTTTTTCTGTGTTATGCGGAGTGCCTCTCCGCGATGGAGGACCTTTGCTATCAGGATGGGCCTGCAGCGACAATGATCAAAGACGCTGTGGGGACGGTGAGTCCGCTTTGTGGATGTTGTATGGACAGGATGACAGCCCGGACAGCTTCAGCGCAGCCCACTTGGGAAAACATTTTGAACATTTTGGGGCGAGGCATGCAACCCACTGGGGGTAACATTTATCATACACCACTAATACCATCATTCCTTGCGCAGACGCCCACAGAGGCGGGACATTTAAATTCGCACAGGTGGTGCGATTGCTGCCTTTCCCTTCTGCCAGTGAACAAGAGCGTTGTTGCGCTCGAAACACGTTTGGCTTGAGATTTGTGCACAGGAGCAGCTGGTCTGATTTTCCTGTATTTCATTAAAAAAGGATTTTACTCACCGTAGTGTGGCTTCATCTTGGAGGCAACTTCCTTTTTTCTGTCTTATGCGGCGTGCCCCACTGCGATGGAGCCCCACTGCTATCAGGGCGGGCCTGCAGCGACAATGATCAAAGACGCTGTGGGGACGGTGAGTCCGCTTTGTAGTTGTTGTATGGACAGCATGACAGCCCGGACAGCTTCGGCGCAGCCCACTTGGGAAAACATTTTGAACATTTTGGGGCGAGGCATGCAACCCACTGGGGGTAACATTTATCATACACCACTAATACCATCATTCCTTGCTCAGACGCCCACAGAGGCGGGACATTTAAATTCGCGCAGGTGGTGCGATTGCTGACTTTCCCTTCTGCCAGTGAACAAGAGCGTTGTTGCGCTCGAAACGCGTTTGGCTTGAGATTTGTGCACAGGAGCAGCTGGTCTGATTGTCCTGTATTTCATTAAAAAAGGATTTTACTCACCGTAGTGTGGCTTCATCTTGGAGGCAACTTCCTTTTTTCTATCTTATGCGGCATGCCCCACTGCGATGGAGCCCCACTGCTATCAGGGCGGGGCTGCAGCGACAATGATCAAAGACGCTGTGGGGACGGTGAGTCCGCATTGTGGATGTTGTATGGACAGGATGACAGCCCGGACAGCTTCAGCGCAGCCCACTTGGGAAAACATTTTGAACATTTTGGGGCGAGGCATGCAACCCACTGGGGGTAACATTTATCATACACCACTAATACCATCATTCCTTGCGCAGACGCCCACAGAGGCGGGACATTTAAATTCGCGCAGGTGGTGCGATTGCTGCATTTCCCTTCTGCCAGTGAACAAGAGCGTTGTTGCGCTCGAAACGCGTTTGGCTTGAGATTTGTGCACAGGAGCAGCTGGTCTGATTTTCCTGTATTTCATTAAAAAAGGATTTTACTCACCGCAGTGTGGCTTCATCTTGGAGGCAACTTCCTTTTTACTGTCTTATGCGGCGTGCCCTACTGCGATGGAGCCCCACTGCTATCAGGGCTGGCCTGCAGCGACAATGATCAAAGACGCTGTGGGGACGGTGAGTCCGCTTTTTAGTTGTTGTATAGACAGGATGACAGCCCAGGCAGCTTCAGCGCAGCCCACTTGGGTAAACATTTTGAACATTTTGGGGCGAGCCATGGAACCCACTGGGGGTAACATTTATCATGCACCACAACTACCATTATTCCTTGCGCAGACGACCACAGAGGCGGGACATTTAAATTCGCGCAGGTGGTGCGATTGCTGCCTTTCCCTTCTGCCAGTGAACAAGAGCGCTGTTGCGCTCGAAACGCATTTGGCTTGAGATTTGTGCAAAGGAGCAGCTGGTCTGATTGTCCTGTTTTTCACAAATAAAGGACTTTACTCACCGTAGTGTGGCTTCATCTTAGAGGCAACTTCCTTTTTTCTGTGTTATGCGGCGTGCCCCGCCGCGATGGAGCCCCACTGCTATCAGGGCGGGGCTGCAGCAACAATGATCAAAGACGCTGTGGGGACGGTGAGTCCGCATTGTGGATGTTGTATGGACAGGATGACAGCCCGGACAGCTTCAGCGCAGCCCACTTGGGTAAACATTTTGAAAATTTTCGGGCGAGGCATGCAACCCACTGGGTGTAACATTTATCATGCACCACAACTACCATCATTCCTTGCGCAGACGCCCACAGAGGCAGGACTTTTAAATTTGCGCAGTTGGTGCGATTGCTCCTTTCCCTTCTGCCAGTGAACAAGAGCGTTGTTGCGCTCGATACGCGTTTGGCTTGAGATTTGTTCAAAGGAGCAGCTGGTCTGATTGTCCTGTATTTCACAAATAAAGGACTTTACTCACCGTAGTGTGGCTTCATCTTGGAGGCAACTTCCTTTTTTCTGTGTTATGCGGAGTGCCCCTCCGCGATGGAGGACCTTTGCTATCAGGATGGGCCTGCAGCGACAATGATCAAAGACGCTGTGGGGACGGTGAGTCCGCTTTGTGGATGTTGTATGGACAGGATGACAGCCCGGACAGCTTCAGCGCAGCCCACTTGGTAAAATATTTTGAACATTTTGGGGCGAGGCATGCAACCCACTGGGGGTAACATTTATCATACACCACTAATACCATCATTCCTTGCGCAGACGCCCACAGAGGCGGGACATTTAAATTCGCACAGGTGGTGCGATTGCTGCCTTTCCCTTCTGCCAGTGAACAAGAGCGTTGTTGCGCTCGAAACACGTTTGGCTTGAGATTTGTGCACAGGAGCAGCTGGTCTGATTTTCCTGTATTTCATTAAAAAAGGATTTTACTCACCGTAGTGTGGCTTCATCTTGGAGGCAACTTCCTTTTTTCTGTCTTATGCGGCGTGCCCCACTGCGATGGAGCCCCACTGCTATCAGGGCGGGCCTGCAGCGACAATGATCAAAGACGCTGTGGGGACGGTGAGTCCGCTTTGTAGTTGTTGTATGGACAGCATGACAGCCCGGACAGCTTCGGCGCAGCCCACTTGGGAAAACATTTTGAACATTTTGGGGCGAGGCATGCAACCCACTGGGGGTAACATTTATCATACACCACTAATACCATCATTCCTTGCTCAGACGCCCACAGAGGCGGGACATTTAAATTCGCGCAGGTGGTGCGATTGCTGACTTTCCCTTCTGCCAGTGAACAAGAGCGTTGTTGCGCTCGAAACGCGTTTGGCTTGAGATTTGTGCACAGGAGCAGCTGGTCTGATTGTCCTGTATTTCATTAAAAAAGGATTTTACTCACCGTAGTGTGGCTTCATCTTGGAGGCAACTTCCTTTTTTCTATCTTATGCGGCATGCCCCACTGCGATGGAGCCCCACTGCTATCAGGGCGGGGCTGCAGCGACAATGATCAAAGACGCTGTGGGGACGGTGAGTCCGCATTGTGGATGTTGTATGGACAGGATGACAGCCCGGACAGCTTCAGCGCAGCCCACTTGGGAAAACATTTTGAACATTTTGGGGCGAGGCATGCAACCCACTGGGGGTAACATTTATCATACACCACTAATACCATCATTCCTTGCGCAGACGCCCACAGAGGCGGGACATTTAAATTCGCGCAGGTGGTGCGATTGCTGCATTTCCCTTCTGCCAGTGAACAAGAGCGTTGTTGCGCTCGAAACGCGTTTGGCTTGAGATTTGTGCACAGGAGCAGCTGGTCTGATTTTCCTGTATTTCATTAAAAAAGGATTTTACTCACCGCAGTGTGGCTTCATCTTGGAGGCAACTTCCTTTTTACTGTCTTATGCGGCGTGCCCTACTGCGATGGAGCCCCACTGCTATCAGGGCTGGCCTGCAGCGACAATGATCAAAGACGCTGTGGGGACGGTGAGTCCGCTTTTTAGTTGTTGTATGGACAGGATGACAGCCCAGGCAGCTTCAGCGCAGCCCACTTGGGTAAACATTTTGAACATTTTGGGGCGAGCCATGGAACCCACTGGGGGTAACATTTATCATGCACCACAACTACCATCATTCTTGCGCAGACGACCACAGAGGCGGGACATTTAAATTCGCGCAGGTGGTGCGATTGCTGCCTTTCCCTTCTGCCAGTGAACAAGAGCGCTGTTGCACTCGAAACGCGTTTGGCTTGAGATTTGTGCAAAGGAGCAGCTGGTCTGATTGTCCTGTATTTCACAAATAAAGGACTTTACTCACCGTAGTGTGGCTTCATCTTGGAGGCAACTTCCTTTTTTCTGTGTTATGCGGCGTGCTCTGCCGCAATGGAGCCCCACTGCTATCAGGGCGGGCCTGCAGCGACAATGATGAAAGGCGCTGTGGGGACGGTGATTCCGCTTTGTGGATGTTGTATGGACAGGATGACAACCCGGACAGCTTCAGTGCAGCCCACTTGGGTAAACATTTTGAACATTTTGGGGCGGGGCATGCAACCCACTGGGGGTAACATTTATCATGCACCACAACTACCATCATTCCTTGCGCAGACGCCCACAGAGGCGGGACATTTAAATTTGTGCAGGTGGTGCGATTGCTGCCTTTCCCTTCTGCCAGTGAACAAGAGCTTTGTTGCGCTCGAAATGCATTTGGCTTGAGATTTGTGCAAAGGAGCAGCTGGTCTGATTGTCCTGTATTTCACAAATAAAGGACTTTACTCACCATAGTGTGGCTTCATCTTGGAGGCAACTTCCTTTTTTCTGTGTTATGCGGTGTGCCCCGCCGCGATGGAGCCCCACTGTTATCAGGGCGGGGCTGCAGCGACAATGATCAAAGACGCTGTGGTTACGGTGAGTCCGCATTGTGGATGTTGTATGGACAGGATGACAGCCCGGACAGCTTCAGCGCAGCCCACTTGGGTAAATATTTTGAACATTTTCGGGCGAGGCATGCAACCCACTGGGGGTAACATTTATCATGCACCACAACTACCATCATTCCTTGCGCAGACGCCCACAGAGGCGGGACATTTAAATTTGTGCAGGTGGGGCGATAGCTGCCTTTCCCTTCTGCCAGTGAACAAGAGCGTTGTTGTGCTCGAAACGCATTTGTCTTGAGATTTGTGCAAAGGAGCAGCAGGTCTGATTGTCCTGTATTTCACAAATAAAGTACTTTACTCACCGTAGTGTGGCTTCATCTTGGAGGCAACTTCCTTTTTTCTGTGTTATGCGGAGTGCCCCGCCGCGATGGAGGACTACTGCTATCAGGATGGGCCTGCAGCGACAATGATCAAAGACACTGTGGGGACGGTGACTCCGCTTTGTGGATGTTGTATGGACAGGATGACAGCCCGGACAGCTTCAGCGCATCCCACTTGGGAAAACATTTTGAACATTTTGGGGCGAGGCATGCAACCCACTGGGGGTCACATTTATCATGCACCACAACTACCATCATTCCTTGCGCAGACGCCCACAGAGGCGGGACATTTAAATTTGCGCAGGTGGTGCGATTGCTGCCTTTTCCTTCTGCCAGTGAACAAGAGCGTTGTTGCGCTCGAAACGCATTTGGCTTGAGATTTGTGCAAAGGAGCAGCTGGTCTGATTGTCCTGTATTTCACAAATAAAGGACTTTACTCACCGTAGTGTGGCTTCATATTAGAGGCAACTTCCTTTTTTCTGTGTTATGCGGCGTGCCCCGCCGCGATGGAGCCCCACTGCTATCAGGGCGGGGCTGCAGCAACAATGATCAAAGACGCTGTGGGGACGGTGAGTCCGCTTTGTGGATGTTGTATGGACAGGATGACAGCCCGGACAGCTTCAGCGCAGCCCACTTGGGAAAACATTTTGAACATTTTGGGACGAGGCATGCAACCCACTGGGGGTAACATTTATCATACACCACTAATACCATCATTCCTTGCTCAGACGCCCACAGAGGCGGGACATTTAAATTCGCGCAGGTGGTGCGATTGCTGTCTTTCCATTCTGCCAGTGAACAAGAGCGTTGTTGCGCTCGAAACGCGTTTAGCTTGAGATTTGTGCACAGGAGCAGCTGGTCTGATTGTCCTGTATTTCATTAAAAAAGGATTTTACTCACCGTACTGTGGCTTCATCTTGGAGGCAAATTCCTTTTTTCTGTCTTATGCGGCCTGCCCCACTGCGATGGAGCCCCACTGCTATCAGGGCGGGGCTGCAGCGACAATGATCAAAAATACTGTGGGGACGGTGAGTCCGCATTGTGGATGTTGTATGGACAGGATGACAGCCCGGACAGCTTCAGCGCAGCCCACTTGGGTAAACATTTTGAACATTTTTGGGCGAGGCATGCAACCCACTGGGGGTAACATTCATCATGCACCACAACTACCATCATTCCTTGTGCAGACACCCACAGAGGCAGGACTTTTAAATTTGCGCAGTTGGTGCGATTGCTCCTTTCCCTTCTGCCAGTGAACAAGAGCGTTGTTGCGCTCGAAACGCGTTTGGCTTGAGATTTGTTCAAAGGAGCAGCTGGTCTGATTGTCCTGTATTTTACAAATAAAGGACTTTACTCACCGTAGTGTGGCTTCATCTTGGAGGCAACTTCCTTTTTTCTGTGTTATGCGGAGTGCCCCTCCGCGATGGAGGACCTTTGCTATCAGGATGGGCCTGCAGCGACAATGATCAAAGACGCTGTGGGGACGGTGAGTCCGCTTTGTGGATGTTGTATGGACAGGATGACAGCCCGGACAGCTTCAGCGCAGCCCACTTGGGAAAACATTTTGAACATTTTGGGGCGAGGCATGCAACCCACTGGGGGTAACATTTATCATACACCACTAATACCATCATTCCTTGCGCAGACGCCCACAGAGGCGGGACATTTAAATTCGCACAGGTGGTGCGATTGCTGCCTTTCCCTTCTGCCAGTGAACAAGAGCGTTGTTGCGCTCGAAACACGTTTGGCTTGAGATTTGTGCACAGGAGCAGCTGGTCTGATTTTCCTGTATTTCATTAAAAAAGGATTTTACTCACCATAGTGTGGCTTCATCTTGGAGGCAACTTCCTTTTTTCTGTCTTATGCGGCGTGCCCCACTGCGATGGAGCCCCACTGCTATCAGGGCGGGCCTGCAGCGACAATGATCAAAGACGCTGTGGGGACGGTGAGTCTGCTTTGTAGTTGTTGTATGGACAGCATGACAGCCCGGACAGCTTCGGCGCAGCCCACTTGGGAAAACATTTTGAACATTTTGGGGCGAGGCATGCAACCCACTGGGGGTAACATTTATCATACACCACTAATACCATCATTCCTTGCTCAGACGCCCACAGAGGCGGGACATTTAAATTCGCGCAGGTGGTGCGATTGCTGACTTTCCCTTCTGCCAGTGAACAAGAGCGTTGTTGCGCTCGAAACACGTTTGGCTTGAGATTTGTGCACAGGAGCAGCTGGTCTGATTGTCCTGTATTTCATTAAAAAAGGATTTTACTCACCGTAGTGTGGCTTCATCTTGGAGGCAACTTCCTTTTTTCTGTCTTATGCGGCGTGCCCCACTGCGATGGAGCCCCACTGCTATCAGGGCGGGGCTGCAGCGACAATGATCAAAGACGCTGTGGGGACGGTGAGTCCGCATTGTGGATGTTGTATGGACAGGATGACAGCCCGGACAGCTTCAGCGCAGCCCACTTGGGTAAACATTTTGAACATTTTTGGGCGAGGCATGCAACCCACTGGGGGTAACATTCATCATGCACCACAACTACCATCATTCCTTGCGCAGACGTCCACAGAGGCAGGACTTTTAAATTTGCGCAGTTGGTGCGATTGCTTTTTTCCCTTCTGCCAGTGAACAAGAGCGTTGTTGCGCTCGAAAAGCGTTTGGCTTGAGATTTGTTCAAAGGAGCAACTGGTCTGATTGTCCTGTATTTCACAAATAAAGGACTTTACTCACCGTAGTGTGGCTTCATCTTGGAGGCAACTTCCTTTTTTCTGTGTTATGCGGAGTGCCCCTCCGCGATGGAGGACCTTTGCTATCAGGATGGGCCTGCAGCGACAATGATCAAAGACGCTGTGGGGACGGTGAGTCCGCTTTGTGGATGTTGTATGGACAGGATGACAGCCCGGACAGCTTCAGCGCAGCCCACTTGGGAAAACATTTTGAACATTTTGGGGCGAGGCATGCAACCCACTGGGGGTAACATTTATCATACACCACTAATACCATCATTCCTTGCGCAGACGCCCACAGAGGCGGGACATTTAAATTCCCGCAGGTGGTGCGATTGCTGCATTTCCCTTCTGCCAGTGAACAAGAGCGTTGTTGCGCTCGAAACGCGTTTGGCTTGAGATTTGTGCACAGGAGCAGCTGGTCTGATTTTCCTGTATTTCATTAAAAAAGGATTTTACTCACCGCAGTGTGGCTTCATCTTGGAGGCAACTTCCTTTTTACTGTCTTATGCGGCGTGCCCTACTGCGATGGAGCCCCACTGCTATCAGGGCGGGCCTGCAGCGACAATGATCAAAGACGCTGTGGGGACGGTGAGTCCGCTTTGTAGTTGTTGTATGGACAGGATGACAGCCCAGGCAGCTTCAGCGCAGCCCACTTGGGTAAACATTTTGAACATTTTGGGGCGAGCCATGGAACCCACTGGGGGTAACATTTATCATGCACCACAACTACCATCATTCCTTGCGCAGACGACCACTGAGGCGGGACATTTAAATTCGCGCAGGTGGTGCGATTGCTGCCTTTCCCTTCTGCCAGTGAACAAGAGCGCTGTTGCGCTCGAAACGCGTTTGGCTTGAGATTTGTGCAAAGGAGCAGCTGGTCTGATTGTCCTTTATTTCACAAATAAAGGACTTTACTCACCGTAGTGTGGCTTCATCTTGGAGGCAACTTCCTTTTTTCTGTGTTATGCGGCGTGCTCCGCCGCAATGGAGCCCCACTGCTATCAGGGCGGGCCTGCAGCGACAATGATGAAAGGCGCTGTGGGGATGGTGAGTCCGCTTTGTGGATGTTGTATGGACAGGATGACAACCCGGACAGCTTCAGTGCAGCCCACTTGGGTAAACATTTTGAACATTTTGGGGCGAGGCATGCAACCCACTGGGGGTAACATTTATCATGCACCACAACTACCATCATTCCTTGCGCAGACGCCCACAGAGGCGGGACATTTAAATTTGTGCAGGTGGTGCGATTGCTGCTATTCCCTTCTGCCAGTGAACAAGAGCGTTGTTGCGCTCGAAACGCGTTTGTCTTGAGATTTGTGCAAAGGAGCAGCTGGTCTGATTGTCCTGTATTTCACAAATACAGGACTTTACTCACCGTAGTGTGGCTTCATCTTGGAGGCAACTTCCTTTTTTCTGTGTTATGCGGCGTGCACCACCGCAATGGAGCCCCACTGCTATCAGAGCGGGCCTGCAGCGACAATGATCAAAGACGCTGTGGGGACGGTGAGTCCGCTTTGTGGATGTTGTATGGACAGGATGACAGCCCGGACAGCTTCAGCGCAGCCCACTTGGGTAAACATTTTGAACATTTTTGGGCGAGGCATGCAACCCACTGGGGGTAACATTCATCATGCACCACAACTACCATCATTCCTTGCGCAGACGTCCACAGAGGCAGGACTTTTAAATTTGCGCAGTTGGTGCGATTGCTTTTTTCCCTTCTGCCAGTGAACAAGAGCGTTGTTGCGCTCGAAAAGCGTTTGGCTTGAGATTTGTTCAAAGGAGCAGCTGTCTGATTGTCCTGTATTTCACAAATAAAGGACTTTACTCACCGTAGTGTGGCTTCATCTTGGAGGCAACTTCCTTTTTTCTGTGTTATGCGGAGTGCCCCTCCGCGATGGAGGACCTTTGCTATCAGGATGGGCCTGCAGCGACAATGATCAAAGACGCTGTGGGGACGGTGAGTCCGCTTTGTGGATGTTGTATGGACAGGATGACAGCCCGGACAGCTTCAGCGCAGCCCACTTGGGAAAACATTTTGAACATTTTGGGGCGAGGCATGCAACCCACTGGGGGTAACATTTATCATACACCACTAATACCATCATTCCTTGCGCAGACGCCCACAGAGGCGGGACATTTAAATTCCCGCAGCTGGTGCGATTGCTGCATTTCCCTTCTGCCAGTGAACAAGAGCGTTGTTGCGCTCGAAACGCGTTTGGCTTGAGATTTGTGCACAGGAGCAGCTGGTCTGATTTTCCTGTATTTCATTAAAAAAGGATTTTACTCACCGCAGTGTGGCTTCATCTTGGAGGCAACTTCCTTTTTACTGTCTTATGCGGCGTGCCCTACTGCGATGGAGCCCCACTGCTATCAGGGCGGGCCTGCAGCGACAATGATCAAAGACGCTGTGGGGACGGTGAGTCCGCTTTGTAGTTGTTGTATGGACAGGATGACAGCCCAGGCAGCTTCAGCGCAGCCCACTTGGGTAAACATTTTGAACATTTTGGGGCGAGCCATGGAACCCACTGGGGGTAACATTTATCATGCACCACAACTACCATCATTCCTTGCGCAGACGACCACAGAGGCGGGACATTTAAATTCGCGCAGGTGGTGCGATTGCTGCCTTTCCCTTCTGCCAGTGAACAAGAGCGCTGTTGCGCTCGAAACGCGTTTGGCTTGAGATTTGTGCAAAGGAGCAGCTGGTCTGATTGTCCTGTATTTCACAAATAAAGGACTTTACTCACCGTAGTGTGGCTTCATCTTGGAGGCAACTTCCTTTTTTCTGTGTTATGCGGCGTGCTCCGCCGCAATGGAGCCCCACTGCTATCAGGGCGGGCCTGCAGCGACAATGATGAAAGGCGCTGTGGGGATGGTGAGTCCGCTTTGTGGATGTTGTATGGACAGGATGACAACCCGGACAGCTTCAGTGCAGCCCACTTGGGTAAACATTTTGAACATTTTGGGGCGAGGCATGCAACCCACTGGGGGTAACATTTATCATGCACCACAACTACCATCATTCCTTGCGCAGACGCCCACAGAGGCGGGACATTTAAATTTGTGCAGGTGGTGCGATTGCTGCTATTCCCTTCTGCCAGTGAACAAGAGCGTTGTTGCGCTCGAAACGCGTTTGTCTTGAGATTTGTGCAAAGGAGCAGCTGGTCTGATTGTCCTGTATTTCACAAATACAGGACTTTACTCACCGTAGTGTGGCTTCATCTTGGAGGCAACTTCCTTTTTTCTGTGTTATGCGGCGTGCACCACCGCAATGGAGCCCCACTGCCATCAGAGCGGGCCTGCAGCGACAATGATCAAAGACGCTGTGGGGACGGTGAGTCCGCTTTGTGGATGTTGTATGGACAGGATGACAGCCCGGACAGCTTCAGCGCAGCCCACTTGGGTAAACATTTTGAACATTTTGGGGCGAGGCATGCAACCCACTGGGGGTAACATTTATCATGCACCACAACTACCATCATTCCTTGCGCAGTCGCCCACAGAGGCGGGACAATTAAATTTGCTCTGGTGGTGCGATTGCTGCCTTTCCCTTCTGCCAGTGAACAAGAGTGTTGTTGCGCTCGAAACGTGTTTGTCTTGAGATTTGTACAAAGGAGCAGCTGGTGTGATTATCCTGTATTTCACAAATAAAGTACTTTACTCACCGTAGTGTGGCTTCATCTTGGAGGCAACTTCCTTTTTTCTGTGTTATGCGGCGTGCACCACCGCGATGGAGCCCCACTGCTATCAGGGCGGGCCTGCAGCGACAATGATCAAAGACGCTGTGGGGGCGGTGAGTCCGCTTTGTGGATGTTGTATGGACAGGATGACAGCCCGGACAGCTTCAGCGCAGCCCACTTGGGTAAACATTTTGAACATTTTGGGGCGAGGCATGCAACCCACTGGGGGTAACATTTATCATGCACCACAACTACCATCATTCCTTGCACATTTGCCCACAGAGGCGGGACATTTAAATTCGCGCAGGTGGTGCGATTGCTGCCTTTCCCTTCTGCCAGTGAACAAGAGCGTTGTTGCGCTCGAATCGCCTTTGGCTTGATATTTGTTCAAAGGAGCAGCTGGTCTGATTGTGCTGTATTTCACAAATAAAGGACTTTACTCACCGTAGTGTGGCTTCATCTTGGAGGCAACTTCCTTTTTTCTGTGTTATGCGGAGTGCCCCTCCGCGATGGAGGACCTTTGCTATCAGGATGGGCCTGCAGCGACAATGATCAAAGACGCTGTGGGGACGGTGAGTCCGCTTTGTGGATGTTGTATGGACAGGATGACAGCCCGGACAGCTTCAGCGCAGCCCACTTGGGAAAACATTTTGAACATTTTGGGGCGAGGCATGCAACCCACTGGGGGTAACATTTATCATACACCACTAATACCATCATTCCTTGCGCAGACGCCCACAGAGGCGGGACATTTAAATTCGCGCAGGTGGTGCGATTGCTGCATTTCCCTTCTGCCAGTGAACAAGAGCGTTGTTGCGCTCGAAACGCGTTTGGCTTGAGATTTGTGCACAGGAGCAGCTGGTCTGATTTTCCTGTATTTCATTAAAAAAGGATTTTACTCACCGCAGTGTGGCTTCATCTTGGAGGCAACTTCCTTTTTACTGTCTTATGCGGCGTGCCCTACTGCGATGGAGCCCCACTGCTATCAGGGCGGGCCTGCAGCGACAATGATCAAAGACGCTGTGGGGACGGTGAGTCCGCTTTGTAGTTGTTGTATGGACAGGATGACAGCCCAGGCAGCTTCAGCGCAGCCCACTTGGGTAAACATTTTGAACATTTTGGGGCGAGCCATGGAACCCACTGGGGGTAACATTTATCATGCACCACAACTACCATCATTCCTTGCGCAGACGACCACAGAGGCGGGACATTTAAATTCGCGCAGGTGGTTCGATTGCTGCCTTTCCCTTCTGCCAGTGAACAAGAGCGCTGTTGTGCTCGAAACGCGTTTGGCTTGAGATTTGTGCAAAGGAGCAGCTGGTCTGATTGTCCTGTATTTCACAAATAAAGGACTTTACTCACCGTAGTGTGGCTTCATCTTGGAGGCAACTTCCTTTTTTCTGTGTTATGCGGCGTGCTCCGCCGCAATGGAGCCCCACTGCTATCAGGGCGGGCCTGCAGCGACAATGATGAAAGGCGCTGTGGGGACGGTGAGTCCGCTTTGTGGATGTTGTATGGACAGGATGACAACCCGGACAGCTTCAGTGCAGCCCACTTGGGTAAACATTTTGAACATTTTGGGGCGAGGCATGCAACCCACTGGGGGTAACATTTATCATGCACCACAACTACCATCATTCCTTGCGCAGACGCCCACAGAGGCGGGACATTTAAATTTGTGCAGGTGGTGCGATTGCTGCTATTCCCTTCTGCCAGTGAACAAGAGCGTTGTTGCGCTCGAAACGCGTTTGTCTTGAGATTTGTGCAAAGGAGCAGCTGGTCTGATTGTCCTGTATTTCACAAATAAAGGACTTTACTCACCGTAGTGTGGCTTCATCTTGGAGGCAACTTCCTTTTTTCTGTGTTATGCGGCGTGCACCACCGCGATGGAGCCCCACTGCTATCAGAGCGGGCCTGCAGCGACAATGATCAAAGACGCTGTGGGGACGGTGAGTCCGCTTTGTGGATGTTGTATGGACAGGATGACAGCCCGGACAGCTTCAGCGCAGCCCACTTGGGTAAACATTTTGAACATTTTGGGGCGAGGCATGCAACCCACTGGGGGTAACATTTATCATGCACCACAACTACCATCATTCCTTGCGCAGTCGCCCACAGAGGCGGGACAATTAAATTTGCTCTGGTGGTGCGATTGCTGCCTTTCCCTTCTGCCAGTGAACAAGAGTGTTGTTGCGCTCGAAACGTGTTTGTCTTGAGATTTGTACAAAGGAGCAGCTGGTGTGATTATCCTGTATTTCACAAATAAAGTACTTTACTCACCGTAGTGTGGCTTCATCTTGGAGGCAACTTCCATTTTTCTGTGTTATGCGGCGTGCACCACCGCGATGGAGCCCCACTGCTATCAGGGCGGGCCTGCAGCGACAATGATCAAAGATGCTGTGGGGGCGGTGAGTCCGCTTTGTGGATGTTGTATGGACAGGATGACAGCCGGGACAGCTTCAGCGCAGCCCACTTGGGTAAACATTTTGAACATTTAGGGGCGAGGCATGCAACCCACTGGGGGTAACATTTATCATGCGCCACAACTACCATCATTCCTTGCGCATTCGCCCACAGAGGCGGGACATTTAAATTCGCGCAGGTGGTGCGATTGCTGCCTTTCCCTTCTGCCAGTGAACAAGAGCGTTGTTGCGCTCGAATCGCCTTTGGCTTGATATTTGTGCAAAGGAGCAGCTGGTCTGATTGTCCTGTATTTCACAAATAAAGGACTTTACTCACTGTAGTGTGGCTTCATCTTGGAGGCAACTTCATTTTTTCTGTGTTATGCGGCGTGCCCTGCCGCGATGGAGCCCCACTGCTATCAGGGCAGGCCTGCCGCGACAATGATCAAAGACGCCGTGGGGACGGTGAGTCCGCTTTTTGGATGTTGTATGGACAGGATGACAGCCCGGACAGTTCAGCGCAGCCCACTTGGGTAAACATTTTGAACATTTTCGGGCGAGGCATGCAACCCACTGGGGGTAACATTTATCATGCACCACAACTACCATCATACCTTGCGCAGACGTCCACAGAGGTGGGACATTTAAATTTGCGCAGGTGGTGCGATTGCTGCCTTTCCCTTCTGCCAGTGAACAAGAGCGTTGTTGCGCTCGAAACGCGTTTGGCTTGAGATTTGTGCACAGGAGCAGCTGGTCTGATTTTCCTGTATTTCATTAAAAAAGGATTTTACTCACCGCAGTGTGGCTTCATCTTTGAGGCAACTTCCTTTTTACTGTCTTATGCGGCGTGCCCTACTGCGATGGAGCCCCACTGCTATCAGGGCGGGCCTGCAGCGACAATGATCAAAGACGCTGTGGGGACGGTGAGTCCGCTTTGTAGCTGTTGTATGGACAGGATGACAGCCCAGGCAGCTTCAGCGCAGCCCACTTGGGTAAACATTTTGAACATTTTGGGGCGAGCCATGGAACCCACTGGGGGTAACATTTATCATGCACTGCAACTACCATCATTCCTTGCGCAGACGACCACAGAGGCGGGACATTTAAATTCGCGCAGGTGGTGCGATTGCTGCCTTTCCCTTCTGCCAGTGAACAAGAGCGCTGTTGCGCTCGAAACGCGTTTGGCTTGAGATTTGTGCAAAGGAGCAGCTGGTCTGATTGTCCTGTATTTCACAAATAAAGGACTTTACTCACCGTAGTGTGGCTTCATCTTGGAGGCAACTTCCTTTTTTCTGTGTTATGCGGCGTGCACCACCGCGATGGAGCCCCACTGCTATCAGAGCGGGCCTGCAGCGACAATGATCAAAGACGCTGTGGGGATGGTGAGTCTGCTTTGTGGATGTTGTATGGACAGAATGACAGCCCGGACAGCTTCAGCGCAGCCCACTTGGGTAAACATTTTGAACATTTTGGGGCGAGGCATGCAACCCACTGGGGGTAACATTTATCATGCACCACAACTACCATCATTCCTTGCGCTGTCGCCCACAGAGGCGGGACAATTAAATTTGCTCTGGTGGTGCGATTGCTGCTTTTCCCTTCTGCCAGTGAACAAGAGTGTTGTTGCGCTCGAAACGTGTTTGTCTTGAGATTTGTACAAAGGAGCAGCTGGTGTGATTATCCTGTATTTCACAAATAAAGTACTTTACTCACCGTAGTGTGGCTTCTTCTTGGAGGCAACTTCCTTTTTTCTGTGTTATGCGGCGTGCACCACCGCGATGGAGCCCCACTGCTATCAGGGCGGGCCTGCAGCGACAATGATCAAAGACGCTGTGGGGGCGGTGAGTCCGCTTTGTGGATGTTGTATGGACAGGATGACAGCCCGGACAGCTTCAGCGCAGCCCACTTGGGTAAACATTTTGAACATTTTGGGGCGAGGCATGCAACCCACTGGGGGTAACATTTATCATGCACCACAACTACCATCATTCCTTGCGCATTCGCCCACAGAGTCGGGACATTTAAATTCGCGCAGGTGGTGCGATTGCTGCCTTTCCCTTCTGCCAGTGAACAAGAGCGTTGTTGCGCTCGAATCGCCTTTGGCTTGATATTTGTGCAAAGGAGCAGCTGGTCTGATTGTCCTGTATTTCACAAATAAAGGACTTTACTCACTGTAGTGTGGCTTCATCTTGGAGGCAACTTCATTTTTTCTGTGTTATGCGGCGTGCCCTGCCGCGATGGAGCCCCACTGCTATCAGGGCAGGCCTGCAGCGGCAATGATCAAAGACGCTGTGGGGACGGTGAGTCCGCTTTTTGGATGTTGTATGGACAGGATGACAGCCCGGACAGCTTCAGCGCAGCCCACTTGGGTAAACATTTTGAACATTTTCGGGCGAGGCATGCAACCCACTGGGGGTAACATTTATCATGCACCACAACTACCATCATTCCTTGCGCAGACGTCCACAGAGGTGGGACATTTAAATTTGCGCAGGTGGTGTGATTGCTGCCTTTCCCTTCTGCCAGTGAACAAGAGCGTTGTTGCTCTCGTAAAGCGCTTGTCTTGAGATTTGTTCAAAGGAGCAGCTGGTCTGATTGTCCTGTATTTCACAAATAAAGGACTTTACTCACCGTAGTGTGGCTTCATCTTGGAGGCAACTTCCTTTTTTCTGTGTTATGCGGAGTGCCCCACCGCGATGGAGGACCACTGCTATCAGGATGGGCCTGCAGCGACAATGATCAAAGACGCTGTGGGGACAGTGAGTCCGCTTTGTGGATGTTGTATGGACAGGATGACAGCCCGGACAGCTTCAGCGCAGCCCACTTGGGAAAACATTTTGAACATTTCGGGGCGAGGCATGGAACCCACTGGGGGTAACATTTATCATGCACCACAACTACCATCATTCCTTGCGCAGACGCCCACAGAGGCGGGACATTTAAATTCGCGCAGGTGGTGCGATTGCTGCCTTTCCCTTCTGCCAGTGAACAAGAGCGTTGTTGCGCTCGAAACGCGTTTGGCTTGAGATTTGTGCAAAGGAGCAGCTGGTCTGATTGTCCTGTATTTCACAAATAAAGGACTTTACTCACCGTAGTGTGCTTCATCTTGGAGGCAACTTCCTTTTTTATGTGTTATACGGCGTGCCCCGCTGCGATGCAGCCCCACTGCTATCAGGGCGGGCCTGCAGCGACAACGATCAAAGACGCTGTGGGGACGGTGAGTCCACTTTGTGGATGCTGTATGGACAGGATGACAGCCCGGACAGCTTCAGCGTAGCCCACTTGGGAAAACATTTTAAAGATATTTGGGCGAGGCATGCAACCCACTGGGGGTAACATATACCATGCATCACAACTACCATGATTCCTTGCACAGACGCCCACAGAGGCCGGACATTTAAATTGGCGCAGGTGCTGCGATTGCTTCCTTTCCCTTCTGCCAGTGAACAAGAGCATTGTTGCGCTCGAAACGCGCTTGGCTTGAGATTTGTGCAAAGGAGCAGCTGGTCTGATTGTCCTGTATTTCACAAATAAAGTACTTTACTCACTGTAGTGTGGCTTCATCTTGGAGGCAACTTCCTTTTTTCTGTGTTATGCGGAGTGCCCCGCCGCGATGGAGGACTACTGCTATCAGGATGGGCCTGCAGCGACAATGATCAAAGACACTGTGGGGACGGTGACTCCGCTTTGTGGATGTTGTATGGACAGGATGACAGCCCGGACAGCTTCAGCGCATCCCACTTGGGAAAACATTTTGAACATTTTGGGGCGAGGCATGCAACCCACTGGGGGTTACATTTATCATGCACCACAACTACCATCATTCCTTGCGCAGACGCCCACAGAGGCGGGACATTTAAATTTGTGCAGGTGGGGCGATAGCTGCCTTTCCCTTCTGCCAGTGAACAAGAGCTTTGTTGTGCTCGAAACGCATTTGTCTTGAGATTTGTGCAAAGGAGCAGCTGTTCTGAATGTCCTGTATTTCACAAATAAAGGACTTTACTCACCGTAGGGCGGCTTCATCTTGGAGGCAACTTCCATTTTTCTGTGTTATGCGGCGTGCCCCGCCGCGATGGAGCCCCACTGCTATCAGGGCGGGCCTGCAGCGACGATGATCAAAGACGCTGTGGGGACGGTGAGTCCGCTTTGTGGATGTTGTATGGACAGGATGACAGCCCGGACAGCTTCAGCGCAGCCCACTTGGGTAAACATTTTGAACATTTTGGGGCGAGGCATGCCACCCACTGGGGGTAACATTTATCATGCACCACACTTACCATCATTCTTTGCGCAGTCACCCACAGAGGCGGGACATTTAAATTTGCGCAGTTGGTGCGATTGCTCCTTTCCCTTCTGCCAGTGAACAAGAGCGTTGTTGCGCTCGAAACGCGTTTGGCTTGAGATTTGTTCAAAGGAGCAGCTGGTCTGATTGTCCTGTATTTCACAAATAAAGGACTTTACTCACCGTAGTGTGGCTTCATCTTGGAGGCAACTTCCTTTTTTCTGTGTTATGCGGAGTGCCCCTCCGCGATGGAGGACCTTTGCTATCAGGATGGGCCTGCAGCGACAATGATCAAAGACGCTGTGGGGACGGTGAGTCCGCTTTGTGGATGTTGTATGGACAGCATGACAGCCCGGACAGCTTCAGCGCAGCCCACTTGGGAAAACATTTTGAACATTTTGGGGCGAGGCATGCAACCCACTGGGGGTAACATTTATCATACACCACTAATACCATCATTCCTTGCGCAGACGCCCAGAGAGGCGGGACATTTAAATTCGCGCAGGTGATGCGATTGCTGCCTTTCCCTTCTGCTAGTGAACAAGAGCGTTGTTGCGCTCGAAACGCGTTTGGCTTGAGATTTGTGCACAGGAGCAGCTGCTCTGATTGTCCTGTATTTCATTAAAAAAGGATTTTACTCACCGTAGTGTGGCTTCATCTTGGAGGCAACTTCCTTTTTTCTGTCTTATGCGGCGTGCCCCACTGCGATGGAGCCCACTGCTATCAGGGCGGGCCTGCAGCGACAATGATCAAAGACGCTGTGGGGACGGTGAGTCCGCTTTGTAGTTGTTGTATGGACAGGATGACAGCCCAGGCAGCTTCAGCGCAGCCCACTTGGGTAAACATTTTGAAAATTTTGGGGCGAGCCATGGAACCCACTGGGGGTAACATTTATCATGCACCACAACTACCATCATTCCTTGCACAGATGCCCACCGAGGCGGGACATTTAAATTCGTGCAGGTGGTGCGATTGCTGCCTTTCCCTTCTGCCAGTGAACAAGAGCGATGTTGCGCTCGAAACGCGTTTGGCTTGTGATTTGTGCAAAGGAGCAGCTGGTCTGACTGTCCTGTATTTCACAAATAAAGGACTTTACTCATCGTAGTGTGGCTTCATCTTGGAGGCAACTTCCTTTTTTCTGTGTTATGCGGCGTGCACCACCGCGATGGAGCCCCACTGCTATCAGGGCGGGCCTGCAGCGACAATGATCAAAGACGCTGTGGGGACGGTGAGTCCGCTTTGTGGATGTTGTATGGACAGGATGACAGCCCGGACAGCTTCAGCGCAGCCCACTTGGGTAAACATTTTGAACATTTTGGGACGAGGCATGCAACCCACTGGGGGTAACATTTATCATGCACCACAACTACCATCATTCCTTGCGCAGTCGCCCACAGAGGCGGGACATTTAAATTTGCGCTGGTGGTGCGATTGCTGCCTTTCCCTTCTGCCAGTGAACAAGAGCGTTGTTGCGCTCGAATCGCCTTTGGCTTGAGATTTGTGCAAAGGAGCAGCTGGTCTGATTGTCCTGTATTTCACAAATAAAGGACTTTACTCACCGTAGTGTGGCTTCATCTTGGAGGCAACTTCATTTTTTCTGTGTTATGCGGCGTGCCCCGCCGCGATGGAGCCCCACTGCTATCAGGGCAGGCCTGCAGCGACAATGATCAAAGGCGCTGTGGGGACGGTGAGTCCGCTTTTTGGATGTTGTATGGACAGGATGACAACCCGGACAGCTTCAGCGCAGCCCACTTGGGTAAACATTTTGAACATTTTCGGGAGAGGCATGCAACCCACTGGGGGTAACATTTATCATGCACCACAACTACCATCATTCCTTGCGCAGACGCCCACAGAGGTGGGACTTTTAAATTTGCGCAGGTGGTGCGATTGCTGCCTTTCCCATCTGCCAGTGAGCAAGAGCGTTGTTGCGCTCGAAAAGCATTTGGCTTGAGATTTGTTCAAAGGAGCAGCTGGTCTGATTGTCCTGTATTTCACAAATAAAGGACTTTACTCACCGTAGTGTGGCTTCATCTTGGAGGCAACTTCCTTTTTTCTATGTTATGCGGAGTGCCCCTCCGCGATGGAGGACCTTTGCTATCAGGATGGGCCTGCAGCGACAATGATCAAAGACGCTGTGGGGACGGTGAGTCCGCTTTGTGGATGTTGTATGGACAGCATGACAGCCCGGACAGCTTCAGCGCAGCCCACTTGTGAAAACATTTTGAACATTTTGGGGCGAGGCATGCAACCCACTGGGGGTAACATTTATCATACACCACTAATACCATCATTTCTTGCGCAGACGCCCAGAGAGGCGGGACATTTAAATTCGCGCAGGTGGTGCGATTGCTGCCTTTCCCTTCTGCCAGTGAACAAGAGCGTTGTTGCGCTCGAAACGCGTTTGGCTTGAGATTTGTGCACAGGAGCAGCTGCTCTGATTGTCCTGTATTTCATTAAAAAAGTATTTTACTCACCGTAGTGTGGCTTCATCTTGGAGGCAACTTCCTTTTTTCTGTCTTATGCGGCGTGCCCCACTGCGATGGAGCCCCACTGCTATCAGGGCGGGCCTGCAGCGACAATGATCAAAGACGCTGTGGGGACGGTGAGTCCGCTTTGTAGTTGTTGTATGGACAGGATGACAGCCCAGGCAGCTTCAGCGCAGCCCACTTGGGTAAACATTTTGAAAATTTTGGGGCGAGCCATGGAACCCACTGGGGGTAACATTTATCATGCACCACAACTACCATCATTCCTTGCACAGACGCCCACAGAGGCGGGACATTTAAATTCGTGCAGGTGGTGCGATTGCTGCCTTTCCCTTCTGCCAGTGAACAAGAGCGTTGTTGCGCTCGAAACGCGTTTGGCTTGAGATTTGTGCAAAGGAGCAGCTGGTCTGATTGTCCTGTATTTCACAAATAAAGGACTTTACTCACCGTAGTGTGGCTTCATCTTGGAGGCAACTTCCTTTTTTCTGTGTTATGCGGCGTGCACCACCGCGATGGAGCCCCACTGCTATCAGGGCGGGCCTGCAGCGACAATGATCAAAGACGCTGTGGGGACGGTGAGTCCGCTTTGTGGATGTTGTATGGACAGGATGACAGCCCGGACAGCTTCAGCGCAGCCTACTTGGGTAAACATTTTGAACATTTTGGGACGAGGCATGCAACTCACTGGGGGTAACATTTATCATGCACCACAACTACCATCATTCCTTGCGCAGACGACCACAGAGGCGGGACATTTAAATTCGCGCAGGTGATGCGATTGCTGCCTTTCCCTTCTGCCAGTGAACAAGAGCGCTGTTGCGCTCGAAACGCGTTTGGCTTGAGATTTGTGCAAAGGAGCAGCTGGTCTGATTGTCCTGTATTTCACAAATAAAGGACTTTACTCACCGTAGTGTGGCTTCATCTTGGAGGCAACTTCCTTTTTTCTGTGTTATGCGGCGTGCTCCGCCGCAATGGAGCCCCACTGCTATCAGGGCGGGCCTGCAGCGACAATGATGAAAGGCGCTGTGGGGACGGTGAGTCCGCTTTGTGGATGTTGTATGGACAGGATGACAACCCGGACAGCTTCAGTGCAGCCCACTTGGGTAAACATTTTGAACATTTTGGGGCGAGGCATGCAACCCACTGGGGGTAACATTTATCATGCACCACAACTACCATCATTCCTTGCGCAGACGCCCACAGAGGCGGGACATTTAAATTTGTGCAGGTGGTACGATTGCTGCTATTCCCTTCTGCCAGTGAACAAGAGCGTTGTTGCGCTCGAAACGCGTTTGTCTTGAGATTTGTGCAAAGGAGCAGCTGGTCTGATTGTCCTGTATTTCACAAATAAAGGACTTTACTCACCGTAGTGTGGCTTCATCTTGGAGGCAACTTCCTTTTTTCTGTGTTATGCGGCGTGCACCACCGCAATGGAGCCCCACTGCTATCAGAGCGGGCCTGCAGCGACAATGATCAAAGACGCTGTGGGGACGGTGAGTCCGCTTTGTGGATGTTGTATGGACAGGATGACAGCCCGGACAGCTTCAGCGCAGCCCACTTGGGTAAACATTTTGAACATTTTGGGGCGAGGCATGCAACCCACTGGGGGTAACATTTATCATGCACCACAACTACCATCTTTAATTGTCCTCGCCCACAGAGGCGGGACAATTAAATTTGCTCTGGTGGTGCGATTGCTGCCTTTCCCTTCTGCCAGTGAACAAGAGTGTTGTTGCGCTCGAAACGTGTTTGTCTTGAGATTTGTACAAAGGAGCAGCTGGTGTGATTATCCTGTATTTCACAAATAAAGTACTTTACTCACCGTATTGTGGCTTCATCTTGGAGGCAACTTCCTTTTTTTCTGTGTTATGCGGCGTGCACCACCGCGATGGAGCCCCACTGCTATCATGGCGGGCCTGCAGCGACAATGATCAAAGACGCTGTGGGGGCGGTGAGTCCGCTTTGTGGATGTTGTATGGAGAGGATGACAGCCCGGACAGCTTCAGCGCAGCCCACTTGGGTAAACATTTTGAACATTTAGGGGCGAGGCATGCAACCCACTGGGGGTAACATTTATCATGCACCACAACTACCATCATTCCTTGCGCATTCGCCCACAGAGGCGGGACATTTAAATTCGCGCAGGTGGTGCGATTGCTGCCTTTCCCTTCTGCCAGTGAACAAGAGCGTTGTTGTGCTCGAATCGCCTTTGGCTTGATATTTGTGCAAAGGAGCAGCTGGTCTGATTGTCCTGTATTTCACAAATAAAGGACTTTACTCACTGTAGTGTGGCTTCATCTTGGAGGCAACTTCATTTTTTCTGTGTTATGCGGCGTGCCCTGCCGCGATGGAGCCCCACTGCTATCAGGGCAGGCCTGCAGCGACAATGATCAAAGACGCTGTGGGGACGGTGAGTCCGCTTTTTGGATGTTGTATGGACAGGATGACAGCCCGGACAGCTTCAGCGCAGCCCACTTGGGTAAACATTTTGAACATTTTCGGGCGAGGCATGCAACCCACTGGGGGTAACATTTATCATGCACCACAACTACCATCATTCCTTGCGCAGACGTCCACAGAGGTGGGACATTTAAATTTGCGCAGGTGGTGCGATTGCTGCCTTTCCCTTCTGCCAGTGAACAAGAGCGTTGTTGCTCTCGTAAAGCGCTTGGCTTGAGATTTGTTCAAAGGAGCAGCTGGTCTGATTGTCCTGTATTTCACAAATAAAGGACTTTACTCACTGTAGTGTGGCTTCATCTTGGAGGCAACTTCCTTTTTTCTGTGTTATGCGGAGTGCCCCACCGCGATGGAGGACCACTGCTATCAGGATGGGCCTGCAGCGACAATGATCAAAGACGCTGTGGGGACGGTGAGTCCGCTTTGTGGATGTTGTATGGACAGGATGACAGCCCGGACAGCTTCAGCGCAGCCCACTTGGGAAAACATTTTGAACATTTTGGGGCGAGGCATGCAACCCACTGGGGGTAACATTTATCATACACCACTAATACCATCATTCCTTGCGCAGACGCCCACAGAGGCGGAACATTTAAATTCGCGCAGGTGGTGCGATTGCTGCATTTCCCTTCTGCCAGTGAACAAGAGCGTTGTTGCGCTCGAAACGCGTTTTGCTTGAGATTTGTGCACAGGAGCAGCTGGTCTGATTTTCCTGTATTTCATTAAAAAAGGATTTTACTCACCGCAGTGTGGCTTCATCTTGGAGGCAACTTCCTTTTTACTGTCTTATGCGGCGTGCCCTACTGCGATGGAGCCCCACTGCTATCAGGGCGGGCCTGCAGCGACAATGATCAAAGACGCTGTGGGGACGGTGAGTCCGCTTTGTAGCTGTTGTATGGACAGGATGACAGCCCAGGCAGCTTCAGCGCAGCCCACTTGGGTAAACATTTTGAACATTTTGGGGCGAGCCATGGAACCCACTGGGGGTAACATTTATCATGCACCGCAACTACCATCATTCATTGCGCAGACGACCACAGAGGCGGGACATTTAAATTCGCGCAGGTGGTGCGATTGCTGCCTTTCCCTTCTGCCAGTGAACAAGAGCGCTGTTGCGCTCGAAACGCGTTTGGCTTGAGATTTGTGCAAAGGAGCAGCTGGTCTGATTGTCCTGTATTTCACAAATAAAGTACTTTACTCACCGTAGTGTGGCTTCATCTTGGAGGCAACTTCATTTTTTCTGTGTTATGCGGCGTGCACCACCGCGATGGAGCCCCACTGCTATCAGGGCGGGCCTGCAGCGACAATGATCAAAGACGCTGTGGGGGCGGTGAGTCCGCTTTGTGGATGTTGTATGGACAGGATGACAGCCCGGACAGCTTCAGCGCAGCCCACTTGGGTAAACATTTTGAACATTTTGGGGCGAGGCATGCAACCCACTGGGGGTAACATTTATCATGCACCACAACTACCATCATTCCTTGCGCATTCGCCCACAGAGTCGGGACATTTAAATTCGCGCAGGTGGTGCGATTGCTGCCTTTCCCTTCTGCCAGTGAACAAGAGCGTTGTTGCGCTCGAATCGCCTTTGGCTTGATATTTGTGCAAAGGAGCAGCTGGGCTGATTGTCCTGTATTTCACAAATAAAGGACTTTACTCACTGTAGTGTGGCTTCATCTTGGAGGCAACTTCATTTTTTCTGTGTTATGCGGCGTGCCCTGCCGCGATGGAGCCCCACTGCTATCAGGGCAGGCCTGCAGCGGCAATGATCAAAGACGCTGTGGGGACAGTGAGTCCGCTTTTTGGATGTTGTATGGACAGGATGACAGCCCGGACAGCTTCAGCGCAGCCCACTTGGGTAAACATTTTGAACATTTTCGGGCGAGGCATGCAACCCACTGGGGGTAACATTTATCATGCACCACAACTACCATCATTCCTTGCGCAGACGTCCACAGAGGTGGGACATTTAAATTTGCGCAGGTGGTGTGATTGCTGCCTTTCCCTTCTGCCAGTGAACAAGAGCGTTGTTGCTCTCGTAAAGCGCTTGGCTTGAGATTTGTTCAAAGGAGCAGCTGGTCTGATTGTCCTGTATTTCACAAATAAAGGACTTTACTCACCGTAGTGTGGCTTCATCTTGGATGCAACTTCCTTTTTTCTGTGTTATGCGGCGTGCCCCGTCGCGATGGAGCCCCACTGCTATCAGAGCGGGCCTGCAGCGACAATGATCAAAGACGCTGTGGGGACGGTGAGTCCGCTTTGTGGATGCTGTATGGACAGGATGACAGCCCGGACAGCTTCAGCGTAGCCCACTTGGGAAAACATTTTAAACATATTTGGGCGAGGCATGCAACCCACTGGGGGTAACATATACCATGCATCACAACTACCATGATTCCTTGCACAGACGCCCACAGAGGCCGGACATTTAAATTGGCGCAGGTGCTGCGATTGCTTCCTTTCCCTTCTGCCAGTGAACAAGAGCATTGTTGCGCTCGAAACGCGCTTGGCTTGAGATTTGTGCAAAGGAGCAGCTGGTCTGATTGTCCTGTATTTCACAAATAAAGTACTTTACTCACTGTAGTGTGGCTTCATCTTGGAGGCAACTTCCTTTTTTCTGTGTTATGCGGAGTGCCCCGCCGCGATGGAGGACTACTGCTATCAGGATGGTCCTGCAGCGACAATGATCAAAGACACTGTGGGGACGGTGACTCCGCTTTGTGGATGTTGTATGGACAGGATGACAGCCCGGACAGCTTCAGAGCATCCCACTTGGGAAAACATTTTGAACATTTTGGGGCGAGGCATGCAACCCACTGGGGGTTACATTTATCATGCACCACAACTACCATCATTCCTTGCGCAGACGCCCACAGAGGCAGGACTTTTAAATTTGCGCAGTTGGTGCGATTGCTCCTTTCCCTTCTGCCAGTGAACAAGAGCGTTGTTGCGCTCGAAACGCGTTTGGTTTGAGATGTGTGCAAAGGAGCAGCTGGTCTGATTTTCCTGTATTTCACAAATAAAGGACTTTACTCACTGTAGTGTGGCTTCATCTTGTAGGCAACTTCCTTTTTTCTGTGTTATGCGGCGTGCCCCGCCGCGATGGAGCCCCACTGTTATCAGGGCGGGGCTGCAGCGACAATGATCAAAGACGCTGTGGGGACGGTGAGTCCGCATTGTGGATGTTGTATGGACAGGATGACAGCCCGGACAGCTTCAGCGCAGCCCACTTGGGTAAACATTTTGAACATTTTCGGGCGAGGCATGCAACCCACTGGGGGTAACATTTATCATGCACCACAACTACCATCATTCCTTGCGCAGATGCCCACAGAGGCGGGACATTTAAATTCGTGCAGGTGGGGCGATAGCTGCCATTCCCTTCTGCCAGTGAACAAGAGCTTTGTTGTGCTCGAAACGCATTTGTCTTGAGATTTGTGCAAAGGAGCAGCTGGTCTGAATGTCCTGTATTTCACAAATAAAGGACTTTACTCACCGTAGGGTGGCTTCATCTTGGAGGCAACTTCCATTTTTCTGTGTTATGCGGCGTACCCCGCCGCGATGGAGCCCCACTGCTATCAGGGCGGGCCTGCAGCGACGATGATCAAAGACGCTGTGGGGACGGTGAGTCCACTTTGTGGATGTTGTATGGACAGGATGACAGCCCAGACAGCTTCAGCGCAGCCCACTTGGGTAAACATTTTGAACATTTTGGGGCGAGGCATGCAGCCCACTGGGGGTAACATTTATCATGCACCACAACTACCATCATTCCTTGCGCAGACGCCCACAGAGGCGGGACATTTAAATTTGCGCAGGTGGTGCGATTGCTGCCTTTCCCTTCTGCCAGTGAACAAGAGCGTTGTTGCGCTCGAAACGTGTTTAACTTGAGATTTGTGCACAGGAGCAGCTGGTCTGATTGTCCTGTATTTCACAAATAAAGGACTTTACTCACCGTAGTGTGGCTTCATCTTGGAGGCAACTTCCTTTTTTCTGTGTTATGCGGAGTGCCCCACCGCGATGGAGGACCACTGCTATCAGGGCGGGCCTGCAGCGACAATGATCAAAGACGCTGTGGGGACGGTGAGTCCGCTTTGTAGATGTTGTATGGACAGGATGACAGCCCGAACAGCTTCAGCGCAGCCCACTTGGGTAAACATTTTGTACATTTTGGGGCGAGGCATGGAACCCACTGGGGGTAACATTTATCATGCACCACAACTACCATCATTCCTTGCGCAGACTCCCACAGAGGCGGGACATTTAAATTCGCGCCGGTGGTGCGATTGCTGCCTTTCCCTTCTGCCAGTGAACAAGAGCATTGTTGCGCTCGAAACGCGCTTGGCTTGAGATTTGTGCAAAGGAGCAGCTGGTCTGATTGTCCTGTATTTCACAAATAAAGGACTTTACTCACCGTACTGTGGCTTCATCTTGGAGGCAACTTCCTTTTTTATGTGTTATACGGCGTGCCCCGCCGCGATGCAGCCCCACTGCTATCAGGGCGGGCCTGCAGCGACAACGGTCAAAGACGCTGTGAGGACGGTGAGTCCGCTTTGTGGATGCTGTATGGACAGGATGACAGCCCGGACAGCTTCAGCGCAGCCCACTTGGGAAAACATTTTAAACATTTTTGGGCGAGGCATGCAACCCACTGGGGGTAACATATACCATGCATCACAACTACCATCATTCCTTGCACAGACGCCCACAGAGGCCGGACATTTAAATTGGCGCAGGTGCTGCGATTGCTTCCTTTCCCTTCTGCCAGTGAACAAGAGCATTGTTGCGCTCGAAACGCGCTTGGCTTGAGATTTGTGCAAAGGAGCAGCTGGTCTGATTGTCCTGTATTTCACAAATAAAGGACTTTACTCACCGTACTGTGGCTTCATCTTAGAGGCAACTTCCTTTTTTCTGTGTTATGCGGCGTGCGCCACCGCGATGGAGCCCCACTGCTATCAGAGCAGGCCTGCAGCGACAATGATCAAAGACGCTGTGGGGACGGTGAGTCCGCTTTGTGAATGTTGTATGGACAGGATGACAGCCCGGACAGCTTCAGCGCAGCCCACTTGGGTAAACATTTTGAACATTTTGGGGCGAGGCATGCAACCCACTGGGGGTAACATTTATCATGCACCACAACTACCATCATTCCTTGCGCAGACGCCCACAGAGGCGGGACATTTAAATTTGCCCAGGTGGTGCGATTGCTGCCTTTTCCTTCTGCCAGCGAACAAGAGCGTTGTTGCGCTCGAAACGCGTTTGTCTTGAGATTTGTGCAAAGGAGCAGCTGGTCTGATTGTCCTGTATTTCACAAATAAAGGACTTTACTCACCGTAGTGTGGCTTCATCTTGGAGGCAACTTCCTTTTTTCTATGTTATGCAGCGTGCCCCGCCGCGATGGAGCCCCACTGCTATCAGGGCGGGCCTGCAGCGACAATGATCAAAGACGCTGTGGGGACGGTGAGTCCGCTTTGAGGATGTTGTATGGACAGGATGACAGCCCGGACAGCTTCTGCGCAGCCCACTTGGGTAAACATTTTGAACATTTTGGGGCGAGGCATGCTACCCACTGGGGGTAACATTTATCATGCACCACAACTACCATCATTCCTTGCGCAGACGCCCACAGAGGCGGGACATTTAAATTCGCACAGGTGGTGCGATTGCTGCATTTCCCTTCTGCCAGTGAACAAGAGCGTTGTTGCGCTCGAAATGCGTTTGTCTTGAGATTTGTGCAAAGGAGCAGCTGGTCTGATTGTCCTGTATTTCACAAATAAAGGACTTTACTCACCGTAGTGTGGCTTCATCTTGGAGGCAACTTCCTTTTTTCTGTGTTATGCGGCTTGCCCCGCCGCGATGGAGCCCCACTGCTATCAGGGCGGGCCTGCAGCTACAATGATCAAAGACGCTGTGGGGACGGTGAGTCCGCATTGTAGATATTCTATGGACAGGATGACAGCCCAGACTGCTTCAGCGCAGCCCACTTGGGTAAACATTTTGAACATTTTGGGGCGAGGCATGCAGCCCACTGGGGGTAACATTTATCATGCACCACAACTACCATCATTCCTTGCGCAGACGCCCACAGAGGTGGGACATTTAAATTTGCGCAGGTGGTGCGATTGCTGCCTTTCCCTTCTGCCAGTGAACAAGAGTGTTGTTGCGCTCGAAACGTGTTTAGCTTGAGATTTGTGCAAAGGATCAGCTGGTCTGATTGTCCTGTATTTCACAAATAAAGGACTTTACTCACCGTAGTGTGGCTTCATCTTAGAGGCAACTTCCTTTTTTCTGTGTTATGCGGAGTGCCCCACCGCGATGGAGGACCACTGCTATCAGGATGGGCCTGCAGCGACAATGATCAAAGACGCTGTGGGGACAGTGAGTCCGCTTTGTGGATGTTGTATGGACAGGATGACAGCCCGGACAGCTTCAGCGCAGCCCACTTGGGAAAACATTTTGAACATTTCGGGGCGAGGCATGCAACACACTGGGGGTAACATTTATCATGCACCACAACTACCATCATTCCTTACGCAGACGCCCACAGAGGCGGAACAATCAAATTCGCGCAGGTGGTGCGATTGCTGCCTTTCCCTTCTGCCAGTGAACAAGAGCGTTGTTGCGCTCGAAACGCGTTTGGCTTGAGATTTGTGCAAAGGAGCAGCTGTTCTGATTGTCCTGTATTTCACAAAAAAAGGATTTTACTCACCGTAGTGTGGCTTCATCTTGGAGGCAACTTCCTTTTTTCTGTGTTATGCGGCGTGCCCCACTGCGATGGAGCCCCACTGCTATCAGAGCGGGCCTGCAGCGACAATGATCAAACACGCTGTGGGGACGGTGAGTCCGCTTTGTAGATGTTGTATGGACAGGATGACAGCCCGGACAGCTTCAGCGCAGCCCACTTGGGTAAATATTTTGTACATTTTGGGGCGAGGCATGGAACCCACTGGTGGTAACATTTATCATGCACCACAACTACCATCATTCCTTGCGCAGACTCCCACAGAGGCGGGACATGTAAATTTGCGCAGGTGGTGCGATTGCTGCCTTTCCCTTTTGCCAGTGAACAAGAGCGTTGTTGCGCTCGAAACGCATTTGGCTTGAGATTTGTACAAAGGAGCAGCTGGTCTGATTGTCCTGTATTTCACAAATAAAGGACTTTACTCACCGTAGTGTGGCTTCATCTTGGAGGCAACTTCCTTTTTTATGTGTTATACGGCGTGCCCCGCCGCGATGCAGCCCCACTACTATCAGGGCGGGCCTGCAGCGACAATGATGAAAGGCGCTGTATGGACGGTGAGTCCGCTTTGTGGATGTTGTATGGACAGGATGACAGCCCGGACAGCTTCAGCGCAGCCCACTTGGGTAAACATTTTGAACATTTTGGGGCGAGGCATGCAACCCACTGGGGGTAACATTTATCATGCACCACAACTACCATCATTCCTTGCGCAGACGCCCACAGAGGCGGGACATTTAAATTTGCACAGGTTGTGCGATTGCTGCCTTTCCCTTCTGCCAGTGAACAAGAGCGTTGTTGCGCTCGAAACGCGTTTGGCTTGAGATTTGTGCAAAGGAGCAGCTGGTCTGATTGTCCTGTATTTCACAAATAAAGCGCTTTACTCACCGTACTGTGGCTTCATCTTAGAGGCAACTTCCTTTTTTCTGTGTTATGCGGCGTGCGCCACCGCGATGGAGCCCCACTGCTATCAGAGCGGGCCTGCAGCGACAATGATCAAAGACGCTGTGGGGACGGTGAGTCCGCTTTGTGAATGTTGTATGGACAGGATGACAGCCCGGACAGCTTCAGCGCAGCCCACTTGGGTAAACATTTTGAACATTTTGGGGCGAGGCATGCAACCCACTGGGGGTAACATTTATCATGCACCACAACTACCATCATTCCTTGCGCAGACGCCCACAGAGGCGGGACATTTAAATTTGTGCAGGTGGTGCGATTGCTGCCTTTCCCTTCTGCCAGTGAACAAGAGCGTTGTTGCGCTCGAAACGCGTTTGTCTTGAGATTTGTGCAAAGGAGCAGCTGGTCTGATTGTCCTGTATTTCACAAATAAAGGACTTTACTCACCGTAGTGTGGCTTCATCTTGGAGGCAACTTCCTTTTTTCTATGTTATGCAGCGTGCCCCGCCGCGATGGAGCCCCACTGCTATCAGGGCGGGCCTGCAGCGACAATGATCAAAGACGCTGTGGGGACGGTGAGTCCGCTTTGAGGATGTTGTATGGACAGGATGACAGCCCGGACAGCTTCTGCGCAGCCCACTTGGGTAAACATTTTGAACATTTTGGGGCGAGGCATGCAACCCACTGGGGGTAACATTTATCATGCACCACAACTACCATCATTCCTTGCGCAGACGCCCACAGAGGCGGGACATTTAAATTCGCACTGGTGGTGCGATTGCTGCATTTCCCTTCTGCCAGTGAACAAGAGCGTTGTTGTGCTCGAAGCGCGTTTGGCTTGAGATTTGTGCAAAGGAGCAGCTGGTCTGATTGTCCTGTATTTCACAAATTAAGGACTTTACTCACCGTAGTGTGGCTTCATCTTGGAGGCAACTTCCTTTTTTATGTGTTATATGGTGTGCCCCGCCGCGATGCAGCCCCACTGCTATCAGGGCGGGCCTGCAGCGACAACGGTCAAAGACGCTGTGAGGACGGTGAGTCCGCTTTGTGGATGCTGTATGGACAGGATGACAGCCCGGACAGCTTCAGCGCAGCCCACTTGGGAAAACATTTTAAACATTTTTGGGCGAGGCATGCAACCCACTGGGGGTAACATATACCATGCATCACAACTACCATCATTCCTTGCACAGACGCCCACAGAGGCCGGACATTTAAATTGGCGCAGGTGCTGCGATTGCTTCCTTTCCCTTCTGCCAGTGAACAAGAGCATTGTTGCGCTCGAAACGCGCTTGGCTTGAGATTTGTGCAAAGGAGCAGCTGGTCTGATTGTCCTGTATTTCACAAATAAAGGACTTTACTCACAGTAGTGTGGCTTCATCTTGGAGGCAACTTCCTTTTTTCTGTGTTATGCGGCGTGCCCCGCCGCGATGGAGCCCCACTGCTATCAGGGCGGGCCTGCAGCGACAATGATGAAAGGCGCTGTGGGGACGGTGAGTCCGCTTTGTGGATGTTGTATGGACAGGATGACAGCCCGGACAGCTTCAGCGCAGCCCACTTGGGTAAACATTTTGAACATTTTGGGGCGAGGCATGCAACCCACTGGGGGTAACATTTATCATGCACCACAACTACCATCATTCCTTGCGCAGACGCCCACAGAGGCGGGACATTTAAATTTGCACAGGTTGTGCGATTGCTGCCTTTCCCTTCTGCCAGTGAAAAAGAGCGTTGTTGCGCTCGAAACGCGTTTGGCTTGAGATTTGTGCAAAGGAGCAGCTGGTCTGATTGTCCTGTATTTCACAAATAAAGAGCTTTACTCACCGTACTGTGGCTTCATCTTAGAGGCAACTTCCTTTTTTCTGTGTTATGCGGCATGCGCCACCGCGATGGAGCCCCACTGCTATCAGAGCGGGCCTGCAGCGACAATGATCAAAGACGCTGTGGGGACGGTGAGTCCGCTTTGTGAATGTTGTATGGACAGGATGACAGCCCGGACAGCTTCAGCGCAGCTCACTTGGGTAAACATTTTGAACATTTTAGGGCGAGGCATGCAACCCACTGGGGGTAACATTTATCATGCACCACAACTACCATCATTCCTTGCGCAGACGCCCACAGAGGCGGGACATTTAAATTTGCGCAGGTGGTGCGATTGCTGCCTTTCCCTTCTGCCAGTGAACAAGAGCGTTGTTGCGCTCGAAACGCGTTTGTCTTGAGATTTGTGCAAAGGAGCAGCTGGTCTGATTGTCCTGTATTTCACAAATAAAGGACTTTACTCACCGTAGTGTGGCTTCATCTTGGAGGCAACTTCCTTTTTTCTATGTTATGCAGCGTTCCCCGCCGCGATGGAGCCCCACTGCTATCAGGGCGGGCCTGCAGCGACAATGATCAAAGACGCTGTGGGGACGGTGAGTCCGCTTTGAGGATGTTGTATGGACAGGATGACAGCCCGGACAGCTTCTGCGCAGCCCACTTGGGTAAACATTTTGAACATTTTGGGGCGAGGCATGCAACCCACTGGGGGTAACATTTATCATGCACCACAACTACCATCATTCCTTGCGCAGACGCCCACAGAGGCGGGACATTTAAATTCGCACAGGTGGTGCGATTGCTGCATTTCCCTTCTGCCAGTGAACAGGAGCATTGTTGTGCTCGAAGCGCGTTTGGCTTGAGATTTGTGCAAAGGAGCAGCTGGTCTGATTGTCCTGTATTTCACAAATTAAGGACTTTACTTACCGTAGTGTGGCTTCATCTTGGAGGCAACTTCCTTTTTTCTGTGTTATGCAGCAAGCCCCGCCGCGATGGAGCCCCACTGCTATCAGGGCGGGCCTGCAGCGACAATGATCAAAGACGCTGTGGGGACGGTGAGTCCGCTTTGAGGATGTTGTATGGACAGGATGACAGCCCGGACAGCTTCTGCGCAGCCCACTTGGGTAAACATTTTGAACATTTTGGGGCGACGCATGCAACCCACTGGGGGTAACATTTATCATGCACCACAACTACCATCATTCCTTGCGCAGACGCCCACAGAGGCGGGACATTTAAATTCGCACAGGTGGTGCGATTGCTGCCTTTCCCTTCTGCCAGTGAACAAGAACGTTGTTGCGCTCGAAACGCGTTTGGCTTGAGATTTGTGCAAAGGAGCAGCTGGTCTGATTGTCCTGTATTTCGCAAATAAAGGACTTTACTCACCGTAGTGTGGCTTCATCTTGGAGGCAACTTCCTTTTTTATGTGTTATGCGGCGTGCCCCGCCGCGATGCAGCCCCCCTGCTATCAGGGCGGGCCTGCAGCGACAACGATCAAAGACGCTGTGTGGACGGTGACTCCGCTTTGTGGATGCTGTATGGACAGGATGACAGCCCGGACAGCTTCAGCGCAGCCCACTTGGGAAAACATTTTGAACATTTTCGGGCGAGGAATGCAACCCACTGGGGGTAACATATACCATGCACCACAACTACCATCATTTCTTGCACAGACGCCCACAGAGGTGGGACATTTAAATTCGCGCAGGTGCTGCGATTGCTTCCTTTCCCTTCTGCCAGTGAACAAGAGCGTTGTTGCGCTCGAAACGCATTTGTTTTGAGATTTGTGCAAAGGAGCAGCTGGTCTGATTGTCCTGTATTTCACAAATAAAGGATTTTACTCACCGTAGTGTGGCTTCATCTTGGAGGCAACTTCCTTTTTTCTGTGTTATGCGGCGTGCCCCGCCTCGATGGAGCCCCACTGCTATCAGGGCGGACCTGCAGCGACAATGATCAAAGACGCTGTGGGGTCGATGAGTCCGCTTTGTGGATGTTGTATGGACAGGATGACAGCCCGGACAGCTTCAGCGCAGCCCACTTGGGTAAACATTTTGAACATTTTCGGGCGAGGCATGCAACCCACTGGGGGTAACATTTATCATGCACCACAACTACCATCATTCCTTGCGCAAACGCCCACAGAGGCGGGACATTTAAATTTGTGCAGGTGATGCGATTGCTGCCTGTCCCTTCTTCCAGTGAACAAGAGCGTTGTTGCGCTCGAAACGCGTTTGGCTTGTGATTTGTGCAAAGGAGCAGCTGGTCTGATTGTCCTGTATTTCACAAATAAAGGACTTTACTCACCGTAGTGTGGCTTCATCTTGGAGGCAACTTCCTTTTTTCTGTGTTATGCGGCTTGCCCCGCCGCGATGGAGCCCCACTGCTATCAGGGCGGGCCTGCAGCGACAATGATCAAAGACGATGTGGGGACGGTGAGTCCGCATTGTAGATGTTGTATGGACAGGATGACAGCCCAGACAGCTTCAGCGCAACCCACTTGGGTAAACATTTTGAACATTTTGGGGCGAGGCATGCAGCCCACTGGGGGTAACATTTATCATGCACCACAACTACCATCATTCCTTGCGCAGACGCCTGCAGAGGCGGGACATTTAAATTTGCGCAGGTGGTGCAATTGCTGCCTTTCCCTTCTGCCAGTGAACAAGAGCGTTGTTGCGCTCGAAACGTGTTTAGCTTGAGATTTGTGCAAAGGAGCAGCTGGTCTGATTGTCCTGTATTTCACAAATAAAGGACTTTACACACCGTAGTGTGGCTTCATCTTGGAGGCAACTTCCTTTTTTCTGTGTTATGCGGAGTGCCCCACCGCGATGGAGGACCACTGCTATCAGGATGGGCCTGCAGCGACAATGATCAAAGACGCTGTGGGGACAGTGAGTCCGCTTTGTGGATGTTGTATGGACAGGATGACAGCCCGGACAGCTTCAGCGCAGCCCACTTGGGAAAACATTTTGAACATTTCGGGGCGAGGCATGCAACCCACTGGGGGTAACATTTATCATGCACCACAACTACCATCATTCCTTACGCAGACGCCCACAGAGGCGGGACAATTAAATTCGCGCAGGTGGTGCGATTGCTGCCTTTCCCTTCTGCCAGTGAACAAGAGCGTTGTTGCGCTCGAAACGCGTTTGGCTTGAGATTTGTGCAAAGGAGCAGCTGGCCTGATTGTCCTGTATTTCACAAAAAAAGGATTTTACTCACCGTAGTGTTGCTTCATCTTGGAGGCAACTTCCTTTTTTATGTGTTATGCGGCGTGCCCCGCCGCGATGCAGCCCCCCTGCTATCAGGGCGGGCCTGCAGCGACAACGATCAAAGACGCTGTGGGGACGGTGACTCCGCTTTGTGGATGCTGTATGGACAGGATGACAGCCCGGACAGCTTCAGCGCAGCCCACTTGGGAAAACATTTTGAACATTTTCGGGCGAGGAATGCAACCCACTGGGGGTAACATATACCATGCACCACAACTACCATCATTTCTTGCACAGACGCCCACAGAGGCGGGACATTTAAATTCGCGCAGGTGCTGCGATTGCTTCCTTTCCCTTCTGCCAGTGAACAAGAGCGTTGTTGCGCTCGAAACGCATTTGTTTTGAGATTTGTGCAAAGGAGCAGCTGGTCTGATTGTCCTGTATTTCACAAATAAAGGATTTTACTCACCGTAGTGTGGCTTCATCTTGGAGGCAACTTCCTTTTTTCTGTGTTATGCGGCGTGCCCCGCCTCGATGGAGCCCCACTGCTATCAGGGCGGACCTGCAGCGACAATGATCAAAGACGCTGTGGGGACGGTGAGTCCGCTTTGAGGATGTTGTATGGACAGGATGACAGCCCGGACAGCTTCTGCGCAGCCCACTTGGGTAAACATTTTGAACATTTTGGGGCGAGGCATGCTACCCACTGGGGGTAACATTTATCATGCACCACAACTACCATCATTTCTTGCACAGACGCCCACAGAGGTGGGACATTTAAATTCGCGCAGGTGCTGCGATTGCTTCCTTTCCCTTCTGCCAGTGAACAAGAGCGTTGTTGCGCTCGAAACGCATTTGTTTTGAGATTTGTGCAAAGGAGCAGCTGGTCTGATTGTCCTGTATTTCACAAATAAAGGATTTTACTCACCGTAGTGTGGCTTCATCTTGGAGGCAACTTCCTTTTTTCTGTGTTATGCGGCGTGCCCCGCCTCGATGGAGCCCCACTGCTATCAGGGCGGACCTGCAGCGACAATGATCAAAGACGCTGTGGGGTCGATGAGTCCGCTTTGTGGATGTTGTATGGACAGGATGACAGCCCGGACAGCTTCAGCGCAGCCCACTTGGGTAAACATTTTGAACATTTTCGGGCGAGGCATGCAACCCACTGGGGGTAACATTTATCATGCACCACAACTACCATCATTCCTTGCGCAAACGCCCACAGAGGCGGGACATTTAAATTTGTGCAGGTGATGCGATTGCTGCTTGTCCCTTCTTCCAGTGAACAAGAGCGTTGTTGCGCTCGAAACGCGTTTGGCTTGTGATTTGTGCAAAGGAGCTGCTGGTCTGATTGTCCTGTATTTCACAAATAAAGGACTTTACTCACCGTAGTGTGGCTTCATCTTGGAGGCAACTTCCTTTTTTCTGTGTTATGCGGCTTGCCCCGCCGCGATGGAGCCCCACTGCTATCAGGGCGGGCCTGCAGCGACAATGATCAAAGACGATGTGGGGACGGTGAGTCCGCATTGTAGATGTTGTATGGACAGGATGACAGCCCAGACAGCTTCAGCGCAACCCACTTGGGTAAACATTTTGAACATTTTGGGGCGAGGCATGCAGCCCACTGGGGGTAACATTTATCATGCACCACAACTACCATCATTCCTTGCGCAGACGCCTGCAGAGGCGGGACATTTAAATTTGCGCAGGTGGTGCAATTGCTGCCTTTCCCTTCTGCCAGTGAACAAGAGCGTTGTTGCGCTCGAAACGTGTTTAGCTTGAGATTTGTGCAAAGGAGCAGCTGGTCTGATTGTCCTGTATTTCACAAATAAAGGACTTTACACACCGTAGTGTGGCTTCATCTTGGAGGCAACTTCCTTTTTTCTGTGTTATGCGGAGTGCCCCACCGCGATGGAGGACCACTGCTATCAGGATGGGCCTGCAGCGACAATGATCAAAGACGCTGTGGGGACAGTGAGTCCGCTTTGTGGATGTTGTATGGACAGGATGACAGCCCGGACAGCTTCAGCGCAGCCCACTTGGGAAAACATTTTGAACATTTCGGGGCGAGGCATGCAACCCACTGGGGGTAACATTTATCATGCACCACAACTACCATCATTCCTTACGCAGACGCCCACAGAGGCGGGACAATTAAATTCGCGCAGGTGGTGCGATTGCTGCCTTTCCCTTCTGCCAGTGAACAAGAGCGTTGTTGCGCTCGAAACGCGTTTGGCTTGAGATTTGTGCAAAGGAGCAGCTGGCCTGATTGTCCTGTATTTCACAAAAAAAGGATTTTACTCACCGTAGTGTTGCTTCATCTTGGAGGCAACTTCCTTTTTTATGTGTTATGCGGCGTGCCCCGCCGCGATGCAGCCCCCCTGCTATCAGGGCGGGCCTGCAGCGACAACGATCAAAGACGCTGTGGGGACGGTGACTCCGCTTTGTGGATGCTGTATGGACAGGATGACAGCCCGGACAGCTTCAGCGCAGCCCACTTGGGAAAACATTTTGAACATTTTCGGGCGAGGAATGCAACCCACTGGGGGTAACATATACCATGCACCACAACTACCATCATTTCTTGCACAGACGCCCACAGAGGCGGGACATTTAAATTCGCGCAGGTGCTGCGATTGCTTCCTTTCCCTTCTGCCAGTGAACAAGAGCGTTGTTGCGCTCGAAACGCATTTGTTTTGAGATTTGTGTAAAGGAGCAGCTGGTCTGATTGTCCTGTATTTCACAAATAAAGGATTTTACTCACCGTAGTGTGGCTTCATCTTGGAGGCAACTTCCTTTTTTCTGTGTTATGCGGCGTGCCCCGCCTCGATGGAGCCCCACTGCTATCAGGGCGGACCTGCAGCGACAATGATCAAAGACGCTGTGGGGTCGATGAGTCCGCTTTGTGGATGTTGTATGGACAGGATGACAGCCCGGACAGCTTCAGCGCAGCCCACTTGGGTAAACATTTTGAACATTTTCGGGCGAGGCATGCAACCCACTGGGGGTAACATTTATCATGCACCACAACTACCATCATTCCTTGCGCAAACGCCCACAGAGGCGGGACATTTAAATTTGTGCAGGTGATGCGATTGCTGCCTGTCCCTTCTTCCAGTGAACAAGAGCGTTGTTGCGCTCGAAACACGTTTGGCTTGTGATTTGTGCAAAGGAGCAGCTGGTCTGATTGTCCTGTATTTCACAAATAAAGGACTTTACTCACCGTAGTGTGGCTTCATCTTGGAGGCAACTTCCTTTTTTCTGTGTTATGCGGCTTGCCCCGCCGCGATGGAGCCCCACTGCTATCAGGGCGGGCCTGCAGCGACAATGATCAAAGACGATGTGGGGACGGTGAGTCCGCATTGTAGATGTTGTATGGACAGGATGACAGCCCAGACAGCTTCAGCGCAACCCACTTGGGTAAACATTTTGAACATTTTGGGGCGAGGCATGCAGCCCACTGGGGGTAACATTTATCATGCACCACAACTACCATCATTCCTTGCGCAGACGCCTACAGAGGCGGGACATTTAAATTTGCGCAGGTGGTGCAATTGCTGCCTTTCCCTTCTGCCAGTGAACAAGAGCGTTGTTGCGCTCGAAACGTGTTTAGCTTGAGATTTGTGCAAAGGAGCAGCTGGTCTGATTGTCCTGTATTTCACAAATAAAGGACTTTACACACCGTAGTGTGGCTTCATCTTGGAGGCAACTTCCTTTTTTCTGTGTTATGCGGAGTGCCCCACCGCGATGGAGGACCACTGCTATCAGGATGGGCCTGCAGCGACAATGATCAAAGACGCTGTGGGGACAGTGAGTCCGCTTTGTGGATGTTGTATGGACAGGATGACAGCCCGGACAGCTTCAGCGCAGCCCACTTGGGAAAACATTTTGAACATTTCGGGGCGAGGCATGCAACCCACTGGGGGTAACATTTATCATGCACCACAACTACCATCATTCCTTACGCAGACGCCCACAGAGGCGGGACAATTAAATTCGCGCAGGTGGTGCGATTGCTGCCTTTCCCTTCTGCCAGTGAACAAGAGCGTTGTTGCGCTCGAAACGCGTTTGGCTTGAGATTTGTGCAAAGGAGCAGCTGGCCTGATTGTCCTGTATTTCACAAAAAAAGGATTTTACTCACCGTAGTGTGGCTTCATCTTGGAGGCAACTTCCTTTTTTCTGTGTTATGCGGCGTGCCCCACTGCGATGGAGCCCCACTGCTATCAGGGCGGGCCTGCAGCGACAATGATCAAAGACGCTGTGGGGACGGTGAGTCCGCTTTATAGATGTTGTATGGACAGGATGACAGCCCGGACAGCGTCAGCGCAGCCCACTTGGGTAAACATTTTGTACATTTTGGGGCGAGGCATGGAACCCACTGGGGGTAACATTTATCATGCACCACAACTACCATCATTCCTTGCGTAGACTCCCACAGAGGTGGGACATTTAAATTCGCGCAGGTGGTGCGATTGCTGCCTTTCCCTTCTGCCAGTGAACAAGAGCGTTGTTGCGCTCGAAACGCGTTTGGCTTGAGATTTGTGCAAAGGAGCAGCTGGTCTGATTGTCCTGTATTTCACAAATAAAGGACTTTACTCACCGTAGTGTGGCTTCATCTTGGAGGCAACTTCCTTTTTTATGTGTTATACGGCGTGCCCCGCCGCGATGCAGCCCCACTGCTATCAGGGCGGGCCTGCAGCGACAACGATCAAAGACACTATGGGGACGGTGAGTCCGCTTTGTGGATGCTGTATGGACAGGATGACAGCCCGGACAGCTTCAGCGCAGCCCACTTGGGAAAACATTATAAACATTTTTGGGCGAGGCATGCAACCCACTGGGGGTAACATATACCATGCAACACAACTACCATCATTCCGTGCACAGACGCCCACAGAGGCCGGACATTTAAATTGGCGCAGGTGCTGCGATTGCTTCCTTTCCCTTCTGCCAGTGAACAAGAGCATTGTTGCGCTCGAAACGCGCTTGGCTTGAGATTTGTGCAAAGGAGCAGCTGGTCTGATTGTCCTGTATTTCACAAATAAAGGATTTTACTCACCGTAGTGTGGCTTCATCTTGGAGGCAACTTCCTTTTTTCTGTGTTATGCGGCGTGCCCCACTGCGATGGAGGCCCACTGCTATCAGGGCGGGCCTGCAGCGACAATGATCAAAGACGCTGTGGGGACGGTGAGTCCGCTTTGTAGATGTTGTATGGACAGGATGACAGCCCGGACAGCTTCAGCGCAGCCCACTTGGGTAAACATTTTGTACATTTTGGGGCGAGGCATGGAACCCACTGGGGGTAACATTTATCATGCACCACAACTACCATCATTCCTTGCGTAGACTCCCACAGAGGTGGGACATTTAAATTCGCGCAGGTGGTGCGATTGCTGCCTTTCCCATCTGCCAGTGAACAAGAGTGTTGTTGCGCTCAAAACGCGTTTGGCTTGAGATTTGTGCAAAGGAGCAGCTGGTCTGATTGTCCTGTATTTCACAAATAAAGGACTTTACTCACCGTAGTGTGGCTTCATCTTGGAGGCAACTTCCTTTTTTCTGTGTTATGCGGCGTGCCCCGCCGCGATGGAGACCCACTGCTATCAGGGCGGGCCTGCAGCGACAATGATGAAAGGCGCTGTGGGGACGGTGAGTCCGCTTTGTGGATGTTGTATGGACAGGATGACAGCCCGGACAGCTTCAGCGCAGCCCACTTGGGTAAACATTTTGAACATTTTGGGGCGAGGCATGCAACCCACTGGGGGTAACATTTATCATGCACCACAACTACCATCATTCCTTGCGCAGACGCCCACAGAGGCGGGACATTTAAATTTGCGCAGGTGGTGCGATTGCTGCCTTTCCCTTCTGCCAGTGAACAAGAGCGTTGTTGCGCTCGAAACGCGTTTGGCTTGAGATTTGTGCAAAGGAGCAGGTGGTCTGATTGTCCTGTATTTCACAAATAAAGCGCTTTACTCACCGTACTGTGGCTTCATCTTGGAGGCAACTTCCTTTTTTCTGTGTTATGCGGCGTGCGCCACCGTGATGGAGCCCCACTGCTATCAGAGCGGGCCTGCAGCGACAACGATCAAAGACGCTGTGGGGACGGTGAGTCCGCTTTGTGGATGCTGTATGGACAGGATGACAGCCCGGACAGCTTCAGCGCAGCCCACTTGGGAAAACATTTTGAACATTTTCGGGCGAGGAATGCAACCCACTGGGGGTAACATATACCATGCACCACAACTACCATCATTTCTTGCACAGACGCCCACAGAGGCGGGACATTTAAATTCGCGCAGGTGCTGCGATTGCTTCTTTCCCTTCTGCCAGTGAACAAGAGCGTTGTTGCGCTCGAAACGCGTTTGGCTTGAGATTTGTGCAAAGGAGCAGCTGGTCTGATTGTCCTGTATTTCACAAATAAAGGACTTTACTCACCGTAGTGTGGCTTCATCTTGGAGGCAACTTCCTTTTTTATGTGTTATACGGCGTGCCCCGCCGCGATGCAGCCCCACTGCTATCAGGGCGGGCCTGCAGCGACAACGATCAAAGACACTATGGGGACGGTGAGTCCGCTTTGTGGATGCTGTATGGACAGGATGACAGCCCGGACAGCTTCAGCGCAGCCCACTTGGGAAAACATTATAAACATTTTTGGGCGAGGCATGCAACCCACTGGGGGTAACATATACCATGCAACACAACTACCATCATTCCTTGCACAGACGCCCACAGAGGCCGGACATTTAAATTGGCGCAGGTGCTGCGATTGCTTCCTTTCCCTTCTGCCAGTGAACAAGAGCATTGTTGCGCTCGAAACGCGCTTGGCTTGAGATTTGTGCAAAGGAGCAGCTGGTCTGATTGTCCTGTATTTCACAAATAAAGGATTTTACTCACCGTAGTGTGGCTTCATCTTGGAGGCAACTTCCTTTTTTCTGTGTTATGCGGCGTGCCCCACTGCGATGGAGGCCCACTGCTATCAGGGCGGGCCTGCAGCGACAATGATCAAAGACGCTGTGGGGACGGTGAGTCCGCTTTGTAGATGTTGTATGGACAGGATGACAGCCCGGACAGCTTCAGCGCAACCCACTTGGGTAAACATTTCTTACATTTTGGGGCGAGGCATGGAACCCACTGGGGGTAACATTTATCATGCAACACAACTACCATCATTCCTTGCGTAGACTCCCACAGAGGTGGGACATTTAAATTCGCGCAGGTGGTGCGATTGCTGCCTTTCCCTTCTGCCAGTGAACAAGAGAGTTGTTGCGCTCGAAACGCGTTTGGCTTGAGATTTGTGCAAAGGAGCAGCTGGTCTGATTGTCCTGTATTTCACAAATAAAGGACTTTACTCACCGTAGTGTGGCTTCATCTTGGAGGCAACTTCCTTTTTTCTGTGTTATGCGGCGTGCCCCGCCGCGATGGAGCCCCACTGCTATCAGGGCGGGCCTGCAGCTACAATGATGAAAGGCGCTGTGGGGACGGTGAGTCCGCTTTGTGGATGTTGTATGGACAGGATGACAGCCCGAACAGCTTCAGCGCAGCTCACTTGGGTAAACATTTTGAACATTTTGGGGCGAGGCATGCAACCCACAGGGGGTAACATTTATCATGCACCACAACTACCATCATTCCTTGCGCAGACGCCCACAGAGGCGGGACATTTAAATTTGCGCAGGTGGTGCGATTGCTGCCTTTCCCTTCTGCCAGTGAACAAGAGCGTTGTTGCGCTCGAAACGCGTTTGGCTTGAGATTTGTGCAAAGGAGCAGGTGGTCTGATTGTCCTGTATTTCACAAATAAAGCGCTTTACTCACCGTACTGTGGCTTCATCTTGGAGGCAACTTCCTTTTTTCTGTGTTATGCGGCGTGCGCCACCGCGATGGAGCCCCACTGCTATCAGAGCGGGCCTGCAGCGACAATGATCAAAGACGCTGTGGGGACGGTGAGTCCGCTTTGTGAATGTTGTATGGACAGGATGACAGCCCGGACAGCTTCAGCGCAGCCCACTTGGGTAAACATTTTGAACATTTTGGGGCGAGGCATGCAACCCACTGGGGGTAACATTTATCATACACCACAACTACCATCATTCCTTGCGCAGACGCCCACAGAGGCGGGACATTTAAATTTGCGCAGGTGGTGCGATTGCTGCCTTTCCCTTCTGCCAGTGAACAAGAGCGTTGTTGCGCTCGAAACGCGTTTGGCTTGAGATTTGTGCAAAGGAGCAGCTGGTCTGATTATCCTGTATTTCACAAATAAAGGACTTTACTCACCGTAGTGTGGCTTCATCTTGGAGGCAACTTCCTTTTTTATGTGTTATGCGGCGTGCCCCGCCGCGATGCAGCCCCACTGCTATCAGGGCGGGCCTGCAGCGACAACGATCAAAGACGCTGTGGGGACGGTGAGTCCGCTTTGTGGATGCTGTATGGACAGGATGACAGCCCGGACAGCTTCAGCGCAGCCCACTTGGGAAAACATTTTGAACATTTTCGGGCGAGGAATGCAACCCACTGGGGGTAACATATACCATGCACCACAACTACCATCATTTCTTGCACAGACGCCCACAGAGGCGGGACATTTAAATTCGCGCAGGTGCTGCGATTGCTTCTTTCCCTTCTGCCAGTGAACAAGAGCGTTGTTGCGCTCGAAACGCGTTTGGCTTGAGATTTGTGCAAAGGAGCAGCTGGTCTGATTGTCCTGTATTTCACAAATAAAGGACTTTACTCACCGTAGTGTGGCTTCATCTTGGAGGCAACTTCCTTTTGTCTGTGTTATGCGGCGTGCGCCACCGCGATGGAGCCCCACTGCTATCAGAGCGGGCCTGCAGCGACAATGATGAAAGACGCTGTGGGGACGGTGAGTCCGCTTTGTGGATGTTGTATGGACAGGATGACAGCCCGACAGCTTCAGCGCAGCCCACTTGGGTAAACATTTTGAACATTTTGGGGCGAGGCATGCAACCCACTGGGGGTAACATTTATCATGCACCACAGCTACCACCATTCCTTGCGCAGTCGCCCACAGAGCTGGGACATTTAAATTCGCGCTGGTGGTGCGATTGCTGCCTTTCCCTTCTGCCAGTGAACAAGAGCGTTGTTGCGCTCGAAACGCGTTTGTCTTGAGATTTGTGCAAAGGAGCAGCTGGTCTGATTGTCCTGTATTTCACAAATAAAGGACTTTACTCACCGTTGTGTGGCTTCATCTTGGAGGCAACTTCCTTTTTTCTGTGTTATGCGGCTTGCCCCGCCGCGATGGAGCCCCACTGCTATCAGGGCGGGCCTGCAGCGACAATGATCAAAGACGCTGTGGGGACGGTGAGTCGGCATTGTAGATGTTGTATGGACAGGATGACAGCCCAGACAGCTTCAGCGCAGCCCACTTGGGTAAACATTTTGAACATTTTGGGGCGAGGCATGCAACCCACTGGGGGTAACATTTATCATGCACCACAGTTACCACCATTCCTTGCGCAGTCGCCCACAGAGCTGGGACATTTAAACTTGCGCTGGTGGTGCGATTGCTGCCTTTCCCTTCTGCCAGTGAACAAGAGCGTTGTTGCGCTCGAAACGCGTTTGTCTTGAGATTTGTGCAAAGGAGCAGCTGGTCTGATTGTCCTGTATTTCACAAATAAAGGACTTTACTCACCATTGTGTGGCTTCATCTTGGAGGCAACTTCCTTTTTTCTGTGTTATGGGGCTTGCCCCGCCGCGATGGAGCCCCACTGCTATCAGGGCGGGCCTGCAGCGACAATGATCAAAGACGCTGTGGGGACGGTGAGTCCGCATTGTAGATGTTGTATGGACAGGATGACAGCCCAGACAGCTTCAGCGCAGCCCACTTGGGTAAACGTTTTGAACATTTTGGGGCGAGGCATGCAACCCACTGGGGGTAACATTTATCATGCACCACAACTACCATCATTCCTTGCGCAGACGCCCACAGAGGCGGGACATTTAAATTCGCACAGGTGGTGCGATTGCTGCCTTTCCCTTCTGCCAGTGAACAAGAGCGTTGTTGCGCTCAAAACGCGTTTGGCTTGAGATTTGTGCAAAGGAGCAGCTGGTCTGATTATCCTGTATTTTGCAAATAAAGGACTTTACTCACCGTAGTGTGGCTTCATCTTGGAGGCAACTTCCTTTTTTATGTGTTATGCGGCGTGCCCCGCCGCGATGCAGCCCCACTGCTATCAGGGCGGGCCTGCAGCGACAATGATCAAAGACGCTGTGGGGTCGATGAGTCCGCTTTGTGGATGTTGTATGGACAGGATGACAGCCCGGACAGCTTCAGCGCAGCCCACTTGGGTAAACATTTTGAAAATTTTCGGGCGAGGCATGCAACCCACTGGGGGTAACATTTATCATGCACCACAACTATCATCATTCCTTGCGCAAACGCCCACAGAGGCGGGACATTTAAATTCGTGCAGGTGATGCAATTGCTGCCTGTCCCTTCTTCCAGTGAACAAGAGCGTTGTTGCGCTCGAAACGCGTTTGGCTTGAGATTTGTGCAAAGGAGCAGCTGGTCTGATTGTCCTGTATTTCACAAATAAAGGACTTTACTCACCATAGTGTGGCTTCATCTTGGAGGCAAGGTCCTTTTATCTGTGTTATGCGGAATGCCCCGCCGCGATGGAGCCCCACTGCTATCAGGGCGGGCCTTCAGCGACAACGATTAAAGACGCTGTGGGGACGGTGAGTCCGCTTTGTGGATGTTGTATGGACAGGATGACAGCCCGGACAGCTTCAGCGCAGCCCACTTGGGTAAACATTTTGAATATTTTGGGGCGAGGCATGCAAGCCACTGGGAGTAACATTTATCATGCACCACAACTACCATCATTCCTTGCGCAGACGCCCACAGAGGCGGGACATTTAAATTCGCGCAGGTGGTGCGAGTGCTGCCTTTCCCTTCTGCCAGTGAACAAGAGCGTTGTTGCGCTCGAAACGCGTTTGGCTTGAGATTTGTGCAAAGGAGCAGCTGGTCTGATTGTCCTGTATTTCACAAATAAAGGACTTTACTCACCGTAGTGTGGCTTCATCTTGGAGGCAACTTCCTTTTGTCTGTGTTATGCGGCGTGCGCCACCGCGATGGAGCCCCACTGCTATCAGAGCGGGCCTGCAGCGACAATGATGAAAGACGCTGTGGGGACGGTGAGTCCGCTTTGTGGATGTTGTATGGACAGGATGACAGCCCGACAGCTTCAGCGCAGCCCACTTGGGTAAACATTTTGAACATTTTGGGGCGAGGCATGCAACCCACTGGGGGTAACATTTATCATGCACCACAGCTACCACCATTTCTTGCGCAGTCGCCCACAGAGCTGGGACATTTAAATTCGCGCTGGTGGTGCGATTGCTGCCTTTCCCTTCTGCCAGTGAACAAGAGCGTTGTTGCGCTCGAAACGCGTTTGTCTTGAGATTTGTGCAAAGGAGCAGCTGGTCTGATTGTCCTGTATTTCACAAATAAAGGACTTTACTCACCGTTGTGTGGCTTCATCTCTGAGGCAACTTCCTTTTTTCTGTGTTATGCGGCTTGCCCCGCCGCGATGGAGCCCCACTGCTATCAGGGCGGGCCTGCAGCGACAATGATCAAAGACGCTGTGGGGACGGTGAGTCGGCATTGTAGATGTTGTATGGACAGGATGACAGCCCAGACAGCTTCAGCGCAGCCCACTTGGGTAAACATTTTGAACATTTTGGGGCGAGGCATGCAACCCACTGGGGGTAACATTTATCATGCACCACAGTTACCACCATTCCTTGCGCAGTCGCCCACAGAGCTGGGACATTTAAATTTGCGCTGGTGGTGCGATTGCTGCCTTTCCCTTCTGCCAGTGAACAAGAGCGTTGTTGCGCTCGAAACGCGTTTGTCTTGAGATTTGTGCAAAGGAGCAGCTCGTCTGATTGTCCTGTATTTCACAAATAAAGGACTTTACTCACCGTTGTGTGGCTTCATCTTGGAGGCAACTTCCTTTTTTCTGTGTTATGCGGCTTGCCCCGCCGCGATGGAGCCCCACTGCTATCAGGGCGGGCCTGCAGCGACAATGATCAAAGACGCTGTGGGGACGGTGAGTCCGCATTGTAGATGTTGTATGGACAGGATGACAGCCCAGACAGCTTCAGCGCAGCCCACTTGGGTAAACGTTTTGAACATTTTGGGGCGAGGCATGCAACCCACTGGGGGTAACATTTATCATGCACCACAACTACCATCATTCCTTGCGCAGACGCCCACAGAGGCGGGACATTTAAATTCGCACAGGTGGTGCGATTGCTGCCTTTCCCTTCTGCCAGTGAACAAGAGCGTTGTTGCGCTCGAAACGCGTTTGGCTTGAGATTTGTGCAAAGGAGCAGCTGGTCTGATTATCCTGTATTTTGCAAATAAAGGACTTTACTCACCGTAGTGTGGCTTCATCTTGGAGGCAACTTCCTTTTTTATGTGTTATGCGGCGTGCCCCGCCGCGATGCAGCCCCACTGCTATTAGGGCGGGCCTGCAGCGACAACGATCAAAGACGCTGTGGGGACGGTGAGTCCGCTTTGTGGATGCTGTATGGACAGGATGACAGCCCGGACAGCTTCAGCGCAGCCCACTTGGGAAAACATTTTGAACATTTTCGGGCGAGGAATGCAACCCACTGGGGGTAACATATACCATGCACCACAACTACCATCATTTCTTGCACAGACGCCCACAGAGGCGGGACATTTAAATTCGCGCAGGTGCTGCGATTGCTTCTTTCCCTTCTGCCAGTGAACAAGAGCGTTGTTGCGCTCGAAACGCATTTGTTTTGAGATTTGTGCAAAGGAGCAGCTGGTCTGATTGTCCTGTATTTCACAAATAAAGGATTTTACTCACCGTAGTGTGGCTTCATCTTGGAGGCAACTTCCTTTTTTCTGTGTTATGCGGCGTGCCCCGCCGCGATGGAGCCCCACTGCTATCAGGGCGGACCTGCAGCGACAATGATCAAAGACGCTGTGGGGTCGATGAGTCCGCTTTGTGGATGTTGTATGGACAGGATGACAGCCCGGACAGCTTCAGCGCAGCCCACTGGGGTAAACATTTTGAAAATTTTCGGGCGAGGCATGCAACCCACTGGGGGTAACATTTATCATGCACCACAACTACCATCATTCCTTGCGCAAACGCCCACAGAGGCGGGACATTTAAATTCGTGCAGGTGATGCGATTGCTGCCTGTCCCTTCTTCCAGTGAACAAGAGCGTTGTTGCGCTCGAAACGCGTTTGGCTTGAGATTTGTGCAAAGGAGCAGCTGGTCTGATTGTCCTGTATTTCACAAATAAAGGACTTTACTCACCATAGTGTGGCTTCATCTTGGAGGCAAGGTCCTTTTATCTGTGTTATGCGGAATGCCCCGCCGCGATGGAGCCCCACTGCTTTCAGGGCGGGCCTTCAGCGACAATGATTAAAGACGCTGTGGGGACGGTGAGTCCGCTTTGTGGATGTTGTATGGACTCGGATGACAGCCCGGACAGCTTCAGCGCAGCCCACTTGGGTAAACATTTTGAATATTTTGGGGCGAGGCATGCAACCCACTGGGAGTAACATTTATCATGCACCACAACTACCATCATTCCTTGCGCAGACGCCCACAGAGGCGGGACATTTAAATTCGCGCAGGTGGTGCGAGTGCTGCCTTTCCCTTCTGCCAGTGAACAAGAGCGTTGTTGCGCTCGAAACGCGTTTGGCTTGAGATTTGTGCAAAGGAGCAGCTGGTGTGATTATCCTGTATTTCACAAATAAAGGACATTACTCACCGTACTGTGGCTTCATCTTGGAGGCAACTTCCTTTTTTCTGTGTAATGCGGCGTGCGCCACCGCGATGGAGCCCCACTGCTATCAGAGCGGGCCTGCAGCGACAATGATCAAAGAAGCTGTGGGGACGGTGAGTCCGCTTTGTGAATGGTCTATGGACAGGATGACAGCCCGGACAGCTTCAGCGCAGCCCACTTGGGTAAACATTTTGAACATTTTGGGGCGAGTCATGCAACCCACTGGGGGTAACATTTATCATGCACCACAACTACCATCATTCCTTGCGCTGTCGCCCACAGAGGTGGGACATTGAAATTCGCGCTGGTGGTGCGATTGCTGCCTTTCCCTTCTGCCAGTGAACAAGAGCCTTGTTGCCCTCAAAACGCGTTTGTCTTGAGATTAGTACAAAGGAGCAGCTGGTGTGATTTTCCTGTATTTCACAAATAAAGTACTTTACTCACCGTAGTGTGGCTTCATCTTGGAGGCAACTTCCTTTTTTCTGTGTTATGCAGCGTGCCCCGCCGTGATGGAGCTCCACTGCTATCAGGGCGTGCCTGCAGCGACAATGATCAAAGACGCTGTGGGGACGGTGAGTCCGCTTTGTGATTGGTCTATGGACAGGATGACAGCCCGGACAGCTTCAGCGCAGCCCACTTGGGTAAACATTTTGAACATTTTGGGGCGAGTCATGCAACCCACTGGGGGTAACATTTATCATGCACCACAACTACCATCATTCCTTGCGCTGTCGCCCACAGAGGTGGGACATTGAAATTCGCGCTGGTGGTGCGATTGCTGCCTTTCCCTTCTGCCAGTGAACAAGAGCCTTGTTGCCCTCAAAACGCGTTTGTCTTGAGATTTGTACAAAGGAGCAGCTGGTGTGATTATCCTGTATTTCACAAATAAAGTACTTTACTCACCGTAGTGTGGCTTCATCTTGGAGGCAACTTCCTTTTTTCTGTGTTATGCAGCGTGCCCCGCCGCGATGGAGCTCCACTGCTATCAGGGCGTGCCTGCAGCGACAATGATCAAAGACGCTGTGGGGACGGTGAGTCCGCTTTGTGGATGTTGTATGGACAGGATGAAAGCCCGGACAGCTTCAGCGCAGCCCACTTGGGTAAACGTTTTGAACATTTTGGGGCGAGGCATGCAACCCACTGGGGGTAACATTTATCATGCACCACAACTACCATCATTCCTTGCGCAGTCGCCCACAGAGGCGGGACATTTATATTCGCGCAGGTGGTGCGATTGCTGCCTTTCCCTTCTGCCAGTGAACAAGAGCGTTGTTGCGCTCGAAACGCGTTTGGCTTGAGATTTGTGCAAAGGAGCAGCTGGTCTGATTGTCCTGTATTTCACAAATAAAGGACTTTACTCACCGTAGTGTGGCTTCATCTTGAAGGCAACTTCATTTTTTCTGTGTTATGCGGCGTGCCCCGCCGCGATGGAGCCCCACTGCTATCAGGGCAGGCCTGCAGCGACAATGATCAAAGACGCTGTGTGGACGGTGAGTCCGCTTTTTGGATGTTGTATGGACAGGATGACAGCCCGGACAGCTTCAGCGCAGCCCATTTGGGTAAACATTTTGAACATTTTCGGGCGAGGCATGCAACCCACTGGGGGTAACATTTATCATGCACCACAACTACCATCATTCCTTGCGCAGACGCCCACAGAGGTGGGACATTTAAATTTGCGCAGGTGGTGCGATTGCTGCCTTTCCCTTCTGCCAGTGAACAAGAGCGTTGTTGCGCTCGAAACGCGTTTGGCTTGAGATTTGTTCAAAGGAGCAGCTGGTCTGTTCGTCCTGTATTTCACAAATAAAGGACTTTACTCACCGTAGTGTGGCTTCATCTTGGAGGCAACTTCCTTCTTTCTGTGTTATGCGGAGTGCCCCGCCGCGATGGAGGACCACTGCTATCAGGATGGGCCTGCAGCGACAATGATCAAAGACGCTGTGGGGACAGTGAGTCCGCTTTGTGGATGTTGTATGGACAGGATGACAGCCCGGACAGCTTCAGCACAGGCCACTTGGGAAATTATTTTGAACATTTCGGGGCGAGGCATGCAACCCACTGGGGGTAACATTTATCATGCACCACAACTACCATCATTCCTTGCGCAGACGCCCACAGAGGCGGGACATTTAAATTCGCGCAGGTGGTGCGATTGCTGCCTTTCCCTTCTGCCAGTGAACAAGAGCGTTGTTGCGCTCAAAACGCGTTTGGCTTGAGATTTGTGCAAAGGAGCAGCTGGTCTGATTGTCCTGTATTTCCCAAATAAAGGACTTTACTCACCGTAGTGTGGCTTCATCTTGGAGGCAACTTCCTTTTTTCTGTGTTATGCGGCGTGCCCCGCCGCGATGGAGCCCCACTGCTATCAGGGCGGGCCTGCAGCGACAATGATCAAAGACGCTGTGGGGTCGATGAGTCCGCTTTGTGGATGTTGTATGGACAGAATGACAGCCCGGACAGCTTCAGCGCAGCCCACTTGGGTAAACATTTTGAACATTTTGGGGCGAGGCATACAACCCACTGGGGGTAACATTTATCATGCACAACAACTACCATCATTCCTTGTGCAGACGCCCACAGGGGCGGGACATTTAAATTTGCGCAGGTGGTGCGATTGCTGCCTTTCCCTGCTGCCAGTGAACAAGAGCGTTGTTGCGCTCGAAACGCGTTTGGCTTGAGATTTGTGCAAAGGAGCAGCTGGTCTGATTGTTCTGTATTTCACAAATAAAGGACTTTACTCACCGTAGTGTGGCTTCATCTTGGAGGCAACTTCCTTTTTTCTGTGTTATGCGGAGTGCCCCGCCGCGATGGAGGACCACTGCTATCAGGATGGGCCTGTAGCGACAATGATCAAAGACGCTGTGGGGGCGGTGAGTCCGCTTTGTGGATGTTGTATGGACAGGATGACAGCCCGGACAGCTTCAGCGCAGCCCACTTGGGAAAACATTTTGAACATTTTGGGGCGAGGCATGCAACCCACTGGGGGTAACATTTATCATGCACCATGTTAGAAATGGGATTTTTGGTTGGCTAGGGCTTGCGCCAAAGCCAGGCGGAAACCACCACTCTAGTCAGGGCTGGGGAGTTACACGCCAAAGATAACCCCTGCTCAACCCCTTGGTAGCTTGGCACGAGCAGTCAGGCTTATCCCGGAGGCAATGTGTAAAGCGTTTTCGCGCGCACCCAGCAACAACACCCAAGGGCCACCACAAAAGAAACTCCACACAAGGTATTATATAAAAATAGCCTTTGTATTATACCAAAACACATTAGATAATATTCACACAATTTACACTGTGCCAACTGGCACTGGGCAGAATTTTACAAGGGACTATTTACACAAGACAGGGCCACATGGACCACTTTCAGAATCAGTACAAATCACCTATTGTACATGTAGAACATATACTAACTGTAACACAAATTGGCACGGTAGAGCACAACCAGTAACTACTGGCGCAATAATGACCTCAGTGTCATCACACTAGCATCAGGTATAAAACCTATCCTGCATCCATCACAGGGGCATAAACACATTATGCAATTTCTCTGTAGTCTAACGCATTAGACCTAACCACCTAAGTATAACTACTCTAGGGGCATACATCACACAGGGAAGTACAATCTCCCTAACATCAACCTAAACAGGTAAAACAACCTCCTAGGCAGAAATGACCACATTTAGAGGTATAAAATACAGGGTGCGCAAAACATACTATACACAGTACATTTCCTAACACCATAAGCATTAACACAGGATGCGCAAAACATACCACACACAGTACATTTCCTAACACCATAAGCATTAATATATAAATCGCTAAATCACATTAGGGTCCAGGTTACGCCAGAACCTAAACGTAGCAGCTGCCCACTACTTGCTGGGCAGCTGGGGACAAGAACAGGGCCTAAACGCTGCAGCTGGCACTAAGTGCTGCGCAGCTGGGGATGGCAAATAGGAGGCATGGGCTCTCAATGGCCCCTGAACACATTATCCAAAACGTTGGAGCCACCTAGGCTCGGCACACACCATGTCCCCCAGTACTGTGGAGCGCACTGGCGCTCGAACTAATCATGCCAACACGCTGGAGCCCCCTGGGCTCTGAAAACATACACATGTCCCCAAGCGTTGGAGCCTTTCCTGGCTCTGAAACAATAATGCCCCCTTCGTTGGAGCCTCAGGGCTCTTGAACAATAATGATGGCCCCTTCGTTGGAGCGCACTAGCGCTCTAAAACAAATATTGCCCGTGGGAGTCCCTCTGGACTCTAAACAAATATGCCCCAAAACGTTGGAGCCTCGTGGGCTCAAAACACCAAGGGAATGCCCCCGAATAACGTTGGAGCCTCGTGGGCTCTAGAATGACCATGCCCCATCGTGGGGGCGACCCGCTGCCAGACGGGGCCGCCCAGGAAACCGGAACACTGTGCCTTCACTGGCACTCTCGGGGCTTCGGCAGCCTGGGGGGGGGACTCGGTCTCACCCCTCCCGGGACACCAAACACAGCCCCACTCACCGGGCTCTTCAGGCGCTGCTCCTGACACTCCGGCGGCGGCGGTGCTCTCTCCTCTGGTCGCGAGAGCGGGGTGGGCTCCCGCCTCTCTTGCAGCAGCACTGCTCCTCCCTGGTGGTCATGGCGGGGCTCTCTCACCTCCTGAGAGAGCCCCGTCCTCTCGATGCGCCGGTCTTCACCCGGTCCCCCATCTCGGGACCGGGACTTTGCAGGGGGAGCCTGCGAGGCTCCGGGACCTCTGCCTGCCGGAAAATGGCCACACTTCCGCTTCCGTCCCGTGGCCCCGCCCACAACCAGGCGGGCCGCGGACTATGCGGCGATATTTGAATGCGGCTCGGGCCGCGGCGATAATTTCTTTTGCGGGCAAAGTGCGGGGTGGGCACCCGCAGCTCAGTAAAAGGCGGGGTGGGCACCCGCGAGCACGATCAATTAGCGGACAGAAGCGGGATGTCAGCACCCACGAGGAAAATATAAAAATAAGCGGGGTGGGCACCCGCCACTGCAGGCATCATGACACCTAAGATAAAGCGCTCCCAGGCGCCAGAAGGCTGCACCAAGCCCTGGCAGAGTAAAAGGACCAGCAAAAAGGTCCAAAAGGTCCTGAAGGCGTCCATGGGGCAAAGCAGGGCCCAGGGGCCAGCACACAGGGCCCTCCAGCAGGGAGGTAGCCCCCATGGCGGTCCCTCCTGGGCCCCACCAGCAGCAAGCCCCCCTCTGTCAGGATCCAAAAGAGAACATTTTGTAAGGGGACACAGCCCCTTTTTATACACAGATCACCTTTGTTTGAAGGTGCAGGGAAGGGGCGAACCAGATGCAACTGGTTCTTGAGCACTTTGTTTTGCTCAGCCCCTCTCCCTATTCACAGAACAGGCCAGGGTCATCAGTCGCACCACAGGGGGCGGAGCCAGTATTGTGTGGGGAAAGCCCAGCCCTATTCAGGTCCCAGGGGTACTCCCACCCATCTGGCTGCTGATCTCCCCATTCACCACTGGGTGACTCCTCCTGACTCTGGGGTTTCTCTAGCCCGTCACATGACCTCAGGCAGCCAATCGCCAGACAAGGCACTCATCTCACACTGCACACAGAAATGCCCACTTCTAGAAGTGGCACTTCCAAACTAGGTACATTGACGCCGCACACATCATCGCGCAGCATTTCATCACACGAGTCTGCACATACCAAACTCGGCCCTGCACTCCCCACGCATCAGGAACTAACATGGTCACTCAGATCCCCTATGCATTCCTATGGGATGGCAGGTCAGTCTCACTCAATGTAACCCAGAGCGCACGCACTTTCCACTGGGACACAGTGTGAAAGCGCCTAGAGGCCTAAAACCACTAGTACACAGGAAAAAGGCTAGGATAATGCAAAAAGTTCTAGCGGTGAACTTGCCAGAAGGGCCAAGTCCAACACAACCCCCTTCCAGCCAAAACGCAGGGTAGACCAATCACCACCGTGATGGTCTTCCTTGCTTGGGGCGATAAAACACGGATGCAGGCCCGCACTGCAGGGACACCCTATGGTTCTACGCCATTCTGAATCAACATGGTTCCATCTGAAAAAAAACAACCGGAAAAAAAAAAAACTCAGGCCCAACTAGGCTACCTCACTGGTACTACCTAGTTGTCCACGGCCAGGACCAGGCCCTAGGCCACCCAGATACCACTGGTCCTTGCCAAACCCAGAGTGGGGGGTAGTAACCCCTGGCATACAAGCCATTCTACCACTGATCCTTCAACCTAGGGTCTGTACCCTCAGGCTGACCAGAGGTCACGGGCAAGAATGCCCCACCCTACCTCTACTTCTGGGGTTCCGCACGCTCTCAGGGAAGCACCCACCAGAACACAACTCTCCCACCAGTTCAGGACCTCTCTCCACCAACTGGTCTACCACCTGGGATCCACAGGGTCAGAGGCGAGGACTCCCTCCCTCTGCACCCCCTTCCACTGTAGAGCAGGGTCTCTTCACCTAAGATGAGCCCCACCTGCCCTCAGGACTACAGCTGCCCTCACGTCCAGATCCGGAAACACTGACTACTGGCTCCCTGTGAGAAGTTGGCCTGGTGTATGATGTTCACTAGTTAAAGTGACCACCTTGTACCATGCCAAGCAACCCTTATGGTGTGGTTGTAAGTCAACCTTTTCGGACCAGCTGCCCTAGTGGTAGCGTAGGCTAAGCAGTCTTTCAGGCTAAACTCGTTTAGGCATGTAAAGCAAGCTGTTTTACCATATGTAACCCCCTTTTATACCAATGAAAGGACACCACACAGATATATATTCAAAATATATATGTATTTATTACTCAAAGTATCCCCTAGACTCTTTATGAGCACAGGAGCACAAATCGTTAAACAAGAAAGTATCACAATATACAGAAGTTGCACTTTATATGGATAGGCCCTGGTGGCCGCTCAAACCATATACTAAAATAGTGGTATAAGTACCACAAATAGGAAAGGGAAAAGGCCTAGGGCCTCTAGAATCGCTGGGCCTACAAGGAGCTAACTTCAGTTAGTGACCAGGAGGTCCACGGGTCGCGTGTGCAGTGAGGAAAGTTACACGCGGGCTCCTATAGGTTTTCAATGGGTGCGTAAAAGTTCGAAAGTTACTGCTAGAAGGGTCTTCTGGTTGGACTACGAAATCAAGACTTCAAACCTAGACATTAGAGATGTTACTCTACACTTGTGCACCGGAGTGCCAGCTTTACCTCACCCACAGGAAGCGGGTGCATAGGTCTCGAAGTGCGTCGGGTTTCGTCTATCTGTTCAATGGAGCCTGACGACAAAGATGCTGCAGGCGGTCGGTCCAGAAGAGATGCGGTGGATCCAAGGGTGGATCGGAAGTGCAGAAGACCTGTAAGCAGAGGGGTCAGTGTTCACAGTCACTAGCCAGTGACCGGCGTGGCACCAGGTAGGTACCAGACGATGTCGGGTGCAAACAGGTGAAGAGGTGTAGCTTGTCTCTGCAAAAAATCAAAAAGGGAGTGGACCACTTGTCCTGTGTAGCCAGGGTCTTATCACTGTTATTTCCTTCGTAAAAGAACCCTCATAACTATACACAGGTACCAGAGGCGGCATGAACTGGGTTACCGCTTAAGTGTAAAAGTGCAGCATCATCATAGGGTCTTTTTTGAATGTACGCTGCCCTCCACCCGGAGGAAGACCTTCTGGTTCAACAGTAGTGTCCAGACATGAAAAACAAAAAATGTGAGAGGGTTCGTGTCTAGTGAGTTAAAATCTCTTGGTCATTGTTTCCATAGTGACTTTATTCTTGAAAGCTTGATCAGAGAGTCAAAAGAAAGAAGTGCGGGGTGAGACGGAGTTACTGGTCTGCCGTACTTTTCATGGTATAGGGGTCAACATGTTTCAGCCTTCTGCAAGGGTCTAAAGGCTTTCATCAGGACCATTATTTGTAGGAAGGCGCTCTGTCGCTCCTAAAGTGAGAAAACTTGTCACTTGTTCTGAGTAGAGGGGTCAGATCAATAGTATCTGTACCTAGAAAAGGTAGAAAAGGTTACTTTCACCAAATTTTCTTGATTCGAGGCCATGAATTGCTGCTTCATGCGATCATCCAGGGCAACTACTTGTATGAGGGGAGGTAAGTGAGGATAATATGTAAATACAAAGCAAGTAGGCAAAAGCCAGGGGCAGTTACGTGAGGTAAAGAGATGCTAATCTCGGCGGGATGAAATTAAAAATTAAAAAAAACATTGTTGAAAATTGCCTAGTTCATAATGATTCGAGGGGACACGTTGTGGATAAAGAATACAAAGCCCTGTAGATAATATCATTCAAGGTATGTTTGTAATCATGCGATGGACTCAAAATGTCATCATAAACATCATCATTAATAGCGAGTCGTTAGATGTGCCGCTTATTGCGACGTAAGTGAGATGAGCTTAGTCACATCTTCTAAATAATCAGTCGTTGGTGTTTCTAACAACATGCTACAATAATACGTCAATGCGTGTTTACCTCAGACAAAGTTACAAAGTTATTAATATTCATACGTGGACGTTGTTCTTTACCGTACAACGTGGAGTCCTTCTTCAACCTCCACTACCTCTGCACCTTTTAACGGTAAGCCTACACGGACGATTCTGGTTGGGTGTACCGCGAGAAGAGGCAGATGCAGACACCGAACGTGCGAGAATCGGTAAGCTCCGATGGCCGCCGCTGTTTTGGAACAACGTCCAAACTAAAGTAAGGTCTTTCTAATTTACCTCTTTTGTCTTTTTCATTTAACTACAGCAATGAATTCTCGGCCTGCCTCCGGGCATCCACGTATGAATATTAATAACTTTGTCTGAGGTAAACACGCATTGACGTATTATTGTAGCATGTTGTTAGAAACACCAACGACTGATTATTTAGAAGATGTGACTAAGCTCATCTCACTTACGTCGCAATAAGCGGCACATCTAACGACTCGCTATTAATGATGATGTTTATGATGACATTTTGAGTCCATCGCATGATTACAAACATACCTTGAATGATATTATCTACAGGGCTTTGTATTCTTTATCCACAACGTGTCCCCTCGAATCATTATGAACTAGGCAATTTTCAACAATGGTTTTTTTAATTTTTAATTTCATCCCGCCGAGATTAGCATCTCTTTACCTCACGTAACTGCCCCTGGCTTTCGCCTACTTGCTTTGTATTTACATATTATCCTCACTTACCTCCCCTCATACAAGTAGTTGCCCTGGATGATCGCATGAAGCAGCAATTCATGGCCTCGAATCAAGAAAATTTGGTGAAAGTAACCTTTTCTACCTTTTCTAGGTACAGATACTATTGATCTGACCCCTCTACTCAGAACAAGTGAGAAGTTTTCTCACTTTAGGAGCGACAGAGCGCCTTCCTACAAATAATGGTCCTGATGAAAGCCTTTAGACCCTTGCAGAAGGCTGAAACATGTTGACCCCTATACCATGAAAAGTACGGCAGACCAGTAACTCCGTCTCACCCCGCACTTCTTTCTTTTAACTCTCTGATCAAGCTTTCAAGAATAAAGTCACTATGGAAACAATGACCAAGAGATTTTAACTCACTAGACACGAACCCTCTCACATTTTTTGTTTTTCATGTCTGGACACTACTGTTGAACCAGAAGGTCTTCCTCCGGGTGGAGGGCAGCGTACATTCAAAAAAGACCCTATGATGATGCTGCACTTTTACACTTAAGCGGTAACCCAGTTCATGCCGCCTCTGGTACCTGTGTATAGTTATGAGGGTTCTTTTACGAAGGAAATAACAGTGATAAGACCCTGGCTACACAGGACAAGTGGTCCACTCCCTTTTTGATTTTTTGCATTAAACATAGGAAGCCGAATGGACCACAGCTTCTTTTTCCCTCCCCTTTGATAATTTGTAATTAAGCAGCGTGCAGCTGCGGGAAACTCTTCCGAAACTTGGACTGACCACCGAAAATAAGGTTGAGTCTCCATTTGAGGTGGTAGCAAAATACCCCTATACAGTATTGAATCACAAAGAACGGTCCTTGACACAGAGCAGTGCAGGATCACCACTATATTTTTTCAAAAACAGGCAACATGGCGGACAACCAGGGTTTGAGTTATTCTGAGGATGAGGTGAATGCGATTCTTAGCGAATCATCTTTATTACAAGACAAAGACCTAGCTCAAACATTGACCCAAACTAGTGAGTGGGATGAATTGACCGAGATGAAAAAAGACCAGGTACGAACTGCCATTCATGGCATTATAATGAAGGAATACTTGCGCGCGAATGCGGCACCTAAAGGACTATGGATACAAAATGCTCCACGGATCTTCCTGAAAGACATGCTATTCAGGAAAGACTGGTCTTCCATCTCATGGAAATGTACCAGAGACTATCTAGTCCTAATCATAAAAACAGCCACAAGGTTAGTAGAAGCTCTCACAATCCAAATTCAAACAAGTGAAGCCAGATTGAAAACAACGGTTCAACTCACAATATACAAGAAGAAACTTGAGGAGATCAACAGAGAAATGAATGAGACCAAGGAGTACATCACTCAGAATAAAATACAGAAACTGAGTAAGGATCTCAAGAAATTCTCAGTTGAGAAGATGCACCCTTACTCTAGAGAAGACTACACAATACCTGACCATTATAATGACGACTCCACTGGCGAAACATCCAGCAATAACTCAGATTGGAGCAGCGATGAAGGCTCTTACCCTAGACGAGGAAGAGGTCGATACAGACGAAATCAACGACGACGAGGCGCCAATTGGTCAACGCCACAGTTCTATGACCAACCACAACAACTATACCAACCATTTGCACCTAACTTTCAGGGATGGATGAACCCATATTTACAAGGACCACACATGATGGGCCCTATGATGAACACCCGACGCCCCCCTTTTTTAGGGAGAGGTCGGACCACCCAACGAGGAAGGAAAAAAGAAGTATCCTGGAACGACCAAGAGAGACAGATATACACCAGGAGCATGTCCAGAGACCAACCAGGCCCCAGCAACATGAATCCCTGGTGATAAATCTAACGGACACCACGATAACCCAAGATCAAGAGGAAATACTAAACACAGGACTAGGTTTTGTCCCCACACCCCCTTTAGATTTATTCAAAGTCAAGTGCGAGCTATCAGAATTCTGTAGAAAAATAAAATTGAAAGCTTTCTTCAAAAACAAACAGAACGATGCACCAACAAGTGACACCAGCCTCAGACCAAAATCCACCTTCTGTCCACCCAACCATCTGGTCCCTATAGAAGTATTAGCCTTTGAACAAGCTATTCTCAAAGGAGTGGACAACATCAAACCCTCATGGGGACGGTGAGTCCACTTTGTAGATGTTGTATGGACAGGATGACAGCCCGGACAGCTTCAGCGCAGCCCACTTGGGTAAACATTTTGAACATTTTGGGTCGAGGCATGGAACCCACTGGGGGTAACATTTATCATGCACCACAACTACCATCATTCCTTGCGCAGACGCCCACAGAGGCGGGACATTTAAATTCACGCAGGTGGTGCGATTGCTGCCTTTCCCTTTTGCCAGTGAACAAGAGCGTTGTTGCGCTCGAAGCGCGTTTGGCTTGAGATTTGTGCAAAGGAGCAGCTGGTCTGATTGTCCTGTATTTCACAAATAAAGGACTTTACTCACCGTAGTGTGGCTTCATCTTGGAGGCAACTTCCTTTTATCTGTGTTATGTGGAATGCCCCGCCGCGATGGAGCCACACTGCTATCAGGGCGGGCCTGCAGCGACAATGATTAAAGATGCTGTGGGGACGGTGAGTCCGCTTTGTGGATGTTGTATGGACAGGATGACAGCCCGGACAGCTTCAGCACAACCCACTTGGGTAAACATTTTGAACATTTTGGGGCGAGGCATGCAACCCACTGGGGGTAACATTTATCATGCACCACAACTACCATCATTCCTTGCGCAGACGCCCACAGAGGCGGGACATTTAAATTTGCGCAGGTGGTGCGATTGCTGCCTTTCCCTTCTGCCAGTGAACAAGAGCGTTGTTGTGCTCGAAACGCGTTTGGCTTGAGATTTGTGCAAAGGAGCAGCTGGTCTGATTGTCCTGTATTTCACAAATAAAGGACTTTACTCACTGTAGTGTGGCTTCATCTTGGAGGCAACCTCCTTTTTTCTGTGTTATGCGGCGTGCGCCACCGCGATGGAGCCCCACTGCTATCAGAGCGGGCCTGCAGCAACAATGATGAAAGACGCTGTGGGGACGGTGAGTCCGCTTTGTGGATGTTGTATGGACAGGATGACAGCCCGGACAGCTTCAGCACAGCCCACTTGGGTAAACATTTTGAACATTTTGGGGCGAGGCATGCAACCCACTGGGGGTAACATTTATCATGTACCACAACTACCATCATTCCTTGCGCAGACGCCCACAGAGGCGGGACATTTAAATTTGCGCAGGTGGTGCGACTGCTGCCTTTCCCTTCTGCCAGTGAACAAGAGCGTTGTTGCGCTCGAAACGCATTTGTATTGAGATTTGTGCAAAGGAGCAGCTGGTCTGATTGTCCTGTATTTCACAAATAAAGGACTTTATTCACCGTAGTGTGGCTTCATCTTGGAGGCAACTTCCTTTTTTCTGTGTTATGCAGCGTGCCCCGCCGCGATGGAGCCCCACTGCTATCAGGGCGGGTGTGAGAAGTTGGCCTGGTATATGATGTTCACCAGTTAAAGTGACCACCTTGTACCATGCCAAGCAACCCTTATGGTGTGGTTGTAAGTCAACCTTTTCGGACTAGCTGCCCTAGTGGTAGCGTAGGCTAAGCAGTCTTTGAGGCTAAACTCGTTAAAGCGTGTTAAGCAGGCTGTTTTACCATATGTAATCCCCCTTTATACCAATGAAAGGACACCACACAGATATATATTCAAAATATATGTATTTATTACTCAAAGTATCCCCTAGACTCTTTTTGAGCAGAGGAGCACAAATCGTTAAACAAGAAAGTATCACAATATACAGAAGCTGCACTTTATATGGATAGGCCCTGGTGGCTGCTCAAACCATATACTAAAATAGTGGTATAAGTACCACGACTAGGAAAGGGAAAAGGCCTAGGGCCTCTAGAATCGCTGGGCCTACAAGGAGCTAACGTTAGTTAGTGACCAGGAGGTCCACGGGTCGCGTGTGCAGTGAGGAAACTTACACGCGGGCTCCTATAGGTCTTCAATGGGTGCATAAAAGTTCAAAAGTTACTGCTAAAAGGGTCTTCTGGTTGAACTACGAAATCAAGACTTCAGATCTAGGCATTAGAGATGTTACTCTACACTTGTGCACCGGAGTGCCAGCTTTACCTCACCCACAGGAAGCGGGTGCATAGGTCTCGAAGTGCGTCGGGTTTCGTCTATCTGTTCAATGGAGCCTGGTGACAAAGATGCTGCAGGCGGCCGGTCCAGAAGAGATGCGGTGGATCCAAGTGTGGATCGGAGTTGTAGAAGACCTGTAAGCAGAGGGGACAGTGTTCACAGTCACTAGCCAGTGACCGGCGTGGCACCAGGTAGGTACCAGGCGATGTCGGGTGCAAACAGGTGAAGAGGTGTAGCTTGTCTCTGCAGCCACGTGGTCCCTGAAGGTCGACGATGTCCAGGAGTCGGTTCACGAGCTGTCCCTCGCAGGCTCTCGCTGTCGGCGGTGTCGGCGACTCAAAGGAAGCAAACAAGCCTTGGCAAAAGCAGGAGTTCCAGGAAATGAAGAAAGCTGATGGTTCTGACTAGCAAGGTCAGAGGGGCTGCTCCTTTGGAGGGCAGCAAGGGCCAGTCGGGAGCAACCAGACCAGCATCATAGTTTTCAAGATAGTTCGCCAAAATGGCCACTAGCCAACGGGCCAGGGACCGGGCAGGCGCGTCGAGTTGCAAAGTGCAGAGGGGCCCCGCGCAGATCCTGGAGATGCTGGAGGGCTCACCTTTGGTGCAGATGCTGCTCGGTTGTTGGGCTTCTCATGACCCTAAGTACAACTTGGAGGGAGCCTCTGTTGTTGCGCTTGCAGCTTGTCAAGTGTCTTTTCAAGATGGCTGGCTCCACGTGTCTCGGTGCCTCCACGGGTTCCTTCTTTGCAAGTACTGTGGATCGGGCAGTGAGAGGTCTGGAGGTAAAGTTCTTGTTGGTCTCTGGGCTTGGGCTCCGGCAGGAAGCGGCGGCAAAGCAGACGTCGATTCACTGGTTGGTGCTTGCGTTAGCAAGATGGTCACTCCCTGACCATAGGGGAGAATTCCTTCTGTCCTCTGTGCAGCAGAGCGTCGAAGTTCCCGTCTTCTTCTTAGTTTTAAGTTGATTCCAGGATGTCTGAAGTCTTAGGACACAGCTCCTACCTTTAAGCGGATTCTAGGGGCCGGACTACCTGCTAGGTCCCTCCCTAAGGGTGGGACCAGGAAGGAGGGTGGTTACACCCCCAATCCTTTGTCCAGCTCGCCCCAGGTCTGGGGCTGGTGTGCCCCAGGACCGGTTTGAACTGGCATATGCACCGAGGCTCCTTGTGAGCCTCAGGCATGTCTGATTCTATTCAAGCCCTACCTGACCAATACACAAAATCCTGTCTGGGGTGGTGCACGCACCTCCCCTGGCAGGAAACCCTTTGTCCACGTCTCGCCAGCTGGAAGGACTCCCAGCAGCAGGAGGGCAGACTTGTGTCTGTGGTGGCAGCGTCCATTTTGTGGAGCTGAGGCTATGTCTGATTTTACCAGGGTTTCAGGTACTGTACATGTCGTGTCCCTCTAGAAGGGTGGAATGCTAACCCCGTCGCCAGAATTGGCGAGGGGTTAGTATTCCAATTCGTATGACACCTTACTCGACATGTTTTGATAAAGCCAAACCAAAGTTAGCATTTAACCGCGAGGTTCATAATGCACTTAAGAGTATATGGTATGGCGATATCTGGAAACGGTAGAAGGAAGTTGTTCCGACCACTGCAGACAGGCTCAGCTCATGCCAGAGCACCATCTCACATGGAACCAAGCACTCTGCCTTCAGGATTGTTAAGGCCTGCCATAGGAGTGACTTATAGGTTAACATGTGTCCCATTTAAGGTTAGGTATAGGTATACTACACCTAAGTAAGAGGTGGTTACACCAACTTACCCCAGCTGAGTGATCAGCCAGTTGTGTCAAATTGCTAGGCCAGGCCAGGGGTGGCACAATAGATGCTTCAGCCCCTGGTAGGCCTTACATACACCAATGCCCTGGGTACCTAGTGTACACTGGTACAGGGGCTCACAGGGTGATCCTATTCCAATTGGGTATGCACCTAAAGTGCATAGCGTCGATTTAGTAGAGAGAACAGTAGGCTGGGGGTCTGATTAGCAGGCCCACAGCCTCAATATGTCAAAAACCAGTGAAGCAAAAAGCAAATATTTGGGGTGACCATAGGATAGCAGACCCTACTCTCCTACACAACCCCCCCCCCCCCAAACGCAGGGACATTAAACTAGCCTTGACCAGTCTCGTCTTCATGTCCTAAGTGGAAGTACCTGGAGAGACCATCTGCATTCCCATGGTCTGTACCTGGCCGGTGCTCCACTGGAAAGTCCATCCCCTGTAGGGAAATGGACCACCTAAGCAGTTTGGGATTTTCACCCTTCATCTGATTTAGCCACAAGAGGGGCTTATGGTCGGTCTGAATCTTGAAGTGACTGCCAAACAAGTATGGCCTCAGCTTCTTCAGGGCCCACACCACAGCAAAGGCCTCCCTCTCAATAGCTGACCAATTCTTCTCTCTGGGGGTCAACCTTCTGCTAATAAAAGCAATGGGTTGGTCTTGACCATCTACATTAAGTTGTGACAGCACAGCTCCCACACCCAACTCAGAAGCATCTGTTTGGACAATAAACTCTTTGGAGTAGTCAGGACTTTTCAGGATAGGTGCAGAGCACATGGCCTTCTTCAGGCCATCAAATGCCTTTTGACAGCTTACTGTCCACTGAACCTTTTTGGGCATCTTCTTGGATGTCAGATCATTAAGAGGAGTCACAATGGACCCATAGTTCTTAACAAACTTCCTGTAGTACCCAGTCAAGCCCAAGAAAGCTCGAACTTGAGTCTGGGTGGTTGGAGGAGACCAGTCCTTGATGGATTGTATCTTACTCTCCAGTGGTTGAACTTGGGCTCCACCTACAAGGTGGCCCAAATACACAACCTTCCTCTGCCCTATCTGGCACTTAGTAGCCTTGATAGTGAGGCCTGCCTTTTGCAGAGCCTCAAGTACCTTCTTCAGGTGTCTCAGGTGATCCTCCCAGGTGGAGCTAAAGACAGCAATGTCATCAAGATATGCTGCACAAAAGTCATCCAACCCAGTAAGGACTTGATTCACCAACCTTTGGAAGGTGGCAGGTGCATTCTTCAGACCAAAGGGCATCACCAAAAATTGGTAGTGTCCTCCTGGGGTTGAAAATGCTGTTTTGGCCTTAGACTCCTCAGCTAACCTGATTTGCCAATAGCCAGCTGTCAAATCAAATGTGCTCAAAAACGTAGCAGAAGCCAGTTTATCTATGAGCTCATCTGCCCCTGGAATAGGATGTGCATCTGTCCTAGTGACAGCATTGAGTCCTCTGTAATCCACAAAGAACCTCATCTCTCTCTTGCCATCTTTGGTGTGAGGTTTGGGGACCAGAACTACTGGGCTAGCCCATGGGCTCTCTGAGGGTTCAATGACACCCAGTTCCAGCATTTTGTGTACCTTAGCCTTAATACAGTCCCTGACATGGTCAGGTTGTCTGTAAAGTTTGTTCTTTCACCAGTGTCCACCACATGGGTACACCAGTCAGTTTGACTAGGTATCAGTGAGAACCTATGCTGAAATGATTGTAGAACCTGTCTACATTCAATCTGCTGATGCTCAGTGAGGTTGCCTCCAAGGGTCACTCCTTCAACTGAACCATCTTCAGGGTTCTGAGACAACAGGTCTGGGAGAGGGTCACTCTCCTCCTCCTGTCCCTCATCTGTAGCCATGAGCAAGCCCATGTCTGCCCTGTCAACATATGCTTTTAACCTGTTAACATGGAGTACCCTGTGGGGACTCCTGGGAGTGCCTAGGTCCACCAAGTAGGTAACCTCTCCCTTCTTTTCCAGGATTGTATGGGGTACAGACCATTTGTCTTGGAGTGCTGCTGGGGCCACTGGCTCCAACACCCATACCTTCTGTCCTGGCTGAAACTCAACCAAGACAGCCTTTTGGTCATGCCAAGCTTTCTGTGAGGCCTGGCTTGCCTCAAGGTTTTTGGATGCCTTCTCCATGTACTCAACCATCCTGGAGCGGAGACCAAGTACATAGTCCACTATGTCTTGCTTAGGCTTTTTGAGAGGTAACTCCCATCCTTCCCTCACCAGACATAGGGGTCCTCTTACAGGGTGCCCAAAGAACAATTCAAAGGGGCTGTAGCCAACTCCTTTTTGTGGGACCTCTCTGTAAGCAAACAGAAGGCAGGGTAGAAGGATGTCCCATCTTCGCCTGAGCTTTTCAGGTAATCCTTTGATCATACCCTTTAGGGTCTTGTTGAATCTCTCAACAAGCCCATTGCATTGTGGGTGATAAGGGGTGGTGAACTTGTAGTTAACACCACATTCCTTCCACATAGCTGTTAAGTATCCTGACATGAAGTTGGTACCTCTGTCAGAAACCACCTCCTTAGGAAACCCCACTCTGGAGAATACTCCCAGCAGGGCCCTGGCCACAACAGGTGCTGTAGTGGTCCTAAGGGGAATTGCTTCTGGATACCTGGTGGCATGATCCACTACCACCAGTATAAATCTGTGCCCAGATGCAGTGGGAGGATCCATGGGACCCACTATATCTATTCCCACTCTTTCAAAGGGACCCCCCACCACAGGTAGTGGAATTAGGGGGGTGTGAGAAGTTGGCCTGGTATATGATGTTCACTAGTTAAAGTGACCACCTTGTACCATGCCAAGCAACCCTTATGGTGTGGTTGTAAGTCAACCTTTTCGGACTAGCTGCCCTAGTGGTAGCGTAGGCTAAGCAGTCTTTGAGGCTAAACTCGTTAAAGCGTGTTAAGCAGGCTGTTTTACCATATGTAACCCCCCTTTATACCAATGAAAGGACACCACACAGATATATATTCAAAATATATATGTATTTATTACTCAAAGTATCCCCTAGACTCTTTATGAGCACAGGAGCACAAATCGTTAAACAAGAAAGTATTACAATATACAGAAGTTGCACTTTATATGGATGGGCCCTGGTGGCCACTCAAACCATATACTAAAATAGTGGTATAAGTACCACGACTAGGAAAGGGAAAAGGCCTAGGGCCTCTAGAATCGCTGGGCCTACAAGGAGCTAACTTCAGTTAGTGACCAGGAGGTCCACGGGTCGCGTGTGCAGTGAGGAAAGTTACACGCGGGCTCCCATAGGTTTTCAATGGGTGCGTAAAAGTTCAAAAGTTACTGCTAGAAGGGTCTTCTGGATGGACTACGAACTTAAGACTTAAAACACAGACACTAGAGATGTTTCTCTACACTTGGGCACCGGAGTGCCAGCTTTACCTCATCCACAGGAAGCGGGTGCATAGGTCTCGAAGTGCGTCGGGTTTCGTCTATCTGTTCAATGGAGCCTGGTGACAAAGATGCTGCAGGCGGCCGGTCCAGAAGAGATGCGGTGGATCCAAGTGTGGATCGGAGTTGTAGAAGACCTGTAAGCAGAGGGGACAGTGTTCACAGTCACTAGCCAGTGACCGGCGTGGCACCAGGTAGGTACCAGGCGATGTCGGGTGCAAACAGGTGAAGAGGTGTAGCTTGTCTCTGCAGCCACGTGGTCCCTGAAGGTCGACGATGTCCAGGAGTCGGTTCACGAGCTGTCCCTCGCAGGCTCTCGCTGTCGGCGGTGTCGGCGACTCAAAGGAAGCAAACAAGCCTTGGCAAAAGCAGGAGTTCCAGGAAATGAAGAAAGCTGATGGTTCTGACTAGCAAGGTCAGAGGGGCTGCTCCTTTGGAGGGCAGCAAGGGCCAGTCGGGAGCAACCAGACCAGCATCATAGTTTTCAAGATAGTTCGCCAAAATGGCCACTAGCCAACGGGCCAGGGACCGGGCAGGCGCGTCGAGCTACAAAGTGCAGAGGGGCCCCGCGCAGATCCTGGAGATGCTGGAGGGCTCACCTTTGGTGCAGATGCTGCTCGGTTGTTGGGCTTCTCATGACCCAAAGTACAACTTGGAGGGAGCCTCTGTTGTTGCGCTTGCAGCTTGTCAAGTGTCTTTTCAAGATGGCTGGCTCCACGTGTCTCGGTGCCTCCACGGGTTCCTTCTTTGCAAGTACTGTGGATCGGGCAGTGAGAGGTCTGGAGGTAAAGTTCTTGTTGGTCTCTTGGCTTGGGCTCCGGCAGGAAGCGGCGGCAAAGCAGACGTCGATTCACTGGTTGGTGCTTGCGTTAGCAAGATGGTCACTCCCTGACCATAGGGGAGAATTCCTTCTGTCCTCTGTGCAGCAGAGCATCGAAGTTCCCGTCTTCTTCTTAGTTTTAAGTTGATTCCAGGATGTCTGAAGTCTTAGGACACAGCTCCTACCTTTAAGCGGATTCTAGGGGCCGGACTACCTGCTAGGTCCCTCCCTAAGGGTGGGACCAGGAAGGAGGGTGGTTACACCCCCAATCCTTTGTCCAGCTCGCCCCAGGTCTGGGGCTGGTGTGCCCCAGGACCGGTTTGAACTGGCATATGCACCGAGGCTCCTTGTGAGCCTCAGGCATGTCTGATTCTATTCAAGCCCTACCTGACCAATACACAAAATCCTGTCTGGGGTGGTGCACGCACCTCCCCTGGCAGGAAACCCTTTGTCCACGTCTCGCCAGCTGGAAGGACTCCCAGCAGCAGGAGGGCAGACTTGTGTCTGTGGTGGCAGCGTCCATTTTGTGGAGCTGAGGCTATGTCTGATTTTACCAGGGTTTCAGGTACTGTACATGTCGTGTCCCTCTAGAAGGGTGGAATGCTAACCCCGTCGCCAGAATTGGCGAGGGGTTAGTATTCCAATTCGTATGACACCTTACTCGACATGTTTTGATAAAGCCAAACCAAAGTTAGCATTTAACCGCGAGGTTCATAATGCACTTAAGAGTATATGGTATGGCGATATCTGGAAACGGTAGAAGGAAGTTGTTCCGACCACTGCAGACAGGCTCAGCTCATGCCAGAGCACCATCTCACATGGAACCAAGCACTCTGCCTTCAGGATTGTTAAGGCCTGCCATAGGAGTGACTTATAGGTTAACATGTGTCCCATTTAAGGTTAGGTATAGGTATACTACACCTAAGTAAGAGGTGGTTACACCAACTTACCCCAGCTGAGTGATCAGCCAGTTGTGTCAAATTGCTAGGCCAGGCCAGGGGTGGCACAATAGATGCTTCAGCCCCTGGTAGGCCTTACATACACCAATGCCCTGGGTACCCAGTGTACACTGGTATAGGGGCTCACAGGGTGATCCTATTCCAATTGGGTATGCACCTAAAGTGCACAGCGTCGATTTAGTAGAGAGAACAGTAGGCTGGGGGTCTGATTAGCAGGCCCACAGCCTCAATATGTCAAAAACCAGTGAAGCAAAAAGCAAAAATTTGGGGTGACCATAGGATAGCAGACCCTACTCTCCTACACAACCCCCCCCCCCAAACGCAGGGACATTAAACTAGCCTTGACCAGTCTCGTCTTCATGTCCTAACTGGAAGTACCTGGAGAGACCATCTGCATTCCCATGGTCTGTACCTGGCCGGTGCTCCACTGGAAAGTCCATCCCCTGTAGGGAAATGGACCACCTAAGCAGTTTGGGATTTTCACCCTTCATCTGATTTAGCCACAAGAGGGGCTTATGGTCGGTCTGAATCTTGAAGTGACTGCCAAACAAGTATGGCCTCAGCTTCTTCAGGGCCCACACCACAGCAAAGGCCTCCCTCTCAATAGCTGACCAATTCTTCTCTCTGGGGGTCAACCTTCTGCTAATAAAAGCAATGGGTTGGTCTTGACCATCTACATTAAGTTGTGACAGCACAGCTCCCACACCCAACTCAGAAGCATCTGTTTGGACAATAAACTCTTTGGAGTAGTCAGGACTTTTCAGGATAGGTGCAGAGCACATGGCCTTCTTCAGGTCATCAAATGCCTTTTGACAGCTTACTGTCCACTGAACCTTTTTGGGCATCTTCTTGGATGTCAGATCATTAAGAGGAGTCACAATGGACCCATAGTTCTTAACAAACTTCCTGTAGTACCCAGTCAAGCCCAAGAAGTTGCACTTTATATGGATGGGCCCTGGTGGCCACTCAAACCATATACTAAAATAGTGGTATAAGTACCACGACTAGGAAAGGGAAAAGGCCTAGGGCCTCTAGAATCGCTGGGCCTACAAGGAGCTAACTTCAGTTAGTGACCAGGAGGTCCACGGGTCGCGTGTGCAGTGAGGAAAGTTACACGCGGGCTCCCATAGGTTTTCAATGGGTGCGTAAAAGTTCAAAAGTTACTGCTAGAAGGGTCTTCTGGATGGACTACGAACTTAAGACTTAAAACACAGACACTAGAGATGTTTCTCTACACTTGGGCACCGGAGTGCCAGCTTTACCTCATCCACAGGAAGCGGGTGCATAGGTCTCGAAGTGCGTCGGGTTTCGTCTATCTGTTCAATGGAGCCTGGTGACAAAGATGCTGCAGGCGGCCGGTCCAGAAGAGATGCGGTGGATCCAAGTGTGGATCGGAGTTGTAGAAGACCTGTAAGCAGAGGGGACAGTGTTCACAGTCACTAGCCAGTGACCGGCGTGGCACCAGGTAGGTACCAGGCGATGTCGGGTGCAAACAGGTGAAGAGGTGTAGCTTGTCTCTGCAGCCACGTGGTCCCTGAAGGTCGACGATGTCCAGGAGTCGGTTCACGAGCTGTACCTCGCAGGCTCTCGCTGTCGGCGGTGTCGGTGACTCAAAGGAAGCAAACAAGCCTTGGCAAAAGCAGGAGTTCCAGGAAATGAAGAAAGCTGATGGTTCTGACTAGCAAGGTCAGAGGGGCTGCTCCTTTGGAGGGCAGCAAGGGCCAGTCGGGAGCAACCAGACCAGCATCATAGTTTTCAAGATAGTTCGCCAAAATGGCCACTAGCCAACGGGCCAGGGACCGGGCAGGCGCGTCGAGTTGCAAAGTGCAGAGGGGCCCCGCGCAGATCCTGGAGATGCTGGAGGGCTCACCTTTGGTGCAGATGCTGCTCGGTTGTTGGGCTTCTCATGACCCAAAGTACAACTTGGAGGGAGCCTCTGTTGTTGCGCTTGCAGCTTGTCAAGTGTCTTTTCAAGATGGCTGGCTCCACGTGTCTCGGTGCCTCCACGGGTTCCTTCTTTGCAAGTACTGTGGATCGGGCAGTGAGAGGTCTGGAGGTAAAGTTCTTGTTGGTCTCTGGGCTTGGGCTCCGGCAGGAAGCGGCGGCAAAGCAGACGTCGATTCACTGGTTGGTGCTTGCGTTAGCAAGATGGTCATTCCCTGACCATAGGGGAGAATTCCTTCTGTCCTCTGTGCAGCAGAGCGTCGAAGTTCCCGTCTTCTTCTTAGTTTTAAGTTGATTCCAGGATGTCTGAAGTCTTAGGACACAGCTCCTACCTTTAAGCGGATTCTAGGGGCCGGACTACCTGCTAGGTCCCTCCCTAAGGGTGGGACCAGGAAGGAGGGTGGTTACACCCCCAATCCTTTGTCCAGCTCGCCCCAGGTCTGGGGCTGGTGTGCCCCAGGACCGGTTTGAACTGGCATATGCACCGAGGCTCCTTGTGAGCCTCAGGCATGTCTGATTCTATTCAAGCCCTACCTGACCAATACACAAAATCCTGTCTGGGGTGGTGCACGCACCTCCCCTGGCAGGAAACCCTTTGTCCACGTCTCGCCAGCTGGAAGGACTCCCAGCAGCAGGAGGGCAGACTTGTGTCTGTGGTGGCAGCGTCCATTTTGTGGAGCTGAGGCTATGTCTGATTTTACCAGGGTTTCAGGTACTGTACATGTCGTGTCCCTCTAGAAGGGTGGAATGCTAACCCCGTTGCCAGAATTGGCGAGGGGTTAGTATTCCAATTCGTATGACACCTTACTCGACATGTTTTGATAAAGCCAAACCAAAGTTAGCATTTAACCGCGAGGTTCATAATGCACTTAAGAGTATATGGTATGGCGATATCTGGAAACGGTAGAAGGAAGTTGTTCCGACCACTGCAGACAGGCTCAGCTCATGCCAGAGCACCATCTCACATGGAACCAAGCACTCTGCCTTCAGGATTGTTAAGGCCTGCCATAGGAGTGACTTATAGGTTAACATGTGTCCCATTTAAGGTTAGGTATAGGTATACTACACCTAAGTAAGAGGTGGTTACACCAACTTACCCCAGCTGAGTGATCAGCCAGTTGTGTCAAATTGCTAGGCCAGGCCAGGGGTGGCACAATAGATGCTTCAGCCCCTGGTAGGCCTTACATACACCAATGCCCTGGGTACCCAGTGTACACTGGTACAGGGGCTCACAGGGTGATCCTATTCCAATTGGGTATGCACCTAAAGTGCACAGCGTCGATTTAGTAGAGAGAACAGTAGGCTGGGGGTCTGATTAGCAGGCCCACAGCCTCAATATGTCAAAAACCAGTGAAGCAAAAAGCAAAAATTTGGGGTGACCATAGGATAGCAGACCCTACTCTCCTACACAACCCCCCCCCCCCAAACGCAGGGACATTAAACTAGCCTTGACCAGTCTCGTCTTCATGTCCTAAGTGGAAGTACCTGGAGAGACCATCTGCATTCCCATGGTCTGTACCTGGCCGGTGCTCCACTGGAAAGTCCATCCCCTGTAGGGAAATGGACCACCTAAGCAGTTTGGGATTTTCACCCTTCATCTGATTTAGCCACAAGAGGGGCTTATGGTCGGTCTGAATCTTGAAGTGACTGCCAAACAAGTATGGCCTCAGCTTCTTCAGGGCCCACACCACAGCAAAGGCCTCCCTCTCAATAGCTGACCAATTCTTCTCTCTGGGGGTCAACCTTCTGCTAATAAAAGCAATGGGTTGGTCTTGACCATCTACATTAAGTTGTGACAGCACAGCTCCCACACCCAACTCAGAAGCATCTGTTTGGACAATAAACTCTTTGGAGTAGTCAGGACTTTTCAGGATAGGTGCAGAGCACATGGCCTTCTTCAGGTCATCAAATGCCTTTTGACAGCTTACTGTCCACTGAACCTTTTTGGGCATCTTCTTGGATGTCAGATCATTAAGAGGAGTCACAATGGACCCATAGTTCTTAACAAACTTCCTGTAGTACCCAGTCAAGCCCAAGAAAGCTCGAACTTGAGTCTGGGTGGTTGGAGGAGACCAGTCCTTGATGGATTGTATCTTACTCTCCAGTGGTTGAACTTGGGCTCCACCTACAAGGTGGCCCAAATACACAACCTTCCTCTGCCCTATCTGGCACTTAGTAGCCTTGATAGTGAGGCCTGCCTTTTGCAGAGCCTCAAGTACCTTCTTCAGGTGTCTCAGGTGATCCTCCCAGGTGGAGCTAAAGACAGCAATGTCATCAAGATATGCTGCACAAAAGTCATCCAACCCAGTAAGGACTTGATTCACCAACCTTTGGAAGGTGGCAGGTGCATTCTTCAGACCAAAGGGCATCACCAAAAATTGGTAGTGTCCTCCTGGGGTTGAAAATGCTGTTTTGGCCTTAGACTCCTCAGCTAACCTGATTTGCCAATAGCCAGCTGTCAAATCAAATGTGCTCAAAAACTTAGCAGAAGCCAGTTTATCTATGAGCTCATCTGCCCCTGGAATAGGATGTGCATCTGTCCTAGTGACAGCATTGAGTCCTCTGTAATCCACAAAGAACCTCATCTCTCTCTTGCCATCTTTGGTGTGAGGTTTGGGGACCAGAACCACTGGGCTAGCCCAGGGGCTCTCTGAGGGTTCAATGACACCCAGTTCCAGCATTTTGTGTACCTTAGCCTTAATACAGTCCCTGACATGGTCAGGTTGTCTGTAAAGTTTGTTCTTTCACCAGTGTCCACCACATGGGTACACCAGTCAGTTTTACTAGGTATCAGTGAGAACCTATGCTGAAATGATTGTAGAACCTGTCTACATTCAATCTGCTGATGCTCAGTGAGGTTGCCTCCAAGGGTCACTCCTTCAACTGAACCATCTTCAGGGTTCTGAGACAACAGGTCTGGGAGAGGGTCACTCTCCTCCTCCTGTCCCTCATCTGTAGCCATGAGCAAGCCCATGTCTGCCCTGTCAACATATGCTTTTAACCTGTTAACATGGAGTACCCTGTGGGGACTCCTGGGAGTGCCTAGGTCCACCAAGTAGGTAACCTCTCCCTTCTTTTCCAGGATTGTATGGGGTACAGACCATTTGTCTTGGAGTGCTGCTGGGGCCACTGGCTCCAACACCCATACCTTCTGTCCTGGCTGAAACTCAACCAAGACAGCCTTTTGGTCATGCCAAGCTTTCTGTGAGGCCTGGCTTGCCTCAAGGTTTTTGGATGCCTTCTCTATGTACTCAACCATCCTGGAGCGGAGACCAAGTACATAGTCCACTATGTCTTGCTTAGGCTTTTTGAGAGGTAACTCCCATCCTTCCCTCACCAGACATAGGGGTCCTCTTACAGGGTGCCCAAAGAACAATTCAAAGGGGCTGTAGCCAACTCCTTTTTGTGGGACCTCTCTGTAAGCAAACAGAAGGCAGGGTAGAAGGATGTCCCATCTTCGCCTGAGCTTTTCAGGTAATCCTTTGATCATACCCTTTAGGGTCTTGTTGAATCTCTCAACAAGCCCATTGCATTGTGGGTGATAAGGGGTGGTGAACTTGTAGTTAACACCACATTCCTTCCACATAGCTGTTAAGTATCCTGACATGAAGTTGGTACCTCTGTCAGAAACCACCTCCTTAGGAAACCCCACTCTGGAGAATACTCCCAGCAGGGCCCTGGCCACAACAGGTGCTGTAGTGGTCCTAAGGGGAATTGCTTCTGGATACCTGGTGGCATGATCCACTACCACCAGTATAAATCTGTGCCCAGATGCAGTGGGAGGATCCATGGGACCCACTATATCTATTCCCACTCTTTCAAAGGGACCCCCCACCACAGGTAGTGGAATTAGGGGGGTGTGAGAAGTTGGCCTGGTATATGATGTTCACTAGTTAAAGTGACCACCTTGTACCATGTCAAGCAACCCTTATGGTGTGGTTGTAAGTCAACCTTTTCGGACTAGCTGCCCTAGTGGTAGCGTAGGCTAAGCAGTCTTTGAGGCTAAACTCGTTAAAGCGTGTTAAGCAGGCTGTTTTACCATATGTAACCCCCCTTTATACCAATGAAAGGACACCACACAGATATATATTCAAAATATATATGTATTTATTACTCAAAGTATCCCCTAGACTCTTTATGAGCACAGGAGCACAAATCGTTAAACAAGAAAGTATTACAATATACAGAAGTTGCACTTTATATGGATGGGCCCTGGTGGCCACTCAAACCATATACTAAAATAGTGGTATAAGTACCACGACTAGGAAAGGGAAAAGGCCTAGGGCCTCTAGAATCGCTGGGCCTACAAGGAGCTAACTTCAGTTAGTGACCAGGAGGTCCACGGGTCGCGTGTGCAGTGAGGAAAGTTACACGCGGGCTCCCATAGGTTTTCAATGGGTGCGTAAAAGTTCAAAAGTTACTGCTAGAAGGGTCTTCTGGATGGACTACGAACTTAAGACTTAAAACACAGACACTAGAGATGTTTCTCTACACTTGGGCACCGGAGTGCCAGCTTTACCTCATCCACAGGAAGCGGGTGCATAGGTCTCGAAGTGCGTCGGGTTTCGTCTATCTGTTCAATGGAGCCTGGTGACAAAGATGCTGCAGGCGGCCGGTCCAGAAGAGATGCGGTGGATCCAAGGGTGGATCGGAGTTGTAGAAGACCTGAAATCAGAGGGGACAGTGTTCACAGTCACTAGCCAGTGACCGGCGTGGCACCAGGTAGGTACCAGGCGATGTCGGGTGCAAACGGGGTTAGCATTCCACCCTTCTAGGTGTAGCTTGTCTCTGCAGCCACGTGGTCCCTGAAGGTCGACGACGTCCAGGAGTCGGTTCACAAGCTGTGCCACGCAGGTTCTCGCTGTCAGCGGTGTCGGCGACTCGAAGGAAGCAAAAAAGCCTTGGCAAAAGCAGGAGTTGTAGGAAATGAAGAAAGCTGATGGTTCTGACCAGCAAGGTCAGAAGGGCTGCTCCTTTGGAGGGCAGCAGGGGCCAGTCTGGAGCAACCAGACCAGTGTCGTAGTTTTCAAGTTAGGTCGCCAAGATGGCCACTAGCCAACGGGCCAGGGTCCGGTTAGGCGCGTCGAGTTGCAAAGTGCAGAGGGGCCCCACGCAGATCGTGGAGATGCTGGAGGGCTCACCTTTGGTGCAAATGCTGCTCGGATGTTGGGCTTCTCAGGTCCCAAAGCACAATTTGGAGGGAGCCTCTGTTGTCGCGTTTGCAGCTTGTCGTGGGTCTTTCAAGATGGCTGGCTTCACGTGTCTCGGTGCCTCCACGGGTTCCTTCTTTGCAGGGACTGTGGGTCGGGCTGTGTGAGGTCTGGAGGTCCAGTTCTTGTTGGTCTCTGGGCTCGGGCTCCAGCAGGAGGCGGCGGCAAAGTAGACGTCGAGTAGCTGGTTGGTGCTTGCGTTAGCAAGATGGTCACTCCCTGACCATAGGGGAGATTTCCTTCTGTCCTCTGTGCAGCAGAGCGTCGAAGTTCCCGTCTTCTTCTTTGTAAGTTGATTCCCGGATGTCTGAAGTCTTAGGACACAGCTCCTACCTTTAAGCGGATTCTGGGGGCCGGACTACCTGCTAGGTCCCTCCCTAAGGGTGGGACCAGGAAGGGGGGTGGTTACACCCCCAATCCTTTGTTCAGCTCGCCCCAGGTCTGGGGCTGGTGTGCCCCAGGACCTGTTTGAACTGGCAAATGCACCGAGGCTCCTTGTGAGCCTCAGGCATGTCTGTTTCTATTCAAGCCCTACCTGACCAATACACAAAATCCTGTCTGGGGTGGTGCACGCACCTCCCCTGGCAGGAAACTTTTTGTCCACGTCTCCTAAGCTGGAAGGACTCCCAGCAGCAGGAGGGCAGACTTGTGTCTGTGGTGGCAGCGTCCATTTTGTGGAGCTGAGGCTATGTCTGATTTTACCCGGGTTTCAGCTACTGTACATGTCGTGTCCCTCTAGAAGGGTGGAATGCTAACCCCGTCGCCAGAATTGGCGAGGGGTTAGTATTCCAATTCGTATGACACCTTACTCAACATGTTTTGATAAAGCCAAACCACAGTTAGCATTTAACCGCAAGGTTCATAATTCACTTAAGAGTATATGGTATGGCGATATCTGGAAACGGTAGAAGGAAGTTGTTCCGACCACTGCAGACAGGCTCAGCTCATGCCAGAGCACCATCTCACATGGAACCAAGCACTCTGCCTTCAGGATTGTTAAGGCCTGCCATAGGAGTGACTTATAGGTTAACATGTGTCCCATTTAAGGTTAGGTATAGGTATACTACACCTAAGTAAGAGGTGGTTACACCAACTTACCCCAGCTGAGTGATCCGCCAGTTGTGTCAAATTGCTAGGCCAGGCCAGGGGTGGCACAATACATGCTTCAGCCCCTGGTAGGCCTTAGATACACCAATGCCCTGGGTACCTAGTGTACACTGGTACAGGGGCTCACAGGGTGATCCTATTCCAATTGGTTATGCACCTAAAGTGCATAGCGTCGATTTAGTAGAGAGAACAGTAGGCTGGGGGTCTGATTAGCAGGCCCACAGCCTCAATATGTCAAAAACCAGTGAAGCAAAAAGCAAAAATTTGGGGTGACCATAGGATAGCAGACCCTACTCTCCTACAGAGGGCCTGCAGCGACAATGATCAAAGACGCTGTGGGGACGGTGAGTCCGCTTTGAGGATGTTGTATGGACAGGATGACAGCCCGGACAGCTTCTGCGCAGCCCACTTGGGTAAACATTTTTAACATTTTGGGGCGAGGCATGCAACCCACTGGGGGTAACATTTATCATGCACCACAACTACCATCATTCTTTGCGCAGACGCCCACAGAGGCGGGACATTTATATTCGCACAGGTGGTGCGATTGCTGCCTTTCCCTTCTGCCAGTGAACAAGAGCGTTGTTGCGCTCAAAACGCGTTTGTCTTGAGATTTGTGCAAAGGAGCAGCTGGTCTGATTGTCCTGTATTTCACAAATAAAGGACTTTACTCACCGTACTGTGGCTTCATCTTAGAGGCAACTTCCTTTTTTCTGTGTTATGCGGCGTGCGCCACCGCGATGGAGCCCCACTGCTATCAGAGTGGGCCTGCAGCGACAATGATCAAAGACGCTGTGGGGACGGTGAGTCCGCTTTGTGAATGTTGTATGGACAGGATGACAGCCCGGACAGCTTCAGCGCATCCCACTTGGGTAAACATTTTGAACATTTTGGGGCGAGGCATGCAACCCACTGGGGGTAACATTTATCATGCACCACAACTACCATCATTCCTTGCGCAGACGCCCACAGAGGCGGGACATTTAAATTTGCGCAGGTGGTGCGATTGCTGCCTTTCCCTTCTGCCAGTGAACAAGAGCGTTGTTGCGCTCGAAACACATTTGTATTGAGATTTGTGCAAAGGACCAGCTGGTCTGATTGTCCTGTTTTTCACAAATAAAGGACTTTATTCACCGTAGTGTGGCTTCATCTTGGAGGCAACTTCCTTTTTTCTGTGTTATGCAGCGTGCCCCGCCGCGATGGAGCCCCACTGCTATCAGGGCGGGTGTGAGAAGTTGGCCTGGTATATGATGTTCACCAGTTAAAGTGACCACCTTGTACCATGCCAAGCAACCCTTATGGTGTGGTTGTAAGTTAACCTTTTTGGACTAGCTGCCCTAGTGGTAGCGTAGGCTAAGCAGTCTTTGAGGCTAAACTCGTTAAAGCGTGTTAAGCAGGCTGTTTTACCATATGTAATCCCCCTTTATACCAATGAAAGGACACCACACAGATATATATTCAAAATATATGTATTTATTACTCAAAGTATCCCCGAGACTCTTTATGAGCAGAGGAGCACAAATCGTTAAACAAGAAAGTATCACAATATACAGAAGCTGCACTTTATATGGATAGGCCCTGGTGGCCGCTCAAACCATATACTAAAATAGTGGTATAAGTACCACGACTAGGAAAGGGAAAAGGCCTAGGGCCTCTAGAATCGCTGGGCCTACAAGGAGCTAACGTTAGTTAGTGACCAGGAGGTCCACGGGTCGCGTGTGCAGTGAGGAAACTTACACGCGGGCTCCCATAGGTCTTCAATGGGTGCATAAAAGTTCAAAAGTTACTGCTAAAAGGGTCTTCTGGTTGAACTACGAAATCAAGACTTCAGATCTAGGCATTAGAGATGTTACTCTACACTTGTGCACCGGAGTGCCAGCTTTACCTCACCCACAGGAAGCGGGTGCATAGGTCTCGAAGTGCGTCGGGTTTCGTCTATCTGTTCATCAATGGAGCCTGGTGACAAAGATGCTGCAGGCGGCCGGTCCAGAAGAGATGCGGTGGATCCAAGGGTGGATCGGAGTTGTAGAAGACCTGTAAGCAGAGGGGACAGTGTTCACAGTCACTAGCCAGTGACCGGCGTGGCACCAGGTAGGTACCAGGCGATGTCGGGTGCAAACAGGTGAAGAGGTGTAGCTTGTCTCTGCAGCCACGTGGTCCCTGAAGGTCGACGATGTCCAGGAGTCGGTTCACGAGCTGTACCTCGCAGGCTCTCGCTGTCGGCGGTGTCGGCGACTCAAAGGAAGCAAACAAGCCTTGGCAAAAGCAGGAGTTCCAGGAAATGAAGAAAGCTGATGGTTCTGACTAGCAAGATCAGAGGGGCTGCTCCTTTGGAGGGCAGCAAGGGCCAGTCGGGAGCAACCAGACCAGCATCATAGTTTTCAAGATAGTTCGCCAAAATGGCCTCTAGCCAACGGGCCAGGGACTGGGCAGGCGCGTCGAGTCGCAAAGTGCAGAGGGGCCCCGCGCAGATCCTGGAGATGCTGGAGGGCTCACCTTTGGTGCAGATGCTGCTCGGTTGTTGGGCTTCTCATGACCCAAAGTACAACTTGGAGGGAGCCTCTGTTGTTGCGCTTGCAGCTTGTCGAGTGTCTTTTCAAGATGGCTGGCTCCACGTGTCTCGGTGCCTCCACGGGTTCCTTCTTTGCAAGTACTGTGGATCGGGCAGTGAGAGGTCTGGAGGTAAAGTTCTTGTTGGTCTCTGGGCTTGGGCTCCGGCAGGAAGCGGCGGCAAAGCAGACGTCGATTCACTGGTTGGTGCTTGCGTTAGCAAGATGGTCACTCCCTGACCATAGGGGAGAATTCCTTCTGTCCTCTGTGCAGCAGAGCGTCGAAGTTCCCGTCTTCTTCTTAGTTTTAAGTTGATTCCAGGATGTCTGAAGTCTTAGGACACAGCTCCTAACTTTAAGCGGATTCTAGGGGCCGGACTACCTGCTAGGTCCCTCCCTAAGGGTGGGACCAGGAAGGAGGGTGGTTACACCCCCAATCCTTTGTCCAGCTTGCCCCAGGTCTGGGGCTGGTGTGCCCCAGGACCGGTTTGAACTGGCATATGCACCAAGGCTCCTTGTGAGCCTCAGGCATGTCTGATTCTATTCAAGCCCTACCTGACCAATACACAAAATCCTGTCTGGGGTGGTGCACGCACCTCCCCTGGCAGGAAACCCTTTGTCCACGTCTCGCCAGCTGGAAGGACTCCCAGCAGCAGGAGGGCAGACTTGTGTCTGTGGTAGCAGCGTCCATTTTGTGGAGCTGAGGCTATGTCTGATTTTACCCGGGTTTCAGGTACTGTACATGTCGTGTCCCTCTAGAAGGGTGGAATGCTAACCCCGTCGCCAGAATTGGCGAGGGGTTAGTATTCCAATTCGTATGACACCTTACTCGACATGTTTTGATAAAGCCTAAACAAAGTTAGCATTTAACCGCGAGGTTCATAATGCACTTAAGAGTATATGGTATGGCGATATCTGGAAACGGTAGAAGGAAGTTGTTCCGACCACTGCAGACAGGCTCAGCTCATGCCAGAGCACCATCTCACATGGAACCAAGCACTCTGCCTTCAGGATTGTTAAGGCCTGCCATAGGAGTGACTTATAGGTTAACATGTGTCCCATTTAAGGTTAGGTATAGGTATACTACACCTAAGTAAGAGGTGGTTACACCAACTTACCCCAGCTGAGTGATCCGCCAGTTGTGTCAAATTGCTAGGCCAGGCCAGGGGTGGCACAATACATGCTCAGCCCCTGGTAGGCCTTAGATACACCAATGCCCTGGGTACCTAGTGTACACTGGTACAGGGGCTCACAGGGTGATCCTATTCCAATTGGTTATGCACCTAAAGTGCATAGCGTCGATTTAGTAGAGAGAACAGTAGGCTGGGGTTCTGATTAGCAGGCCCACAGCCTCAATATGTCAAAAACCAGTGAAGCAAAAAGCAAAAATTTGGGGTGACCATAGGATAGCAGACCCTACTCTCCTACAGAGGGCCTGCAGCGACAATGATCAAAGACGCTGTGGGGACGGTGAGTCCGCTTTGAGGATGTTGTATGGACAGGATGACAGCCCGGACAGCTTCTGCGCAGCCCACTTGGGTAAACATTTTGAACATTTTGGGGCGAGGCATGCAACCCACTGGGGGTAACATTTATCATGCACCACAACTACCATCATTCCTTGCGCAGACGCCCACAGAGGCGGGACATTTATATTCGCACAGGTGGTGCGATTGCTGCCTTTCCCTTCTGCCAGTGAACAAGAGCGTTGTTGCGCTCAAAACGCGTTTGTCTTGAGATTTGTGCAAAGGAGCAGCTGGTCTGATTGTCCTGTATTTCACAAATAAAGGACTTTACTCACCGTACTGTGGCTTCATCTTAGAGGCAACTTCCTTTTTTCTGTGTTATGCGGCGTGCGCCACCGCGATGGAGCCCCACTGCTATCAGAGTGGGCCTGCAGCGACAATGATCAAAGACGCTGTGGGGACGGTGAGTCCGCTTTGTGAATGTTGTATGGACAGGATGACAGCCCGGACAGCTTCAGCGCATCCCACTTGGGTAAACATTTTGAACATTTTGGGGCGAGGCATGCAACCCACTGGGGGTAACATTTATCATGCACCACAACTACCATCATTCCTTGCGCAGACGCCCACAGAGGCGGGACATTTAAATTTGCGCAGGTGGTGCGATTGCTGCCTTTCCCTTCTGCCAGTGAACAAGAGCGTTGTTGCGCTCGAAACGCATTTGTATTGAGATTTGTGCAAAGGAGCAGCTGGTCTGATTGTCCTGTATTTCACAAATAAAGGACTTTATTCACTGTAGTGTGGCTTCATCTTGGAGGCAACTTCCTTTTTTCTGTGTTATGCAGCGTGCCCCGCCGCGATGGAGCCCCACTGCTATCAGGGCGGGTGTGAGAAGTTGGCCTGGTATATGATGTTCACCAGTTAAAGTGACCACCTTGTACCATGCCAAGCAACCCTTATGGTGTGGTTGTAAGTCAACCTTTTTGGACTAGCTGCCCTAGTGGTAGCGTAGGCTAAGCAGTCTTTGAGGCTAAACTCGTTAAAGCGTGTTAAGCAGGCTGTTTTACCATATGTAATCCCCCTTTATACCAATGAAAGGACACCACACAGATATATATTCAAAATATATGTATTTATTACTCAAAGTATCCCCTAGACTCTTTATGAGCAGAGGAGCACAAATCGTTAAACAAGAAAGTATCACAATATACAGAAGCTGCACTTTATATGGATAGGCCCTGGTGGCCGCTCAAACCATATACTAAAATAGTGGTATAAGTACCACGACTAGGAAAGGGAAAAGGCCTAGGGCCTCTAGAATCGCTGGGCCTACAAGGAGCTAACGTTAGTTAGTGACCAGGAGGTCCACGGGTCGCGTGTGCAGTGAGGAAACTTACACGCGGGCTCCCATAGGTCTTCAATGGGTGCATAAAAGTTCAAAAGTTACTGCTAAAAGGGTCTTCTGGTTGAACTACGAAATCAAGACTTCAGATCTAGGCATTAGAGATGTTACTCTACACTTGTGCACCGGAGTGCCAGCTTTACCTCACCCACAGGAAGCGGGTGCATAGGTCTCGAAGTGCGTCGGGTTTCGTCTATCTGTTCAATGGAGCCTGGTGACAAAGATGCTGCAGGCGGCCGGTCCAGAAGAGATGCGGTGGATCCAAGGGTGGATCGGAGTTGTAGAAGACCTGTAAGCAGAGGGGACAGTGTTCACAGTCCCTAGCCAGTGACCGGCGTGGCACCAGGTAGGTACCAGGCGATGTCGGGTGCAAACAGGTGAAGAGGTGTAGCTTGTCTCTGCAGCCACGTGGTCCCTGAAGGTCGACGATGTCCAGGAGTCGGTTCACGAGCTGTCCCACGCAGGCTCTCGCTGTCGGCGGTGTCAGCGACTCAAAGGAAGCAAACAAGCCTTGGCAAAAGCAGGAGTTCCAGGAAATGAAGAAAGCTGATGGTTCTGACTAGCAAGGTCAGAGGGGCTGCTCCTTTGGAGGGCAGCAAGGGCCAGTCGGGAGCAACCAGACCAGCATCATAGTTTTCAAGATAGTTCGCCAAAATGGCCACTAGCCAACGGGCCAGGGACTGGGCAGGCGCGTCGAGTCGCAAAGTGCAGAGGGGCCCCGCGCAGATCCTGGAGTTGCTGGAGGGCTCACCTTTGGTGCAGATGCTGCTCGGTTGTTGGGCTTCTCATGACCCTAAGTACAACTTGGAGGGAGCCTCTGTTGTTGCGCTTGCAGCTTGTCGAGTGTCTTTTCAAGATGGCTGGCTCCACGTGTCTCGGTGCCTCCACGGGTTCCTTCTTTGCAAGTACTGTGGATCGGGCAGTGAGAGGTCTGGAGGTAAAGTTCTTGTTGGTCTCTGGGCTTGGGCTCCGGCAGGAAGTGGCGGCAAAGCAGACGTCGATTCACTGGTTGGTGCTTGCGTTAGCAAGATGGTCACTCCCTGACCATAGGGGAGAATTCCTTCTGTCCTCTGTGCAGCAGAGCGTCGAAGTTCCCGTCTTCTTCTTAGTTTTAAGTTGATTCCCGGATGTCTGAAGTCTTAGGACACAGCTCCTACCTTTAAGCGGATTCTAGGGGCCGGACTACCTACTAGGTCCCTCCCTAAGGGTGGGACCAGGAAGGAGGGTGGTTACACCCCCAATCCTTTGTCCAGCTCGCCCCAGGTCTGGGGCTGGTGTGCCCCAGGACCGGTTTGAACTGGCATATGCACCAAGGCTCCTTGTGAGCCTCAGGCATGTCTGATTCTATTCAAGCCCTACCTGACCAATACACAAAATCCTGTCTGGGGTGGTGCACGCACCTCCCCTGGCAGGAAACCCTTTGTCCACGTCTCGCCAGCTGGAAGGACTCCCAGCAGCAGGAGGGCAGACTTGTGTCTGTGGTGGCAGCGTCCATTTTGTGGAGCTGAGGCTATGTCTGATTTTACCCGGGTTTCAGGTACTGTACATGTCGTGTCCCTCTAGAAGGGTGGAATGCTAACCCCGTCGCCAGAATTGGCGAGGGGTTAGTATTCCAATTCGTATGACACCTTACTCGACATGTTTTGATAAAGCCAAACCAAAGTTAGCATTTAACCGCGAGGTTCATAATGCACTTAAGAGTATATGGTATGGCGATATCTGGAAACGGTAGAAGGAAGTTGTTCCGACCACTGCAGACAGGCTCAGCTCATGCCAGAGCACCATCTCACATGGAACCAAGCACCCTGCCTTCAGGATTGTTAAGGCCTGCCATAGGAGTGACTTATAGGTTAACATGTGTCCCATTTAAGGTTAGGTATAGGTATACTACACCTAAGTAAGAGGTGGTTACACCAACTTACCCCAGCTGAGTGATCAGCCAGTTGTGTCAAATTGCTAGGCCAGGCCAGGGGTGGCACAATAGATGCTTCAGCCCCTGGTAGGCCTTAGATACACCAATGCCCTGGGTACCTAGTGTACACTGGTACAGGGGCTCACAGGGTGATCCTATTCCAATTGGGTATGCACCTAAAGTGCATAGCGTCGATTTAGTAGAGAGAACAGTAGGCTGGGGGTCTGATTAGCAGGCCCAGGGCCTCAATATGTCAAAAACCAGTGAAGCAAAAAGCAAAAATTTGGGGTGACCATAGGATAGCAGACCCTACTCTCCTACAGAGGGCCTGCAGCGACAATGATCAAAGACGCTGTGGGGACGGTGAGTCCGCTTTGAGGATGTTGTATGGACAGGATGACAGCCCGGACAGCTTCTGCGCAGCCCACTTGGGTAAACATTTGGAACATTTTGGGGCGAGGCATGCAACCCACTGGGGGTAACATTTATCATGCACCACAACTACCATCATTCTTTGCGCAGACGCCCACAGAGGCGGGACATTTATATTCGCACAGGTGGTGCGATTGCTGCCTTTCTCTTCTGCCAGTGAACAAGAGCGTTGTTGCGCTCAAAACGCGTTTGTCTTGAGATTTGTGCAAAGGAGCAGCTGGTCTGATTATCCTGTATTTCACAAATAAAGGACTTTACTCACCGTACTGTGGCTTCATCTTAGAGGCAACTTCCTTTTTTCTGTGTTATGCGGCGTGCGCCACCGCGATGGAGCCCCACTGCTATCAGAGTGGGCCTGCAGCGACAATGATCAAAGACGCTGTGGGGACGGTGAGTCCGCTTTGTGAATGTTGTATGGACAGGATGACAGCCCGGACAGCTTCAGCGCATCCCACTTGGGTAAACATTTTGAATATTTTGGGGCGAGGCATGCAACCCACTGGGGGTAACATTTATCATGCACCACAACTACCATCATTCCTTGCGCAGACGCCCACAGAGGCGGGACATTTAAATTCGCGCAGGTGGTGCGATTGCTGCCTTTCCCTTCTGCCAGTGAACAAGAGCGTTGTTGCGCTCGAAACGCATTTGTATTGAGATTTGTGCAAAGGAGCAGCTGGTCTGATTGTCCTGTATTTCACAAATAAAGGACATTACTCACCGTAGTGTGGCTTCATCTTGGAGGCAACTTCCTTTTTTCTGTGTTATGCGGCGTGCGCCACCACGATGGAGCCCCACTGCTATCAGAGCGGGCCTGCAGCGACAATGATGAAAGACGCTGTGGGGACGGTGAGTCCGCTTTGTGGATGTTGTATGGACAGGATGACAGCCTGACAGCTTCAGCGCAGCCCACTTGGGTAAACATTTTGAACATTTTGGGGCGAGGCATGCAACCCACTGGGGTAACATATATCGTGCACCACAACTACCACCATTCCTTGGGCAGTTGCCCACAGAGCTGGGACATTTAAATTCGCGCTGGTGGTGCGATGGCTGCCTTTCCCTTCTGCCAGTGAACAAGAGCGTTGTTGCGCTCGAAACGCGTTTGTCTTGAGATTTGTGCAAAGGAGGAGCTGGACTGATTGTCCTGTATTTCACAAATAAAGGACTTTACTCACCGTAGTGTGGCTTCATCTTGGAGGCAACTTCCTTTTTTCTGTGTTATGCGGCTTGCCCCGCCGCGATGGAGCCCCACTGCTATCAGGGCGGGCCTGCAGCGACAATGATCAAAGACGCTGTGGGGACGGTGAGTCCACATTGTAGATGTTGTATGGACAGGATGACAGCCCAGACAGCTTCAGCGCAGCCCACTTGGGTAAACATTTTGAACATTTTGGGGCGAGGCATGCAGCCCACTGGGGGTAACATTTATCATGCACCACAACTACCATCATTTCTTGCGCAGACGCCCACAGAGGCAGGACATTTAAATTTGCGCAGGTGGTGCGATTGCTGCCTTTCCCTTCTGCCAGTGAACAAGAGCGTTGTTGCGCTCGAAACGTGTTTGGCTTGAGATTTGTGCAAAGGAGCAGCTGGTATGATTGTCCTGTATTTCACAAATAAAGGACTTTACTCACCGTACTGTGGCTGCATCTTGGAGGCAATTTCCTTTTTTGTGTGTAATGCGGCGTGCGCCACCGCGATGGAGCCCCTCTGCTATCAGAGCGGGCCTGCAGCGACAATGATCAAAGACGCTGTGGGGACGGTGAGTCCGCTTTGTGAATGTTGTATGGACAGGATGACAGCCCGGACAGCTTCAGCGCAGCCCACTTGGGTAAAGATTTTGAACATTTTGGGGCGAGTCATGCAACCCACTGGGAGTAATATTTATCATGCACCACAACTACCATCATTCCTTGCGCTGTCACCCACAGAGGTGGGACATTAAAATTCGCGCTGGTGGTGCGATTGCTGCCTTTCCCTTCTGCCAGTGAACAAGAGCCTTGTTGCCCTCAAAACGCGTTTGTCTTGAGATTTGTGCAAAGGAGTAGCTGGTCTGATTGTCCTGTATTTCCCAAATAAAGGACTTTACTCACCGTAGTGTGGCTTCATCTTGGAGGTAACTTCCTTTTTTCTGTGTTATGCAGCGTGCCCCGCCACGATGGAGCCCCACTGTTATCAGGGCGGGCCTGCAGCGACAATGATCAAAGACGCTGTGGGGACGGTGAGTCCGCTTTGAGGATGTTGTATGGACAGGAGGACAGCCCGGACAGCTTCTGCGCAGCCCACTTGGGTAAACATTTTGAACATTTTGGGGCGAGGCATGCAACCCACTGGGGGTAACATTTATCATGCACCACAACTACCATAAATCCTTGCGCGGACGCCCACAGGGGCGGGACATTTAAATTCGCGCAGGTGGTGCGATTGCTGCCTTTCCCTTCTGCCAGTGAACAAGAGCGTTGTTGCGCTCGAAACGTGTTTGGCTTGAGATTTGTGCAAAGGAGCAGCTGGTATGATTGTCCTGTATTTCACAAATAAAGGACTTTACTCACCGTACTGTGGCTGCATCTTGGAGGCAATTTCCTTTTTTTTGTGTAATGCGGCGTGCGCCACCGCGATGGAGCCCCACTGCTATCAGAGCGGGCCTGCAGCGACAATGATCAAAGACGCTGTGGGGACGGTGAGTCCGCTTTGTGAATGTTGTATGGACAGGATGACAGCCCGGACAGCTTCAGCGCAGCCCACTTGGGTAAAGATTTTGAACATTTTGGGGCGAGTCATGCAACCCACTTGGAGTAATATTTATCATGCACCACAACTACCATCATTCCTTGCGCTGTCGCCCACAGAGGTGGGACATTGAAATTCGCACTGGTGGTGCGATTGCTGCCTTTCCCTTCTGCCAGTGAACAAGAGCCTTGTTGCCCTCAAAACGCGTTTGTCTTGAGATTTGTGCAAAGGAGTAGCTGGTCTGATTGTCCTGTATTTCCCAAATAAAGGACTTTACTCACCGTAGTGTGGCTTCATCTTGGAGGCAACTTCCTTTTTTATGTGTTATGCGGCGTGCCCCGCCGCGATGCAGCCCCACTGCTATCAGGGCGGGCCTGCAGCGACAATGATCAAAGACGCTGTGGGGACGGTGAGTCCGCTTTGTGGATGCTGTATGGACTGTATGACAGCCCGGACAGCTTCAGCGCAGCCCACTTGGGAGAACATTTTGAACATTTTGGGGCGAGGCATGCAACCCACTGGGGGTAACATTTATCATGCACCACAACTACCATCATTCCCTGCACAGACGCCCACAGAGGCGGGACATTTAAATTCGTGCAGGTGCTGCGATTGCATCCTTTCCCTTCTGCCAATGAACAAGAGCGTTGTTGCGCTCGAAACGTGCTTGGCTTGAGATTTGTGCAAAGGAGCAGCTGGTCTGATTGTCCTGTATTTCACAAATAAAGGACTTACTCACTGTAGTGTGGCTTCATCTTGGAGGCAACTTCCTTTTTTCTGTGTTATGCGGCGTGCTCCGCCGCAATGGAGCCCCACTGCTATCAGGGCGGGCCTGCAGCGACAATGATGAAAGACGCTGTGGGGACGGCGAGTCCTCTTTGTGGATATTGTATGGACAGGATGACAACCCGGACAGCTTCAGTGCAGCCCACTTGGGTAAACATTTTGAACATTTTGGGGCGAGGCATGCAACCCACTGGGGGTAACAGTTATCATGCACCACAACTACCATCATTCCTTGCGCAGACGCCCACAGAGGCGGGACATTTAAATTTGTGCAGGTGGTGCGATTGCTACCTTTCCCTTCTGCCAGTGAATAAGAGCGTTGTTGCGCTCGAAACGCATTTTTCTTGAGATTTGTGCAAAGGAGCAGCTGGTCTTATTGTCCTGTATTTCACAAATAAAGAATTTTACTCACCGTAGTGTGGCTTCATCTTGGAGGCAACTTCCTTTTATCTGTGTTATGCTGCGTGCCCCGCCGCGATGAAGCCCCACTGCTATCAGGGTGGGCCTGCAGCGACAATTATCAAAGACGCTGTGGGGTCGATGAGTCCTCTTTGTGGATGTTGTATGGACAGGATGACAGCCCGTACAGCTTCAGCGCAGCCCACTTGGGTAAACATTTTGAACATTTTCGGGCAAGGCATGCAACCCACTGTGGGTAACATTTATCATGTACCTCAACTACCATCATTCCTTGCGCAGACGCCCACAGAGGTGGGACATTAAAATTCGCGCTGGTGGTGCGATTGCTGCCTTTCCCTTCTGCCAGTGAACAAGAGCCTTGTTGCCCTCAAAACGCGTTTGTCTTGAGATTTGTGCAAAGGAGTAGCTGGTCTGATTGTCCTGTATTTCCCAAATAAAGGACTTTACTCACCGTAGTGTGGCTTCATCTTGGAGGTAACTTCCTTTTTTCTGTGTTATGCAGCGTGCCCCGCCACGATGGAGCCCCACTGTTATCAGGGCGGGCCTGCAGCGACAATGATCAAAGACGCTGTGGGGACGGTGAGTCCGCTTTGAGGATGTTGTATGGACAGGAGGACAGCCCGGACAGCTTCTGCGCAGCCCACTTGGGTAAACATTTTGAACATTTTGGGGCGAGGCATGCAACCCACTGGGGGTAACATTTATCATGCACCACAACTACCATAAATCCTTGCGCGGACGCCCACAGGGGCGGGACATTTAAATTCGCGCAGGTGGTGCGATTGCTGCCTTTCCCTTCTGCCAGTGAACAAGAGCGTTGTTGCGCTCGAAACGTGTTTGGCTTGAGATTTGTGCAAAGGAGCAGCTGGTATGATTGTCCTGTATTTCACAAATAAAGGACTTTACTCACCGTACTGTGGCTGCATCTTGGAGGCAATTTCCTTTTTTTTGTGTAATGCGGCGTGCGCCACCGCGATGGAGCCCCACTGCTATCAGAGCGGGCCTGCAGCGACAATGATCAAAGACGCTGTGGGGACGGTGAGTCCGCTTTGTGAATGTTGTATGGACAGGATGACAGCCCGGACAGCTTCAGCGCAGCCCACTTGGGTAAAGATTTTGAACATTTTGGGGCGAGTCATGCAACCCACTTGGAGTAATATTTATCATGCACCACAACTACCATCATTCCTTGCGCTGTCGCCCACAGAGGTGGGACATTGAAATTCGCACTGGTGGTGCGATTGCTGCCTTTCCCTTCTGCCAGTGAACAAGAGCCTTGTTGCCCTCAAAACGCGTTTGTCTTGAGATTTGTGCAAAGGAGTAGCTGGTCTGATTGTCCTGTATTTCCCAAATAAAGGACTTTACTCACCGTAGTGTGGCTTCATCTTGGAGGCAACTTCCTTTTTTATGTGTTATGCGGCGTGCCCCGCCGCGATGCAGCCCCACTGCTATCAGGGCGGGCCTGCAGCGACAATGATCAAAGACGCTGTGGGGACGGTGAGTCCGCTTTGTGGATGCTGTATGGACTGTATGACAGCCCGGACAGCTTCAGCGCAGCCCACTTGGGAGAACATTTTGAACATTTTGGGGCGAGGCATGCAACCCACTGGGGGTAACATTTATCATGCACCACAACTACCATCATTCCCTGCACAGACGCCCACAGAGGCGGGACATTTAAATTCGTGCAGGTGCTGCGATTGCATCCTTTCCCTTCTGCCAATGAACAAGAGCGTTGTTGCGCTCGAAACGTGCTTGGCTTGAGATTTGTGCAAAGGAGCAGCTGGTCTGATTGTCCTGTATTTCACAAATAAAGGACTTACTCACTGTAGTGTGGCTTCATCTTGGAGGCAACTTCCTTTTTTCTGTGTTATGCGGCGTGCTCCGCCGCAATGGAGCCCCACTGCTATCAGGGCGGGCCTGCAGCGACAATGATGAAAGACGCTGTGGGGACGGCGAGTCCTCTTTGTGGATATTGTATGGACAGGATGACAACCCGGACAGCTTCAGTGCAGCCCACTTGGGTAAACATTTTGAACATTTTGGGGCGAGGCATGCAACCCACTGGGGGTAACAGTTATCATGCACCACAACTACCATCATTCCTTGCGCAGACGCCCACAGAGGCGGGACATTTAAATTTGTGCAGGTGGTGCGATTGCTACCTTTCCCTTCTGCCAGTGAATAAGAGCGTTGTTGCGCTCGAAACGCATTTTTCTTGAGATTTGTGCAAAGGAGCAGCTGGTCTTATTGTCCTGTATTTCACAAATAAAGAATTTTACTCACCGTAGTGTGGCTTCATCTTGGAGGCAACTTCCTTTTATCTGTGTTATGCTGCGTGCCCCGCCGCGATGAAGCCCCACTGCTATCAGGGTGGGCCTGCAGCGACAATTATCAAAGACGCTGTGGGGTCGATGAGTCCTCTTTGTGGATGTTGTATGGACAGGATGACAGCCCGTACAGCTTCAGCGCAGCCCACTTGGGTAAACATTTTGAACATTTTCGGGCAAGGCATGCAACCCACTGTGGGTAACATTTATCATGTACCTCAACTACCATCATTCCTTGCGCAGACGCCCACAGAGGTGGGACATTAAAATTCGCGCTGGTGGTGCGATTGCTGCCTTTCCCTTCTGCCAGTGAACAAGAGCCTTGTTGCCCTCAAAACGCGTTTGTCTTGAGATTTGTGCAAAGGAGTAGCTGGTCTGATTGTCCTGTATTTCCCAAATAAAGGACTTTACTCACCGTAGTGTGGCTTCATCTTGGAGGTAACTTCCTTTTTTCTGTGTTATGCAGCGTGCCCCGCCACGATGGAGCCCCACTGTTATCAGGGCGGGCCTGCAGCGACAATGATCAAAGACGCTGTGGGGACGGTGAGTCCGCTTTGAGGATGTTGTATGGACAGGAGGACAGCCCGGACAGCTTCTGCGCAGCCCACTTGGGTAAACATTTTGAACATTTTGGGGCGAGGCATGCAACCCACTGGGGGTAACATTTATCATGCACCACAACTACCATAAATCCTTGCGCGGACGCCCACAGGGGCGGGACATTTAAATTTGCGCAGGTGGTGCGATTGCTGCCTTTCCCTTCTGCCAGTGAACAAGAGCGTTGTTGCGCTCGAAACGTGTTTGGCTTGAGATTTGTGCAAAGGAGCAGCTGGTATGATTGTCCTGTATTTCACAAATAAAGGACTTTACTCACCGTACTGTGGCTGCATCTTGGAGGCAATTTCCTTTTTTTTGTGTAATGCGGCGTGCGCCACCGCGATGGAGCCCCACTGCTATCAGAGCGGGCCTGCAGCGACAATGATCAAAGACGCTGTGGGGACGGTGAGTCCGCTTTGTGAATGTTGTATGGACAGGATGACAGCCCGGACAGCTTCAGCGCAGCCCACTTGGGTAAAGATTTTGAACATTTTGGGGCGAGTCATGCAACCCACTTGGAGTAATATTTATCATGCACCACAACTACCATCATTCCTTGCGCTGTCGCCCACAGAGGTGGGACATTGAAATTCGCGCTGGTGGTGCGATTGCTGCCTTTCCCTTCTGCCAGTGAACAAGAGCCTTGTTGCCCTCAAAACGCGTTTGTCTTGAGATTTGTGCAAAGGAGTAGCTGGTCTGATTGTCCTGTATTTCCCAAATAAAGGACTTTACTCACCGTAGTGTGGCTTCATCTTGGAGGCAACTTCCTTTTTTATGTGTTATGCGGCGTGCCCCGCCGCGATGCAGCCCCACTGCTATCAGGGCGGGCCTGCAGCGACAATGATCAAAGACGCTGTGGGGACGGTGAGTCCGCTTTGTGGATGCTGTATGGACTGTATGACAGCCCGGACAGCTTCAGCGCAGCCCACTTGGGAGAACATTTTGAACATTTTGGGGCGAGGCATGCAACCCACTGGGGGTAACATTTATCATGCACCACAACTACCATCATTCCCTGCACAGACGCCCACAGAGGCGGGACATTTAAATTCGTGCAGGTGCTGCGATTGCATCCTTTCCCTTCTGCCAATGAACAAGAGCGTTGTTGCGCTCGAAACGTGCTTGGCTTGAGATTTGTGCAAAGGAGCAGCTGGTCTGATTGTCCTGTATTTCACAAATAAAGGACTTACTCACTGTAGTGTGGCTTCATCTTGGAGGCAACTTCCTTTTTTCTGTGTTATGCGGCGTGCTCCGCCGCAATGGAGCCCCACTGCTATCAGGGCGGGCCTGCAGCGACAATGATGAAAGACGCTGTGGGGACGGCGAGTCCTCTTTGTGGATATTGTATGGACAGGATGACAACCCGGACAGCTTCAGTGCAGCCCACTTGGGTAAACATTTTGAACATTTTGGGGCGAGGCATGCAACCCACTGGGGGTAACAGTTATCATGCACCACAACTACCATCATTCCTTGCGCAGACGCCCACAGAGGCGGGACATTTAAATTTGTGCAGGTGGTGCGATTGCTACCTTTCCCTTCTGCCAGTGAATAAGAGCGTTGTTGCGCTCGAAACGCATTTTTCTTGAGATTTGTGCAAAGGAGCAGCTGGTCTTATTGTCCTGTATTTCACAAATAAAGAATTTTACTCACCGTAGTGTGGCTTCATCTTGGAGGCAACTTCCTTTTATCTGTGTTATGCTGCGTGCCCCGCCGCGATGAAGCCCCACTGCTATCAGGGTGGGCCTGCAGCGACAATTATCAAAGACGCTGTGGGGTCGATGAGTCCTCTTTGTGGATGTTGTATGGACAGGATGACAGCCCGTACAGCTTCAGCGCAGCCCACTTGGGTAAACATTTTGAACATTTTCGGGCAAGGCATGCAACCCACTGTGGGTAACATTTATCATGTACCTCAACTACCATCATTCCTTGCGCAGACGCCCACAGAGGTGGGACATTTAAATTTGCGCAGGTGGTGCGATTGCTGCCTTTTCCTTCTGCCAGTGAACAAGAGCGTTGTTGCGCTCGAAACGCATTTGTCTTGAGATTTGTGCAAAGGAGCAGCTGGTCTGATTGTCCTGTATTTCACAAATAAAGAATTTTACTCACCGTAGTGTGGCTTCATCTTGGAGGCAACTTCCTTTTTTCTGTGTTATGCTGCGTGCCCCGCCGCGATGGAGCCCCACTGCTATCAGGGTGGGCCTGCAGCGTCAATTATCAAAGACGCTGTGGGGTCGATGAGTCCTCTTTGTGGATGTTGTATGGACAGGATGACAGCCCGTACAGCTTCAGCGCAGCCCACTTGGGTAAACATTTTGAACATTTTCGGGCGAGGCATGCAACCCACTGGGGGTAACATTTATCATGCACCTCAACTACCATCATTCCTTGCGCAGACGCCCACAGGGGTGGGACATTTAAATTTGCGCAGGTGGTGCGATTGCTGCCTTTCCCTTCTGCCAGTGAACAAGAGCGTTTTTGCGCTCGAAACGCGTTTGGCTTGAGATTTGTGCAAAGGAGCAGCTGGTCTGATTGTCCTGTATTTCACAAATAAAGGACTTTACTCACCGTAGTGTGGCTGCATCTTGGAGGCAACTTCCTTTTTTATGTGTTATGCAGCGTGCCCCGCCGCGATGGAGCCCCACTGCTATCAGGGCGGGCCTGCAGCGACAATGATCAAAGACGCTGTGGGGACGGTGAGTCCGCTTTGAGGATGTTGTATGGACAGGATGACAGCCCGGACAGCTTCTGCGCAGCCCACTTGGGAAAACATTTTGAACATTTTGGGGAGAGGCATGCAACCCACTGGGGGTAACATGCACCACAACTACCATCATTCCTTGCGCAGACGGCCACAGAGGCGGGACATTTAAATTCGCGCAGGTTGTCCGATTGCTGCCTTTCCCTTCTGCCAGTGAACAAGAGCGTTGTTGCGCTCAAAACGCGTTTGGCTTGAGATTTGTTCAAAGGAGCATCTGGTCTGATTGTCCTGTGTTTCACAAATAAAGGACTTTACTCACCATAGTGTGGCTTCATCTTGGAGGCAACTTCCTTTTTTCTGTGTTATGCGGAGTGCCCCGCCGCGATGGAGGACCACTGCTATCGAAATGGGCCTGCAGCGACAATGATCAAAGACGCTGTGGGGACGGTGAGTCCGCTTTGTGGATGTTGTATGGACAGGATGACATCCCGGACAGCTTCAGTGCAGCCCACTTGGGTTAACATTTTGAACATTTTGGGGCGAGGCATGCAACCCACTGGGGGTAACATTTATCATGCACCACAACTACCATCATTCCTTGCGCAGATGCCCACAGAGGAGGGACATTTAAATTCGTGCAGGTGGTGCGATTGCTGCCTTTCCCTTCTGCCAGTGAACAAGAGCGTTGTTGCGCTCGAAACGCGTTTGGCTTGAGATTTGTGCAAAGGAGCAGCTGGTCTGATTGTCCTGTATTTCACAAATAAAGGAGTTTACTCACCGTAGTGTGGCTTCATCTTGAAGGAAAGTTCCTTTTATCTGTGTTATGCGGAATGCCCCGCCGCGATGGAGCCCCACTGCTATCAGGGCGGGCAAGCAGCGACAATGATTAAAGACGCTGTGGGGACGGTGAGTCCGCTTTGTGGATGTTGTATGGACAGGATGACAGCCCGGACAGCTTCAGCGCAGCCCGCTTGGGTAAACATTTTGAATATTTTGGGGCGAGGCATGCAACCCACTGGGAGTAACATTTATCATGCACCACAACTACCATCATTCCTTGCGCAGACGCCCACAGAGGCGGGACATTTAAATTTGCGCAGGTGGTGCGATTGCTGCCTTTCCCTTCTGTCAGTGAACAAGAGCATTGTTGCGCTCGAAACGCGTTTGTCTTGAGATTTGTGCAAAGGAGCAGCTGGTCTGATTGTCCTGTATTTCACAAATAAAGGACATTACTCACCGTAGTGTGGCTTCATCTTGGAGGCAACTTCCTTTTTTCTGTGTTATGCGGCGTGCGCCACCGCGATGGAGCCCCACTGCTATCAGAGCGGGCCTGCAGCGACAATGATGAAAGACGCTGTGGGGACGGTGAGTCCGCTTTGTGGATGTTGTATGGACAGGATGACAGCCCGACAGCTTCAGCGCAGCCCACTTGGGTAAACATTTTGAACATTTTGGGGCGAGGCATGCAACCCACTGGGGTAACATTTATCGTGCACCACAACTACCACCATTCCTTGCGCAGTCGCCCACAGAGCTGGGACATTTAAATTTGTGCAGGTGGTGCGATTGCTGCCTTACCCTTCTGCCAGTGAACAAGAGCGTTGTTGCGCTCAAAACGTGTTTGGCTTGAGATTTGTGCAAAGGAGCAGCTGGTATGATTGTCCTGTATTTCACAAATAAAGGACTTTACTCACCGTAGTGTGGCTTCATCTTGGAGGCAACTTCCTTTTTTCTGTGTTATGCGGCTTGCCCCGCCGCAATGGAGCCCCACTGCTATCAGGGCGGGCCTGCCGCGACAATGATGAAAGACGCTGTGGGGACGGTGAGTCCGCATTGTAGATGTTGTATGGACAGGATGACAGCCCAGACAGCTTCAGCGCAGCCCACTTGGGTAAACATTTTGAACATTTTGGGGCGAGGCATGCAGCCCACTGGGGGTAACATTTATAATGCACCACAACTACCATCATTTCTTGCGCAGATGCCCACAGAGGCGGGACATTTAAATTTGTGCAGGTGGTGCGATTGCTGCCTTACCCTTCTGCCAGTGAACAAGAGCGTTGTTGCGCTCAAAACGTGTTTGGCTTGAGATTTGTGCAAAGGAGCAGCTGGTATGATTGTCCTGTATTTCACAAATAAAGGACTTTACTCACCGTACTGTGGCTTCATCTTGGAGGCAACTTCCTTTTTTCTGTGTAATGCGGCGTGCGCCACCGCGATGGAGCCCCACTGCTATCAGAGCGGGCCTGCAGCGACAATGATCAAAGACGCTGTGGGGATGGTGAGTCCGCTTTGTGAATGTTGTATGGACAGGATGACAGCCCGGACAGCTTCAGCTCAGCCCACTTGGGTAAACATTTTGAACATTTTGGGGCGAGTCATGCAACCCACTGGGAGTAACATTTATCATGCACCACAACAACCATCATTCCTTGCGCTGTCGCCCACAGAGGTGGGACATTGAAATTCGCGCTGGTGGTGCGATTGCTGCCTTTCCCTTCTGCCAGTGAACAAGAGCCTTGTTGCCCTCAAAACGCGTTTGTCTTGAGATTTGTGCAAAGGAGCAGCTGGTCTGATTGTCCTGTATTTCACAAATAAAGGACTTTACTCAACGTAGTGTGGCTTCATCTTGAAGGAAAGTTCCTTTTATCTGTGTTATGCAGAATGCCCCGCCGCGATGGAGCCCCACTGCTATCAGGGCGGGCAAGCAGCGACAATGATTAAAGACGCTGTGGGGATGGTGAGTCCGCTTTGTGGATGTTGTATGGACAGGATGACAGCCCGGACAGCTTCAGCGCAGCCCGCTTGGATAAACATTTTGAATATTTTGGGGCGAGGCATGCAACCCACTGGGAGTAACATTTATCATGCACCACAACTACCATCATTCCTTGCGCAGACGCCCACAGAGGCGGGACATTTAAATTTGCGCAGGTGGTGCGATTGCTGCCTTTCCCTTCTGTCAGTTAACAAGAGCGTTGTTGCACTCGAAACGCGTTTGTCTTGAGATTTGTGCAAAGGAGCAGCTGGTCTGATTGTCCTGTATTTCACAAATAAAGGACATTACTCACCGTAGTGTGGCTTCATCTCGGAGGCAACTTCCTTTTTTCTGTGTTATGCGGTGTGCGCCCCCGCGATGGAGCCCCACTGCTATCAGAGCGGGCCTGCAGCGACAATGATCAAAGACGCTGTGGGGACGGTGAGTCCGCTTTGTGAATGTTGTATGGACAGGATGACAGCCCGGACAGCTTCAGCTCAGCCCACTTGGGTAAACATTTTGAACATTTTGGGGCGAGTCATGCAACCCACTGGGAGTAACATTTATCATGCACCACAACAACCATCATTCCTTGCGCTGTCGCCCACAGAGGTGGGACATTGAAATTTGCGCTGGTGGTGCGATTGCTGCCTTTCCCTTCTGCCAGTGAACAAGAGCCTTGTTTCCCTCAAAACACGTTTGTCTTGAGATTTGTGCAAAGGAGCAGCTGGTCTGATTGTCCTGTATTTCACAAATAAAGGACTTTACTCACCGTAGTGTGGCTTCATCTTGGAGGCAACTTCCTTTTTTCTGTGTTATGCAGCGTGCCCCGCCACGATGGAGCCCCACTGTTATCAGGGCGGGCCTGCAGCGACAATGATCAAAGACGCTGTGGGGACGGTGAGTCCGCTTTGAGGATGTTGTATGGACAGGAGGACAGCCCGGACAGCTTCTGCGCAGCACACTTGGGTAAACATTTTGAACATTTTGGGGTGAGGCATGCAACCCACTGGGGGTAACATTTATCATGCACCACAACTACCATCAATCCTTGCGCGGACCCCACAGGGGCGGGACATTTAAATTCGCGCAGGTGGTGCGATTGCTGCCTTTCCCTTCTGCCAGTGAACAAGAGCGTTGTTGCGCTCGAAACGCATTTGGCTTGAGATTTGTGCAAAGGAGCAGCTGGTCTGATTGTCCTGTATTTCACAAATAAAGGACTTTACTCACCGTAGTGTGGCTTCATCTTGGAGGCAACTTCCTTTTTTATGTGTTATGCGGCGTGCCCCGCCGCGATGCAGCCCCACTGCTATCAGGGCGGGCCTGCAGCGACAACGATCAAAGACGCTGCGGGGATGGTGGGTCCGCTTTGTGGATGCTGTATGGACAGGATGACACCCGTACAGCTTCAGCGCAGCCCACTTGAGAAAACATTTTGAACATTTTGGGGCGAGGAATGCAACCCACTGGGGGTAACATATACCATGCACCACAACTACCATCATTCCTTGCACAGACGCCCACAGAGGCGGGACATTTAAATTCGCGCAGGTGCTGCGATTGCTTCCTTTCCCTTCTGCCAGTGAACAAGAGCGTTGTTGCGCTCGAAACGCGCTTGGCTTGAGATTTGTGCAAAGGAGCAGCTGGTCTGATTGTCCTGTATTTCACAAATAAAGGACTTTACTCACCGTAGTGTGGCTTCATCTTGGAGGCAACTTCCTTTTTTCTGTGTTATGCGGCGTACCCCGCCGCAATGGAGCCCCACTGCTATCAGGGCGGGCCTGCAGCGACAATGATGAAAGACGCTGTGGGGACGGTGAGTCCGCTTGTGGATGTTGTATGGACAGGATGACAACCCGGACAGCTTCAGCGCAGCCCACTTGGGAAAACATTTTGAACATTTTGGGGCGAGGCATGCAACCCACTGGGGGTAACATTTATCATGCACCACAACTACCATCATTCCTTGCGCAGACGCCCACAGAGACGGGACATTTAAATTTGTGCAGGTGGTGCGATTGCTACCTTTCCCTTCTGCCAGTGAATAAGAGCGTTGTTGCGCTCGAAACGCATTTGTCTTGAGATTTGTGCAAAGGAGCAGCTGGTCTGATTGTCCTGTATTTCACAAATAAAGAATTGTACTCACCGTAGTGTGGCTTCATCTTGGAGGCAACTTCCTTTTTTCTGTGTTATGCTGCGTGCCCCACCGCGATGGAGCCCCACTGCTATCAGGGTGGGCCTGCAGCGACAATTATCAATGACGCTGTGGGGTCGATGAGTCCGCTTTGTGGATGTTGTATGGACAGGATGACAGTCCGTACAGCTTCAGCGCAGCCCACTTGGGTAAACATTTTGAACATTTTCGGGCGAGGCATGCAACCCACTGGGGGTAACATTTATCATGCACCACAACTACCATTATTCCTTGCGCAGACGCCCACACAGGTGGGACATTTAAATTTGCGCAGGTGGTGCGATTGCTACCTTCCCCTTCTGCCAGTGAATAAGAGCGTTGTTGCGCTCGAAACGCGTTTGTCTTGAGATTTGTGCAAAGGAGCAGCTGGTCTGATTGTCCTGTATTTCACAAATAAAGAATTTTACTCACCGTAGTGTGGCTTCATCTTGGAGGCAACTTCCTTTTTTCTGTGTTATGCTGCGTGCCCCGCCGCGATGGAGCCCCACTGCTATCAGGGTGGGCCTGCAGCGACAATTATCAAAGACGCTGTGGGGTCGATGAGTCCGCTTTGTGGATGTTGCATGGACAGGATGACAGCCCGTACAGCTTCAGCGCAGCCCACTTGGGTAAACATCTTGAACATTTTGGGGCGAGGCATGCAACCCACTGGGCGTAACAGTTATCATGCACCACAACTACAATTATTCCTTGCGCAGACGCCCACAGAGGCGGGACATTTAAATTCGCGCAGGTGGTGCGATTGCTTCCTTTCCCTTCTGACAGTGAACAAGAGCGTTGTTGCATTCGAAACGCGCTTGGCTTGAGATTTGTGCAAAGGAGCAGCTGGTCTGATTGTCCTGTATTTCACAAATTAAGGACTTTACTCACCGTAGTGTGGTTTCATCTTGGAGGCAACTTCATTTTTTCTGTGATATGCGGCGTGCCCCGCCGCGATGCAGTCCCACTGCTATCAGGGCGGGCCTGCAGCGACAACGATCAAAGACGCTGTGGGGATGGTGAGTCCGCTTTGTGGATGCTGTATGGACAGGATGACAGCCCGGACAGCTTCAGAGCAGCCCACTTGGGTTAACATTTTGAACATTTTGGGGCGAGGCATGCAACCCACTGGGGGTAACATTTATCATGCACCACAACTACAATCATTCCTTGTGCAGACGCCCACAGAGGAGGGACATTTAAATTCGTGCAGGTGGTGCGATTGCTGCCTTTCCCTTCTGCCAGTGAACAAGAGCGTTGTTGCGCTCGAAACGCATTTGTATTGAGATTTGTGCAAAGGAGCAGCTGGTCTGATTGTCCTGTATTTCACAAATAAAGGACTTTACTCACCGTAGTGTGGCTGCATCTTGGAGGCAACTTCCTTTTTTCTGTGTTATGCAGCGTGCCCCGCCGCGATGGAGCCCCACTGCTATCAGGGCGGGCCTGCAGCGACAATGATCAAAGACGCTGTGGGCACGGTGAGTCCGCTTTGAGGATGTTGTATGGACAGGATGACAGCCCAAACAGCTTCTGCGCAGCCCACTTGGGTAAACATTTTGAACATTTTGGGGAGAGGCATGCAACCCACTGGGGTTAACATTTATCATGCACCACAACTACCATCATTCCTTGCGCAGACGCCCACAGAGGCGGGATATTTAAATTCGCGCAGGTTGTCCGATTGCTGCATTTCCCTTCTGCCAGTGAACAAGAGCGTTGTTGCGCTCGAAACGCATTTGGCTTGAGATTTGTGCAAAGGAGCAGCTGGTCTGATTAGCCTGTATTTCACAAATAAAGGACTTTACTCACCGTAGTGTGGCTTCATCTTGGAGGCAACATCCTTTTTTATGTGTTATGCGGCGTGCCCCGCCGCGATGGAGCCCCAATGTTATCAGGGCCGGGCTGCAGCGAAAATGATCAAAGACGCTGTGGGGACGGTGAATCCGCTTTGTGGATGTTGTATGGACAGGATGACATCCCGGACAGCTTCAGTGCAGCCCACTTGGGTAAACATTTTGAACATTTTGGGGCGAGGCATGCAACCCACTGGGGGTAATATTTATCATGCACCACAACTACCATCATTCCTTGGGCAGACGCCCACAGAGGAGGGACATTTAAATTTGTGCAGGTGGTGCGATTGCTGCCTTTCCCTTCTGCCAGTGAACAAGAGCGTTGTTGCGCTCGAAACGCGTTTGTATTGAGATTTGTGCAAAGGAGCAGCTGGTCTGATTGTCCTGTATTTCACAAATAAAGGACTTTACTCACCGTAGTGTGGCTGCATCTTGGAGGCAACTTCCTTTTTTCTGTGTTATGCAGCGTGCCCCGCCGCGATGGAGCCCCACTGCTATCAGGGCGGGCCTTCAGTGACAATGATCAAAGACGCTGTGGGGACGGTGAGTCCGCTTTGTGGATGTTGTATGGACAGGATGACATCCCGGACAGCTTCAGAGCAGCCCACTTGGGTTAACATTTTGAACATTTTGGGGCGAGGCATGCAACCCACTGGGGGTAACATTTATCATGCACCACAACTACCATCATTCCTTGCGCAGACGCCCACAGAGGCGGGACATTTAAATTCGCGCAGGTTGTCCGATTGCTGCATTTCCCTTCTGCCAGTGAACAAGAGCGTTGTTGCGCTCGAAACGCGTTTGGCTTGAGATTTGTGCAAAGGAGCAGCTGGTCTGATTAGCCTGTATTTCACAAATAAAGGACTTTACTCACCGTAGTGTGGCTTCATCTTGGAGGCAACATCCTTTTTTATGTGTTGTGCGGCGTGCCCCGCCGCGATGCAGCCCCACTGCTATCAGGGTGGGCCTGCAGCGACAATGATCAAAGACGCTGTGGGGACGGTGAGTCCGCTTTGTGGATGTTGTATGGACAGGATGACAGCCCGGACAGCTTCAGCGCAGACCACTTGGGAAAACATTTTAAACATTTTGGGGCGAGGCATGCAACCCACTGGGGGTAACATATACCATGCACCACAACTACCATCATTCTTTGCACAGACGCCCACAGAGGCGGGACATTTAAATTTGCGCAGGTGCTTCGATTGCTTCCTTTCCCTTCTGCCTGTGAACAAGAGCGTTGTTGCACTCGAAATGCATTTGTCTTGAGATTTGTGCAAAGGAGCAGCTGGTCTGATTGTCCTGTATTTCACAAATAAAGGATTTTACTCACCATAGTGTGGCTTCATTTTGGAGGCAACTTCTTTTTTTCTGTATTATGCGGCGTGCCCCGCCGCGATGGAGCCCCACTGCTATCAGGGCGGGCCTGCAGCGACAATGATCAAAGACACTGTGGGGTCGATGAGTCCGCTTTGTGGATGTTGTATGGACAGGATGACAGCCCGGACAGCATCAGCGCAGCCCACTTGGGTAAACATTTTGAACATTTTCGGGCGAGGCATGCAACCCACTGGGGGTAACATTTATCATGCACCACAAATACCATCATTCCTTGCGCAGACGCCCACAGAGGCGGGACATTTAAATTCGCGCAGGTGGTGCGATTGCTGCCTTTCCCTTCTGCCAGTGCACAAGAGCGTTGTTGCGCTCGAAACGCGTATGGCTTGAGATTTGTGCAAAGGAGCAGCTGGTCTGATTGTCCTGTATTTCACAAAAAAAGGATTTTACTAACCGTAGTGTGGCTTCATCTTGGAGGCAACTTCCTTTTTTCTGTGTTATGCGGTGTGCCCCGCTGCGATGGAGCCCCACTGCTATCAGAGCTGGCCTGCAGCGACAGTGATCAAAGACGCTGTGGGGACGGTGAGTCCGCTTTGTAGATGTTGTATGGACAGGATGACAGCCCGGACAGCTTCAGCGCAGCCCACTTGGGTAAACATTTTGAACATTTTCGGGCGAGGCATGCAACCCACTGGGGGTAACATTTATCATGCACCACAACTACCATCATTCCTTGCGCAGACGCCCACAGAGGCGGGACATTTAAATTTGCGCAGGTGGTGCGATTGCTGCCTTTCCCTTCTGCCACTGACCAAGAGCGTTGTTGCGCTCGAAACGCATTTGGCTTGAGATTTGTGCAAAGGAGCAGCTGGTCTGATTGTCCTGTATTTCACAAATAAAGGACTTTACTCACCGTAGTGTGGCTTCATCTTGGAGGCAACTTCCTTTTTTCTGTGTTATGCGGCGTGCCCCGCCGCAATGGAGCCCCACTGCTATCAGGGCGGGCCTTCAGCGACAATGATGAAAGACGCTGTGGGGACGGAGAGTCCGCTTTGTGGATGTTGTATAGACTGGATGACAACCCGGACAGCTTCAGTGCAGCCCACTTGGGTAAACATTTTGAACATTTTGGGCCGAGGCATGCAACCCACTTGGGGTAACATTTATCATGCACCACAATTACCATCATTCCTTGCACAGACGCCCACAGAGGCGGGACATTTAAATTCGTGCAGGTGGTGCGATTGCTGCCTTTCCCTTCTGCCAGTGAACAAGAGCGTTGTTGCGTTCGAAACGCGTTTGGCTTGAGTTTTGTGCAAAGGAGCAGCTGGTCTGATTGTCCTGTAGTTCACAAATAAAGGACTTTACTCACCGTAGTGTGGCTTCATCTTGGAGGCAACTTCCTTTTAACTGTGTTATGCGGAATGCCCCGCCGCGATGGAGCCCCACTGCTATCAGGGCGGGCCTGCAGCGACAATGATTAAAGACGCTGTGGGGACGGTGAGTCCGCTTTGTGGATGTTGTATGGACAGGATAACAGCCCGGAGAGCTAAAGCGCAGCCCACTTGGGTAAACATTTTGAACATTTTGGGGCGAGGCATGCAACCCACTGGGAGTAACAATTATCATGCACCACAACTACCATAATTCCTTGCGCAGACGCCCACAGAGGCGGGACATTTAAATTCGCGCATTTGGTGCGATTGCTGCCTTTCCCTTCTGCCAGTGAGCAAGAGCGTTGTTGCGCTCAAAACGTGTTTGGCTTGAGATTTGTGCAAAGGAGCAGCTGGTCTGATTGTCCTGTATTTCACAAATAAAGGACTTTACTCACCGTAGTGTGGCTTCATCTTGGAGGCAGCTTCATTTTTTCTGTGTTATGCGGCGTGCGCCACCGCGATGGAGCCCCACTGCAATCAGAGCAGGCCTGCAGCGACAATGATGAAAGACGCTGTGGGGACGGTGAGTCCGCTTTGTGGATGTTGTGTGGACAGGATGACAGCCCGGACAGCTTCAGCGCAGCCCACTTGGGTAAACATTTTGAACATTTTTGGGGCGAGGCATGCAACCCACTGGGGGTAACATTTATCATGCACCACAACTACCATCATTCCTTGCACAGTCGCCCACAGAGGTGGGACATTTTAAATTTGCGCAGGTGGTGCGATTGCTGCCTTTCCCTTCTGCCAGTGAACAAGAGCGTTGTTGCGCTCGAAACGCGTTTGTTTTGAGATTTGTGCAAAGGAGCAGCTGGTCTGATTGTCCTGTATTTCACAAATAAAGGACTTTGCTCACCGTAGTGTGGCTTCATCTTGGAGGCAACTTCCTTTTTTCTGTGTTATGCAGCGTGCCCCGCCGCGATGGAGCCCCACTGCTATCAGGGCGGGCCTGCAGCGACAATTATCAAAGACGCTGTGGGGACGGTGAGTCCGCTTTGAGGATGTTGTATGGACAGGATGACAGCCCGGACAGCTTCTGCGCAGCCCACTTGGGTAAACATTTTGAACATTTTGGGGAGAGGCATGCAACCCACTGGGGGTAACATTTATCATGCACCACAACTACCATCATTCCTTGCGCAGACGCCCACAGAGGTGGGACATTGAAATTCGCGCTGGTGGTGCGATTGCTGCCTTTCCCTTCTGCCAGTGAACAAGAGCCTTGTTGCCCTCAAAACGCGTTTGTCTTGAGATTTGTGCAAAGGAGCAGCTGGTCTGATTGTCCTGTATTTCACAAATAAAGGACTTTACTCACCGTAGTGTGGCTTCATCTTGGAGGCAACTTCCTTTTTTCTGTGTTATGCAGCGTGCCCCGCCACGATGGAGCCCCACTGTTATCAGGGCGGGCCTGCAGCGACAATGATCAAAGACGCTGTGGGGACGGTGAGTCCGCTTTGAGGATGTTGTATGGACAGGAGGACAGCCCGGACAGCTTCTGCGCAGCACACTTGGGTAAACATTTTGAACATTTTGGGGCGAGGCATGCAACCCACTGGGGGTAACATTTATCATGCACCACAATTACCATCAATCCTTGCGCGGATGCCCACAGGGGCGGGACATTTAAATTCGCGCAGGTGGTGCGATTGCTGCCTTTCCCTTCTGCCAGTGAACAAGAGCGTTGTTGCGCTCGAAACGCATTTGGCTTGAGATTTGTGCAAAGGAGCAGCTGGTCTGATTGTCCTGTATTTCACAAATAAAGGACTTTACTCACCGTAGTGTGGCTTCATCTTGGAGGCAACTTCCTTTTTTATGTGTTATGCGGCGTGCCCCGCCGCGATGCAGCCCCACTGCTATCAGGGCGGACCTGCAGCGACAACGATCAAAGACGCTGCGGGGACGGTGGGTCCGCTTTGTGGATGCTGTATGGACAGGATGACACCCGTACAGCTTCAGCGCAGCCCACTTGAGAAAACATTTTGAACATTTTGGGGCGAGGAATGCAACCCACTGGGGGTAACATATACCATGCACCACAACTACCATCATGACTGACTGACTGACTGACTGAGATATTTGTTAAGCGCACTTATGCCGAGGCGTCTTGGCGCTCATTCCTTGCACAGACGCCCACAGAGGCGGGACATTTAAATTCGCGCAGGTGCTGCGATTGCTTCCTTTCCCTTCTGCCAGTGAACAAGAGCGTTGTTGCGCTCGAAACGCGCTTGGCTTGAGATTTGTGCAAAGGAGCAGCTGGTCTGATTGTCCTGTATTTCACAAATAAAGGACTTTACTCACCGTAATGTGGCTTCATCTTGGAGGCAACTTCCTTTTTTCTGTGTTATGCGGCGTACCCCGCCGCAATGGAGCCCCACTGCTATCAGGGCGGGCCTGCAGCGACAATGATGAAAGACGCTGTGGGGACGGTGAGTCCGCTTGTGGATGTTGTATGGACAGGATCACAACCCGGACAGCTTCAGCGCAGCCCACTTGGGAAAACATTTTGAACATGTTGGGGCGAGGCATGCAACCCACTGGGGGTAACATTTATGATGCACCACAACTACCATCATTCCTTGCACAGACGCCCACAGAGGCGGGACATTTAAATTCGCGCAGGTGCTGCGATTGCTTCCTTTCCCTTCTGCCAATGAACAAGAGCATTGTTGCGCTCGAAACGCGCTTGGCTTGAGATTTGTGCAAAGGAGCAGCTGGTCTGATTGTCCTGTATTTCACAAATAAAGGACTTACTCACCGTAGTGTGGCTTCATCTTGGAGGCAACTTCCTTGTTTCTGTGTTATGCGGCGTGCTCCGCCGCAATGGAGCCCCACTGCTATCAGGGCGGGCCTGCAGCGACAATGATCAAAGACGCTGTGGGGACGGTGAGTCCGCTTTGAGGATGTTGTATGGACAGGATGACAGCCCGGACAGCTTCAGCGCAGCCCACTTGGGAAAACATTTTAAACATTTTGGGGCGAGGCATGCAACCCACTGGGGGTAACATATACCATGCACCACAACTACCATCATTCTTTGCACAGACGCCCACAGAGGCGGGACATTTAAATTCGCGCAGGTGCTGCGATTGCTTCCTTTCCCTTCTGCCTGTGAACAAGAGCGTTGTTGCACTCGAAATGCATTTGTCTTGAGATTTGTGCAAAGGAGCAGCTGGTCTGATTGTCCTGTATTTCACAAATAAAGGATTTTACTCACCATAGTGTGGCTTCATCTTGGAGGCAACTTCTTTTTTTCTGTATTATTCGGCGTGCCCCGCCGCGATGGAGCCCCACTGCTATCAGGGCGGGCCTGCAGCGACAATGATCAAAGACACTGTGGGGTCGATGAGTCCGCTTTGTGGATGTTGTATGGACAGGATGACAGCCCGGACAGCATCAGCGCAGCCCACTTGGGTAAACATTTTGAACATTTTCGGGCGAGCCATGCAACCCACTGGGGGTAACATTTATCATGCACCACAACTACCATCATTCCTTGCGCAGACGCCCACAGAGGTGGGACATTTAAATTTGCGCAGGTGGTGCGATTGCTTCCTTTCCCTTCTGCCAGTGAACAAGAGCATTGTTGCGCTCGAAACGCGTTTGGCTTGAGATTTGTTCAAAAGAGCAGCTGGTCTGATTGTCCTGTATTTCACAAATAAAGGACTTTACTCACCGTAGTGTGGCTTCACCTTGGAGGCAACTTCCTTTTTTATGTGTTATGCAGAGTGCCCCGCTGCGATGGAGGACCACTGATATCAGGATGGGCCTGCAGCGACAATGATCAAAGACGCTGTGGGGACGGTGAGTCCGCTTTCTGGATGTTGTATGGACAGGATGACATCCCGGACAGCTTCAGCGCAGCCCACTTGGGAAAACATTTTGAACATTTTGGGGCGAGGCATGCAACCCACTGGGGGTAACATTTATCATGCACCACAAATACCATCATTCCTTGCGCAGACGCCCACAGAGGCGGGACATTTAAATTCGCGCAGGTGGTGCGATTGCTGCCTTTCCCTTCTGCCAGTGCACAAGAGCGTTGTTGCGCTCGAAACGCGTATGGCTTGAGATTTGTGCAAAGGAGCAGCTGGTCTGATTGTCCTGTATTTCACAAAAAAAGGATTTTACTAACCGTAATGTGGCTTCATCTTGGAGGCAACTTCCTTTTTTCTGTGTTATGCGGCGTGCCCCGCTGCGATGGAGCCCCACTGCTATCAGAGCTGGCCTGCAGCGACAGTGATCAAAGACGCTGTGGGGACGGTGAGTCCGCTTTGTAGATGTTGTATGGACAGGATGACAGCCCGGACAGCTTCAGCGCAGCCCACTTGGGTAAACATTTTGAACATTTTCGGGCGAGGCATGCAACCCACTGGGGGTAACATTTATCATGCACCACAAATACCATCATTCCTTGCGCAGACGCCCACAGAGGCGGGACATTTAAATTCGCGCAGGTGGTGCGATTGCTGCCTTTCCCTTCTGCCACTGACCAAGAGCGTTGTTGCGCTCGAAACGCATTTGGCTTGAGATTTGTGCAAAGGAGCAGCTCGTCTGATTGTTCTGTATTTCACAAATAAAGGACTTTACTCACCGTAGTGTGGCTTCATCTTGGAGGCAACTTCCTTTTTTCTGTGTTATGCGGCGTGCCCCGCCGCAATGGAGCCCCACTGCTATCAGGGCGGGCCTTCAGCGACAATGATGAAAGACGCTGTGGGGACGGAGAGTCCGCTTTGTGGATGTTGTATGGACTGGATGACAACCCGGACAGCTTCAGTGCAGCCCACTTGGGTAAACATTTTGAACATTTTGGGCCGAGGCAAGCAACCCACTTGGGGTAACATTTATCATGCACCACAATTACCATCATTCCTTGCACAGACGCCCACAGAGGCGGGACATTTAAATTCGTGCAGGTGGTGCGATTGCTGCCTTTCCCTTCTGCCAGTGAACAAGAGCGTTGTTGCGCTCGAAACGCGTTTGGCTTGAGTTTTGTGCAAAGGAGCAGCTGGTCTGATTGTCCTGTAGTTCACAAATAAAGGACTTTACTCACCGTAGTGTGGCTTCATCTTGGAGGCAACTTCCTTTTAACTGTGTTATGCGGAATGCCCCACCGCGATGGAGCCCCACTGCTATCAGGGCGGGCCTGCAGCGACAATGATTAAAGACGCTGTGGGGACGGTGAGTCCGCTTTGTGGATGTTGTATGGACAGGATAACAGCCTGGACAGCTAAAGCGCAGCCCACTTGGGTAAACATTTTGAACATTTTGGGGCGAGGCATGCAACCCACTGGGGGTAACATTTATCATGCACCACAACTACCATAATTCCTTGCGCAGACGCCCACAGAGGCGGGACATTTAAATTCGCGCATTTGGTGCGATTGCTGCCTTTCCCTTCTGCCAGTGAGCAAGAGCGTTGTTGTGCTCGAAACGCGTTTGGCTTGAGATTTGTGCAAAGGAGCAGCTGGTCTGATTGTCCTGTATTTCACAAATAAAGGACTTTACTCACCGTAGTGTGGCTTCATCTTGGAGGCAGCTTCCTTTTTTCTGTGTTATGCGGCGTGCGCCACCGCGATGGAGCCCCAGTGCAATCAGAGCAGGCCTGCAGCGACAATGATGAAAGACGCTGTGGGGACGGTGAGTCCGCTTTGTTGATGTTGTATGGACAGGATGACAGCCCGGACAGCTTCAGCGCAGCCCACTTGGGTAAACATTTTGAACATTTTGGGGCGAGGCATGCAACCCACTGGGGGTAACATTTATCATGCACCACAACTACCATCATTCCTTGCACAGTCGCCCACAGAGGTGGGACATTTTAAATTTGCGCAGGTGGTGCGATTGCTGCCTTTCCCTTCTGCCAGTGAACAAGAGCGTTGTTGCGCTCGAAACGCGTTTGTCTTGAGATTTGTGCAAAGGAGCAGCTGGTCTGATTGTCCTGTATTTCACAAATAAAGGACTTTGCTCACCGTAGTGTGGCTTCATCTTGGAGGCAACTTCCTTTTTTCTGTGTTATGCAGCGTGCCCCGCCACGATGGAGCCCCACTGCTATCAGGGCGGGCCTGCAGCGACAATTATCAAAGACGCTGTGGGGACGGTGAGTCCGCTTTGAGGATGTTGTATGGACAGGATGACAGCCCGGACAGCTTCTGCGCAGCCCACTTGGGTAAACATTTTGAACATTTTGGGGAGAGGCATGCAACCCACTGGGGGTAACATTTATCATGCACCACAACTACCATCATTCCTTGCGCAGAAGCCCACACAGGTGGGACATTGAAATTCGCGCTGGTGGTGCGATTGCTGCCTTTCCCTTCTGCCAGTGAACAAGAGCCTTGTTGCCCTCAAAACGCGTTTGTCTTGAGATTTGTGCAAAGGAGCAGCTGGTCTGATTGTCCTGTATTTCACAAATAAAGGACTTTACTCACCGTAGTGTGGCTTCATCTTGGAGTCAACTTCCTTTTTTCTGTGTTATGCAGCGTGCCCCGCCACGATGGAGCCCCACTGTTATCAGGGCGGGCCTGCAGCGACAATGATCAAAGACGCTGTGGGGACGGTGAGTCCGCTTTGAGGATGTTGTATGGACAGGAGGACAGCCCGGACAGCTTCTGCGCAGCACACTTGGGTAAACATTTTGAACATTTTGGGGCGAGGCATGCAACCCACTGGGGGTAACATTTATCATGCACCACAACTACCATCAATCCTTGCGCGGACGCCCACAGGGGCGGGACATTTAAATTCGCGCAGGTGGTGCGATTGCTGCCTTTCCCTTCTGCCAGTGAACAAGAGCGTTGTTGCGCTCGAAACGCATTTGGCTTGAGATTTGTGCAAAGGAGCAGCTGGTCTGATTGTCCTGTATTTCACAAATAAAGGACTTTACTCACCGTAGTGTGGCTTCATCTTGGAGGCAACTTCCTTTTTTCTGTGTTATGCGGCGTGCCCCGCCGCAATGGAGCCCCACTGCTATCAGGGCGGGCCTTCAGCGACAATGATGAAAGACGCTGTGGGGACGGAGAGTCCGCTTTGTGGATGTTGTATGGACTGGATGACAACCCGGACAGCTTCAGTGCAGCCCACTTGGGTAAACATTTTGAACATTTTGGGCCGAGGCATGCAACCCACTGGGGGTAACATTTATCATGCACCACAACTACCATCATTCCTTGCACAGTCGCCCACAGAGGTGGGACATTTTAAATTTGCGCAGGTGGTGCGATTGCTGCCTTTCCCTTCTGCCAGTGAACAAGAGCGTTGTTGCGCTCGAAACGCGTTTGTCTTGAGATTTGTGCAAAGGAGCAGCTGGTCTGATTGTCCTGTATTTCACAAATAAAGGACTTTGCTCACCGTAGTGTGGCTTCATCTTGGAGGCAACTTCCTTTTTTCTGTGTTATGCAGCGTGCCCCGCCACGATGGAGCCCCACTGCTATCAGGGCGGGCCTGCAGCGACAATTATCAAAGACGCTGTGGGGACGGTGAGTCCGCTTTGAGGATGTTGTATGGACAGGATGACAGCCCGGACAGCTTCTGCGCAGCCCACTTGGGTAAACATTTTGAACATTTTGGGGAGAGGCATGCAACCCACTGGGGGTAACATTTATCATGCACCACAACTACCATCATTCCTTGCGCAGAAGCCCACACAGGTGGGACATTGAAATTCGCGCTGGTGGTGCGATTGCTGCCTTTCCCTTCTGCCAGTGAACAAGAGCCTTGTTGCCCTCAAAACGCGTTTGTCTTGAGATTTGTGCAAAGGAGCAGCTGGTCTGATTGTCCTGTATTTCACAAATAAAGGACTTTACTCACCGTAGTGTGGCTTCATCTTGGAGTCAACTTCCTTTTTTCTGTGTTATGCAGCGTGCCCCGCCACGATGGAGCCCCACTGTTATCAGGGCGGGCCTGCAGCGACAATGATCAAAGACGCTGTGGGGACGGTGAGTCCGCTTTGAGGATGTTGTATGGACAGGAGGACAGCCCGGACAGCTTCTGCGCAGCACACTTGGGTAAACATTTTGAACATTTTGGGGCGAGGCATGCAACCCACTGGGGGTAACATTTATCATGCACCACAACTACCATCAATCCTTGCGCGGACGCCCACAGGGGCGGGACATTTAAATTCGCGCAGGTGGTGCGATTGCTGCCTTTCCCTTCTGCCAGTGAACAAGAGCGTTGTTGCGCTCGAAACGCATTTGGCTTGAGATTTGTGCAAAGGAGCAGCTGGTCTGATTGTCCTGTATTTCACAAATAAAGGACTTTACTCACCGTAGTGTGGCTTCATCTTGGAGGCAACTTCCTTTTTTCTGTGTTATGCGGCGTGCCCCGCCGCAATGGAGCCCCACTGCTATCAGGGCGGGCCTTCAGCGACAATGATGAAAGACGCTGTGGGGACGGAGAGTCCGCTTTGTGGATGTTGTATGGACTGGATGACAACCCGGACAGCTTCAGTGCAGCCCACTTGGGTAAACATTTTGAACATTTTGGGCCGAGGCATGCAACCCACTTGGGGTAACATTTATCATGCACCACAATTACCATAATTCCTTGCACAGACGCCCACAGAGGCGGGACATTTAAATTCGTGCAGGTGGTGCGATTGCTGCCTTTCCCTTCTGCCAGTGAACAAGAGCGTTATTGCGCTCGAAACGCGTTTGGCTTGAGTTTTGTGCAAAGGAGCAGCTGGTCTGATTGTCCTGTATTTCACAAATAAAGGACTTTACTCACCGTAGTGTGGCTTCATCTTGGAGGCAGCTTCCTTTTTTCTGTGTTATGTGGCGTGCGCCACCGCGATGGAGCCCCACTGCAATCAGAGCAGGCCTGCAGCGACAATGATGAAAGACGCTGTGGGGACGGTGAGTCCGCTTTGTGGATGTTGTATGGACAGGATGACAGCCCGGACAGCTTCAGCGCAGCCCACTTGGGTAAACATTTTGAACATTTTGGGGCGAGGCATGCAACCCACTGGGGGTAACATTTATCATGCACCACAACTACCATCATTCCTTGCACAGACGCCCACAGAGGTGGGACATTGAAATTCGCGCTGGTGGTGCGATTGCTGCCTTTCCCTTCTGCCAGTGAACAAGAGCCTTGTTGCCCTCAAAACGCGTTTGTCTTGAGATTTGTGCAAAGGAGCAGCTGGTCTGATTGTCCTGTATTTCACAAATAAAGGACTTTACTCACCGTAGTGTGGCTTCATCTTGGAGGCAACTTCCTTTTTTATGTGTTATGCGGCGTGCCCCGCCGCGATGCAGCCCCACTGCTATCAGGGCGGGCCTGCAGCGACAACGATCAAAGACGCTGCGGGGACGGTGGGTCCGCTTTGTGGATGCTGTATGGACAGGATGACACCCGGACAGCTTCAGCGCAGCCCACTTGGGAAAACATTTTGAACATTTTGGGGCGAGGAATGCAACCCACTGGGGGTAACATATACCATGCACCACAACTACCATCATTCCTTGCACAGACGCCCACAGAGGCGGGACATTGAAATTCAAGCAGGTGCTGCGATTGCTTCCTTTCCCTTCTGCCAGTGAACAAGAGCGTTGTTGCGCTCGAAACGCGCTTGGCTTGAGATTTGTGCAAAGGAGCAGCTGGTCTGATTGTCCTGTATTTCACAAATAAAGGACTTTACTCACCGTAGTGTGGCTTCATCTTGGAGGCAACTTCCTTTTTTCTGTGTTATGCGGCGTACCCCGCCGCAATGGAGCCCCACTGCTATCAGGGCGGGCCTGCAGCGACAATGATGAAAGACGCTGTGGGGACGGTGAGTCCGCTTGTGGATGTTGTATGGACAGGATCACAACCCGGACAGCTTCAGCGCAGCCCACTTGGGAAAACATTTTGAACATTTTCGGGTGAGGCATGCAACCCACTGGGGGTAACATTTATCATGCTCCACAACTACCATCATTCCTTGCGGAGACGCCCACAGAGGTGGGACATTTAAATTTGCGCAGGTGGTGCGATTGCTGCCTTTCCCTTCTGCCAGTGAACAAGAGCGTTGTTGCGCTCGAAACGCGCTTGGCTTGAGATTTGTGCAAAGGAGCAGCTGGTCTGATTGTCCTGTATTTCACAAATAAAGGACTTTACTCACCGTAGTGTGGCTTCATCTTGGAGGCAACTTAATTTTTTATGTGTTATGCGGCGTGCCCCGCCGCGATGCAGCCCCACTGCTATCAGGGCTGGCCTGCAGCGACAATGATCAAAGACGCTGTGGGGACGGTGAGTCCGCTTTGTGGATGCTGTATGGACAGGATGACAGCCCGGACAGCTTCAGCGCAGCCCACTTGGGAAAACATTTTGAACATTTTGGGGCGAGGAATGCAACCCCCTGGGGGTAACATTTATCATGCACCACAACTACCATCATTCCTTGCGCAGACGCCCACAGAGGTGGGACATTTAAATTTGCGCAGGTGGTGCGATTGCTGCCTTTCCCTGCTGCCAGTGAACAAGAGCGTTGTTGCGCTCGAAACGGGTTTGGCTTGAGATTTGTTCAAAGGAGCAGCTGGTCTGATTGTCCTGTGTTTCACAAAAAAAGGACTTTACTCACCGTAGTGTGGCTTCATCTTGGAGGCAATTTCCTTTTTTATGTGTTATGCGGCGTGCCCCACCGCGATGCAGCCCCACTGCTATCAGGGCGGGCCTGCAGCGACAACGATCAAAGACGCTGTGGGGACGGTGAGTCCGCTTTGTGGATGCTGTATGGACAGGATGACAGCCCGGACAGCTTCAGCGCAGCCCACTTGGGAAAACATTTTGAACATGTTGGGGCGAGGCATGCAACCCACTGGGGGTAACATTTATGATGCACCACAACTACCATCATTCCTTGCACAGACGCCCACAGAGGCGGGACATTTAAATTCGCGCAGGTGCTGCGATTGCTTCCTTTCCCTTCTGCCAATGAACAAGAGCATTGTTGCGCTCGAAACGCGCTTGGCTTGAGATTTGTGCAAAGGAGCAGCTGGTCTGATTGTCCTGTATTTCACAAATAAAGGACTTACTCACCGTAGTGTGGCTTCATCTTGGAGGCAACTTCCTTTTTTCTGTGTTATGCGGCGTGCTCCGCCGCAATGGAGCCCCACTGCTATCAGGGCGGGCCTGCAGCGACAATGATGAAAGACGCTGTGGGGACGGCGAGTCCTCTTTGTGGATGTTGTATGGACAGGATGACAACCCGGACAGCTTCAGTGCAGCCCACTCGGGTAAACATTTTGAACATTTTGGGGCGAGGCATGCAACCCACTAGGGGTAACAGTTATCATGCACCACAACTACCATCAATTCTTGCGCAGACACCCACAGAGGCGGGACATTTAAATTTGTGCAGGTGGTGCGATTGCTACCTTTCCCTTCTGCCAGTGAATAAGAGCGTTGTTGCGCTCGAAACGCATTTCTCTTGAGATTTGTGCAAAGGAGCAGCTGGTCTGATTGTCCTGTATTTCACAAATAAAGAATTTTACTCACCGTAGTGTGGCTTCATCTTGGAGGCAACTTCCTTTTTTCTGTGTTATGCTGTGTGCCCCACCGCGATGGAGCCCCACTGCTAACAGGGTGGGCCTGCAGCGACAATTATCAAAGACGCTGTGGGGTCGATGAGTCCGCTTTGTGGATGTTGTATGGACAGGATGACAGTCCGTACAGCTTCAGCGCAGCCCACTTGGGTAAACATTTTGAACATTTTCGGGCGAGGCATGCAACCCACTGGGGGTAACATTTATCATGCACCACAACTACCATCATTCCTTGCGCAGACGCCCACAGAGGTGGGACATTTAAATTTGTGCAGGTGGTGTGATTGCTACCTTTCCCTTCTGCCAGTGAATAAGAGCGTTGTTGCGCTCAAAACGCGTTTGTCTTGAGATTTGTGCAAAGGAGCAGCTGGTCTGATTGTCCTGTATTTCACAAATAAAGAATTTTACTCACCGTAGTGTGGCTTCATCTTGGAGGCAACTTCCTTTTTTCTGTGTTATGCTGCGTGCCCCGCCGCGATGGAGCCCCACTGCTATCAGGGTGGGCCTGCAGCGACAATTATCAAAGACGCTGTGGGGACGGTGAGTCCGCTTTGTGGATGCTGTATGGACAGGATGACAGCCCGGACAGCTTCAGCGCAGCCCACTTGGGAAAACATTTTGAACATTTTGGGGCGAGGAATGCAACCCACTGTGGGTAACATTTATCATGCACCACAACTACCATCATTCCTTGCACAGACTCCCACAGAGGCGGGACATTTAAATTTGCGCAGGTGGTGCGATTGCTTCCTTTCCCTTCTGCCAGTGAACAAGAGCGCTGTTGCGCTCAAAATGCGTTTGGCTTGAGATTTGTTCAAAGGAGCAGCTGGTCTGATTGTCCTCTGTTTCACAAAAAAAGGACTTTACTCACCGTAGTGTGGCTTCATCTTGGAGGCAACTTCCTTTTTTATGTGTTATGCGGCGTGCCCCGCCGCGATGCAGCCCCACTGCTATCAGGGCGGGCCTGCATCGACAACGATCAAAGACACTGTGGGGACGGTGAGTCAGCTTTGTGGATGCTGTATGGACAGGATGACAGCCCGGACAGCTTCAGCGCAGCCCACTTGGGAAAACATTTTGAACATTTTGGGGCGAGGAATGCAACCCACTGGGGGTAACATATACCATGCACCACAACTACCATCATTCCTTGCACAGACGCCCACAGACGCGGGACATTTAAATTCGCGCAGGTGCTGCGATTGCTTCCTTTCCCTTCTGCCAATGAACAAGAGCGTTGTTGCGCTCGAAACGTGCTTGGCTTGAGATTTGTGCAAAGGAGCAGCTGGTCTGATTGTCCTGTATTTAAAAATAAAGGACTTTACTTACCGTAGTGTGGCTTCATCTTGGAGGCAACTTCCTTTTATCTGTGTTATGCGGAATGCCCAGCTGCGATGGAGCCCCACTGCTATCAGGGCGGGCCTGCAGCGACAATGATGGAAGACGCTGTGGGGGACGGTGAGTACGCTTTGTGGATGTTGTATGGACAGGATGACAGCCCCGACAGCTTCAGCGCAGCCCACTTGGGTAAACATTTTGAACATTTTGGGGCGAGGCATGCAACCCACTGGGGGTAACATTTATCATGCACCACAACTACCATCATGCCTTGCGCAGTCGCCCACAGAGGTGGGACATTTAAATTCGCGCTGGTGGTGCGATTGCTGCCTTTCCCTTCTGCCAGTGAACAAGAGCGTTGTTGCGCTCGAAACGCGTTTGTATTGAGATTTGTGCAAAGGAGCAGTTGGTCTGATTGTCCTGTATTTCACAAATAAAGGACTTTACTCACCGTAGTGTGGCTGCATCTTGGAGGCAACTTCCTTTTTTCTGTGTTATGCAGCGTGTCCCGCCGCGATGGAGCCCCACTGCTATCAGGGCGGGCCTGCAGCGACAATGATCAAAGACGCTGTGGGGACGGTGAGTCCGCTTTGAGGATGTTGTATGGACAGGATGACAGCCCGGACAGCTTCTGCGCAGCCCACTTGGGTAAACATTTTGAACATTTTGGGGAGAGGCATGCAACCCACTGGGGGTAACATTTATCATGCACCACAACTACCATCATTCCTTGCGCAGACGCCCACAGAGGTGGGACATTTAAATTTGCGCAGGTGGTGCGATTGCTGCCTTTCCCTTCTGCCAGTGAACAAGAGCTTTGTTGCGCTCGAAACGTGTTTGGCTTGAGATTTGTTCAAAGGAGCAGCTGGTCTGATTGTCCTGTATTTCACAAATAAAGAACTTTACTCACCATAGTGTGGCTTCATCTTGGAGGCAACTTCCTTTTTTATGTGTTATGCAGAGTGCCCCGCTGCGATGGAGGACCACTGCTATCAGGATGGGCCTGCAGCGACAATGATGAAAGACGCTGTGGGGACGGTGAGTCCGCTTTGTGGATGTTGTATGGACAGGATGACATCCCGGACAGCTTCAGCGCAGCCCACTTGGTAAAACATTTTGAACATTTTGGGGCGAGGAATGAAACCCACTGGGGGTAACATTTATCATGCACCACAACTACCATCATTCCTTGCGCAGACGCCCACAGAGGTGGGACATTTAAATTCGCGCAGGTGGTGCGATTGCTGCCTTTCCCTTCTGCCAGTGAACACGAGAGTTGTTGCGCTCGAAACGCGTTTGTATTGAGATTTGTGCAGAGGAGCAGCTGGTCTGATTGTCCTGTATTTCACGAAAAAAGGATTTTACTCACCTTAGTGTGGCTTCATCTTCGAGGCAACTTCCTTTTTTCTGTGTTATGCGGTGTGCCCCGCTGCGATGGAGCCCCACTGCTATCAGGGCTGGCCTGCAGCGACAGTGATCAAGACGCTGTGGGGACGGTGTGTCCGCTTTGTAGATGTTGTATGGACAGGATGACAGCCCGGACAGCTTCAGCGCAGCCCACTTGGGTAAACATTTTGAACATTTTGGGGCGAGGCATGGAACCCACTGGGGGTAACATTTATCATGCACCACAACTACCATCATTCCTTGCGCAGACGCCCACAGAGGTGGGACATTTAAATTCGCGCAGGTGGTGCGATTGCTGCCTTTCCCTTCTGCCAGTGAACACGAGAGTTGTTGCGCTCGAAACGCATTTGGCTTGAGATTTGTGAAAAGGAGCAGCTGGTCTGATTGTCCTGTATTTCACAAATAAAGGACTTTACTCACCGTAGTGTGGCTTCATCTTTGAGGCAACTTCCTTTTTTCGGTGTTATGCGGCGTACCCCGCCGCAATGGAGCCCCACTGCTATCAGGGCGGGCCTTCAGCGACAATGATGAAAGACGCTGTGGGGACGGAGAGTCCGCTTTGTGGATGTTGTATGGACTGGATGACAACCCGGACAGCTTCAGTGCAGCCCACTTGGGTAAACATTTTGAACATTTTGGGGCGAGGCATGCAACCCACTTGGGGTAACATTTATCATGCACCACAACTACCAACATTCCTTGCGCAGACGCCCACAGAGGCGGGACATTTAAATTCGTGCAGGTGGTGCGATTGCTGCCTTTCCCTTCTGCCAGTGAACAAGAGCGTTTTTGCGCTCGAAACGCGTTTGGCTTGAGATTTGTGCAAAGGAGCAGCTAGTCTGATTGTCCTGTATTTCACAAATAAAGGACTTTACTCACCGTAGTGTGGCTTCACCTTGGAGGCAACTTCCTTTTAACTGTGTTATGCGGAATGCCCCGCCGCAATGGAGCCCCACTGCTATCAAGGCGGGCCTCCAGTGACAATGATTAAAGACGCTGTGGGGACGGTGAGTCCGCTTTGTGGATGTTGTATGGACAGGATAACAGCCCGGACAGCTTCAGCGCAGCCCACTTGGGTAAACATTTTGGACATTTTAGGGCGAGGCATGCAACCCACTGGGGGTAACATTTATCATGCACCACAACTACCATCATTCCTTGCGCAGACGCCCACAGAGGCGGGACATTTATATTCGCGCAGGTGGTGCGATTGCTGCCTTTCCCTTCTGCCAGTGAGCAAGAGCGTTGTTGCGCTCGAAACGTGTTTGGATTGAGATTTGTGCAAAGGAGCAGCTGGTCTGATTGTCCTGTATTTCACAAATAAAGGACTTTGCTCACCGTAGTGTGGCTTCATCTTGGAGGCAACTTCCTTTTTTCTGTGTTATGCAGCGTGCCCTGCCGCGATGGAGCCCCACTGCTATCAGGTCGGGCCTGCAGCGACAATGATCAAAGACGCTGTGGGGACGGTGAGTCTGCTTTGAGGATGTTGTATGGACAGGATGACAGCCCGGACAGCTTCTGCGCAGCCCACTTGGTAAACATTTTGAACATTTTGGGGAGAGGCATGCAACCCACTGGGGGTAACATTTATCATGCACCACAACTACCATCATTCCCTGCGCAGATGCCCACAGAGGCGGGACATTTAAATTCGCGCAGGTGGTGCGATTGCTGCCTTTCCCTTCTGCCAGTGAACAAGAGCATTGTTGCGCTCGAAACGCGTTTGGCTTGAGATTTGTGCAAAGGAGCAGCTGGTCTGATTGTCCTGTTTTTCACAAATAAAGGACTTTACTCACTGTAGTGTGGCTTCATCTTGGAGGCAACTTCCTTTTTTCTGTGTTATGCAGCGTGCCCCGCCGCGATGGAGCCCCACTGCTATCAGGGCGGGCCTGCAGGGACAACGATCAAAGACGCTGTGGGGACGGTGAGTCCGCTTTGTGGATGCTGTATGGACAGGATGACAGCCCGGACAGCTTCAGCGCAGCCCACTTGGGAAAACATTTTGAACATTTTGGGGCGAGGAATGCAACCCACTGGGGGTAACATATACCATGCACCACAACTACCAACATTCCTTGCACAGACGCAAACAGAGGCGGGACATTTAAATTCGCGCAGGTGGTGCGATTGCTGCCTTTCCCTTCTGCCAGTGCACAAGAGCGTTGTTGCGCTCGAAACGCGTATGGCTTGAGATTTGTGCGAAGGAGCAGCTGGTCTGATTGTCCTGTATTTCACGAAAAAAGGATTTTACTCACCGTAGTGTGGCTTCATCTTGGAGGCAACTTCCTTTTTTCTGTGTTATGCGGCGTATCCCGCCGCAATGGAGCCCCACTTTTATCAGGGCGGGCCTGCAGCGACAATGATGAAAGACGCTGTGGGGACGGTGAGTCCGCTTTGTAGATGTTGTATGGACAGGATGACAGCCCGGACAGCTTCAGCGCAGCCCACTTGGGTAAACATTTTGGGGCGAGGCATGCAACCCACTGGGGTTACATTTATCATGCACCACAACTACCATCATTCCTTGCGCAGACGCCCACAGAGGCGGGACATTTAAATTTGTGCAGGTGGTGCGATTGCTACCTTTCCCTTCTGCCTGTGAACAAGAGCGTTGTTGCGCTCGAAACGCATTTGTCTTGATATTTGTGCAAAGGAGCAGCTGGTCTGATTGTCCTGTATTTCACAAATAAAGGATTTTACTCACCGTAGTGTGGCTTCATCTTGGAGGTAACTTCCTTTTTTCTGTGTTATGAGGCGTGCCCCGCCGCGATGTCGCCCCACTGCTATCAGGGCGGGCCTGCAGCGACAATGATCAAAGACGCTGTGGGGTCGATGAGTCCGCTTTGTGGATGTTGTATGGACAGGATGACAGCCCGGACAGCTTCAGCGCAGCCCACTTGGGTAAACATTTTGAACATTTTCGGGCGAGGCATGCAACCCACTGGGGGTAACATTTATCATGCACCACAACTACCATCATTCCTTGCGCGGACGCCCACAGGGGCGGGACATTTAAATTTGCGCAGGTGGTGCGATTGCTGCCTTTCCCTTCTGCCAGTGAACAAGAGCGTTGTTGCGCTCGAAACACGTTTGGCTTGAGATTTGTGCAAAGGAGCAGCTGGTCTGATTGTCCTGTATTTCACAAATAAAGGACTTTACTCACCGTAGTGTGGCTTCATCTTGGAGGCAACTTCCTTTTTTATGTGTTATGCGGCGTGCCCCGCCGCGATGCAGCCCCACTGCTATCAGGGCGGGCCTGCAGCGACAATGATCAAAGACGCTGTGGGGACGGTGGGTCCGCTTTGTGGATGCTGTATGGACAGGATTACAGCCCGGACAGCTTCAGCGCAGCCCACTTGGGAAAACATTTTGAACATTTTGGGGCGAGGAATGCAACCCACTGGGGGTAACATATACCATGCACCACAACTACCATCATTCCTTGCACAGACGCCCACAGAGGCATGACATTTAAATTCGCGCAGGTGCTGCGATTGCTTCCTTTCCCTTCTGCCAGTGAACAAGAGCGTTGTTGGGCTCGAAACGCGCTTGGCTTGAGATTTGTGCAAAGGAGCAGCTGGTCTGATTGTCCTGTATTTCACAAATAAAGGACTTTACTCACCGTAGTGTGGCTTCATCTTGGAGGCATCTTCCTTTTTTCTGTGTTATGCGGCGTACCCCGCCGCAATGGAGCCCCACTTTTATCAGGGCGGGCCTGCAGCGACAATGATGAAAGACGCTGTGGGGACGGTGAGTCTGCTTTGTGGATGTTGTATGGACAGGATGACAACCCGGACAGCTTCAGCGCAGCCCACTTGGGAAAACATTTTGAACATTTTCGGGCGAGGCATGCAACCCACTGGGGGTAACATTTATCATGCACCACAACTACCATCATTCCTTGCGGAGTCGCCCACAGAGGTGGGACATTTAAATTTGCGCAGGTGGTGCGATTGCTGCCTTTCCCTTCTGCCAGTGAACAAGAGCGTTGTTGCGCTCGAAACGCGCTTGGCTTGAGATTTGTGCAAAGGAGCAGCTGGTCTGATTGTCCTGGATTTCACAAATAAAGGACTTTACTCACCGTAGTGTGGCTTCATCTTGGAGGCATCTTCCTTTTTTATGTGTTATGCGGCGTGCCCCGCCGCGATGCAGCCCCACAGCTATCAGGGCGTGCCTGCAGTGACAACGATCAAAGACGCAGTGGGGACGGTGAGTCCGCTTTCTGGATGCTGTATGGACAGGATGACAGCCCGGACAGCTTCAGCGCAGCCCACTTGGGAAAACATTTTGAACATTTTGGGGAGAGGAATGCAACCCACTGGGGGTAACATATACCATGTGTAGGAGAGTAGGGTCTGCTATCCTATGGTCACCTCAAATTTTTGCTTTTTGCTTCACTGGTTTTTGACATATTGAGGCTGTGGGCCTGCTAATCAGACCCCCAGCCTGCTGTTCTCTCTAACTAAATTGACACTATGCACCCTAGGCGCATAACCAATTGGAATTGGATCACCCTGTGAGCCCCTGTACCAGTGTACACTAGGTACCCAGGGCATTGGTGTATCTAAGGCCTACCAGGGGCTGAAGCATGTACTGTGCCACCCCTGGCCTGGCCTAGCAATTTGACACAACTGGCTGATCACTCAGCTGGGGTAAGTTGGTGTAACCACCTCTTACTTAGGTGTAGTATACCTATACCTAACCTTAAATGGGACACCTGGTAACCTATAAGTCACTCCTATGGCAGGCCTTGACAATCCTGAAGGCAGAGTGCTTGGTTCCATGTGAGAAGGTGCTCTGGCATGAGCTGAGCCTGTCTGCAGTGGTCGGAACAACTTCCTTCTACCGTTTCCAGATATCGTCATACCATATACTCTTAAGTGCATTATGAACCTCGCGGTTAAATGCTATCTTTGGTTTGGCTTTATCAAAACATGTCGAGTAAGGTGTCATACGAATTGGAATACTAACCCCTCGCCAATTCTGGCGACGGGGTTAGCATTCCACCCTTCTAGAGGGACACGACATGTACAGTACCTGAAACCCGGGTAAAATCCGACATAGCCTCAGCTCCACAAAATGGATGCTGCCACCACAGACACAAGTCTGCCCTCCTGCTGCTGGGAGTCCTTCCAGCTTGGGAGACGTGGACAAAGGGTTTCCTGCCAGGGGAGGTGCGTGCACCACCCCAGACAGGATTTTGTGTATTGGTCAGGTAGGGCTTGAATGGAATCAGACATGCCCGAGGCTCACAAGGAGCCTCGGTGCATATGCCAGTTCAAACCGGTCCTGGGGCACACCAGCCCCGGACCTGGGGCGAGCTGGACAAAGGATTGGGGGTGTAACCACCCCCCTTCCTGGTCCCACCCTTAGGGAGGGACCTAGCAGGTAGTCCGGCCCCTAGAATCCGCTTAAAGGTAGGAGCTGTGTCCTAAGACTTCAGACATCCTGGAATCAACTTAACTACAAGAAGAAGACGGGAACTTCGACGCTCTGCTGCACAGAGGACAGAAGGAAATCTCCCCTATGGTCAGGGAGTGACCATCTTGCTAACGCAAGCACCAACCAGCTACTCGACGTCTGCTTTGCCGCCGCCTCCTGCCGGAGCCCGAGCCCAGACCCCTACAAAGAAGGAACCCGTGGAGGCACCGAGACACGTGGAGCCAGCCATCTTGAAAGACCCACGACAAGCTGCAAGCGCAACAACAGAGGCTCCCTCCAAGTTGTGCTTTGGGTCCTGAGAAGCCCAATATCCCAGCAGCATCTGCACCAAAGGTGAGCCCTCCAGCATCTCCACGATCTGCGTGGGGCCCCTCTGCACTTTGCAACTCGACGCGCCTGCCCGGTCCCTGGCCCGTTGGCTAGTGGCCATTTTGGCAATGAACCTTGAAATCTACGACACTGGTCTGGTTGCCCCAGACTGGCCCTTGCTCCCCGCCAAAGGAGCCGCCCCTCTGACCTTGCTGGTCAGAGTAATCAGCTTTCTTCATTCTTCACGACTTCTGCTTTTGCCAAGGCTTATTTGCTTCCTTCGAGTTGCCGACATGGCCGACAGCGAGAGCCTGCGTGGGACAGCTCGTGTACCAACTCCTGGACGTCGTCGACCTTCAGGGACCACGTGGCTGCGGAGACAAGCTACCCCTCATCACCTGTTTGCACCCGACATCGCCTGGTACCTACCTGGTGCCACGCTGGTCACTGGTTAGTGACTGTGAACACTGTCCCCTCTGCTTTCAGGTCTTCTACAACTTCGATCCACCCTTGGATCCACCGCATCTCTTCTGGACCGGTCGCCTGCAGCATCCTTGTCATCAGGCTCCATTGAACAGATAGACGAAACCCGACGCACTTCGAGACCTATGCACCCGCTTCCTGTGGGTGAGGTAAAGCTGGCACTCCGGTGCCCAAGTGTAGAGAAACATCTCTAGTGTCTGTGTTTTAAGTCTTAAGTTCGTAGTCCATCCAGAAGACCCTTCTAGCAGTAACTTTTGAACTTTTACGCACCCATTGAAAACCTATGGGAGCCCGCGTGTAACTTTCCTCACTGCACACGCGACCCGTGGACCTCCTGGTCACTAACTGAAGTTAGCTCCTTGTAAGCCCAGCGATTCTAGAGGCCCTAGGCCTTTTCCCTTTCCTGTTCGTGGTACTTATACCACTATTTTAGTATATGGTTTGAGTGGCCACCAGGGCCCATCCATATAAAGTGCAACTTCTGTATATTGTAATACTTTCTTGTTTAACGATTTGTGCTCCTGTGCTCATAAAGAGTCTAGGGGATACTTTGAGTAATAAATACATATATATTTTGAATATATATTTCATTGGTATAAAGGGGGGTTACATATGGTAAAACAGCCTGCTTAACACGCTTTAACGAGTTTATCCTCAAAGACTGCTTAGCCTACGCTACCACTAGGGCAGCTAGTCCGAAAAGGTTGACTTACAACCACACCATAAGGGTTGCTTGGCATGGTACAAGGTGGTCACTTTAACTAGTGAACATCATACAGGTACCTTTAGGTACATATAAAACAAGATTAGTTATACTTAAGTTCTACTGAACTTAGTTGTTGTAGAGCAAAGGGAGTAGCACACCCTGACTACAACTACTAGATAGGTTTAGTAGGAAAACCCAAGTGTAGGTAGTTGCAACACATCCACCCACACTTAAGAGCAATGGCTGGGGCAGAGGGGTCCAATGTACCCATCTCTGTCGAGAGTGACCCCCAGAGGGCACCAACCATCTTTGCTACCCTAAATCAAAATGAGCTCAGGCAGTTGGCAAATATCAGGGGCCTTAAACAGCCCAGGAACCCTACCTCTGCTGAACTCAGAGAACTCTTACAGGCTGATGAAGATCAGAGAGCTCTCAAGAAAGCCTCCCAGTTAGACCCCTTAGGGACAGGAACAGGAGGCCCTCCTTCTGAAGATGCCACTGAAGTACCCCTTTACCACAGTCGCCCCTTAGTTGAGAATCTGACTACAGATGATGAGAATCAGCATAGGGACAGGGATGACAAAGGGGGTGAATCTGACAGTAGTAGTAGTTCAGAAGGGAGAGATAGCCCAGTGCCAGGTGCCAGACCTGGCTCAGCTAACTTAAGGCTACTGGGGACTGATAATGGGTTCACCCCATTGGATCTCCCTAGTGGACTTAACCAGGGGCTTGGGAGGCAGAGGAATCACTCAGGTGACTCTAATGCTTCTCATGCCTCTAGAGGCTCTCAAGGTCACCCCAGAAGGGGGATGACCACCCCTCAGAGGAGGGAACATGAGGCCAGAATGCAGGAAGCCCAGCTGAGGATCAGGAAGCAGGAGCTAGAAGTAGCCCTGATGGAAGAGAAACTGAACAAGGCTCGGCAACCTAGAGAGAGTGGGTCTATACCCACTGGTGGCAGCATTGTCCCTAAGGACAAAGATAGGGTCTTTGACAATAGGAACCTGTCTAAGGTTGTGCCCCCCTACAAAAGTGGGGACGACATCCACAAATGGATGACTGCTCTTGAGAGAGCCTGCAAAGTGCAGCAGGTTCCTGAAGACCAGTGGGCAGCAATCCTCTGGCTCTCCTTTGAAGGAAGAGGCAGAGACAGACTCCTCACTGTTAGGGAGGAGGATGTCAGAAATTACAGAGCCCTGAAGAGTGTCCTAGTTGATGGGTTAGGCTTAACCACTGAACAGTACAGGTTAATGTTCAGAGACACCCAGAAGACACAGACTCAGGACTGGTCTGAAAACATTGAATGTGCCACTAAGGCTTTGGAGGGTTGGTTGCTGGGAAGTAAGGTATCTGATTATACAGGATTGTACAATTTGATGATGAGAGAACAGATTTTAAATAACTGTCAAAACCAGCAACTGCACCAACACTTGGTTGACTCTGATCTGACCTCTCCCCAAGAATTGGGAAAGAAGGCAGACAAATGGGTCAGAACCAGGGTTAAGCAAAATAACCAGAACCAGGGCCAAGGGGGTGATCAGAAGAAAACAGACCAAAAGGGTGGAGATCAGAAATCTAAAGACCAGAAGTCTTCAACAGGGCCCCAAACTACTGCTAAGGAGGGTGGGTCCCAACAACAATCCAAGGGAAAGAAGAAAGAAGGTCAAAAGAAACCCTGGTGCAATCATTGCAAGAATACAACTCACTGGACTAGTGATTGTAAAAAGGGTGGAGCCCCCAACACTGTTGCCCCTAAGGCACCTGCTCCCAGTACTACTGTTAGCAGTGTTGGTCCCCAGACAAAGGGTGTAGTGGGAATCACTATGGGAACTGAAGGAGATTCTGACTTAGACAGAACCCTGACACAGGCAGTCTTGATCTGCGATGGGGACATTGATTTGTCCCTGACTGTGAGCCCCAGTAACCTGGGCAAGTACAGACAGACTCCTTTAATTAACGAAAAAGTGGCTCAAGCCTACAGGGACACATGTGCCAGTGTCACTATGGTGACACCAGGCTTTGTGGACCCTGGACAGTACATACCAGGTGAGAATTACCTGGTGACCAATGCCAGCAATGCCACTACTTCACATAGTGTGGCAGTTGTTAACTTCTCATGGGGAGGGGTAACTGGCCTCAAAAGGGTTGTGGTTAGTGCAGACCTCCCAGTAGAATGTTTGTTGGGCAATGACCTAGAGAGTTCTCTATGGTCAGAAGTGGAGTACAGGACTCATGCAGAGATGTTAGGTATATCATCACATGTCCTTGCTGTGACCAGGTCACAGGCCAAAAAGTGCCTCACTGAACCTCAGGTCTTGGATCCTGGAACAATGGAGCAAGCACCTTCCAAGAAGAAGAACAGGAGGGTCAAGGCTGTGCCTTCCCCCCTGCCTCCAAGTGATGATCAGCCTTCCCAGGAAGATGATCTAGAGAACCCTGAAGGAACTGTCCCTGAAGAGCTTGAACCTGATCAGGTTGAGTTTCTGGGGACAGGGGGACCTTCAAGGGCTGACTTGAGGCAGGCTCAGTTATCCTGTCCATCTCTTGAACCCCTCAGACAGCTGGCTGCTGCTGAGGCTGCTGGGAATGCTCAAGGTACCCATAAAGTGTATTGGGATGAAGGGCTCCTTTATTCAGAGGCTAGAGACCCCAAGCCTGGTGCTACCAGGAGGTTGGTTATACCTCTGCAATTTAGGGGCTTCCTTCTTACCTTGGCCCATGATATTCCTCTAGCAGGACACTTAGGCCAGAACAAGACTTGGGACAGGCTTGTCCCTCACTTTCACTGGCCTCATATGAATGAAGATACTTGGTCTCCGCTCCAGGATGGCTGAGTATATGGAGAAGGCATCCAAAAACCTTGAGGCAAGCCAGGCCTTACAGAAAGCTTGGCATGACCAAAAGGCTGTCTTGGTTGAGTTTCAGCCAGGACAGAAGGTATGGGTGTTGGAGCCAGTGGCCCCAGCAGCACTCCAAGACAAATGGTCTGGACCCCATACAATCCTGGAAAAGAAGGGAGAGGTCACCTACTTGGTAGACCTAGGAACTCCCAGGAGTCCCCACAGGGTACTCCATGTTAACAGGTTAAAAGCATATGTTGACAGGGCAGACATGGGCTTGCTCATGGCTACAGATGAGGGACAGGAGGAAGAGAGTGACCCTCTCCCAGACCTGTTGTCTCAGAACCCTGAAGATGGCTCAGTTGAAGGAGTGACCCTTGGAGGCAACCTCACTGCCCATCAGCAGACTGAATGTAGACAAGTTCTACAATCATTTCAACTTCTGTTTTCCCTAATACCTAGCCAAACTGACTGGTGTACCCATGTGGTGGACACTGGTGACAGTCTGCCTGTAAAGAACAAGCTCTACAGACAACCTGACCACGTCAGGGACTGTATAAAGGCTGAGGTACATAAAATGCTGGAATTAGGTGTCATTGAACCCTCAGAGAGCCCCTGGGCTAGCCCAGTGGTTCTGGTCCCCAAACCTCACACCAAAGATGGCAAGAGAGAGATGAGGTTCTGTGTGGATTACAGAGGACTCAATGCTGTCACCAGGACAGATGCACACCCTATTCCAAGGGCAGATGAGCTCATAGACAAACTAGCTTCTGCAAAGTTTTTGAGCACATTTGACTTGACAGCTGGCTATTGGCAAATCAGATTAGCTGAGGAGTCTAAGGCCAAAACAGCATTCTCAACCCCAGGTGGGCACTACCAGTTTGTGGTGATGCCCTTTGGTCTGAAGAATGCACCTGCCACCTTCCAAAGGCTGGTGAACCAAGTCCTTACTGGGTTGGATGACTTTTGCACAGCATATCTTGATAACATTGCTGTCTTTAGCTCAACCTGGGAGGATCACCTGATCCACCTGAAGAAGGCTCTTGAGGCTCTGCAAAGGGCAGGCCTCACTATCAAGGCCACTAAGTGCCAGATAGGGCAGAGTAAGGTTGTATATTTGGGCCACCTTGTAGGTGGAGGCCAAGTTCAACCACTGGAGAGTAAGATACAATCCATCAAGGACTGGTCCCCTCCAACCACCCAGACTCAAGTTCGAGCTTTCTTGGGCTTGACTGGGTACTACAGGAAGTTTGTTAAGAACTATGGGTCCATTGTGACTCCTCTTAATGATCTGACATCCAAGAAGATGCCCAAAAAGGTTCAGTGGACAGTAAGCTGTCAAAAGGCATTTGATGACCTGAAGGAGGCCATGTGCTCTGCACCTATCCTGAAAAGTCCTGACTACTCCAAAGAGTTTATTGTCCAAACAGATGCTTCTGAGTTGGGTGTGGGAGCTGTGCTGTCACAACTTAATGTAGATGGTCAAGACCAACCCATTGCTTTTATTAGCAGAAGGTTGACCCCCAGAGAGAAGAATTGGTCAGCTATTGAGAGGGAGGCCTTTGCTGTGGTGTGGGCCCTGAAGAAGCTGAGGCCATACTTGTTTGGCACTCACTTCAAGATTCAGACCGACCATAAGCCCCTCTTGTGGCTAAATCAGATGAAGGGTGAAAACCCCAAACTGCTTAGGTGGTCCATTTCCCTACAGGGGATGGACTTTACAGTGGAGCACCGGCCAGGTACTGACCATGGGAATGCAGATGGTCTCTCCAGGTACTTCCACTTAGGACATGAAGACGAGACTGGTCAAGGCTAGTTTAATGTCCCTGCGTTTGGGGGGGGTTGTGTAGGAGAGTAGGGTCTGCTATCCTATGGTCACCCCAAATTTTTGCTTTTTGCTTCACTGGTTTTTTGACATATTGAGGCTGTGGGCCTGCCAATCAGACCCCCAGCCTGCTGTTCTCTCTACTAAATTAACACTATGCACCCTAGGTGCATAACCAATTGGAAGTGGATCACCCTGTCAGCCCCTGTACCAGTGTACACTAGGTACCCAGGGCATTGGTGTACCCAAGGCCTGCCAGGGGCTGAAGCATGTATTATGCCACCCCAGGCTTGGCCTAACAAATTTGACACAACTGGCTGATCACTCAGCTGGGGTAAGTTGGTGTAACCACCTCTTACTTAGGTGTAGTATACCTATACCTAACCTTAAATGGGACACCTGGTAACCTATAAGTCACTCCTATGGCAGGCCGTAACAATCCTGAAGGCAGAGTGCTTGGTTCCATGTGAGATGGTGCTCTGGCATGAGCTGAGCCTGTCTGCAGTGGTCGGAACAACTTCCTTCTACTGTTTCCAGATATCGTCATACCATATACTCTTAAGTGCATTATGAACCTCGCGGTTAAATGCTATCTTTGGTTTGGCTTTATCAAAACATGTCGAGTAAGGTGTCATACGAATTGGAATACTAACCCCTCGCCAATTCTGGCGACGGGGTTAGCATTCCACCCTTCTAGAGGGACACGACATGTACAGTACCTGAAACCCGGGTAAAATCAGACATAGCCTCAGCTCCACAAAATGGATGCTGCCACCACAGACACAAGTCTGCCCTCCTGCTGCTGGGAGTCCTTCCAGCTTGGGAGGTGTGGACAAAGGGTTTCCTGCCAGGGGAGGTGCGTGCACCACCCCAGACAGGATTTTGTGTATTGGTCAGGTAGGGCTTGAAAGAAACCAGACATGCCTGTGGCTCACAAGGAGCCTCAGTGCATATGCCAGTTCAAACCGGTCCTGGGGCACACCAGTCCCGGGCCTGGGGCGAGCTGGACAAAGGATTGGGGGTGTAACCACCCCCCTTCCTGGTCCCACCCTTAGGGAGGGACCTAGCAGGTAGTCCGGCCCCTAGAATCCGCTTAAAGGTAGGAGCTGTGTCCTAAGACTTCAGACATCCTGGAATCAACTTGAAACTAAGAAGAAGACGGGAACTTCGACATTCTGCTGCACAGAAGACTGAAGGAAATCTCCCCTGTGGCCAGGGAGTGACCACCTTGCTAACGCAAGCACCATCCAGCGAATCAACGTCTGCTTTGCCGCCGCCTCCCGCCGGAGCTCGAGCCCAGAGACTGACAAGACCTAGACCTCCAGACCTCTCACCGCCCGATCCACAGTCCCTGAAAAGAGGAGACCCGTGGAGGCAACGAGACACGTGGAGCCAGCCATCTTGGAACGACGATGACAAGCTGCAAGCGCAACAACCGAGACTCCCTCCAAGTTGTGCTTTGGGATCTGAGAAGCCCAACACCCGAGCAGCATCTGCACCAAAGGTGAGCCCTCCAGCATCTCCACGATCTGCGTGGGGCCCTTCTGCATTTTGCCACTCGACGCGCCTAACCAGTTGCTGGCCCGCTGGCTAGTAGCCATCTTGGCAACGAACTTCAAGAACTACACCGCTGGTCTGGTTGCTCCAGACTGGCCCTTGCTCCCCTCCAAAGGAGCAATCCCTCTGACCTTGCTGGTCAGAACCATCAGCTTATCTTGTTCTCCACAACAATTGCTTTTGCCAAGGCTTGTTTGCTTTGATCAAGTCGCCGACACCGCCGACAGCGAAAGCCTGCGTGGGACAGATCGTGAACCGACTCCTGGACGTCGTCAACCTCCAGGGACCACGTGGCTGCAGAGACAAGCTACACCTTTCTTCCTGTTTGCACCCGACATCGCCTGGTACCCACCTGGTGCCACGCTGGTCACTGGCTAGTGACTGTGAACACTGTCCCCTCTGCTTACAGGTCTTCTACAACTCCGATCCACTCTTGGAACCACCGCATCTCTCCCGGACCGATCGCCTGCAGCATCTTTGTCCACAGGCTCCATTGACCCGATAGAAGAAACCCGACGCACTTCGACACCTATGCACCCGCTTCCTGTGGGTGAGGTAAAGCTGGCACTCCGGTGCCCAAGTGTAGAGTAACATCTCTAGTGTCTGTGTTTCCAATCTTAAGGTCATAGTCCATCCGGAAGATCCTTTTTGCAGTAACTTTGTACTTTTTACGCACCCATTGAAACCTATGGGAGCACGCGTGTGACTATTTGCTCTGCACACGCCACCCGTAGACCTCCTGGTCACTAACTGAAGTTAGCTCCTTGTAGGCCCAGCGATTCTAGAGGCCATAGGCCTTTTCCCTTTTCTGTTCGTGGTACTTATACCACTATTTTAGTATATGGTTTGAGCGGCCACCAGGGCCTATCCATATAAAGTGCAACTTCTGTGTATTCTACTGTAATCTTGTTTGACGATTTGTGCTCCTGTGCTCATAAAGAGACTAGGGGTTACTTTGAGAAATAAATACATATATATTTTGAATATATATCTGTGTGGTGTCCTTTCATTGGTATAAAAGGGGGTTGCATTTGGTAAAACAGCTGGCTTAACACGCTTCACGAGATTAGCCTCAAAGACTGCTTAGCCTACGCTACCACTAGGGCAGCTAGTCCGAAAAGGTTGACTTACAACCACACCATAAGGGTTGCTTGGCATGGTACAAGGTGGTCACTTTAACTAGTGAACATCATATACCAGGCCAACTTCTCACATATGCGGAGTGCCCCTCCGCAATGGAGGACCACGGCTATCAGGATGGGCCTGCAGCGACAATGATCGAAGACGCTGTGGGGACGTGAGTCCGCCTTGTGGATGTTGTATGGACAGCATGACAGCCCGGACAGCTTCAGCGCAGCCCACTTGGGAAAACATTTTGAACATTTTGGGGCGAGGCATGCAACCCACTGTGGGTAACATTTATCATGCACCACAACTACCATCATTCCTTGCACAGACGCCCACAGAGGCGGGACATTTAAATTCGCGCAGGTGGTGCGATTGCTGCCTTTCCCTTCTGCCAGTGCACAAGAGCGTTGTTGCGCTCGAAACACGTTTGGCTTAAGATTTGTGCAAAGGAGCAGCTGGTCTGATTGTCCTGTATTTCACAAATAAAGGACTTTACTCACCGTAGTGTGGCTTCCTCTTGGAGGCAACTTCCTTTTTTCTGTGTTATGCGGCGTGCCCCGCCGCAATGGAGCCCCTCTGCTATCAGGGCGGGCCTGCAGCGACAATGATTAAAGACGCTGTGAGGACGGTGAGTCCGCTTTGTGTGGATGTTGTATGGACAGGATGACAGCCCGGACAGCGTCAGCGCAGCCCACTGGGGTAAACATTTTGAACATTTTGGGGTGAGGCATGGAACCCACTGGGGGTAACATTTATCATGCACCAACACTACCATCATTCCTTGCGCAGACGCCCACAGAGGCGGGACATTTAAATTTGCGCAGGTGGTGCGATTGCTGCCTTTCCCTTCTGCCAGTGAACAAGAGCGTTGTTGCGCTCGAAATGCGTTTGGCTTGAGATTTGTGCAAAGGAGCAGCTGGTCTGATTGTCCTGTATTTCACAAATAAAGGACTTTACTCACCGTAGTGTGGCTTCATCTTGGAGGCAACTTCCTTTTATCTGTGTTATGCGGAATGCGCAGCCGCGATGGAGCCACACTGCTATCAGGGCGGGCCTGCAGCGACAATGATTAAAGACGCAGTGGGGACGGTGAGTCCGCTTTGTGGATGTTGTATGGACAGGATGACAGCCCGGACAGCTTCAGCGCAGCCCACTTGGGTAAACATTTTGAACATTTTGGGGCGAGGCATGCAACCCACTGGGGGTAACATTTATCATGCACCACAACTACCATCATTCCTTGCGCAGACGCCCACAGAGGCGGGACATTTAAATTCGCGCAGGTGGTGCGATTGCTGCCTTTCCCTTCTGCCAGTGAGCAAGAGCGTTGTTGCACTCGAAACGTGTTTGGCTTGAGATTTGTGCAAAGGAGCAGCTGGTCTGATTGTCCTGTATTTCACAAATAAAGGTCTTTACTCACCGTAGTGTGGCTTCATCTTGGAGGCAACTTCCTTTTTTCTGTGTTATGCGGCGTGCCCCGCCGCGATGGAGCCCCACTGCTATCAGGGCGGGCCTGCAGAGACAATGATCAAAGACGCTGTGGGGACGGTGAGTCCGCTTTGTGGATGTTGTATGGACAGGATGACAGCCCGACAGCTTCAGCGCAGCCCACTTGGGTAAACATTTTGAACATTTTGGGGCGAGGCATGCAACCCACTGGGGGTAACATTTATCATGCACCACAACTACCATCATTCCTTGCGCAGACACCCACAGAGGCAGGACATTTAAATTTGCGCAGGTGGTGCGTTTGCTGCCTTTCCCTTCTGCCAGTGAACAAGAGCGTTGTTGCGCTCGAAACGCGTTTGGCTTGAGATTTGTGCAAAGGAGCAGCTGGTCTGATTGTCCTGTATTTCACAAATAAAGGACTTTACTCACCGTAGTGTGGCTTCATCTTGGAGGCAACTTCCTTTTTTATGTGTTATGCGGTGTGCCCAGCCGCGATGCAGCCCCACTGCTATCAGGGCGGGCCTGCAGCGACAATGATCAAAGACGCTGTGGGGACGGTGAGTCCGCTTTGTGGATGTTGTATGGACAGGATGACAGCCCGGACAGCTTCAGCGCAGCCCACTTGGGTAAACATTTTGAACATTTTGGGGTGAGGCATGCAACCCACTGGGGGTAACATTTATTATGCACCACCACTACCATCATTCCTTGCGCAGACGCCCACAGAGGCGGGACATTTAAATTCGTGTTGGTGGTGCGATTGCTGCCTTTCCCTTCTGCCAGTGAACAAGAGCGTTGTTGCGCTCAAAACGCGTTTGTCTTGAGATTTGTGCAAAGGAGCAGCTGGTCTGATTGTCCTGTATTTCACAAATAAAGGACTTTACTCACCGTAGAGTGGCTTCATCTTGGAGGCAACTTCCTTTTTTCTGTGTTATGCAGCATGCCCCGCCGCGATGGAGCCCCACTGCTATCAGGGCGGGCCTGCAGCCACAATGATCAAAGACGCTGTGAGGACGGTGAGTCCACCTTTGGATGTTGTATGGACAGAATGACAGCCCGGACAGCTTCTGCGCAGCCCACTTGGGTAAACATTTTGAACATTTTGGGGCGAGGCATGCAACCCACTGGGGGTAACATTTGTCATGCACCACAACTACCATCATTCCTTGCGGAGACGCCCACAGAGGCGGGACATTTAAATTCACGCAGGTGGTGCGATTGCTGCCTTTCCCTTCTGCCAGTGAACAAGAGCGTTGTTGCGCTCGAAACGTGTTTGGCTTGAGATTTGTGCAAAGGAGCAGCTGGTCTGATTGTCCTGTATTTCACAAATAAAGGACTTTACTCACTGTAGTGTGGCTTCATCTTGGAGGCAACTTCCTTTTTTCTGTGTTATGCGGCGTGCCCCGCCACGATGGAGCCCCACTGCTATCAGGGAGGGCCTGCAGAGACAATGATCAAAGACGCTGTGGGGACGGTGAGTCCGCTTTGTGGATGTTGTATGGACAGTATGACAGCCCGGACAGCTTCAGCGCAGCCAACTTGGGTAAACATTTTGAACATTTTGGGGCGAGGCATGCAACCCACTGGGGGTAACATTTATCATGCACCACAACTACCATCATTCCTTGCGCAGACGCCCACAGAGGTGGGACATTTAAATTCGCGCAGGTGGTGCGATTGCTGCCTTTTCCTTCTGCCAGTGAACAAGAGCGTTGTGGCGCTCGAAACACGTTTGGCTTGAGATTTGTGCAAAGGAGCAGCTGGTCTGATTGTCCTGTATTTCACAAATAAAGGACTTTACTCACCGTAGTGTGGCTTCATCTTGGAGGCAACTTCCTTTTTTCTGTGTTATGCGGCGTGCCCCGCCGCGATAGAGCCCCACTGCTATCAGGGCGGGCCTGCAGAGACAATGATCAAAGACGCTGTGGGGACGGTGAGTCCGCTTTGTGGATGTTGTATGGACAGGAACACAGCCCGGACAGCTTCAGCGCAGCCCACTTGGGTAAACATTTTGAACATTTTGGGGCGAGGCATGCAACCCACTGGCGGTAACATTTGTCATGCACCACAATTACCATCATTCCTTGCGCGGACGCCCACAGAGGCGGGACATTTAAATTCGCGCAGGTGGTGCGATTGCTGCCTTTCCCTTCTGCCAGTGAACAAGAGCATTGTTGCGCTCGAAACGCGTTTGGCTTGAGATTTGTGCAAAGGAGCAGCTGGTCTGATTGTCCTGTATTTCACAAATAAAGGACTTTACTCACCGTAGTGTGGCTTCATCTTCGAGGCAACTTCCTTTTTTCTGTGTTATGCTGCGTGCCCCGCCGCGATGCAGCCCCACTGCTATCAGGGCGGGCCTGCAGCGACAATGATCAAAGACGCTGTGGGGACGGTAAGTCCGCTTTGTGGATGCTGTATGGACAGGATGACAGCCCGGACAGCTTCAGCGCAGCCCACTTGGGAAAACATTTTGAACATTTTAGGGCGGGGCATGCAACCCACTGGGGGTAACATATACCATGCACCCCAACTACCATCATTCCTTGCACAGATGCCCACAGAGGCGGGACATTTAAATTCTCGCAGGTACTGCGATTGCTGCCTTTCCCTTCTGCCAGTGAACAAGAGCGTTGTTGCGCTCGAAACGCGTTTGGCTTGAGATTTGTGCAAAGGAGCAGCTGGTCTTATTGTCCTGTATTTCACAAATAAAGGACTTTACTCACCGTAGTGTGGCTTCATCTTGGAGGCAACTTCCTTTTTTATGTGTTATGCGGCGTGCCCCGCCGCGATGCAGCACCACTGCTATCAGGGCGGGCCTGCAGCGACAATGATCAAAGACGCTGTGGGGACGGTGAGTCCGCTTTGTGGATGTTGTATGGACAGAATGACAGCCCGGCAGCTTCTACGCAGCCCACTTGGGTAAACATTTTGAACATTTTGGGGTGAGGCATGGAACCCACTGGGGGTAACATTTATCATGCACCAACACTACCATCATTCCTTGCGCAGACGCCCACAGAGGCGGGACATTTAAATTTGCGCAGGGGGTGCGATTGCTGCCTTTCCCTTCTGCCAGTGAACAAGAGCGTTTTTGCGCTCGAAATGCGTTTGGCTTGAGATTTGTGCAAAGGAGCAGCTGGTCTGATTGTCCTGTATTTCACAAATAAAGGACTTTACTCACCGTAGTGTGGCTTCATCTTGGAGGCAACTTCCTTTTATCTGTGTTATGTGGAATGCGCAGCCGCGATGGAGCCCCACTGCTATCAGGGCGGGCCTGCAGCGACAATGATTAAAGACGCAGTGGGGACGGTGAGTCCGCTTTGTGGATGTTGTATGGACAGGATGACAGCCCGGACAGCTTCAGCGCAGCCCACTTGGGTAAACATTTTGAACATTTTGGGGCGAGGCATGCAACCCACTGGGGGTAACATTTATCATGCACCACAACTACCATCATTCCTTGCGCAGACGCCCACAGAGGCGGGGCATTTAAATTCGCGCAGGTGGTGCGATTGCTGCCTTTCCCTTCTGCCAGTGAGCAAGAGCGTTGTTGCGCTCGAAACGTGTTTGGCTTAAGATTTGTGCAAAGGAGCAGCTGGTCTGATTGTCCTGTATTTCACAAATAAAGGTCTTTACTCACCGTAGTGTGGCTTCATCTTGGAGGCAACTTCCTTTTTTCTGTGTTATGCGGCGTGCCCCGCCGCGATGGAGCCCCACTGCTATCAGGGCGGGCCTGCAACGACAATGATCAAAGACGCTGTAGGGACGGTGAGTCCGCTTTGTGGATGTTGTATGGACAGGATGACAGCCCGGACAGCTTCAGCGCAGCCCACTTGGATAAACATTTTGAACATTTTGGGGCGAGCATGGAACCCACTGGGGGTAACATTTATCATGCACCACCACTACCATCATTCCTTGAGCAGTCGCCCACAGAAGCGGGATATTTAAATTCGTGCTGGTGGTGCGATTGCTGCCTTTCCCTTCTGCCAGTGAACAAGAGCGTTGTTGCGCTTGAAACGCGTTTGTCTTGATATTTGTGCAAAGGAGCAGCTGGTCTGATTGTCCTGTATTTCACAAATAAAGGACTTTACTCACCGTAGTGTGGCTTCATCTTGGAGGGAACTTCCTTTTTTGTGTGTTATGCAGCGTGCCCCGCCGCGATGGAGCCCCACTGCTATCAGGGCGGGCCTGCAGCGACAATGATCAAAGACGCTGTGGGGACGGTGAGTCCGCTTTGTGAATGTTGTATGGACAGCATGACAGCCCCGACAGCTTCTGCGCAGCCCACTTGGGTAAACATTTTGAACATTTTGGGGCGAGGCATGCAACCCACTGGGGATAACATTTGTCATGCACCACAACTACCATCATTCCTTGCGCAGACGCCCACAGAGGCGGGACATTTAAATTTGTGCAGGTGGTGCAATTGCTGCCTTTCCCTTCTGCCAGTGAACAAGAGCGTTGTTGCGCTCGAAACGCGTTTGGTTCGAGATTTGTGCAAAGGAGCAGCTGGTCTGATTCTCCTGTATTTCACAAATAAAGGACTTGACTCACCTTAGTGTGGCTTCATCTTGGAGGCAACTTCCTTTTTTCTGTGTTATTCGGCGTGCCCCGCCGCGATGGAGCCCCACTGCTATCAGGGCGGGCCTGCAGAGACAATGATCAAAGACGCTGTGGGGACGGTGAGTCCGCTTAGTGGATGTTGTATGGACAGGATGACAGCCCCGACAGTTTCAGCGCAGCCCACTTGGGTAAACATTTTGAACATTTTGGGGCGAGGCATGCAACCCACTGGGGGTAACATTTATCATGCACCACAACTACCATCATTCCTTGCGCAGACACCCACAGAGGCAGGACATTTAAATTTGCGCAGGTGGTGCGTTTGCTGCCTTTCCCTTCTGCCAGTGAACAAGAGCGTTGTTGCGCTCGAAACGCGTTTGACTTGAGATTTGTGCATAGGAGCAGCTGGTCTGATTGTCCTGTATTTCACAAATAAAGGACTTAACTCACCGTAGTGTGGCTTCATCTTGGAGGCAACTTCCTTTTTTATGTGTTATGCGGTGTGCCCAGCCGCGATGCAGCCCCACTGCTATCAGGGCGGGCCTGCAGCGACAATGATCAAAGACGCTGTGGGGACGGTGAGTCCGCTTTGTGGATGTTGTATGGACAGGATGACAGCCCGGACAGCTTCAGCGCAGCCCACTTGGGTAAACATTTTGAACATTTTGGGGTGAGGCATGCAACACACTGGGGGTAACATTTATTATGCACCACCACTACCATCATTCCTTGCGCAGTCGCCCACAGAGGCGGGACATTTAAATTCGTGTTGGTGGTGCGATTGCTGCCTTTCCCTTCTGCCAGTGAACAAGAGCGTTGTTGCGCTCAAAACGCGTTTGTCTTGAGATTTGTGCAAAGGAGCAGCTGGTCTGATTGTCCTGTATTTCACAAATAAAGGACTTTACTCACCGTAGAGTGGCTTCATCTTGGAGGCAACTTCCTTTTTTCTGTGTTATGCAGCATGCCCCGCCGCGATGGAGCCCCACTGCTATCAGGGCGGGCCTGCAGCCACAATGATCAAAGACGCTGTGAGGACGGTGCGTCCACTTTTGGATGTTGTATGGACAGAATGACAGCCCGGACAGCTTCTGCGCAGCCCACTTGGGTAAACATTTTGAACATTTTGGGGCGAGGCATGCAACCCACTGGGGGTAACATTTGTCATGCACCACAACTACCATCATTCCTTGCGGAGACGCCCACAGAGGCGGGACATTTAAATTCACGCAGGTGGTGCGATTGCTGCCTTTCCCTTCTGCCAGTGAACAAGAGCATTGTTGCGCTCGAAACGTGTTTGGCTTGAGATTTGTGCAAAGGAGCAGCTGGTCTGATTGTCCTGTATTTCACAAATAAAGGACTTTACTCACTGTAGTGTGGCTTCATCTTGGAGGCAACTTCCTTTTTTCTGTGTTATGCGGCGTGCCCCGCCACGATGGAGCCCCACTGCTATCAGGGAGGGCCTGCAGAGACAATGATCAAAGACGCTGTGGGGACGGTGAGTCCGCTTTGTGGATGTTGTATGGACAGTATGACAGCCCGGACAGCTTCAGCGCAGCCAACTTGGGTAAACATTTTGAACATTTTGGGGCGAGGCATGCAACCCACTGGGGGTAACATTTATCATGCACCACAACTACCATCATTCCTTGCGCAGACGCCCACAGAGGCGGGACATTTAAATTCGCGCAGGTGGTGCGATTGCTGCCTTTTCCTTCTGCCAGTGAACAAGAGCGTTGTGGCGCTCGAAACGCGTTTGGCTTGAGATTTGTGCAAAGGAGCAGCTGGTCTGATTGTCCTGTATTTCACAAATAAAGGACTTTACTCACCGTAGTGTGGCTTCATCTTGGAGGCAACTTCCTTTTTTCTGTGTTATGCGGCGTGCCCCGCCGCGATAGAGCCCCACTGCTATCAGGGCGGGCCTGCAGAGACAATGATCAAAGACGCTGTGGGGACGGTGAGTCCGCTTTGTGGATGTTGTATGGACAGGAACACAGCCCGGACAGCTTCAGCGCAGCCCACTTGGGTAAACATTTTGAACATTTTGGGGCGAGGCATGCAACCCACTGGGGGTAACATTTGTCATGCACCACAATTACCATCATTCCTTGTGCGGACGCCCACAGAGGCGGGACATTTAAATTCGCGCAGGTGGTGCGATTGCTGCCTTTCCCTTCTGCCAGTGAACAAGAGCATTGTTGCGCTCGAAACGCGTTTGGCTTGAGATTTGTGCAAAGGAGCAGCTGGTCTGATTGTCCTGTATTTCACAAATAAAGGACTTTACTCACCGTAGTGTGGCTTCATCTTGGAGGCAACTTCCTTTTTTCTGTGTTATGCTGCGTGCCCCGCCGCGATGCAGCCCCACTGCTATCAGGGCGGGCCTGCAGCGACAATGATCAAAGACGCTGTGGGGACGGTAAGTCCGCTTTGAGGATGCTGTATGGACAGGATGACAGCCCGGACAGCTTCAGCGCAGCCCACTTGGGAAAACATTTTGAACATTTTAGGGCGGGGCATGCAACCCACTGGGGGTAACATATACCAGGCACCCCAACTACCATCATTCCTTGCACAGATGCCCACAGAGGCGGGACATTTAAATTCGCGCAGGTGTTGCGATTGCTGCCTTTCCCTTCTGCCAGTGAACAAGAGCGTTGTTGCGCTCGAAACACGTTTGGCTTGAGATTTGTACAAAGGAGAAGCTGGTCTGATTGTCCTGTATTTCACAAATAAAGGACTTTACTCACCGTAGTGTGGCTTCATCTTGGAGGCAACTTCTTTTTAACTGTGTTATGCGGAATGCCCCGCCGCGATGGAGCCCCACTGCTATCAGGGCGTGCCTTCAGCGATAATGATGAAAGACGCTGTGGGGACGGTGAGTCCGCTTTGTAAATGTTGTATGGACCGGATGACAGCCCGGACAGCTTCAGCGCAGCCCACTTGGGTAAACATTTTGAACATTTTGGGGCGAGGCATGCAACCCACTGGGGGTAACATTTATCATGCACCACAACTACCATCATTCCTTGCGCAGACGCCCACAGAGGCGGGACATTTAAGTTCGTGCAGGTGGTGCGATTGCTGCCTTTCCCATTTGCGAGTGAACAAAAGAGTTGTTGCGCTCGAAACGCGTTTGGTTTGAGATTTGTGCAAAGGAGAAGCTGGTCTGATTGTCCTGTATTTCACAAATAAAGGACTTTACTCACCGTAGTGTGGCTTCATCTTGGAGGCAACTTCTTTTTAACTGTGTTATGCGGAATGCCCCGCCGCGATGGAGCCCCACTGCTATCAGGGCGGGCCTGCAGCGACAATGATCAAAGACGCTGTGGGGACGGTGAGTCCGCTTTGAGGATGTTGTATGGACAGGATGACAGCCCGGACAGCTTCTGCGCAGCCCACTTGGGTAAACATTTTGAACATTTTGTGGCGAGGCATGCAACCCACTGGGGGTAACATTTATCATGCACCACAACTACCATTATTCCTTGCGCAGACGCCCACAGAGGCGGGACGTTTAAAATCGCGCAGGTGGTGCGATTGCTGCCTTTCCCTTCTGCCAGTGAACAAGAGCATTGTTGCGCTCGAAACGCGTTTGGCTTGAGATTTGTGCAAAGGAGCAGCTGGTCTGATTGTCCTGTATTTCACAAATAAAGGACTTAACTCACCGTAGTGTGGCTTCATCTTGGAGGCAACTTCCTTTTTTATGTGTTATGCGGTGTGCCCAGCCGCGATGCAGCCCCACTGCTATCAGGGCGGGCCTGCAGCGACAATGATCAAAGACGCTGTGGGGACGGTGAGTCCGCTTTGTGGATGTTGTATGGACAGGATGACAGCCCGGACAGCTTCAGCGCAGCCCACTTGGGTAAACATTTTGAACATTTTGGGTCGAGACATGCAACCCACTGGGGGTAACATTTATCGTGCACCACAGCTACCATCATTCCTTGCGCAGACGCCCACAGAAGCGGGACAGTTAAATTAACGCAGGTGGTGCGATTACTGCCTTTTCCTTCTGCCAGTGAACAAGAGCGTTGTTGCGCTCGAAACGCGTTTGGCTTGAGATTTGTGCAAAGGAGCAGCTGGTCTGATTGTCCTGTATTTCACAAATAAAGGACTTTACTCACCGTAGTGTGGCTTCATCTTGGAGGCAACTTCCTTTTTTCTGTGTTATGCGGCGTGCCCCGCCGCGATGCAGCCCCACTGCTATCAGGGCGGACCTGCAGCGACAATGATCAAAGACGCTGTGGGGACGGTGAGTCCGCTTTGTGGATGCTGTATAGACAGGATGACAGCCCGGACAGCTTCAGCGCAGCCCTCTTGGGAAAACATTTTGAACATTTTGGGGCGATGCATGCAACCCACTGGGGGTAACATTTATCATGCACCACAACTACCATCATTCCTTGCGCAGACGCCCACAGATGCGGGACATTTAAATTTGCTTATGTGGTGTGATTGCTGCCTTTCCCTTCTGCCAGTGAACAAGATCGTTGTTGCGCTCGAAATGCGTTTGGCTTGAGATTTGTGCAAAGGAGCAGCTGGTCTGATTGTCCTGTATTTCACAAATAAAGGACTTTACTCACCGTAGTGTGGCTTCATCTTGGAGGCAACTTCCTTTTTTCTGTGTTATGCGGCGTGCCCCGCCGCGATGGAGCCCCACTGCTATCAGAGCGGGCCTGCAGCGACAATGATCAAAGACGCTGTGGGGACGGTGAGTCCGCTTTGTGGATGTTGTATGGAAAGCATGACAGCCCGGACAGCTTCAGCGCAGCCCAGTTGGGTAAACATTTTGAACATTTTGGGTCGAGGCATGCAACCCACTGGGGGTAACATTTATCATGCACCACAACTACCATCATTCCTTGCGTATACGCCCACAGAGGCGGGACATTTAAATTTGCGCACGTGGTGCGATTGCTGCCTTTCCCTTCTGCCAGTGAACCAGAGTGTTGTTGCGCTCGAAACGCGTTTGGCTTGAGATTTGTGCAAAGGAGCAGCTGGTGTGATTGTCCTGTATTTCACAAATAAAGGACTTTACTCACCGTAGTGTGGCTTCATCTTGGAGGCAACTTCCTTTTTTCTGTGTTATGCGGCGTGCCCCACCACGATGGAGCCCCACTGCTATCAGGGCGGGCCTGCAGCGACAATGATAAAAGACGCAGTGAGGACGGTGAGTCCGCTTTGTGGATGTTGTATGGACAGGATGACAGCCTGGACAGCTTCAGCGCAGCCCACTTGGGTAAACATTTTGAACATTTTGGGGCGAGGCATGCAACCCACTGGGGGTAACATTTATCATGCACCACAACTACCATCATTCCTTGCGCAGACGCCCACAGAGGCGGGACATTTAAATTTGTGCAGGTGGTGCATTGCTGCCTCCCTTCTGCCAGTGAACAAGAGCGTTGTTGCGCTCGAAATGCGTTTGGCTTGAGATTTGTGCAAAGGAGCAGCTGGTCTGATTGTCCTGTATTTCACAAATAAAGGACTTTACTCACCGTAGTGTGACTTCATCTTGGATGCAACTTCCTTTTTTCTGTGTTATGCGGCGTGCCCCGCTGCGATGGAGCCCCACTGCTATCAGGGCGGGCCTGCTGCGACAATGAGCAAAGATGCTGTGGGGACGGTGAGTCCGCTTTGTGGATGTTGTACTGAAAGGATGACAACCCAGGCAGTTTAACCGCAGCCCACTTGGGTAAACATTTTGAACATTTTGGGGTGAGGCATGCAACCCACTGGGGGTAACATTCATCATGCACCACAACTCCCATAATTCCTTGCGCAGACGCCCACAGAGGCGGGACATTTAAATTCGCCCAGGTGATGCGATTGCTGCCTTTCCCTTCTGCCAGTGAACAAGAGCGTTGTTGCGCTTGAAACACGTTTGGCTTGAGATTTGTGCAAAGGAGCAGCTGGTCTGATTGTCCTGTATTTCACAAATAAAGGACCTTACTCACCGTAGTGTGGCTTCATCTTGGAGGCAACTTCCTTTTTTCTGTGTTATGCGGTGTGCCCCGCCGCGATGGAGCCCCACTGCTATCAGGGTGGTCCAGCATCGACAATGATCAAAGACGCTGTGGGGACGGTGAGTCCGCTTTGTGGATGTTGTATGGACAGGATGACAGCCCGGACAGCTTCAGCGCAGCCCAGTTGGGTAAACATTTTGAACATTTTGGGTCGAGGCATGCAACCCACTGTGGGTATCATTTATCATGCACCACAACTACCATCATTCCTTGCGTAGACACCCACAGAGGCGTGACATTTAAATTTGCGCACGTGGTGCGAATACTGCCTTTCCCTTCTGCCAGTGAACAAGAGCGTTGTTGCGCTCGAAACGCGTTTGGCTTGAGATTTGTGCAAAGGAGCAGCTGGTCTGATTGTCCTGTATTTCACAAATAAAGGACTTTACTCACCGTACTGTGGCTTTATCTTGGAGGCAACTTCCTTTTTTCTGTGTTATGCGGCGTGCCCTGCCGTGATGGAGCCCCACTGCTATCAGGGCGGGCCTGCAGCGACAATGATCAAAGACGCTGTGGGGACGGTGAGTCCGCATTGTGGATGTTGTATGGACAGGATGACAGCCCGGACAGCTTCAGCGCAGCCCAGTTGGGTAAACATTTTAAACATTTTGGGGCTGGGCATGCAACCCACTGGGGGTAACATTTATCATGCACCACAACTACCATCATTCTTTGCGCAGACGCCCACAGATGCGGGACATTTAAATTCGCGCAGGTGGTGCGATTGCTGCCTTTCCCTTCTGCCAGTGAACAAGAGCGTTGTTGCCCTCGAAACGCGTTTGGCTTGAGATTTGTGCAAAGGAGCAGCTGGTCTGATTGTCCTGTATTTCACAAATAAAGGACTTTACTCACCGTAGTGTGGCTTCATCTTGGAGGCAACTTCCTTTTTTCTGTGTTATGCGGCGTGCCTCACCGCGATGGAGCCCCACTGCTATCACAGCGAGCCTGCAGCGACAATGATCAAAGACGCTGTGGGGACGGTGAGTCCGCTTTGTGGAGTTTGTATGGACCGGATGACAGCCCGGACAGCTTCAGCGCAGCCCACTTGGGTAAACATTTTGAACATTTTGGGGCGCGGCATGCAACCCACTGGGGGTAACATTTATCATGCACCACAACTACCATCATTCCTTGCGCAGACGCCCACAGAGGCGGGACATTTAAATTGGTGCAGGTGGTGCGATTGCTGCCTTTCCCTTCTGCCAGTGAACAAGGGCGTTGTTGCGCTCGAAACGCGTTTGGCTTGAGATTTGTGCAAAGGAGCAGCTGGTCTGATTGTCCTGTATTTCACAAATAAAGGACTTTACTCACCGTAGTGTGGCTTCATCTTGGAGGCAACTTCCTTTTTTCTGTGTTATGCGGCGTGCCCCACCGCGATGGAGCCCCACTGCTATCAGGGCGGGCCTGCAGCGACAATGATAAAACACGCTGTGAGGACGGTGAGTCCGCTTTGTGGATGTTGTATGGACAGGATGACAGCCTGGACAGCTTCAGCGCAGCCCACTTGGGTAAACATTTTGAACATTTTGGGGCGAGGCATGCAACCCACTGGGGGTAACGTTTATCATGCACCACAACTACCATCATTCCTTGCGCAGACGCCCACAGAGGCGGGACATTTAAATTTGTGCAGGTGGTGCATTGCTGCCTTTCCCTTCTGCCAGTGAACAAGAGCGTTGTTGCCCTCGAAACGCGTTTGGCTTGAGATTTGTGCAAAGGAGCAGCTGGTCTGATTGTCCTGTATTTCACAAATAAAGGACTCTACTCACCGTAGTGTGGCTTCATCTTGGAGGCAACTTCCTTTTTTCTGTGTTATGCGGCGTGCCTCACCGCGATGGAGCCCCACTGCTATCAGGGCGGGCCTGCAGCGACAACGATCAAAGACGCTGTGGGGGGCGGTGAGTCCGGTTTGTGGAGTTTGTATGGACCGGATGACAGGCCGGACAGCTTCAGCGCAGCCCACTTGGGTAAACATTTTGAACATTTTGGGGTGAGGCATGCAACCCACTGGGGGTAACATTTATCATGCACCACAACTACCATCATTCCTTGCGCAGACGCCCACAGAGGCGGGACATTTAAATTGGTGCAGGTGGTGTGATTGCTGCCTTTCCCTTCTGCCAGTGAACAAGGGCGTTGTTGCGCTCGAAATGCGTTTGGCTTGAGATTTGTGCAAAGGAGCAGCTGGTCTGATTGTCCTGTATTTCACAAATAAAGGACTTTACTCACCGCAGTGTGGCTTCATCTTGGAGGCAACTTCCTTTTTTCTGTGTTATGCGGTGTGCCCCACCGCGATGGAACCCCACTGCTATCAGGGCGGGCCTGCAGCGACAATGATCAAAGACGCTGTTTGGAGGGTGAGTCCGCTTTGTGGATGTTGTATGGAAAGGATGAGAACCCGGACAGTTTAACCGCAACCCACTTGGGTAAACATTATGAACATTTTGGGGTGAGGCATGCAACCCACTGGGGGTAACATTTATCATGCACCACAACTCCCATAATTCCTTGCGCAGACGCCCACAGAGGCGTGACATTTAAATTCGCGCAGGTGGTGCGATTGCTGCCTTTCCCTTCTGCCAGGGAACAAGAGCGTTGTTGCGCTCGAAACGCGTTTGGCTTGAGATTTGTGCAAAGGAGCAGCTGGTCTGATTGTCCTGTATTTCACAAATAAAGGACTTTACTCACCGTAGTGTGGCTTCATCTTGGAGGCAACTTCCTTTTTTCTGTGTTATGCGGCGTGCCCCACCGCGATGGAGCCCCACTGCTATCAGGGCTGGCCTGCAGCGACAATGATCAAAGACGCTGTGGGGACGGTGAGTCCGCTTTGTGGATGTTGTATGGACAGGATGACAGCCCGGACAGCTTCAGCGCAGCCCACTTGGGTAAACATTTTGAACATTTTGGGGTGAGGCATGCAACCCACTGGGGGTAACATTTATCATGCACCACAACTACCATCATTCCTTGCGTAGACGCCCACAGATGCGGGACATTTAAATTCGCTTATGTGGTGTGATTGCTGCCTTTCCCTTCTGCCAGTGAACAAGATCATTGTTGCGCTCGAAAAGCGTTTGTCTTGAGATTTGTGCAAAGAAGCAGCTGGTCTGATTGTCCTGTATTTCACAAATAAGGGACTTTACTCACCATAGTGTGGCTTCATCTTGGAGGCAACTTCTTTTTTTCTGTGTTATGTGGCGTGCCCCGCCGCGATGGAGCTCCACTGCTATCAGGGCGTGCCTGCAGCGACAATGATCAAAGACGCTGTGGGGATGGTGAGTCCGCTTTGTGGATGTTGTATGGACCGGATGACAGCCCGGACAGCTTCAGCGCAGCCCAGTTGGGTAAACATTTTGAACATTTTGGGGCGAGGCATGCAACCCACTGGGGGTAACATTTATCATGCACCACAATTACCATCATTCCTTGCGCAGATTCCCACAGAGGCGGGACATTTAAATTTGCGCAGGTGGTGCGATTGCTGCTTTTCCCTTCTGCCAGTAAACAAGAGCATTGTTGCGCTCGAAACGCATTTGGCTTGAGATTTGTGCAAAGGAGCAGCTGGTCTGATTGTCCTGTATTTCACAAATAACGGACTTTACTCACCGTAGTGTGGCTTCATCTTGGAGGCAACTTCCTTTTTTCTGTGTTATGCGGCGTGCCCCGCCGCGATGGAGCCCCACTGCTATCAGGGCGGGCCTGCAGCGACAATGATAAAAGACGCTGTGAGGATGGTGAGTCCGCTTTGTGGATGTTGTAGGGACAGGATGACAGCCTGGACAGCTTCAGCGCAGCCCACTTGGGTAAACATTTTGAACATTTTGGGGCGAGGCATGCAACCCACTGGGGGTAACATTTATCATGCACCACAACTACCATCATTCCTTGCGCAGACGCCCACAGAGGCAGGACATTTAAATTTGTGCAGGTGGTGCATTGCTGCCTTTCCCTTCTGCCAGTGAACAAGAGCGTTGTTGCGCTCGAAATGCTTTTGGCTTGAGATTTGTGCAAAGGAGCAGCTGGTCTGATTGTCCTGTATTTCACAAATAAAGGACTTTACTCACCGTAGTGTGACTTCATCTTGGATGCAACTTCCTTTTTTCTGTGTTATGCGGCGTGCCCCGCCGCGATGGAGCCCCACTGCTATCAGGGCGGGCCTGCTGCGACAATGATCAAAGACGCTGTGGGGACGGTGAGTCCGCTTTGTGGATGTTGTACTGAAAGGATGACAACCCAGGCAGTTTAACCGCAGCCCACTTGGGTAAACATTTTGAACATTTTGGGGTGAGGCATGCAACCCACTGGGGGTAACATTCATCATGCACCACAACTCCCATAATTCCTTGCGCAGACGCCCACAGAGGCGGGACATTTAAATTCGCCCAGGTGATGCGATTGCTGCCTTTCCCTTCTGCCAGTGAACAAGAGCGTTGTTGCGCTTGAAACACGTTTGGCTTGAGATTTGTGCAAAGGAGCAGCTGGTCCGATTGTCCTGTATTTCACAAATAAAGAACCTTACTCACCGTAGTGTGGCTTCATCTTGGAGGCAACTTCCTTTTTTCTGTGTTATGCGGTGTGCCCCGCCGCGATGGAGCCCCACTGCTATCAGGGTGGTCCTGCATCGACAATGATCAAAGACGCTGTGGGGACGGTGAGTCCGCTTTGTGGATGTTGTATGGACAGGATGACAGCCCGGACAGCTTCAGCGCAGCCCAGTTGAGCAAACATTTTGAACATTTTGGGGTGAGGCATGCAACCCACTGGGGGTAACATTTATCATGCACCACAACTACCATCATTCCTTGCGCAGACGCCCACAGATTTGGGACAATTAAATTCGCGCAGGTGGTGCGATTGCTGCCTTTCCCTTCTGCCAGTGAACAAGAGCGTTGTTGCGCTCGAAACGCGTTTGGCTAGAGATTTGTGCAAAGGAGCAGCTGGTCTGATTGTCCTGTATTTCACAATTAAAGGACTTTACTCACCGTAGTGTGGCTTCATCTTGGAGGCAACTTCCTTTTTTCTGTGTTATGCGGCGTGCCCTGCCGTGATGGAGCCCCACTGCTATCAGGGCGGGCCTGCAGCGACAATGATCAAAGACGCTGTGGGGACGGTGAGTCCGCATTGTGGATGTTGTATGGACAGGATGACAGCCCGGACAGCTTCAGCGCAGCCCAGTTGGGTAAACATTTTGAACATTTTGGGGCGGGGCATGCAACCCACTGGGGGTGACATTTATCATGCACCACAACTACCATCATTCCTTGCGCAGACGCCCACAGAGGCGGGACATTTAAATTCGTGCAGGTGGTGCGATTGGTGCCTTTCCCTTCTGCCAGTGAACAAGAGCGTTGTTGCGCTCGGAACGCGTTTGGCTTGAGATTTGTGCAAAGGAGCAGCTGGTCTGATTGTCCTGTATTTCACAAATAAAGGACTTTACTCACCGTAGTGTGGCTTCATCTTGGAGGCAACTTCCTTTTTTCTGTGTTATGCGGTGTGCCCCACCACGATGGAACCCCACTGCTATCAGGGCGGGCCTGCAGCGACAATGATCAAAGACGCTGTGGGGACGGTGAGTCCGCTTTGTGGATGTTGTATGGAAAGGATGACAACCGGGACAGTTTAACCGCAGCCCACTTGGGTAAACATTATGAACATTTTGGGGTGAGGCATGCAACCCACTGGGGGTAACATTTATCATGCACCACAACTCCCATAATTCCTTGCGCAGACGCCTACAGAGGCGGGACATTTAAATTCGCGCAGGTGGTGTGATTGCTGCCTTTCCCTTCTGCCAGGGAACAAGAGCGTTGTTGCGCTCGAAACGCGTTTGGCTTGAGATTTGTGCAAAGGAGCAGCTGGTCTGATTGTCCTGTATTTCACAAATAAAGGACTTTACTCACCGTAGTGTGGCTTAATCTTGGAGGCAACTTCCTTTTTTCTGTGTTATGCGGCGTGCCCCGCCGCGATGGAGCCCCACTGCTATCAGGGCTGGCCTGCAGCGACAATGATCAAAGACGCTGTGGGGACGGTGAGTCCGCTTTGTGGATGTTGTATGGACAGGATGACAGCCCGGACAGCTTCAGCGCAGCCCACTTGGGTAAACATTTTGAACATTTTGGGGCGAGGCATGCAACCCACTGGGGGTAACATTTATCATGCACCACAACTACCATCATTCCTTGCGTAGACACCCACAGAGGCGTGACATTTAAATTTGCGCACGTGGTGTGATTACTGCCTTTCTCTTTTGCCAGTGAACAAGAGCGTTGTTGCGCTCAAAACGTGTTTGGCTTGAGATTTGTGCAAAGGAGCAGCTGGTCTGATTGTCCTGTATTTCACAAATAAAGGACTTTACTCACCGTAGTGTGGCTTCATCTTGGAGGCAACTTCCTTTTTTCTGTGTTATGAGGCGTGCCTCACCGCGATGGAGCCCCACTGCTATCAGGGCGGGACTGCAGCGACAATGATCAAAGACGCTGTGGGGACGGTGAGTCCGCTTTGTGGAGTTTGTATGGACCGGATGACAGCCCGGACAGCTTCAGCGCAGCCCACTTGGGTAAACATTTTGAACATTTTGGGGCGAGGCATGCAACCCACTGGGGGTAACATTTATCATGCACCACAACTACCATCATTCATTGCGCAGACGCCCACAGAGGCGGAACATTTAAATTTGTGCAGGTGGTGCGATTGCTGCCTTTCCCTTCTGCCAGTGAACAAGAGCGTTGTTGCGCTCGAAACGCGTTTGGCTTGAGATTTGTGCAAAGGAGCAGCTGGTCTGATTGTCCTGTATTTCTCAAATAAAGGACTTTACTCACTGTAGTGTGGCTTCATCTTGGAGGCAACTTCCTTTTTTCTGTGTTATGCGGTGTGCCCCACCGCGATGGAACCCCACTGCTATCAGGGCGGGCCCGCAGCGACAATGATCAAAGACGCTGTGGGGACGGTGAGTCCGCTTTGTGGATGTTGTATGGAAAGGATGAAAACCCGGACAGTTTAACCGCAGCCCACTTGGGTAAACATTATGAACATTTTGGGGTGAGGCATGCAACCCACTGGGGGTAACATTTATCATGCACCACAACTCCCATAATTCCTTGCGCAGACGCCCACAGAGGCGGGACATTTAAATTCGCGCAGGTGGTGCGATTGCTGCCTTTCCCTTCTGCCAGGGAACAAGAGCGTTGTTGCGCTCGAAACGCGTTTGGCTTGAGATTTGTGCAAAGGAGCAGCTGGTCTGATTGTCCTGTATTTCACAAATAAAGGACTTTACTCACCGTAGTGTGGCTTCATCTTGGAGGCAACTTCCTTTTTTCAGTGTTATGCGGCGTGCCCCGCCGCGATGGAGCCCCACTGCTATCAGGGCTGGCCTGCAGCGACAATGATCAAAGACGCTGTGGGGACGGTGAGTCCGCTTTGTGGATGTTGTATGGACAGGATGACAGCCCGGACAGCTTCTGCGCAGCCCACTTGGGTAAACATTTTGAACATTTTGGGGCGATGCATGCAACCCACTGGGGGTAACAGTCATCATGCACCAAAACTACCATCATTCCTTGCGCAGACGCCCACAGATGCGGGACATTTAAATTCGCTTATGTGGTGTGATTGCTGCCTTTCCCTTCTGCCAGTGAACAAGATCGTTGTTGCGTTCGAAAAGCGTTTGTCTTGAGATTTGTGCAAAGAAGCAGCTGGTCTGATTGTCCTGTATTTCACAAATAAAGGACTTTACTCACCGTGGTGTGGCTTCATCTTGGAGGCAACTTCCTTTTTTCTGTGTTATGCTGCGTGCCCCGCCGCGATGCAGCCCCACTGCTATCAGGGCGGGCCTGCAGCGACAATGATCAAAGACGCTGTGGGGACGGTGAGTCCGCATTGTGGATGTTGTATGGACAGGATGACAGCCCGGACAGCTTCAGCGCAGCCCAGTTGGGTAAACATTTTGAACATTTTGGGGCGAGGCATGCAACCCACTGGGGGTAACATTTATCATGCACCACAATTACCATCATTCCTTGCGCAGATTCCCACAGAGGCGGGACATTTAAATTTGCGCAGGTGGTGCGATTGCTGCTTTTCCCTTCTGCCAGTAAACAAGAGCGTTGTTGCGCTCGAAACGCATTTGGCTTGAGATTTGTGCAAAGGAGCAGCTGGTCTGATTGTCCTGTATTTCACAAATAACGGACTTTACTCACCGTAGTGTGGCTTCATCTTGGAGGCAACTTCCTTTTTTCTGTGTTATGCAGAGTGCGCCACCGCGATGGACCCCAACTGCTATCAGAGCGGGCCTGCAGCGACAATGATCAAAGACGCTGTGCGGACGGTAAGTCCGCTTTGTGGATGTTGTATGGACAGGATGACAGCCCGGACAGCTTCAGCGCAGCCCACTTGGGTAAACATTTTGAACATTTTGGGGCGAGGCATGCAACCCACTGGGGGTAACATTTATCATGCACCACAACTACCATTATTCCTTGCGTAGACGCCCACAGAGGCGGGACATTTAAATTTGTGCACGTGGTGCGCTTACTGCCTTTCCCTTCTGCCAGTGAACAAGAGCGTTGTTGCGCTCGAAATGCGTTTGGCTTGAGATTTGTGCAAAGGAGCAGCTGGTCTGATTGTCCTGTATTTTACAAATAAAGGACTTTACTCACCGTAGTGTGGCTTCATCTTGGATGCAACTTCCTTTTTTCTGTGTTATGCGGCGTGCCCCATCGTGATGGAGCCCCACTGCTATCAGAGCGGGCCTGCAGCGACAATGATCAAAGACGCTGTGGGGATGGTGAGTCCACTTTGTGGATGTTGTATGGAAAGCATGACAGCCCGGACAGCTTCAGCGCAGCCCAGTTGGGTAAACATTTTGAAAATTTTGGGTCGAGGCATGCAACCCACTGGGGGTAACATTTATCATGCACCACAACTACCATCATTCCTTGCGTATACGCCCAGAGAGGAGGGACATTTAAATTTGCGCACTTGGTGCGATTACTGCCTTTCCCTTCTGCCAGTGAACAAGAGCGTTGTTGCGCTCGAAATGCGTTTGGCTTGAGATTTGTGCAAAGGAGCAGCTGGTCTGATTGTCCTGTATTTCACAAATAAAGGACTTTACTCACCGTAGTGTGGCTTCATCTTGGAGGCAACTTCCTTTTTTCTGTGTTATGCGGCGTGCCCCGCCGCGATGGAGCCCCACTGCTATCAGGGCGGGCCTGCAGCGACAATAATCAAAGACGCTGTGGGGACGGTGAGTCCGCATTGTGGATGTTGTATGGACAGGATGACAGCCCGGACAGCTTCAGCGCAGCCCACTTGGGTAAACATTTTGAACATTTTGGGGTGAGGCATGCAACCCACTGGGGGTAACATTTATCATGCACCACAACTACCATCATTCCTTGCGCAGACGCCCACAGATGCGGGACATTTAAATTTGCGCAGGTGGTGCGATTGCTGCCTTTCCCTTCTGCCAGTGAACCAGAGTGTTGTTGCGCTCGAAACGCGTTTGGCTTGAGATTTGTGCAAAGGAGCAGCTGGTGTGATTGTCCTGTATTTCACAAATAAAGGACTTTACTCACCGTAGTGTGGCTTCATCTTGGAGGCAATTTCCTTTTTTCTGTGTTATGCGGCGTGCCCCACCGTGATGGAGCCCCACTGCTATCAGGGCGGGCCTGCAGCGACAATGATAAAAGACGCTGTGAGGACGGTGAGTCCGCTTTGTGGATGTTGTATGGACAGGATGACAGCCTGCACAGCTTCAGCGCAGCCCACTTGGGTAAACATTTTGAACATTTTGGGGCGAGGCATGCAACCCACTGGGGGTAACATTTATCATGCACCACAACTACCATCATTCCTTGCGCAGACGCCCACAGAGGCAGGACATTTAAATTCGTGCAGGTGGTGCATTGCTGCCTTTCCCTTCTGCCAGTGAACAAGAGCGTTGTTGCGCTTGAAACATGTTTGGCTTGAGATTTGTGCAAAGGAGCAGCTGGTCCGATTGTCCTGTATTTCACAAATAAAGGACCTTACTCACCGTAGTGTGGCTTCATCTTGGAGGCAACTTCCTTTTTTCTGTGTTATGCGGTGTGCCCCGCCGCGATCGAGCCCCACTGCTATCAGGGTGGTCCTGCATCGACAATGATCAAAGACGCTGTGGGGACGGTGAGTCCGCTTTGTGGATGTTGTATGGACAGGATGACAGCCCGGACAGCTTCAGCGCAGCCCAGTTGAGTAAACATTTTGAACATTTTGGGGTAAGGCATGCAACCCACTGGGGGTAACATTTATCATGCACCACAACTACCATCATTCCTTGCGCAGACGCCCACAGATGGGGGACAATTAAATTCGCGCAGGTGGTGCGATTGCTGCCTTTCCCTTCTGCCAGTGAACAAGAGCGTTGTTGCGCTCGAAACGCGTTTGGCTAGAGATTTGTGCAAAGGAGCAGCTGGTCTGATTGTCCTGTAATTCACAAATAAAGGACTTTACTCACCGTAGTGTGGCTTCATCTTGGAGGCAACTTCCTTTTTTCTGTGTTATGCGGCGTGCCCTGCCGTGATGGAGCCCCACTGCTATCAGGGCGGGCCTGCAGCGACAATGATCAAAGACGCTGTGGGGACGGTGAGTCCGCATTGTGGATGTTGTATGGACAGGATGACAGCCCGGACAGCTTCAGCGCAGCCCACTTGGGTAAACATTTTGAACATTTTGGGGCGAGGCATGCAACCCACTGGGGGTAACATTTATCATGCACCACAACTACAATCATTCCTTGCGCAGACGCCCACAGAGGCGGGACATTTAAATTTGTGCAGGTGGTGCGATTGCTGCCTTTCCCTTCTGCCAGTGAACAAGAGCGTTGTTGTGCTCGAAACGCGTTTGGCTTGAGATTTGTGCAAAGGAGCAGCTGGTCTGATTGTCCTGTATTTCACAAATAAAGGACTTTACTCACCGTATTGTGGCTTCATCTTGGAGGCAACTTCCTTTTTTCTGTGTTATGCGGTGTGCCCCACCATGATGGAACCCCACTGCTATCAGGGCTGTCCTGCAGCGACAATGATCAAAGACGCTGTGGGGACGGTGAGTCCGCTTTGTGGATGTTGTATGGACAGGATGACAGCCCGGACAGCTTCAGCGCAGCCCACTTGGGTAAACATTTTGAACATTTTGGGGCGATGCATGCAACCCACTGGGGGTAACATTTATCATGCACCACAACTACCATCATTCCTTGCGCAGACGCCCACAGATGCAGGTCATTTAAATTTGCGCATGTGGTGCGATTGCTGCCTTTCCCTTCTGCCAGTGAACAAGAGCATTGTTGCGCTTGAAAAGCGTTTGTCTTGAGATTTGTGCAAAGAAGCAGCTGGTCTGATTGTCCTGTATTTCACAAATAAGGGACTTTACTCACCGTAGTGTGGCTTCATCTTGGAGGCAACTTCCTTTTTTCTGTGTTATGCGGCGTGCCCCGCCGCGATGGAGCTCCACTGCTATCAGGGCGTGCCTGCAGCGACAATGATCAAAGACGCTGTGGGGACGGTGAGTCCGCTTTGTGGATGTTGTATGGACCGGATGACAGCCCGGACAGCTTCAGCGCAGCCCAGTTGGGTAAACATTTTGAACATTTTGGGGCGAGGCATGCAACCCACTGGGGGTAACATTTATCATGCACCACAACTACCATCATTCCTTGCGCAGATTCCCACAGAGGCGGGACATTTAAATTTGCGCAGGTGGTGCGATTGCTGCTTTTCCCTTCTGCCAGTAAACAAGAGCGTTGTTGCGCTCGAAACGCATTTGGCTTGAGATTTGTGCAAGGGAGCAGCTGGTCTGATTGTCCTGTATTTCACAAATAACGGACTTTACTCACCGTAGTGTGGCTTCATCTTGGAGGCAACTTCCTTTTTTCTGTGTTATGCGGCGTGCGCCACCGCGATGGAGCCCCACTGCTATCAGGGCGAGCCTGCAGCGACAACTATCAAAGACGCTGTGGGGACGGTGAGTCCGCTTTGTGGAGTTTGTATGGACCGGATGACAGCCCGGACAGCTTCAGCGCAGCCCACTTGGGTAAACATTTTGAACATTTTGGGGCGAGGCATGCAACCCACTGGGGGTAACATTTATCATGCACCACAACTACCATCATTCCTTGCGCAGATTCCCACAGAGGCGGGACATTTAAATTTGCGCAGGTGGTGCGATTGCTGCTTTTCCCTTCTGCCAGTAAACAAGAGCGTTGTTGCGCTCGAAATGCGTTTGTCTTGAGATTTATGCAAAGAAGCAGCTGGTCTGATTGTCCTGTATTTCACAAATAAGGGACTTTACTCACCGTAGTGTGGCTTCATCTTGGAGGCAACTTACTTTTTTCTGTGTTATGCGGCGTGCCCCGCCGCGATGGAGCTCCACTGCTATCAGGGCGTGCCTGCAGCGACAATGATCAAAGACGCTGTGGGGACGGTGAGTCCGCTTTGTGGATGTTGTATGGACCGGATGACAGCCCGGACAGCTTCAGCGCAGCCCAGTTGGGTAAACATTTTGAACATTTTGGGGCGAGGCATGCAACCCACTGGGGGTAACATTTATCATGCACCACAACTACCATCATTCCTTGCGCAGATTCCCACAGAGGCGGGACATTTAAATTTGCGCAGGTGGTGCGATTGCTGCTTTTCCCTTCTGCCAGTAAACAAGAGCGTTGTTGCGCTCGAAATGCGTTTGGCTTGAGATTTGTGCAAAGGAGCAGCTGGTCTGATTGTCCTGTATTTCACAAATAAAGGACTTTACTCACCGTAGTGTGGCTTCATCTTGGATGCAACTTCCTTTTTTCTGTGTTATGCGGCGTGCCCCGCCGCGATGGAGCCCCACTGCTATCAGGGCGGGCCTGCAGCGACAATAATCAAAGACGCTGTGGGGACGGTGAGTCCGCATTGTGGATGTTGTATGGACAGGATGACAGCCCAGACAGCTTCAGCGCAGCCCACTTGGGTAAACATTTTGAACATTTTGGGGTGAGGCATGCAACCCACTGGGGGTAACATTTATCATGCACCACAACTACCATCATTCCTTGCGCAGACGCCCACAGATGCGGGACATTTAAATTTGCGCAGGTGGTGCGATTGCTGCCTTTCCCTTCTGCCAGTGAACCAGAGTGTTGTTGCGCTCGAAACGCGTTTGGCTTGAGATTTGTGCAAAGGAGCAGCTGGTGTGATTGTCCTGTATTTCACAAATAAAGGACTTTACTCACCGTAGTGTGGCTTCATCTTGGAGGCAATTTCCTTTTTTCTGTGTTATGCGGCGTGCCCCACCGTGATGGAGCCCCACTGCTATCAGGGCGGGCCTGCAGCGACAATGATAAAAGACGCTGTGAGGACGGTGAGTCCGCTTTGTGGATGTTGTATGGACAGGATGACAGCCTGCACAGCTTCAGCGCAGCCCACTTGGGTAAACATTTTGAACATTTTGGGGCGAGGCATGCAACCCACTGGGGGTAACATTTATCATGCACCACAACTACCATCATTCCTTGCGCAGACGCCCACAGATGGGGGACAATTAAATTCGCGCAGGTGGTGCGATTGCTGCCTTTCCCTTCTGCCAGTGAACAAGAGCGTTGTTGCGCTCGAAGCGCGTTTGGCTAGAGATTTGTGCAAAGGAGCAGCTTGTCTGATTGTCCTGTATTTCACAAATAAAGGACTTTACTCACCGTAGTGTGGCTTCATCTTGGAGGCAACTTCCTTTTTTCTGTGTTATGCGGCGTGCCCTGCCGTGATGGAGCCCCACTGCTATCAGGGCGGGCCTGCAGCGACAATGATCAAAGACGCTGTGGGGACGGTGAGTCCGCATTGTGGATGTTGTATGGACAGGATGACAGCCCGGACAGCTTCAGCGCAGCCCAGTTGGGTAAACATTTTGACCATTTTGGGGCGGGGCATGCAACCCACTGGGGGTAACATTTATCATGCACCACAACTACCATCATTCCTTGCGCAGACGCCCACAGATGCGGGACATTTAAATTCGCGCAGGTGGTGCGATTGCTGCCTTTCCCTTCTGCCAGTGAACAAGAGCGTTGTTGCGCTCGAAACGAGTTTGGCTTGAGATTTGTGCAAAGGAGCAGCTGGTCTGATTGTCCTGTATTTCAAAAATAAAGGACTTTACTCACTGTAGTGTGGCTTCATCTTGGAGGCAACTTCCTTTTTTCTGTGTTATGCGGCGTGCCTCACCGCGATGGAGCCCCACTGCTATCAGGGCGAGCCTGCAGCGACAACGATCAAAGACGCTGTGGGGACGGTGAGTCCGCTTTGTGGAGTTTGTATGGACCGGATGACAGCCCGGACAGCTTCAGCGCAGCCCACTTGGGTAAACATTTTGAACATTTTGGGGCGAGGCATGCAACCCACTGGGGGTAACATTTATCATGCACCACAACTACAATCATTCCTTGCGCAGACGCCCACAGAGGCGGGACATTTAAATTCGTGCAGGTGGTGCGATTGCTGCCTTTCCCTTCTGCCAGTGAACAAGAGCGTTGTTGTGCTCAAAACGCGTTTGGCTTGAGATTTGTGCAAAGGAGCAGCTGGTCTGATTGTCCTGTATTTCACAAATAAAGGACTTTACTCACCGTATTGTGGCTTCATCTTGGAGGCAACTTCCTTTTTTCTGTGTTATGCGGTGTGCCCCACCATGATGGAACCCCACTGCTATCAGGGCTGTCCTGCAGCGACAATGATCAAAGACGCTGTGGGGACGGTGAGTCCGCTTTGTGGATGTTGTATGGACAGGATGACAGCCCGACAGCTTCAGCGCAGCCCACTTGGGTAAACATTTTGAACATTTTGGGGCGATGCATGCAACCCACTGGGGGTAACATTTATCATGCACCACAACTACCATCATTCCTTGCGCAGACGCCCACAGATGCAGGACATTTAAATTTGCGCATGTGGTGCGATTGCTGCCTTTCCCTTCTGCCAGTGAACAAGAGCGTTGTTGCGCTTGAAAAGCGTTTGTCTTGAGATTTGTGCAAAGAAGCAGCTGGTCTGATTGTCCTGTATTTCACAAATAAGGGACTTTACTCACCGTAGTGTGGCTTCATCTTGGAGGCAACTTCCTTTTTTCTGTGTTATGCGGCGTGCCCCGCCACGATGGAGCTCCACTGCTATCAGGGCGTGCCTGCAGCGACAATGATCAAAGACGCTGTGGGGACGGTGAGTCCGCTTTGTGGATGTTGTATGGACCGGATGACAGCCCGGACAGCTTCAGCGCAGCCCAGTTGGGTAAACATTTTGAACATTTTGGGGCGAGGCATGCAACCCACTGGGGGTAACATTTATCATGCACCACAACTACCATCATTCCTTGCGCAGATTCCCACAGAGGCGGGACATTTAAATTTGCGCAGGTGGTGCGATTGCTGCTTTTCCCTTCTGCCAGTAAACAAGAGCGTTGTTGCGCTCGAAACGCATTTGGCTTGAGATTTGTGCAAGGGAGCAGCTGGTCTGATTGTCCTGTATTTCACAAATAACGGACTTTACTCACCGTAGTGTGGCTTCATCTTGGAGGCAACTTCCTTTTTTCTGTGTTATGCGGCGTGCGCCACCGCGATGGAGCCCCACTGCTATCAGGGCGAGCCTGCAGCGACAACTATCAAAGACGCTGTGGGGACGGTGAGTCTGCTTTGTGGAGTTTGTATGGACCGGATGACAGCCCGGACAGCTTCAGCGCAGCCCACTTGGGTAAACATTTTGAACATTTTGGGGCGAGGCATGCAACCCACTGGGGGTAACATTTATCATGCACCACAACTACCATCATTCCTTGCGCAGATTCCCACAGAGGCGGGACATTTAAATTTGCGCAGGTGGTGCGATTGCTGCTTTTCCCTTCTGCCAGTAAACAAGAGCGTTGTTGCGCTCGAAATGCGTTTGTCTTGAGATTTGTGCAAAGAAGCAGCTGGTCTGATTGTCCTGTATTTCACAAATAAGGGACTTTACTCACCGTAGTGTGGCTTCATCTTGGAGGCAACTTACTTTTTTCTGTGTTATGCGGCGTGCCCCGCCGCGATGGAGCTCCACTGCTATCAGGGCGTGCCTGCAGCGACAATGATCAAAGACGCTGTGGGGACGGTGAGTCCGCTTTGTGGATGTTGTATGGACCGGATGACAGCCCGGACAGCTTCAGCGCAGCCCAGTTGGGTAAACATTTTGAACATTTTGGGGCGAGGCATGCAACCCACTGGGGGTAACATTTATCATGCACCACAACTACCATCATTCCTTGCGCAGATTCCCACAGAGGCGGGACATTTAAATTTGCGCAGGTGGTGCGATTGCTGCTTTTCCCTTCTGCCAGTAAACAAGAGCGTTGTTGCGCTCGAAATGCGTTTGGCTTGAGATTTGTGCAAAGGAGCAGCTGGTCTGATTGTCCTGTATTTCACAAATAAAGGACTTTACTCACCGTAGTGTGGCTTCATCTTGGATGCAACTTCCTTTTTTCTGTGTTATGCGGCGTGCCCCGCCGCGATGGAGCCCCACTGCTATCAGGGCGGGCCTGCAGCGACAATAATCAAAGACGCTGTGGGGACGGTGAGTCCACATTGTGGATGTTGTATGGACAGGATGACAGCCCAGACAGCTTCAGCGCAGCCCACTTGGGTAAACATTTTGAACATTTTGGGGTGAGGCATGCAACCCACTGGGGGTAACATTTATCATGCACCACAACTACCATCATTCCTTGCGCAGACGCCCACAGATGCGGGACATTTAAATTTGCGCAGGTGGTGCGATTGCTGCCTTTCCCTTCTGCCAGTGAACCAGAGTGTTGTTGCGCTCGAAACGCGTTTGGCTTGAGATTTGTGCAAAGGAGCAGCTGGTGTGATTGTCCTGTATTTCACAAATAAAGGACTTTACTCACCGTAGTGTGGCTTCATCTTGGAGGCAATTTCCTTTTTTCTGTGTTATGCGGCGTGCCCCACCGTGATGGAGCCCCACTGCTATCAGGGCGGGCCTGCAGCGACAATGATAAAAGACGCTGTGAGGACGGTGAGTCCGCTTTGTGGATGTTGTATGGACAGGATGACAGCCTGCACAGCTTCAGCGCAGCCCACTTGGGTAAACATTTTGAACATTTTGGGGCGAGGCATGCAACCCACTGGGGGTAACATTTATCATGCACCACAACTACCATCATTCCTTGCGCAGACGCCCACAGATGGGGGACAATTAAATTCGCGCAGGTGGTGCGATTGCTGCCTTTCCCTTCTGCCAGTGAACAAGAGCGTTGTTGCGCTCGAAACGCGTTTGGCTAGAGATTTGTGCAAAGGAGCAGCTGGTCTGATTGTCCTGTATTTCACAAATAAAGGACTTTACTCACCATAGTGTGGCTTCATCTTGGAGGCAACTTCCTTTTTTCTGTGTTATGCGGCGTGCCCTGCCGTGATGGAGCCCCACTGCTATCAGGGCGGGCCTGCAGCGACAATGATCAAAGACGCTGTGGGGACGGTGAGTCCGCATTGTGGATGTTGTATGGACAGGATGACAGCCCGGACAGCTTCAGCGCAGCCCAGTTGGGTAAACATTTTGACCATTTTGGGGCGGGGCATGCAACCCACTGGGGGTAACATTTATCATGCACCACAACTACCATCATTCCTTGCGCAGACGCCCACAGATGCGGGACATTTAAATTCGCGCAGGTGGTGCGATTGCTGCCTTTCCCTTCTGCCAGTGAACAAGAGCGTTGTTGCGCTCGAAACGAGTTTGGCTTGAGATTTGTGCAAAGGAGCAGCTGGTCTGATTGTCCTGTATTTCAAAAATAAAGGACTTTACTCACTGTAGTGTGGCTTCATCTTGGAGGCAACTTCCTTTTTTCTGTGTTATGCGGCGTGCCTCACCGCGATGGAGCCCCACTGCTATCAGGGCGAGCCTGCAGCGACAACGATCAAAGACGCTGTGGGGACGGTGAGTCCGCTTTGTGGAGTTTGTATGGACCGGATGACAGCCCGGACAGCTTCAGCGCAGCCCACTTGGGTAAACATTTTGAACATTTTGGGGCGAGGCATGCAACCCACTGGGGGTAACATTTATCATGCACCACAACTACCATCATTCCTTGCGCAGACGCCCACAGAGGCGGGACATTTAAATTCGTGCAGGTGGTGCGATTGCTGCCTTTCCCTTCTGCCAGTGAACAAGAGCGTTGTTGCGCTCGAAACGCGTTTGGCTTGAGATTTGTGCAAAGGAGCAGCTGGTCTGATTGTCCTGTATTTCACAAATAAAGGACTTTACTCACCGTATTGTGGCTTCATCTTGGAGGCAACTTCCTTTTTTCTGTGTTATGCGGTGTGCCCCACCACGATGGAACCCCACTGCTATCAGGGCTGGCCTGCAGCGACAATGATCAAAGACGCTGTGGGGACGGTGAGTCCGCTTTGTGGATGTTGTATGGACAGGATGACAGCCCGGACAGCTTCAGCGCAGCCCACTTGGGTAAACATTTTGAACATTTTGGGGCGATGCATGCAACCCACTGGGGGTAACATTTATCATGCACCACAACTACCATCATTCCTTGCGCAGACGCCCACAGATGCGGGACATTTAAATTTGCGCATGTGGTGCGATTGCTGCCTTTCCCTTCTGCCAGTGAACAAGAGCGTTGTTGCGCTTGAAAAGCGTTTGTCTTGAGATTTGTGCAAAGAAGCAGCTGGTCTGATTGTCCTGTATTTCACAAATAAGGGACTTTACTCACCGTAGTGTGGCTTCATCTTGGAGGCAACTTCCTTTTTTCTGTGTTATGCGCCGTGCCCCGCCGCGATGGAGCTCCACTGCTATCAGGGCGTGCCTGCAGCGACAATGATCAAAGACGCTGTGGGGACGGTGAGTCCGCTTTGTGGATGTTGTATGGACCGGATGACAGCCCGGACAGCTTCAGCGCAGCCCAGTTGGGTAAACATTTTGAACATTTTGGGGCGAGGCATGCAACCCACTGGGGGTAACATTTATCATGCACCACAACTACCATCATTCCTTGCGCAGATTCCCACAGAGGCGGGACATTTAAATTTGCGCAGGTGGTGCGATTGCTGCTTTTCCCTTCTGCCAGTAAACAAGAGCGTTGTTGCGCTCGAAACGCATTTGGCTTGAGATTTGTGCAAGGGAGCAGCTGGTCTGATTGTCCTGTATTTCACAAATAACGGACTTTACTCACCATAGTGTGGCTTTATCTTGGAGGCAACTTCCTTTTTTCTGTGTTATGCGGCGTGCGCCACCGCGATGGAGCCCCACTGCTATCAGGGCGAGCCTGCAGCGACAACGATCAAAGACGCTGTGGGGACGGTGAGTCCGCTTTGTGGAGTTTGTATGGACCGGATGACAGCCCGGGCAGCTTCAGCGCAGCCCACTTGGGTAAACATTTTGAACATTTTGGGGCGAGGCACGCAACCCACTGGGGGTAACATTTATCATGCACCACAACTACCATCATTCCTTGCGCAGACGCCCACAGAGGCGGGACATTTAAATTCGTGCAGGTGGTGCGATTGCTGCCTTTCCCTTCTGAAAGTGAACAAGAGCGTTGTTGCGCTCGAAACGCGTTTGGCTTGAGATTTGTGCAAAGGAGCAGCTGGTCTGATTGTCCTGTATTTCACAAATAAAGGACTTTACTCACCGTATTGTGGCTTCATCTTGGAGGCAACTTCCTTTTTTCTGTGTTATGCGGTGTGCCCCACCACGATGGAACCCCACTGCTATCAGGGCTGGCCTGCAGCGACAATGATCAAAGATGCTGTGGGGACGGTGAGTCCGCTTTGTGGATGTTGTATGGACAGGATGACAGCCCGGACAGCTTCAGCGCAGCCCACTTGGGTAAACATTTTGAACATTTTGGGGCGATGCATGCAACCCACTGGGGGTAACATTTATCATGCACCACAACTACCATCATTCCTTGCGCAGACGCCCACAGATGCGGGACATTTAAATTTGCACATGTGGTGCGATTGCTGCCTTTCCCTTCTGCCAGTGAACAAGAGCGTTGTTGCGCTTGAAAAGCGTTTGTCTTGAGATTTGTGCAAAGAAGCAGCTGGTCTGATTGTCCTGTATTTCACAAATAAGGGACTTTACTCACCGTAGTGTGGCTTCATCTTGGAGGCAACTTCCTTTTTTCTGTGTTATGCGGCGTGCCCCGCCGCGATGGAGCTCCACTGCTATCAGGGCGTGCCTGCAGCGACAATGATCAAAGACGCTGTGGGGACGGTGAGTCCGCTTTGTGGATGTTGTATGGACCGGATGACAGCCCGGACAGCTTCAGCGCAGCCCAGTTGGGTAAACATTTTGAACATTTTGGGGCGAGGCATGCAACCCACTGGGGGTAACATTTATCATGCACCACAACTACCATCATTCCTTGCGCAGATTCCCACAGATGCGGGACTTTTAAATTTGCGCAGGTGGTGCGATTGCTGCTTTTCCCTTCTGCCAGTAAACAAGAGCGTTGTTGCGCTCGAAACGCATTTGGCTTGAGATTTGTGCAAGGGAGCAGCTGGTCTGATTGTCCTGTATTTCACAAATAACGGACTTTACTCACCGTAGTGTGGCTTCATCTTGGAGGCAACTTCCTTTTTTTCTGTGTTATGCGGCGTGCGCCACCGCGATGGACCCCCACTGCTATCAGAGCGGGCCTGCAGCGACAATGATCAAAGACGCTGTGCGGACGGTGAGTCCGCTTTGTGGATGTTGTATGGACAGGATGACAGCCCGGACAGCTTCAGCGCAGCCTACTTGGGTAAACATTTTGAACATTTTGGGGCGAGGCATGCAACCCACTGGGGGTAACATTTATCATGCACCACAACTACCATCATTCCTTGCGTAGACGCCCACAGAGGCGGGACATTTAAATTTGTGCACGTGGTGCGCTTACTGCCTTTCCCTTCGGCCAGTGAACAAGAGCGTTGTTGCGCTCGAAATGCGTTTGGCTTGAGATTTGTGCAAAGGAGCAGCTGGTCTGATTGTCCTGTATTTCACAAATAAAGGACTTTACTCACCGTAGTGTGGCTTCATCTTGGATGCAACTTCCTTTTTTCTGTGTTAGGCGGCGTGCCCCGCCGCGATGGAGCCCCACTGCTATCAGAGCGGGCCTGCAGCGACAATGATCAAAGACGCTGTGGGGACGGTGAGTCCGCTTTGTGGATGTTGTATGGAAAGCATGACAGCCCGGACAGCTTCAGTGCAGCCCAGTTGGGTAAACATTTTGAACATTTTGGGTCGAGGCATGCAACCCACTGGGGGTAACATTTATCATGCACCACAACTACCATCATTCCTTGCGTATACGCCCACAGAGGCGGGACATTTAAATTTGCGCAGGTGGTGCGATTGCTGCCTTTCCCTTCTGCCAGTGAACCAGAGCGTTGTTGCGCTCGAAACGCGTGTGGCTTGAGATTTGTGCAAAGGAGCAGCTGGTCTGATTGTCCTGTATTTCACAAATTAAGGACTTTACTCACCGTAGTGTGGCTTCATCTTGGAGGCAACTTCCTTTTTTCTGTGTTATGCGGCGTGCCCCACCGCGATGGAGCCCCACTGCTATCAGGGCGGGCCTGCAGGGACAATGATAAAAGATGCTGTGAGGACGGTGAGTCCGCTTTGTGGATGTTGTATGGACAGGATGACAGCCTGGACAGCTTCAGCGCAGCCCACCTGGGTAAACATTTTGAACATTTTGGGGCGAGGCATGCAACCCACTGGGGGTAACATTTATCATGCACCACAACTACCATCATTCCTTGTGTAGACACCCACAGAGGCGTGACATTTAAATTTGCGCACGTGGTGTGATTACTGCCTTTCTCTTTTGCCAGTGAACAAGAGCGTTGTTGCGCTCGAAACGCGTTTGGCTTGAGATTTGTGCAAAGGAGCATCTGGTCTGATTGTCCTGTATTTCACAAATAAAGGACTTTACTCACCGTAGTGTGGCTTCATCTTGGAGGCAACTTCCTTTTCTCTGTGTTATGCGGCGTGCCCTGCCGTGATGGAGCCCCACTGCTATCAGGGCGGGCCTGCAGCAACAATGATCAAAGACGCTGTGGGGACGGTGAGTCCGCATTGTGGATGTTGTATGGACAGGATGACAGCCCGGACAGCTTCAGCGCAGCCCAGTTGGGTAAACATTTTGAACATTTTGGGGCGGGACATGCAACCCACTGGGGGTAACATTTATCATGCACCACAACTACCATCATTCCTTGCGCAGACGCCCACAGATGCGGGACATTTAAATTCGCGCAGGTGGTGCGATTGCTGCCTTTCCCTTCTGCCAGTGAACAAGGGCGTTGTTGCGCTCGAAACGCGTTTGGCTTGAGATTTGTGCAAAGGAGCAGCTGGTCTGATTGTCCTGTATTTCACAAATAAAGGACTTTACTCACCATAGTGTGGCTTCATCTTGGAGGCAACTTCCTTTTTTCTGTGTTATGCGGCGTGCCTCACCGCGATGGAGCCCCACTGCTATCAGGGCGGGCCTGCAGCGACAATGATCAAAGACGCTGTGGGGACGGTGAGTCCGCTTTGTGGATGTTGTATGGAAAGGATGAGAACCCGGACAGTTTAACCGCAGCCCACTTGGGTAAACATTATGAACATTTTGGGGTGAGGCATGCAACCCACTGGGGGTAACATTTATCATGCACCACAACTCCCATAATTCCTTGCGCAGACGCCCACAGAGGCGTGACATTTAAATTCGCGCAGGTGGTGCGATTGCTGCCTTTCCCTTCTGCCAGGGAACAAGAGCGTTGTTGCGCTCGAAACGCGTTTGGCTTGAGATTTGTGCAAAGGAGCAGCTGGTCTGATTGTCCTGTATTTCACAAATAAAGGACTTTACTCACCGTAGTGTGGCTTCATCTTGGAGGCAACTTCCTTTTTTCTGTGTTATGCGGCGTGCCCCGCCGCGATGGAGCCCCACTGCTATCAGGGCTGGCCTGCAGCGACAATGATCAAAGACGCTGTGGGGACGGTGAGTCCGCTTTGTGGATGTTGTATGGACAGGATGACAGCCCGGACAGCTTCAGCGCAGCCCACTTGGGTAAACATTTTGAACATTTTGGGGTGAGGCATGCAACCCACTGGGGGTAACATTTATCATGCACCACAACTACCATCATTCCTTGCGTAGACGCCCACAGAGGCGGGACATTTAAATTTGTGCACGTGGTGCGCTTACTGCCTTTCCCTTCTGCCAGTGAACAAGAGCGTTGTTGCGCTCGAAATGCGTTTGGCTTGAGATTTGTGCAAAGGAGCAGCTGGTCTGATTGTCCTGTATTTCACAAATAAAGGACTTTACTCACCGTAGTGTGGCTTCATCTTGGAGGCAACTTCCTTTTTTCTGTGTTATGCGGCGTGCCCCGCCGCGATGGAGCCCCACTGCTATCAGGGCGGGCCTGCAGCGACAATAATCAAAGACGCTGTGGGGACGGTGAGTCCGCATTGTGGATGTTGTATGGACAGGATGACAGCCCGGACAGCTTCAGCGCAGCCCACTTGGGTAAACATTTTGAACATTTTGGGGTGAGGCATGCAACCCACTGGGGGTAACATTTATCATGCACCACAACTACCATCATTCCTTGCGCAGACGCCCACAGATGCGGGACATTTAAATTTGCGCAGGTGGTGCGATTGCTGCCTTTTCCTTCTGCCAGTGAACCAGAGTGTTGTTGCGCTCGAAACGCGTTTGGCTTGAGATTTGTGCAAAGGAGCAACTGGTGTGATTGTCCTGTATTTCACAAATAAAGGACTTTACTCACCGTAGTGTGGCTTCATCTTGGAGGCAATTTCCTTTTTTCTGTGTTATGCGGCGTGCCCCACCGCGATGGAGCCCCACTGCTATCAGGGCGGGCCTGCAGCGACAATGATAAAAGACGCTGTGAGGACGGTGAGTCCGCTTTGTGGATGTTGTATGGACAGGATGACAGCCTGGACAGCTTCAGCGCAGCCCACTTGGGTAAACATTTTGAGCATTTTGAGGCGAGGCATGCAACCCATTGGGGGTAACATTTATCATGCACCACAACTACCATCATTCCTTGCGCAGACGCCCACAGAGGCAGGACATTTAAATTCGTGCAGGTGGTGCATTGCTGCCTTTCCCTTCTGCCAGTGAACAAGAGCGTTGTTGCGCTCGAAATGCGTTTGGCTTGAGATTTGTGCAAAGGAGCAGCTGGTCTGATTGTCCTGTATTTCACAAATAAAGGACTTTACTCACCGTAGTGTGACTTCATCTTGGATGCAACTTCCTTTTTTCTGTGTTATGCGGCGTGCCCCGCCGCGATGGAGCCCCACTGCTATCAGGGCGGGCCTGCTGCGACAATGATCAAAGACGCTGTGGGGACTGTGAGTCCGCTTTGTGGATGTTGTACTGAAAGGATGACAACCCAGGCAGTTTAACCGCAGCCCACTTGGGTAAACATTTTGAACATTTTGGGGTGAGGCATGCAACCCACTGGGGGTAACATTCATCATGCACCACAACTCCCATAATTCCTTGCGCAGACGCCCACAGAGGCGGGACATTTAAATTCGCCCAGGTGATGCGATTGCTGCCTTTCCCTTCTGCCAGTGAACAAGAGCGTTGTTGCGCTTGAAACACGTTTGGCTTGAGATTTGTGCAAAGGAGTAGCTGGTCCGATTGTCCTGTATTTCACAAATAAAGGACCTTACTCACCGTAGTGTGGCTTCATCTTGGAGGCAACTTCCTTTTTTCTGTGTTATGCGGTGTGCCCCGCCGCGATGGAGCCCCACTGCTATCAGGGTGGTCCTGCATCGACAATGATCAAAGACACTGTGGGGACGGTGAGTCCGCTTTGTGGATGTTGTATGGACAGGATGACAGCCCGGACAGCTTCAGCGCAGCCCAGTTGAGTAAACATTTTGAACATTTTGGGGTGAGGCATGCAACCCACTGGGGGTAACATTTATCATGCACCACAACTACCATCATTCCTTGCGCAGATGCCCACAGATGGGGGACAATTAAATTCGCGCAGGTGGTGCGATTGCTGCATTTCCCTTCTGCCAGTGAACAAGAGCGTTGTTGCGCTCGAAACGCGTTTGGCTAGAGATTTGTGCAAAGGAGCAGCTGGTCTGATTGTCCTGTATTTCACAAATAAAGGACTTTACTCACCGTAGTGTGGCTTCATCTTGGAGGCAACTTCCTTTTTTCTGTGTTATGCGGCGTGCCCTGCCGTGATGGAGCCCCACTGCTATCAGGGCGGGCCTGCAGCGACAATGATCAAAGACGCTGTGGGGACGGTGAGTCCGCATTGTGGATGTTGTATGGACAGGATGACAGCCCGGACAGCTTCAGCGCAGCCCAGTTGGGTAAACATTTTGAACATTTTGGGGCGGGGCATGCAACCCACTGGGGGTAACATTTATCATGCACCACAACTACCATCATTCCTTGCGCAGACGCCCACAGATGCGGGACATTTAAATTCGCGCAGGTGGTGCGATTGCTGCCTTTCCCTTCTGCCAGTAAACAAGAGCGTTGTTGCGCTCGAAACGAGTTTGGCTTGAGATTTGTGCAAAGGAGCAGCTGGTCTGATTGTCCTGTATTTCAAAAATAAAGGACTTTACTCACCGTAGTGTGGCTTCATCTTGGAGGCAACTTCCTTTTTTCTGTGTTATGCGGCGTGCCTCACCGCGATGGAACCCCACTGCTATCAGGGCGAGCCTGCAGCGACAACGATCAAAGACGCTGTGGGGACGGTGAGTCCGCTTTGTGGAGTTTGTATGGACCGGATGACAGCCCGGACAGCTTCAGCGCAGCCCACAGGGGTAAACATTTTGAACATTTTGGGGCGAGGCATGCAACCCACTGGGGGTAACATTTATCATGCACCACAACTACCATCATTCCTTGCGCAGACGCCCACAGAGGCGGGACATTTAAATTCGTGCAGGTGGTGCGATTGCTGCCTTTCCCTTCTGCCAGTGAACAAGAGCGTTGTTGCGCTCGAAACGAGTTTGGCTTGAGATTTGTGCAAAGGAGCAGCTGGTCTGATTGTCCTGTATTTCACAAATAAAGGACTTTACTCACCGTATTGTGGCTTCATCTTGGAGGCAACTTCCTTTTTTCTGTGTTATGCGGTGTGCCCCACCACGATGGAACCCCACTGCTATCAGGGCGGGCCTGCAGCGACAATGATCAAAGATGCTGTGGGGACGGTGAGTCCGCTTTGTGGATGTTGTATGGAAAGAATGACAACCCGGACAGTTTAACCGCAGCCCACTTGGGTAAACATTATGAACATTTTGGGGTGAGGCATGCAACCCACTGGGGGTAACATTTATCATGCACCACAACTCCCATAATTCCTTGCGCAGACGCCCACAGAGGCGGGACATTTAAATTCGCGCAGGTGGTGCGATTGCTGCTTTTCCCTTCTGCCAGGGAACAAGAGCGTTGTTGCGCTCGAAACGCGTTTAGCTTGAGATTTGTGCAAAGGAGCAGCTGGTCTGATTGTCCTGTATTTCAAAAATAAAGGACTTTACTCACCGTAGTGTGGCTTCATCTTGGAGGCAACTTCCTTTTTTCTGTGTTATTCGGCGTGCCCCGCCGCGATGGAGCCCCACTGCTATCAGGGCTGGCCTGCAGCGACAATGATCAAAGACGCTGTGGGGACGGTGAGTCCGCTTTGTGGATGTTGTATGGACAGGATGACAGCCCGGACAGCTTCAGCGCAGCCCACTTGGGTAAACATTTTGAACATTTTGGGGCGATGCATGCAACCCACTGGGGGTGACATTTATCATGCACCACAACTACCATCATTCCTTGCGCAGACGCCCACAGATGCGGGACATTTAAATTTGCGCATGTGGTGCGATTGCTGCCTTTCCCTTCTGCCAGTGAACAAGAGCGTTGTTGCGCTCGTAAAGCGTTTGTCTTGAGATTTTTGCGGGCGAGGCATGCAACCCACTGGGGGTAACATTTATCATGCACCACAACTACCATCATTCCTTGCGCAGACGCCCACACATGCGGGACATTTAAATTCGCGCAGGTGGTGCGATTGCTGCCTTTCCTTTCTGCCAGTAAACAAGAGCGTTGTTGCGCTCGAAACGAGTTTGGCTTGAGATTTGTGCAAAGGAGCAGCTGGTCTGATTGTCCTGTATTTCAAAAATAAAGGACTTTACTCACCATAGTGTGGCTTCATCTTGGAGGCAACTTCCTTTTTTCTGTGTTATGCGGCGTGCCTCACCGCGATGGAGCCCCACTGCTATCAGGGCGAGCCTGCAGCGACAACGATCAAAGACGCTGTGGGGACGGTGAGTCCGCTTTGTGGAGTTTGTATGGACCGGATGACAGCCCGGACAGCTTCAGCGCAGCCCACAGGGGTAAACATTTTGAACATTTTGGGGCGAGGCATGCAACCCACTGGGGGTAACATTTATCATGCACCACAACTACCATCATTCCTTGCGCAGACGCCCACAGAGGCGGGACATTTAAATTCGTGCAGGTGGTGCGATTGCTGCCTTTCCCTTCTGCCAGTGAACAAGAGCGTTGTTGCGCTCGAAACGAGTTTGGCTTGAGATTTGTGCAAAGGAGCAGCTGGTCTGATTGTCCTGTATTTCACAAATAAAGGACTTTACTCACCGTATTGTGGCTTCATCTTGGAGGCAACTTCCTTTTTTCTGTGTTATGCGGTGTGCCCCACCACGATGGAACCCCACTGCTATCAGGGCGGGCCTGCAGCGACAATGATCAAAGATGCTGTGGGGACGGTGAGTCCGCTTTGTGGATGTTGTATGGAAAGGATGACAACCCGGACAGTTTAACCGCAGCCCACTTGGGTAAACATTATGAACATTTTGGGGTGAGGCATGCAACCCACTGGGGGTAACATTTATCATGCAACACAACTCCCATAATTCCTTGCGCAGACGCCCACAGAGGCGGGACATTTAAATTCGCGCAGGTGGTGCGATTGCTGCCTTTCCCTTCTGCCAGGGAACAAGAGCGTTGTTGCGCTCGAAACGCGTTTGGCTTGAGATTTGTGCAAAGGAGCAGCTGGTCTGATTGTCCTGTATTTCACAAATAAAGGACTTTACTCACCGTAGTGTGGCTTCATCTTGGAGGCAACTTCCTTTTTTCTGTGTTATGCGGCGTGCCCCGCCGCGATGGAGCCCCACTGCTATCAGGGCTGGCCTGCAGCGACAATGATCAAAGACACTGTGGGGACGGTGAGTCCGCTTTGTGGATGTTGTATGGACAGGATGACAGCCCGGACAGCTTCAGCGCAGCCCACTTGGGTAAACATTTTGAACATTTTGGGGCGATGCATGCAACCCACTGGGGGTGACATTTATCATGCACCACAACTACCATCATTCCTTGCGCAGACGCCCACAGATGCGGGACATTTAAATTTGCGCATGTGGTGCGATTGCTGCCTTTCCCTTCTGCCAGTGAACAAGAGCGTTGTTGCGCTCGAAAAGCGTTTGTCTTGAGATTTTTGCAAAGAAGCAGCTGGTCTGATTGTCCTGTATTTCACAAATAAGGGACTTTACTCACCATAGTGTGGCTTCATCTTGGAGGCAACTTCCTTTTTTCTGTGTTATGCGGCGTGCCCCGCCGCGATGGAGCTCCACTGCTATCAGGGCGTGCCTGCAGCGACAATGATCAAAGACGCTGTGGGGACGGTGAGTCCGCTTTGTGGATGTTGTATGGACCGGATGACAGCCCGGACAGCTTCAGCGCAGCCCAGTTGGGTAAACATTTTGAACATTTTGGGGCGAGGCATGCAACCCACTGGGGGTAACATTTATCATGCACCACAACTACCATCATTCCTTGCGCAGATTCCCACAGAGGCGGGACATTTAAATTTGCGCAGGTGGTGCGATTGCTGCTTTTCCCTTCTGCCAGTAAACAAGAGCGTTGTTGCGCTCGAAACGCATTTGGCTTGAGATTTGTGCAAGGGAGCAGCTGGTCTGATTGTCCTGTATTTCACAAATAACGGACTTTACTCACCGTAGTGTGGCTTCATCTTGGAGGCAACTTCCTTTTTTCTGTGTTATGCGGCGTGCGCCACCGCGATGGACCCCCACTGCTATCACAGCGGGCCTGCAGCGACAATGATCAAAGACGCTGTGCGGACGGTGAGTCCGCTTTGTGGATGTTGTATGGCCAGGATGACAGCCCGGACAGCTTCAGCGCAGCCTACTTGGGTAAACATTTTGAACATTTTGGGGCGAGGCATGCAACCCACTGGGGGTAATATTTATCATGCACCACAACTACCATCATTCCTTGCATAGACGCCCACAGAGGCGGGACATTTAAATTTGTGCACGTGGTGCGCTTACTGCCTTTCCCTTCTGCCAGTGAACAAGAGCGTTGTTGCGCTCGAAATGCGTTTGGCTTGAGATTTGTGCAAAGGAGCAGCTGGTCTGATTGTCCTGTATTTCACAAATAAAGGACTTTACTCTCCGTAGTGTGGCTTCATCTTGGATGCAACTTCCTTCTTTCTGTGTTAGGCGGCGTGCCCCGCCGCGATGGAGCCCCACTGCTATCAGGACGGGCATGCAGCGACAATAATCAAAGACGCTGTGGGGACGGTGAGTCCGCATTGTGGATGTTGGATGGACAGGATGACAGCCCGGACAGCTTCAGCGCAGCCCACTTGGGTAAACATTTTGAACATTTTGGGGTGAGGCATGCAACCCACTGGGGGTAACATTTATCATGCACCACAACTACCATCATTCCTTGCGCAGACGCCCACAGATGCGGGACATTTAAATTTGCGCAGGTGGTGCGATTGCTGCCTTTCCCTTCTGCCAGTGAACCAGAGTGTTGGTGCGCTCGAAACGCGTTTGGCTTGAGATTTGTGCAAAGGAGCAGCAGGTGTGATTGTCCTGTATTTCACAAATAAAGGACTTTACTCACCGTAGTGTGGCTTCATCTTGGAGGCAATTTCCTTTTTTCTGTGTTATGCGGCGTGCCCCACCGCGATGGAGCCCCACTGCTATCAGGGCGGGCCTGCAGCGACAATGATAAAAGACGCTGTGAGGACGGTGAGTCCGCTTTGTGGATGTTGTATGGACAGGATGACAGCCTGGACAGCTTCAGCGCAGCCCACTTGGGTAAACATTTTGAACATTTTGAGGCGAGGCATGCAACCCACTGGGGGTAACATTTATCATGCACCACAACTACCATCATTCCTTGCGCAGACGCCCACAGAGGCAGGACATTTTAATTCGTGCAGGTGGTGCATTGCTGCCTTTCCCTTCTGCCAGTGAACAAGAGCGTTGTTGCGCTCGAAATGCGTTTGGCTTGAGATTTGTGCAAAGGAGCAGCTGGTCTGATTGTCCTGTATTTCACAAATAAAGGACTTTACTCACCGTAGTGTGACTTCATCTTGGATGCAACTTCCTTTTTTCTGTGTTATGCGGCGTGCCCCTCCGCGATGGAGCCCCACTGCTATCAGGGCGGGCCTGCTGCGACAATGATCAAAGACGCTGTGGGGACGGTGAGTCCGCTTTGTGGATGTTGTACTGAAAGGATGACAACCCAGGCAGTTTAACCGCAGCCCACTTGGGTAAACATTTTGAACATTTTGGGGTGAGGCATGCAACCCACTGGGGGTAACATTCATCATGCACCACAACTCCCATAATTCCTTGTGCAGACGCCCACAGAGGCGGGACATTTAAATTCGCCCAGGTGATGCGATTGCTGCCTTTCCCTTCTGCCAGTGAACAAGAGCGTTGTTGCGCTTGAAACACGTTTGGCTTGAGATTTGTGCAAAGGAGCAGCTGGTCCGATTGTCCTGTATTTCACAAATAAAGGACCTTACTCACAGTAGTGTGGCTTTATCTTGGAGGCAACTTCCTTTTTTCTGTGTTATGCGGTGTGCCCCGCCGCGATGGAGCCCCACTGCTATCAGGGTGGTCCTGCATCGACAATGATCAAAGACACTGTGGGGACGGTGAGTCCGCTTTGTGGATGTTGTATGGACAGGATGACAGCCCGGACAGCTTCAGCGCAGCCCAGTTGAGTAAACATTTTGAACATTTTGGGGTGAGGCATGCAACCCACTGGGGGTAACATTTATCATGCACCACAACTACCATCATTCCTTGCGCAGACGCCCACAGATGGGGGACAATTAAATTCGCACAGGTGGTGCGTTTGCTGCCTTTCCCTTCTGCCAGTGAACAAGAGCGTTGTTGCGCTCGAAACGCGTTTGGCTTGAGATTTGTGCAAAGGAGCAGCTGGTCTGATTGTCCTGTATTTCACAAATAAAGGACTTTACTCACCATAGTGTGGCTTCATCTTGGAGGCAACTTCCTTTTTTCTGTGTTATGCGGCGTGCCTCACCACGATGGAGCCCCACTGCTATCAGGGTGAGCCTGCAGCGACAACGATCAAAGACGCTGTGGGGGCGGTGAGTCCGCTTTGTGGAGTTTGTATGGACCGGATGACAGCCCGGACAGCTTCAGCGCAGCCCACTTGGGTAAACATTTTGAACATTTTGGGGCGAGGCATGCAACCCACTGGGGGTAACATTTATCATGCACCACAACTACCATCATTCATTGCGCAGACGCCCACAGAGGCAGGACATTTAAATTCGTGCAGGTGGTGCGATTGCTGCCTTTCCCTTCTGCCAGTGAACAAGAGCGTTGTTGCGCTCGAAACGCGTTTGGCTTGAGATTTGTGCAAAGGAGCAGCTGGTCTGATTGTCCTGTATTTCACAAATAAAGGACTTTACTCACTGTAGTGTGGCTTCATCTTGGAGGCAACTTCCTTTTTTCTGTGTTATGCGGTGTGCCCCACCGCGATGGAACCCCACTGCTATCAGGGCGGGCCCGCAGCGACAATGATCAAAGACGCTGTGGGGACGGTGAGTCCGCTTTGTGGATGTTGTGTGGAAAGGATGACAACCCGGACAGTTTAACCGCAGCCCACTTGGGTAAACATTATGAACATTTTGGGGTGAGGCATGCAACCCACTGGGGGTAACATTTATCATGCACCACAACTCCCATAATTCCTTGCGCAGACGCCCACAGAGGCGGGACATTTAAATTCGCGCAGGTGGTGCGATTGCTGCCTTTCCCTTCTGCCAGGGAACAAGAGCGTTGTTGCGCTCGAAACGCGTTTGGCTTGAGATTTGTGCAAAGGAGCAGCTGGTCTGATTGTCCTGTATTTCACAAATAAAGGACTTTACTCACCGTAGTGTGGCTTCATCTTGGAGGCAACTTACTTTTTTCAGTGTTATGCGGCGTGCCCCGCCGCGATGGAGCCCCACTGCTATCAGGGCTGGCCTGCAGCGACAATGATCAAAGACGTTGTGGGGACGGTGAGTCCGCTTTGTGGATGTTGTATGGACAGGATGACAGCCCGGACAGCTTCAGCGCAGCCCACTTGGGTAAACATTTTGAACATTTTGGGGCGAGGCATGCAACCCACTGGGGGTGACATTTATCATGCACCACAACTACCATCATTCCTTGCGCAGACGCCCACAGATGCGGGACATTTAAATTTGCGCATGTGGTGCGATTGCTGCCTTTCCCTTCTGCCAGTGAACAAGAGCGTTGTTGCGCTCGAAAAGCGTTTGTCTTGAGATTTTTGCGGGCGAGGCATGCAACCCACTGGGGGTAACATTTATCATGCACCACAACTACCATCATTCCTTGCGCAGACGCCCACACATGCGGGACATTTAAATTCGCGCAGGTGGTGCGATTGCTGCCTTTCCCTTCTGCCAGTAAACAAGAGCGTTGTTGCGCTCGAAACGAGTTTGGCTTGAGATTTGTGCAAAGGAGCAGCTGGTCTGATTGTCCTGTATTTCAAAAATAAAGGACTTTACTCACCATAGTGTGGCTTCATCTTGGAGGCAACTTCCTTTTTTCTGTGTTATGCGGCGTGCCTCACCGCGATGGAGCCCCACTGCTATCAGGGCGAGCCTGCAGCGACAACGATCAAAGACGCTGTGGGGACGGTGAGTCCGCTTTGTGGAGTTTGTATGGACCGGATGACAGCCCGGACAGCTTCAGCGCAGCCCACAGGGGTAAACATTTTGAACATTTTGGGGCGAGGCATGCAACCCACTGGGGGTAACATTTATCATGCACCACAACTACCATCATTCCTTGCGCAGACGCCCACAGAGGCGGGACATTTAAATTCGTGCAGGTGGTGCGATTGCTGCCTTTCCCTTCTGCCAGTGAACAAGAGCGTTGTTGCGCTCGAAACGAGTTTGGCTTGAGATTTGTGCAAAGGAGCAGCTGGTCTGATTGTCCTGTATTTCACAAATAAAGGACTTTACTCACCGTATTGTGGCTTCATCTTGGAGGCAACTTCCTTTTTTCTGTGTTATGCGGTGTGCCCCACCACGATGGAACCCCACTGCTATCAGGGCGGGCCTGCAGCGACAATGATCAAAGATGCTGTGGGGACGGTGAGTCCGCTTTGTGGATGTTGTATGGAAAGGATGACAACCCGGACAGTTTAACCGCAGCCCACTTGGGTAAACATTATGAACATTTTGGGGTGAGGCATGCAACCCACTGGGGGTAACATTTATCATGCAACACAACTCCCATAATTCCTTGCGCAGACGCCCACAGAGGCGGGACATTTAAATTCGCGCAGGTGGTGCGATTGCTGCCTTTCCCTTCTGCCAGGGAACAAGAGCGTTGTTGCGCTCGAAACGCGTTTGGCTTGAGATTTGTGCAAAGGAGCAGCTGGTCTGATTGTCCTGTATTTCACAAATAAAGGACTTTACTCACCGTAGTGTGGCTTCATCTTGGAGGCAACTTCCTTTTTTCTGTGTTATGCGGCGTGCCCCGCCGCGATGGAGCCCCACTGCTATCAGGGCTGGCCTGCAGCGACAATGATCAAAGACGCTGTGGGGACGGTGAGTCCGCTTTGTGGATGTTGTATGGACAGGATGACAGCCCGGACAGCTTCAGCGCAGCCCACTTGGGTAAACATTTTGAACATTTTGGGGCGATGCATGCAACCCACTGGGGGTGACATTTATCATGCACCACAACTACCATCATTCCTTGCGCAGACGCCCACAGATGCGGGACATTTAAATTTGCGCATGTGGTGCGATTGCTGCCTTTCCCTTCTGCCAGTGAACAAGAGCGTTGTTGCGCTCGAAAAGCGTTTGTCTTGAGATTTTTGCAAAGAAGCAGCTGGTCTGATTGTCCTGTATTTCACAAATAAGGGACTTTACTCACCGTAGTGTGGCTTCATCTTGGAGGCAACTTCCTTTTTTCTGTGTTATGCGGCGTGCCCCGCCGCGATGGAGCTCCACTGCTATCAGGGCGTGCCTGCAGCGACAATGATCAAAGACGCTGTGGGGACGGTGAGTCCGCTTTGTGGATGTTGTATGGACCGGATGACAGCCCGGACAGCTTCAGCGCAGCCCAGTTGGGTAAACATTTTGAACATTTTGGGGCGAGGCATGCAACCCACTGGGGGTAACATTTATCATGCACCACAACTACCATCATTCCTTGCGCAGATTCCCACAGAGGCGGGACATTTAAATTTGCGCAGGTGGTGCGATTGCTGCTTTTCCCTTCTGCCAGTAAACAAGAGCGTTGTTGCGCTCGAAACGCATTTGGCTTGAGATTTGTGCAAGGGAGCAGCTGGTCTGATTGTCCTGTATTTAACAAATAACGGACTTTACTCACCGTAGTGTGGCTTCATCTTGGAGGCAACTTCCTTTTTTCTGTGTTATGCGGCGTGCGCCACCGCGATGGACCCCCACTGCTATCACAGCGGGCCTGCAGCGACAATGATCAAAGACGCTGTGCGGACGGTGAGTCCGCTTTGTGGATGTTGTATGGCCAGGATGACAGCCCGGACAGCTTCAGCGCAGCCTACTTGGGTAAACATTTTGAACATTTTGGGGCGAGGCATGCAACCCACTGGGGGTAATATTTATCATGCACCACAACTACCATCATTCCTTGCATAGACGCCCACAGAGGCGGGACATTTAAATTTGTGCACGTGGTGCGCTTACTGCCTTTCCCTTCTGCCAGTGAACAAGAGCGTTGTTGCGCTCGAAATGCGTTTGGCTTGAGATTTGTGCAAAGGAGCAGCTGGTCTGATTGTCCTGTATTTCACAAATAAAGGACTTTACTCACCGTAGTGTGGCTTCATCTTGGATGCAACTTCCTTTTTTCTGTGTTAGGCGGCGTGCCCCGCCGCGATGGAGCCCCACTGCTATCAGGACGGGCATGCAGCGACAATAATCAAAGACGCTGTGGGGACGGTGAGTCCGCATTGTGGATGTTGGATGGACAGGATGACAGCCCGGACAGCTTCAGCGCAGCCCACTTGGGTAAACATTTTGAACATTTTGGGGTGAGGCATGCAACCCACTGGGGGTAACATTTATCATGCACCACAACTACCATCATTCCTTGCGCAGACGCCCACAGATGCGGGACATTTAAATTTGCGCAGGTGGTGCGATTGCTGCCTTTCCCTTCTGCCAGTGAACCAGAGTGTTGTTGCGCTCGAAACGCGTTTGGCTTGAGATTTGTGCAAAGGAGCAGCTGGTGTGATTGTCCTGTATTTCACAAATAAAGGACTTTACTCACCGTAGTGTGGCTTCATCTTGGAGGCAATTTCCTTTTTTCTGTGTTATGCGGCGTGCCCCATCGCGATGGAGCCCCACTGCTATCAGGGCGGGCCTGCAGCGACAATGATAAAAGACGCTGTGAGGACGGTGAGTCCGCTTTGTGGATGTTGTATGGACAGGATGACAGCCTGGACAGCTTCAGCGCAGCCCACTTGGGTAAACATTTTGAACATTTTGAGGCGAGGCATGCAACCCACTGGGGGTAACATTTATCATGCACCACAACTACCATCATTCCTTGCGCAGACGCCCACAGAGGCAGGACATTTAAATTCGTGCAGGTGGTGCATTGCTGCCTTTCCCTTCTGCCAGTGAACAAGAGCGTTGTTGCGCTCGAAATGCGTTTGGCTTGAGATTTGTGCAAAGGAGCAGCTGGTCTGATTGTCCTGTATTTCACAAATAAAGGACTTTACTCACCGTAGTGTGACTTCATCTTGGATGCAACTTCCTTTTTTCTGTGTTATGCGGCGTGCCCCTCCGCGATGGAGCCCCACTGCTATCAGGGCGGGCCTGCTGCGACAATGATCAAAGACGCTGTGGGGACGGTGAGTCCGCTTTGTGGATGTTGTACTGAAAGGATGACAACCCAGGCAGTTTAACCGCAGCCCACTTGGGTAAACATTTTGAACATTTTGGGGTGAGGCATGCAACCCACTGGGGGTAACATTCATCATGCACCACAACTCCCATAATTCCTTGCGCAGACGCCCACAGAGGCGGGACATTTAAATTCGCCCAGGTGATGCGATTGCTGCCTTTCCCTTCTGCCAGTGAACAAGAGCGTTGTTGCGCTTGAAACACGTTTGGCTTGAGATTTGTGCAAAGGAGCAGCTGGTCCGATTGTCCTGTATTTCACAAATAAAGGACCTTACTCACCGTAGTGTGGCTTTATCTTGGAGGCAACTTCCTTTTTTCTGTGTTATGCGGTGTGCCCCGCCGCGATGGAGCCCCACTGCTATCAGGGTGGTCCTGCATCGACAATGATCAAAGACACTGTGGGGACGGTGAGTCCGCTTTGTGGATGTTGTATGGACAGGATGACAGCCCGGACAGCTTCAGCGCAGCCCAGTTGAGTAAACATTTTGAACATTTTGGGGTGAGGCATGCAACCCACTGGGGGTAACATTTATCATGCACCACAACTACCATCATTCCTTGCGCAGACGCCCACAGATGGGGGACAATTAAATTCGCGCAGGTGGTGCGATTGCTGCCTTTCCCTTCTGCCAGTGAACAAGAGCGTTGTTGCGCTCGAAACGCGTTTGGCTAGAGATTTGTGCAAAGGAGCAGCTGGTCTGATTGTCCTGTATTTCACAAATAAAGGACTTTACTCACCGTATTGTGGCTTCATCTTGGATGCAACTTCCTTTTTTCTGTGTTAGGCGGCGTGCCCCGCCGCGATGGAGCCCCAATGCTATCAGAGCGGGCCTGCAGCGACAATGATCAAAGACGCTGTGGGGACGGTGAGTCCGCATTGTGGATGTTGTATGGACAGGATGACAGCCCGGACAGCTTCAGCGCAGCCCAGTTGGGTAAACATTTTGAACATTTTGGGGCGGGGCATGCAACCCACTGGGGGTAACATTTATCATGCACCACAACTACCATCATTCCTTGCGCAGACGCCCACAGATGCGGGACATTTAAATTCGCGCAGGTGGTGCGTTTGCTGCCTTTCCCTTCTGCCAGTGAACAAGAGCGTTGTTGCGCTCGAAACGCGTTTGGCTTGAGATTTGTGCAAAGGAGCAGCTGGTCTGATTGTCCTGTATTTCACAAATAAAGGACTTTACTCACCATAGTGTGGCTTCATCTTGGAGGCAACTTCCTTTTTTCTGTGTTATGCGGCGTGCCTCACCACGATGGAGCCCCACTGCTATCAGGGTGAGCCTGCAGCGACAACGATCAAAGACGCTGTGGGGGCGGTGAGTCCGCTTTGTGGAGTTTGTATGGACCGGATGACAGCCCGGACAGCTTCAGCGCAGCCCACTTGGGTAAACATTTTGAACATTTTGGGGCGAGGCATGCAACCCACTGGGGGTAACATTTATCATGCACCACAACTACCATCATTCATTGCGCAGACGCCCACAGAGGCAGGACATTTAAATTCGTGCAGGTGGTGCGATTGCTGCCTTTCCGTTCTGCCAGTGAACAAGAGCGTTGTTGCGCTCGAAACGCGTTTGGCTTGAGATTTGTGCAAAGGAGCAGCTGGTCTGATTGTCCTGTATTTCACAAATAAAGGACTTTACTCACTGTAGTGTGGCTTCATCTTGGAGGCAACTTCCTTTTTTCTGTGTTATGCGGTGTGCCCCACCGCGATGGAACCCCACTGCTATCAGGGCGGGCCCGCAGCGACAATGATCAAAGACGCTGTGGGGACGGTGAGTCCGCTTTGTGGATGTTGTGTGGAAAGGATGACAACCCGGACAGTTTAACCGCAGCCCACTTGGGTAAACATTATGAACATTTTGGGGTGAGGCATGCAACCCACTGGGGGTAACATTTATCATGCACCACAACTCCCATAATTCCTTGCGTAGACGCCCACAGAGGCGGGACATTTAAATTCGCGCAGGTGGTGCGATTGCTGCCTTTCCCTTCTGCCAGGGAACAAGAGCGTTGTTGCGCTCGAAACGCGTTTGGCTTGAGATTTGTGCAAAGGAGCAGCTGGTCTGATTGTCCTGTATTTCACAAATAAAGGACTTTACTCACCGTAGTGTGGCTTCATCTTGGAGGCAACTTACTTTTTTCAGTGTTATGCGGCGTGCCCCGCCGCGATGGAGCCCCACTGCTATCAGGGCTGGCCTGCAGCGACAATGATCAAAGACGTTGTGGGGACGGTGAGTCCGCTTTGTGGATGTTGTATGGACAGGATGACAGCCCGGACAGCTTCAGCGCAGCCCACTTGGGTAAACATTTTGAACATTTTGGGGCGAGGCATGCAACCCACTGGGGGTAACATTTATCATGCACCACAATTACCATCATTCCTTGCGCAGATTCCCACAGAGGCGGGACATTTAAATTTGCGCAGGTGGTGCGATTGCTGCTTTTCCCTTCTGCCAGTAAACAAGAGCGTTGTTGCGCTCGAAACGCATTTGGCTTGAGATTTGTGCAAAGGAGCAGCTGATCTGATTGTCCTGTATTTCACAAATAACGGACTTTAGTCACCGAAGTGTGGCTTCATCTTGGAGGCAACTTCCTTTTTTCTGTGTTATGCAGCGTGTGCCACCGCGATGGACCCCCACTGCTATCAGAGCGGGCCTGCAGCGACAATGATCAAAGACGCTGTGCGGACGGTGAGTCCGCTTTGTGGATGTTGTATGGACAGGATGACAGCCCGGACAGCTTCAGCGCAGCCCACTTGGGTAAACATTTTGAACATTTTGGGGCGAGGCATGCAACCCACTGGGGGTAACATTTATCATGCACCACAACTACCATTATTCCTTGCGTAGACGCCCACAGAGGCGGGACATTTAAATTTGTGCACGTGGTGCACTTACTGCCTTTCCCTTCTGCCAGTGAACAAGAGCGTTGTTGCGCTCGAAATGCGTTTGGCTTGAGATTTGTGCAAAGGAGCAGCTGGTCTGATTGTCCTGTATTTCACAAATAAAGGACTTTACTCACCGTAGTGTGGCTTCATCTTGGATGCAACTTCCTTTTTTCTGTACTATGCGGCGTGCCCCGTCGCGATGGAGCCCCACTGCTATCAGAGCGGGCCTGCAGCGACAATGATCAAAGACGCTGTGGGGACAGTGAGTCCGCTTTGTGGATGTTGTATGGAAAGCATGACAGCCCGGACAGTTTAACCGCAGCCCACTTGGGTAAACATTATGAACATTTTGGGGTGAGGCATGCAACCCAGTGGGGGTAACATTTATCATGCACCACAACTCCCATAATTCCTTGCGCAGACGCCTACAGAGGCGGGACATTTAAATTCGCGCAGGTGGTGCGATTGCTGCCTTTCCCTTCTGCCAGGGAACAAGAGCGTTGTTGCGCTCGAAACGCGTTTGGCTTGAGATTTGTGCAAAGGAGCAGCTGGTCTGATTGTCCTGTATTTCACAAATAAAGGACTTTACTCACCGTAGTGTGGCTTCATCTTGGAGGCAACTTCCTTTTTTCTGTGTTATGCGGCGTGCCCCGCCGCGATGGAGCCCCACTGCTATCAGGGCTGGCCTGCAGCGACAATGATCAAAGACGCTGTGGGGACAGTGAGTCCGCTTTGTGGATGTTGTATGGACAGGATGACAGCCCGGACAGCTTCAGCGCAGCCTACTTGGGTAAACATTTTGAACATTTTGGGGCGAGGCATGCAACCCACTGGGGGTAACATTTATCATGCACCACAACTACCATCATTCCTTGCGTAGACGCCCACAGAGGCGGGACATTTAAATTTGTGCACGTGGTGCGCTTACTGCCTTTCCCTTCTGCCAGTGAACAAGAGCGTTGTTGCGCTCGAAATGCGTTTGGCTTGAGATTTGTGCAAAGGAGCAGCTGGTCTGATTGTCCTGTATTTCACAAATAAAGGACTTTACTCACCGTAGTGTGGCTTCATCTTGGATGCAACTTCCTTTTTTCTGTGTTAGGCGGCGTGCCCCGCCGCGATGGAGCCCCACTGCTATCAGGGCGGGCCTGCAGCGACAATAATCAAAGACGCTGTGGGGACGGTGAGTCCGCATTGTGGATGTTGTATGGACAGGATGACAGCCCGGACAGCTTCAGAGCAGCCCACTTGGGTAAACATTTTGAGCATTTTGGGGTGAGGCATGCAACCCACTGGGGGTAACATTTATCATGCACCACAACTACCATCATTCCTTGCGCAGACGCCCACAGATGCGGGACATTTAAATTTGCGCAGGTGGTGCGATTGCTGCCTTTCCCTTCTGCCAGTGAACCAGAGTGTTGTTGCGCTCGAAACGCGTTTGGCTTGAGATTTTTGCAAAGGAGCAGCTGGTGTGATTGTCCTGTATTTCACAAATAAAGGACTTTACTCACCGTAGTGTGGCTTCATCTTGGAGGCAATTTCCTTTTTTCTGTGTTATGCGGCGTGCCCCACCGCGATGGAGCCCCACTGCTATCAGGGCGGGCCTGCAGCGACAATGATAAAAGACGCTGTGAGGACGGTGAGTCCGCTTTGTGGATGTTGTATGGACAGGATGACAGCCTGGACAGCTTCAGCGCAGCCCACTTGGGTAAACATTTTGAACATTTTGGGGTGAGGCATGAAACCCACTGGGGGTAACATTCATCATGCACCACAACTCCCATAATTCCTTGCGCAGACGCCCACAGAGGCGGGACATTTAAATTCGCCCAGGTGATGCGATTGCTGCCTTTCCCTCCTGCCAGTGAACAAGAGCGTTGTTGCACTTGAAAACACGTTTGGCTTGAGATTTGTGCAAAGGAGCAGCTGGTCTGATTGTCCTGTATTTCACAAAGAAAGGACCTTACTCACCGTAGTGTGGCTTCATCTTGGAGGCAACTTCCTTTTTTCTGTGTTATGCGGTGTGCCCCGCCGCGATGGAGCCCCACTGCTATCAGGGTGGTCCTGCATCGACAATGATCAAAGACACTGTGGGGACGGTGAGTCCGCTTTGTGGATGTTGTATGGACAGGATGACAGCCCGGACAGCTTCAGCGCAGCCCAGTTGAGTAAACATTTTGAACATTTTGGGGTGAGGCATGCAACCCACTGGGGGTAACATTTATCATGCACCACAACTACCATCATTCCTTGCGCAGACGCCCACAGATGGGGGACAATTAAATTCGCGCAGGTGGTGCGATTGCTGCCTTTCCCTTCTGCCAGTGAACAAGAGCGTTGTTGCGCTCGAAACGCGTTTGGCTAGAGATTTGTGCAAAGGAGCAGCTGGTCTGATTGTCCTGTATTTCACAAATAAAGGACTTTACTCACCGTATTGTGGCTTCATCTTGGATGCAACTTCCTTTTTTCTGTGTTAGGCGGCGTGCCCCGCCGCGATGGAGCCCCAATGCTATCAGAGCGGGCCTGCAGCGACAATGATCAAAGACGCTGTGGGGACGGTGAGTCCGTATTGTGGATGTTGTATGGACAGGATGACAGCCCGGACAGCTTCAGCGCAGCCCAGTTGGGTAAACATTTTGAACATTTTGGGGCGGGGCATGCAACCCACTGGGGGTAACATTTATCATGCACCACAACTACCATCATTCCTTGCGCAGACGCCCACAGATGCGGGACATTTAAATTCGCGCAAGTGGTGCGTTTGCTGCCTTTCCCTTCTGCCAGTGAACAAGAGCGTTGTTGCGCTCGAAACGCGTTTGGCTTGAGATTTGTGCAAAGGAGCAGCTGGTCTGTTTGTCCTGTATTTCACAAATAAAGGACTTTACTCACCATAGTGTGGCTTCATCTTGGAGGCAACTTCCTTTTTTCTGTGTTATGCGGCGTGCCTCACCACGATGGAGCCCCACTGCTATCAGGGTGAGCCTGCAGCGACAACGATCGAAGACGCTTTGGGGGCGGTGAGTCCGCTTTGTGGAGTTTGTATGGAGCGGATGACAGCCCGGACAGCTTCAGCGCAGCCCACTTGGGTAAACATTTTGAACATTTTGGGGCGAGGCATGCAACCCACTGGGGGTAACATTTATCATGCACCACAACTACCATCATTCATTGCGCAGACGCCCACAGAGGCGGGACATTTAAATTCGTGCAGGTGGTGCGATTGCTGCCTTTCCCTTCTGCCAGTGAACAAGAGCGTTGTTGCGCTCGAAACACGTTTGTCTTGAGATTTGTGCAAAGGAGCAGCTGGTCTGATTGTCCTGTATTTCACAAATAAAGGACTTTACTCACTGTAGTGTGGCTTCATCTTGGAGGCAACTTCCTTTTTTCTGTGTTATGCGGTGTGCCCCACCGCGATGGAGCCCCACTGCTATCAGGGTGGGCCTGCATCGACAATGATCAAAGACGCTGTGGGGACGGTGAGTCCGCTTTGTGGATGTTGTATGGACAGGGTGACAGCCCAGACAGCTTCAGCGCAGCCCACTTGGGTAAACATTTTGAACATTTTGGGGTGAGGCATGCAACCCACTGGGGGTAACATTTATCATGCACCACAACTACCATCATTCCTTGCGCAGTCGCCCACAGAGGCGGGACATTTAAATTCGACTCTGTTTGTTGTGTGACTGTCCCGGCCGGACCCTATACCCACCTTGTGGTCCTCTCTGCGGGGGCAACTGCTGCTGCTGTTGGGGCTTGTCCTTTCCCTCCCGCCGCCGCAAATCTTCGTGGCCGCAGCGTGGAGGCGGGGCAAGAGGCGGACTCCAATTCCCAGGCTTCCCGGACGGCGGAAGCGACGTCACCCCCTACGCGCCCGGAGGCGCCATTAAAACGGCCCTACACCCGGTGGAGCGGGTCGACTCTGTTTGTTGTGTGACTGTCCCGGCCGGACCCTATACCCACCTTGTGGTCCTCTCTGCGGGGGCAACTGCTGCTGCTGTTGGGGCTTGTCCTTTCCCTCCCGCCGCCGCAAATCTTCGTGGCCGCAGCGTGGAGGCGGGGCAAGAGGCGGACTCCAATTCCCAGGCTTCCCGGACGGCGGAAGCGACGTCATCCCCTACGCGCCCGGAGGCGCCATTAAAACGGCCCTACACCCGGTGGAGCGGGTCGACTCTGTTTGTTGTGTGACTGTCCCGGCCGGACCCTATACCCACCTTGTGGTCCTCTCTGCGGGGGCAACTGCTGCTGCTGTTGGGGCTTGTCCTTTCCCTCCCGCCGCCACGAATCTTCGTGGCCGCAGCGTGGAGGCGGGGCAAGAGGCGGACTCCAATTCCCAGGCTTCCCGGACGGCGGAAGCGACGTCACCCCCTACGCGCCCGGAGGCGCCATTAAAACGGCCCTACACCCCGCGTCGCGGGACGCGTGCGGGCGACGCCGGGCTAAGCCCGGGCAAAGGGCGGGCCCTCTGTGGCCCTCAGGGGACTGAAGGAGACGGGACGGGCTACCCCCCTAACAACTCTTTTCTGGTTGCCATTGCTGTAAGGTGATATCATTGTGTCTCGTAAGTGCCATAGGTCTGATTTGTGTGCCTTGGAAACCCTATCTCGCATCACCTCGGCACTTATATCCTATTGTATTTCTAATTAGTTGAACACCCAGCTTGAAATGTCCAAGTCTAGGAAAACCAATATGGCGACAAGATCAACTACGAGAAATAAGTCTGTGCCTGTAACTCCATTGCCTTCCCTTACAGCTATAGACTTAATGCTGCAAAAAACTATTGGAGTGGTCGCTGTGTCGTACTTTAATATTCGGGACCGCGTAGGGGACAGGGCCCTACCCCTGTCTATCTTGGTATTAGCGAACCGCAAATGGTAAATGCGGCATGTACGAGTGCTTTATATATCGTTCTAGCTATGAATGCACTGTGTACACGTTCTTCTGCTCCACTACGCGGGTTCCATTTTGGAAACAGTGGCCATCTTGTCATTGCCCTCACATAGGCTATAATGGAGTAAATACGGGCCTCACAGTACATGGGCTTCCCCTCTGACTTCTCTGTGACCTGGGCAGCTGGCTCTGCTGCCCTGGGTCAAACCGGTCTCACGAGCTCCCCTTCCTCCGTCCACCTGTGATTAGCATCAGGGTTTGACCCGTCATAAAGCCCTTTCATTCTACACAATCCCCCGGCTAATCTCTTCCACACCTGCTTGTTCCTGCTTTATGACTTGTTTCCCAAAACAGGAGATGCTCATGTTTATTGGGGGGTCTCTTTACATCAAACGTGGGATCTGAACCTTACTGTGTAAATCATTGTGGGCTGGCCGAATTGGAATGTGGGATGGTCATCATGACTCTGCTTTTTCGTTTGTAATGTATACCTTTATATGGCCATATCGTAAACCAAGGAATGTGCGCCTGGAGCATGATATTTTGTACTTAAGGAGAAGTCCGTTCCTATGATTTTCAGCAGTCTCCTGAGAACATACACGCTGTTGTACTTCTAGGATACCTGTCATTGGTCTGCAGCCAATAAACGATTCTTTGACTTCACCCAGAAGACTCTGTGTTTCTGTAGGTCCGGAACAGGGTGAAACCCAGAAGTCATAGGGTGTGTGCCCCTGCACCGCTGGGTCTAAAATACCCAGTACTTCAGTTTGGCGCCCAACGTGGGGCGATTTCAGCGGTACCAGTCCAAGCCAGAGGTTCGTGAGGAGCTTCGTGTGGAAATTCCGGAGGAAGGCCGCCACTTCATCGACCCCTGCATGTCGACGTGGTCCGAAAGTCTTTTCTGCGAGGTTCTCCGCGTCCCGACGGCTACGAAGGACTGCTGCCCTGATTAATCGACCTGTTTTGGACCCTTGACGAGTTTGAGAGAGCGAAACAATCGAGAGAGTCTTCTGGTGACGCCATCGATCAGCAATATTCAGTTAAGTATAAGTGGAGCGTCTCCCATTTGTTTTGGTATCCTTCGGGATCATTTGAATTGGTACTTTGGAGTTTGCAAACGCCAAAACCAGAGGACTCGTGTATTCACGAGGCTATCGTAATCGATAATCCTTTGACGTTTGGATCTAGACTAGTGAGCGAAGATGCCTGGATCTGGACTATTTGGTAGATTATTCTGTTTGGGTTGTGGAAAAGATTTCCAGCTAGAGGAATCATGTCCGGTTCCTCCGGTTGGAACTCCAACTTATGAGCTCTATGTGAAACATGGCGTAGGCCCCATTGCATATAACGAAGTGTGGATCCACTACACCAGGAAAGATGGTGTTTTAAAATGGCCCCAAAATGGTAGTTTCGATACTGATATTTTAGATAATCTGGAAATTAAATTGTTTAAGAAGAAAGCCCGGCCGGCGATGTTTGACTCTTTCCGCTTATGGCGAAAGGAAGCCAAACAGAAGGAAATTAAGTTAGCGAAAAAGAATAAGAGAGAGAGAGGTATGTCAGTAATGCAAGCAGCTGTACAATTTAAAGACAATGAGGAGGAGCAAATGAATGAGCAATTGCACAGGCAGCGTAAGTTAGGGATTGACAAATGTTACCCAGCTTTGCCACATTCTAAGCAGGATGAGTCAGAAGAAAAGGAGAAAGATCCCTTGATGTCACATTTGTTGAGTTCGCCACCCCCGTATGCTCAAACTGCCACGGCGCCTCCCCAGCTTGTAAATATGCCGCCTCCAGTGCATATACTGCAAGCCTTGCCGCAACCGCCAGTTGCTTTGCAGCCAGTTCCTATTCCTGTAGCGCAGCTCTCTCAAGCGCCGCCAGTTGTGCTTCCAACTGCCCCCGCACTTCCTGCGACTTTGCCTAATCCAGTAACTGCCTCCCCTAACACTCTTCCTTCCACCACTCCAGTACCTGTCTCTACATCCTCTTTTCTTCCCTCTGTTTTTCCCCCTGTTCTCGCCTCAGCTTCTCCTTCAGCGCGACAGCGCTTAGCTAATGTGGTTACTACATTAATGTCTCCTCTCTTTGGGTCATCTGGTGCAACTCCTGGTGTACAGCGTAAGCAGTTGCGCAGCCAATTGCCTAACCCCGATGAGAAAAAGGTAATAGATCACATGGCGCGTAGATGGATCGTTTTTCCTTCACTTTATGATGTGGAATCAGTTGTCAACACTTTCCATCAATGGGATGCCCCTAAACAGAGATATGTGTTTGAGAAAATGTGCGAAATTCTCTGTGAAGAATTGGAGGATAGTGGTAAAAATCCGAACCCGCAGGAGTTGTGTAGAGTGAGGTTCGATTTTGGAACTGGTATAATTGTGGACCGCGAAGTAGATAAAGCAGTTGCGGTTGTATTGTCACTTAGGAATGACGATTGCCAACAGTCATTGTTTGAACAAGAGGTCCTTGTGGGGAAAAAGGCAAAAGCGCGACAATACCCTATGAGAGAAGTTCCCCCGGTATGGAAGGAAGCGGTTGCAGCTGTCGGTGGTAACCCCGCTGTGGCAGCGCATTTCCAGCGTGTTTGGGTGCATGTTCCATGGAAGCGCTCTGAAGTGTTAGCGCTTAAGCAGTCCTTACCTGATCCCCGTAAGAACCCAGCAGGTTATTATAAAGAGTTGTCACAGACGGCAGGGTCATGCATTATGAATCTGGCCGATATCGACATGTTGTTTGGCAATGTTGTTCCACAGCCTCTATGGGGATCAATTCGTAATGTAGATCACAATGCAGAACTAGGGGATACATGGGCCAACATTGTTGCTGCTGATGCTAGACAAACTGGTGGTGCGAAACCAGAACCTTTAGTAGCTGAATTGCCTGGTAGAATCATCACGTATATGAAGACAATAATGCCTGCGATGCGCGTAAATTGGGACAAGTTATCTGCATGCAAGCAGAAGAAAGATGAGACAGTGTCAGACTTCTTTACTAGGTTTGAAGAAACGTTTATTGACCACAGTGGGCAGGATATGAGTACTGAGGGTGGCCAACGGTTATTTGTGGATAAGTTTGTGCAGAATCTACTTCCTGACCTGTGTAAAAAGTTAAAAGATTCAGAGAGTTCCTGGGCTGTTTCTTCTTCAGCGCAAATACTGGCTACTGCACAGTATTATGAAAATAGAGATAAGGACGAGAAAGATAGAACAGAAAAGAAAACGAAGGAACTGAAGACAAAGGTCCTTTTACAGCAGGCCTACCCGCCACGTGGAGGTGGTAATAATTATAGGCAACCCCAAGGTGTCTATCACCAACCCCAACAGTTTCAGACAAACCAGCAAATGAATGGGTATTATCAACCACGTGTCCCTGTAGGTCCCAACCAATGTTCATACTGCAAAGAGGAAGGTCATTATAAATATAGTTGCCCTAAATTAATGCAGCGGAACGGTAATGCGTATGGCGCAAGAGGTAGGGGTGGTCAGCAAGCTCCTAGAGGCAGAGGGCGTGGAAATGCTCCCCAGAACGCGCGTCCTCTGCCGCCTCAAAATACCATCAATAGTTTTGATCAGCAAGCTAACGCGACTAGTAATACGGCCCAGTATTATAATAATGATCATTATGCAGAGGACGGTGATGCAGAGAATAATGATTACTAGGACAGCCATAGACAAAGAGAGGGAGTTGTTTCAGTGCCAGTGGATCAGAGTGGACCGTATGTTGAGGTGACTACAGCAAATGTAACGGAGCCTTTTCTGCTAGATACTGGTGCTGCAAAGAGTTCAATCATGCATTCAAAACTTCCTGGCGCACCTTTGTCTGGCGGGATAAATGTTTCAGTAGGTTTTTCTGGCGCCCCAGTAAGGAACCCGATTTCTAGTCCCATGTCACTTTCTGTTGGACCTTGTGAGCTGAAAGCACCCCTGATCCTAACAACGGGTTGTGGTGAGAATTTGCTGGGATTAGATTTGTTGAAAAGATTGCACGCTACACTGTATTGTTCTCCTTCAGGAGTACAACTTACATAAGGCAAGAAAGTGATTTCCCCGATGTACTTGTCTAAAAATACAATGCCGCCTGAATTGTCATCCCTTCCGGATGCCCTTTGGGCTACTGGTCCCAATGATGTGGGCCTCTTGGAGATACCGCCATATGTGGTAACTTTAAAGGCTAATGTCAGACTGCCACGTATTCCCCAGTACAAAATCTCTAATGAAGGTCAGAAAGCATTGTTAGACATTGTCAGCGACCTGATTAATAAAGGTGTGATTGAAGAGACAAGAGGCAACGTTTGCAATAGTCCGATTTTACCTGTCTTAAAACGGACGGATCCTTCACAGCCACCTGTTTACAGATTTGTGATTGATCTTAGAGAGGTTAATAAGATTGTTGTGCCACAGTTTCCAGTTGTCCCTGATATAACTGCCTTGTTAACGATGATTCCAGCCTCTGCTGTATGGTTTTCAGTGATCGATTTAAAGAATGCTTTCTTTAGCATCCCAATTGCAGAAAAGAGCAGAGACATTTTTGGTTTTAGTCTGGGAGGCCGAAGCTTCCGCTTCAAACGCGCTCCCCAGGGCTACTGTGAGAGTCCATCCATATACAGTCAAGCTTTGAAAGCGCAGCTTGATGCACTTATTCTACCTAGTGGCGCTATCCTGATTCAGTACGTGGACGATTTACTAATCGCTGCGGATACTGAGAAGATCTGTAAAGAAGCCACATTGTCACTGTTGCGCCATTTATCCGCTTTCCATCACAAAGTGTCTCTCTCTAAGCTGCAATATTGTCGACAAGAAGTGACCTACTTAGGTCATCTCTTATCGAAGGAGGGAAGGAAACTGACCCCAGAAAGAATTCAAGCCATTGCACAGTTGAGTGTGCCAAAGACACAGAGAGAAGTGCGTGCTTTCTTGGGCATCACTTCATACTGTAGGCATTGGATCCCTAGTTTTTCTTTGTTGGCAAAGCCTTTATTAGCCTTAACATGCAAAGACACGCCGAATCCTATCCCATGGTCTGAAGAGTGCCAGAAAAGTTTTGTGGAATTGCGTAATGCGTTATGTTCAGCTCCTGTGTTGGGCACTCCTGACTACAGCAAGCCTTTTACATTGTATGTTCATGAGAAAGATGGATGCGCATTATCAGTGTTAACACAGCCTTTTGGCGACAGACCGCGCCCATGCGCATATTTTTCATCAACCTTGGACCCTGTAGCGAGGGCATTGCCAAGCTGTCTGAGAGCGACAGCTGCTGCAGCGATGTCTATCCGACAATCTGCTGGTTTGGTAATGGACAATACATTGATTGTTATGGTTCCACATGCTGTAGACACATTATTAAATAGGACCAAGACACAACACTTGACTAGTGCGCGATTATCAGGTTATGAACTTACACTGTTAGCGAATCACATACACATAAAAAGATGTAATACGCTGAATCCAGCTACATTGTTGCCAATTCCAGCAGACTCAGATGAGATTGAGCAACATGATTGTCTGTTCAGAACAGAAGAAGAGACGAAAGGGAGAGTAGATCTAAAAGATACTCCCCTGACTGAGTGTGATGGCACTTTATGGGTAGATGGTTCATGCTTCAAGCTCCCTAATGGTGACACGACTGCTGCATATGCTATCACGACTTTGCACACGGTCGTGGAAACTGCACGAGTGCCACATAATTCGGCCCAAGCAGCAGAATTAATCGCCCTCACGAGAGCATGTGTGTTGTCTGAAGGAATGAGAGTGAACATATACACAGATAGCCAGTACGCCTTTGGCGTGGCTCATAATTTTGGGCGTTTGTGGAAAGAGCGTGGGTTCCTGACGTCGCATGGAGCTAAAATTCAGAATGGCAAGTTGGTGAATGATCTCCTTGAGTCACTGACCCTACCGTTGCAAGTTGCGATCATGAAATGCAGTGCGCACAGGAAAGTCACAGATGATGTTGGACGTGGGAATGCGTTTGCTGATGAGACCGCGAAAGAAACGGCACAGAATGTGAAGACTAGAATGTATGTTGCAGGCCCCGCAAGATGGGTTAATGATGTTGGGATGTGTGAGAACACAATAGAGAGTGTGAAGTCGCTTCAGGCTGAAGCCACAGAGGAAGAGTTAAGCAAGTGGAGAGAAAGTATGGGTAAGTTGGATGAGAATGGTTGTTGGACTGATCTGACAGAACATAGGCGATGGTTGTTGCCTGATGCATATGTGCTTCCAGTGGTTACTATGGCACATGGAATGGCACATATCAGTACGAAAGGTATATGCAAGTTGTTGGCTCCAGTATGGCAGAATGCTGGGATTCCCAAGTGTGCAGAGAATGTGGTCAAGAATTGCATAGTATGCTTGAAGTACAACCCTGGTAGGGGAACCCCAACTCCGGCTGGTCACTTTGCACCCCCATCATGTCCATTCGAAGTTTTGCAGCTGGACTTTATTCACATGGAAAGATGCAACAACCTGAAATATGTACTGGTGGTTGTTTGTGCTTTCTCAAAATGGATAGAGGCTTATCCTCTGAAAGATAACACTGCCCTATCCACAGCCAAAGCCCTTGTAAAGGAATTTTTCCCTAGGTTTGGGATGCCAAGAATGGTGTGGTGTGATAACGGAAGTGAGTTTGTGGGTAAAGTGATGAAGAATGTATGTGAAGGGCTAGGGATAAAGCAGAAGTTCCACGCTGCAAATCACCCCCAATCAGCTGAACTAGTAGAACGCTACAATGGAGCCTTAAAGCTCAAGCTGGCCAAAATTCAGGCGAGCACCGGTCTTAAATGGCCTGACGCTCTGCCCTTAGCACTCCTGTCCACTAGAATGACCATACACTCACGAGTGGGACTTAGTCCTTACGAGGTCGTTTTTGGCCGTCCCGCCAACGTATGGGGTGTACCGAGGCCTACGAAGTTCAGTGAGATAGAGCATCCAGTACTACTCGATTACCTGTATGATTTGACTGTTAAACTGCGTGTTTTGCACCAACAGGTACATGATACTCTTCCCCAAGCCTCTGAACCTCCTGGACACCCTATCAACCCTGGCTCGTGGGTCCTGGTCCGGAATTTCCAGCGTAAGGGCAACGACGAGCCTCGCTGGATCGGCCCTCATCTTGTTCTTCTGTCGACGAGATCAGCAGTGCGAGTGAAAGGGAAGAAGCACTGGATCCATGGTACCCACTGCAAAATAGTCCCCTTGCCTCTGCCATATGACCAGTGGGTCAAGGAGGGTATCGCCGACTCAGAGACAGACACTGTACCTCGTTTTGTACCATTCAGTGACGCACGCTTAAGAGACACAGTTTCAGACCAAGAGAGTGACAATATTCTGCAAGAAACTGTGCCACCATCAAATCGACTGGACACCACTGAGCCTGAACTTTTGTTTCAAGACCAAACAGCACCTGGCCGCCTTCGCTATAATTTGAGACCAAGGCCCATGGACAAATAAAGATTTTCCTCACTATTTCCCTTTTGACATTTTTTGCTCTCCCATCTGAAGGACTTTCTTGATTTTTGTTTTTCGAACCACCATCCGGGTTCTGCCGCAGGGTCGCGGTGCCAAGACTTTGGGGTACAGGCCGAAGACGCTAGGTCAACGGTTCTGGTTAGTCTAGGGCGTTTCCCTGGACTGACAGGCGTACTCCTTAGCAGAAGAAACTCATCCACCGCGAGCGGCCCGAGTAGAGGATGGAGTTTTTTAAGATGGAGAGACCGATTGAGGAAATGAACTCTAATGCAAGAATGTGTAGAATTGTGAAAAGTAAATGTTTTGTCTTTTTGTGCCTTTTTACACTATGTAGTATCATAATGTTTATTGTAGGATTTGTGTTCTTCTCCGCTCAAAAGCCCATTGAACCCACTCAACAGCCTATATCTCTTTCTACTGCCTCCTCTCACTCTTTTCACCCTTTGCCTGAGCACGAACAGACCAGACGATCAGAGTTTGTAAATAACTCGTTTATCCAACTCTTGCACCAGCACCAACTAGTAATGAATACGACCAATTGCTGGGTGTGTGGGTTAATGCCACATACCATTAACAAAGGTATTCCCTACCTGGTGCTACCGTACAGTTACAATGGATCGTCATGGGCATTCCAAACCATGTTTCTCTATGCCCTAGATACATACTCCCCTCGCCAACCGCGTTCCATCAGACCTATAACCAATAATAAGGCTTTAATGAAAGGAGTTGCCGATATGAGTAGAGATATTGATGCATACTCATCCATTCCCAAAGAAGAGCTGAGACCTTATGTAGGATGGAACGCGACGGGGTATAGTATTAGTCTGGGTGAAAGACAGCGAAAAATCTCATCTCCAATCTGGGTCGTACCCCACATGGGTCGGTTCTGCTTACAGGGTAATGGTCAGAATCCTAGAGCTCAACTGGGAAGAAGTGACTGTACTGAAACGTACACCTTCCCGTCACAGTTTTCCCCTGCGTTTCTAGCTGCCAAGGGCACATATTTCATCTGTAATGACCGAGCATATACATGGCTGCCCCCTGATTTCTCGGGCACATGTTATATTGCGAACTTGCTACCGCCGACATTTACTGCCGCCTCTGACTATCACAAGACCAGAGTTGTGAGAGGTGTGATTAGTAAGGAGGATACTGCCGGTCAGGAAGCGGGAGACTTCTTCTTGGGTTTCCTGCCGTTTTGGGGACCTATGGTCAATAGTAGGAACCTGAGACAGCTGACACGTGTGGTTGAATCCACTGTCAATGTAACGGCTGGTGCCCTTAGTAATCTGACAGCTGAGCTCCAAGCGGATCGCCTTATGACTCTGCAGAACCGCATGGTTCTAGACGTTATTCTTGCAGACCGCGGTGGGGTATGCAAGGTCATCCAATCCAGTTGCTGCATTTTCATACCAGATAATGCTCCAACAGTGTATCAAGCCATCTCCAAACTCCATAAAATATCTGAAGCCATACACGTGGATAAGGGAGATTGGTCACTGGTGGGGTGGTTCTGGGAATTGATATCTGCCTGGGGTTGGAAAGTTCTGATGGTCGTTGGAATAATCTTAGCCATTCTTTTCCTGTTCTGTCTGTGCATACAGTGTGCTCCTGCGATATGTGGCCTCTGTACTACCTTATGTGTAAGGAAACCTGTATCAAGGGACGAGCTAAGTAATAGGATGATGCTACAGCAACATCTCCATGACTTCGTGAACATTGACCTAGACTCGGATTAAGATGAGTATAGTGATTGCCTATGTAAGGGCAAAAGGAGGGTCTGTCGTACTTTAATATTCGGGACCGCGTAGGGGACAGGGCCCTACCCCTGTCTATCTTGGTATTAGCGAACCGCAAATGGTAAATGCGGCATGTACGAGTGCTTTATATATCGTTCTAGCTATGAATGCACTGTGTACACGTTCTTCTGCTCCACTACGCGGGTTCCATTTTGGAAACAGTGGCCATCTTGTCATTGCCCTCACATAGGCTATAATGGAGTAAATACGGGCCTCACAGTACATGGGCTTCCCCTCTGACTTCTCTGTGACCTGGGCAGCTGGCTCTGCTGCCCTGGGTCAAACCGGTCTCACGAGCTTCCCTTCCTCCGTCCACCTGTGATTAGCATCAGGGTTTGACCCGTCATAAAGCCCTTTCATTCTACACAATCCCCCGGCTAATCTCTTCCACACCTGCTTGTTCCTGCTTTATGACTTGTTTCCCAAAACAGGAGATGCTCATGTTTATTGGGGGGTCTCTTTACATCAAACGTGGGATCTGAACCTTACTGTGTAAATCATTGTGGGCTGGCCGAATTGGAATGTGGGATGGTCATCATGACTCTGCTTTTTCGTTTGTAATGTATACCTTTATATGGCCATATCGTAAACCAAGGAATGTGCGCCTGGAGCATGATATTTTGTACTTAAGGAGAAGTCCGTTCCTATGATTTTCAGCAGTCTCCTGAGAACATACACGCTGTTGTACTTCTAGGATACCTGTCATTGGTCTGCAGCCAATAAACGATTCTTTGACTTCACCCAGAAGACTCTGTGTTTCTGTAGGTCCGGAACAGGGTGAAACCCAGAAGTCATAGGGTGTGTGCCCCTGCACCGCTGGGTCTAAAATACCCAGTACTTCAGCTGATGCAATTCAAAACACGGAGAGACGCCTCTCACTTACTCCTAATCTGTGTTTTCCTAATCTATCTATGCATACTTCAGTGCAAAATAACACTGCGGAGTCCATCATCAGTGTAGAGGACTCGCTATTACAGCAGTCCTTTTCAGGATTGCCAAATAGTAATAGCTGTAGAAGAAATACGTCTCCAGTCCTTCCCACTCAACCGACCAACATTGAAGGCAGCCCCCAATCCGCCTCTATCGGTGGGGCTATTCCATGTGCATTACATTTGGAAAATACGTCACCGACGCCTTCAGGGGTTGTGCTTGCAGAAAGCTCCCCTTTAATCAATACCATAGATGCAGATAAATCCCCTTCCCCAAAAACAAAGAGACCACGATATGGTAGGCAAAAAACAAAATCAAAATCGATCATGAGGAAGATATATAAACCTATAGGCAAATGCAAGTCTTCAGCTAAAGATGTATGGCTCAATTTTAAAATGGCTAAACCAACAACCAGTACCTCTAAGGATATTATAACAGTTGAAGAGCAAGCAGTAACGTTGTCTAATAGAAACTTGTTCAAGAACAGCAAAACCGTCATAAATGAGACAACGCAGACTGATGAGGTGTGTGTAATTGATAGATCATATTTATTGAGTTTGGAACAGATGTTTAAATCCCTACTCCAACCCCTAAATGAGAAAATTTCTAGTATAGAACAAATTTTAAAGAACTCTGATAAACTTCATCTTAAGGATCTCTCGAATTTGCCTCAAGGTAATAACATCTATACCCAGACAGATAACCTTGACATTACGGGTTATAACATGAATTCCTCTATGCTATTGAATGCTAAGGCTCAGATTAATCCTAACCAACATACAAGTACATGTAATACTACTTCAACCCCTCCAGTTATGCCTACCACTATGATGGGAACCCCATCTGGCGGTGATGAAAGTGAATGGGCTACGGAAGGCACATCCTCCATACCACCTGACGCTCAGGTTGAGCCAGACAGGCCTATCCTTACAGTACCACTACCTCAGAATACTCGACCAGTGCAAAAGTATATGCAGCCCCAACAAAACAAGAAACCCATTCACATTAATCTCCCTCCTGAATCCCAACTTTACACCATAGTAATGATAGGTGTACCACAATTAGAAATGGGTAAAACGGAGAGATATGGTGATTTAAAGAATAAAGTTAGTCACTGGTTAACCAGTCATAGACCGCTCCCCTGCCATATTAATGGTAAGATCACAAATGTTAGGAGGGTCGACTGGGTGGGCCATAGATTTAAATCAACCGAGGGTGACTGCATTATAGTCACTTTCGATGACACTAGAGCGGTAAGGCATATTTCTAGCTGGAAGGATAATTTGATCCATAGCTTAATTCGCACTAAGGATTTAAGCTATTTTTACCCTTCACGAAATCATAGCAACTCATATCCTAACACTGAGGATGAGGCAAACTACACTATGCATAACCCAAATTATAATGGTGCAATTCAGAGGAATCACGAACCCTTTACTATAAAGGATCGACGTTATTTTAGAAATGATATACTAGATATGCCCAGCAAAGTTAACTTCTCAACATTTTATCCGGAGAATCAGGAGTATATAAATGCATCATATAACAATCATAACACCCCCCGATTAACATATTCTAACACCCAATATAATGTTCCTATCTCAAACAGGTACAATGCCCTCTATGAGCGTAATGGTATGGAGGGTGTTGATTGACTGTGTGATCTATCAGCTTCATCTCTGCCTATTGATTTTAAATTTAGTAACCTTGTCCATGATGAGAACCTCTCCCCCCCTTTTATTAACTTAGATAGTAGTGTCCCTACAGATTTGGTCACAGATTCTTTTCCAGCTAGCTCTGAACTTGACGGCTTGGAGCATATTAGTACAATGCAACACCAGATAGAAGCTTTTAATATCCATCCAATTCATATAGACTCAGAACCCTCTGCAGCAGTAACTGTGGGAGCTATCAGCGCTGAACAACCTGATCATATATTAGTTCCCAGCGGCATCGAGGCCGCTCCCTTTAATATGAATGCTGCTGTCTTCAATATGAATTTAGTCTCCTGGAACATAGCAGGTCTGGCTGACAAGCTAAGTGATCCAACCTGGCTCGCATTTGTTAGAAAATTTGCAATTATATGTCTCCAAGAGACCTGGATGGAAGGAAATAATGCCTTCATCGAAGGATATCAAAGCTTTCTTAGGCCAGCAGCCCCCTCAGCTAGCGGCAGAGCAAGGGGGGGTCTTGCTATTTTTGTCAATTTGGCTCTTATGTGTGATATAACCAGCCTTAAAACTGTTAATTGTAATATCCAACTGCTTGTACTGAAGCGAGGCAAACATGTTTTAACACTAGTTAATTTCTATAATGCTATAAATGACGAAGGGGAGTGTAATATATTGTCATTGAATGAACTATTGAAAGAAGGACCAGGTACATTGCCGTGTAATGCTTTAATTGTAGGAGATTTTAATGTTCATCCCTGCGGTAACCCCCGAGACACCCCTATGGGTGCCCTGGGATGTAACAGCATGGATGGATTTCATTTCCGCCACACTAGGCAAGGGACATATTTAAATGACATGCTAAATGAAAATAACTTGCTTGTTGCCATGTCGCTGGTCCCTGAGACCAAAGTCTATGATGTCCCAACATTTAAAGGCTCTGGTTCTGGGTCGTTCATAGATTATATGTTACTATCCGCCGATCTTGCCAATCAGGCCTCCAATTTCGTGATTCAAACTAGCATCCACAGCGATCATAACCCACTTTCTATTAACTTAAGCGGGGGTGTATTTGAACAACGGAAGCACTGTGAAGATGCGGGTATATTAAAATGTATTAACGGAAAGCGTCGCTTGAAATGGCAGATGGTAAATCAAGAAAATTTTTATATAGAAATTAACCAGACATGTGGCAGGGACTTAATGGATTGTGTACTAACATGTTTGCCCCCAGAACAAATCTTAGATATTTTTGAACGAATTGTGACAACAGTAGGGTCGCTGCTATCAGTCCCAGTAAAGGGGACGGCTAAAAATAACCCTAAATGGTTTGATAACGCATGTTCCTCGGCAAGTAATAACTTAAGAAAGGCGCTAAAAATCAAACCCAGAGACCCAGGAAATATTAAAAATCTCCGTATGATATATAAAAAAACTCTTATCAAACGGAAAAAAGAAATAAAAGCCTATACCTGGGAGCGTCTACTTGATCCCTCAGTTTTGGGTAACAGTAGGAAATTCTGGGAAATTATAAATAAGCCAATGTATGACAACCCGAGTGATACTGCATTAGGCACAAATATTTCAGAGAAAGACTGGGTTACTCATTTTAGTGCAATTTTTAAAAGCAATGACCAACAGACAGTAACTGATCTTTTAATACCTAAGGAGAACTTTTTATCTTTTACAGACAATGAAATAGAAAAGGCTATCCAAGGTCTAACTGGAAATAAGGCCCCAGGTCCAGATGGCTTGCCACCGGATCTTTTTAAATCTTGTACCTCGGTATGGGCACCTGTCCTTACCAGGGTGATAAATGCAGCTATAATCTCTGGTTGTCCAAAGTCCTGGGGACAATCAACTATAGTTCCTGTATTCAAAAAGGGCGACCGTGGTAGTCCACTATGCTACAGGCCAATATCGCTAATTAATTCTGTAGCTAAAGTAATAGGTGGTGCAATCTTGAATAGGTTATCAATATGGGCATCAGAGAATAAAATTATATCCCCTATACAATATGGCTTCAGACCTGGTCATTCTACAATAACCCAATGTCTGAATCTATATTTAATAGTGGGCAAATACACCCTGGCCCGGCAGGGAACGATTCACTTGGCCTTCATGGACCTATCGTCCACTTTTGATTGCGTCGATAGAGGTAAACTGTGGGACATCATGTCGAAGATGGGCGTTGAGCAGAACCTAATTCATATTTTGGCTGACCTGCACTCAGACACTAGAGCTAATGTACGTTACACGCAAGATCTGAAAGTAACAAGTGACATTAGAATTAATCGGGGAGTCCGTCAAGGGTGTATCCTAGCCCCATTTTTGTTCAATTTATACATTAATGAGCTAGAAGATTACCTGATAAAAACAGGAGCTGATTACCCCTATGTCGGCCGAAAAGGCGTCCCGGTTCTGCTATACGCGGACGATGCCGTCCTTATTTCTAGGACGGCAAATGGCCTCCAGTTACTTTTAAACTCATTTCAAGATTTTATGTGCTCTCGAGGCTTGAGTATTAATAACTCAAAGTCATATGTGATGAAAATAGGCCAAGGAATGCGAAAGCCTAATTTTTTATCCATAAACGGTGGAAAAATCCCAAACTCTAAAACCTTCTCTTATCTTGGTGTCCTACTTGACAATAAATTAACTTGGGGCCCAGCTGTTGTTAAAAAGAAGGGTGAGGTAACACGAACTAATGCAGCCATACTCGGGTTCGCCAGAAAAATGGGTAATAGCCCGGTGGCTGCTTTACTTAAACTTTACCAAGCCAAAAGCGTTGCCATTGCCTGTTACGGCAGCGAGCTCTGGGGCTACAGCCAAACACAAGCCCTGGAGATTGCAGAAAATAACTTTTTAAAGAAGGTTTTGAGGCTGCCAAGGGGAACTGGAAACTTCTCGGTGCATGAGGAGTTAGGGGTACCCTTTCTAAGTGATAGATTAGCAGCAAGTCCCCTGTTATGTTGGCTGACCTCCTGGCTAAATAAAGATATACCACTCACTCATGACATCTTAAAGGAAGCCTTAACCTGGGACGGCAGGTTTAAGGTACCATGGTTGAGGTACATAAACGACCGTCTTACGGAATTAGGACGACCTGAATTGTTCTCAGCCCCAGAGACTATAACTAGAGCCGATGTATCCTTTGTGAAAAAAACATTCTCACTCACTAGGTACTTTGCCCGGGAGGAGGGTGAATTGCTGAAAGCTAGCATTAGGAAACATGCTTTACTTCAAACAACCCTAAGTATGGAACCTTATCTAACTTGGCCTATGTCCGGCTATGAGCGCTTTCTACTGATAAGGTTCCGCTTTGATTTATTCCACCTCCTGTTAGCAACTCCGAAAGGGGCACATCGAGGTCAAGTGCTCCCTGCTTGCGGCTGCGACGGGAAGTCTCCGCAAGATTTGGTGCATTTTTTATTTATTTGCCCTTATTATACAGTACCGCGGAAGTTATACCTAAAGCCTTGCTTAAAAAAACTCAATTTCACACAGATCAAACCAGCACTTTTTTACCTTCAACTTTTAAATAGTGACTGCACTTTATACATCTGCAGCTTCCTGAAACTAGCTATTATTTTCAGGAATAGTATGGAGGGTTAATTATGCTGTATCTAATATTGTACTTCTCCTTTATTTTAAACTTGTATTCTTATTTATATTTTTAACTGGTTCGTTTTGTCTGCTGCTCTGGTTTTAAAACAGTTTCGCAACATATTTTGTCTCATATTCTTGCTGATCAAAAAAAAAAAAAAAAAAACGGGATCTGGAGGACTTACCTCTTTATCTGTGTAATCTTGCCCATGATTGTATGTTTATGATATGAACTTTTTAATTGTCTATTTGTGAAATTTGTTCTATGTATATATATTTGTGATATGAACTTTTATGATTGTAAAAAAATACAATCGAATAAAGATATTTGATTGATTGATCACTGGGGGTAACATTTATCATGCACCACAACTACCATCATTCCTTGCGCAGACGCCCACAGAGGCGGGACATTTAAATTCGCGCAGGTGGTGCGATTGCTTCCTTTCCCTTCTGCCAGTGAACAAGAGCGTTGTTGCGCTCGAAATGTGTTTGGCTTGAGATTTGTGCAAAGGAGCAGCTGGTATGATTGTCCTGTATTTCACAAATAAAGGACTTTACTCACCGTAGTGTGGCTTAATCTTGGAGGCAACTTCCTTTATTATGTGTTATGCTGCGTGCACTGCCGCGATGCAGCCACACTGCTATCAGGGCGGGCCTGCAGCGAGAATGGTCAAAGACGCTGTGGGGACGGTGAGTTCGCTTTGTGCATGTTGTATTGACAGGATGACAGCCCGGACAGCTTCAGCGCAGCCCACTTGGGTAAACATTTTGAACATTTTGGGGCGAGGCATGCAACCCACTGGGGGTAACATTTATCATGCACCACAACTACCATCATTCCTTGCGCAGACGCCCACAGAGGCGGGACATTTAAATTTGCGCAGGTGGTGCGATTGCTGCCTTTCCCTTCTGCCAGTGAACAAGAGTGTTGTTGCACTCGAAACACGTTTGGCTTGAGATTTGTGCAAAGGAGCAGCTGGTCTGATTGTCCGGTATTTCACAAATAAAGGACTTTACTCACCGTGGTGTGGCTTCATCTTGGAGGCAAATTCCTTTTTTCTGTGTTATGCGGCATGAGAAGTTGGCCTGGTATATGATGTTCACTAGTTAAAGTGACCACCCTGTACCATGCCAAGCAACCCTTATGGTGTGGTTGTAAGTCAACCTTTTCGGACTAGCTGCCCTAGTGGTAGCGTAGGCTAAGCAGTCTTTGAGGCTAAACTCGTTTAAGCGTGTTAAACAAGCTGTTTTACCATATGTAACCCCCCTTTATACCAATGAAAGGACACCACACAGATATATATTCAAAATATATATGTATTTATTACTCAAAGTATCCCCTAGACTCTTTATGAGCACAGGAGCACAAATCATTAAACAAGAAAGTATTACAATATACAGAAGTTGCACTTTATATGGATAGGCCCTGGTGGCCGATCAAACCATATACTAAAATAGTGGTATAAGTACCACGACTAGGAAAGGGAAAAGGCCTAGGGCCTCTAGAATCGCTGGGCCTACAAGGAGCTAACTTCAGTTAGTGACCAGGAGGTCCATGGGTCGCGTGTGCAGTGAGGAAAGTTACACGCGGGCTCCCATAGGTTTTCAATGGGTGCGTAAAAGTTCAAAAGTTACTGCTAGAAGAGTCTTCTGGATGGACTACGAACTTAAGACTTAAAACACAAACACTAGAGATGTTTCTCTACACTTGGGCACCGGAGTGCCAGCTTTACCTCACCCACAGGAAGCGGGTGCATAGGTCTCGAAGTGCGTCGGGTTTCGTCTATCTGTTCAATGGAGCCTGATGACAAAGATGCTGCAGGCGGCCGGTCCAGAAGAGATGCGGTGGATCCAAGGGTGGATCGGAGTTGTAGAAGACCTGAAAGCAGAGGGGACAGTGTTCACAGTCACTAGCCAGTGACCGGCGTGGCACCAGGTAGGTACCAGGCCATGTCGGGTGCAAACAGGTGATGAGGTGTAGCTTGTCTCTGCAGCCACGTGGTCCCTGAAGGTTGACGACATCCAGGAGTCGATTCACAAGCTGTCGCTCGCAGGTTCTCGCTGTCGGCGGTGTCGGCGACTCGAAGGAAGCAAACAAGCCTTGGCAAAGGCAGGAGTCGTGGAAAATGGAGAAAGCTGATTGTTCTGACCAGCAAGGTCAGAGGGGCTGCTCCCTTGGAGGGCAGCAGGGGCCAGTCTAAAGCACCCAGACCAGCATCGTAGTTTTCAAAGTTCGTCGCCAAAATGGCCACTAGCCAACGGGCCAGGGACCGGGCAGGCGCGTCAAGATGCAAAGGGCAGAGGGGCCCCACGCAGATCGTGGAGATGCTGGAGGGCTCATCTTTGGTGCAGATGCTGCTCAGATGTTGGGCTTCTCAGGACCCGAAGCACAACTTGGAGGGAGCCTCTGTTGTCGCGCTTGCAGCTTGTCGTGGGTCTTTCAAGATGGCTGGATCCACGTGTCTCGGTGCCTCCACGGATTCCTTCTTTTCAGGGACTGTGGATCGGGCGGTGATTGGTCTGGAGGTCCAGGTCTTGTCGGGCTCTGGGCTCGGGCTCCGGCAGGAGGCGGCGGCAAATCAGATGTCGAGTAGCTGGCTGGTGCTTGCGTTAGCAAGATGGTCACTCCCTGACCATAGGGGAGATTTCCTTCTATCCTCTGTGCAGCAGAGCGTCGAAGTTCCCGTCTTCTTCTTTGTAGTAAGTTGATTCCAGGATGTCTGAAGTCTTAGGACACAGCTCCTACCTGTAAGCGGATTCTAGGGGCCGGACTACCTGCTAGGTCCCTCCCTAAGGGTGGGACCAGGAAGGGGGGTGGTTACACCCCCAATCCTTTGTCCAGCTCGCCCCAGGTCCGGGGCTGGTGTGCCCCAGGACCGGTTTGAACTGGTATATGCACCGAGGCTCCTTATGAGCCTCAGGCATGTCTGATTCTATTCAAGCCCTACCTGACCACTACACAAAATCCTGTCTGGGGTGGTGCACGCACCTCCCCTGGCAGGAAACCCTTTGTCCATGTCTCCCAAGCTGGAAGGACTCCCAGCAGCAGGAGGGAAGACTTGTGTCTGTGGTGGCAGCGTCCATTTTGTGGAGCTGAGGCTATGTCTGATTTTACCCGGGTTTCAGGTACTGTACATGTCGTGTCCCTCTAGAAGGGTGGAATGCTAACCCCGTCACCAGAATTGGCGAGGGGTTAGTATTCCAATTCGCATGACACCTTACTCGACATCTTTTGATAAAGCCAAACCAAAGATAGCATTTAACCGCGAGGTTCATAATGCACTTAAGAGTATATGGTATGGCGATATCTGGAAACGGTAGAAGGAAGTTGTTTCGACCACTGCAGACAGGCTCAGCTCATGCCAGAGCACCATCTCACATGGAACCAAGCACTCTGCCTTCAGGATTGTTAAGGCCTGCCATAGGAGTGACTTATAGGTTAACATGTGTCCCATTTAAGGTTAGGTATAGGTATACTACACCTAATTAAGAGGTGGTTACACCAACTTACCCCAGCTGAGTGATCAGCCAGTTGTCTCAAATTGCAAGGCCAGGCCAGGGGTGGCACAATACATGCTTCAGCCCCTGGTAGGCCTTAGATGCACCAATGCCCTGGGTACCTAGTGTACACTGGTACAGGGGCTCACAGGGGGATCCAATTCCAATTGGTTATGCACCTATAGTGCATAGTGTCAATTTAGTAGAGAGAACAGCAGGTTGGGGGTCTGATTAGCAGGCCCACAGCCTCCATATGTCAAGAACCAGTGAAGCAAAAAGCAAACATTTGGGGTGACCATAGGATAGCAGACCCTACTCTCCTACACAACCCCCCCCCCCCCCAAACGCAGGGACATTAAACTAGCCTTGACCAGTCTCGTCTTCATGTCCTAAGTGGAAGTACCTGGAGAGACCATCTGCATTCCCATAGTCTGTACCTGGCCGGTGCTCCACTGTAATGTCCATCCCCTGTAGGGAAATGGACCACCTAAGCAGTTTGGGGTTTTCACCCTTCATCTGATTTAGCCACAAGAGGGGCTTATGGTCGGTCTGAATCTTGAAGTGAGTGCCAAACAAGTATGGCCTCAGCTTCTTCAGGGCCCACACCACAGCAAAGGCCTCCCTCTCAATAGCTGACCAATTCTTCTCTCTGGGGGTCAACCTTCTGCTAATAAAAGCAATGGGTTGGTCTTGACCATCTACATTAAGTTGTGACAGCACAGCTCCCACAACCAACTCAGAAGCATCTGTTTGGACAATAAACTCTTTGGAGTAGTCAGGACTTTTCAGGATAGGTGCAGAGCACATGGCCTTCTTCAGGTCATCAAATGCCTTTTGACAGCTTACTGTCCACTGAACCTTTGTGGGCATCTTCTTGGATGTCAGATCATTAAGAGGAGTCACAATGGACCCATAGTTCTTAACAAACTTCCTGTAGTACCCAGTCAAGCCCAAGAAAGCTCGAACTTGAGTCTGGGTGGTTGGAGGGGACCAGTCCTTGATGGATTGTATCTTACTCTCCAGTGGTTGAACTTGGCCTCCACCTACAAGGTGGCCCAAGTACACAGCCTTACTCTGCCCTATCTGGCACTTAGTAGCCTTGATAGTGAGGCCTGCCTTTTGCAGAGCCTCCAGTACCTTCTTCAGGTGGATCAGGTGATCCTCCCAGGTGGAGCTAAAGACAGCAATGTCATCCAGATATGCTGCGCAAAAGTCATCCAACCCAGTAAGGACTTGATTCACCAACTTTTGGAAGGTGGCAGGTGCATTCTTCAGACCAAAGGGCATCACCAAAAATTGATAATGCCCCCCTGGGGTTGAAAATGCTGTTTTGGCCTTAGACTCCTCAGCTAATCTGATTTGCCAATAGCCAGCTGTCAAATCAAATGTGCTCAAAAACTTAGCAGAAGCCAGTTTATCTATGAGCTCATCTGCCCTTGGAATAGGATGTGCATCTGTCCTAGTGACAGCATTGAGTCCTCTGTAATCCACACAGAACCTCATCTCTCTCTTGCCATCTTTGGTGTGAGGTTTGGGGACCAGAACCACTGGGCTAGCCGTGGGGCTCTCTGAGGGCTCAATGAAACCCAGTTCCAGCATTTTGTGTACCTCAGCCTTTATACAGTCACTGACGTGGTCAGGTTGTCTGTAAAGTTTGTTCTTTACAGGAAGACTGTCACCAGTGTCCACCACATGGGTACACCAGTCAGTTTGACTAGGTATCAGTGAGAACATATGCTGAAATGATTGTAGAACCTGTCTACATTCAATCTGCTGATGATCAGTGAGGTTGCCTCCAAGGGTCACTCCTTCAACTGAACCATCTTCAGGGTTCTGAGACAACAGGTCTGGGAGAGGGTCACTCTCTTCCTCCTGTCCCTCATCTGTAGCCATGAGCAAGCCCATGTCTGCCCTGTCAACATATGCTTTTAACCTGTTAACATGGAGTACCCTGTGGGGACTCCTGGGAGTTCCTAGGTCCACCAAGTAGGTAACCTCTCCCTTCTTTTCCAGGATTGTATAGGGTCCAGACCATTTGTCTTGGAGTGCTGCTGGGGCCACTGGCTCCAACACCCATACCTTCTGTCCTGACTGAAACTCAACCAAGACAGCCTTTTGGTCATGCCAAGCTTTCTGTAAGGCCTGGCTTGCCTCAAGGTTTTTGGATGCCTTCTCCATATACTCAGCCATCCTGGAGCGGAGACCAAGTACATAGTCCACTATGTCTTGTTTAGGCTTTTTGAGAGGTAACTCCCATCTTTCCTTCACTAAACACAGTGGGCCTCTCACAGGGTGCCCAAACAACAATTCAAAGGGGCTGTAGCCAACTCCTTTTTGTGGGACCTCTCTGTAAGCAAACAGAAGGCAGGGTAGAAGGATGTCCCATCTTCGCCTGAGCTTTTTAGGTAATCCTTTGATCATACCCTTTAGGGTCTTGTTGAATCTCTCAACAAGCCCATTGCACTGTGGGTGATAAGGGGTGGTGAACTTGTAGTTGACACCACATTCCTTCCACATAGCTGTCAAGTATCCTGACATGAAGTTGGTACCTCTGTCAGAAACCACCTCCTTAGGAAACCCCACTCTGGAGAATACTCCCAGTAGGGCCCTGGCCACAACAGGAGCTGTAGTGGTCCTAAGGGGAATTGCCTCTGGATACCTGGTGGCATGATCCACTACCACCAGTATAAATCTGTGCCCAGATGCAGTGGGAGGATCCATGGGACCCACTATATCTATTCCCACTCTTTCAAAGGGGACCCCCACCACAGGTAGTGGTATTAGGGGGGCCTTTGTTGTGCCACCTGATTTGCCACTGGCTTGGCAGGTCACACAGGAGCGACAAAACTCCTTGGTATCTTCATTCATGTGAGGCCAGTGAAAGTGAGGGACAAGCCTGTCCCAAGTCTTGTTCTGGCCTAAGTGTCCTGCTAGAGGAATATCATGGGCCAAGGTAAGAAGGAAGCCCCTAAATTGCAGAGGTATAACCAACCTCCTGGTTGCACCAGGTTTTGGGTCTCTAGCCTCTGAATAAAGGAGCCCATCATCCCAATACACTTTATGGGTACCTTGAGCATTCCCAGCAGCCTCAGCAGCAGCCAGCTGTCTGAGGGGTTCAAGAGATGGACAGGTTAACTGAGCCTGCCCCAAGTCAGCCCTGGAAGGTCCCCCTGTCCCCAGAAACTCAACCTGATCAGGTTCAAGCTCTTCAGGGACAGTTCCTTCAGGGTTCTCTAGATCATCTTCCTGGGAAGGCTGATCATCACTTGGAGGCAGGGGGGAAGGCACATCCTTAACCCTCCTGTTCTTCTTCTTGGAAGGTGCTTGCTCCATTGTTCCAGGATCCAAGACCTGAGGTTCAGTAAGGCACTTTTTGGCCTGTGACCTGGTCACAGCAAGGACATGTGGTGATATACCTAACATCTCTGCATGTGTCCTGTACTCCACATCTGACCATAGAGAACTCTCTAGGTCATTGCCCAACAAACATTCTACTGGGAGGTCTGCACTAACCACAACCCTTTTGAGGCCAGTTACCCCTCCCCATGAGAAGTTAACAATAGCCACACTATGAGAAGTAGTGGCATTGCTGGCATTGATCCGATTGGCCGCACTCTGCTCGTCCTACCAGCGTGTTACCCCAAAGCATTGTGGTCCATGAAGTAGCGTCGGCGGGTACGCCTATGCCAAAAGTTTAAAATGAAAATGAGTGTCGCGTTAGCCATCCCTGGACACGTGTTTCGAGGTAGTTGCCTCTCGTCAGCAGGGAGTAGGTATGTGTGTGGGGTTGCTGCGTAGGCTGCCAAAAAATATTCTTAGGTAAAGTACCACTCAAGGCGCGCAGGTGCGTAGCCATGGGCTCGTCAGCCCCACCGGCTCAAGGGAGCCTGAATATAAACAAAATGCATTGCTGGCATTGGTCACCAGGTAATTCTCACCTGGTATGTACTGTCCAGGATCCACAAAGCCTGGTGTCACCATAGTGACACTGGCACATGTGTCCCTGGAGGCTTGAGCCACTTTTGCATTTATTAAAGGAGTCTGTCTGTACTTGCCCAGGTTACTGGGGCTCACAGTCAGGGACAAATCCATGTCCCCATCACAGATCAAGACTGCCTGTGTCAGGGTTCTGTCTAAGTCAGAATCTCCTTCAGTTCCCATAGTGATTCCCACTACACCCTTTGTCTGGGGACCAACACTGCTAACAGTAGTACTGGGAGCAGGTGCCTTAGGGGCAACAGTGTTGGGGGCTCCACCCTTTTTACAATCACTAGTCCAGTGAGTTGTATTCTTGCAAGATTTGCACCAGGGTTTCTTTGGACCTTCTTTCTTCTTCCCTTTAGGTTGTTGGGACCCACCCTCGTTAGTACTAGTTTGGGGCCCTGTTGAAGACTTCTGGTCTTTAGATTTCTGATCTCCACCCTTTTGGTCTGTTTTCTTCTGATCACCCCCTTGACCCTGTTTCTGGTTCTTTTGCTTAACCCTGGTTCTGACCCATATGTCTGCCTTCTTTCCCAATTCTTGGGGAGAGGTCAGATCTGAGTCAACCAAGTGTTGATGCAGTTGCTGGTTCTGACAGTTATTTAAAATCTGTTCTCTCATCATCAAATTGTACAATCCTGTATAATCAGACACCTTACTTCCCAGCAACCAACCCTCCAAAGCCTTAGTGGCACATTCAATGTATTCAGACCAGTCCTGAGTCTGTGTCTTCTGGGTATCTCGGAACATTAACCTGTACTGTTCAGTGGTTAAGCCTAACCCATCAACCAGGACACTCTTCAGGGCTCTGTAGTTTCTGACATCCTCCTCTCTAACAGTGAGGAGTCTATCTCTGCCTCTACCTTCAAAGGAGAGCCATAAGATTGCTGCCCACTGGTCTTCAGGAACCTGCTGCACTTTGCAGGCTCTCTCAAGAGCAGTCATCCACTTGTGGATATCATCCCCACTCTTGTAGGGGGGCACAACCTTGGACAGGTTCCTATTGTCAAATACCCTATCTTTGTCCTTAGGGACAATGCTGCCACCAGTGGGTATAGACCCACTCTCTCTAGGTTGCCTAGCCTTGTTCAGTTTCTCTTCCATCAGGGCTACTTCTAGCTCCTGTCTCCTGATCCTCAGCTGAGCTTCCTTCATTCTAGCCTCATTCTCCCTCCTCTGAGGGCTGGTCATCCTTCTCCTGGAGTGACCCTGAGAGCCTCTAGAGGCATAAGAAGCATTAGAGTCACCTGAGTGATTCCTCAGCCTCCCAAACCCCTGGTTAAGTCCACTAGGGAGATCCAATGGGGTGAACCCATTGTCAGTCCCAAGTAGCCTTAAGTTAGCTGAGCCAGGTCTGGCACCTGGCACTGGGCTATCTCTCCCATCTGAACTACTACTACTGTCAGATTCACCCCCTTTGTCATCCCTGTCCCTATGCTGATTCTCATCATCTGTAGTCAGATTCTCAACTAAGGGGCGACTGTGGGAAAGGGGTACTTCAGTGGCATCTTCAGAAGGAGGGCCTCCTGTTCCTGTCCCTAAGGGGTCTAACTGGGAGGCTTTCTTGAGAGCTCTATGATCTTCATCAGCTTGTAAGAGTTCTCTGAGTTCAGCAGAGGTAGGGTTCCTGGGCTGTTTAAGGCCCCTGATATATACCAACTGCCTGAGCTCATTTTGGTTTAGGGTAGCAAAGATGGTTGGTGCCCTCTGGGGGTCACTCTCGACAGAGATGGGTACATTGGACCCCTCTGCCCCAGCCATTGCTCTTAAGTGTGGGTGGATGTGTTGCAACTACCTACACTTGGGTTTTCCTACTAAACCTATCTAGTAGTTGTAGTCAGGGTGTGCTACTCCCTTTTCTCTACAACAACTAAGTTCAGTAGAACTTAAGTATATAACTATTCTTGTTTTATATGTACCTACAGGTACCTGTATGATCTTTCAATTGGTAACAAAGAGATTACAGAGGTAAAACACAGCAAGCTCCAATCCAATCGCTGCTCACCAATGTGAGAAGTTGGCCTGGTATATGATGTTCACTAGTTAAAGTGACCACCCTGTACCATGCCAAGCAACCATTATGGTGTGGTTGTAAGTCAACCTTTTCGGACTAGCTGCCCTAGTGGTAGCGTAGGCTAAGCAGTCTTTGAGGCTAAACTCGTTTAAGCGTGTTAAGCAAGCTGTTTTACCATATGTAACCCCCCTTTATACCAATGAAAGGACACCACACAGATATATATTCAAAATATATATGTATTTATTACTCAAAGTATCCCCTAGACTCTTTATGAGCACAGGAGCACAAATCGTTAAACAAGAAAGTATTACAATATACAGAAGTTGCACTTTATATGGATAGGCCCTGGTGGCCGATCAAACCATATACTAAAATAGTGGAATAAGTACCACGACTAGGAAAGGGAAAAGGCCTAGGGCCTCTAGAATCGCTGGGCCTACAAGGAGATAACTTCAGTTAGTGACCAGGAGGTCCACGGGTCGCGTGTGCAGTGAGGAAAGTTACACGCGGGCTCCCATAGGTTTTCAATGGGTGCGTAAAAGTTCAAAAGTTACTGCTAGAAGGGTCTTCTGGATGGACTACGAACTTAAGACTTAAAACACAGACACTAGAGATGTTTCTCTACACTTGGGCACCGGAGTGCCAGCTTTACCTTTCCCACAGGAAGCGGGTGCATAGGTCTCGAAGTGCGTCGGGTTTCGTCTATCTGTTCAATGGAGCCTGATGACAAAGATGCTGCAGGCGGCCGGTCCAGAAGAGATGCGGTGAATCCAAGGGTGGATCGGAGTTGTAGAAGACCTGAAAGCAGAGGGGACAGTGTTCACAGTCACTAGCCAGTGACCGGCGTGGCACCAGGTAGGTACCAGGCGATGTTGGGTGCAAACAGGTGATGAGGTGTAGCTTGTCTCCACAGCCACGTGGTCCCTGAAGGTCAACGACATCCAGGAGTCAGTTCACGAGCTGTCCCACGCAGGCTCTTGCTGTCGGCGGTGTCGGCAACTCGAAGGAAGCAAACAAGCCTTGGCAAAGGCAGGAGTCGTGGAAAATGAAGAAAGCTGATTGTTCTGACCAGCAAGGTCAGAGGAGCTGCTCCCGTGGAGGGCAGCAGGGGCCAGTCTGGAGCACCCAGACCAGTGTCGTAGTTTTCAAAGTTCATCGCCAAAATGGCCACTAGCCAACGGGCCAGGGACCGGGCAGGCGCCTCGAGATGTAAAGTGCAGAGGGGCCCCACGCAGATCGTGGAGATGCTGGAGGGCTCACCTTTGGTGCAGATGCTGCTCGGATGTTGGGCTTCTCAGGACCTGAAGCACAACTTGGAGGGAGCCTCTGTTGTCGCGCTTGCAGCTTGTCGTGGGTCTTTCAAGATGGCTCGCTCCACGTGTCTCGGTGCCTCCATGGGTTCCTTCTTTTCAGGGACTGTGGATCGGGCGGTGAGAGGTCTGGAGGACCAGGTCTTGTCGGGCTCTGGGCTCGGGCTCCGGCAGGATGTGGCGGCAAAGCAGATATCGAGTAGCTGGCTGGTGCTTGCGTTAGCAAGATGGTCACTCCCTGACCATAGGGGAGATTTCCTTCTGTCCTCTGTGCAGCAGAGCGTCGAAGTTCCCATCTTCTTCTTTGTAGTAAGTTGATTCCAGGATGTCTGAAGTCTTAGGACACAGCTCCTACCTTTAAGCGGATTCTAGGGGCCGGACTACCTGCTAGGTCCCTCCCTAAGGGTGGGACCAGGAAGGGGGGTGGTTACACCCCCTATCCTTTGTCCAGTTCGCCCCAGGTCCGGGGCTGGTGTGCCCCAGGACCGGTTTGAACTGGCATATGCACCGAGGCTCCTTGTGAGCCTCAGGCATGTCTGATTCTATTCAAGCCCTACCTGACCAATACACAAAATCCTGTCTGGGGTGGTGCATGCACCTCCCCTGGCAGGAAACCCTTTGTCCACGTCTCCTAAGCTGGAAGGACTCCCAGCAGCAGGAGAGCAGACTTGTGTCTGTGGTGGCAGCGTCCATTTTGTGGAGCTGAGGCTATGTCTGATTTTACCCGGGTTTCAGGTACTGTACATGTCGTGTCCCTCTATAAGGGTGGAATGCTAACCCCGTCGCCAGAATTGGCGAGGGGTTAGTATTCCAATTCGTATGACACCTTACTCGACATGTTTTGATAAAGCCAAACCAAACATAGCATTTAAAACCACGAGGTTCATAATGCACTTAAGAGTATATGGTATGGTGATATCTGGAAACGGTAGAAGGAAGTTGTTCCGACCACTGCAGACAGAATCAGCTCATGCCAGAGCACCATCTCACATGGAACCAAGCACTCTGCCTCCAGGATTAATAAGGCCTGCCATAGGAGTGACTTATAGTTTAACATGTGTCCCATTTAAGGTTAGGTATAGGTATACTACACCTACGTAAGAGGTGGTTACACCAACTTACCACAGCTGAGTGATCAGCCAGTTGTCTCAAATTGCTAGGCCAGGCCAGGGGTGGCACAATACATGCTTCAGCCCCTGGTAGGCCTTAGATGCACCAATGCCCTGGGTACCTAGTGTACACTGGTACAGAGGCTCATAGGGTGATCCAATTCCAATTGGTTATGCACCTACAGTGCATAGTGTCAATTTAGTAGAGAGAACAGCAGGCTGGGGGTCTGATTAGCAGGCCCACAGCCTCAATATGTCAAGAACCAGTGAAGCAAAAAGCAAAAATTTGGGGTGACCATAGGATAGTAGACCCTACTCTCCTACATGCGGCGTGCCCCACCGCGATGGAGCCCCACTGCTATCAGGGCGGGCCTGCAGTGACAATGATCAAAGATGCTGTGGGGACGGTGAGTCCGCTTTGTGGCTGTTTTATGGACCGGATGACAACCCGGACAGCTTCAGCTCAGCCCACTTGGGTAAACATTTTGAACATTTTGGGGCGAGGCATGCAACCCACTGGGTGTAGCATTTATCATGCACCACAACTACCATAATTCCTTGCGCAGACGCCAACAGAGGCGGGACATTTAAATTCGCGCAGGTTGTGCGATTGCTGCCTTTCCCTTCTGCCAGTGATCAAGAGCGTTGTTGCGCTTGAAACGCGTTTGGCTTGAGATTTGTGCAAAGCAGCAGCTGGTCTGATTGTCCTGTATTTCACAAATAAAGGACTTTACTCACCGTAGTGTGGCTTCATATTGGAGGCAACTTCCATTTTTCTGTGTTCTGCGGCGTGCCCCGCCGCGATGGAGCCCCAATGCTATCAGGGCGGGCCTGCAGCGACAATGATCAAAGATGCTGTGGGGACGGTGAGTCCGCATTGTGGATGTTGTATGGACAGGATGACAGCCCGGAGAGCTTCAGCTCAGCCCACTTGGGTAAACATTTTGAACATTTTGGGTCGAGGCATGCAACCCACTGGGGGTAACATTTATCATGCACCACAACTACCATAATTCCTTGCGCAGACGCCCACAGAGGCGGGACATTTAAATTCGCGCAGGTTGTGCGATTGCTGCCTTTCCCTTCTGCCAGTGATCAAGAGCGTTGTTGCGCTTGAAACACATTTGGCTTGAGATTTGTGCAAAGCAGCAGCTGGTCTGATTGTCCTGTATTTCACAAATAAAGGTTTTTACTCACCGTAGTGTGGCTTCATCTTGGAGGCAACTTCCATTTTTCTGTGTTCTGCGTCGTGCCCCGCCGCGATGGAGCCCCAATGCTATCAGGGCGGGCCTGCAGCGACAATGATCAAAGATGCTGTGGGGACGGTGAGTCCGCATTGTGGATGTTGTATGGACAGGATGACAGCCCGGAGAGCTTCAGCTCAGCCCACTTGGGTAAACATTTTGAACATTTTGGGTCGAGGCATGCAACCCACTGGGGGTAACATTTATCATGCACCACAGCTACCATCATTCCTTGCGCAGACGCCCACAGAGGCGGGACATTTAAATTCGCGCAGGTGGTGCGATTGCTGCCTTTCCCTTCTGCCAGTGAACAAGAGCGGTGTTGCGCTCGAAACGCGTTTGGCTTGAGATTTGTGCAAAGGAGCAGGTGGTCTGATTGTCCTGTATTTCACAAATAAAGGACTTGACTCACCTTAGTGTGGCTTCATCTTGGAGGCAACTTCCTTTTTTATGTGTTATGCTGTGTGCCCCGCTGCGATGGAGCCCCACTGCTATCCGAACGGGCCTGCAGCGACAATGATCAAAGACGCTGTGGGGACGTGAGTCCGCTTTGTGGATGTTGTATGGACAGGATGACAGCCCGGACAGCTTCAGCGCAGCCCACTTGGGTAAACATTTTGAACATTTTGGGGCGAGGCATGCAACCCACTGGGGGTAACATTTATCATGCACCACAACTACCATCATTCCTTGCGCAGACGCCAACAGAGGCGGGACATTTAAATTCGCGCAGGTGGTGCGATTGCTGCCTTTCCCTTCTGCCAGTGAACAAGAGCGTTGTTGCGCTCGAAAACGCGTTTGTCTTGAGAATTGTGCTAAGGAGCAGCTGGTCTGATTGTCCTATATTTCACAAATAAAGGACTTTACTCACCGTAGTGTGGCTTCATCTTGGAGGCAACTTCCTTTTTTCTGTGTTATGCGGCGTGCCCCGCCGTGATGGAGCCCCACTGCTATCAGGGCGGGCCTGCAGCGACAATGATCAAAGACGCTGTGGGGACGGTGAGTCCGCTTTGTGGATGTTGTATGGACAGAATGACAGCCCGGACAGCTTCAGCGCAGCCCACTTGGGTAAACATTTTGAACATTTTGGGGCGAGGCATGCAACCCACTGGGGGTAACATTGATCATGCACCACAACTACCATCATTCCTTGCGCAGACGCCCACAGATGCGGGACATTTAAATTCACGCAGGTGGTGCGATTGCTGCCTTTCCCTTCTGCCAGTGAACACGTGTTGTTGCGCTCAAAACGCGTTTGGCTTGAGATCTGTGCAAAGGAGCAGCTGGTCTGATTGTCCTGTATTTCACAAATAAAGGACTTTACTCACCGTAGTGTGGCTACATCTTGGAGGCAACTTCCTTTTTTCTGTGTTATGCGGCGTGCCCCGCCGCGATGGAGCCCCACTGCTATCAGGGCGGGCCTGCAGCGACAATGATCAAAGACGCTGTGGGGACGGTGAGTCCGCTTTGTGGATGTTGTATGGACAGGATGACAGCTCGGTCAGCTTCAGCGCAGCCCAGTTGGGTAAACATTTTGAACATTTTGGGGCGAGGCATGCAACCCACTGGGGGTAACATTTATCATGCACCACAACTACCATCATTCCTTGCGCAGACGCCCACAGAAGCGGGACATTTAAGTTTACGCAGGTGGTGCGATTACTGCCTTTCCCTTCTGCCAGTGAACAAGAGCGTTGTTGCGCTCGAAACGCGTTTGGCTTGAGATTTGTGCAATGGAGCAGCTGGTCTGATTGTCCTGTATTTCACAAATAAAGGACTTTACTCACCGTAGTGTGGCTTCATCTTGGAGGCAACTTCCTTTTTTCTGTGTTATGCGGCGTGCCCCGCCGCGTTGGAGCCCCACTGCTATAAGGGCGGGCCTGCAGCGACAATGATCAAAGACGCTGTGGGGACGGTGAGTCCGCTTTGTGGATGTTGTATGGACAGGATGACAGCCCGGACAGCTTCAGCGCAGCCCAGTTGGGTAAACATTTTGAACATTTTGGGGCGAGGCATGCAACCCACTGGGGGTAACATGTATCATGCACCACAACTACCATAATTCCTTGCGTAGACGCCCACAGAGGCGGGACATTTAAATTTGCGCACGTGGTGCGATTACTGCCTTTCCCTTCTGTCAGTGAACAAGAGCGTTGTTGCACTCGAAACGCGTTTGGCTTGAGATTTGTGCAAAGGAGCAGCTGGTCGGATTGTCCTGTATTTCACAAATAAAGGACTTTGCTCACTGTAGTGTGGCTTCATCTTGGAGGCAACTTCCTTTTTTCTGTGTTATTCGGCGTGCCCCGCCGCGATGGAGCCCCACTGCTATCAGGGCGGGCCTGCAGCGACAATGATCAAAGATGCTGTGGGGACGGTGAGTCCGCATTGTGGATGTTGTATGGACAGGATGACAGCCCAGACAGCTTCAGCGCAGCCCAGTTGGGTAAACATTTTCAACATTTTGGGGCGAGGCATGCAACCCACTGGGGGTAACATTTATCATGCACCACAACTACCATCATTCCTTGCGCAGACGCCCACAGATGCGGGACATTTAAATTCACGCAGGTGGTGCCATTGCTGCCTTTCCCTTCTGCCAGTGAACAAGAGCGTTGTGGCGCTCGAATCGCGTTTGGCTTGAGATTTGTGCAAAGGAGCAGCTGGTCTGATTGTCCTGTATTTCACAAATAAAGGACTTTACTCACCGTAGTGTGGCTTCATCTTGGAGGCAACTTCCTTTTTTCTGTGTTATGCGGCGTGCCCCACCGCGATGGAACCCCACTGCTATCAGGGTGGGCCTGCAGCGACAATGATCAAAGACGCTGTGGAGACGGTGAGTCCGCTTTGTGGAAGTTGTATGGACAGGATGACAGCCTGGACAGCTTCAACGCAGCCCACTTGGGTAAACATTTTGAACATTTTGGGGCGAGGCATGCAACCCACTGGGGGTAACATTTATCATGCACCAAAACTACCATCATTCCTTGCGCAGACGCCCACAGATGCGGGACATTTAAATTCACGCAGGTGGTGAGATTGCTGCCTTTCCCTTCTGCCAGTGAACAAGAGCGTTGTTGTGCTCGAAACACGTTTGTCTTGAGATTTGTGCAAAGGAGCAGCTGGTCTGATTGTCCTGTATTTCACAAATAAAGGACTTTACTCACCGTAGTGTGGCTTCATCTTGGAGGCAACTTCCTTTTTTCTGTGTTATGCGGCGTGCCCCGCCGCAATTGAGCCCCACTGCTATCAGGGCGGGCCTGCAGCGACAATGATCAAAGACGCTGTGGGGACGGTGAGTCCACTTTGTGGATGTTGTATGGACCGGATGACAGCCCGGACAGCTTCAGCTCAGCCCACTTGGGTAAACATTTTGAACATTTTGGGGCGAGGCATGCAACCCACTGGGGGTAACATTTATCATGCACCACAACTACCATCATTCCTTGCGCAGACGCCACAGAGGCGGGACATTTAAATTCGTGCAGGTGGTGCGATTGCTGCCTTTCCCTTCTGCCAGTGAACAAGAGCGTTGTTGCGCTCGAAACGCGTATGGCTTGAGATTTGTGCAAAGGAGCAGCTGGTCTGATTGTCCTGTATTTCACAAATAAAGGACTTTTCTCACCGTAGTGTGACTTCATCTCGGATGCAACTTCCTTTTTTCTGTGTTATGCGGCATGCCCCGCCGCGATGGAGCCCCACTGCTATCAGGGCGGGCCTGCAGCGACAATGATCAAAGACGCTGTGGGGACCGTGAGTCCGCTTTGTGGATGTGGTATGGAAAGGATGACAACCCGGACAGTTTAACCGCAGGCCACTTGGGTAAACATTTTGAACATTTTGGGGTGAGGCATGCATCCCACTGGGGGTAACATTTATCATGCACCACAACTCCCATAATTCCTTGCCTAGACGCCCAGAGAGGCGGGACATTGAAATTCGCGCAGGTGGTGCGATTGCTGCCTTTCCCTTCTGCCAGTGAAGAAGAGCGTTGTTGGGCTTGAACAACATTTGGCTTGAGATTTGTGCAAAGGAGCAGCTGGTCTGATTGTCCTGTATTTCACAAATAAAGGACTTTACTCACCGTAATGTGGCTTCATCTTGGAGGCAACTTCCTTTTTTCTGTGTTATACGGTGTGCCCCGCCGCGATGGAGCCCCACTGCTATCAGGGTGGGCCTGCATCAACAATGATCAAAGACGCTGTGGGGACGGTGAGTCCGCTTTGTGGATGTTGTATGGACAGGATGACAGCCCGGACAGCTTCAGCGCAGCCCACTTGATTAAACATTTTGAACATTTTGGGGTGAGGCATGAAACCCACTGGGGGTAACATTTATCATGCACCATGTGAGAAGTTGGCCTGGCATATGCTGTTCCTAGTTATAGGGACACCTTGCACCAGTCCAATTCGACTCCTATTGATGGTAGGTTTAAGACAACCTTTAAAGAAAGCTATCCTAGTGGTAGCTGTGGAGAGCAGCCTTCAGGCTAAGTCTTGAAGGAGTGTTAAGCTTATTGTTTTACCATAATAACCTCTTGAATGACCAAATGAAAGAGTAGCCCACACAGGTATATATATAAAATATATGTATTTATTCTAGACAGAATCCCACAGCTACTTTATGTGGCTAGTGGCAAAGTTACACTTCAAACAAGCATTTATAAACACAATAAATAGCACAGAAATCAATGGGCCCCAGGGGGGGACAAAACCATATACTAAAATAGTGGTATAAGAACCACGACAATTCTACAGGCAATGCCTAGGGCATTCAGGATCGCTGGCCCCCTAAGAATCCACCCACAGTTAAGAGGAAGGGGACCCACGGGAGGCGTGTGCAGTGCGAGAAGTTGCTATCGGGATCGCAATGTTAGCCTATGGAGAATGTCGCGGTTGAATAATTAAGGTTTAAGGACACTTCTAACAACAGTACAAAGTTAAGGCTTGAGACTTAAGGCTTTGGAGAGCCCACCACCACGGAAGTACCGAAGTACCACTGTTACCTGCCCCAGGGAAGCCGGGTGCATAGGTCGATTCTGGTGTCGGGTCGCGGGCTGATTTTCTATGGAAAAGGAGTCCAAACTGCTGCTAGCTGGAAGTGTCGCTGAAGTCGTGAAGATTAAAGTTGAAGAAAAGACAAAGATGAACCTGAAAGCAGAGGGGACAGAGTCTGGGTCACAGCACAGTGACCAGGGAGCTCACAGGAAGGAGCTCGTGGATGTCGGGTGCTTCAGGTGTGGAAGGTACAGCTGGGCTCTGCAGTCACGGGCTCCGGGAGGCTTCAAGGAAGGCCAGCTTCTGGAGGGCGACTGTCCCACGTCGGCTGAGGGTCGCTGCGGTGTTAGTGTCCCGATGGGATCCACTAAGCATTGGCAACCGCAACCCTTGCAAGATGAACAAAGCAGCTGCTGGTGCAGACCCACGTGGTCTGAGGGTGCTCCCCTTTGCAGGGAGCGTAGAGCAGGCCTGGAGCAACCAGGGGAACTCTTAAAAAAGAAGATTGTCCTCCGTCAGGGCCCACAAGTCGAGAGACAAGGGACCGCGGAAGGCAGCAAAATGGAGTGGGTAAAAGGGCTCCCACGGGCCACCGGAGCGGGCCAGGGAGCTGAGGGTCGGCACAAATGCTGCTTGAAGGTTGGCTCAAGAATGGGCCAAAGCACAACTTCCCCACTGGTCGGGGTCGTGTGCTGGACAAGAGGTGGCCGGTGTCTTGGGGTATGCAGGGATCTCGACACCCACGTGGTCCAGGGTGCTCAGACTTGCTGGGCACACTCACAGGACGCTGGGATGCACTGGAGACCCACCTCGAGGTTGCTGGAAGGCGTCGAAGGTCGTGAGAGCAACGAAGTTCCAACCGGGTATCTTGTAGTCTTTTAGGTGCCTGCCAAGCAGGGGGATAACTCCTTTATCCCAAGGGAGATTTCTTCAGTCAGCTGGGCAGCAGCTCGTCGAAGGTCAGTTCTGTGAAGTCCTGTACGAATCTAAGGCTCTAGGGCAAAGTTATTCCCATATATCCCCAAGATTAGGGGATGGTCCAAGAGAGAGCCTACCAATCAGAGTAGAGGCGGGAAAGGGTGGCTACACCCACTCCCCTTTGTGTGTTTCCCGCCTGGGCGAGGGGCAGGATGCCCCTGAACCGGTTCCAGGCGGTGTATGCAGAATTGGGGCTCTGCAGCTGCCTACGTGCAACTCTGAAAGGACATTTGATGCACCCACCCTGTTCCAATCCACATATCCTGTCTGGGGAGGTGCTGGCACCTCCCTGCCACAGGAGCCCTATTGTCCAGATGGCGAGGCTGGGGTTTTCCCCAGCAACAGCCAGCTAGAGTCGTGTAGGTGGCGAACAGTAGCCATTTTGTGGTACATGTGCACTTTTAAATTGGTGTCCAAATTCTACCGCTTTTCCCATATCACCCTCCTAGCAAGGGGGAATCGTGCCCCCATGCCCATGGCTGGACTGGGGGTATGATTCCTTCATGTTTGACACCAAACACGATATGGTTCTGTGTAGCCATTCCTAAGTTACAGCGATGACGCAATAACTTATAATGCGGTTAAGAGTATATGGTATGGCTACACTACAAACAACCCAGTAACGATTTTACGAAGGTTGCAGAGAGGTCCTACTCACGTAGGGGTCCCCCCTCACACACACCTCAGCACCCAGCCCTGTAGGATTACCAGGGCCTGCCATAGGGGTGACCTATGAGAGTATATGTGTTGTATGGTATGGGGCATAGGGTACCTACGTCCCTGTAAGGGGTGCTAGCACCACCTTACCCAGGCTACAGTAGTGGCCTGGTGGTGTCAGTTTGGGTAGCTGTCCCAGGGTGGCACAATAAGTGCTGCAGCCCTGGTAGGCCTACTGGGGGACCCATGCCCTGGGTACCTAGGGTACCATCTACAAGGGACTGGTAGGGCATGCCCAGCATCCAATTATGTTTGTACCTAGAGTACTCACAACAGTTTTAGGGAGAAAGCAGATAGGCTGGGGTCCTGGAAAGCAGGATCCCAGCCAGACTAGTCAAAAACCACTTAAATACCAGGCAAAAAGTTGGGGGCAACCATTAGTCAGATTCCACTCTCCTACATAACCCCCCCCAAACGAAAGGAGATAAGGCTAACCTTGTCCAGATAAGCCTTTATTTCCTGATTGGCATATAAGGAAGAACCTGTACTAACATGGTTGCTCCCTGTGTCATGGTCCACTTGGGAAATCCTACCCCAAGGGGTTCTAGAGTTTCTCCAAAGTTTAGGGAAATTACCTGTATTGGTTTTTGGGTCAGAGGTGGGCTGGTGGGGTGTCTGAGTCTGGAAGTGAGACCCTACTTGGGTTGGTCTCAACCTCCTCAGATCACTGGCCACTATGGAAGCCTTTCTGCCCATGACTGTGTCATATCTGGCCCTAAGGGTCAACCTCTGGCTGCCTACAGCTGGGGGTTGGATCCCTTTGGCTGGAATAGTGGAAGGCACTGGAAGGTTTGGGGCAGCTAGGCCCCAGGTTTCCCTGTGCTCAACAACATCCATTTGAGGGGTGCCTATACCTAGGGGTAAGGGGGATCCCTCAGTTTGTAGAGGAATTTTCACCTGGCTGAAACTACTCTGCTGGGTGTCCCTAATCTGTTGATGAGGGGGTTCCTCTGGGCAGGGGCCCAATAAGGGTCCACTGACCTCCCTGACCTCTGCAGCCCTGGGCTGACTGAGGCAGGGTAGAGAGGGGCAGGATACCTGCTCCAGACTGGGTACCACCTTGGAAGGATCCCCTGCCATCAGAGAGGTGGGCAGGTCAGGCCTGTCCACTTCTGGGGCAGTTACTTCACAAGGGGCAGGATCAGTTCCCTGAGAAACTGGACCTTTACCTGTAGTCTGGTGGGGGAAGACTGCTCCTCCTCCCCTGTGCTCTCTGTTTGGGTAGAGTGATCCATAGTTTCAGGCTTCACTCTTTCTATTTTCTCCTGGGGTGGAGGTGAGGCCCCCAGGGTCTCATCCACTCTCTCAGGGATTCCTACCATTTTCAAATGGGCCTTGTGGTCAACCTCAGCCCAGGCTGAGATTTCTAGATCATTCCCCAGTAGACAATCTACAGGCAAGTTTGGGGACACTGCCACTCTCTTGGGGCCAGTGACCCCTCCCCAGCTGAGATTTATCACTGCCATGGGATGATCTGTCCTGATTCCATCTATGTTGGTCACCTGGTAGCTAAACCCAGGTAAAAGCTGATCTAGGGGCACTAGCCTCTTGGTCACCATGGTGACACTGGCCCTTGTGTCCTTATAGGCCACAGCCTTCTGACCATTGATTATTGGTTCTTGTCTGTACCTGCCCAGAATACTGGGGCTCATGATTCCACTCTCCTACACACCACAACTACCATCATTCCTTGAGCAGACGCCCACAGAGGCGGGACATTTAAATTCGCGCAGGTGGTGCGATTGCTGCCTTTCCCTTCTGCCAGTGAACAAGAGCGTTGTTGCGCTCGAAATGTGTTTGGCTTGAGATTTGTGCAAAGGAGCAGCTGGTCTGATTATCCTGTATTTCACAAATAAAGGACTTTACTCACCGTAGTGTGGCTTCATCTTGGAGGCAACTTCCTTTATTGTGTGTTATGCTGCTTGCACTGCCGCGATGCAGCCCCACTGCTATCAGGGCGGGCCTGCAGCGACAATGGTCAAAGACGCTGTGGGGACGGTGAGTCCGCTTTGTGGATGTTGTATGGACAGGATGACAGCCCGGACAGCTTCAGCGCAGCCCAGTTGGGTAAACATTTTGAACATTTTGGGGCGAGGCATGCAACCCACTGGGGGTAACATTTATCATGCACCACAACTACCATCATTCCTTGCGCAGACGCCCACAGAGGCGGGACATTTAAATTCGCGCAGGTTGTGCGATTGCTGCCTTTCCCTTCTGCCAGTGATCAAGAGCGTTGTTGCACTTGAAACGCGTTTGGCTTGAGATTTGTGCAAAGCAGCAGCTGGTCTGATTGTCCTGTATTTCACAAATAAAGGTTTTTACTCACCGTAGTGTGGCTTCATCTTGGAGGCAACTTCCATTTTTCTGTGTTCTGCGGCGTGCCCCGCCGCGATGGAGCCCCAATGCTATCATGGAGGGCCTGCAGCGACAATGATCAAAGATGCTGTGGGGACGGTGAGTCCGCATTGTGGATGTTGTATGGACAGGATGACAGCCCGGAGAGCTTCAGCTCAGCCCACTTGAGTAAACATTTTGAACATTTTGGGTCGAGGCATGCAACCCACTGGGGGTAACATTTATCATGCACCACAACTACCATCATTCCTTGAGCAGACGCCCACAGATGCGGGACATTTAAATTCACGCAGGTGGTGCCATTGCTGCCTTTCCCTTCTGCCAGTGAACAAGAGCGTTGTTGCACTCGAAACGCGTTTGGCTTGAGATTTGTGCAAAGGAGCAGCTGGTCTGCTTGTCCTGTATTTCACAAATAAAGGACTTTACTCACCGTAGTGTGGCTTCATCTTGGAGGCAACTTCCTTTTTTCTGTGTTATGCGGCGTGCCCCACCGCGATGGAGCCCCACTGCTATCAGGGCGGGCCTGCAGCGACCATGATCAAAGACGCTGTGGGGACGGTGAGTCCGCATTGTGGATGTTGTATGGACAGGATGACAGCCCGGACAGCTTCAGCGCAGCCCAGTTGGGTAAACATTTTGAACATTTTGGGGCGAGGCATGCAACCCACTGGGGGTAACATTTATCATGCACCACAACTACCATCATTCCTTGCGCAGACGCCCACAGATGCGGGACATTTAAATTCACGCAGGTGGTGCCATTGCTGCCTTTCCCTTCTGCCAGTGAACAAGAGCGTTGTTGCGCTCGAAATGCCTTTGGCTTGAGATTTGTGCAAAGGAGCAGCTGGTCTGATTGTCCTGTATTTCACAAATAAAGGACTTTACTCACCGTAGTGTGGCTTCATCTTGGAGGCAACTTCCTTTTTTCTGTGTTATGCGGCGTGCCCCACCGCGATGGAGCCCCACTGCTATCAGGGCGGGCCTGCAGTGACAATGATCAAAGATGCTGTGGGGACGGTGAGTCCGCTTTGTGGCTGTTTTATGGACCGGATGACAACCCGGACAGCTTCAGCTCAGCCCACTTGGGTAAACATTTTGAACATTTTGGGGCGAGGCATGCAACCCACTGGGTGTAACATTTATCATGCACCACAACTACCATAATTCCTTGCGCAGACGCCCACAGAGGCGGGACATTTAAATTCGCACAGGTTGTGCGATTGCTGCCTTTCCCTTCTGCCAGTGATCAAGAGCGTTGTTGCGCTTCAAACGCGTTTGGCTTGAGATTTGTGCAAAGCAGCAGCTGGTCTGATTGTCCTGTATTTCACAAATAAAGGTTTTTACACACCGTAGTGTGGCTTCATCTTGGAGGCAACTTCCATTTTTCTGTGTTCTGCGGCGTGCCCCGCCGCGATGGAGCCCCAATGCTATCAGGGAGGGCCTGCAGCGACAATGATCAAAGATGCTGTGGGGACGGTGAGTCCGCATTGTGGATGTTGTATGGACAGGATGACAGCCCGGAGAGCTTCAGCTCAGCCCACTTGGGTAAACATTTTGAACATTTTGGGGCGAGGCATGCAACCCACTGGGGGTAACATTGATCATGCACCACAACTACCATCATTCCTTGTGCAGACGCCCACAGAGGCGGGACATTTAAATTCACGCAGGTGGTGCGATTGCTGCCTTTCCCTTCTGCCAGTGAACACGTGTTGTTGCGCTCAAAATGCGTTTGGCTTGAGATCTGTGCAAAGGAGCAGCTGGTCTGATTGTCCTGTATTTCACAAATAAACGACTTTACTCACCGTAGTGTGGCTACATCTTGGAGGCAACTTCCTTTTTTCTGTGTTATGCGGCGTGCCCCGCCGCGATGGAGCCCCACTGCTATCAGGGCGGGCCTGCAGCGACAATGAACAAAGACGCTGTGGGGACGGTGAGTCCGCTTTGTGGATGTTGTATGGACAGGATGACAGCTCGGACAGCTTCAGCGCAGCCCAGTTGGGTAAACATTTTGAACATTTTGGGGCGAGGCATGCAACCCACTGGGGGTAACATTTATCATGCACCACAACTACCATCATTCCTTGCGCAGACGCCCACAGATGCGGGACATTTAAATTCACGCAGGTGGTGCCATTGCTGCCTTTCCCTTCTGCCAGTGAACAAGAGCGTTGTTGCGCTCGAAATGCCTTTGGCTTGAGATTTGTGCAAAGGAGCAGCTGGTCTGATTGTCCTGTATTTCACAAATAAAGGACTTTACTCACCGTAGTGTGGCTTCATCTTGGAGGCAACTTCCTTTTTTCTGTGTTATGCGGCGTGCCCCACCGCGATGGAGCCCCACTGCTATCAGGGCGGGCCTGCAGTGACAATGATCAAAGATGCTGTGGGGACGGTGAGTCCGCTTTGTGGCTGTTTTATGGACCGGATGACAACCCGGACAGCTTCAGCTCAGCCCACTTGGGTAAACATTTTGAACATTTTGGGGCGAGGCATGCAACCCACTGGGTGTAACATTTATCATGCACCACAACTACCATAATTCCTTGCGCAGACGCCCACAGAGGCGGGACATTTAAATTCGCACAGGTTGTGCGATTGCTGCCTTTCCCTTCTGCCAGTGATCAAGAGCGTTGTTGCGCTTCAAACGCGTTTGGCTTGAGATTTGTGCAAAGCAGCAGCTGGTCTGATTGTCCTGTATTTCACAAATAAAGGTTTTTACACACCATAGTGTGGCTTCATCTTGGAGGCAACTTCCATTTTTCTGTGTTCTGCGGCGTGCCCCGCCGCGATGGAGCCCCAATGCTATCAGGGAGGGCCTGCAGCGACAATGATCAAAGATGCTGTGGGGACGGTGAGTCCGCATTGTGGATGTTGTATGGACAGGATGACAGCCCGGAGAGCTTCAGCTCAGCCCACTTGGGTAAACATTTTGAACATTTTGGGGCGAGGCATGCAACCCACTGGGGGTAACATTGATCATGCACCACAACTACCATCATTCCTTGTGCAGACGCCCACAGAGGCGGGACATTTAAATTCACGCAGGTGGTGCGATTGCTGCCTTTCCCTTCTGCCAGTGAACACGTGTTGTTGCGCTCAAAATGCGTTTGGCTTGAGATCTGTGCAAAGGAGCAGCTGGTCTGATTGTCCTGTATTTCACAAATAAACGACTTTACTCACCGTAGTGTGGCTACATCTTGGAGGCAACTTCCTTTTTTCTGTGTTATGCGGCGTGCCCCGCCGCGATGGAGCCCCACTGCTATCAGGGCGGGCCTGCAGCGACAATGAACAAAGACGCTGTGGGGACGGTGAGTCCGCTTTGTGGATGTTGTATGGACAGGATGACAGCTCGGACAGCTTCAGCGCAGCCCAGTTGGGTAAACATTTTGAACATTTTGGGGCGAGGCATGCAACCCACTGGGGGTAACATTTATCATGCACCACAACTACCATCATTCCTTGCGCAGACGCCCACAGAAGCGGGACATTTAAATTTACGCAGGTGGTGCGATTACTGCCTTTCCCTTCTGCCAGTGAACAAGACCGTTGTTGCGCTCGAAACGCGTTTGGCTTGAGATTTGTGCAATGGAGCAGCTTGTCTGATTGTCCTGTATTTCACAAATAAAGGACTTTACTCACCGTAGTGTGGCTTCATCTTGGAGGCAACTTCCTTTTTTCTGTGTTATGCGGCGTGCTCTGCCGCGTTGGAGCCCCACTGCTATCAGGGTGGGCCTGCAGCAACAATGATCAAAGACGCTGTGGGGACGGTGAGTCCGCTTTGTGGATGTTGTATGGACAGGATGACAGCCCGGAGAGCTTCAGCTCAGCCCACTTGGGTAAACATTTTGAACATTTTGGGTCGAGGCATGCAACCCACTGGGGGTAACATTTATCATGCACCACAACTACCATAATTCCTTGCGCAGACGCCCACAGAGGCGGGACATTTAAATTTGCGCAGGTTGTGCGATTGCTGCCTTTCCCTTCTGCCAGTGATCAAGAGCGTTGTTGCGCTTGAAACGCGTTTGGCTTGAGATTTGTGCAAAGCAGCAGCTGGTCTGATTGTCCTGTATTTCACAAATAAAGGTTTTTACTCACCGTAGTGTGGCTTCATCTTGGAGGCAACTTCCATTTTTCTGTGTTCTGCGGCGTGCCCCGCCGCGATGGAGCCCCAATGCTATCAGGGCGGGCCTGCAGCGACAATGATCAAAGATGCTGTGGGGACGGTGAGTCCGCATTGTGGATGTTGTATGGACAGGATGACAGCCCGGAGAGCTTCAGCTCAGCCCACTTGGGTAAACATTTTGAACATTTTGGGTCGAGGCATGCAACCCACTGGGGGTAACATTTATCATGCACCACAGCTACCATCATTCCTTGCGCAGACGCCCACAGAGGCGGGACATTTAAATTCGCGCAGGTGGTGCGATTGCTGCCTTTCCCTTCTGCCAGTGAACAAGAGCGTTGTTGTGCTCGAAACGCGTTTGGCTTGAGATTTGTGCAAAGGAGCAGGTGGTCTGATTGTCCTGTATTTCACAAATAAAGGACTTGACTCACCTTAGTGTGGCTTCATCTTGGAGGCAACTTCCTTTTTTATGTGTTATGCTGTGTGCCCCGCTGCGATGGAGCCCCACTGCTATCAGAACGGGCCTGCAGCGACAATGATCAAAGACGCTGTGGGGACGGTGAGTCCGCTTTGTGGATGTTGTATGGACAGGATGACAGCCCGGACAGCTTCAGCGCAGCCCACTTGGGTAAACATTTTGAACATTTTGGGGCGAGGCATGCAACCCACTGGGGGTAACATTTATCATGCACCACAACTACCATCATTCCTTGCGCAGACGCCCACAGAGGCGGGACATTTAAATTCACGCAGGTGGTGCGCTTGCTGCCTTTCCCTTCTGCCAGTGAACAAGAGCGTTGTTGCGCTCGAAACGCGTTTGTCTTGAGATTTGTGCAAAGGAGCAGCTGGTTTGATTTTCCTATATTTCACAAATAAAGGACTTTACTCACCGTAGTGTGGCTTCATCTTGGAGGCAACTTCCTTTTTTCTGTGTTATGCGGCATGCCCCGACGCGATGGAGCCCCACTGCTATCAGGGCGGGCCTGCAGCGACAATGATCAAAGACGCTGTGGGGACGGTGAGTCCGCTTTGTGGATGTTGTATGGACAGGATGACAGCCCGTACAGCTTCAGCGCAGCCCACTTGGGTAAACATTTTGAACATTTTGGGGCGAGGCATGCAACCCACTGGGGGTAACATGTATCATGCACCACAACTACCATCATTCCTTGTGCAGACGCCCACAGAGGCGGGACATTTAAATTTGCGCAGGTGGTGCGATTGCTGCCTTTCCCTTCTGCCAGTGATCAAGAGCGTTGTTGTGCTCGAAACGCGTTTGTCTTGAGAATTGTGCTAAGGAGCAGCTGGTCTGATTGTCCTATATTTCACAAATAAAGGACTTTACTCACCGTAGTGTGGCTTCATCTTGGAGGCAACTTCCTTTTTTCTGTGTTATGCGGCGTGCCCCGCCGTGATGGAGCCCCACTGCTATCAGGGCGGGCCTGCAGCGACAATGATCAAAGACGCTGTGGGGACGGTGAGTCCGCTTTTTGGATGTTGTATGGACAGAATGACAGCCCGGACAGCTTCAGCGCAGCCCACTTGGGTAAATATTTTGAACATTTTGGGGCGAGGCATGCAACCCACTGGGGGTAACATTGATCATGCACCACAACTACCATCATTCCTTGCGCAGACGCCCACAGAGGCGGGACATTTAAATTCACGCAGGTGGTGCGATTGCTGCCTTTCCCTTCTGCCAGTGAACACGTGTTGTTGCGCTCAAAACGCGTTTGGCTTGAGATCTGTGCAAAGGAGCAGCTGGTCTGATTGTCCTGTATTTCACAAATAAAGGACTTTACTCACCGTAGTGTGGCTACATCTTGGAGGCAACTTCCTTTTTTCTGTGTTATGCGGCGTGCCCCGCCGCGATGGAGCCCCACTGCTATCAGGGCGGGCCTGCAGCGACAATGATCAAAGACGCTGTGGGGACGGTGAGTCCGCTTTGTGGATGTTGTATGGACAGGATGACAGCTCGGACAGCTTCAGCGCAGCCCAGTTGGGTAAACATTTTGAACATTTTGGGGCGAGGCATGCAACCCACTGGGGGTAACATTTATCATGCACCACAACTACCATCATTCCTTGCGCAGACGCCCACAGAAGCGGGACATTTAAATTTACGCAGGTGGTGCGATTACTGCCTTTCCCTTCTGCCAGTGAACAAGAGCGTTGTTGCGCTCGAAACGCGTTTGGCTTGAGATTTGTGCAATGGAGCAGCTGGTCTGATTGTCCTGTATTTCACAAATAAAGGACTTTACTCACCGTAGTGTGGCTTCATCTTGGAGGCAACTTCCTTTTTTCTGTGTTATGCGGCGTGCTCCGCCGCGTTGGAGCCCTACTGCTATCAGGGCGGGCCTGCAGCAACAATGATCAAAGACGCTGTGGGGACGGTGAGTCCGCTTTGTGGATGTTGTATGGACAGGATGACAGCCCGAACAGCTTCAGTGCAGCCCAATTGGGTAACCATTTTGCACATTTAGGGGCGAGGCATGCAACCCACTGGGGGTAACATTTATCATGCACCACAACTACCATAATTCCTTGCGCAGACGCCCACAGAGGCGGGACATTTAAATTCGCGCAGGTTGTGCGATTGCTGCCTTTCCCTTCTGCCAGTGATCAAGAGCGTTGTTGCGCTTGAAACGCGTTTGGCTTGAGATTTGTGCAAAGCAGCATCTGGTCTGATTGTCCTGTATTTCACAAATAAAGGTTTTTACTCACCGTAGTGTGGCTTCATCTTGGAGGCAACTTCCATTTTTCTGTGTTCTGCGGCGTGCCCCGCCGCGATGGAGCCCCACTGCTATCAGGGCGGGCCTGCAGCGACAATGATCAAAGATGCTGTGGGGACGGTGAGTCCGCATTGTGGATGTTGTATGGACAGGATGACAGCCCGGAGAGCTTCAGCTCAGCCCACTTGGGTAAACATTTTGAACATTTTGGGTCGAGGCATGCAACCCACTGGGGGTAACATTTATCATGCACCACAGCTACCATCATTCCTTGCGCAGACGCCCACAGAGGCGGGACATTTAAATTCGCGCAGGTGGTGCGATTGCTGCCTTTCCCTTCTGCCAGTGAACAAGAGCGTTGTTGCGCTCGAAACGCGTTTGGCTTGAGATTTGTGCAAAGGAGCAGGTGGTCTGATTGTCCTGTATTTCACAAATAAAGGACTTGACTCACCTTAGTGTGGCTTCATCTTGGAGGCAACTTCCTTTTTTATGTGTTATGCTGTGTGCCCCGCTGCGATGGAGCCCCACTGCTATCAGAACGGGTTTGCAGCGACAATGATCAAAGACGCTGTGGGGACGGTGAGTCCGCTTTGTGGATGTTGTATGGACAGGATGACAGCCCGGACAGCTTCAGCGCAGCCCACTTGGGTAAACATTTTGAACATTTTGGGGCGAGGCATGCAACCCACTGGGGGTAACATTTATCATGCACCACAACTACCATCATTCCTTGCGCAGACGCCCACAGAGGCGGGACATTTAAATTCACGCAGGTGGTGCGCTTGCTGCCTTTCCCTTCTGCCAGTGAACAAGAGCGTTGTTGCGCTCGAAACGCGTTTGTCTTGAGATTTGTGCAAAGGAGCAGCTGGTTTGATTTTCCTATATTTCACAAATAAAGGACTTTACTCACCGTAGTGTGGCTTCATCTTGGAGGCAATTTCCTTTTTTCTGTGTTATGCGGCATGCCCCGACGCGATGGAGCCCCACTGCTATCAGGGCGGGCCTGCAGCGACAATGATCAAAGACGCTGTGGGGACGGTGAGTCCGCTTTGTGGATGTTGTATGGACAGGATGACAGCCCGTACAGCTTCAGCGCAGCCCACTTGGGTAAACATTTTGAACATTTTGGGGCGAGGCATGCAACCCACTGGGGGTAACATGTATCATGCACCACAACTACCATCATTCCTTGTGCAGACGCCCACAGAGGCGGGACATTTAAATTTGCGCAGGTGGTGCGATTGCTGCCTTTCCCTTCTGCCAGTGAACAAGAGCGTTGTTGTGCTCGAAACGCGTTTGTCTTGAGAATTGTGCTAAGGAGCAGCTGGTCTGATTGTCCTATATTTCACAAATAAAGGACTTTACTCACCGTAGTGTGGCTTCATCTTGGAGGCAACTTCCTTTTTTCTGTGTTATGCGGCGTGCCCCGCCGTGATGGAGCCCCACTGCTATCAGGGCGGGCCTGCAGCGACAATGATCAAAGAAGCTGTGGGGACGGTGAGTCCGCTTTTTGGATGTTGTATGGACAGAATGACAGCCCGGACAGCTTCAGCGCAGCCCACTTGGGTAAACATTTTGAACATTTTGGGGCGAGGCATGCAACCCACTGGGGGTAACATTGATCATGCACCACAACTACCATCATTCCTTGCGCAGACGCCCACAGAGGCGGTACATTTAAATTCACGCAGGTGGTGCGATTGCTGCCTTTCCCTTCTGCCAGTGAACACGTGTTGTTGCGCTCAAAACGCGTTTGGCTTGAGATCTGTGCAAAGGAGCAGCTGGTCTGATTGTCCTGTATTTCACAAATAAAGGACTTTACTCACCGTAGTGTGGCTACATCTTGGAGGCAACTTCCTTTTTTCTGTGTTATGCGGCGTGCCCCACCGCGATGGAGCCCCACTGCTATCAGGGCGGGCCTGCAGCGACAATGATCAAAGACGCTGTGGGGACGGTGAGTCCGCTTTGTGGATGTTGTATGGACAGGATGACAGCTCGGACAGCTTCAGCGCAGCCCAGTTGGGTAAACATTTTGAACATTTTGGGGCGAGGCATGCAACCCACTGGGGGTAACATTTATCATGCACCACAACTACCATCATTCCTTGCGCAGACGCCCACAGAAGCGGGACATTTAAATTTACGCAGGTGGTGCGATTACTGCCTTTCCCTTCTGCCAGTGAACAAGAGCGTTGTTGCGCTCGAAACGCGTTTGGCTTGAGATTTGTGCAATGGAGCAGCTGGTCTGATTGTCCTGTATTTCACAAATAAAGGACTTTACTCACCGTAGTGTGGCTTCATCTTGGAGGCAACTTCCTTTTTTCTGTGTTATGCGGCGTGCTCCGCCGCGTTGGAGCCCTACTGCTATCAGGGCGGGCCTGCAGCAACAATGATCAAAGACGCTGTGGGGACGGTGAGTCCGCTTTGTGGATGTTGTATGGACAGGATGACAGCCCGAACAGCTTCAGTGCAGCCCAATTGGGTAACCATTTTGCACATTATGGGGCGAGGCATGCAACCCACTGGGGGTAACATTTATCATGCACCACAACTACCATAATTCCTTGCGCAGACGCCCATAGAGGCGGGACATTTAAATTCGCGCAGGTTGTGCGATTGCTGCCTTTCCCTTCTGCCAGTGATCAAGAGCGTTGTTGCGCTTGAAACGCGTTTGGCTTGAGATTTGTGCAAAGCAGCATCTGGTCTGATTGTCCTGTATTTCACAAATAAAGGTTTTTACTCACCGTAGTGTGGCTTCATCTTGGAGGCAACTTCCATTTTTCTGTGTTCTGCGGCGTGCCCCGCCGCGATGGAGCCCCACTGCTATCAGGGCGGGCCTGCAGCGACAATGATCAAAGATGCTGTGGGGACGGTGAGTCCGCATTGTGGATGTTGTATGGACAGGATGACAGCCCGGACAGCTTCAGCGCAGCCCACTTGGGTAAACATTTTGAACATTTTGGGGCGAGGCATGCAACCCACTGGGGGTAACATTTATCATGCACCACAACTACCATCATTCCTTGCGCAGACGCCCACAGAGGCGGGACATTTAAATTCGCGCAGGTGGTGCGATTGCTGCCTTTCCCTTCTGCCAGTGAACAAGAGCGTTGTTGCGCTCGAAACGCGTTTGGCTTGAGATTTGTGCAAAGGAGCAGCTGGTCTGATTGTCCTGTATTTCACAAATAAAGGACTTTACTCACCGTAGTGTGACTTCATCTTGGATGCAACTTCCTTTTCTCTGTGTTATGCGGCGTGCCCCGCCGCGATGGAGCCCCACTGCTATCAGGGCAGGCCTGCTGCGACAATGATCAAAGACGCAGTGGGGACGGTAAGTCCGCTTTGTGGATGTTGTACTGAAAGGATGACAACCCAGGCAGTTTAACCGCAGCCCACTTGGGTAAACATTTTGAACATTTTGGGGTGAGGCATGCAACCCACTGGGGGTAACATTCATCATGCACCACAACTCCCATAATTCCTTGCGCAGACGCCCACAGAGGCGGGACATTTAAATTCGCCCAGGTGATGCTATTGCTGCCTTTCCCTTCTGCCAGTGAACAAGAGCGTTGTTGCGCTTGAAACACGTTTGGCTTGAGATTTGTGCAAAGGAGCAGCTGGTCTGATTGTCCTGTATTTCACAAATAAAGGACCTTACTCACCGTAGTGTGGCTTCATCTTGGAGGCAAAATCCTTTTTTCTGTGTTATGCGGTGTGCCCCGCCGCGATGGAGCCCCACTGCTATCAGGGTGGTCCTGCATCGACAATGATCAAAGACGCTGTGGGGACAGTGAGTCCGCTTTGTGGATGTTGTATGGACAGGATGACAGCCCGGACAGCTTCAGCGCAGCCCACTTGCGTAAACATTTTGAACATTTTGGGGTGAGGCATGCAACCCACTGAGGGTAACATTTATCATGCACCACAACTACCATCATTCCTTGCGCAGACGCCCACAGAGGCGGGACATTTAAATTTGCGCAGGTGGTGCGATTGCTTCCTTTCCCTTCTGCCAGTGAACAAGAGCGTTGTTGCGCTCGAAATGTGTTTGGCTTGAGATTTGTGCAAAGGAGCAGCTGGTATGTATGATTGTCCTGTATTTCACAAATAAAGGACTTTACTCACTGTAGTGTGGCTTAATCTTGGAGGCAACTTCCTTTATTATGTGTTATGCTGCGTGCACTGCCGCGATGCAGCCCCACTGCTATCAGGGCGGGCCTGCAGCGACAATGATCAAAGACGCTGTGCGGACGGTGAGTCCGCTTTGTGGATGTTGTATGGACAGGATGACAGCCCGGACAGCTTCAGCGCAGCCCACTTGGGTAAACATTTTGAACATTTTGGGGCGAGGCATGCAACCCACTGGGGGTAACATTTATCATGCACCACAACTACCATCATTCCTTGCGTAGACGCCCACAGAGGCGGGACATTTAAATTTGTGCACGTGGTGCGCTTACTGCCTTTCCCTTCTGCCAGTGAACAAGAGCGTTGTTGCGCTCGAAATGCGTTTGGCTTGAGATTTGTGCAAAGGAGCAGCTGGTCTGATTGTCCTGTATTTCACAAATAAAGGACTTTACTCACCGTAGTGTGGCTTCATCTTGGAGGCAACTTCCTTTTTTCTGTGTTATGCGGCGTGCCCCGCCGCGATGGAGCCCCACTGCTATCAGGGCGGGCCTGCAGCGACAATGATCAAAGACGCTGTGGGGACGGTGAGTCCGCATTGTGGATGTTGTATGGACAGGATGACAGCCCGGACAGCCTCAGCGCAGCCCAGTTGGGTAAACATTTTGAACATTTTGGGGCGAGGCATGCAACCCACTGGGGGTAACATTTATCATGCACCAAAACTACCATCATTCCTTGTGCAGACGTCCACAGATGCGGGACATTTAAATTTGCGCAGGTGGTGCGATTGCTGCCTTTCCCTTCTGCCAGTGAACCAGAGCGTTGTAGCGCTCGAAACGCGTTTGGCTTGAGATTTGTGCAAAGGAGCAGCTGGTCTGATTGTCCTGTATTTCACAAATAAAGGACTTTACTCACGGTAGTGTGGCTTCATCTTGGAGGCAACTTCCTTTTTTCTGTGTTATGTGGCGTGCTCCACCGCGATGGAGCCCCACTGCTATCAGGGCGGGCCTGCAGCGACAATGATAAAAGACGCTGTGAGGACGGTGAGTCCGCTTTGTGGATGTTTTATGGACAGGATGACAGCCGGGACAGCTTCAGCGCAGCCCACTTGGGTAAACATTTTGAACATTTTGGGGCGAGGCATGCAACCCACTGGGGGTAACATTTATCATGCACGACAACTACCATCATTCCTTGTGCAGACGCCCACAGATGCGGGACATTTAAATTCGCGCAGGTGGTGCGATTGCTGCCTTTCCCTTCTGCCAGTGAACAAGAGCGTTGTTGCGCTCGAAACACGTTTGTCTTGAGATTTGTGCAAAGGAGCAGCTGGTCTGATTGTCCTGTATTTCACAAATAAAGGACTTTACTCACCGTAGTGTGCCATCATCTTGGAGGCAACTTCCTTTTTTCTGTGTTATGTGGCGTGCCCCGCCGCAATGGAGCCCCACTGCTATCAGGGCGGGCCTGCAGCGACAATGATCAAAGACGCTGTGGGGACGGTGAGTCCGCTTTGTGGATGTTGTATGGACCGGATGACAGCCCGGACAGCTTCAGCGCAGCCCACTTGGGTAAACATTTTGAACATTTTGGGGTAAGGCATGCAACCCACTGGGGGTATTTATCATGCACCACAACTACCATCATTCCTTGCGCAGACGCCCACAGAGGCGGGACATTTAAATTCGTGAGGTGGTGCATTGCTGCCTTTCCCTTCTGCCAGTGAACAAGAGCGTTGTTGCGCTCGAAACGCGTTTGGCTTGAGATTTGTGCAAAGGAGCAGCTGGTCTGATTGTCCTGTATTTCACAAATAAAGGACTTTACTCACCGTAGTGTGACTTCATCTTGGATGCAACTTCCTTTTTTCTGTGTTATGCGGCGTGCCCTGCCGCGATGGAGCCCCACTGCTATCAGGGCGGGCCTGCTGCGACAATGATCAAAGATGCTGTGGGGACGGTGAGTCCGCTTTGTGGATGTTGTACTGAAAGGATGACAACCCAGGCAGTTTAACCGCAGCCCACTTGGGTAAACATTTTGAACATTTTGGGGTGAGGCATGCAACCCACTGGGGGTAACATTCATCATGCACCACAACTCCCATAATTCCTTGCGCAGACGCCCACAGAGGCGGGACATTTAAATTCGCCCAGGTGATGCGATTGCTGCCTTTCCCTCCTGCCAGTGAACAAGAGCGTTGTTGCACTTGAAACACGTTTGGCTTGAGATTTGTGCAAAGGAGCAGCTGGTCTGATTGTCCTGTATTTCACAAATAAAGGACCTTACTCACCGTAGTGTGGCTTCATCTTGGAGGCAACTTCCTTTTTTCTGTCTTATGCGGTGTGCCCCGCCGCGATGGAGCCCCACTGCTATCAGGGTGAGCCTGCATCGACAATGATCAAAGACGCTGTGGGGACGGTGAGTCCGCTTTGTGGATGTTGTATGGACAGGGTGACAGCCCAGACAGCTTCAGCGCAGCCCACTTGGGTAAACATTTTGAACATTTTGGGGTGAGGCATGCAACCCACTGGGGGTAACATTTATCTTGCACCACAACTACCATCATTCCTTGCGCAGACGCCCACAGAGGCGGGACATTTAAATTCGCGCAGGTGGTGCGATTGCTTCCTTTCCCTTCTGCCAGTGAACAAGAGCGTTGTTGCGCTCGAAATGTGTTTGGCTTGAGATTTGTGCAAAGGAGCAGCTGGTATGATTGTCCTGTATTTCACAAATAAAGGACTTTACTCACCGTAGTGTGGCTTAATCTTGGAGGCAACTTCCTTTATTATGTGTTATGCTGCGTGCACTGCCGCGATGCAGCCCCACTGCTATCAGGGCGGGCCTGCAGCGAGAATGGTCAAAGACGCTGTGGGGACGGTGAGTTCGCTTTGTGCATGTTGTATGGACAGGATGACAGCCCGGACAGCTTCAGCGCAGCCCACTTGGGTAAACATTTTGAAAGGACGTGTAGGCCGGTAGAGATTCCAAAGTAGATATTTATTAGGACAAGCAGAGAGCCGCCCCAAGCACCACCAAAGTACTGTAGGCAACTGTCACTTTACACATTCCAGACAGGCTAAAGATAACATTCCAAATTACATCACAGAACGTGAGCGCGCTAAGAACCAGAGCACATCACCACACCTCCCCCCTTTAACAAGATAAAACCAATAGAAGAAAAGCAAGGAGAAGCAAAAAGAGTAAATAAATAAAGAAAAGAAACGAGAGCATAACGTTCAATTAAAACGCAAATTGAATGAACTCAAACATAATCTTGCAATTTACGTGGTTTTGAACAAATCCTTGAACTTTTCCTAACATTAACTTCACTCATCGAACTTGGTTTAGCTTTGACAACCTCACGAGACAAACAAGGATCTTTCGCAACACGCGAAGTACTCCACCAATTCCCATTGGACAGTTTAACAGCATTCTTACGCATATCAACAATTTGTTGCGAATCAAGAAATTTAGAAAAACCTTTTTTCACTGAGACTGGATTTTTGATTCTAACCCAGTCTCCTACACAAAGCTTATGTGAATTTCTTGTGTCGGGGAATTTGTAAGACTTGAAAGAAACCTCATTCGAGGTTTTCCTAGCATTCTCCCACACACACCTCATGTCACAACCAAGATGAAACGATTTCACCATCCAAAAGGGGTAGACCTGAGAAGAGGCTTTTCTCCCTCTCATCATTTCAAAGGGTGAAAAATTGGTTGACACATGGGGAGAAATACGATAAGACCACACTAAATCTTTAACAGCTTGAAAAATACAAGATCTGGATCTAAATGCTGCTTGAACACATTCCACAACAACTCTATTAAATCTTTCAGTCTTCCCATTACTCTGTGGATGATAAAGCGGTGTCCTTGTATGCTTGATGTTGCAAGACTCTAAGAATGAAGTCATTTCATGAGAGACAAATTGCACGCCGTTATCAGTGAGAATTTCCTCTGGATAACCTTCCCTGCGAAAAATAGAATCTAAACAATTGATAACACTTTTAGAGTCAGGTATTGAGATAGGTTCAACCTCAACCCACCTTGATAAGTGGTCAATGAGCACCAAGAAATATTTTGAGTTTGAAGGAAGAATGTGAAAAGGCCCAAGGAAGTCCATGCCCAGTTTTTGCCAAGCTCTGCTAGGCGATTGCACAGGGGAATCAACTGCACCTTCAAGTATCAGAACTTTATCACTCGAGTTGCATCGTGAACAGTGCTTCACTATCTCATCAATTTGGCTGTCCATTCTGGGCCACCAAAAATCATCCCTGACTTTCCTCTTCGTGATGGTTGCACCAAGATGACCTGAATGTGCAGCAAGAATGATCTTCTCCCGGTAACAGGACGGTGGAATAAGTTTATCCCCTCTAACAACCTTTCCATCCTCTACCGATAATTCATCATTAACTTTCCAGAACATCTGTAGATCAAGTGGAAGACACTTTTCCCTTGGCCAACCTTTCTTGATCAATGAGATAACTTCCTTAAGAATAGCATCTTCATTGATTTTCGTGACCCAGTCTTCTTCCGCAAAGGACAGATTGTCCTGATTGATGACAGCAATAAAACACTCTTCTACTTCCGTTTCCCATTCTTGCTCATCTGTTTCAGGAACCGGAAGTCTCGATAGGCAATCTGCCCTGCAGTTTTTTCCTCCAGGAATATATTCTACTTTAAAGCTGTACTCCAACAATTTTGTAGACAAACGAGCCAGACGGGCTGTTGTACGCTTGATTTTTCTTCCTGAGAGAATGTCAACCAAGGGACGATGGTCCGTTCTAAGAATGAACGATCTACCCCATGCATACTGTTTGAATTTTTCTATGCTCCATACACAAGCAAGTAGTTCTTTTTCGATCACCGAATATTTTCTTTCAACAGGACGGAGTGTCCTGGATGCAAATCCAACAGTATCTTCTTTCCCGTTGGAGCGTTGAGAAAGGACAGCACCCAATCCATACTCAGAAGCATCCACAGTTACAATCGTTAATTTACCCTCAACAAAAGCTTGTAAAGCAGGAACCTGCACTATATTATTCTTGATGGATTGAAAACCTTTTTCACATTCTTCAGACCATCTAAAAGTTGATCCTTTCTTTAACAATTCCCTAAAACACTCTGTTGTCCTCGCAAAATCCTTCATAAACTTTGAGTAAAATTCACATAATCCAAGAAAGGACATGAGTTGTTCTCTATTTTGAGGAGGAGGCGCATCAATTATACTTTTTATAAGACCCGGTCTGGGTTTGATGCCATGTTCGGAGATAACATGTCCCAGATATTCAATTTCTTTGACTTTTAACGTGCACTTTTCTTTTTGCAAAGTGACTCCTCTATTCGCTAGAACACTAAACACTTGGTCAAGCACAGAATCGTGCTCAGCTTCACTTTGAGTGAAAATTAAAATGTCGTCCTGAAAAACAACAACATTGGGGTTATGTTCAAACATTTCAGTCATTAATCTCTGGAATATGGCAGCCGCAGAAGCAAGACCAAAGGGAAGACGACAAAACTGAAATACCCCATCTGGAGTGACAAAAGCTGTGAAGTGTCGGGACTGAGGGTGTAGTTCAACTTGATGGTAGGCCGCCTTAAGATCAAGTTTGGTGTACCATGAGGAGGAACCTACTTTAGCAATAAGATCTTCAATTCTCGGTAAGGGAAATCCATCCACCCAAATGGCTTCATTAAGACTCCTCAAGTCGACACACATCCTCAAGTCCCCAGACCTCTTCTTAGCTAAAACAATAGGAGAAAGCCATAGAGTTGATTCCACTTTTTCAATAATTCCTTGGCTACACAATGATTCTAGGTGTTTAGACAGATCACCTCTAATTGATAACGGGACATTCCTAAGTTTATGCTTGATGGGAGTAGCATTCTCTTTTACCTTTATGAAGTGTTGGAAATTAGTTATTTTCCCTAGTCTGTCTTCAAAAATGGTACTGTATTTTTGTTCCCAGTGAGAAACAGGTCGAGAATCAGATAAGGAATTAACACTCTTACTTGGAAAGGAGTGATCATTGTCAATAAAAACTGGATTTGCTAGTCCAGGTTTAATAGTGAGCCTAAACTCGGCTTGGTGAATAAGGCCCAGAACATTGATCCCCCGCTTGGCTACATATACTTTTCCCTTAATTGATCTCTCAAATACACTTATGGTCGCCCAGAAATACCCAATCAAGTCTATTCTACTGCCTTCAAAAGCTACTGTGAGAATGTCAGGAGGTAGTAAGCTCTTGGTGGACTTAAATTTCATGTACTTCTCATGGGAAATGATCGTTATACGAGCTCCAGTGTCTACCAGAAGTTGGATAATGTTGCCATCAATTGTAACATCAACCTCAGGGTCAGGAATGTGTGATGTAGTGCCCTTTTCTAAACAACTCTTTACAACAACAACATATTCTTGACTAGTGATTTCATCAGGACATGGTTCTTCCGATTGTTCATTAGAATCATTAAGAACACAACTCACACCTCTTCTATTCCCACTCATACAAACTTTTGCGAAATGGCCCATTTTGCCACAGTGACCACATTGTTGACTTAAAGCAGGACAGTTTCTAAAAGATGAAACATGCATATTAGACCCACATCTATAACAATTTACTCTGTAGTTATATTGTCTATTAGTTGTAAAAGTTCTACCACCTCTATACGACCTCAAATTTCTTCCTCCTCTTGATATGGCAAACCCTCTAGAAGGGCTAGAGGAAAAAGGGACAAAAGGAGGAGATTTACTTGACACAGCACCAGAAATAGTGACATTTGACAGAGCAGATTCAAGTTGTTTTGCATCATCCATTGATCTTTCGATACTCTTTGCAATATCCACTGCTTCATCCAAAGTAGGATTTTTACAGGCGAGTAATCTCTGTTGTATTTTTTTGCAATGACACCGCGCAACAAGTTGATCTCTAACAAGTTGAGATGTGAAGTTTTCGAATTCACACTTTGCAGCTAAAACTTTTAGTGCAGTGATAAAAGTGTTTATGCTTTCATTAGGTTTCTGTGTTTTAGTGAAGAAATTGTACCTGTGAGCAACAATGTTTTTAGTTTTTGTAAAATACTTGTCTAACTGTAAAACTGCCGTCTCAAATTCATCTGGATCTTCACCCTCAGATGCCTCAAACGGGGGAAGATGATCAAAAACATTCTGTCCTTCAACTCCCAAGTGATAGTACATCAGATTCTTTTTCCTTTCTGGCCTAAATCTTTGTCCATCAATAGCTCCTAAATATGCCTTGAACGATCTAATCCACAACTTCCATTCAAGTTGTGGTTCCCCAGGTTCCTGTAGAAAAGGCGCTGGCGGTGTAACACTTTGCATTTTGTAAATTCAGGCAAAAAAAACAAAAAAAACAAAATTTGCGTTGAGTAATTGAAGAGAGAAACCACAAAAAAAAACGCAACAAAATGGTACAAGCTTGTTGTAACTGAATGTTCAAGCCGAACTAAAATAGACCACAAGATGGAAATGTGGGTTTAAAAATTGTAAAAATAAAAGAAAGAAAAAAAAAAAAGTATGGACTCTCTAGAGCATGTGAGTATATTTCCCACAATATTTCCTCTTTGCGTGTATATATCGTATGATAAATTATTTGTTGCTTGAAGCTACACAAAAAAAAACTTGGTGGTGCAACTTTTTAGTAACCTGGTCACTGCAATTGACATATATCCACATTCAAAATTGCCAGGTTAGCAAGTTGTAAGATGTAAATTATATTGAAATCGCCGACTGACACCCAACAGCTGTGCGTGTCAGCGTGAAATGCAATCTTTACGAAACATTCCCGTGTATTCCATTGTCATGACAACGAAGAGTTTGCCGTCTGCCAGTGACATCAGCGCATCAGCGTAATGCGTAGCGCATTGCGTTCCAGCGTTGCGTTCCAGCTGAGCATGAGAAGAGGATTCCCCGTCGTCTCGAGATCCAGTACAAAGGCAAATCTTTCGTGCTGGCGCGCGTGTAAGACTCTTCTTTTCAAAAGTAAGTGATCCTCAGCTCTCGATACATGAACCAGGTCCGCAGGATCCCTTTTTATTATTTTGACATGCGCGCAAAGAAAACAAACACTTTAATTCGAAGTCACTCGGCGTAGTAAAAAAAAACCGGGTACGGCTCTCTGCGTTTGGAAAAAAAAAAATATTAAAAAGAAAGAGTACTCACTATTGAGTCGCTGACAGAAACCTCTCGACTGTAAGAGAGACAGGTTATCACTTGAAATTTTAAAAGTCTCACAGAAAGTTCAGTACGTGTTGTAAGGCTTCGCAGTAAACATCGATGTGAAGCATGATCCGCATCCCATCTTCTGTCGCCACTGAAAGGACGTGTAGGCCGGTAGAGATTCCAAAGTAGATATTTATTAGGACAAGCAGAGAGCCGCCCCAAGCACCACCAAAGTACTGTAGGCAACTGTCACTTTACACATTCCAGACAGGCTAAAGATAACATTCCAAATTACATCACAGAACGTGAGCGCGCTAAGAACCAGAGCACATCACCACACATTTTGAACATTTTGGGGCGAGGCATGCAACCCACTGGGGGTAACATTTATCATGCACCACAACTACCATCATTCCTTGCGCAGACGCCCACAAAGGCGGGACATTTAAATTCGCGCAGGTGGTGCGATTGCTGCCTTTCCCTTCTGCCAGTGAACAAGAGTGTTGTTGCACTCGAAACGCGTTTGGCTTGAGATTTGTGCAAAGGAGCAGCTGGTCTGATTGTCCGGTATTTCACAAATAAAGGACTTTACTCACCGTGGTGTGGCTTCATCTTGGAGGCAAATTCCTTTTTTCTGTGTTATGCGGCATGAGAAGTTGGCCTGGTATATGATGTTCACTAGTTAAAGTGACCACCCTGTACCATGCCAAGCAACCCTTATGGTGTGGTTGTAAGTCAACCTTTTCGGACTAGCTGCCCTAGTGGTAGCGTAGACTAAGCAGTCTTTGAGGCTAAACTCGTTTAAGCGTGTTAAACAAGCTGTTTTACCATATGTAACCCCCCTTTATACCAATGAAAGGACACCACACAGATATATATTCAAAATATATATGTATTTATTACTCAAAGTATCCCCTAGACTCTTTATGAGCACAGGAGCACAAATCATTAAACAAGAAAGTATTACAATATACAGAAGTTGCACTTTATATGGATAGGCCCTGGTGGCCGATCAAACCATATACTAAAATAGTGGTATAAGTACCACGACTAGGAAAGGGAAAAGGCCTAGGGCCTCTAGAATCGCTGGGCCTACAAGGAGCTAACTTCAGTTAGTGACCAGGAGGTCCATGGGTCGCGTGTGCAGTGAGGAAAGTTACACGCGGGCTCCCATAGGTTTTCAATGGGTGCGTAAAAGTTCAAAAGTTACTGCTAGAAGGGTCTTCTGGATGGACTACGAACTTAAAGACTTAAAACACAGACACTAGAGATGTTTCTCTACACTTGGGCACCGGAGTGCCAGCTTTACCTCACCCACAGGAAGCGGGTGCATAGGTCTCGAAGTGCGTCGGGTTTCGTCTATCTGTTCAATGGAGCCTGATGACAAAGATGCTGCAGGTGGCCGGTCCAGAAGAGATGCAGTGGATCCAAGGGTGGATCGGAGTTGTAGAAGACCTGAAAGCAGAGGGGACAGTGTTCACAGTCACTAGCCAGTGACCGGCGTGGCACCAGGTAGGTACCAGGCCATGTCGGGTGCAAACAGGTGATGAGGTGTAGCTTGTCTCTGCAGCCACGTGGTCCCTGAAGGTTGACGACATCCAGGAGTCGATTCACAAGCTGTCGCACGCAGGCTCTCGCTGTCGGCGGTATCGGCGACTCGAAGGAAGCAAACAAGCCTTGGCAAAGGCAGGAGTCGTGGAAAATGGAGAAAGCTAATTGTTCTGACCAGCAAGGTCAGAGGGGCTGCTCCCTTGGAGGGCAGCAGGGGCCAGTCTAAAGCACCCAGACCAGCATCGTAGTTTTCAAAGTTCGTCGCCAAAATGGCCACTAGCCAACGGGCCAGGGACCGGGCAGGCGCGTCAAGATGCAAAGTGCAGAGGGGCCCCACGCAGATCGTGGAGATGCTGGAGGGCTCATCTTTGGTGCAGATGCTGCTCAGATGTTGGGCTTCTCAGGACCCGAAGCACAACTTGGAGGGAGCCTCTGTTGTCGCGCTTGCAGCTTGTCGTGGGTCTTTCAAGATGGCTAGATCCACGTGTCTCGGTGCCTCCACGGGTTCCTTCTTTTCAGGGACTGTGGATCGGGCGGTGATAGGTCTGGAGGTCCAGGTCTTGTCGGGCTCTGGGCTCGGGCTCCGGTAGGAGGCGGCGGCAAAGCAGACGTCGAGTAGCTGGCTGGTGCTTGCGTTAGCAAGATGGTCACTCCCTGACCATAGGGGAGATTTCCTTCTGTCCTCTGTGCAGCAGAGCGTCGAAGTTCCCGTCTTCTTCTTTGTAGTAAGTTGATTCCAGGATGTCTGAAGTCTTAGGACACAGCTCCTACCTGTAAGCGGATTCTAGGGGCCGGACTACCTGCTAGGTCCCTCCCTAAGGGTGGGACCAGGAAGGGGGGTGGTTACACCCCCAATCCTTTGTCCAGCTCGCCCCAGGTCCGGGGCTGGTGTGCCCCAGGACCGGTTTGAACTGGCATATGCACCGAGGCTCCTTGTGAGCCTCAGGCATGTCTGATTCTATTCAAGCCCTACCTGACCAATACACAAAATCCTGTCTGGGGTGGTGCACGCACCTCCCCTGGCAGGAAACCCTTTGTCCATGTCTCCCAAGCTGGAAGGACTCCCAGCAGCAGGAGGGAAGACTTGTGTCTGTGGTGGCAGCGTCCATTTTGTGGAGCTGAGGCTATGTCTGATTTTACCCGGGTTTCAGGTACTGTACATGTCGTGTCCCTCTAGAAGGGTGGAATGCTAACCCCGTCGCCAGAATTGGCGAGGGGTTAGTATTCCAATTCGCATGACACCTTACTCGACATGTTTTGATAAAGCCAAACCAAAGATAGCATTTAACCGCGAGGTTCATAATGCACTTAAGAGTATATGGTATGGCGATATCTGGAAACGGTAGAAGGAAGTTGTTTCGACCACTGCAGACAGGCTCAGCTCATGCCAGAGCACCATCTCACATGGAACCAAGCACTCTGCCTTCAGGATTGTTAAGGCCTGCCATAGGAGTGACTTATAGGTTAACATGTGTCCCATTTAAGGTTAGGTATAGGTATACTACACCTAAGTAAGAGGTGGTTACACCAACTTACCCCAGCTGAGTGATCAGCCAGTTGTCTCAAATTGCTAGGCCAGGCCAGGGGTGGCACAATACATGCTTCAGCCCCTGGTAGGCCTTAGATGCACCAATGCCCTGGGTACCTAGTGTACACTGGTACAGGGGCTCACAGGGGGATCCAATTCCAATTGGTTATGCACCTATAGTGCATAGTGTCAATTTAGTAGAGAGAACAGCAGGTTGGGGGTCTGATTAGCAGGCCCACAGCCTCCATATGTCAAGAACCAGTGAAGCAAAAAGCAAACATTTGGGGTGACCATAGGATAGCAGACCCTACTCTCCTACACAACCCCCCCCCCAAACGCAGGGACATTAAACTAGCCTTGACCAGTCTCGTCTTCATGTCCTAAGTGGAAGTACCTGGAGAGACCATCTGCATTCCCATAGTCTGTACCTGGCCGGTGCTCCACTGTAAAGTCCATCCCCTGTAGGGAAATGGACCACCTAAGCAGTTTGGGGTTTTCACCCTTCATCTGATTTAGCCACAAGAGGGGCTTATGGTCGGTCTGAATCTTGAAGTGAGTGCCAAACAAGTATGGCCTCAGCTTCTTCAGGGCCCACACCACAGCAAAGGCCTCCCTCTCAATAGCTGACCAATTCTTCTCTCTGGGGGTCAACCTTCTGCTAATAAAAGCAATGGGTTGGTCTTGACCATCTACATTAAGTTGTGACAGCACAGCTCCCACACCCAACTCAGAAGCATCTGTTTGGACAATAAACTCTTTTGAGTAGTCAGGACTTTTCAGGATAGGTGCAGAGCACATGGCCTTCTTCAGGTCATCAAATGCCTTTTGACAGCTTACTGTCCACTGAACCTTTGTGGGCATCTTCTTGGATGTCAGATCATTAAGAGGAGTCACAATGGACCCATAGTTCTTAACAAACTTCCTGTAGTACCCAGTCAAGCCCAAGAAAGCTCGAACTTGAGTCTGGGTGGTTGGAGGGGACCAGTCCTTGATGGATTGTATCTTACTCTCCAGTGGTTGAACTTGGCCTCCACCTACAAGGTGGCCCAAGTACACAGCCTTACTCTGCCCTATCTGGCACTTAGTAGCCTTGATAGTGAGGCCTGCCTTTTGCAGAGCCTCCAGTACCTTCTTCAGGTGGATCAGGTGATCCTCCCAGGTGGAGCTAAAGACAGCAATGTCATCCAGATATGCTGCGCAAAAGTCATCCAACCCAGTAAGGACTTGATTCACCAACTTTTGGAAGGTGGCAGGTGCATTCTTCAGACCAAAGGGCATCACCAAAAATTGATAATGCCCCCCTGGGGTTGAAAATGCTGTTTTGGCCTTAGACTCCTCAGCTAATCTGATTTGCCAATAGCCAGCTGTCAAATCAAATGTGCTCAAAAACTTAGCAGAAGCCAGTTTATCTATGAGCTCATCTGCCCTTGGAATAGGATGTGCATCTGTCCTAGTGACAGCATTGAGTCCTCTGTAATCCACACAGAACCTCATCTCTCTCTTGCCATCTTTGGTGTGAGGTTTGGGGACCAGAACCACTGGGCTAGCCGTGGGGCTCTCTGAGGGCTCAATGAAACCCAGTTCCAGCATTTTGTGTACCTCAGCCTTTATACAGTCACTGACGTGGTCAGGTTGTCTGTAAAGTTTGTTCTTTACAGGAAGACTGTCACCAGTGTCCACCACATGGGTACACCAGTCAGTTTGACTAGGTATCAGTGAGAACATATGCTGAAATGATTGTAGAACCTGTCTACATTCAATCTGCTGATGATCAGTGAGGTTGCCTCCAAGGGTCACTCCTTCAACTGAACCATCTTCAGGGTTCTGAGACAACAGGTCTGGGAGAGGGTCACTCTCTTCCTCCTGTCCCTCATCTGTAGCCATGAGCAAGCCCATGTCTGCCCTGTCAACATATGCTTTTAACCTGTTAACATGGAGTACCCTGTGGGGACTCCTGGGAGTTCCTAGGTCCACCAAGTAGGTAACCTCTCCCTTCTTTTCCAGGATTGTATAGGGTCCAGACCATTTGTCTTGGAGTGCTGCTGGGGCCACTGGCTCCAACACCCATACCTTCTGTCCTGGCTGAAACTCAACCAAGACAGCCTTTTGGTCATGCCAAGCTTTCTGTAAGGCCTGGCTTGCCTCAAGGTTTTTGGATGCCTTCTCCATATACTCAGCCATCCTGGAGCGGAGACCAAGTACATAGTCCACTATGTCTTGTTTAGGCTTTTTGAGAGGTAACTCCCATCTTTCCTTCACTAAACACAGTGGGCCTCTCACAGGGGGCCCAAACAACAATTCAAAGGGGCTGTAGCCAACTCCTTTTTGTGGGACCTCTCTGTAAGCAAACAGAAGGCAGGGTAGAAGGATGTCCCATCTTCGCCTGAGCTTTTTAGGTAATCCTTTGATCATACCCTTTAGGGTCTTGTTGAATCTCTCAACAAGCCCATTGCACTGTGGGTGATAAGGGGTGGTGAACTTGTAGTTGACACCACATTCCTTCCACATAGCTGTCAAGTATCCTGACATGAAGTTGGTACCTCTGTCAGAAACCACCTCCTTAGGAGACCCCACTCTGGAGAATACTCCCAGTAGGGCCCTGGCCACAACAGGAGCTGTAGTGGTCCTAAGGGGAATTGCCTCTGGATACCTGGTGGCATGATCCACTACCACCAGTATAAATCTGTGCCCAGATGCAGTGGGAGGATCCATGGGACCCACTATATCTATTCCCACTCTTTCAAAGGGGACCCCCACCACAGGTAGTGGTATTAGGGGGGCCTTTGTTGTGCCACCTGATTTGCCACTGGCTTGGCAGGTCACACAGGAGCGACAAAACTCCTTGGTATCTTCATTCATGTGAGGCCAGTGAAAGTGAGGGACAAGCCTGTCCCAAGTCTTGTTCTGGCCTAAGTGTCCTGCTAGAGGAATATCATGGGCCAAGGTAAGAAGGAAGCCCCTAAATTGCAGAGGTATAACCAACCTCCTGGTTGCACCAGGTTTTGGGTCTCTAGCCTCTGAATAAAGGAGCCCATCATCCCAATACACTTTATGGGTACCTTGAACATTCCCAGCAGCCTCAGCAGCAGCCAGCTGTCTGAGGGGTTCAAGAGATGGACAGGTTAACTGAGCCTGCCCCAAGTCAGCCCTGGAAGGTCCTCCTGTCCCCAGAAACTCAACCTGATCAGGTTCAAGCTCTTCAGGGACAGTTCCTTCAGGGTTCTCTAGATCATCTTCCTGGGAAGGCTGATCATCACTTGGAGGCAGGGGGGAAGGCACAGCCTTAACCCTCCTGTTCTTCTTCTTGGAAGGTGCTTGCTCCATTGTTCCAGGATCCAAGACCTGAGGTTCAGTAAGGCACTTTTTGGCCTGTGACCTGGTCACAGCAAGGACATGTGGTGATATACCTAACATCTCTGCATGTGTCCTGTACTCCACATCTGACCATAGAGAACTCTCTAGGTCATTGCCCAACAAACATTCTACTGGGAGGTCTGCACTAACCACAACCCTTTTGAGGCCAGTTACCCCTCCCCATGAGAAGTTAACAATAGCCACACTATGAGAAGTAGTGGCATTGCTGGCATTGATCCGATTGGCCGCACTCTGCTCGTCCTACCAGCGTGTTACCCCAAAGCATTGTGGTCCATGAAGTAGCGTCGGCGGGTACGCCTATGCCAAAAGTTTAAAATGAAAATGAGTGTCGCGTTAGCCATCCCTGGACACGTGTTTCGAGGTAGTTGCCTCTCGTCAGCAGGGAGTAGGTATGTGTGTGGGGTTGCTGCGTAGGCTGCCAAAAAATATTCTTAGGTAAAGTACCACTCAAGGCGCGCAGGTGCGTAGCCATGGGCTCGTCAGCCCCACCGGCTCAAGGGAGCCTGAATATAAACAAAATGCATTGCTGGCATTGGTCACCAGGTAATTCTCACCTGGTATGTACTGTCCAGGATCCACAAAGCCTGGTGTCACCATAGTGACACTGGCACATGTGTCCCTGGAGGCTTGAGCCACTTTTGCATTTATTAAAGGAGTCTGTCTGTACTTGCCCAGGTTACTGGGGCTCACAGTCAGGGACAAATCCATGTCCCCATCACAGATCAAGACTGCCTGTGTCAGGGTTCTGTCTAAGTCAGAATCTCCTTCAGTTCCCATAGTGATTCCCACTACACCCTTTGTCTGGGGACCAACACTGCTAACAGTAGTACTGGGAGCAGGTGCCTTAGGGGCAACAGTGTTGGGGGCTCCACCCTTTTTACAATCACTAGTCCAGTGAGTTGTATTCTTGCAAGATTTGCACCAGGGTTTCTTTGGACCTTCTTTCTTCTTCCCTTTAGGTTGTTGGGACCCACCCTCGTTAGTACTAGTTTGGGGCCCTGTTGAAGACTTCTGGTCTTTAGATTTCTGATCTCCACCCTTTTGGTCTGTTTTCTTCTGATCACCCCCTTGACCCTGTTTCTGGTTCTTTTGCTTAACCCTGGTTCTGACCCATTTGTCTGCCTTCTTTCCCAATTCTTGGGGAGAGGTCAGATCTGAGTCAACCAAGTGTTGATGCAGTTGCTGGTTCTGACAGTTATTTAAAATCTGTTCTCTCATCATCAAATTGTACAATCCTGTAAAATCAGACACCTTACTTCCCAGCAACCAACCCTCCAAAGCCTTAGTGGCACATTCAATGTATTCAGACCAGTCCTGAGTCTGTGTCTTCTGGGTATCTCGGAACATTAACCTGTACTGTTCAGTGGTTAAGCCTAACCCATCAACCAGGACACTCTTCAGGGCTCTGTAGTTTCTGACATCCTCCTCTCTAACAGTGAGGAGTCTATCTCTGCCTCTACCTTCAAAGGAGAGCCATAAGATTGCTGCCCACTGGTCTTCAGGAACCTGCTGCACTTTGCAGGCTCTCTCAAGAGCAGTCATCCACTTGTGGATATCATCCCCACTCTTGTAGGGGGGCACAACCTTGGACAGGTTCCTATTGTCAAATACCCTATCTTTGTCCTTAGGGACAATGCTGCCACCAGTGGGTATAGACCCACTCTCTCTAGGTTGCCTAGCCTTGTTCAGTTTCTCTTCCATCAGGGCTACTTCTAGCTCCTGTCTCCTGATCCTCAGCTGAGCTTCCTTCATTCTAGCCTCATTCTCCCTCCTCTGAGGGCTGGTCATCCTTCTCCTGGAGTGACCCTGAGAGCCTCTAGAGGCATGAGAAGCATTAGAGTCACCTGAGTGATTCCTCTGCCTCCCAAACCCCTGGTTAAGTCCACTAGGGAGATCCAATGGGGTGAACCCATTGTCAGTCCCAAGTAGCCTTAAGTTAGCTGAGCCAGGTCTGGCACCTGGCACTGGGCTATCTCTCCCATCTGAACTACTACTACTGTCAGATTCACCCCCTTTGTCATCCCTGTCCCTATGCTGATTCTCATCATCTGTAGTCAGATTCTCAACTAAGGGGCGACTGTGGGAAAGGGGTACTTCAGTGGCATCTTCAGAAGGAGGGCCTCCTGTTCCTGTCCTTAAGGGGTCTAACTGGGAGGCTTTCTTGAGAGCTCTATGATCTTCATCAGCTTGTAAGAGTTCTCTGAGTTCAGCAGAGGTAGGGTTCCTGGGCTGTTTAAGGCCCCTGATATATACCAACTGCCTGAGCTCATTTTGGTTTAGGGTAGCAAAGATGGTTGGTGCCCTCTGGGGGTCACTCTCGACAGAGATGGGTACATTGGACCCCTCTGCCCCAGCCATTGCTCTTAAGTGTGGGTGGATGTGTTGCAACTACCTACACTTGGGTTTTCCTACTAAACCTATCTAGTAGTTGTAGTCAGGGTGTGCTACTCCCTTTTCTCTACAACAACTAAGTTCAGTAAAACTTAAGTATATAACTATTCTTGTTTTATATGTACCTACAGGTACCTGTATGATCTTTCAATTGGTAACAAAGAGATTACAGAGGTAAAACACAGCAAGCTCCAATCCAATCGCTGCTCACCAATGTGAGAAGTTGGCCAGGTATATGATGTTCACTAGTTAAAGTGACCACCCTGTACCATGCCAAGCAACCATTATGGTGTGGTTGTAAGTCAACCTTTTCGGACTAGCTGCCCTAGTGGTAGCGTAGGCTAAGCAGTCTTTGAGGCTAAACTCGTTTAAGCGTGTTAAGCAAGCTGTTTTACCATATGTAACCCCCCTTTATACCAATGAAAGGACACCACACAGATATATATTCAAAATATATATGTATTTATTACTCAAAGTATCCCCTAGACTCTTTATGAGCACAGGAGCACAAATCGTTAAACAAGAAAGTATTACAATATACAGAAGTTGCACTTTATATGGATAGGCCCTGGTGGCCGATCAAACCATATACTAAAATAGTGGTATAAGTACCACGACTAGGAAAGGGAAAAGGCCTAGGGCCTCTAGAATCGCTGGGCCTACAAGGAGATAACTTCAGTTAGTGACCAGGAGGTCCACGGGTCGCGTGTGCAGTGAGGAAAGTTACACGCGGGCTCCCATAGGTTTTCAATGGGTGCGTAAAAGTTCAAAAGTTACTGCTAGAAGGGTCTTCTGGATGGACTACGAACTTAAGACTTAAAACACAGACACTAGAGATGTTTCTCTACACTTGGGCACCGGAGTGCCAGCTTTACCTTTCCCACAGGAAGCGGGTGCATAGGTCTCGAAGTGCGTCGGGTTTCGTCTATCTGTTCAATGGAGCCTGATGACAAAGATGCTGCAGGCGGCCGGTGCAGAAGAGATGCGGTGAATCCAAGGGTGGATCGGAGTTGTAGAAGACCTGAAAGCAGAGGGGACAGTGTTCACAGTCACTAGCCAGTGACCGGCGTGGCACCAGGTAGGTACCAGGCGATGTTGGGTGCAAACAGGTGATGAGGTGTAGCTTGTCTCCACAGCCATGTGGTCCCTGAAGGTCGACGACATCCAGGAGTCAGTTCACGAGCTGTCCCACGCAGGCTCTTGCTGTCGGCGGTGTTGGCAACTCGAAGGAAGCAAACAAGCCTTGGCAAAGGCAGGAGTCGTGGAAAATGAAGAAAGCTGATTGTTCTGACCAGCAAGGTCAGAGGGGCTGCTCCCGTGGAGGGCAGCAGGGGCCAGTCTGGAGCACCCAGACCAGTGTCGTAGTTTTCAAAGTTCATCACCAAAATGGCCACTAGCCAACGGGCCAGGGACCGGGCAGGCGCCTCGAGATGTAAAGTGCAGAGGAGCCCCACGCAGATCGTGGAGATGCTGGAGGGCTCACCTTTGGTGCAGATGCTGCTCGGATGTTGGGCTTCTCAGGACCTAAAGCACAACTTGGAGGGAGCCTCTGTTGTTGCGCTTGCAGCTTGTCGTGGGTCTTTCAAGATGGCTCGCTCCACGTGTCTCGGTGCCTCCACGGGTTCCTTCTTTTCAGGGACTGTGGATCGGGCCGTGAGAGGTCTGGAGGACCAGGTCTTGTCGGGCTCTGGGCTCGGGCTCTGGCAGGAGGTGGCGGCAAAGCAGATGTCGAGTAGCTGGCTGGTGCTTGCGTTAGCAAGATGGTCACTCCCTGACCATAGGGGAGATTTCCTTCTGTCCTCTGTGCAGCAGAGCGTCGAAGTTCCCATCTTCTTCTTTGTAGTAAGTTGATTCCAGGATGTCTGAAGTCTTAGGACACAGCTCCTACCTTTAAGCGGATTCTAGGGGCCGGACTACCTGCTAGGTCCCTCCCTAAGGGTGGGACCAGGAAGGGGGGTGGTTACACCCCCTATCCTTTGTCCAGTTCACCCCAGGTCCGGGGCTGGTGTGCCCCAGGACCGGTTTGAACTGGCATATGCACCGAGGCTCCTTGTGAGCCTCAGGCATGTCTGATTCTATTCAAGCCCTACCTGACCAATACACAAAATCCTGTCTGGGGTGGTGCATGCACCTCCCCTGGCAGGAAACCCTTTGTCCACGTCTCCCAAGCTGGAAGGACTCCCAGCAGCAGGAGAGCAGACTTGTGTCTGTGGTGGCAGCGTCCATTTTGTGGAGCTGAGGCTATGTCTGATTTTACCCGGGTTTCAGGTACTGTACATGTCGTGTCCCTCTAGAAGGGTGGAATGCTAACCCCGTCGCCAGAATTGGCGAGGGGTTAGTATTCCAATTCGTATGACACCTTACTCGACATGTTTTGATAAAGCCAAACCAAACATAGCATTTAAAACCACGAGGTTCATAATGCACTTAAGAGTATATGGTATGGCGATATCTGGAAACGGTAGAAGGAAGTTGTTCCGACCACTGCAGACAGAATCAGCTCATGCCAGAGCACCATCTCACATGGAACCAAGCACTCTGCCTCCAGGATTGTTAAGGCCTGCCATAGGAGTGACTTATAGGTTAACATGTGTCCCATTTAAGGTTAGGTATAGGTATACTACACCTACGTAAGAGGTGGTTACACCAACTTACCCCAGCTGAGTGATCAGCCAGTTGTCTCAAATTGCTAGGCCAGGCCAGGGGTGGCACAATACATGCTTCAGCTCCTGGTAGGCCTTAGATGCACCAATGCCCTGGGTACCTAGTGTACACTGGTACAGAGGCTCATAGGGTGATCCAATTCCAATTGGTTATGCACCTACAGTGCATAGTGTCAATTTAGTAGAGAGAACAGCAGGCTGGGGGTCTGATTAGCAGGCCCACAGCCTCAATATGTCAAGAACCAGTGAAGCAAAAAGCAAAAATTTGGGGTGACCATAGGATAGTAGACCCTACTCTCCTACATGCGGCGTGCCCCACCGCGATGGAGCCCCACTGCTATCAGGGCGGGCCTGCAGTGACAATGATCAAAGATGCTGTGGGGACGGTGAGTCCGCTTTGTGGCTGTTTTATGGACCGGATGACAACCCGGACAGCTTCAGCTCAGCCCACTTGGGTAAACATTTTGAACATTTTGGGGCGAGGCATGCAACCCACTGGGTGTAACATTTATCATGCACCACAACTACCATAATTCCTTGCGCAGACGCCCACAGAGGCGGGACATTTAAATTCGCGCAGGTTGTGCGATTGCTGCCTTTCCCTTCTGCCAGTGATCAAGAGCGTTGTTGCGCTTGAAACGCGTTTGGCTTGAGATTTGTGCAAAGCAGCAGCTGGTCTGATTGTCCTGTATCTCACAAATAAAGGACTTTACTCACCGTAGTGTGGCTTCATATTGGAGGCAACTTCCATTTTTCTGTGTTCTGCGGCGTGCCCCGCCGCGATGGAGCCCCAATGCTATCAGGGCGGGCCTGCAGCGACAATGATCAAAGATGCTGTGGGGACGGTGAGTCCGCATTGTGGATGTTGTATGGACAGGATGACAGCCCGGAGAGCTTCAGCTCAGCCCACTTGGGTAAACATTTTGAACATTTTGGGTCGAGGCATGCAACCCACTGGGGGTAACATTTATCATGCACCACAACTACCATAATTCCTTGCGCAGACGCCCACAGAGGCGGGACATTTAAATTCGCGCAGGTTGTGCGATTGCTGCCTTTCCCTTCTGCCAGTGATCAAGAGCGTTGTTGCGCTTGAAACGCGTTTGGCTTGAGATTTGTGCAAAGCAGCAGCTGGTCTGATTGTCCTGTATTTCACAAATAAAGGTTTTTACTCACCGTAGTGTGGCTTCATCTTGGAGGCAACTTCCATTTTTCTGTGTTCTGCGGCGTGCCCCGCCGCGATGGAGCCCCAATGCTATCAGGGCGGGCCTGCAGCGACAATGATCAAAGATGCTGTGGGGACGGTGAGTCCGCATTGTGGATGTTGTATGGACAGGATGACAGCCCGGAGAGCTTCAGCTCAGCCCACTTGGGTAAACATTTTGAACATTTTGGGTCGAGGCATGCAACCCACTGGGGGTAACATTTATCATGCACCACAGCTACCATCATTCCTTGCGCAGACGCCCACAGAGGCGGGACATTTAAATTCGCGCAGGTGGTGCGATTGCTGCCTTTCCCTTCTGCCAGTGAACAAGAGCGTTGTTGCGCTCGAAACGCGTTTGGCTTGAGATTTGTGCAAAGGAGCAGGTGGTCTGATTGTCCTGTATTTCACAAATAAAGGACTTGACTCACCTTAGTGTGGCTTCATCTTGGAGGCAACTTCCTTTTTTATGTGTTATGCTGTGTGCCCCGCTGCGATGGAGCCCCACTGCTATCAGAACGGGCCTGCAGCGACAATGATCAAAGACGCTGTGGGGACGGTGAGTCCGCTTTGTGGATGTTGTATGGACAGGATGACAGCCCGGACAGCTTCAGCGCAGCCCACTTGGGTAAACATTTTGAACATTTTGGGGCGAGGCATGCAACCCACTGGGGGTAACATTTATCATGCACCACAACTACCATCATTCCTTGCGCAGACGCCCACAGAGGCGGGACATTTAAATTCGCGCAGGTGGTGCGATTGCTGCCTTTCCCTTCTGCCAGTGAACAAGAGCGTTGTTGCGCTCGAAACGCGTTTGTCTTGAGAATTGTGCTAAGGAGCAGCTGGTCTGATTGTCCTATATTTCACAAATAAAGGACTTTACTCACCGTAGTGTGGCTTCATCTTGGAGGCAACTTCCTTTTTTCTGTGTTATGCGGCGTGCCCCGCCGTGATGGAGCCCCACTGCTATCAGGGCGGGCCTGCAGCGACAATGATTAAAGACGCTGTGGGGACGGTGAGTCCGCTTTGTGGATGTTGTATGGACAGAATGACAGCCCGGACAGCTTCAGCGCAGCCCACTTGGGTAAACATTTTGAACATTTTGGGGCGAGGCATGCAACCCACTGGGGGTAACATTGATCATGCACCACAACTACCATCATTCCTTGCGCAGACGCCCACAGAGGCGGGACATTTAAATTCACGCAGGTGGTGCGATTGCTGCCTTTCCCTTCTGCCAGTGAACACGTGTTGTTGCGCTCAAAACGCGTTTGGCTTGAGATCTGTGCAAAGGAGCAGCTGGTCTGATTGTCCTGTATTTCACAAATAAAGGACTTTACTCACCGTAGTGTGGCTACATCTTGGAGGCAACTTCCTTTTTTCTGTGTTATGCGGCGTGCCCCGCCGCGATGGAGCCCCACTGCTATTAGGGCGGGCCTGCAGCGACAATGATCAAAGACGCTGTGGGGACGGTGAGTCCGCTTTGTGGATGTTGTATGGACAGGATGACAGCTCGGACAGCTTCAGCGCAGCCCAGTTGGGTAAACATTTTGAACATTTTGGGGCGAGGCATGCAACCCACTGGGGGTAACATTTATCATGCACCACAACTACCATCATTCCTTGCGCAGACGCCCACAGAAGCGGGACATTTAAATTTAGGCAGGTGGTGCGATTACTGCCTTTCCCTTCTGCCAGTGAACAAGAGCATTGTTGCGCTCGAAACGCGTTTGGCTTGAGATTTGTGCAATGGAGCAGCTGGTCTGATTGTCCTGTATTTCACAAATAAAGGACTTTACTCACCGTAGTGTGGCTTCATCTTGGAGGCAACTTCCTTTTTTCTGTGTTATGCGGCGTGCCCCGCCGTGTTGGAGCCCCACTGCTATCAGGGCGGGCCTGCAGCGACAATGATCAAAGACACTGTGGGGACGGTGAGTCCGCTTTGTGGATGTTGTATGGACAGGATGACAGCCCGGACAGCTTCAGCGCAGCCCAGTTGGGTAAACATTTTGAACATTTTGGGGCGAGGCATGCAACCCACTGGGGGTAACATGTATCATGCACCACAACTACCATCATTCCTTGCGCAGACGCCCACAGAAGCGGGACATTTAAATTTAGGCAGGTGGTGCGATTACTGCCTTTCCCTTCTGCCAGTGAACAAGAGCGTTGTTGCGCTCGAAACGCGTTTGGCTTGAGATTTGTGCAATGGAGCAGCTGGTCTGATTGTCCTGTATTTCACAAATAAAGGACTTTACTCACCGTAGTGTGGCTTCATCTTGGAGGCAACTTCCTTTTTTCTGTGTTATGCGGCGTGCCCCGCCGCGTTGGAGCCCCACTGCTATCAGGGCGGGCCTGCAGCGACAATGATCAAAGACGCTGTGGGGACGGTGAGTCCGCTTTGTGGATGTTGTATGGACAGGATGACAGCCCGGACAGCTTCAGCGCAGCCCAGTTGGGTAAACATTTTGAACATTTTGGGGCGAGGCATGCAACACACTGGGGGTAACATGTATCATGCACCACAACTACCATCATTCCTTGCGTAGACACCCACAGAGGCGGGACATTTAAATGTGCGCACGTGGTGCGATTACTGCCTTTCCCTTCTGCCAGTGAACAAGAGCGTTGTTGCACTCGAAACGCGTTTGGCTTGAGATTTGTGCAAAGGAGCAGCTGGTCTGATTGTCCTGTATTTCACAAATAAAGGACTTTACTCACCGTAGTGTGGCTTCATCTTGGAGGCAACTTCCTTTTTTCTGTGTTATGCGGCGTGCCCCGCCGCAATTGAGCCCCACTGCTATCAGGGCGGGCCTGCAGCGACAATGATCAAAGACGCTGTGGGGACAGTGAGTCCACTTTGTGGATGTTGTATGGACCGGATGACAGCCCGGACAGCTTCAGCGCAGCCCACTTGGGTAAACATTTTGAACATTTTGGGGCGAGGCATGCAACCCACTGGGGGTAACATTTATCATGCACCACAACTACCATCATTCCTTGCGCAGACGCCACAGAGGCGGGACATTTAAATTCGTGCAGGTGGTGCGATTGCTGCCTTTCCCTTCTGCCAGTGAACAAGAGCGTTGTTGCGCTCGAAACGCGTATGGCTTGAGATTTGTGCAAAGGAGCAGCTGGTCTGATTGTCCTGTATTTCACAAATAAAGGACTTTACTCACCGTAGTGTGACTTCATCTCGGATGCAACTTCCTTTTTTCTGTGTTATGCGGCATGCCCCGCCGCGATGGAGCCCCACTGCTATCAGGGCGGGCCTGCAGCGACAATGATCAAAGACGCTGTGGGGACCGTGAGTCCGCTTTGTGGATGTTGTATGGAAAGGATGACAACCCGGACAGTTTAACCGCAGGCCACTTGGGTAAACATTTTGAACATTTTGGGGTGAGGCATGAAACCCACTGGGGGTAACATTTATCATGCACCACAACTACCATCATTCCTTGCGCAGACGCCCACAGAGGCGGGACATTTAAATTCGCGCAGGTGGTGCGATTGCTGCCTTTCCCTTCTGCCAGTGAATAAGAGCGTTGTTGCGCTCGAAATGTGTTTGGCTTGAGATTTGTGCAAAGGAGCAGCTGGTCTGATTATCCTGTATTTCACAAATAAAGGACTTTACTCACCGTAGTGTGGCTTCATCTTGGAGGCAACTTCCTTTATTGTGTGTTATGCTGCTTGCACTGCCGCGATGCAGCCCCACTGCTATCAGGGCGGGCCTGCAGCGACAATGGTCAAAGACGCTGTGGGGACGGTGAGTCCGCTTTGTGGATGTTGTATGGACAGGATGACAGCCCGGACAGCTTCAGCGCAGCCCAGTTGGGTAAACATTTTGAACATTTTGGGGCGAGGCATGCAACCCACTGGGGGTAACATTTATCATGCACCACAACTACCATCATTCCTTGCGCAGACGCCCACAGATGCGGGACATTTAAATTCACGCAGGTGGTGCCATTGCTGCCTTTCCCTTCTGCCAGTGAACAAGAGCGTTGTTGCGCTCGAAACGCGTTTGGCTTGAGATTTGTGCAAAGGAGCAGCTGGTCTGATTGTCCTGTATTTCACAAATAAAGGACTTTACTCACCGTAGTGTGGCTTCATCGTGGAGGCAACTTCCTTTTTTCTGTGTTATTCGGCGTGCCCCGCCGCGATGGAGCCCCACTGCTATCAGGGCGGGCCTGCAGCGACAATGATCAAAGACGCTGTGGGGACGGTGAGTCCGCATTGTGGATGTTGTATGGACAGGATGACAGCCCGGACAGCTTCAGCGCAGCCCAGTTGGGTAAACATTTTGAACATTTTGGGGCGAGGCATGCAACCCACTGGGGGTAACATTTATCATGCACCACAACTACCATCATTCCTTGAGCAGACGCCCACAGATGCGGGACATTTAAATTCACGCAGGTGGTGCCATTGCTGCCTTTCCCTTCTGCCAGTGAACAAGAGCGTTGTTGCGCTCGAAACGCGTTTGGCTTGAGATTTGTGCAAAGGAGCAGCTGGTCTGCTTGTCCTGTATTTCACAAATAAAGGACTTTACTCACCGTAGTGTGGCTTCATCTTGGAGGCAACTTCCTTTTTTCTGTGTTATGCGGCGTGCCCCACCGCGATGGAGCCCCACTGCTATCAGGGCGGGCCTGCAGCGACAATGATCAAAGACGCTGTGGGGACAGTGAGTCCGCATTGTGGATGTTGTATGGACAGGATGACAGCCCGGACAGCTTCAGCGCAGCCCAGTTGGGTAAACATTTTGAACATTTTGGGGCGAGGCATGCAACCCACTGGGGGTAACATTTATCATGCACCACAACTACCATCATTCCTTGCGCAGACGCCCACAGATGCGGGACATTTAAATTCACGCAGGTGGTGCCATTGCTGCCTTTCCCTTCTGCCAGTGAACAATAGCGTTGTTGCGCTCGAAACGCGTTTGGCTTGAGATTTGTGCAAAGGAGCAGCTGGTCTGATTGTCCTGTATTTCACAAATAAAGGACTTTACTCACCGTAGTGTGGCTTCATCTTGGAGGCAACTTCCTTTTTTCTGTGTTATGCGGCGTGCCCCACCGCGATGGAGCCCCACTGCTATCAGGGCGGGCCTGCAGTGACAATGATCAAAGATGCTGTGGGGACGGTGAGTCCGCTTTGTGGCTGTTTTATGGACCGGATGACAACCCGGACAGCTTCAGCTCAGCCCACTTGGGTAAACATTTTGAACATTTTGGGTCGAGGCATGCAACCCACTGGGGGTAACATTTATCATGCACCACAACTACCATAATTCCTTGCGCAGACGCCCACAGAGGCGGGACATTTAAATTTGCGCAGGTTGTGCGATTGCTGCCTTTCCCTTCTGCCAGTGATCAAGAGCGTTGTTGCGCTTGAAACGCGTTTGGCTTGAGATTTGTGCAAAGCAGCAGCTGGTCTGATTGTCCTGTATTTCACAAATAAAGGTTTTTACTCACCGTAGTGTGGCTTCATCTTGGAGGCAACTTCCATTTTTCTGTGTTCTGCGGCGTGCCCCGCCGCGATGGATCCCCAATGCTATCAGGGCGGGCCTGCAGCGACAATGATCAAAGATGCTGTGGGGACGGTGAGTTCGCATTGTGGATGTTGTATGGACAGGATGACAGCCCGGAGAGCTTCAGCTCAGCCCACTTGGGTAAACATTTTGAACATTTTGGGTCGAGGCATGCAACCCACTGGGGGTAACATTTATCATGCACCACAGCTACCATCATTCCTTGCGCAGACGCCCACAGAGGCGGGACATTTAAATTCGCGCAGGTGGTGCGATTGCTGCCTTTCCCTTCTGCCAGTGAACAAGAGCGTTGTTGCGCTCGAAACGCGTTTGGCTTGAGATTTGTGCAAAGGAGCAGGTGGTCTGATTGTCCTGTATTTCACAAATAAAGGACTTGACTCACCTTAGTGTGGCTTCATCTTGGAGGCAACTTCCTTTTTTATGTGTTATGCTGTGTGCCCCGCTGCGATGGAGCCCCACTGCTATCAGAACGGGCCTGCAGCGACAATGATCAAAGACGCTGTGGGGACGGTGAGTCCGCTTTGTGGATGTTGTATGGACAGGATGACAGCCCGGACAGCTTCAGCGCAGCCCACTTGGGTAAACATTTTGAACATTTTGGGGCGAGGCATGCAACCCACTGGGGGTAACATTTATCATGCACCACAACTACCATCATTCCTTGCGCAGACGCCCACAGAGGCGGGACATTTAAATTTGCGCAGGTGGTGCGATTGCTGCCTTTCCCTTCTGCCAGTGAACAAGAGCGTTGTTGTGCTCGAAACGCGTTTGTCTTGAGAATTGTGCTAAGGAGCAGCTGGTCTGATTTTCCTATATTTCACAAATAAAGGACTTTACTCACCGTAGTGTGGCTTCATCTTGGAGGCAACTTCCTTTTTTCTGTGTTATGCGGCGTGCCCCGCCGTGATGGAGCCCCAATGCTATCAGGGCGGGCCTGCAGCGACAATGATCAAAGACGCTGTGGGGACGGTGAGTCCGCTTTGTGGATGTTGTATGGACGGAATGACAGCCCGGACAGCTTCAGCGCAGCCCACTTGGGTAAACATTTTGAACATTTTGGGGCGAGGCATGCAACCCACTGGGGGTAACATTGATCATGCACCACAACTACCATCATTCCTTGCGCAGACGCCCACAGAGGCGGGACATTTAAATTCACGCAGGTGGTGCAATTGCTGCCTTTCCCTTCTGCCAGTGAACACGTGTTGTTGCGCTCAAAACGCGTTTGGCTTGAGATCTGTGCAAAGGAGCAGCTGGTCTGATTGTCCTGTATTTCACAAATAAAGGACTTTACTCACCGTAGTGTGGCTACATCTTGGAGGCAACTTCCTTTTTTCTGTGTTATGCGGCGTGCCCCGCCGCGATGGAGCCCCACTGCTATCAGGGCGGGCCTGCAGCGACAATGATCAAAGACGCTGTCTGGACGGTGAGTCCGCTTTGTGGATGTTGTATGGACAGGATGACAGCTCGGACAGCTTCAGCGCAGCCCAGTTGGGTAAACATTTTGAACATTTTGGGGCGAGGCATGCAACCCACTGGGGGTAACATTTATCATGCACCACAACTACCATCATTCCTTGCGCAGACGCCCACAGAAGCGGGACATTTAAATTTACGCAGGTGGTGCGATTACTGCCTTTCCCTTCTGCCAGTGAACAAGAGCGTTGTTGCGCTCGAAACGCGTTTGGCTTGAGATTTGTGCAATGGAGCAGCTGGTCTGATTGTCCTGTATTTCACAAATAAAGGACTTTACTCACCGTAGTGTGGCTTCATCTTGGAGGCAACTTCCTTTTTTCTGTGTTATGCGGCGTGCTCCGCCGCGTTGGAGCCCCACTGCTATCAGGGCGGGCCTGCAGCAACAATGATCAAAGACGCTGTGGGGACGGTGAGTCCGCTTTGTGGATGTTGTATGGACAGGATGACAGCCCGGACAGCTTCAGTGCAGCCCAATTGGGTAACCATTTTGAACATTTTGGGGCGAGGCATGCAACCCACTGGGGGTAACATTTATCATGCACCACAACTACCATAATTCCTTGCGCAGACGCCCACAGAGGCGGGACATTTAAATTCGCGCAGGTTGTGCGATTGCTGCCTTTCCCTTCTGCCAGTGATCAAGAGCGTTGTTGCGCTTGAAACGCGTTTGGCTTGAGATTTGTGCAAAGCAGCAGCTGGTCTGATTGTCCTGTATTTCACAAGTAAAGGTTTTTACTCACCGTAGTGTGGCTTCATCTTGGAGGCAACTTCCATTTTTCTGTGTTCTGCGGCGCGCCCCGCCGCGATGGAGCCCCAATGCTATCAGGGCGGGCCTGCAGCGACAATGATCAAAGATGCTGTGGGGACGGTGAGTCCGCATTGTGGATGTTGTATGGACAGGATAACAGCCCGGAGAGCTTCAGCTCAGCCCACTTGGGTAAACATTTTGAACATTTTGGGTCGAGGCATGCAACCCACTGGGGGTAACATTTATAATGCACCACAGCTACCATCATTCCTTGCGCAGACGCCCACAGAGACGGGACATTTAAATTCGCGCAGGTGGTGCGATTGCTGCCTTTCCCTTCTGCCAGTGAACAAGAGCGTTGTTGCGCTCGAAACGCGTTTGGCTTGAGATTTGTGCAAAGGAGCAGGTGGTCTGATTGTCCTGTATTTCACAAATAAAGGACTTGACTCACCTTAGTGTGGCTTCATCTTGGAGGCAACTTCCTTTTTTATGTGTTATGCTGTGTGCCCCGCTGCGATGGAGCCCCACTGCTATCAGAACGGGCCTGCAGCGACAATGATCAAAGACGCTGTGGGGACGGTGAGTCCGCTTTGTGGATGTTGTATGGACAGAATGACAGCCCGGACAGCTTCAGCGCAGCCCACTTGGGTAAACATTTTGAACATTTTGGGGCGAGGCATGCAACCCACTGGGGGTAACATTGATCATGCACCACAACTACCATCATTCCTTGCGCAGACGCCCACAGAGGCGGGACATTTAAATTCACGCAGGTGGTGCGATTGCTGCCTTTCCCTTCTGCCAGTAAACACGTGTTGTTGCGCTCAAAACGCGTTTGGCTTGAGATCTGTGCAAAGGAGCAGCTGGTCTGATTGTCCTGTATTTCACAAATAAAGGACTTTACTCACCGTAGTGTGGCTACATCTTGGAGGCAACTTCCTTTTTTCTGTGTTATGCGGCGTGCCCCGCCGCGATGGAGCCCCACTGCTATCAGGGCGGGCCTGCAGCGAGAATGATCAAAGTCGCTGTGGGGACGGTGAGTCCGCTTTGTGGATGTTGTATGGACAGGATGACAGCTCGGACAGCTTCAGCGCAGCCCAGTTGGGTAAACATTTTGAACATTTTGGGGCGAGGCATGCAACCCACTGGGGGTAACATTTATCATGCACCACAACTACCATCATTCCTTGCGCAGACGCCCACAGAAGCGGGACATTTAAATTTACGCAGGTGGTGCGATTACTGCCTTTCCCTTCTGCCAGTGAACAAGAGCGTTGTTGCGCTCGAAACGCGTTTGGCTTGAGATTTGTGCAATGGAGCAGCTGGTCTGATTGTCCTGTATTTCACAAATAAAGGACTTTACTCACCGTAGTGTGGCTTCATCTTGGAGGCAACTTCCTTTTTTCTGTGTTATGCGGCGTGCCCCGCCGCGTTGGAGCCCCACTGCTATCACGGCGGGTCTGCAGCAACAATGATCAAAGACGCTGTGGGGACGGTGAGTCCGCTTTGTGGATGTTGTATGGACAGGATGACAGCCCGGACAGCTTCAGCGCAGCCCAATTGGGTAACCATTTTGAACATTTTGGGGCGAGGCATGCAACCCACTGGGGGTAACATTTATCATGCACCACAACTACCATCATTCCTTGCGTAGACGCCCACAGAGGCGGGACATTTAAATTTGCGCACGTGGTGCGATTACTGCCTTTCCCTTCTGCCAGTGAACAAGAGCGTTGTTGCACTCGAAACGCGTTTGGCTTGAGATTTGTGCAAAGGAGCAGCTGGTCTGATTGTCCTGTATTTCACAAATAAAGGACTTTACTCACCGTAGTGTGGCTTCATCTTGGAGGCAACTTCCTTTTTTCTGTGTTATTCGGCGTGCCCCGCCGCGATGCAGCCCCACTGCTATCAGGGCGGGCCTGCAGCGACAATGATCAAAGACGCTGTGGGGACGGTGAGTCCGCATTGTGGATGTTGTATGGACAGGATAACAGCCCGGACAGCTTCAGCGCAGCCCAGTTGGGTAAACATTTTGAACATTTTGGGGCGAGGCATGCAACCCACTAGGGGTAACATTTATCATGCACCACAACTACCATCATTCCTTGAGCAGACGCCCACAGATGCGGGACATTTAAATTCACGCAGTTGGTGCCATTGCTGCCTTTTCCTTCTGCCAGTGAACAAGAGCGTTGTTGCGCTCGAATCGCGTTTGGCTTGAGATTTGTGCAAAGGAGCAGCTTGTCTGATTGTCCTGTATTTCACAAATAAAGGACTTTACTCACCGTAGTGTGGCTTCATCTTGGAGGCAACTTCCTTTTTTCTGTGTTATGCGGCGTGCCCCACCGCGATGGAGCCCCACTGCTATCAGGGCGGGCCTGCAGCGACAATGATCAAAGACGCTGTGGGGACGGTAAGTCCGCTTTGTGGAAGTTGTATGGACAGGATGACAGCCTGGACAGCTTCAACGCAGCCCACTTGGGTAAACATTTTGAACATTTTGGGGCGAGGCATGCAACCCACTGGGGGTAACATTTATCATGCACCAAAACTACCATCATTCCTTGCGCAGACGCCCACAGATGCGGGACATTTAAATTCACGCAGGTGGTGAGATTGCTGCCTTTCCCTTCTGCCAGTGAACAAGAGCGTTGTTGTGCTCGAAACACGTTTGTCTTGAGATTTGTGCAAAGGAGCAGCTGGTCTGATTGTCCTGTGTTTCACAAATAAAGGACTTTACTCACCGTAGTGTGGCTTCATCTTGGAGGCAACTTCCTTTTTTCTGTGTTATGCGGCGTGCCCCGCCGCAATTGAGCCCCACTGCTATCAGGGCGGGCCTGCAGCGACAATGATCAAAGACGCTGTGGGGACGGTGAGTCCACTTTGTGGATGTTGTATGGACCGGATGACAGCCCGGACAGCTTCAGCGCAGCCCACTTGGGTAAACATTTTGAACATTTTGGGGCGAGGCATGCAACCCACTGGGGGTAACATTTATCATGCACCACAACTACCATCATTCCTTGCGCAGACGCCACAGAGGCGGGACATTTAAATTCGTGCAGGTGGTGCGATTGCTGCCTTTCCCTACTGCCAGTGAACAAGAGCGTTGTTGCGCTCGAAACGCGTATGGCTTGAGATTTGTGCAAAGGAGCAGCTGGTCTGATTGTCCTGTATTTCACAAATAAAGGACTTTACTCACCGTAGTGTGACTTCATCTCGGATGCAACTTCCTTTTTTCTGTGTTATGCGGCATGCCCCGCCGCGATGGAGCCCCACTGCTATCAGGGCGAGCCTGCAGCGACAATGATCAAAGACGCTGTGGGGACCGTGAGTCCGCTTTGTGGATGTTGTATGGAAAGGATGACAACCCGGACAGTTTAACCGCAGCCCACTTGGGTAAACATTTTGAACATTTTGGGGTGAGGCATGCAACCCACTGGGTGTAACATTTATCATGCACCACAACTCCCATAATTCCTTGCCTAGACGCCCAGAGAGGCGGGACATTGAAATTTGCGCAGGTGGTGCGATTGCTGCCTTTCCCTTCTGCCAGTGAAGAAGAGCGTTGTTGGGCTTGAAAAACCTTTGGCTTGAGATTTGTGCAAAGGAGCAGCTGGTCTGATTGTCCTGTATTTCACAAATAAAGGACTTTACTCACCGTAATGTGGCTTCATCTTGGAGGCAACTTCCTTTTTTCTGTGTTATACGGTGTGCCCCGCCGCGATGGAGCCCCACTGCTATCAGGGTGGGCCTGCATCAACAATGATCAAAGACGCTGTGGGGACGGTGAGTCCGCTTTGTGGATGTTGTATGGACAGGATGACAGCCCGGACAGCTTCAGCGCAGCCCACTTGATTAAACATTTTGAACATTTTGGGGTGAGGCATGAAACCCACTGGGGGTAACATTTATCATGCACCACAACTACCATCATTCCTTGCGCAGACGCCCACAGAGGCGGGACATTTAAATTCGCGCAGGTGGTGCGATTGCTGCCTTTCCCTTCTGCCAGTGAACAAGAGCGTTGTTGCGCTCGAAATGTGTTTGGCTTGAGATTTGTGCAAAGGAGCAGCTGGTCTGATTATCCTGTATTTCACAAATAAAGGACTTTACTCACCGTAGTGTGGCTTCATCTTGGAGGCAACTTCCTTTATTGTGTGTTATGCTGCTTGCACTGCCGTGATGCAGCCCCACTGCTATCAGGGCGGGCCTGCAGCGACAATGGTCAAAGACGCTGTGGGGACGGTGAGTCCGCTTTGTGGATGTTGTATGGACAGGATGACAGCCCAGACAGCTTCAGCGCAGCCCAGTTGGGTAAACATTTTGAACATTTTGGGGCGAGGCATGCAACCCACTGGGGGTAACATTTATCATGCACCACAACTACCATCATTCCTTGCGCAGACGCCCACAGATGCGGGTCATTTAAATTCACGCAGGTGGTGCCATTGCTGCCTTTCCCTTCTGCCAGTGAACAAGAGCGTTGTTGCGCTCGAAACGCGTTTGGCTTGACATTTGTGCAAAGGAGCAGCTGGTCTGATTGTCCTGTATTTCACAAATAAAGGACTTTACTCACCGTAGTGTGGCTTCATCTTGGAGGCAACTTCCTTTTTTCTGTGTTATTCGGCGTGCCCCGCCGCGATGGAGCCCCACTGCTATCAGGGCGGGCCTGCAGCGACAATGATCAAAGACGCTGTGGGGACGGTGAGTCCGCATTGTGGATGTTGTATGGACAGGATGACAGCCCGGACAGCTTCAGCGCAGCCCAGTTGGGTAAACATTTTGAACATTTTGGGGCGAGGCATGCAACCCACTGGGGGTAACATTTATCATGCACCACAACTACCATCATTCCTTGAGCAGACGCCCACAGATGCGGGACATTTAAATTCACGCAGGTGGTGCCATTGCTGCCTTTACCTTCTGCCAGTGAACAAGAGCGTTGTTGCGCTCGAAACGCGTTTGGCTTGAGATTTGTGCAAAGGAGCAGCTGGTCTGCTTGTCCTGTATTTCACAAATAAAGGACTTTACTCACCGAAGTGTGGCTTCATCTTGGAGGCAACTTCCTTTTTTCTGTGTTATGCGGCGTGCCCCACCGCGATGGAGCCCCACTGCTATCAGGGCGGGCCTGCAGCGACAATGATCAAAGACGCTGTGGGGACGGTGAGTCCGCATTGTGGATGTTGTATGGACAGGATGACAGCCCGGACAGCTTCAGCACAGCCCAGTTGGGTAAACATTTTGAACATTTTGGGGCGAGGCATGCAACCCACTGGGGGTAACATTTATCATGCACCACAACTACCATCATTCCTTGCGCAGACGCCCACAGATGCGGGACATTTAAATTCACGCAGGTGGTGCCATTGCTGCCTTTCCCTTCTGCCAGTGAACAAGAGCGTTGTTGCGCTCGAAACACGTTTGGCTTGAGATTTGTGCAAAGGAGCAGCTGGTCTGATTGTCCTGTATTTCACAAATAAAGGACTTTACTCACCGTAGTGTGGCTTCATCTTGGAGGCAACTTCCTTTTTTCTGTGTTATACGGCGTGCCCCGCCGCGATGGAGCCCCACTGCTATCAGGGCGGGCCTGCAGCTACAATGATCAAAGACGCTGTGGGAACGGTGAGTCTGCTTTGTGGATGTTGTATGGACCGGATGACAGCCCGGACAGCTTCAGCGCAGCCCAGTTGGGTAAACATTTTGAACATTTTGGGGCGAGGCATGCAACCCACTGGGGGTAACATTTATCATGCACCACAACTACCATCATTCCTTGCGCAGACGCCACAGAGGCGGGACATTTAAATTCGTGCAGGTGGTGCGATTGCTGCCTTTTCCTTCTGCCAGTGAACAAGAGCGTTGTTGGGCTTGAAAAACATTTGGCTTGAGATTTGTGCAAAGGAGCAGCTGGTCTGATTGTCCTGTATTTCACAAATAAAGGACTTTACTCACCGTAATGTGGCTTCATCTTGGAGGCAACTTCCTTTTTTCTGTGTTATACGGTGTGCCCCGCCGCGATGGAGCCCCACTGCTATCAGGGTGGGCCTGCATCAACAATGATCAAAGAGGCTGTGGGGACGGTGAGTCCGCTTTGTGGATGTTGTATAGACAGGATGACAGCCCGGACAGCTTCAGCGCAGCCCACTTGATTAAACATTTTGAACATTTTGGGGTGAGGCATGAAACCCACTGGGGGTAACATTTATCATGCACCACAACTACCATCATTCCTTGCGCAGACGCCCACAGAGGCGGGACATTTAAATTCGCGCAGGTGGTGCGATTGCTGCCTTTCCCTTCTGCCAGTGAACAAGAGCGTTGTTGCGCTCGAAATGTGTTTGGCTTGAGATTTGTGCAAAGGAGCAGCTGGTCTGATTATCCTGTATTTCACAAATAAAGGACTTTACTCACCGTAGTGTGGCTTCATCTTGGAGGCAACTTCCTTTATTGTGTGTTATGCTGCTTGCACTGCCGCGATGCAGCCCCACTGCTATCAGGGCGGGCCTGCAGCGACAATGGTCAAAGACGCTGTGGGGACGGTGAGTCCGCTTTGTGGATGTTGTATGGACAGGATGACAGCCCGGACAGCTTCAGCGCAGCCCAGTTGGGTAAACATTTTGAACATTTTGGGGCGAGGCATGCAACCCACTGGGGGTAACATTTATCATGCACCACAACTACCATCATTCCTTGCGCAGACGCCCACAGATGCGGGACATTTAAATTCACGCAGGTGGTGCCATTGCTGCCTTTCCCTTCTGCCAGTGAACAAGAGCGTTGTTGCGCTCGAAACGCGTTTGGCTTGAGATTTGTGCAAAGGAGCAGCTGGTCTGATTGTCCTGTATTTCACAAATAAAGGACTTTACTCACCGAAGTGTGGCTTCATCTTGGAGGCAACTTCCTTTTTTCTGTGTTATGCGGTGTGCCCCGCTGCGATGGAGCCCCACTGCGATCAGGGCGGGCCTGCAGCGACAATGATCAAAGACGCTGTGGGGACGGTGAGTCCGCTTTGTGGATGTTGTATGGACAGGATGACAGCCCGGACAGCTTCAGCGCAGCCCAGTTGGGTAAACATTTTGAACATTTTGGGGCGAGGCATGCAACCCACTGGGGGTAACATTTATCATGCACCACAGCTACCATCATTCCTTGCGCAGACGCCCACAGAGGCGGGACATTTAAATTCGCGCAGGTGGTGCGATTGCTGCCTTTCCCTTCTGTCAGTGAACAAGAGCGTTGTTGCGCTCGACACGCGTTTGGCTTGAGATTTGTGCAAAGGAGCAGCTGGTCTGATTGTCCTGTATTTCACAAATAAAGGACTTTACTCACCGTAGTGTGACTTCATCTCAGATGCAACTTCCTTTTTTCTGTGTTATGCGGCATGCCCCGCCGCGATGGAGCCCCACTGCTATCAGGGCGGGCCTGCAGCGACAATGATCAAAGACGCTGTGGGGACGGTGAGTCCGCTTTGTGGATGTTGTATGGACAGGATGACAGCCTGGACAGCTTCAACGCAGCCCACTTGGGTAAACATTTTGAACAATTTTGGGGCGAGGCATGCAACCGACTGGGGGTAACATTTATCATGCACCACAACTACCATCATTCCTTGCGCAGACGCCCACAGATGCGGGACATTTAAATTCATGCAGGTGGTGCCATTGCTGCCTTTCCCTTCTGTCAGTGAACAAGAGCGTTGTTGCGCTCGACACGCGTTTGGCTTGAGATTTGTGCAAAGGAGCAGCTGGTCTGATTGTCCTGTATTTCACAAATAAAGGACTTTACTCACCGTAGTGTGGCTTCATCTTCGAGGCAACTTCCTTTTTTCTGTGTTATGCGGTGTGCTCCGCCGCGATGCAGGCCCACTGCTATCAGGGTGGGCCTGAGCGACAATGATCAAAGACGCTGTGGGGACGGTGAGTCCGCTTTGTGGATGTTGTATGGAAAGGATGACAACCCGGACAGCTTAAGCGCAGCCCACTTGGGTAAACATTTTGAACATTTTGGGGCGAGGCATGCAACCCACTGGGGGTAACATTTATCATGCACCACAGCTACCATCATTCCTTGCGCAGACGCCCACAGAGAGCGGGACATTTAAATTTGCGCAGGTGGTGCGATTGCTGCCTTTCCCTTCTGCCAGTGAACAAGAGTGTTGTTGCGCTCGAATCGCGTTTGGCTTGAGATTTGTGCAAAGGAGCAGCTGGTCTGATTGTCCGGTATTTCACAGACAAAGGACTTTACTCACCATAGTGTGGCTTCATCTTGAAGGCAACTTCCTTTTTTCTGTGTTATGCGGCGTGCCCCGCCGCGATGGAGCCCCACTGCTATCAGGGCGGGCCTGCAGTGACAATGATCAAAGACGCTGTGGGGACGGTGAGTCCACTTTGTGGATGTTGTATGGACAGGATGACAGCCCGGACAGCTTCAGCGCAGCCCAGTTGGGAAAACATTTTGAACATTTTGGGGCGAGGCATGCAACCCACTGGGGGTAACATTTATCATGCACCACAGCTACCATCATTCCTTGCGCAGACGCCCACAGAGGCGGGACATTTAAATTCGCGCAGGTGGTGCGATTGCTACCTTTCCCTTCTGTCAGTGAATAAGAGTGTTGTATCGCTCGAATCGCGTTTGGCTTGAGATTTGTGCAAAGGAGCAGTTGGTCTGATTGTCCGGTATTTCACAAATAAAGGACTTCACTCACCATAGTGTGGCTTCATCTTGAAGGCAACTTCCTTTTTTCTGTGTTATGCGGCGTGCCCCGCAGCGATGGAGCCCCACTGCTATCAGGGCGGGCGTGCAGTGACAATGATCAAAGACGCTGTGTGGACGGTGAGTCCGCTTTGTGAATGTTGTATGGAAAGGATGACAACCCAGACAGTTTAACCGCATACCACTTGGGTAAACATTTTGAACATTTTGCGGTGAGGCATGCAACCCACTGGGGGTAACATTTATCATGCACCACAACTCCCATAATTCTTTGCGCAGACGCCCAGAGAGGCGGGACATTTAAATTCGTGCAGGTGGTGTTATTGCTGCCTTTCCCTTCTGCCAATGAACAAGAGTGTTGTTGGGCTTGAAAAACGTTTGGCTTGAGATTTGTGCAAAGGAGCAGCTGGTCTGATTGTCCTGTATTTAACAAATAAAGGACTTTACTCACCGTAGTGTGGCTTCATCTTGGAGGCAACTTCCTTTTTTCTGTGTTATGCGGCCATGCCCCGCCGCGATGGAGCCCCACTGCTATCAGGGCGGGTCTGCAGTGACAATGATCGAAGACGCTGTGGGGACGGTGAGTCCGCTTTGTGGTTGTTTTATGGACAGGATGACAACCCGGACAGCTTCAGCTCAGCCCACTTGGGTAAACATTTTGAACATTTTGGGGCGAGGCATGCAACCCACTGGGTGTAACATTTATCATGCACCACAACTACCATAATTCCTTGCGCAGACGCCCACAGAGGCGGGACATTTAAATTCGAGCAGGTTGTGCGATTGCTGCCTTTCCCTTCTGCCAGTGAACAAGAGCGTTTTGCGCTTGAAACGCGTTTGGCTTGAGATTTGTGCAAAGGAGCAGCTGGTCTGATTGTCCTGTATTTCACAAATAAAGGAATTTACTCACCGTAGTGTGGCTTCATCTTGGAGGCAACTTCCTTTTTTCTGTGTTCTGCGGCGTGCCCCGCCGCGATGGAGCCCCAATGCTATCAGGGCGGGCCTGCAGCGACAATGATCAAAGATGCTGTGGGGACGGTGAGTCCGCATTGTGGATGTTGTATGGACAGGATGACAGCCCGGACAGCTTCAGCGCAGCCCACTTGGGTAAACATTTTGAACATTTTGGGTCGAGGCATGCAACCCACTGGGGGTAACATTTATCGTGCACCACAACTACCATCATTCCTTGCGCAGACGCCCACAGAAGCGGGACAGTTAAATTAACGCAGGTGGTGCAATTACTGCCTTTCCCTTCTGCCAGTGAACAAGAGCGTTGTTGCGCTCGAAACGCGTTTGGCTTGAGATTTGTGCAAAGGAGCAGCTGGTCTGATTGTCCTGTATTTCACAAATAAAGGACTTTACTCACTGTAGTGTGGCTTCATCTTGGAGGCAACTTCCTTTTTTCTGTGTTATGCGGCGTGCCCCGCCGTGTTGGAGCCCCACTGCTATCAGGGCGGGCCTGCAGCGACAATGATCAAAGACGCTGTGGAGACGGTGAGTCCGCTTTGTGGATGTTGTATGGACAGGATGACAGCCCGGACAGCTTCAGCGCAGCCCAGTTGGGTAAATATTTTGAACATTTTGGGGCGGGGCATGCAACCCACTGGGGGTAACATTTATCATGCACCACAACTACCATCATTCCTTGCGTAGACGCCCACAGAGGCGGGACATTTAAATTTGAGCACGTGGTGCGATTACTGCCTTTCCCTTCTGCCAGTAAACAAGAGCGTTGTTGCGCTCGAAACGCGTTTGGCTTGAGATTTGTGCAGAGGAGCAGCTGGTCTGATTGTCCTGTATTTCACAAATAAAGGACTTTACTCACCGTAGTGTGGCTTCATCTTGGAGGCAACTTCCTTTTTTCTGTGTTATGCGGCTTGCCCCGCCGCGATGGAGCCCCACTTATATCAGGGCGGGCCTGCAGCGACAATGATCAAAGACGCTGTGGGGACGGTGAGTCCGCATTGTGGATATTGTATGGACAGGATGACAGCCCGGACAGCTTCAGCGCAGCCCAGTTGGGTAAACATTTTGAACATTTTGGGGTGAGGCATGCAACCCACTGGGGGTAACATTTATCATGCACCACAACTACCATCATTCCTTGCGCAGACGCCCACAGAGGCGGGACATTTAAATTCGCGCAGGTGGTGCGATTGCTGCCTTTCCCTTCTGCCAGTGAACAGAAGCGTTGTTGCGCTCGAAACACGTTTGTCTTGAGATTTGTGCAAAGGAGCAGCTGGTCTGATTGGCCTGTATTTCACAAATAAAGGACTTTACTCACCGTAGTGTGGCTTCATCTTGGAGGCAACTTCCTTTTTTCTGTGTTGTGCGGCGTGCCCCACCGCAATGTAGCCTCACTGCTATCAGGGCGGGCCTGCAGCGACAATGATCAAAGACGCTATGGGGACGGTGAATCCGCTTTGTGGATGTTGTATGGACCGGATGACAGCCCGGACAGCTTCAGCGCAGCCCACTTGGGTAAACATTTTGAACATTTTGGGGCGAGGCATGCAACCCACTGGGGGTAACATTTATCATGCACCACAACTACCATCATTCCTTGCGCAGACGCCCACAGAGGCGAGACATTTAAATTCATGCAGGTGGTGCGATTGCAGCCTTTCCCTTCTGCCAGTGAACAAGAGCGTTGTTGCGCTCGAAACGCGTTTGGCTTGAGATTTGTGCAAAGGAGTAGCTGGTCTGATTGGCCTGTATTTCACAAATAAAGGACTTTACTCACCGTAGTGTGACTTCATCTCAGATGCAACTTCCTTTTTTCTGTGTTATGCGGCGTGCCCCGCCGCGATGGAGCCCCACTGCTATCAGGGCGGGCCTGCAGCAACAATGATCAAAGACGCTGTGGGGACGGTGAGTCCGCTTTGTGGATGTTGTATGGAAAGGATGACAACCCGGACAGTTTAACCGCAGACCACTTGGGTAAACATTTTGAACATTTTGCGGTGAGGCATGCAACCCACTGGGGGTAACATTTATCATGCACCACAACTCCCATAATTCCTAGCGCAGACACCCGGAGAGGCGGGACATTTAATTTCGCGCAGGTGGTGCGATTGCTGCCTTTCCCTTCTGCCAGTGAACAAGAGCGGTGTTGCGCTTGAAACACGTTTGGCTTGAGATTTGTGCAAAGGAGCAGCTGGTCTGATTGTCCAGTATTTCAAAAATAAAGGACTTTACTCACCGTAGTGTGGTTTCATCTTGGAGGCAACTTCCTTTTTTCTATGTTATGCGGCGTGCCCCGCCGCGATGGAGCCCCACTGCTATCAGGGCGGGCCTGCAGCGACAATGATCAAAGACGCTGTGGGGACGGTGAGTCCGCTTTGTGGATGTTGTATGGACAGGATGACAGCCCGGACAGCTTCAGCGCAGCCCAGTTGGGTAAACATTTTGAACATTTTGGGGCGAGGCATGCAACCCACTGGGGGTAACATTTATCATGCACCACAGCTACCATCATTCCTTGTGCAGACGCCCACAGAGGCGGGACATTTAAATTCGCGCAGGTGGTGCGATTGCTGCCTTTCCCTTCTGTCAGTGAACAAGAGCATTGTTGCGCTCGAAACGCGTTTGGCTTGAGATTTGTGCAAAGGAGCAGCTGGTCTGATTGTCCTGTATTTCACAAATAAAGGACATTACTCACCGTAGTGTGGCTTCATCTTGGAGGCAACTTCATTTTTCTGTGTTATGCGGCGTGCCCCGCCGCGATGGAGCCCCACTGCTATCAGGGCGGGCCTGCAGTGACAATGATCAAAGACGCTGTGGGGACGGTGAGTACGCTTTGTGGCTGTTGTATGGACAGGATGACAACCCGGACAGCTTCAGCTCAGCCCACTTGGGTAAACATTTTGAACATTTTGGGGCGAGGCATGCAACCCACTGGGGGTAACATTTATCTTGAAGCACAACTACCATCATTCCTTGCGCAGACGCCAACAGAAGCGGGACATTTAAATTCACGCAGGTGGTGCGATTACTGCCTTTCCCTTCTGCCAGTGAACAAGAGCGTTGTTGCGCTCGAAACGCGTTTGGCTTGAGATTTGTGCAAAGGAGCAGCTGGTCTGATTGTCCTGTTTTTCACAAATAAAGGACTTTCCTCACCGTAGTGTGGCTTCATCTTGGAGGCAACTTCCTTTTTTCTGTGTTATGCAGCGTGCCCCGCCGCGATGGAGCCCCACTGCCATCAGGGCGGGCCTGCAGCGACAATGATCAAAGACGCTGTGGGGACGGTGAGTCCGCTTTGTGGATGTTGTATGTACAGAATGACAGCCCGGAGAGCTTCAGCGCAGCCCACTTGGGAAAACATTTTGAACATTTTGGGGCGAGGCATGCAACCCACTGGGGGTAACATTTATCATGTACCAAAACTACCATCATTCCTTGCACAGACGCCCACAGAGGCGGGATATTTAAATTTGCGCAGGTGGTGCGATTGCTGCCTTTCCCTTCTGCCAGTGAACAAGAGTGTTGTTGCGCTCGAAATGCGTTTGGCTTGAGATTTGTGCAAAGGAGCAGCTGGTCTGATTGTCCTGTATTTCACAAATAAACAACTTTACTCACCGTAGTGTGGCTTCATATTGGAGGCAACTTCCTTTATTGTGTGTTATGCTGCTTGCACTGCCGCGATGCAGCCCCACTGCTATCAGGGCGGGCCTGCAGCGACAATGGTCAAAGACGCTGTGGGGACGATGAGTCCACTTTGTGGATGTTGTATGGACAGGATGACAGCCCGGACAGCTTCAGCGCAGCCCACTTGGGTAAACATTTTGAACATTTTGGGTCGAGGCATGCAACCCACTGGGGGTAACATTTATCATGCACCACAACTACCATCATTCCTTGCGCAGACGCCCACAGAGGCGGGACATTTAAATTCGCGCAGGTGGTGCGATTGCTGCCTTTCCCTTCTGCCAGTGAACAAGAGTGTTGTTGGGCTTGAAAAACATTTGGCTTGAGATTTGTGCAAAGGAGCAGCTGGTTCGATTGTCCTGTATTTCACAAATAAAGGACTTTACTCACCGTAGTGTGGCTTCATCTTGGAGGCAACTTCCTTTTTTCTGTGTTGTGCGGCGTGCCCCACCGCAATGTAGCCTCACTGCTATCAGGGCGGGCCTGCAGCGACAATGATCAAAGACGCTATGGGGACGGTGAGTCCGCTTTGTGGATGTTGTATGGACCGGATGACAGCCCGGACAGCTTCAGCGCAGCCCACTTGGGTAAACATTTTGAACATTTTGGGGCGAGGCATGCAACCCACTGGGGGTAACATTTATCATGCACCACAACTACCATCATTCCTTGCGCAGACGCCCACAGAGGCGAGACATTTAAATTCATGCAGGTGGTGCGATTGCAGCCTTTCCCTTCTGCCAGTGAACAAGAGCGTTGTTGCGCTCGAAACGCGTTTGGCTTGAGATTTGTGCAAAGGAGTAGCTGGTCTGATTGGCCTGTATTTCACAAATAAAGGACTTTACTCACCGTAGTGTGACTTCATCTCGGATGCAACTTCCTTTTTTCTGTGTTATGCGGCGTGCCCCGCCGCGATGGAGCCCCACTGCTATCAGGGCGGGCCTGCAGCAACAATGATCAAAGACGCTGTGGGGACGGTGAGTCCGCTTTGTGGATGTTGTATGGAAAGGATGACAACCCGGACAGTTTAACCGCAGACCACTTGGGTAAACATTTTGAACATTTTGCGGTGAGGCATGCAACCCACTGGAGTAACATTTATCATGCACCACAACTCCCATAATTCCTAGCGCAGACACCCGGAGAGGCGGGACATTTAATTTCGCGCAGGTGGTGCGATTGCTGCCTTTCCCTTCTGCCAGTGAACAAGAGCGGTGTTGCGCTTGAAACACGTTTGGCTTGAGATTTGTGCAAAGGAGCAGCTGGTCTGATTGTCCAGTATTTCAAAAATAAAGGACTTTACTCACCGTAGTGTGGTTTCATCTTGGAGGCAACTTCCTTTTTTCTATGTTATGCGGTGTGCCCCGCCGCGATGGAGCCCCACTGCTATCAGGGCGGGACTGCAGCGACAATGATCAAAGACGCTGTGGGGACGGTGAGTCCGCTTTGTGGATGTTGTATGGACAGGATGACAGCCCGGACAGCTTCAGCGCAGCCCAGTTGGGTAAACATTTTGAACATTTTGGGGCGAGACATGCAACCCACTGGGGGTAACATTTATCATGCACCACAGCTACCATCATTCCTTGTGCAGACGCCCACAGAGGCGGGACATTTAAATTCGCGCAGGTGGTGCGATTGCTGCCTTTCCCTTCTGTCAGTGAACAAGAGCATTGTTGCGCTCGAAACGCGTTTGGCTTGAGATTTGTGCAAAGGAGCAGCTGGTCTGATTGTCCTGTATTTCACAAATAAAGGACATTACTCACCGTAGTGTGGCTTCATCTTGGAGGCAACTTCATTTTTCTGTGTTATGCGGCGTGCCCCGCCGCAATGGAGCCCCACTGCTATCAGGGCGGGCCTGCAGTGACAATGATCAAAGACGCTGTGGGGACGGTGAGTACGCTTTGTGGCTGTTGTATGGACAGGATGACAACCCGGACAGCTTCAGCTCAGCCCACTTGGGTAAACATTTTGAACATTTTGGGGCGAGGCATGCAACCCACTGGGGGTAACATTTATCTTGAAGCACAACTACCATCATTCCTTGCGCAGACGCCAACAGAAGCGGGACATTTAAATTCACGCAGGTGGTGCGATTACTGCCTTTCCCTTCTGCCAGTGAACAAGAGCGTTGTTGCGCTCGAAACGCGTTTGGCTTGAGATTTGTGCAAAGGAGCAGCTGGTCTGATTGTCCTGTTTTTCACAAATAAAGGACTTTCCTCACCGTAGTGTGGCTTCATCTTGGAGGCAACTTCCTTTTTTCTGTGTTATGCAGCGTGCCCCGCCGCGATGGAGCCCCACTGCTATCAGGGCGGGCCTGCAGCGACAATGATCAAAGACGCTGTGGGGACGGTGAGTCCGCTTTGTGGATGTTGTATGTACAGAATGACAGCCCGGAGAGCTTCAGCGCAGCCCACTTGGGAAAACATTTTGAACATTTTGGGGCGAGGCATGCAACCCACTGGGGGTAACATTTATCATGTACCAAAACTACCATCATTCCTTGCACAGACGCCCACAGAGGCGGGATATTTAAATTTGCGCAGGTGGTGCGATTGCTGCCTTTCCCTTCTGCCAGTGAACAAGAGTGTTGTTGCGCTCGAAATGCGTTTGGCTTGAGATTTGTGCAAAGGAGCAGCTGGTCTGATTGTCCTGTATTTCACAAATAAACGACTTTACTCACCGTAGTGTGGCTTCATATTGGAGGCAACTTCCTTTATTGTGTGTTATGCTGCTTGCACTGCCGCGATGCAGCCCCACTGCTATCAGGGCGGGCCTGCAGCGACAATGGTCAAAGACGCTGTGGGGACGATGAGTCCGCTTTGTGGATGTTGTATGGACAGGATGACAGCCCGGACAGCTTCAGCGCAGCCCACTTGGGTAAACATTTTGAACATTTTGGGTCGAGGCATGCAACCCACTGGGGGTAACATTTATCATGCACCACAACTACCATCATTCCTTGCGCAGACGCCCACAGAGGCGGGACATTTAAATTCGCGCAGGTGGTGCGATTGCTGCCTTTCCCTTCTGCCAGTGAACAAGAGTGTTGTTGGGCTTGAAAAACATTTGGCTTGAGATTTGTGCAAAGGAGCAGCTGGTTCGATTGTCCTGTATTTCACAAATAAAGGACTTTACTCACCGTAGTGTGGCTTCATCTTGGAGGCAACTTCCTTTTTTCTGTGTTATGCGGTGTGCCCCGCCGCGATGGAGCCCCACTGCTATCAGGGTGGGCCTGCATCAACAATGATCAAAGACGCTGTGGGGACGGTGAGTCCGCTTTGTGGATGTTGTATGGACAGGATGACAGCCCGTACAGCTTCAGCGCAGCCCACTTGATTAAACATTTTGTACATTTTGGGGTGAGGCATGCAACCCACTGGGGGTAACATTTATCATGCACCACAACTACCATCATTCCTTGCGCAGACGCCCACAGAGGCGTGACATTTAAATTCGCGCAGGTGGTGCGATTGCTGCCTTTCCCTTCTGCCAGTGAACAAGAGCGTTGTTGCGCTCGAAATGTGTTTGGCTTGAGATTTGTGCAAAGGAGCAGCTGGTCTGATTGTCCTGTATTTCACAAATAAAGGACTTTACTCACCGTAGTGTGGCTTCATCTTGGAGGCAACTTCCTTTATTGTGTGTTATGCTGCTTGCACTGCCGCGATGCAGCCCCACTGCTATCAGGGCGGGCCTGCAGCGACAATGGTCAAAGACGCTGTGGGGACGGTGAGTCCGCTTTGTGGAAGTTGTATGGACAGGATGACAGCCCGGACAGCTTCAGAGCAGCCCAGTTGGGTAAACATTTTGAACATTTTGGGGCGAGGCATGCAACCCACTGGGGGTGACATTTATCATGCACCACAACTACCATCATTCCTTGCGCAGACGCCCACAGATGCGGGACATTTAAATTCACGCAGGTGGTGCCATTGCTGCCTTTCCCTTCTGCCAGTGAACAAGAGCGTTGTTGCGCTCGAAACGCGTTTGGCTTGAGATTTGTGCAAAGGAGCAGCTGGTCTGATTGTCCTGTATTTCACAAATAAAGGACTTTACTCACCGTAGTGTGGCTTCATCTTGGAGGCAACTTCCTTTTTTCTGTGTTATGCGGCGTGCCCCGCCACGATGGAGCCCCACTGCTATCAGGGCGGGCCTGCAGCGACAATGATCAAAGACGCTGTGGGGACGGTGAGTCCGCATTGTGGATGTTGTATGGACAGGATGACAGCCCGGACAGCTTCAGCGCAGCCCAGTTGGGTAAACATTTTGAACATTTTGGGGCAAGGCATGCAACCCACTGGGGGTAACATTTATCATGCACCACAACTACCATCATTCCTTGCGCAGACGCCCACAGATAAGGGACATTTAAATTCACACAGGTGGTGCCATTGCTGCCTTTCCCTTCTGCCAGTGAACAAGAGCGTTGTTGCGCTCGAAACGCGTTTGGCTTGAGATTTGTGCAAAGGAGCAGCTGGTCTGATTGGCCTGTATTTCACAAATAAAGGACTTTACTCACCGTAGTGTGACTTCATCTCGGATGCAACTTCCTTTTTTCTGTGTTATGCGGCGTGCCCCGCCGCGATGGAGCCCCACTGCTATCAGGGCGGGCCTGCAGCAACAATGATCAAAGACGCTGTGGGGACGGTGAGTCCGCTTTGTGGATGTTGTATGGAAAGGATGACAACCCGGACAGTTTAACCGCAGACCACTTGGGTAAACATTTTGAACATTTTGCGGTGAGGCATGCAACCCACTGGGGGTAACATTTATCATGCACCACAACTCCCATAATTCCTAGCGCAGACACCCGGAGAGGCGGGACATTTAATTTCGCGCAGGTGGTGCGATTGCTGCCTTTCCCTTCTGCCAGTGAACAAGAGCGGTGTTGCGCTTGAAACACGTTTGGCTTGAGATTTGTGCAAAGGAGCAGCTGGTCTGATTGTCCAGTATTTCAAAAATAAAGGACTTTACTCACCGTAGTGTGGTTTCATCTTGGAGGCAACTTCCTTTTTTCTATGTTATGCGGCGTGCCCCGCCGCGATGGAGCCCCACTGCTATCAGGGCGGGCCTGCAGGGACAATGATCAAAGACGCTGTGGGGACGGTGAGTCCGCTTTGTGGATGTTGTATGGACAGGATGACAGCCCGGACAGCTTCAGCGCAGCCCAGTTGGGTAAACATTTTGAACATTTTGGGGCGAGGCATGCAACCCACTGGGGGTAACATTTATCATGCACCACAGCTACCATCATTCCTTGTGCAGACGCCCACAGAGGCGGGACATTTAAATTCGCGCAGGTGGTGCGATTGCTGCCTTTCCCTTCTGTCAGTGAACAAGAGCATTGTTGCGCTCGAAACGCGTTTGGCTTGAGATTTGTGCAAAGGAGCAGCTGGCCTGATTGTCCTGTATTTCACAAATAAAGGACATTACTCACCGTATTGTGGCTTCATCTTGGAGGCAACTTCATTTTTCTGTGTTATGCGGCGTGCCCCGCCACGATGGAGCCCCACTGCTATCAGGGCGGGCCTGCAGTGACAATGATCAAAGACGCTGTGGGGACGGTGAGTACGCTTTGTGGCTGTTGTATGGACAGGATGACAACCCGGACAGCTTCAGCTCAGCCCACTTGGGTAAACATTTTGAACATTTTGGGGCGAGGCATGCAACCCACAGGGGGTAACATTTATCTTGAAGCACAACTACCATCATTCCTTGCGCAGACGCCAACAGAAGCGGGACATTTAAATTCACGCAGGTGGTGCGATTACTGCCTTTCCCTTCTGCCAGTGAACAAGAGCGTTGTTGCGCTCCAAACGCGTTTGGCTTGAGATTTGTGCAAAGGAGCAGCTGGTCTGATTGTCCTGTTTTTCACAAATAAAGGACTTTCCTCACCGTAGTGTGGCTTCATCTTGGAGGCAACTTCCTTTTTTCTGTGTTATGCAGCGTGCCCCGCCGCGATGGAGCCCCACTGCTATCAGGGCGGGCCTGCAGCGACAATGATCAAAGACGCTGTGGGGACGGTGAGTCCGCTTTGTGGATGTTGTATGGACAGAATGACAGCCCGGACAGCTTCAGCGCAGCCCACTTGGGTAAATATTTTGAACATTTTGGGGCGAGGCATGCAACCCACTGGGGGTAACATTTATCATGCACCACAACTACCATCATTCCTTGCACAGACGCCCACAGAGGCGGGATATTTAAATTTGCGCAGGTGGTGCGATTGCTGCCTTTCCCTTCTGCCAGTGAACAAGAGTGTTGTTGCGCTCGAAGTGCGTTTGGCTTGAGATTTGTGCAAAGGAGCAGCTGGTCTGATTGTCCTGTATTTCACAAATAAACGACTTTACTCACCGTAGTGTGGCTTCATATTGGAGGCAACTTCCTTTATTGTGTGTTATGCTGCTTGCACTGCCGCGATGCAGCCCCACTGCTATCAGGGCGGGCCTGCAGCGACAATGGTCAAAGACGCTGTGGGGACGATGAGTCCGCTTTGTGGATGTTGTATGGACAGGATGACAGCCCGGACAGCTTCAGCGCAGCCCACTTGGGTAAACATTTTGAACATTTTGGGTCGAGGCATGCAACCCACTGGGGGTAACATTTATCATGCACCACAACTACCATCATTCCTTGCGCAGACGCCCACAGAGGCGGGACATTTAAATTCGCGCAGGTGGTGCGATTGCTGCCTTTCCCTTCTGCCAGTGAACAAGAGTGTTGTTGGGCTTGAAAAACATTTGGCTTGAGATTTGTGCAAAGGAGCAGCTGGTCTGATTGTCCTGTATTTCACAAATAAAGGACTTTACTCACCGTAGTGTGGCTTCATCTTGGAGGCAACTTCCTTTTTTCTGTGTTATGCGGTGTGCCCCGCCGCGATGGAGCCCCACTGCTATCAGTGTGGGCCTGCATCAACAATGATCAAAGACGCTGTGGGGACGGTGAGTCCGCTTTGTGGATGTTGTATGGACAGGATGACAGCCCGGACAGCTTCAGCGCAGCCCACTTGATTAAACATTTTGTACATTTTGGGGTGAGGCATGCAACCCACTGGGGGTAACATTTATCATGCACCACAACTACCATCATTCCTTGCGCAGACGCCCACAGAGGCGGGACATTTAAATTCGCGCAGGTGGTGCGATGGCTGCCTTTCCCTTCTGCCAGTGAACAAGAGCGTTGTTGCGCTCGAAATGTGTTTGGCTTGAGATTTGTGCAAAGGAGCAGCTGGTCTGATTGTCCTGTATTTCACAAATAAAGGACTTTACTCACCGTAGTGTGGCTTCATCTTGGAGGCAACTTCCTTTATTGTGTGTTATGCTGCTTGCACTGCCGCGATGCAGCCCCACTGCTATCAGGGCGGGCCTGCAGTGACAATGGTCAAAGACGCTGTGGGGACGGTGAGTCCGCTTTGTGGATGTTGTATGGACAGGATGACAGCCCGGACAGCTTCAGAGCAGCCCAGTTGGGTAAACATTTTGAACATTTTGGGGCGAGGCATGCAACCCACTGGGGGTGACATTTATCATGCACCACAACTACCATCATTCCTTGCGCAGACGCCCACAGATGCGGGACATTTAAATTCACGCAGGTGGTGCCATTGCTGCCTTTCCCTTCTGCCAGTGAACAAGAGCCTTGTTGCGCTCGAAACGCGTTTGGCTTGAGATTTGTGCAAAGGAGCAGCTGGTCTGATTGTCCTGTATTACACAAATAAAGGACTTTACTCACCGTAGTGTGGCTTCATCTTGGAGGCAACTTCCTTTTTTCTGTGTTATGCGGCGTGCCCCGCCACGATGGAGCCCCACTGCTATCAGGGCGGGCCTGCAGCGACAATGATCAAAGACGCTGTGGGGACGGTGAGTCCGCATTGTGGATGTTGTATGGACAGGATGACAGCCCGGACAGCTTCAGCGCAGCCCAGTTGGGTAAACATTTTGAACATTTTGGGGCGAGGCATGCAACCCACTGGGGGTATCATTTATCATGCACCACAACTACCATCATTCCTTGCGCAGACGCCCACAGATGCGGGACATTTAAATTCACGCAGGTGGTGCCATTGCTGCCTTTCCCTTCTGCCAGTGAACAAGAGCGTTGTTGCGCTCGAAATGCGTTTGGCTTGAGATTTGTGCAAAGGAGCAGCTGGTCTGATTGTCCTGTATTTCACAAATAAAGGACTTTACTCACCGTAGTGTGGCTTCATCTTGGAGGCAACTTCCTTTTTTCTGTGTTATGCGGCGTGCCCCACCGCGATGGAGCCCCACTGCTATCAGGGCGGGCCTGCAGCGACAATGATCAAAGACGCTGTGGGGACGGTGAGTCCGCTTTGTGGATGTTGTATGGACAGAATGACAGCCCGGACAGCTTCAGCGCAGCCCACTTGGGTAAACATTTTGAACATTTTGGGGCGAGGCATGCAACCCACTGGGGGTAACATTTATCATGCACCACAACTACCATCATTCCTTGCGCAGACGCCCACAGATGCGGGACATTTAAATTCGTGCAGGTGGTGCGATTGCTGCCTTTCCCTTCTGCCATTGAACAAGAGCGTTGTTGCGCTCGAAACGCGTATGGCTTGAGATTTGTGCAAAGGAGCAGCTGGTCTGATTGTCCTGTATTTCACAAATAAAGGACTTTACCCACCGTAGTGTGACTTCATCTCGGATGCAACTTCCTTTTTTTTGTGTTATGCGGCATGCCCCGCCGCGATGGAGCCCCACTGCTATCAGGGCGGGCCTGCAGCGGCAATGATCAAAGACGCTGTGGGGACGGTGAGTCCGCTTTGTGGATGTTGTATGGAAAGGATGACAACCCGGACAGTTTAACCGCAGCCCACTTGGGTAAACATTTTCAACATTTTGGGGTGAGGCATGCAACCCACTGGGGGTAACATTTATCATGCACCACAACTCCCATAATTCTTTGCGCAGACGCCCAGAGAGGGGGGACATTTAAATTTGCGCAGGTGGTGCGATTGCTGCCTTTCCCTTCTGCCAGTGAACAAGAGCGTTGTTGGGCTTGAAAAACGTTTGGCTTGAGATTTGTGCAAAGGAGCAGCTGGTCTGATTGTCCTGTATTTCACAAATAAAGGACTTTACTCACCGTAGTGTGGCTTCATCTTGGAGGCAACTTTCTTTTTTCTGCGTTATGCGGCGTGCCCCGCTGCGATGGAGCCCCACTGCTATCAGGGCGGGCCTGCATCAACAATGATCAAAGACGCTGTGGGGACGGTGAGTCCGCTTTGTGGATGTTGTATGGACAGGATGACAGCCCGGACAGCTTCAGCGCAGCCCACTTGATTAAACATTTTGAACATTTTGGGGCGAGGCATGCAACCCACTGGGGGTAACATTTATCGTTCACCACAACTACCATCATTCCTTGCGCAGACGCCCACAGAGGCGGGACATTTAAATTCGCGCAGGTTGTGCGATTGCTGCCTTTCCCTTCTGCCAGTGAACAAGAGCGTTGTTGCACTCGAAATGTGTTTGGCTTGAGATTTGGGCAAAGGAGCAGCTGGTCTGATTGTCCTGTATTTCACAAATAAAGGACTTTACTCACCGTAGTGTGGCTTCATCTTGGAGGCAACTTCCTTTATTGTGTGTTATGCTGCTTGCACTGCCGCGATGCAGCCCCACTGCTATCAGGGCGGGCCTGCAGCGACAATGGTCACAGACGCTGTGGGGACGATGAGTCCGCTTTGTGGATGTTGTATGGACAGGATGACAGTCCGGACAGCTTCAGCACAGCCCACTTGGATAAACATTTTGAACATTTTGGGTCGAGGCATGCAACCCACTGGGGGTAACATTTATCATGCACCACAACTACCATCATTCCTTGCGCAGACGCCCACAGAGGCGGAACATTTAAATTTGCGCAGGTGGTGCGATTGCTGCCTTTCCCTTCTGCCAGTGAACAAGAGCGTTGTTGCGCTCGAAACGCGTTTGGCTTGAGATTTGTGCAAAGGAGCAGCTGGTCTGATTGTCCTGAATTTCACAAATAAAGGACTTTACTCACCGTAGTGTGGCTTCATCTTGGAGGCAACTTCCTTTTTTCTGTGTTATGCGGCGTGCCCCGCCACGATGGAGCCCCACTGCTATCAGGGCGGGCCTGCAGCGACAATGATCAAAGACGCTGTGGGGACGGTGAGTCCGCATTGTGGATGTTGTATGGACAGGATGACAGCCCGGACAGCTTCAGCGCAGCCCAGTTGGGTAAACATTTTGAACATTTTGGGGCAAGGCATGCAACCCACTGGGGGTAACATTTATCATGCACCACAACTACCATCATTCCTTGCGCAGACGCCCACAGATGCGGGACATTTAAATTCACACAGGTGGTGCCATTGCTGCCTTTCCCTTCTGCCAGTGAACAAGAGCGTTGTTGCGCTCGAAACGCGTTTGGCTTGAGATTTGTGCAAAGGAGCAGCTGGTCTGATTGGCCTGTATTTCACAAATAAAGGACTTTACTCACCGTAGTGTGACTTCATCTCGGATGCAACTTCCTTTTTTCTGTGTTATGCGGCGTGCCCCGCCGCGATGGAGCCCCACTGCTATCAGGGCAGGCCTGCAGCAACAATGATCAAAGACGCTGTGGGGACGGTGAGTCCGCTTTGTGGATGTTGTATGGAAAGGATGACAACCCGGACAGTTTAACCGCAGACCACTTGGGTAAACATTTTGAACATTTTGCGGTGAGGCATGCAACCCACTGGGGGTAACATTTATCATGCACCACAACTCCCATAATTCCTAGCGCAGACACCCGGAGAGGCGGGACATTTAATTTCGCGCAGGTGGTGCGATTGCTGCCTTTCCCTTCTGCCAGTGAACAAGAGCGGTGTTGCGCTTGAAACACGTTTGGCTTGAGATTTGTGCAAAGGAGCAGCTGGTCTGATTGTCCAGTATTTCAAAAATAAAGGACTTTACTCACCGTAGTGTGGTTTCATCTTGGAGGCAACTTCCTTTTTTCTATGTTATGCGGCGTGCCCCGCCGCGATGGAGCCCCACTGCTATCAGGGCGGGCCTGCAGCGACAATGATCAAAGACGCTGTGGGGACGGTGAGTCCGCTTTGTGGATGTTGTATGGACAGGATGACAGCCCGGACAGCTTCAGCGCAGCCCAGTTGGGTAAACATTTTGAACATTTTGGGGCGAGGCATGCAACCCACTGGGGGTAACATTTATCATGCACCACAGCTACCATCATTCCTTGTGCAGACGCCCACAGAGGCGGGACATTTAAATTCGCGCAGGTGGTGCGATTGCTGCCTTTCCCTTCTGTCAGTGAACAAGAGCATTGTTGCGCTCGAAACGCGTTTGGCTTGAGATTTGTGCAAAGGAGCAGCTGGCCTGATTGTCCTGTATTTCACAAATAAAGGACATTACTCACCGTAGTGTGGCTTCATCTTGGAGGCAACTTCATTTTTCTGTGTTATGCGGCGTGCCCCGCCGCGATGGAGCCCCACTGCTATCAGGGCGGGCCTGCAGTGACAATGATCAAAGACGCTGTGGGGACGGTGAGTACGCTTTGTGGCTGTTGTATGGACAGGATGACAACCCGGACAGCTTCAGCTCAGCCCACTTGGGTAAACATTTTGAACATTTTGGGGCGAGGCATGCAACCCACTGGGGGTAATATTTATCTTGAAGCACAACTACCATCATTCCTTGCGCAGACGCCAACAGAAGCGGGACATTTAAATTCACGCAGGTGGTGCGATTACTGCCTTTCCCTTCTGCCAGTGAACAAGAGCGTTGTTGCGCTCGAAACGCGTTTGGCTTGAGATTTGTGCAAAGGAGCAGCTGGTCTGATTGTCCTGTTTTTCACAAATAAAGGACTTTCCTCACCGTAGTGTGGCTTCATCTTGGAGGCAACTTCCTTTTTTCTGTGTTATGCAGCGTGCCCCGCCGCGATGGAGCCCCACTGCTATCAGGGCGGGCCTGCAGCGACAATGATCAAAGACGCTGTGGGGACGGTGAGTCCGCTTTGTGGATGTTGTATGGACAGAATGACAGCCCGGACAGCTTCAGCGCAGCCCACTTGGGTAAATATTTTGAACATTTTGGGGCGAGGCATGCAACCCACTGGGGGTAACATTTATCATGCACCACAACTACCATCATTCCTTGCACAGACGCCCACAGAGGCGGGATATTTAAATTTGCGCAGGTGGTGCGATTGCTGCCTTTCCCTTCTGCCAGTGAACAAGAGTGTTGTTGCGCTCGAAGTGCGTTTGGCTTGAGATTTGTGCAAAGGAGCAGCTGGTCTGATTGTCCTGTATTTCACAAATAAAGGACTTTACTCACCGTAGTGTGGCTTCATCTTGGAGGCAACTTCCTTTTTTCTGTGTTATGCGGCGTGCCCCGCCACGATGGAGCCCCACTGCTATCAGGGCGGGCCTGCAGCGACAATGATCAAAGACGCTGTGGGGACGGTGAATCCGCATTGTGGATGTTGTATGGACAGGATGACAGCCCGGACAGCTTCAGCGCAGCCCAGTTGGGTAAACATTTTGAACATTTTGGGGCGAGGCATGCAACCCACTGGGGGTATCATTTATCATGCACCACAACTACCATCATTCCTTGCGCAGACGCCCACAGATGCGGGACATTTAAATTCACGCAGGTGGTGCCATTGCTGCCTTTCCCTTCTGCCAGTGAACAAGAGCGTTGTTGCGCTCGAAACGCGTTTGGCTTGAGATTTGTGCAATGGAGCAGCTGGTCTGATTGTCCTGTATTTCACAAATAAAGGACTTTACTCACCGTAGTGTGGCTTCATCTTGGAGGCAACTACCTTTTTTCTGTGTTATGCGGCGTGCCCCACCGCGATGGAGCCCCACTGCTATCAGGGCGGGCCTGCAGCGACAATGATCAAAGACGCTGTGGGGACGGTGAGTCCGCTTTGTGGATGTTGTATGGACAGAATGACAGCCCGGACAGCTTCAGCGCAGCCCACTTGGGTAAACATTTTGAACATTTTGGGGCGAGGCATGCAACCTACTGGGGGTAACATTTATCATGCACCACAACTACCATCATTCCTTGCGCAGACGCCCACAGATGCGGGACATTTAAATTCGTGCAGGTGGTGCGATTGCTGCCTTTCCCTTCTGCCATTGAACAAGAGCGTTGTTGCGCTCGAAACGCGTATGGCTTGAGATTTGTGCAAAGGAGCAGCTGGTCTGATTGTCCTGTATTTCACAAATAAAGGACTTTACTCACCGTAGTGTGACTTCATCTCGGATGCAACTTCCTTTTTTTTGTGTTATGCGGCATGCCCCGCCGCGATGGAGCCCCACTGCTATCAGGGCGGGCCTGCAGCGACAATGATCAAAGACGCTGTGGGGACGGTGAGTCCGCTTTGTGGATGTTGTATGGAAAGGATGACAACCCGGACAGTTTAACCGCAGCCCACTTGGGTAAACATTTTCAACATTTTGGGGTGAGGCATGCAACCCACTGGGGGTAACATTTATCATGCACCACAACTCCCACAATTCTTTGCGCAGACGCCCAGAGAGGCGGGACATTTAAATTTGCGCAGGTGGTGCGATTGCTGCCTTTCCCTTCTGCCAGTGAACAAGAGCGTTGTTGGGCTTGAAAAACGTTTGGCTTGAGATTTGTGCAAAGGAGCAGCTGGTCTGATTGTCCTGTATTTCACAAATAAAGGACTTTACTCACCGTAGTGTGGCTTCATCTTGGAGGCAACTTTCTTTTTTCTGCGTTATGCGGCGTGCCCCGCTGCGATGGAGCCCCACTGCTATCAGGGCGGGCCTGCATCAACAATGATCAAAGACGCTGTGGGGACGGTGAGTCCGCTTTGTGGATGTTGTATGGACAGGATGACAGCCCGGACAGCTTCAGCGCAGCCCACTTGATTAAACATTTTGAACATTTTGGGGCGAGGCATGCAACCCACTGGGGGTAACATTTATCGTTCACCACAACTACCATCATTCCTTGCGCAGACGCCCACAGAGGCGGGACATTTAAATTCGCGCATGTTGTGCGATTGCTGCCTTTCCCTTCTGCCAGTGAACAAGAGCGTTGTTGCGCTCGAAATGTGTTTGGCTTGAGATTTGTGCAAAGGAGCAGCTGGTCTGAGTGTCCTGTATTTCACAAATAAAGGACTTTACTCACCGTAGTGTGGCTTCATCTTGGAGGCAACTTCCTTTATTGTGTGTTATGCTGCTTGCACTGCCGCGATGCAGCCCCACTGCTATCAGGGCGGGCCTGCAGCGACAATGGTCACAGACGCTGTGGGGACGATGAGTCCGCTTTGTGGATGTTGTATGGACAGGATGACAGCCCGGACAGCTTCAGCGCAGCCCACTTGGGTAAACATTTTGAACATTTTGGGTCGAGGCATGCAACCCACTGGGGGTAACATTTATCATGCACCACAACTACCATCATTCCTTGCGCAGACGCCCACAGAGGCGGAACATTTAAATTTGCGCAGGTGGTGCGATTGCTGCCTTTCCCTTCTGCCAGTGAACAAGAGCGTTGTTGCGCTCGAAACGCGTTTGGCTTGAGATTTGTGCAAAGGAGCAGCTGGTCTGATTGTCCTGTATTTCACAAATAAAGGACTTTACTCACCGTAGTGTGGCTTCATCTTGGAGGCAACTTCCTTTTTTCTGTGTTATGCGGCGTGCCCCGCCACGATGGAGCCCCACTGCTATCAGGGCGGGCCTGCAGCGACAATGATCAAAGACGCTGTGGGGACGGTGAGTCCGCATTGTGGATGTTGTATGGACAGGATGACAGCCCGGACAGCTTCAGCGCAGCCCAGTTGGGTAAACATTTTGAACATTTTGGGGCAAGGCATGCAACCCACTGGGGGTAACATTTATCATGCACCACAACTACCATCATTCCTTGCGCAGACGCCCACAGATGCGGGACATTTAAATTCACACAGGTGGTGCCATTGCTGCCTTTCCCTTCTGCCAGTGAACAAGAGCGTTGTTGCGCTCGAAACGCGTTTGGCTTGAGATTTGTGCAAAGGAGCAGCTGGTCTGATTGGACTGTATTTCACAAATAAAGGACTTTACTCACCGCAGTGTGACTTCATCTCGGATGCAACTTCCTTTTTTCTGTGTTATGCGGCGTGCCCCGCCGCGATGGAGCCCCACTGCTATCAGGGCGGGCCTGCAGCAACAATGATCAAAGACGCTGTGGGGACGGTGAGTCCGCTTTGTGGATGTTGTATGGAAAGGATGACAACCCGGACAGTTTAACCGCAGACCACTTGGGTAAACATTTTGAACATTTTGCGGTGAGGCATGCAACCCACTGGGGGTAACATTTATCATGCACCACAACTCCCATAATTCCTAGCGCAGACACCCGGAGAGGCGGGACATTTAATTTCGCGCAGGTGGTGCGATTGCTGCCTTTCCCTTCTGCCAGTGAACAAGAGCGGTGTTGCGCTTGAAACACGTTTGGCTTGAGATTTGTGCAAAGGAGCAGCTGGTCTGATTGTCCAGTATTTAAAAAATAAAGGACTTTACTCACCGTAGTGTGGTTTCATCTTGGAGGCAACTTCCTTTTTTCTATGTTATGCGGCGTGCCCCGCCGCGATGGAGCCCCACTGCTATCAGGGCGGGCCTGCAGCGACAATGATCAAAGACGCTGTGGGGACGGTGAGTCCGCTTTGTGGATGTTGTATGGACAGGATGACAGCCCGGACAGCTTCAGCGCAGCCCAGTTGGGTAAACATTTTGAACATTTTGGGGCGAGGCATGCAACCCACTGGGGGTAACATTTATCATGCACCACAGCTACCATCATTCCTTGTGCAGACGCCCACAGAGGCGGGACATTTAAATTCATGCAGGTGGTGCGATTGCTGCCTTTCCCTTCTGTCAGTGAACAAGAGCATTGTTGCGCTCGAAACGCGTTTGGCTTGAGATTTGTGCAAAGGAGCAGCTGGCCTGATTGTCCTGTATTTCACAAATAAAGGACATTACTCACCGTAGTGTGGCTTCATCTTGGAGGCAACTTCATTTTTCTGTGTTATGCGGCGTGCCCCGCCGCGATGGAGCCCCACTGCTATCAGGGCGGGCCTGCAGTGACAATGATCAAAGCCGCTGTGGGGACGGTGAGTACGCTTTGTGGCTGTTGTATGGACAGGATGACAACCCGGACAGCTTCAGCTCAGCCCACTTGGGTAAACATTTTGAACATTTTGGGGCGAGGCATGCAACCCACTGGGGGTAACATTTATCTTGAAGCACAACTACCATCATTCCTTGCGCAGACGCCAACAGAAGCGGGACATTTAAATTCACGCAGGTGGTGCGATTACTGCCTTTCCCTTCTGCCAGTGAACAAGAGCGTTGTTGCGCTCGAAACGCGTTTGGCTTGAGATTTGTGCAAAGGAGCAGCTGGTCTGATTGTCCTGTTTTTCACAAATAAAGGACTTTCCTCACCGTAGTGTGGCTTCATCTTGGAGGCAACTTCCTTTTTTCTGTGTTATGCAGCGTGCCCCGCCGCGATGGAGCCCAACTGCTATCAGGGCGGGCCTGCAGCGACAATGATCAAAGACGCTGTGGGGACGGTGAGTCCGCTTTGTGGATGTTGTATGGACAGAATGACAGCCCGGACAGCTTCAGCTCAGCCCACTTGGGTAAATATTTTGAACATTTTGGGGCGAGGCATGCAACCCACTGGGGGTAACATTTATCATGCACCACAACTACCATCATTCCTTGCACAGACGCCCACAGAGGCGGGATATTTAAATTTGCGCAGGTGGTGCGATTGCTGCCTTTCCCTTCTGCCAGTGAACAAGAGTGTTGTTGCGCTCGAAGTGCGTTTGGCTTGAGATTTGTGCAAAGGAGCAGCTGGTCTGATTGTCCTGTATTTCACAAATAAACGACTTTACTCACCGTAGTGTGGCTTCATATTGGAGGCAACTTCCTTTATTGTGTGTTATGCTGCTTGCACTGCCGCGATGCAGCCCCACTGCTATCAGGGCGGGCCTGCAGCGACAATGGTCAAAGACGCTGTGGGGACGATGAGTCCGCTTTGTGGATGTTGTATGGACAGGATGACAGCCCGGACAGCTTCAGCGCAGCCCACTTGGGTAAACATTTTGAACATTTTGGGTCGAGGCATGCAACCCACTGGGGGTAACATTTATCATGCACCACAACTACCATCATTCCTTGCGCAGACGCCCACAGAGGCGGGACATTTAAATTCGCGCAGGTGGTGCGATTGCTGCCTTTCCCTTCTGCCAGTGAACAAGAGTGTTGTTGGGCTTGAAAAACATTTGGCTTGAGATTTGTGCAAAGGAGCAGCTGGTCTGATTGTCCTGTATTTCACAAATAAAGGACTTTACTCACCGTAGTGTGGCTTCATCTTGGAGGCAACTTCCTTTTTTCTGTGTTATGCGGTGTGCCCCGCCGCGATGGAGCCCCACTGCTATCAGGGTGGGCCTGCATCAACAATGATCAAAGACGCTGTGGGGACGGTGAGTCCGCTTTGTGGATGTTGTATGGACAGGATGACAGCCCGGACAGCTTCAGCGCAGCCCACTTGATTAAACATTTTGTACATTTTGGGGTGAGGCATGCAACCCACTGGGGGTAACATTTATCATGCACCACAACTACCATCATTCCTTGCGCAGACGCCCACAGAGGCGGGACATTTAAATTCGCGCAGGTGGTGCGATGGCTGCCTTTCCCTTCTGCCAGTGAACAAGAGCGTTGTTGCGCTCGAAATGTGTTTGGCTTGAGATTTGTGCAAAGGAGCAGCTGGTCTGATTGTCCTGTATTTCACAAATAAAGGACTTTACTCACCGTAGTGTGGCTTCATCTTGGAGGCAACTTCCTTTATTGTGTGTTATGCTGCTTGCACTGCCGCGATGCAGCCCCACTGCTATCAGGGCGGGCCTGCAGCGACAATGGTCAAAGACGCTGTGGGGACGGTGAGTCCGCTTTGTGGATGTTGTATGGACAGGATGACAGCCCGGACAGCTTCAGAGCAGCCCAGTTGGGTAAACATTTTGAACATTTTGGGGCGAGGCATGCAACCCACTGGGGGTGACATTTATCATGCACCACAACTACCATCATTCCTTGCGCAGACGCCCACAGATGCGGGACATTTAAATTCACGCAGGTGGTGCCATTGCTGCCTTTCCCTTCTGCCAGTGAACAAGAGCGTTGTTGCGCTCGAAACGCGTTTGGCTTGAGATTTTTGCAAAGGAGCAGCTGGTCTGATTGTCCTGTATTTCACAAATAAAGGACTTTACTCACCGTAGTGTGGCTTCATCTTGGAGGCAACTTCCTTTTTTCTGTGTTATGCGGGGTGCCCCGCCACGATGGAGCCCCACTGCTATCAGGGCGGGCCTGCAGCGACAATGATCAAAGATGCTGTGGGGATGGTGATTCCGCATTGTGGATGTTGTATGGACAGGATGACAGCCCGGACAGCTTCAGCGCAGCCCAGTTGGGTAAACATTTTGAACATTTTGGGGCGAGGCATGCAACCCACTGGGGGTAACATTTATCATGCACCACAACTACCATCATTCCTTGCGCAGACGCCCACAGATGCGGGACATTTAAATTCACGCAGGTGGTGCCATTGCTGCCTTTCCCTTCTGCCAGTGAACAAGAGCGTTGTTGCGCTCGAAACGCGTTTGGCTTGAGATTTGTGCAAAGGAGCAGCTGGTCTGATTGTCCTGTATTTCACAAATAAAGGACTTTACTCACCGTAGTGTGGCTTCATCTTGGAGGCAACTTCCTTTATTGTGTGTTATGCTGCTTGCACTGCCGCGATGCAGCCCCACTGCTATCAGGGCGGGCCTGCAGCGACAATGGTCAAAGACGCTGTGGGGACGGTGATTCCGCATTGTGGATGTTGTATCGACAGGATGACAGCCCGGACAGCTTCAGCGCAGCCCAGTTGGGTAAACATTTTGAACATTTTGGGGCGAGGCATGCAACCCACTGGGGGTAACATTTATCATGCACCACAACTACCATCATTCCTTGCGCAGACGCCCACAGATGCGGGACATTTAAATTCACGCAGGTGGTGCCATTGCTGCCTTTCCCTTCTGCCAGTGAACAAGAGCGTTGTTGCGCTCGAAACGCGTTTGGCTTGAGATTTGTGCAAAGGAGCAGCTGGTCTGATTGTCCTGTATTTCACAAATAAAGGACTTTACTCACCGTAGTGTGGCTTCATCTTGGAGGCAACTTCCTTTTTTCTGTGTTATGCGGCGTGCCCCACCGCGATGGAGCCCCACTGCTATCAGGGCGGGCCTGCAGCGACAATGATCAAAGACGCTGTGGGGACGGTGAGTCCGCTTTGTGGATGTTGTATGGACAGAATGACAGCCCGGACAGCTTCAGCGCAGCCCACTTGGGTAAACATTTTGAACATTTTGGGGCGAGGCATGCAACCCACTGGGGGTAACATTTATCATGCACCACAACTACCATCATTCCTTGCGCAGACGCCCACAGATGCGGGACATTTAAATTCGTGCAGGTGGTGCGATTGGTGCCTTTCCCTTCTGCCATTGAACAAGAGCGTTGTTGCGCTCGAAACGCGTATGGCTTGAGATTTGTGCAAAGGAGCAGCTGGTCTGATTGTCCTGTATTTCACAAATAAAGGACTTTACTCACCGTAGTGTGACTTCATCTCGGATGCAACTTCCTTTTTTTTGTGTTATGCGGCATGCCCCGCCGCGATGGAGCCCCACTGCTATCAGGGCGGGCCTGCAGCGACAATGATCAAAGACGCTGTGGGGATGGTGAGTCCGCTTTGTGGATGTTGTATGGAAAGGATGACAACCCGGACAGTTTAACCGCAGCCCACTTGGGTAAACATTTTCAACATTTTGGGGTGAGGCATGCAACCCACTGGGGGTAACATTTATCATGCACCACAACTCCCATAATTCTTTGCGCAGACGCCCAGAGAGGCGGGACATTTAAATTTGCGCAGGTGGTGCGATTGCTGCCTTTCCCTTCTGCCCGTGAACAAGAGCGTTGTTGGGCTTGAAAAACGTTTGGCTTGAGATTTGTGCAAAGGAGCAGCTGGTCTGATTGTCCTGTATTTCACAAATAAAGGACTTTACTCACCGTAGTGTGGCTTCATCTTGGAGGCAACTTTCTTTTTTCTGCGTTATGCGGCATGCCCCGCTGCGATGGAGCCCCACTGCTATCAGGGCGGGCCTGCAGCGACAATGATCAAAGACGCTGTCGGGACGGTGAGTCCGCTTTGTGGATGTTGTATGGACAGGATGACAGCCCGGACAGCTTCAGCGCAGCCCAGTTGGGTAAACATTTTGAACATTTTGGGGCGAGGCATGCAACCCACTGGGGGTAACATTTATCATGCACCACAGCTACCATCATTCCTTGTGCAGACGCCCACAGAGGCGGGACATTTAAATTCGCGCAGGTGGTGCGATTGCTGCCTTTCCCTTCTGTCAGTGAACAAGAGCATTGTTGCGCTCGAAACGCGTTTGGCTTGAGATTTGTGCAAAGGAGCAGCTGGCCTGATTGTCCTGTATTTCACAAATAAAGGACATTACTCACCGTAGTGTGGCTTCATCTTGGAGGCAACTTCATTTTTCTGTGTTATGCGGCGTGCCCCGCCGCGATGGAGCCCCACTGCTATCAGGGCGGGCCTGCAGTGACAATGATCAAAGACGCTGTGGGGACGGTGAGTACGCTTTGTGGCTGTTGTATGGACAGGATGACAACCCGGACAGCTTCAGCTCAGCCCACTTGGGTAAACATTTTGAACATTTTGGGGCGAGGCATGCAACCCACTGGGGGTAATATTTATCTTGAAGCACAACTACCATCATTCCTTGCGCAGACGCCAACAGAAGCGGGACATTTAAATTCACGCAGGTGGTGCGATTACTGCCTTTCCCTTCTGCCAGTGAACAAGAGCGTTGTTGCGCTCGAAACGCGTTTGGCTTGAGATTTGTGCAAAGGAGTAGCAGGTCTGATTGTCCTGTTTTTCACAAATAAAGGACTTTACTCACCGTAGTGTGGCTTCATCTTGGAGGCAACTTCCTTTTTTCTGTGTTATGCGGCGTGCCCCGCCACGATGGAGCCCCACTGCTATCAGGGCGGGCCTGCAGCGACAATGATCAAAGACGCTGTGGGGACGGTGAGTCCGCATTGTGGATGTTGTATGGACAGGATGACAGCCCGGACAGCTTCAGCGCAGCCCAGTTGGGTAAACATTTTGAACATTTTGGGGCGAGGCATGCAACCCACTGGGGGTATCATTTATCATGCACCACAACTACCATCATTCCTTGCGCAGACGCCCACAGATGCGGGACATTTAAATTCACGCAGGTGGTGCCATTGCTGCCTTTCCCTTCTGCCAGTGAACAAGAGCGTTGATGCGCTCGAAACGCGTTTGGCTTGAGATTTGTGCAAAGGAGCAGCTGGTCTGATTGTCCTGTATTTCACAAATAAAGGACTTTACTCACCATAGTGTGGCTTCATCTTGGAAGCAACTTCCTTTTTTCTGTGTTATGCGGCGTGCCCCACCGCGATGGAGCCCCACTGCTATCAGGGCGGGCCTGCAGCGACAATGATCAAAGACGCTGTGGGGACGGTGAGTCCGCTTTGTGGATGTTGTATGGACAGAATGACAGCCCGGACAGCTTCAGCGCAGCCCACTTGGGTAAACATTTTGAACATTTTGGGGCGAGGCATGCAACCCACTGGGGGTAACATTTATCATGCACCACAACTACCATCATTCCTTGCGCAGACGCCCACAGATGCGGGACATTTAAATTCGTGCAGGTGGTGCGATTGCTGCCTTTCCCTTCTGCCATTGAACAAGAGCGTTGTTGCGCTCGAAACGCGTATGGCTTGAGATTTGTGCAAAGGAGCAGCTGGTCTGATTGTCCTGTATTTCACAAATAAAGGACTTTACTCACCGTAGTGTGACTTCATCTCGGATGCAACTTCCTTTTTTTTGTGTTATGCGGCATGCCCCGCCGCGATGGAGCCCCACTGCTATCAGGGCGGGCATGCAGCGACAATGATCAAAGACGCTGTGGGGACGGTGAGTCCGCATTGTGGATGTTGTATGGACAGGATGACAGCCCGGACAGCTTCAGCGCAGCCCACTTGGGTAAACATTTTCAACATTTTGGGGTGAGGCATGCAACCCACTGGGGGTAACATTTATCATGCACCACAACTCCCATAATTCTTTGCGCAGAAGCCCAGAGAGGCGGGACATTTAAATTTGCGCAGGTGGTGCGATTGCTGCCTTTCCCTTCTGCCAGTGAACAAGAGCGTTGTTGGGCTTGAAAAACGTTTGGCTTGAGATTTGTGCAAAGGAGCAGCTGGTCTGATTGTCCTGTATTTCACAAATAAAGGACTTTACTCACCGTAGTGTGGCTTCATCTTGGAGGCAACTTTCTTTTTTCTGCGTTATGCGGCGTGCCCCGCTGCGATGGAGCCCCACTGCTATCAGGGCGGGCCTGCATCAACAATGATCAAAGACGCTGTGGGGACGGTGAGTCCGCTTTGTGGATGTTGTATGGACAGGATGACAGCCCGGACAGCTTCAGCGCAGCCCACTTGATTAAACATTTTGAACATTTTGGGGCGAGGCATGCAACCCACTGGGGGTAACATTTATCGTTCACCACAACTACCATCATTCCTTGCGCAGACGCCCACAGAGGCGGGACATTTAAATTCGCGCAGGTTGTGCTATTGCTGCCTTTCCCTTCTGCCAGTGAACAAGAGCGTTGTTGCGCTCGAAATGTGTTTGGCTTGAGATTTGTGCAAAGGAGCAGCTGGTCTGATTGTCCTGTATTTCACAAATAAATGACTTTACTCACCGTAGTGTGGCTTCATCTTGGAGGCAACTTCCTTTATTGTGTGTTATGCTGCTTGCACTGCCGCGATGCAGCCCCACTGCTATCAGGGCGGGCCTGCAGCGACAATGGTCACAGACGCTGTGGGGACGATGAGTCCGCTTTGTGGATGTTGTATGGACAGGATGACAGCCCGGACAGCTTCAGCGCAGCCCACTTGGGTAAACATTTTGAACATTTTGGGTCGAGGCATGCAACCCACTGGGGGTAACATTTATCATGCACCACAACTACCATCATTCCTTGCGCAGACGCCCACAGAGGCGGAACATTTAAATTTGCGCAGGTGGTGCGATTGCTGCCTTTCCCTTCTGCCAGTGAACAAGAGCGTTGTTGCGCTCGAAACGCGTTTGGCTTGAGATTTGTGCAAAGGAGCAGCTGGTCTGATTGTCCTGTATTTCACAAATAAAGGACTTTACTCACCGTAGTGTGGCTTCATCTTGGAGGCAACTTCCTTTTTTCTGTGTTATGCGGCGTGCCCCGCCACGATGGAGCCCCACTGCTATCAGGGCGGGCCTGCAGCGACAATGATCAAAGACGCTGTGGGGACGGTGAGTCCGCATTGTGGATGTTGTATGGACAGGATGACAGCCCGGACAGCTTCAGCGCAGCCCAGTTGGGTAAACATTTTGAACATTTTGGGGCAAGGCATGCAACCCACTGGGGGTAACATTTATCATGCACCACAACTACCATCATTCCTTGCGCAGACGCCCACAGATGCGGGACATTTAAATTCACACAGGTGGTGCCATTGCTGCCTTTCCCTTCTGCCAGTGAACAAGAGCGTTGTTGCGCTCGAAACGCGTTTGGCTTGAGATTTATGCAAAGGAGCAGCTGGTCTGATTGGCCTGTATTTCACAAATAAAGGACTTTACTCACCGTAGTGTGACTTCATCTCGGATGCAACTTCCTTTTTTCTGTGTTATGCGGCGTGCCCCGCCGCGATGGAGCCCCACTGCTATCAGGGCGGGCCTGCAGCAACAATGATCAAAGACGCTGTGGGGACGGTGAGTCCGCTTTGTGGATGTTGTATGGAAAGGATGACAACCCGGACAGTTTAACCGCAGACCACTTGGGTAAACATTTTGAACATTTTGCGGTGAGGCATGCAACCCACTGGGGGTAACATTTATCATGCACCACAACTCCCATAATTCCTAGCGCAGACACCCGGAGAGGCGGGACATTTAATTTCGCGCAGGTGGTGCGATTGCTGCCTTTCCCTTCTGCCAGTGAACAAGAGCGGTGTTGCGCTTGAAACACGTTTGGCTTGAGATTTGTGCAAAGGAGCAGCTGGTCTGATTGTCCAGTATTTCAAAAATAAAGGACTTTACTCACCGTAGTGTGGTTTCATCTTGGAGGCAACTTCCTTTTTTCTATGTTATGCGGCGTGCCCCGCCGCGATGGAGCCCCACTGCTATCAGGGCGGGCCTGCAGCGACAATGATCAAAGACGCTGTGGGGACGGTGAGTCCGCTTTGTGGATGTTGTATGGACAGGATGACAGCCCGGACAGCTTCAGCGCAGCCCAGTTGGGTAAACATTTTGAACATTTTGGGGCGAGGCATGCAACCCACTGGGGGTAACATTTATCATGCACCACAGCTACCATCATTCCTTGTGCAGACGCCCACAGAGGCGGGACATTTAAATTCGCGCAGGTGGTGCGATTGCTGCCTTTCCCTTCTGTCAGTGAACAAGAGCATTGTTGCGCTCGAAACGCGTTTGGCTTGAGATTTGTGCAAAGGAGCAGCTGGCCTGATTGTCCTGTATTTCACAAATAAAGGACATTACTCACCGTAGTGTGGCTTCATCTTGGAGGCAACTTCATTTTTATGTGTTATGCGGCGTGCCCCGCCGCGATGGAGCCCCACTGCTATCAGGGCGGGCCTGCAGTGACAATGATCAAAGACGCTGTGGGGACGGTGAGTACGCTTTGTGGCTGTTGTATGGACAGGATGACAACCCGGACAGCTTCAGCTCAGCCCACTTGGGTAAACATTTTGAACATTTTGGGGCGAGGCATGCAACCCACTGGGGGTAACATTTATCTTGAAGCACAACTACCATCATTCCTTGCGCAGACGCCAACAGAAGCGGGACATTTAAATTCATGCAGGTGGTGCGATTACTGCCTTTCCCTTCTGCCAGTGAACAAGAGCGTTGTTGCGCTCGAAACGCGTTTGGCTTGAGATTTGTGCAAAGGAGCAGCTGGTCTGATTGTCCTGTTTTTCACAAATAAAGGACTTTCCAAACCGTAGTGTGGCTTCATCTTGGAGACAACTTCCTTTTTTCTGTGTTATGCAGCGTGCCCCGCCGCGATGGAGCCCAACTGCTATCAGGGCGGGCCTGCAGCGACAATGATCAAAGACGCTGTGGGGACGGTGAGTCCGCTTTGTGGATGTTGTATGGACAGAATGACAGCCCGGACAGCTTCAGCGCAGCCCACTTGGGTAAATATTTTGAACATTTTGGGGCGAGGCATGCAACCCACTGGGGGTAACATTTATCATGCACCACAACTACCATCATTCCTTGCGCAGACGCCCACAGAGGCGGGACATTTAAATTCGCGCAGGTGGTGCGATTGCTGCCTTTCCCTTCTGCCAGTGAACAAGAGTGTTGTTGGGCTTGAAAAACATTTGGCTTGAGATTTGTGCAAAGGAGCAGCTGGTCTGATTGTCCTGTATTTCACAAATAAAGGACTTTACTCACCGTAGTGTGGCTTCATCTTGGAGGCAACTTCCTTTTTTCTGTGTTATGCGGTGTGCCCCGCCGCGATGGAGCCCCACTGCTATCAGGGTGGGCCTGCATCAACAATGATCAAAGACGCTGTGGGGACGGTGAGTCCGCTTTGTGGATGTTGTATGGACAGGATGACAGCCCAGACAGCTTCAGCGCAGCCCACTTGATTAAACATTTTGTACATTTTGGGGTGAGGCATGCAACCCACTGGGGGTAACATTTATCATGCACCACAACTACCATCATTCCTTGCGCAGACGCCCACAGAGGCGGGACATTTAAATTCGCGCAGGTGGTGCGATGGCTGCCTTTCCCTTCTGCCAGTGAACAAGAGCGTTGTTGCGCTCGAAATGTGTTTGGCTTGAGATTTGTGCAAAGGAGCAGCTGGTCTGATTGTCCTGTATTTCACAAATAAAGGACTTTACTCACCGTAGTGTGGCTTCATCTTGGAGGCAACTTCCTTTATTGTGTGTTATGCTGCTTGCACTGCCGCGATGCAGCCCCACTGCTATCAGGGCGGGCCTGCAGCGACAATGGTCAAAGACGCTGTGGGGACGGTGAGTCCGCTTTGTGGATGTTGTATGGACAGGATGACAGCCCGGACAGCTTCAGAGCAGCCCAGTTGGGTAAACATTTTGAACATTTTGGGGCGAGGCATGCAACCCACTGGGGGTGACATTTATCATGCACCACAACTACCATCATTCCTTGCGCAGACGCCCACAGATGCGGGACATTTAAATTCACGCAGGTGGTGCCATTGCTGCCTTTCCCTTCTGCCAGTGAACAAGAGCGTTGTTGCGCTCGAAACGCGTTTGGCTTGAGATTTTTGCAAAGGAGCAGCTGGTCTGATTGTCCTGTATTTCACAAATAAAGGACTTTACTCACCGTAGTGTGGCTTCATCTTGGAGGCAACTTCCTTTTTTCTGTGTTATGCGGCGTGCCCCGCCACGATGGAGCCCCACTGCTATCAGGGCGGGCCTGCAGCGACAATGATCAAAGACGCTGTGGGGACGGTGAGTCCGCATTGTGGATGTTGTATGGACAGGATGACAGCCCGGACAGCTTCAGCGCAGCCCAGTTGGGTAAACATTTTGAACATTTTGGGGCGAGGCATGCAACCCACTGGGGGTAACATTTATCATGCACCACAACTACCATCATTCCTTGCGCAGACGCCCACAGATGCGGGACATTTAAATTCACGCAGGTGGTGCCATTGCTGCCTTTCCCTTCTGCCAGTGAACAAGAGCGTTGTTGCGCTCGAAACGCGTTTGGCTTGAGATTTGTGCAAAGGAGCAGCTGGTCTGATTGTCCTGTATTTCACAAATAAAGGACTTTACTCACCGTAGTGTGGCTTCATCTTGGAGGCAACTTCCTTTTTTCTGTGTTATGCGGCGTGCCCCACCGCGATGGAGCCCCACTGCTATCAGGGCGGGCCTGCAGCGACAATGATCAAAGACGCTGTGGGGACGGTGAGTCCGCTTTGTGGATGTTGTATGGACAGAATGACAGCCCGGACAGCTTCAGCGCAGCCCACTTGGGTAAACATTTTGAACATTTTGGGGCGAGGCATGCAACCCACTGGGGGTAACATTTATCATGCACCACAACTACCATCATTCCTTGCGCAGACGCCCACAGATGCGGGACATTTAAATTCGTGCAGGTGGTGCGATTGCTGCCTTTCCCTTCTGCCATTGAACAAGAGCGTTGTTGCGCTCGAAACGCGTATGGCTTGAGATTTGTGCAAAGGAGCAGCTGGTCTGATTGTCCTGTATTTCACAAATAAAGGACTTTACTCACCGTAGTGTGACTTCATCTCGGATGCAACTTCCTTTTTTTTGTGTTATGCGGCATGCCCCGCCGCGATGGAGCCCCACTGCTATCAGGGCGGGCCTGCAGCGACAATGATCAAAGACGCTGTGGGGATGGTGAGTCCGCTTTGTGGATGTTGTATGGAAAGGATGACAACCCGGACAGTTTAACCGCAGCCCACTTGGGTAAACATTTTCAACATTTTGGGGTGAGGCATGCAACCCACAGGGGGTAACATTTATCATGCACCACAACTCCCATAATTCTTTGCGCAGACGCCCAGAGAGGCGGGACATTTAAATTTGCGCAGGTGGTGCGATTGCTGCCTTTCCCTTCTGCCCGTGAACAAGAGCGTTGTTGGGCTTGAAAAACGTTTGGCTTGAGATTTGTGCAAAGGAGCAGCTGGTCTGATTGTCCTGTATTTCACAAATAAAGGACTTTACTCACCGTAGTGTGGCTTCATCTTGGAGGCAACTTTCTTTTTTCTGCGTTATGCGGCGTGCCCCGCTGCGATGGAGCCCCACTGCTATCAGGGCGGGCCTGCATCAACAATGATCAAAGACGCTGTGGGGACGGTGAGTCCGCTTTGTGGATGTTGTATGGACAGGATGACAGCCCGGACAGCTTCAGCGCAGCCCACTTGATTAAACATTTTGAACATTTTGGGGCGAGGCATGCAACCCACTGGGGGTAACATTTATCGTTCACCACAACTACCATCATTCCTTGCGCAGACACCCACAGAGGCGGGACATTTAAATTCGCGCAGGTTGTGCGATTGCTGCCTTTCCCTTCTGCCAGTGAACAAGAGCGTTGTTGCGCTCGAAATGTGTTTGGCTTGAGATTTGTGCAAAGGAGCAGCTGGTCTGATTGTCCTGTATTTCACAAATAAAGGACTTTACTCACCGTAGTGTGGCTTCATCTTGGAGGCAACTTCCTTTATTGTGTGTTATGCTGCTTGCACTGCCGCGATGCAGCCCCACTGCTATCAGGGTGGGCCTGCAGCGACAATGGTCACAGACGCTGTGGGGACGATGAGTCCGCTTTGTGGATGTTGTATGGACAGGATGAGAGCCCGGACAGCTTCAGCGCAGCCCACTTGGGTAAACATTTTGAACATTTTGGGTCGAGGCATGCAACCCACTGGGGGTAACATTTATCATGCACCACAACTACCATCATTCCTTGCGCAGACGCCCACAGATGCGGAACATTTAAATTTGCGCAGGTGGTGCGATTGCTGCCTTTCCCTTCTGCCAGTGAACAAGAGTGTTGTTGCGCTCGAAACGCGTTTGGCTTGAGATTTGTGCAAAGGAGCAGCTGGTCTGATTGTCCGGTATTTCAAAAATAAAGGACTTTGCTCACCGAAGTGTGGCTTCATCTTGGAGGCAACTTCCTTTTTTCTGTGTTATGCGGCGTGCCCCGCGGCGATGGAGCCCCACTGCTATCAGGGCGGGCCTGCAGCGACAATGATCAAAGACGCTGTGGGGACGGTGAGTCCTCTTTGTGGATGTGGTATGGACAGGATGACAGCCCGGACAGCTTCAGCGCAGCCCAGATGGGTAAACATTTTGAACATTTTGGGGCGAGGCATGCAACCCACTGTGGGTAACATTTATCATGCACCATGTTAGACCTGGCACCTTGGCGTGAGTTTCCCTTCCACTTTTTTGATGGTGTGCCTCGATGTTTTGCTGGTGTTGTCCGCTCAGGGCACTGCGCCACGGCTAATCCGTGCCGCAGTGCAAGTGCTCCCTAGGTAAAGTGTACCTGTAATTGATGCTCATGATTGGTTTATTGGATTTACTGTCAGTCCCCAGTAAAGTGCACCAGGGGTGCCAGGGCTTGTGAATGCCAATGCTGCTGGTGGGCTTGGAGCGCTGGTTGCGCCACCCACAGAAAGCGGCCTTGTAAAATGTGTCTAGGGTCTGCCACCGCAGACCCTGCGTGCGGTCTGGGACTGTCGCGCTGACTGCGCAAGTGCCCCCACTTGCCAGTCCCTAAACCTTCCCTTACCTACATATTAGCCACCCCTCTGGTAGGCCCAAGGGCAGGGTGCATTGTAGGCATAAGGTAGGACATGCCCTGATGTGTGTTGCATGTCTTAGTAGTGAATTACAGCCATTTTCACTACACGCTGTGACCCCAGTGGACTCAGAGAGCATGGTAGAATGTCAAGTTTAGTATGCCTGAACTCAGAATAATAAAATACTTCTTGTAGTCAAGTTTATTTTAATATCCTGGGTTTGTAAATACTACTTTTAGAAAGTTAGTATTTACTGACCTGGCCATTTCAGTCCGCCTCTGCTGTGTGTGTGTGTTCTGCCTAGCAACAGTAAGGAGCAGGGTTGGGGAATACCCAGAGACAGGATGGCTGCCAGGTGGTGGGTAGAGAGATTACACCAGGATGGGTGGGAGGAGTACACCTTGACTCTTGAATAGGCCTGTGCTCTGCCACCACAAAGCCGGCTCCGCCCCTTGTGGAGCGGCTGATGTCTCTGCCCTGCTGCTGAAAGGAAAGAGCAGAGTCACCATAACAAAGTGCTCCAGAACTGGACTGGGCCAGGCCCAGGCCCCCTGGCGCTAAAGAACAAAAGAATCACTGTATAAAAGTAGGAGCCTGGCTCCTAAGAAATCAGAATCCTGTTTTACCACAAAGAACCTCTGCCCGACTAGAAGGAGAAGAAGACGCTGGAGGAGCTGGCCTGCTGCTTGCCTTGCTGAGAAAGGAGAGGAAAAGACATGCTGAAAAGACTTTAATGCTTTGTGCTTGAACATTCTCCAAGGGCTTGATCTGAGCTTGCCCCCTGAACTGAACCCCAGGACCAGTGGGTTCTCTGTGCTTTTGCTCGTCCTCCAATTCGAGCCGTGTGTGCATCCCGCTGGAAAGAGACTGCGCCCTTCATCGCCCCTCCTAGGGCCGTGACACTCAGAAGCTTGCTTGCCTCAACCCCGTGAGAGCCCTGCTCCGTCCGGAGCCGCTCTCTGTCCCCGGGCTAGGTTGCCTGCACCCCTGTCACCGCCTGCCACTGGAGCGCGCTGAAAGCACTGTCACCCCTCCCGCCGGAATCCTTCCAACGATCGTGATCTTCGCCGGGTCACCAGCTGCACGGACCGTGCCCTGTGACCCCGCTTCGTTATCCTTGGAACACCCCAGGCCGCGCCGCCCCCGCTGTGGAGACCCCCCCTGCACCGCCGTGCTAAGGGTCGCTGGTCGCGCCTGCCTACCTGCCCACACCCGCTGATTGAGGACCCAAGAACACTTCCCAAGCTGAGAGTCGCACCGACCTGTGCCGACTCTCCACATCACTAAAGGAGTTCCAGTATCGGGCTCGGGGCCCGCACCGCCTTATTTCCCCGTTATCCTCACCGCACCGCCCGCCCGTCTCACCTCCCGCCGCCCCGGAGCTGCCGGGAAGAGCTGTGCACAGCGCAGGCGCGCCCACGACAGATGCGTGAGCCGCGGTAGGCCTGAAGTAAGTCAAGACTGGAATCCCTCAAGTGACATTGGTAAAAGACTAAAGAAGTACCCGCTTAAAGAACTGCTTGCCTGCTTTATAACCTGGTGGCATCCAAACAACGTTACTAGTCTTGTGATAAGTCTGCATATTGAGATAACTATTTTTTATATAAAGGAACGTATTTTCACATACCTAAGCCTGGTGTCCGTTTCTGGGGGGATTGATGTGTTTACTGTGTGTAAGATTATAATTGCTTAACCAACAACGCCTGAAGAATCGCCTTGGCTGCTCACGCCACGCACCTAGAGGGTGAGCAAGGGTCATTCCAAAAGGGGTTATCCTTTGCCCTGACGTGGAGGAGAGGGTCCCTGCTTGAAACAAGGACATCCTTGCGCCAATCAGAGATCCCCGAGTCTAACATTGGTGGCAGCGGTGGGATTCGAACCCACGCCTCCGGAGAGACTGGAGGTATACACAGTAGAGCAATTGAAAGGCTACAGTGTAAAACTCTGAGTTCCCCATGCTGGATTCAAGAGGAAGGTCCAGTACACCAAGGCGTTGAGAGCCTGGAAGGAGTCAAAAGACCCACAGAATGCGGGGGACATCGTTCCACCCGACAACCTTGGGGAGCCCAGCAGAGTCCTGTCGCCAGAGGAGCTGGCAGACAGGGCAGCAGACAGGGCGCATGCAAAGTTGGCAGGACAAATGGAAATGGAAAAGCAGAAGTTGGCCTTGGAGGCACAACAACGCCAAATGGATCATGATATAAGATTGAAGGAGTTGGAGCTGAAGGCGAAAAGTTTGGACACCGCTCCTTCTGGTGGCAGCACTCCACCGGTGCAGGTAGAGTCCAAGGTGTACATCCCCAAAGATGTAGTAAAGGAGTATTTTAGGAAGGATGACATAGGGCAGTGGTTTAGAGCCTATGAGGTGGCCATGTCTTCACACCGGGTCCCTGAGAAAGACTGGGGAGCGGGGTTGTGGGGAAGGTTCCTTGCTGAAGGGCGTGACACACTGTTAGATTTACCCTTAGATCTCCAAGCCTCATACCCCCATATGAAGGAAGCTTTAATGACCAGGTATGGGTTAACTCCTGAGCTATATAGACAGAGGTTCAGGGAGACTAAGAAGATCCCTGAGAGTACGTATGTGGAGTATGTAACTTTTTTCTGCAGAGCACTGGATGGTTGGGTGAAGGGTAGCAAGGTGAGTGATTATCAAGGGTTGCTTGATTTAATTGCATGGGAGCACTTGTCCAGTCAATGTTTTCCTGAGCTACGCCAGCACCTGATTGATAGCAAGCTGTCCAACCCGAGGAAGCTTGCTGAGGAGGCGGACCGCTGGCTCAGCACCAGGGTCCACAAGGGTCAAGTGGGAGACTCCGCCAAAGGTGGGCAGGGTCCCCAGCCGAAGAGTGGGGGGGACAGGGGTAAACAGAAGGGGTTCCAAAAAGGCCCCCAAAGTAATTCCCAAGGGAACCAGCAGAAGGGTTCTCAGCCTCCCCCACCCCCGCAGCAGAACGGGGCCCCGACAGGTAGGCCTGTTCCAAAGGGGCCCTTCAATTGTTACAGGTGTGGTGACCCGGGTCACATTGCCTCTGATCCTAAGTGTCGCCTGTTTGGTAAGACAGCACCCACTGGTGCTCCACCCCGGCAAGTAGCTCATGTTAATTTTGGGGAGGAGGTAGCAGTCCAGGGGGGTGGGGGTCCTGTGCATATGACCCTAGTCTCGCTAGGAGACAGTGAGATGGTCCCTGAAACCTACTTACCCTCTAACAATAAGAAATATGGGCAAGTAGTGACCATCAATGGAAAGAAGGTTGAGGCTCTTAGAGATACAGGAGCCAGCGTGACCTCGGTGAGGCAACACCTGGTGTCTCAAGAGCAGATTGTACCCAATGCCTACTGTAGGGTTGTCAATGCTGACAACATAGAGAGTCGTTGTCCAATGGCTCAAGTTCCCTTTGAGTGGGGGGAGGTCTCTGGTACTCTACAAGTCGCTGTGAGAACTGACATGCCTGTAGACTGTCTGCTAGGGAACGACCTGGAGAGCTCCCCTTGGGAAAAGGTGGAGAAGACCACGCATCTGAGGAGGGTGGGTCTACCCGACTGGGCGTGCGTGACCACCCGGTCCATGGCAGCCAGTAGGGGTGTTGAGAGGGTCCTGGAGCCTGAGGGAGAGGTCCAGGAACCGGCCTCAGGGAGGAGGCGCGGGAAACCGGCCCCCGAAGTTCCCACGGCCCAGGAGGAAGCAGACCCTGAGGGGGATGCTCTGGAGCCTACCGGGGAACAGATTGCCGAACTGGGGGACCTGCCTGAGCTGACCCATTGGCAGCAAGAAGGAGGCCCCTCCAGGGAGGAATTCTGCAGGGAGCAGAAAGAATGCCCTTCTCTCGTGGGTATGCGGCAGCAGGCTGCAGACCAGGCCAATGGTGTTCAGGCCAAAACACACTACGTGTACTGGGAGAGTGACCTCCTGTATTCAGAGCCTAAGGCTGCTGAACCTGGGTCAGCCCGTGTGCTGGTGGTACCCCAGAAGTTCAGAACCTTCTTACTGGGGCTGGCTCATGATGTGCCTTTAGCAGGACATTTGGGGATGGACAAGACCTATGACAGGCTTGTCACCCACTTTTACTGGCCCCAAATGCACAAGAATTCAGATTCCTACTTCCGAACCTGTCAGACTTGCCAGGCAAGTGGTAAGAGCGGGGGGAAGCACAAGGCTCCTCTGCAACCCTTCCCCGTGGTCGGTACGCCATTCCAGCGAGTGGGTATTGATATTGTTGGGCCTCTGGACCCCAAGGCAGCCCTGGGCAACAGGTTCATCCTGGTCTTGGTGGACCATGCCACCCGGTACCCTGAAGCCATCCCTCTGAGGACAGTGACGGCCCCCGTGGTGGGACGAGCACTGATGGGAATTTTCTCCCGAGTGGGATTCCCTCTAGAGGTGGTGAGCGACAGGGGGACCAATTTCATATCCACATATATGAAATCCCTGTGGAAGGAGTGTGGGGTAACTTACAAGTTCACCACTCCTTACCACCCCCAAGGAAATGGGTTGGTTGAGAGATTCAACCGAACCCTCAAAGGCATGATCATGGGCCTAGACGGTCCAATGAGGCGTAAGTGGGACGTTCTCTTGCCATGCCTGCTCTTTGCTTACCGAGAGGTGCCACAGAAGTCTCTAGGGTTCAGCCCCTTTGAGCTTCTGTATGGTCACCCGGTAAGAGGACCTCTGAGTTTGGTAAAGGAAGGCTGGAAGCAATCTACCAGGAAACCTCCCCAGTATGTATACAGTTACATGCTGGCCTTCAGAAACCAGACTAGGCGTTTCAGGCAACTTGCTGAGGCAAATCTGGAAGCCAGCCAGGAGGAGATGAAGCGGTGGTACGACCGGAATGCCACTCTGGTAGAGCTTCAACCTGGACAAAAGGTGTGGGTCTTGGCCCCAGTGGAGCCTTGTGCACTTCAGGATAAGTGGACGGGTCCATTTGAGGTTGTGGAGCGCAAAAGTCCTATCACCTACTTGGTGGACATGCAGTCTCCCAGGAACCCTTTGAGGGTCCTACATGTTAACCGCCTTAAGCCCCACTTAGAGAGGACCGAAGTGGGCATGCTGCTGGCCACTGATGATGGAATGGAAGAGGAGACCGAGCCTCTTCCTGACCTCTTAGTAGCCTCTGAGAAAGATGGGTCAGTGGATGGAGTTAACCTCTCACCCACCCTGACGCCCGAACAACAGGAAGATTGCCGCCACTTGTTGGGGCAATTTCCGGATAGGTTCTCCCTGGTTCCTGGTGTCACAGATTGGTGCGTCCATGATGTGGACACAGGAGACAGCTTACCTGTGAAGCACAAGGCTTACAGGGTAACTGACAGGGTCAGAGCTTGCATCAAGGAGGAGGTCTCCAAAATGCTTGCGTTAGGGGTGGTTGAGTCCTCCAGCAGTCCTTGGTCCAGCCCCGTGGTCTTGGTCCCCAAAGCTGCTGCGCCAGGAGCCACACCTGAACTCCGGTTCTGTGTGGACTACAGAGGACTCAATTCAGTAACTAAGACTGACGCGCACCCCATCCCCAGAGCTGATGAGCTCATTGATCGGCTAGGGGCTGCCCGGTTCCTCAGCACGTTTGATTTAACGTCTGGGTACTGGCAGATCGCCTTGACCGAAGGGGCCAAAGAGAGGTCAGCATTCTATACACCAGATGGGCACTTCCAGTTCCGGGTCATGCCATTTGGAATGAAGAATGCCCCTGCCACCTTTCAGAGGTTGGTCAACCAGGTATTGGTTGGGCTGGATGAGTTCAGTGCCGCCTACCTGGACGACATCGCAGTGTTCAGTGCCACCTGGCCCGAGCACCTGCGCCACCTCTGGGAAGTGTTGATGGCTCTGCGCCGAGCAGGCCTCACGATCAAAGCAAGCAAGTGCCAGATCGGGCAGGGTTCCGTGGTGTACTTGGGACACCAAGTGGGGAGTGGCAAGGTGGCACCCTTGCAACCCAAAATTGAGACCATCCTGGCTTGGGAACTCCCCAAGACGCAGACCGCAGTGAGGGCCTTCCTGGGGCTCACTGGGTACTACAGGAGGTTTGTCAAGGGCTATGGAACAATTGTTGCCCCCTTGACAGAGCTGACTTCCAAGAAGCAGCCCAGGAACGTGATCTGGACTGACACCTGTCAGAAAGCTTTCGACACCCTGAAGACTGCCATGTGCACGGCACCAGTGCTCTTGGCCCTGACTTCTCCAAGGAATTCCTAGTGCAGACAGACGCTTCAGAGCATGGTTTAGGGGCTGTTCTCTCACAGATGACTGAGGAGGGCTGGGACCAACCCGTAGCCTTCATCAGTAGGAGGTTACTTCCACGGGAAAGTAGGTGGAGTGCAATTGAGCGAGAAGCATTTGCTGTGGTCTGGGTGCTGAAGAAGCTAAGACCCTACTTGTTTGGGTCTCACTTCCGGGTTCAGACGGACCACAGGCCCCTCAGATGGTTAATGCAAATGAGGGGTGAGAACCCAAAGCTGTTGAGGTGGTCCATCTCCCTACAGGGTATGGATTTCACGGTGGAACACCGTCCTGGTACAGATCACGCCAACGCTGACGGTCTGTCCAGGTATTTCCGCCTGAGTGACGAGGAACCCCCTGGGCAAGGGTAGTTCTCCCCACATTTCAGCTAGAGGGGACACGTGTTAGACCTGGCACCTTGGCGTGAGTTTCCCTTCCACTTTTTTGATGGTGTGCCTCGATGTTTTGCTGGTGTTGTCCGCTCAGAGCACTGCGCCACGGCTAATCCGTGCCGCAGTGCAAGTGCTCCCTAGGTAAAGTGTACCTGTAATTGATGCTCATGATTGGTTTATTGGATTTACTGTCAGTCCCCAGTAAAGTGCACCAGGGGTGCCAGGGCTTGTGAATGCCAATGCTGCTGGTGGGCTTGCAGCGCTGGTTGCGCCACCCACAGAAAGCGGCCTTGTAAAATGTGTCTAGGGTCTGCCACCGCAGACCCTGCGTGCGGTCTGGGACTGTCATGCTGACTGCGCAAGTGCCCCCACTTTCCAGTCCCTAAACCTTCCCTTACCTACATATTAGCCACCCCTCTGGTAGGCCCAAGGGCAGGGTGCATTGTAGGCATAAGGTAGGACATGCCCTGATGTGTGTGGCATGTCTTAGTAGTGAATTACAGCCATTTTCGTTTTTCACTATTGAAGGCTACCTGCTCTCCATAGGCCAGAATGGGCTGCTGGAGTCACTACACGCTGTGACCCCAGTGGACTCAGAGAGCATGGTAGAATGTCAAGTTTAGTATGCCTGAACTCAGAATAATAAAATACTTCTTGTAGTCAAGTTAATTTTAATATCCTGGGTTTGTAAATACTACTTTTAGAAAGTTAGTATTTACTGACCTGGCCATTTCAGTCCACCTCTGCTGTGTGTGTGTGTTCTGCCAGGCAACATTAAGGGGCAGGGTTGGGGAATCCCCAGAGACAGGTTGGCTGCCAGGTGGTGGGTAGAGAGATTACACCAGGATGGGTGGGAGGAGTACACCTTGACTCTTGAATAGACCTGTGCTCTGCCACCACAAAGCCGGCGCCGCCCCCTGTGGAGCGGCTGATGTCTCTGCCCTGCTGCTGAAAGGAAAAAGCAGAGTCACCATAACAAAGTGCTCCAGAACTGGACTGGGCCAGGCCCAGGCCCCCTGGCGCTAAAGAACAAAAGAATCACTGTATAAAAGTAGGAGCCTGGCTCCTCAGAAATCAGAATCCTGTTTTACCACAAAGAACCTCTGCCCGACTAGGAGGAGAAGAAGACGCTGGAGGAGCTGGCCTGCTGCTTGCCTTGCTGAGAAAGGAGAGGAAGAGACTTGCTGAAAAGACTTTGCTGCTTTGTGCTTGAACATTCTCCAAGGGCTTGATCTGAGCTTGCCCCCTGAACTGAACCCCAGGACCAGTGGGTTCTCTGTGCTTTTGCTTGTCCTCCAATTCGAGCCGTGTGTGCATCCCGCTGGAAAGAGACTGCGCCCTTCATCGCCCCTCCAGGGCCGTGACACTCAGGAGCTTGCCTGCCTCAACCCCGTGAGAGCCCCGCTCCGTCCGGAGCCGCTCTCTGTCCCCGGGCTAGGTTGCCTGCACCCCTGTCACCGCCTGCCACTGGAGTGCGCTGAAAGCGCTGTCACCCCTCCCGCCGGAATCCTTCCAACGATCGTGATCTTCGCCGGGTCACCAGCTGCACGGACCGTGCCCTGTGACCCCGCTTCGTTATCCTTGAAACACCCCCAGGCCGCGCCGCCTCGCTGTGGAGACCCCCCTGCACCGCCGTGCTAAGGGTCGCTGGCCGCGCCTGCCTACCTGCCCACACCCGCTGATTGAGGACCCAAGAACACTTCCCAAGCTGAGAGTCGCACCGACCTGTGCCGACCCTTCACATCACTAAAGGAGTTCCAGTATCGGGCTCGGGGCCCGCACCACCTTATTCCCCGTTATCCTCACCGCACCGCCCGCCCGTCTCACCTCCCGCCGCCCCGGAGCTGCCGGGAAGAGCTGTGCACAGCGCAGGCGCGCCCACGACAGATGCGTGAGCCGCGGTAGGCCTGAAGTAAGTCAAGACTGGAATCCCTCAAGTGACATTGGTAAAAGACTAAAGAAGTACCCGCTTAAAGAACTGCTTGCCTGCTTTATAACCTGGTGGCATCCAAACAACGTTACTAGTCTTGTGATAAGTCTGCATATTGAGATAACTATTTTTTATATAAAGGAACGTATTTTCACATACCTAAGCCTGGTGTCCGTTTCTGGGGGGATTTATGTGTTTACTGTGTGTATGATTATAATTGCTTAACCAACAACGCCTGAAGAATCGCCTTGGCTGCTCACGCCACGCACCTAGAGGGTGAGCAAGGGTCATTCCAAAAGGGGTTATCCTTTGCCCTGACGTGGAGGAGAGGGTCCCTGCTTGACACAAGGACATCCTTGCACCAATCAGAGATCCCCGAGTCTAACAAACCACAGCTACCATCATTCCTTGCGCAGACGCCCACAGAGGCGGGACATTTAAATTTGCGCTGGTGGTGCGATTGCTGCCTTTCCCTTCTGTCAGTGAACAAGAGCGTTGTTGCGCTCGAAACGCGTTTGGCTTGAGATTTGTGCAAAGGAGCAGCTGGTCTGATTGTCCTGTATTTCACAAATAAAGTACTTTACTCACCGTAGTGTGGCTTCATCTTGGAGGCAACTTCCTTTTTTCTGTGTTATGCGGCGTGCCCCACCGCGATGGAGCCCCACTGCTATCAGGGCGGGCCTTCAGCGACAATGATCAAAGACGCTGTGGGGACGGTGAGTCCGCTTTGTGGATGTTGTATGGACAGGATGACAGCCTGGACAGCTTCAAGGCAGCCCACTTGGGTAAACATTTTGAACAATTTTGGGGTGAGGCATGCAACCGACTGGGGGTAACATTTATCATGCACCACAACTACCATCATTCCTTGCGCAGACGCCCACAGATGCGGGACATTTAAATTCACGCAGGTGGTGAGATTGCTGCCTTTCCCTTCTGCCAGTGAACAAGACCGTTGTTGCGCTCGAAACACGTTTGTCTTGAGATTTGTGCAAAGGAGCAGCTGGTCTGATTGTCCTGTATTTCACAAATAAAGGACTTTACTCACCGTAGTGTGACTTCAACTCGGATGCAACTTCCTTTTTTCTGAGTTATGCGGCGTGCCCCGCCGCGATGGAGACCCACTGCTATCAGGGCAGGCCTGCAGCGACAATGATCAAAGACGCTGTGGGGACGGTGAGTCCGCTTTGTGGATGTTGTATGGAAAGGATGACAACCCGGACAGTTTAACCGCAGCCCACTTGGGTAAACATTTTGAACATTTTGGGGTGAGGCATGCAACCCACTCGGGGTAACATTTATCATGCACCACAACTCCCATAATTCCTTGCGCAGACGCCCAGAGAGGCGGGACATTTAAATTCACGCAGGTGGTGCGATTGCTGCCTTTCCCTTCTGCCAGTGAACAAGAGCGTTGTTGGGCTTGAAAAACGTTTGGCTTGAGATTTTTGCAAAGGAGCAGCTGGTCTGATTGTCCTGTATTTCACAAATAAAGGACTTTACTCACCGTAGTGTGGCTTCATCTTGGAGGCAACTTCCTTTTTTCTGTGTTATGCGGCCATGCCCCGCCGCGATGGAGCCCCACTGCTATCAGGGCGGATCTGCAGAGACAATGATCAAAGACGCTGTGGGGACGGTGAGTCCGCTTTGTGGGTGTTTTATGGACAGGATGACAACCCGGACAGCTTCAGCTCAGCCCACTTGGGTAAACATTTTGAACATTTTGGGGCGAGGCATGCAACCCACTGGGTGTAACATTTATCATGCACCACAACTACCATAATTCCTTGCGCAGACGCCCACAGAGGCGGGACATTTAAATTCGCGCAGGTTGTGCGATTGCTGCCTTTCCCTTCTGCCAGTGAACAAGGGCGTTTTGCGTTTGAAACGCGCTTGGCTTGAGATTTGTGCAAAGGAGCAGCTGGTCTGATTATCCTGTATTTCACAAATAAAGGAATTTACTCACCGTAGTGTGGCTTCATCTTGGAGGCAACTTCAATTTTTTCTGTGTTCTGCGGCGTGCCCCGCCGCGATGGAGCCCCAATGCTATCAGGGCGGGCCTGCAGCGACAATGATCAAAGATGCTGTGGGGACGGTGAGTCCGCATTGTGGATGTTGTATGGACAGAATGACAGCCCGGACAGCTTCAGCGCAGCCCACTTGGGTAAACATTTTGAACATTTTGGGTCGAGGCATGCAACCCACTGGGGGTAACATTTATCGTGCACCACAACTACCATCATTCCTTGCGCAGACGCCCACAGAGGCGGGACATTTAAATTCGCGCAGGTGGTGCGATTGCTGCCTTTCCCTTCTGCCAGTGAACAAGAGCGTTGTTGCGCTCGAAACGCGTTTGGCTTGAGATTTATGCAAAGGAGCAGCTGGTCTGATTGTCCTGTATTTCACAAATAAAGGACTTTACTCACCGTAGTGTGGCTTCATCTTCGAGGCAACTTCCTTTTTTATGTGTTATGCGGCGTGCCCCGCCACGATGCAGCCCCACTGCTATCAGGGTGGGCCTGCAGCGACAATGATCAAAGACGCTGTGGGGACGGTGAGTCCGCTTTGTGGATGTTGTATGGACAGGATGACAGCCTGGACAGCTTCAAGGCAGCCCACTTGGGTAAACATTTTGAACAATTTTGGGGCGAGGCATGCAACCGACTGGGGGTAACATTTATCATGCACCACAACTACCATCATTCCTTGCGCAGACGCCCACAGATGCGGGGCATTTAAATTCACGCAGGTGGTGAGATTGCTGCCTTTCCCTTCTGCCAGTGAACAAGACCGTTGTTGCGCTCGAAACACGTTTGTCTTGAGATTTGTGCAAAGGAGCAGCTGGTCTGATTGTCCTGTATTTCACAAATAAAGGACTTTACTCACCGTAGTGTGACTTCAACTCGGATGCAACTTCCTTTTTTCTGTGTTATGCGGCATGCCCCGCCGCGATGGAGCCCCACTGCTATCAGGGCAGGCCTGCAGCGACAATGATCAAAGACGCTGTGGGGACGGTGAGTCCGCTTTGTGGATGTTGTATGGAAAGGATAACAACCCGGACAGTTTAACCGCAGCCCACTTGGGTAAACATTTTGAACATTTTGGGGTGAGGCATGCAACCCACTCGGGGTAACATTTATCATGCAAAACAACTACCATAATTCCTTGCGCAGACGCCCAGAGAGGCGGGACATTTAAATTCACGCAGGTGGTGCGATTGCTGCCTTTCCCTTCTGCCAGTGAACAAGAGCGTTGTTGGGCTTGAAAAACGTTTGGCTTGAGATTTGTGCAAAGGAGCAGCTGGTCTGATTGTCCTGTATTTCACAAATAAAGGACTTTACTCACCGTAGTGTGGCTTCATCTTGGAGGCAACTTCCTTTTTTCTGTGTTATGCGGTGTGCCCCGCCGCGATGGAGCCCCACTGCTATCAGGGTGGGCCTGCATCAACAATGATCAAAGACGCTGTGGGGACGGTGAGTCCGCTTTGTGGATGTTGTATGGACAGGATGACAGCCCGGACAGCCTCAGCGCAGCCCACTTAAATAAACATTTTGAACATTTTGGGGCGAGGCATGCAACCCACTGGGGGTAACATTTATCATGCACCACAACTACCATCATTCCTTGCGCAGACGCCCACAGATGCGGGACATTTAAATTCATGCAGGTGGTGAGATTGCTGCCTTTCCCTTCTGCCAGAGAACAAGAGCGTTGTTGCGCTCGAAACACGTTTGTCTTGAGATTTGTGCAAAGGAGCAGCTGGTCTGATTGTCCTGTATTTCACAAATAAATGACTTTGCTCACCGTAGTGTGGCTTCATCTTGGATGCAACTTCCTTTTTTCTGTGTTATGCGGCGTGCCCCGCCGCGATGGAGCCCCACAGCTATCAGGGTGGGCCTGAGCGACAATGATCAAAGACGCTGTGGGGACGGTGAGTCCGCTTTGTGGATGTTGTATGGAAAGGATGACAACCCGGACAGCTTAAGCGCAGCCCACTTGGGTAAACATTTTGAACATTTTGGGGCGAGGCATGCAACCCACTGGGGGTAACATTTATCATGCACCACAGCTACCATCATTCCTTGCGCAGAGGCCCACAGAGAGCGGGACATTTAAATTTGCGCAGGTGGTGCGATTGCTGCCTTTCCCTTCTGCCAGTGAACAAGAGTGTTGTTGCGCTGGAATCGCGTTTGGCTTGAGATTTGTGCAAAGGAGCTGCTGGTCTGATTGTCCTGTATTTCACAAATAAAGGACTTTACTCACCGTAGTGTGGCTTCATCTTGGAGGCAATTTCCTTTTTTCTGTGTTATGCGGCGTGCCCCGACGTGTTGGAGCCCCACTGCTATCAGGGCGGCCATGCAGCGACAATGATCAAAGACGCTGTGGGGACGGTGAATCCGCTTTGTGGATGTTGTATTGACAGGATGACAGCCCGGACAGCTTCAGCGCAGCCCAGTTGGGAAAACATTTTGAACATTTTGGGGCGAGGCATGCAACCCACTGGGGGTAACATTTATCATGCACCACAGCTACCATCATTCCTTGCACAGACGCCCACAGAGGCGGGACATTTAAATTCACGCAGGTGGTGCGATTGCTACCTTTCCCTTCTGTCAGTGAACAAGAGTGTTGTATCGCTCGAAACGCGTTTGGCTTGAGATTTGTGCAAAGGAGCAGCTGGTCTGATTGTCCTGTATTTCACAAATAAAGGACTTTACTCACCGTAGTGTGGCTTCATCTTGGAGGCAACTTCCTTTTTTCTGTGTTATGCGGCCATGCCCCGCCGCGATGGAGCCCCACTGCTATCAGGGCGGATCTGCAGAGACAATGATCAAAGACGTTGTGGGGACGGTGAGTCCGCTTTGTGGGTGTTTTATGGACAGGATGACAACCCGGACAGCTTCAGCTCAGCCCACTTGGGTAAACATTTTGAACATTTTGGGGCGAGGCATGCAACCCACTGGGTGTAACATTTATCATGCACCACAACTACCATAATTCCTTGCGCAGACGCCCACAGAGGCGGGACATTTAAATTCGCGCAGGTTGTGCGATTGCTGCCTTTCCCTTCTGCCAGTGAACAAGAGCGTTTTGCGTTTGAAACGCGCTTGGCTTGAGATTTGTGCAAAGGAGCAGCTGGTCTGATTATCCTGTATTTCACAAATAAAGGAATTTACTCACCGTAGTGTGGCTTCATCTTGGAGGCAACTTCAATTTTTTCTGTGTTCTGCGGCGTGCCCCGCCGCGATGGAGCCCCAATGCTATCAGGGCGGGCCTGCAGCGACAATGATCAAAGATGCTGTGGGGACGGTGAGTCCGCATTGTGGATGTTGTATGGACAGAATGACAGCCCGGACAGCTTCAGCGCAGCCCACTTGGGTAAACATTTTGAACATTTTGGGTCGAGGCATGCAACCCACTGGGGGTAACATTTATCGTGCACCACAACTACCATCATTCCTTGCGCAGACGCCCACAGAAGCGGGACAGTTAAATTAACGCAGGTGGTGCGATTACTGCCTTTCCCTTCTGCCAGTGAACAAGAGCGTTGTTGGGCTCGAAATGCGTTTGGCTTGAGATTTGTGCAAAGGAGCAGCTGGTCTGATTGTCCTGTATTTCACAAATAAAGGACTTTACTCACCGTAGTGTGGCTTCATCTTGGAGGCAACTTCCTTTTTTCTGTGTTATGCGGCGTGCCCCGCCGCGTTGGAGCCCCACTGCTATCAGGGCGGGCCTGCAGCGACAATGATCAAAGATGCTGTGGAGACGGTGAGTCCGCTTTGTGGATGTTGTATGGACAGGATGACAGCCCGGTCAGCTTCAGCGCAGCCCAGTTGGGTAAACATTTTGAACATTTTGGGGCGAGGCATGCAACCCACTGGGGGTAACATTTATCATGCACCACAACTACCATCATTCCTTTCGCAGACGCCCACAGATGTGGGACATTTAAATTCGGGCAGGTGGTGCGATTGCTGCCTTTCCCTTCTGCCAGTGAACAAGAGCGTTGTTGCGCTCGAAACGCGTTTGGCTTGAGATTTGTGCAAAGGAGCAGCTGATCTGATTGTCCTGTATTTCACAAATAAAGGACTTTACTCACCGTAGTGTGGCTTCATCTTGGAGGCAACTTCCTTTTTTCTGTGTTATGCAGCGTGCCCCGCCGCGATGGAGCCCCACTGCTATCAGGGCGGGCCTGCAGCGACACTGATCAAAGACGCTGTGGGGACGGTGAGTCCGCTTTGTGGATGTTGTATGGACAGAATGACAGCCCGGACAGCTTCAGCGCAGCCCACTTGGGTAAACATTTTGAACATTTTGGGGCGAGGCATGCAACCCACTGGGGGTAACATTTATCATGCACCACAACTACCATCATTCCTTGCGCAGACGCCCACAGATGCGGGACATTTAAATTCGGGCAGGTGGTGCGATTGCTGCCTTTCCCTTCTGCCAGTGAACAAGAGCGTTGTTTCACTCGAAACGCGTTTGGCTTGAGATTTGTGCAAAGGAGCAGCTGGTCTGATTGTCCTGTATTTCACAAATAAAGGACTTTACTCACTGTAGTGTGGCTTCATCTTGGAGGCAACTTCCTTTTTTCTGTGTTATGCGGCGTGCCCCACCGCGATGGAGCTCCACTGCTATCAGGGCGGGCCTGCAGCGACAATGATCAAAGACGCTGTGGGGATGGTGAGTCCACTTTGTGGATGTTGTTTGGACCGGATGACAGCCCGGAGAGCTTCAGCGCAGCCCACTTGGGTAAACATTTTGAACATTTTGGGGCGAGGCATGCAACCCACTGGGGGTAACATTTATCATGCACCACAACTACCATCATTCCTTGCGCAGACGACCACAGAGGCGGGACATTTAAATTCATGCAGGTGGTGCGATTGCAGCCTTTCCCTTCTGCCAGTGAACACGAGCGTTGTTGCGCTAGAAACGCGTTTGGCTTGAGATTTGTGCAAAGGAGTAGCTGGTCTGATTGTCCTGTATTTCACAAATAAAGGACTTTACTCACCGTAGTGTGACTTCATCTCGGATGCAACTTCCTTTTTTTTGTGTTATGCGGCGTGCCCCGCCGCGATGGAGCCCCACTGCTATCAGGGCGGGCCTGCAGCGACAATGATCAAAGACGCTGTGGGGACGGTGAGTCCGCTTTGTGGCTGTTGTATGGACAGGATGACAACCCGGACAGCTTCAGCTCAGCCCACTTGGGTAAACATTTTGAACATTTTGGGGCGAGGCATGCAACCCACTGGGTGTAACATTTATCTTGCAGCACAACTACCATTATTCCTTGCGCAGACGCCAACAGAAGCGGGACATTTAAATTCACGTAGGTGGTGCGATTACTGCCTTTCCCTTCTGCCAGTGAACAAGAGCGTTGTTGCGCTCGAAACGCGTTTGGCTTGAGATTTGTGCAAAGGAGCAGCTGGTCTGATTGTCCTGTTTTTCACAAATAAAGGACTTTACTCACCGTAGTGTGGCTTCATCTTGGAGGCAACTTCCTTTTTTCTGTGTTATGCAGCGTGCCCCGCCGCGATGGAGCCCCACTGCTATCAGGGCGGGCCTGCAGCAACAATGATCAAAGACGCTGTGGGGACGGTGAGTCCGCTTTGTGGATGTTGTATGGACAGAATGACAGCCCGGACAGCTTCAGCGCAGCCCACTTGGGTAAACATTTTGAACATTTTGGGGCGAGGCATGCAACCCACTGGGGGTAACATTTATCATGCACCACAACTACTATCATTCCTTGCGCAGACGCCCACAGAGGCGGGACATTTAAATTCGCGCAGGTGGTGCGATTGCTGCCTTTCCCTTCTGCCAGTGAACAAGAGTGTTGTTTGGCTTGAAAAACATTTGGCTTGAGATTTGTGCAAAGGAGCAGCTGGTCTGATTGTCCTGTATTTCACAAATAAAGGACTTTACTCACCGTAGTGTGGCTTCATCTTGGAGGCAACTTCCTTTTTTCTGTTATGTGGTGTGCCCCGCCGCGATGGAGCCCCACTGCTATCAGGGTGGGCCTGCATCAACAATGATCAAAGACGCTGTGGGGACGGTGAGTCCGCTTTGTGGATGTTGTATGGACAGGATGACAGCCCGGACAGCTTCAGCGCAGCCCACTTGATTAAACATTTTGAACATTTTGGGGTGAGGCATGCAACCCACTGGGGGTAACATTTATCATGCACCACAACTACCATCATTCCTTGCGCAGACGCCCACAGAGGCGGGACATTTAAATTCGCGCAGGTGGTGCGATTGCTGCCTTTCCCTTCTGCCATTGAACAAGAGCGTTGATGCACTCGAAATGTGTTTAGCTTGAGATTTGTGCAAAGGAGCAGCTGGTCTGATTGTCCTGTATTTCACAAATAAAGGACTTTACTCACCGTAGCGTGGCTTCATCTTGGAGGCAACTTCCTTTATTGTGTGTTATGCTGCTTGCACTGCCGCGATGCAGCCCCACTGCTATCAGGGCGGGCCTGCAGCAACAATGGTCAAAGACGCTGTGGGGACGGTTAGTCCGCTTTGTGGATGTTGTATGGACAGGATGACAGCCCGGACAGCTTCAGCGCAGCCCAGTTGGGTAAACATTTTGAACATTTTGGGGCGAGGCATGCAACCCACTGGGGGTAACATTTATCATGCACCACAACTACCATCATTCCTTGCGCAGACGCCCACAGATGCGGGACATTTAAATTCACGCAGGTGGTGCCATTGCTGCCTTTCCCTTCTGCCAGTGAACAAGAGCGTTGTTGCGCTCGAAACGCGTTTGGCTTGAGATTTGTGCAAAGGAGCAGCTGGTCTGATTGTCCTGTATTTCACAAATAAAGGACTTTACTCACCGTAGTGTGGCTTCATCTTGGAGGCAACTTCCTTTTTTCTGTGTTATGCGGCGTGCCCCGCCGCGATGGAGCCCCACTGCTATCAGGGCGGGCCTGCAGCGACAATGATCAAAGACGCTGTGGGGACGGTGAGTCCGCATTGTGGATGTTGTATGGACAGGATGACAGCCCGGACAGCTTCAGCGCAACCCAGCTGGGTAAACATTTTGAACATTTTGGGGCGAGGCATGCAACCCACTGGGGGTAACATTTATCATGCACCACAACTACCATCATTCCTTGCGCGGACGCCCACAGATGCGGGACATTTAAATTCACGCAGGTGGTGCCATTGCTGCCTTTCCCTTCTGCCAGTGAACAAGAGCGTTGTTGCGCTCGAAATGCGTTTGGCTTGAGATTTGTGCAAAGGAGCAGCTGGTCTTATTGTCCTGTATTTCACAAATAAAGGACTTTACTCACCGTAGTGTGGCTTCATCTTGGAGGCAACTTCATTTTTTCTGTGTTATGCGGCGTGCCCCACCGCGATGGAGCCCCACTGCTATCAGGGCGGGCCTGCAGCGACAATGATCAAAGACGCTGTGGGGACGGTGAGTCCGCTTTGTGGATGTTGTATGGACAGGATGACAGCCTTGACAGCTTCAACGCAGCCCACTTGGGTAAACATTTTGAACATTTTGGGGCGAGGCATGCAACCCACTGAGGGTAACATTTATCATGCACCACAACTACCATCATTCCTTGCGCAGACGCCCACAGATGCGGGACATTTAAATTCACGCAGGTGGTGAGATTGCTGCCTTTCCCTTCTGCCAGTGAACAAGAGCGTTGTTGCGCTCGAAACACGTTTGTCTTGAGATTTGTGCAAATGAGCAGCTGGTCTGATTGTCCTGTATTTCACAAATAAAGGACTTTACTCACCGTAGTGTGGCTTCATCTTGGAGGCAACTTCCTTTTTTCTGTGTTATGCGGCGTGCCCCGCCACAATTGAGCCCCACTGCTATCAGGGCGGGCCTGCAGCGACAATGATCAAAGACGCTGTGGGGACGGTGAGTCCACTTTGTGAATGTTGTATGGACCGGATGACAGCCCGGACAGCTTCAGCGCAGCCCACTTGGGTAAACATTTTGAACATTTTGGGGAGAGGCATGCAACCCACTGGGGGTAACATTTATCATGCACCACAACTACCATCATTCCTTGCGCAGACGCCCACAGATGCGGGACATTTAAATTCGTGCAGGTGGTGCGATTGCTGCCTTTCCCTTCTGCCAGTGAACAAGAGCGTTGTTGCGCTCGAAACGCGTATGGCTTGAGATTTGTGCAAAGGAGCAGCTGGTCTGATTGTCCTGTATTTCACAAATAAAGGACTTTACTCACCGTAGTGTGGCTTCATCTTGGAGGCAACTTCCTTTTTTCTGTGTTATGCGGCATGCCCCGCCGCGATGGAGCCCCACTGCTATCAGGGCGGGCCTGCAGCGACAATGATCAAAGATGCTGTGGGGACGGTGAGTCCGCTTTGTGGATGTTGTATGGAAAGGATGACAACCCAGACAGTTTAACCGCAGCCCACTTGGGTAAACATTTTGAACATTTTGGGGTGAGGCATGCAACCCACTGGGGGTAACATTTATCATGCACCACAACTTCCATAATTCCTTGCGCAGACGCCCAGAGAGGCGGGACATTTAAATTCGCGCAGGTGGTGCGATTGCTGCCTTTCCCTTCTGCCAGTGAACAAGAGCGTTGTTGGGCTTGAAAAACGTTTGGCTTGAGATTTGTGCAAAGGAGCAGCTGGTCTGATTGTCCTGTATTTCACAAATAAAGGACTTTACTCACCGTAGTGTGGCTTCATCTTGGAGGCAACTTCCTTTTTTCTGTGTTATGCGGCGTGCCCCGCTGCGATGGAGCCCCACTGCTATAAGGTCGGGCCTGCATCAACAATGATCAAAGTCGCAGTGGGGACGGTGAGTCCGCTTTGTGGATGTTGTATGGACAGGATGACAGCCCGGACAGCTTCAGCGCAGCCCACTTGATTAAACATTTTGAACATTTTGGGGCGAGGCATGCAACCCACTGGGGGTAACATTTATCGTGCACCACAACAACCATCATTCCTTGCGCAGACGCCCACAGAGGCGGGACATTTAAATTCGCGCAGGTGGTGCGATTGCTGCCTTTTCCTTCAGCCAGTGAACAAGAGCGTTGTTGCGCTAGAAATGTGTTTGGTTTGAGATTTGTGCAAAGGAGCAGCTGGTCTGATCGTCCTGTATTTCACAAATAAAGGATTTTACTCACCGTAGTGTGGCTTCATCTTGGAGGCAACTTCCTTTATTGTGTGTTATGCTGCTTGCACTGCCGCGATGCAGCCCCACTGCTATCAGGGCGGGCCTGCAGCGACAATGGTCAAAGACGCTGTGGGGACGATGAGTCCGCTTTGTGGATGTTGTATGGACAGGATGACAGCCCGGACAGCTTCAGCGCAGCCCACTTGGGTAAACATTTTGAACATTTTGGGTCAAGGCATGCAACCCACTGGGGGTAACATTTATCATGCACCACAACTACCATCATTCCTTGCACAGACGCCCACAGAGGCGGGACATTTAAATTCGCGCAGGTGGTGCGATTGCTGCCTTTCCCTTCTATCAGTGAACAAGAGCGTTGTTGCGCTCGAAACGCGTTTGGCTTGAGATTTGTGCAAAGGAGCAGCTGTCTGATTGTCCTGTATTTCACAAATAAAGGACTTTACTCACCGTAGTGTGACTTCATCTCGGATGCAACTTCCTTTTTTCTGTGTTATGCGGCATGCCCCGCCGCAATGGAGCCCCACTGCTATCAGGGCGTGCCTGCAGCAACAATGATCAAAGACGCTGTGGGGACGGTGAGTCCACTTTGTGGATGTTGTATGGAAAGGATGACAACCCGGACAGTTTAACCACAGCCCCCTTGGGTAAACATTTTGAACATTTTGGGGTGAGGCATGCAACCCACTGGGGGTAACATTTATCATGCACCACAACTACCATCATTCCTTGCGCAGACGCCCACAGATGCAGGACATTTAAATTCACGCAGGTGGTGAGATTGCTGCCTTTCCCTTCTGCCAGTGAACAAGAGCGTTGTTGCGCTCGAAACACGTTTGTCTTGAGATTTGTGCAAAGGAGCAGCTGGTCTGATTGTCCTGTATTTCACAAATAAAGGACTTTACTCACCGTAGTGTGGCTTCATCTTGGAGGCAACTTCCTTTTTTCTGTGTTATGCGGCGTACCCCGCCGCGATGGAGCCCCACTGCTATCAGGGCGGGCCTGCAGCGACAATGATCAAAGACGCTGTGGGGACGGTGAGTCCACATTGTGGATGTTGTATGGACAGGATGACAGCCCGGACAGCTTCAGCGCAGCCCAGTTGGGTAAACATTTTGAACATTTTGGGGTGAGGCATGCAACCCACTGGGGGTAACATTTATCATGCACCACAGCTACCATCATTCCTTGCGCAGACGCCCACAGATGCGGGACATTTAAATTCGGGCAGGTGGTGCGATTGCTGCCTTTCCCTTCTGCCAGTGAACAAGAGCGTTGTTGCGCTCGAAACGCGTTTGGCTTGAGATTTGTGCAAAGGAGCAGCTGGTCTGATTGTCCTGTATTTCACAAATAAAGGACTTTACTCACTGTAGTGTGGCTTCATTTTGGAGGCAACTTCCTTTTTTCTGTGTTATGCGGCGTGCCCCACCGCGATGGAGCCCCACTGCTATCAGGGCGGGCCTGCAGCGACAATGATCAAAGACGCTGTGGGGACGGTGAGTCCGCTTTGTGGATGTTGTATAGACAGGATGACAGCCTGGACAGCTTCAGCGCAGCCCACTTGGGTAAACATTTTTAACATTTTGGGGCGAGGCATGCAACCCACTGGGGGTAACATTTATCATGCACCACAACTACCATCATTCCTTGCGCAGACGCCCACAGATGTGGGACATTTAAATTCGCGCAGGTGGTGCAATTGCTGCCTTTCCCTTCTGCCTGTGAACAAGAGCGTTGTTGCGCTCGAAACACGTTTGTCTTGAGATTTGTGCAAAGGAGCAGCTGGTCTGATTATCCTGTACTTCACAAATAAAGGACTTTACTCACCGTAGTGTGACTTCATCTCGGATGCAACTTCCTTTTTTCTGTGTTATGCGGCATGCACCGCCGCGATGGAGCCCCACTGCTATCAGGGCGGGCCTGCAGCAACAATGATCAAAGACGCTGTGGGGACGGTGAGTCCACTTTGTGGATGTTGTATGGAAAGGATGACAACCCGGACAGTTTAACCGCAGCCCACTTGGGTAAACATTTTGAACATTTTGGGGTAAGGCATGCAACCCACTGGGGGTAACATTTATCATGCACCACAACTCCCATAATTCCCTGCGCATACGCCCAGAGAGGCGGGACATTTAAATTTGCGCAGGTGGTGCGATTGCTGCCTTTCCCTTCTGCCAGTGAACAAGAGCGTTGTTGGGATGAAAAACGTTTGGCTTGAGATTTGTGCAAAGGAGCAGCTGGTCTGATTGTCCTGTATTTCACAAGTAAAGGACTTTACTCACTGTAGTGTGGCTTCATCTTGGAGGCAACTTCCTTTTTTCTGTGTTATGCGGTGTGCCCCGCCGCGATGGAGCCCCACTGCTATCAGGGTGGGCCTGCATCAACAATGATCAAAGACGCTGTGGGGACGGTGAGTCCGCTTTGTGTATGTTGTATGGACAGGATGACAGCCCGGACAGCTTCAGCGCAGCCCACTTAATTAAACATTTTGAACATTTTGGGGCGAGGCATGCAACCCACTGGGGGTAACATTTATCATGCACCACAACTACCATCATTCCTTGCGCAGACGCCCACAGATGCGGGACATTTAAATTCACGCAGGTGGTGAGATTGCTGCCTTTCCCTTCTGCCAGTGAACAAGAGCGTTGTTGCGCTCGAAACACGTTTGTCTTGAGATTTGTGCAAAGGAGCAGCTGGTCTGATTGTCCTGTATTTCACAAATAAAGGACTTTACTCACCGTAGTGTGGCTTCATCTTGGAGGCAACTTCCTTTTTTCTGTGTTATGCGGCGTACCCCGCCGCGATGAAGCCCCACTGCTATCAGGGCGGGCCTGCAGCGACAATGATCAAAGACGCTGTGGGGACGGTGAGTCCACATTGTGGATGTTGTATGGACAGGATGGCAGCCCGGACAGCTTCAGCGCAGCCCAGTTGGGTAAACATTTTGAACATTTTGGGGTGAGGCATGCAACCCACTGGGGGTAACATTTATCATGCACCACAGCTACCATCATTCCTTGCGCAGACGCCAACAGATGCGGGACATTTAAATTCGGGCAGGTGGTGCGATTGCTGCCTTTCCCTTCTGCCAGTGAACAAGAGCGTTGTTGCGCTCGAAACGCGTTTGGCTTGAGATTTGTGCAAAGGAGCAGCTGGTCTGATTGTCCTGTATTTCACAAATAAAGGACTTTACTCACTGTAGTGTGGCTTCATCTTGGAGGCAACTTCCTTTTTTCTGTGTTATGCGGCGTGCCCCACCGCGATGGATTCCCACTGCTATCAGGGCGGGCCTGCAGCGACAATGATCAAAGACGCTGTGGGGAAGGTGAGTCCGCTTTGTGGATGTTGTATAGACAGGATGACAGCCCGGACAGCTTCAGCGCAGCCCACTTGGGTAAACATTTTGAACATTTTGGGGCGAGGCATGCAACCCACTGGGGGTAACATTTATCATGCACCACAACTACCATCATTCCTTGCGCAGACGCCCACAGAGGCTGGACATTTAAATTCATGCAGGTGGTGCGATTGCAGCCTTTCCCTTCTGCCAGTGAACACGAGCGTTTTTGCGCTAGAAACGCGTTTGGCTTGAGATTTGTGCAAAGGAGTAGCTGGTTTGATTGTCCTGTATTTCACAAATAAAGGACTTTACTCACCGTAGTGTGACTTCATCTCGGATGCAACTTCCTTTTTTCTGTGTTATGCGGCGTGCCCCGCCGCGATGGAGCCCCACTGCTATCAGGGCGGGCCTGCAGCGACAATGATCAAAGACGCTGTGGGGACTGTGAGTCCGCTTTGTGGATGTTGTTTGGAAAGGATGACAACCCGGACAGTTTAACCGCAGACCACTTGGGTAAACATTTTGAACATTTTGGGGTGAGGCATGCAACCCACTGGGGGTAACATTTATCATGCACCACAACTCCCATAATTCCTTGCGCAGACACAATAAGAGGCGGGACATTTAATTTTGCGCCGGTGGTGCGATTGCTGCCTTTCCCTTCTGCCAGTGAACAAGAGCGGTGTTGCGCTTGAAACACGTTTGGCTTGAGATTTGTGCTAAGGAGCAGCTGGTCTGATTGTCCGGTATTTCAAAAATAAGGGACTTTACTCACCTTAGTGTGGCTTCATCTTGGAGGCAACTTCCTTTTTTCTATGTTATGCGGCGTGCCCCGCCGCGATGGAGCCCCACTGCTATCAGGGCGGGCCTGCAGCGACAATGATCAAAGATGCTGTGGGGACGGTGAGTCCGCTTTGTGGATGTTGTGTGGACAGGATGACAGCCCGGACAGCTTCAGCGCAGCCCACTTGATTAAACATTTTGAACATTTTGGAGTGAGGCATGCAACCCACTGGGGGTAACATTTATCATGCACCACAACTACCATCATTCCTTGCGCAGACGCCCACAGAGGTGGGACATTTAAATTCGCGCAGGTGGTGCGATTGCTGCCTTTCCCTTCTGCCAGTGAACAAGAGCGTTGTTGCGCTCGAAATGTGTTTGGCTTGAGATTTGTGCAAAGGAGCAGCTGGTCTGATTGTCCTGTATTTCACAAATAAAGGACTTTACTCACCGTAGTGTGGCTTCATCTTGGAGGCAACTTCCTTTATTGTGTGTTATGCTGCTTGCACTGCCGCGATGCAGCCCCACTGCTATCAGAGCGGGCCTGCAGCGACAATGGTCAAAGACGCTGTGGGGACGGTGAGTCCGCTTTGTGGATGTTGTATGGACAGGATGACAGCCCGGACAGCTTCAGCGCAGCCCAGTTGGGTAAACATTTTGAACATTTTGGGGCGAGGCATGCAACCCACTGGGGGTAACATTTATCATGCACCACAACTACCATCATTCCTTGCGCAGACGCCCACAGATGCGGGACATTTAAATTCACGCAGCTGGTGCCATTGCTGCCTTTCCCTTCTGCCAGTGAACAAGAGCGTTGTTGCGCTCGAAACGCGTTTGGCTTGAGATTTGTGCAAAGGAGCAGCTGGTCTGATTGTCCTGTATTTCACAAATAAAGGACTTTACTCACCGTAGTGTGGCTTCATCTTGGAGGCAACTTCCTTTTTTCTGTGTTATGCGGCGTACCCCGCCGCGATGGAGTCCCACTGCTATCAGGGCGGGCCTGCAGCGACAATGATCAAAGACGCTGTGGGGACGGTGAGTCCGCATTGTGGATGTTGTATGGACAGGATGACATCCCGGACAGCTTCAGCGCAGCCCAGTTGGGTAAACATTTTGAACATTTTGGGGTGAGGCATGCAACCCACTGGGGGTAACATTTATCATGCACCACAGCTACCATCATTCCTTGCGCAGACGCCCACAGATGCGGGACATTTAAATTCGGGCAGGTGGTGCGATTGCTGCCTTTCCCTTCTGCCAGTGAACAAGAGCGTTGTTGCGCTCGAAACGCGTTTGGCTTGAGATTTGTGCAAAGGAGCAGCTGGTCTGATTGTCCTGTATTTCACAAATAAAGGACTTTACTCACTGTAGTGTGGCTTCATCTTGGAGGCAACTTCCTTTTTTCTGTGTTATGCGGCGTGCCCCACCGCGATGGAGCCCCACTGCTATCAGGGCGGGCCTGCAGCGACAATGATCAAAGACGCTGTGAGGAAGGTGAGTCCGCTTTGTGGATGTTGTATAGACAGGATGACAGCCTGGACAGCTTCAGCGCAGCCCACTTGGGTAAACATTTTGAACATTTTGGGGCGAGGTATGCAACCCACTGGGGGTAACATTTATCATGCACCACAACTACCATCATTCCTTGCGCAGACGCCCACAGATGCGGGACATTTAAATTCGCGCAGGTGGTGCAATTGCTGCCTTTCCCTTCTGCCAGTGAACAAAAGCGTTGTTGCGCTCGAAACCCGTTTGTCTTGAGATTTGTGCAAAGGAGCAGCTGGTCTGATTGTCCTGTATTTCACAAATAAAGGACTTTACTCACCGTAGTGTGGCTTCATCTTGGAGGCAACTTCCTTTTTTCTGTGTTATGCGGCGTGCCCCGCCGCAATGGAGCCTCACTGCTATCAGGGCGGGCCTGCAGCGACAATGATCAAAGACGCTGTGGGGACGGTGAGTCCGCTTTGTGGATGTTGTATGGACCGGATGACAGCCCGGACAGCTTCAGCGCAGCCCACTTGGGTAAACATTTTGAACATTTTGGGACGAGGCATGCAACCCACTGGGGGTAACATTTATCATGCACCACAACTACCATCATTCCTTGCGCAGACGCCCACAGAGGCGGGACATTTAAATTCATGCAGGTGGTGCGATTGCAGCCTTTCCCTTCTGCCAGTAAACACGAGCGTTGTTGCGCTAGAAACGCGTTTGGCTTGAGATTTGTGCAAAGGAGTAGCTGGTCTGATTGTCCTGTATTTCACAAATAAAGGACTTTACTCACCGTAGTGTGACTTCATCTCGGATGCAACTTCCTTTTTTCTGTGTTATGCGGCGTGCCCCGCCGCGATGGAGCCCCACTGCTATCAGGGCGGGCCTGCAGCGACAATGATCAAAGACGCTGTGGGGACTGTGAGTCCGCTTTGTGGATGTTGTATGGAAAGGATGACAACCCGGACAGTTTAACCGCAGACCACTTGGGTAAACATTTTGAACATTTTGTGGTGAGGCATGCAACCCGCTGGGGGTAACATTTATCATGCACCACAACTCCCATAATTCCTTGCGCAGACACCCGGAGAGGCGGGACATTTAATTTTGCGCCGGTGGTGCGATTGCTGCCTTTCCCTTCTGCCAGTGAACAAGAGCGGTGTTGGGCTTGAAACACGTTTGGCTTGAGATTTGTGCAAAGGAGCAGCTGGTCTGATTGTCCGGTATTTCAACAATAAGGGACTTTACTCACCGTAGTGTGGCTTCATCTTGGAGGCAACTTCCTTTTTTCTATGTTATGCGGCGTGCCCCGCCGCGATGGAGCCCCACTGCTATCAGGGCGGGCCTGCAGCGACAATGATCAAAGACGCTGTGGGGACGGTGAGTCCCCTTTGTGGATGTTGTATGGACAGGATGACAGCCCGGACAGCTTCAGCGCAGCCCAGTTGGGTAAACATTTTGAACATTTTGGGGCGAGGCATGCAACCCACTGGGGGTAACATTTATCATGCACCACAGCTACCATCATTCCTTGTGCAGACGCCCACAGAGGCGGGACATTTAAATTCGCGCAGGTGGTGCGATTGCTGCCTTTCCCTTCCGTCAGTGAATAAGAGCATTGTTGCGCTCGAAACGCGTTTGGCTTGAGATTTGTGTAAAGGAGCAGCTGGTCTGATTGTCCTGTATTTCACAAATAAAGGACTTTACTCACCGTAGTGTGGCTTCATCTTGGAGGCAACTTCATTTTTCTGTGTTATGCGGCGTGCCCCGCCGCGATGGAGCCCCACTGCTATCAGGGCGGGCCTGCATTGACAATGATCAAAGACGCTGTGGGGACGGTGAGTCCGCTTTGTGGCTGTTGTATGGACAGGATGACAACCCGGACAGCTTCAGCTCAGCCCACTTGGGTAAACATTTTGAACATTTTGGGGCGAGGCATGCAACCCACTGGGGGTAACATTTATCTTGCAGCACAACTACCATCATTCCTTGCGCAGACGCCAACAGAAGCGGGACATTTAAATTCACGCAGGTGGTGCGATTACTGCCTTTCCCTTCTGCCAGTGAACAAGAGCGTTGTTGCGCTCGAAACGCGTTTGGCTTGAGATTTGTGCAAAGGAGCAGATGGTCTGATTGTCCTGTTTTTCACAAATAAAGGACTTTACTCACCGTAGTGTGGCTTCATCTTGGAGGCAACTTCCTTTTTTCTGTGTTATGCAGCGTGCCCCGCCGCGATGGAGCCCCACTGCTATCAGGGCGGGCCTGCAGCGACAATGATCAAAGACGCTGTGGGGACGGTGAGTCCGCTTTGTGGATGTTGTATGGACAGAATGACAGTCCGGACAGCTTCAGAGCAGCCCACTTGGGTAAACATTTTGAACATTTTGGGGCAAGGCATGCAACCCACTGGGGGTAACATTTATCATGCACCACAACTACCATCATTCCTTGCGCAGACGCCCACAGAGGCGGGACATTTAAATTCGCGCAGGTGGTGCGATTGCTGCCTTTCCCTTCTGCCAGTGAACAAGAGCGTTGTTGGGCTTAAAAAACATTTGGCTTGAGATTTGTGCAAAGGAGCAGCTGGTCTGATTGTCCTGTATTTCACAAATAAAGGACTTTACTCACCGTAGTGTGGCTTCATCTTGGAGGCAACTTCCTTTATTATGTGTTATGCTGCTTGCACTGCCGCGATGCAGCCCCACTGCTATCAGAGCGGGCCTGCAGCGACAATGGTCAAAGACGCTGTGGGGACGGTGAGTCCGCTTTGTGGATGTTGTATGGACAGGATGACAGCCCGGACAGCTTCAGCGCAGCCCAGTTGGGTAAACATTTTGAACATTTTGGGGCGAGGCATGCAACCCACTGGGGGTAACATTTATCATGCACCACAACTACCATCATTCCTTGCGCAGACGCCCACAGATGCGGGACATTTAAATTCACGCAGCTGGTGCCATTGCTGCCTTTCCCTTCTGCCAGTGAACAAGAGCGTTGTTGCGCTCGAAACGCGTTTGGCTTGAGATTTGTGCAAAGGAGCAGCTGGTCTGATTGTCCTGTATTTCACAAATAAAGGACTTTACTCACCGTAGTGTGGCTTCATCTTGGAGGCAACTTCCTTTTTTCTGAGTTATGCGGCGTACCCCGCCGCGATGGAGTCCCACTGCTATCAGGGCGGGCCTGCAGCGACAATGATCAAAGACGCTGTGGGGACGGTGAGTCCGCATTGTGGATGTTGTATGGACAGGATGACAGCCCGGACAGCTTCAGCGCAGCCCAGTTGGGTAAACATTTTGAACATTTTGGGGTGAGGCATGCAACCCACTGGGGGTAACATTTATCATGCACCACAGCTACCATCATTCCTTGCGCAGACGCCCACAGGTGCGGGACATTTAAATTCGGGCAGGTGGTGCGATTGCTGCCTTTCCCTTCTGCCAGTGAACAAGAGCGTTGTTGCGCTCGAAGCGCGTTTGGCTTGAGATTTGTGCAAAGGAGCAGCTGGTCTGATTGTCCTGTATTTCACAAATAAAGGACTTTACTCACTGTAGTGTGGCTTCATCTTGGAGGCAACTTCCTTTTTTCTGTGTTATGCGGCGTGCCCCACCGCGATGGAGGCCCACTGCTATCAGGGCGGGCCTGCAGCGACAATGATCAAAGACGCTGTGGGGACGGTGAGTCCCCTTTGTGGATGTTGTATGGACAGGATGACAGCCCGGACAGCTTCAGCGCAGCCCAGTTGGGTAAACATTTTGAACATTTTGGGGCGAGGCATGCAACCCACTGGGGGTAACATTTATCATGCACCACAGCTACCATCATTCCTTGTGCAGACGCCCACAGAGGCGGGACATTTAAATTCGCGCAGGTGGTGCGATTGCTGCCTTTCCCTTCCGTCAGTGAACAAGAGCATTGTTGCGCTCGAAACGCGTTTGGCTTGAGATTTGTGTAAAGGAGCAGCTGGTCTGATTGTCCTGTATTTCACAAATAAAGGACTTTACTCACCGTAGTGTGGCTTCATCTTGGAGGCAACTTCATTTTTCTGTGTTATGCGGCGTGCCCCGCCGCGATGGAGCCCCACTGCTATCAGGGCGGGCCTGCATTGACAATGATCAAAGACGCTGTGGGGACGGTGAGTCCGCTTTGTGGCTGTTGTATGGACAGGATGACAACCCGGACAGCTTCAGCTCAGCCCACTTGGGTAAACATTTTGAACATTTTGGGGCGAGGCATGCAACCCACTGGGGGTAACATTTATCTTGCAGCACAACTACCATCATTCCTTGCACAGACGCCAACAGAAGCGGGACATTTAAATTCACGCAGGTGGTGCGATTACTGCCTTTCCCTTCTGCCAGTGAACAAGAGCGTTGTTGCGATCGAAACGCGTTTGGCTTGAGATTTGTGCAAAGGAGCAGCTGGTCTGATTGTCCTGTTTTTCACAAATAAAGGACTTTACTCACCGTAGTGTGGCTTCATCTTGGAGGCAACTTCCTTTTTTCTGTGTTATGCAGCGTGCCCCGCCGCGATGGAGCCCCACTGCTATCAGGGCGGGCCTGCAGCGACAATGATCAAAGACGCTGTGGGGACGGTGAGTCCGCTTTGTGGATGTTGTATGGACAGAATGACAGTCCGGACAGCTTCAGCGCAGCCCACTTGGGTAAACATTTTGAACATTTTGGGGCGAGGCATGCAACCCACTACGGGGTAACATTTATCATGCACCACAACTACCATCATTCCTTGCGCAGACGCCCACAGAGGCGGGACATTTAAATTCGCGCATGTGGTGCGATTGCTGCCTTTCCCTTCTGCCAGTGAACAAGAGCGTTGTTGGGCTTGAAAAACATTTGGCTTGAGATTTGTGCAAAGGAGCAGCTGGTCTGATTGTCCTGTATTTCACAAATAAAGGACTTTACTCACCGTAGTGTGGCTTCATCTTGGAGGCAACTTCCTTTATTGTGTGTTATGCTGCTTGCACTGCCGCGATGCAGCCCCACTGCTATCAGAGCGGGCCTGCAGCGACAATGGTCAAAGACGCTGTGGGGACGGTGAGTCCGCTTTGTGGATGTTGTATGGACAGGATGACAGCCCGGACAGCTTCAGCGCAGCCCAGTTGGGTAAACATTTTGAACATTTTGGGGCGAGGCATGCAACCCACTGGGGGTAACATTTATCATGCACCACAACTACAATCATTCCTTGCGCAGACGCCCACAGATGCGGGACATTTAAATTCGGGCAGGTGGTGCGATTGCTGCCTTTCCCTTCTGCCAGTGAACAAGAGCGTTGTTGCGCTCGAAACGCGTTTGGCTTGAGATTTGTGCAAAGGAGCAGCTGGTCTGATTGTCCTGTATTTCACAAATAAAGGACTTTACTCACTGTAGTGTGGCTTCATCTTGGAGGCAACTTCCTTTTTTCTGTGTTATGCGGCGTGCCCCACCGCGATGGAGCCCCACTGCTATCAGGGCGGGCCTGCAGCGACAATGATCAAAGACGCTGTGAGGAAGGTGAGTCCGCTTTGTGGATGTTGTATAGACAGGATGACAGCCTGGACAGCTTCAGCGCAGCCCACTTGGGTAAACATTTTGAACATTTTGGGGCGTGGTATGCAACCCACTGGGGGTAACATTTATCATGCACCACAACTACCATCATTCCTTGCGCAGACGCCCACAGATGCGGGACATTTAAATTCGCGCAGGTGGTGCAATTGCTGCCTTTCCCTTCTGCCAGTGACCAAAAGCGTTGTTGCGCTCGAAACACGTTTGTCTTGAGATTTGTGCAAAGGAGCAGCTGGTCTGATTGTCCTGTATTTCACAAATAAAGGACTTTACTCACCGTAGTGTGGCTTCATCTTGGAGGCAACTTCCTTTTTTCTGTGTTATGCGGCGTGCCCCGCCGCAATGGAGCCTCACTGCTATCAGGGCGGGCCTGCAGCGACAATGATCAAAGACGCTGTGGGGACGGTGAGTCCGCTTTGTGGATGTTGTATGGACCGGATGACAGCCCGGACAGCTTCAGCGCAGCCCACTTGGGTAAACATTTTGAACATTTTGGGACGAGGCATGCAACCCACTGGGGGTAACATTTATCATGCACCACAACTACCATCATTCCTTGCGCAGACACCCACAGAGGCGGGACATTTAAATTCATGCAGGTGGTGCGATTGCAGCCTTTCCCTTCTGCCAGTAAACACGAGCGTTGTTGCGCTAGAAACGCGTTTGGCTTGAGATTTGTGCAAAGGAGTAGCTGGTCTGATTGTCCTGTATTTCACAAATAAAGGACTTTACTCACCGTAGGGTGACTTCATCTCGGATGCAACTTCCTTTTTTCTGTGTTATGCGGCGTGCCCCGCCGCGATGGAGCCCCACTGCTATCAGGGCGGGCCTGCAGCGACAATGATCAAAGACACTGTGGGGACTGTGAGTCCGCTTTGTGGATGTTGTATGGAAAGGATGACAACCCGGACAGTTTAACCGCAGACCACTTGGGTAAACATTTTGAACATTTTGGGGTGAGGCATGCAACCCACTGGGGGTAACATTTATCATGCACCACAACTCCCATAATTCCTTGCGCAGACACCCGGAGAGGCGGGACATTTAATTTTGCGCCGGTGGTGCGATTGCTGCCTTTCCCTTCTGCCAGTGAACAAGAGCGGTGTTGGGCTTGAAACACGTTTGGCTTGAGATTTGTGCAAAGGAGCAGCTGGTCTGATTGTCCGGTATTTCAACAATAAGGGACTTTACTCACCGTAGTGTGGCTTCATCTTGGAGGCAACTTCCTTTTTTCTATGTTATGCGGCATGCCCCGCAGCGATGGAGCCCCACTGCTATCAGGGCGGGCCTGCAGCGACAATGATCAAAGACGCTGTGGGGACGGTGAGTCCGCTTTGTGGATGTTGTATGGACAGGATGACAGCCCGGACAGCTTCAGCGCAGCCCAGTTGGGTAAACATTTTGAACATTTTGGGGCGAGGCATGCAACCCACTGGGGGTAACATTTATCATGCACCACAACTACCATCATTCCTTGCGCAGACGCCCACAGATGCGGGACATTTAAATTCACGCAGCTGGTGCCATTGCTGCCTTTCCCTTCTGCCAGTGAACAAGAGCGTTGTTGCGCTCGAAACGCGTTTGGCTTGAGATTTGTGCAAAGGATCAGCTGGTCTGATTGTCCTGTATTTCACAAATAAAGGACTTTACTCACCGTAGTGTGGCTTCATCTTGGAGGCAACTTCCTTTTTTCTGTGTTATGCGGCGTACCCCGCTGCGATGGAGTCCCACTGCTATCAGGGCGGGCCTGCAGCGACAATGATCAAAGACGCTGTGGGGACGGTGAGTCCGCATTGTGGATGTTGTATGGACAGGATGACAGCCCGGACAGCTTCAGCGCAGCCCAGTTGGGTAAACATTTTGAACATTTTGGGGCGAGGCATGCAACCCACTGGGGGTAACATTTATCTTGCAGCACAACTACCATCATTCCTTGCGCAGACGCCAACAGAAGCGGGACATTTAAATTCACGCAGGTGGTGCGATTACTGCCTTTCCCTTCTGCCAGTGAACAAGAGCGTTGTTGCGCTCGAAACGCGTTTGGCTTGAGATTTGTGCAAAGGAGCAGCTGGTCTGATTGTCCTGTTTTTCACAAATAAAGGACTTTACTCACCGTAGTGTGGCTTCATCTTGGAGGCAACTTCCTTTTTTCTGTGTTATGCAGCGTGCCCCGCCGCGATGGAGCCCCACTGCTATCAGGGCGGGCCTGCAGCGACAATGATCAAAGACGCTGTGGGGACGGTGAGTCCGCTTTGTGGATGTTGTATGGACAGAATGGCAGTCCGGACAGCTTCAGCGCAGCCCACTTGGGTAAACATTTTGAACATTTTGGGGCGAGGCATGCAACCCACTGGGGGTAACATTTATCATGCACCACAACTACCATCATTCCTTGCGCAGACACCCACAGAGGCGGGACATTTAAATTCGCGCAGGTGGTGCGATTGCTGCCTTTCCCTTCTGCCAGTGAACAAGAGCGTTGTTGGGCTTAAAAAACATTTGGCTTGAGATTTGTGCAAAGGAGCAGCTGGTCTGATTGTCCTGTATTTCACAAATAAAGGACTTTACTCACCGTAGTGTGGCTTCATCTTGGAGGCAACTTCCTTTATTATGTGTTATGCTGCTTGCACTGCCGCGATGCAGCCCCACTGCTATCAGAGCGGGCCTGCAGCGACAATGGTCAAAGACGCTGTGGGGACGGTGAGTCCGCTTTGTGGATGTTGTATGGACAGGATGACAGCCCGGACAGCTTCAGCGCAGCCCAGTTGGGTAAACATTTTGAACATTTTGGGGCCAGGCATGCAACCCACTGGGGGTAACATTTATCATGCACCACAACTACCATCATTCCTTGCGCAGACGCCCACAGATGCGGGACATTTAAATTCACGCAGCTGGTGCCATTGCTGCCTTTCCCTTCTGCCAGTGAACAAGAGCGTTGTTGCGCTCGAAACGCGTTTGGCTTGAGATTTGTGCAAAGGAGCAGCTGGTCTGATTGTCCTGTATTTCACAAATAAAGGACTTTACTCACCGTAGTGTGGCTTCATCTTGGAGGCAACTTCCTTTTTTCTGAGTTATGCGGCGTACCCCGCCGCGATGGAGTCCCACTGCTATCAGGGCGGGCCTGCAGCGACAATGATCAAAGACGCTGTGGGGACGGTGAGTCCGCATTGTGGATGTTGTATGGACAGGATGACAGCCCGGACAGCTTCAGCGCAGCCCAGTTGGGTAAACATTTTGAACATTTTGGGGTGAGGCATGCAACCCACTGGGGGTAACATTTATCATGCACCACAGCTACCATCATTCCTTGCGCAGACGCCCACAGGTGCGGGACATTTAAATTCGGGCAGGTGGTGCGATTGCTGCCTTTCCCTTCTGCCAGTGAACAAGAGCGTTGTTGCGCTCGAAACGCGTTTGGCTTGAGATTTGTGCAAAGGAGCAGCTGGTCTGATTGTCCTGTATTTCACAAATAAAGGACTTTACTCACTGTAGTGTGGCTTCATCTTGGAGGCAACTTCCTTTTTTCTGTGTTATGCGGCGTGCCCCACCGCGATGGAGCCCCACTGCTATCAGGGCGGGCCTGCAGCGACAATGATCAAAGACGCTGTGGGGATGGTGAGTCCCCTTTGTGGATGTTGTATGGACGGGATGACAGCCCGGACAGCTTCAGCGCAGCCCAGTTGGGTAAACATTTTGAACATTTTGGGGCGAGGCATGCAACCCACTGGGGGTAACATTTATCATGCACCACAGCTACCATCATTCCTTGTGCAGACGCCCACATAGGCGGGACATTTAAATTCGCGCAGGTGGTGCGATTGCTGCCTTTCCCTTCCGTCAGTGAACAAGAGCATTGTTGCGCTCGAAACGCGTTTGGCTTGAGATTTGTGTAAAGGAGCAGCTGGTCTGATTGTCCTGTATTTCACAAATAAAGGACTTTACTCACCGTAGTGTGGCTTCATCTTGGAGGCAACTTCATTTTTCTGTGTTATGCGGCGTGCCCCGCCGCGATGGAGCCCCACTGCTATCAGGGCGGGCCTGCATTGACAATGATCAAAGACGCTGTGGGGACGGTGAGTCCGCTTTGTGGCTGTTGTATGGACAGGATGACAACCCGGACAGCTTCAGCTCAGCCCACTTGGGTAAACATTTTGAACATTTTGGGGCGAGGCATGCAACCCACTGGGGGTAACATTTATCTTGCAGCACAACTACCATCATTCCTTGCACAGACGCCAACAGAAGCGGGACATTTAAATTCACGCAGGTGGTGCGATTACTGCCTTTCCCTTCTGCCAGTGAACAAGAGCGTTGTTGCGCTCGAAACGCGTTTGGCTTGAGATTTGTGCAAAGGAGCAGCTGGTCTGATTGTCCTGTTTTTCACAAATAAAGGACTTTACTCACCGTAGTGTGGCTTCATCTTGGAGGCAACTTCCTTTTTTCTGTGTTATGCAGCGTGCCCCGCCGCGATGGAGCCCCACTGCTATCAGGGCGGGCCTGCAGCGACAATGATCAAAGACGCTGTGGGGACGGTGAGTCCGCTTTGTGGATGTTGTATGGACAGAATGACAGTCCGGACAGCTTCAGCGCAGCCACTTGGGTAAACATTTTGAACATTTTGGGGCGAGGCATGCAACCCACTACGGGGTAACATTTATCATGCACCACAACTACCATCATTCCTTGCGCAGACGCCCACAGAGGCGGGACATTTAAATTCGCGCAGGTGGTGCGATTGCTGCCTTTCCCTTCTGCCAGTGAACAAGAGCGTTGTTGGGCTTGAAAAACATTTGGCTTGAGATTTGTGCAAAGGAGCAGCTGGTCTGATTGTCCTGTATTTTACAAATAAAGGACTTTACTCACCGTAGTGTGGCTTCATCTTGGAGGCAACTTCCTTTATTGTGTGTTATGCTGCTTGCACTGCCGCGATGCAGCCCCACTGCTATCAGAGCGGGCCTGCAGCGACAATGGTCAAAGACGCTGTGGGGACGGTGAGTCCGCTTTGTGGATGTTGTATGGACAGGATGACAGCCCGGACAGCTTCAGCGCAGCCCAGTTGGGTAAACATTTTGAACATTTTGGGGCGAGGCATGCAACCCACTGGGGGTAACATTTATCATGCACCACAACTACCATCATTCCTTGCGCAGACGCCCACAGATGCGGGACATTTAAATTCACGCAGCTGGTGCCATTGCTGCCTTTCCCTTCTGCCAGTGAACAAGAGCGTTGTTGCGCTCGAAACGCGTTTGGCTTGAGATTTGTGCAAAGGAGCAGCTGGTCTGATTGTCCTGTATTTCACAAATAAAGGACTTTACTCACCGTAGTGTGGCTTCATCTTGGAGGCAACTTCCTTTTTTCTGTGTTATGCGGCGTACCCCGCCGCGATGGAGTCCCACTGCTATCAGGGCGGGCCTGCAGCGACAATGATCAAAGACGCTGTGGGGACGGTGAGTCCGCATTGTGGATGTTGTATGGACAGGATGACAGCCCGGACAGCTTCAGCGCAGCCCAGTTGGGTAAACATTTTGAACATTTTGGGGTGAGGCATGCAACCCACTGGGGGTAACATTTATCATGCACCACAGCTACCATCATTCCTTGCGCAGACGCCCACAGATGCGGGACATTTAAATTCGGGCAGGTGGTGCGATTGCTGCCTTTCCCTTCTGCCAGTGAACAAGAGCGTTGTTGCGCTCGAAACGCGTTTGGCTTGAGATTTGTGCAAAGGAGCAGCTGGTCTGATTGTCCTGTATTTCACAAATAAAGGACTTTACTCACTGTAGTGTGGCTTCATCTTGGAGGCAACTTCCTTTTTTCTGTGTTATGCGGCGTGCCCCACCGCGATGGAGCCCCACTGCTATCAGGGCGGGCCTGCAGCGACAATGATCAAAGACGCTGTGAGGAAGGTGAGTCCGCTTTGTGGATGTTGTATAGACAGGATGACAGCCTGGACAGCTTCAGCGCAGCCCACTTGGGTAAACATTTTGAACATTTTGGGGCGAGGTATGCAACCCACTGGGGGTAACATTTATCATGCACCACAACTACCATCATTCCTTGCGCAGACGCCCACAGATGCGGGACATTTAAATTCGCACAGGTGGTGCAATTGCTGCCTTTCCCTTCTGCCAGTGACCAAAAGCGTTGTTGCGCTCGAAACACGTTTGTCTTGAGATTTGTGCAAAGGAGCAGCTGGTCTGATTGTCCTGTATTTCACAAATAAAGGACTTTACTCACCGTAGTGTGGCTTCATCTTGGAGGCAACTTCCTTTTTTCTGTGTTATGCGGCGTGCCCCGCCGCAATGGAGCCTCACTGCTATCAGGGCGGGCCTGCAGCGACAATGATGAAAGACGCTGTGGGGACGGTGAGTCCGCTTTGTGGATGTTGTATGGACCGGATGACAGCCCGGACAGCTTCAGCGCAGCCCACTTGGGTAAACATTTTGAACATTTTGGGACGAGGCATGCAACCCACTGGGGGTAACATTTATCATGCACCACAACTACCATCATTCCTTGCGCAGACACCCACAGAGGCGGGACATTTAAATTCATGCAGGTGGTGCGATTGCAGCCTTTCCCTTCTGCCAGTAAACACGAGCGTTGTTGCGCTAGAAACGCGTTTGGCTTGAGATTTGTGCAAAGGAGTAGCTGGTCTGATTGTCCTGTATTTCACAAATAAAGGACTTTACTCACCGTAGTGTGACTTCATCTCGGATGCAACTTCCTTTTTTCTGTGTTATGCGGCGTGCCCCGCCGCGATGGAGCCCCACTGCTATCAGGGCGGGCCTGCAGCGACAATGATCAAAGACACTGTGGGGACTGTGAGTCCGCTTTGTGGATGTTGTATGGAAAGGATGACAACCCGGACAGTTTAACTGCAGACCACTTGGGTAAACATTTTGAACATTTTGGGGTGAGGCATGCAACCCACTGGGGGTAACATTTATCATGCACCACAACTCCCATAATTCCTTGCGCAGACACCCGGAGAGGCGGGACATTTAATTTTGCGCCGGTGGTGCGATTGCTGCCTTTCCCTTCTGCCAGTGAACAAGAGCGGTGTTGGGCTTGAAACACGTTTGGCTTGAGATTTGTGCAAAGGAGCAGCTGGTCTGATTGTCCGGTATTTCAACAATAAGGGACTTTACTCACCGTAGTGTGGCTTCATCTTGGAGGCAACTTCCTTTTTTCTATGTTATGCGGCATGCCCCGCAGCGATGGAGCCCCACTGCTATCAGGGCGGGCCTGCAGCGACAATGATCAAAGACGCTGTGGGGACGGTGAGTCCGCTTTGTGGATGTTGTATGGACAGGATGACAGCCCGGACAGCTTCAGCGCAGCCCAGTTGGGTAAACATTTTGAACATTTTGGGGCGAGGCATGCAACCCACTGGGGGTAACATTTATCATGCACCACAACTACCATCATTCCTTGCGCAGACGCCCACAGATGCGGGACATTTAAATTCACGCAGCTGGTGCCATTGCTGACTTTCCCTTCTGCCAGTGAACAAGAGCGTTGTTGCGCTCGAAACGCGTTTGGCTTGAGATTTGTGCAAAGGAGCAGCTGGTCTGATTGTCCTGTATTTCACAAATAAAGGACTTTACTCACCGTAGTGTGGCTTCATCTTGGAGGCAACTTCCTTTTTTCTGTGTTATGCGGCGTACCCCGCCGCGATGGAGTCCCACTGCTATCAGGGCGGGCCTGCAGCGACAATGATCAAAGACGCTGTGGGGACGGTGAGTCCGCATTGTGGATGTTGTATGGACAGGATGACAGCCCGGACAGCTTCAGCGCAGCCCAGTTGGGTAAACATTTTGAACATTTTGGGGTGAGGCATGCAACCCACTGGGGGTAACATTTATCATGCACCACAGCTACCATCATTCCTTGCGCAGACGCCCACAGATGCGGGACATTTAAATTCGGGCAGGTGGTGCGATTGCTGCCTTTCCCTTCTGCCAGTGAACAAGAGCGTTGTTGCGCTCGAAACGCGTTTGGCTTGAGATTTGTGCAAAGGAGCAGCTGGTCTGATTGTCCTGTATTTCACAAATAAAGGACTTTACTCACTGTAGTGTGGCTTCATCTTGGAGGCAACTTCCTTTTTTCTGTGTTATGCGGCGTGCCCCACCGCGATGGAGCCCCACTGCTATCGGGGCGGGCCTGCAGCGACAATGATCAAAGACGCTGTGAGGAAGGTGAGTCCGCTTTGTGGATGTTGTATAGACAGGATGACAGCCTGGACAGCTTCAGCGCAGCCCACTTGGGTAAACATTTTGAACATTTTTGGGCGAGGTATGCAACCCACTGGGGGTAACATTTATCATGCACCACAACTACCATCATTCCTTGCGCAGACGCCCACAGATGCGGGACATTTAAATTCGCGCAGGTGGTGCAATTGCTGCCTTTCCCTTCTGCCAGTGACCAAAAGCGTTGTTGCGCTCGAAACACGTTTGTCTTGAGATTTGTGCAAAGGAGCAGCTGGTCTGATTGTCCTGTATTTCACAAATAAAGGACTTTACTCACCGTAGTGTGGCTTCATCTTGGAGGCAACTTCCTTTTTTCTGTGTTATGCGGCGTGCCCCGCCGCAATGGAGCCTCACTGCTATCAGGGCGGGCCTGCAGCGACAATGATCAAAGACGCTGTGGGGATGGTGAGTCCGCTTTGTGGATGTTGTATGGACCGGATGACAGCCCGGACAGCTTCAGCGCAGCCCACTTGGGTAAACATTTTGAACATTTTGGGACGAGGCATGCAACCCACTGGGGGTAACATTTATCATGCACCACAACTACCATCATTCCTTGCGCAGACGCCCACAGAGGCGGGACATTTAAATTCATGCAGGTGGTGCGATTGCAGCCTTTCCCTTCTGCCAGTAAACACGAGCGTTGTTGCGCTAGAAACGCGTTTGGCTTGAGATTTGTGCAAAGGAGTAGCTGGTCTGATTGTCCTGTATTTCACAAATAAAGGACTTTACTCACCGTAGTGTGACTTCATCTCGGATGCAACTTCCTTTTTTCTGTGTTATGCGGCGTGCCCCGCCGCGATGGAGCCCCACTGCTATCAGGGCGGGCCTGCAGCGACAATGATCAAAGACGCTGTGGGGACTGTGAGTCCGCTTTGTGGATGTTGTATGGAAAGGATGACAACCCGGACAGTTTAACCGCAGACCACTTGGGTAAACATTTTGAACATTTTGGGGTGAGGCATGCAACCCACTGGGGGTAACATTTATCATGCACCACAACTCCCATAATTCCTTGCGCAGACACCCGGAGAGGCGGGACATTTAATTTTGTGCCGGTGGTGCGATTGCTGCCTTTCCCTTCTGCCAGTGAACAAGAGCGGTGTTGGGCTTGAAACACGTTTGGCTTGAGATTTGTGCAAAGGAGCAGCTGGTCTGATTGTCCGGTATTTCAACAATAAGGGACTTTACTCACCGTAGTGTGGCTTCATCTTGGAGGCAACTTCCTTTTTTCTATGTTATGCGGCATGCCCCGCCGCGATGGAGCCCCACTGCTATCAGGGCGGGCCTGCAGCGACAATGATCAAAGACGCTGTGGGGACGGTGAGTCCCCTTTGTGGATGTTGTATGGACAGGATGACAGCCCGGACAGCTTCAGCGCAGCCCAGTTGGGTAAACATTTTGAACATTTTGGGGCGAGGCATGCAACCCACTGGGGGTAACATTTATCATGCACCACAGCTACCATCATTCCTTGTGCAGACGCCCACAGAGGCGGGACATTTAAATTCGCGCAGGTGGTGCGATTGCTGCCTTTCCCTTCCGTCAGTGAACAAGAGCATTGTTGCGCTCGAAACGCGTTTGGCTTGAGATTTGTGTAAAGGAGCAGCTGGTCTGATTGTCCTGTATTTCACAAATAAAGGACTTTACTCACCGTAGTGTGGCTTCATCTTGGAGGCAACTTCATTTTTCTGTGTTATGCGGCGTGCCCCGCCGCGATGGAGCCCCACTGCTATCAGGGCGGGCCTGCAGTGACAATGATCAAAGACGCTGTGGGGACGGTGAGTCCGTTTTGTGGCTGTTGTATGGACAGTATGACAACCCGGACAGCTTCAGCTCAGCCCACTTGGGTAAACATTTTGAACATTTTGGGGCGAGGCATGCAACCCACTGGGGGTAACATTTATCTTGCAGCACAACTACCATCATTCCTTGCGCAGACGCCAACAGAAGCGGGACATTTAAATTCACGCAGGTGGTGCGATTACTGCCTTTCCCTTCTGCCAGTGAACAAGAGCGTTGTTGCGCTCGAAACGCGTTTGGCTTGAGATTTGTGCAAAGGAGCAGCTGGTCTGATTGTCCTGTTTTTCACAAATAAAGGACTTTACTCACCGTAGTGTGGCTTCATCTTGGAGGCAACTTCCTTTTTTCTGTGTTATGCAGCGTGCCCCGCCGCGATGGAGCACCACTGCTATCAGGGTGGGCCTGCAGCGACAATGATCAAAGACGCTGTGGGGACGGTGAGTCCGCTTTGTGGATGTTGTATGGACAGGATGACAGCCCGGACAGCTTCAGCGCAGCCCAGTTGGGTAAACATTTTGAACATTTTGGGGTGAGGCATGCAACCCACTGGGGGTAACATTTATCATGCACCACAGCTACCATCATTCCTTGCGCAGACGCCCACAGATGCGGGACATTTAAATTCGGGCAGGTGGTGCGATTGCTGCCTTTCCCTTCTGCCAGTGAACAAGAGCGTTGTTGCGCTCGAAACGCGTTTGGCTTGAGATTTGTGCAAAGGAGCAGCTGGTCTGATTGTCCTGTATTTCACAAATAAAGGACTTTACTCACTGTAGTGTGGCTTCATCTTGGAGGCAACTTCCTTTTTTCTGTGTTATGCGGCGTGCCCCACCGCGATGGAGCCCCACTGCTATCGGGGCGGGCCTGCAGCGACAATGATCAAAGACGCTGTGAGGAAGGTGAGTCCGCTTTGTGGATGTTGTATAGACAGGATGACAGCCTGGACAGCTTCAGCGCAGCCCACTTGGGTAAACATTTTGAACATTTTTGGGCGAGGTATGCAACCCACTGGGGGTAACATTTATCATGCACCACAACTACCATCATTCCTTGCGCAGACGCCCACAGATGCGGGACATTTAAATTCGCGCAGGTGGTGCAATTGCTGCCTTTCCCTTCTGCCAGTGACCAAAAGCGTTGTTGCGCTCGAAACACGTTTGTCTTGAGATTTGTGCAAAGGAGCAGCTGGTCTGATTGTCCTGTATTTCACAAATAAAGGACTTTACTCACCGTAGTGTGGCTTCATCTTGGAGGCAACTTCCTTTTTTCTGTGTTATGCGGCGTGCCCCGCCGCAATGGAGCCTCACTGCTATCAGGGCGGGCCTGCAGCGACAATGATCAAAGACGCTGTGGGGATGGTGAGTCCGCTTTGTGGATGTTGTATGGACCGGATGACAGCCCGGACAGCTTCAGCGCAGCCCACTTGGGTAAACATTTTGAACATTTTGGGACGAGGCATGCAACCCACTGGGGGTAACATTTATCATGCACCACAACTACCATCATTCCTTGCGCAGACGCCCACAGAGGCGGGACATTTAAATTCATGCAGGTGGTGCGATTGCAGCCTTTCCCTTCTGCCAGTAAACACGAGCGTTGTTGCGCTAGAAACGCGTTTGGCTTGAGATTTGTGCAAAGGAGTAGCTGGTCTGATTGTCCTGTATTTCACAAATAAAGGACTTTACTCACCGTAGTGTGACTTCATCTCGGATGCAACTTCCTTTTTTCTGTGTTATGCGGCGTGCCCCGCCGCGATGGAGCCCCACTGCTATCAGGGCGGGCCTGCAGCGACAATGATCAAAGACGCTGTGGGGACTGTGAGTCCGCTTTGTGGATGTTGTATGGAAAGGATGACAACCCGGACAGTTTAACCGCAGACCACTTGGGTAAACATTTTGAACATTTTGGGGTGAGGCATGCAACCCACTGGGGGTAACATTTATCATGCACCACAACTCCCATAATTCCTTGCGCAGACACCCGGAGAGGCGGGACATTTAATTTTGTGCCGGTGGTGCGATTGCTGCCTTTCCCTTCTGCCAGTGAACAAGAGCGGTGTTGGGCTTGAAACACGTTTGGCTTGAGATTTGTGCAAAGGAGCAGCTGGTCTGATTGTCCGGTATTTCAACAATAAGGGACTTTACTCACCGTAGTGTGGCTTCATCTTGGAGGCAACTTCCTTTTTTCTATGTTATGCGGCATGCCCCGCCGCGATGGAGCCCCACTGCTATCAGGGCGGGCCTGCAGCGACAATGATCAAAGACGCTGTGGGGACGGTGAGTCCCCTTTGTGGATGTTGTATGGACAGGATGACAGCCCGGACAGCTTCAGCGCAGCCCAGTTGGGTAAACATTTTGAACATTTTGGGGCGAGGCATGCAACCCACTGGGGGTAACATTTATCATGCACCACAGCTACCATCATTCCTTGTGCAGACGCCCACAGAGGCGGGACATTTAAATTCGCGCAGGTGGTGCGATTGCTGCCTTTCCCTTCCGTCAGTGAACAAGAGCATTGTTGCGCTCGAAACGCGTTTGGCTTGAGATTTGTGTAAAGGAGCAGCTGGTCTGATTGTCCTGTATTTCACAAATAAAGGACTTTACTCACCGTAGTGTGGCTTCATCTTGGAGGCAACTTCATTTTTCTGTGTTATGCGGCGTGCCCCGCCGCGATGGAGCCCCACTGCTATCAGGGCGGGCCTGCAGTGACAATGATCAAAGACGCTGTGGGGACGGTGAGTCCGTTTTGTGGCTGTTGTATGGACAGTATGACAACCCGGACAGCTTCAGCTCAGCCCACTTGGGTAAACATTTTGAACATTTTGGGGCGAGGCATGCAACCCACTGGGGGTAACATTTATCTTGCAGCACAACTACCATCATTCCTTGCGCAGACGCCAACAGAAGCGGGACATTTAAATTCACGCAGGTGGTGCGATTACTGCCTTTCCCTTCTGCCAGTGAACAAGAGCGTTGTTGCGCTCGAAACGCGTTTGGCTTGAGATTTGTGCAAAGGAGCAGCTGGTCTGATTGTCCTGTTTTTCACAAATAAAGGACTTTACTCACCGTAGTGTGGCTTCATCTTGGAGGCAACTTCCTTTTTTCTGTGTTATGCAGCGTGCCCCGCCGCGATGGAGCACCACTGCTATCAGGGTGGGCCTGCAGCGACAATGATCAAAGACGCTGTGGGGACGGTGAGTCCGCTTTGTGGATGTTGTCATGACAGAATGACAGTCCGGACAGCTTCAGCGCAGCCCACTTGGGTAAACATTTTGAACATTTTGAGGCGAGGCATGCAACCCACTGGGGGTAACATTTATCATGCACCACAACTACCATCATTCCTTGCGCAGACGCCCACAGAGGCGGGACATTTAAATTCACGCAGGTGGTGCGATTGCTGCCTTACCCTTCTGCCAGTGAACAAGAGCGTTGTTGGGCTTGAAAAACATTTGGCTTGAGATTTGTGCAAAGGAGCAGCTGGTCTGATTGTCCTGTATTTCACAAATAAAGTACTTTACTCACCGTAGTGTGGCTTCATCTTGGAGGCAACTTCCTTTATTGTGTGTTATGCTGCTTGCACTGCCGCGATGCAGCCCCACTGCTATCAGAGCGGGCCTGCAGCGACAATGGTCAAAGACGCTGTGGGGACGGTGAGTCCGCTTTGTGGATGTTGTATGGACAGGATGACAGCCCAGACAGCTTCAGCGCAGCCCAGTTGGGTAAACATTTTGAACATTTTGGGGCGAGGCATGCAACCCACTGGGGGTAACATTTATCATGCACCACAACTACCATCATTCCTTGCGCAGACGCCCACAGATGCGGGACATTTAAATCCACGCAGCTGGTGCCATTGCTGCCTTTCCCTTCTGCCAGTGAACAAGAGCGTTGTTGCGCTCGAAACGCGTTTGGCTTGAGATTTGTGCAAAGGAGCAGCTGGTCTGATTGTCCTGTATTTCACAAATAAAGGACTTTACTCATCGTAGTGTGGCTTCATCTTGGAGGCAACTTCCTTTTTTCTGTGTTATGCGGCGTACCCCGCCGCGATGGAGTCCCAATGCTATCAGGGCGGGCCTGCAGCGACAATGATCAAAGACGCTGTGGGAACGGTGAGTCCGCATTGTGGATGTTGTATGGACAGGATGACAGCCCGGACAGCTTCAGCGCAGCCCAGTTGGGTAAACATTTTGAACATTTTGGGGTGAGGCATGTAACCCACTGGGGGTAACATTTATCATGCACCACAGCTACCATCATTCCTTGCGCAGACGCCCACAGATGCGGGACATTTAAATTCTGGCAGGTGGTGCGATTGCTGCCTTTCCCTTTCTGCCAGTGAACAAGAGCGTTGTTGCGCTCGAAACGCGTTTGGCTTGAGATTTGTGCAAAGGAGCAGCTGGTCTGATTGTCCTGTATTTCACAAATAAAGGACTTTACTCACTGTAGTGTGGCTTCATCTTGGAGGCAACTTCCTTTTTTCTGTGTTATGCGGCGTGCCCCACCGCGATGGAGCCCCACTGCTATCAGGGTGGGCCTGCAGCGACAATGATCAAAGACGCTGTGAGGAAGGTGAGTCCGCTTTGTGGATGTTGTATAGACAGGATGACAGCCTGGACATCTTCAGCGCAGCCCACTTGGGTAAACATTTTGAACATTTTGGGACGAGGCATGCAACCCACTGGGGGTAACATTTATCATGCACCACAACTACCATCATTCCTTGCGCAGACGCCCACAGAGGCGGGACATTTAAATTCATGCAGGTGGTGCGATTGCAGCCTTTCCCTTCTGCCAGTAAACACGAGCGTTGTTGCGCTAGAAACGCGTTTGGCTTGAGATTTGTGCAAAGGAGTAGCTGGTCTGATTGTCCTGTATTTCACAAATAAAGGACTTTACTCACCGTAGTGTGACTTCATCTCGGATGCAACTTCCTTTTTTCTGTGTTATGCGGCGTGCCCCGCCACGATGGAGCCCCACTGCTATCAGGGCGGGCCTGCAGCGACAATGATCAAAGACGCTGTGGGGACTGTGAGTCCGCTTTGTGGATGTTGTATGGAAAGGATGACAACCCGGACAGTTTAACCGCAGACCACTTGGGTAAACATTTTGAACATTTTGGGGTGAGGCATGCAACCCACTGGGGGTAACATTTATCATGCACCACAACTATCATCATTCCTTGCGCAGACGCCCACAGATGCGGGACATTTAAATTCGCGCAGGTGGTGCAATTGCTGCCTTTCCCTTCTGCCAGTGAACAAAAGCGTTGTTGCGCTCGAAACACGTTTGTCTTGAGATTTGTGCAAAGGAGCAGCTGGTCTGATTGTCCTGTATTTCACAAATAAAGGACTTTACTCACCGTAGTGTGGCTTCATCTTGGAGGCAACTTCCTTTTTTCTATGTTATGCGGCGTGCCCCGCCGCGATGGAGCCCCACTGCTATCAGGGCGGGCATGCAGCGACAATGATCAAAGACGCTGTGGGGACGGTGAGTCCCCTTTGTGGATGTTGTATGGACAGGATGACAGCCCGGACAGCTTCAGCGCAGCCCAGTTGGGTAAACATTTTGAACATTTTGGGGCGAGGCATGCAACCCACTGGGGGTAACATTTATCATGCACCACAGCTACCATCATTCCTTGTGCAGACGCCCACAGAGGCGGGACATTTAAATTCGCGCAGGTGGTGCGATTGCTGCCTTTCCCTTCCGTCAGTGAACAAGAGCATTGTTGCGCTCGAAACGCGTTTGGCTTGAGATTTGTGCAAAGGAGTAGCTAGTCTGATTGTCCTGTATTTCACAAATAAAGGACTTTACTCACCGTAGTGTGACTTCATCTCGGATGCAACTTCCTTTTTTCTGTGTTATGCGGCGTGCCCCGCCGCGATGGAGCCCCACTGCTATCAGGGCGGGCCTGCAGCGACAATGATCAAAGACGCTGTGGGGACTGTGAGTCCGCTTTGTGGATGTTGTATGGAAAGGATGACAACCCTGACAGTTTGACCGCAGACCACTTGGGTAAACATTTTGAACATTTTGGGGTGAGGCATGCAACCCACTGGGGGTAACATTTATCATGCACCACAACTCCCATAATTCCTTGCGCAGACACCCGGAGAGGCGGGACATTTAATTTTGCGCCGGTGGTGCGATTGCTGCCTTTCCCTTCTGCCAGTGAACAAGAGCGGTGTTGGGCTTGAAACACGTTTGGCTTGAGATTTGTGCAAAGGAGCAGCTGGTCTGATTGTCCGGTATTTCAACAATAAGGGACTTTACTCACCGTAGTGTGGCTTCATCTTGGAGGCAACTTCCTTTTTTCTATGTTATGCGGCGTGCCCCGCCGCGATGGAGCCCCACTGCTATCAGGGCGGGCCTGCAGCGACAATGATCAAAGACGCTGTGGGGACGGTGAGTCCCCTTTGTGGATGTTGTATGGACAGGATGACAGCCCGGACAGCTTCAGCGCAGCCCAGTTGGGTAAACATTTTGAACATTTTGGGGCGAGGCATGCAACCCACTGGGGGTAACATTTATCATGCACCACAGCTACCATCATTCCTTGTGCAGACGCCCACAGAGGCGGGACATTTAAATTCGCACAGGTGGTGCGATTGCTGCCTTTCCCTTCCGTCAGTGAACAAGAGCATTGTTGCGCTCGAAACGCGTTTGGCTTGAGATTTGTGTAAAGGAGCAGCTGGTCTGATTGTCCTGTATTTCACAAATAAAGGACTTTTCTCACCGTAGTGTGGCTTCATCTTGGAGGCAACTTCATTTTTCTGTGTTATGCGGCGTGCCCCGCCGCGATGGAGCCCCACTGCTATCAGGGCGGGCCTGCAGTGACAATGATCAAAGACGCTGTGGGGACGGTGAGTCCGCTTTGTGGCTGTTGTATGGACAGGATGACAACCCGGACAGCTTCAGCTCAGCCCACTTGGGTAAACATTTTGAACATTTTGGGGCGAGGCATGCAACCCACTGGGGGTAACATTTATCTTGCAGCACAACTACCATCATTCCTTGCGCAGACGCCAACAGAAGCGGGACATTTAAATTCACGCAGGTGGTGCGATTCCTGCCTTTCCCTTCTGCCAGTGAACAAGAGCGTTGTTGCGCTCGAAACGCGTTTGGCTTGAGATTTGTGCAAAGGAGCAGCTGGTCTGATTGTCCTGTTTTTCACAAATAAAGGACTTTACTCACCGTAGTGTGGCTTCATCTTGGAGGCAACTTCCTTTTTTCTGTGTTATGCAGCGTGCCCCGCCGCGATGGAGCCCCACTGCTATCAGGGCGGGCCTTCAGCGACAATGATCAAAGACGCTGTGGGGACGGTGAGTCCGCTTTGTGGATGTTGTATGGACAGAATGACAGTCCGGACAGCTTCAGCGCAGCCCACTTGGGTAAACATTTTGAACATTTTGGGGCGAGGCATGCAACCCACTGGGGGTAACATTTATCATGCACCACAACTACCATCATTCCTTGCGCAGACGCCCACAGAGGCGGGACATTTAAATTCGCGCAGGTGGTGCGATTGCTGCCTTTCCCTTCTGCCAGTGAACAAGAGCGTTGTTGGGCTTGAAAAACATTTGGCTTGAGATTTGTGCAAAGGAGCAGCTGGTCTGATTGTCCTGTATTTCACAAATAAACTACTTTACTCACCGTAGTGTGGCTTCATCTTGGAGGCAACTTCCTTTATTGTGTGTTATGCTGCTTGCACTGCCGCGATGCAGCCCCACTGCTATCAGGGCGGGCCTGCAGCGACAATGGTCAAAGACGCTGTGGGGACGGTGAGTCCGCTTTGTGGATGTTGTATGGACAGGATGACAGCCCGGACAGCTTCAGCGCAGCCCAGTTGGGTAAACATTTTGAACATTTTGGGGCGAGGCATGCAACCCACTGGGGGTAACATTTATCATGCACCACAACTATCATCATTCCTTGCGCAGACGCCCACAGATGCGGGACATTTAAATTCACGCAGGTGGTGCCATTGCTGCCTTTCCCTTCTGCCAGTGAACAAGAGCGTTGTTGCGCTCGAAACGCCTTTGGCTTGAGATTTGTGCAAAGGAGCAGCTGGTCTGATTGTCCTGTATTTCACAAATAAAGGACTTTACTCACCGTAGTGTGGCTTCATCTTGAAGGCAACTTCCTTTTTTCTGTGTTATGCGGCGTACTCCGCCGCGATGGAGTCCCACTGCTATCAGGGCGGGCCTGCAGCGACAATGATCAAAGACGCTGTGGGGACGGTGAGTCCGCATTGTGGATGTTGTATGGACAGGATGACAGCCCGGACAGCTTCAGCGCAGCCCAGTTGGGTAAACATTTTGAACATTTTGGGGTGAGGCATGCAACCCACTGGGGGTAACATTTATCATGCACCACAGCTACCATCATTCCTTGCGCAGACGCCCACAGATGCGGGACATTTAAATTCGGGCAGGTGGTGCGATTGCTGCCTTTCCCTTCTGCCAGTGAACAAGAGCGTTGTTGCGCTCGAAACGCGTTTGGCTTGAGATTTGTGCAAAGGAGCAGCTGGTCTGATTGTCCTGTATTTCTCAAATAAAGGACTTTACTCACTGTAGTGTGGCGTCATCTTGGAGGCAACTTCCTTTTTTCTGTGTTATGCGGCGTGCCCCACCGCGATGGAGCCCCACTGCTATCAGGGCGGGCCTGCAGCGACAATGATCAAAGACGCTGTGGGGACGGTGAGTCCGCTTTGTGGATGTTGTATAGACTGGATGACAGCCTGGACAGCTTCAGCGCAGCCCACTTGGGTAAACATTTTGAACATTTTGGGGCGAGGCATGCAACCCACTGGGGGTAACATTTATCATGCACCACAACTACCATCATTCCTTGCGCAGACGCCCACAGATGCGGGACATTTAAATTCGCGCAGGTGGTGCAATTGCTGCCTTTCCCTTCTGCCAGTGAACAAAAGCGTTGTTGCGGTCGAAACACGTTTGTCTTGAGATTTGTGCAAAGGAGTAGCTGGTCTGATTGTCCTGTATTTCACAAATAAAGGACTTTACTCACCGTAGTGTGACTTCATCTCGGATGCAACTTCCTTTTTTCTGTGTTATGCGGCGTGCCCCGCCGCGATGGAGCCCCACTGCTATCAGGGCGGGCCTGCAGCGACAACGATCAAAGACGGTGTGGGGCCGGTCAGTCCGCTTTGTGGATGTTGTATGGAAAGGATGACAACCCGGACAGTTTAACCGCAGACCACTTGGGTAAACATTTTGAACATTTTGGGGTGAGGCATGCAACCCACTGGGGGTAACATTTATCATGCACCACAACTCCCATAATTCCTTGCGCAGACACCCGGAGAGGCGGACATTTAATTTTGCGCAGGTGGTGCGATTGCTGCCTTTCCCTTCTGCCAGTGAACAAGAGCGGTGTTGCGCTTGAAACACGTTTGGCTTGAGATTTGTGCAAAGGAGCAGCTGGTCTGATTGTCCGGTATTTCAAAAATAAAGGACTTTACTCACCGTAGTGTGGCTTCATCTTGGAGGCAACTTCCTTTTTTCTATGTTATGCGGCGTGCCCCGCCGCGATGGAGCCCCACTGCTATCAGGGCAGGCCTGCAGTGACAATGATCAAAGACACTGTGGGGACGGTGAGTCCGCTTTGTGGCTGTTGTATGGACAGGATGACAACCCGGACAGCTTCAGCTCAGCCCACTTGGGTAAACATTTTGAACATTTTGGGGCGAGGCATGCAACCCACTGGGGGTAACATTTATCATGCACCACAACTACCATCATTCCTTGCGCGGACGCCCACAGATGCGGGACATTTAAATTCACGCAGGTGGTGCCATTGCTGCCTTTCCCTTCTGCCAGTGAACAAGATCGTTGTTGCGCTCGAAACGCGTTTGGCTTGAGATTTGTGCAAAGGAGCAGCTGGTCTGATTGTCCTGTATTTCCCAAATAAAGGACTTTACTCACCGTAGTGTGGCTTCATCTTGGAGGCAACTTCACTTTTTTCTGTGTTATGCGGCGTGCCCCACCGCTTATGGAGCCCCACTGCTATCAGGGCGGGCCTGCAGCGACAATGATCAAAGACGCTGTGGGGACGGTGAGTCCGCTTTGTGGATGTTGTATGGACAGGATGACAGCCTTGACAGCTTCAACGCAGCCCACTTGGGTAAACATTTTGAACATTTTGGGGCGAGGCATGCAACCCACTGGGGGTAAAATTTATCATGCACCACAACTACCATCATTCCTTGCGCAGACGCCCACAGATGCGGGACATTTAAATTCACGCAGGTGGTGAGATTGCTGCCTTTCCCTTCTGCCAGTAAACAAGAGCGTTGTTGCGCTCGAAACACGTTTGTCTTGAGATTTGTGCAAAGGAGCAGCTGGTCTGATTGTCCTGTATTTCACAAATAAAGGACTTTACTCACCGTAGTGTGGCTTCATCTTGGAGGCAACTTCCTTTTTTCTGTGTTATGCGGCGTGCCCCGCCGCATTTGAGCCCCACTGCTATCAGGGCGGGCCTGCAGCGACAATGATCAAAGACGCTGTGGGGACGGTGAGTCCACTTTGTGAATGTTGTATGGACCGGATGACAGCCCGGACAGCTTCAGCGCAGCCCACTTGGGAAAACATTTTGAACATTTTGGGGCGACGCATGCAACCCACTGGGGGTAACATTTATCATGCACCACAACTACCATCATTCCTTGCGCAGACGCCCACAGATGCGGGACATTTAAATTCGTGCAGGTGGTGCGATTGCTGCCTTTCCCTTCTGCCAGTGAACAACAGCGTTGTTGCGCTCGAAACGCGTATGGCTTGAGATTTGTGCAAAGGAGCAGCTGGTCTGATTGTCCTGTATTTCACAAATAGAGGACTTTACTCACCGTAGTGTGGCTTCATCTTGGAGGCAACTTCCTTTTTTCTGTGTTATGCGGCATGCCCCGCCGTGATGGAGCCCCACTGCTATCAGGGCGGGCCTGCAGCGACAATGATCAAAGATGCTGTGGAGACGGTGAGTCCGCTTTGTGGATGTTGTATGGAAAGGATGACAACCCGGACAGTTTAACCGCAGCCCACTTGGGTAAACATTTTGAACATTTTGGGGTGAGGCATGCAACCCACTGGGGGTAACATTTATCATGCACCTCAACTTCCATAATTCCTTGCGCAGACGCCCAGAGAGGCGGGACATTTAAATTCGCGCAAGTGGTGCGATTGCTGCCTTTTCCTTCTGCCAGTGAACAAGAGCGTTGTTGGGCTTGAAAAACGTTGGGCTTGAGATTTGTGCAAAGGAGCAGCTGGTCTGATTGTCCTGTATTTCACAAATAAAGGACTTTACTCACCGTAGTGTGGCTTCATCTTGGAGGCAACTTCCTTTTTTTCTGTGTTATGCGGCCTGCCCCGCTGCGATGGAGCCCCACTGCTATCAGGGCGGGCCTGCATCAACAATGATCAAAGACGCTGTGGGGACGGTGAGTCCGCTTTGTGGATGTTGTATGGACAGGATGACAGCCCGGACAGCTTCAGCGCAGCCCACTTGATTAAACATTTTGAACATTTTGGGGCGAGGCATGCAACCCACTGGGGGTAACATTTATCGTGCACCACAACTACCATCATTCCTTGCGCAGACGCCCACAGAGGCGGGACATTTAAATTCGCGCAGGTGGTGCGATTGCTGCCTTTTCCTTCTGCCAGTGAACAAGAGCGTTGTTACGCTCGAAATGTGTTTGGCTTGAGATTTGTGCAAAGGAGCAGCTGGTCTGATCGTCCTGTATTTCACAAATAAAGGACTTTACTCACCGTAGTGTGGCTTCATCTTGGAGGCAACTTCCTTTATTGTGTGTTATGCTGCTTGCACTGCCGCGATGCAGCCCCACTGCTATCAGGGCGGGCCTGCAGCGACAATGGTCAAAGACGCTGTGGGGACGATGAGTCCGCTTTGTGGATGTTGTATGGACAGGATGACAGCCCGGACAGCTTCAGCGCAGCCCACTTGGGTAAACATTTTGAACATTTTGGGTCGAGGCATGCAACCCACTGGGGGTAACATTTATCATGCACCACAACTACCATCATTCCTTGCACAGACGCCCACAGAGGCGGGACATTTAAATTCGCGCAGGTGGTGCGATTGCTGCCTTTCCCTTCTGCCAGTGAACAAGAGTGTTGTTGCGCTCGAAACGCATTTGGCTTGAGATTTGTGCAAAGGAGCAGCTGGTCTGATTGTCCGGTATTTCAAAAATAAAGGACTTTACTCACCGAAGTGTGGCTTCATCTTGGAAGCAACTTCCTTTTTTCTGTGTTATGCAGCGTGCCCCGCTGCGATGGAGCCCCACTGCTATCAGGGCGGGCCTGCAGCGACAATGATCAAAGACGCTGTGGGGACGGTGAGTCCTCTTTGTGGATGTTGTATGGACAGGATGACAGCCCGGACAGCTTCAGCGCAGCCCAGTTGGGTAAACATTTTGAACATTTTGGGGCGAGGCATGCAACCCACTGGGGGTAACATTTATCATGCACCACAGCTACCATCATTCCTTGCGCAGACGCCCACAGAGGCGGGACATTTAAATTCGCGCAGGTGGTGCGATTGCTGCCTTTCCCTTCTGTCAGTGAACAAGAGCGTTGTTGTGCTCGAAACGCGTTTGGCTTGAGATTTGTGCAAAGGAGCAGCTGTCTGATTGTCCTGTATTTCACAAATAAATGACTTTACTCACCGTAGTGTGACTTCATCTCGGATGCAACTTCCTTTTTTCTGTGTTATGCGGCATGCCCCGCCGCGATGGAGCCCCACTGCTATCAGGGCGGGCCTGCAGCAACAATGATCAAAGACGCTGTGGGGACGGTGAGTCCACTTTGTGGATGTTGTATGGAAAGGATGACAACCCGGACAGTTTAACCGCAGCCCACTTGGGTAAACATTTTGAACTTTTTGGGGTGAGGCATGCAACCCACTGGGGGTAACATTTATCATGCACCACAACTCCCATAATTCCTTGCGCAGACGCCCAGAGAGGCGGGACATTTAAATTCGCGCAGGTGGTGCGATTGCTGCCTTTCCCTTCTGCCTGTGAACAAGAGCGTTGTTGGGCTTGAAAAACGTTTGGCTTGAGATTTGTGCAAAGGAGCAGCTGGTCTGATTGTCCTGTATTTCACAAATGAAGGACTTTACTCACCGTAGTGTGGCTTCATCTTGGAGGCAACTTCCTTTTTTCTGTGTTATGCGGTGTGCCCCGCCGCGATGGAGCCCCACTGCTATCAGGGTGGGCCTGCATCAACAATGATCAAAGACGCTGTGGGGACGGTGAGTCCGCTTTGTGGATGTTGTATGGACAGGATGACAGCCTGGACAGCTTCAACGCAGCCCACTTGGGTAAACATTTTGAACAATTTTGGGGCGAGGCATGCAACCAACTGGGGGTAACATTTATCATGCACCACAACTACCATCATTCCTTGCGCAGACGCCCACAGATGCGGGACCTTTAAATTCACGCAGGTGGTGAGATTGCTGCCTTTCCCTTCTGCCAGTGAACAAGAGCGTTGTTGCGCTCGAAACACGTTTGTCTTGAGATTTGTGCAAAGGAGCAGCTGGTCTGATTATCCTGTATTTCACAAATAAAGGACTTTACTCACCGTAGTGTGACTTCATCTCGGATGCAACTTCCTTTTTTCTGTGTTATGCGGCATGCCCCGCCGCGATGGAGCCCCACTGCTATCAGGGCGGGCCTGCAGCAACAATGATCAAAGACGCTGTGGGGACGGTGAGTCCACTTTGTGGATGTTGTATGGAAAGGATGACAACCCGGACAGTTTAACCGCAGCCCACTTGGGTAAACATTTTGAACATTTTGGGGTGAGGCATGCAACCCACTGGGGGTAACATTTATCATGCACCACAACTCTCATAATTCCTTGCGCAGACGCCCAGAGAGGCGGGACATTTAAATTCGCGCAGGTGGTGCGATTGCTGCCTTTCCCTTCTGCCTGTGAACAAGAGCGTTGTTGGGCTTGAAAAACGTTTGGCTTGAGATTTGTGCAAAGGAGCAGCTGGTCTGATTGTCCTGTATTTCACAAATGAAGGACTTTACTCACCGTAGTGTGGCTTCATCTTGGAGGCAACTTCCTTTTTTCTGTGTTATGCGGTGTGCCCCGCCGCGATGGAGCCCCACTGCTATCAGGGTGGGCCTGCATCAACAATGATCAAAGACGCTGTGGGGACGGTGAGTCCGCTTTGTGGATGTTGTATGGACAGGATGACAGCCCGGACAGCTTCAGCGCAGCCCACTTGATTAAACATTTTGAACATTTTGGGGCGAGGCATGCAACCCACTGGGGTTAACATTTATCATGCACCACAACTACCATCATTCCTTGCGCAGACGCCCACAGATGCGGGACATTTAAATTCACGCAGGTGGTGAGATTGCTGCCTTTCCCTTCTGCCAGTGAACAAGAGCGTTGTTGCGCTCGAAACACGTTTGTCTTGAGATTTGTGCAAAGGAGCAGCTGGTCTGATTATCCTGTATTTCACAAATAAAGGACTTTACTCACCGTAGTGTGGCTTCATCTTGGATGCAACTTATTTTTTTCTGTGTTATGCGGCGTGCCCCGCCGTGATGGAGCCCCACTGCTATCAGGGTGGGCCTGAGCGACAATGATCAAAGACGCTGTGGGGACGGTGAGTCCGCTTTGTGGATGTTGTATGGAAAGGATGACAACCCGGACAGCTTAAGCGCAGCCCACTTGGGTAAACATTTTGAACATTTTGGGGCGAGGCATGCAACCCACTGGGGGTAACATTTATCATGCACCACAGCTACCATCATTCCTTGCGCACAGAGAGCGGGACATTTAAATTTGCACAGGTGGTGCGATTGCTGCCTTTCCCTTCTGCCAGTGAACAAGAGTGTTGTTGCGCTCGAAACGCGTTTGGCTTGAGATTTGTGCAAAGGAGCAGCTGGTCTGATTGTCCGGTATTTCAAAAATAAAGGACTTTACTCACCGTAGTGTGACTTCATCTTGGAGGCAACTTCCTTTTTTCTGTGTTATGCGGCGTGCCCCGCCGCGATGGAGCCCCACTGCTATCATGGCGGGTCTGCAGTGACAATGATCAAAGACGCTGTGGGGATGGTGAGTCCGCTTTGTGGTTGTTTTATGGACAGGATGACAACCCGGACAGCTTCAGCTCAGCCCACTTGGGTAAACATTTTGAACATTTTGGGGCGAGGCATGCAACCCACTGGGTGTAACATTTATCATGCACCACAACTACCATAATTCCTTGCGCAGACGCCCACAGAGGCGGGACATTTAAATTCGGGCAGGTTGTGTGATTGCTGCCTTTCCCTTCTGCCAGTGAACAAGAGCGTTTTGCGCTTGAAACGCGTTTGGCTTGAGATTTGTGCAAAGGAGCAGCTGGTCTGATTGTCCTGTATTTCACAAATAAAGGACTTTACTCACCGTAGTGTGACTTCATCTCGGATGCAACTTCCTTTTTTCTGTGTTATGCGGCATGCCCCGCCGCGATGGAGCCCCACTGCTATCAGGGCGGGCCTGCAGCGACAATGATCAAAGACGGTGTGGGGACGGTCAGTCCGCTTTGTGGATGTTGTATGGAAAGGATGACAACCCGGACAGTTTAACCGCAGACCACTTGGGTAAACATTTTGAACATTTTGGGGTGAGGCATGCAACCCACTGGGGGTAACATTTATCATGCACCACAACTCCCATAATTCCTTGCGCAGACACCCGGAGAGGCGGGACATTTAATTTTGCGCAGGTGGTGCGATTGCTGCCTTTCCCTTCTGCCAGTGAACAAGAGCGGTGTTGCGCTTGAAACACGTTTGCCTTGAGATTTGTGCAAAGGAGCAGCTGGTCTGATTGTCCGGTATTTCAAAAATAAAGGACTTTACTCACCGTAGTGTGGCTTCATCTTGGAGGCAACTTCCTTTTTTCTATGTTATGCGGCGTGCCCCGCCGCGATGGAGCCCCACTGCTATCAAGGCAGGCCTGCAGTGACAATGATCAAAGACACTGTGGGGACGGTGAGTCCGCTTTGTGGCTGTTGTATGGACAGGATGACAACCCGGACAGCTTCAGCTCAGCCCACTTGGGTAAACATTTTGAACATTTTGGGGCGAGGCATGCAACCCACTGGGGTAACATTTATCATGCACCACAACTACCATCATTCCTTGCGCGGACGCCCACAGATGCGGGACATTTAAATTCACGCAGGTGGTGCCATTGCTGCCTTTCCCTTCTGCCAGTGAACAAGAGCGTTGTTGCGCTCGAAACGCGTTTGGCTTGAGATTTGTGCAAAGGAGCAGCTGGTCTGATTGTCCTGTATTTCACAAATAAAGGACTTTACTCACCGTAGTGTGACTTCATCTTGGAGGCAACTTCCTTTTTTCTGTGTTATGCGGCGTGCCCCGCCGCGATGGAGCCCCACTGCTATCATGGCGGGTCTGCAGTGACAATGATCAAAGACGCTGTGGGGATGGTGAGTCCGCTTTGTGGTTGTTTTATGGACAGGATGACAACCCGGACAGCTTCAGCTCAGCCCACTTGGGTAAACATTTTGAACATTTTGGGGCGAGGCATGCAACCCACTGGGTGTAACATTTATCATGCACCACAACTACCATAATTCCTTGCGCAGACGCCCACAGAGGCGGGACATTTAAATTCGGGCAGGTTGTGTGATTGCTGCCTTTCCCTTCTGCCAGTGAACAAGAGCGTTTTGCGCTTGAAACGCGTTTGGCTTGAGATTTGTGCAAAGGAGCAGCTGGTCTGATTGTCCTGTATTTCAAAAATAAAGGAATTTACTCACCGTAGTGTGGCTTCATCTTGGAGGCAACTTCCTTTTTTCTGTGTTCTGCGGCATGCCCCGCCGGGATGGAGCCCCAATGCTATCAGGGTGGGCCTGCAGCGACAATGATCAAAGATGCTGTGGGGACGGTGAGTCCGCATTGTGGATGTTGTTGGACAGGATGACAGCCCGGACAGCTTCAGCGCATCCCACTTGATTAAACATTTTGAACATTTTGGGGCGAGGCATGCAACCCACTGGGGGTAACATTTCTCGTGCACCACAACTACCATCATTCCTTGCGCAGACGCCCACAGAGGCGGGACATTTAAATTCGCGCAGGTGGTGCGATTGCTGCCTTTCCCTTCTGCCAGTGAACAAGAGCGTTGTTGCGCTCGAAATGTGTTTGGCTTGAGATTTGTGCAAAGGAGCAGCTGGTCTGATCGTTCTGTATTTCACAAATAAAGGACTTTACTCACCGTAGTGTGGCTTCATCTTGGAGGCAACTTCCTTTGTTGTGTGTTATGCTGCTTGCACTGCCGCGATGCAGCCCCACTGCTATCAGGGCGGGCCTGCAGCGACAATGGTCAAAGACGCTGTGGGGACGATGAGTCCGCTTTGTGGATGTTGTATGGACAGGATGACAGCCCGGACAGCTTCAGCGCAGCCCAGTTGGGTAAACATTTTGAACATTTTGGGGCGAGGCATGCAACCCACTGGGGGTAACATTTATCATGCACCACAACTATCATCATTCCTTGCGCAGACGCCCACAGATGCGGGACATTTAAATTCACGCAGGTGGTGCCATTGCTGCCTTTCCCTTCTGCCAGTGAACAAGAGCGTTGTTGCGCTCGAAACGCCTTTGGCTTGAGATTTGTGCAAAGGAGCAGCTGGTCTGATTGTCCTGTATTTCACAAATAAAGGACTTTACTCACCGTAGTGTGGCTTCATCTTGGAGGCAACTTCCTTTTTTCTGTGTTATGCGGCGTACCCCGCCGCGATGGAGTCCCACTGCTATCAGGGCGGGCCTGCAGCGACAATGATCAAAGACGCTGTGGGGACGGTGAGTCCGCATTGTGGATGTTGTATGGACAGGATGACAGCCCGGACAGCTTCAGCGCAGCCCAGTTGGGTAAACATTTTGAACATTTTGGGGTGAGGCATGCAACCCACTGGGGGTAACATTTATCATGCACCACAGCTACCATCATTCCTTGCGCAGACGCCCACAGATGCGGGACATTTATATTTGGGCAGGTGGTGCGATTGCTGCCTTTCCCTTCTGCCAGTGAACAAGAGCGTTGTTGCGCTCGAAACGCGTTTGGCTTGAGATTTGTGCAAAGGAGCAGCTGGTCTGATTGTCCTGTATTTCACAAATAAAGGACTTTACTCACTGTAGTGTGGCGTCATCTTGGAGGCAACTTCCTTTTTTCTGTGTTATGCGGCGTGCCCCACCGCGATGGAGCCCCACTGCTATCAGGGCGGGCCTGCAGCGACAATGATCAAAGACGCTGTGGGGACGGTGAGTCCGCTTTGTGGATGTTGTATAGACTGGATGACAGCCTGGACAGCTTCAGCGCAGCCCACTTGGGTAAACATTTTGAACATTTTGGGGCGAGGCATGCAACCCACTGGGGGTAACATTTATCATGCACCACAACTACCATCATTCCTTGCGCAGACGCCCACAGATGCGGGACATTTAAATTCGCGCAGGTGGTGCAATTGCTGCCTTTCCCTTCTGCCAGTGAACAAAAGCGTTGTTGCGGTCGAAACACGTTTGTCTTGAGATTTGTGCAAAGGAGCAGCTGGTCTGATTGTCCTGTATTTCACAAATAAAGGACTTTACTCACCGTAGTGTGGCTTCATCTTGGAGGCAACTTCCTTTTTTCTGTGTTATGCGGCGTGCCCCGCCGCAATGGAGCCTCACTGCTATCAGGGCGGGCCTGCAGCGACAATGATCAAAGACGCTGTGGGGACAGGGAGTCCGCTTTGTGGATGTTGTATGGACCGGATGACAGCCCGGACAGCTTCAGCGCAGCCCACTTGGGTAAACATTTTGAACATTTTGGGGTGAGGCATGCAACCCACTGGTGGTAACATTTATCATGCACCACAACTACCATCATTCCTTGCGCAGACGCCCACAGAGGCGGGACATTTAAATTCATGCAGGTGGTGCGATTGCAGCTTTTCCCTTCTGCCGGTGAACACGAGCGTTGTTGCGCTAGAAACGCGTTTGGCTTGAGATTTGTGCAAAGGAGTAGCTGGTCTGATTGTCCTGTATTTCACAAATAAAGGACTTTACTCACCGTAGTGTGACTTCATCTCGGATGCAACTTCCTTTTTTCTGTGTTATGCGGCATGCCCCGCCGCGATGGAGCCCCACTGCTATCAGGGCGGGCCTGCAGCGACAATGATCAAAGACGGTGTGGGGACGGTCAGTCCGCTTTGTGGATGTTGTATGGAAAGGATGACAACCCGGACAGTTTAACCGCAGACCACTTGGGTAAACATTTTGAACATTTTGGGGTGAGGCATGCAACCCACTGGGGGTAACATTTATCATGCACCACAACTCCCATAATTCCTTGCGCAGACACTCGGAGAGGCGGGACATTTAATTTTGCGCAGGTGGTGCGATTGCTGCCTTTCCCTTCTGCCAGTGAACAAGAGCGGTGTTGCGCTTGAAACACGTTTGCCTTGAGATTTGTGCAAAGGAGCAGCTGGTCTGATTGTCCGGTATTTAAAAAATAAAGGACTTTACTCACCGTAGTGTGGCTTCATCTTGGAGGCAACTTCCTTTTTTCTATGTTATGCGGCGTGCCCCGCCGCGATGGAGCCCCACTGCTATCAAGGCAGGCCTGCAGTGACAATGATCAAAGACACTGTGGGGACAGTGAGTCCGCTTTGTGGCTGTTGTATGGACAGGATGACAACCCGGACAGCTTCAGCTCAGCCCACTTGGGTAAACATTTTGAACATTTTGGGGCGAGGCATGCAACCCACTGGGGTAACATTTATCATGCACCACAACTACCATCATTCCTTGCGCGGACGCCCACAGATGCGGGACATTTAAATTCACGCAGGTGGTGCCATTGCTGCCTTTCCCTTCTGCCAGTGAACAAGATCGTTGTTGCGCTCGAAACGCGTTTGGCTTGAGATTTGTGCAAAGGAGCAGCTGGTCTGATTGTCCTGTATTTCCCAAATAAAGGACTTTACTCACCGTAGTGTGGCTTCATCTTGGAGGCAACTTCACTTTTTTCTGTGTTATGCGGCGTGCCCCACCGCTTATGGAGCCCCACTGCTATCAGGGCGGGCCTGCAGCGACAATGATCAAAGACGCTGTGGGGACGGTGAGTCCGCTTTGTGGATGTTGTATGGACAGGATGACAGCCTTGACAGCTTCAACGCAGCCCACTTGGGTAAACATTTTGAACATTTTGGGGCGAGGCATGCAACCCACTGGGGGTAAAATTTATCATGCACCACAACTACCATCATTCCTTGCGCAGACGCCCACAGATGCGGGACATTTAAATTCACGCAGGTGGTGAGATTGCTGCCTTTCCCTTCTGCCAGTGAACAAGAGCGTTGTTGCGCTCGAAACACGTTTGTCTTGAGATTTGTGCAAAGGAGCAGCTGGTCTGATTGTCCTGTATTTCACAAATAAAGGACTTTACTCACCGTAGTGTGGCTTCATCTTGGAGGCAACTTCCTTTTTTCTGTGTTATGCGGCGTGCCCCGCCGCATTTGAGCCCCACTACTATCAGGGCGGGCCTGCAGCGACAATGATCAAAGATGCTGTGGGGACGGTGAGTCCACTTTGTGAATGTTGTATGGACCGGATGACAGCCCGGACAGCTTCAGCGCAGCCCACTTGGGAAAACATTTTGAACATTTTGGGGCGACGCATGCAACCCACTGGGGGTAACATTTATCATGCACCACAACTACCATCATTCCTTGCGCAGACGCCCACAGATGTGGGACATTTAAATTCGTGCAGGTGGTGCGATTGCTGCCTTTCCCTTCTGCCAGTGAACAACAGCGTTGTTGCGCTCGAAACGCGTATGGCTTGAGATTTGTGCAAAGGAGCAGCTGGTCTGATTGTCCTGTATTTCACAAATAGAGGACTTTACTCACCGTAGTGTGGCTTCATCTTGGAGGCAACTTCCTTTTTTCTGTGTTATGCGGCATGCCCCGCCGTGATGGAGCCCCACTGCTATCAGGGCGGGCCTGCAGCGACAATGATCAAAGATGCTGTGGAGACGGTGAGTCCGCTTTGTGGATGTTGTATGGAAAGGATGACAACCCGGACAGTTTAACCGCAGCCCACTTGGGTAAACATTTTGAACATTTTGGGGTGAGGCATGCAACCCACTGGGGGTAACATTTATCATGCACCTCAACTTCCATAATTCCTTGCGCAGACGCCCAGAGAGGCGGGACATTTAAATTCGCGCAAGTGGTGCGATTGCTGCCTTTTCCTTCTGCCAGTGAACAAGAGCGTTGTTGGGCTTGAAAAACGTTTGGCTTGAGATTTGTGCAAAGGAGCAGCTGGTCTGATTGTCCTGTATTTCACAAATAAAGGACTTTACTCACCGTAGTGTGGCTTCATCTTGGAGGCAACTTCCTTTTTTTCTGTGTTATGCGGCCTGCCCCGCTGCGATGGAGCCCCACTGCTATCAGGGCGGGCCTGCATCAACAATGATCAAAGACGCTGTGGGGACGGTGAGTCCGCTTTGTGGATGTTGTATGGACAGGATGACAGCCCGGACAGCTTCAGCGCAGCCCACTTGATTAAACATTTTGAACATTTTGGGGCGAGGCATGCAACCCACTGGGGGTAACATTTATCGTGCACCACAACTACCATCATTCCTTGCGCAGACGCCCACAGAGGCGGGACATTTAAATTCGCGCAGGTGGTGCGATTGCTGCCTTTTCCTTCTGCCAGTGAACAAGAGCGTTGTTGCGCTCGAAATGTGTTTGGCTTGAGATTTGTGCAAAGGAGCAGCTGGTCTGATCGTCCTGTATTTCACAAATAAAGGACTTTACTCACCGTAGTGTGGCTTCATCTTGGAGGCAACTTCCTTTATTGTGTGTTATGCTGCTTGCACTGCCGCGATGCAGCCCCACTGCTATCAGGGCGGGCCTGCAGTGACAATGGTCAAAGACGCTGTGGGGACGATGAGTCCGCTTTGTGGATGTTGTATGGACAGGATGACAGCCCGGACAGCTTCAGCGCAGCCCACTTGGGTAAACATTTTGAACATTTTGGGTCGAGGCATGCAACCCACTGGGGGTAACATTTATCATGCACCACAACTACCATCATTCCTTGCACAGACGCCCACAGAGGCGGGACATTTAAATTCACGCAGGTGGTGCGATTGCTGCCTTTCCCTTCTGCCAGTGAACAAGAGTGTTGTTGCGCTCGAAACGCATTTGGCTTGAGATTTGTGCAAAGGAGCAGCTGGTCTGATTGTCCGGTATTTCAAAAATAAAGGACTTTACTCACCGAAGTGTGGCTTCATCTTGGAGGCAACTTCCTTTTTTCTGTGTTATGCGGCGTGCCCCGCTGCGATAGAGCCCCACTGCTATCAGGGCGGGCCTGCAGCGACAATGATCAAAGACGCTGTGGGGACGGTGAGTCCTCTTTGTGGATGTTGTATGGACAGGATGACAGCCCGGACAGCTTCAGCGCAGCCCAGTTGGGTAAACATTTTGAACATTTTGGGGCGAGGCATGCAACCCACTGGGGGTAACATTTATCATGCACCACAGCTACCATCATTCCTTGCGCAGACGCCCACAGAGGCAGGACATTTAAATTCGCGCAGGTGGTGCGATTGCTGCCTTTCCCTTCTGTCAGTGAACAAGAGCGTTGTTGTGCTCGAAACGCGTTTGGCTTGAGATTTGTGCAAAGGAGCAGCTGTCTGATTGTCCTGTATTTCACAAATAAATGACTTTACTCACCGTAGTGTGGCTTCATCTTGGAGGCAACTTCCTTTTTTCTGTGTTATGCGGCGTGCCCCACCGCGATGGAGCCCCACTGCTATCAGGGCGGGCCTGCAGCGACAATGATCAAAGACGCTGTGGGGACGGTGAGTCCGCTTTGTGGATGTTGTATGGACAGGATGACAGCCTGGACAGCTTCAACGCAGCCCACTTGGGTAAACATTTTGAACAATTTTGGGGCGAGGCATGCAACCCACTGGGGGTAACATTTATCATGCACCACAACTACCATCATTCCTTGCGCAGACGCCCACAGATGCGGGACCTTTAAATTCACGCAGGTGGTGAGATTGCTGCCTTTCCCTTCTGCCAGTGAACAAGAGCGTTGTTGCGCTCGAAACACGTTTGTCTTGAGATTTGTGCAAAGGAGCAGCTGGTCTGATTGTCCTGTATTTCACAAATAAAGGACTTTACTCACCGTAGTGTGGCTTCATCTTGGAGGCAACTTCCTTTTTTCTGTGTTATGCGGCGTGCCCCGCCGCATTTGAGCCCCACTGCTATCAGGGCGGTCCTGCAGCGACAATGATCAAAGACGCTGTGGGGACGGTGAGTCCACTTTGTGAATGTTGTATGGACCGGATGACAGCCCGGACAGCTTCAGCGCAGCCCACTTGGGAAAACATTTTGAACATTTTGGGGCGACGCATGCAACCCACTGGGGGTAACATTTATCATGCACCACAACTACCATCATTCCTTGCGCAGACGCCCACAGATGCGGGACATTTAAATTCGTGCAGGTGGTGCCATTGCTGCCTTTCCCTTCTGCCAGTGAACAAGATCGTTGTTGCGCTCGAAACGCGTTTGGCTTGAGATTTGTGCAAAGGAGCAGCTGGTCTGATTGTCCTGTATTTCCCAAATAAAGGACTTTACTCACCGTAGTGTGGCTTCATCTTGGAGGCAACTTCACTTTTTTCTGTGTTATGCGGCGTGCCCCACCGCTTATGGAGCCCCACTGCTATCAGGGCGGGCCTGCAGCGACAATGATCAAAGACGCTGTGGGGACGGTGAGTCCGCTTTGTGGATGTTGTATGGACAGGATGACAGCCTGGACAGCTTCAACGCAGCCCACTTGGGTAAACATTTTGAACATTTTGGGGTGAGGCATGCAACCCACTGGGGGTAACATTTATCATGCACCACAACTCCCATAATTCCTTGCGCAGACGCCCAGAGAGGCGGGACATTTAAATTTGCGCAGGTGGTGTGATTGCTGCCTTTCCCTTCTGCCTGTGAACAAGAGCGTTGTTGGGCTTGAAAAACCTTTGGCTTGAGATTTGTGCAAAGGAGCAGCTGGTCTGATTGTCCTGTATTTCACAAATGAAGGACTTTACTCACCGTAGTGTGGCTTCATCTTGGAGGCAACTTCCTTTTTTCTGTGTTATGCGGTGTGCCCCGCCGCGATGGAGCCCCACTGCTATCAGGGTGGGCCTGCATCAACAATGATCAAAGACGCTGTGGGGACGGTGAGTCCGCTTTGTGGATGTTGTATGGACAGGATGACTGCCTGGACAGCTTCAACGCAGCCCACTTGGGTAAACATTTTGAACAATTTTGGGGCGAAGCATGCAACCAACTGGGGGTAACATTTATCATGCACCACAACTACCATCATTCCTTGCGCAGACGCCCACAGATGCGGGACCTTTAAATTCACGCAGGTGGTGAGATTGCTGCCTTTCCCTTCTGCCAGTGAACAAGAGCGTTGTTGCGCTCGAAACACGTTTGTCTTGAGATTTGTGCAAAGGAGCAGCTGGTCTGATTATCCTGTATTTCACAAATAAAGGACTTTACTCACCGTAGTGTGACTTCATCTCGGATGCAACTTCCTTTTTTCTGTGTTATGCGGCATGCCCCGCCGCGATGGAGCCCCACTGCTATCAGGGCGGGCCTGCAGCAACAATGATCAAAGACGCTGTGGGGACGGTGAGTCCACTTTGTGGATGTTGTATGGAAAGGATGACAACCCGGACAGTTTAACCGCAGCCCACTTGGGTAAACATTTTGAACATTTTGGGGTGAGGCATGCAACCCACTGGGGGTAACATTTATCATGCACCACAACTCCCATAATTCCTTGCGCAGACGCCCAGAGAGGCGGGACATTTAAATTCGCGCAGGTGGTGCGATTGCTGCCTTTCCCTTCTGCCTGTGAACAAGAGCGTTGTTGGGCTTGAAAAACGTTTGGCTTGAGATTTGTGCAAAGGAGCAGCTGGTCTGATTGTCCTGTATTTCACAAATGAAGGACTTTACTCACCGTAGTGTGGCTTCATCTTGGAGGCAACTTCCTTTTTTCTGTGTTATGCGGTGTGCCCCGCCGCGATGGAGCCCCACTGCTATCAGGGTGGGCCTGCATCAACAATGATCAAAGACGCTGTGGGGACGGTGAGTCCGCTTTGTGGATGTTGTATGGACAGGATGACTGCCTGGACAGCTTCAACGCAGCCCACTTGGGTAAACATTTTGAACAATTTTGGGGCGAAGCATGCAACCAACTGGGGGTAACATTTATCATGCACCACAACTACCATCATTCCTTGCGCAGACGCCCACAGATGCGGGACCTTTAAATTCACGCAGGTGGTGAGATTGCTGCCTTTCCCTTCTGCCAGTGAACAAGAGCGTTGTTGCGCTCGAAACACGTTTGTCTTGAGATTTGTGCAAAGGCGCAGCTGGTCTGATTATCCTGTATTTCACAAATAAAGGACTTTACTCACCGTAGTGTGACTTCATCTCGGATGCAACTTCCTTTTTTCTGTGTTATGCGGCATGCCCCGCCGCGATGGAGCCCCACTGCTATCAGGGCGGGCCTGCAGCAACAATGATCAAAGACGCTGTGGGGACGGTGAGTCCACTTTGTGGATGTTGTATGGAAAGGATGACAACCCGGACAGTTTAACCGCAGCCCACTTGGGTAAACATTTTGAACATTTTGGGGTGAGGCATGCAACCCACTGGGGGTAACATTTATCATGCACCACAACTCCCATAATTCCTTGCGCAGACGCCCAGAGAGGCGGGACATTTAAATTCGCGCAGGTGGTGCGATTGCTGCCTTTCCCTTCTGCCTGTGAACAAGAGCGTTGTTGGGCTTGAAAAACGTTTGGCTTGAGATTTGTGCAAAGGAGCAGCTGGTCTGATTGTCCTGTATTTCACAAATGAAGGACTTTACTCACCGTAGTGTGGCTTCATCTTGGAGGCAACTTCCTTTTTTCTGTGTTATGCGGTGTGCCCCGCCGCGATGGAGCCCCACTGCTATCAGGGTGGGCCTGCATCAGCAATGATCAAAGACGCTGTGGGGACGGTGAGTCCGCTTTGTGGATGTTGTATGGACAGGATGACAGCCCGGACAGCTTCAGCGCAGCCCACTTGATTAAACATTTTGAACATTTTGGGGCGAGGCATGCAACCCACTGGGGGTAACATTTATCATGCACCACAACTACCATCATTCCTTGCGCAGACGCCCACAGATGCGGGACATTTAAATTCACGCAGGTGGTGAGATTGCTGCCTTTCCCTTCTGCCAGTGAACAAGAGCGTTGTTGCGCTCGAAACACGTTTGTCTTGAGATTTGTGCAAAGGAGCAGCTGGTCTGATTATCCTGTATTTCACAAATAAAGGACTTTACTCACCGTAGTGTGGCTTCATCTTGGATGCAACTTCCTTTTTTCTGTGTTATGCGGCGTGCCCCGCCGTGATGGAGCCCCACTGCTATCAGGGTGGGCCTGAGCGACAATGATCAAAGACGCTGTGGGGACGGTGAGTCCGCTTTGTGGATGTTGTATGGAAAGGATGACAACCCGGACAGCTTAAGCGCAGCCCACTTGGGTAAACATTTTGAACATTTTGGGGCGAGGCATGCAACCCACTGGGGGTAACATTTATCATGCACCACAGCTACCATCATTCCTTGCGCAGACGCCCACAGAGAGCGGGACATTTAAATTTGCACAGGTGGTGCGATTGCTGCCTTTCCCTTCTGCCAGTGAACAAGAGTGTTGTTGCGCTCGAAACGCGTTTGGCTTGAGATTTGTGCAAAGGAGCAGCTGGTCTGATTGTCCGGTATTTCAAAAATAAAGGACTTTACTCACCGAAGTGTGGCTTCATCTTGGAGGCAACTTCCTTTTTTTCTGTGTTATGCGGCGTGCCCCGCTGCAATGGAGCCCCACTGCTATCAGGGCGGGCCTGCAGCGACAATGATCAAAGACGCTGTGGGGACGGTGAGTCCTCTTTGTGGATTTTGTATGGACAGGATGACAGCCCGGACAGCTTCAGCGCAGCCCAGTTGGGTAAACATTTTGAACATTTTGTGGCGAGGCATGCAACCCACTGGGGGTAACATTTATCATGCACCACAGCTACCATCATTCCTTGCGCAGACGCCCACAGAGGCGGGACATTTAAATTCGCGCAGGTGGTGCGATTGCTGCCTTTCCCTTCTGTCAGTGAACAAGAGCGTTGTTGCGCTCGAAACGCGTTTGGCTTGAGATTTGTGCAAAGGAGCAGCTGGTCTGATTGTCCTGTATTTCACAAATAAAGGACTTTACTCACCGTAGTGTGACTTCATCTTGGAGGCAACTTCCTTTTTTCTGTGTTATGCGGCGTGCCCCGCCGCGATGGAGCCCCACTGCTATCAGGGCGGGTCTGCAGTGACAATGATCAAAGACGCTGTGGGGACGGTGACTCCGCTTTGTGGTTGTTTTATGGACAGGATGACAACCCGGACAGCTTCAGCTCAGCCCACTTGGGTAAACATTTTGAACATTTTGGGGCGAGGCATGCAACCCACTGGGTGTAACATTTATCATGCACCACAACTACCATAATTCCTTGCGCAGACGCCCACAGAGGCGGGACATTTAAATTCGCGCAGGTTGTGTGATTGCTGCCTTTCCCTTCTGCCAGTGAACAAGAGCGTTTTGCGCTTGAAACGCGTTTGGCTTGAGATTTGTGCAAAGGAGCAGCTGGTCTGATTGTCCTGTATTTCAAAAATAAAGGAATTTACTCACCGTAGTGTGGCTTCATCTTGGATGCAACTTCCTTTTTTCTGTGTTCTGCGGCATGCCCCGCCGGGATGGAGCCCCAATGCTATCAGGGTGGGCCTGCAGCGACAATGATCAAAGATGCTGTGGGGACGGTGAGTCCGCATTGTGGATGTTGTATGGACAGGATGACAGCCCGGACAGCTTCAGCGCATCCCACTTGATTAAACATTTTGAACATTTTGGGGCGAGGCATGCAACCCACTGGGGGTAACATTTCTCGTGCACCACAACTACCATCATTCCTTGCGCAGACGCCCACAGAGGCGGGACATTTAAATTCGCGCAGGTGGTGCGATTGCTGCCTTTCCCTTCTGCCAGTGAACAAGAGCGTTGTTGCGCTCAAAATGTGTTTGGCTTGAGATTTGTGCAAAGGAGCAGCTGGTCTGATCGTTCTGTATTTCACAAATAAAGGACTTTACTCACCGTAGTGTGGCTTCATCTTGGAGGCAACTTCCTTTGTTGTGTGTTATGCTGCTTGCACTGCCGCGATGCAGCCCCACTGCTATCAGGGCGGGCCTGCAGCGACAATGGTCAAAGACGCTGTGGGGACGATGAGTCCGCTTTGTGGATGTTGTATGGACAGGATGACAGCCCGGACAGCTTCAGCGCAGCCCACTTGGGTAAACATTTTGAACATTTTGGGTCGAGGCATGCAACCCACTGGGGGTAACATTTATCATGCACCACAACTACCATCATTCCTTGCACAGACGCCCACAGATTCAGGACATTTAAATTCGCGCAGGTGGTGCGATTGCTGCCTTTCCCTTCTGCCAGTGAACAAGAGTGTTGTTGCGCTCGAAACGCGTTTGGCTTGAGATTTGTGCAAAGGAGCAGCTGGTCTGATTGTCCGGTATTTCAAAAATAAAGGACTTTACTCACCGAAGTGTGGCTTCATCTTGGAGGCAACTTCCTTTTTTCTGTGTTATGCGGCGTGCCCCGCTGTGATGGAGCCCCACTGCTATCAGGGCGGGCCTGCAGCGACAATGATCAAAGACTCTGTGGGGACGGTGAGTCCGCTTTGTGGATGTTGTATGGACAGGATGACAGCCTGGACAGCTTCAGCGCAGCCCACTTGATTAAACATTTTGAATATTTTGGGGCGAGGCATGCAAGCCACTGGGGGTAACATTTATCATGCACCACAACTACCATCATTCCTTGCGCAGACGCCCACAGATGCGGGACATTTAAATTCACGCAGGTGGTGAGATTGCTGCCTTTCCCTTCTGCCAGTGAACAAGAGCGTTGTTGCGCTCGAAACACGTTTGTCTTGAGATTTGTGCAAAGGAGCAGCTGGTCTGATTGTCCTGTATTTTACAAATAAAGGACTTTACTCACCGTAGTGTGGCTTCATCTTGGAGGCAACTTCCATTTTTCTGTGTTATGCGGCGTACCCCGCCGCGATGGAGCCCCACTGCTATCAGGGCGGGCCTGCCTCGACAATGATCAAAGACGCTGTGGGGACGGTGAGTCCGCATTGTGGATGTTGTATGGACAGGATGACAGCCCGGACAGCTTCAGCGCAGCCCAGTTGGGTAAACATTTTGAACATTTTGGGGTGAGGCATGCAACTCACTGGGGGTAACATTTATCATGCACCACAACTACCATCATTCCTTGCGCAGACGCCCACAGATGCGGGACATTTAAATTCGGGCAGGTGGTGCGATTGCTGCCTTTCCCTTCTGCCAGTGAACAAGAGCGTTGTTGCGCTCGAAACGCGTTTGGCTTGAGATTTGTGCAAAGGAGCAGCTGGTCTGATTGTCCTGTATTTCACAAATAAAGGACTTTACTCACTGTAGTGTGGCTTCATCTTGGAGGCAACTTCCTTTTTTCTGTGTTATGCTGCGTGCCCCACCGCGATGGAGCCCCACTGCTATCAGGGCGGGCCTGCAGCTACAATGATCAAAGACGCTGTGGGGACGGTGAGTCCGCTTTGTGGATGTTGTATAGACTGGATGACAGCCTGGACAGCTTCAGCGCAGCCCACTTGGGTAAACATTTTGAACATTTTGGGGCGAGGCATGCAACCCACTGGGGGTAACATTTATCATGCACCACAACTACCATCATTCCTTGCGCAGACGCCCACAGATGCGGGACATTTAAATTCGCGCAGGTGGTGCAATTGCTGCCTTTCCCTTCTGCCAGTGAACAAAAGCGTTGATGCGCTCGAAACACGTTTGTCTTGAGATTTGTGCAAAGGAGCAGCTGGTCTGATTGTCCTGTATTTCACAAATAATGGACTTTACTCACCGTAGTGTGGCTTCATCTTGGAGGCAACTTCCTTTTTTCTGTGTTATGCGGCGTGCCCCGCCGCAATGGAGCCTCACTGCTATCAGGGCGGGCCTGCAGCGACAATGATCAAAGACGCTGTGGGGACGGTGAGTCCGCTTTGTGGATGTTGTATGGACCGGATGACAGCCCGGACAGCTTCAGCGCAGCCCACTTGGGTAAACATTTTGAACATTCTGGGGTGAGGCATGCAACCCACTGGGGGTAACATTTATCATGCACCACAACTACCATCATTCCTTGCGCAGACGCCCACAGAGGCGGGACATTTAAATTCATGCAGGTGGTGCGATTGCAGCCTTTCCCTTCTGCCAGTGAACACGAGCGTTGTTGCGTTAGAAACGCGTTTGGCTTGAGATTTGTGCAAAGGAGTAGCTGGTCTGATTGTCCTGTATTTCACAAATAAAGGACTTTACTCACCGTAGTGTGACTTCATCTCGGATGCAACTTCCTTTTTTCTGTGTTATGCGGCGTGCCCCGCCGCGATGGAGCCCCACTGCTATCAGGGCGGGCCTGCAGCGACAATGATCAAAGACGCTGTGGGGACGGTGAGTCCGCTGTGTGGATGTTGTATGGACAGGATGACAGCCTGGACAGCTTCAACGCAGCCCACTTGGGTAAACATTTTGAACAATTTTGGGGCGAGGCATGCAACCCACTGGGGGTAACATTTATCATGCACCACAACTCCCATAATTCCTTGCGCAGACGCCCAGAGAGGCGGGACATTTAAATTTGCGCAGGTGGTGCGATTGCTGCCTTTCCCTTCTGCCAGTGAACAAGAGCGTTGTTGGGCTTGAAAAACGTTTGGCTTGAGATTTGTGCAAAGGAGCAGCTGGTCTGATTGTCCTGTCTTTCACAAATAAAGGACTTTACTCACCGTAGTGTGGCTTCATCTTGGAGGCAACTTCCTTTTTTCTGTGTTATGCGGTGTGCCCCGCCGCGATGGAGCCCCACTGCTATCAGGGTGGGCCTGCATCAACAATGATCAAAGACGCTGTGGGGACGGTGAGTCCGCTTTGTGGATGTTGTATGGACAGGATGACAGCCCGGACAGCTTCAGCGCAGCCCACTTGATTAAACATTTTGAACATTTTGGGGCGAGGCTTGCAAGCCACTGGGGGTAACATTTATCATGCACCACAACTACCATCATTCCTTGCGCAGACGCCCACAGATGCGGGACATTTAAATTCACGCAGGTGGTGAGATTGCTGCCTTTCCCTTCTGCCAGTGAACAAGAGCGTTGTTGCGCTCGAAACACGTTTGTCTTGAGATTAGTGCAAAGGAGCAGCTGGTCTGATTGTCCTGTATTTCACAAATAAAGGACTTTACTCACCGTAGTGTGGCTTCATCTTGGAGGCAACTTCCTTTTTTCTGTGTTATGCGGCATACCCCGCCGCGATGGAGCCCCACTGCTATCAGGGCGGGCCTGCAGCGACAATGATCAAAGACGCTGTGGGGACGGTGAGTCCGCATTGTGGATGTTGTATGGACAGGATGACAGCCCGGACAGCTTCAGCGCAGCCCAGTTGGGTAAACATTTTGAACATTTTGGGGTGAGGCATGCAACCCACTGGGGTAACATTTATCATGCACCACAACTACCATCATTCCTTGCGCAGACGCCCACAGATGCGGGACATTTCAATTCGGGCAGGTGGTGCGATTGCTGCCTTTCCCTTCTGCCAGTGAACAAGAGCGTAGTTGCGCTCGAAACGCGCTTGGCTTGAGATTTGTGCAAAGGAGCAGCTGGTCTGATTGTCCTGTATTTCACAAATAAAGGACTTTACTCACTGTAGTGTGGCTTCATCTTGGAGGCAACTTCCTTTTTTCTGTGTTATGCGGCGTGCCCCACCACGATGGAGCCCCACTGCTATCAGGGCGGGCCTGCAGCGACAATATTCAAAGACGCTGTGGGGACGGTGAGTCCGCTTTGTGGATGTTGTATAGACTGGATGACAGCCTGGACAGCTTCAGCGCAGCCCACTTGGGTAAACATTTTGAACATTTTGGGGCGAGGCATGCAACCCACTGGGGGTAACATTTATCATGCACCACAACTACCATCATTCCTTGCGCAGACGCCCACAGATGCGGGACATTTAAATTCGCGCAGGTGGTGCAATTGCTGCCTTTCCCTTCTGCCAGTGAACAAAAGCGTTGTTGCGCTCGAAACACGTTTGTCTTGAGATTTGTGCAAAGGAGCAGCTGGTCTGATTGTCCTGTATTTCACAAATAAAGGACTTTACTCACCGTAGTGTGGCTTCATCTTGGAGGCAACTTCCTTTTTTCTGTGTTATGAGGCGTGCCCCGCCGCAATGGAGCCTCACTGCTATCAGGGCGGGCCTGCAGCGACAATGATCAAAGACGCTGTGGGGACGGTGAGTCCGCTTTGTGGATGTTGTATGGACCGGATGACAGCCCGGACAGCTTCAGCGCAGCCCACTTGGGTAAACATTTTGAACATTTTGGGGTGAGGCATGCAACCCACTGGTGGTAACATTTATCATGCACCACAACTACCATCATTCCTTGCGCAGACGCCCACAGAGGCGGGACATTTAAATTCATGCAGGTGGTGCGATTGCAGCCTTTCCCTTCTGCCAGTGAACACGAGCGTTGTTGCGCTAGAAACGCGTTTGGCTTGAGATTTGTGCAAAGGAGTAGCTGGTCTGATTGTCCTGTATTTCACAAATAAAGGACTTTACTCACCGTAGTGTGACTTCATCTCGGATGCAACTTCCTTTTTTCTGTGTTATGCGGCGTGCCCCGCCGCGATGGAGCCCCACTGCTATCAGGGCAGGCCTGCAGCGACAATGATCAAAGACGCTGTGGGGACGGTCAGTCCGCTTTGTGGATGTTTTATGGAAAGGATGACAACCCGGACAGTTTAACCGCAGACCACTTGGGTAAACATTTTGAACATTTTGGGGTGAGGCATGCAACCCACTGGGGGTAACATTTATCATGCACCACAACTCCCATAATTCCTTGCGCAGACACCCGGAGAGGCGGGACATTTAATTTTGCGCAGGTGGTGCGATTGCTGCCTTTCCCTTCTGCCAGTGAACAAGAGCGGTGTTGCGCTTGAAACACGTTTGGCTCGAGATTTGTGCAAAGGAGCAGCTGGTCTGATTGTCCGGTATTTCAAAAATAAAGGACTTTACTCACCGTAGTGTGGCTTCATCTTGGAGGCAACTTCCTTTTTTCTATGTTATGCGGCGCGCCCCGCCACGATGGAGCCCCACTGCTATCAGGGCAGGCCTGCAGTGACAATGATCAAAGACGCTGTGGGGACGGTGAGTCCGCTTTGTGGCTGTTGTATGGACAGGACGACAACCCGGACAGCTTCAGCTCAGCCCACTTGGGTAAACATTTTGAACATTTTGGGGCGAGGCATGCAACCCACTGGGGGTAACATTTATCTTGCAGCACAATTACCATCATTCCTTGCGCAGACGCCAACAGAAGCGGGACATTTAAATTCACGCAGGTGGTGCGATTATTGCCTTTCCCTTCTGCCAGTGAACAAGAGCGTTGTTGCGCTCGAAACGCGTTTGGCTTGAGATTTGTGCAAAGGAGCAGCTGGTCTGATTGTCATTTTTTTCACAAATAAACGACTTTACTCACCGTAGTGTGGCTTCATCTTGGAGGCAACTTCCTTTATTGTGTGTTATGCTGCTTGCACTGCCGCGATGCAGCCCCACTGCTATCAGGGCGGGCCTGCAGCGACAATGGTCAAAGACGCTGTGGGGACGATGAGTCCGCTTTGTGGATGTTGTATGGACAGGATGACAGCCCGGACAGCTTCAGCGCAGCCCACTTGGGTAAACATTTTGAACATTTTGGGTCGAGGCATGCAACCCACTGGGGTAACATTTATCATGCACTACAACTACCATCATTCCTTGCGCAAACGCCCACAGAGGCGGGACATTTAAATTCGCGCAGGTGGTGCGATTGCTGCCTTTCCCTTCTGCCAGTGAACAAGAGTGTTGTTGGGCTTGAAAAACATTTGGCTGAGATTTGTGCAAAGGAGCAGCTGGTCTGATTGTCCTGTATTTCACAAATAAAGGACTTTACTCACCGAAGTGTGGCTTCATCTTGGAGGCAACTTCCTTTTTTCTGTGTTATGCGGTGTGCCCCGCCGCGATGGAGCCCCACTGCTATCAGGGTGGGCCTGCATCAACAATGATCAAAGACGCTGTGGGGACGGTGAGTCCGCTTTGTGGATGTTGTATGGACAGGATGACAGCCCGGACAGCTTCAGCGCAGCCCACTTGATTAAACATTTTGAACATTTTGGGGTGAGGCATGCAACCCACTGGGGGTAACATTTATCATGCACCACAACTACCATCATTCCTTGCGCAGACGCCCACAGAGGCGGGACATTTAAATTCGCGCAGGTGGTGCGATTGCTGCCTTTCCCTTCTGCCAGTGAACAAGAGCGTTGTTGCGCTCGAAATGTGTTCGGCTTCAGGTTTGTGCAAAGGAGCAGCTGGTCTGATTGTCCAGTATTTCAAAAATAAAGGACTTTACTCACCGAAGTGTGGCTTCTTCTTGGAGGCAACTTCCTTTTTTCTGTGTTATGCGGCGTGCCCCGCTGTGATGGAGCCCCACTGCTATCAGGGCGGGCCTGCAGCGACAATGATCAAAGACGCTGTGGGGACGGTGAGTCCTCTTTGTGGATGTTTTATGGACAGGATGACAGCCCGGACAGCTTCAGCGCAGCCCAGTTGGGTAAACATTTTGAACATTTTGGGGCGAGGCATGCAACCCACTGGGGGTAACAAGTATCATGCACCACAGCTACCATCATTCCTTGCGCAGACGCCCACAGAGGCGGGACATTTAAATTTGCGCAGGTGGTGCGATTGCTGCCTTTCCCTTCTGTCAGTGAACAAGAGCGTTGTTGCGCTCGAAACGCGTTTGGCTTGAGATTTGTGCAAAGGAGCAGCTGTCTGATTGTCCTGTATTTCACAAATAAAGGACTTTACTCACCGTAGTGTGGCTTCATCTTGGAGGCAACTTCCTTTTTTCTGTGTTATGCGGCGTGCCCCACCGCGATGGAGCCCCACTGCCATCAGGGCGTGCCTGCAGCGACAATGATCAAAGACGCTGTGGGGACGGTGAGTCCGCTTTGTGGATGTTGTATGGACAGGATGACAGCCTGGACAGCTTCAACGTAGCCCACTTGGGTAAACATTTTGAACATTTTGAGGCGAGACATGCAACCCACTGGGGGTAACATTTATCATGCACCACAACTACCATCATTCCTTGCGCAGACGCCCACAGATGCGGGACATTTAAATATGCGCAGGTGGTGCAATTGCTGCCTTTCCCTTCTGCCAGTGAACAAAAGCGTTGTTGCGCTCGAAACACGTTTGTCTTGAGATTTGTGCAAAGGAGCAGCTGGTCTGATTATCCTGTATTTCACAAATAAAGGACTTTACTCACCGTAGTGTGACTTCATCTCGGATGCAACTTCCTTTTTTCTGTGTTATGCGGCATGCCCCGCCACGATGGAGCCCCACTGCTATCAGGGCGGGCCTGCAGCAACAATGATCAAATGCGCTGTGGGGACGGTGAGTCCACTTTGTGGATGTTGTATGGAAAGGATGACAACCCGGACAGTTTAACCGCAGCCCACTTGGGTAAACATTTTGAACATTTTGGGGTGAGGCATGCAACCCACTGGGGGTAACATTTATCATGCACCACAACTCTCATAATTCCTTGCGCAGACGCCCAGAGAGGCGGGACATTTAAATTCGCGCAGGTGGTGCGATTGCTGCCTTTCACTTCTGCCAGTGAACAAGAGCGTTGTTGGGCTTGAAAAACGTTTGGCTTGAGATTTGTGCAAAGGAGCAGCATTTCTGATTGTCCTGTATTTCACAAATAAAGGACTTTACTCACCGTAGTGTGGCTTCATCTTGGAGGCAACTTCCTTTTTTCTGTGTTATGCGGTGTGCCCCGCCGCGATGGAGCCCCACTGCTATCAGGGTGGGCCTGCATCAACAATGATCAAAGACGCTGTGGGGACGGTGAGTCCGCTTTGTGGATGTTGTATGGACAGGATGACAGCCCGGACAGCTTCAGCACAGCCCACTTGATTAAACATTTTGAACATTTTGGGGCGAGGCATGCAACCCACTGGGGGTAACATTATCATGCACCACAACTACCATCATTCCTTGCGCAGACGCCCACAGATGCGGGACATTTAAATTCACGCAGGTGGTGAGGTTGCTGCCTTTCCCTTCTGCCAGTGAACAAGAGCGTTGTTGCGCTCGAAACACGTTTGTCTTGAGATTTGTGCAAAGGAGCAGCTGGTCTGATTGTCCTGTATTTCACAAATAAAGGACTTTACTCACCGTAGTGTGGCTTCATCTTGGAGGCAACTTTCTTTTTTCTGTGTTATGCGGCATACCCCGCCGCGATGGAGCCCCACTGCTATCACGGCGGGCCTGCAGCGACAATTATCAAAGACGCTGTGGGGACGGTGAGTCCGCATTGTGGATGTTGTATGGACAGGATGACAGCCCGGACAGCTTCAGCGCAGCCCAGTTGGGTAAACATTTTGAACATTTTGGGGTGAGGCATGCAACCCACTGGGGGTAACATTTATCATGCACCACAACTACCATCATTCCTTGCGCAGACGCCCACAGATGCGGATCATTTAAATTCGGGCAGGTGGTGCGATTGCTGCCTTTCCCTTCTGCCAGTGAACAAGAGCGTTGTTGCGCTCGAAACGCGCTTGGCTTGAGATTTGTGCAAAGGAGCAGCTGGTCTGATTGTCCTGTATTTCACAAATAAAGGACTTTACTCACTGTAGTGTGGCTTCATCTTGGAGGCAACTTCCTTTTTTCTGTGTTATGCGGCGTGCCCCACCGCGATGGAGCACCACTGCTATCAGGGCGGGCCTGCAGCGACAATGATCAAAGACGCTGTGGGGACGGTGAGTCCGCTTTGTGGATGTTGTATAGACAGGATGACAGCCTGGACAGCTTCAGCGCAGCCCACTTGGGTAAACATTTTGAACATTTTGGGGCGAGGCATGCAACCCACTGGGGGTAACATTTATCATGCACCACAACTACCATCATTCCTTGCGCAGACGCCCACAGATGCGGGACATTTAAATTCGCGCAGGTGGTGCAATTGCTGCCTTTCCCTTCTGCCAGTGAACAAAAGCGTTGTTGCGCTCGAAACACGTTTGTCTTGAGATTTGTGCAAAGGAGCAGCTGGTCTGATTGTCCTGTATTTCACAAATAAAGGACTTTACTCACCGTAGTGTGGCTTCATCTTGGAGGCAACTTCCTTTTTTCTGTGTTATGCGGCGTGCCCCGCCGCAATGGAGCCTCACTGCTATCAGGGCGGGCCTGCAGCGACAATGATCAAAGACGCTGTGGGGACGGTGAGTCCGCTTTGTGGATGTTGTATGGACCGGATGACAGCCCGGACAGCTTCAGCGCAGCCCACTTGGGTAAACATTTTGAACATTTTGGGGCGAGGCATGCAACCCACTGGGGGAACATTTATCATGCACCACAACTACCATCATTCCTTGCGCAGACTCCCACAGAGGCGGGACATTTAAATTCATGCAGGTGGTGCGATTGCAGCCTTTCCCTTCTGCAAGTGAACACGAGCGTTGTTGCGCTAGAAACGCGTTTGGCTTGAGATTTGTGCAAAGGAGTAGCTGGTCTGATTGTCCTGTATTTCACAAATAAAGGACTTTACTCACCGTAGTGTGACTTCATCTCGGATGCAACTTCCTTTTTTCTGTGTTATGCGGCATGCCCCGCCGCGATGGAGCCCCACTGCTATCAGGGCCGGCCTGCAGCGACAATGATCAAAGACGCTGTGGGGACGGTCAGTCCGCTTTGTGGATGTTGTATGGAAAGGATGACAACCCGGACAGTTTAACCGCAGACCACTTGGGTAAACATTTTGAACATTTTGGGGTGAGGCATGCAACCCACTGGGGGTAACATTTATCATGCACCACAACTCCCATAATTCCTTGCGCAGACACCCGGAGAGGCGAGACATTTAATTTTGCGCAGGTGGTGCGATTGCTGCCTTTCCCTTCTGCCAGTGAACAAGAGCGGTGTTGCGTTTGAAACACGTTTGGCTTGAGATTTGTGCAAAGGAGCAGCTGGTCTGATTGTCCGGTATTTCAAAAATAAAGGACTTTACTCACCGTAGTGTGGCTTCATCTTGGAGGCAACTTCCTTTTTTCTATGTTATGCGGCGTGACCCACCGCGATGGAGCCCCACTGCTATCAGGGCGGGCCTGCAGCGACAATGATTAAAGACGCTGAGGGGACGGTGAGTCCGCTTTGTGGATGTTGTATGGACAGGATGACAGCCCGGACAGCTTCAGCGCAGCCCAGTTGGGTAAACATTTTGAACATTTTGGGGCGAGGCATGCAACCCACTGGGGGTAACATTTATCATGCACCACAGCTACCATCATTCCTTGTGCAGACGCCCACAGAGGCGGGACATTTAAATTTGCGCAGGTGGTGCGATTGCTGCCTTTCCCTTCTGTCAGTGAGCAAGAGCATTGTTGCGCTCGAGACGCGCTTGGCTTGAGATTTTTGCAAAGGAGCAGCTGGTCTGATTGTCCTGTATTTCACAAATAAAGGACTTTAATCACCGTAGTGTGGCTTCATCTTGGAGGCAACTTCATTTTTCTGTGTTATGCGGCGTGCCCCGCCGCGATGGAGCCCCACTGCTATCAGGGCGGGCCTGCAGCGACAATGATCAAAGACTCTGTGGGGATGGTGAGTCCGCTTTGTGGATGTTGTATGGACAGAATGACAGCCCGGACAGCTTCAGCGCAGACCACTTGGGGAAACATTTTGAACATTTTGGGGCGAGGCATGCAACCCACTGGGGGTAACATTTATCATGCACCACAACTACCATCATTCCTTGCGCAGACGCCCACAGAGGCGGGACATTTAAATTCGCGCAGGTGGTGCGATTGCTGCCTTTCCCTTCTGCCAGTGAACAAGAGCGTTGTTGCGCTCGAAACGCGTTTGGCTTGAGATTTGTGCAAAGGAGCAGCTGGTCTGATTGTCCGGTATTTCAAAAATAAAGGACTTTACTCACCGAAGTGTGGCTTCATCTTGGAGGCAACTTCCTTTTTTTCTGTGTTATGCGGCGTGCCCCGCTGCAATGGAGCCCCACTGCTATCAGGGCGGGCCTGCAGCGACAATGATCAAAGACGCTGTGGGGACGGTGAGTCCTCTTTGTGGATTTTGTATGGACAGGATGACAGCCCGGACAGCTTCAGCGCAGCCCAGTTGGGTAAACATTTTGAACATTTTGGGGCGAGGCATGCAACCCACTGGGGGTAACATTTATCATGCACCACAGCTACCATCATTCCTTGCGCAGACGCCCACAGAGGCGGGACATTTAAATTCGCGCAGGTGGTGCGATTGCTGCCTTTCCCTTCTGTCAGTGAACAAGAGCGTTGTTGCGCTCGAAACGCGTTTGGCTTGAGATTTGTGCAAAGGAGCAGCTGGTCTGATTGTCCTGTATTTCACAAATAAAGGACTTTACTCACCGTAGTGTGACTTCATCTTGGAGGCAACTTCCTTTTTTCTGTGTTATGCGGCGTGCCCCGCCGCGATGGAGCCCCACTGCTATCAGGGCGGGTCTGCAGTGACAATGATCAAAGACGCTGTGGGGACGGTGACTCCGCTTTGTGGTTGTTTTATGGACAGGATGACAACCCGGACAGCTTCAGCTCAGCCCACTTGGGTAAACATTTTGAACATTTTGGGGCGAGGCATGCAACCCACTGGGTGTAACATTTATCATGCACCACAACTACCATAATTCCTTGCGCAGACGCCCACAGAGGCGGGACATTTAAATTCGCGCAGGTTGTGTGATTGCTGCCTTTCCCTTCTGCCAGTGAACAAGAGCGTTTTGCGCTTGAAACGCGTTTGGCTTGAGATTTGTGCAAAGGAGCAGCTGGTCTGATTGTCCTGTATTTCAAAAATAAAGGAATTTACTCACCGTAGTGTGGCTTCATCTTGGATGCAACTTCCTTTTTTCTGTGTTCTGCGGCATGCCCCGCCGGGATGGAGCCCCAATGCTATCAGGGTGGGCCTGCAGCGACAATGATCAAAGATGCTGTGGGGACGGTGAGTCCGCATTGTGGATGTTGTATGGACAGGATGACAGCCCGGACAGCTTCAGCGCATCCCACTTGATTAAACATTTTGAACATTTTGGGGCGAGGCATGCAACCCACTGGGGGTAACATTTCTCGTGCACCACAACTACCATCATTCCTTGCGCAGACGCCCACAGAGGCGGGACATTTAAATTCGCGCAGGTGGTGCGATTGCTGCCTTTCCCTTCTGCCAGTGAACAAGAGCGTTGTTGCGCTCGAAATGTGTTTGGCTTGAGATTTGTGCAAAGGAGCAGCTGGTCTGATCGTTCTGTATTTCACAAATAAAGGACTTTACTCACCGTAGTGTGGCTTCATCTTGGAGGCAACTTCCTTTGTTGTGTGTTATGCTGCTTGCACTGCCGCGATGCAGCCCCACTGCTATCAGGGCGGGCCTGCAGCGACAATGGTCAAAGACGCTGTGGGGACGATGAGTCCGCTTTGTGGATGTTGTATGGACAGGATGACAGCCCGGACAGCTTCAGCGCAGCCCACTTGGGTAAACATTTTGAACATTTTGGGTCGAGGCATGCAACCCACTGGGGGTAACATTTATCATGCACCACAACTACCATCATTCCTTGCACAGACGCCCACAGATTCAGGACATTTAAATTCGCGCAGGTGGTGCGATTGCTGCCTTTCCCTTCTGCCAGTGAACAAGAGTGTTGTTGCGCTCGAAACGCGTTTGGCTTGAGATTTGTGCAAAGGAGCAGCTGGTCTGATTGTCCGGTATTTCAAAAATAAAGGACTTTACTCACCGAAGTGTGGCTTCATCTTGGAGGCAACTTCCTTTTTTCTGTGTTATGCGGCGTGCCCTTCTGTGATGGAGCCCCACTGCTATCAGGGCGGGCCTGCAGCGACAATGATCAAAGACTCTGTGGGGACGGTGAGTCCGCTTTGTGGATGTTGTATGGACAGGATGACAGCCTGGACAGCTTCAGCGCAGCCCACTTGATTAAGCATTTTGAATATTTTGGGGCGAGGCATGCAAGCCACTGGGGGTAACATTTATCATGCACCACAACTACCATCATTCCTTGCGCAGACGCCCACAGATGCGGGACATTTAAATTCACGCAGGTGGTGAGATTGCTGCCTTTCCCTTCTGCCAGTGAACAAGAGCGTTGTTGCGCTCGAAACACGTTTGTCTTGAGATTTGTGCAAAGGAGCAGCTGGTCTGATTGTCCTGTATTTTACAAATAAAGGACTTTACTCACCGTAGTGTGGCTTCATCTTGGAGGCAACTTCCATTTTTCTGTGTTATGCGGCGTACCCCGCCGCGATGGAGCCCCACTGCTATCAGGGCGGGCCTGCCTCGACAATGATCAAAGACGCTGTGGGGACGGTGAGTCCGCATTGTGGATGTTGTATGGACAGGATGACAGCCCGGACAGCTTCAGCGCAGCCCAGTTGGGTAAACATTTTGAACATTTTGGGGTGAGGCATGCAACTCACTGGGGGTAACATTTATCATGCACCACAACTACCATCATTCCTTGCGCAGACGCCCACAGATGCGGGACATTTAAATTCGGGCAGGTGGTGCGATTGCTGCCTTTCCCTTCTGCCAGTGAACAAGAGCGTTGTTGCGCTCGAAACGCGTTTGGCTTGAGATTTGTGCAAAGGAGCAGCTGGTCTGATTGTCCTGTATTTCACAAATAAAGGACTTTACTCACTGTAGTGTGGCTTCATCTTGGAGGCAACTTCCTTTTTTCTGTGTTATGCTGCGTGCCCCACCGCGATGGAGCCCCACTGCTATCAGGGCGGGCCTGCAGCTACAATGATCAAAGACGCTGTGGGGACGGTGAGTCCGCTTTGTGGATGTTGTATAGACTGGATGACAGCCTGGACAGCTTCAGCGCAGCCCACTTGGGTAAACATTTTGAACATTTTGGGGCGAGGCATGCAACCCACTGGGGGTAACATTTATCATGCACCACAACTACCATCATTCCTTGCGCAGACGCCCACAGATGCGGGACATTTAAATTCGCGCAGGTGGTGCAATTGCTGCCTTTCCCTTCTGCCAGTGAACAAAAGCGTTGATGCACTCGAAACACGTTTGTCTTGAGATTTGTGCAAAGGAGCAGCTGGTCTGATTGTCCTGTATTTCACAAATAATGGACTTTACTCACCGTAGTGTGGCTTCATCTTGGAGGCAACTTCCTTTTTTCTGTGTTATGCGGCGTGCCCCGCCGCAATGGAGCCTCACTGCTATCAGGGCGGGCCTGCAGCGACAATGATCAAAGACGCTGTGGGGACGGTGAGTCCGCTTTGTGGATGTTGTATGGACCGGATGACAGCCCGGACAGCTTCAGCGCAGCCCACTTGGGTAAACATTTTGAACATTCTGGGGTGAGGCATGCAACCCACTGGGGGTAACATTTATCATGCACCACAACTACCATCATTCCTTGCGCAGACGCCCACAGAGGCGGGACATTTAAATTCATGCAGGTGGTGCGATTGCAGCCTTTCCCTTCTGCCAGTGAACACGAGCGTTGTTGCGTTAGAAACGCGTTTGGCTTGAGATTTGTGCAAAGGAGTAGCTGGTCTGATTGTCCTGTATTTCACAAATAAAGGACTTTACTCACCGTAGTGTGACTTCATCTCGGATGCAACTTCCTTTTTTCTGTGTTATGCGGCGTGCCCCGCCGCGATGGAGCCCCACTGCTATCAGGGCGGGCCTGCAGCGACAATGATCAAAGACGCTGTGGGGACGGTGAGTCCGCTGTGTGGATGTTGTATGGACAGGATGACAGCCTGGACAGCTTCAACGCAGCCCACTTGGGTAAACATTTTGAACAATTTTGGGGCGAGGCATGCAACCCACTGGGGGTAACATTTATCATGCACCACAACTCCCATAATTCCTTGCGCAGACGCCCAGAGAGGCGGGACATTTAAATTTGCGCAGGTGGTGCGATTGCTGCCTTTCCCTTCTGCCAGTGAACAAGAGCGTTGTTGGGCTTGAAAAACGTTTGGCTTGAGATTTGTGCAAAGGAGCAGCTGGTCTGATTGTCCTGTCTTTCACAAATAAAGGACTTTACTCACCGTAGTGTGGCTTCATCTTGGAGGCAACTTCCTTTTTTCTGTGTTATGCGGTGTGCCCCGCCGCGATGGAGCCCCACTGCTATCAGGGTGGGCCTGCATCAACAATGATCAAAGACGCTGTGGGGACGGTGAGTCCGCTTTGTGGATGTTGTATGGACAGGATGACAGCCCGGACAGCTTCAGCGCAGCCCACTTGATTAAACATTTTGAACATTTTGGGGCGAGGCTTGCAAGCCACTGGGGGTAACATTTATCATGCACCACAACTACCATCATTCCTTGCGCAGACGCCCACTGATGCGGGACATTTAAATTCACGCAGGTGGTGAGATTGCTGCCTTTCCCTTCTGCCAGTGAACAAGAGCGTTGTTGCGCTCGAAACACGTTTGTCTTGAGATTAGTGCAAAGGAGCAGCTGGTCTGATTGTCCTGTATTTCACAAATAAAGGACTTTACTCACCGTAGTGTGGCTTCATCTTGGAGGCAACTTCCTTTTTTCTGTGTTATGCGGCGTACCCCGCCGCGATGGAGCCCCACTGCTATCAGGGCGGGCCTGCAGCGACAATGATCAAAGACGCTGTGGGGACGGTGAGTCCGCATTGTGGATGTTGTATGGACAGGATGACAGCCCGGACAGCTTCAGCGCAGCCCAGTTGGGTAAACATTTTGAACATTTTGGGGTGAGGCATGCAACCCACTGGGGTAACATTTATCATGCACCACAACTACCATCATTCCTTGCGCAGACGCCCACAGATGCGGGACATTTCAATTCGGGCAGGTGGTGCGATTGCTGCCTTTCCCTTCTGCCAGTGAACAAGAGCGTAGTTGCGCTCGAAACGCGCTTGGCTTGAGATTTGTGCAAAGGAGCAGCTGGTCTGATTGTCCTGTATTTCACAAATAAAGGACTTTACTCACTGTAGTGTGGCTTCATCTTGGAGGCAACTTCCTTTTTTCTGTGTTATGCGGCGTGCCCCACCACGATGGAGCCCCACTGCTATCAGGGCGGGCCTGCAGCGACAATATTCAAAGACGCTGTGGGGACGGTGAGTCCGCTTTGTGGATGTTGTATAGACTGGATGACAGCCTGGACAGCTTCAGCGCAGCCCACTTGGGTAAACATTTTGAACATTTTGGGGCGAGGCATGCAACCCACTGGGGGTAACATTTATCATGCACCACAACTACCATCATTCCTTGCGCAGACGCCCACAGATGCGGGACATTTAAATTCGCGCAGGTGGTGCAATTGCTGCCTTTCCCTTCTGCCAGTGAACAAAAGCGTTGTTGCGCTCGAAACACGTTTGTCTTGAGATTTGTGCAAAGGAGCAGCTGGTCTGATTGTCCTGTATTTCACAAATAAAGGACTTTACTCACCGTAGTGTGGCTTCATCTTGGAGGCAACTTCCTTTTTTCTGTGTTATGAGGCGTGCCCCGCCGCAATGGAGCCTCACTGCTATCAGGGCGGGCCTGCAGCGACAATGATCAAAGACGCTGTGGGGACGGTGAGTCCGCTTTGTGGATGTTGTATGGACCGGATGACAGCCCGGACAGCTTCAGCGCAGCCCACTTGGGTAAACATTTTGAACATTTTGGGGTGAGGCATGCAACCCACTGGTGGTAACATTTATCATGCACCACAACTACCATCATTCCTTGCGCAGACGCCCACAGAGGCGGGACATTTAAATTCATGCAGGTGGTGCGATTGCAGCCTTTCCCTTCTGCCAGTGAACACGAGCGTTGTTGCGCTAGAAACGCGTTTGGCTTGAGATTTGTGCAAAGGAGTAGCTGGTCTGATTGTCCTGTATTTCACAAATAAAGGACTTTACTCACCGTAGTGTGACTTCATCTCGGATGCAACTTCCTTTTTTCTGTGTTATGCGGCGTGCCCCGCCGCGATGGAGCCCCACTGCTATCAGGGCAGGCCTGCAGCGACAATGATCAAAGACGCTGTGGGGACGGTCAGTCCGCTTTGTGGATGTTTTATGGAAAGGATGACAACCCGGACAGTTTAACCGCAGACCACTTGGGTAAACATTTTGAACATTTTGGGGTGAGGCATGCAACCCACTGGGGGTAACATTTATCATGCACCACAACTCCCATAATTCCTTGCGCAGACACCCGGAGAGGCGGGACATTTAATTTTGCGCAGGTGGTGCGATTGCTGCCTTTCCCTTCTGCCAGTGAACAAGAGCGGTGTTGCGCTTGAAACACGTTTGGCTCGAGATTTGTGCAAAGGAGCAGCTGGTCTGATTGTCCGGTATTTCAAAAATAAAGGACTTTACTCACCGTAGTGTGGCTTCATCTTGGAGGCAACTTCCTTTTTTCTATGTTATGCGGCGCGCCCCGCCACGATGGAGCCCCACTGCTATCAGGGCAGGCCTGCAGTGACAATGATCAAAGACGCTGTGGGGACGGTGAGTCCGCTTTGTGGCTGTTGTATGGACAGGACGACAACCCGGACAGCTTCAGCTCAGCCCACTTGGGTAAACATTTTGAACATTTTGGGGCGAGGCATGCAACCCACTGGGGGTAACATTTATCTTGCAGCACAATTACCATCATTCCTTGCGCAGACGCCAACAGAAGCGGGACATTTAAATTCACGCAGGTGGTGCGATTATTGCCTTTCCCTTCTGCCAGTGAACAAGAGCGTTGTTGCGCTCGAAACGCGTTTGGCTTGAGATTTGTGCAAAGGAGCAGCTGGTCTGATTGTCATTTTTTTCACAAATAAACGACTTTACTCACCGTAGTGTGGCTTCATCTTGGAGGCAACTTCCTTTATTGTGTGTTATGCTGCTTGCACTGCCGCGATGCAGCCCCACTGCTATCAGGGCGGGCCTGCAGCGACAATGGTCAAAGACGCTGTGGGGACGATGAGTCCGCTTTGTGGATGTTGTATGGACAGGATGACAGCCCGGACAGCTTCAGCGCAGCCCACTTGGGTAAACATTTTGAACATTTTGGGTCGAGGCATGCAACCCACTGGGGTAACATTTATCATGCACTACAACTTCCATCATTCCTTGCGCAAACGCCCACAGAGGCGGGACATTTAAATTCGCGCAGGTGGTGCGATTGCTGCCTTTCCCTTCTGCCAGTGAACAAGAGTGTTGTTGGGCTTGAAAAACATTTGGCTGAGATTTGTGCAAAGGAGCAGCTGGTCTGATTGTCCTGTATTTCACAAATAAAGGACTTTACTCACCGAAGTGTGGCTTCATCTTGGAGGCAACTTCCTTTTTTCTGTGTTATGCGGTGTGCCCCGCCGCGATGGAGCCCCACTGCTATCAGGGTGGGCCTGCATCAACAATGATCAAAGACGCTGTGGGGACGGTGAGTCCGCTTTGTGGATGTTGTATGGACAGGATGACAGCCCGGACAGCTTCAGCGCAGCCCACTTGATTAAACATTTTGAACATTTTGGGGTGAGGCATGCAACCCACTGGGGGTAACATTTATCATGCACCACAACTACCATCATTCCTTGCGCAGACGCCCACAGAGGCGGGACATTTAAATTCGCGCAGGTGGTGCGATTGCTGCCTTTCCCTTCTGCCAGTGAACAAGAGCGTTGTTGCGCTCGAAATGTGTTCGGCTTCAGATTTGTGCAAAGGAGCAGCTGGTCTGATTGTCCAGTATTTCAAAAATAAAGGACTTTACTCACCGAAGTGTGGCTTCTTCTTGGAGGCAACTTCCTTTTTTCTGTGTTATGCGGCGTGCCCCGCTGTGATGGAGCCCCACTGCTATCAGGGCGGGCCTGCAGCGACAATGATCAAAGACGCTGTGGGGACGGTGAGTCCTCTTTGTGGATGTTTTATGGACAGGATGACAGCCCGGACAGCTTCAGCGCAGCCCAGTTGGGTAAACATTTTGAACATTTTGGGGCGAGGCATGCAACCCACTGGGGGTAACATTTATCATGCACCACAGCTACCATCATTCCTTGCGCAGACGCCCACAGAGGCGGGACATTTAAATTTGCGCAGGTGGTGCGATTGCTGCCTTTCCCTTCTGTCAGTGAACAAGAGCGTTGTTGCGCTCGAAACGCGTTTGGCTTGAGATTTGTGCAAAGGAGCAGCTGTCTGATTGTCCTGTATTTCACAAATAAAGGACTTTACTCACCGTAGTGTGGCTTCATCTTGGAGGCAACTTCCTTTTTTCTGTGTTATGCGGCGTGCCCCACCGCGATGGAGCCCCACTGCCATCAGGGCGTGCCTGCAGCGACAATGATCAAAGACGCTGTGGGGACGGTGAGTCCGCTTTGTGGATGTTGTATGGACAGGATGACAGCCTGGACAGCTTCAACGTAGCCCACTTGGGTAAACATTTTGAACATTTTGAGGCGAGACATGCAACCCACTGGGGGTAACATTTATCATGCACCACAACTACCATCATTCCTTGCGCAGACGCCCACAGATGCGGGACATTTAAATATGCGCAGGTGGTGCAATTGCTGCCTTTCCCTTCTGCCAGTGAACAAAAGCGTTGTTGCGCTCGAAACACGTTTGTCTTGAGATTTGTGCAAAGGAGCAGCTGGTCTGATTATCCTGTATTTCACAAATAAAGGACTTTACTCACCGTAGTGTGACTTCATCTCGGATGCAACTTCCTTTTTTCTGTGTTATGCGGCATGCCCCGCCACGATGGAGCCCCACTGCTATCAGGGCGGGCCTGCAGCAACAATGATCAAATGCGCTGTGGGGACGGTGAGTCCACTTTGTGGATGTTGTATGGAAAGGATGACAACCCGGACAGTTTAACCGCAGCCCACTTGGGTAAACATTTTGAACATTTTGGGGTGAGGCATGCAACCCACTGGGGGTAACATTTATCATGCACCACAACTCTCATAATTCCTTGCGCAGACGCCCAGAGAGGCGGGACATTTAAATTCGCGCAGGTGGTGCGATTGCTGCCTTTCACTTCTGCCAGTGAACAAGAGCGTTGTTGGGCTTGAAAAACGTTTGGCTTGAGATTTGTGCAAAGGAGCAGCATTTCTGATTGTCCTGTATTTCACAAATAAAGGACTTTACTCACCGTAGTGTGGCTTCATCTTGGAGGCAACTTCCTTTTTTCTGTGTTATGCGGTGTGCCCCGCCGCGATGGAGCCCCACTGCTATCAGGGTGGGCCTGCATCAACAATGATCAAAGACGCTGTGGGGACGGTGAGTCCGCTTTGTGGATGTTGTATGGACAGGATGACAGCCCGGACAGCTTCAGCACAGCCCACTTGATTAAACATTTTGAACATTTTGGGGCGAGGCATGCAACCCACTGGGGGTAACATTATCATGCACCACAACTACCATCATTCCTTGCGCAGACGCCCACAGATGCGGGACATTTAAATTCACGCAGGTGGTGAGGTTGCTGCCTTTCCCTTCTGCCAGTGAACAAGAGCGTTGTTGCGCTCGAAACACGTTTGTCTTGAGATTTGTGCAAAGGAGCAGCTGGTCTGATTGTCCTGTATTTCACAAATAAAGGACTTTACTCACCGTAGTGTGGCTTCATCTTGGAGGCAACTTTCTTTTTTCTGTGTTATGCGGCATACCCCGCCGCGATGGAGCCCCACTGCTATCACGGCGGGCCTGCAGCGACAATTATCAAAGACGCTGTGGGGACGGTGAGTCCGCATTGTGGATGTTGTATGGACAGGATGACAGCCCGGACAGCTTCAGCGCAGCCCAGTTGGGTAAACATTTTGAACATTTTGGGGTGAGGCATGCAACCCACTGGGGGTAACATTTATCATGCACCACAACTACCATCATTCCTTGCGCAGACGCCCACAGATGCGGATCATTTAAATTCGGGCAGGTGGTGCGATTGCTGCCTTTCCCTTCTGCCAGTGAACAAGAGCGTTGTTGCGCTCGAAACGCGCTTGGCTTGAGATTTGTGCAAAGGAGCAGCTGGTCTGATTGTCCTGTATTTCACAAATAAAGGACTTTACTCACTGTAGTGTGGCTTCATCTTGGAGGCAACTTCCTTTTTTCTGTGTTATGCGGCGTGCCCCACCGCGATGGAGCACCACTGCTATCAGGGCGGGCCTGCAGCGACAATGATCAAAGACGCTGTGGGGACGGTGAGTCCGCTTTGTGGATGTTGTATAGACAGGATGACAGCCTGGACAGCTTCAGCGCAGCCCACTTGGGTAAACATTTTGAACATTTTGGGGCGAGGCATGCAACCCACTGGGGGTAACATTTATCATGCACCACAACTACCATCATTCCTTGCGCAGACGCCCACAGATGCGGGACATTTAAATTCGCGCAGGTGGTGCAATTGCTGCCTTTCCCTTCTGCCAGTGAACAAAAGCGTTGTTGCGCTCGAAACACGTTTGTCTTGAGATTTGTGCAAAGGAGCAGCTGGTCTGATTGTCCTGTATTTCACAAATAAAGGACTTTACTCACCGTAGTGTGGCTTCATCTTGGAGGCAACTTCCTTTTTTCTGTGTTATGCGGCGTGCCCCGCCGCAATGGAGCCTCACTGCTATCAGGGCGGGCCTGCAGCGACAATGATCAAAGACGCTGTGGGGACGGTGAGTCCGCTTTGTGGATGTTGTATGGACCGGATGACAGCCCGGACAGCTTCAGCGCAGCCCACTTGGGTAAACATTTTGAACATTTTGGGGCGAGGCATGCAACCCACTGGGGGAACATTTATCATGCACCACAACTATCATCATTCCTTGCGCAGACTCCCACAGAGGCGGGACATTTAAATTCATGCAGGTGGTGCGATTGCAGCCTTTCCCTTCTGCAAGTGAACACGAGCGTTGTTGCGCTAGAAACGCGTTTGGCTTGAGATTTGTGCAAAGGAGTAGCTGGTCTGATTGTCCTGTATTTCACAAATAAAGGACTTTACTCACCGTAGTGTGACTTCATCTCGGATGCAACTTCCTTTTTTCTGTGTTATGCGGCATGCCCCGCCGCGATGGAGCCCCACTGCTATCAGGGCCGGCCTGCAGCGACAATGATCAAAGACGCTGTGGGGACGGTCAGTCCGCTTTGTGGATGTTGTATGGAAAGGATGACAACCCGGACAGTTTAACCGCAGACCACTTGGGTAAACATTTTGAACATTTTGGGGTGAGGCATGCAACCCACTGGGGGTAACATTTATCATGCACCACAACTCCCATAATTCCTTGCGCAGACACCCGGAGAGGCGAGACATTTAATTTTGCGCAGGTGGTGCGATTGCTGCCTTTCCCTTCTGCCAGTGAACAAGAGCGGTGTTGCGTTTGAAACACGTTTGGCTTGAGATTTGTGCAAAGGAGCAGCTGGTCTGATTGTCCGGTATTTCAAAAATAAAGGACTTTACTCACCGTAGTGTGGCTTCATCTTGGAGGCAACTTCCTTTTTTCTATGTTATGCGGCGTGACCCACCGCGATGGAGCCCCACTGCTATCAGGGCGGGCCTGCAGCGACAATGATTAAAGACGCTGAGGGGACGGTGAGTCCGCTTTGTGGATGTTGTATGGACAGGATGACAGCCCGGACAGCTTCAGCGCAGCCCAGTTGGGTAAACATTTTGAACATTTTGGGGCGAGGCATGCAACCCACTGGGGGTAACATTTATCATGCACCACAGCTACCATCATTCCTTGTGCAGACGCCCACAGAGGCGGGACATTTAAATTTGCGCAGGTGGTGCGATTGCTGCCTTTCCCTTCTGTCAGTGAGCAAGAGCATTGTTGCGCTCGAGACGCGCTTGGCTTGAGGTTTTTGCAAAGGAGCAGCTGGTCTGATTGTCCTGTATTTCACAAATAAAGGACTTTAATCACCGTAGTGTGGCTTCATCTTGGAGGCAACTTCATTTTTCTGTGTTATGCGGCGTGCCCCGCCGCGATGGAGCCCCACTGCTATCAGGGCGGGCCTGCAGCGACAATGATCAAAGACGCTGTGGGGATGGTGAGTCCGCTTTGTGGATGTTGTATGGACAGAATGACAGCCCGGACAGCTTCAGCGCAGACCACTTGGGGAAACATTTTGAACATTTTGGGGCGAGGCATGCAACCCACTGGGGGTAACATTTATCATGCACCACAACTACCATCATTCCTTGCGCAGACGCCCACAGAGGCGGGACATTTAAATTCGCGCAGGTGGTGCGATTGCTGCCTTTCCCTTCTGCCAGTGAACAAGAGCGTTGTTGCGCTCGAAACGCGTTTGGCTTGAGATTTGTGCAAAGGAGCAGCTGGTCTGATTGTCCTGTATTTCACAAATAAACGACTTTTCTCACCGTAGTGTGGCTTCATCTTGGAGGCAACTTCCTTTATTGTGTGTTATGCTGCTTGCACTGCCGCGATGCAGCCCCACTGCTATCAGGGCGGGCCTGCAGCAACAATGGTCAAAGACGCTCTGGGGACGATGAGTCCGCTTTGTGGATGTTGTATGGACAGGATGACAGCTCGGACAGCTTCAGCGCAGCCCACTTGGGTAAACATTTTGAACATTTTGGGTCGAGGCATGCAACCCACTGGGGGTAACATTTATCATGCACCACAACTACCATCATTCCTTGCGCAGACGCCCACAGAGGCGGGACATTTAAATTCGCGCAGGTGGTGCGATTGCTGCCTTTCCCTTCTGCCAGTGAACAAGAGCGTTGTTGCGCTCGAAATGTGTTTGGCTTGAGATTTGTGCAAAGGAGCAGCTGGTCTGATTGTCCTGTATTTCACAAATAAAGGACTTTACTCACCGTAGTGTGGCTTCATCTTGGAGGCAACTTCCTTTATTGTGTGTATGCTGCTTGCACTGCCGCGATGCAGCCCCACTGCTATCAGGGCGGGCCTGCAGCGACAATGGTCAAAGACGCTGTGGGGACGATGAGTCCGCTTTGTGGATGTTGTATGGACAGGATGACAGCCCGGACAGCTTCAGCGCAGCCCACTTGGGTAAACATTTTGAACATTTTGGGTCGAGGCATGCAACCCACTGGGGGTAACATTTATCATGCACCACAACTACCATCATTCCTTGCGCAGACGCCCACAGAGGCGGGACATTTAAATTCGCGCAGGTGGTGCGATTGCTGCCTTTCCCTTCTGCCAGTGAACAAGAGCGTTGTTGCGCTCGAAATGTGTTTGGCTTGAGATTTGTGCAAAGGAGCAGCTGGTCTGATTGTCCTGTATTTCACAAATAAAGGACTTTACTCACCGTAGTGTGGCTTCATCTTGGGGGCAACTTCCTTTTTTCTGTGTTACGCGGCGTGCCCTGCGGCGATGGAGCCCCACTGCTATCAGGGCGGGCCTGCAGCGACAGTGATGAAAGACGCTGTGGGGACGGTGAGTCCGCTTTGTGGATGTTGTATGGACAGGATGACAGCCTGGACAGCTTCAGCGCAGCCATTTTGAACATTTTGGGGCGAGGCATGCAACCCACTGGGGGTAACATTTATCATGCACCACAACTACCATCATTCCTTGTGCAGACGCCCACAGAGGCGGGACATTTAAATTCGCGCAGGTGGTGCGATTGCTGCCTTTCCCTTTTGCCAGTGAACAAGACCGTTGTTGCGCTCGAAATGCGTTTGGCTTGAGATTTGTGCAAAGGAGCAGCTGGTCTGATTGTCCTGTATTTCACAAATAAAGGACTTTACTCACCGTAGTGTGGCTTCATCTTGGGGGCAATTTCCTTTTTTCTGTGTTATGCGGCGTGCCCCGCGGCGATTGAGCCCCACTGCTATCAGGGCGGCCCTGCAGCGACAATGATCAAAGACGCTGTGGGGACGGTGAGTCCGCTTTGTGGATGTTGTATGGACAGGATGACAGCCCGGACAGCTTCAGCGCAGCCCACTTGGGTAAACAATTTCAACATTTTGGGGGCGAGGCATGCAACCCACTGGGGGTAACATTTATCATGCACCACAACTACCATCATTCCTTGCGCAGACGCCCACAGATGCGGGACATTTAAATTCACGCAGGTGGTGCCATTGCTGCCTTTCCCTTCTGCCAGTGAACAAGAGCGTTGTTGCGCTCAAAACGCGTTTGGCTTGAGATTTGTGCAAAGGAGCAGCTGGTCTGATTGTCCTGTTTTTCACAAATAAAGGACTTTACTCACCGTAGTGTGGCTTCATCTTGGAGGCAACTTCCTTTTTTCTGTGTTATGCGGCGTGCCCCGCCACGATGGAGCCCCACTGCTATGAGGGCGGGCCTGCAGCAACAATGATCAAAGACGCTGTGGGGACGGTGAGTCCGCATTGTGGATGTTGTATGGACAGGATGACAGCCCGGACAGCTTCAGCGCAGCCCAGTTGGGTAAACATTTTGAACATTTTGGGGCGAGGCATGCAACCCACTGGGGGTAACATTTATCATGCACCACAACTACCATAATTCCTTGCGCGGACGCCCACAGATGCGGGACATTTAAATTCACGCAGGTGGTGCCATTGCTGCCTTTCCCTTCTGCCAGTGAACAAGAGCGTTGTTGCACTCGAAACGCGTTTGGCTTGAGATTTGTGCAAAGGAGCAGCTGGTCTGATTGTCCTGTATTTCACAAATAAAGGACTTTACTCACTGTAGTGTGGCTTCATCTTGGAGGCAACTTCATTTTTTCTGTGTTATGCGGCGTGCCCCACCGCGATGGAGCCCCACTGCTATCAGGGCGGGCCTGCAGCGACAATGATCAAAGACGCTGTGGGGACGGTGAGTCCGCTTTGTGGATGTTGTATGGACAGGATGACAGCCTTGACAGCTTCAACGCAGCCCACTTGGGTAAACATTTTGAACATTTTGGGGCGAGGCATGCAACCCACTGGGGGTAACATTTATCATGCACCACAACTACCATCATTCCTTGCGCAGACGCCCACAGATGCGGGACATTTAAATTCGTGCAGGTGGTGCGATTGCTGCCTTTCCCTTCTGCCAGTGAACAAGAGCGTTGTTGCGCTCGAAACGCGTATGGCTTGAGATTTGTGCAAAGGAGCAGCTGGTCTGATTGTCCTGTATTTCACAAATAAAGGACTTTACTCACCATAGTGTGGCTTCATCTTGGAGGCAACTTCCTTTTTTCTGTGTTATGCGGCATGCCTCGCCGCGATGGAGCCCCACTGCTATCAGGACGGGCCTGCAGCGACAATGATCAAAGATGCTGTGGGGACGGTGAGTCCGCTTTGTGGATGTTGTATGGAAAGGATGACAACCCGGACAGTTTAACCGCAGCCCACTTGGGTAAACATTTTGAACATTTTGGGGCGAGGCATGCAACCCACTGGGGGTAACATTTATCATGCACCACAGCTACCATCATTCCTTGCGCTGACGCCCACAGAGGCGGGACATTTAAATTCGCGCAGGTGGTGAGATTGCTGCCTTTCCCTTCTGCCAGTGAACAAGAGCGTTGTTGCGCTCGAAACACGTTTGTCTTGAGATTTGTGCAAAGGAGCAGCTGGTCTGATTCTCCTGTATTTCACAAATAAAGGACTTTACTCACCGTAGTGTGACTTCATCTCGGATGCAACTTCCTTTTTTCTGTGTTATGCGGCATGCCCCGCCGCGATGGAGCCCCACTGCTATCAGGGCGGGCCTGCAGCGACAATGATCAAAGACGCTGTGGGGACGGTGAGTCCACTTTGTGGATGTTGTATGGACCGGATGACAGCCCGGACAGCTTCAGCGCAGCCCACTTGGGAAAACATTTTGAACATTTTGGGGCGAGGCATGCAACCCACTGGGGGTAACATTTATCATGCACCACAACTACCATCATTCCTTGCGCAGACGCCCACAGATGCGGGACATTTAAATTCGTGCAGGTGGTGCGATTGCTGCCTTTCCCTTCTGCCAGTGAACAAGAGCGTTGTTGCGCTCGAAACGCGTATGGCTTGAGATTTGTGCAAAGGAGCAGCTGGTCTGATTGTCCTGTATTTCACAAATAAAGGACTTTACTCACCGTATTGTGGCTTCATCTTGGAGGCAACTTCCTTTTTTCTGTGTTAGGCGGCATGCCCCGCCGCGATGGAGCCCCACTGCTATCAGGGCGGGCCTGCAGCGACAATGATCAAAGATGCTGTGGGGACGGTGAGTCCGCTTTGTGGATGTTGTATGGAAAGGATGACAACCCGGACAGTTTAACCGCAGCCCACTTGGGTAAACATTTTGAACATTTTGGGGTGAGGCATGCAACCCACTGGGGGTAACATTTATCATGCACCACAACTCCCATAATTCCTTGCGCAGACGCCCAGAGAGGCGGGACATTTAAATTCGCGCAGGTGGTGCGATTGCTGCCTTTCCCTTCTGCCAGTGAACAAGAGCGTTGTTGGGCTTGAAAAACGTTTGGCTTGAGATTTGTGCAAAGGAGCAGCTGGTCTGATTGTCCTGTATTTCACAAATAAAGGACTTTACTCACCGTAGTGTGGCTTCATCTTGGAGGCAACTTCCTTTTTTCTGTGTTATGCGGTGTGCCCCGCCGCGATGGAGCCCCACTGCTATCAGGGTGGGCCTGCATCAACAATGATCAAAGACGCTGTGGGGACGGTGAGTCCGCTTTGTGGATGTTGTATGGACAGGATGACAGCCCGGACAGTTTCAGCGCAGCCCACTTGATTAAACATTTTGAACATTTTGGGGCGAGGCATGCAACCCACTGGGGGTAACATTTATCATGCACCACAACTACCATCATTCCTTGCGCAGACGCCCACAGATGCGGGACATTTAAATTAACGCAGGTGGTGAGGTTGCTGCCTTTCCCTTCTGCCAGTGAACAAGAGCGTTGTTGCGCTCGAAACACGTTTGTCTTGACATTTGTGCAAAGGAGCAGCTGGTCTGATTGTCCTGTATTTCACAAATGAAGGACTTTCCTCACCGTAGTGTGGCTTCATCTTGGAGGCAACTTCCTTTTTTCTGTGTTATGCGGCGTACCACGCCACGATGGAGCCCCACTGCTATCACGGCGGGCCTGCAGCGACAATGATCAAAGACGCTGTGGGGACGGTGAGTCCGCATTGTGGATGTTGTATGGACAGGATGACAGCCCGGACAGCTTCAGCGCAGCCCAGTTGGGTAAACATTTTGAACATTTTGGGGTGAGGCATGCAACCCACTGGGGGTAACATTTATCATGCACCACAACTACCATCATTCCTTGCGCAGACGCCCACAGATGCGGGACATTTAAATTCGGGCAGGTGGTGCGATTGCTGCCTTTCCCTTCTGCCAGTGAACAAGAGCGTTGTTGCGCTCGAAACGCGCTTGGCTTGAGATTTGTGCAAAGGAGCAGCTGGTCTGATTGTCCTGTATTTCACAAATAAAGGACTTTACTCACTGTAGTGTGGCTTCATCTTGGAGGAAACTTCCTTTTTTCTGTGTTATGCGGCGTGCCCCACCGCGATGGAGCCCCACTGCTATCAGGGCGGGCCTGCAGCGACAATGATCAGAGACGCTGTGGGGACGGTGAGTCCGCTTTGTGGATGTTTTATAGACAGGATGACAGCCTGGACAGCTTCAGCGCAGCCCACTTGGGTAAACATTTTGAAAATTTTGGGGCGAGGCATGCAACCCACTGGGGGTAACATTTATCATGCACCACAACTACCATCATTCCTTGCGCAGACGCCCACAGATGCGGGACATTTAAATTCGCGCAGGTGGTGCAATTGCTGCCTTTCCCTTCTGCCAGAGAACAAAAGCGTTGTTGCGCTCGAAACACGTTTGTCTTGAGATTTGTGCAAAGGAGCAGCTGGTCTGATTGTCATGTATTTCACAGATAAAGGACTTTACTCACCGTAGTGTGACTTCATCTCGGATGCAACTTCCTTTTTTCTGTGTTATGCGGCATGCCCCGCCGCGATGGAGCCCCACTGCTATCAGGGCGGGCCTGCAGCAACAATGATCAAAGACGCTGTGGGGACGGTGAGTCCACTTTGTGGATGTTATATGGAAAGGATGACAACCCGGACAGTTTAACCGCAGCCCACTTGGGTAAACATTTTGAACATTTTGGGGTGAGGCATGCAACCCACTGGGGGTAACATTTATCATGCACCACAACTCTCATAATTCCTTGCGCAGACGCCCAGAGAGGCGGGACATTTAAATTCGCGCAGGTGGTGCGATTGCTGCCTTTCCCTTCTGCCAGTGAACAAGAGCGTTGTTGGGCTTGAAAAACGTTTCGCTTAAAATTTGTGCAAAGGAGCAGCTGGTCTGATTGTCCTGTATTTCACAAATAAAGGACTTTACTCACCGTAGTGTGGCTTCATCTTGGAGGCAACTTCCTTTTTTCTGTGTTATGCGGTGTGCCCCGCCGCGATGGAGCCCCACTGCTATCAGGGTGGGCCTGCATCAACAATGATCAAAGACGCTGTGGGGACGGTGAGTCCGCTTTGTGGATGTTGTATGGACAGGATGACAGCCCGGACAGCTTCAGCGCAGCCCACTTGATTAAACATTTTGAACATTTTGGGGCGAGGCATGCAACCCACTGGGGGTAACATTTATCATGCACCACAACTACCATCATTCCTTGCGCAGACGCCCACAGATGCGGGACATTTAAATTCACGCAGGTGGTGAGGTTGCTGCCTTTCCCTTCTGCCAGTGAACAAGAGCGTTGTTGCGCTCGAAACACGTTTGTCTTGAGATTTGTGCAAAGGAGCAGCTGGTCTGATTGTCCTGTATTTCACAAATAAAGGACTTTACTCACCGTAGTGTGGCTTCATCTTGGAGGCAACTTCCTTTTTTCTGTGTTATGCGGCGTACCCCGCCGCGATGGAGCCCCACTGCTATCATGGCGGGCCTGCAGCGACAATGATCAAAGACGCTGTGGGGACGGTGAGTCCGCATTGTGGATGTTGTATGGACAGGATGACAGCCCGGACAGCTTCAGCGCAGCCCAGTTGGGTAAACATTTTGAACATTTTGGGGTGAGGCATGCAACCCACTGGGGGTAACATTTATCATGCACCACAACTACCATCATTCCTTGTGCAGACGCCCACAGATGCGGGACATTTACATTCGGGCAGGTGGTGCGATTGCTGCCTTTCCCTTCTGCCAGTGAACAAGAGCGTTGTTGCGCTCGAAACGCGCTTGGCTTGAGATTTGTGCAAAGGAGCAGCTGGTCTGATTGTCCTGTATTTCACAAATAAAGGACTTTACTCACTGTAGTGTGGCTTCATCTTGGAGGCAACTTCCTTTTTTCTGTGTTATGCGGCGTGCCCCGCCGCGATGGAGCCCCACTGCTATCAGGGCGGGCCTGCAGCGACAATGATCAAAGACGCTGTGGGGACGGTGAGTCCGCTTTGTGGATGTTGTATAGACTGGATGACAGCCTGGACAGCTTCAGCGCGGCCCACTTGGGTAAACATTTTGAACATTTTGGGGCGAGGCATGCAACCCACTGGGGGTAACATTTATCATGCACCACAACTACCATCATTCCTTGCGCAGACGCCCACAGATGCGGGACATTTAAATTCACGCAGGTGGTGCCATTGCTGCCTTTCCCTTCTGCCAGTGAACAAGATCGTTGTTGCGCTCGAAACGCGTTTGGCTTGAGATTTGTGCAAAGGAGCAGCTGGTCTGATTGTCCTGTATTTCACAAATAAAGGACTTTACTCACCGTAGTGTGGCTTCATCTTGGAGGCAACTTCATTTTTTCTGTGTTATGCGGCGTGCCCCACCGCGATGGAGCCCCACTGCTATCAGGGCGGGCCTGCAGCGACAATGATCAAAGATGCTGTGGGGACGGTGAGTCCGCTTTGTGGATGTTGTATGGACAGGATGACAGCCTTGACAGCTTCAACGCAGCCCACTTGGGTAAACATTTTGAACATTTTGGGGCGAGGCATGCAACCCACTGGGGGTAACATTTATCATGCACCACAACTACCATCATTCCTTGCGCAGACGCCCACAGATGCGGGACATTTAAATTCACGCAGGTGGTGAGATTGCTGCCTTTCCCTTCTGCCAGTGAACAAGAGCGTTGTTGCGCTCGAAACACGTTTGTCTTGAGATTTGTGCAAAGGAGCAGCTGGTCTGATTATCCTGTATTTCACAAATAAAGGACTTTACTCACCGTAGTGTGACTTCATCTCGGATGCAACTTCCTTTTTTCTGTGTTATGCGGCATGCCCTGCCGCGATGGAGCCCCACTGCTATCAGGGCGGGCCTGCAGCAAAAATGATTAAAGACGCTGTGGGGACGGTGAGTCCACTTTGTGGATGTTGTATGGAAAGGATGACAACCCGGACAGTTTAACCGCAGCCCACTTGGGTAAACATTTTGAACATTTTGGGGTGAGGTATGCAACCCACTGGGGGTAACATTTATCATGCACCACAACTCTCATAATTCCTTGCGCAGACGCCCAGAGAGGCGGGACATTTAAATTCGCGCAGGTGGTGCGATTGCTGCCTTTCCCTTCTGCCAGTGAACAAGAGCGTTGTTGGGCTTGAAAAACGTTTGGCTTGAGATTTGTGCAAAGGAGCAGCTGGTCTGATTGTCCTGTATTTCACAAATAAAGGACTTTACTCACCGTAGTGTGGCTTCATCTTGGAGGCAACTTCCTTTTTTCTGTGTTATGCGGTGTGCCCCGCCGCGATGGAGCCCCACTGCTATCAGGGTGGGCCTGCATCAACAATGATCAAAGACGCTGTGGGGACGGTGAGTCCGCTTTGTGGATGTTGTATGGACAGGATGACAGCCCGGACAGCTTCAGCGCAGCCCACTTGATTAAACATTTTGAACATTTTGGGGCGAGGCATGCAACCCACTGGGGGTAACATTTATCATGCACCACAACTACCATCATTCCTTGCGCAGACGCCCACAGATGCGGGACATTTAAATTCACGCAGGTGGTGAGGTTGCTGCCTTTCCCTTCTGCCAGTGAACAAGAGCGTTGTTGCGCTCGAAACACGTTTGTCTTGACATTTGTGCAAAGGAGCAGCTGGTCTGATTGTCCTGTATTTCACAAATGAAGGACTTTCCTCACCGTAGTGTGGCTTCATCTTGGAGGCAACTTCCTTTTTTCTGTGTTATGCGGCGTACCCCGCCACGATGGAGCCCCACTGCTATCACGGCGGGCCTGCAGCGACAATGATCAAAGACGCTGTGGGGACGGTGAGTCCGCATTGTGGATGTTGTATGGACAGGATGACAGCCCGGACAGCTTCAGCGCAGCCCAGTTGGGTAAACATTTTGAACATTTTGGGGTGAGGCATGCAACCCACTGGGGGTAACATTTATCATGCACCACAACTACCATCATTCCTTGCGCAGACGCCCACAGATGCGGGACATTTAAATTCGGGCAGGTGGTGCGATTGCTGCCTTTCCCTTCTGCCAGTGAACAAGAGCGTTGCGCTCGAAACGCGCTTGGCTTGAGATTTGTGCAAAGGAGCAGCTGGTCTGATTGTCCTGTATTTCACAAATAAAGGACTTTACTCACTGTAGTGTGGCTTCATCTTGGAGGAAACTTCCTTTTTTCTGTGTTATGCGGCGTGCCCCACCGCGATGGAGCCCCACTGCTATCAGGGCGGGCCTGCAGCGACAATGATCAGAGACGCTGTGGGGACGGTGAGTCCGCTTTGTGGATGTTTTATAGACAGGATGACAGCCTGGACAGCTTCAGCGCAGCCCACTTGGGTAAACATTTTGAAAATTTTGGGGCGAGGCATGCAACCCACTGGGGGTAACATTTATCATGCACCACAACTACCATCATTCCTTGCGCAGACGCCCACAGATGCGGGACATTTAAATTCGCGCAGGTGGTGCAATTGCTGCCTTTCCCTTCTGCCAGAGAACAAAAGCGTTGTTGCGCTCGAAACACGTTTGTCTTGAGATTTGTGCAAAGGAGCAGCTGGTCTGATTGTCCTGTATTTCACAAATAAAGGACTTTACTCACCGTAGTGTGGCTTCATCTTGGAGGCAACTTCCTTTTTTCTGTGTTATGCGGCGTTCCCCGCCGCAATGGAGCCTCACTGCTATCAGGGCGGGCCTGCAGCGACAATGATCAAAGACGCTGTGGGGACGGTGAGTCCGCTTTGTGGATGTTGTATGGACCAGATGACAGCCCGCACAGCTTCAGCGCAGCCCACTTGGGTAAACATTTTGAACATTTTGGGGCGAGGCATGCAACCCACTGGGGGAACATTTATCATGCACCACAACTACCATCATTCCTTGCGCAGACGCCCACAGAGGCGGGACATTTAAATTCATGCAGGTGGTGCGATTGCAGCCTTTCCCTTCTGCAAGTGAACACGAGCGTTGTTGCGCTAGAAACGCGTTTGGCTTGAGATTTGTGCAAAGGAGTAGCTGGTCTGATTGTCCTGTATTTCACAAATAAAGGACTTTACTCACCGTAGTGTGACTTCATCTCGGATGCAACTTCCTTTTTTCTGTGTTATGCGGCATGCCCCGCCGCGATGGAGCCCCACTGCTATCAGGGCCGGCCTGCAGCGACAATGATCAAAGACGCTGTGGGGACGGTCAGTCCGCTTTGTGGATGTTGAATGGAAAGGATGACAACCCGGACAGTTTAACCGCAGACCACTTGGGTAAACATTTTGAACATTTTGGGGTGAGGCATGCAACCCACTGGGGGTAACATTTATCATGCACCACAACTCCCATAATTCCTTGCGCAGACACCCGGAGAGGCGAGACATTTAATTTTGCGCAGGTGGTGCGATTGCTGCCTTTCCCTTCTGCCAGTGAACAAGAGCGGTGTTGCGCTTGAAACACGTTTGGCTTGAGATTTGTGCAAAGGAGCAGCTGGTCTGATTGTCCGGTATTTCAAAAATAAAGGACTTTACTCACCGTAGTGTGGCTTCATCTTGGAGGCAACTTCCTTTTTTCTATGTTATGCGGCGTGCCCCGCCGCGATGGAGCCCCACTGCTATCAGGGCGGGCCTGCAGCGACAATGATCAAAGACGCTGTGGGGACGGTGAGTCCGCTTTGTAGATGTTGTATGGACAGGATGACAGCCCGGACAGCTTCAGCGCAGCCCAGTTGGGTAAACATTTTGAACATTTTGGGGCGAGGCATGCAACCCACTGGGGGTAACATTTATCATGCACCACAGCTACCATCATTCCTTGTGCAGACGCCCACAGAGGCGGGACATTTAAATTCGCGCAGGTGGTGCGATTGCTGCCTTTCCCTTCTGTCAGTGAACAAGAGCATTGTTGCGCTCGAGACGCGTTTGGCTTGAGATTTGTGCAAAGGAGCAGCTGGTCTGATTGTCCTGTATTTCACAAATAAAGGACTTTACTCACCGTAGTGGGGCTTCATCTTGGAGGCAACTTCATTTTTCTGTGTTATGCGGCGTGCCCCGCCGTGATGGAGCCCCACTGCTATCAGGGCGGGCCTGCAGTGACAATGATCAAAGACGCTGTGGGGACGGTGAGTCCGCTTTGTGGATGTTGTGTGGACCGGATGACAGCCCAGACAGCTTCAGCGCAGGCCAGTTGGGTAAACGTTTTGAACATTTTGGGGCAAGGCATGCAACCCACTGGGGGTAACATTTATCATGCACCACAACTACCATCATTCCTTGCGCAGATGCCCACAGAGGCGGGACATTTAAATTGGCGCAGGTGGTGCGATTGCTGCCTTTCCCTTCTGCCAGTGAACAAGAGCGTTGTTGCGCTCGAAACGCGTTTGGCTTGAGATTTGTGCAAAGGAGCAGCTGGTCTGATTGTCCTGTATTTCACAAATAAACGACTTTACTCACCGTAGTGTGGCTTCATCTTGGAGGCAACTTCCTTTATTGTGTGTTATGCTGCTTGCACTGCCGTGATGCAGCCCCACTGCTATCAGGGCGGGCCTGCAGCGACAATGGTCAAAGACGCTGTGGGGACGATGAGTCCGCTTTGTGGATGTTGTATGGACAGGATGACAGCCCGGACAGCTTCAGCGCAGCCCACTTGGGTAAACATTTTGAACATTTTGGGTCGAGGCATGCAACCCACTGGGGGTAACATTTATCATGCACCACAACTACCATCATTCCTTGCGCAGACGCCCACAGAGGCGGGACATTTAAATTCGCGCAGGTGGTGCGATTGCTGCCTTTCCCTTCTGCCAGTAAACAAGAGTGTTGTTGGGCTTGAAAAACATTTGGCTTGAGATTTGTGCAAAGGAGCAGCTGGTCTGATTGTCCTGTATTTCACAAATAAAGGACTTTACTCACCGTAGTGTGGCTTCATCTTGGAGGCAACTTCCTTTTTTCTGTGTTATGCGGTGTGCCCCGCCGCGATGGAGCCCCACTGCTATCAGGGTGGGCCTGCATCAACAATGATCAAAGACGCTGTGGGGACGGTGAGTCCGCTTTGTGGATGTTGTATGGACAGGATGACAGCCCGGACAGCTTCAGCGCAGCCCACCTGATTAAACATTTTGAACATTTTGGGGTGAGGCATGCAACCCACTGGGGGTATCATTTATCATGCACCACAACTACCATCATTCCTTGCGCAGACGCCCAGAGAGGCGGGACATTTAAATTCGCGCAGGTGGTGCGATTGCTGCCTTTCCCTTCTGCCAGTGAACAAGAGCGTTGTTGCGCTCGAAATGTGTTTGGCTTGAGATTTGTGCAAAGGAGCAGCTGGTCTGATTGTCCTGTATTTCACAAATAAAGGACTTTACTCACCGTAGTGTGGCTTCATCTTGGAGGCAACTTCCTTTATTGTGTGTATGCTGCTTGCACTGCCGCGATGCAGCCCCACTGCTATCAGGGCGGGCCTGCAGCGACAATGGTCAAAGACGCTGTGGGGACGGTGAGTCCGCTTTGTGGATGTTGTATGGACAGGATGACAGCCCGGACAGCTTCAGCGCAGCCTAGTTGGGTAAACATTTTGAACATTTTGGGGCGAGGCATGCAACCCACTGGGGGTAACATTTATCATGCACCACAACTACCATCATTCCTTGCGCAGACGCCCACAGATGCGGGACATTTAAATTCACGCAGGTGGTGCCATTGCTGCCTTTCCCTTCTGCCAGTGAACAAGAGCGTTGTTGCGCTCGAAACGCGCTTGGCTTGAGATTTGTGCAAAGGAGCAGCTGGTCTGATTGTCCTGTTTTTCACAAATAAAGGACTTTACTCACCGTAGTGTGGCTTCATCTTGGAGGCAACTTCATTTTTTCTGTGTTATGCGGCGTGCCCCACCGCGATGGAGCCCCACTGCTATCAGGGCGGGCCTGCAGCGACAATGATCAAAGATGCTGTGGGGACGGTGAGTCCGCTTTGTGGATGTTGTATGGACAGGATGACAGCCTTGACAGCTTCAACGCAGCCCACTTGGGTAAACATTTTGAACATTTTGGGGCGAGGCATGCAACCCACTGGGGGTAACATTTATCATGCACCACAACTACCATCATTCTTTGCGCAGACGCCCACAGATGCGGGACATTTAAATTCATGCAGGTGGTGCGATTGCTGCCTTTCCCTTCTGCCAGTGAACAAGAGCGCTGTTGCGCTCGAAACGCCTATGGCTTGAGATTTGTGCAAAGGAGCAGCTGGTCTGATTGTCCTGTATTTCACAAATATAGGACTTTACTCACCGTAGTGTGGCTTCATCTTGGAGGCAACTTCCTTTTTTCTGTGTTATGCAGCATGCCCCGCCGCGATGGAGCCCCACTGCTATCAGGGCGGGCCTGCAGCGACAATGATCAAAGATGCTGTGGGGACGGTGAGTCCGCTTTGTGGATGTTGTATGGAAAGGATGACAACCCGGACAGTTTAACCGCAGCCCACTTGGGTAAACATTTTGAACATTTTGGGGCGAGGCATGCAACCCACTGGGGGTAACATTTATCATGCACCACAGCTACCATCATTCCTTGCGCAGACGCCCACAGAGGCGGGACATTTAAATTCGCGCAGGTGGTGAGATTGCTGCCTTTCCCTTCTGCCAGTGAACAAGAGCGTTGTTGCGCTCGAAACACGTTTGTCTTGAGATTTGTGCAAAGGAGCAGCTGGTCTGATTATCCTGTATTTCACAAATAAAGGACTTTACTCACCGTAGTGTGACTTCATCTCGGATGCAACTTCCTTTTTTCTGTGTTATGCGGCATGCCCCGCCGCGATGGAGCCCCACTGCTATCAGGGCTGGCCTGCAGCAACAATGATCAAAGACGCTGTGGGGACGGTGAGTCCACTTTGTGGATGTTGTATGGAAAGGATGACAACCCGGACAGTTTAACCGCAGCCCACTTGGGTAAACATTTTGAACATTTTGGGGTGAGGCATGCAACCCACTGGGGGTAACATTTATCATGCACCACAACTCCCATAATTCCTTGCGCAGACGCCCAGAGAGGCAGGACATTTAAATTCGCGCAGGTGGTGCGATTGCTGCTTTTCCCTTCTGCCAGTGAACAAGAGCGTTGTTGGGCTTGAAAAACGTTTGGCTTGAGATTTGTGCAAAGGAGCAGCTGGTCTGATTGTCCTGTATTTCACAAATAAAGGACTTTACTCACCGTAGTGTGGCTTCATCTTGGAGGCAACTTCCTTTTTTCTGTGTTATGCGGTGTGCCCCGCCGCGATGGAGCCCCACTGCTATCAGGGTGGGCCTGCATCAACAATGATCAAAGACGCTGTGGGGACGGTGAGTCCGCTTTGTGGATGTTGTATGGACAGGATGACAGCCCGGACAGCTTCAGCGCAGCCCACTTGATTAAACATTTTGAACATTTTGGGGCGAGGCATGCAACCCACTGGGGGTAACATTTATCATGCACCACAACTACCATCATTCCTTGCATAGACGCCCATAGATGCGGGACATTTAAATTCACGCAGGTGGTGAGATTTCTGCCTTTTCCTTCTGCCAGTGAACAAGAGCGTTGTTGCGCTCGAAACACGTTTGTCTTGAGATTTGTGCAAAGGAGCAGCTGGTCTGATTGTCCTGTATTTCACAAATAACGGACTTTACTCACCGTAGTGTGGCTTCATCTTGGATGCAACTTCCTTTTTTCTGTGTTATGCGGCGTGCCCTGCCGCGATGGAGCCCCACTGCTATCAGGGTGGGCCTGAGCGACAATGATCAAAGACGCTGTGGGGACGGTGAGTCCGCTTTGTGGATGTTGTATGGAAAGGATGACAACCCGGACAGCTTAAGCGCAGCACACTTGGGTAAACATTTTGAACATTTTGGGGCGAGGCATGCAACCCACTGGGGGTAACATTTATCATGCACCACAGCTACCATCATTCCTTGCGCAGACGCCCACAGAGAGCGGGACATTTAAATTTGCGCAGGTGGTGCGATTGCTGCCTTTCCCTTCTGCCAGTGAACAAGAGTGTTGTTGCGCTCGAATCGCGCTTGGCTTGAGATTTGTGCAAAGGAGCAGCTGGTCTGATTGTCCGGTATTTCACAAATAAAGGACTTTACTCACCATAGTGTGGCTTCATCTTGAAGGCAACTTCCTTTTTTCTGTGTTATGCGGCATGCCCCGCAGCGATGGAGCCCCACTGCTATCAGGGCGGGCCTGCAGTGACAATGATCAAAGACGCTGTGGGGACGGTGAGTCCGCTTTGTGGATGTTGTATGGACAGGATGACAGCCCGGACAGCTTCAGCGCAGCCCAGTTGGGAAAACATTTTGAACATTTTGGGGCGAGGCATGCAACCCACTGGGGGTAACATTTATCATGCACCACAGCTACCATCATTCCTTGCGCAGACGCCCACAGAGGCGGGACATTTAAATTCGCGCAGGTGGTGCGATTGCTACCTTTCCCTTCTGTCAGTGAACAAGAGTGTTGTATCGCTCGAAACGCGTTTGGCTTGAGATTTGTGCAAAGGAGCAGCTGGTCTGATTGTCCTGTATTTCACCAATAAAGGACTTTACTCACCGTAGTGTGGCTTCATCTTGGAGGCAACTTCCTTTTTTCTGTGTTATGCGGCCATGCCCCGCCGCGATGGAGCACCACTGCTATCAGGGCGGGCCTGCAGCGACAATGATCAAAGACGCTGTGGGGGCGGTGAGTCCGCTTTGTGAATGTTGTATGGAAAGGATGACAACCCGGACAGTTTAACCGCAGACCACTTGGGTAAACATTTTGAACATTTTGCGGTGAGGCATGCAACCCACTGGGGGTAAAATTTATCATGCACCACAACTCCCATAATTCTGTGCGCAGACGCCCAGAGAGGCGGGACATTTAAATTCGCGCAGGTGGTGCGATTGCTGCCTTTCCCTTCTGTCAGTGAACAAGAGCGTTGTTGCGCTCGAAACGCGTTTGGCTTGAGATTTGTGCAAAGGAGCAGCTGGTCTGATTGTCCTATATTTCACAAATAAAGGACTTTACTCACCGTTGTGTGGCTTCATCTTGGAGGCAACTTCCTTTTTTCTGTGTTATGCGGCGTGCCCCGCCGCGATGGAGCCCCACTGCTATCAGGGCGGGTCTGCAGTGACAATGATCAAAGACGCTGTGGGGACGGTGAGTCCGCTTTGCGGTTGTTTTATGGACAGGATGACAACCCGGACAGCTTCAGCTCAGCCCACTTGGGTAAACATTTTGAACATTTTGGGGCGAGGCATGCAACCCACTGGGTGTAACATTTATCATGCACCACAACTACCATAATTCCTTGTGCAGACGCCCACAGAGGCAGGACATTTAAATTCGCGCAGGTTGTGCGATTGCTGCCTTTCCCTTCTGCCAGTGAACAAGAGCGTTTTGCGCTTGAAACGCGTTTGGCTTGAGATTTGTGCAAAGGAGCAGCTGGTCTGATTGTCCTGTATTTCACAAATAAAGGAATTTACTCACCGTAGTGTGGCTTCATCTTGGAGGCAACTTCCTTTTTTCTGTGTTCTGCGGCGTGCTCCGCCGCGATGGAGCCCCAATGCTATCAGGGCGGGCCTGCAGCGACAATGATCAAAGATGCTGTGGGGACGGTGAGTCCGCATTGTGGATGTTGTATGGACAGGATGACAGCCCGGACAGCTTCAGCGCAGCCCACTTGGGTAAACATTTTGAACATTTTGGGTCGAGGCATGCAACCCACTGGGAGTAACATTTATCGTGCACCACAACTACCATCATTCCTTGCGCAGACGCCCACAGAAGCGGGACAGTAAAATTAACGCAGGTGGTGCGATTACTGCCTTTCCCTTCTGCCAGTGAACAAGAGCGTTGTTGCGCTCGAAACGCGTTTGGCTTGAGATTTGTGCAAAGGAGCAGCTGGTCTGATTGTCCTGTATTTCACAAATAAAGGACTTTACTCACCGTAGTGTGGCTTCATCTTGGATGCAACTTCCTTTTTTCTGTGTTATGCGGCCTGCCCCGCCGCGATGGAGCCCCGCTGCTATCAGGGTGGTCCTGAGCGACAATGATCAAAGACGCTGTGGGGACGGTGAGTCCGCTTTGTGGATGTTGTATGGAAAGGATGACAACCCGGACAGCTTAAGCGCAGCCCACTTGGGTAAACATTTTGAACATTTTGGGGCGAGGCATGCAACCCACTGGGGGTAACATTTATCATGCACCACAGCTACCATCATTCCTTGCGCAGACGCCCACAGAGAGCGGGACATTTAAATTTGCGCAGGTGGTGCGATTGCTGCCTTTCCCTTCTGCCAGTGAACAAGAGTGTTGTTGCGCTCGAATCGCGTTTGGCTTGAGATTTGTGCAAAGGAGCAGCTGGTCTGATTGTCCGGTATTTCACAAATAAAGGACTTTACTCACCGTAGTGTGGCTTCATCTTGAAGGCAACTTCCTTTTTTCTGTGTTATGCGGTGTGCCCCGCCGCGATGGAGCCCCACTGCTATCAGGGCGGGCCTGCAATGACAATGATCAAAGACGCTGTGGGGACGGTGAGTCCGCTTTGTGGATGTTGTATGGACAGGATGACAGCCCGGACAGCTTCAGCGCAGCCCAGTTGGGAAAATATTTTGAACATTTTGGGGCGAGGCATGCAACCCACTGGGGGTAACATTTATCATGCACCACAGCTACCATCATTCCTTGCGCAGACGCCCACAGAGGCGGGACATTTAAATTCACGCAGGTGGTGCGATTGCTACCTTTCCCTTCTGTCAGTGAACAAGAGTGTTGTATTGCTCGAAACGCGTTTGGCTTGAGATTTGTGCAAAGGAGCAGCTGGTCTGATTGTCCTGTATTTCACAAATAAAGGAATTTACTCACCATAGTGTGGCTTCATCTTGGAGGCAACTTCCTTTTTTCTGTGTTCTGCGGCGTGCCCCGCCGCGATGGAGCCCCAATGCTATCAGGGCGGGCCTGCAGCGACAATGATCAAAGATGCTGTGGGGACGGTGAGTCCGCATTGTGAATGTTGTATGGACAGGATGACAGCCCGGACAGCTTCAGCGCAGCCCACTTGGGTAAACATTTTGAACATTTTGGGTCGAGGCATGCAACCCACTGGGGTAACATTTATCGTGCACCACAGCTACCATCATTCCTTGCGCAGACGCCCACAGAAGCGGGACAGTTAAATTAACGCAGGTGGTGCGATTACTGCCTTTCCCTTCTGCCAGTGAACAAGAGCGTTGTTGCGCTCGAAACGTGTTTGGCTTGAGATTTGTGCAAAGGAGCAGCTGGTCTGATTGTCCTGTATTTCACAAATAAAGGACTTTACTCACCGTAGTGTGGCTTCATCTTGGAGGCAACTTCCTTTTTTCTGTGTTATGCGGCGTGCCCCGCCGCGTTGGAGCCCCACTGCTATCAGGGAAGGCCTGCAGAGACAATGATCAAAGACGCTTTGGAGACGGTGAGTCCGCTTTGTGGATGTTGTATGGACAGGATGACAGCCCGGACAGCTTCAGCGCAGCCCAGTTGGGTAAACATTTTGAACATTTTGGGGCGAGGCATGCAACCCACTGGGGGTAACATTTATCATGCACCAAAACTACCATCATTCCTTGCGCAGAAGCCCACAGAGGCGGGACATTTAAATTTGAGCACGTGGTGCGATTACTGCCTTTCCCTTCTGCCAGTAAACAAGAGCGTTGTTGCGCTCGAAAGGCGTTTGGCTTGAGATTTGTGCAGAGGAGCAGCTGGTCTGAGTGTCCTGTATTTCACAAATAAAGGACTTTACTCACCGTAGTGTGGCTTCATCTTGGAGGCAACTTCCTTTTTTCTGTGTTATGTGGCGTGCCCCGCCGCGATGGAGCCCCACTGCTATCAGGGCGGGCCTGCAGCGACAATGATCAAAGACGCTGTGGGGACGGTGAGTCTGCATTGTGGATGTTGTATGGACAGGATGACAGCCCGGACAGCTTCAGCGCAGCCCAGTTGGGTAAACATTTTGAACATTTTGGGGTGCGGCATGCAACCCGCTGGGGGTAACATTTATCATGCACCACAACTACCATCATTCCTTGCGCAGACGCCCACAGATGCAGGACATTTAAAGTCGCACAGGTGGTGCGATTGCTGCCTTTCCCTTCTGCCAATGAACAAGAGCGTTGTTGCGCTCGAAACGCGTTTGGCTTGAGATTTGTGCAAAGGAGCAGCTGGTCTGATTGTCCTGTATTTCACAAATAAAGGACTTTACTCACTGTAGTGTGGCTTCATCTTGGAGGCAACTTCCTTTTTTCTGTGTTATGCGGCGTGCCCCACCGTGATGGAGCCCCACTGCTATCAGGGCAGGCCTGCAGCGACAATGATCAAAGACGCTGTGGGGACGGTGAGTCCGCTTTGTGGATGTTGTACTGACAGGATGACAGCCTGGACAGCTTCAGCGCAGCCCACTTGGGTAAACATTTTGAACATTTTGGGGCGAGGCATGCAACCCACTGGGGGTAACATTTATCATGCACCACAACTACCATCATTCCTTGCGCAGACGCCCACAGATGCGGGACATTTAAATTTGCACAGGTGGTGCGATTGCTGCCTTTCCCTTCTGCCAGTGAACAAAAGCGTTGTTGCGCTCGAAACACGTTTGTCTTGAGATTTGTGCAAAGGAGCAGCTGGTCTGATTGTCCTGTATTTCACAAATAAAGGACTTTACTCACCGTAGTGTGGCTTCAACTTGGAGGCAACTTCCTTTTTTCTGTGTTATGCGGCATGCCCCGCCGCAATGGAGCCTCACTGCTATCAGGGCGGGCCTGCAGCGACAATGATCAAAGACGCTGTGGGGACGGTGAGTCCGCTTTGTGGATGTTGTATGGACCGGATGACAGCCCGGACAGCTTCAGCTCAGCCCACTTGGGTAAACATTTTGAACATTTTGGGGCGAGGCATGCAACCCACTGGGGGTAACATTTATCATGCACCACAACTACCATCATTCCTTGCGCAGACGCCCACAGAGGCGGGACATTTAAATTTATGCAGGTGGTGCGATTGCAGCCTTTCCCTTCTGCCAGTGAACAAGAGCGTTGTTGCGCTCGAAACGCGTTTGGCTTGAGATTTGTGCAAAGGAGTAGCTGGTCTGAGTGACCTGTATTTCACAAATAAAGGACTTTACTCACCGTAGTGTGACTTCATCTCGGATGCAACTTCCTTTTTTCTGTGTTATGCGGCGTGCCCCGCCGCGATGGAGCCCCACTGCTATCAGGGCGGGCCTGCAGCGACAATGATCAAAGACGCTGTGGGGACGGTGAGTCCGCTTTGTGGATGTTGTATGGAAAGGATGACAACCCGGACAGCTTAAGCACAGCCCACTTGGGTAAACATTTTGAACATTTTGGGGCGAGGCATGCAACCCACTGGGGGTAACATTTATCATGCACCACAGCTACCATCATTCCTTGCGCAGACGCCCACAGAGAGCGGGACATTTAAATTTGCGCAGGTGGTGCGATTGCTGCCTTTCCCTTCTGCCAGTGAACAAGAGTGTTGTTGCGCTCAAAATGCGTTTGGCTTGAGATTTGTGCAAAGGAGCAGCTGGTCTGATTGTCCGGTATTTTAAAAATAAAGGACTTTACTCACCGAAGTGTGGCTTCATCTTGGAGGCAACTTCCTTTTTTCTGTGTTATGCGGCATGCCCCGCTGCGATGGAGCCCCACTGCTATCAGGGCGGGCCTGCAGCGACAATGATCAAAGACGCTGTGGGGACGGTGAGTCCTCTTTGTGGATGTTGTATGGACAGGATGACAGCCCGGACAGCTTCAGCGCAGCCCAGTTGGGTAAACATTTTGAACATTTTGGGGCGAGGCATGCAACCCACTGGGGGTAACATTTATCATGCACCACAGCTACCATCATTCCTTGCGCAGACGCCCACAGAGGCGGGACATTTAAATTCGCGCAGGTGGTGCGATTGCTGCCTTTCCCTTCTGCCAGTGAACAAGAGTGTTGTTGCGCTCGAATCGGGTTTGGTTTGAGATTTGTGCAAAGGAGCAGCTGGTCTGATTGTCCGGTATTTCACAAATAAAGGACTTTACTCACCGTAGTGTGGCTTCATCTTGAAGGCAACTTCCTTTTTTCTGTGTTATGCGGCGTGCCCCGCTGCGATGGAGCCCCACTGCTATCAGGGCGGGCCTGCAATGACAATGATCAAAGACGCTGTGGGGACGGTGAGTCCGCTTTGTGGATGTTGTATGGACAGGATGACAGCCCAGACAGCTTCAGCGCAGCCCAGTTGGGAAAACATTTTGAATATTTTGGGGCGAGGCATGCAACCCACTGGGGGTAACATTTATCATGCACCACAGCTACCATCATTCCTTGCGCAGACGCCCACAGAGGCGGGACATTTAAATTCGCGCAGGTGGTGCGATTGCTACCTTTCCCTTCTGTCAGTGAACAAGAGTGTTGTATTGCTCGAAACGCGTTTGGCTTGAGATTTGTGCAAAGGAGCAGCTGGTCTGATTGTCCTGTATTTCACAAATAAAGGACTTTACTCACCGTAGTGTGGCTTCATCTTGGAGGCAACTTCCTTTTTTCTGTGTTATGCGGCGTGCCCCGCCGCGATGGAGCCCCACTGCTATCAGGGTGGGTCTGCAGTGACAATGATCAAAGACGCTGTGGGGACGGTGAGTCCGCTTTGCGGTTGTTTTATGGACAGGATGACAACCCGGACAGCTTCAGCTCAGCCCACTTGGGTAAACATTTTGAACATTTTGGGGCGAGGCATGCAACCCACTGGGTGTAACATTTATCATGCACCACAACTACCATAATTCTTTGCGCAGACGCCCACAGAAGCGGGACATTTAAATTTGCGCAGGTTGTGCGATTGCTGCCTTTCTCTTCTGCCAGTGAACAAGAGCTTTTTGCGCTTGAAACGCGTTTGGCTTGAGATTTGTGCAAAGGAGCAGCTGGTCTGATTGTCCTGTATTTCACAAATAAAGGAATTTACTCACCATAGTGTGGCTTCATCTTGGAGGCAACTTCCTTTTTTCTGTGTTCTGCGGCGTGCCCCGCCGCGATAGAGCCCCAATGCTATCAGGGCGGGCCTGCAGCGACAATGATCAAAGATGCTGTGGGGACGGTGAGTCCGCATTGTGAATGTTGTATGGACAGGATGACAGCCCGGACAGCTTCAGCGCAGCCCACTTGGGTAAACATTTTGAACATTTTGGGTCGAGGCATGCAACCCACTGGGGTAACATTTATCGTGCACCACAGCTACCATCATTCCTTGCGCAGACGCCCACAGAAGTGGGACAGTTAAATTAACGCAGGTGGTGCGATTACTGCCTTTCCCTTCTGCCAGTGAACAAGAGCGTTGTTGCGCTCGAAACGTGTTTGGCTTGAGATTTGTGCAAAGGAGCAGCTGGTCTGATTGTCCTGTATTTCACAAATAAAGGACTTTACTCATTGAAGTGTGGCTTCATCTTGGAGGCAACTTCCTTTTTTCTGTGTTATGCGGCGTGCCCCGCCGTGTTGGAGCCCCACTGCTATCAGGGCAGGCCTGCAGCGACAATGATCAAAGACGCTGTGGAGACGGTGAGTCCGCTTTGAGGATGTTGTATGTACAGGATGACAGCCCGGACAGCTTCAGCGCAGCCCAGTTGGGTAAACATTTTGAACATTTTGGGGCGAGGCATGCAACCCACTGGGTGTAACATTTATCATGCACCACAACTACCATCATTCCTTGCGCAGACGCCCACAGATGCGGGACATTTAAATTTGCACAGGTGGTGCGATTGCTGCCTTTCCCTTCTGCCAGTGAACAAAAGCGTTGTTGCGCTCGAAACACGTTTGTCTTGAGATTTGTGCAAAGGAGCAGCTGGTCTGATTGTCCTGTATTTCACAAATAAAGGACTTTACTCACCGTAGTGTGGCTTCAACTTGGAGGCAACTTCCTTTTTTCTGTGTTATGCGGCGTGCCCCGCCGCAATGGAGCCTCACTGCTATCAGGGCGGGCCTGCAGCGACAATGATCAAAGACGCTGTGGGGACGGTGAGTCCGCTTTGTGGATGTTGTATGGACCGGATGACAGCCCGGACAGCTTCAGCTCAGCCCACTTGGGTAAACATTTTGAACATTTTGGGGCGAGGCATGCAACCCACTGGGGGTAACATTTATCATGCACCACAACTACCATCATTCCTTGCGCAGACGCCCACAGAGGCGGGACATTTAAATTCATGCAGGTGGTGCGATTGCAGCCTTTCCCTTCTGCCAGTGAACAAGAGCGTTGTTGCGCTCGAAACGCGTTTGGCTTGAGATTTGTGCAAAGGAGTAGCTGGTCTGAGTGTCCTGTATTTCACAAATAAAGGACTTTACTCACCATAGTGTGACTTCATCTCGGATGCAACTTCCTTTTTTCTGTGTTATGCGGCGTGCCCCGCCGCGATGGAGCCCCACTGCTATCAGGGCGGGCCTGCAGCGACAATGATCAAAGACGCTGTGGGGACGGTGAGTCCACTTTGTGGATGTTGTATGGAAAGGATGACAACCCGGACAGTTTAACCGCAGACCACTTGGGTAAACATTTTGAACATTTTGGGGTGAGGCATGCAACCCACTGGGGGTAACATTTATCATGCACCACAACTCCCATAATTCCTTGCGCAGACGCCCGGAGAGGCGGGACATTTAATTTCGCGCAGGTGGCGCGATTGCTGCCTTTCCCTTCTGCCAGTGAACAAGAGCGGTGTTGCGCTTGAAACACGTTTGGCTTGAGATTTGTGCAAAGGAGCAGCTGGTCTGATTGTCCAGTATTTCAAAAATAAAGGACTTTACTCACCGTAGTGTGGCTTCATCTTGGAGGCAACTTTCTTTTTTCTGTGTTATGCGGCGTGCCCCGCCGCGACGGAGCCCCACTGCTATCAGGGCGGGCCTGCAGCGACAATGATCAAAGACGTTGTGGGGACGGTGAGTCCGCTTTGTGGATGTTGTATGGACAGGATGACAGCCCGGACAGCTTCAGCGAAGCCCAGTTGGGTAAACATTTTGAACATTTGGGGCGAGGCATGGAACCCACTGGGGGTAACATTTATCATGCACCACAGCTACCATCATTCCTTGTGCAGACGCCCACAGAGGCGGGACATTTAAATTCGCGCAGGTGGTGCGATTGCTGCCTTTCCCTTCTTTCAGTGAACAAGAGCATTGTTGCGCTCGAATCGCGTTTGGCTTGAGATTTGTGCAAAGGAGGAGCTGGTCTGATTGTCCTGTATTTCACAAATAAAGGACTTTACTCACCGTAGTGTGGCTTCATCTTGGAGGCAACTTCATTTTTCTGTGTTATGCCGCGTGCCCCGCCGCGATGGAGCCCCACTGCTATCAGGGCGGGCCTGCAGTGACAATGATCAAAGACGCTGTGGGGACGGTGAGTCCGCTTTGTGGCTGTTGTATGGACAGGATAACAACCCGGACAGCTTCAGCTCAGCCCACTTGGGTAAACATTTTGAACATTTTGGGGCGAGGCATGCAACCCACTGGGGGTAACATTTATCTTGCAGCACAACTACCATCATTCCTTAAGCAGACGCCAACAGAAGCGGGACATTTAAATTCACGCAGGTGGTGCGATTACTGCCTTTCCCTTCTGCCAGTAAACAAGAGCGTTGTTGCGCTCGAAACGCGTTTGGCTTGAGATTTGTGCAAAGGAGCAGCTGGTCTGATTGTCCTGTTTTTCACAAATAAAGGACTTTACTCACCGTAGTGTGGCTTCATCTTGGAGGCAACTTCCTTTTTTCTGTGTTATGCAGCGTGCCCCGCCGCGATGGAGCCCCACTGCTATCAGGGCGGGCCTGCAGCGACAATGATCAAAGATGCTGTGGGGACGGTGAGTCCGCATTGTGAATGTTGTATGGACAGGATGACAGCCCGGACAGCTTCAGCGCAGCCCACTTGGGTAAACATTTTGAACATTTTGGGTCGAGGCATGCAACCCACTGGGGGTAACATTTATCGTGCACCACAGCTACCATCATTCCTTGCGCAGACGCCCACAGAAGCGGGACAGTTAAATTAACGCAGGTGGTGCGATTACTGCCTTTTCCTTCTGCCAGTGAACAAGCGCGTTGTTGCGCTCGAAACGTGTTTGGCTTGAGATTTGTGCAAAGGAGCAGCTGGTCTGATTGTCCTGTATTTCACAAATAAAGGACTTTACTCACCGTAGTGTGGCTTCATCTTGGAGGCAACTTCCTTTTTTCTGTGTTATGCGGCGTGCCCCGCCGCGTTGGAGCCCCACTGCTATCAGGGCGGGCCTGCAGCGACAATGATCAAAGACGCTGTGGAGACGGTGAGTCTGCTTTGTGGATGTTGTATGGACAGGATGACAGCCCGGACAGCTTCAGCGCAGCCCAGTTGGGTAAACATTTTGAACATTTTGGGGTGCGGCATGCAACCCGCTGGGGGTAACATTTATCATGCACCACAACTACCATCATTCCTTGCGCAGACGCCCACAGATGCGGGACATTTAAATTCGCGCAGGTGGTGCGATTGCTGCCTTTCCCTTCTGCCAGTTAACAAGAGCGTTGTTGCGCTCGAAACGCGTTTGGCTTGAGATTTGTGCAAAGGAGCAGCTGGTCTGATTGTCCTGTATTTCACAAATAAAGGACTTTACTCACTGTAGTGTGGCTTCATCTTGGAGGCAACTTCCTTTTTTCTGTGTTATGCGGCGTGCCCCACTGTGATGGAGCCCCACTGCTATCAGGGCGGGACTGCAGCGACAATGATCAAAGACGCTGTGGGGACAGTGAGTCCGCTTTGTGGATGTTGTATGGACCGGATGACAGCCCGGACAGCTTCAGCTCAGCCCACTTGGGTAAACATTTTGAACGTTTTGGGGCGAGGCATGCAACCCACTGGGGGTAACATTTATCATGCACCACAACTACCATCATTCCTTGCGCAGACGCCCACAGAGGCGGGTCATTTAAATTCATGCAGGTGGTGCGATTGCAGCCTTTCCCTTCTGCCAGTGAACAAGAGCGTTGTTGCGCTCGAAACGCGTTTGGCTTGAGATTTGTGCAAAGGAGTAGCTGGTCTGATTGTCCTGTATTTCACAAATAAAGGACTTTACTCACCGTAGTGTGACTTCATCTCGGATGCAACTTCCTTTTTTCTGTGTTATGTGGCGTGCCCCGCCACGATGGAGCCCCACTGCTATCAGGGCGGGCCTGCAGCGACAATGATCAAAGACGCTGTGGAGACGGTGAGTCCGCTTTGTGGATGTTGTATGGACAGGATGACAGCCCGGACAGCTTCAGCGCAGCCCAGTTGGGTAAACATTTTGAACATTTTGGGGCGAGGCATGCAACCCACTGGGGGTAACATTTATCATGCACCACAGCTACCATCATTCCTTGTGCAGACGCCCACAGAGGCGGGACATTTAAATTCGCGCAGGTGGTGCGATTGCTGCCTTTCCCTTCTTTCAGTGAACAAGAGCATTGTTGCGCTCGAAACGCGTTTGGCTTGAGATTTGTGCAAAGGAGGAGCTGGTCTGATTGTCCTGTATTTCACAAATAAAGGACTTTACTCACCGTAGTGTGGCTTCATCTTGGAGGCAACTTCATTTTTCTGTGTTATGCGGCATGCCCCGCCGCGATGGAGCCCCACTGCTATCAGGGCGGGCCTGCAGTGACAATGATCAAAGACGCTGTGGGGACGGTGAGTCCGCTTTGTGGCTGTTGTATGGACAGGATGACAACCCGGACAGCTTCAGCTCAGCCCACTTGGGTAAACATTTTGAACATTTTGGGGCGAGGCATGCAACCCACTGGGGGTAACATTTATCTTGCAGCACAACTACCATCATTCCTTGCGCAGACACCAACAGAAGCAGGACATTTAAATTCACGCAGGTGGTGCGATTACTGCCTTTCCCTTCTGCCAGTGAACAAGAGTGTTGTTGCGCTCGAAACGTGTTTGGCTTGAGATTTGTGCAAAGGAGCAGCTGGTCTGATTGTCCTGTTTTTCACAAATAAAGGACTTTACTCACCGTAGTGTGGCTTCATCTTGGAGGCAACTTCCTTTTTTCTGTGTTATGCAGCGTGCCCCGCCGCGATGGAGCCCCACTGCTATCAGGGCGGGCCTGCAGCGACAATGATCAAAGACGCTGTGGGGACGGTGAGTCCGCTTTGTGGATGTTGTATGGACAGAATGACAGCCCGGACAGCTTCAGCGCAGCCCACTTGGGTAAACATTTTGAACATTTTGGGGCGAGGCATGCAACCCACTGGGGGTAACATTTATCATGCACCACAACTACCATCATTCCTTGCGCAGACGCCCACAGAGGCGGGACATTTAAATTTGCGCAGGTGGTGCGATTGCTGCCTTTCCCTTCTGCCAGTGAACAAGAGTGTTGTTGTGCTCGAAACGCGTTTGGCTTGAGATTTGTGCAAAGGAGCAGCTGGTCTGATTGTCCTGTATTTCACAAATAAAGGAATTTACTCACCGTAGTGTGGCTTCATCTTGGAGGCAACTTCCTTTTTTCTGTGTTCTGCGGCGTGCCCCGCCACGATGGAGCCCCAATGCTATCAGGGTGGGCCTGCAGCGACAATGATCAAAGATGCTGTGGGGACGGTGAGTCCGCATTGTGAATGTTGTATGGACAGGATGACAGCCCGGACAGCTTCAGCGCAGCCCACTTGGGTAAACATTTTGAACATTTTGGGTCGAGGCATGCAACCCACTGGGGGTAACATTTATCGTGCACCACAGCTACCATCATTCCTTGCGCAGACGCCCACAGAAGCGGGACAGTTAAATTAACGCAGGTGGTGCGATTACTGCCTTTTCCTTCTGCCAGTGAACAAGAGCGTTGTTGCGCTCGAAACGTGTTTGGCTTGAGATTTGTGCAAAGGAGCAGCTGGTCTGATTGTCCTGTATTTCACAAATAAAGGACTTTACTCACCGTAGTGTGGCTTCATCTTGGAGGCAACTTCCTTTTTTCTGTGTTATGCGGCGTGCCCCGCCGCGTTGGAGCCCCACTGCTATCAGGGCGGGCCTGCAGCGACAATGATCAAAGACGCTGTGGAGACGGTGAGTCCGCTTTGTGGATGTTGTATGGACAGGATGACAGCCCGGACAGCTTCAGCGCAGCCCAGTTGGGTAAACATTTTGAACATTTTGGGGCGAGGCATGCAACCCACTGGGGGTAACATTTATCATGCACCACAACTACCATCATTCCTTGCGCAGACGCCCACAGAGGCGGGACATTTAAATTTGAGCACGTGGTGCGATTACTGCCTTTCCCTTCTGCCAGTGAACAAAAGCGTTGTTGCGCTCGAAACGCGTTTGGCTTGAGATTTGTGCAAAGGAGCAGCTGGTCTGATTGTCCTGTTTTTCACAAATAAAGGACTTTACTCACCGTAGTGTGGCTTCATCTTGGAGGCAACTTCCTTTTTTCTGTGTTATGCAGCGTGCCCCGCCGCGATGGAGCCCCACTGCTATCAGGGCGGGCCTGCAGCGACAATGATCAAAGACGCTGTGGGGACGGTGAGTCCGCTTTGTGGATGTTGTATGGACAGAATGACAGCCCGGACAGCTTCAGCGCAGCCCACTTGGGTAAACATTTTGAACATTTTGGGGCGAGGCATGCAACCCACTGGGGGTAACATTTATCATGCACCACAACTACCATCATTCCTTGCGCAGACGCCCACAGATGCGGGACATTTAAATTCGCGCAGGTGGTGCGATTGCTGCCTTTCCCTTCTGCCAGTTAACAAGAGCGTTGTTGCGCTCGAAACGCGTTTGGCTTGAGATTTGTGCAAAGGAGCAGCTGGTCTGATTGTCCTGTATTTCACAAATAAAGGACTTTACTCACTGTAGTGTGGCTTCATCTTGGAGGTAACTTCCTTTTTTCTGTGTTACGCGGCGTGCCCCACCGTGATGGAGCCCCACTGCTATCAGGGCGGGCCTGCAGCGACAATGATCAAAGACGCTGTGGGGACGGTGAGTCCGCTTTGTGGATGTTGTATGGACAGGATGACAGCCTGGACAGCTTCAGCGCAGCCCACTTGGGTAAACATTTTGAACATTTTGGGGCGAGGCATGCAACCCACTGGGGGTAACATTTATCATGCACCACAACTACCATCATTCCTTGCGCAGACGCCCACAGATGCGGGACATTTAAATTCGCGCAGGTGGTGCGATTGCTGCCTTTCCCTTCTGCCAGTGAACAAAAGCGTTGTTGCGCTCGAAACACGTTTGTCTTGAGATTTGTGCAAAGGAGCAGCTGGTCTGATTGTCCTGTATTTCACAAATAAAGGACTTTACTCACCATAGTGTGGCTTCAATTTGGAGGCAACTTCCTTTTTTCTGTGTTATTCGGCGTGCCCCGCCGCAATGGAGCCTCACTGCTATCAGGGCGGGCCTGCAGCGACAATGATCAAAGACGCTGTGGGGATGGTGAGTCCGCTTTGTGGATGTTGTATGGACCGGATGACAGCCCGGACAGCTTCAGCTCAGCCCACTTGGGTAAACATTTTGAACATTTTGGGGCGAGGCATGCAACCCACTGGGGGTAACATTTATCATGCACCACAACTACCATCATTCCTTGCGCAGACGCCCACAGAGGTGGGACATTTAAATTCATGCAGGTGGTGCGATTGCAGCCTTTCCCTTCTGCCAGTGAACAAGAGCGTTGTTGCGCTCGAAACGCGTTTGGCTTGAGATTTGTGCAAAGGAGTAGCTGGTCTGATTGTCCTGTATTTCACAAATAAAGGACTTTACTCATCGTAGTGTGACTTCATCTCGGATGCAACTTCCTTTTTTCTGTGTTATGTGGCGTGCCCCGCCGCGATGGAGCCCCACTGCTATCAGGGCGGGCCTGCAGCGACAATGATCAAAGACGCTGTGGGGACGGTGAGTCCGCTTTGTGGATGTTGTATGGACAGGATGACAGCCCGGACAGCTTCAGCGAAGCCCAGTTGGGTAAACATTTTGAACATTTTGGGGCGAGGCATGGAACCCACTGGGGGTAACATTTATCATGCACCACAGCTACCATCATTCCTTGTGCAGACGCCCACAGAGGCGGGACATTTAAATTCGCGCAGGTGGTGCGATTGCTGCCATTCCCTTCTTTCAGTGAACAAGAGCATTGTTGCGCTCGAAACGCGTTTGGCTTGAGATTTGTGCAAAGGAGGAGCTGGTCTGATTGTCCTGTATTTCACAAATAAAGGACTTTACTCACCGTAGTGTGGCTTCATCTTGGAGGCAACTTCATTTTTCTGTGTTATGCGGCGTGCCCCGCCGCGATGGAGCCCCACTGCTATCAGGGCGGGCCTGCAGTGACAATGATCAAAGACGCTGTGGGGACGGTGAGTCCGCTTTGTGGCTGTTGAATGGACAGGATGACAACCCGGACAGCTTCAGCTCAGCCCACTTGGGTAAACATTTTGAACATTTTGGGGCGAGGCATGCAACCCACTGGGGGTAACATTTATCTTGCAGCACAACTACCATCATTCCTTGCGCAGACGCCAACAGAAGCAGGATATTTAAATTCACGCAGGTGGTGCGATTACTGCCTTTCCCTTCTGCCAGTGAACAAGAGCATTGTTGCGCTCGAAACGCGTTTGGCTTGAGATTTGTGCAAAGGAGCAGCTGGTCTGATTGTCCTGTTTTTCACAAATAAAGGACTTTACTCACCGTAGTGTGGCTTCATCTTGGAGGCAACTTCCTTTTTTCTGTGTTATGCAGCGTGCCCCGCCGCGATGGAGCCCCACTGCTATCAGGGCGAGCCTGCAGCGACAATGATCAAAGACGCTGTGGGGACGGTGAGTCCGCTTTGTGGATGTTGTATGGACAGAATGACAGCCCGGACAGCTTCATCGCAGCCCACTTGGGTAAACATTTTGAACATTTTGGGGCGAGGCATGCAACCCACTGGGGGTAACATTTATCATGCACCACAACTACCATCATTCCTTGCGCAGACGCCCACAGAGGCGGGACATTTAAATTCGCGCAGGTGGTGCGATTGCTGCCTTTCCCTTCTGCCAGTGAACAAGAGTGTTAATGCGCTCAAAACGCGTTTGGCTTGAGATTTGTGTAAAGGAGCAGCTGGTCTGATTGTCCTGTATTTCACAAATAAACGACTTTACTCACCATAGTGTGGCTTCATCTTGGAGGCAATTTCCTTTATTTTGTGTTATGCGACGTGCCCCGCCGCAATGGAGCCCCAATGCTATCAGGGCGGGCCTGCAGCGACAATGATCAAAGAAGCTGTGGGGACGGTGAGTCCGCTTTGTGGCTGTTGTATGGACAGGATGACAACCCGGACAGCTTCAGCGCAGCCCACTTGGGTAAACATTTTGAACATTTTGGGGCGAGGCATGCAACCCACTGGGGGTAACATTTATCATGCACCACAACTACCATAATTCCTTGCGCAGACACCCACAGAGGCGGGACATTTAAATTTGCGCTGGTGTTGCGATTACTGCCTTTCCCTTCTGCCAGTGAACAAGAGTGTTGTTGCGCTTGAAACGCGTTTGGCTTGAGATTTGTGCAAAGGAGCAGCAGGTCTGATTGTCCTGTATTTCACAAATAAAGGACTTTACTCACCGTAGTGTGGCTTCATCTTGGAGGCAACTTCCTTTTTTCTGTGTTATGCGGCGTGCCCCTCCGCGATGGAGTCCCACTGCTATTAGGGCGGGCCTGCAGTGACAATGATCAAAGACGCTGTGGGGACGGTGAGTCCACTTTGTGGATGTTGTATGCACAGGATGACAGCCCGGACAGCTTCAGCGCAGCCCAGTTGGGTAAACATTTTGAACATTTTGGGGCGAGGCATGCAACCCACTGGGGGTAACATTTTTCATGCAGCACAACTACCATCATTCCTTGCGCAGACATCCACAGAGGCGGGACATTTAAATTCACGCAGGTGGTGTGATTGCTGCATTTCCCTTCTGCCAGTGAACAAGAGCGTTGTTGCGCTTGAAACGCGTTTGGCTTGAGATTTGTGCAAAGGAGCAGCTGGTCTGATTGTCCTGTATTTCACAAATAAAGAACTTTACTCACCGTAGTGTGGCTTCATCTTGGAGGCAACTTCCTTTTTTCTGTGTTATGCGGCGTGCCCCGCCGCGATGAAGCCCCACTGCTATCAGGGCAGGCCTGCAGCGACAATGATCAAAGATGCTGTTGGGACGGTGAGTCCGCTTTGTGGATGTTGTATGGACAGGATGACAGCCCGGACAGATTCAGCGCAGCCCACTTGGGTAAACATTTTGAAAATTTTGGGGCGAGGCATGCAACCCACTGGGGGTAACATTTATCATGCACCACAACTACCATCATTCCTTGCGCAGACGCCCACAGAGGCGGGACATTTAAATTCGCGCAGGTGGTGCGATTGCTGCCTTTCCCTTCTGCCAGTGAACAAGAGCGTAGTTGCGCTCGAAACGCGTTTGGCTTGAGATCTGTGCAAAGGAGCAGCTGGTCTGATTGTCCTGTATTTCACAAATAAAGGACTTTACTCACGGTAGTGTTGCTTCATCTTGGAGGCAACTTCCTTTTTTCTGTGTTATGCGGCGTGCCCCGCCGCGATGGAGCCCCACTGATATCAGGGCGGGCCTGCAGTGACAATGATCAAAGACGCTGTGGGGACGGTGAGTCCGCTTTGTGGCTGTTGTATGGACAGGATGACAACCTGGACAGCTTCAGCTCAGCCCACTTGGGTAAACATTTTGAACATTTTGGGGCGAGGTATGCAACCCACTGGGGGTAGCATTTATCATGCAGCACAACTACCATCATTCCTTGCGCAGACGCCCACAGAAGTGGGACATTTAAATTCGCGCAGGTGGTGCGATTACTGCCTTTCCCTTCTGCCAGTGAACAAGAGCGTTGTTGCACTCGAAACGCGTTTGTCTTGAGATTTGTGCAAAGGAGCAGCTGGTCTGGTTGTCCTGTATTTAACAAATAAAGGACTTTACTCACCGTAGTGTGGCTTCATCTTGGAGGCAACACCCTTTTTTCTGTGTTAAGCGGCGTGCCCCGCCGTGATGGAGCCCCACTGCTATCAGGGCGGTCTTGCAGTGACAATGATCAAAGACGCTGTGGGGACGGTGAGTCCGCTTTGTGGCTGTTGTATGGACAGGATGACAGCCCGGACAGCTTCAGCGCAGCCCACTTGGGTAAACATTTTGAACATTTTGGGGCGAGGCATGCAACCCACTGAGGGTAACATTTATCATGCACCACAACTACCATAATTCCTTGCGCAGACACCCACAGAGGCGGGACATTTAAATTCGCGCAGGTGTTGCGATTGCTGCCTTTCCCTTCTGCCAGTGAACAAGAGTGTTGTTGCGCTCGAAACGCGTTTGGCTTGAGATTTGTGCAAAGGAGCAGCTGGTCTGATTGTCCTGTATTTCACAAATAAAGGACTTTACTCACCGTAGTGTGGCTTCATCTTGGAGGCAACTTCCTTTTTTCTGTGTTATGCGGCGTGCCCCTCCGCGATGGAGTCCCACTGCTATTAGGGCGGGCCTGCAGTGACAATGATCAAAGACTCCGTGGGGACGGTGAGTCCACTTTGTGGATGTTGTATGCACAGGATGACAGCCCGGACAGCTTCAGCGCAGCCCAGTTGGGTAAACATTTTGAACATTTTGGGGCGAGGCATGCAACCCACTGGGGGTAAAAATTTTCATGCAGCACAACTACCATCATTCCTTGCGCAGACATCCACAGAGGCGGGACATTTAAATTCACGCAGGTGGTGTGATTGCTGCATTTCCCTTCTGCCAGTGAACAAGAGCGTTGTTGCGCTCGAAACGCGTTTGGCTTGAGATCTGTGCAAAGGAGCAGCTGGTCTGATTGTCCTGTATTTCACAAATAAAGGACTTTACTCACCGTAGTGTTGCTTCATCTTGGAGGCAACTTTCTTTTTTCTGTGTTATGCGGCGTGCCCCGCCGCGATGGAGCCCCACTGCTATCACGGCGGGCCTGCAGCGACAATGATCAAAGACGCTGTGGGGACAGTGAGTCCGCTTTGTGGATGTTGTATGGACAGGATGACAGCCCGGACAGCTTCAACGCAGCCCAGTTGGGTAAACATTTTGAACATTTTGGGGCGAGGCATGCAACCCACTGGGGGTAACATTTATCATGCAGCACAACTACCATCATTTCTTGCACAGACGCCTACAGAAGCGGGACATTTAAATTCATGCAGGTGGTGCGATTACTGCCTTTCCCTTCTGCCAGTGAACAAGAGCGCTGTTGCGCTCGAAACGCGTTTGGCTTGAGATTTGTGCAAAGGAGCAGCTGGTCTGATTGTCCTGTATTTCACAAATAAAGGACTTTACTCACCGTAGTGTGGCTTCATCTTGGAGGCAACTTCCTTTTTTCTGTGTTATGCGGCGTGCCCCGCCGCGATGGAGCCCCACTGCTATCACGGCGGGCCTGCAGCGACAATGATCAAAGACGCTGTGGGGACAGTGAGTCCGCTTTGTGGATGTTGTATGGACAGGATGACAGCCCGGACAGCTTCAGCGCAGCCCAGTTGGGTAAACATTTTGAACATTTTGGGGCGAGGCATGCAACCCACTGGGGGTAACATTTATCATGCACCACAACTGCCATCATTCCTTGCGCAGACGCCCACAGAGGCGGGACATTTAAATTTGCGCAGGTGGTGCGATTGCTGCCTTTCCCTTCTGCCAGTGAACAAGAGTGTTGTTGCGCTCGAAACGCGTTTGGCTTGAGATTTGTGCAAAGGAGCAGCTGGTCTGATTGTCCTGCATTTCACAAATAAAGGACTTTACTCACCGTAGTGTGGCTTCATCTTGGAAGCAACTTCCTTTTTTCTGTTTTATGCGGCGTGCCCCTCCGCGATGGAGTCCCACTGCTATCAGGGCGGGCCTGCAGTGACAATGATCAAAGACGCAGTGGGGACGGTGAGTCCACTTTGTGGATGTTGTATGGACAGGATGACAGCCCGGACAGCTTCAGCGCAGCCCAGTTGGGTAAACTTTTTGAACATTTTGGGGCGAGGCATGCAACCCACTGGGGGTAACATTTATCATGCAGCACAACTACCATCATTCCTGGCGCAGACACCCACAGAGGCGGGACATTTAAATTCACGCAGGTGGTGCGATTGCTGCCTTTCCCTTCTGCCAGTGAACAAGAGCGTTGTTGTGCTTCAAACTCGTTTGGCTTGAGATTTGTGCAAAGGAGCAGCTGGTCTGATTGTCCTGTATTTCACAAATAAAGAACTTTACTCACCGTAGTGTGGCTTCATCTTGGAGGCAACTTCCTTTTTTCTGTGTTATGCGGCGTGCCCCGCCGTGATAGAGCCCCACTGCTATCAGGGCAGGCCTGCAGCGACAATGATCGAAGACGCTGTGGGGACGGTGAGTCCGCTTTGTGGATGTTGTATGGACAGGATGACAGCCCGGACAGCTTCTACGGAGCCCACTTGGGTAAACATTTTGAAAATTTTGGGGCGAGGCATGCAACCCACTGGGGGTAACATTTATCAAGCACCACAACTACCATCATTCCTTGCGCAGACGCCCACAGAGGCGGGACATTTAAATTTGCGCAGGTGGTGCAATTGCTGCCTTTCCCTTCTGCCAGTGAACAAGAGCGTTGTTGCGCTCGAAACGCGTTTGGCTTGAGATTTGTGCAAAGGAGCAGCTGGTCTGATTGTCCTGTATTTCACAAATAAAGGACTTTATTCACCGTAGTGTTGCTTCATCTTGGAGGCAACTTACTTTTTTCTGTGTTATGCGGCGTGCCCCGCCGCGATGGAGCCCCACTGATATCAGGGTGGGCCTGCAGTGACAATGATCAAAGACGCTGTGGGGACGGTGAGTCCGCTTTGTGGCTGTTGTATGGACAGGATGACAACCCGGACAGCTTCAGCTCAGCCCACTTGGGTAAACATTTTGAACATTTTGGGGCGAGGCATGCAGCCCACTGGGGGTAACATTTATCATGCAGCTCAGCTACCATCATTCCTTGCGCAGACGCCCACAGAAGTGGGACATTTAAATTCGCGCAGGTGGTGTGATTAATGCCTTTCCCTTCTCCCAGTGAACAAGAGGGTTGTTGCGCTCGAAACGCGTTTGTCTTGAGATTTGTGCAAAGGAGCAGCTGGTCTGATTGTCCTGTAGTTCACAAATAAAGGACTTTACTCACCGTAGTGTGGCTTCATCTTGGAGGCAACTTCCTTTTTTCTGTGTTATGCAGCGTGCCCCGCCGCGATGGAGTCCCACTGCTATCAGGGCGGGCCTGCAGCGACAATGATCAAATACGCTGTGGGGACGGTGAGTCCGCTTTGTGGATGTTGTATGGACAGAATGACAGCCCGGACAGCTTCAGCGCAGCCCACTTGGGTAAACATTTTGAACATTTTGGGGCGAGGCATGCAACCCACTGGGGGTAACATTTATCATGCACCACAATTACCATCATTCCTTGCGCAGACGCCCACAGAGGCAGGATATTTAAATTCGTGCAGGTGGTGCGATTGCTGCCTTTCACTTCTGCCAGTGAACAAGAGCGTTGTTGCGCTCGAAACGCGTTTGACTTGAGATTTGTGCAAAGGAGCAGCTGGTCTGATTGTCCTGTATTTCACAAATAAAGGACTTTACTCACCGTAGTGTGGCTTCATCTTGGAGGCAACTTCCTTTTTTCTGTGTTATGCAGCGTGCCCCGCCACCATGGAGCCCCACTGCTATCAGGGCAGGCCTGCAGCGACAATGATCAAAGACGCTGTGGGGACGGTGAGTCCGCTTTGTGGATGTTGTATGGACAGAATGACAGCTCGGACACCTTCAGCGCAGCCCACTTGGGTAAACATTTTGAACATTTTGGGGCGAGGCATGCAACCCACTGGGGGTAACATTTATCATGCACCACAACTACCATCATTCCTTGCGCAGACGCCCACAGAGGCGGGACATATAAATTTGCGCAGTTGGTGCCATTGCTGCCTTTCACTTCTGCCAGTGAACAAGAGCGTTGTTGCGCTCGAAACGCGTTTGACTTGAGATTTGTGCAAAGGAGCAGCTGGTCTGATTGTCCTGTATTTCACAAATAAAGGACTTCACTCACCGTAGTGTGGCTTCATCTTGGAGGCAACTTCCTTTTTTCTGTGTAATGCGGTGTGCCCCGCCGCGATGGAGCCCCACTGCTATCAGGGCAGGCCTGCAGCGACAATGATCAAAGACGCTGTGGGGACGGTGAGTCCGCTTTGTGGATGTTGTATGGACAGGATGACAGCCCGGACAGCTTCAGCACAGCCCACTTGGGTAAACATTTTGAAAATTTTGGGGCGAGGCATGCAACCCACTGGGGGTAACATTTATCAAGCACCACAACTACCATCATTCCTTGCGCAGACGCCCACAGAGGCGGGACATTTAAATTTGCGCAGGTGGTGCGATTGCTGCCTTTCCCTTCTGCCAGTGAACAAGAGCGTTGTTGCGCTCAAACGCGTTTGGCTTGAGATTTGTGCAAAGGAGCAGTTGGTCTGATTGTCCTGTATTTCACAAATAAAGAACTTTACTCACCGTAGTGTGGCTTCATCTTGGAGGCAACTTCCTTTTTTCTGTGTTATGCGGCGTGCCCCGCCGCGATGGAGCCCCACTGCTATCAGGGCAGGCCTGCAGCGACAATGATCAAAGACGCTGTGGGGACGGTGAGTCCGCTTTGTGGATGTTGTATGGACAGGATGACAGCCGGGACAGCTTCAGCCCAGCCCAATTGGGTAAACATTTTGAAAATTTTGGTTCGAGGCATGCAACCCACTGGGGGTAACATTTATCAAGCACCACAACTACCATCATTCCTTGCGCAGACGCCCACAGAGGCGGGACATTTAAATTTGCGCAGGTGGTGCGATTGCTGCCTTTCCCTTCTGCCAGTGAACAAGAGCGTTGTTGCGCTCGAAACGCGTTTGTCTTGAGATTTGTGCAAAGGAGCAGCTGGTCTGATTGTCCTGTAGTTCACAAATAAAGGACTTTACTCACCGTAGTGTGGCTTCATCTTGGAGGCAACTTCCTTTTTTCTGTGTTATGCAGCGTGCCCCGCCGCAATGGAGCCCCACTGCTATCAGGGCGGGCTTGCGTCGACAATGATCAAATACGCTGTGGGGACGGTGAGTCCGCTTTGTGGATGTTGTATGGACAGAATGACAGCCCGGACAGCTTCAGCGCAGCCCACTTGGGTAAACATTTTGAACATTTTGGGGCGAGGCATGCAACCCACTGGGGGTAACATTTATCATGCACCACAACTACCATCATTCCTTGCGCAGACGCCCACAGAGGTGGGATATTTAAATTCGCGCAGGTGGTGCGATTGCTGCCTTTCCCTTCTGCCCGTGAACAAGAGTGTTGTCGCGCTCGAAACGCGTTTGGCTTGAGATTTGTGCAAAGGAGCAGCTGGTCTGGTTGTCCTGTATTTAACAAATAAAGGATTTTACTCACCGTAGTGTGGCTTCATCTTGGAGGCAACTTCCTTTTTTCTGTGTTAAGCGGCGTGCCCCGCCGTGATGGAGCCCCACTGCTATCAGGGCGGTCCTGCAGCGACAATGATCAAAGACGCTGTGGGGCCGGTGAGTCCGCTTTGTGGATGTTGTATGGACAGGATGACAGCCCGGACAGCTTCAGCGCAGCCCAGTTGGTTAAACATTTTGAACATTTTGGGGCGAGGCATGCAACCCACTATGGGTAACATTTATCATGCAGCACAACTACCATCATTCCTTGCGCAGACACCCACAGAGGAGGGATATTGAAATTCACGCAGGTGGTGCGATTGCTGCCTTGCCCTTCTGCCAGTGAACAAGAGCGTTGTTGCGCTTGAAACGCGTTTGGCTTGAGATTTGTGCAAAGGAGCAGCTGGTCTCATTGTCCTGTATTTCACAAATAAAGGACTTTACTCACCGTAGTGTGGCTTCATCTTGGAGGCAACTTCCTTTTTTCTGTGTTATGCGGCGTGCCCCGTGGCGATGGAACCCCACTGCTATCAGGGCGGGCCTGCAGCGACAATGATCAAAGACGCTGTGGGGACGGTGAGTCCGCTTTGTGGATGTTGTATGGACAGGATGACAGCCCGGACAGCTTCAGCGCAGCCCAGTTGGGAAAACATTTTGAACATTTTTGGGCGAGTCATGCAACCCACTGGGGGTAACATTTATCATGCACCACAGCTACCATCATTCCTTGCGCAGACGCCCACAGAGGCGGGACATTTAAATTCGCGCAGGTGGTGCGATTGCTGCCTTTCCCTTCTGTCAGTGAACAAGAGCGTTGTTGCGCTCGAAACGCGTTTGGCTTGAGATTTGTGCAAAGGAGCAGCTGGTCTGATTGTCCTGTATTTCACAAATAAAGGACTTTACTCACCGTAGTGTGGCTTCATCTTGGAGGCAACTTCCTTTTTTCTGTGTTGTGCGGCGTGCCCCGCCGCGATAGAGCCCCACTGCTATCAGGGCGGGCCTGCAGTGACAATGATCAAAGACGCTGTGGGGACGGTGAGTCCGCTTTGTGGCTGTTGTATGGACAGGATGACAACCCGGACAGCTTCAGCGCAGCCCACTTGGGTAAACATTTTGAACATTTTGGGGCGAGGCATGCAACCCACTGGGGGTAACATTTATCATGCACCACAACTACCATAATTCCTTGCGCAGACACCCACAGAGGCGGGACATTTAAATTCGCGCAGGTGTTGCGATTGCTGCCTTTCCCTTCTGCCAGTGAACAAGAGTGTTGTTGCGCTCGAAACGCGTTTGGCTTGAGATTTGTGCAAAGGAGCAGCTGGTCTGATTGTCCTGTATTTCACAAATAAAGGACTTTACTCACCGTAGTGTGGCTTCATCTTGGAGGCAACTTCCTTTTTTCTGTGTTATGCGGCGTGCCCCTCCGCGATGGAGTCCCACTGCTATTAGGGCGGGCCTGCAGTGACAATGATCAAAGACTCTGTGGGGACGGTGAGTCCACTTTGTGGATGTTGTATGCACAGGATGACAGCCCGGACAGCTTCAGCGCAGCCCAGTTGGGTAAACATTTTGAACATTTTGGGGCGAGGCATGCAACCCACTGGGGGTAAAAATTTTCATGCAGCACAACTACCATCATTCCTTGCGCAGACATCCACAGAGGCGGGACATTTAAATTCACGCAGGTGGTGTGGTTGCTGCATTTCCCTTCTGCCAGTGAACAAGAGCATTGTTGCGCTCGAAACGCGTTTGGCTTGAGATCTGTGCAAAGGAGCAGCTGGTCTGATTGTCCTGTATTTCACAAATAAAGGACTTTGCTCACCGTAGTGTTGCTTCATCTTGGAGGCAACTTCCTTTTTTCTGTGTTATGCGGCGTGCCCCGCCGCGATGGAGCCCCACTGCTATCACGGCGGGCCTGCAGCGACAATGATCAAAGACGCTGTGGGGACAGTGAGTCCGCTTTGTGGATGTTTTATGGACAGGATGACAGCCCGGACAGCTTCAGCGCAGCCCAGTTGGGTAAACATTTTGAACATTTTGGGGCGAGACATGCAACCCACTGGGGGTAACATTTATCATGCAGCACAACTACCATCATTTCTTGCACAGACACCTACAGAAGCGGGACATTTAAATTCATGCAGGTGGTGCGATTACTGCCTTTCCCTTCTGCCAGTGAACAAGAGCGCTGTTGCGCTCGAAACGCGTTTGGCTTGAGATTTGTGCAAAGGAGCAGCTGGTCTGATTGTCCTGTATTTCACAAATAAAGGACTTTACTCACCGTAGTGTGGCTTCATCTTGGAGGCAACTTCCTTTTTTCTGTGTTATGCGGCGTGCCCCGCCGCGATGGAGCCCCACTGCTATCACGGCGGGCCTGCAGCGACAATGATCAAAGACGCTGTGGGGACAGTGAGTCCGCTTTGTGGATGTTGTATGGACAGGATGACAGCCCGGACAGCTTCAGCGCAGCCCAGTTGGGTAAACATTTTGAACATTTTGGGGCGAGGCATGCAACCCACTGGGGGTAACATTTATCATGCACCACAACTGCCATCATTCCTTGCGCAGACGCCCACAGAGGCGGGACATTTAAATTTGCGCAGGTGGTGCGATTGCTGCCTTTCCCTTCTGCCAGTGAACAAGAGTGTTGTTGCGCTCGAAACGCGTTTGGCTTGAGATTTGTGAAAAGGAGCAGCTGGTCTGATTGTCCTGCATTTCACAAATAAAGGACTTTACTCACCGTAGTGTGGCTTCATCTTGGAAGCAACTTCCTTTTTTCTGTTTTATGCGGCGTGCCCCTCCGCGATGGAGTCCCACTGCTATCAGGGCGGGCCTGCAGTGACAATGATCAAAGACGCAGTGGGGACGGTGAGTCCACTTTGTGGATGTTGTATGGACAGGATGACAGCCCGGACAGCTTCAGCGCAGCCCAGTTGGGTAAACTTTTTGAACATTTTGGGGCGAGGCATGCAACCCACTGGGGGTAACATTTATCATGCAGCACAACTACCATCATTCCTGGCGCAGACACTCACAGAGGCGGGACATTTAAATTCACGCAGGTGGTGCGATTGCTGCCTTTCCCTTCTGCCAGTGAACAAGAGCGTTGTTGTGCTTGAAACTCGTTTGGCTTGAGATTTGTGCAAAGGAGCAGCTGGTCTGATTGTCCTGTATTTCACAAATAAAGAACTTTACTCACCGTAGTGTGGCTTCATCTTGGAGGCAACTTCCTTTTTTCTGTGTTATGCGGCGTGCCCCGCCGTGATAGAGCCCCACTGCTATCAGGGCAGGCCTGCAGCGACAATGATCGAAGACGCTGTGGGGACGGTGAGTCCGCTTTGTGGATGTTGTATGGACAGGATGACAGCCCGGACAGCTTCTACGCAGCCCACTTGGGTAAACATTTTGAAAATTTTGGGGCGAGGCATGCAACCCACTGGGGGTAACATTTATCAAGCACCACAACTACCATCATTCCTTGCGCAGACGCCCACAGAGGCGGGACATTTAAATTTGCGCAGGTGGTGCAATTGCTGCCTTTCCCTTCTGCCAGTGAACAAGAGCGTTGTTGCGCTCGAAACGCGTTTGGCTTGAGATTTGTGCAAAAGAGCAGCTGGTCTGATTGTCCTGTATTTCACAAATAAAGGACTTTATTCACCGTAGTGTTGCTTCATCTTGGAGGCAACTTACTTTTTTCTGTGTTATGCGGCGTGCCCCGCCGCGATGGAGCCCCACTGATATCAGGGTGGGCCTGCAGTGACAATGATCAAAGACGCTGTGGGGACGGTGAGTCCGCTTTGTGGCTGTTGTATGGACAGGATGACAACCCGGACAGCTTCAGCTCAGCCCACTTGGGTAAACATTTTGAACATTTTGGGGCGAGGCATGCAGCCCACTGGGGGTAACATTTATCATGCAGCACAGCTACCATCATTCCTTGCGCAGACGCCCACAGAAGTGGGACATTTAAATTCGCGCAGGTGGTGTGATTAATGCCTTTCCCTTCTCCCAGTGAACAAGAGGGTTGTTGCGCTCGAAACGCGTTTGTCTTGAGATTTGTGCAAAGGAGCAGCTGGTCTGATTGTCCTGTAGTTCACAAATAAAGGACTTTACTCACCGTAGTGTGGCTTCATCTTGGAGGCAACTTCCTTTTTTCTGTGTTATGCAGCGTGCCCCGCCGCGATGGAGTCCCACTGCTATCAGGGCGGGCCTGCAGCGACAATGATCAAATACGCTGTGGGGACGGTGAGTCCGCTTTGTGGATGTTGTATGGACAGAATGACAGCCCGGACAGCTTCAGCGCAGCCCACTTGGGTAAACATTTTGAACATTTTGGGGCGAGGCATGCAACCCACTGGGGGTAACATTTATCATGCACCACAATTACCATCATTCCTTGCGCAGACGCCCACAGAGGCAGGATATTTAAATTCGTGCAGGTGGTGCGATTGCTGCCTTTGCCTTCTGCCAGTGAACAAGAGCGTTGTAGCGCTCCAAACGCGTTTGGCTTGAGATTTGTGCAAAGGAGCAGCTGGTCTGATTGTCCTGTATTTCACAAATAAAGGACTTTACTCACCGTAGTGTGGCTTCATCTTGGAGGCAACTTCCTTTTTTCTGTGTTATGCAGCGTGCCCCGCCACCATGGAGCCCCACTGCTATCAGGGCGGGCCTGCAGCGACAATGATCAAAGACGCTGTGGGGACGGTGAGTCCGCTTTGTGGATGTTGTATGGACAGAATGACAGCTCGGACTGCTTCAGCGCAGCCCACTTGGGTAAACATTTTGAACATTTTGGGGCGAGGCATGCAACCCACTGGGGGTAACATTTATCATGCACCACAACTACCATCATTCCTTGCGCAGACGCCCACAGAGGCGGGACATATAAATTTGCGCAGTTGGTGCGATTGCTGCCTTTCACTTCTGCCAATGAACAAGAGCGTTGTTGCGCTCGAAACGCGTTTGGCTTGAGATTTGTGCAAAGGAGCAGCTGGTCTGATTGTCCTGTATTTCACAAATAAAGGACTTTACTCACCGTAGTGTTGCTTCATCTTGGAGGCAACTTCCTTTTTTCTGTGTTATGCGGCGTGCCCCGCCGCGATGGAGCCCCACTGATATCAGGGTGGGCCTGCAGTGACAATGATCAAAGACGCTGTGGGGACGGTGAGTCCGCTTTGTGGCTGTTGTATGGACAGGATGACAACCCGGACAGCTTCAGCTCAGCCCACTTGGGTAAACATTTTGAACATTTTGGGGCGAGGCATGCAGCCCACTGGGGGTAACATTTATCATGCAGCACAGCTACCATCATTCCTTGCGCAGACGCCCACAGAAGTGGGACATTTAAATTCGCGCAGGTGGTGTGATTAATGCCTTTCCCTTCTCCCAGTGAACAAGAGGGTTGTTGCGCTCGAAACGCGTTTGTCTTGAGATTTGTGCAAAGGAGCAGCTGGTCTGATTGTCCTGTAGTTCACAAATAAAGGACTTTACTCACCGTAGTGTGGCTTCATCTTGGAGGCAACTTCCTTTTTTCTGTGTTATGCAGCGTGCCCCGCCGCGATGGAGTCCCACTGCTATCAGGGCGGGCCTGCAGCGACAATGATCAAATACGCTGTGGGGACGGTGAGTCCGCTTTGTGGATGTTGTATGGACAGAATGACAGCCCGGACAGCTTCAGCGCAGCCCACTTGGGTAAACATTTTGAACATTTTGGGGCGAGGCATGCAACCCACTGGGGGTAACATTTATCATGCACCACAATTACCATCATTCCTTGCGCAGACGCCCACAGAGGCAGGATATTTAAATTCGTGCAGGTGGTGCGATTGCTGCCTTTGCCTTCTGCCAGTGAACAAGAGCGTTGTAGCGCTCCAAACGCGTTTGGCTTGAGATTTGTGCAAAGGAGCAGCTGGTCTGATTGTCCTGTATTTCACAAATAAAGGACTTTACTCACCGTAGTGTGGCTTCATCTTGGAGGCAACTTCCTTTTTTCTGTGTTATGCAGCGTGCCCCGCCACCATGGAGCCCCACTGCTATCAGGGCGGGCCTGCAGCGACAATGATCAAAGACGCTGTGGGGACGGTGAGTCCGCTTTGTGGATGTTGTATGGACAGAATGACAGCTCGGACAGCTTCAGCGCAGCCCACTTGGGTAAACATTTTGAACATTTTGGGGCGAGGCATGCAACCCACTGGGGGTAACATTTATCATGCACCACAACTACCATCATTCCTTGCGCAGACGCCCACAGAGGCGGGACATATAAATTTGCGCAGTTGGTGCGATTGCTGCCTTTCACTTCTGCCAGTGAACAAGAGCGTTGTTGCGCTCGAAACGCGTTTGACTTGAGATTTGTGCAAAGGAGCAGCTGGTCTGATTGTCCTGTATTTCACAAATAAAGGACTTCACTCACCGTAGTGTGGCTTCATCTTGGAGGCAACTTCCTTTTTTCTGTGTAATGCGGTGTGCCCCGCCGCGATGGAGCCCCACTGCTATCAGGGCAGGCCTGCAGCGACAATGATCAAAGACGCTGTGGGGACGGTGAGTCCGCTTTGTGGATGTTGTATGGACAGGATGACAGCCCGGACAGCTTCAGCGCAGCCCACTTGGGTAAACATTTTGAAAATTTTGGGGCGAGGCATGCAACCCACTGGGGGTAACATTTATCAAGCACCACAACTACCATCATTCCTTGCGCAGACGCCCACAGAGGCGGGACATTTAAATTTGCGCAGGTGGTGCGATTGCTGCCTTTCCCTTCTGCCAGTGAACAAGAGCGTTGTTGCGCTCAAACGCGTTTGGCTTGAGATTTGTGCAAAGGAGCAGTTGGTCTGATTGTCCTGTATTTCACAAATAAAGAACTTTACTCACCGTAGTGTGGCTTCATCTTGGAGGCAACTTCCTTTTTTCTGTGTTATGCGGCGTGCCCCGCCGCGATGGAGCCCCACTGCTATCAGGGCAGGCCTGCAGCGACAATGATCAAAGATGCTGTGGGGACGGTGAGTCCGCTTTGTGGATGTTGTATGGACAGGATGACAGCCGGGACAGCTTCAGCCCAGCCCAATTGGGTAAACATTTAGAAAATTTTGGTTCGAGGCATGCAACCCACTGGGGGTAACATTTATCAAGCACCACAACTACCATCATTCCTTGCGCAGACGCCCACAGAGGCGGGACATTTAAATTTGCGCAGGTGGTGCGATTGCTGCCTTTCCCTTCTGCCAGTGAACAAGAGCGTTGTTGCGCTCGAAACGCGTTTGTCTTGAGATTTGTGCAAAGGAGCAGCTGGTCTGATTGTCCTGTAGTTCACAAATAAAGGACTTTACTCACCGTAGTGTGGCTTCATCTTGGAGGCAACTTCCTTTTTTCTGTGTTATGCAGCGTGCCCCGCCGCAATGGAGCCCCACTGCTATCAGGGCGGGCTTGCAGCGACAATGATCAAATACGCTGTGGGGACGGTGAGTCCGCTTTGTGGATGTTGTATGGACAGAATGACAGCCCGGACAGCTTCAGCGCAGCCCACTTAAGTAAACATTTTGAACATTTTGGGGCGAGGCATGCAACCCACTGGGGGTAACATTTATCATGCACCACAACTACCATCATTCCTTGCGCAGACGCCCACAGAGGTGGGATATTTAAATTCGCGCAGGTGGTGCGATTGCTGCCTTTCCCTTCTGCCCGTGAACAAGAGTGTTGTTGCGCTCGAAACGCGTTTGGCTTGAGATTTGTGCAAAGGAGCAGCTGGTCTGATTGTCCTGTATTTCACAAATAAAGGACTTTACTCACCGTAGTGTGGCTTCATCTTGGAGGCAACTTCCTTTTTTCTGTGTTATGCAGCGTGCCCCGCCACCATGGAGCCCCACTGCTATCAGGGCGGACCTGCAGCGACAATGATTAAAGACGCTGTGGGGACGGTGAGTCCGCTTTGTGGATGTTGTATGGACAGAATGACAGCTCGGACAGCTTCAGCGCAGCCCACTTGGGTAAACATTTTGAACATTTTAGGGCGAGGCATGCAACCCACTGGGGGTAACATTTATCATGCACCACAACTACCATCATTCCTTGCGCAGACGCCCACAGAGGCGGGACATATAAATTTGCGCAGTTGGTGCGATTGCTGCCTTTCACTTCTGCCAGTGAACAAGAGCGTTGTTGCGCTCGAAACGCGTTTGACTTGAGATTTGTGCAAAGGAGCAGCTGGTCTGATTGTCCTGTATTTCACAAATAAAGGACTTCACTCACCGTAGTGTGGCTTCATCTTGGAGGCAACTTCCTTTTTTCTGTGTAATGCGGTGTGCCCCGCCGCGATGGAGCCCCACTGCTATCAGGGCAGGCCTGCAGCGACAATGATCAAAGATGCTGTGGGGACGGTGAGTCCGCTTTGTGGATGTTGTATGGACAGGATGACAGCCCGGACAGCTTCAGCGCAGCCCACTTGGGTAAACATTTTGAAAATTTTGGGGCAAGGCATGCAACCCACTGGGGGTAACATTTATCAAGCACCACAACTACCATCATTCCTTGCGCAGACGCCCACAGAGGCGGGACATTTAAATTTGCGCAGGTGGTGCGATTGCTGCCTATCCCTTCTGCCAGTGAACAAGAGCGTTGTTGCGCTCAAACGCGTTTGGCTTGAGATTTGTGCAAAGGAGCAGTTGGTCTGATTGTCCTGTATTTCACAAATAAAGAACTTTACTCACCGTAGTGTGGCTTAATCTTGGAGGCAACTTCCTTTTTTCTGTGTTATGCGGCGTGCCCCGCCGCGATGGAGCCCCACTGCTATCAGGGCAGGCCTGCAGCGACAATGATCAAAGACGCTGTGGGGACGGTGAGTCCGCTTTGTGGATGTTGTATGGACAGGATGACAGCCGGGACAGCTTCAGCCCAGCCCAATTGGGTAAACATTTAGAAAATTTTGGTTCGAGGCATGCAACCCACTGGGGGTAACATTTATCAAGCACCACAACTACCATCATTCCTTGCGCAGACGCCCACAGAGGCGGGACATTTAAATTTGCGCAGGTGGTGCGATTGCTGCCTTTCCCTTCTGCCCGTGAACAAGAGTGTTGTTGCGCTCGAAACGCGTTTGGCTTGAGATTTGTGCAAAGGAGCAGCTGGTCTGATTGTCCTGTATTTCACAAATAAAGGACTTTACTCACCGTAGTGTGGCTTCATCTTGGAGGCAACTTCCTTTTTTCTGTGTTATGCAGCGTGCCCCGCCACCATGGAGCCCCACTGCTATCAGGGCGGGCCTGCAGCGACAATGATCAAAGACGCTGTGGGGACGGTGAGTCCGCTTTGTGGATGTTGTATGGACAGAATGACAGCTCGGACAGCTTCAGCGCAGCCCACTTGGGTAAACATTTTGAACATTTTGGGGCGAGGCATGCAACCCACTGGGGGTAACATTTATCATGCACCACAACTACCATCATTCCTTGCGCAGACGCCCACAGAGGCGGGACATATAAATTTGCGCAGTTGGTGCGATTGCTGCCTTTCACTTCTGCCAGTGAACAAGAGCGTTGTTGCGCTCGAAACGCGTTTGACTTGAGATTTGTGCAAAGGAGCAGCTGGTCTGATTGTCCTGTATTTCACAAATAAAGGACTTCACTCACCGTAGTGTGGCTTCATCTTGGAGGCAACTTCCTTTTTTCTGTGTAATGCGGTGTGCCCCGCCGCGATGGAGCCCCACTGCTATCAGGGCAGGCCTGCAGCGACAATGATCAAAGACGCTGTGGGGACGGTGAGTCCGCTTTGTGGATGTTGTATGGACAGGATGACAACCCGGACAGCTTCAGCGCAGCCCACTTGGGTAAACATTTTGAAAATTTTGGGGCGAGGCATGCAACCCACTGGGGGTAACATTTATCAAGCACCACAACTACCATCATTCCTTGCGCAGACGCCCACAGAGGCGGGACATTTAAATTTGCGCAGGTGGTGCGATTGCTGCCTTTCCCTTCTGCCAGTGAACAAGAGCGTTGTTGCGCTCAAACGCGTTTGGCTTGAGATTTGTGCAAAGGAGCAGTTGGTCTGATTGTCCTGTATTTCACAAATAAAGAACTTTACTCACCGTAGTGTGGCTTCATCTTGGAGGCAACTTCCTTTTTTCTGCGTTATGCGGCGTGCCCCGCCGCGATGGAGCCCCACTGCTATCAGGGCAGGCCTGCAGCGACAATGATCAAAGACGCTGTGGGGACGGTGAGTCCGCTTTGTGGATGTTGTATGGACAGGATGACAGCCGGGACAGCTTCAGCCCAGCCCAATTGGGTAAACATTTTGAAAATTTTGGTTCGAGGCATGCAACCCACTGGGGGTAACATTTATCAAGCACCACAACTACCATCATTCCTTGCGCAGACGCCCACAGAGGCGGGACATTTAAATTTGCGCAGGTGGTGCGATTGCTGCCTTTCCCTTCTGCCAGTGAACAAGAGCGTTGTTGCGCTCGAAACGCGTTTGTCTTGAGATTTGTGCAAAGGAGCAGCTGGTCTGATTGTCCTGTAGTTCACAAATAAAGGACTTTACTCACCGTAGTGTGGCTTCATCTTGGAGGCAACTTCCTTTTTTCTGTGTTATGCAGCGTGCCCCGCCGCAATGGAGCCCCACTGCTATCAGGGCGGGCTTGCAGCGACAATGATCAAATACGCTGTGGGGACGGTGAGTCCGCTTTGTGGATGTTGTATGGACAGAATGACAGCCCGGACAGCTTCAGCGCAGCCCACTTGGGTAAACATTTTGAACATTTTGGGGCGAGGCATGCAACCCACTGGGGATAACATTTATCATGCACCACAACTACCATCATTCCTTGCGCAGACGCCCACAGAGGTGGGATATTTAAATTCGCGCAGGTGGTGCGATTGCTGCCTTTCCCTTCTGCCCGTGAACAAGAGTGTTGTTGCGCTCGAAACGCGTTTGGCTTGAGATTTGTGCAAAGGAGCAGCTGGTCTGGTTGTCCTGTATTTAACAAATAAAGGACTTTACTCACCGTAGTGTGGCTTCATCTTGGAGGCAACTTCCTTTTTTCTGTGTTATGCAGCGTGCCCCGCCACCATGGAGCCCCACTGCTATCAGGGCGGGCCTGCAGCGACAATGATCAAAGACGCTGTGGGGACGGTGAGTCCGCTTTGTGGATGTTGTATGGACAGAATGACAGCTCGGACAGCTTCAGCGCAGCCCACTTGGGTAAACATTTTGAACATTTTGGGGCGAGGCATGCAACCCACTGGGGGTAACATTTATCATGCACCACAACTACCATCATTCCTTGCGCAGACGCCCACAGAGGCGGGACATATAAATTTGCGCAGTTGGTGCGATTGCTGCCTTTCACTTCTGCCAGTGAACAAGAGCGTTGTTGCGCTCGAAACGCGTTTGACTTGAGATTTGTGCAAAGGAGCAGCTGGTCTGATTGTCCTGTATTTCACAAATAAAGGACTTCACTCACCGTAGTGTGGCTTCATCTTGGAGGCAACTTCCTTTTTTCTGTGTAATGCGGCGTGCCCCGCCGCGATTGAGCCCCACTGCTATCAGGGCGGGCCTGCAGCGACAATGATCAAAGACGCTGTGGGGACGGTGAGTCCGCTTTGTGGATGTTGTATGGACAGGATGACAGCCGGGACAGCTTCAGCCCAGCCCAATTGGGTAAAAATTTTGAAAATTTTGGTTCGAGGCATGCAACCCACTGGGGGTAACATTTATCAAGCAGCACAACTACCATCATTCCTTGCGCAGACGCCCACAGAGGCGGGACATTTAAATTTGCGCAGGTGGTGCGATTGCTGCCTTTCCCTTCTGCCAGTGAACAAGAGCGTTGTTGCGCTCGAAACGCGTTTGTCTTGAGATTTGTGCAAAGGAGCAGCTGGTCTGATTGTCCTGTAGTTCACAAATAAAGGACTTTACTCACCGTAGTGGGGCTTCATCTTGGAGGCAACTTCCTTTTTTCTGTGTTATGCAGCGTGCCCCGCCGCAATGGAGCCCCACTGCTATCAGGGCGGGCTTGCAGCGACAATGATCAAATACGCTGTGGGGACGGTGAGTCCGCTTTGTGGATGTTGTATGGACAGAATGACAGCCCGGACAGCTTCAGCGCAGCCCACTTGGGTAAACATTTTGAACATTTTGGGGCGAGGCATGCAACCCACTGGGGGTAACATTTATCATGCACCACAACTACCATCATTCCTTGCGCAGACGCCCACAGAGGTGGGATATTTAATATCGCGCAGGTGGTGCGATTGCTGCCTTTCCCTTCTGCCCGTGAACAAGAGTGTTGTTGCGCTCGAAACGCGTTTGGCTTGAGATTTGTGCAAAGGAGCAGCTGGTCTGGTTGTCCTGTATTTAACAAATAAAGGACTTTACTCACCGTAGTGTGGCTTCATCTTGGAGGCAACTTCCTTTTTTCTGTGTTATGCGGCGTGTCCCGCCGCGATGGAGCCCCACTGCTATCAGGGCGGGCCTGCAGCGACAATGATCAAAGACGCTGTGGGGATGGTGAGTCCGCTTTGTGGATGTTGTATGGACAGGATGACAGCCCGGACAGCTTCAGCGCAGCCCAGTTGGGTAAACATTTTGAACATTTTGGGGCAAGGCATGCAACCCACTGGGGGTAACATTTATCATGCAGCGCAACTACCATCATTCCTTGCGCAGACGCCCACAGAGGCGGGACATATAAATTCGCGCAGTTGGTGCGATTGCTGCCTTTCCCTTCTGCCAGTGAACAAGAGCGTTGTTGCGCTCGAAACGCGTTTGGCTTTAGATTTGTGCAAAGGAGCAGCTGGTCTGATTGCCCTTTATTTCACAAATAAAGGACTTTACTCACCGTAGTGTGGCTTCATCTTGGAGGCAACTTCATTTTTTCTGTGTTATGCGGCATGCCCCCCCGCGATGGAGCCCCACTGCTATCAGGGCGGGCCGCAGCGACAATGATCAAAGACGCTGTGGGGACGGTGAGTCCGCTTTGTGGATGTTGTATGGACAGGATGACAGCCCGGACAGCTTCAGCGCAGACCAGTTGGGTAAACATTTTGAACATTTTGGGGCGAGGCATGCAACCCACTGTGGGTAACATTTATCATGCACCACAACTACCATCATTCCTTGCGCAGATGCCCACAGAGGCGGGACATTTAAATTTGCTCACGTGGTGCGATTACTGCCTTTCCCTTCTGCCAGTGAACAAGAGCGTTGTTGCGCTCGAAACGCGTTTGGCTTGAGATTTGTGCAAAGGAGCAGCTGGTCTGATTGTCCTGTATTTCACAAATAAAGGACTTTACTCACCGTAGTGTGGCTTCATCTTGGAGGCAACTTCCTTTTTTCTGTGTTATGCGGCGTGCCCCGCCGCGATGGAGCCCCATTGCTATCAGGGCGGGCCTGGAGCGACAATGATCAAAGATGCCGTGGGGACGGTGAGTCCGCTTTGTGGATATTGTATGGACAGGATGACAGCCCGGAGAGCTTCAGCGCAGCCCACTTGGGTAAACATTTTGAACATTTTGGGGCGAGGCATGCAACCCACTGGGGGTAACATTTATCATGCACCACAACTACCATCATTCCTTGCGCAGACGCCCACAAAGGCGGGACATTTATATTCGCGCATGTGGTGCGATTACTGCCTTTCCCTTCTGCCAGTGAACAAGAGCGTTGTTGCGCTCGAAACGCGTTTGGCTTGAGATTTGTGCAAAGGAGCAGCTGGTCTGATTGTCCTGTATTTCACAAATAAAGGACTTTACTCACCATAGTGTGGCTTCATCTTTGAGGCAACTTCCTTTTTTCTATGTTATGCGGAATGCCCCGCCGCAATGGAGCCCCACTGCTATCAGGGCGGGCCTGCAGCGACAATGATCAAAGACGCTGTGGGGACGGTGAGTCCGCTTTGTGGATGTTGTATGGACAGAATGACAGCCCGGACAGCTTCAGCGCAGCCCTCTTGGGTAAACATTTTGAACATTTTGGGGCGAGGCATGCAACCCACTGGGGGTAACATTTATCATGCACCACAACTACCATCATTCCTTGCGCACGCCCACAGAGGCGGGACATTTAAATTCGCGCAGGTGGTGCAATTGCTGCCTTTCCCTTCTGCCAGTGAACAAGAGCGTTGTTGCGCTCGAAACGCGTTTGGCTTGAGATTTGTGCAAAGGAGCAGCTGGTCTGATTGTCCTGTATTTCACAAATAAAGGACTTTACTCACCGCAGTGTGGCTTCATCTTGGAGGCAGCTTCCTTTTTTCTGTGTTATGCGGCGTGCCCCGCCGCGATGGAGCCCCACTGCTTTCAGGGCGGGCCTGCAGCGACAATGATCAAAGACGCTGTGGGGATGGTGAGTCCGCTTTGTGGATGTTGTATGGACAGAATGACAGCCCGGACAGCTTCAGCGCAGCCCAGTTGGGTAAACATTTTGAAGATTTTGGGGCGAGGCATGCAAACCACTGGGGGTAACATTTATCATGCACCGCAACTACCATCATTCCTTGCGCTGATGCTCACAGAGGCGGGACATTTAAATTTGCGCACGTGGTGCGATTACTGCCTTTCCCTTCTGCCAGTGAACAAGAGTGTTGTTGCGCTCGAAACGCGTTTGGCTTGAGATTTGTGCAAAGGAGCAGCTGGTCTGATTGTCCTGTATTTCACAAATAAAGGACTTTACTCACCGTGGTGTGGCTTCATCTTGGAGGCAACTTCCTTTTTTCTGTGTTATGCGGAATGCCCCGCCGCGATGGAGCCCCACTGCTATCAGGGCGGACCTGTAGCGACAATGATCAAAGACGCTGTGGGGACGGTGAGTCTGCTTTGTGGATGTTGTAAGGACCGGATGACAGCCCGGACAGCTTCAGCGCAGCCCAGTTGGGTAAACATTTTGAACATTTTGGGGAGAGGCATGCAACCCACTGGGGGTAACATTTATCATGCACCACAACTACCATCATTCCTTGCGCAGACGCCCACAGAGGCGGGACATTGAAATTTGCGCAGGTGGCGCGATTGCTGCCATTCCCTTTTGCCAGTGAACAAGAGCGTTGTTGCGCTCGAAACGCGTCTGGCTTGAGATTTGTGCAAAGGAGCAGCTGGTCTGATTGTCCTGTATTTCACAAATAAAGGACTTTACTCACCGTAGTGTGGCTTTATCTTGGAGGCAACTTCCTTTTTTCTGTGCTATGCGGCGTGCGCCACCGCGATGAAGCCCCACTGCTATCAGAGCGGACCTGCAGAGAAAAAGATCAAAGACGCAGTTAGGACGGTGAGTCCGCTTTGTGGATTTTGTATGGACAAGTTGACAGCCCGGACAGCTTCAGCGCAGCCCACTTGGGTAAACATTTTGAATATTTTGGGGCGAGGCATGCAACCCACTGGGGGTAACATTTATCATGCACCACAACTACCATAATTCCTTACGCAGTCGCCCACAGAGGCGGGACATTTAAATTCGCGCCGGTGGTGCGATTGCTGCCTTACCCTTCTGCCAGTGAACAAGAGCGTTGTTGCGCTTGAAACGCGTTTGGCTTGAGATTTGTGCAAAGGAGCAGCTGGTCTGATTGTCCTGTATTTCACAAATACAGGACTTTATTCGCCGTAGTGTGGCTTCATCTTGGAGGCAACTTCCTTTTTTCTGTGTTATGCGGCGTGCGCCGCCGCGATGGAGCCCCACTGCTATCAGGGCGGGCCTGCAGCGACAATTATCAAAGACGCTGTGGGGACGGTGAGTCCGCTTTGTGGATGTTGTATGGACAGAATGACAGCCCGGACAGCTTCAGCGCAGCCCACTTGGGTAAACATTTTGAACATTTTGGGGCAAGGCATGCAACCCACTGGGGGTAACGTTTATCATGCACCACAACTACCATCATTCCTTGCGCAGACGCCCACAGAGGCGGGACATTTAAATTTGCGCAGGTGGTGCAATTTCTGCCTTTCCCTTCTGCCAGTGAACAAGAGCGTTGTTGCGCTCGAAACGCGTTTGGCTTGAGATTTGTGCAAAGGAGCAGCTGGTCTGATTGTCCTGTATTTCACAAATAAAGGACTTTACTCACCGTAGTGTTGCTTCATCTTGGAGGCAACTTCCTTTTTTCTGTGTTATGCGGCGTGCCCCGCCGCGATGGAGCCCCACTGATATCAGGGTGGGCCTGCAGTGACAATGATCAAAGACGCTGTGGGGACGGTGAGTCCGCTTTGTGGCTGTTGTATGGACAGGATGACAACCCGGACAGCTTCAGCTCAGCCCACTTGGGTAAGCATTTTGAACATTTTGGGGCGCGGCATGCAACCCACTGGGGGTAACATTTATCATGCAGCACAGCTACCATCATTCCTTGCGCAGACGCCCACAGAAGTGGGACATTTAAATTCGCGCAGGTGGTGTGATTACTGCCTTTCCCTTCTGCCAGTGAACAAGAGCGTTGTTGCGCTCGAAACGCGTTTGGCTTGACATTTGTGCAAAGGAGCAGCTGGTCTGATTGTCCTGTATTTCACAAATAAAGGACTTTACTCACCGTAGTGTGGCTTCATCTTGGAGGCAACTTCCTTTTGTCTGTGTTATGCGGAGTGCGCCACCGCGATGGAGCCCCACTGCTACCTGGGCGGGCATGTAGTGACAATGATCAAAGACGCTGTGGGGACGGTGAGTCTGTTTTGTGGATTTTGTATGGACAAGTTGACAGCCCGGACAGCTTCAGCGCAGCCCACTTGGGTAAACATTTTGAATATTTTGGGGCGAGGCATGCAACCCACTGGGGGTAACATTTATCATGCACCACAACTACCATAATTCCTTACGCAGTCGCCCACAGAGGCGGGACATTTAAATTCGCGCCGGTGGTGCGATTGCTGCCTTACCCTTCTGCCAGTGAACAAGAGCGTTGTTGCGCTTGAAACGCGTTTGGCTTGAGATTTGTGCAAAGGAGCAGCTGGTCTGATTGTCCTGTATTTCACAAATACAGGACTTTATTCGCCGTAGTGTGGCTTCATCTTGGAGGCAACTTCCTTTTTTCTGTGTTATGCGGCGTGCGCCGCCGCGATGGAGCCCCACTGCTATCAGGGCGGGCCTGCAGCGACAATTATCAAAGACGCTGTGGGGACGGTGAGTCCGCTTTGTGGATGTTGTATGGACAGAATGACAGCCCGGACAGCTTCAGCGCAGCCCACTTGGGTAAACATTTTGAACATTTTGGGGCAAGGCATGCAACCCACTGGGGGTAACGTTTATCATGCACCACAACTACCATCATTCCTTGCGCAGACGCCCACAGAGGCGGGACATTTAAATTTGCGCAGGTGGTGCAATTTCTGCCTTTCCCTTCTGCCAGTGAACAAGAGCGTTGTTGCGCTCGAAACGCGTTTGGCTTGAGATTTGTGCAAAGGAGCAGCTGGTCTGATTGTCCTGTATTTCACAAATAAAGGACTTTACTCACCGTAGTGTTGCTTCATCTTGGAGGCAACTTCCTTTTTTCTGTGTTATGCGGCGTGCCCCGCCGCGATGGAGCCCCACTGATATCAGGGTGGGCCTGCAGTGACAATGATCAAAGACGCTGTGGGGACGGTGAGTCCGCTTTGTGGCTGTTGTATGGACAGGATGACAACCCGGACAGCTTCAGCTCAGCCCACTTGGGTAAGCATTTTGAACATTTTGGGGCGCGGCATGCAACCCACTGGGGGTAACATTTATCATGCAGCACAGCTACCATCATTCCTTGCGCAGACGCCCACAGAAGTGGGACATTTAAATTCGCGCAGGTGGTGTGATTACTGCCTTTCCCTTCTGCCAGTGAACAAGAGCGTTGTTGCGCTCGAAACGCGTTTGGCTTGACATTTGTGCAAAGGAGCAGCTGGTCTGATTGTCCTGTATTTCACAAATAAAGGACTTTACTCACCGTAGTGTGGCTTCATCTTGGAGGCAACTTCCTTTTGTCTGTGTTATGCGGAGTGCGCCACCGCGATGGAGCCCCACTGCTACCTGGGCGGGCATGTAGTGACAATGATCAAAGACGCTGTGGGGACGGTGAGTCTGTTTTGTGGATGTTGTAAGGACCGGATGACAGCCCGGACAGCTTCAGCGCAGCCCAGTTGTGTAAACATTTTGAACATTTTGGGGAGAGGCATGCAACCCACTGGGGGTAACATTTATCATGCACCACAACTACCATCATTCCTTGCGCAGACGCCCACAGAGGCGGGACATTGAAATTTGCGCAGGTTGTGCGATTGCTGCCTTTCCCTTTTGCCAGTGAACAAGAGCGTTGTTGCGCTCGAAACGCGTTTGGCTTGAGATTTGTGCAAAGGAGCAGCTGGTCTGATTGTCCTGTATTTCACAAAAAAAGGACTTTACTCACCGTAGTGTGGCTTTATCTTGGAGGCAACTTCCTTTTTTCTGTGCTATGCGGCGTGCGCCACCGCAATGAAGCCCCACTGCTATCAGAGCGGACCTGCAGAGAAAATGATCAAAGACGCTGTTAGGACGGTGAGTCCGCGTTGTGGATTTTGTATGGACAAGTTGACAGCCCGGACAGCTTCAGCGCAGCCCACTTGGGTAAACATTTTGAACATTTTGGGGCGAGGCATGCAATTCACTGGGGGTAACATTTACCATGCACCACAACTACCATCATTCCTTGCGCAGACGCCCACAGAGGCGGGACATTTAAATTTGTGCAGGTGGTGCGATTGCTGCCTTTCCCTTCTGCCAGTGAACAGAGCGTTGTTGCGCTCGAAACGAGTTTGACTTGAGATTTGTGCAAAGGAGCAGCTGGTCTGATTGTCCTGTATTTCACAAATAAAGGACTTTACTCACCGTAGTGTGGCTTCATCTTGGATGAAACTTCCTTTTTTCTGTTTTATGCGGCGTGCCCCGCCGCGATGGAGCTCCACTGCTATCAGGGCGGGCCTGAGCGACAATGATCAAAGATGCTGTGGGGACGGTGAGTCCGCTTTGTGGATGTTGTATGGAAAGGATGACAACCCGGACAGCTTAAGCGCAGCCCACTTGGGTAAACATTTTGAAATATTTTGGGGCGAGGCATGCGACCCACTGGGGGTAATATTTATCATGCACCACAACTACCATAATTCCTTACGCAGTCGCCCACAGAGGCGGGACATTTAAATTCGCGCAGGTGGTGCGATTGCTGCCTTTCCCTTCTGCCAGTGAACAAGAGCGTTGTTGCGCTTGAAACGCGTTTGGCTTGAGATTTGTGCAAAGGAGCAGCTGGTCTGATTGTCCTGTATTTCACAAATAAAGGACTTTATTCGCCGTAGTGTGGCTTCATCTTGGAGGCAACTTCCTTTTTTCTGTGTTATGCGGCGTGCCCCGCCGCGATGGAGCCCCACTGCTATCAGGGCAGGCCTGCAGCGACAATGATCAAAGACGCTGTGGGGACGGATAGTCCGCTTTGTGGATGTTGTATGGACAGGATGACAGCCCGGACAGCTTCTACGCAGCCCACTTGGGTAAACATTTAGAAAATTTTGGGGCGAGGCATGCAACCCACTGGGGGTAACATTTATCAAGCACCACAACTACCATCATTCCTTGCGCAGACGCCCACAGAGGCGGGACATTTAAATTCGCGCAGGTGGTGCAATTGCTGCCTTTCCCTTCTGCCAGTGAACAAGAGCGTTGTTGCTCTCGAAACGCGTTTGGCTTGAGATTTGTGCAAAGGAGCAGCTGGTCTGATTGTCCTGTATTTCACAAATAAAGGACTTTACTCACCGTAGTGTTGCTTCATCTTGGAGGCAACTTCCTTTTTTCTGTGTTATGCGGCGTGCCCCGCCGCGATGGAGCCCCACTGCTATCAGGGCGGGCCTGCAGCGACAATGATCAAAGACGCTGGGGGACGGTGAGTCCGCATTGTGGATGTTGTATGGACAGGATGACAGCCCGGACAGCTTCAGCGCAGCCCAGTTGGGTAAACATTTTGAACATTTTGGGGTGCGGCATGCAACCCGCTGGGGGTAACATTTATCATGCACCACAACTACCATCATTCCTTGCGCAGACGCCCACAGATGCGGGACATTTAAATTCGCGCAGGTGGTGCGATTGCTGCCTTTCCCTTCTGCCAGTTAACAAGAGCGTTGTTGCGCTCGAAACGCGTTTGGCTTGAGATTTGTGCAAAGGAGCAGCTGGTCTGATTGTCCTGTATTTCACAAATAAAGGACTTTACTCACTGTAGTGTGGCTTCATCTTGGAGGCAACTTCCTTTTTTCTGTGTTATGCGGCGTGCCCCACCGTGATGGAGCCCCACTGCTATCAGGGCGGGCCTGCAGCGACAATGATCAAAGACGCTGTGGGGACGGTGAGTCCGCTTTGTGGATGTTGTATGGACAGGATGACAGCCTGGACAGCTTCAGCGCAGCCCACTTGGGTAAACATTTTGAACATTTTGGGGCGAGGCATGCAACCCACTGGGGGTAACATTTATCATGCACCACAACTACCATCATTCCTTGCGCAGACGCCCACAGATGCGGGACATTTAAATTCGCGCAGGTGGTGCGATTGTTGCCTTTCCCTTCTGCCAGTGAACAAAAGCGTTGTTGCGCTCGAAACACGTTTGGCTTGAGATTTGTGCAAAGGAGCAGCTGGTCTGATTGTCCTGTATTTCACAAATAAAGGACTTTACTCACCGTAGTGTGGCTTCAACTTGGAGGCAACTTCCTTTTTTCTGTGTTATTCGGCGTGCCCCGCCGCAATGGAGCCTCACTGCTATCAGGGCGGGACTGCAGCGACAATGATCAAAGACGCTGTGGGGACAGTGAGTCCGCTTTGTGGATGTTGTATGGACCGGATGACAGCCCGGACAGCTTCAGCTCAGCCCACTTGGGTAAACATTTTGAACATTTTGGGGCGAGGCATGCAACCCACTGGGGGTAACATTTATCATGCACCACAACTACCATCATTCCTTGCGCAGACGCCCACAGAGGCGGGACATTTAAATTCATGCAGGTGGTGCGATTGCAGCCTTTCCCTTCTGCCAGTGAACAAGAGCGTTGTTGCGCTCGAAACGCGTTTGGCTTGAGATTTGTGCAAAGGAGTAGCTGGTCTGATTGTCCTGTATTTCACAAATAAAGGACTTTACTCACCGTAGTGTGACTTCATCTCGGATGCAACTTCCTTTTTTCTGTGTTATGTGGCGTGCCCCGCCACGATGGAGCCCCACTGCTATCAGGGCGGGCCTGCAGCGACAATGATCAAAGACGCTGTGGGGACGGTGAGTCCGCTTTGTGGATGTTGTATGGACAGGATGACAGCCCGGACAGCTTCAGCGAAGCCCAGTTGGGTAAACATTTTGAACATTTTGGGGCGAGGCATGGAACCCACTGGGGGTAACATTTATCATGCACCACAGCTACCATCATTCCTTGTGCAGACGCCCACAGAGGCGGGACATTTAAATTCGCGCAGGTGGTGCGATTGCTGCCTTTCCCTTCTTTCAGTGAACAAGAGCATTGTTGCGCTCGAAACGCGTTTGGCTTGAGATTTGTGCAAAGGAGGAGCTGGTCTGATTGTCCTGTATTTCACAAATAAAGGACTTTACTCACCGTAGTGTTGCTTCATCTTGGAGGCAACTTCATTTTTCTGTGTTATGCGGCGTGCCCCGCCGCGATGGAGCCCCACTGCTATCAGGGCGGGCCTGCAGTGACAATGATCAAAGACGCTGTGGGGACGGTGAGTCCGCTTTGTGGCTGTTGTATGGACAGGATGACAACCCGGACAGCTTCAGCTCAGCCCACTTGGGTAAACATTTTGAACATTTTGGGGCGAGGCATGCAACCCACAGGGGGTAACATTTATCTTGCAGCACAACTACCATCATTCCTTGCGCAGACGCCAACAGAAGCAGGACATTTAAATTCACGCAGGTGGTGCGATTACTGCCTTTCCCTTCTGCCAGTGAACAAGAGCGTTGTTGCGCTCGAAACGCGTTTGGCTTGAGATTTGTGCAAAGGAGCAGCTGGTCTGATTGTCCTGTTTTTCACAAATAAAGGACTTTACTCACCGTAGTGTGGCTTCATCTTGGAGGCAACTTCCTTTTTTCTGTGTTATGCAGCGTGCCCCGCCGCGATGGAGCCCCACTGCTATCAGGGCGGGCCTGCAGCGACAATGATCAAAGACGCTGTGGGGACGGTGAGTCCGCTTTGTGGATGTTGTATGGACAGAATGACAGCCCGGACAGCTTCAGCGCAGCCCACTTGGGTAAACATTTTGAACATTTTGGGGCGAGGCATGCAACCCACTGGGGGTAACATTTATCATGCACCACAACTACCATCATTCCTTGCGCAGACGCCCACAGAGGCGGGACATTTAAATTTGCGCAGGTGGTGCGATTGCTGCCTTTCCCTTCTGCCAGTGAACAAGAGTGTTGTTGCGCTCAAAACGCGTTTGGCTTGAGATTTGTGCAAAGGAGCAGCTGGTCTGATTGTCCTGTATTTCACAAATAAAGGAATTTACTCACCGTAGTGTGGCTTCATCTTGGAGGCAACTTCCTTTTTTCTGTGTTCTGCGGCGTGCCCCGCCGCAATGGAGCCCCAATGCTATCAGGGCGGGCCTGCAGCGACAATGATCAAAGATGCTGTGGGGACGGTGAGTCCGCATTGTGAATGTTGTATGGACAGGATGACAGCCCGGACAGCTTCAGCGCAGCCCACTTGGGTAAACATTTTGAACATTTTGGGTCGAGACATGCAACCCACTGGGGGTAACATTTATCGTGCACCACAGCTACCATCATTCCTTGCGCAGACGCCCACAGAAGCGGGACAGTTAAATTAACGCAGGTGGTGCGATTACTGCCTTTTCCTTCTGCCAGTGAACAAGAGCGTTGTTGCGCTCGAAACGTGTTTGGCTTGAGATTTGTGCAAAGGAGCAGCTGGTCTGATTGTCCTGTATTTCACAAATAAAGGACTTTACTCACCGTAGTGTGGCTTCATCTTGGAGGCAACTTCCTTTTTTCTGTGTTATGCGGCGTGCCCCGCCGCGTTGGAGCCCCACTGCTATCAGGGCGGGCCTGCAGCGACAATGATCAAAGACGCTGTGGAGACGGTGAGTCCGCTTTGTGGATGTTGTATGGACAGGATGACAGCCCGGACAGCTTCAGCGCAGCCCAGTTGGGTAAACATTTTGAACATTTTGGGGCGAGGCATGCAACCCACTGGGGGTAACATTTATCATGCACCACAACTACCATCATTCCTTGCGCAGACGCCCACAGAGGCGGGACATTTAAATTTGAGCACGTGGTGCGATTACTGCCTTTCCCTTCTGCCAGTGAACAAAAGCGTTGTTGCGCTCAAAACGCGTTTGGCTTGAGATTTGTGCAAAGGAGCAGCTGGTCTGATTGTCCTGTTTTTCACAAATAAAGGACTTTACTCACCGTAGTGTGGCTTCATCTTGGAGGCAACTTCCTTTTTTCTGTGTTATGCAGCGTGCCCCGCCGCGATGGAGCCCCACTGCTATCAGGGCGGGCCTGCAGCGACAATGATCAAAGACGCTGTGGGGACGGTGAGTCCGCTTTGTGGATGTTGTATGGACAGAATGACAGCCCGGACAGCTTCAGCGCAGCCCACTTGGGTAAACATTTTGAACATTTTGGGGCGAGGCATGCAACCCACTGGGGGTAACATTTATCATGCACCACAACTACCATCATTCCTTGCGCAGACGCCCACAGATGCGGGACATTTAAATTCGCGCAGGTGGTGCGATTGCTGCCTTTCCCTTCTGCCAGTTAACAAGAGCGTTGTTGCGCTCGAAACGCGTTTGGCTTGAGATTTGTGCAAAGGAGCAGCTGGTCTGATTGTCCTGTATTTCACAAATAAAGGACTTTACTCACTGTAGTGTGGCTTCATCTTGGAGGTAACTTCCTTTTTTTTGTGTTATGCGGCGTGCCCCACCGTGATGGAGCCCCACTGCTATCAGGGCGGGCCTGCAGCGACAATGATCAAAGACGCTGTGGGGACGGTGAGTTCGCTTTGTGGATGTTGTATGGACAGGATGACAGCCTGGACAGCTTCAGCGCAGCCCACTTGGGTAAACATTTTGAACATTTTGGGGCGAGGCATGCAACCCACTGGGGGTAACATTTATCATGCACCACAACTACCATCATTCCTTGCGCAGACGCCCACAGATGCGGGACATTTAAATTCGCGCAGGTGGTGCGATTGCTGCCTTTCCCTTCTGCCAGTGAACAAAAGCGTTGTTGCGCTCGAAACACGTTTGTCTTGAGATTTGTGCAAAGGAGGAGCTGGTCTGATTGTCCTGTATTTCACAAATAAAGGACTTTACTCACCGTAGTGTGGCTTCATCTTGGAGGCAACTTCATTTTTCTGTGTTCTGCGGCGTGCCCCGCCGCGATGGAGCCCCACTGCTATCAGGGCGGGCCTGCAGCGACAATGATCAAAGACGCTGTGGGGACGGTGAGTCTGCTTTGTGGATGTTGTATGGACAGGATGACAGCCCGGACAGCTTCAGCGAAGCCCAGTTGGGTAAACATTTTGAACATTTTGGGGCGAGGCATGGAACCCACTGGGGGTAACATTTATCATGCACCACAGCTACCATCATTCCTTGTGCAGACGCCCACAGAGGCGGGACATTTAAATTCGCGCAGGTGGTGCGATTGCTGCCTTTCCCTTCTTTCAGTGAACAAGAGCATTGTTGCGCTCGAAACGCGTTTGGCTTGTGATTTGTGCAAAGGAGGAGCTGGTCTGATTGTCCTGTATTTCACAAATAAAGGACTTTACTCACCGTAGTGTGGCTTCATCTTGGAGGGAACTTCATTTTTCTGTGTTATGCGGCGTGCCCCGCCGCGATGGAGCCCCACTGCTATCAGGGCGGGCCTGCAGTGACAATGATCAAAGACGCTGTGGGGACGGTGAGTCCGCTTTGTGGCTGTTGAATGGACAGGATGACAACCCGGACAGCTTCAGCTCAGCCCACTTGGGTAAACATTTTGAACATTTTGGGGCGAGGCATGCAACCCACTGGGGGTAACATTTATCTTGCAGCACAACTACCATCATTCCTTGCGCAGACGCCAACAGAAGCAGGATATTTAAATTCACGCAGGTGGTGCGATTACTGCCTTTCCCTTCTGCCAGTGAACAAGAGCATTGTTGCGCTCGAAACGCGTTTGGCTTGAGATTTGTGCAAAGGAGCAGCTGGTCTGATTGTCCTGTTTTTCACAAATAAAGGACTTTACTCACCGTAGTGTGGCTTCATCTTGGAGGCAACTTCCTTTTTTCTGTGTTATGCAGCGTGCCCCGCCGCGATGGAGCCCCACTGCTATCAGGGCGAGCCTGCAGCGACAATGATCAAAGACGCTGTGGGGACGGTGAGTCCGCTTTGTGGATGTTGTATGGACAGAATGACAGCCCGGACAGCTTCATCGCAGCCCACTTGGGTAAACATTTTGAACATTTTGGGGCGAGGCATGCAACCCACTGGGGGTAACATTTATCATGCACCACAACTACCATCATTCCTTGCGCAGACGCCCACAGAGGCGGGACATTTAAATTCGCGCAGGTGGTGCGATTGCTGCCTTTCCCTTCTGCCAGTGAACAAGAGTGTTGTTGCGCTCGAAACGCGTTTGGCTTGAGATTTGTGCAAAGGAGCAGCTGGTCTGATTGTCCTGTATTTCACAAATAAACGACTTTACTCACCGTAGTGTGGCTTCATCTTGGAGGCAATTTCCTTTATTTTGTGTTATGCGACGTGCCACGCCGCAATGGAGCCCCAATGCTATCAGGGCGGGCCTGCAGCGACAATGATCAAAGAAGCTGTGGGGACGGTGAGTCCGCTTTGTGGCTGTTGTATGGAAAGGATGACAACCCGGACAGCTTCAGCGCAGCCCACTTGGGTAAACATTTTGAACATTTTGGGGCGAGGCATGCAACCCACTGGGGGTAACATTTATCATGCACCACAACTACCATAATTCCTTGCGCAGACACCCACAGAGGCGGGACATTTAAATTTGCGCTGGTGTTGCGATTACTGCCTTTCCCTTCTGCCAGTGAACAAGAGTGTTGTTGCGCTCGAAACGCGTTTGGCTTGAGATTTGTGCAAAGGAGCAGCTGGTCTGATTGTCCTGTATTTCACAAATAAAGGACTTTACTCACCGTAGTGTGGCTTCATCTTGGAGGCAACTTCCTTTTTTCTGTGTTATGCGGCGTGCCCCTCCGCGATGGAGTCCCACTGCTATTAGGGCGGGTCTGCAGTGACAATGATCAAAGACGCTGTGGGGACGGTGAGTCCACTTTGTGGTTGTTGTATGCACAGGATGACAGCCCGGACAGCTTCAGCGCAGCCCAGTTGGGTAAACATTTTGAACATTTTGGGGCGAGGCATGCAACCCACTGGGGGTAACATTTTTCATGCAGCACAACTACCATCATTCCTTGCGCAGACATCCACAGATGCGGGACATTTAAATTCACGCAGGTGGTGTGATTGCTGCATTTCCCTTCTGCCAGTGAACAAGAGCGTTGTTGCGCTTGAAACGCGTTTGGCTTGAGATTTGTGCAAAGGAGCAGCTGGTCTGATTGTCCTGTATTTCACAAATAAAGAACTTTACTCACCGTAGTGTGGCTTCATCTTGGAGGCAACTTCCTTTTTTCTGTGTTATGCGGCGTGCCCCGCCGCGATGAAGCCCCACTGCTATCAGGGCAGGCCTGCAGCGACAATGATCAAAGATGCTGTTGGGACGGTGAGTCCGCTTTGTGGATGTTGTATGGACAGGATGACAGCCCGGACAGATTCAGCGCAGCCCACTTGGGTAAACATTTTGAACATTTTGGGGCGAGGTATGCAACCCACTGGGGGTAGCATTTATCATGCAGCACAACTACCATCATTCCTTGCGCAGACGCCCACAGAAGTGGGACATTTAAATTCGCGCAGGTGGTGCGATTACTGCCTTTCCCTTCTGCCAGTGAACAAGAGCGTTGTTGCACTCGAAACGCGTTTGTCTTGAGATTTGTGCAAAGGAGCAGCTGGTCTGATTGTCCTGTATTTCACAAATAAAGGACTTTACTCACCGTAGTGTGGCTTCATCTTGGAGGCAACTTCCTTTTTTCTGTGTTATGCGGCCTGCCCCGCCGCGATGGAGCCCCACTGCTATCAGGGCGGGCCTGCAGCGACAATGATCAAAGACGCTGTGGGGACGGTGAGTCCGCTTTGTGGATGTTGTATGGACAGGATGACAGCCCGGACAGCTTGAGCGCAGCCCAGTTGGGTAAACATTTTGAACATTTTGGGGCGAGGCATGCAACCCACTGGGGGTAACATTTATCATGCAGCACAACTACCATCATTTCTTGCACAGACGCCTACAGAAGCGGGACATTTAAATTCATGCAGGTGGTGCGATTACTGCCTTTCCCTTCTGCCAGTGAACAAGAGCGCTGTTGCGCTCGAAACGCGTTTGGCTTGAGATTTGTGCAAAGGAGCAGCTGGTCTGATTGTCCTGTATTTCACAAATAAAGGACTTTACTCACCGTAGTGTGGCTTCATCTTGGAGGCAACTTCCTTTTTTCTGTGTTATGCGGCGTGCCCCGCCGCGATGGAGCCCCACTGCTATCACGGCGGGCCTGCAGCGACAATGATCAAAGACGCTGTGGGGACATTGAGTCCGCTTTGTGGATGTTGTATGGACAGGATGACAGCCCGGACAGCTTCAGCGCAGCCCAGTTGGGTAAACATTTTGAACATTTTGGGGCGAGGCATGCAACCCACTGGGGATAATATTTATCATGCAGCACAACCACCATCATTTCTTGCGCAGACGCCTACAGAAGCGGGACATTTAAATTCGCGCAGGTGGTGCGATTACTGCCTTTCCCTTCTGCCAGTGAACAAGAGCGTTGTTGCGCTCGAAACGCGTTTGGCTTGAGATTTGTGCAAAGGAGCAGCTGGTCTGATTGTCCTGTATTTCACAAATAAAGGACTTTACTCACCGTAGTGTGGCTTCATCTTGGAGGCAACTTCCTTTTTTCTGTGTTAAGCGGCGTGCCCCGCCGTGATGGAGCCCCACTGCTATCAGGGCGGTCCTGCAGCGACAATGATCAAAGACGCTGTGGGGCCGGTGAGTCCGCTTTGTGGATGTTGTATGGACAGGATGACAGCCCGGACAGCTTCAGCGCAGCCCAGTTGGTTAAACATTTTGAACATTTTGGGGCGAGGCATGCAACCCACTATGGGTAACATTTATCATGCAGCACAACTACCATCATTCCTTGCGCAGACACCCACAGAGGAGGGATATTGAAATTCACGCAGGTGGTGCGATTGCTGCCTTTCCCTTCTGCCAGTGAAGAAGAGCGTTGTTGCGCTTGAAACGCGTTTGGCTTGAGATTTGTGCAAAGGAGCAGCTGGTCTCATTGTCCTGTATTTCACAAATAAAGGACTTTACTCACCGTAGTGTGGCTTCATCTTGGAGGCAACTTCCTTTTTTCTGTGTTATGCGGCGTGCCCCGTGGCGATGGAACCCCACTGCTATCAGGGCGGGCCTGCAGCGACAATGATCAAAGACGCTGTAGGGATGGTGAGTCCGCTTTGTGGATGTTGTATGGACAGGATGACAGCCCGGACAGCTTCAGCGCAGCCCAGTTGGGAAAACATTTTGAACATTTTGGGGCGAGTCATGCAACCCACTGGGGGTAACATTTATCATGCACCACAGCTACCATCATTCCTTGCGCAGACGCCCACAGAGGCGGGACATTTAAATTCGCGCAGGTGGTGCGATTGCTGCCTTTCCCTTCTGTCAGTGAACAAGAGCGTTGTTGCGCTCGAAACGCGTTTGGCTTGAGATTTGTGCAAAGGAGCAGCTGGTCTGATTGTCCTGTATTTCACAAATAAAGGACTTTACTCACCGTAGTGTGGCTTCATCTTGGAGGCAACTTCCTTTTTTCTGTGTTGTGCGGCGTGCCCCGCCGCCATAGAGCCCCACTGCTATCAGGGCAGGCCTGCAGTGACAATGATCAAAGACGCTGTGGGGACGGTGAGTCCGCTTTGTGGCTGTTGTATGGACAGGATGACAACCCGGACAGCTTCAGCGCAGCCCACTTGGGTAAACATTTTGAACATTTTGGGGCGAGGCATGCAACCCACTGGGGGTAACATTTATCATGCACCACAACTACCATAATTCCTTGCGCAGACACCCACAGAGGCGGGACATTTAAATTCGCGCAGGTGTTGCGATTGCTGCCTTTCCCTTCTGCCAGTGAACAAGAGTGTTGTTGCGCTCGAAACGCGTTTGGCTTGAGATTTGTGCAAAGGAGCAGCTGGTCTGATTGTCCTGTATTTCACAAATAAAGGACTTTACTCACCGTAGTGTGGCTTCATCTTGGAGGCAACTTCCTTTTTTCTGTGTTATGCGGCGTGCCCCTCCGCGATGGAGTCCCACTGCTATTAGGGCGGGCCTGCAGTGACAATGATCAAAGACTCTGTGGGGACGGTGAGTCCACTTTGTGGATGTTGTATGCACAGGATGACAGCCCGGACAGCTTCAGCGCAGCCCAGTTGGGTAAACATTTTGAACATTTTGGGGCGAGGCATGCAACCCACTGGGGGTAAAAATTTTCATGCAGCACAACTACCATCATTCCTTGCGCAGACATCCACAGAGGCGGGACATTTAAATTCACGCAGGTGGTGTGATTGCTGCATTTCCCTTCTGCCAGTGAACAAGAGCGTTGTTGCGCTCGAAACGCGTTTGGCTTGAGATCTGTGCAAAGGAGCAGCTGGTCTGATTGTCCTGTATTTCACAAATAAAGGACTTTACTCACCGTAGTGTTGCTTCATCTTGGAGGCAACTTCCTTTTTTCTGTGTTATGCGGCGTGCCCCGCCGCGATGGAGCCCCACTGCTATCACGGCGGGTCTGCAGCGACAATGATCAAAGACGCTGTGGGGACAGTGAGTCCGCTTTGTGGATGTTGTATGGACAGGATGACAGCCCGGACAGCTTCAGCGCAGCCCAGTTGGGTAAACATTTTGAACATTTTGGGGCGAGGCATGCAACCCACTGGGGGTAACATTTATCATGCAGCACAACTACCATCATTTCTTGCACAGACGCCCTCAGAAGCGGGACATTTAAATTCATGCAGGTGGTGCGATTACTGCCTTTCCCTTCTGCCAGTGAACAAGAGCGCTGTTGCGCTCGAAACGCGTTTGGCTTGAGATTTGTGCAAAGGAGCAGCTGGTCTGATTGTCCTGTATTTCACAAATAAAGGACTTTACTCACCGTAGTGTGGCTTCATCTTGGAGGCAACTTCCTTTTTTCTGTGTTATGCGGCGTGCCCCGCCGCGATGGAGCCCCACTGCTATCACGGCGGGCCTGCAGCGACAATGATCAAAGACGCTGTGGGGACAGTGAGTCCGCTTTGTGGATGTTGTATGGACAGGATGACAGCCCGGACAGCTTCAGCGCAGCCCAGTTGGGTAAACATTTTGAACATTTTGGGGCGAGGCATGCAACCCACTGGGGGTAACATTTATCATGCACCACAACTGCCATCATTCCTTGCGCAGACGCCCACAGAGGCGGGACATTTAAATTTGCGCAGGTGGTGCGATTGCTGCCTTTCCCTTCTGCAAGTGAACAAGAGTGTTGTTGCGCTCGAAACGCGTTTGGCTTGAGATTTGTGCAAAGGAGCAGCTGGTCTGATTGTCCTGCATTTCACAAATAAAGGACTTTACTCACCGTAGTGTGGCTTCATCTTGGAAGCAACTTCCTTTTTTCTGTTTTATGCGGCGTGCCCCTCCGCGATGGAGTCCCACTGCTATCAGGGCGGGCCTGCAGTGACAATGATCAAAGACGCAGTGGGGACGGTGAGTCCACTTTGTGGATGTTGTATGGACAGGATGACAGCCCGGACAGCTTCAGCGCAGCCCAGTTGGGTAAACTTTTTGAACATTTTGGGGCGAGGCATGCAACCCACTGGGGGTAACCTTTATCATGCAGCACAACTACCATCATTCCTGGTGCAGACACCCACAGAGGCGGGACATTTAAATTCACGCAGGTGGTGCGATTGCTGCCTTTCCCTTCTGCCAGTGAACAAGAGCGTTGTTGTGCTTGAAACTCGTTTGGCTTGAGATTTGTGCAAAGGAGCAGCTGGTCTGATTGTCCTGTATTTCACAAATAAAGAACTTTACTCACCGTAGTGTGGCTTCATCTTGGAGGCAACTTCCTTTTTTCTGTGTTATGCGGCGTGCCCCGCCGTGATAGAGCCCCACTGCTATCAGGGCAGGCCTGCAGCGACAATGATCGAAGACGCTGTGGGGACGGTGAGTCCGCTTTGTGGATGTTGTATGGACAGGATGACAGCCCGGACAGCTTCTACGCAGCCCACTTGGGTAAACATTTTGAAAATTTTGGGGCGAGGCATGCAACCCACTGGGGGTAACATTTATCAAGCACCACAACTACCATCATTCCTTGCGCAGACGCCCACAGAGGCGGGACATTTAAATTTGCGCAGGTGGTGCAATTGCTGCCTTTCCCTTCTGCCAGTGAACAAGAGCGTTGTTGCGCTCGAAACGCGTTTGGCTTGAGATTTGTGCAAAGGAGCAGCTGGTCTGATTGTCCTGTATTTCACAAATAAAGGACTTTATTCACCGTAGTGTTGCTTCATCTTGGAGGCAACTTACTTTTTTCTGTGTTATGCGGCGTGCCCCGCCGCGATGGAGCCCCACTGATATCAGGGTGGGCCTGCAGTGACAATGATCAAAGACGCTGTGGGGACGGTGAGTCCGCTTTGTGGCTGTTGTATGGACAGGATGACAACCCGGACAGCTTCAGCTCAGCCCACTTGGGTAAACATTTTGAACATTTTGGGGCGAGGCATGCAGCCCACTGGGGGTAACATTTATCATGCAGCACAGCTACCATCATTCCTTGCGCAGACGCCCACAGAAGTGGGACATTTAAATTCGCGCAGGTGGTGTGATTAATGCCTTTCCCTTCTCCCAGTGAACAAGAGGGTTGTTGCGCTCGAAACGCGTTTGTCTTGAGATTTGTGCAAAGGAGCAGCTGGTCTGATTGTCCTGTAGTTCACAAATAAAGGACTTTACTCACCGTAGTGTGGCTTCATCTTGGAGGCAACTTCCTTTTTTCTGTGTTATGCAGCGTGCCCCGCCGCGATGGAGTCCCACTGCTATCAGGGCGGGCCTGCAGCGACAATGATCAAATACGCTGTGGGGACGGTGAGTCCGCTTTGTGGATGTTGTATGGACAGAATGACAGCCCGGACAGCTTCAGCGCAGCCCACTTGGGTAAACATTTTGAACATTTTGGGGCGAGGCATGCAACCCACTGGGGGTAACATTTATCATGCACCACAATTACCATCATTCCTTGCGCAGACGCCCACAGAGGCAGGATATTTAAATTCGTGCAGGTGGTGCGATTGCTGCCTTTGCCTTCTGCCAGTGAACAAGAGCGTTGTAGCGCTCCAAACGCGTTTGGCTTGAGATTTGTGCAAAGGAGCAGCTGGTCTGATTGTCCTGTATTTCACAAATAAAGGACTTTACTCACCGTAGTGTGGCTTCATCTTGGAGGCAACTTCCTTTTTTCTGTGTTATGCAGCGTGCCCCGCCACCATGGAGCCCCACTGCTATCAGGGTGGGCCTGCAGCGACAATGATCAAAGACGCTGTGGGGATGGTGAGTCCGCTTTGTGGATGTTGTATGGACAGGATGACAGCCCGGACAGCTTCAGCGCAGCCCACTTGGGTAAACATTTTGAAAATTTTGGGGCGAGGCATGCAACCCACTGGGGGTAACACTTATCAAGCACCACAACTACCATCATTCCTTGCGCAGACGCCCACAGAGGCGGGACATTTAAATTTGCGCAGGTGGTGCGATTGCTGCCTTTCCCTTCTGCCAGTGAACAAGAGCGTTGTTGCGCTCAAACGCGTTTGGCTTGAGATTTGTGCAAAGGAGCAGTTGGTCTGATTGTCCTGTATTTCACAAATAAAGAACTTTACTCACCGTAGTGTGGCTTCATCTTGGAGGCAACTTCCTTTTTTCTGTGTTATGCGGCGTGCCCCGCCGCGATGGAGCCCCACTGCTATCAGGGCAGGCCTGCAGCGACAATGATCAAAGACGCTGTGGGGACGGTGAGTCCGCTTTGTGGATGTTGTATGGACAGGATGACAGCCGGGACAGCTTCAGCCCAGCCCAATTGGGTAAACATTTTGAAAATTTTGGTTCGCGGCATGCAACCCACTGGGGGTAACATTTATCAAGCACCACAACTACCATCATTCCTTGCGCAGACGCCCACAGAGGCGGGACATTTAAATTTGCGCAGGTGGTGCGATTGCTGCCTTTCCCTTCTGCCAGTGAACAAGAGCGTTGTTGCGCTCGAAACGCGTTTGTCTTGAGATTTGTGCAAAGGAGCAGCTGGTCTGATTGTCCTGTAGTTCACAAATAAAGGACTTTACTCACCGTAGTGTGGCTTCATCTTGGAGGCAACTTCCTTTTTTCTGTGTTATGCAGCGTGCCCCGCCGCAATGGAGCCCCACTGCTATCAGGGCGGGCTTGCAGCGACAATGATCAAATACGCTGTGGGGACGGTGAGTCCGCTTTGTGGATGTTGTATGGACAGAATGACAGCCCGGACAGCTTCAGCGCAGCCCACTTGGGTAAACATTTTGAACATTTTGGGGCGAGGCATGCAACCCACTGGGGGTAACATTTATCATGCACCACAACTACCATCATTCCTTGCGCAGACGCCCACAGAGGTGGGATATTTAAATTCGCACAGGTGGTGCGATTGCTGCCTTTCCCTTCTGCCCGTGAACAAGAGTGTTGTTGCGCTCGAAACGCGTTTGGCTTGAGATTTGTGCAAAGGAGCAGCTGGTCTGGTTGTCCTGTATTTAACAAATAAAGGACTTTACTCACCGTAGTGTGGCTTCATCTTAGAGGCAACTTCCTTTTTTCTGTGTTATGCGGCGTGCCCCGCCGCGATGGAGCCCCACTGCTATCAGGGCGGGCCTGCAGCGACAATGATCAAAGACGCTGTGGGGACGGTGAGTCCGCTTTGTGGATGTTGTATGGACAGGATGACAGCCCGGACAGCTTCAGCGCAGCCCAGTTGGGTAAACATTTTGAACATTTTGGGGCGAGGCATGCAACCCACTGAGGGTAACATTTATCATGCACCACAACTACCATGATTCCTTGCGCAGACGCCCACAGAGGCAGGATATTTAAATTCGTGCAGGTGGTGCGATTGCTGCCTTTCCCTTCTGCCAGTGAACAAGAGCGTTGTTGCGCTCCAAACGCGTTTGGCTTGAGATTTGTGCAAAGGAGCAGCTGGTCTGATTGTCCTGTATTTCACAAATAAAGGACTTTACTCACCGTAGTGTGGCTTCATCTTGGAGGCAACTTCCTTTTTTTCTGTGTTATGCAGCGTGCCCCGCCGCCATGGAGCCCCACTGCTATCAGGGCGGGCCTGCAGCGACAATGATCAAAGACGCTGTGGGGACGGTGAGTCCGCTTTGTGGATGTTGTATGGACAGAATGACAGCTCGGACAGCTTCAGCGCAGCCCACTTGGGTAAACATTTTGAACATTTTGGGGCAAGGCATGCAACCCACTGGGGGTAACATTTATCATGCAGCACAACTACCATCATTCCTTGCGCAGACGCCCACAGAGGCGGGACATATAAATTCGCGCAGTTGGTGCGATTGCTGCCTTTCCCTTCTGCCAGTGAACAAGAGCGTTGTTGCGCTCGAAACGTGTTTGGCTTTAGATTTGGGCAAAGGAGCAGCTGGTCTGATTGCCCTTTATTTCACAAATAAAGGACTTTACTCACCGTAGTGTGGCTTCATCTTGGAGGCAACTTCCTTTTTTCCGTGTTATGCGGCATGCCCCCCCGCGATGGAGCCCCACTGCTATCAGGGCGGGCCGCAGCGACAATGATCAAAGACGCTGTGGGGACGGTGAGTCCGCTTTGTGGATGTTGTATGGACAGGATGACAGCCCGGACAGCTTCAGCGCAGCCCAGTTGGGTAAACATTTTGAACATTTTGGGGCGAGGCATGCAACCCACTGTGGGTAACATTTATCATGCACCACAACTACCATCATTCCTTGCGCAGATGCCCACAGAGGCGGGACATTTAAATTTGCTCACGTGGTGCGATTACTGCCTTTCCCTTCTGCCAGTGAACAAGAGCGTTGTTGCGCTCGAAACGCGTTTGGCTTGAGATTTGTGCAAAGGAGCAGCTGGTCTGATTGTCCTGTATTTCACAAATAAAGGACTTTACTCACCGTAGTGTGGCTTCATCTTGGAGGCAACTTCCTTTTTTCTGTGTTATGCGGCGTGCCCTGCCGCGATGGAGCCCCATTGCTATCAGGGCGGGCCTGGAGCGACAATGATCAAAGACGCCGTGGGGACGGTGAGTCCGCTTTGTGGATATTGTATGGACAGGATGACAGCCCGGAGAGCTTCAGCGCAGCCCACTTGGGTAAACATTTTGAACATTTTGGGGCGAGGCATGCAACCCACTGGGGGTAACATTTATCATGCACCACAACTACCATCATTCCTTGCGCAGACGCCCACAAAGGCGGGACATTTAAATTCGCGCATGTGGTGCGATTACTGCCTTTCCCTTCTGCCAGTGAACAAGAGCGTTGTTGCGCTCGAAACGCGTTTGGCTTGAGATTTGTGCAAAGGAGCAGCTGGTCTGATTGTCCTGTATTTCACAAATAAAGGACTTTACTCACCATAGTGTGGCTTCATCTTTGAGGCAACTTCCTTTTTTCTATGTTATGCGGAATGCCCCGCCGCAATGGAGCCCCACTGCTATCAGGGCGGGCCTGCAGCGACAATGATCAAAGACGCTGTGGGGACGGTGAGTCCGCTTTGTGGATGTTGTATGGACAGGATGACAGCCCGGACAGCTTCAGCGCAGCCCACTTGGGTAAACATTTCGAACATTTTGGGGTGAGGCATGCATCCCACTGGGGGTAACATTTATCATGCACCACAACTACCATCATTCCTTGCGCAGACGCCCACAGATGTGGGACATTTAAATTCGCGCAGGTGGTGCGATTGCTGTCTTTCCCTTCTCCCAGTGAACAAGAGCGTTGTTGCGCTCGAAACGCGTTTGGCTTGACATTTGTGCAAAGGAGCAGCTGGTCTGATTGTCCTGTATTTCACAAATAAAGGACTTTACTCACCGTAGTGTGGCTTCATCTTGGAGGCAACTTCCTTTTGTCTGTGTTATGCGGAGTGCGCCACCGCGATGGAGCCCCACTGCTACCAGGGCGGGCATGTAGTGACAATGATCAAAGACGCTGTGGGGGCGGTGAGTCCGCTTTGTCGATGTTGTATGGACAGGATGACAGCCCAGACAGCTTCAGCGCAGCCCACTTGGGTAAACATTTTGAACATTTTGGGGTGAGTCATGCAACCCACTGGGGGTAACATTTATCATGCACCACAACTACCATCATTCCTTGCGCAGTCGCCCACAGAGGCGGGACATTTAAATTCGCGCTGGTGGTGCGATTGCTGCCTTTCCCTTCTGCCAGTGAACAAGAGCGTTGTTGCGCTCGAAACGCGTTTGTCTTGAGATTTGTGCAAAGGAGCAGCTGGTCTGATTGTCTTGTATTTCACAAATAAAGGACTTTACTCACCGTAGTGTGGCTTCATCTTGGAGGCAACTTCCTTTTTTCTGTGTTATGCAGCATGCCCCGCCGCGATGGAGCCCCACTGCTATCAGGGCGGGCCTGCAGCGACAATGATCAAAGACGCTGTGGGGACGGTGAGTCCGCTTTGTGGATGTTGTATGGACAGAATGACAGCCCGGACAGCTTCAGCGCAGCCCTCTTGGGTAAACATTTTGAACATTTTGGGGCGAGGCATGCAACCCACTGGGGGTAACATTTATCATGCACCACAACTACCATCATTCCTTGCGCACGCCCACAGAGGCGGGACATTTAAATTCGCGCAGGTGGTGCAATTGCTGCCTTTCCCTTCTGCCAGTGAACAAGAGCGTTGTTGCGCTCGAAACGCGTTTGGCTTGAGATTTGTGCAAAGGAGCAGCTGGTCTGATTGTCCTGTATTTCACAAATAAAGGACTTTACTCACCGTAGTGTGGCTTCATCTTGGAGGCAGCTTCCTTTTTTCTGTGTTATGCGGCGTGCCCCGCCGCGATGGAGCCCCACTGCTTTCAGGGCGGGCCTGCAGCGACAATGATCAAAGACGCTGTGGGGATGGTGAGTCCGCTTTGTGGATGTTGTATGGACAGAATGACAGCCCGGACAGCTTCAGCGCAGCCCAGTTGGGTAAACATTTTGAAGATTTTGGGGCGAGGCATGCAAACCACTGGGGGTAACATTTATCATGCACCGCAACTACCATCATTCCTTGCGCTGATGCTCACAGAGGCGGGACATTTAAATTTGCGCACGTGGTGCGATTACTGCCTTTCCCTTCTGCCAGTGAACAAGAGTGTTGTTGCGCTCGAAACGCGTTTGGCTTGAGATTTGTGCAAAGGAGCAGCTGGTCTGATTGTCCTGTATTTCACAAATAAAGGACTTTACTCACCGTAGTGTGGCTTCATCTTGGAGGCAACTTCCTTTTTTCTGTGTTATGCGGAATGCCCCGCCGCGATGGAGCCCCACTGCTATCAGGGCGGGCCTGTAGCGACAATGATCAAAGACGCTGTGGGGACGGTGAGTCTGCTTTGTGGATGTTGTAAGGACCGGATGACAGCCCGGACAGCTTCAGCGCAGCCCAGTTGGGTAAACATTTTGAACATTTTGGGGAGAGGCATGCAACCCACTGGGGGTAACATTTATCATGCACCACAACTACCATCATTCCTTGCGCAGACGCCCACAGAGGCGGGACATTTAAATTTGCTCACGTGGTGCGATTACTGCCTTTCCCTTCTGCCAGTGAACAAGAGCGTTGTTGCGCTCGAAACGCGTTTGGCTTGAGATTTGTGCAAAGGAGCAGCTGGTCTGATTGTCCTGTATTTCACAAATAAAGGACTTTACTCACCGTAGTGTGGCTTCATCTTGGAGGCAACTTCCTTTTTTCTGTGTTATGCGGCGTGCCCCGCCGCGATGGAGCCCCATTGCTATCAGGGCGGGCCTGGAGCGACAATGATCAAAGACGCCGTGGGGACGGTGAGTCCGCTTTGTGGATATTGTATGGACAGGATGACAGCCCGGAGAGCTTCAGCGCAGCCCACTTGGGTAAACATTTTGAACATTTTGGGGCGAGGCATGCAACCCACTGGGGGTAACATTTATCATGCACCACAACTACCATCATTCCTTGCGCAGACGCCCACAAAGGCGGGACATTTAAATTCGCGCATGTGGTGCGATTACTGCCTTTCCCTTCTGCCAGTGAACAAGAGCGTTGTTGCGCTCGAAACGCGTTTGGCTTGAGATTTGTGCAAAGGAGCAGCTGGTCTGATTGTCCTGTATTTCACAAATAAAGGACTTTACTCACCATAGTGTGGCTTCATCTTTGAGGCAACTTCCTTTTTTCTATGTTATGCGGAATGCCCCGCCGCAATGGAGCCCCACTGCTATCAGGGCGGGCCTGCAGCGACAATGATCAAAGACGCTGTGGGGACGGTGAGTCCGCTTTGTGGATGTTGTATGGACAGGATGACAGCCCGGACAGCTTCAGCGCAGCCCACTTGGGTAAACATTTCGAACATTTTGGGGTGAGGCATGCATCCCACTGGGGGTAACATTTATCATGCACCACAACTACCATCATTCCTTGCGCAGACGCCCACAGATGTGGGACATTTAAATTCGCGCAGGTGGTGCGATTGCTGTCTTTCCCTTCTCCCAGTGAACAAGAGCGTTGTTGCGCTCGAAACGCGTTTGGCTTGACATTTGTGCAAAGGAGCAGCTGGTCTGATTGTCCTGTATTTCACAAATAAAGGACTTTACTCACCGTAGTGTGGCTTCATCTTGGAGGCAACTTCCTTTTGTCTGTGTTATGCGGAGTGCGCCACCGCGATGGAGCCCCACTGCTACCAGGGCGGGCATGTAGTGACAATGATCAAAGACGCTGTGGGGGCGGTGAGTCCGCTTTGTCGATGTTGTATGGACAGGATGACAGCCCAGACAGCTTCAGCGCAGCCCACTTGGGTAAACATTTTGAACATTTTGGGGTGAGTCATGCAACCCACTGGGGGTAACATTTATCATGCACCACAACTACCATCATTCCTTGCGCAGTCGCCCACAGAGGCGGGACATTTAAATTCGCGCTGGTGGTGCGATTGCTGCCTTTCCCTTCTGCCAGTGAACAAGAGCGTTGTTGCGCTCGAAACGCGTTTGTCTTGAGATTTGTGCAAAGGAGCAGCTGGTCTGATTGTCTTGTATTTCACAAATAAAGGACTTTACTCACCGTAGTGTGGCTTCATCTTGGAGGCAACTTCCTTTTTTCTGTGTTATGCAGCATGCCCCGCCGCGATGGAGCCCCACTGCTATCAGGGCGGGCCTGCAGCGACAATGATCAAAGACGCTGTGGGGACGGTGAGTCCGCTTTGTGGATGTTGTATGGACAGAATGACAGCCCGGACAGCTTCAGCGCAGCCCTCTTGGGTAAACATTTTGAACATTTTGGGGCGAGGCATGCAACCCACTGGGGGTAACATTTATCATGCACCACAACTACCATCATTCCTTGCGCACGCCCACAGAGGCGGGACATTTAAATTCGCGCAGGTGGTGCAATTGCTGCCTTTCCCTTCTGCCAGTGAACAAGAGCGTTGTTGCGCTCGAAACGCGTTTGGCTTGAGATTTGTGCAAAGGAGCAGCTGGTCTGATTGTCCTGTATTTCACAAATAAAGGACTTTACTCACCGTAGTGTGGCTTCATCTTGGAGGCAGCTTCCTTTTTTCTGTGTTATGCGGCGTGCCCCGCCGCGATGGAGCCCCACTGCTTTCAGGGCGGGCCTGCAGCGACAATGATCAAAGACGCTGTGGGGATGGTGAGTCCGCTTTGTGGATGTTGTATGGACAGAATGACAGCCCGGACAGCTTCAGCGCAGCCCAGTTGGGTAAACATTTTGAAGATTTTGGGGCGAGGCATGCAAACCACTGGGGGTAACATTTATCATGCACCGCAACTACCATCATTCCTTGCGCTGATGCTCACAGAGGCGGGACATTTAAATTTGCGCACGTGGTGCGATTACTGCCTTTCCCTTCTGCCAGTGAACAAGAGTGTTGTTGCGCTCGAAACGCGTTTGGCTTGAGATTTGTGCAAAGGAGCAGCTGGTCTGATTGTCCTGTATTTCACAAATAAAGGACTTTACTCACCGTAGTGTGGCTTCATCTTGGAGGCAACTTCCTTTTTTCTGTGTTATGCGGAATGCCCCGCCGCGATGGAGCCCCACTGCTATCAGGGCGGGCCTGTAGCGACAATGATCAAAGACGCTGTGGGGACGGTGAGTCTGCTTTGTGGATGTTGTAAGGACCGGATGACAGCCCGGACAGCTTCAGCGCAGCCCAGTTGGGTAAACATTTTGAACATTTTGGGGAGAGGCATGCAACCCACTGGGGGTAACATTTATCATGCACCACAACTACCATCATTCCTTGCGCAGACGCCCACAGAGGCGGGACATTGAAATTTGCGCAGGTGGTGCGATTGCTGCCTTTCCCTTTTGCAAAGTGAACAAGAGCGTTGTTGCGCTCGAAACGCGTTTGGCTTGAGATTTGTGCAAAGGAGCAGCTGGTCTGATTGTCCTGTATTTCACAAATAAAGGACTTTACTCACCGTAGTGTGGCTTTATCTTGGAGGCAACTTCCTTTTTTCTGTGCTATGCGGCGTGCGCCACCGCGATGAAGCCCCACTGCTATCAGAGCGGACATGCAGAGAAAATGATCAAAGACGCAGTTAGGACGGTGAGTCCGCTTTGTGGATTTTGTATGGACAAGTTGACAGCCCGAACAGCTTCAGCGCAGCCCACTTGGGTAAACATTTTGAATATTTTGGGGCGAGGCATGCAACCCACTGGGGGTAACATTTATCATGCACCACAACTACCATAATTCCTTACGCAGTCGCCCACAGAGGCGGGACATTTAAATTCGCGCCGGTGGTACGATTGCTGGCTTACCCTTCTGCCAGTGAACAAGAGCGTTGTTGTGCTTGAAACGCGTTTGGCTTGAGATTTGTGCAAAGGAGCAGCTGGTCTGATTGTCCTGTATTTCACAAATACAGGACTTTATTCGCCGTAGTGTGGCTTCATCTTGGAGGCAACTTCCTTTTTTCTGTGTTATGCGGCGTGCCCCGCCGCGATGGAGCCCCACTGCTATCAGGGCGGGCCTGCAGCGACAATTATCAAAGACGCTGTGGGGACGGTGAGTCCGCTTTGTGGATGTTGTATGGACAGAATGACAGCCCGGACAGCTTCAGCGCAGCCCACTTGGGTAAACATTTTAACATTTTGGGGCGAGGCATGCAACCCACTGGGGGTAACATTTATCATGCACCACAACTACCATCATTCCTTGCGCAGACGCCCACAGAGGCGGGACATTTAAATTTGCACAGGTGGTGCAATTTCTGCCTTTCCCTTCTGCCAGTGAACAAGAGTGTTGTTGCGCTCGAAACGCGTTTGGCTTGAGATTTGTGCAAAGGAGCAGCTGGTCTGATTGTCCTGTATTTCACAAATAAAGGACTTTACTCACCGTAGTGTTGCTTCATCTTGGAGGCAACTTCCTTTTTTCTGTGTTATGCGGCGTGCCCCGCCGCGATGGAGCCCCACTGATATCAGGGTGGGCCTGCAGTGACAATGATCAAAGACGCTGTGGGGACGGTGAGTCCGCTTTGTGGCTGTTGTATGGACAGGATGACAACCCGGACAGCTTCAGCTCAGCCCACTTGGGTAAGCATTTTGAACATTTTGGGGCGCGGCATGCAACCCACTGGGGGTACCATTTATCATGCAGCACAGCTACCATCATTCCTTGCGCAGACGCCCACAGAAGTGGGACATTTAAATTCGCGCAGGTGGTGTGATTACTGCCTTTCCCTTCTGCCAGTGAACAAGAGCGTTGTTGCGCTCGAAACGCGTTTGGCTTGACATTTGTGCAAAGGAGCAGCTGGTCTGATTGTCCTGTATTTCACAAATAAAGGACTTTACTCACCGTAGTGTGGCTTCATCTTGGAGGCAACTTCCTTTTGTCTGTGTTATGCGGAGTGCGCCACCGCGATGGAGCCCCACTGCTACCTGGGCGGGCATGTAGTGACAATGATCAAAGACGCTGTGGGGGCGGTGAGTCCGCTTTGTCGATGTTGTATGGACAGGATGACAGCCCAGACAGCTTCAGCGCAGCCCACTTGGGTAAACATTTTGAACATTTTGGGGTGAGGCATGCAACCCACTGGGGGTAACATTTATCGTGCACCACAACTACCATCATTCCTTGCGCAGTCGCCCACAGAGGCGGGACATTTAAATTCGCGCTGGTGGTGCGATTGCTGCCTTTCCCTTCTGCGCGTGAACAAGAGTGTTGTTGCGCTCGAAACGCGTTTGGCTTGAGATTTGTGCAAAGGAGCAGCTGGTCTGAGTGTCCTGTATTTCACAAATAAAGGACTTTTCTCACCGTAGTGTGGCTTCATCTTGGAGGCAACTTCCTTTTTTCTGTGTTATGCGGCGTGCCACGCCGCGATGGAGCCCCACTGCTATCAGGGCGGGCCTGCAGCGACAATGATCAAAGACGCTGTGGGGACGGTGAGTCCGCTTTGTGGATGTTGTATGGACAGGATGACAGCCCGGACAGCTTCAGCGCAGCCCAGTTGGGTAAACATTTTGAACATTTTGGGGCGAGGCATTCAACCCACTGGGGGTAACATTTATCATGCACCACAACTACCATCATTCCTTGCGCAGACGCCCACAGAGGCAGGATATTTAAATTCGTGCAGGTGGTGCGATTGCTGCCTTTGCCTTCTGCCAGTGAACAAGAGCGTTGTTGCGCTCCAAACGCGTTTGGCTTGAGATTTGTGCAAAGGAGCAGCAGGTCTGATTGTCCTGTATTTCACAAATAAAGGACTTTACTCACCGTAGTGTGGCTTCATCTTGGAGGCAACTTCCTTTTTTCTGTGTTATGCAGCGTGCCCCGCCGCCATGGAGCCCCACTGCTATCAGGGCGGGCTTGCAGCGACAATGATCAAAGATGCTGTGGGGACGGTGAGTCCGCTTTGTGGATTTTGTATGGACAAGTTGACAGCCCGGACAGCTTAAGCGCAGCCCACTTGGGTAAACATTTTGAATATTTTGGGGCGATGCATGCAACCCACTGGGGGTAACATTTATCATGCACCACAACTACCATAATTCCTTACGCAGTCGCCCACAGAGGCGGGACATTTAAATTCGCGCAGGTGGTGCGATTGCTGCCTTTCCCTTCTGCCAGTGAACAAGAGCGTTGTTGCGCTTGAAACGCGTTTGGCTTGAGATTTGTGCAAAGGAGCAGCTGGTCTGATTGTCCTGTATTTCACAAATAAAGGACTTTATTCGCCGTAGTGTGGCTTCATCTTGGAGGCAACTTCCTTTTTTCTGTGTTATGCGGCGTGCCCCGCCGCGATGGAGCCCCACTGCTATCAGGGCAGGCCTGCAGCGACAATGATCAAAGACGCTGTGGGGACGGATAGTCCGCTTTGTGGATGTTGTATGGACAGGATGACAGCCCGGACAGCTTCTACGCAGCCCACTTGGGTAAACATTTTGAAAATTTTGGGGCGAGGCATGCAACCCACTGGGGGTAACATTTATCATGCACCACAACTACCATCATTCCTTGCGCAGACGCCCACAGAGGCGGGATATTTAAATTCGCGCAGGTGGTGCGATTGCTGCCTTTCCCTTCTGCGCGTGAAAAAGAGTGTTGTTGCGCTCGAAACGCGTTTGGCTTGAGATTTGTGCAAAGGAGCAGCTGGTCTGAGTGTCCTGTATTTCACAAATAAAGGACTTTTCTCACCGTAGTGTGGCTTCATCTTGGAGGCAACTTCCTTTTTTCTGTGTATGCGGCGTGCCACGCCGCGATGGAGCCCCACTGCTATCAGGGCGGGCCTGCAGCGACAATGATCAAAGACGCTGTGGGGACGGTGAGTCCGCTTTGTGGATGTTGTATGGACAGGATGACAGCCCGGACAGCTTCAGCGCAGCCCAGTTGGGTAAACATTTTGAACATTTTGGGGCGAGGCATTCAACCCACTGGGGGTAACATTTATCATGCACCACAACTACCATCATTCCTTGCGCAGACGCCCACAGAGGCAGGATATTTAAATTCGTGCAGGTGGTGTGATTGCTGCCTTTGCCTTCTGCCAGTGAACAAGAGCGTTGTTGCGCTCCAAACGCGTTTGGCTTGAGATTTGTGCAAAGGAGCAGCTGGTCTGATTGTCCTGTATTTCACAAATAAAGGACTTTACTCACCGTAGTGTGGCTTCATCTTGGAGGCAACTTCCTTTTTTCTGTGTTATGCAGCGTGCCCCGCCGCCATGGAGCCCCACTGCTATCAGGGCGGGCTTGCAGCGACAATGATCAAAGACGCTGTGGGGACGGTGAGTCCGCTTTGTGGATGTTGTATGGACAGAATGACAGCTTGGACAGCTTCAGCGCAGCCCACTTGGGTAAACATTTTGAACATTTTGGGGCGAGGCATGCAACCCACTGGGTTTAACATTTATCATGCACCACAACTACCATCATTCCTTGCGCAGACGCCCACAGAGGCGGGACATATAAATTCTCGCAGTTGGTGCAATTGCTGCCTTTCACTTCTGCCAGTGAACAAGAGCGTTGTTGCGCTCGAAACGCGTTTGGCTTGAGATTTGTGCAAAGGAGCAGCTGGTCTGATTGTCCTGTATTTCACAAATAAAGGACTTTACTCATCGTAGTGTGGCTTCATCTTGGAGGCAACTTCCTTTTTTCTGTGTTATGCGGCGTGCCCCGCCGCGATGGAGCCCCACTGCTATCAGGGCAGGCCTGCAGCGACAATGATCAAAGACGCTGTGGGGACGGTGAGTCCGCTTTGTGGATGTTGTATGGACAGGATGACAGCCCGGACAGCTTCAGCCCAGCCCACTTGGGTAAACATTTTGAAAATTTTGTTTCGAGGCATGCAACCCACTGCGGGTAACATTTATCAAGCACCACAACTACCATCATTCCTTGCGCAGACACCCACAGAGGTGGGATATTTAAATTCGCGCAGGTGGTGCGATTGCTGCCTTACCCTTCTGCTCATGAACAAGAGTGTTGTTGCGCTCGAAACGCGTTTGGCTTGAGATTTGTGCAAAGGAGCAGCTGGTCTGATTGTCCTGTATTTCACAAATAAAGGACTTTACTCACCGTAGTGTGGCTTCATCTTGGAGGCAACTTCCTTTTTTCTGTGTTATGCGGCGTGCCCCGCCGCGATGGAGCCCCATTGCTATCAGGGCGGGCCTGGAGCGACAATGATCAAAGACGCCGTGGGGACGGTGAGTCCGCTTTGTGGATATTGTATGGACAGGATGACAGCCCGGAGAGCTTCAGCGCAGCCCACTTGGGTAAACATTTTGAACATTTTGGGGCGAGGCATGCAACCCACTGGGGGTAACATTTATCATGCACCACAACTACCATCATTCCTTGCGCAGACGCCCACAAAGGCGGGACATTTAAATTCGCGCATGTGGTGCGATTACTGCCTTTCCCTTCTGCCAGTGAACAAGAGCGTTGTTGCGCTCGAAACGCGTTTGGCTTGAGATTTGTGCAGAGGAGCAGCTGGTCTGATTGTCCTGTATTTCACAAATAAAGGACTTTACTCACCATAGTGTGGCTTCATCTTTGAGGCAACTTCCTTTTTTCTATGTTATGCGGAATGCCCCGCCGCAATGGAGGCCCACTGCTACCAGGGCGGGCATGCAGAGACAATGATCAAAGACGCTGTGGGGACGGTGAGTCTGCTTGGTCGATGTTGTATGGACAGGATGACAGCCCGGACAGCTTCAGCGCAGCCCACTTGGGTAAACATTTTGAACATTTTGGGGTGAGGCATGCAACCCACTGGGGGTAACATTTATCATGCACCACAACTACCATCATTCCTTGCGCAGTCGCCCACAGAGGCGGGACAAATTCGCGCTGGTGGTGCGATTGCTGCCTTTCCCTTCTGCCAGTGAACAAGAGCGTTGTTGCGCTCGAAACGCGTTTGTCTTGAGATTTGTGCAAAGGAGCAGCTGGTCTGATTGTCTTGTATTTCACAAATAAAGGACTTTACTCACCGTAGTGTGGCTTCATCTTGGAGGCAACTTCCTTTTTTCTGTGTTATGCAGCATGCCCCGCCGCGATGGAGCCCCACTGCTATCAGGGCGGGCCTGCAGCGACAATGATCAAAGACGCTGTGGGGACGGTGAGTCCGCTTTGTGGATGTTGTATGAACAGAATGACAGCCCGGACAGCTTCAGCGCAGCCCTCTTGGGTAAACATTTTGAACATTTTGGGGCGAGGCATGCAACCCACTGGGGGTAACATTTATCATGCACCACAACTACCATCATTCCTTGTGCACGCCCACAGAGGCGGGACATTAAAATTCGCGCAGGTGGTGCAATTGCTGCCTTTCCCTTCTGCCAGTGAACAAGAGCGTTGTTGCGCTCGAAACGCGTTTGGCTTGAGATTTGTGCAAAGGAGCAGCTGGTCTGATTGTCCTGTATTTCACAAATAAAGGACTTTACTCACCGTAGTGTGGCTTCATCTTGGAGGCAGCTTCCTTTTTTCTGTGTTATGCGGCGTGCCCCGCCGCGATGGAGCCCCACTGCTTTCAGGGCGTGCCTGCAGCGACAATGATCAAAGACGCTGTGGGGATGGTGAGTCCGCTTTGTGGATGTTGTATGGACAGAATGACAGCCCGGACAGCTTCAGCGCAGCCCAGTTGGGTAAACATTTTGAAGATTTTGGGGCGAGGCATGCAAACCACTGGGGGTAACATTTATCATGCACCGCAACTACCATCATTCCTTGCGCTGATGCTCACAGAGGCGGGACATTTAAATGTGCGCACGTGGTGCGATTACTGCCTTTCCCTTCTGCCAGTGAACAAGAGTGTTGTTGCGCTCGAAACGCGTTTGGCTTGAGATTTGTGCAAAGGAGCAGCTGGTCTGATTGTCCTGTATTTCACAAATAAAGGACTTTACTCACCGTAGTGTGGCTTCATCTTGGAGGCAACTTCCTTTTTTCTGTGTTATGCGGAATGCCCCGCCGCGATGGAGCCCCACTGCTATCAGGGCGGGCCTGTAGCGACAATGATCAAAGACGCTGTGGGGACGGTGAGTCTGCTTTGTGGATGTTGTAAGGACCGGATGACAGCCCGGACAGCTTCAGCGCAGCCCAGTTGGGTAAACATTTTGAACATTTTGGGTAGAGGCATGCAACCCACTGGGGGTAACATTTATCATGCACCACAACTACCATCATTCCTTGCGCAGACGCCCACAGAGGCGGGACATTGAAATTTGCGCAGGTGGTGCGATTGCTGCCTTTCCCTTTTGCCAGTGAACAAGAGCGTTGTTGCGCTCGAAACGCGTTTGGCTTGAGATTTGTGCAAAGGAGCAGCTGGTCTGATTGTCCTGTATTTCACAAATAAAGGACTTTACTCACCGTAGTGTGGCTTTATCTTGGAGGCAACTTCCTTTTTTCTGTGCTATGCGGCGTGCGCCACCGCGATGAAGCCCCACTGCTATCAGAGCGGACCTGCAGAGAAAATGATCAAAGACGCTGTTAGGACGGTGAGTCCGCTTTGTGGATTTTGTATGGACAAGTTGACAGCCCGGACAGCTTCAGCGCAGCCCACTTGGGTAAACATTTTGAACATTTTGGGGCGAGGCATGCAACCCACTGGGGGTAACATTTACCATGCACCACAACTACCATCATTCCTTGCGCAGACGCCCACAGAGGCGGGACATTTAAATTCGTGCAGGTGGTGCGATTGCTGCCTTTCCCTTCTGCCAGTGAACAAGAGCGTTGTTGCGCTCGAAACGAGTTTGACTTGAGATTTGTGCAAAGGAGCAGCTGGTCTGATTGTCCTGTATTTCACAAATAAAGGACTTTACTCACCGTAGTGTGGCTTCATCTTGGATGAAACTTCCTTTTTTCTGTGTTATGCGGCGTGCCCCGCCGCGATGGAGCCCCACTGCTATCAGGGCGGGCCTGCAGCGACAATTATCAAAGACGCTGTGGGGACGGTGAGTCCGCTTTGTGGATGTTGTATGGACAGAATGACAGCCCGGACAGCTTCAGCGCAGCCCACTTGGGTAAACATTTTGAACATTTTGGGGCGAGGCATGCAACCCACTGGGGGTAACATTTATCATGCACCACAACTACCATCATTCCTTGCGCAGACGCCCACAGAGGCGGGACATTTAAATTTGCGCAGGTGGTGCAATTGCTGCCTTTCCCTTCTGCCAGTGAACAAGAGCGTTGTTGCGCTCGAAACGCGTTTGGCTTGATATTTGTGCAAAGGAGCAGCTGGTCTGATTGTCCTGTATTTCACAAATAAAGGACTTTATTCGCCGTAGTGTGGCTTCATCTTGGAGGCAACTTCCTTTTTTCTGTGTTATGCGGCGTGCCCCGCCGCGATGGAGCCCCACTGCTATCAGGGCAGGCCTGCAGCGACAATGATCAAAGACGCTGTGGGGACGGTGAGTCTGTTTTGTGGATGTTGTAAGGACCGGATGACAGCCCGGACAGCTTCAGCGCAGCCCAGTTGGGTAAACATTTTGAACATTTTGGGGAGAGGCATGCAACCCACTGGGGGTAACATTTATCATGCACCACAACTACCATCATTCCTTGCGCAGACGCCCACAGAGGCGGGACATTGAAATTTGCGCAGGTTGTGCGATTGCTGCCTTTCCCTTTTGCCAGTGAACAAGAGCGTTGTTGCGCTCGAAACGCGTTTGGCTTGAGATTTGTGCAAAGGAGCAGCTGGTCTGATTGTCCTGTATTTCACAAAAAAAGGACTTTACTCACCGTAGTGTGGCTTTATCTTGGAGGCAACTTCCTTTTTTCTGTGCTATGCGGCGTGCGCCACCGCGATGAAGCCCCACTGCTATCAGAGCGGACCTGCAGAGAAAATTATCAAAGACGCTGTTAGGACGGTGAGTCCGCTTTGTGGATTTTGTATGGACAAGTTGACAGCCCGGACAGCTTCAGCGCAGCCCACTTGGGTAAACATTTTGAACATTTTGGGGCGAGGCATGCAACCCACTGGGGGTAACATTTACCATGCACCACAACTACCATCATTCCTTGCGCAGACGCCCACAGAGGCGGGACATTTAAATTCGTGCAGGTGGTGCGATTGCTGCCTTTCCCTTCTGCCAGTGAACAAGAGCGTTGTTGCGCTCGAAACGAGTTTGACTTGAGATTTGTGCAAAGGAGCAGCTGGTCTGATTGTCCTGTATTTCACAAATAAAGGACTTTACTCACCGTAGTGTGGCTTCATCTTGGATGAAACTTCCTTTTTTCTGTTTTATGCGGCGTGCCCCGCCGCGATGGAGCTCCACTGCTATCAGGGCGGGCCTGAGCGACAATGATCAAAGATGCTGTGGGGACGGTGAGTCCGCTTTGTGGATGTTGTATGGAAAGGATGACAACCCGGACAGCTTAAGCGCAGCCCACTTGGGTAAACATTTTGAATATTTTGGGGCGAGGCATGCAACCCACTGGGGGTAACATTTATCATGCACCACAACTACCATAATTCCTTACGCAGTCGCCCACAGAGGCGGGACATTTAAATTCGCGCAGGTGGTGCGATTGCTGCCTTTCCCTTCTGCCAGTGAACAAGAGCGTTGTTGCGCTTGAAACGCGTTTGGCTTGAGATTTGTGCAAAGGAGCAGCTGGTCTGATTGTCCTGTATTTCACAAATAAAGGATTTTATTCGCCGTAGTGTGGCTTCATCTTGGAGGCAACTTCCTTTTTTCTGTGTTATGCGGCGTGCCCCGCCGCGATGGAGCCCCACTGCTATCAGGGCAGGCCTGCAGCGACAATGATCAAAGACGCTGTGGGGACGGATAGTCCGCTTTGTGGATGTTGTATGGACAGGATGACAGCCCGGACAGCTTCTACGCAGCCCACTTGGGTAAACATTTTGAAAATTTTGGGGCGAGGCATGCAACCCACTGGGGGTAACATTTATCAAGCACCACAACTACCATCATTCCTTGCGCAGACGCCCACAGAGGCGGGACATTTAAATTTGCGCAGGTGGTGCAATTGCTGCCTTTCCCTTCTGCCAGTGAACAAGAGCGTTGTTGCGCTCGAAACGCGTTTGGCTTGAGATTTGTGCAAAGGAGCAGCTGGTCTGATTGTCCTGTATTTCACAAATAAAGGACTTTACTCACTGTAGTGTTGCTTCATCTTGGAGGCAACTTCCTTTTTTCTGTGTTATGCGGCGTGCCCCGCCGCGATGGAGCCCCACTGATATCAGGGTGGGCCTGCAGTGACAATGATCAAAGACGCTGTGGGGACGGTGAGTCCGCTTTGTGGCTGTTGTATGGACAGGATGACAACCCGGACAGCTTCAGCTCAGCCCACTTGGGTAAGCATTTTGAACATTTTGGGGCGCGGCATGCAACCCACTGGGGGTAACATTTATCATGCAGCACAGCTACCATCATTCCTTGCGCAGACGCCCACAGAAGTGGGACATTTAAATTCGCGCAGGTGGTGTGATTACTGCCTTTCCCTTCTGCCAGTGAACAAGAGCGTTGTTGCGCTCGAAACGCGTTTGTCTTGAGATTTGTGCAAAGGAGCAGCTGGTCTGATTGTCCTGTATTTCACAAATAAAGGACTTTACTCACCGTAGTGTGGCTTCATCTTGGAGGCAACTTCCTTTTTTCTGTGTTATGCGGAATGCCCCGCCGCGATGGAGCCCCACTGCTATCAGGGCGGGCCTGTAGCGACAATGATCAAAGACGCTGTGGGGACGGTGAGTCTGTTTTGTGGATGTTGTAAGGACCGGATGACAGCCCGGACAGCTTCAGCGCAGCCCAGTTGGGTAAACATTTTGAACATTTTGGGGAGAGGCATGCAACCCACTGGGGGTAACATTTATCATGCACCACAACTACCATCATTCCTTGCGCAGACGCCCACAGAGGCGGGACATTCAAATTTGCGCAGGTTGTGCGATTGCTGCCTTTCCCTTTTGCCAGTGAACAAGAGCGTTGTTGCGCTCGAAACGCGTTTGGCTTGAGATTTGTGCAAAGGAGCAGCTGGTCTGATTGTCCTGTATTTCACAAAAAAAGGACTTTACTCACCGTAGTGTGGCTTTATCTTGGAGGCAACTTCCTTTTTTCTGTGCTATGCGGCGTGCCCCGCCGCGATGGAGCTCCACTGCTATCAGGGCGGGCCTGAGCGACAATGATCAAAGATGCTGTGGGGACGGTGAGTCCGCTTTGTGGATGTTGTATGGACAGAATGACAGCTTGGACAGCTTCAGCGCAGCCCACTTGGGTAAACATTTTGAACATTTTGGGGCGAGACATGCAACCCACTGGGTTTAACATTTATCATGCACCACAACTACCATCATTCCTTGCGCAGACGCCCACAGAGGCGGGACATATAAATTCTCGCAGTTGGTGCAATTGCTGCCTTTCACTTCTGCCAGTGAACAAGAGCGTTGTTGCGCTCGAAACGCGTTTGGCTTGAGATTTGTGCAAAGGAGCAGCTGGTCTGATTGTCCTGTATTTCACAAATAAAGGACTTTACTCATCGTAGTGTGGCTTCATCTTGGAGGCAACTTCCTTTTTTCTGTGTTATGCGGCGTGCCCCGCCGTGATGGAGCCCCACTGCTATCAGGGCGGGCCTGCAGCGACAATGATTAAAGACGCTGTGGGGACGGTGAGTTCACTTTGTGGATGTTGTATGGACAGGAGGACAGCCCGGACAGCTTCAGCGCAGCCCACTTGGGTAAACATTTTGAACATTTTGGGGCGAGGCATGCAACCCACTGGCGGTAACATTTGTCATGCACCACAACTACCATCATTCATTGCGCAGACGCCCACAGAGGCGGGGCATTTAAATTTGCGCAGGTGGTGCAATTGCTGCTTATCCCTTCTGCCAGTGAACAAGAGCGTTGTTGCGCTTGAAACGCGTTTGGCTTGAGATTTGTGCAAAGGAGCAGCTCGTCTGATTGTCCTGTATTTCACAAATAAAGGACTTTATTCGCCGTAGTGTGGCTTCATCTTGGAGGCAACTTCCTTTTTTCTGTGTTATGCGGCGTGCCCCGCCGCGATGGAGCCCCACTGCTATCAGGGCAGGCCTGCAGCGACAATGATCAAAGACGCTGTGGGGACGGATAGTCCGCTTTGTGGATGTTGTATGGACAGGATGACAGCCCGGACAGCTTCTACGCAGCCCACTTGGGTAAACATTTTGAAAATTTTGGGGCGAGGCATGCAACCCACTGGGGGTAACATTTATCATGCACCACAACTACCATCATTCCTTGCGCAGACGCCCACAGAGGCGGGATATTTAAATTCGCGCAGGTGGTGCGATTGCTGCCTTTCCCTTCTGCGCGTGAACAAGAGTGTTGTTGCGCTCGAAACGCGTTTGGCTTGAGATTTGTGCAAAGGAGCAGCTGGTCTGAGTGTCCTGTATTTCACAAATAAAGGACTTTTCTCACCGTAGTGTGGCTTCATCTTGGAGGCAACTTCCTTTTTTCTGTGTTCCGGCGTGCCACGCCGCGATGGAGCCCCACTGCTATCAGGGCGGGCCTGCAGCGACAATGATCAAAGACGCTGTGGGGATGGTGAGTCCGCTTTGTGGATGTTGTATGGACAGGATGACAGCCCGGACAGCTTCAGCGCAGCCCAGTTGGGTAAACATTTTGAACATTTTGGGGCGAGGCATTCAACCCACTGGGGGTAACATTTATCATGCACCACAACTACCATCATTCCTTGCGCAGACGCCCACAGAGGCAGGATATTTAAATTCGTGCAGGTGGTGCGATTGCTGCCTTTGCCTTCTGCCAGTGAACAAGAGCGTTGTTGCGCTCCAAACGCGTTTGGCTTGAGATTTGTGCAAAGGAGCAGCTGGTCTGATTGTCCTGTATTTCACAAATAAAGGACTTTATTCGCCGTAGTGTGGCTTCATCTTGGAGGCAACTTCCTTTTTTCTGTTTTATGCGGCGTGCCCCGCCGCGATGGAGCCCCACTGCTGTCAGGGCAGGCCGGCAGCGACAATGATCAAAGACGCTGTGGGGACGGATAGTCCGCTTTGTGGATGTTGTATGGACAGGATGACAGCCCGGACAGCTTCTACGCAGCCCACTTGGGTAAACATTTTGAAAATTTTGGGGCGAGGCATGCAACCCACTGGGGGTAACATTTATCATGCACCACAACTACCATCATTCCTTGCGCAGACGCCCACAGAGGCGGGATATTTAAATTCGCGCAGGTGGTGCGATTGCTGCCTTTCCCTTCTGCGCGTGAACAAGAGTGTTGTTGCGCTCGAAACGCGTTTGGCTTGAGATTTGTGCAAAGGAGCAGCTGGTCTGAGTGTCCTGTATTTCACAAATAAAGGACTTTTCTCACCGTAGTGTGGCTTCATCTTGGAGGCAACTTCCTTTTTTCTGTGTTATGCGGCGTGCCACGCCGCGATGGAGCCCCACTGCTATCAGGGCGGGCCTGCAGCGACAATGATCAAAGACGCTGTGGGGACGGTGAGTCCGCTTTGTGGATGTTGTATGGACAGGATGACAGCCCGGACAGTTTCAGCGCAGCCCAGTTGGGTAAACATTTTGAACATTTTGGGGCGAGGCATTCAACCCACTGGGGGTAACATTTATCATGCACCACAACTACCATCATTCCTTGCGCAGACGCCCACAGAGGCAGGATATTTAAATTCGTGCAGGTGGTGCGATTGCTGCCTTTGCCTTCTGCCAGTGAACAAGAGCGTTGTTGCGCTCCAAACGCGTTTGGCTTGAGATTTGTGCAAAGGAGCAGCTGGTCTGATTGTCCTGTATTTCACAAATAAAGGACTTTACTCACCGTAGTGTGGCTTCATCTTGGAGGCAACTTCCTTTTTTCTGTGTTATGCAGCGTGCCCCGCCGCCATGGAGCCCCACTGCTATCAGGGCGGGCTTGCAGCGACAATGATCAAAGACGCTGTGGGGACGGTGAGTCCGCTTTGTGGATGTTGTATGGACAGAATGACAGCTTGGACAGCTTCAGCGCAGCCCACTTGGGTAAACATTTTGAACATTTTCGGGCGAGGCATGCAACCCACTGGGTTTAACATTTATCATGCACCACAACTACCATCATTCCTTGCGCAGACGCCCACAGAGGCGGGACATATAAATTTGCGCAGTTGGTGCAATTGCTGCCTTTCACTTCTGCCAGTGAACAAGAGCGTTGTTGCGCTCGAAACGCGTTTGGCTTGAGATTTGTGCAAAGGAGCAGCTGGTCTGATTGTCCTGTATTTCACAAATAAAGGACTTTACTCATCGTAGTGTGGCTTCATCTTGGAGGCAACTTCCTTTTTTCTGTGTTATGCGGCGTGCCCCGCCGCGATGGAGCCCCACTGCTATCAGGGCAGGCCTGCAGCGACAATGATCAAAGACGCTGTGGGGACGGTGAGTCCGCTTTGTGGATGTTGTATGGACAGGATGACAGCCCGGACAGCTTCAGCCCAGCCCACTTGGGTAAACATTTTGAAAATTTTGTTTCAAGGCATGCAACCCACTGCGGGTAACATTTATCAAGCACCACAACTACCATCATTCCTTGCGCAGACGCCCACAGAGGTGGGATATTTAAATTCGCGCAGGTGGTGCGATTGCTGCCTTACCCTTCTGCCCATGAACAAGAGTGTTGTTGCGCTCGAAACGCGTTTGGCTTGAGATTTGTGCAAAGGAGCAGCTGGTCTGATTGTCCTGTATTTCACAAATAAAGGACTTTACTCACCGTAGTGTGGCTTCATCTTGGAGGCAACTTCCTTTTTTCTGTGTTATGCGGCGTGCCCCGCCGCGATGGAGCCCCATTGCTATCAGGGCGGGCCTGGAGCGACAATGATCAAAGACGCCGTGGGGACGGTGAGTCCGCTTTGTGGATATTGTATGGACAGGATGACAGCCCGGAGAGCTTCAGCGCAGCCCACTTGGGTAAACATTTTGAACATTTTGGGGCGAGGCATGCAACCCACTGGGGGTAACATTTATCATGCACCACAACTACCATCATTCCTTGCGCAGACGCCCACAAAGGCGGGACATTTAAATTCGCGCATGTGGTGCGATTACTGCCTTTCCCTTCTGCCAGTGAACAAGAGCGTTGTTGCGCTCGAAACGCGTTTGGCTTGAGATTTGTGCAGAGGAGCAGCTGGTCTGATTGTCCTGTATTTCTCAAATAAAGGACTTTACTCACCATAGTGTGGCTTCATCTTTGAGGCAACTTCCTTTTTTCTATGTTATGCGGAATGCCCCGCCGCAATGGAGCCCCACTGCTACCAGGGCGGGCATGCAGAGACAATGATCAAAGACGCTGTGGGGACGGTGAGTCTGCTTTGTCGATGTTGTATGGACAGGATGACAGCCCGGACAGCTTCAGCGCAGCCCACTTGGGTAAACATTTTGAACATTTTGGGGTGAGGCATGCAACCCACTGGGGGTAACATTTATCATGCACCACAACTACCATCATTCCTTGCGCAGTCGCCCACAGAGGCGGGACAAATTTGCGCTGGTGGTGCGATTGCTGCCTTTCCCTTCTGCCAGTGAACAAGAGCGTTGTTGCGCTCGAAACGCGTTTGTCTTGAGATTTGTGCAAAGGAGCAGCTGGTCTGATTGTCTTGTATTTCACAAATAAAGAACTTTACTCACCGTAGTGTGGCTTCATCTTGGAGGCAACTTCCTTTTTTCTGTGTTATGCAGCATGCCCCGCCGCGATGGAGCCCCACTGCTATCAGTGCGGGCCTGCAGCGACAATGATCAAAGACGCTGTGGGGACGGTGAGTCTGCTTTGTGGATGTTGTATGGACAGAATGACAGCCCGGACAGCTTCAGCGCAGCCCTCTTGGGTAAACATTTTGAACATTTTGGGGCGAGGCATGCAACCCACTGGGGGTAACATTTATCATGCACCACAACTACCATCATTCCTTGCGCACGCCCACAGAGGCGGGACATTTAAATTCGCGCAGGTGGTGCAATGTCTGCCTTTCCCTTCTGCCAGTGAACAAGAGCGTTGTTGCGCTCGAAACGCGTTTGGCTTGAGATTTGTGCAAAGGAGCAGCCGGTCTGATTGTCCTGTATTTCACAAATAAAGGACTTTACTCACCGTAGTGTGGCTTCATCTTGGAGGCAGCTTCCTTTTTTCTGTGTTATGCGGCGTGCCCCGCCGCGATGGAGCCCCACTGCTTTCAGGGCGGGCCTGCAGCGACAATGATCAAAGACGCTGTGGGGATGGTGAGTCCGCTTTGTGGATGTTGTATGGACAGAATGACAGCCCGGACAGCTTCAGCGCAGCCCAGTTGGGTAAACATTTTGAAGATTTTGGGGCGAGGCATGCAAACCACTGGGGGTAACATTTATCATGCACCGCAACTACCATCATTCCTTGCGCTGATGCTCACAGAGGCGGGACATTTAAATTTGCGCACGTGGTGCGATTACTGCCTTTCCCTTCTGCCAGTGAACAAGAGTGTTGTTGCGCTCGAAACGCGTTTGGCTTGAGATTTGTGCAAAGGAGCAGCTGGTCTGATTGTCCTGTATTTCACAAATAAAGGACTTTACTCACCGTAGTGTGGCTTCATCTTGGAGGCAACTTCCTTTTTTCTGTGTTATGCGGAATGCCCCGCCGCGATGGAGCCCCACTGCTATCAGGGCGGGCCTGTAGCGACAATGATCAAAGACGCTGTGGGGACGGTGAGTCTGCTTTGTGGATGTTGTAAGGACCGGATGACTGCCCGGACAGCTTCAGCGCAGCCCAGTTGGGTAAACATTTTGAACATTTTGGGGAGAGGCATGCAACCCACTGGGGGTAACATTTATCATGCACCACAACTACCATCATTCCTTGCGCAGACGCCCACAGAGGCGGGACATTGAAATTTGCGCAGGTGGTGCGATTGCTGCCTTTCCCTTTTGCCAGTGAACAAGAGCGTTGTTGCGCTCGAAACGCGTTTGGCTTGAGATTTGTGCAAAGGAGCAGCTGGTCTGATTGTCCTGTATTTCACAAATAAAGGACTTTACTCACCGTAGTGTGGCTTTATCTTGGAGGCAACTTCCTTTTTTCTGTGCTATGCGGCGTGCGCCACCGCGATGAAGCCCCACTGCTATCAGAGCGGACCTGCAGAGAAAATGATCAAAGACGCTGTTAGGACGGTGAGTCCGCTTTGTGGATTTTGTATGGACAAGTTGACAGCCTGGACAGCTTCAGCGCAGCCCACTTGGGTAAACATTTTGAACATTTTGGGGCGAGGCATGCAACCCACTGGGGGTAACATTTACCATGCACCACAACTACCATCATTCCTTGCGCAGACGCCCACAGAGGCGGGACATTTAAATTCGTGCAGGTGGTGCGATTGCTGCCTTTCCCTTCTGCCAGTGAACAAGAGCGTTGTTGCGCTCGAAACGAGTTTGACTTGAGATTTGTGCAAAGGAGCAGCTGGTCTGATTGTCCTGTATTTCACAAATAAAGGACTTTACTCACCGTAGTGTGGCTTCATCTTGGATGAAACTTCCTTTTTTCTGTTTTATGCGGCGTGCCCCGCCGCGATGGAGCTCCACTGCTATCAGGGCGGGCCTGAGCGACAATGATCAAAGATGCTGTGGGGACGGTGAGTCCGCTTTGTGGATGTTGTATGGAAAGGATGACAACCCGGACAGCTTAAGCGCAGCCCACTTGGGTAAACATTTTGAATATTTTGGGGCGAGGCATGCAACCTACTGGGGGTAACATTTATCATGCACCACAACTACAATAATTCCTTACGCAGTCGCCCACAGAGGCGGGACATTTAAATTCGCGCAGGTGGTGCGATTGCTGCCTTTCCCTTCTGCCAGTGAACAAGAGCGTTGTTGCGCTTGAAACGCGTTTGGCTTGAGATTTGTGCAAAGGAGCAGCTGGTCTGATTGTCCTGTATTTCACAAATACAGGACTTTATTCGCCGTAGTGTGGCTACATCTTGGAGGCAACTTCCTTTTTTCTGTGTTATGCGGCGTGCCCCGCCGCGATGGAGCCCCACTGCTATCAGGGCGGGCCTGCAGCGACAATTATCAAAGACGCTGTGGGGACGGTGAGTCCGCTTTGTGGATGTTGTATGGACAGAATGACAGCCCGGACAGCTTCAGCGCAGCCCACTTGGGTAAACATTTTGAACATTTTGGGGCGAGGCATGCAACCCACTGGGGGTAACATTTATCATGCACCACAACTACCATCATTCCTTGCGCAGACGCCCACAGAGGCGGGACATTTAAATTTGCGCAGGTGGTGCAATTGCTGCCTTTCCCTTCTGCCAGTGAACAAGAGCGTTGTTGCTCTCGAAACGAGTTTGGCTTGATATTTGTGCAAAGAAGCAGCTGGTCTGATTGTCCTGTATTTCACAAATAAAGGACTTTACTCACCGTAGTGTTGCTTCATCTTGGAGGCAACTTCCTTTTTTCTGTGTTATGCGGCGTGCCCCGCCGCGATGGAGCCCCACTGATATCAGGGTGGGCCTGCAGTGACAATGATCAAAGACGCTGTGGGGACGGTGAGTCCGCTTTGTGGCTGTTGTATGGACAGGATGACAACCCGGACAGCTTCAGCTCAGCCCACTTGGGTAAGCATTTTGAACATTTTGGGGCGCGGCATGCAACCCACTGGGGGTAACATTTATCATGCAGCACAGCTACCATCATTCCTTGCGCAGACGCCCACAGAAGTGGGACATTTAAATTCGCTCAGGTGGTGTGATTACTGCCTTTCCCTTCTGCCAGTGAACAAGAGCGTTGTTGCGCTCGAAACGCGTTTGGCTTGACATTTGTGCAAAGGAGCAGCTGGTCTGATTGTCCTGTATTTCACAAATAAAAGACTTTACTCACCGTAGTGTGGCTTCATCTTGGAGGCAACTTCCTTTTGTCTGTGTTATGCGGAGTGCGCCACCGCGATGGAGCCCCACTGCTTCCTGGGCGGGCATGTAGTGACAATGATCAAAGACGCTGTGGGGGCGGTGAGTCCGCTTTGTCGATGTTGTATGGACAGGATGACAGCCCAGACAGCTTCAGCGCAGCCCACTTGGGTAAACATTTTGAACATTTTGGGGTGAGGCATGCAACCCACTGGGGGTAACATTTATCATGCACCACAACTACCATCATTCCTTGCGCAGTCGCCCACAGAGGCGGGACATTTAAATTCGCGCTGGTGGTGCGATTGCTGCCTTTCCCTTCTGCCAGTGAACAAGAGCGTTGTTGCGCTCGAAACGCGTTTGTCTTGAGATTTGTGCAAAGGAGCAGCTGGTCTGATTGTCCTGTATTTCACAAATAAAGGACTTTACTCACCGTAGTGTGGCTTCATCTTGGAGGCAACTTCCTTTTTTCTGTGTTATGCGGAATGCCCCGCCGCGATGGAGCCCCACTGCTATCAGGGCGGGCCTGTAGCGACAATGATCAAAGACGCTGTGGGGACGGTGAGTCTGTTTTGTGGATGTTGTAAGGACCGGATGACAGCCCGGACAGCTTCAGCGCAGCCCAGTTGGGTAAACATTTTGAACATTTTGGGGAGAGGCATGCAACCCACTGGGGGTAACATTGATCATGCACCACAACTTCCATCATTCCTTGCGCAGACGCCCACAGAGGCGGGACATTGAAATTTGCGCAGGTTGTGCGATTGCTACCTTTCCCTTTTGCCAGTGAACAAGAGCGTTGTTGCGCTCGAAACGCGTTTGGCTTGAGATTTGTGCAAAGGAGCAGCTGGTCTGATTGTCCTGTATTTCACAAAAAAAGGACTTTACTCACCGTAGTGTGGCTTTATCTTGGAGGCAACTTCCTTTTTTCTGTGCTATGCGGCGTGCGCCACCGCGATGAAGCCCCACTGCTATCAGAGCGGACCTGCAGAGAAAATTATCAAAGACGCTGTTAGGACGGTGAGTCCGCTTTGTGGATTTTGTATGGACAAGTTGACAGCCCGGACAGCTTCAGCGCAGCCCACTTGGGTAAACATTTTGAACATTTTGGGGCGAGGCATGCAACCCACTGTGGGTAACATTTACCATGCACCACAACTACCATCATTCCTTGCGCAGTCGCCCACAGAGGCGGGACAAATTTGCGCTGGTGGTGCGATTGCTGCCTTTCCCTTCTGCCAGTGAACAAGAGCGTTGTTGCGCTCGAAACGCGTTTGTCTTGAGATTTGTGCAAAGGAGCAGCTGGTCTGATTGTCTTGTATTTCACAAATAAAGGACTTTACTCACCGTAGTGTGGCTTCATCATGGAGGCAACTTCCTTTTTTCTGTGTTATGCAGCATGCCCCGCCGCGATGGAGCCCCACTGCTATCAGTGCGGGCCTGCAGCGACAATGATCAAAGACGCTGTGGGGACGGTGAGTCCGCTTTGTGGATGTTGTATGGACAGAATGACAGCCCGGACAGCTTCAGCGCAGCCCTCTTGGGTAAACATTTTGAACATTTTGGGGCGAGGCATGCAACCCACTGGGGGTAACATTTATCATGCACCACAACTACCATCATTCCTTGCGCACGCCCACAGAGGCGGGACATTTAAATTCGCGCAGGTGGTGCAATTGCTGCCTTTCCCTTCTGCCAGTGAACAAGAGCGTTGTTGCGCTCGAAACGCGTTTGGCTTGAGATTTGTGCAAAGGAGCAGCTGGTCTGATTGTCCTGTATTTCACAAATAAAGGACTTTACTCACCGTAGTGTGGCTTCATCTTGGAGGCAGCTTCCTTTTTTCTGTGTTATGCGGCATGCTCCGCCGCGATGGAGCCCCACTGCTTTCAGGGCGGGCCTGCAGCGACAATGATCAAAGACGCTGTGGGGATGGTGAGTCCGCTTTGTGGATGTTGTATGGACAGAATGACAGCCCGGACAGCTTCAGCGCAGCCCAGTTGGGTAAACATTTTGAAGATTTTGGGGCGCGGCATGCAACCCACTGGGGGTAACATTTATCATGCAGCACAGCTACCATCATTCCTTGCGCAGACGCCCACAGAAGTGGGACATTTAAATTCGCGCAGGTGGTGTGATTACTGCCTTTCCCTTCTGCCAGTGAACAAGAGCATTGTTGCGCTCGAAACGCGTTTGGCTTGACATTTGTGCAAAGGAGCAGCTGGTCTGATTGTCCTGTATTTCACAAATAAAGGACTTTACTCACCGTAGTGTGGCTTCATCTTGGAGGCAACTTCCTTTTTTCTGTGTTATGCGGAATGCCCCGCCGCGATGGAGCCCCACTGCTATCAGGGCGGGCCTGTAGCGACAATGATCAAAGACGCTGTGGGGACGGTGAGTCTGTTTTGTGGATGTTGTAAGGACCGGATGACAGCCCGGACAGCTTCAGCGCAGCCCAGTTGGGTAAACATTTTGAACATTTTGGGGAGAGGCATGCAACCCACTGGGGGTAACATTTATCATGCACCACAACTTCCATCATTCCTTGCGCAGACGCCCACAGAGGCGGGACATTGAAATTTGCGCAGGTTGTGCGATTGCTGCCTTTCCCTTTTGCCAGTGAACAAGAGCGTTGTTGCGCTCGAAACGCGTTTGGCTTGAGATTTGTGCAAAGGAGCAGCTGGTCTGATTGTCCTGTATTTCACAAAAAAAGGACTTTACTCACCGTAGTGTGGCTTTATCTTGGAGGCAACTTCCTTTTTTCTGTGCTATGCGGCGTGCGCCACCGCGATGAAGCCCCACTGCTATCAGAGCGGACCTGCAGAGAAAATTATCAAAGACGCTGTTAGGACGGTGAGTCCGCTTTGTGGATTTTGTATGGACAAGTTGACAGCCCGGACAGCTTCAGCGCAGCCCACTTGGGTAAACATTTTGAACATTTTGGGGCGAGGCATGCAACCCACTGGGGGTAACATTTACCATTCACCACAACTACCATCATTCCTTGCGCAGTCGCCCACAGAGGCGGGACATTTAAATTCGCGCAGGTGGTGCGATTGCTGCCTTTCCCTTCTGCCAGTGAACAAGAGCGTTGTTGCGCTTGAAACGCGTTTGGCTTGAGATTTGTGCAAAGGAGCAGCTGGTCTGATTGTCCTGTATTTCACAAATACAGGACTTTATTCGCCGTAGTGTGGCTACATCTTGGAGGCAACTTCCTTTTTTCTGTGTTATGCGGCGTGCCCCGCCGCGATGGAGCCCCACTGCTTTCAGGGCGGGCCTGCAGCGACAATGATCAAAGACGCTGTGGGGATGGTGAGTCCGCTTTGTGGATGTTGTATGGACAGAATGACAGCCCGGACAGCTTCAGCGCAGCCCAGTTGGGTAAACATTTTGAAGATTTTGGGGCGAGGCATGCAAACCACTGGGGGTAACATTTATCATGCACCGCAACTACCATCATTCCTTGCGCTGATGCTCAGAGAGGCGGGACATTTAAATTTGCGCACGTGGTGCGATTACTGCCTTTCCCTTCTGCCAGTGAACAAGAGTGTTGTTGCGCTCGAAACGCGTTTGGCTTGAGATTTGTGCAAAGGAGCAGCTGGTCTGATTGTCCTGTATTTCACAAATAAAGGACTTTACTCACCGTAGTGTGGCTTCATCTTGGAGGCAGCTTCCTTTTTTCTGTGTTATGCGGCATGCCCCTCCGCGATGGAGCCCCACTGCTATCAGGGCGGGCCTGTAGCGACAATCATCAAAGACGCTGTGGGGACGGTGAGTCTGCTTTGTGGATGTTGTAAGGACCGGATGACAGCCCGGACAGCTTCAGCGCAGCCCAGTTGGGTAAACATTTTGAACATTTTGGGGAGAGGCATGCAACCCACTGGGGGTAACATTTATCATGCACCACAACTACCATCATTCCTTGCGCAGACGCCCACAGAGGCGGGACATTGAAATTTGCGCAGGTGGTGCGATTGCTGCCTTTCCCTTTTGCCAGTGAACAAGAGCGTTGTTGCGCTCGAAACGCGTTTGGCTTGAGATTTGTGCAAAGGAGCAGCTGGTCTGATTGTCCTGTATTTCACAAATAAAGGACTTTACTCACCGTAGTGTGGCTTCATCTTGGAGGCAACTTCCTTTTGTCTGTGTTATGCGGAGTGCGCCACCGCGATGGAGCCCCACTGCTACCTGGGCGGGCATGTAGTGACAATGATCAAAGACGCTGTGGGGGCGGTGAGTCCGCTTTGTCGATGTTGTATGGACAGGATGACAGCCCAGACAGCTTCAGCGCAGCCCACTTGGGTAAACATTTTGAACATTTTGGGGTGAGGCATGCAACCCACTGGGGGTAACATTTATCATGCACCACAACTACCATCATTCCTTGCGCAGTCGCCCACAGAGGCGGGACATTTAAATTCGCGCTGGTGGTGCGATTGCTGCCTTTCCCTTCTGCCAGTGAACAAGAGCGTTGTTGCGCTCGAAACGCGTTTGTCTTGAGATTTGTGCAAAGGAGCAGCTGGTCTGATTGTCCTGTATTTCACAAATAAAGGACTTTACTCACCGTAGTGTGGCTTCATCTTGGAGGCAACTTCCTTTTTTCTGTGTTATGCGGAATGCCCCGCCGCGATGGAGCCCCACTGCTATCAGGGCGGGCCTGTAGCGACAATGATCAAAGACGCTGTGGGGACGGTGAGTCTGTTTTGTGGATGTTGTAAGGACCGGATGACAGCCCGGACAGCTTCAGCGCAGCCCAGTTGGGTAAACATTTTGAACATTTTGGGGAGAGGCATGCAACCCACTGGGGGTAACATTTATTATGCACCACAACTACCATCATTCCTTGCGCAGACGCCCACAGAGGCGGGACATTGAAATTTGCGCAGGTTGTGCGATTGCTGCCTTTCCCTTTTGCCAGTGAACAAGAGCGTTGTTGCGCTCGAAACGCGTTTGGCTTGAGATTTGTGCAAAGGAGCAGCTGGTCTGATTGTCCTGTATTTCACAAAAAAAGGACTTTACTCACCGTAGTGTGGCTTTATCTTGGAGGCAACTTCCTTTTTTCTGTGCTATGCGGCGTGCGCCACCGCGATGAAGCCCCACTGCTATCAGAGCGGACCTGCAGAGAAAATTATCAAAGACGCTGTTAGGACGGTGAGTCCGCTTTGTGGATTTTGTATGGACAAGTTGACAGCCCGGACAGCTTCAGCGCAGCCCACTTGGGTAAACATTTTGAACATTTTGGGGCGAGGCATGCAACCCACTGGGGGTAACATTTACCATGCACCACAACTACCATCATTCCTTGCGCAGACGCCCACAGAGGCGGGACATTTAAATTCGTGCAGGTGGTGCGATTGCTGCCTTTCCCTTCTGCCAGTGAACAAGAGCGTTGTTGCGCTCGAAACGAGTTTGACTTGAGATTTGTGCAAAGGAGCAGCTGGTCTGATTGTCCTGTATTTCACAAATAAAGGACTTTACTCACCGTAGTGTGGCTTCATCTTGGATGAAACTTCCTTTTTTCTGTTTTATGCGGCGTGCCCCGCCGCGATGGAGCTCCACTGCTATCAGGGCGGGCCTGAGCGACAATGATCAAAGATGCTGTGGGGACGGTGAGTCCGCTTTGTGGATGTTGTATGGAAAGGATGACAACCCGGACAGCTTAAGCGCAGCCCACTTGGGTAAACATTTTGAATATTTTGGGGCGAGGCATGCAACCCACTGGGGGTAACATTTATCATGCACCACAACTACCATAATTCCTTACGCAGTCGCCCACAGAGGCGGGACATTTAAATTCGCGCAGGTGGTGCGATTGCTGCCTTTCCCTTCTGCCAGTGAACAAGAGCGTTGTTGCGCTTGAAACGCGTTTGGCTTGAGATTTGTGCAAAGGAGCAGCTGGTCTGATTGTCCTGTATTTCACAAATAAAGGACTTTATTCGCCGTAGTGTGGCTTCATCTTGGAGGCAACTTCCTTTTTTCTGTGTTATGCGGCGTGCCCCGCCGCGATGGAGCCCCACTGCTATCAGGGCAGGCCTGCAGCGACAATGATCAAAGACGCTGTGGGGACGGATAGTCCGCTTTGTGGATGTTGTATGGACAGGATGACAGCCCGGACAGCTTCTACGCAGCCCACTTGGGTAAACATTTTGAAAATTTTGGGGCGAGGCATGCAACCCACTGGGGGTAACATTTATCAAGCACCACAACTACCATCATTCCTTGCGCAGACGCCCACAGAGGCGGGACATTTAAATTCGCGCAGGTGGTGCAATTGCTGCCTTTCCCTTCTGCCAGTGAACAAGAGCGTTGTTGCGCTCGAAACGCGTTTGGCTTGAGATTTGTGCAAAGGAGCAGCTGGTCTGATTGTCCTGTATTTCACAAATACAGGACTTTATTCGCCGTAGTGTGGCTACATTTTGGAGGCAACTTCCTTTTTTCTGTGTTATGCGGCGTGCCCCGCCGCGATGGAGCCCCACTGCTATCAGGGCGGGCCTGCAGCGACAATTATCAAAGACGCTGTGGGGACGGTGAGTCCGCTTTGTGGATGTTGTATGGACAGAATGACAGCCCGGACAGCTTCAGCGCAGCCCACTTGGGTAAACATTTTGAACATTTTGGGGCGAGGCATGCAACCCACTGGGGGTAACATTTATCATGCACCACAACTACCATCATTCCTTGCGCAGACGCCCACAGAGGCGGGACATTTAAATTTGCGCAGGTGGTGCAATTGCTGCCTTTCCCTTCTGCCAGTGAACAAGAGCGTTGTTGCGCTCGAAACGCGTTTGGCTTGATATTTGTGCAAAGGAGCAGCTGGTCTGATTGTCCTGTATTTCACAAATAAAGGACTTTACTCACCGTAGTGTTGCTTCATCTTGGAGGCAACTTCCTTTTTTCTGTGTTATGCGGCGTGCCCCGCCGCGATGGAGCCCCACTGATATCAGGGTGGGCCTGCAGTGACAATGATCAAAGACGCTGTGGGGACGGTGAGTCCGCTTTGTGGCTGTTGTATGGACAGGATAACAACCCGGACAGCTTCAGCTCAGCCCACTTGGGTAAGCATTTTGAACATTTTGGGGCGCGGCATGCAACCCACTGGGGGTAACATTTATCATGCAGCACAGCTACCATCATTCCTTGCGCAGACGCCCACAGAAGTGGGACATTTAAATTCGCGCAGGTGGTGTGATTACTGCCTTTCCCTTCTGCCAGTGAACAAGAGCGTTGTTGCGCTCGAAACGCGTTTGGCTTGACATTTGTGCAAAGGAGCAGCTGGTCTGATTGTCCTGTATTTCACAAATAAAAGACTTTACTCACCGTAGTGTGGCTTCATCTTGGAGGCAACTTCCTTTTGTCTGTGTTATGCGGAGTGCGCCACCGCGATGGAGCCCCACTGCTACCTGGGCGGGCATGTAGTGACAATGATCAAAGACGCTGTGGGGGCGGTGAGTCCGCTTTATCGATGTTGTATGGACAGGATGACAGCCCAGACAGCTTCAGCGCAGCCCACTTGGGTAAACATTTTGAACATTTTGGGGTGAGGCATGCAACCCACTGGGGGTAACATTTATCATGCACCACAACTACCATCATTCCTTGCGCAGTCGCCCACAGAGGCGGGACATTTAAATTCGCGCTGGTGGTGCGATTGCTGCCTTTCCCTTCTGCCAGTGAACAAGAGCGTTGTTGCGCTCGAAACGCGTTTGTCTTGAGATTTGTGCAAAGGAGCAGCTGGTCTGATTGTCCTGTATTTCACAAATAAAGGACTTTACTCACCGTAGTGTGGCTTCATCTTGGAGGCAACTTCCTTTTTTCTGTGTTATGCGGAATGCCCCGCCGCGATGGAGCCCCACTGCTATCAGGGCGGGCCTGTAGCGACAATGATCAAAGACGCTGTGGGGACGGTGAGTCTGTTTTGTGGATGTTGTAAGGACCGGATGACAGCCCGGACAGCTTCAGCGCAGCCCAGTTGGGTAAACATTTTGAACATTTTGGGGAGAGGCATGCAACCCACTGGGGGTAACATTTATCATGCACCACAACTACCATCATTCCTTGCGCAGACGCCCACAGAGGCGGGACATTGAAATTTGCGCAGGTTGTGCGATTGCTGCCTTTCCCTTTTGCCAGTGAACAAGAGCGTTGTTGCGCTCGAAACGCGTTTGGCTTGAGATTTGTGCAAAGGAGCAGCTGGTCTGATTGTCCTGTATTTCACAAAAAAAGGACTTTACTCACCGTAGTGTGGCTTTATCTTGGAGGCAACTTCCTTTTTTCTGTGCTATGCGGCGTGCGCCACCGCGATGAAGCCCCACTGCTATCAGAGCGGACCTGCAGAGAAAATTATCAAAGACGCTGTTAGGACGGTGAGTCCGCTTTGTGGATTTTGTATGGACAAGTTGACAGCCCGGACAGCTTCAGCGCAGCCCACTTGGGTAAACATTTTGAACATTTTGGGGCGAGGCATGCAACCCACTGGGGGTAACATTTACCATGCACCACAACTACCATCATTCCTTGCGCAGACGCCCACAGAGGCGGGACATTTAAATTCGTGCAGGTGGTGCGATTGCTGCCTTTCCCTTCTGCCAGTGAACAAGAGCGTTGTTGCGCTCGAAACGAGTTTGACTTGAGATTTGTGCAAAGGAGCAGCTGGTCTGATTGTCCTGTATTTCACAAATAAAGGACTTTACTCACCGTAGTGTGGCTTCATCTTGGATGAAACTTCCTTTTTTCTGTTTTATGCGGCGTGCCCCGCCGCGATGGAGCTCCACTGCTATCAGGGCGGGCCTGAGCGACAATGATCAAAGATGCTGTGGGGACGGTGAGACCGCTTTGTGGATGTTGTATGGAAAGGATGACAACCCGGACAGCTTAAGCGCAGCCCACTTGGGTAAACATTTTGAATATTTTGGGGCGAGGCATGCAACCCACTGGGGGTAACATTTATCATGCACCACAACTACCATAATTCCTTACGCAGTCGCCCACAGAGGCGGGACATTTAAATTCGCGCAGGTGGTGCGATTGCTGCCTTTCCCTTCTGCCAGTGAACAAGAGCGTTGTTGCGCTTGAAACGCGTTTGGCTTGAGATTTGTGCAAAGGAGCAGCTGGTCTGATTGTCCTGTATTTCACAAATAAAGGACTTTATTCGCCGTAGTGTGGCTTCATCTTGGAGGCAACTTCCTTTTTTCTGTGTTATGCGGCGTGCCCCGCCGCGATGGAGCCCCACTGCTATCAGGGCAGGCCTGCAGCGACAATGATCAAAGACGCTGTGGGGACGGATAGTCCGCTTTGTGGATGTTGTATGGACAGGATGACAGCCCGGACAGCTTCTACGCAGCCCACTTGGGTAAACATTTTGAAAATTTTGGGGCGAGGCATGCAACCCACTGGGGGTAACATTTATCAAGCACCACAACTACCATCATTCCTTGCGCAGACGCCCACAGAGGCGGGACATTTAAATTTGCGCAGGTGGTGCAATTGCTGCCTTTCCCTTCTGCCAGTGAACAAGAGCGTTGTTGCGCTCGAAACGCGTTTGGCTTGAGATTTGTGCGAAGGAGCAGCTGGTCTGATTGTCCTGTATTTCACAAATAAAGGACTTTACTCACCGTAGTGTTGCTTCATCTTGGAGGCAACTTCCTTTTTTCTGTGTTATGCGGCTTGCCCCGCCGCGATGGAGCCCCACTGATATCAGGGTGGGCCTGCAGTGACAATGATCAAAGACGCTGTGGGGGCGGTGAGTCCGCTTTGTGGCTGTTGTATGGACAGGATGACAACCCGGACAGCTTCAGCTCAGCCCACTTGGGTAAGCATTTTGAACATTTTGGGGCGCGGCATGCAACCCACTGGGGGTAACATTTATCATGCAGCACAGCTACCATCATTCCTTGCGCAGACGCCCACAGAAGTGGGACATTTAAATTCGTGCAGGTGGTGTGATTACTGCCTTTCCCTTCGGCCAGTGAACAAGAGCGTTGTTGCGCTCGAAACGCGTTTGTCTTGAGATTTGTGCAAAGGAGCAGCTGGTCTGATTGTCCTGTAGTTCACAAATAAAGGACTTTACTCACCGTAGTGTGGCTTCATCTTGGAGGCAACTTCCTTTTTTCTGTGTTATGCAGCGTGCCCCGCCGCGATGGAGCCCCACTGCTATCAGGGCGGGCCTGCAGCGACAATGATCAAAGACGCTGTGGGGACGGTGAGTCCGCTTTGTGGATGTTGTATGGACAGGATGACAGCCCGGACAGCTTCAGCGCAGCCCAGTTGGGTAAACATTTTGAACATTTTGGGGCGAGGCATTCAACCCACTGGGGGTAACATTTATCATGCACCACAACTACCATCATTCCTTGCGCAGACGCCCACAGAGGCAGGATATTTAAATTCGTGCAGGTGGTGCGATTGCTGCCTTTGCCTTCTGCCAGTGAACAAGAGCGTTGTTGCGCTCCAAACGCGTTTGGCTTGAGATTTGTGCAAAGGAGCAGCTGGTCTGATGGTCCTGTATTTCACAAATAAAGGACTTTACTCACCGTAGTGTGGCTTCATCTTGGAGGCAACTTCCTTTTTTCTGTGTTATGCAGCGTGCCCCGCCGCCATGGAGCCCCACTGCTATCAGGGCGGGCTTGCAGCGACAATGATCAAATACGCTGTGGGGACGGTGAGTCCGCTATGTGGATGTTGTATGGACAGAATGACAGCTTGGACAGCTTCAGCGCAGCCCACTTGGGTAAACATTTTGAACATTTTGGGGCGAGGCATGCAACCCACTGGGGGTAACATTTATCATGCACCACAACTACCATCATTCCTTGCACAGACGCCCACAGAGGCGGGACATATAAATTTGCGCAGTTGGTGCAATTGCTGCCTTTCACTTCTTCCAGTGAACAAGAGCGTTGTTGCGCTCGAAACGCGTTTGGCTTGAGATTTGTGCAAAGGAGCAGCTGGTCTGATTGTCCTGTAGTTCACAAATAAAGGACTTTACTCACCGTAGTGTGGCTTCATCTTGGAGGCAACTTCCTTTTTTCTGTGTTATGCAGCGTGCCCCGCCGCGATGGAGCCCCACTGCTATCAGGGCGGGCCTGCAGCGACAATGATCAAATACGCTGTGGGGACGGTGAGTCCGCTTTGTGGATGTTGTATGGACAGAATGACAGCCCGGACAGCTTCAGCGCAGCCCACTTGGGTAAACATTTTGAACAATTTGGGGCGAGGCATGCAACCCACTGGGGGTAACATTTATCATGCACCACAACTACCATCATTCCTTGCGCAGACGCCCACAGAGGCGGGATATTTAAATTCGCGCAGGTGGTGCGATTGCTGCCTTTCCCTTCTGCGCGTGAACAAGAGTGTTGTTGCGCTCGAAACGCGTTTGGCTTGAGATTTGTGCAAAGGAGCAGCTGGTCTGAGTGTCCTGTATTTCACAAATAAAGGACTTTTCTCACCGTAGTGTGGCTTTGTAGGAGAGTAGGGTCTGCTATCCTATGGTCACCCCAAATTTTTGCTTTTTGCTTCACTGGTTTTTGACATATTGAGGCTGTGGGCCTGCCAATCAGACCCCCAGCCTGCTGTTCTCTCTACTAAATTTACACTATGCACCCTAGGTGCATAACCAATTGGAAGTGGATCAACCTCTGAGCCCCTGTACCAGTGTACACTAGGTACCCAGGGCATTGGTGTATCTAACGCCTGCCAGGGGCTGAAGCATGTATTATGCCACCCCAGGCTTGGCCTAACAAATTTGACACAACTGGCTGATCACTCAGCTGGGGTAAGTTGGTGTAACCACCTCTTACTTAGGTGTAGTATACCTATACCTAACCTTAAATGGGACACATGTTAACCTATAAGTCACTCCTATGCCTTAACAATCCTGAAGGCAGAGTGCTTGGTTCCATGTGAGATGGTGCTCTGGCATGAGCTGAGCCTGTCTGCAGTGGTTGGAACAACTTCCTTCTACTGTTTCCAGATATCGTCATACCATTTACTCTTAAGTGCATTATGAACCTCGCGGTTAAATGCTAACTTTGGTTTGGCTTTATCAAAACATGTCGAGTAAGGTGTCATACGAATTGGAATACTAACCCCTCGCCAATTCTGGCGACGGCGTTAGCATTCCACCCTTCTAGAGGGACACGACATGTACAGTACCTGAAACCCGAGTAAAATCAGACATAGCCTCAGCTCCACAAAATGGATGCTGCCACCACAGACACAAGTCTGCCCTCCTGCTGCTGGGAGTCCTTCCAGCTTGGGAGGTGTGGACAAAGGGTTTCCTGCCAGGGGAGGTGCGTGCACCACCCCCAGACAGGATTTTGTGTATTGGTCAGGTAGGGCTTGATAGAAACCCGACATGCCTGAGGCTCACAAGGCGCCTCGGTGCATATGCCAGTTCAATCCGGTCCTGGGGCACACCAGTCCCGGGCCTGGGGCGAGCTGGACAAAGGATTGGGGGTGTAACCACCCCCCTTCCTGGTCCCACCCTTAGGGAGGGACCTAGCAGGTAGTCCGGCCCCTAGAATCCGCTTAAAGGTAGGAGCTGTGTCCTAAGACTTCAGACATCCTGGAATCAACTTAACTATAAGAAGAAGACGGGAACTTCGACGCTCTGCCGCACAGAGGACTGAAGCCAATCTCCCCTGTGGTCAGGGAGTGACCACCTTGCTAACGCAAGCACCATCCAGCGAATCAACGTCTGCTTTGCCGCCGCTTCCCGCCGGAGCCCGAGCCCAGAGACTGACAAGACCTGGACCTCCAGACCTCTCACCGTCCGATCCACAGTCCCTGAAAAGAGGAGACCCGTGGAGGCACCGAGACACATGGAGCCAGCCATCTTGGAAAGACCATGACAAGCTGCAAGCGCAACAACCGAGGCTCCCTCCAAGTTGTGCTTTGGGATCTGAGAAGCCCAACCCCCGAGCAGCATCTGCACCAAAGGTGAGCCCTCCAGCATCTCCACGATCTGTGTGGGGCCCTTCTGCATTTTGCCACTCGACGCGCCTAACCGGTTGCTGGCCCGCTGGCTAGTGGCCATCTTGGCGATGAACTTCAAGAACTACACCGCTGGTCTGGTTGCTCCAGACTGGCCCTTGCTCTCCTCCAAAGGAGCAGTCCCTCTGACCTTGCTGGTCAGAACCATCAGCTTATTTCATTTCCCACAACAATTGCTTTTGCTAAGGCTTGTTTACTTCGATCAAGTTGTCGACACCGCCGACAGCGAGAGTCTGCGTGGGACAGCTTGTGAACGGACTCCTGGATGTCGTCGACCTTCAGGGACTACGTGGCTGCAGAGACAAGCTACACCTTCCTTCCTGTTTGCACCCGACATTGCCTGGTATCCACCTGGTGCCACGCTGGTCACTGGCTAGTGACTGTGAACACTGTCCCCTCTGCTTACAGGTCTTCTACAACTCCGATCCACCCTTGGATCCACCGCATCTCTTCCGGACCGATCGCCTGCAGCATCTTTGTCCACAGGCTCGATTGAACAGATAGAAGAAACCCGACGCACTTCGAGACCTATGCACCCGCTTCCTGTGGGTGAGGTAAAGCTGGCACTCCGGTGCCCAAGTGTAGAGTATCATCTCTAGTGTCTGTGTTTCGAATCTTAAGTTCATAGTCCATCCGGAAGGTCCTCTTTGCAGTAACTTTGTAACTTTTACGCACCCATTGAAAACCTATGGGAGCTAGCGTGTGACTATTTGCTCTGCACACGCAACCCGTGGACCTCCTGGTCACTAACTGAAGTTAGCTCCTTGTAGGCCCAGCGATTCTAGAGGCCCTAGGCCTTTTCCCTTTTCTGTTCGTGGTACTTATACCACTATTTTTAGTATATGGTTTGAGCGGCCACCAGGACCTATCCATATAAAGTGCAACTTCCGTGTATTCTAACGTATCAGGGTATATCAGGGTGGGCCTGCAGTGACAATGATCAAAGACGCTGTGGGGACGGTGAGTCCGCTTTGTGGCTGTTGTATGGACAGGATGACAACCCGGACAGCTTCAGCTCAGCCCACTTGGGTAAGCATTTTGAACATTTTGGGGCGCGGCATGCAACCCACTGGGGGTAACATTTATCATGCAGCACAGCTACCATCATTCCTTGCGCAGACGCCGACAGAAGTGGGACATTTAAATTCGTGCAGGTGGTGTGATTACTGCCTTTCCCTTCTGCCAGTGAACAAGAGCGTTGTTGCGCTCGAAACGCGTTTGTCTTGAGATTTGTGCAAAGGAGCAGCTGGTCTGATTGTCCTGTAGTTCACAAATAAAGGACTTTACTCACCGTAGTGTGGCTTCATCTTGGAGGCAACTTCCTTTTTTCTGTGTTATGCAGCGTGCCCCGCCGCGATGGAGCCCCACTGCTATCAGGGCGGGCCTGCAGCGACAATGATCAAATACGCTGTGGGGACGGTGAGTCCGCTTTGTGGATGTTGTATGGACAGAATGACAGCCCGGACAGCTTCAGCGCAGCCCAGTTGGGTAAACATTTTGAACATTTTGGGGCGAGGCATTCAACCCACTGGGGGTAACATTTATCATGCACCACAACTACCATCATTCCTTGCGCAGACGCCCACAGAGGCAGGATATTTAAATTCGTGCAGGTGGTGCGATTGCTGCCTTTGCCTTCTGCCAGTGAACAAGAGCGTTGTTGCGCTCCAAACGCGTTTGGCTTGAGATTTGTGCAAAGGAGCAGCTGGTCTGATTGTCCTGTATTTCACAAATAAAGGACTTTACTCACCGTAGTGTGGCTTCATCTTGGAGGCAACTTCCTTTTTTCTGTGTTATGCAGCGTGCCCCGCCGCCATGGATCCCCACTGCTATCAGGGCGGGCTTGCAGCGACAATGATCAAAGACGCTGTGGGGACGGTGAGTCCGCTTTGTGGATGTTGTATGGACAGAATGACAGCTTGGACAGCTTCAGCGCAGCCCACTTGGGTAAACATTTTGAACATTTTGGGGCGAGGCATGCAACCCACTGGGGGTAACATTTATCATGCAGCACAACTACCATCATTCCTTGCGCAGACGCCCACAGAGGCGGGTCATATAAATTCGCGCAGTTGGTGCAATTGCTGCCTTTCACTTCTGCCAGTGAACAAGAGCGTTGTTGCGCTCGAAACGCGTTTGGCTTGAGATTTGTGCAAAGGAGCAGCTGGTCTGATTGTCCTGTATTTCACAAATAAAGGACTTTACTCATCGTAGTGTGGCTTCATCTTGGAGGCAACTTCCTTTTTTCTGTGTTATGCGGCGTGCCCCGCCGCGATGGAGCCCCACTGCTATCAGGGCAGGCCTGCAGCGACAATGATCAAAGACGCTGTGGGGACGGTGAGTCCGCTTTGTGGATGTTGTATGGACAGGATGACAGCCCGGACAGCTTCAGCCCAGCCCACTTGGGTAAACATTTTGAAAATTTTGTTTCGAGGCATGCAACCCACTGCGGGTAACATTTATCAAGCACCACAACTACCATCATTCCTTGCGCAGACGCCCACAGAGGTGGGATATTTAAATTCGCGCAGGTGGTGCGATTGCTGCCTTTCCCTTCTGCCCATGAACAAGAGTGTTGTTGCGCTCGAAACGCGTTTGGCTTGAGATTTGTGCAAAGGAGCAACTGGTCTGATTGTCCTGTATTTCACAAATAAAGGACTTTACTCACCGTAGTGTGGCTTTGTAGGAGAGTAGGGTCTGCTATCCTATGGTCACCCCAAATTTTTGCTTTTTGCTTCACTGGTTTTTGACATATTGAGGCTGTGGGCCTGCCAATCAGACCCCCAGCCTGCTGTTCTCTCTACTAAATTTACATTATGCACCCTAGGTGCATAACCAATTGGAAGTGGATCAACCTGTGAGCCCCTGTACCAGTGTACACTAGGTACCCAGGGCATTGGTGTATCTAAGGCCTGCCAGGGGCTGAAGCATGTATTATGCCACCCCAGGCTTGGCCTAACAAATTTGACACAACTGGCTGATCACTCAGCTGGGGTAAGTTGGTGTAACCACCTCTTACTTAGGTGTAGTATACCTATACCTAACCTTAAATGGGACACATGTTAACCTATAAGTCACTCCTATGGCAGGCCTTAACAATCCTGAAGGCAGAGTGCTTGGTTCCATGTGAGATGGTGCTCTGGCATGAGCTGAGCCTGTCTGCAGTGGTCGGAACAACTTCCTTCTACTGTTTCCAGATATCGTCATACCATATACTCTTAAGTGCATTATGAACCTCGCGGTTAAATGCTAACTTTGGTTTGGCTTTATCAAAACATGTCGAGTAAGGTGTCATACGAATTGGAATACTAACCCCTCGCCAATTCTGGCGACGGGGTTAGCATTCCACCCTTCTAGAGGGACACGACATGTACAGTACCTGAAACCCGGGTAAAATCAGACATAGCCTCAGCTCCACAAAATGGATGCTGCCACCACAGACACAAGTCTGCCCTCCTGCTGCTGGGAGTCCTTCCAGCTTGGGAGGTGTGGACAAAGGGTTTCCTGCCAGGGGAGGTGCGTGCACCACCCCCAGACAGGATTTTGTGTATTGGTCAGGTAGGGCTTGATAGAAACCCGACATGCCTGAGGCTCACAAGGAGCCTCGGTGCATATGCCAGTTCAATCCGGTCCTGGGGCACACCAGTCCCGGGCCTGGGGCGAGCTGGACAAAGGATTGGGGGTGTAACCACCCCCCTTCCTGGTCCCACCCCTAGGGAGGGACCTAGCAGGTAGTCCGGCCCCTAGAATCCGCTTAAAGGTAGGAGCTGTGTCCTAAGACTTCAGACATCCTGGAATCAACTTAACTACAAGAAGAAGACGGGAACTTCGACGCTCTGCCGCACAGAGGACTGAAGCCAATCTCCCCTGTGGTCAGGGAGTGACCACCTTGCTAACGCAAGCACCATCCAGCGAATCAACGTCTGCTTTGCCGCCGCCTCCCGCCGGAGCCCGAGCCCAGAGACTGACAAGACCTGGACCTCCAGACCTCTCACCGCCCGATCCACAGTCCCTGAAAAGAGGAGACCCGTGGAGGCACCGAGACACATGGAGCCAGCCATCTTGAAAAGACCACGACAAGCTGCAAGCGCAACAACCGAGGCTCCCTCCAAGTTGTGCTTTGGGATCTGAGAAGCCCAACCCCCGAGCAGCATCTGCACCAAAGGTGAGCCCTCCAGCATCTCCACGATCTGTGTGGGGCCCTTCTGCATTTTGCCACTCGACGCGCCTAACCGGTTGCTGGCCCGCTGGCTAGTGGCCATCTTGGCGATGAACTTCAAGAACTACACCACTGGTCTGGTTGCTCCAGACTGGCCCTTGCTCTCCTCCAAAGGAGCAGTCTCTCTGACCTTGCTGGTCAGAACCATCAGCTTATTTCATTTCCCACAACAATTGCTTTTGCTAAGGCTTGTTTACTTCGATCAAGTTGTCGACACCGCCGACAGCGAGAGTCTGCGTGGGACAGCTTGTGAACCGACTCCTGGATGTCGTCGACCTTCAGGGACTACGTGGCTGCAGAGACAAGCTACACCTTCCTTCCTGTTTGCACCCGACATTGCCTGGTATCCACCTGGTGCCACGCTGGTCACTGGCTAGTGACTGTGAACACTGTCCCCTCTGCTTACAGGTCTTCTACAACTCCGATCCACCCTTGGATCCACCGCATCTCTTCCGGACCGATCGCCTGCAGCATCTTTGTCCACAGGCTCCATTGAACAGATAGAAGAAACCCGACGCACTTCGAGACCTATGCACCCGCTTCCTGTGGGTGAGGTAAAGCTGGCACTCCGGTGCCCAAGTGTAGAGTATCATCTCTAGTGTCTGTGTTTCGAATCTTAAGTTCATAGTCCATCCGGAAGGTCCTCTTTGCAGTAACTTTGTAACTTTTACGCACCCATTGAAAACCTATGGGAGCTAGCGTGTGACTATTTGCTCTGCACACGCAACCCGTGGACCTTCTGGTCACTAACTGAAGTTAGCTCCTTGTAGGCCCAGCGATTCTAGAGGCCCTAGGCCTTTTCCCTTTTCTGTTTGTGGTACTTATACCACTATTTTTAGTATATGGTTTGAGCGGCCACCAGGACCTATCCATATCAAGTGCAACTTCTGTGTATTCTAACGTATTCTTGTTTAACGATTTGTGCTCCTGTGCTCTTAAAGAGTCTAGGGGTTACTTTGAGAAATAAATACATATATATTTTCAATATATATCTGTGTGGTGTCCTTTCATTGGTTTAAAAGGGGGTTACATTTGGTAAAACAGCTGGCTTAACACGCTTCAAGAGTTTAGCCTCAAAGACTGCTTAGCCTACGCTACCACTAGGGCAGCTAGTCCGAAAAGGTTGACTTACAACCACACCATAAGGGTTGCTTGGCATGGTACAAGGTGGTCACTTTAACTAGTGAACATCATATACCAGGCCAACTTCTCACATTGGTGAGCAGCGGTTGGATTTGAGCTTGCTGTGTTTTACCATTGTAATCTCTTGGTTTCCAATTGAAAGATCACATAGGTACCTGTAGGTACATATAAAACAAGATTAGATATACTTAAGTTCTACTGAACTTAGTGTTGTAGAGCAAAGGGAGTAGCACACCCTGACTACAACTACTAGATAGGTTTAGTAGGTAAACCCAAGTGTAGGTAGATTGCAACACATCCACCCACACTTAAGAGCAATGGCTGGGGCAGAGGGGTCCAATGTACCCATCTCTGTTGAGAGTGACCCCCAGAGGGCACCATCCATCTTTGCTACCCTAAATCAAAATGAGCTCAGGCAGTTGGCAAATATCAGGGGCCTTAAACAGCCCAAGAATCCTACTTCTGCTGAACTCAGAGAGGTTTTACAGGCTGATGAAGATCAGAAAGCTCTCAGGAAAGCCTCCCAGTTAGGCCCCTTAGGGACGGGAAAAGGAGGCCCCCCTTCTGAAGATGCTACTGAAGTACCCCTTTCCAATAGTCATCCCTTAGATGAGAATCATACTACAGAGGAGGAAAGTGATGGGGATACAGGAGGTAGTGAGGATGAAGGGAGAACTAGCCCAGTGCCAAGTGTTATACGTGGCCCAGCTAACTTAAGGCTACTGGGGACTGACAATGGGATCACCCCATTGGATCTCCCTAGTGGACTTAACCAGGGGCTTGGGAGGCAAAGGAATCACTCAGGTGAATGTAATGCTTCTCATGCCTCTAGAGGCTCTCAAGGTCACTCCAGGAGAAGGATGACCACCCCTCAGAGGAGGGAGCATGAGGCCAGAATGCAAGAAGCCCAGCTGAGGATCAGGAAGCAGGAGCTAGAAGTAGCTCTGATGGATGAGAAAATGAGCAAGGCTAGGCAGCATAAAGAGAGTGGGTCTATACCCACTGGTGGCAGCATTGTCCCTAAGGACAAAGATAGGGTCTTTGATAATAGGAACCTGTCTAAGGTTGTGCCCCCCTACAAAAGTGGGGATGACATCCACAAATGGATGACTGCTCTTGAGAGAGCCTGCAAAGTACAGAAGGTTCCTGAAGACCAGTGGGCAGCAATCCTCTGGCTCTCTTTTGAAGGAAGAGGCAGAGATAGACTCCTCACTGTTAGAGAAGAGGATGTCAGAAATTACAGAGCCCTGAAGAGTGTCCTAGTTGATGGGTTAGGCTTAACCACTGAACAGTACAGGTTAATGTTCAGAGACACCCAGAAGACACAGACTCAGGACTGGTCTGAATACATTGAATGTGCCACTAAGGCTTTGGAGGGTTGGTTGCTGGTAAGTAAGGTATCTGATTATACAGGATTGTACAATTTGATGATGAGAGAACAGATTTTAAATAACTGTCAAAACCAGCAACTGCATCAACACTTGGTTGACTCTGATCTGACCTCTCCCCAAGAATTGGGAAAGAAGGCAGACAAATGGGTCAGAACCAGGGTTAAGCAAAAGAACCAGAACCAGGGCCAAGGGGGTGATCAGAAGAAAACAGACCAAAAGGGTGGAGATCAGAAATCTAAAGACCAGAAGTCTTCAACAGGGCCCCAAACTAGTACTAAAGAGGGTGGGTCCCAGCCTAAGGGGAAGAAGAAAGAAGGTCAAAAGAAACCCTGGTGCAATTCTTGCAAGAATACAACTCACTGGACTAGTGATTGTAAAAAGGGTGGAGCCCCCAACACTGTTGCCCCTAAGGCACCTGCTCCCAGTACTACTGTTAGCAGTGTTGGTCCCCAGACAAAGGGTGTAGTGGGAATCACTATGGGAACTGAAGGAGATTCTGACTTAGACAGAACCCTGACACAGGCAGTCCTGATCTGTGATGGGGACATAGATTTGTCCCTGACTGTGAGCCCCAGTAACCTGGGCAAGTACAGACAGACTCCTTTAATTAATGAAAAAGTGTCTCAAGCCTACAGGGACACATGTGCCAGTGTCACTATGGTGACACCAGGCTTTGTGGATCCTGGACAGTACATACCAGGTGAGAATTACCTGGTGACTAATGCCAGCAATGCCACTACTTCACCTAGTGTGGCAGTTGTTAACTTCTCATAGGGAGGGGTAACTGGCCTCAAAAGGGTTGTGGTTAGTGCAGACCTCCCAGTAGAATGTTTGTTGGGCAATGACCTAGAGAGTTCTCTATGGTCTGAAGTGGAGTACAGGACACATGCAGAGATGTTAGGTATATCACCACATGTCCTTGCTGTGACCAGGTCACAGGCCAAAAAGTGCCTTACTGAACCTCAGGTCTTGGATCCTGGAACAATGGACCAAGCACCTACCAAGAAGAAGAACAGGAGGTTCAAGGCTGTGCCTTCCCCCCTGCCTCAGAGTGATGATCAACCTTCCCAGGAAGCTGATCTAGAGAACCCTGAAGGAACTGTCCCTGAAGAGCTTGAACCTGATCAGGTTGAGTTTCTGGGGACAGGGGGATCTTCAAGGGCTGACTTGAGGCAGGCTCAGTTATCCTGTCCCTCTCTTGAACCCCTCAGACAGCTGGCTGCTGCTGAGGCTGCTGGGAATGCTCAAGGTACCCATAAAGTGTATTGGGATGAGGGGCTCTTTTATTCAGAGGCTAGAGACCCCAAGCCTGGTGCAACCAGGAGGTTGGTTATACCTCTGCAATTTAGGGGCTTCCTTCTTACCTTGGCCCATGATATTCCTTTAGCAGGACACTTAGGCCAGAACAAGACTTGGGACAGACTTGTCCCTCACTTTCACTGGCCTCATATGAATGAAGATACAAAGGAGTTTTGTCGCTCCTGTGTGACCTGCCAAGCCAGTGGCAAATCAGGTGGCACAACAAAGGCCCCCCTAATACCACTACCTGTGGTGGGGGTCCCCTTTGAAAGAGTGGGAATAGATATAGTGGGTCCCATGGATCCTCCCACTGCATCTGGGCACAGATTTATACTGGTGGTAGTGGATCATGCCACCAGGTATCCAGAGGCAATTCCCCTTAGGACCACTACAGCTCCTGTTGTGGCCAGGGCCCTGCTAGGAGTATTCTCCAGAGTGGGGTTTCCTAAGGAGGTAGTTTCTGACAGAGGTACCAACTTCATGTCAGGATACTTGACAGCTATGTGGAAGGAGTGTGGTGTCAACTACAAGTTCACCACCCCTTATCACCCACAATGCAATGGGCTTGTTGAGAGATTCAACAAGGCCCTAAAGGGTATGATCAAAGGATTACCTGAAAAGCTCAGGCGAAGATGGGACATACTTCTACCCTGCCTTCTGTTTGCTTACAGAGAGGTCCCACAAAAAGGGGTTGGCTGCAGCCCTTTTGAATTGTTGTTTGGGCACCCTGTGAGAGGCCCACTGTGTTTAGTGAAGGAAGGATGGGAGTTACCTCTCAAAAAGCCTAAACTAGACATAGTGGACTATGTACTTGGTCTCCGCTCCAGGATGGCTGAGTATATGGAGAAGGCATCCAAAAACCTTGAGGCAAGCCAGGCCTTACAGAAAGCTTGGCATGACCAAAAGGCTGTCTTGGTTGAGTTTCAGCCAGGACAGAAGGTATGGGTGTTGGAGCCAGTGGCCCCAGCAGCACTCCAAGACAAATGGTCTGGACCCCATACAATCCAGGAAAAGAAGGGAGAGGTCACCTGCTTGGTGGACCTAGGAACTCCCAGGAGTCCCCATAGGGTACTCCATGTTAACAGGTTAAAAGCATATGTTGACAGGGCAGACATGGGCTTGCTCATGGCTACAGATGAGGGACAGGAGGAAGAGAGTGACCCTCTCCCAGACCTGTTGTCTCAGAACCCTGAAGATGGCTCAGTTGAAGGAGTGACCCTTGGAGGCAACCTCACTGCCCATCAGCAGACTGAATGTAGACAAGTTCTACAATCATTTCAACATCTGTTTTCCCTAATACCTAGCCAAACTGACTGGTGTACCCATGTGGTGGACACTGGTGACAGTCTGCCTGTAAAGAACAAGCTTTACAGACAACCTGACCACGTCAGGGACTGTATAAAGGCTGAGGTACACAAAATGCTGGAATTGGGTGTCATTGAACCCTCAGAGAGCCCCTGGGCTAGCCCAGTGGTTCTGGTCCCCAAACCTCACACCAAAGATGGCAAGAGAGAGATGAGGTTCTGTGTGGATTACAGAGGACTCAATGCTGTCACTATGACAGATGCACATCCTATTCCAAGGGCAGATGAGCTCATAGATAAACTGGCTTCTGCTAAGTTTTTGAGCACATTTGACTTGACAGCTGGCTATTGGCAAATCAGATTAGCTGAGGAGTCTAAGGCCAAAACAGCATTCTCAACCCCAGGTGGGCACTACCAATTTGTGGTGATGCCCTTTGGTCTGAAGAATGCACCTGCCACCTTCCAAAGGCTGGTGAACCAAGTCCTTACTGGGTTGGATGACTTTTGTGCAGTATATCTTGATGGCATTGCTGTCTTCAGCTCCACCTGGGAGGATCACCTGATCCACCTGAAGAAGGCTCTTGAGGCTCTGCAAAGGGCAGGCCTCACTATCAAGGCTACTAAGTGCCAGATAGGGCAGAGTAAGGTTGTGTATTTGGGCCACCTTGTAGGTGGAGGCCAAGTTCAACCACTGGAGAGTAAGATACAATCCATCAAGGACTGGTCCCCTCCAACCACCCAGACTCAAGTTCGAGCTTTCTTGGGCTTGACTGGGTACTACAGGAAGTTTGTTAAGAACTATGGGTCCATTGTGACTCCTCTTAATGATCTGACATCCAAGAAGATGCCCAAAAAGGTTCAGTGGACAGTAAGCTGTCAAAAGGCATTTGATGACCTGAAAGAGGCCATGTGCTCTGCACCTATCCTGAAAAGTCCTGACTACTCCAAAGAGTTTATTGTCCAAACAGATGCTTCTGAGTTGGGTGTGGGAGCTGTGCTGTCACAACTTAATGTAGATGGTCAAGACCAACCCATTGCTTTTATTAGCAGAAGGTTGACCCCCAGAGAGAAGAATTGGTCAGCTATTGAGAGGGAGGCCTTTGCTGTGGTGTGGGCCCTGAAGAAGCTGAGGCCATAATTGTTTGGCACTCACTTCAAGATTCAGACCGACCATAAGCCCCTCTTGTGGCTAAATCAGATGAAGGGTGAAAACCCCAAACTGCTTAGGTGGTCCATTTCCCTACAGGGGATGGACTTTACAGTGGAGCACCGGCCAGGTACTGACCATGGGAATGCAGATGGTCTCTCCAGGTACTTCCACTTAGGACATGAAGACGTGACTGGTCAAGGCTAGTTTAATGTCCCTGCGTTTGGGGGGGGGGGTTGTGTAGGAGAGTAGGGTCTGCTATCCTATGGTCACCCCAAATTTTTGCTTTTTGCTTCACTGGTTTTTGACATATTGAGGCTGTGGGCCTGCCAATCAGACCCCCAGCCTGCTGTTCTCTCTACTAAATTTACACTATGCACCCTAGGTGCATAACCAATTGGAAGTGGATCACCCTGTGAGCCCCTGTACCAGTGTACACTAGGTACCCAGGGCATTGGTGTATCTAAGGCCTGCCAGGGGCTGAAGCATGTATTATGCCACCCCAGGCTTGGCCTAACAAATTTGACACAACTGGCTGATCACTCAGCTGGGGTAAGTTGGTGTACCCACCTCTTACTTAGGTGTAGTATACCTATACCTAACCTTAAATGGGACACATGTTAACCTATAAGTCACTCCTATGGCAGGCCTTAACAATCCTGAAGGCAGAGTGCTTGGTTCCATGTGAGATGGTGCTCTGGCATGAGCTGAGCCTGTCTGCAGTGGTCGGAACAACTTCCTTCTACTGTTTCCAGATATCGTCATACCATATACTCTTAAGTGCATTATGAACCTCGCGGTTAAATGCTAACTTTGGTTTGGCTTTATCAAAACATGTCGAGTAAGGTGTCATACGAATTGGAATACTAACCCCTCGCCAATTCTGGTGACGGGGTTAGCATTCCACCCTTCTAGAGGGACACGACATGTACAGTACCTGAAACCTGGGTAGAATCAGACATAGCCTCAGCTCCACAAAATGGATGCTGCCACCACAGACACAAGTCTGCCCTCCTGCTGCTGGGAGTCCTTCCAGCTTGTGAGGTGTGGACAAAGGGTTTCCTGCCAGGGGAGGTGCGTGCACCACCCCAGACAGGATTTTGTGTATTGGTCAGGTAGGGCTTGATAGAAACCCGACATGCCTGAGGCTCACAAGGAGCCTCGGTGCATATGCCAGTTCAATCCGGTCCTGGGGCACACCAGTCCCGGGCCTGGGGTGAGCTGGACAAAGGATTGGGGGTGTAACCACCCCCCTTCCTGGTCCCACCCTTAGGGAGGGACCTAGCAAGTAGTCCGGCCCATAGAATCCGCTTAAAGGTAGGAGCTGTGTCCTAAGACTTCAGACATCCTGGAATCAACTTAATTACAAGAAGAAGACGGGAACTTCGACGCTCTGCCGCACAGAGGACTGAAGCCAATCTCCCCTGTGGTCAGGGAGTGACCACCTTGCTAACGCAAGCACCATCCAGCGAATCAGCGTCTGCTTTGCTGCCGCCTCCCGCCGGAGCCCGAGCCCAGAGACTGACAAGACCTGGACCTCCAGTCCTCTCACCGCCCGATCCACAGTCCCTGAAAAGAGGAGACCCGTGGAGGCACGAGACACGTGGAGCCAGCCATCTTGAAAAGACCACGACAAGCTGCAAGCGCAACAACCGAGGCTCCCTCCAAGTTGTGCTTTAGGATCTGAGAAGCCCAACCCCCGAGCAGCATCTGCACCAAAGGTGAGCCCTCCAGCATCTCCACGATCTGTGTGGGGCCCTTCTGCATTTTGCCACTAAACGCGCCTAACCGGTTGCTGGCCCGCTGGCTAGTGGCCATCTTGGCGACGAACTTCAAGAACTACACTGCTGGTCTGGTTGCTCCAGACTGGCCCTTGCTCCCCTCCAAAGGAGCAGTCCCTCTGACCTTGCTGGTCAGAACCATTAGCTTATTTCGTTTCCCACAACAATTGCTTTTGCCAAGGCTTGTTTGCTTCGATCAAGTCGCCGACACCGCCGACAGTGAGAGCCTGCATGGGACAGCTCGTGAACCGACTCCTGGACGTCGTCGACCTTCAGGGACCACGTGGCTGCAAAGACAAGCTACACCTTCCTTCCTGTTTGCACCCAACATCGCCTGGTATCCACCTGGTGCCACGCTGGTCACTGGCTAGTGACTGTGAACACTGTCCCCTCTGCTTACAGGTCTTCTACAACTCCGATCCACCCTTGGATCCACCGCATCTCTTCCGGACCGATCGCCTGCAGCATCTTTGTCCACAGGCTCCATTGAACAGATAGAAGAAACCCGACGCACTTCGAGACCTATGCACCCGCTTCCTGTGGGTGAGGTAAAGCTGGCACTCCGGTGCCCAAGTGTAGAGTATCATCTCTAGTGTCTGTGTTTCGAATCTTAAGTTCATAGTCCATCCGGAAGGTCCTCTTTGCAGTAACTTTGTAACTTTTACGCACCCATTGAAAACCTAAGGGAGCTCGCGTGTGACTATTTGCTCTGCACACGCAACCAGTGTACCTCCTGGTCACTAACTGAAGTTAGCTCCTTGTAGGCCCAGCGATTCTAGAGGCCCTAGGCCTTTTCCCTTTTCTGTTCGTGGTACTTATACCACTATTTTTAGTATATGGTTTGAGCAGCCACCAGGGCCTATCCATATAAAGTGCAACTTCTGTGTATTCTAACGTATTCTTGTTTAACGATTTGTGCTCCTGTGCTCATAAAGAGTCTAGGGGTTACTTTGAGAAATAAATACATATATATTTTCAATATATATCTGTGTGGTGTCCTTTCATTGGTATAAAAGGGGGTTACATTTGGTAAAACAGCTGGCTTAACACGCTTCACGAGTTTAGCCTCAAAGACTGCTTAGCCTACGCTACCACTAGGGCAGCTAGTCCGAAAAGGTTGACTTACAACCACACCATAAGGGTTGCTTGGCATGGTACAAGGTGGTCACTTTAACTAGTGAACATCATATACCAGGCCAACTTCTCACAGGCTTCATCTTGGAGGCAACTTCCTTTTTTCTGTGTTATGCGGCGTGCCCCGCCGCGATGGAGCCCCACTGCTATCAGGGCGGGCCTGCAGCGACAATGATCAAAGACGCTGTGGGGACGGTGAGTCCGCTTTGTGGATGTTGTATGGACAGGATGACAGCCCGGACAGCTTCAGCGCAGCCCAGTTGGGTAAACATTTTGAACATTTTGGGGCGAGGCATGCAACCCACTGAGGGTAACATTTATCATGCACCACAACTACCATGATTCCTTGCGCAGACGCCCACAGAGGCAGGATATTTAAATTCGTGCAGGTGGTGCGATTGCTGCCTTTCCCTTCTGCCAGTGAACAAGAGCGTTGTTGCGCTCCAAACGCGTTTGGCTTGAGATTTGTGCAAAGGAGCAGCTGGTCTGATTGTCCTGTATTTCACAAATAAAGGACTTTACTCACCGTAGTATGGCTTCATCTTGGAGGCAACTTCCTTTTTTCTGTGTTATGCAGCGGGCCCCGCCGCCATGGAGCCCCACTGCTATCAGGGCGGGCCTGCAGCGGCAATGATCAAAGATGCTGTGGGGACGGTGAGTCCGCTTTGTGGATGTTGTATGGACAGAATTACAGCTCGGACAGCTTCAGCGCAGCCCGCTTGGGTAAACATTTTGAACATTTTGGGGCGAGGCATGCAACCCACTGGGGGTAACATTTATCATGCACCACAACTACCATCATTCCTTGCGCAGACGCCCACAGAGGCGGGACATATACATTCGCGCAGTTGGTGCGATTGCTGCCTTTCCCTTCTGCCAGTGAACAAGAGCGTTGTTGCGCTCGAAACGCGTTTGGCTTGAGATTTGTGCAAAGGAGCAGCTGGTCTGATTGTCCTGTATTTCACAAATAAAGGACTTTACTCACCGTAGTGTGGCTTCATCTTGGAGGCAACTTCCTTTTTTCTGTGTTATGCGGCATGCCCCCCCGCGTTGGAGCCCCACTGCTATCAGGGCGGGCCGCAGCGACAATGATCAAAGACGCTGTGGGGACGGTGAGTCCGCTTTGTGGATGTTGTATGGACAGGATGACAGCCCGGACAGCTTCAGCGCAGCCCAGTTGGGTAAACATTTTGAACATTTTGGGGCGAGGCATGCAACTCACTGTGGGTAACATTTATCATGCACCACAACTACCATCATTCCTTGAGCAGATGCCCACAGAGGCGGGACATTTAAATTTGCTCACGTGGTGCGATTACTGCCTTTCCCTTCTGCCAGTGAACAAGAGCGTTGTTGCGCTCGAAACGCGTTTGGCTTGAGATTTGTGCAAAGGAGCAGCTGGTCTGATTGTCCTGTATTTCACAAATAAAGGACTTTACTCACCGTAGTGTGGCTTCATCTTGGAGGCAACTTCCTTTTTTCTGTGTTATGCGGCGTGCCCCGCCGCGATGGAGGACCACTGCTATCAGGGCGGGCCTGCAGCGACAATGATCAAAGACGCTGTGGGGACGATGAGTCCGCTTTGTGGATGTTGTATGGACAGGATGACAGCCCGGACAGCTTCAGCGCAGCCCACTTGAGTAAACATTTTGAACATTTTGGGGCGAGGCATGCAACCCACTGGGGGTAACATTTATCATGCACCACAACTACCATCATTCCTTGCACAGACGCCCACAGAGGTGGGATATTTAAATTCACGCAGGTGGTGCGATTGCTGCCTTTCCCTTCTGCCAGTTAACAAGAGCGTTGTTGCGCTCGAAACGCGTTTGGCTTGAGATTTGTGCAAAGGAGGAGCTGGTCTGATTGTCCTGTATTTCACAAATAAAGGACTTTACTCACCGTAGTGTGGCTTCATCTTGGAGGCAACTTCCTTTTTTCTGTGTTATGCGGCGTGCCCCGCCGCGATGGAGCCCCATTGCTATCAGGGCGGGCCTGGAGCGACAATGATCAAAGACGCCGTGGGGACGGTGAGTCCGCTTTGTGGATGTTGTATGGACAGGATGACAGCCCGGACAGCTTCAGCGCAGCCCACTTGGGTAAACATTTTGAACATTTTGGGGCGAGGCATGCAACCCACTGGGGGTAACATTTATCATGCACCACAACTACCTTCATTCCTTGCGCAGACGCCCACAAAGGCGGGACATTTAAATTCGCGCAGGTGGTGAGATTGCTGCCTTTCCCTTCTCCCAGTGAACCAGAGCGTTGTTGCGCTCGAAACGCGTTTGGCTTGAGATTTGTGCAAAGGAGCAGCTGGTCTGATTGTCCTGTATTTCACAAATAAAGGACTTTACTCACCGTAGTGTGGCTTCATCTTGGAGGCAACTTCCTTTTTTCTGTGTTATGCGGAGTGCGCCACCGCGATGGAGCCCTACTGCTACCAGGGCGGGCATGTAGTGACAATGATCAAAGATGCTGTGGGGACGGTGAGTCCGCTTTGTCGATGTTGTATGGACAGGATGACAGCCCAGACAGCTTCAGCGCAGCCCACTTGGGTAAACATTTTGAACATTTTGGGGTGAGGCATGCAACCCACTGGGGGTAACATTTATCATGCACCACAACTACCATCATTCCTTGCGGAGTCGCCCACAGAGGCGGGACATTTAAATTCGCGCTGGTGGTGCGATTGCTGCCTTTCCCTTCTGCCAGTGAACAAGAGCGTTGTTGCGCTCGAAACGCGTTTGTCTTGAGATTTGTGCAAAGGAGCAGCTGGTCTGATTGTCTTGTATTTCACAAATAAAGGACTTTACTCACCGTAGTGTGGCTTCATCTTGGAGGCAACTTCCTTTTTTCTGTGTTATGCAGCATGCCCCGCCGCGATGGAGCCCCACTGCTATCAGGGCGGGCCTGCAGCGACAATGATCAAAGACGCTGTGGGGACGGTGAGTCCGCTTTGTGGATGTTGTATGGACAGAATGACAGCCCGGACAGCTTCAGCGCAGCCCACTTGGGTAAACATTTTGAACATTTTGGGGCGAGGCATGCAACCCACTGGGGGTAACATTTATCATGCACCACAACTACCATCATTCCTTGCGCACGCCCACAGAGACGGGACATTTAAATTTGCACAGGTGGTGCGATTGCTGCCTTTCCCTTCTGCCAGTGAACAAGAGCGTTGTTGCGCTCGAAACGCGTTTGGCTTGAGATTTGTGCAAAGGAGCAGCTGGTCTGATTGTCCTGTATTTCACAAATAAAGGACTTTACTCACAGTAGTGTGGCTTCATCTTGGAGGCAGCTTCCTTTTTTCTGTGTTATGCGGCGTGCCCCGCCGCGATGGAGCCCCACTGCTATCAGGGCGGGCCTGCAGCGACAATGATCAAAGACGCTGTGGGGACGGTGAGTCCGCTTTGTGGATGTTGTATGGACAGAATGACAGCCCGGAAAGCTTCAGCGCAGCCCAGTTGGGTAAACATTTTGAACATTTTGGGGCGAGGCATGCAACCCACTGTGGGTAACATTTATCATGCACCGCAACTACCATCATTCCTTGCGCTGATGCTCACAGAGGCGGGTCATTTAAATTTGCGCACGTGGTGCGATTACTGCCTTTCCCTTCTGCCAGTGAACAAGAGTGTTGTTGCGCTCGAAACGCGTTTGGCTTGAGATTTGTGCAAAGGAACAGCTGGTCTGATTGTCCTGTATTTCACAAATAAAGGAATTTACTCACCGTAGTGTGGCTTCATCTTGGAGGCAAAGTCCTTTTTTCTGTGTTATGCGGCGTGCCCCGCCGCGATGGAGCCCCATTGCTATCAGGGCGGGCCTGCAGCGACAATGATCAAAGACGCCGTGGGGACGGTGAGTCCGCTTTGTGGATGTTGTATGGACAGGATGACAGCCCGGACAGCTTCAGCGCAGCCCACTTGGGTAAACATTTTGAACATTTTGGTGCGAGGCATGCAAACCACTGGGGGCAACATTTATCATGCACCACAACTACCATAATTCCTTGCGCAGACGCCCACAGAGGCGGGATATTTAAATTCACGCAGGTGGTGCGATTGCTGCCTTTCTCTTCTGCCAGTGAACAAGAGCGTTGTTGCGCTCGAAACGCGTTTGGCTTGAGATTTATGCAAAGGAGCAGCTGGTCTGATTGTCCTGTATTTCACAAATAAAGGACTTTACTCACCATAGTGTGGCTTCATCTTTGAGGCAACTTCCTTTTTTCTATGTTATGCGGAATGCCCCGCCGCGATGGAGCCCCACTGCTATCAGGGCGGGCCTGCAGCGACAATGATCAAAGACGCTGTGGGGACGGTGAGTCTGCTTTGTGGATGTTGTATGGACAGGATGACAGCCCGGACAGCTTCAGCGCAGCCCACTTGAGTAAACATTTCGAACATTTTGGGGCGAGGCATGCAACCCACTGGGGGTAACATTATCATGCACCACAACTACCATGATTCCTTGCGCAGACGCCCACAGAGGCAGGATATTTAAATTCGTGCAGGTGGTGCGATTGCTGCCTTTCCCTTCTGCCAGTGAACAAGAGCGTTGTTGCGCTCCAAACGCGTTTGGCTTGAGATTTGTGCAAAGGAGCAGCTGGTCTGATTGTCCTGTATTTCACAAATAAAGGACTTTACTCACCGTAGTATGGCTTCATCTTGGAGGCAACTTCCTTTTTTCTGTGTTATGCAGCGGGCCCCGCCGCCATGGAGCCCCACTGCTATCAGGGCGGGCCTGCAGCGGCAATGATCAAAGATGCTGTGGGGACGGTGAGTCCGCTTTGTGGATGTTGTATGGACAGAATTACAGCTCGGACAGCTTCAGCGCAGCCCGCTTGGGTAAACATTTTGAACATTTTGGGGCGAGGCATGCAACCCACTGGGGGTAACATTTATCATGCACCACAACTACCATCATTCCTTGCGCAGACGCCCACAGAGGCGGGACATATACATTCGCGCAGTTGGTGCGATTGCTGCCTTTCCCTTCTGCCAGTGAACAAGAGCGTTGTTGCGCTCGAAACGCGTTTGGCTTGAGATTTGTGCAAAGGAGCAGCTGGTCTGATTGTCCTGTATTTCACAAATAAAGGACTTTACTCACCGTAGTGTGGCTTCATCTTGGAGGCAACTTCCTTTTTTCTGTGTTATGCGGCATGCCCCCACGCGTTGGAGCCCTACTGCTATCAGGGCGGGCCGCAGCGACAATGATCAAAGACGCTGTGGGGACGGTGAGTCCGCTTTGTGGATGTTGTATGGACAGGATGACAGCCCGGACAGCTTCAGCGCAGCCCAGTTGGGTAAACATTTTGAACATTTTGGGGCGAGGCATGCAACCCACTGTGGGTAACATTTATCATGCACCACAACTACCATCATTCCTTGAGCAGATGCCCACAGAGGCGGGACATTTAAATTTGCTCACGTGGTGCGATTACTGCCTTTCCCTTCTGCCAGTGAACAAGAGCGTTGTTGCGCTCGAAACGCGTTTGGCTTGAGATTTGTGCAAAGGAGCAGCTGGTCTGATTGTCCTGTATTTCACAAATAAAGGACTTTACTCACCGTAGTGTGGCTTCATCTTGGAGGCAAATTCCTTTTTTCTGTGTTATGCGGCGTGCCCCGCCGCGATGGAGGACCACTGCTATCAGGGCGGGCCTGCAGCGACAATGATCAAAGACGCTGTGGGGACGATGAGTCCGCTTTGTGGATGTTGTATGGACAGGATGACAGCCCGGACAGCTTCAGCGCAGCCCACTTGAGTAAACATTTTGAACATTTTGGGGCGAGGCATGCAACCCACTGGGGGTAACATTTATCATGCACCACAACTACCATCATTCCTTGCGCACGCCCACAGAGACGGGACATTTAAATTTGCACAGGTGGTGCGATTGCTGCCTTTCCCTTCTGCCAGTGAACAAGAGCGTTGTTGCGCTCGAAACGCGTTTGGCTTGAGATTTGTGCAAAGGAGCAGCTGGTCTGATTGTCCTGTATTTCACAAATAAAGGACTTTACTCACAGTAGTGTGGCTTCATCTTGGAGGCAGCTTCCTTTTTTCTGTGTTATGCGGCGTGCCCCGCCGCGATGGAGCCCCACTGCTATCAGGGCGGGCCTGCAGCGACAATGATCAAAGACGCTGTGGGGACGGTGAGTCCGCTTTGTGGATGTTGTATGGACAGAATGACAGCCCGGAAAGCTTCAGCGCAGTCTAGTTGGGTAAACATTTTGAAGATTTTGGGGCGAGGCATGCAAACAACTGGGGGTAACATTTATCATGCACCGCAACTACCATCATTCCTTGCGCTGATGCTCACAGAGGCGGGACATTTAAATTTGTGCACGTGGTGCGATTACTGCCTTTCCCTTCTGCCAGTGAACAAGAGTGTTGTTGCGCTCGAAACGCGTTTGGCTTGAGATTTGTGCAAAGGAACAGCTAGTCTGATTGTCCTGTATTTCACAAATAAAGGAATTTACTCACCGTAGTGTGGCTTCATCTTGGAGGCAAAGTCCTTTTTTCTGTGTTATGCGGCGTGCCCTGCCGCGATGGAGCCCCATTGCTATCAGGGCGGGCCTGCAGCGACAATGATCAAAGACGCCGTGGGGACGGTGAGTCCGCTTTGTGGATGTTGTATGGACAGGATGACAGCCCGGACAGCTTCAGCGCAGCCCACTTGGGTAAACATTTTGAACATTTTGGTGCGAGGCATGCAACCCACTGGGGGCAACATTTATCATGCACCACAACTACCATAATTCCTTGCGCAGACGCCCACAGAGGCGGGATATTTAAATTCACGCAGGTGGTGCGATTGCTGCCTTTCTCTTCTGCCAGTGAACAAGAGCGTTGTTGCGCTCGAAACGCGTTTGGCTTGAGATTTATGCAAAGGAGCAGCTGGTCTGATTGTCCTGTATTTCACAAATAAAGGACTTTACTCACCATAGTGTGGCTTCATCTTGGAGGCAACTTCCTTTTTTCTGTGTTATGCGGAGTGCGCCACCGCGATGGAGCCCCACTGCTACCAGGGCAGGCATGTAGCGACAATGATCAAAAACGCTGTGGGGACGGTGAGTCCGCTTTGTCGATGTTGTATGGACAGGATGACAGCCCGGACAGCTTCAGCGCAGCCCACTTGGGTAAACATTTTGAACATTTTGGGGCGAGGCATGCAACCCACTGGGGGTAACATTTATCATGCACCACAACTACCATCATTCCTTGCGCAGTCGCCCACAGAGACGGGACATTTAAATTCACGCTGGTGGTGCGATTGCTGCCTTTCCCTTCTGCCAGTGAACAAGAGCGTTGTTGCGCTCGAAACGCGTTTGTCTTGAGATTTGTGCAAAGGAGCAGCTGGTCTGATTGTCTTGTATTTCACAAATAAAGGACTTTACTCACCGTAGTGTGGCTTCATCTTGGAGGCAACTTCCTTTCTTCTGTGTTATGCAGCATGCCCTGCCGCGATGGAGCCCCACTGCTATCAGGGGGGGCCTGCAGCGACAATGATCAAAGACGCTGTGGGGACGTTGAGTCCGCTTTGTGGATGTTGTATGGACAGAATCACAGCCCGGACAGCTTCAGCGCAGCCCACTTGGGTAAACATTTTGAACATTTTGGGGCGAGGCATGCAACCCACTAGGGGTAACATTTATCATGCACCACAACTACCATCATTCCTTGCGCACGCCCACAGAGGCGGGACATTTAAATTCGCGCAGGTGGTGCGATTGCTGCCTTTCCCTTCTGCCAGTGAACAAGAGCGTTGTTGCGCTCGAAACGCGTTTGGCTTGAGATTTGTGCAAAGGAGCAGCTGGTCTGATTGTCCTGTATTTCACAAATAAAGGACTTTACTCACCATAGTGTGGCTTCATCTTGGAGGCAACTTCCTTTTTTCTGTGTTATGCGGAATGCCCCGCCGCGATGGAGCCCCACTGCTATCAGGGCGGGCCTGTAGCGAAAATGATCAAAGACGCTGTGGGGACGGTGAGTCTGCTTTGTGGATGTTGTGTGGACAGGATGACAGCCCGGACAGCTTCAGCGCAGCCCACTTGTGTAAACATTTTGATCATTTTGGGGCGAGGCATGCAACCCACTGGGGGTAACATTTATCATGCACCACAACTACCATCATTCCTTGCGCTGATGCTCACAGAGGCGGGTCATTTAAATTTGCGCACGTGGTGCAATTACTGCCTTTCCCTTCTGCCAGTGAACAAGAGCGTTGTTGCGCTCAAAACGCGTTTGTCTTGAGATTTGTGCAAAGGAGCAGCTGGTCTGATTGTCCTGTATTTCACAAATAAAGGACTTTACTCACCGTAGTGTGGCTTCATCTTGGAGGCAACTTCCTTTTTTCTGTGCTATGCGGCGTGCGCCACCGCGATGAAGCCCCACTGCTATCAGAGCGGACCTGCAGCGACAATGATCAAAGACGCTGTTAGGACGGTGAGTCCGCTTTGTGGATTTTGTATGGACAAGTTGACAGCCCGGACAGCTTCAGCGCAGACCACTTGGGTAAACATTTTGAACATTTTGGGGCGAGGCATGCAACCCACTGGGGGTAACATTTACCATGCACCACAACTATCATCATTCCTTGCGCAGACGCCCACAGAGGCGGGACATTTAAATTCGTGCAGGTGGTGCGATTGCTGCCTTTCCCTTTTGCCAGTGAACAAGAGCGTTGTTGAGCTCGAAATGCGTTTGACTTGAGATTTGTGCAAAGGAGCAGCTGGTCTGATTGTCCTGTATTTCACAAATAAAGGACTTTACTCACCGTAGTGTGGCTTCATCTTGGATGCAACTTCCTTTTTTCTGTTTTATGCGGCGTGCCCCGCCGCGATGGAGCTCCACTGCTATCAGGGCGGGCCTGAGCGAAAATGATCAAAGATGCTGTGGGGACGGTGAGTCCGCTTTGTGGATGTTGTATGGAAAGGATGACAACCCGGACAGCTTAAGCGCAGCCCACTTGGGTAAACATTTTGAATATTTTGGGGCGAGGAATGCAACCCACTGGGGGTAACATTTATCATGCACCACAACTACCATAATTCCTTACGCAGTCGCCCACAGAGGCGGGACATTTAAATTTGCGCAGGTGGTGCGATTGCTGCCTTTCCCTTCTGCCAGTGAACCAGAGCGTTGTTGCGCTTGAAACGCGTTTGGCTTGAGATTTGTGCAAAGGAGCAGCTGGTCTGATTGTCCTGTATTTCACAAATAAAGGACTTTACTCACCGTAGTGTGGCTTCATCTTGGAGGCAACTTCCTTTTTTCTGTGTTATGCGACGTGCCCCGCTGCGATGGAGCCCCACTGCTATCAGGGCGGGCCTGCAGCGACAATGATCAAACACGCTGTGGGGACGGTGAGTCCACATTGTGGATGTTGTATGGACAGGATGACAGCCCGGACAGCTTCAGCGCAGCCCACTTGGGTAATAATTTTGAACATTTTGGGGCGAGGCATGCAACCCACTGGGGGTAACATTTATCATGCAGCACAACTACCATCATTTATTGCGCAGACGCCTACAGAAGCGGGACATTTAAATTTGCGCAGGTGGTGAGATTGCTGCCTTTCCCTTCTGCCAGTGAACAAGAGCGTTGTTGCGCTCCAAACGCGTTTGGCTTGAGATTTGTGCAAAGGAGCAGCTGGTCTGATTGTCCTGTATTTCACAAATAAAGGACTACTCACCGTAGTGTGGCTTCATCTTGGAGGCAACTTCCTTTTTTTTGTGTTATTCAGCGTGCCCCGCCGCCATGGAGCCCCACTGCTATCAGGGCGGGCCTGCAGCGACAATGATCAAAGACGCTGTGGGGACGGTGAGTCCGCTTTGTGGATGTTGTATGGACAGAATGACAGCTCGGATAGCTTCAGCGCAGCCCACTTGGGTAAACATTTTGAACATTTTGGGGCGAGGCATGCAACCCACTGGGGGTAACATTTATCATGCACCACAACTACCATCATTCCTTGCGCAGACGCCCACAGAGGCGGGATATTTAAATTCACGCAGGTGGTGCAATTGCTGCCTTTCCCTTCTGCCAGTGAACAAGAGCGTTGTTGCGCTCGAAACGCGTTTGGCTTGAGATTTGTGCAAAGGAGCAGCTGGTCTGATTGTCCTGTATTTCACAAATAAAGGACTTTACTCACCGTTGTGTGGCTTCATCTTGGAGGCAACTTCCTTTTTTCGGTGTTATGCGGCGTGCCCCCCCCCCCGATGGAGCCCCACTGCTATCAGGGCGGGCCGCAGCGACAATGATCAAAGACGCTGTGGGGACGGTGAGTCCGCTTTGTGGATGTTGTATGGCCAGGATGACAGCCCGGACAGCTTCAGCGCAGCCCAGTTGGGTAAACATTTTGAACATTTTGGGGCGAGGCATGCAACCCACTGGGAGTAACATTTATCATGCACCACAACTACCATCATTCCTTGCGCAGATGCCCACAGAGGCGGGACATTTAAATTTGCTCACGTGGTGCGTTTACTGCCTTTCCCTTCTGCCAGTGAACAAGAGCGTTGTTGCGCTCGAAACGCGTTTGGCTTGAGATTTGTGCAAAGGAGCAGCTGGTCTGATTGTCCTGTATTTCACAAATGAAGGACTTTGCTCACCGTAGTGTGGCTTCATCTTGGAGGCAACTTCCTTTTTTCTGTGTTATGCGGCGTGCCCCGCCGCGATGGAGGACCACTGCTATCAGGGCGGGCCTGCAGCGACAATGATCAAAGACGCTGTGGGGACGGTGAGTCCGCTTTGTGGATGTTGTATAGACAGGATGACAGCCCGGACAGCTTCAGCGCAGCCCACTTGGGTAAACATTTTGAACATTTTGGGGCGAGGCATGCAACCCACTGGGGGTAACATTTATCATGCACCACAACTACCATCATTCCTTGCACAGATGCCCACAGAGGCGGGATATTTAAATTCACGCAGGTGGTGCGATTGCTGCCTTTCCCTTCTGCCAGTGAACAAGAGCGTTGTTGCGCTCGAAACGCGTTTGGCTTGAGATTTGTGCAAAGGAGGAGCTGGTCTGATTGTCCTGTATTTCACAAATAAAGGACTTTACTCACCGTAGTGTGGCTTCATCTTGGAGGCAACTTCCTTTTTTCTGTGTTATGCGGCGTGCCCCGCCGCGATGGAGCCCCATTGCTATCAGGGCGGGCCTGCAGCGACAATGATCAAAGACGCCGTGGGGACGGTGAGTCCACTTTGTGGATGTTGTATGGACAGGATGACAGCCCGGACAGCTTCAGCGCAGCCCACTTGGGTAAACATTTTGAACATTTTGGGGCGAGGCATGCAACCCACTGGGGGTAACATTTATCATGCACCACAACTACCATCATTCCTTGCGCAGACGCCCACAGAGGCGGGACATTTAAATTCGCGCATGTGGTGCGATTACTGCCTTTCCCTTCTGCCAGTGAACAAGAGCGTTGTTGCGCTCGAAACGCGTTTGGCTTGAGATTTGTGCAAAGGAGCAGCTGGTCTGATTGTCCTGTATTTCACAAATAAAGGACTTTACTCACCATAGTGTGGCTTCATCTTGGAGGCAACTTCTTTTTTTCTGTGTTATGCGGAATGCCCCGCCGCGATGGAGCCCCACTGCTATCAGGGTGGGCCTGCAGCGACAATGATCAAAGACGCTGTGGGGACGGTGAATCCGCTTTGTGGATGTTGAATGGACAGGATGACAGCCCGAACAGCTTCAGCGCAGCCCACTTGGGTAAACATTTTGAACATTTTGGGGCGAGGCATTCTACCCACTGGGGGCAACATTTATCATGCACCACAACTACCATCATTCCTTGCGCAGTCGCCCACAGAGGCGGGACATTTAAATTCGCGCTGGTGGTGCGATTGCTGCCTTTCCCTTCTGCCAGTGAACAAGAGCGTTGTTGCGCTCGAAACGCGTTTGTCTTGAGATTTGTGCAAAGGAGCAGCTGGTCTGATTGTCTTGTATTTCACAAATAAAGGACTTTACTCACCGTAGTGTGGCTTCATCCCTGAGGCAACTTCCTTTTTTCTGTGTTATGCAGCATGCCCCGCCGCGATGGAGCCCCACTGCTATCAGGGCGGGCCTGCAGCGACAATGATCAAAGACGCTGTGGGGATGGTGAGTCCGCTTTGTGGATGTTGTATGGACAGAATGACAGCCCGGACAGCTTCAGCGCAGCCCACTTGGGTAAACATTTTGAACATTTTGGGGCGAGGCATGCAACCCACTGGGGGTAACATTTATCATGCACCACAACTACCATCATTCCTTGCGCACGCCCACAGAGGCGGGACATTTAAATTCGCGCAGGTGGTGCGATTGCTGCCTTTCCCTTCTGCCAGTGAACAAGACCGTTGTTGCGCTCGAAACGCGTTTGGCTTGAGATTTGTGCAAAGGAACAGCTGGTCTGATTGTCCTGTATTTCACAAATAAAGGACTTTACTCACCGTAGTGTGGCTTCATCTTGGAGGCAGCTTCCTTTTTTCTGTGTTATGCGGCGTGCCCCGCCGCGATGGAGCCCCACTGCTATCAGGGCGGGCCTGCAGCGACAATGATCAAAGACTCTGTGGGGACGGTGAGTCCGCTTTGTGGATGTTGTATGGACAGAATGACAGCCCGGACAGCTTCAGCGCAGCCCACTTGGGTAAACATTTTGAACATTTTGGGGCGAGTCATGCAAACCACTGGGGGTAACATTTATCATGCACCACATCTACTATCATTCCTTGCGCTGATGCTCACAGAGGCGGGACATTTAAATTTGCGCACGTGGTGCGATTACTGCCTTTCCCTTCTGCCAGTGAACAAGAGTGTTTTTGCGCTCGAAACGCGCTTGGCTTGAGATTTGTGCAAAGGAGCAGCTGGTCTGATTGTCCTGTATTTCACAAATAAAGGACTTTACTCACCATAGTGTGGCTTCATCTTGGTTGCAACTTCCTTTTTTCTGTGTTATGCGGAATGCCTCGCCGCGATGGAGCCCCACTGCTATCAGGGCGGGCCTGTAGCGACAATGATAAAAGACGCTGTGGGGACGGTGAGTCTGCTTTGTGGATGTTGTATGGACAGGATGACAGCCCGGACTGCTTCAGCGCAGCCCACTTGGGTAAACATTTTGAACATTTTGGGGCGAGGCATGCAACCCACTGGGGGTAACATTTATCATGCACCACAACTACCATCATTCCTTGCGCTGATGCTCACAGAGGCGGGACATTTAAGTTTGCGCACGTGGTGCGATTACTGCCTTTCCCTTCTGCCAGTGAACAAGAGCGTTGTTGCGCTCGAAATGCGTTTGGCTTGAGATTTGTGCAAAGGAGCAGCTGGTCTGATTGTCCTGTATTTCACAAATTAAGGACTTTACTCACCGTAGTGTGGCTTCATCTTGGAGGCAACTTCCTTTTTTCTGTGTTATGCGGCGTGCGCCACCGCGATGGAGCCCCACTGCTATCAGAGCGGGCCTGCAGCGACAATGATCAAAGACGCTGTGGGGACGGTGAGTCCGCTTTGTGGATGTTGAATGGACAGGATGACAGCCCGGACAGCTTCAGCGCAGCCCACTTGGGTAAACATTTTGAACATTTTGGGGCGAGGCATGCAACCCACTGGGGGTAACATTTATCATGCACCACAACTACCATGATTCCTTGCGCAGACACCCAAAGAGGCAGGATATTTAAATTTGTGCAGGTGGTGCGATTGCTGCCTTTCCCTTCTGCCAGTAAACAAGAGCGTTGTTGCGCTCGAAACGCGTTTGACTTGAGATTTGTTCAAAGGAGCAGCTGGTCTGATTGTCCTGTGTTTCACAAATAAAGGACTTTACTCACCGTAGTGTGGCTTCATCTTGGAGGCAACTTCCTTTTTTCTGTGTTATTCAGCGTGCCCCGCCGCCATGGAGCCCCACTGCTATCAGGGCGGGCCTGCAGCGACAATGATCAAAGACGCTGTGGGGACGGTGAGTCCGCTTTGTGGATGTTGTATGGACAGAATGACAGCTCGGACAGCTTCAGCGCAGCCCACTTGGGTAAACATTTTGAACATTTTGGGGCGAGGCATGCAACCCACTGGGGGTAACATTTATCATGCACCACAAGTACCATCATTCCTTGCGCAGACGCCCACAGAGGCGGGACATATAAATTCGCGCAGTTGGTGCGATTGCTGCCTTTTCCTTCTGCCAGTGAACAAGAGCGTTGTTGCGCTCGAAACGCGTTTGGCTTGAGATTTGTGCAAAGGAGCAGCTGGTCTGATTGTCCTGTATTTCACAAATAAAGGACTTTACTCACCGTTGTGTGGCTTCATCTTGGAGGCAACTTCCTTTTTTCGGTGTTATGCGGCGTGCCCCCCCCCCCGCGATGGACCCCACTGCTATCAGGGCGGGCCACAGCGATAATGATCAAAGACGCTGTGGGGACGGTGAGTCCGCTTTGTGGATGTTGTATGGACAGGATGACAGCCCGGACAGCTTCAGCGCAGCCCAGTTGGGTAAACATTTTGAACATTTTGGGGCGAGGCATGCAACCCACTGGGGGTAACATTTATCATGCACCACAACTACCATCATTCCTTGCGCAGATGCCCACAGAGGCGGGACATTTAAATTTGCTCACGTGGTGCGATTACTGCCTTTCCCTTCTGCCAGTGAACAAGAGCGTTGTTGCGCTCGAAACTCGTTTGGCTTGAGATTTGTGCAAAGGAGCAGCTGGTCTGATTGTCCTGTATTTCACAAATAAAGGACTTTACTCACAGTAGTGTGGCTTCATCTTGGAGGCAACTTCCTTTTTTCTGTGTTATGCGGCGTGCCCCGCCGCGATGGAGGACCACTGCTATCAGGGCGGGCCTGCAGTGACAATGGTCAAAGACGCTGTGGGGACGGTGAGTGTGCTTTGTGGATGTTGTATGGACAGGATGACGACCCGGACAGCTTCAGCGCAGCCCACTTGGGTAAACATTTTGAACATTTTGGGGCGAGGCATGCAACCCACTGGGGGTAACATTTATCATGCACCACAACTACCATCATTCCTTGCACAGACGCCCACAGAGGCGGGATATTTAAATTCACGCAGGTGGTGCGATTGCTGCCTTTCCCTTCTGCCAGTGAACAAGAGCGTTGTTGCGCTCGAAACACGTTTGGCTTGAGATTTGTGCAAAGGAGGAGCTGGTCTGATTGTCCTGTATTTCATAAATAAAGGACTTTACTCACCGTAGTGTGGCTTCATCTTGGAGGCAACTTCCTTTTTTCTGTGTTATGCGGCGTGCCACGCCGCGATGGAGCCCCATTGCTATCAGGGCGGGCCTGCAGCGACAATGATCAAAGACGCCGTGGGGATGGTGAGTCCGCTTTGTGGATGTTGTATGGACAGGATGACAGCCCGGACAGCTTCAGCGCAGCCCACTTGGGTAAACATTTTGAACATTTTGGGGCGAGGCATGCAACCCACTGGGGGTAACATTTATCATGCACCACAACTACCATCATTCCTTGCGCAGACGCCCACAGAGGCGGGACATTTAAATTCGCGCATGTGGTGCGATTACTGCCTTTCCCTTCTGCCAGTGAACAAGAGCGTTGTTGCGCTCGAAACGCGTTTGGCTTGAGATTTGTGCAAAGGAGCAGCTGGTCTGATTGTCCTGTATTTCACAAATAAAGGACTTTACTCACCGTAGTGTGGCTTCATCTTGGAGGCAACTTCTTTTTTTCTGTGTTATGCGGAATGCCCCGCCGCGATGGAGCCCCACTGCTATCAGGGTGGGCCTGCAGCGACAATGATCAAAGATGCTGTGGGGACGGTGAATCCGCTTTGTGGATGTTGTATGGACAGGATGACAGCCCGAAGAGCTTCAGCGCAGCCCACTTGGGTAAACATTTTGAACATTTTGGGGCGAGGCATGCTACCCACTGGGGGCAACATTTATCATGCACCACAACTACCATAATTCCTTGCGCAGACGCCCACAGAGGCGGGACATTTAAATTCATGCAGGTGGTGCGATTGCTGCCTTTCCCTTCTGCCAGTGAACAAGAGCGTTGTTGCGCTCGAAACGCGTTTGGCTTGAGATTTGTGCAAAGGAGCAGCTGGTCTGATTGTCTTGTATTTCACAAATAAAGGACTTTACTCACCACAGTGTGGCTTCATCTTTGAGGCAACTTCCTTTTTTCTATGTTATGCGGAATGCCCCGCCACGATGGAGCCCCACTGCTATCAGGGCGGGCATGCAGCGACAATGATCAAAGACGCTGTGGGGACGGTGAGTCCGCTTTGTGGATGTTGTATGGACAGGATGACAGCCCGGACAGCTTCAGCGCAGCCCACTTGGGTAAACATTTCGAACATTTTGGGGCGAGGCATGCAACCCACTGGGGGTAACATTTATCATGCACCACAACTACCATCATTCCTTGCGCAGACGCCCACAGATGCGGGACATTTAAATTCGCGCAGGTGGTGCTATTGCTGCCTTTCCCTTCTGCCAGTGAACAAGAACGTTGTTGCGCTCGAAACGCGTTTGGCTTGAGATTTGTGCAAAGGAGCAGCTGGTCTGATTGTCCTGTATTTCACAAATAAAGGACTTTACTCACAGTAGTGTGGCTTCATCTTGGAGGCAACTTCCTTTTTTCTGTGTTATGCGGAGTGCGCCACCGCGATGGAGCCCCACTGCTACCAGGGCGGGCATGTAGCGACAATGATCAAAGCCGCTGTGGGGACGGTGAGTCCGCTTTGTCGATGTTGTATGGAAAGGATGACAGCCCAGACAGCTTCAGCGCAGCCCACTTGGGTAAACATTTTGAACATTTTGGGGCGAGGCATGCAACCCACTGGGGGTAACATTTATCATGCACCACAACTACCATCATTCCTTGCGCAGTCGCCCACAGAGGCGGGACATTTAAATTCGCGCTGGTGGTGCGATTGCTGCCTTTCCCTTCTGCCAGTGAACAAGAGCGTTGTTGCGCTCGAAACGCGTTTGTCTTGAGATTTGTGCAAAGGAGCAGCTGGTCTGATTGTCTTGTATTTCACAAATAAAGGACTTTACTCACCGTAGTGTGGCTTCATCTTGGAGGCAACTTCCTTTTTTCTGTGTTATGCAGCATGCCCAGCCACGATGGAGCCCCACTGCTATCAGGGCGGGCCTGCAGCGACAATGATCAAAGACGCTGTGGGGACTGTGAGTCCGCTTTGTGGATGTTGTATGGACAGAATGACAGCCCGGACAGCTTCAGCGCAGCCCACTTGGGTAAACATTTTGAACATTTTGGGGCGAGGCATGCAACCCACTGGGGATAACATTTATCATGCACCACAACTACCATCATTCCTTGCGCACGCCCACAGAGGCGGGACATTTAAATTCGCACAGGTGGTGCCATTGCTGCCTTTCCCTTCTGCCAGTGAACAAGACCGTTGTTGCGCTCGAAACGCGTTTGGCTTGAGATTTGTGCAAAGGAACAGCTGGTCTGATTGTCCTGTATTTCACAAATAAAGGACTTTACTCACCGTAGTGTGGCTTCATCTTGGAGGCAACTTCCTTTTTTCTGTGTTATGCGGCGTGCCCCGCCGCGATGGAGCCCCACTGCTATCAGGGTGGGCCTGCAGCGACAATGATAAAAGACGCTGTGGGGACGGTGAGTCCGCTTTGTGGATGTTGTATGGACAGAATGACAGCCCGGACAGCTTCAGCGCAGCCCACTTGGGTAAACATTTTGAACATTTTGGGGCGAGGCATGCAACCCACTGGGGGTAACATTTATCATGCACCACAACTACCATCATTCCTTGCGCACGCCCACAGAGGCGGGACATTTAAATTCGCGCAGGTGGTGCGATTGCTGCCTTTCCCTTCTGCCAGTGAACAAGACCGTTGTTGCGCTCGAGATGCGTTTGGCTTGAGATTTGTGCAAAGGAGCAGCTGGTCTGATTGTCCTGTATTTCACAAATAAAGGACTTTACTCACCGTAGTGTGGCTTCATCTTGGAGGCAACTTCCTTTTTTCTGTCTTATGCGGAATGCCCCGCCGCGATGGAACCCCACTGCTATCAGGGCGGGCCTGTAGCGACAATGATCAAAGACGCTGTGGGGAAGGTGAGTCTGCTTTGTGGATGTTGTATGGACAGGATGACAGCCTGGACAGCTTCAGCGCAGCCCACTTGGGTAAACATTTTGAACATTTTGGGGCGAGGCATGCAACCCACTGGGGGTAACATTTATCATGCACCACAACTACCATCATTCCTTGCGCTGATGCTCACAGAGGCGGGACATTTAAATTTGCGCACGTGGTGCGATTACTGCCTTTCCCTTCTGCCAGTGAACAAGAGCGTTGTTGCGCTCGAAACGCGTTTGGCTTGAGATTTGTGCAAAGGAGCAGCTGGTCTGATTGTCCTGTATTTCACAAATTAAGGACTTTACTCACCGTAGTGTGGCTTCATCTTGGAGGCAACTTCCTTTTTTCTGTCTTATGCGGCGTGCACCACCGCGATGGAGCCCCACTGCTATCAGAGCGGGCCTGCAGCGACAATGATCAAAGACGCTGTGGGGACGGTGAGTCCGCTTTGTGGATGTTGAATGGACAGGATGACAGCCCGGACAGCTTCAGCGCAGCCCACTTGGGTAAACATTTTGAACATTTTGGGGCGAGGCATGCAACCCACTGGGGGTAACATTTATCATGCACCACAACTACCATGATTCCTTGCGCAGACACCCAAAGAGGCAGGATATTTAAATTTGTGCAGGTGGTGCGATTGCTGCCTTTCCCTTCTGCCAGTGAACAAGAGCGTTGTTGCGCTCGAAATGCGTTTGACTTGAGATTTGTTCAAAGGAGCAGCTGGTCTGATTGTCCTGTGTTTCACAAATAAAGGACTTTACTCACCGTAGTGTGGCTTCATCTTGGAGGCAACTTCCTTTTTTCGGTGTTATGCAGCGTGCCCCCCCCGCGATGGAGCCCCACTGCTATCAGGGTGGGCCTGCAGCGACAATGATTAAAGACGCTGTGGGGACGGTGAGTCCGCTTTGTGGATGTTGTATGGACAGGATGACAGCCCGGACAGCTTCAGCGCAGCCCACTTGGGTAAACATTTTGAACATTTTGGGGAGAGGCATGCAACCCACTGGGGGTAACATTTATCATGCACCACAACTACCATCATTCCTTGCGCAGACGCCCACAGAGGCGGGACATATAAATTCGCGCAGTTGGTGCGATTGCTGCCTTTCCCTTCTGCCAGTGAACAAGAGCGTTGTTGCGCTCGAAACGCGTTTGGCTTGAGATTTGTGCAAAGGAGCAGCTGGTCTGATTGTCCTGTATTTCACAAATAAAGGACTTTACTCACCGTTGTGTGGCTTCATCTTGGAGGCAACTTCCTTTTTTCGGTGTTATGCAGCGTGCCCCCCCCCGCGATGGAGCCCCACTGCTATCAGGGTGGGCCTGCAGCGACAATGATCAAAGACGCCGTGGGGACGGTGACTCCACTTTGTGGATGTTGTATGGACAGGATGACAGCCCAGACAGCTTCAGTGCAGCCCACTTGGGTAAACATTTTGGGGCGAGGCATGCAACCCACTGGGGGTAACATTTATCATGCACCACAACTACCATCATTCCTTGCGCAGACGCCCACAGAGGCGGGACATTTAAATTCGCGCATGTGGTGCGATTACTGCCTTTCCCTTCTGCCAGTGAACAAGAGCGTTGTTGTGCTCGAAACGCGTTTGGCTTGAGATTTGTGCAAAGGAGCAGCTGGTCTGATTGTCCTGTATTTCACAAATAAAGGACTTTACTCACCGTAGTGTGGCTTCATCTTGGAGGCAACTTCTTTTTTTCTGTGTTATGCGGAATGCCCCGCCGCGATGGAGCCCCACTGCTATCAGGGTGGGCCTGCAGCGACAATGATCTAAGACGCTGTGGGGACGGTGAGTCCGCTTTGTGGATGTTGAATGGACAGGATGACAGCCCGAACAGCTTCAGCGCAGCCCACTTGGGTAAACATTTTGAACATTTTGGGGCGAGGCATGCTACCCACTGGGGGCAACATTTATCATGCACCACAACTACCATAATTCCTTGCGCAGACGCCCACAGAGGCGGGACATTTAAATTCATGCAGGTGGTGCGATTGCTGAATTTCCCTTCTGCCAGTGAACAAGAGCGTTGTTGCGCTCGAAACGCGTTTGGCTTGAGATTTGTGCAAAGGAGCAGCTGGTCTGATTGTCCTGTATTTCACAAAAAAAGGACTTTACTCACCATAGTGTGGCTTCATCTTTGAGGCAACTTCCTTTTTTCTATGTTATGCGGAATGCCCCGCCGCGATGGAGCCCCACTGATATCAGGGTGGGCCTGCAGTGACAATGATCAAAGACGCTGTGGGGACGGTGAGTCCGCTTTGTGGATGTTGTATGGACAGGATGACAGCCCGGACAGCTTCAGCGCAGCCCACTTGGGTAAACATTTCGAACATTTTGTGGCGAGGCATGCAACCCACTGGGGGTAACATTTATCATGCACCACAACTACCATCATTCCTTGCGCAGTGGCCCACAGAGGCGGGACATTTAAATTCGCGCTGGTGGTGCGATTGCTGCCTTTCCCTTCTGCCAGTGAACAAGAGCGTGGTTGCGCTCGAAACGCGTTTGTCTTGAGATTTGTGCAAAGGAGCAGCTGGTCTGATTGTCTTGTATTTCACTAATAAAGGACTTTACTCACCGTAGTGTGGCTTCATCTTGGAGGCAACTTCCTTTTTTCTGTGTTATGCAGCATGCCCAGCCGCGATGGAGCCCCACTGCTATCAGGGTGGGCCTGCAGCGACAATGATCAAAGACGCTGTGGGGACGGTGAGTCCGCTTTGTGGATGTTGTATGGACAGAATGACAGCCCGGACAGCTTCAGCGCAGCCCACTTGGGTAAACATTTTGAACATTTTGGGGCGAGGCATGCAACCCACTGGGGGTAACATTTATCATGCACCACAACTACCATCATTCCTTGCGCACGCCCACAGAGGCGGGACATTTAAATTCGCGCAGGTGGTGCGATTGCTGCCTTTCCCTTCTGCCAGTGAACAAGACCGTTGTTGCGCTCGAGATGCGTTTGGCTTGAGATTTGTGCAAAGGAGCAGCTGGTCTGATTGTCCTGTATTTCACAAATAAAGGACTTTACTCACCGTAGTGTGGCTTCATCTTGGAGGCAACTTCCTTTTTTCTGTGTTATGCGGAAAGCCCCGCCGCGATGGAACCCCACTGCTATCAGGGCGGGCCTGTAGCGACAATGATCAAAGACGCTGTGGGGAAGGTGAGTCTGCTTTGTGGATGTTGTATGGACAGGATGACAGCCTGGACAGCTTCAGCGCAGCCCACTTGGGTAAACATTTTGAACATTTTGGGGCGAGGCATGCAACCCACTGGGGGTAACATTTATCATGCACCACAACTACCATCATTCCTTGCGCTGATGCTCACAGAGGCGGGACATTTAAATTTGCGCACGTGGTGCGATTACTGCCTTTCCCTTCTGCCAGTGAACAAGAGCGTTGTTGCGCTCGAAACGCGTTTGGCTTGAGATTTGTGCAAAGGAGCAGCTGGTCTGATTGTCCTGTATTTCACAAATTAAGGACTTTACTCACCGTAGTGTGGCTTCATCTTGGAGGCAACTTCCTTTTTTCTGTCTTATGCGGCGTGCACCACCGCGATGGAGCACCACTGCTATCAGAGCGGGCCTGCAGCGACAATGATCAAAGACGCTGTGGGGACGGTGAGTCCGCTTTGTGGATGTTGAATGGACAGGATGACAGCCCGGACAGCTTCAGCGCAGCCCACTTGGGTAAACATTTTGAACATTTTGGGGCGAGGCATGCAACCCACTGGGGGTAACATTTATCATGCACCACAACTACCATGATTCCTTGCGCAGACACCCAAAGAGGCAGGTTATTTAAATTTGTGCAGGTGGTGCGATTGCTGCCTTTCCCTTCTGCCAGTGAACAAGAGCGTTGTTGCGCTCGAAATGCGTTTGACTTGAGATTTGTTCAAAGGAGCAGCTGGTCTGATTGTCCTCTGTTTCACAAATAAAGGACTTTACTCACCGTAGTGTGGCTTCATCTTGGAGGCAACTTCCTTTTTTCGGTGTTATGCAGCGTGCCCCCCCCCGCGATGGAGCCCCACTGCTATCAGGGCGGGCCTGCAGCGACAATGATTAAAGACACTGTGGGGACGGTGAGTCCGCTTTGTGGATGTTGTATGGACAGGATGACAGCCCGGACAGCTTCAGCGCAGCCCACTTGGGTAAACATTTTGAACATTTTGGGGAGAGGCATGCAACCCACTGGGGGTAACATTTATCATGCACCACAACTACCATCATTCCTTGCGCAGACGCCCACAGAGGCGGGACATATAAATTCGCGCAGTTGGTGCGATTGCTGCCTTTCCCTTCTGCCAGTGAACAAGAGCGTTGTTGCGCTCGAAACGCGTTTGGCTTGAGATTTGTGCAAAGGAGCAGCTGGTCTGATTGTCCTGTATTTCACAAATAAAGGACTTTACTCACCGTTGTGTGGCTTCATCTTGGAGGCAACTTCCTTTTTTCGGTGTTATGCAGCGTGCCCCCCCCGCGATGGAGCCCCACTGCTATCAGGGCGGGCCGCAGCGATAATGATCAAAGACGCTGTGGGGACGGTGAGTGTGCTTTGTGGATGTTGTATGGACAGGATGACAGCCCGGACAGCTTCAGCGCAGCCCACTTGGGTAAACATTTTGAACATTTTGGGGTGAGGCATGCAACCCACTGGGGGTAACATTTATCATGCACCACAACTACCATCATTCCTTGCACAGACGCCCACAGAGGCGGGATATTTAAATTCACACAGGTGGTGCGATTGCTGCCTTTCCCTTCTGCCAGTGAACAAGAGCGTTGTTGCGCTCGAAACGCGTTTGGCTTGAGATTTGTGCAAAGGAGGAGCTGGTCTGATTGTCCTGTATTTCACAAATAAAGGACTTTACTCACCGTAGTGTGGCTTCATCTTGGAGGCAACTTCCTTTTTTCTGTGTTATGCGGCGTGCCCCGCCGCGATGGAGCCCCATTGCTATCAGGGCGGGCCTGGAGCGACAATGATCAAAGACGCCGTGGGGACGGTGACTCCGCTTTGTGGATGTTGTATGGACAGGATGACAGCCCAGACAGCTTCAGTGCAGCCCACTTGGGTAAACATTTTGAACATTTTGGGGCGAGGCATGCAACCCACTGGGGGTAACATTTATCATGCACCACAACTACCATCATTCCCTGCGCAGACGCCCACAGAGGCGGGAAATTTAAATTCGCGCATGTGGTGCGATTACTGCCTTTCCCTTCTGCCAGTGAACAAGAGCGTTGTTGTGCTCGAAACGCGTTTGGCTTGAGATTTGTGCAAAGGAGCAGCTGGTCTGATTGTCCTGTATTTCACAAATAAAGGACTTTACTCACCGTAGTGTGGCTTCATCTTGGAGGCAACTTCTTTTTTTCTGTGTTATGCGGAATACCCCGCCGCGATGGAGCCCCACTGCTATCAGGGTGGGCCTGCAGCGACAATGATCAAAGACGCTGTGGGGACGGTGAGTCCGCTTTGTGGATGTTGAATGGACAGGATGACAGCCCGAACAGCTTCAGCGCAGCCCACTTGGGTAAACATTTTGAACATTTTGGGGCGAGGCATGCTACCCACTGGGGGCAACATTTATCATGCACCACAACTACCATAATTCCTTGCGCAGACGCCCACAGAGGCGGGACATTTAAATTCATGCAGGTGGTGCGATTGCTGCCTTTCCCTTCTGCCAGTGAACAAGAGCGTTGTTGCGCTCGAAACGCGTTTGGCTTGAGATTTGTGCAAAGGAGCAGCTGGTCTGATTGTCCTATATTTCACAAAAAAAGGACTTTACTCACCATAGTGTGGCTTCATCTTTGAGGCAACTTCCTTTTTTCTATGTTATGCGGAATGCCCCGCCGCGATGGAGCCCCACTGATATCAGGGTGGGCCTGCAGTGACAATGATCAAAGACGCTGTGGGGACGGTGAGTCCGCTTTGTGGATGTTGTATGGACAGAATGACAGCCCGGACAGCTTCAGCGCAGCCCACTTGGGTAAACATTTCGAACATTTTGGGGCGAGGCATGCAACCCACTGGGGGTAACATTTATCATGCACCACAACTACCATCATTCCTTGCGCAGTGGCCCACAGAGGCGGGACATTTAAATTTGCGCTGGTGGTGCGATTGCTGCCTTTCCCTTCTGCCAGTGAACAAGAGCGTGGTTGCGCTCGAAACGCGTTTGTCTTGAGATTTGTGCAAAGGAGCAGCTGGTCTGATTGTCTTGTATTTCACAAATAAAGGACTTTACTCACCGTAGTGTGGCTTCATCTTGGAGGCAACTTCCTTTTTTCTGTGTTATGCAGCATGCCCAGCCGCGATGGAGCCCCACTGCTATCAGGGTGGGCCTGCAGCGACAATGATCAAAGACGCTGTGGGGACGGTGAGTCCGCTTTGTGGATGTTGTATGGACAGAATGACAGCCCGGACAGCTTCAGCGCAGCCCACTTGGGTAAACATTTTGAACATTTTGGGGCGAGGCATGCAACCCACTGGGGGTAACATTTATCATGCACCACAACTACCATCATTCCTTGCGCACGCCCACAGAGGCGGGACATTTAAATTCGCGCAGGTGGTGCGATTGCTGCCTTTCCCTTCTGCCAGTGAACAAGACCGTTGTTGCGCTCGAGATGCGTTTGGCTTGAGATTTGTGCAAAGGAGCAGCTGGTCTGATTGTCCTGTATTTCACAAATAAAGGACTTTACTCACCGTAGTGTGGCTTCATCTTGGAGGCAGCTTCCTTTTTTCTGTGTTATGCGGCGTGCCCCGCCGCGATGGAGCCCCACTGCTATCAGGGCGGGCCTGCAGCGACAATGATCAAAGACGCTGTGGGGACAGTGAGTACGCTTTGTGGATGTTGTATGGACAGAATGACAGCCCGGACAGCTTCAGCGCAGCCCAGTTGGGTAAACATTTTGAACATTTTGGGGCGAGGCATGCAAACCACTGGGGGTAACATTTATCATGCACCACAACTACCATCATTCCTTGCGCAGACGCCCACAGAGGCGGGACATATAAATTCGCGCAGTTGGTGCGATTGCTGCCTTTCCCTTCTGCCAGTGAACAAGAGCGTTGTTGCGCTCGAAACACGTTTGGCTTGAGATTTGTGCAAAGGAGCAGCTGGTCTGATTGTCCTGTATTTCACAAATAAAGGACTTTACTCACCGTTGTGTGGCTTCATCTTGGAGGCAACTTCCTTTATTCGGTGTTATGCAGCGTGCCCCCCCCGCGATGGAGCCCCACTGCTATCAGGGCGGGCCGCAGCGATAATGATCAAAGACGCTGTGGGGACGGTGAGTGTGCTTTGTGGATGTTGTATGGACAGGATGACAGCCCGGACAGCTTCAGCGCAGCCCACTTGGGTAAACATTTTGAACATTTTGGGGCGAGGCATGCAACCCACTGGGGGTAACATTTATCATGCACCACAACTACCATCATTCCTTGCACAGACGCCCACAGAGGCGGGATATTTAAATTCACGCAGGTGGTGCTATTGCTGCCTTTCCCTTCTGCCAGTGAACAAGAGCGTTGTTGCGCTCGAAACGCGTTTGGCTTGAGATTTGTGCAAAGGAGGAGCTGGTCTGATTGTCCTGTATTTCACAAATAAAGGACTTTACTCACCGTAGTGTGGCTTCATCTTGGAGGCAACTTCCTTTTTTCTGTGTTATGCGGCGTGCCCCGCCGCGATGGAGCCCCATTGCTATCAGGGCGGGCCTGCAGCGACAATGATCAAAGACGCCGTGGGGACGGTGACTCCGCTTTGTGGATGTTGTATGGACAGGATGACAGCCCAGACAGCTTCAGTGCAGCCCACTTGGGTAAACATTTTGAACATTTTGGGGCGAGGCATGCAACCCACTGGGGGTAACATTTATCATGAACCACAACTACCATAATTCCTTGCGCAGACGCCCACAGAGGCGGGACATTTAAATTCGCGCATGTGGTGCGATTACTGCCTTTCCCTTCTGCCAGTGAACAAGAGCGTTGTTGTGCTCGAAACGCGTTTGGCTTGAGATTTGTGCAAAGGAGCAGCTGGTCTGATTGTCCTGTATTTCACAAATAAAGGACTTTACTCACCGTAGTGTGGCTTCATCTTGGAGGCAACTTCTTTTTTTCTGTGTTATGCGGAATGCCCCGCCGCGATGGAGCCCCACTGCTATCAGGGTGGGCCTGCAGCGACAATGATCAAAGACGCTGTGGGGACGGTGAGTCCGCTTTGTGGATGTTGAATGGACAGGATGACAGCCCGAACAGCTTCAGCGCAGCCCACTTGGGTAAACATTTTGAACATTTTGGGGCGAGGCATGCTACCCACTGGGGGCAACATTTATCATGCACCACAACTACCATAATTCCTTGCGCAGACGCCCACAGAGGCGGGACATTTAAATTCATGCAGGTGGTGCGATTGCTGCCTTTCCCTTCTGCCAGTGAACAAGAGCGTTGTTGCGCTCGAAACGCGTTTGGCTTGAGATTTGTGCAAAGGAGCAGCTGGTCTGATTGTCCTGTATTTCACAAAAAAAGGACTTTACTCACCATAGTGTGGCTTCATCTTTGAGGCAACTTCCTTTTTTCTATGTTATGCGGAATGCCCCGCCGCGATGGAGCCCCACTGATATCAGGGTGGGCCTGCAGTGACAATGATCAAAGACGCTGTGGGGACGGTGAGTCCGCTTTGTGGATGTTGTATGGACAGGATGACAGCCCGGACAGCTTCAGCGCAGCCCACTTGGGTAAACATTTCGAACATTTTGGGGCGAGGCATGCAACCCACTGGGGGTAACATTTATCATGCACCACAACTACCATCATTCCTTGCGCAGTGGCCCACAGAGGCGGGACATTTAAATTCGCGCTGGTGGTGCGATTGCTGCCTTTCCCTTCTGCCAGTGAACAAGAGCGTGGTTGCGCTCGAAACGCGTTTGTCTTGAGATTTGTGCAAAGGAGCAGCTGGTCTGATTGTCTTGTATTTCACAAATAAAGGACTTTACTCACCGTAGTGTGGCTTCATCTTGGAGGCAACTTCCTTTTTTCTGTGTTATGCAGCATGCCCAGCCGCGATGGAGCCCCACTGCTATCAGGGTGGGCCTGCAGCGACAATGATCAAAGACGCTGTGGGGACGGTGAGTCCGCTTTGTGGATGTTGTATGGACAGAATGACAGCCCGGACAGCTTCAGCGCAGCCCACTTGGGTAAACATTTTGAACATTTTGGGGCGAGGCATGCAACCCACTGGGGGTAACATTTATCATGCACCACAACTACCATCATTCCTTGCGCACACCCACAGAGGCGGGACATTTAAATTCGCGCAGGTGGTGCGATTGCTGCCTTTCCCTTCTGCCAGTGAACAAGACCGTTGTTGCGCTCGAAATGCGTTTGGCTTGAGATTTGTGCAAAGGAGCAGCTGGTCTGATTGTCCTGTATTTCACAAATAAAGGACTTTACTCACCGTAGTGTGGCTTCATCTTGGAGGCAGCTTCCTTTTTTCTGTGTTATGCGGCGTGCCCCGCCGCGATGGAGCCCCACTGCTATCAGGGCGGGCCTGCAGCGACAATGATCAAAGACGCTGTGGGGACAGTGAGTACGCTTTGTGGATGTTGTATGGACAGAATGACAGCCCGGACAGCTTCAGCGCAGCCCAGTTGGGTAAACATTTTGAACATTTTGGGGCGAGGCATGCAAACCACTGGGGGTAACATTTATCATGCACCACAACTACCATCATTCCTTGCGCTGATGCTCACAGAGGCGGGACATTTAAATTTGCGCACGTGGTGCGATTACTGCCTTTCCCTTCTGCCAGTGATGAAGAGTGTTGTTGCGCTCGAAACGCGTTTGGCTTGAGATTTGTGCAAAGGAGCAGCTGGTCTGATTGTCCTGTATTTCACAAATAAAGGACTTTACTCACCGTAGTGTGGCTTCATCTTGGAGGCAACTTCCTTTTTTCTGTGCTATGCGGCGTGCGCCACCGCGATGAAGCCCCACTGCTATCAGAGCGGACCTGCAGCGTCAATGATCAAAGACGCTGTTAGGACGGTGAGTCCGCTTTGTGGATTTTGTATGGACAAGTTGACAGCCCGGACAGCTTCAGCGCAGCCCACTTGGGTAAACATTTTGAACATTTTGGGGCGAGGCATGCAACCCACTGGGGGTAACATTTACCATGCACCACAACTACCATCATTCCTTGCGCAGACGCCCACAGAGGCGGGACATTTAAATTTGTGCAGGTGGTGCGATTGCTGCCTTTCCCTTCTACCAGTGAACAAGAGCGTTGTTGCGCTCGAAACGCGTTTGACTTGAGATTTGTGCAAAGGAGTAGCTGGTCTGATTGTCCTGTATTTCACAAATAAAGGACTTTACTCACCATAGTGTGGCTTCATCTTGGATGCAACTTCCTTTTTTCTGTTTTATGCGGCGTGCCCCGCCGCGATGGAGCTCCACTGCTATCAGGGCGGGCCTGAGCGACAATGATCAAAGATGCTGTGGGGACGGTGAGTCCGCTTTGTGGATGTTGTATGGAAAGGATGACAGCCCGGACAGCTTCAGCGCAGCCCACTTGGGTAAACATTTTGAACATTTTGGAGCGAGGCTTGCAACCCACTGGGGGTAACATTTATCATGCAGCACAACTACCATCATTTCTTGCGCAGACGCCTAGAGAAGCGGGACATTTAAATTTGCGCAGGTGGTGCGATTACTGCCTTTCCCTTCTGCCAGTGAACAAGAGCGTTGTTGCGCTCGAAACGCGTTTGGCTTGAGATTTGTGCAAAGGAGCAGCTGGTCTGATTGTCCTGTATTTCACAAATAAAGGACTTTACTCACCGTAGTGTGGCTTCATCTTGGAGGCAACTTCCTTTTTTCTGTGTTATGCGGCTTGCCCCGCCGCGATGGAGCCCCACTGCTATCATGGCGGGCCGCAGCGACAATGATCAAGGACGCTGGGGGGACGGTAAGTCCGCTTTGTGGATGTTGTATGGACAGGATGACAGCCTGGACAGCTTCAGCGCAGCCCACTTGGGTAAACATTTTGAACATTTTGGGGCGAGGCATGCAACCCACTGGGGGTAACATTTACCATGCACCACAACTACCATCATTCCTTGCGCAGACGCCCACAGAGGCGGGACATTTAAATTTGTGCAGGTGGTGCGATTGCTGCCTTTCCCTTCTACCAGTGAACAAGAGCGTTGTTGTGCTCGAAACGCGTTTGACTTGAGATTTGTGCAAAGGAGCAGCTGGTCTGATTGTCCTGTATTTCACAAATAAAGGACTTTACTCACCATAGTGTGGCTTCATCTTGGATGCAACTTCCTTTTTTCTGTTTTATGCGGCGTGCCCCGCCGCGATGGAGCTCCACTGCTATCAGGGCGGGCCTGAGCGACAATGATCAAAGATGCTGTGGGGACGGTGAGTCCTCTTTGTGGATGTTGTATGGAAAGGATGACAACCCGGACAGCTTAAGCGCAGCCCACTTGGGTAAACATTTTGAATATTTTGGGGAGAGGCATGCAACCCACTGGGGGTAACATTTATCATGCACCACAACTACCATAATTCCTTACGCAGTCGCCCACAGAGGCGGGACATTTAAATTCGCGCAGGTGGTGCGATTGCTGCCTTTCCCTTCTGCCAGTGAACAAGAGCGTTGTTGCGCTTGAAACGCGTTTGGCTTCAGATTTGTGCAAAGGAGCAGCTGGTCTGATTGTCCTGTATTTCACAAATAAAGGACTTTACTCACCGTAGTGTGGCTTCATCTTGGAGGCAACTTCCTTTTTTCTGTGGTATGCGGCGTGCCCCGCATTGATGGAGCCCCACTGCTATCAGGGAGGGCCTGCAGCGACAATGATCAAAGACGCTGTGGGGACGGTGAGTCCGCATTGTGGATGTTGTATGGACAGGATGACAGCCCGGACAGCTTCAGCGCAGCCCACTTGGGTAAACATTTTGAACATTTTGGAGCGAGGCTTGCAACCCACCTGGGGTAACATTTATCATGCAGCACAACTACCATCATTTCTTGCGCAGACGCCTAGAGAAGCGGGACATTTAAATTTGCGCAGGTGGTGCGATTACTGCCTTTCCCTTCTGCCAGTGAACAAGAGCGTTGTTGCGCTCGAAACGCGTTTGGCTTGAGATTTGTGCAAAGGAGCAGCTGGTCTGATTGTCCTGTATTTCACAAATAAAGGACTTTACTCACCGTAGTGTGGCTTCATCTTGGAGGCAACTTCCTTTTTTCTGTGTTATGCGGCGTGCCCCGCCGCGATGGAGCCCCACTGCTATCATGGCGGGCCGCAGCGACAATGATCAAGGACGCTGGGGGGACGGTAAGTCCGCTTTGTGGATGTTGTATGGACAGGATGACAGCCCGGACAGCTTCAGCGCAGCCCAGTTGGGTAAACATTTTGAACATTTTGGGGTGAGGCATGCAACCCACTGGGGGAACATTTATCATGCACCACAACTACCATCATTCCTTGCGCAGACGCCCACAGAGGCGGGACATTTAAATTTGCGCACGTGGTGCGATTACTGCCTTTCCCTTCTGCCAGTGAACAAGAGCGTTGTTGCGCTCGAAACGCGTTTGGCTTGAGATTTGTGCAAAGGAGCAGCTGGTCTGATTGTCCTGTATTTCACAAATAAAGGACTTTAGTCACCGTAGTGTGGCTTAATCTAGGAAGCAACTTCCTTTTTTCTGTGTTATGCGGCGTGCCCCGCCGCGATGGAGGACCACTGCTATCAGGGCAGGCCTGCAGCGACAATGATCAAAGACGCTGTGGGGACGGTGAGTCCGCTTTGTGGATGTTGTATGGACAGGATGACAGCCCGGACTGCTTCAGCGCAGCCCACTTGGGTAAACATTTTGAACATTTTGGGGCGAGGCATGCAACCCACTGGGGGTAACATTTATCATGCACCACAACTCCCATCATTCCTTGCACAGACGCCCACAGAGGCGGGATATTTAAATTCGCGCAGGTGGTGCGATTGCTGCCTTTCCCTTCTGCCAGTGAACAAGAGCGTTGTTGCGCTTGAAATGCGTTTGGCTTGAGATTTGTGCAAAGGAGCAGCTGGTCTGATTGTCCTGTATTTCACAAATAAAGGACTTTACTCACCGTAGTGTGGCTTCATCTTGGAGGCAACTTCCTTTTTTCTGTGTTATGCGGCGTGCCCCGCAGTGATGGAGCCCCACTGCTATCAGGGAGGGCCTGCAGCGACAATGATCAAAGACGCTGTGGGGACGGTGAGTCCGCATTGTGGATGTTGTATGGACAGGATGACAGCCCGGACAGCTTCAGCGCAGCCCACTTGGGTAAACATTTTGAACATTTTGGGGCGAGGCATGCAACCCACTGGGGGTAACATTTATCATACAGCACAACAACCATCATTTCTTGCGCAGACGCCTAGAGAAGCGGGACATTTAAATTTGCGCATGTGGTGCGATTACTGCCTTTCCCTTCTGCCAGTGAACAAGAGCGTTGTTGCGCTCGAAACGCGTTTGGCTTGAGATTTGTGCAAAGGAGCAGCTGGTCTGATTGTCCTGTATTTCACAAATAAAGGACTTTACTCACCGTAGTGTGGCTTCATCTTGGAGGCAACTTCCTTTTTTCTGTGTTATGCGGCGTGCCCCGCCGCGATGGAGCCCCACTGCTATCATGGCGGGCCGCAGCGACAATGATCAAGGACGCTGGGGGGAAGGTAAGTCTGCTTTGTGGATGTTGTATGGACAGGATGACAGCCCGGACAGCTTCAGCGCAGCCCAGTTGGGTAAACATTTTGAACATTTTGGGGTGAGGCATGCAACCCACTGGGGGAACATTAATCATGCACCACAACTACCATCATTCCTTGCGCAGTCGCCCACAGAGGCGGGACATTTAAATTTGCGCACGTGGTGCGATTACTGCCTTTCCCTTCTGCCAGTGAACAAGAGCGGTGTTGCGCTCGAAACGCGTTTGGCTTGAGATTTGTGCAAAGGAGCAGCTGGTCTGATTGTCCTGTATTTCACAAATAAAGGACTTTACTCACCGTAGTGTGGCTTCATCTTGGAGGCAACTTCCTTTTTTCTGTGTTATGCGGAGTGCGCCACCGCGATGGAGCCCCACTGCTACCAGGGCAGGCATGTAGCGACAATGATCAAAGACGCTGTGGGGACGGTGAGTCCGCTTTGTCGATGTTGTATGGACAGGATGACAGCCCAGACAGCTTCAGCGCAGCCCACTTGGGTAAACATTTTGAACATTTTGGGGCGAGGCATGCAACCCACTGGGGGTAACATTTATCATGCACCACAACTACCATCATTCCTTGCGCAGTCGCCCACAGAGGCGGGACATTTAAATTCGCGCTGGTGGTGCGATTGCTGCCTTTCCCTTCTGCCAGTGAACAAGAGCGTTGTTGCGCTCGAAACACGTTTGTCTTGAGATTTGTGCAAAGGAGCAGCTGGTCTGATTGTCTTGTATTTCACAAATAAAGGACTTTACTCACCGTAGTGTGGCTTCATCTTGGAGGCAACTTCCTTTTTTCTGTGTTATGCAGCATGCCCAGCCGCGATGGAGCCCCACTGCTATCAGGGCGGGCCTGCAGCGACAATGATCAAAGATGCTGTGGGGACGGTGAGTCCGCTTTGTGGATGTTGTATGGACAGAATGACAGCCCGGACAGCTTCAGCGCAGCCCACTTGGGTAAACATTTTGAACATTTTGGGGCGAGGCATGCAACCCACTGGGGGTAACATTTATCATGCACCACAACTACCATCATTCCTTGCGCACGCCCACAGAGGCGGGACATTTAAATTCGCGCAGGTGGTGCGATTGCTGCCTTTCCCTTCTGCCAGTGAACAAGATCGTTGTTGCGCTCGAAACGCGTTTGGCTTGAGATTTGTGCAAAGGAGCAGCTGGTCTGATTGTCCTGTATTTCACAAATAAAGGACTTTACTCACCGTAGTGTGGCTTCATCTTGGAGGCAGCTTCCTTTTTTCTGTGTTATGCGGCGTGCCCCGCCGCGATGGAGCCCCACTGCTATCAGGGCGGGCCTGCAGCGACAATGATCAAAGACGCTGTGGGGACGGTGAGTCCGCTTTGTGGATGTTGTATGGACAGAATGACAGCCCGGACAGCTTCAGCGCAGCCCAGTTGGGTAAACATTTTGAACATTTTGGGGCGAGGCATGCAAACCACTGGGGGTAACATTTATCATGCACCACAACTACCATAATTCCTTACACAGTCGCCCACAGAGGCGGGACATTTAAATTCGCGCAGGTGGTGCGATTGCTGCCTTTCCCTTCTGCCAGTGAACAAGAGCGTTGTTGCGCTTGAAACGCGTTTGGCTTGAGATTTGTGCAAAGGAGCAGCTGGTCTGATTGTCCTGTATTTCACAAATAAAGGACTTTACTCACCGTAGTGTGGCTTCATCTTGGAGGCAACTTCCTTTATTCTGTGTTATGCAGCGTGCCCCGCAGTGATGGAGCCCCAATGCTATCAGGTAGGGCCTGCAGCGACAATGATCAAAGACGCTGTGGGGACGGTGAGTCCGCATTGTGGATGTTGTATGGACAGGATGACAGCCCGGACAGCTTCAGCGCAGCCCACTTATGTAAACATTTTGAACATTTTGGGGCGAGGCATGCAACCCTCTGGGGGTAACATTTATCATACAGCACAACTACCATCATTTCTTGCGCAGACGCCTAGAGAAGCGGGACATTTAAATTTGCGCAGGTGGTGCGATTACTGCCTTTCCCTTCTGCCAGTGAACAAGAGCGTTGTTGAGCTCGAAACGCTTTTGGCTTGAGATTTGTGCAAAGGAGCAGCTGGTCTGATTGTCCTGTATTTCACAAATAAAGGACTTTACTCACCGTAGTGTGGCTTCATCTTGGAGGCAACTTCCTTTTTTCTGTGTTATGCGGCATGCCCCGCCGCGATGGAGCCCCACTGCTATCATGGCGGGCCGCAGCGACAATGATCAAGGACGCTGGGGGGACGGTAAGTCCGCTTTGTGGATGTTGTATGGAGAGGATGACAGCCCGGACAGCTTCAGCGCAGCCCAGTTGGGTAAACATTTTGAACATTTTGGGGTGAGGCATGCAACCCACTGGGGGAACATTTATCATGCACCACAACTACCATCATTCCTTGCGCAGACGCCCACAGAGGCGGGATATTTAAATTCGCGCAGGTGGTGCGATTGCTGCCTTTCCCTTCTGCCAGTGAACAAGAGCGGTGTTGCGCTTAAAACGCGTTTGGCTTGAGATTTGTGCAAAGGAGCAGCTGGTCTGATTGTCCTGTATTTCACAAATAAAGGACTTTACTCACCGTAGTGTGGCTTCATCTTGGAGGCAGCTTCCTTTTTTCTGTGTTATGCGGCGTGCCCCGCCGCGATGGAGCCCCACTGCTATCAGGGCGGGCCTGCAGCGACAATGATCAAAGACGCTGTGGGGACGGTGAGTCCGCTTTGTGGATGTTGTATGGACAGAATGACAGCCCGGACAGCTTCAGCGCAGCCCAGTTGGGTAAACATTTTGAACATTTTGGGGCGAGGCATGCAAACCACTGGGGGTAACATTTATCATGCACCACAACTACCATAATTCCTTACACAGTCGCCCACAGAGGCGGGACATTTAAATTCGCGCAGGTGGTGCGATTGCTGCCTTTCCCTTCTGCCAGTGAACAAGAGCGTTGTTGCGCTTGAAACGCGTTTGGCTTGAGATTTGTGCAAAGGAGCAGCTGGTCTGATTGTCCTGTATTTCACAAATAAAGGACTTTACTCACCGTAGTGTGGCTTCATCTTGGAGGCAACTTCCTTTATTCTGTGTTATGCAGCGTGCCCCGCAGTGATGGAGCCCCAATGCTATCAGGTAGGGCCTGCAGCGACAATGATCAAAGACGCTGTGGGGACGGTGAGTCCGCATTGTGGATGTTGTATGGACAGGATGACAGCCCGGACAGCTTCAGCGCAGCCCACTTGTGTAAACATTTTGAACATTTTGGGGCGAGGCATGCAACCCTCTGGGGGTAACATTTATCATACAGCACAACTACCATCATTTCTTGCGCAGACGCCTAGAGAAGCGGGACATTTAAATTTGCGCAGGTGGTGCGATTACTGCCTTTCCCTTCTGCCAGTGAACAAGAGCGTTGTTGAGCTCGAAACGCGTTTGGCTTGAGATTTGTGCAAGGGAGCAGCTGGTCTGATTGTCCTGTATTTCACAAATAAAGGACTTTACTCACCGTAGTGTGGCTTCATCTTGGAGGCAACTTCCTTTTTTCTGTGTTATGCGGCGTGCCCCGCCGCGATGGAGCCCCACTGCTATCATGGCGGGCCGCAGCGACAATGATCAAGGACGCTGGGGGGACGGTAAGTCCGCTTTGTGGATGTTGTATGGAGAGGATGACAGCCCGGACAGCTTCAGCGCAGCCCAGTTGGGTAAACATTTTGAACATTTTGGGGTGAGGCATGCAACCCACTGGGGGAACATTTATCATGCACCACAACTACCATCATTCCTTGCGCAGACGCCCACAGAGGCGGGATATTTAAATTCGCGCAGGTGGTGCGATTGCTGCCTTTCCCTTCTGCCAGTGAACAAGAGCGTTGTTGCGCTTGAAACGCGTTTGGCTTGAGATTTGTGCAAAGGAGCAGCTGGTCTGATTGTCCTGTATTTCACAAATAAAGGACTTTACTCACCGTAGTGTGGCTTCATCTTGGAGGCAACTTCCTTTTTTCTGTGTTATGCGGCGTGCCCCGCAGTGATGGAGCCCCACTGCTATCAGGGAGGGCCTGCAGCGACAATGATCAAAGACGCTGTGGGGACAGTGAGTCCGCATTATGGATGTTGTATGGACAGGATGACAGCCCGGACAGCTTCAGCGCAGCCCACTTGGGTAAACATTTTGAACATTTTGGGGCGAGGCATGCAACCCACTGGGGGTAACATTTATCTTGCAGCACAACTACCATCATTTCTTGCGCAGACGCCTAGAGAAGCGGGACATTTAAATTTGCGCAGGTGGTGCGATTACTGCCTTTCCCTTCTGCCAGTGAACAAGAGCGTTGTTGCGCTCGAAATGCGTTTGGCTTGAGATTTGTGCAAAGGAGCAGCTGGTCTGATTGTCCTGTATTTCACAAATAAAGGACTTTACTCACCGTAGTGTGGCTTCATCTTGGAGGCAACTTCCTTTTTTCTGTGTTATGCGGTGTGCCCCGCCGCGATGGAGGACCACTGCTTAAAGGGCGGGCCTGCAGCGACAATGATCAAAGACGCTGTGGGGACGGTGAGTCCGCTTTGTGGATGTTGTATGGACAGGATGACAGCCCGGACTGCTTCGGCGCAGCCCACTTGGGTAAACATTTTGAACATTTTGGGGCGAGGCATGCAACCCACTGGGGGTAACATTTATCATGCACCACAACTCCCATCATTCCTTGCACAGACGCCCACAGAGGCGGGATATTTAAATTCGGGCAGGTGGTGCGATTGCTGCCTTTCCCTTCTGCCAGTGAACAAGAGCGTTGTTGTGCTCGAAACGCGTTTGTCTTGAGATTTGTGCAAAGGAGCAGCTGGTCTGATTGTCCTGTATTTCACAAATAAAGGACTTTACTCACCGTAGTGTGGCTTCATCTTGGAGGCAACTTCCTTTTTTTTGTGTTATGCGGCGTGCGCCACCGCGATGGAGCCCCACTGCTATCAGGGCGGGCCTGCAGCGACAATGATCAAAGACGCTGTGGGGACGGTGAGTCCGCTTTGTGGATGTTGTATGGACAGAATGACAGCCCGGACAGCTTCAGCGCAGCCCAGTTGGGTAAACATTTTGAACATTTTGGGGCAGGCATGCAACCCACTGGGGGTAACATTTATCATGCACCACAACTACCATCATTCCTTGCACTGATGCTCACAGAGGCGGGACATTTAAATTTGCGCACGTGGTGCGATTACTGCCTTTCCCTTCTGCCAGTGAACAAGAGCGTTGTTGCGCTCGAAATGCGTTTGGCTTGATATTTGTGCAAAGGAGCAGCTGGTCTGATTGTCCTGTATTTCACAAATAAAGGACTTTACTGACCGTAGTGTGGCTTCATCTTGGAGGCAACTTCCTTTTTTCTGTGTTATGCGGAATGCCCCGCCGCGATGGAGCCCCACTGCTATCAGGGCGGGCCTGTAGCGACAATGATCAAGGACGCTGTGGGGACGGTGAGTCTGCTTTGTGGATGTTGTATGGACAGGATGACAGCCCGGACAGCTTCAGCGCAGCCCACTTGGGTAAACATTTTTAACATTTTGGGGCGAGGCATGCAACCCACTGGGGATAACATTTATCGTGCACCACAACTACCATCATTCCTTGTGCAGACGCCTACATAGGCGGGACATTTAAATTCGTGCAGTTGGTGCGATTGCTGCCTTTCCCTTCTGCCAGTGAACAAGAGCGTTGTTGCGCTTGAAACGCGTTTGGCTTGAGATTTGTGCAAAGGAGCAGCTGGTCTGATTGTCCTATATTTCACAAATAAAGGACTTTACTCACCGTAGTGTGGCTTCATCTTGGAGGCAACTTCCTTTTTTCTATGTTATGTGGCGTGCGCCACCGCGATGAAGCCCCACTGCTATCAGGGCGGGCCTGCAGCGACAATGATCAAAGACGCTGTGGGGACGGTGAGTCCGCTTTGTGGATGTTGTATGGACAGGATGACAGCTCGGACACCTTCAGCACTGCCCACTTGGGTAAACATTTATAACATTTTGGGGCGAGGCATGCAACCCTCTGGGGGTAACATTTATCATGCACCACAACTACCATCATTCCTTGCGCAGTCGCCCACAGAGGCGGGACATTTACATTTGCGCTGGTGGTGCGATTGCTGCCTTTCCCTTCTGCCAGTGAACAAGAGCGTTGTTGCGCTCCAAATGCGTTTGGCTTGATATTTGTGCAAAGGAGCAGCTGGTCTGATTGTCCTGTATTTCACAAATAAAGGACTTTACTCACCGTAGTGTGGCTTCATCTTGGAAGCAACTTACTTTTTTCTGTGTTATGCGGCGTGCCCCGTCGCGATGGAGCCCCACTGCTATCAGGGCGGGCCGCAGCGACAATGATCAAGGACGCTGTGGGGACGGTAAGTCCGCTTTGTGGATGTTGTATGGACAGGATGACAGCCCGGACAGCTTCAGCGCAGCCCAGTTGGGTAAACATTTTGAACATTTTGGGGCGAGGCATGCAACCCGTTGGGGGTAACATTTATCATGCACCACAACTACCATCATTCCTTGCACAGACGCCCACAGAGGCGGGACATTTAAATTTGCGCACGTGGTGCGATTACTGCCTTTCCCTTCTGCCAGTGAACAAGAGCGTTGCGCTCGAAACGCGTTTGGCTTGAGATTTTTGCAAAGGAGCAGCTGGTCTGATTGTCCTGTATTTCACAAATAAAGGACTTTACTCACCGTAGTGTGGCTTCATCTTGGAGGCAACTTCCTTTTTTCTGTGTTATGCGGCGTGCCCCGCCGTGATGGAGGACCACTGCTATCAGGGCGGGCCTGCAGCGACAATGATCAAAGACGCTGTGGGGACGGTGAGTCCGCTTTGTGGATGTTGTATGGACAGGATGACAGCCCGGACAGCTTCAGCGCAGCCCACTTGGGTAAACATTTTGAACATTTTGGGGCGAGGCATGCAACCCACTGGGGGTAACATTTATCATGCACCACAACTACCATCATTCCTTGCACAGACGCCCACAGAGGCGGGATATTTAAATTTGCGCAGGTGGTGCGATTGCTGCCTTTCCCTTCTGCCAGTGAACAAGAGCGTTGTTGTGCTCAAAACGCGTTTGGCTTGAGATTTGTGCAAAGGAGCAGCTGGTCTGATTGTCCTGTATTTCACAAATAAAGGACTTTACTCACCGTAGTGTGGCTTCATCTTGGAGGCAACTTCCTTTTTTCTGTGTTATGCGGAGTGCGCCACCCCGCGATGGAGCCCCACTGCTATCAGAGCGGGCCTGCAGCGACAATGATCAAAGACGCTGTGGGGACGGTGAGTCCGCTTTGTGGATGTTGAATGGACAGGATGACAACCCGGACAGCTTCAGCGCAGCCCACTTGGGTAAACATTTTGAACATTTTGGGGCGAGGCATGCAACCCACTGGGGGTAACATTTATCATGCACCACAACTACCATCATTCCTTGTGCAGACGCCCACAGAGGCGGGACATTTAAATTCACGCAGGTGGTGCGATTGCTGCCTTTCCCTTCTGCCAGTGAACAAGAGCGTTGTTACGCTCGAAACGCGTTTGGCTTGAGATTTGTGCAAAGGAGCAGCTGGTCTGATTGTCCTATATTTCACAAATAAAGGACTTTACTCACCGTAGTGTGGCTTCATCTTGGAGGCAACTTCCTTTTTTCTATGTTATGCGGCGTGCCCCGTCGCGATGGAGCCCCACTGCTATCAGGGCGGGCCGCAGCGACAATGATCAAGGACGCTGTGGGGACGGTAAGTCCGCTTTGTGGATGTTGTATGGACAGGATGACAGCCCGGACAGCTTCAGCGCAGCCCAGTTGGGTAAACATTTTGAACATTTTGGGGCGAGGCATGCAACCCGTTGGGGGTAACATTTATCATGCACCACAACTACCATCATTCCTTGCGCAGACGCCCACAGAGGCGGGACATTTAAATTTGCGCACGTGGTGCGATTACTGCCTTTCCCTTCTGCCAGTGAACAAGAGCGTTTCGCTCGAAACGCGTTTGGCTTGAGATTTTTGCAAAGGAGCAGCTGGTCTGTTTGTCCTGTATTTCACAAATAAAGGACTTTACTCACCGTAGTGTGGCTTCATCTTGGAGGCAACTTCCTTTTTTCTGTGTTATGCGGCGTGCCCCGCCGTGATGGAGGACCACTGCTATCAGGGCGGGCCTGCAGCGACAATGATCAAAGACGCTGTGGGGACGGTGAGTCCGCTTTGTGGATGTTGTATGGACAGAATGACAGCCCGGACAGCTTCAGCGCAGCCCACTTGGGTAAACATTTTGAACATTTTGGGGCGAGGCATGCAACCCACTGGGGGTAACATTTATCATTTTTCCCCGCTCCCGACACAGCAACTCTCACAAATGGTTCAATTCAGCTCTAAAATCTCTACATCTTGAGCTACGTCAAGCGGAGCGTAGGTGGAGACGTAATTATCTGAGCGTCGATAGGGAGATGTACGTCCTTGCACGTAAGGAATATAAAAAAGCCATTACCACCACCAAGGCTGCTTTTTTCTCTAAGAGAATATTAACTGCCCCTAATAAATCTAAAGAGATATTCAAGGTTCTGGCTGAATTGACATCTGATGCCAGGACACTCCCCAACCAGGCCCCTTCTGCTGAGTCATGCAATGCCTTGAATTCTTTTTTCATTGATAAGATCTCGGCAATCAAAAATTCTATTCCCTACTCTCCCTCGACGGCTATTGTCGCAGCCCCCTCTATTAACACTTCTATCTTGACCTGTTTTCCGACCCTTGATCCCGACTCCTTAGCCAAATTGGCCACGCGTGTGAAATCCGGCTCCCCCAAGGATTGCTGCCCCCCTACTGTGCTCCGCGAGGTTTGTCGCACTCTCCCGCACAGTGTTCTACCCCTACTTAATGCTTCTCTTAGCTCCGGAATAGTCCCCAGGTCGTTCAAGGAGGCGATCCTGGTGCCTCTGTTGAAAAAGCCTGGCGCGGACCCTGGGGTCCTCGCAAACTATCGACCTATCTCCCTCCTGCCCTACCTGTCTAAGATCCTGGAGGCACATGTCACCATCTGCCTCTCGCAATTCATTGAGGAATCCAACTTCCTAGAATCTAATCAAGCCGGCTTTAGACCTCTCCACTCCACCGAGACGGTCATCCTTGCCGTGATGGACAACCTCAGAAGCAATGCTGACAGAGGCTCTCCCCAGGCATTGGTCCTTCTGGATTTGTCAGCAGCATTCGACACGGTGGATCATGCCATCTTACTCCACCGTGTCGAGTCAGCTGGAATCCGTGGGGTCGCTCTGACCTGGGTCAGGTCTTTTCTTGCGGGGAGATCTCAAGCTGTTAAATTGGGCCCTTTCAGAGCCACCAGCGTCCCGTCACCCTGCGGTGTCCCCCAAGGTTCTTCTCTGTCCCCTCTCCTTTTCAATTTGTATCTTCAACCCCTCATCCATTCTCTGGGTAAGTGGGATGTCACCGTGTTTAACTACGCGGATGACTTACAAATTGTCTTTCCCCTTACTACCCCTGACGCTATTATTAATTTCCAGGCAGTCATGATACACATCCAGCAGTGGATGAATCAAAACCATCTAAAGCTTAATCCTGGGAAAACTGAGCTCCTCCTTCCTGGGAGGAGCGCCTCCCTCTGGGGCCCTCAGTTCTGGCCCCCTGAGCTCGGCCCTTCGCCCCTTCCAGCTGACCGTGTAAAGAGTCTGGGGGTCATTATCGACTCTGAGCTCAGTCTCAAGGCCCAGGTGAGCGCCGTAACTTCCACTTGTATGTTCCAGCTCTACAGAATACGGAAAGTTGCCCACCTTTTGACCTCGGAAGCCTTACTACAGGTCATAATAGCACTGGTGATGTCCCGTCTGGATTTTTCCAATTCCCTTTACCTTAGCCTCCCAAAATCCTTGCTGTCCAGGCTACAGCTTATTCAAAACCAGGCCGCTAGACTTGCCTTCAAGATTCCAAGATGGCAGTCGGCCAGACCTCTGTTCCATCAATTACACTGGCTGCCTATCAGTGATAGAGTAGCCTTCAAGATCTGCTGCCTGGTTTTCAAAGCCCAGACTGGTTCCTCTCCGGCTTTCGTAAAGTCCTTGGTTACTTCTTACTGTCCCCCGCGTACCCTGAGGTCCACTCATCTCCAGCTTCTGGCTATCCCCCGTGTTAAATTTTCTAGGTTAGGTGGACGCAGTTTCTCCCACCTGGCACCTAAGCTGTGGAATTCTCTCCCACTTTCCCTTAAGACTGAGTCTCGCCTTCTGCCTTTCAGGAAATCTTTGAAAACTCTGCTCTTTTCACATCCCCGCTAAGTCTCCCCTGCTCTGCCTTGGTAGTCTATCAGCGCCAGGAAACCTATGGTGTCAGTGCGCTCAATAAATTCTCCTTAACATTAACATTAACATTAACATGCAGCACAACTACCATCATTCCTTGCACAGACGCCCACAGAAGCGGGATATTTAAATTCGCGCAGGTGGTGCGATTGCTGCCTTTCCCTTCTGCCAGTGAACAAGAGCGTTGTTGTGCTCGAAACGCGTTTGTCTTGAGATTTGTGCAAAGGAGCAGCTGGTCTGATTGTCCTGTATTTCACAAATAAAGGACTTTACTCACCGTAGTGTGGCTTCATCTTGGAGGCAACTTCGTTTTTTCTGTGTTATGCGGCGTGCGCCACCGCGATGGAGCCCCACTGCTATCAGAGCGGGCCTGCAGTGACAATGATCAAAGACGCTGTGGGGACGGTGAGTCCGCTTTGTGGATGTTGTATGGACAGGATGACAGCCCGCACAGCTTCAGTGCAGCCCACTTGCATAAACATTTTTAACATTTTGGGGCGAGGCATGCAACCCACTGGGGATAGCATTTATCGTGCACCACAACTACCATCATTCCTTGCGCAGACGTCTACAGAGGCGGGACATTTAAATTCGTGCAGGTGGTGCGATTGCTGCCTTTCCCTTCTGCCAGTGAACAAGAGCGTTGTTGCGCTCGAAACGCATTTGGCTTGAGATTTGTGCAAAGGAGCAGCTGGTCTAATTGTCCTGTATTTCACAAATAAAGGACTTTACTCACCATAGTGTGGCTTCATCTTGGAGGCAACTTCCTTTTTTCTGTGTTATGCGGAGTGCGCCACCGCGATGGAGCCCCACTGCTACCAGGGCGGGCATGCAGCGACAATGATCAAAGACGCTGTGGGGACGGTGAGTCCGCTTTGTCGATGTTGTATGGACAGGATGACAGCCCAGACAGCTTCAGCGCAGCCCACTTGGGTAAACATTTTGAACATTTTGGGGCGAGGCATGCAACCTACTGGGGGTAACATTTATCATGCACCACAACTACCATCATTCCTTGCGCAGTCGCCCACAGAGGCGGGACATTTAAATTAGCGCTGGTGGTGCGATTGCTGCCTTTCCCTTCTGCCAGTGAACAAGAGCAATGTTGCACTCAAAACGCGTTTGTCTTGAGATTTGTGCAAAGGAGCAGCTGGTCTGATTGTCTTGTATTTCACAAAGAAAGGACTTTACTCACCGTAGTGTGGCTTCATCTTGGAGGCAACTTCCTTTTTTCTGTGTTATGCAGCATGCCCCGCCGCGATGGAGCCCCACTGATATCAGGGCGGGCCTGCAGCGACAATGATCAAAGACGCTGTGGGGACGGTGAGTCCGCTTTGTGGGTGTTGTATGGACAGAATGACAGCCCGGACAGCTTCAGCGCAGCCCACATGGGTAAACATTTTGAACATTTTGGGGCGAGGCATGCAACCAACTGGGGGTAACATTTATCATGCACCACAACTACCATCATTCCTTGTGCACGCCCACAGAGGCGGGACATTTAAATTTGCGCAGGTGGTGCGATTGCTGCCTTTCCCTTCTGCCAGTGAACAAGAGCGTTGTTGCGCTCGAAACGCGTTTGGCTTGAGATTTGTGCAAAGGAGCAGCTGGTCTGATTGTCCTGTATTTCACAAATAAAGGACTTTACTCACCGTAGTGTGGCTTCATCTTGGAGGCAGCTTCCTTTTTTCTGTGTTATGCGGCGTGCCCCGCCGCGATGGAGCCCCACTGCTATCAGGGCGGGCCTGCAGCGACAATGATCAAAGACGCTGTGGGGACGGTGAGTCCGTTTTGTGGATGTTGTATGGACAGAATGACAGCCCGGACAGCTTCAGCGCAGCCCAGTTGGGTAAAGATTTTGAACATTTTGGGGCGAGGCATGCAACCCACTGGGGGTAACATTTATCATGCACCACAACTACCATCATTCCTTGCGCTGATGCTCACAGAAGCGGGACATTTAAATTTGCGCAGGTGGTGCGATTACTGCCTTTCCCTTCTGCCAGTGAACAAGAGCGTTGTTGCGCTCGAAACGCGTTTGGCTTGAGATTTGTGCAAAGGAGCAGCTGTTCTGATTGTCCTGTTTTTCACAAATTAAGGACTTTACTCACCGTAGTGTGGCTTCATCTTGGAGGCAACTTACTTTTTTCTGTGTTATGCGGCGTGCCCCGTCGCGATGGAGCCCCACTGCTATCAGGGCGGGCCGCAGCGACAATGATCAAGGACGCTGTGAGGACGGTAAGTCCACTTTGTGGATGTTGTATGTACAGGATAACAGCCCGGACAGCTTCAGCGCAGCCCAGTTGGGTAAACATTTTGAACATTTTGGGGCGAGGCATGCAACCCGTTGGGGGTAACATTTATCATGCACCACAACTACCATCATTCCTTGCGCAGACGCCCACAGAGGCGGGACATTTAAATTTGCGCACGTGGTGCGATTACTGCCTTTCACTTCTGCCAGTGAACAAGCGCGTTGTTGCGCTCGAAACGCGTTTGGCTTGAGATTTTTGCAAAGGAGCAGCTGGTCTGATTGTCCTGTATTTCACAAATAAAGGACTTTACTCACCGTAGTGTGGCTTCATCTTGGAGGCAACTTCCTTTTTTCTGTGTTATGCGGCGTGCCCCGCCGCGATGGAGGACCACTGCTATCAGGGTGGGCCTGCAGCGACAATGATCAAAGACGCTGTGGGGACGGTGAGTCCGCTTTGTGGATGTTGTATGGACAGGATGACAGCCCGGACAGCTTCAGCGCAGCCCACTTGCATAAACATTTTTAACATTTTGGGGCGAGGCATGCAACCCACTGGGGATAGCATTTATCGGGCACCACAACTACCATCATTCCTTGCGCAGACGTCTACAGAGGCGGGACATTTAAATTCGTGCAGGTGGTGCGATTGCTGCCTTTCCCTTCTGCCAGTGAACAAGAGCGTTGTTGCGCTCAAAACGCGTTTGGCTTGAGATTTGTGCAAAGGAGCAGCTGGTCTGATTGTCCTGTATTTCACAAATAAAGGACTTTACTCACCGTAGTGTGGCTTCATCTTGGAGGCAACTTCCTTTTTTCTGTGTTATGCGGAGTGCGCCACCGCGATGGAGCCCCACTCCTACCAGGGCGGGCATGCAGCGACAATCATCAAAGACGCTGTGGGGACGGTAAGTCTGCTTTGTCGATGTTGTATGGACAGGATGACAGCCCAGACAGCTTCAGCGCAGCCCACTTGGGTAAACATTTTGAACATTTTGAGGCGAGGCATGCAACCCACTGGGGGTAACATTTATCATGCACCACAACTACCATCATTCCTTGCGCAGTCGCCCACAGAGGCGGGACATTTAAATTCGCGCTGGTGGTGTGATTGCTGCCTTTCCCTTCTGCCAGTGAACAAGAGCGTTGTTGCACTCGAAACGTGTTTGTCTTGAGATTTGTGCAAAGGAGCAGCTGGTCTGATTGTCTTGTATTTCACAAAGAAAGGACTTTACTCACCGTAGTGTGGCTTCATCTTGGAGGCAACTTCCTTTTTTCTGTGTTATGCAGCATGCCCCGCCGCGATGGAGCCCCACTGCTATCAGGGCGGGCCTGCAGCGACAATGATCAAAGACGCTGTGGGGACGGTGAGTCCGCTTTGTGGGTGTTGTATGGACAGAATGACAGCCCGGACAGCTTCAGCGCAGCCCAGTTGGGTAAACATTTTGAACATTTTGGGGCGAGGCATGCAACCCACTGGGGGTAACATCTATCATGCACAACAACTACCATCATTCCTTGCGCTGATGCTCACAGAGGCGGGACATTTAAATTTGCGCACGTGGTGCGATTACTGCCTTTCCCTTCTGCCAGTGAACAAGAGCGTTGTTGCGCTCGAAACGCGTTTGTCTTGAGATTTATGCAATGGAGCAGCTGGTCTGATTGTCCTGTATTTCAGAAATAAAGGACTTTACTCACCATAGTGTGGCTTCATCTTGGAGGCAACTTCCTTTTTTTTGTGTTATGCGGCGTGCGCCACCGCGATGGAGCCCCACTGCTATCAGGGCGGGCCTGCAGCGACAATGATCAAAGACGCTGTGGGGACGGTGAGTCCGCTTTGTGGATATTGTATGGACAGGATGACAGCCCGGACAGCTTCAGCGCAGCCCACTTGGGTAAACATTTTGAACATTTTGGGGCGAGGCATTCAACCCACTGGGGATAACATTTACCATGCACCACAACTACCATCATTCTTTGCGCAGACGCCCACAGAGGCGGGACATTTAAATTCGTGCAGGTGGTGCGAGTGCTGTCTTTCCCTTCTGCCAGTGAACAAGAGCGTTGTTGCGCTCGAAACTCGTTTGGCTTGAGATTTGTGCAAAGGAGCAGCTGGTCTGATTGTCCTGTATTTCACAAATAAAGGACTTTACTCACCGTAGTGTGGCTTCATCTTGGAGGCAACTTCCTTTTTTCTGTGTTATGCGGCGTGCCACGCCGCGATGGAGCTCCACTGCTATCAGGGCGGGCCTGAGCGACAATGATCAAAGATGCTGTGGGGACGGTGAGTCCGCTTTGTGGATGTTGAATGGAAAGGATGACAACCCGGACAGCTTAAGCGCAGCCCACTTGGGTAAACATTTTGAACATTTTGGGGCGAGGCATAAAACCCACTGGGGGTTACATTTATCATGCACCACAACTACCATAATTCCTTTACGCAGATGCCCACAGAGGCGGGACATTTAAATTCGTGCAGGTGGTGCAATTGCTGCCTCTCCCTTCTGCCAATGAACAAGAGCGTTGTTGCGCTTGAAACGCGTTTGGCTTGAGATTTGTGCAAAGGAGCAGCTGGTCTGATTGTCCTGTATTTCACAAATAAAGGACTTTACTCACCGTAGTGTGGCTTCATCTTGGTGGCAACTTACTTTTTTCTGTGTTATACGGCATGCCCCGCCGCGATGGAGCCCCACTGCTATCAGGGCGGGCCGCAGCGACAATGATCAAGGACGCTGTGGGGACGGTAAGTCCGCTTTGTGGATGTTGTATGGACAGGATGACAGCCCGGACAGCTTCAGCGCAGCCCAGTTGGGTAAACATTTTGAACGTTTTGGGGCGAGGCATGCAATCCGTTGGGGGTAACATTTATCATGCACCACAACTACCATCATTCCTTGCGCAGACGCCCACAGAGGCGGGACATTTACATTTGCGCACATGGTGTGATTACTGCCTTTCCCTTCTGCCAGTGAACAAGAGCGTTGTTGCGCTCGAAACGCGTTTGGCTTGAGATTTGTGCAAAGGAGCAGCTGGTCTGATTGTCCTGTATTTCACAAATAAAGGACTTTACTCACCGTAGTGTGGCTTCATCTTGGAGGCAACTTTCTTTTTTCTGTTTTATGCGGCGTGCCCCGCCGCGATGGAGGACCACTGCTATCAGGGCGGGCCTGCAGCGACAATGATCAAAGACGCTGTGGGGACGGTGAGTCCGCTTTGTGGATGTTGTATGGACAGGATGACAGCCCGGACAGCTTCAGCGCAGCCCACTTGGGTAAACATTTTGAACATTTTGGGGCGAGCCATGCAACCCACTGGGTGTAACATTTATCATGCACCACAACTACCATCATTCCTTGCACAGACGCCCACAGAGGAGGTATATATAAATTCGCGCAGGTGGTGCGATTGCTGCCTTTCCCTTCTGCCAGTGAACAAGAGCGTTGTTGTGCTCGAAACGCGTTTGTATTGAGATTTGTGCAAAGGAGCAGCTGGTCTGATTGTCCTGTATTTCACAAATAAAGGACTTTACTCACCATAGTGTGGCTTCATCTTGGAGGCAACTTCCTTTTTTCTGTGTTATGCGGCGTGCGCCACCGTGATGGAGCCCCACTGCTATCAGAGCGGGCCTGCAGTGACAATGATCAAAGACGCTGTGGGGACGGTGAGTCCGCTTTGTGGATGTTGTATGGACAGGATGACAGCCCGGACAGCTTCAGCGCAGCCCACTTGGATAAACATTTTTAACATTTTGGGGCGAGGCATGCAACCCACTGGAGATAACATTTATCGTGCACCACAACTACCATCATTCCTTGCGCAGACGCCTACAGAGGCGGGACATTTAAATTCGTGCAGGTGGTGCGATTGCTGCCTTTCCCTTCTGCCAGTGAACAAGAGCGTTGTTGCGCTCGAAACGCGTTTGGCTTGAGATTTGTGCAAAGGAGCAGCTGGTCTGATTGTCTTGTATTTCACAAATAAAGGACTTTACTCACCGTAGTGTGGCTTCATCTTGGAGGCAACCTCCTTTTTTCTGTGTTATGCGGCGTGCGCCACCGCGATGGAGCCCCACTGCTATCAGGGTGGGCCTGCAGCGACAATGATCAAAGACGCTGTGGGGACGGTGAGTCCGCTTTGTGGATATTGTATGGATAGGATGACAGCCCGGACAGCTTCAGCGCAGCCAACTTGGGTAAACATTTTGAACATTTTGGGGCGAGGCATGCAACCCACTGGGGGTAACATTTACCATGCATCACAACTACCATCATTCCTTGCGCAGACGCCCACAGAGGCGGGACATTTAAATTCGTGCAGGTGGTGCGATTGCTGCCTTTCCCTTCTGCCATTGAACAAGAGCGTTGTTGCGCTCGAAACGCGTTTGGCTTGAGATTTGTGCAAAGGAGCAGCTGGTCTGATTGTCCTGTATTTCACAACAAAAAGAACTTTACTCACCGTAGTGTGGCTTCATCTTGGAGGCAACTTCCTTTTTTCTGTGTTATGCGGAATGCCCCGCCGCGATGGAGCCCCACTGCTATCAGGGCGGGCCTGTAGCGACAATTATCAAAGACGCTGTGGGGACGGTGAGTCTGCTTTGTGGATGTTGTATGGACAGGATGACAGCCCGGACAGCTTCAGCGCAGCCCACTTGGGTAAACATTTTGAACATTTTGGGGCGAGGCATGCAACCCACTGGGGGTAACATTTATCATGCACCACAACTACCATCATTCCTTGCGCTGATGCTCACATAGGCGGGACATTTAAATTTGCGCACGTGGTGCGATTACTGCCTTTCCCTTCTGCCAGTGAACAAGAGCGTTGTTGCGCTCGAAACGCGTTTGTCTTGAGATTTGTGCAAAGGAGCAGCTGGTCTGATTGTCCTGTATTTCACAAATAAAGGACTTTACTCACCGTAGTGTGGCTTCATCTTGGAGGCAACTTCCTTTTTTCTGTGCTATGCGGTGTGCGCCACCGCGATGAAGCCCCACTGCTATCAGAGCGGACCTGCCGCGACAATGATCAAAGACGCTGTTAGGACGGTGTTTCCGCTTTGTGGATTTTGTATGTGTGAGAAGTTGGCCTGGTATATGATGCTCACTAGTTAAAGTGATCACCTTGTACCATGCTAAGCAACCCTTATGGTGTGGTTGTAAGTCAACCTTTTCAGACTAGCTGCCCTAGTGGTAGCGTAGGCTAAGCAGTCTTTGAGGCTAAACTCGTGAAGCGTGTTAAGCCAGCTGTTTTACCAAATGCAACCCCCTTTTATACCAATGAAAGGACACCACACAGATATATATTCAAAATATATATGTATTTATTTCTCAAAGTAACCCCTAGTCTCTTTATGAGCACAGGAGTACAAATCGTCAAACAAGATTACAGTAGAATACACAGAAGTTGCACTTTATATGGATGGGACCTGGTGGCCGCTCAAACCATATACTAAAATAGTGGTATAAGTACCACGAACAGAAAAGGGAAAAGGCCTAGGGCCTCTAGAATCGATGGGCCTACAAGGAGCTAACTTCAGTTAGTGACCAGGAGGTCCATGGGTGGCGTGTGCAGAGCAAATAGTCACACGCGTGCTCCCATAGGTTTCAATGGGTGCGTAAAAAGTACAAAGTTACTACAAAAAGGATCTTCCGGATGGACTAGGAACTCAAGATTTGGAACACAGGCACTAGAGATGTAATACTACACTTGGGCACAGAAGTGCCAGCTTTACCTCACCCACAGGAAGCAGGTGCATAGGCCTCGAAGTGCGTCGGGTTTCTTCTATCTGTTCCGTGGAGCCTGAAGACAAAGATGCTGCAGGCGGTCGGTCCGGGAGAGATGCGGTGGATCCAAGAGTGGATCGGAGATGTTGAAGACCTGTAAGCAGAGGGGACAGTGTTCACAGTCACTAGCCAGTGACCAGCGTGGCACCAGGTGAGTACCAGGCAATGTCGGGTGCAAACAGGAAGAAAGGTGTAGCTTGTCTCTGCAGCCACGTGGTCCCTGGAGGTCGACGACGTCCAGGAGTCGGTTCATGAGCTGTCCCTCGCAGGCTCTCGCTGTCGGCGGTGTCGGCAACATGATCGAAGCAAACAAGCCTTGGCAAAAACAATTGTTGTAGGAGTTGAAATAAGCTGATGGTTCTGACCAGCAAGGTCAGAGGGACTGCTCCTTTGGAGGGGAGCAAGGGCCAGCCTGGAGCAACCAGACCAGCCGTGTATTTCGTAAAGTTCGACGCCAAGATGGCTACTAGCCAGCGGGCCAGCAACCGGTTAGGCGCGTCGAGTGGCAAAATGCAGAAGGGCCCCACGCAGATCGTGGAGATGCTGGAGGGCTCACCTTTGGTGCAGATGCTGCTCGGGTGTTGGGCTTCTCAGATCCTAAAGCACAACTTGGAGGAAGCCTCGGTTGTTGCCCTTGTCAGCTTGTCGTGGTCATTTCAAGATGGCTGGCTCCACGTGTCTCGGTGCCTCCACGGGTCTCCTCTTTTCAGGGACTGTGGATCGGGCGGTGAGAGGTCTGGAGGATCAGGTCTTGTCAGTCTCTGGGATCGGGCTCCGGCAGGAGGCGGCGGCAAAGCAGATGTTGATTCGCTGGATGGTGCTTGCGTTAGCAAGGTGGTCCCTCCCTGACCACAGGGGAGATTTCCTTCAGTCTTCTGTGCAGCAGAATGTCGAAGTTCCTGTCTTCTTCTTAGTTTCAAGTTGATTCCAGGATGTCTGAAGTCTTAGGACACAGCTCCTACCTTTAAGCGGATTCTAGGGGCCGGACTACCTGCTAGGTCCCTCCCTAAGGGTGGGACCAGGAAGGGGGGTGGTTACACCCCCAATCCTTTGTCCAGCTCGCCCCAGGCCCGGGACTTGTGTGCCCCAGGACCGGTTTGAACTGGCATATGCACCGAGGCTCCTTGTGAGCCACAGGCATGTCTGGTTTCTTTCAAGCCCTACCTGACCGATACACAAAATCCTGTCTGGGGTGGTGCATGCACCTCCCCTGGCAGGAAACCCTTTGTCCACACCTCCCAAGCTGGAAGGACTCCCAGCAGCAGGAGGGCAGACTTGTGTCTGTGGTGGCAGCATCCATTTTGTGGAGCTGAGGCTCTGTCTGATTTTACCCGGGTTTCAGGTACTGTACATGTCGTGTCCCTCTAGAAGGGTGGAATGCTAACCCCGTCGCCAGAATTGGCGAGGGGTTAGTATTCCAATTCGTATGACACCTTACTCGACATGTTTTGATAAAGCCAAACCAAAGATAGCATTTAACCTCGAGGTTCATAATGCACTTAAGAGTATATGGTATGACGATATCTGGAAACAGTAGAAGGAAGTTGTTCCGACCACTGCAGACAGGCTCAGCTCATGCCAGAGCACCATCTCACATGGAACCAAGCACTCTGCCTTCAGGATTGTTAAGGCCTGCCATAGGAGTGACTTATAAGTTAACATGTGTACCATTTAAGGTTAGGTATAGGTATACTACACCTAAGTAAGAGGTGATTACACCAACTTACCCCAGCTGAGTGATCAGCCAGTTGTGTCAAATTGTTAGGCCAAGCCTCGGGTGGCATAATACATGCTTCAGCCCCTGGCAGGCCTTGGGTACACCAATGCCCTGGGTACCTAGTGTACACTGGTACAGGGGCTGACAGGGTGATCTAACCAATTGGGTATGTACCTAGGGTACATGGAGTCCATTTTAAAGAGAGAACAGCCAGGCTGAGATCCTGAATAGCAGGATCTCAGGCCAACTAAGTCAAAAAACCAGCTAGACACTAGGCAAAAATTTGGGGGTAACCATAGTCAGATATCCACCTTCCTACACAACCCCCCCCCCAAACGAAGGGAGATAAGGCTGACCTTGACCAGGTAAGCCTATATTGCCCAAGTGGCCATATAAGGAGGAACCAGCACTGGCATGGTTACCCCCTGTCTCATGGTCCACTAAGCAATCCCTCACCCTAAGGGTATCAGAGGGTCTCCACCATAGGGAATCTCTACCTTTGGTGTGTCTTGGCAAAGTAAAAGGCTGGTGTTGAGATGGAGTACTGAAGTGAGTGTCCTCAAAGTGAGGCCTCAGCTTCCTCCAATCCCCCTCCACCATGGATGCCTTTCTTTCCTTAACTAAGTTGCACTGTGCTCTCAGGGTCAGCCTCTGGCTACCTAAAGCTGGAGGCTGGGTCCCTTTTGTGGGCTTACTGGAGGGACAGGTCAGGTCTGGGGCCCTAAGGTCCCATGTTTGCCTGTACCCAACAGAATGCCTCCGGGGGAGGTCCCTAACTACCTGTAAAGGAGATTCCTCAGGAATGTTTTTACCCATCACCTGACTAGGGCTACTAGCCAGGCAATCCTCATTCTTTTGATGGGGGGGTTCTTGTGGACAAGGGCCCTCTTGGGGTCCACTGGCCTCCCTGACCTCTGCAGCCCTGGGCTGACTGAGGCAGGGTAGAGAGAGGCAGGCTACCTGCACCAGACTTGGTCCCACCTTGGAAGGGGCCACTGACATCAGAGGCTCTGCCAGGCCAGGCATGGCTACCTCTGGGGCAGTTCCTTCACAAGGGGTGAGGTCAGCTCCCTGAGGAGGCTGACTTTTTCCTAATGTCTGGGGAGAGGGAGACTTTTCTTCCTCCCCACTACTCTCTGTTTGTGTGGAGTGATCCATAGTTTCAGGCTTCACTACACCTATGTCAGTCTGAGTATAGGCTGAGACCATTACAGCCTTGCCAACCTTTTCAGGGGGGCACTCAGTTTGTGTTTGAGCTGTGACTGTCACAGCTCTGCCAGTCTCTACAGGGAAGTCTGTCTGTGCCTGGGCTGTGGCTACCACTGCCCTTCCAACCTTTCCAGGGAGGAAATCTATTTGGACAGGGGTTGTGAATGGCACAACCCCACTACCCTTTTGTGAAAGGCCTACCATTTTAGAATGGGTGTCTTGTTCAACTCCAGCCCAAGCTGAGAGTTCTAAGTCATTCCCCAGTAAGCAGTCTACAGGCAAGGTTGTGGACACTGCCACTCTTTTAGGGCCAGTGACACCTCCCCAGCTGAGACATACCTCTGCCATGGGATGACTGTTCTGTTTGCCATCAATGTTGGTCACCTGGTAGGAAAAACCAGGCAAAAGCTGCTCAGAGGGAACTAGCCAATGGGCCACCATTGTGATGCTAGCTCCAGTGTCTCTGTAGGCCTCAGCTTTTGTACCATTGATGTAGGGCTCCTGTCTGTACCTACCCAAAGTGTTGGGACAGGCAGTGAAGTTGGCAAACCCCATGCCACCATCACAGACAAGAGTATCTGCTGCAGGGAAATTGGCTAAGCCAGGGTCCCCCTGTGTTCCCCAAGTAAACCCACCCACATTTTTGGGGGCACTCCCACCACCTGGGGGATTACTGCTGACAGTAATAGGTGGTGTGACAGGAGTAATTGGAGGAACAGTTTTGTTTGTAGCCCTTGGGCAACTGCTGTCAGTTTTCCAATGCCCAGGAGTTTGACACTCATGGCAGTAAGGCTTTTTACCTGTGGTAGAGGAGGGAGCTTGGGACCCACCACCCTGTGTGGAGTTTTGGGGCCCTGAGGAAGATTTCTCTTTTGCTTTATCCCCACCCTTCTCTTGAGGTTTGGTGGTATCTTTCTTTTGGTCACCACCCTGATTCTTAGGCCTGATCCTGGTCCTGACCCATGTATCTGCCCTCTTTCCCAATTCTTGGGGAGAGGTCAAATCTGACTCTACCAGGTGTTGATGGAGGAGCTGGTTTTGACAGTTACTTAAAATCTGTTCTCTCATCATCAAATTGTACAATCCTGTATAATCAGATACCTTACTTCCCAGCAACCAACCCTCCAAAGCCTTAGTGGCACATTCAACATATTCAGACCAGTCCTGAGTCTGTGTCTTCTGGGTGTCTCTGAACATTAACCTGTACTGTTCAGTGGTTAAGCCTAACCCATCAACTAGGACACTCTTCAGGACTCTGTAGTTTCTGACATCCTCCTCCCTAACAGTGAGGAGTCTGTCTCTGCCTCTTCCTTCAAAGGAGAGCCAGAGGATTGCTGCCCACTGGTCTTCAGGAACCTGCTGCACTTTGCAGGCTCTCTCAAGAGCAGTCATCCATTTGTGGATGTCATCCCCACATTTGTAGGGGGGCACAACCTTAGACAGGTTCCTATTATCAAAGGCCCTATCTTTGTCCTTAGGGACAATGCTGCCACCAGTGGGTATAGACCCACTCTCTCTAGGTTGCCTAGCCTTGTTCAGTTTTTCTTCCATCAGGGCTACTTCTAGCTCCTGCTTCCTGATCCTCAGCTGGGCTTCCTGCATTCTGGCCTCATGTTCCCTCCTCTGAGGGGTGGTCATCCTTTTCCTGGAGTGACCTTGAGAGCCTCTAGAGGCATGAGAAGCATTAGAGTCACCTGAGCGATTCCTTTGCCTCCCAAGCCCCTGGTTAAGTCCACTGGGGAGATCCAATGGAATGATCCCATTGTCAGTCCCCAATAGCCTTAGTTTAGCTGGGCCAAGTATAACACTTGGCACTGGGCTAGTTCTCCCTTCATCATCACTACTTTCTGTATCCTCCCCACTTTCCTCCTCTGTAGTATGGTTCTCATCTAAGGGATGGCTATTGGAAAGGGGTACTTCTGTAGCATCTTCAGAAGGGGGGCCTCCTGTTCCTGTCCCTAAGGGGGCTAACTGGGAAGCTTTCTTGAGCTCTCTCTGATTTTCATCATTTTGCAAGAGTTCTCTGAGCTCAGCAGAGGTAGGGTTCTTGGGCTGTTTAAGGCCTCTAAGAGTTGCCAAATGCCTCAGCTCATTCTGATTAAGGGTAGCAAAGCTGGATGGTGCCCTCTGGGGGTCACTCTCAACAGAGATGGGTACATTGGACCCCTCTGCCCCAGCCATTGCTCTTAAGTGTGGGTGGATGTGTTGCAATCTACCTACACTTGGGTTTACCTACTAAACCTATCTAGTAGTTGTAGTCAGGGTGTGCTACTCCCTTTGCTCTACAACAACTAAGTTCAGTAGAACTTATGTATATCTAATCTTGTTTTATATGTACCTACAGGTACCTATGTGATCTTTCAATTGGTAACCAAGAAATTACAATGGTAAAACACAGCAAGCTCAAATCTAACCGCTGCTCACCAATGTGAGAAGTTGGCCTGGTATATGATGCTCACTAGTTAAAGTGATCACCTTGTACCATGCCAAGCAACCCTTATGGTGTTGTTGTAAGTCAACCTTTTCGGACTAGCTGCCCTAGTGGTAGCGTAGGCTAAGCAGTCTTTGAGGCTAAACTCGTGAAGCGTGTTAAGCCAGCTGTTTTACCAAATGCAACCCCCTTTTATACCAATGAAAGGACACCACACAGATATATATTCAAAATATTTATGTATTTATTTCTCAAAGTAACCCCTAGTCTCTTTATGAGCACAGGAGCACAAATCGTCAAACAAGATTACAGTAGAATACACAGAAGTTGCACTTTATATGGATGGGCCCTGGTGGCCGCTCAAACCATATACTAAAATAGTGGTATAAGTACCACGAACAGAAAAGGGAAAAGGCCTAGGGCCTCTAGAATCACTGGGCCTACAAGGAGCTAACTTCAGTTAGTGACCAGGAGGTCCACGGGTGGCGTGTGCAGAGCAAATAGTCACACGCGTGCTCCCATAGGTTTCAATGGGTGCGTAAAAAGTACAAAGTTACTGCAAAATGGATCTTCCGGATGGACTAGGAACTCAAGATTTGGAACACAGGCACTAGAGATGTAATACTACACTTGGGCACAGGAGTGCCAGCTTTACCTCACCCACAGGAAGCGGGTGCATAGGCCTCGAAGTGCGTCGGGTTTCTTCTATCTGTTCCGTGGAGCCTGAAGACAAAGATGCTGCAGGCGGTCGGTCCGGGAGAGATGCGGTGGATCCAAGAGTGGATCGGAGATGTTGAAGACCTGTAAGCAGAGGGGACAGTGTTCACAGTCACTAGCCAGTGACCAGCTTGGCACCAGGTGAGTACCAGGCAATGTTGGGTGCAAACAGGAAGAAAGGTGTAGCTTGTCTCTGCAGCCACGTGGTCCCTGGAGGTCGAGGACATCCAGGAGTCGGTTCACGATCTGTGCCACGCAGGTTCTCGCTGTCGGCGGTGTCGGCGACTTGATCGAAGCAAACAAGCCTTGGCAAAAGCAATTGTTGTAGGAGATGAAATAAGCTGATGGTTCTGACCAGCAAGGTCAGAGGGACTGCTCCTTTGGAGGGGTGCAAGGGCCAGCCTGGAGCAACCAGACCTGTGGTGTATTTTGTAAAGTTCGTTGCCAAGATGGCTACTAGCCAGCGGGCCAGCAACCGGTTAGGCGCGTCGAGTGGCAAAATGCAGAAGGGCCCCACGCAGATCGTGGAGATGCTGGAGGGCTCACCTTTGGTGCAGATTCTGCTCGGGTGTTGGGCTTCGCAGATCCCAAAGCACAACTTGGAGGGAGCCTCGGTTGTTGCACTTGTCAGCTTGTCGTGGTCGTTTCAAGATGGCTGGCTCCACGTGTCTCGGTACCTCCACGGGTCTCCTCTTTTCAGGGACTGTGGATCGGGCGGTGAGAGGTCTGGAGGTCCAGGTCTTGTCAATCTCTGCGCTCGGGCTCCGGCGGGAGGCGGCGGCAAAGCAGATGTTGATTCGCTGGATGGTGCTTGCGTTAGCAAGGTGGTCACTCCCTGACCACAGGGGAGATTTCCTTCAGTCTTCTGTGCAGCAGAATGTCGAAGTTCCCGTCTTCTTCTTAGTTTCAAGTTGATTCCAGGATGACTGAAGTCTTAGGACACAGCTCCTACCTTTAAGCTGATTCTAGGGGCCGGACTACCTGCTAGGTCCCTCCCTATGGGTGGGACCAGGAAGGGGGGTGGTTACACCCCCAATCCTTTGTCCAGCTCGCCCCAGGCCCGGGACTGGTGTGCCCCAGGACCGGTTTGAACTGGCATATGCACCGTGGCTCCTTGTGAGCCACAGGCATGTCTGGTTTCTTTCAAGCCCTACCTGACCAATACACAAAATCCTGTCTGGGGTGGTGCATGCACCTCCCCTGGCAGGAAACCCTTTGTCCACACCTCCCAAGCTGGAAGGACTCCCAGCAGCAGGAGGGCAGACTTGTGTCTGTGGTGGCAGCATCCATTTTGTGGAGCTGAGGCTCTGTCTGATTTTACCCGGGTTTCAGGTACTGTACATGTCGTGTCCCTCTAGAAGGGTGGAATGCTAACCCCGTCGCCAGAATTGGCGAGGGGTTAGTATTCCAATTCGTATGACACCTTACTCGACATGTTTTGAAAAAGCCAAAGCAAAGATAGCATTTAACCGAAGTTGTTCCGACCACTGCAGACAGGCTCAGCTCATGCCAGAGCACCATCTCACATGGAACCAAGCACTCTGCCTTCAGGATTGTTAAGGCCTGCCATAGGAGTGACTTATAAGTTAACGTGTGTACCATTTAAGGTTAGGTATAGGTATACTACACCTAAGTAAGAGGTGATTACACCAACTTACCCCAGCTGAGTGATCAGCCAGTTGTGTCAAATTGTTAGGCCAAGCCTGGGGTGGCATAATACATGCTTCAGCCCCTGGCAGGCCTTGGGTACACCAATGCCCTGGGTACCTAGTGTACACTGGTACAGGGGCTGACAGGGTGATCCAACCAATTGGGTATGTACCTAGGGTACATGGAGTCCATTTTAAAGAGAGAACAGCCAGGCTGAGATCCTGAATAGCAGGATCTCAGGCCAACTAAGTCGAAAAACCAGCTAGACACTAGGCAAAAATTTGGGGGTAACCATAGTCAGATATCCACCTTCCTACAGTATGGACAAGATGACAGCCCGGACAGCTTCAGCGCAGCCCACTTGGGTAAACATTTTGAACATTTTGGGGCGAGGCATGCAACCCACTGGGGGTAACATTTACCATGCACCACAACTACCATCATTCCTTGCGCAGACGCCCACAGAGGCGGGACATTTAAATTCGTGCAGGTGGTGCGATTGCTGCCTTTCCCTTCTGCCAGTGAACAAGAGCGTTGTTGCGCTCCAAACGCGTTTTGCTTGATATTTGTGCAAAGGAGCAGCTGGTCTGATTGTCCTGTATTTCACAAATAAAGGACTTTACTCACCGTAGTGTGGCTTCATCTTGGAGGCAACTTACTTTTTTCTGTGTTATGCGGCGTGCCCCGCCGCGATGGAGCCCCAATGCTATCAGGGCGGGCCGCAGCGACAATGATCAAGGACGCTGTGGGGACGGTAAGTCCGCTTTGTGGATGTTGTATGGACAGGATGACAGCCCGGACAGCTTCAGCGCAGCCCAGTTGGGTAAACATTTTGAACATTTTGGGGCGAGGCATGCAACCCGTTGGGGGTAACATTTATCATGCACCACAACTACCATCATTCCTTGCGCAGACGCCCACAGAGGCGGGACATTTAAATTTGTGCACGTGTTGCGATTACTGCCTTTCCCTTCTGCCAGTGAACAAGAGCGTTGTTGCGCTCGAAACGCGTTTGGCTTGAGATTTGTGCAAAGGAGCAGCTGGTCTGATTGTCCTGTATTTCACAAATAAAGGACTTTACTCACCGTAGTGTGGCTTCATCTTGGATGCAACTTCCTTTTTTCTGTGTTATGCGGCGTGCCCCGCCGCGATGGAGCTCCACTGCTATCAGGGCGGGCCTGAGCGACAATGATCAAATATGCTGTGGGGACGGTGAGTCCGCTTTGTGGATGTTGTATGGAAAGGATGACAACCCGGACAGCTTAAGTGCAGCCCACTTGGGTAAACATTTTGAATATTTTGGGGCGAGGCATGCAACCCACTGGGGGTAACATTTATCATGCACCACAACTACCATAATTCCTTACGCAGTCGCCCACTGAGGCGGGACATTTAAATTCGCGCAGGTGGTGCGATTGCTGCCTTTCCCTTCTGCCAGTGAACAAGAGCGTTGTTGCACTTGAAACGCGTTTGGCTTGAGATTTGTGCAAAGGAGCAGCTGGTCTGATTGTCCTGTATTTCACAAATAAAGGACTTTACTCACCATAGTGTGGCTTCATCTTGGAGGCAACTTCCTTTTTTCTGTGTTATGCGGCGTGCCCCGCCGCGATGGAGCCCCACTGCTATCAGGGCGGGCCTGCAGCGACAATGATCAAAGACGCTGTGGGGATGGTGAGTCCACATTGTGGATGTTGTATGGATAGGATGACAGCCCGGACAGCTTCAGAGCAGCCCACTTGGGTAAACATTTTGAACATTTTTGGGCGAGGCATGCAACCCACTGGGGGTAACATTTATCATGCAGCACAACTACCATCATTTCTTGCACAGACGCCTACAGAAGCGGGACATTTAAATTTGCGCAGGTGGTGCGATTACTGCCTTTTCCTTCTGCCAGTGAACAAGAGCGTTGTTGCGCTCGAAACACGTTTGGCTTGAGATTTGTGCAAAGGAGCAGCTGGTCTGATTGTCCTGTATTTCACAAATTAAGGACTTTACTCACCGTAGTGTGGCTTCATCTTGGAGGCAACTTCCTTTTTTCTGTGTCATGCGGCATGCGCCACCGCGATGGAGCCCCACTGCTATCAGAGCGGGCCTGCAGCGACAATGATCAAAGACGCTGTGGGGACGGTGAGTCCGCTTTGTGGATGTTGAATGGACAGGATGACAGCCCGGACAGCTTCAGCGCAGCCCACTTGGGTAAACATTTTGAACCTTTTGGGGCGAGGCATGCAACCCACTGGGGGTAACATTTATCATGCACCACAACTACCATCATTCCTTGCGCAGACGCCCACAGAGGCAGGATATTTAAATTCGTGCAGGTGGTGCGATTGCTGCCTTTCCCTTCTGCCAGTGAACAAGAGCGTTGTTGCGCTCCAAACGCGTTTGGCTTGATATTTGTGCAAAGGAGCAGCTTGTCTGATTGTCCTGTATTTCACAAATAAAGGACTTTACTCACCGTAGTGTGGCTTCATCTTGGAGGCAACTTACTTTTTCTGTGTTATGCGGCGTGCCCCGCCGCGATGGACCCCCACTGCTATCAGGGCGGGCCGCAGCGACAATGATCAAGGACGCTGTGGGGACGGTAAGTCCGCTTTGTGGATGTTGTATGGACAGGATGACAGCCCGGACAGCTTCAGCGCAGCCCAGTTGGGTAAACATTTTGAACATTTTGGGGCGAGGCATGCAACCTGTTGGGGGTAACATTTATTATGCACCACAACTACCATCATTCCTTGCGCAGACGCCCACAGAGGCGGGACATTTAAATTTGTGCACGTGGTGCGATTACTGCCTTTCCCTTCTGCCAGTGAACAAGAGCGTTGTTGCGCTCGAAACGCGTTTGGCTTGAGATTTGTGCAAAGGAGCAGCTGGTGTGATTGTGCTGTATTTCACAAATAAAGGACTTTACTCACCGTAGTGTGGCTTCATCTTGGAGGCAACTTCCTTTTTTTTGTGTTATGCGGCGTGCCCCGCCGCGATGGAGGACCACTGCTATCAGGGCGGGCCTGCAGAGACAATGATCAAAGACGCTGTGGGGACGGTGAGTCCGCTTTGTGGATGTTGTATGGACAGGATGACAGCCCGGACAGCTTCAGCGCAGCCCACTTGGGTAAACATTTTGAACATTTTGGGGCGAGGCATGCAACCCACTGGGGGTAACATTTATCATGCACCACAACTACCATCATTCCTTGCACAGACGCCCACAGAGGCGGGATATTTAAATTCGCGCAGGTGGTGCGATTGCTACCTTTCCCTTCTGCCAGTGAACAAGAGCGTTGTTGCGCTCGAAACGCGTTTGGCTTGAGATTTGTGCAAAGGAGCAGCTGGTCTGATTGTCCTGTATTTCACAAATAAAGGACTTTACTCACCGTAGTGTGGCTTCATCTTGGAGGCAACTTCCTTTTTTCTGTGTTATGCGGAGTGCGCCACCGCGATGGAGCCCCACTGCTACCAGGGCGGGCATGCAGCGACAATGATCAAAGACGCTGTGGGGACGGTGAGTCCGCTTTGTCGATGTTGTATGGACAGGATGACAGCCCAGACAGCTTCAGCGCAGCCCACTTGGGTAAACATTTTGAACATTTTGGGGCGAGGCATGCAACCCACTGGGGGTAACATTTATCATGCACCACAACTACCATCATTCCTTGCGCAGTCGCCCACAGAGGCGGGACATTTAAATTCGCGCTGGTGGTGCGATTTCTGCCTTTCCCTTCTGCCAGTGAACACGAGCGTTGTTGCACTCGAAACGCGTTTGTCTTGAGATTTGTGCAAAGGAGCAGCTGGTCTGATTGTCTTGTATTTCACAAATAAAGGACTTTACTCACCGTAGTGTGGCTTCATCTAGGAGGCAACTTCCTTTTTACTGTGTTATGCGGCGTGCACCACAACGATGGAGCCCCACTGCTATCAGGGCGGGCCTGCAGCGACAATGATCAAAGACGCTGTGGGGACAGTGAGTCCGCTTTGTGGATATTGTATGGACAGGATGACAGCCCGGACAGCTTCAGCGCAGCCCACTTGGGTAAACAATTTGAACATTTTGGGGCGAGGCATTCAACCCACTGGGGGTAACATTTACATGCACCACAACTACCATCATTCCTTGCGCAGACGCCCACAGAGGCGGGACATTTAAATTCGTGCAGGTGGTGCGATTGCTGTCTTCCCTTCTGCCAGTGAACAAGAACGTTGTTGCGTTCGAAACGCGTTTGGCTTGAGATTTGTGCAAAGGAGCAGCTGGTCTGATTGTCCTGTATTTCACAAATAAAGGACTTTACTCACCGTAGTGTGGCTTCATCTTGGAGGCAACTTCCTTTTTTCTGTGTTATGCGGCGTGCCACGCCGCGATGGAGCTCCACTGCTATCAGGGCGGGCCTGAGCGACAATGATCAAAGATGCTGTGGGGACGGTGAGTCCGCTTTGTGGATGTTGAATGGAAAGGATGACAACCCGGACAGCTTAAGCGCAGCCCACTTGGGTAAACATTTTGAACATTTTGGGGCGAGGCATGCAACCCACTGGGGGTTACATTTATCATGCACCACAACTACCATAATTCCTTACGCAGATGCCCACAGAGGCGGGACATTTAAATTCATGCAGGTGGTGCGATTGCTGCCTCTCCCTTCTGCCAGTGAACAAGAGCGTTGTTGCGCTTGAAACGCGTTTGGCTTGAGATTTGTGCAAAGGAGCAGCTGGTCTGATTGTCCTGTATTTCACAAATAAAGGACTTTACTCACCGTAGTGTGGCTTCATCTTGGAGGCAACTTCCTTTTTTCTGTGTTATGCGGCGTGCCCCGCCGCGATGGAGCCCCACTGCTATCAGGGCGGGCCGCAGCGACAATGATCAAGGACGCTGTGGGGACGGTAAGTCCGCTTTGTGGATGTTGTATGGACAGGATGACAGCCCGGACAGCTTCAGCGCAGCCCAGTTGGGTAAACATTTTGAACATTTTGGGGCGAGGCATGCAACCCGTTGGGGGTAACATTTATCATGCACCACAACTACCATCATTCCTTGCGCAGACGCCCACAGAGGCGGGACATTTAAATTTGCGCACGTGGTGCGATTACTGCCTTTCCCTTCTGCCAGTGAACAAGAGCGTTGTTGCGCTCAAAACGCGTTTGGCTTGAGATTTGTGCAAAGGAGCAGCTGGTCTGATTGTCCTGTATTTCACAAATAAAGGACTTTACTCACCGTAGTGTGGCTTCATCTTGGAGGCAACTTCCTTTTTTCTGTGTTATGCGGCGTGCACCACCGTGATGGAGCCCCACTGCTATCAGAGCGGGCCTGCAGTGACAATGATCAAAGACGCTGTGGGGACGGTGAGTCCGCTTTGTGGATGTTGTATGGACAGGATGACAGCCCGGACAGCTTCAGCGCAGCCCACTTGGATAAACATTTTTAACATTTTGGGGCGAGACATGCAACCCACTGGGGATAACATTTATCGTGCACCACAACTACCATCATTCCTTGCGCAGACGCCTACAGAGGCGGGACATTTAAATTCGTGCAGGTGGTGCGATTGCTGCCTTTCCCTTCTGCCAGTGAACAAGAGCGTTGTTGCGCTCGAAACGCGTTTGGCTTGAGATTTGTGCAAAGGAGCAGCTGGTCTGATTGTCCTGTATTTCACAAATAAAGGACTTTACTTACCGTAGTGTGGCTTCATCTTGGATGCAACTTCCTTTTTTCTGTGTTATGCGGCGTGCCCCGCCGCGATGGAGCTCCACTGCTATCAGGGCGGGCCTGAGCGACAATGATCAAAGATGCTGTGGGGACTGTGAGTCCGCTTTGTGGATGTTGTATGGAAAGGATGACAACCCGGACAGCTTAAGCGCAGCCCACTTGGGTAAACATTTTGAATATTTTGGGGCGAGGCATGCAACCCACTGGGGGTAACATTTATCATGCACCACAACTACCATAATTCCTTACGCAGTCGCCCACAGAGGCGGGACATTTAAATTCGCGCAGGTGGTGCGATTGCTGCCTTTCCCTTCTGCCAGTGAACAAGAGCGTTGTTGCGCTTGAAACGCGTTTGGCTTGAGATTTGTGCAAAGGAGCAGCTGGTCTGATTGTCCTATATTTCACAAATAAAGGACTTTACTCACCATAGTGTGGCTTCATCTTGGAGTCAACTTCCTTTTTTCTGTGTTATGCGGCGTGCCCCGCCGCGATGGAGCCCCACTGCTATCAGGGCGGGCCTGCAGCGACAATGATCAAAGACGCTGTGGGGACGGTGAGTCCACATTGTGGATGTTGTATGGATAGGATGACAGCCCGGACAGCTTCAGCGCAGCCCACTTGGGTAAACATTTTGAACATTTTTGGGCGAGGCATGCAACCCACTGGGGGTAACATTTATCATGCAGCACAACTACCATCATTTCTTGCGCAGACGCCTACAGAAGCGGGACATTTAAATTTGCGCAGGTGGTGCGATTACTGCCTTTCCCTTCTGCCAGTGAACAAGAGCGTTGTTGTGCTCGAAACGCGTTTGGCTTGAGATTTGTGCAAAGGAGCAGCTGGTCTGATTGTCCTGTATTTCACAAATTAAGGACTTTACTCACCGTAGTGTGGCTTCATCTTGGAGGCAACTTCCTTTTTTTTGTGTTATGCGGCGTGCGCCACCGCGATGGAGCCCCACTGCTATCACAGCAGGCCTGCAGCGACAATGATCAAAGACACTGTGGGGACGGTGAGTCCGCTTTGTGGATGTTGAATGGACAGGATGACAGCCCGGACAGCTTCAGCGCAGCCCACTTGGGTAAACATTTTGAACCTTTTGGGGCGAGGCATGCAACCCACTGGGGGTAACATTTATCATGCACCACAACTACCATCATTCCTTGCGCAGACGCCCACAGAGGCAGGATATTTAAATTCGTGCAGGTGGTGCGATTGCTGCCTTTCCCTTCTGCCAGTGAACAAGAGCGTTGTTGCGCTCTAAACGCGTTTGGCTTGATATTTGTGCAAAGGAGCAGCTGGTCTGATTGTCCTGTATTTCACAAATAAAGGACTTTACTCACCGTAGTGTGGCTTCATCTTGGAGGCAACTTACTTTTTTCTGTGTTATGCGGCGTGCCCCGCCGCGATGGAGCCCCAATGCTATCAGGGCGGGCCGCAGCGACAATGATCAAGGACGCTGTGGGGACGGTAAGTCCGCTTTGTGGATGTTGTATGGACAGGATGACAGCCCAGACAGCTTCAGCACAGCCCAGTTGGGTAAACATTTTGAACATTTTGGGGCGAGGCATGCAACCCGTTGGGGGTAACATTTATCATGCACCACAACTACCATCATTCCTTGCGCAGACGCCCACAGAGGCGGGACATTTAAATTTGTGCACGTGGTGCGATTACTGCCTTTCCCTTCTGCCAGTGAACAAGAGCGTTGTTGCGCTCGAAACGCGTTTGGCTTGAGATTTGTGCAAAGGAGCAGCTGGTCTGATTGTCCTGTATTTCACAAATAAAGGACTTTACTCACCGTAGTGTGGCTTCATCTTGGATGCAACTTCCTTTTTTCTGTGTTATGCGGCGTGCCCCGCCGCGATGGAGCTCCACTGCTATCAGGGCGGGCCTGAGCGACAATGATCAAATATGCTGTGGGGACGGTGAGTCCGCTTTGTGGATGTTGAATGGAAAGGATGACAACCCGGACAGCTTAAGCACAGCCCACTTGGGTAAACATTTTGAATATTTTGGGGCGAGGCATGCAACCCACTGGGGGTAACATTTATCATGCACCACAACTACCATCATTCCTTGCGCAGTCGCCCACAGAGGCGGGACATTTAAATTCGCGCTGGTGGTGCGATTTCTGCCTTTCCCTTCTGCCAGTGAACAAGAGCGTTGTTGCGCTAGAAACACATTTGTCTTGAGATTTGTGCAAAGGAGCAGCTGGTCTGATTGTCCTGTATTTCACAAATAAAGGACTTTACTCACTGTAGTGTGGCTTCATCTTGGAGGCAACTTCCTTTTTTCTTTGTTATGCGGAGTGCGCCACCGCGATGGAGCCCCACTGCTACCAGGGCGGGCATACAGTGACAATGCCCAAAGACGCTGTGGGGACGGTGAGTCCGCTTTGTCGATGTTGTATGGACAGGATGACAGCCCAGACAGCTTCAGCGCAGCCCACTTGGGTAAACATTTTGAACATTTTGGGGCGAGGCATGCAACCCACTGGGGGTAACATTTATGATGCACCACAACTACCATCATTCCTTGCGCAGTCGCCCACAGAGGCGGGACATTTAAATTCGCGCTGGTGGTGCGATTTCTGCCTTTCCCTTCTGCCAGTGAACAAGAGCGTTGTTGCACTCGAAACGCGTTTGTCTTGAGATTTGTGCAAAGGAGCAGCTGGTCTGATTGTCTTGTATTTCACAAATAAAGGACTTTACTCACCGTAGTGTGGCTTCATCTTGGAGGCAACTTCCTTTTTTCTGTGTTATGCGGCGTGCGCCACCGCGATGGAGCCCCACTGCTATCAGGGTGGGCCTGCAGCGACAATGATCAAAGACGCTGTGGGGACGGTGAGTCCGCTTTGTGGATATTGTATGGATAGGATGACAGCCCGGACAGCTTCAGCGCAGCCAACTTGGGTAAACATTTTGAACATTTTGGGGCGAGGCATGCAACCCACTGGGGGTAACATTTACCATGCACCACAACTACCATCATTCCTTGCGCAGACGCCCACAGAGGCAGGACATTTAAATTCGTGCAGGTGGTGCGATTGCTGCCTTTCCCTTCTGCCAGTGAACAAGAGCGTTGTTGCGCTCGAAACACGTTTGGCTTGAGATTTGTGCAAAGGAGCAGCTGGTCTGATTGTCCTATATTTCACAAATAAAGGACTTTACTCACCGTAGTGTGGCTTCATCTTGGAGGCAACTTCCTTTTTTCTGTGTTATGCGGAATGCCCCGCCGCGATGGAGCCCCACTGCTAACAGGGCGGGCCTGTAGCGACAATGATCAAAGACGCTGTGGGGACGGTGAGTCTGCTTTGTGGATGTTGTATGGACAGGATGACAGCCCGGACAGCTTCAGCGCAGCCCACTTGGGTAAACATTTTGAACATTTTGGGGCGAGGCATGCAACCCACTGGGGGTAACATTTATCATGCACCACAACTACCATCATTCCTTGCGCTGATGCTCACATAGGCGGGACATTTAAATTTGCGCACGTGGTGCGATTACTGCCTTTCCCTTCTGCCAGTGAACAAGAGCGTTGTTGCGCTCGAAACGCGTTTGTCTTGAGATTTGTGCAAAGGAGCAGCTGGTCTGATTGTCCTGTATTTCACAAATAAAGGACTTTACTCACCGTAGTGTGGCTTCATCTTGGAGGCAACTTCATTTTTCTGTGCTATGCGGCGTGCGCAACCGCGATGAAGCCCCACTGCTATCAGAGCGGACCTGCAGCGACAATGATCAAAGACGCTGTTAGGACGGTGTTTCCGCTTTGTGGATTTTGCATGGACAAGATGACAGCCCGGACAGCTTCAGCGCAGCCCACTTGGGTAAACATTTTGAACATTTTGGGGCGAGGCATGCAACCCACTGGGGGTAACATTTACCATGCACCACAACTACCATCATTCCTTGCGCAGACGCCCACAGAGGCGGGACATTTAAATTTGTGCAGATGGTGCGATTGCTGCCTTTCCCTTCTGCCAGTGAACAAGAGCGTTGTTGCGCTCGAAACGCGTTTGACTTGAGATTTGTGCAAAGGAGCAGCTGGTCTGATTGTCCTGTATTTCACAAATAAAGGACTTTACTTACCGTAGTGTGGCTTCATCTTGGATGCAACTTCCTTTTTTCTGTGTTATGCGGCGTGCCCCGCCGCGATGGAGCTCCACTGCTATCAGGGCGGGCCTGAGCGACAATGATCAAAGATGCTGTGGGGACGGTGAGTCCGCTTTGTGGATGTTGTATGGAAAGGATGACAACCCGGACCGCTTAAGCGCAGCCCACTTGGGTAAACATTTTGAATATTTTGGGGCGAGGCATGCAACCCACTGGGGGTAACATTTATCATGCACCACAACTACCATAATTCCTTACGCAGTCGCCCACAGAGGCGGGACATTTAAATTCGCGCAGGTGGTGCGATTGCTGCCTTTCCCTTCTGCCAGTGAACAAGAGCGTTGTTGCGCTCGAAACGCGTTTGGCTTGAGATTTGTGCAAAGGAGCAGCTGGTCTGATTGTCCTGTTTTTCACAAATAAAGGACTTTACTCACCATAGTGTGGCTTCATCTTGGAGTCAACTTCCTTTTTTCTGTGTTATGCGGCGTGCCCCGCCGCGATGGAGCCCCACTGCTATCAGGGCGGGCCTGCAGCGACAATGATCAAAGACGCTGTGGGGACGGTGAGTCCACATTGTGGATGTTGTATGGATAGGATGACAGCCCGGACAGCTTCAGCGCAGCCCACTTGGGTAAACATTTTGAACATTTTTGGGCGAGGCATGCAACCCACTGGGGGTAACATTTATCATGCAGCACAACTACCATCATTTCTTGCGCAGACGCCTACAGAAGCGGGACATTTAAATTTGCGCAGGTGGTGCGATTACTGCCTTTCCCTTCTGCCAGTGAACAAGAGCGTTGTTGTGCTCGAAACACGTTTGCCTTGAGATTTGTGCAAAGGAGCAGCTGGTCTGATTGTCCTGTATTTCACAAATTAAGGACTTTACTCACCGTAGTGTGGCTTCATCTTGGAGGCAACTTCCTTTTTTCTGTGTTATGCGGCGTGCGCCACCGCGATGGAGCCCCACTGCTATCAGAGCAGGCCTGCAGCGACAATGATCAAAGACACTGTGGGGACGGTGAGTCCGCTTTGTGGATGTTGAATGGACAGGATGACAGCCCGGACAGCTTCAGCGCAGCCCACTTGGGTAAACATTTTGAACCTTTTGGGGCGAGGCATGCAACCCACTGGGGGTAACATTTATCATGCACCACAACTACCATCATTCCTTGCGCAGACGCCCACAGAGGCAGGATATTTAAATTCGTGCAGGTGGTGCGATTGCTGCCTTTCCCTTCTGCCAGTGAACAAGAGCGTTGTTGCGCTCCAAACGCGTTTGGCTTGATATTTGTGCAAAGGAGCAGCTGGTCTGATTGTCCTGTATTTCACAAATAAAGGACTTTACTCACCGTAGTGTGGCTTCATCTTGGAGGCAACTTACTTTTTTCTGTGTTATGCGGCGTGCCCCGCCGCGATGGAGCCCCAATGCTATCAGGGCGGGCCGCAGCGACAATGATCAAGGACGCTGTGGGGACGGTAAGTCCGCTTTGTGGATGTTGTATGGACAGGATGATAGCCCAGACAGCTTCAGCGCAGCCCAGTTGGGTAAACATTTTGAACATTTTGGGGCGAGGCATGCAACCCGTTGGGGGTAACATTTATCATGCACCACAACTACCATCATTCCTTGCGCAGACGCCCACAGAGGCGGGACATTTAAATTTGTGCACGTGGTGCGATTACTGCCTTTCCCTTCTGCCAGTGAACAAGAGCGTTGTTGTGCTCGAAACGCGTTTGGCTTGAGATTTGTGCAAAGGAGCAGCTGGTCTGATTGTCCTGTATTTCACAAATAAAGGACTTTACTCACCGTAGTGTGGCTTCATCTTGGATGCAACTTCCTTTTTTCTGTGTTATGCGGCATGCCCCGCCGCGATGGAGCTCCACTGCTATCAGGGCGGGCCTGAGCGACAATGATCAAATATGCTGTGGGGACGGTGAGTCCGCTTTGTGGATGTTGTATGGAAAGGATGACAACCCGGACAGCTTAAGCGCAGCCCACTTGGGTAAACATTTTGAATATTTTGGGGCGAGGCATGCAACCCACTGGGGGTAACATTTATCATGCACCACAACTACCATCATTCCTTGCGCAGTCGCCCACAGAGGCGGGACATTTAAATTTGCGCTGGTGGTGCGATTTCTGCCTTTCCCTTCTGCCAGTGAACAAGAGCGTTGTTGCGCTCGAAACGCATTTGTCTTGAGATTTGTGCAAAGGAGCAGCTGGTCTGATTGTCCTGTATTTCACAAATAAAGGACTTTACTTACTGTAGTGTGGCTTCATCTTGGAGGCAACTTCCTTTTTTCTGTGTTATGCCGAGTGCGCCACCGCGATGGAGCCCCACTGCTACCAGGGCGGGCATGCAGTGACAATGATCAAAGACGCTGTGGGGACGGTGAGTCCGCTTTGTCGATGTTGTATGGACAGGATGACAGCCCAGACAGCTTCAGCGCAGCCCACTTGGGTAAACATTTTGAACATTTTGGGGCGAGGCATGCAACCCACTGGGGGTAACATTTATCATGCACCACAACTACCATCATTCCTTGCGCAGTCGCCCACAGAGGCGGGACATTTAAATTCGCGCTGGTGGTGCGATTTCTGCCTTTCCCTTCTGCCAGTGAACAAGAGCGTTGTTGCACTCGAAACGCGTTTGTCTTGAGATTTGTGCAAAGGAGCAGCTGGTCTGATTGTCTTGTATTTCACAAATAAAGGACTTTACTCACCGTAGTGTGGCTTCATCTTGGAGGCAACTTCCTTTTTTCTGTGTTATGCGGCGTGCGCCACCGCGATGGAGCCCCACTGCTATCAGGGTGGGCCTGCAGCGACAATGATCAAAGACGCTGTGGGGACGGTGAGTCCGCTTTGTGGATATTGTATGGATAGGATGACAGCCCGGACAGCTTCAGCGCAGCCAACTTGGGTAAACATTTTGAACATTTTGGGGCGAGGCATGCAACCCACTGGGGGTAACATTTACCATGCACCACAACTACCATCATTCCTTGCGCAGACGCCCACAGAGGCAGGACATTTAAATTCGTGCAGGTGGTGCGATTGCTGCCTTTCCCTTCTGCCAGTGAACAAGAGCGTTGTTGCGCTCGAAACGCGTTTGGCTTGAGATTTGTGCAAAGGAGCAGCTGGTCTGATTGTCCTATATTTCACAAATAAAGGACTTTACTCACCGTAGTGTGGCTTCATCTTGGAGGCAACTTCCTTTTTTCTGTGTTATGCGGAATGCCCCGCCGCGATGGAGCCCCACTGCTAACAGGGCGGGCCTGTAGCGACAATGATCAAAGACGCTGTGGGGACGGTGAGTCTGCTTTGTGGATGTTGTATGGACAGGATGACAGCCCGGACAGCTTCAGTGCAGCCCACTTGGGTAAACATTTTGAATATTTTGGGGCGAGGCATGCAACCCACTGGGGGTAACATTTATCATGCACCACAACTACCATCATTCCTTGCGCAGTCGCCCACAGAGGCGGGACATTTAAATTCATGCTGGTGGTGCGATTTCTGCCTTTCCCTTCAGCCAGTGAACAAGAGCGTTGTTGCGCTCGAAACGCATTTGTCTTGAGATTTGTGCAAAGGAGCAGCTGGTCTGATTGTCTTGTATTTCACAAATAAAGGACTTTACTCACCGTAGTGTGGCTTCATCTTGGAGGCAACTTCCTTTTTTCTGTGTTATGAGGCGTGCGCCACCGCGATGGAGCCCCACTGCTATCAGGGTGGGCCTGCAGCGACAATGATCAAAGACGCTGTGGGGACGGTGAGTCCGCTTTGTGGATATTGTATGGATAGGATGACAGCCCGGACAGCTTCAGCGCAGCCAACTTGGGTAAACATTTTGAACATTTTGGGGCGAGGCATGCAACCCACTGGGGGTAACATTTACCATGCACCACAACTACCATCATTCCTTGCGCAGACGCCCACAGAGGCAGGATATTTAAATTCGTGCAGGTGGTGCGATTGCTGCCTTTCCCTTCTGCCAGTGAACAAGAGCGTTGTTGCGCTCTAAACGCGTTTGGCTTGATATTTGTGCAAAGGAGCAGCTGGTCTGATTGTCCTGTATTTCACAAATAAAGGACTTTACTCACCGTAGTGTGGCTTCATCTTGGAGGCAACTTACTTTTTTCTGTGTTATGCGGCGTGCCCCGCCGCGATGGAGCCCCAATGCTATCAGGGCGGGCCGCAGCGACAATGATCAAGGACGCTGTGGGGACGGTAAGTCCGCTTTGTGGATGTTGTATGGACAGGATGACAGCCCAGACAGCTTCAGCACAGCCCAGTTGGGTAAACATTTTGAACATTTTGGGGCGAGGCATGCAACCCGTTGGGGGTAACATTTATCATGCACCACAACTACCATCATTCCTTGCGCAGACGCCCACAGAGGCGGGACATTTAAATTTGTGCACGTGGTGCGATTACTGCCTTTCCCTTCTGCCAGTGAACAAGAGCGTTGTTGCGCTCGAAACGCGTTTGGCTTGAGATTTGTGCAAAGGAGCAGCTGGTCTGATTGTCCTGTATTTCACAAATAAAGGACTTTACTCACCGTAGTGTGGCTTCATCTTGGATGCAACTTCCTTTTTTCTGTGTTATGCGGCGTGCCCCGCCGCGATGGAGCTCCACTGCTATCAGGGCGGGCCTGAGCGACAATGATCAAATATGCTGTGGGGACGGTGAGTCCGCTTTGTGGATGTTGTATGGAAAGGATGACAACCCGGACAGCTTAAGCGCAGCCCACTTGGGTAAACATTTGGAATATTTTGGGGCGAGGCATGCAACCCACTGGGGGTAACATTTATCATGCACCACAACTACCATCATTCCTTGCGCAGTCGCCCACAGAGGCGGGACATTTAAATTCGCGCTGGTGGTGCGATTTCTGCCTTTCCCTTCTGCCAGTGAACAAGAGCGTTGTTGCGCTAGAAACACATTTGTCTTGAGATTTGTGCAAAGGAGCAGCTGGTCTGATTGTCCTGTATTTCACAAATAAAGGACTTTACTCACTGTAGTGTGGCTTCATCTTGGAGGCAACTTCCTTTTTTCTTTGTTATGCGGAGTGCGCCACCGCGATGGAGCCCCACTGCTACCAGGGCGGGCATACAGTGACAATGACCAAAGACGCTGTGGGGACGGTGAGTCCGCTTTGTCAATGTTGTATGGACAGGATGACAGCCCAGACAGCTTCAGCGCAGCCCACTTGGGTAAACATTTTGAACATTTTGGGGCGAGGCATGCAACCCACTGGGGGTAACATTTATGATGCACCACAACTACCATCATTCCTTGCGCAGTCGCCCACAGAGGCGGGACATTTAAATTCGCGCTGGTGGTGCGATTTCTGCCTTTCCCTTCTGCCAGTGAACAAGAGCGTTGTTGCACTCGAAACGCGTTTGTCTTGAGATTTGTGCAAAGGAGCAGCTGGTCTGATTGTCTTGTATTTCACAAATAAAGGACTTTACTCACCGTAGTGTGGCTTCATCTTGGAGGCAACTTCCTTTTTTCTGTGTTATGCGGCGTGCGCCACCGCGATGGAGCCCCACTGCTATCAGGGTGGGCCTGCAGCGACAATGATCAAAGACGCTGTGGGGACGGTGAGTCCGCTTTGTGGATATTGTATGGATAGGATGACAGCCCGGACAGCTTCAGCGCAGCCAACTTGGGTAAACATTTTGAACATTTTGGGGCGAGGCATGCAACCCACTGGGGGTAACATTTACCATGCACCACAACTACCATCATTCCTTGCGCAGACGCCCACAGAGGCAGGACATTTAAATTCGTGCAGGTGGTGCGATTGCTGCCTTTCCCTTCTGCCAGTGAACAAGAGCGTTGTTGCGCTCGAAACACGTTTGGCTTGAGATTTGTGCAAAGGAGCAGCTGGTCTGATTGTCCTATATTTCACAAATAAAGGACTTTACTCACCGTAGTGTGGCTTCATCTTGGAGGCAACTTCCTTTTTTCTGTGTTATGCGGAATGCCCCGCCGCGATGGAGCCCCACTGCTAACAGGGCGGGCCTGTAGCGACAATGATCAAAGACGCTGTGGGGACGGTGAGTCTGCTTTGTGGATGTTGTATGGACAGGATGACAGCCCGGACAGCTTCAGCGCAGCCCACTTGGGTAAACATTTTGAACATTTTGGGGCGAGGCATGCAACCCACTGGGGGTAACATTTATCATGCACCACAACTACCATCATTCCTTGCGCTGATGCTCACATAGGCGGGACATTTAAATTTGCGCACGTGGTGCGATTACTGCCTTTCCCTTCTGCCAGTGAACAAGAGCGTTGTTGCGCTCGAAACGCGTTTGTCTTGAGATTTGTGCAAAGGAGCAGCTGGTCTGATTGTCCTGTATTTCACAAATAAAGGACTTTACTCACCGTAGTGTGGCTTCATCTTGGAGGCAACTTCATTTTTCTGTGCTATGCGGCGTGCGCAACCGCGATGAAGCCCCACTGCTATCAGAGCGGACCTGCAGCGACAATGATCAAAGACGCTGTTAGGACGGTGTTTCCGCTTTGTGGATTTTGCATGGACAAGATGACAGCCCGGACAGCTTCAGCGCAGCCCACTTGGGTAAACATTTTGAACATTTTGGGGCGAGGCATGCAACCCACTGGGGGTAACATTTACCATGCACCACAACTACCATCATTCCTTGCGCAGACGCCCACAGAGGCGGGACATTTAAATTTGTGCAGATGGTGCGATTGCTGCCTTTCCCTTCTGCCAGTGAACAAGAGCGTTGTTGCGCTCGAAACGCGTTTGACTTGAGATTTGTGCAAAGGAGCAGCTGGTCTGATTGTCCTGTATTTCACAAATAAAGGACTTTACTTACCGTAGTGTGGCTTCATCTTGGATGCAACTTCCTTTTTTCTGTGTTATGCGGCGTGCCCCGCCGCGATGGAGCTCCACTGCTATCAGGGCGGGCCTGAGCGACAATGATCAAAGATGCTGTGGGGACGGTGAGTCCGCTTTGTGGATGTTGTATGGAAAGGATGACAACCCGGACCGCTTAAGCGCAGCCCACTTGGGTAAACATTTTGAATATTTTGGGGCGAGGCATGCAACCCACTGGGGGTAACATTTATCATGCACCACAACTACCATAATTCCTTACGCAGTCGCCCACAGAGGCGGGACATTTAAATTCGCGCAGGTGGTGCGATTGCTGCCTTTCCCTTCTGCCAGTGAACAAGAGCGTTGTTGCGCTCGAAACGCGTTTGGCTTGAGATTTGTGCAAAGGAGCAGCTGGTCTGATTGTCCTGTTTTTCACAAATAAAGGACTTTACTCACCATAGTGTGGCTTCATCTTGGAGTCAACTTCCTTTTTTCTGTGTTATGCGGCGTGCCCCGCCGCGATGGAGCCCCACTGCTATCAGGGCGGGCCTGCAGCGACAATGATCAAAGACGCTGTGGGGACGGTGAGTCCACATTGTGGATGTTGTATGGATAGGATGACAGCCCGGACAGCTTCAGCGCAGCCCACTTGGGTAAACATTTTGAACATTTTTGGGCGAGGCATGCAACCCACTGGGGGTAACATTTATCATGCAGCACAACTACCATCATTTCTTGCGCAGACGCCTACAGAAGCGGGACATTTAAATTTGCGCAGGTGGTGCGATTACTGCCTTTCCCTTCTGCCAGTGAACAAGAGCGTTGTTGTGCTCGAAACACGTTTGCCTTGAGATTTGTGCAAAGGAGCAGCTGGTCTGATTGTCCTGTATTTCACAAATTAAGGACTTTACTCACCGTAGTGTGGCTTCATCTTGGAGGCAACTTCCTTTTTTCTGTGTTATGCGGCGTGCGCCACCGCGATGGAGCCCCACTGCTATCAGAGCAGGCCTGCAGCGACAATGATCAAAGACACTGTGGGGACGGTGAGTCCGCTTTGTGGATGTTGAATGGACAGGATGACAGCCCGGACAGCTTCAGCGCAGCCCACTTGGGTAAACATTTTGAACCTTTTGGGGCGAGGCATGCAACCCACTGGGGGTAACATTTATCATGCACCACAACTACCATCATTCCTTGCGCAGACGCCCACAGAGGCAGGATATTTAAATTCGTGCAGGTGGTGCGATTGCTGCCTTTCCCTTCTGCCAGTGAACAAGAGCGTTGTTGCGCTCCAAACGCGTTTGGCTTGATATTTGTGCAAAGGAGCAGCTGGTCTGATTGTCCTGTATTTCACAAATAAAGGACTTTACTCACCGTAGTGTGGCTTCATCTTGGAGGCAACTTACTTTTTTCTGTGTTATGCGGCGTGCCCCGCCGCGATGGAGCCCCAATGCTATCAGGGCGGGCCGCAGCGACAATGATCAAGGACGCTGTGGGGATGGTAAGTCCGCTTTGTGGATGTTGTATGGACAGGATGACAGCCCAGACAGCTTCAGCGCAGCCCAGTTGGGTAAACATTTTGAACATTTTGGGGCGAGGCATGCAACCCGTTGGGGGTAACATTTATCATGCACCACAACTACCATCATTCCTTGCGCAGACGCCCACAGAGGCGGGACATTTAAATTTGTGCACGTGGTGCGATTACTGCCTTTCCCTTCTGCCAGTGAACAAGAGCGTTGTTGTGCTCGAAACGCGTTTGGCTTGAGATTTGTGCAAAGGAGCAGCTGGTCTGATTGTCCTGTATTTCACAAATAAAGGACTTTACTCACCGTAGTGTGGCTTCATCTTGGATGCAACTTCCTTTTTTCTGTGTTATGCGGCATGCCCCGCCGCGATGGAGCTCCACTGCTATCAGGGCGGGCCTGAGCGACAATGATCAAATATGCTGTGGGGACGGTGAGTCCGCTTTGTGGATGTTGTATGGAAAGGATGACAACCCGGACAGCTTAAGCGCAGCCCACTTGGGTAAACATTTTGAATATTTTGGGGCGAGGCATGCAACCCACTGGGGGTAACATTTATCATGCACCACAACTACCATCATTCCTTGCGCAGTCGCCCACAGAGGCGGGACATTTAAATTTGCGCTGGTGGTGCGATTTCTGCCTTTCCCTTCTGCCAGTGAACAAGAGCATTGTTGCGCTCGAAACGCATTTGTCTTGAGATTTGTGCAAAGGAGCAGCTGGTCTGATTGTCCTGTATTTCACAAATAAAGGACTTTACTCACTGTAGTGTGGCTTCATCTTGGAGGCAACTTCCTTTTTTCTGTGTTATGCCGAGTGCGCCACCGCGATGGAGCCCCACTGCTACCAGGGCGGGCATGCAGTGACAATGATCAAAGACGCTGTGGGGACGGTGAGTCCGCTTTGTCGATGTTGTATGGACAGGATGACAGCCCAGACAGCTTCAGCGCAGCCCACTTGGGTAAACATTTTGAACATTTTGGGGCGAGGCATGCAACCCACTGGGGGTAACATTTATCATGCACCACAACTACCATCATTCCTTGCGCAGTCGCCCACAGAGGCGGGACATTTAAATTCACGCTGGTGGTGCGATTTCTGCCTTTCCCTTCTGCCAGTGAACAAGAGCGTTGTTGCACTCGAAACGCGTTTGTCTTGAGATTTGTGCAAAGGAGCAGCTGGTCTGATTGTCTTGTATTTCACAAATAAAGGACTTTACTCACCGTAGTGTGGCTTCATCTTGGAGGCAACTTCCTTTTTTCTGTGTTATGCGGCGTGCGCCACCGCGATGGAGCCCCACTGCTATCAGGGTGGGCCTGCAGCGACAATGATCAAAGACGCTGTGGGGACGGTGAGTCCGCTTTGTGGATATTGTATGGATAGGATGACAGCCCGGACAGCTTCAGCGCAGCCAACTTGGGTAAACATTTTGAACATTTTGGGGCGAGGCATGCAACCCACTGGGGGTAACATTTACCATGCACCACAACTACCATCATTCCTTGCGCAGACGCCCACAGAGGCAGGACATTTAAATTCGTGCAGGTGGTGCGATTGCTGCCTTTCCCTTCTGCCAGTGAACAAGAGCGTTGTTGCGCTCGAAACGCGTTTGGCTTGAGATTTGTGCAAAGGAGCAGCTGGTCTGATTGTCCTATATTTCACAAATAAAGGACTTTACTCACCGTAGTGTGGCTTCATCTTGGAGGCAACTTCCTTTTTTCTGTGTTATGCGGAATGCCCCGCCGCGATGGAGCCCCACTGCTAACAGGGCGGGCCTGTAGCGACAATGATCAAAGACGCTGTGGGGACGGTGAGTCTGCTTTGTGGATGTTGTATGGACAGGATGACAGCCCGGACAGCTTCAGTGCAGCCCACTTGGGTAAACATTTTGAATATTTTGGGGCGACGCATGCAACCCACTGGGGGTAACATTTATCATGCACCACAACTACCATCATTCCTTGCGCAGTCGCCCACAGAGGCGGGACATTTAAATTCATGCTGGTGGTGCGATTTCTGCCTTTCCCTTCAGCCAGTGAACAAGAGCGTTGTTGCGCTCGAAACGCATTTGTCTTGAGATTTGTGCAAAGGAGCAGCTGGTCTGATTGTCTTGTATTTCACAAATAAAGGACTTTACTCACCGTAGTGTGGCTTCATCTTGGAGGCAACTTCCTTTTTTCTGTGTTATGAGGCGTGCGCCACCGCGATGGAGCCCCACTGCTATCAGGGTGGGCCTGCAGCGACAATGATCAAAGACGCTGTGGGGACGGTGAGTCCGCTTTGTGGATATTGTATGGATAGGATGACAGCCCGGACAGCTTCAGCGCAGCCAACTTGGGTAAACATTTTGAACATTTTGGGGCGAGGCATGCAACCCACTGGGGGTAACATTTACCATGCACCACAACTACCATCATTCCTTGCGCAGACGCCCACAGAGGCAGGACATTTAATTCGTGCAGGTGGTGCGATTGCTGCCTTTCCCTTCTGCCAGTGAACAAGAGCGTTGTTGCGCTCGAAACGCGTTTGGCTTGAGATTTGTGCAAAGGAGCAGCTGGTCTGATTGTCCTATATTTCACAAATAAAGGACTTTACTCACCGTAGTGTGGCTTCATCTTGGAGGCAACTTCCTTTTTTCTGTGTTATGCGGAATGCCCCGCCGCAATGGAGCCCCACTGCTAACAGGGCGGGCCTGTAGCGACAATGATCAAAGACGCTGTGGGGACGGTGAGTCTGCTTTGTGGATGTTGTATGGACAGGATGACAGCCCGGACAGCTTCAGCGCAGCCCACTTGGGTAAACATTTTGAACATTTTGGGGCGAGGCATGCAACCCACTGGGGGTAACATTTATCATGCACCACAACTACCATCATTCCTTGCGCTGATGCTCACATAGGCGGGACATTTAAATTTGCGCACGTGGTGCGATTACTGCCTTTCCCTTCTGCCAGTGAACAAGAGCGTTGTTGCGCTCGAAACGCGTTTGTCTTGAGATTTGTGCAAAGGAGCAGCTGGTCTGATTGTCCTGTATTTCACAAATAAAGGACTTTACTCACAGTAGTGTGGCTTCATCTTGGAGGCAACTTCCTTTTTTCTGTGCTATGCGGCGTGCGCCACCGCGATGAAGCCCCACTGCTATCAGAGCGGACCTGCAGCGACAATGATCAAAGACGCTGTTAGGATGGTGTTTCCGCTTTGTGGATTTTGTATGGACAAGATGACAGCCCGGACAGCTTCAGCGCAGCCCACTTGGGTAAACATTTTGAACATTTTGGGGCGAGGCATGCAACCCACTGGGGGTAACATTTACCATGCACCACAACTACCATCATTCCTTGCGCAGACGCCCACAGAGGCGGGACATTTAAATTCGTGCAGATGGTGCGATTGCTGCCTTTCCCTTCTGCCAGTGAACAAGAGCGTTGCTGCGCTCGAAACGCGTTTGACTTGAGATTTGTGCAAAGGAGCAGCTGGTCTGATTGTCCTGTATTTCACAAATAAAGGACTTTACTTACCGTAGTGTGGCTTCATCTTGGATGCAACTTCCTTTTTTCTGTGTTATGCGGCGTGCCCCGCCGCGATGGAGCTCCACTGCTATCAGGGCGGGCCTGAGCGACAATGATCAAAGATGCTGTGGGGACGGTGAGTCCGCTTTGTGGATGTTGTATGGAAAGGATGACAACCCGGACAGCTTAAGCGCAGCCCACTTGGGTAAACATTTTGAATATTTTGGGGCGAGGCATGCAACCCACTGGGGGTAACATTTATCATGCACCACAACTACCATAATTCCTTACGCAGTCGCCCACAGAGGCGGGACATTTAAATTCGCGCAGGTGGTGTGATTGCTGCCTTTCCCTTCTGCCAGTGAACAAGAGCGTTGTTGCGCTTGAAACGCGTTTGGCTTGAGATTTGTGCAAAGGAGCAGCTGGTCTGATTGTCCTGTATTTCACAAATAAAGGACTTTACTCACCATAGTGTGGCTTCATCTTGGAGTCAACTTCCTTTTTTCTGTGTTATGCGGCGTGCCCCGCCGCGATGGAGCCCCACTGCTATCAGGGCGGGCCTGCAGCGACAATGATCAAAGACGCTGTGGGGACGGTGAGTCCACATTGTGGATGTTGTATGGATAGGATGACAGCCCGGACAGCTTCAGCGCAGCCCACTTGGGTAAACATTTTGAACATTTTTGGGCGAGGCATGCAACCCACTGGGGGTAACATTTATCATGCAGCACAACTACCATCATTTCTTGCGCAGACGCCTACAGAAGCGGGACATTTAAATTTGCGCAGGTGGTGCGATTACTGCCTTTCCCTTCTGCCAGTGAACAAGAGCGTTGTTGTGCTCGAAACGCGTTTGGCTTGAGATTTGTGCAAAGGAGCAGCTGGTCTGATTGTCCTGTATTTCACAAATTAAGGACTTTACTCACCGTAGTGTGGCTTCATCTTGGAGGCAACTTCCTTTTTTCTGTGTTATGCGGCGTGCGCCACCGCGATGGAGCCCCACTGCTATCAGAGCAGGCCTGCAGCGACAATGATCAAAGACACTGTGGGGACGGTGAGTCCGCTTTGTGGATGTTGAATGGACAGGATGACAGCCCGGACAGCTTCAGCGCAGCCCACTTGGGTAAACATTTTGAACCTTTTGGGTCGAGGCATGCAACCCACTGGGGGTAACATTTATCATGCACCACAACTACAATCATTCCTTGCGCAGACGCCCACAGAGGCAGGATATTTAAATTCGTGCAGGTGGTGCGATTGCTGCCTTTCCCTTCTGCCAGTGAACAAGAGCGTTGTTGCGCTCCAAACGCGTTTGGCTTGATATTTGTGCAAAGGAGCAGCTGGTCTGATTGTCCTGTATTTCACAAATAAAGGACTTTACTCACCGCAGTGTGGCTTCATCTTGGAGGCAACTTACTTTTTTCTGTGTTATGCGGCGTGCCCTGCCACGATGGAGCCCCAATGCTATCAGGGCGGGCCGCAGCGACAATGATCAAGGACGCTGTGGGGACGGTAAGTCCGCTTTGTGGATGTTGTATGGACAGGATGACAGCCCAGACAGCTTCAGCGCAGCCCAGTTGGGTAAACATTTTGAACATTTTGGGGCGAGGCATGCAACCCGTTGGGGGTAACATTTATCATGCACCACAACTACCATCATTCCTTGCGCAGACGCCCACAGAGGCGGGACATTTAAATTTGTGCACGTGGTGCGATTACTGCCTTTCCCTTCTGCCAGTGAACAAGAGCGTTGTTGCGCTCCAAACGCGTTTGGCTTGATATTTGTGCAAAGGAGCAGCTGGTCTGATTGTCCTGTATTTCACAAATAAAGGACTTTACTCACCGCAGTGTGGCTTCATCTTGGAGGCAACTTACTTTTTTCTGTGTTATGCGGCGTGCCCTGCCGCGATGGAGCCCCAATGCTATCAGGGCGGGCCGCAGCGACAATGATCAAGGACGCTGTGGGGACGGTAAGTCCGCTTTGTGGATGTTGTATGGACAGGATGACAGCCCAGACAGCTTCAGCGCAGCCCAGTTGGGTAAACATTTTGAACATTTTGGGGCGAGGCATGCAACCCGTTGGGGGTAACATTTACCATGCACCACAACTACCATCATTCCTTGCGCAGACGCCCACAGAGGCGGGACATTTAAATTCGTGCAGATGGTGCGATTGCTGCCTTTCCCTTCTGCCAGTGAACAAGAGCGTTGCTGCGCTCGAAACGCGTTTGACTTGAGATTTGTGCAAAGGAGCAGCTGGTCTGATTGTCCTGTATTTCACAAATAAAGGACTTTACTTACCGTAGTGTGGCTTCATCTTGGATGCAACTTCCTTTTTTCTGTGTTATGCGGCGTGCCCCGCCGCGATGGAGCTCCACTGCTATCAGGGCGGGCCTGAGCGACAATGATCAAAGATGCTGTGGGGACGGTGAGTCCGCTTTGTGGATGTTGTATGGAAAGGATGACAACCCGGACAGCTTAAGCGCAGCCCACTTGGGTAAACATTTTGAATATTTTGGGGCGAGGCATGCAACCCACTGGGGGTAACATTTATCATGCACCACAACTACCATAATTCCTTACGCAGTCGCCCACAGAGGCGGGACATTTAAATTCGCGCAGGTGGTGTGATTGCTGCCTTTCCCTTCTGCCAGTGAACAAGAGCGTTGTTGCGCTTGAAACGCGTTTGGCTTGAGATTTGTGCAAAGGAGCAGCTGGTCTGATTGTCCTGTATTTCACAAATAAAGGACTTTACTCACCATAGTGTGGCTTCATCTTGGAGTCAACTTCCTTTTTTCTGTGTTATGCGGCGTGCCCCGCCGCGATGGAGCCCCACTGCTATCAGGGCGGGCCTGCAGCGACAATGATCAAAGACGCTGTGGGGACGGTGAGTCCACATTGTGGATGTTGTATGGATAGGATGACAGCCCGGACAGCTTCAGCGCAGCCCACTTGGGTAAACATTTTGAACATTTTTGGGCGAGGCATGCAACCCACTGGGGGTAACATTTATCATGCAGCACAACTACCATCATTTCTTGCGCAGACGCCTACAGAAGCGGGACATTTAAATTTGCGCAGGTGGTGCGATTACTGCCTTTCCCTTCTGCCAGTGAACAAGAGCGTTGTTGTGCTCGAAACGCGTTTGGCTTGAGATTTGTGCAAAGGAGCAGCTGGTCTGATTGTCCTGTATTTCACAAATTAAGGACTTTACTCACCGTAGTGTGGCTTCATCTTGGAGGCAACTTCCTTTTTTCTGTGTTATGCGGCGTGCGCCACCGCGATGGAGCCCCACTGCTATCAGAGCAGGCCTGCAGCGACAATGATCAAAGACACTGTGGGGACGGTGAGTCCGCTTTGTGGATGTTGAATGGACAGGATGACAGCCCGGACAGCTTCAGCGCAGCCCACTTGGGTAAACATTTTGAACCTTTTGGGTCGAGGCATGCAACCCACTGGGGGTAACATTTATCATGCACCACAACTACAATCATTCCTTGCGCAGACGCCCACAGAGGCAGGATATTTAAATTCGTGCCGGTGGTGCGATTGCTGCCTTTCCCTTCTGCCAGTGAACAAGAGCGTTGTTGCGCTCCAAACGCGTTTGGCTTGATATTTGTGCAAAGGAGCAGCTGGTCTGATTGTCCTGTATTTCACAAATAAAGGACTTTACTCACCGCAGTGTGGCTTCATCTTGGAGGCAACTTACTTTTTTCTGTGTTATGCGGCGTGCCCTGCCACGATGGAGCCCCAATGCTATCAGGGCGGGCCGCAGCGACAATGATCAAGGACGCTGTGGGGACGGTAAGTCCGCTTTGTGGATGTTGTATGGACAGGATGACAGCCCAGACAGCTTCAGCGCAGCCCAGTTGGGTAAACATTTTGAACATTTTGGGGCGAGGCATGCAACCCGTTGGGGGTAACATTTATCATGCACCACAACTACCATCATTCCTTGCGCAGACGCCCACAGAGGCGGGACATTTAAATTTGTGCACGTGGTGCGATTACTGCCTTTCCCTTCTGCCAGTGAACAAGAGCGTTGTTGCGCTCCAAACGCGTTTGGCTTGATATTTGTGCAAAGGAGCAGCTGGTCTGATTGTCCTGTATTTCACAAATAAAGGACTTTACTCACCGCAGTGTGGCTTCATCTTGGAGGCAACTTACTTTTTTCTGTGTTATGCGGCGTGCCCTGCCGCGATGGAGCCCCAATGCTATCAGGGCGGGCCGCAGCGACAATGATCAAGGACGCTGTGGGGACGGTAAGTCCGCTTTGTGGATGTTGTATGGACAGGATGACAGCCCAGACAGCTTCAGCGCAGCCCAGTTGGGTAAACATTTTGAACATTTTGGGGCGAGGCATGCAACCCGTTGGGGGTAACATTTATCATGCACCACAACTACCATCATTCCTTGCGCAGACGCCCACAGAGGCGGGACATTTAAATTTGTGCACGTGGTGCGATTACTGCCTTTCCCTTCTGCCAGTGAACAAGAGCGTTGTTGCGCTCGAAACGCGTTTGGCTTGAGATTTGTGCAAAGGAGCAGCTGGTCTGATTGTCCTGTATTTCACAAATAAAGGACTTTACTCACCGTAGTGTGGCTTCATCTTGGATGCAACTTCCTTTTTTCTGTGTTATGCGGCGTGCCCCGCCGCGATGGAGCTCCACTGCTATCAGGGCGGGCCTGAGCGACAATGATCAAATATGCTGTGGGGACGGTGAGTCCGCTTTGTGGATGTTGTATGGAAAGGATGACAACCTGGACAGCTTAAGCGCAGCCCACTTGGGTAAACATTTTGAATATTTTGGGGCGAGGCATGCAACCCACTGGGGGTAACATTTATCATGCACCACAACTACCATCATTCCTTGCGCAGTCGCCCACAGAGGCGGGACATTTAAATTCGCGCTGGTGGTGCGATTTCTGCCTTTCCCTTCTGCCAGTGAACAAGAGCGTTGTTGCGCTCGAAACGCATTTGTCTTGAGATTTGTGCAAAGGAGCAGCTGGACTTATTGTCCTGTATTTCACAAATAAAGGACTTTACTCACTGTAGTGTGGCTTTATCTTGGAGGCAACTTCCTTTTTTCTGTGTTATGCGGCGTGCACTACCGCGATGGAGCTCCACTGCTATCAGGGCGGGCCTGCAGCGACAATGATTAAAGACGCTGTGGGGACGGTGAGTCCGCTTTGTGGATGTTGTATGGACAGGATGACAGCTCGGACAGCTTCAGCGCAGCCCACTTGGGTAAATATTTTGGGGCGAGGCATGCAAACCTCTGGGAGTAACATTTATCATACACCACAACTACCATCATTCCTTGCGCAGTCGCCCACAGAGGCGGGACATTAAAATTCACGCTGGTGGTGCGATTGCTGCCTTTCCCTTCTGCCAGTGAACAAGAGCGTTGTTGCGCTCGAAATGTGTTTGGCTTTAGATTTGTGCAAAGGAGCAGCTGATCTGATTGTCCTGTATTTCACAAATAAAGGACTTTACTCACCGTAGTATGGCTTCATCTTGGAGGCAACTTCCTTTTTTCTGTGTTATGCAGCGTGCCCCGCAGCGATGGAGCCCCACTGCTATCAGGGCGGTCTGCAGCGACAATGATCAAAGACGCTGTGGGGACGATGAGTCCGCTTTGTGGATGCTGTATGGACAGAATGACAGCCCGGACAGCTTCAGCGCAGCCCACTTGGGTAAACATTTTGAACATTTTGGGGCGAGGCATGCAACCCACTGGGGGTAACATTTACCATGCACCACAACTACCATCATTCCTTGCGCAGACGCCCACAGAGGCGGGACATTTAAATTCGTGCAGATGGTGCGATTGCTGCCTTTCCCTTCTGCCAGTGAACAAGAGCGTTGTTGCGCTCGAAACGCGTTTGACTTGAGATTTGTGCAAAGGAGCAGCTGGTCTGATTGTCCTGTATTTCACAAATAAAGGACTTGACTCACCGTAGTGTGGCTTCATCTTGGAGGCAACTTCCTTTTTTCTGTGTTATGCGGTGTAGGAGAGTAGGGTCTGCTATCCTATGGTCACCCCAAATTTTTGCTTTTTGCTTCACTGGTTTTTGACATATTGAGGCTGTGGTCCTGCTAATCAGACCCCCAGCCTGCTGTTCTCTCTACTAAATTGACACTATGCACTATAGGTGCATAACCAATTGGAATTGGATCACCCTGTGAGCCCCTGTACCAGTGTACACTAGGTACCCAGGGCATTGGTGCATCTAAGGCCTACCAGGGGCTAAAGCACGTATTGTGCCACCCCTGGCCTGGCCTAGCAATTTGACACAACTGGCTGATCACTCAGCTTGGGTAAGTTGGTGTAACCACCTCTTACTTAGGTGTAGTATACCTATACCTAACCTTAAATGGGACACATGTTAACCTATAAGTCACTCCTATGGCAGGCCTTAACAATCCTGAAGGCAGAGTGCTTGGTTCCATGTGAGATGGTGCTCTGGCATGAGCTGAGCCTGTCTGCAGTGGTCGGAACAACTTCCTTCTACCGTTTCCAGATATCGCCATACCATATACTCTTAAGTGCATTATGAACCTCGCGGTTAAATGCTATCTTTGGTTTGGCTTTATCAAAACATGTCGAGTAAGGTGTCATACGAATTGGAATACTAACCCCTCGCCAATTCTGGCGACGGGGTTAGCATTCCACCCTTCTAGAGGGACACGACATGTACAGTACCTGAAACCCGGGTAAAATCAGACATAGCCTCAGCTCCACAAAATGGATGCTGCCACCACAGACACAAGTCTGCCCTCCTGCTGCTGGGAGTCCTTCCAGCTTGGGAGACGTGGACAAAGGGTTTCCTGCCAGGGGAGGTGCGTGCACCACCCCAGACAGGATTTTGTGTATTGGTCAGGTAGGGCTTGAATAGAATCAGACATGCCTGAGGCTCACAAGGAGCCTCGGTGCATATGCCAGTTTAAACCGGTCCTGGGGCACACCAGCCCCGGACCTGGGGTGAGCTGGACAAAGGATTGGGGGTGTAACCACCCCCCTTCCTGGTCCCACCATTAGGGAGGGACCTAGCAGGTAGTCCCTAGAATCCGCTTAAAGGTAGGAGCTGTGTCCTAAGACTTCAGACATCCTGGAATCAACTTACTACAAAGAAGAAGACGGGAACTTCGACGCTCTGCTGCACAGAGGACAGAAGGAAATCTCCCCTATGGTCAGGGAGTGACTATCTTGCTAACGCAAGCACCAACCAGCTACTCGATGTCTGCTTTGCCACCACCTCCTGCCGGAGCCCGAGCCCAGAGCCCAACAAGACCTGGACCTCCAGACCTCTCACGGCCCGATCCACAGTCCCTGAAAAGAAGGAACCCGTGGAGGCACCGAGACACGTGGAGCCAGCCATCTTGAAAGACCCACGACAAGCTGCAAGCGCAACAACAGAGGCTCCCTCCAAGTTGTGCTTTGGGTCCTGAGAAGCCCAAAATCCGAGCAGCATCTGCACCAAAGGTGAGCCCTCCAGCTTCTCCACGATCTGCGTGGGGCCCCTCTACACTTTGCATCTTGACGCGCCTGCCCAGTCCCTGGCCCGTTGGCTAGTGGCCATTTTGGCGACGAACTTTGAAAACTATGATGCTGGTCTGGTTACTCCAGAATAACCCCTGCTGTCCTTCAAAGGAGCAGCCCCTCTGACCTTGCTGGTCAGAACAATCAGCCTTCTTCATTTTCCACACCTCCTGCCTTTGCCAAGGCTTGTTTGACTCCTTTGAGTCGCCGACACCGCCGACAGCGAGAACCTTCGTGGGACAGCTCGTGAACCAACTCCTGGATGTCGTCGACCTTCAGAGACCACGTGGCTGCGGAGACAAGCTACACCTCATCACCTGTTTGCACCCGACATCGCCTGGTACCTACCTGGTGCCACGCCGGTCACTGGCTAGTGACTGTGAACACTGTCCCCTCTGCTTTCAGGTCTTCTACAACTCTGATCCACTCTTGGACCCACCGCATCTCTTCTGGACCGGCCGCCTGCAGCATCTTTGTCATCAGGCTCCATTGAACAGATAGACGAAACCCGACGCACTTCGAGACCTATGAACCCGCTTCCTGTGGGTGAGATAAAGCTGGCACTCCGGTGCCCAAGTGTAGAGAAACATCTCTAGTGTCTGTGTTTTAAGTCTTAAGTCCGTAGTCCATCCAGAAGACCCTTCTAGCAATAACTTTTGAACTTTTACGCACCCATTGAAAACCTATGGGAGCCCGCGTGTAACTTTCCTCACTGCACACGCGACCCGTGGACCTCCTGGTCACTAACTGAAGTTAGCTCCTTGTAGGCCCAGCGATTCTAGAGGCCCTAGGCCTTTTCCCTTTCCTAGTCGTGGTACTTATACCACTATTTTAGTATATGGTTTGATCAGCCACCAGGGCCTATCCATATAAAGTGCAACTTCTGTATATTGTAATACTTTCTTGTTTAATGATTTGTGCTCCTGTGCTCATAAAGAGTCTAGGGGCTACCTTGAGTAATAAATACATATATATTTTGAATATATATCTGTGTGGTTTCCTTTCATTGGTATCAAGGTGGGTTACATATGGTAAAACAGCTTGCTTAACACGCTTTAACGAGTTTAGCCTCAAAGACTGCTTAGCCTACGCTACCACTAGGGCAGCTAGTCCGAAAAGGTTGACTTACAACCACACCATAAGGGTTGCTTGGCAAGGTACAAGGTGGTCACTTTAACTAGTGAACATCATATACCAGGCCAACTTCTCACATTGGTGAGCAGCGGTTGGATTTGAGCTTGCTGTGTTTTACCTCTGTAATCTCTTTGTTACCAATTGAAAGATCATACAGGTACCTGTAGGTACATATAAAACAAGAATAGTTATATACTTAAGTTCTACTGAACTTAGTTGTTGTAGAGCAAAGGGAGTAGCACACCCTGACTACAACTACTAGATAGGTTTAGTAGGAAAACCCAAGTGTAGGTAGTTGCAACACATCCACCCACACTTAAGAGCAATGGCTGGGGCAGAGGGGTCCAATGTGCCCATCTCTGTCGAGAGTGACCCCCAGAGGGCACCAACCATCTTTGCTACCCTAAACCAAAATGAGCTCAGGCAGTTGGCAAATATCAGGGGCCTTAAACAGCCCAGGAACCCTACTTCTGCTAAACTCAGATAACTCTTACAAGCTGATGAAGATCAGAGAGCTCTCAAGAAAGCCTCCCAGTTAGACACCTTAGGGACAGGAACAGGAGGCCCTCCTTCTGAAGATGCCACTGAAGTACCCCTTTCCCACAGTCGCCCCTTAGTTGAGAATCTGACTACAGATGATGAGAATCAGCATAGGGACAGGGATGACAAAGGGGGTGAATCTGACAGTAGTAGTAGTTCAGATGGGAGAGATAGCCCAGTGCCAGGTGCCAGACTTGGCTCAGCTAACTTAAGGATACTTGGGACTGACAATGGGTTCACCCCATTGGATCTCCCTAGTGGACTTAACCAGGGATTTGAAAGGCAGAGGAATCACTCAGGTGACTCTAATGCTTCTCATGCCTCTAGAGGCTCTCAAGGTCACTCCAGGAGAAGGATGACCAGCCCTCAGAGGAGGGAGCATGAGGCCAGAATGAAGGAAGCTCAGCTGAGGATCAGGAGACAGGAGCTAGAAGTAGCCCTGATGGAAGAGAAACTGAACAAGGCTAGGCAACCTAGAGAGAGTGAGTCTATACCCACTGGTGGCAGCATTGTCCCTAAGGACAAATATAGGGTCTTTGACAATAGGGACCTGCCCAAGGTTGTGCCCCCCTACAAGAGTGGGGATGATATCCACAAGTGGATGACTGCTCTTGAGAGAGCCTGCAAAGTGCAGCAGGTTCCTGAAGACCAGTGGGCAGCAATCTTATGGCTCTCATTTGAAGGTAGAGGCAGAGATAGACTCCTCACTGTTAGAGAGGAGGATGTCAGAAACTACAGAGCCCTGAAGAGTGTCCTGGTTGATGGGTTAGGCTTAACCACTGAACAGTACAGGTTAATGTTCAGAGATTCCCAGAAGACACAGACTCAGGACTTGTCTGAATACATTGAATGTGCCACTAAGGCTTTGGAGGGTTGGTTGCTGGGAAGTAAGGTGTTTGATTATACAGGATTGTACAATTTGATGATGAGAGAACAGATTTTAAATAACTGTCAGAACCAGCAACTGCATCAACACTTGGTTGACTCAGATCTGACCTCTCCCCAAGAATTGGGAAAGAAGGCAGACAAATGGGTCAGAACCAGGGTTAAGCAAAAGAACCAGAACCAGGGCCAAGGGGGTGATCATTAGAAAACAGACCAAAAGGGTGGAGATCAGAAATCTAAAGACCAGAAGTCTTCAACAGGGCCCCAAACTAGTACTAACGAGGGTGGGTCCCAACAACCTAAAGGGAAGAAGAAAGAAGGTCCAAAGAAACCCTGGTGCAAATCTTGCAAGAATACAACTCACTGGACTAGTGATTGTAAAAAGGGTGGAGCCCCCAACACTGTTGCCCCTAAGGCACCTGCTCCCAGTACTACTGTTAGCAGTGTTGGTCCCCAGACAAAGGGTGTAGTGGGAATCACTATGGGAACTGAAGGAGATTCTGACTTAGACAGAACCCTGACACAGGCAGTCTTGATCTGTGATGGGGACATGGATTTGTGCCTAACTGTGAGCCCCAGTAACCTGGGCAAGTACAGACAGACTCCTTTAATAAATGCAAAAGTGGCTCAAGCCTACAGGGACACATGTGCCAGTGTCACTATGGTGACACCAGGCTTTGTGGATCCTGGACAGTACATACCAGGTGAGAATTACCTGGTGACCAATGCCAGCAATGCCACTACTTCTCATAGTGTGGCTATTGCTAACTTCTCATGGGGAGGGGTAAATGGCCTCAAAAGGGTTGTGGTTAGTGCAGACCTCCCAGTAGAATGTTTGTTGGGCAATGACCTAGAGAGTTCTCTGTGGTCAGAAGTGGAGTACAGGACACATGCAGATATGTTAGGTATATCACCACATGTCCTTGCTGTGACCAGGTCACAGGCCAAAAAGTGCCTTACTGAACCTCAGGTCTTGGATCCTGGAACAATGGACCAAGCACCTTCCAAGAAGAAGAACAGGAGGGTTAAGGCTGTGCCTTCCCCCCTGCCTCCAAGTGATGATCAGCCTTCCCAGGAAGATGATCTAGAGAACCCTGAAGGAACTGTCCCTGAAGAGCTTGAAACTGATCAGGTTGAGTTTCTGGGGACAGGGGGACCTTCCAGGGCTGATTTGGGGCAGGCTCAGTTAACCTGTCCATCTCTTGAACACCTCAGACAGCTGACTGCTGCTGAGGCTGCTTGGAAAGCTCAAGGTACCCATAAAGTGTATTGGGATGATGGGCTCCTTTATTCAGAGGCTAGAGACCCAAAACCTGGTGCAACCAGGAGGTTGGTTATACCTCTGCAATTTAGGGGCTTCCTTCTTACCTTGGCCCATGATATTCCTCTAGCAGGACACTTAGGCCAGAACAAGACTTGGGACAGGCTTGTCCCTCACTTTCACTGGCCTCACATGAATGAAGATACCAAGGAGTTTTGTCGCTCCTGTGTGACCTGCCAAGCCAGTGGCAAATCAGGTGGCACAACAAAGGCCCCCCTAATACCACTACCTGTGGTGGGGGTTCCCTTTGAAAGAGTGGGGATAGATATAGTGGGTCCCATGGATCCCCCCACTGCATCTGGGCACAGATTTATACTGGTGGTAGTGGATCATGCCACCAGGTATCCAGAGGCAATTCCCCTTAGGACCACTACAGCTCCTGTTGTGGCCAGGGCCCTACTGGGAGTATTCTCCAGAGTGGGGTTTCCTAAGGAGGTGGTTTCTGACAGAGGTACCAACTTCATGTCAGGATACTTCACAGCTATGTGGAAGGAATGTGGTGTCAACTACAAGTTCACCACCCATTATCACCCACAGTGCAATGGGCTTGTTGAGAGATTCAACAAGACCCTAAAGGGTATGATCAAAGGATTACCTGAAAAGCTCAGACGAAGACGGGACATCCTTCTACCCTGCCTTCTGTTTGCTTACAGAGAGGTCCCACAAAAAGGAGTTGGCTACAGCCCCTTTGAATTGTTGTTTGGGCACCCTGTGAGAGGCCCACTGTGTTTAGTGAAGGAAGGATGGGAGTTACCTCTCAAAAAGCCTAAACAAGACATAGTGGACTATGTACTTGGTCTCCGCTCCAGGATGGCTGAGTACATGGAGAAGGCATCCAAAAACCTTGAGGCAAGCCAGGCCTTACAGAAAGCTTGGCATGACCAAAAGGCTGTCTTGGTTGAGTTTCAGCCAGGGCAGAAGGTATGGGTGTTGGAGCCAGTGGCCCCAGCAGCACTCCAAGACAAATGGTCTGGACCCCATACAATCCTGGAAAAGAAGGGAGAGGTTACCTACTTGGTGGACCTAGGAACTCCCAGGAGTCCCCACAGGGTACTCCATGTTAACAGGTTAAAAGCATATGTTGACAGGGCAGACATGGGCTTGCTCATGGCTACAGATGAGGGACAGGAGGAAGAGAGAGACCCTCTCCCAGACCTGTTGTCTCAGAACCCTGAAGATGGTTCAGTTGAAGGAGTGACCCTTGGAGGCAACCTCACTGATCATCAGCAGATTGAATGTAGATAGGTTTTACAATCATTTCAGCATATGTTCTCACTGATACCTAGTCAAACTGACTGGTGTACCCATGTGGTGGACACTGGTGACAGTCTTCCTGTAAAGAACAAACTTTACAGACAACCTGGCCACGTCAGGGACTGTATAAAGGCTGAGGTACACAAAATGCTGGAACTGGGTGTCATTGAGCCCTCAGAGAGCCCCTGGGCTAGCCCAGTGGTTCTGGTCCCCAAACCTCACACCAAAGATGGCAAGAGAGAGATGAGGTTCTGTGTGGATTACAGAGGACTCAATGATGTCACTAGGACAGATGCACATCCTATTCCAAGGGCAGATGAGCTCATAGATAAACTGGCTTCTGCTAAGTTTTTAAGCACATTTGATTTGACAGCTGGCTATTGGCAAATCAGATTAGCTGAGGAGTCTAAGGCCAAAACAGTATTTTCAACCCCAGGGGGGCATTATCAATTTTTGGTGATGCCCTTTGGTCTGAAGAATGCACCTGCCACCTTCCAAAGCTTGGTGAATCAAGTCCTTACTGGGTTGGATGACTTTTGCGCAGCATATCTGGATAACATCGCTGTCTTTAGCTCCACCTGGGAGGATCACCTGATCCACCTGAAGAAGGTACTTGAGGCTCTGCAAAAGGCAGGCCTCACTATCAAGGCTACTAAGTGCCAGATAGGGCACAGTAAGGTTGTGTATTTGGGCCACCTTGTAGGTGGAAGCCAAGTTCAACCACTGGAGAGTAAGATACAATCTATCAAGGACTGGTCCCCTCCAACCACCCAGACTCAAGTTCGAGCTTTCTTGGGCTTGACTGGGTACTACAGGAAGTTTGTTAAGAACTATGGGTCCATTGTGACTCCTCTTAATGATCTGACATCCAAGAAGATGCCCAAAAAGGTTCAGTAGACAGTAAGCTGTCAAAAGGCATTTGAGACCTGAAGAAGGCCATGTGCTCTGCACCTATCCTGAAAAGTCCTGACTACTCCAAAGAGTTTATTGTCCAAACAGATGCTTCTGAGTTGGGTGTGGGAGCTGTGCTGTCACAACTTAATGTAGATGGTCAAGACCAACCCATTGCTTTTATTAGCAGAAGGTTGACCCCCAGAGAGAAGAATTGGTCAGCTATTGAGAGGGAGGCCTTTGCTGTGGTGTGGGCCCTGAAGAAGCTGAGGCCATACTTGTTTGGCACTCACTTCAAGATTCAGACCGACCATAAGCCCCTCTTGTGGCTAAATCAGATGAAGGGTGAAAACCCCAAACTGCTTAGGTGGCCCATTTCCCTACAGGGCATGGACTTTACAGTGGAGCACCGGCCAGGCACAGACCATGGGAATGCAGATGGTCTCTCCAGGTACTTCCACTTAGGTCATGAAGACGAGACTGGTCAAGGCTAGTTTAATGTCCCTGCATTTGGAGGGGGGGGGGTTGTGTAGGAGAGTAGGGTCTGCTATCCTATGGTCACCCCAAATTTTTGCTTTTTGCTTCACTGGTTTTTGACATATTGAGGCTGTGGGCCTGCTAATCAGACCCCCAGCCTGCTGTTCTCTCTACTAAATTGACACTATGCACTATAGGTGCATAACCAATTGGAATTGGATCACCCTGTGAACCCCTGTACCAGTGTACACTAGGTACCCAGGGCATTGGTGCATCTAAGGCCTACCAGGGGCTTAAGCATGTATTGTGCCACCCCTGGCCTGGCCTAGCAATTTGACACAACTGGCTGATCACTCAGCTGGGGTAAGTTGGTGTAACCACCTCTTACTTAGGTGTAGTATACCTATACCTAACTTTAAATGGGACACATGTTAACCTATAAGTCACTCCTATGGCAGGCCTTAACAATCCTGAAGGCAGAGTGCTTGGTTCCATGTGAGATGGTTGTTGGACTTGGCCCTTTTTCCCTCATTTTTTTCGTTTTTGTAGTGTAAAGGTGCAGGTGCTCCCTTCTCCCAAGATGGCTGCCACAGACCCCTGCTACTGCAGGGTGGTCGTTTTTCATAGTAGCACCCTAGCTGCCAGGAGCTGGCTGGGACCCACAACAATGTTGCGATACCAGCCCGCCTTTTTGTCCCATAGTTAGAGTGGGGAAGCTCCTGGAAGAAGCTGGAACCTTCTAGAAGGGAGGTGGGGTTTTACTTTTGCTGCCTTGGCTAGAGGTCACCTGACCTAGGGCTACTTAAGAGTGGGAGGGAAGATTTTGTGGTGAGTTGGCCATTGGGGTGAAGCTGAGCTGGAAGAATCCAACAGGAGTGTAGGCGGTAGGGCCTAACCAGGGACTTATGCCTCTGAGAGTGACAGGATTTAGGTACTGCCTCTTAAGTGAGTGAGGTGCCCTGTGAATCCCACTGATCTTGCCCAGTAGTAGGAGGACCCAGAGACTCTCTGCCAGCCTGACTAGGAAGGACCTAGTCGCCCTCTCCATCCCTACCCCTGTAACAGAACCCCTTAAGGGCGCCAGATACATCTGCGCCAAAAGACTTCATCTGTCAACTGAGAACTGAAACCTAACTTTAAGAACTGAGACTGCATGACAAGAGCGAGCTGTAAGCCTTGAATGCCAGAGCTGAGACTGCGTGTCCAAGCTACCCTAGTGAACAAAATACTAAGCCGATTGCCAAGTCACCGGGGATCGACCAGGTACTAGCGCTGTGACCCCCGCGCTCCCTGCCCTGGTCTGGGACCCCCGGCAGCATGCTCCGCTGAGCACTTTACCCCCATCCTTAATTTGAGCCCCCCCCCTGCGACGACGAAGCCAGCGCGCTCACCGCCGCGGCCTGGAGGCCTGGGAGAGTGCTCTGCTGTGTTGCGAGGCCCAGGCGAAGTCCGGGGCCCCGTCGCTGCCGTCGCAGCCGTGTGAGGAGAAGCGCAAGGTCGGGGCCGAGTTCCCCCAACGTCGTGAGGACGGACGCCTGCTGACGCCGAGACGGAGGTAAGCCCGGAGGCCGAGATCCCCCCTGGTGCGCCCCCTGCTGGTCTGGAAACCACACCGCACTTGGCCCGGGTTGTCCCCTCCGTGGGAATCCCCTCCCCTGCCTGCACGGCGGAGAGACCCCGCCGAGGGATCCTGTCCGTGTCCCCCCTCCTGTGTTACTGAGCGCGGTGCTCTGTGAACTGCACCGGAGCATAGGGACTCGCTCCTCAAGTCCAGTAATCTTCCCCGCTGGAAGCCGTTCAAAGTACTGACTGACATTACTCTCGTGTGGCGCTTCACGCCACCGACTCTGCTTCCTCAGCCGGAGAGACCGGGACGGCGAGTAACCCCATGTATTATATGCTCTGCTCGAAAGTAATTACATGCCAAGGAATGCGAGTAGCGCACTGTGTTACATGTTCTGCTCGAAAGTAACTATATGCCAAGGAATGCGAGTAGCGCATTGTGTTATATGCTCTGCTCGAAAGTAATTACATGCCAAGGAATGCGAGTAGCGCATTGTGTTATATGCTCTGCTCGAAAGTAATTACATGCCAAGGAATGCGAGTAGCGCACTGTGTTACATGTTCTGCTCGAAAGTAACTATATGCCAAGGAATGCGAGTAGCGCATTGTGTTATATGCTCTGCTCGAAAGTAATTACATGCCAAGGAATGCGAGTAGCGCACTGTGTTACATGTTCGGCTCAACAGTAATTACATGCGAAGGAATGAGAGTAGCGCATGGTGTTATATGCTCTGCTCGAAAGTAGTTACATGCCCAGGAATGCGAGTAGCGCACTGTGTTATATGCTCTGCTCAAAGGTAATGACATGCGACTGATAACGAGTCACGCGATGTATTAAATGTTCTACGCAAACGTATCCACATGCAACTGATTGCGCGTAGCGCTATGTTTATATGCCTTGCTTCACAGTACTAGGGGCCCTTGATCACGAGGAGCGCTCAGTTCTACAGGCGCCATGTTAGTGAACCCAATGTGTCCCCTTTCAAGTATTACGCTTAGTTAGACGGCCGGTTCAGGGAAAGACTTTACGTAAGCGCGCACGGCGCTAGAACAAGGTTAGGCACTGCACAGTTATCACCCAGAGTGTCGAATGTAATGTCACAATGGTATTATGATTCATGTATTACCTTGTTATTTCCTGAACTGCATCTGACCAGCTATACTTGGATAAACTTGAAGTATTTGCATAATTTAAACGGTGTGGCGTCCCTTATTGTGTGTGACTCTAGTCCATGAGAAGCGTGTGGTGTATGGTTGCTTAACACATAGCCCTCTGGTTGCCCGACCGACTCGCGCCACGCTACCGCCTATAGGGCCTGGTGACCCCAGGTTCCTACAATGGTGCTCTGGCATGAGCTGAGCCTGTCTGCAGTGGTCGGAACAACTTCCTTCTACCGTTTCCAGATATCGCCATACCATATACTCTTAAGTGCATTATGAACCTCGCGGTTAAATGCTATCTTTGGTTTGGCTTTATCAAAACATGTCGAGTAAGGTGTCATACGAATTGGAATACTAACCCCTCGCCAATTCTGGCGACGGGGTTAGCATTCCACCCTTCTAGAGGGACACGACATGTACAGTACCTGAAACCCGGGTAAAATCAGACATAGCCTCAGCTCCACAAAATGGACGCTGCCACCACAGACACAAGTCTGCCCTCCTGCTGCTGGGAGTCCTTCCAGCTTGGGAGACGTGGACAAAGGGTTTCCTGTCAGGGGAGGTGCGTGCACCACCCCAGAAAGGATTTTGTGTATTGGTCAGGTAGGGCGTGAATAGAATCAGACATGCCTGAGGCTCACAAGGAGCCTTGGTGCATATGCCAGTTCAAACCGGTCCTGGGGCACACCAGCCCCGGACCTGGGGCGAGGTGGACAAAGGATTGGGGGTGTAACCACCCCCCTTCCTGGTCCCACCCTTAGGGAGGGACCTAGCAGGTAGTCCTGCCCCTATAATCCGCTTAAAGGTAGGAGCTGTGTCCTAAGACTTCAGACATCCTGGAATCAACTTACTACAAAGAAGAAGACGGGAACTTTGATGCTCTGCTGCACAGAGGACAGAAGGAAATCTCCCCTATGGTCAGGGAGTGACCATCTTGCTAACGCAAGCACCAACCAGCTACTCGACATCTGCTTTGCCGCCGCCTCCTGCCGGAGCCCGAGCCCAGAGCCCGACAAGACCTGGACCTTCAGACCTCTCACCGCCCAATCCACAGTCCCTGAAAAGAAGAAACCCGTGGAGGCACCGAGACACGTGGAGCCAGCCATCTTGAAAGACCCATGACAAGCTGCAAGCGCAACAACAGAGGCTCCCTCCAAGTTGTGCTTTGGGTCCTGAGAAGCCCAACATCCGAGCAGCATCTGCACCAAAGGTGAGCCCTCCAGCATCTCCACGATCTGCGTGGGGCCCCTCTGCACTTTGCATCTCGACGCGCCTGCCCGGTCCCTGGCCCGTTGGCTAGTGGCCATTTTGGCGACGAACTTTGAAAACTACAACACTGGTCTGGTTGCTCCACACTGGCCCCTGCTGCCCTCCAAAGGAGCAGCCCCTCTGACCTTAATGGTCAGAACAATCAGCCTTCTTCATTTTCCACGACTCCTGCCTTTGCCAAGGCTTGTTTGCTTCCTTCGAGTCGCCGACACCGCCGACAGCGAGAGCCTGCGTGGGAAAGCTCGTGAACCGACTCCTGGATGTCGTTGACCTTCAGGGACGATGTGGCTGCGGAGACAAGCTACACCTCATCACCTGTTTGCACTCGACATCACCTGGTACCTACCTGGTGCCACGCCGGTCACTGGCTAGTGACTGTGAACACTGTCCCCTCTGCTTTCAGGTCTTCTACAACTCCGATCCACTCTTGGATCCACCGCATCTCTTCTGGACCGGCCGCCTGCAGCATCTTTGTCATCAGGCTCCATTGAACAGATAGACGAAACCCGACGCACTTCGAGACCTATGCACCCGCTTCCTGTGGGTGAGGTAAAGCTGGCACTCCGGTGCCCAAGTGTAGAGAAACATCTCTAGTGTCTGTGTTTTAAGTCTTAAGTTCGTAGTCCATCCAGAAGACCCTTCTAGCAGTAACTTTTGAACTTTTATGCACCCATTGAAAACCTAAGGGAGCCCGCGTGTTACTTTCCTCACTGCACACGCGACCCGTGGACCTCCTGGTCACTAACTGAAGTTAGCTCCTTGTAGGCCCAGCGATTCTAGAGGCCCTAGGCCTTTCCCCTCTCCTAGTCGTGGTACTTATACCACTATTTTAGTATATGGTTTGACCGGCCACCTGGGCCTATCCATATAAAGTGCAACTTATGTATATTGTAATACTTTCTTGTTTAACGATTTGTGCTCCTGTGCTCATAAAGAGTCTAGGGGATACCTTGAGTAATAAATACATATATATTTTGAATATATATCTGTGTGGTGTCCTTTCATTGGTATAAAGGGGGGTTACATATGGTAAAACAGCTTGCTTAACACGCTTTAACGAGTTTAGCCTCAAAGACTGCTTAGCCTACGCTACCACTAGGGCAGCTAGTCCGAAAAGGTTGACTTACAACCACACCATAAGGGTTGCTTGGCATGGTACAAGGTGGTCACTTTAACTAGTGACCATCATATACCAGGCCAACTTCTCACATGCGGCGTGCCCCGCCGCGATGAAGCCCCACTGCTATCAGAGCGGGACTGCAGCGACAATGATCAAAGACGCTGTTGTAGGAGAGTAGGGTCTGCTATCCTATGGTCACCCCAAATTTTTGCTTTTTGCTTCACTGGTTTTTGACATATCGAGGCTGTGGGCCTGCTAATCAGACCCCCAGACTGCTGTTCTCTCTACTAAATTGACACTATGCACTCTAGGTGCATAACCAATTGGAATTGGATCACCCTGTGAGCCCCTGTATCAGTGTACACTAGGTACCCAGGGCATTGGTGTATCTAAGGCCTACCAGGGGCTGAAGCATGTATTATGCCACCCCTGGCCTGGCCTAGCAATTTGACACAACTGGCTGATCACTCAGCTGGGGTAAGTTGGTGTAACCACCACTTACTTAGGTGTAGTATACCTATACCTAACCTTAAATGGGACACATGTTAACCTATAAGTCACTCCTATGGCAGGCCTTAACAATCCTGAAGGCAGAGTGCTTGGTTCCATGTGAGATGGTGCTCTGGCATGAGCTGAGCCTGTCTGCAGTGGTCGGAACAACTTCCTTCTACCGTTTCCAGATATCGCCATACCATATACTCTTAAGTGCATTATGAACCTTGCGGTTAAATGCTAACTTTGGTTTGGCTTTATCAAAACATGTCGAGTAAGGTGTAATACGAATTGGAATACTAACCCCTCGCCAATTCTGGCGACGGGGTTAGCATTCCACCCTTCTAGAGGGACACGACATGTACAGTACCTGAAACCCGGGTAAAATCAGACATAGCCTCAGCTCCACAAAATGGATGCTGCCACCACCGACACAAGTCTGCCCTCCTGCTGCTGGGAGTCCTTCCAGCTTGGGAGACGTGGACAAAGGGTTTCCTGCCAGGGGAGGTGCGTGCACCACCCCAGACAGGATTTTGTGTATTGGTCAGGTAGGGCTTGCATGGAATCAGACATGCCTGAGGCTCACAAGGAGCCTCGGTGCATATGCCAGTTCAAACCGGTCCTGGGGCACACCAGCCCCGGACCTGGGGCGAGCTGGACAAAGTATTGGGGGTGGAACCACCCCCCTTTCTGCTCCCACCCTTAGGGAGGGACCTAGCAGGTAGTCCGGCCCCTAGAATCCGCTTAAAGGTAGGAGCTGTGTCCTAAGACTTCAGACATCCTGGAATCAACTTACTACAAAGAAGAAGACGGGAACTTCGACGCTCTGCTGCACAGAGGACAGAAGGAAATCTCCCCTAGGGTCAGGGAGTGACCATCTTGCTAACGCAAGCACCAACTAGCTACTCGACATCTGCTTTGCCGCCGCCTCCTGCCAGAGCCCGAGCCCAGAGCCCGACAAGACCTGGACCTCCAGACCTCTCACCGCCCGATCCACAGTCCCTGAAAAGAAGGAACCCGTGGAGGCACCGAGACACGTGGAGCCAGCCATCTTGAAAGACCCACGACAAGCTGCAAGCGCGACAACAGAGGCTCCCTCCGAGTGTTGCTTTGGGACCTGAGAAGCCCAACATCCGAGCAGCATCTGCACCAAAGGTGAGCCCTCCAGCATCTCCACGATCTGCGTGGGGCCCCTCTGCACTTTGCAACTCGACGCGCCTGCCCGGTCCCTGGTCCGTTGGCCAGTGGCCATTTTGGCGACGAACCTTGAAATCTTTGACGCTGGTCTGGTTGCTCCAGACTGGCCCTTGCTCCCCTCCAAAGGAGCAGCCCCTCTGACCTTGCTGGTCAGAATAATAAGCTTTCTTCATTCTTCACGACTTCTGCTTTTGCCAAGGCTTGTTCGCTTCCTTCGAGTTGCCGACACTGCCAACAGTGAGAGCCTGCGTGGGACAGCTCATGAACCGACTCCTGGACGTCGTCGACCTTCAGGGACCACGTGGCTGCAGAGACAAGCTACACCTCATCACCTGTTTGCACCCGACATCGCCTGGTACCTACCTGGTGCCACGCCGGTCACTGGCTAGTGACTGTGAACACTGTCCCCTCTGCTTTCAGGTCTTCTACAACTCCGATCCACCCTTGGATCCACCGCATCTCTTCTGGACCGGCCGCCTGCAGCATCTTTGTCACCAGGCTCCATTGAACAGATAGACGAAACCCAACGCACTTCGAGACCTATGCACCCGCTTCCTGTGGGTGAGGTAAAGCTGGCACTCCGGTGCACAAGTGTAGAGTAACATCTCTAATGCCTAGATCTGAAGTCTTGATTTCGTAGTTCAACCAGAAAACCCTTTTAGCAGTAACTTTTGAACTTTTACGCACCCATTGAAAACCTATGAGAGTCCGCGTGTAACTTTCCTCACTGCACACGCGACCCGTGGACCTCCTGGTCACTAACTAACGTTAGCTCCTTGTAGGCCCAGCGATTCTAGAGGCCCTAGGCCTTTTCCCTTCCCTGTTCGTGGTACTTATACCACTATTTTAGTATATGGTTTGAGTGGCCACCAGGGCCCATCCATATAAAGTGCAACTTCTGTATATTGTAATACTTTCTTGTTTAACGATTTGTGCTCCTGTGCTCATAAAGAGTCTAGGGGATACTTTGAGTAATAAATACATATATATTTTGAATATATATCTGTGTGGTGTCCTTTCATTGGTATAAAAGGGGGTTACATATGGTAAAACAGCCTGCTTAACACGCTTTAACGAGTTTAGCCTCAAAGACTGCTCAGCCTACGCTACCACTAGGGCAGCTAGTCCGAAAAGGTTGACTTACAACCACACCATAAGGGTTGCTTGGCATGGTACAAGGTGGTCACTTTAACTAGTGAACTTCATTTACCAGGCCAACTTCTCACATTGGTGAGCAGCGGTTGGATTTGAGCTTGCTGTGTTTTACCATTGTAATCTCTTTGTTACCAATTGAAAGATCACATAGGTACCTGTAGGTACATATAAAACAAGATTAGATATACTTAAGTTCTACTGAACCTAGTTGTTGTAGAGCAAAGGGAGTAGCACACCCTGACTACAACTACTAGATAGGTTTAGTAGGAAAACCCAAGTGTAGGTAGTTGCAACACATCCACCCACACTTAAGAGCAATGGCTGGGGCAGAGGGGTCCAATGTACCCATCTCTGTCGAGAGTGACCCCCAGAGGGCACCAACCATCTTTGCTACCCTAAATCAAAATGAGCTCAGGCAGTTGGCAAATATCAGGGGCCTTAAACAGCCCAGGAACCCTACCTCTGCTGAACTCAGAGAACTCTTACAGGCTGATGAAGATCAGAGAGCTCTCAAGAAAGCCTCCCAGTTAGACCCCTTAGGGACAGGAACAGGAGGCCCTCCTTCTGAAGATGCCACTGAAGTACCCCTTTCCCACAGTCGCCCCTTAGTTGAGAATCTGACTACAGATGATGAGAATCAGCATAGGGACAGGGATGACAAAGGGGGTGAATCTGACAGTAGTAGTAGCTCAGATGGGAGAAATAGCCCAGTGCCAGGTGCCAGACCTGGCTCAGCTAACCTAAGGCTACTTGGGACTGACAATGGGTTCACCCCATTGGATCTCCCTAGTGGACTTAACCAGGGGTTTGGGAGACAGAGGAATCACTCAGGTGACTCTAATGGCTCTCATGCCTCTAGAGGCACTCAAGGTCACTCCAGAAGAAGGATGACCAGCCCTCAGAGGAGGGAGCATGAGGACAGAATGCAGGAAGCTCAGCTGAGGATCAGGAAACAGGAGCTAGAAGTAGCCCTGATGGAAGAGAAACTGAACAAGGCTTGGCAACCTAGAGAGAGTGGGTCTATACCCACTGGTGGCAGCATTGTCCCTAGGGACAAAGATAGGGTCTTTGATAATAGGAACCTGTCCAAGGTTGTGCCCCCCTACAAAAGTGGGGATGATATCCACAAGTGGATGACTGCTCTTGAGGGAGCCTGCAAAGTGCAGCAGGTTCCTGAAGACCAGTGGGCAGCGATCTTATGGCTCTGCTTTGAAGGTAGAGACAGAGATAGACTCCTCACTGTTAGAGAGGAGTGTGTCAGAAACTACAGAGCCCTGAAGAGTGTCCTTGTTGATGGGTTAGGCTTAACCACTGAACAGTACAGGTTAATGTTCAGAGATACCCAGAAGGCACAGACTCAAGACTGGTCTGAATATGTTGAATGTGCCACTAAGGCTTTGGAGGGTTGGTTGCTGGGAAGTAAGGTGTCTGATTATACAGGATTGTACAATTTGATGATGAGAGAACACATTTTAAGTAACTGTCAAAACCAGCTCCTCCATCAACACCTGGTAGACTCAGATTTGACCTCTCCCCAAGAATTGGGAAAGAGGGCAGATAAATGGGTCAGGACCAGGATCAGGCCTAAAAACCAGGGTGGTGACCAAAAGAAAGATACCACCAAACCTCAAGAGAAGGGTGGGGATAAAACAAAAGAGAAATCTTCCTCAGGGCCCCAAAACTCCACTCAGGGTGGTGGGTCCCAAGCTCCCTCCTCTACCACAGGTAAAAAGCCTTACTGCCATGAATGTAAAATTCCTGGGCATTGGAAAACTGACAGCAGTTGCCCAAAGGCTAAAAACAAAACTGTTCCTCCAATTACTCCTGTCACACCACCTATTACTGTCAGCAGTAATCCCCCAGGTGGTGGGAGTGCCCCCAGAAATTTGGGTGGGTTTACTTGGGGAACACAGGGGGACCCTGGCTTAGCCAATTCCCCTACAGCAACTACTCTTGTCTGTGATGGTGGCATGGGGTTTGCCAACTTCACTGCCTGTCCCAACACTTTGGGTAGGTACAGACAGGAGCCCTACATCAATGGTAGAAAAGCTGAGGCCTACAGAGACACTGGAGCTAGCATCACTATGGTGGCCCATTGGCTAGTTCCCTCTGAGTAGCTTTTGCCTGGTTGCTCCTACCAGGTAACTAACATTGATGGCAAACAGAACAGTCATCCCATGGCAGAGGTATGTCTCAGCTGGGGAGGTGTCACTGGCCCTAAAAGGGTGGCAGTGTCCCCAACCTTGCCTGTAGACTGCTTACTGGGGAATGACTTAGAACTCCCAGCTTGGGCTGGAGTTGAACAAGACACCCATTCTAAAATGGTAGGCCTTGCAAAAAAGGGTAGTGGGGTTGTGCCAGCCACAACCCCTGTCCAAGTAGATTTCCTCCCTGAAAAGGTTGGAAGGGCAGTGGTAGCCACAGCCCAGGCAAAGACAGACTTCCCTGTAGGAACTGACAGAGCTGTGACAGTCACAGCTCAAACCCGAACTGAGTGCCTCCCTGAAAAGGTTGGCAGGACTGTAATGGTCTCAGTCCATACTCAGACTGACATAGGTGTAGTGAAGCCTGAAACTATGGATCACTCCACACAAACAGAGAGTAGTGGGGAGGAGGAAAAGTCTCCCTCTCCCCAGACATTAGGAAAAGGCCAGCCTCCCCAGGGATCTGACCCCACCCCTTGTGAAGGAACTGCCCCAGAGGTAGCCAGGCCTAGCCTGACAGAGCCTTTGATGTCAGTGGACCTTTCCAAGGTGGGACCCAGTCTGGTGCAGGTAGCCTGCCTCTCTCTACCCTGCCTCAGTCAGCCCAGGGCTGCAGAGGTCAGGGAGGCCAGTGGACCCCAAGAGGGCCCCTGTCCACAAGAACCCCCCCATCAAAAGAATGAGGATTGCCTGGCTAGTAGCCCTAGCCAGGTGATGGTTAAACACATTCCTGAGGGATCCCCTTTACAGGTAGTTAGGGACCTTCCCCAGAGGGATTCTGTTGGGCACAGGCAAACCTGGGACCTTAGGGCCCCAGACCTGACCTGTCCCTCCAGTAAGCCCACAAAAGGGACCCAGCCTCCAGCTTTAGGTAGCCAGAGGCTGACCCTGAGAGCACACTGCAACTCAGTGAAAGAAAGAAAGGCATCCATGGTGGAGGATGATTGGAGGAAGCGGAGGCCTCACTTTGAGGACACTCACTTCAGTACTCCATCTCAACACCAGCCTTTTACTTTGCAAAGACACACCAAAGGTAGAGATTCCCTATGGTGGAGACCCTATGATACCTTTAGGGTGAGGGATTGCTTAGTGGACCATGAGCCACGTGGGCAATAAAGGCGTACCTGGCCAAGGTCAGCCTTATCTCCCTTCGTTTGGGGGGGGGGAGGTTGTGTAGGAAGGTGGATATCTGACTATGGTTACCCCCAATTTTTTGCCTAGTGTCTAGCTGGTTTTTCGACTTAGTTGGCCTGAGATCCTGCCATTCAGGATCTCAGCCTATCTGCTCTCTCTTTAAAATGGACTCCATGTACCCTAGGTGCATAACCCATTGGAACTAGATCACCCTGTGAGCCCCTGTACCAGTGTACACTAGGTACCCAGGGCATTGGTGTATCTAAGGCGTACCAGGGGCTGAAGCATGTATTGTGCCACCCCTGGCCTGGCCTAACAATTTGACACAACTGGCTGAGCACTCAGCTGGGGTAAGTTGGTGTATACCTATACCTAACCTTAAATGGGACGCATGTTAACCTATAAGTCACTCCTATGGCAGGCCTTAACAATCCTGAAGGCAGAGTGCTTGGTTCCATGTGAGATGGTGCTCTGGCATGAGCTGAGCCTGTCTGCAGTGGTCGGAACAACTTCCTTCTACCGTTTCCAGGTATCGTCATACCATATACTCTTAAGTGCATTATGAACCTCGCGGTTAAATGCTATCTTTGGTTTGGCTTTACCAAAACATGTTGAGTAAGGTGTCATACGAATTGGAATACTAACCCCTCGCCAATTCTGGCGACGGGGTTAGCATTCCACCCTTCTAGAGGGACACGACATGTACAGCACCTGAAACCCGGGTAAAATCAGACATAGCCTCAGCTCCACAAAATAGACGCTGCCACCACCAACACAAGTCTGCCCTCCTGCTGCTGGGAGTCCTTCCAGCTTGGGAGACGTGGACAAAGGGTTTCCTGCCAGGGGAGGTGCGTGCACGACCCCAGACAGGATTTTGTGTATTGGTCAGGTTGGGCTTGCATGGAATCAGACATGCCTGAGGCTCACAAGGAGCCTCGGTGCATATGCCAGTTCAAACCGGTCCTGGGGCACACCAGCCCCGGACCTGGGGCGAGCTGGACAAAGTATTGGGGGTGTAACCACCCCCCTTTCTGGTCCCACCCTTAGGGAGGGACCTAGCAGGTAGTCCGGCCCCTAGAATCCGCTTAAAGGTAGGAGCTGTGTCCTAAGACTTCAGACATCCTGGAATCAACTTACTACAAAGAAGAAGACGGGAACTTCGACGCTCTGCTGCACAGAGGACAGAAGGAAATCTCCCCTAGGGTCTGGGAGTGACCATCTTGCTAACGCAAGCACCAACTAGCTACTCGACGTCTGCTTTGCCGCCGCCTCCTGCCAGAGCCCGAGCCCAGAGCCCGACAAGACCTGGACCTCCAGACCTCTCACCGCCCGATCCACAGTCCCTGAAAAGAAGGAACCCGTGGAGGCACCAAGACACGTGGAGCCAGCCATCTTGAAAGACCCACGACAAGCTGCAAGCGCGACAACAGAGGCTCCCTCCAAGTTGTGCTTTGGGACCTGAGAAGCCCAACATCCGAGCAGCATCTGCACCAAAGGTGAGCCCTCCAGCATCTCCACGATCTGCGTGGGGCCCCTCTGCACTTTGCAACTCGACGCGCCTGTCCGGTCCCTGGTCCGTTGGCCAGTGGCCATTTTGGCGACGAACCTTGAAATCTTTGATGCTGGTCTGGTTGCTCCATACTGGCCCTTGCTCCCCTCCAAAGGAGCAGCCCCTCTGACCTTGCTGGTCAGAATAATAAGCTTTCTTCATTCTTCACAACTTCTGCTTTTGCCAAGGCTTGTTCGCTTCCTTCGAGTTGCCGACACTGCCAACAGTGAGAGCCTGCGTGGGACAGCTCATGAACCGACTCCTGGACGTCGTCGACCTTCAGGGACCACGTGGCTGCAGAGACAAGCTACACCTCATCACCTGTTTGCACCCGACATCGCCTGGTACCTACCTGGTGCCACGCCGGTCACTGGCTAGTGACTGTGAACACTGTCCCCTCTGCTTTCAGGTCTTCTACAACTCCGATCCACCCTTGGATCCACCGCATCTCTTCTGGACCGGCCGCCTGCAGCATCTTTGTCACCAGGCTCCATTGAACAGATAGACGAAACCCAACGCACTTCGAGACCTATGCACCCGCTTCCTGTGGGTGAGGTAAAGCTGGCACTCCGGTGCACAAGTGTAGAGTAACATCTCTAATGCCTAGATCTGAAGTCTTGATTTCGTAGTTCAACCAGAAAACCCTTTTAGCAGTAACTTTTGAACTTTTACGCACCCATTGAAAACCTATGAGAGTCCGCGTGTAACTTTCCTCACTGCACACGCGACCCGTGGACCTCCTGGTCACTAACTAACGTTAGCTCCTTGTAGGCCCAGCGATTCTAGAGGCCCTAGGCCTTTTCCCTTCCCTGTTCGTGGTACTTATACCACTATTTTAGTATATGGTTTGAGTGGCCACCAGGGCCCATCCATATAAAGTGCAACTTCTGTATATTGTAATACTTTCTTGTTTAACGATTTGTGCTCCTGTGCTCATAAAGAGTCTAGGGGATACTTTGAGTAATAAATACATATATATTTTGAATATATATCTGTGTGGTGTCCTTTCATTGGTATAAAAGGGGGTTACATATGGTAAAACAGCCTGCTTAACACGCTTTAACGAGTTTAGCCTCAAAGACTGCTTAGCCTACGCTACCACTAGAGCAGCTAGTCCGAAAAGGTTGACTTACAACCACACCATAAGGGTTGCTTGGCATGGTACAAGGTGGTCACTTTAACTAGTGAACTTCATATACCAGGCCAACTTCTCACATTGGTGAGCAGCGGTTGGATTTGAGCTTGCTGTGTTTTACCATTGTAATCTCTTTGTTACCAATTGAAAGATCACATAGGTACCTGTAGGTACATATAAAACAATATTAGATATACTTAAGTTCTACTGAACCTAGTTGTTGTAGAGCAAAGGGAGTAGCACACCCTGACTACAACTACTAGATAGGTTTAGTAGGAAAACCCAAGTGTAGGTAGTTGCAACACATCCACCCACACTTAAGAGCAATGGCTGGGGCAGAGGGGTCCAATGTACCCATCTCTGTCGAGAGTGACCCCCAGAGGGCACCAACCATCTTTGCTACCCTAAATCAAAATGAGCTCAGGCAGTTGGCAAATATCAGGGGCCTTAAACAGCCCAGGAACCCTACCTCTGCTGAACTCAGAGAACTCTTACAGGCTGATGAAGATCAGAGAGCTCTCAAGAAAGCCTCCCAGTTAGACCCCTTAGGGACAGGAACAGGAGGCCCTCCTTCTGAAGATGCCACTGAAGTACCCCTTTCCCACAGTCGCCCCTTAGTTGAGAATCTGACTACAGATGATGAGAATCAGCATAGGGACAGGGATGACAAAGGGGGTGAATCTGACAGTAGTAGTAGCTCAGATGGGAGAAATAGCCCAGTGCCAGGTGTCAGACCTGGCTCAGCTAACTTAAGGCTACTTGGGACTGACAATGGGTTCACCCCATTGGATCTCCCTAGTGGACTTAACCAGGGGTTTGGGAGACACAGGAATCACTCAGGTGACTCTAATGGCTCTCATGCCTCTAGAGGCACTCAAGGTCACTCCAGAAGAAGGATGACCAGCCCTCAGAGGAGGGAGCATGAGGACAGAATGCAGGAAGCTCAGCTGAGGATCAGGAAACAGGAGCTAGAAGTAGCCCTGATGGAAGAGAAACTGAACAAGGCTTGGCAACCTAGAGAGAGTGGGTCTATACCCACTGGTGGCAGCATTGTCCCTAGGGACAAAGATAGGGTCTTTGATAATAGGAACCTGTCCAAGGTTGTGCCCCCCTACAAAAGTGGGGATGATATCCACAAGTGGATGACTGCTCTTGAGGGAGCCTGCAAAGTGCAGCAGGTTCCTGAAGACCAGTGGGCAGCGATCTTATGGCTCTGCTTTGAAGGTAGAGGCAGAGATAGACTCCTCACTGTTAGAGAGGAGTGTGTCAGAAACTACAGAGCCCTGAAGAGTGTCCTTGTTGATGGGTTAGGCTTAACCACTGAACAGTACAGGTTAATGTTCAGAGATACCCAGAAGGCACAGACTCAAGACTGGTCTGAATATGTTGAATGTGCCACTAAGGCTTTGGAGGGTTGGTTGCTGGGAAGTAAGGTGTCTGATTATACAGGATTGTACAATTTGATGATGAGAGAACACATTTTAAGTAACTGTCAAAACCAGCTCCTCCATCAACACCTGGTAGACTCAGATTTGACCTCTCCCCAAGAATTGGGAAAGAGGGCAGATAAATGGGTCAGGACCAGGATCAGGCCTAAAAACCAGGGTGGTGACCAAAAGAAAGATACCACCAAACCTCAAGAGAAGGGTGGGGATAAAACAAAAGAGAAATCTTCCTCAGGGCCCCAAAACTCCACTCAGGGTGGTGGGTCCCAAGCTCCCTCCTCTACCACAGGTAAAAAGCCTTACTGCCATGAATGTAAAATTCCTGGGCATTGGAAAACTGACAGCAGTTGCCCAAAGGCTAAAAACAAAACTGTTCCTCCAATTACTCCTGTCACACCACCTATTACTGTCAGCAGTAATCCCCCAGGTGGTGGGAGTGCCCCCAGAAATTTGGGTGGGTTTACTTGGGGAACAAAGGGGGACCCTGGCTTAGCCAATTCCCCTACAGCAACTACTCTTGTCTGTGATGGTGGCATGGGGTTTGCCAACTTCACTGCCTGTCCCAACACTTTGGGTAGGTACAGACAGGAGCCCTACATCAATGGTAGAAAAGCTGAGGCCTACAGAGACACTGGAGCTAGCATCACTATGGTGGCCCATTGGCTAGTTCCCTCTGAGCAGCTTTTGCCTGGTTGCTCCTACCAGGTAACTAACATTGATGGCAAACAGAACAGTCATCCCATGGCAGAGGTATGTCTCAGCTGGGGAGGTGTCACTGGCCCTAAAAGGGTGGCAGTGTCCCCAACCTTGCCTGTAGACTGCTTACTGGGGAATGACTTAGAACTCCCAGCTTGGGCTGGAGTTGAACAAGACACCCATTCTAAAATGGTAGGCCTTGCAAAAAAGGGTAGTGGGGTTGTGCCAGCCACAACCCCTGTCCAAGTAGATTTCCTCCCTGAAAAGGTTGGAAGGGCAGTGGTAGCCACAGCCCAGGCAAAGACAGACTTCCCTGTAGGAACTGACAGAGCTGTGACAGTCACAGCTCAAACCCGAACTGAGTGCCTCCCTGAAAAGGTTGGCAGGACTGTAATGGTCTCAGTCCATACTCAGACTGACATAGGTGTAGTGAAGCCTGAAACTATGGATCACTCCACACAAACAGAGAGTAGTGGGGAGGAGGAAAATTCTCCCTCTCCCCAGACATTAGGAAAAGGCCAGCCTCCCCAGGGATCTGACCCCACCCCTTGTGAAGGAACTGCCCCAGAGGTAGCCAGGCCTAGCCTGACAGAGCCTTTGATGTCAGTGGACCTTTCCAAGGTGGGACCCAGTCTGGTGCAGGTAGCCTGCCTCTCTCTACCCTGCCTCAGTCAGCCCAGGGCTGCAGAGGTCAGGGAGGCCAGTGGACCCCAAGAGGGCCCCTGTCCACAAGAACCCCCCCCATCAAAAGAATGAGGATTGCCTGGCTAGTAGCCCTAGCCAGGTGATGGTTAAACACATTCCAGAGGGATCCCCTTTACAGGTAGTTAGGGACCTTCCCCAGAGGGATTCTGTTGGGCACAGGCAAACCTGGGACCTTAGGGCCCCAGACCTGACCTGTCCCTCCAGTAAGCCCACAAAAGGGACCCAGCCTCCAGCTTTAGGTAGCCAGAGGCTGACCCTGAGAGCACACTGCAACTCAGTGAAAGAAAGAAAGGCATCCATGGTGGAGGATGATTGGAGGAAGCGGAGGCCTCACTTTGAGGACACTCACTTCAGTACTCCATCTCAACACCAGCCTTTTACTTTGCAAAGACACACCAAAGGTAGAGATTCCCTATGGTGGAGACCCTATGATACCTTTAGGGTGAGGGATTGCTTAGTGGACCATGAGCCACGTGGGCAATAAAGGCGTACCTGGCCAAGGTCAGCCTTATCTCCCTTCGTTTGGGGGGGGGAGGTTGTGTAGGAAGGTGGATATCTGACTATGGTTACCCCCAATTTTTTGCCTAGTGTCTAGCTGGTTTTTCGACTTAGTTGGCCTGAGATCCTGCCATTCAGGATCTCAGCCTATCTGCTCTCTCTTTAAAATGGACTCCATGTACCCTAGGTGCATAACCCATTGGAACTAGATCACCCTGTGAGCCCCTGTACCAGTGTACACTAGGTACCCAGGGCATTGGTGTATCTAAGGCGTACCAGGGGCTGAAGCATGTATTGTGCCACCCCTAGCCTGGCCTAACAATTTGACACAACTGGCTGAGCACTCAGCTGGGGTAAGTTGGTGTATACCTATACCTAACCTTAAATGGGACGCATGTTAACCTATAAGTCACTCCTATGGCAGGCCTTAACAATCCTGAAGGCAGAGTGCTTGGTTCCATGTGAGATGGTGCTCTGGCATGAGCTGAGCCTGTCTGCAGTGGTCGGAACAACTTCCTTCTACCGTTTCCAGGTATCGTCATACCATATACTCTTAAGTGCATTATGAACCTCGCGGTTAAATGCTATCTTTGGTTTGGCTTTACCAAAACATGTTGAGTAAGGTGTCATACGAATTGGAATACTAACCCCTCGCCAATTCTGGCGACGGGGTTAGCATTCCACCCTTCTAGAGGGACACGACATGTACAGCACCTGAAACCCGGGTAAAATCAGACATAGCCTCAGCTCCACAAAATAGACGCTGCCACCACCAACACAAGTCTGCCCTCCTGCTGCTGGGAGTCCTTCCAGCTTGGGAGACGTGGACAAAGGGTTTCCTGCCAGGGGAGGTGCGTGCACGACCCCAGACAGGATTTTGTGTATTGGTCAGGTTGGGCTTGAATGGAATCAGACATTCCTGAGGCTCACAAGGAGCCTCGGTGCATATGCCAGTTCAAATCGGTCCTGGGGCACACCAGCCCCAGACCTGGGGCGAACTGGACAAAGTATTGGGGGTGTAACCACCCCCCTTTCTGGTCCCACCCTTTAGGGAGGGGCCTAGCAGGTAGTCCGGCCCCTAGAATCCGCTTAAAGGTAGGAGCTGTGTCCTAAGACTTCAGACATCCTGGAATCAACTTACTACAAAGAAGAAGACGGGAACTTCGATGCTCTGCTGCACAGAGGACAGAAGGAAATCTCCCCTATGGTCAGGGAACGACCATCTTGCTAACGCAAGCACCAACCAGCTACTCGAAGTCTGCTTTGCCGCCGCCTCCTGCCGGAGCCCGAGCCCATAGCCCGACAAGACCTAGACCTCCAGACCTCTCACCGCCCGATCCACAGTCCCTGAAGAAGGAACCCGTGGAGGCACCGAGACACGTGGAGCCAGCCATCTTGAAAGACCCACGACAAGCTGCAAGCGCGACGACAGAGGCTCCCTCAAAGTTGTGCTTTGGGTCCTGAGAAGCCCAACATCCGAGCAGCATCTGCACCAAAGGTGAGCCTCCAACATCTCCACGATCTGCTTGGGGCCCCTCTGCACTTTGCATCTCGACGCGCCTGCCCGGTCCCTGGCCCGTTGGCTAGTGGCCATTTTGGCGACGAACCTTGAAAACTACGACGCTGGTCTGGTTGCTCCAGACTGGCCCCTGCTGCCCTCTTAACGAGCAGCCCCTCTGACCTTGCTGGTCAAAACCATCAGCTTTCTTCATTCCTCACGACTCCTGCTTTTGCCAAGGCTTGCTTGCTTACTTCGAGTCGCTGACACCGCCGTCAGCGAGAGCCTGCGTGGGACAGCTCGTGAACCGAATCCTGGACGTCGTCGACCTTCAGGGACCACGTGGCTGCGGAGACAAGCTACCCCTCATCACCTGTTTGCACCCGACATCACCTGGTACCTACCTGGTGCCACGCCGGTCGCTGGCTAGTGACTGTGAACACTGTCCCCTCTGCTTTCAGGTCTTCTACCACTCCGATCCACTCTTCGATCCACCGCATCTCTTCTGGACCGGCCGCCTGCAGCATCTTTGTCATCAGGCTCCTTTGAACAGATAGATGAAACCCGACGCACTTCGAGACCTATGCACCCGCTTCCTGTGGGTGAGGTAAAGCTGGAACTCCGGTGCCCAAGTGTAGAGAAACATCTCTAGTGACTGTGTTTTAAGTCTTAAGTTCGTAGTCCATCCAGAAGACCCTTCTAGCAGTAACTTTTGAACGTTTACGCACCCATTGAAAACCTATGGGAGCACGCGTGTAACTTTCATCACTGCACACGCGACCCGTGGACCTCCTGGTCACTAACTGAAGTTAGCTCCTTGTAGGCCCAGCGATTCTAGAGGCCCTAGGCCTTTTCCTTTTCCTAGTCGTGGTACTTATACCACTATTTTAGTATATGGTTTGATCGGCCACCAGGGCCTATCCATATAAAGTGCAACTTCTGTATATTGTAATACTTTCTTGTTTAACGATTTGTGCTCCTGTGCTCATAAAGAGTCTAGGGGATACTTTGAGTAATAAATACATATATATTTTGAATATATATCTGTGTGGTGTCCTTTCATTGGTATAAAAGGGGGTTACATATGGTAAAACAGCCTGCTTAACACGCTTTAACGAGTTTAGCCTCAAAGACTGCTAAGCCTACGCTACCACTAGGGCAGCTAGTCCGAAAAGGTTGACTTACAACCACACCATAAGGGTTGCTTGGCATGGTACAAGGTGGTCACTTTAACTAGTGAACATCATATACCAGGCCAACTTCTCACAGCTGTGGGGACGGTGAGTCCGATTTGTGGATGTTGTATGGACAGAATGACAGCCCGGACAGCTTCAGCGCAGCCCACTTGGGTAAACATTTTGAACATTTTGTGGCGAGGCATGCAACCCAATTGGGGTAACATTCATCATGCACCACAACTACCATCATTCCTTGCGCAGTTGCCCACAGAGGCGGTACATTTACATTCGCGCTGGTGGTGCGATTGCTGCCTTTCCCTTCTGCCAGTGAACAAGAGCGTTGTTGCGCTCGAAACGCGTTTGTCTTGAGATTTGTGCAAAGGAGCAGCTGGTCTTATTGTCCTGTATTTCACAAATAAAGGACTTTACTCACCGTAGTGTGGCTTCATCTTGGAGGCAACTTCCTTTTTTCTGTGTTATGCGGCGTGCCCCGCCGCGATGGAGCCCCACTGCTATCAGGGCGGGCCTGCAGCGACAATGATCAAAGACGCTGTGGGGACGGTGAGTCCGCATTGTGGATGTTGTATGGACAGGATGACAGCCCGGATAGCTTCAGCGCAGCCCACTTGGGTAAACATTTTGAACATTTTGGGGCGAGGCATGCAACCCACTTGGGGTAACATTTATCATGCACCACAACTACCATCATTCCTTGCGCAGTCGCCCACAGAGGCGGGACATTTACATTCGCGCTGGTGGTGCGATTGCTGCCTTTCCCTTCTGCCAGTGAATAAGAGCGTTGTTGCGCTCAAAACGCGTTTGTCTTGAGATTTGTGCAAAGGAGCAGCTGGTCTGATTGTCCTGTATTTCACAAATAAAGGACTTTACTCACCGTAGTGTGGCTTCATCTTGGAGGCAACTTCCTTTTTTCTGTATTATGCGGTGTGCTCCACCGCGATGGAGCCCCACTGCTAACAGGGCGGGCCTGCAGCGACAATGATTAAAGACGCTGTGGGGACGGTGAGTCCGCTTTGTGGATGTTGTATGGACAGGATGACAGCCCGGACAGCTTCAGCGCAACCCACTTGGGTAAACATTTTGAACATTTTGGGGCGAGGCATGCAACCCTCTGGGTGTAACATTTATCATGCACCACAACTACCATCATTCCTTGCGCAGTCGCCCACAGAGGCGGGACATTTAAATTTGCGCTTGTGGTGCGATTGCTGCCTTTCCCTTCTGCCAGTGAACAAGAGCGTTGTTGCGCTCGAAACACGTTTGTCTTGAGATTTGTGCAAAGGAGCAGCTGGTCTGATTGTCCTGTATTTCACAAATAAAGGACTTTACTCACCATAGTGTGGCTTCATCTTTAAGGCAACTTCCTTTTTCCTGTGTTATGCGGCGTGCCCCGCCGCGATGGAGCGCCACTGCTATCAGGGCAGGCCTGCAGCGACAATGATCAAAGACGCTGTGGGGATGGTGAGTCCGTTTTGTGGATGTTGTATGGACAGAATGACAGCCCGGACAGCTTCAGCGCAGCCCACTTGGGTAAACATTTTGAACATTTTGTGGCGAGGCATGCAACCCTCTGCGGGTAACATTTATCATGCACCACAACTACCATCATTCCTTGCGCAGTCGCCCACAGAGGCGGGACATTTAAATTTGCGCTTGTGGTGCGATTGCTGCCTTTCCCTTCTGCCAGTGAACAAGAGCGTTGTTGCGCTTGAAACACGTTTGTCTTGAGATTTGTGCAAAGGAGCAGCTGGTCTGATTGTCCTGTATTTCACAAATAAAGGACTTTACTCACCGTAGTGTGGCTTCATCTTGGAGGCAACTTCCTTTTTTCTGTGTTATGCAGCGTGCCCCGCTGCGATGGAGCCCCACTGCTATCAGGGCGGTCCTGCAGCGACAATGATCAAAGACGCTGTGGGGACGGTGAGTCAGGTTTGTGGATGTTGTATGGACAGAATGACAGCCCGGACAGCTTCAGCGCAGCCCACTTGGGTAAACATTTTGAACATTTTGGGGCGAGGCATGCAACCCTCTGGGGGTAACATTTATCATGCACCACAACTACCATCATTCCTTGCGCAGTCGCCCACAGAGGCGGGACATTTAAATTCGCACTGGTGGTGCGATTGCTGCCTTTCCCTTCTGCCAGTGAACAAGAGCGTTGTTGCACTCGAAACGCGTTTGTCTTGAGATTTGTGCAAAGGAGCAGCTGGTCTGATTGTCCTGTATTTCACAAATAAAGGACTTTACTCACCGTAGTGTGGCTTCATCTTGGAGGCAACTTCCTTTTTTCTGTGTTATGCGGTGTGCCCCTCCGCGATGGAGCCCCACTGCTATCAGGGCGGGACTGCAGCGACAATGATCAAAGACGCTGTGGGGACGGTGAGTCCGCTCTGTGGATGTTGTATGGACAGAATGACAGCCCGGACAGCTTCAGCGCAGCCCACTTGGGTAATCATTTTGAACATTTTGTGGCGAGGCATGCAACCCACTTGGGGTAACATTTATCATGCACCACAACTACCATCATTCCTTGCGCAGTCACCCACAGAGGCGGTACATTTACATTCGTGCTGGTGGTGCGATTGCTGCCTTTCCCTTCTGCCAGTAAACAAGAGCTTTGTTGCGCTCGAAACGCGTTTGTCTTGTGATTTGTGCAAAGGAGCAGCTGGTCTGATTGTCCTGTATTTCACAAATAAAGGACTTTACTCACCGTAGTGTGGCTTCATCTTGGAGGCAACTTCCTTTTTTCTGTGTTATGCGGCGTGCCCCGCCGCGATGGAGCCCCACTGCTATCAGGGCGGGCCTGCAGCGACAATGATCAAAGAAGCTGTGGGGACGGTGAGTCCGCATTGTGGATGTTGTATGGACAGGATGACAGCCCGGATAGCTTCAGCGCAGCCCACTTGGGTAAACATTTTGAACATTTTGGGGCGAGGCATGCAACCCACTTGGGGTAACATTTATCATGCACCACAACTACCATCATTCCTTGCGCAGTCGCCCACAGAGGCGGGACATTTACATCCGCACTGGTGGTGCGATTGCTGCCTTTCCCTTCTGCCAGTGAATAAGAGCATTGTTGCGCTCAAAACGCGTTTGTCTTGAGATTTGTGCAAAGGAGCAGCTGGTCTGATTGTCCTGTATTTCACAAATAAAGGACTTTACTCACCGTAGTGTGGCTTCATCTTGGAGGCAACTTCCTTTTTTCTGTATTATGCGGTGTGCTCCACCGCGATGGAGCCCCACTGCTAACAGGGCGGGCCTGCACGACAATGATTAAAGACGCTGTGGGGACGGTGAGTCCGCTTTGTGGATCTTGTATGGACAGGATGACAGCCCGGACAGCTTCAGCGCAACCCAGTTGGGTAAACATTTTGAACATTTTGGGGCGAGGCATGCAACCCTCTGGGTGTAACATTTATCATGCACCACAACTACCATCATTCCTTGAGCAGTCGCCCACAGAGGCGGGACATTTAAATTTGCGCTTGTGGTGCGATTGCTGCCTTTCCCTTCTGCCAGTGAACAAGAGCGTTGTTGCGCTCGAAACACGTTTGTCTTGAGATTTGTGCAAAGGAGCAGCTGGTCTGATTGTCCTGTATTTCACAAATAAAGTACTTTACTCACCATAGTGTGGCTTCATCTTTGAGGCAAATTCCTTTTTTCTGTGTTATGCGGCGTGCCCCGCCGCGATGGAGCGCCACTGCTATCAGGGCGGGCCTGCAGCGACAATGATCAAAGACGCTGTGGGGACGGTGAGTCCGCTTTGTGGATGTTGTATGGACAGAATGACAGCCCGGACAGCTTCAGCGCAGCCCACTTGGGTAAACATTTTGAACATTTTGTGGCGAGGCATGCAACCCTCTGGGGGTAACATTTATCATGCACCACAACTACCATCATTCCTTGCGCAGTCGCCCACAGAGGCGGGACATTTAAATTTGCGCTTGTGGTGCGATTGCTGCCTTTCCCTTCTGCCAGTGAACAAGAGCGTTGTTGCGCTCGAAACACTTTTGTCTTGAGATTTGTGCAAAGGAGCAGCTGGTCTGATTGTCCTGTATTTCACAAATAAAGGACTTTACTCACCGTAGTGTGGCTTCATCTTGGAGGCAACTTCCTTTTTTCTGTGTTATGCAGCGTGCCCCGCTGCGATGGAGCCCCACTGCTATCAGGGCGGTCCGGCAGTGACAATGATCAAAGACGCTGTGGGGACGGTGAGTCCGCTTTGTGGATGTTGTATGGACAGAATGACAGCCCGGACAGCTTCAACGCAGCCCACTTGGGTAAACATTTTGAACATTTTGGGGCGAGGCATGCAACCCTCTGGGGGTAACATTTATCATGCACCACAACTACCATCATTCCTTGCGCAGTCGCCCACAGAGGCGGGACATTTAAATTCGCACTGGTGGTGCGATTGCTGCCTTTCCCTTCTGCCAGTGAACAAGAGCGTTGTTGCACTAGAAACGCGTTTGTGTTGAGATTTGTGCAAAGGAGCAGCTGGTCCGATTGTCCTGTATTTCACAAATAAAGGACTTTACTCACCGTAGTGTGGCTTCATCTTGGAGGCAACTTCCTTTTTTCTGTGTTATGCGGTGTGCCCCGCCGCGATGGAGCCCCACTGCTATCAGGGCGGGACTGCAGCGACAATGATCAAAGACGCTGTGGGGACGGTGAGTCCGCTCTGTGGATGTTGTATGGACAGAATGACAGCCCGGACAGCTTCAGCGCAGCCCACTTGGGTAAACATTTTGAACATTTTGTGGCGAGGCATGCAACCCACTTGGGGTAACATTTATCATGCACCACAACTACCATCATTCCTTGAGCAGTCACCCACAGAGGCGGTACATTTACATTCGCGCTGGTGGTGCGATTGCTGCCTTTCCCTTCTGCCAGTAAACAAGAGCTTTGTTGCGCTCGAAACGCGTTTGTCTTGTGATTTGTGCAAAGGAGCAGCTGGTCTGATTGTCCTGTATTTCACAAATAAAGGACTTTACTCACCGTAGTGTGGCTTCATCTTGGAGGCAACTTCCTTTTTTCTGTGTTATGCGGTGTGCCCCGCCGCGATGGAGCCCCACTGCTATCAGGGCGGGACTGCAGCGACAATGATCAAAGACGCTGTGGGGACGGTGAGTCCGCTCTGTGGATGTTGTATGGACAGAATGACAGCCCGGACAGCTTCAGCGCAGCCCACTTGGGTAAACATTTTGAACATTTTGTGGCGAGGCATGCAACCCACTTGGGGTAACATTTATCATGCACCACAACTACCATCATTCCTTGAGCAGTCACCCACAGAGGCGGTACATTTACATTCGCGCTGGTGGTGCGATTGCTGCCTTTCCCTTCTGCCAGTAAACAAGAGCTTTGTTGCGCTCGAAACGCGTTTGTCTTGTGATTTGTGCAAAGGAGCAGCTGGTCTGATTGTCCTGTATTTCACAAATAAAGGACTTTACTCACCGTAGTGTGGCTTCATCTTGGAGGCAACTTCCTTTTTTCTGTGTTATGCGGCGTGCGCCACAGGATGGAGCCCCACTGCTATCAGAGCAGACCTGCAGCGACAATGATCAAAGACGCTGTGGGGACGGTGAGTCCGCTTTTTGGATGTTGTATGGACAAGATGACAGCCTGGACAGCTTCAGCGCAGCCCACTTGGGTAAACATTTTGAACATTTTGGGGCGAGGCATGCAACCCACTGGGGGTAACATTTATCATGCACCACAACTACCATAATTCCTTGCGCAGACGCCCACAGAGGCGGGACATTTAAATTCACGCAGGTGGTGCGATTGCTGCCTTTCCCTTCTGCCAGTGAACAAGAGCGTTGTTGCGCTTGAAACGCGTTTGGCTTGAGATTTGTGCAAAGGAGCAGCTGGTCTGATTGTCCTGTATTTCACAAATAAAGGACTTTACTCACCGTAGTGTGGCTTCATCTTGGAGGCAACTTCCTTATTTCTGTGTTATGCGGCGTGCCCCGCCGCGATGGAGCCCCAATGCTATCAGGGCGGGCCTGCAGCGACAATGATCAAAGAAGCTGTGGGGACGGTGAGTCCGCTTTGTGGATGTTGTATGGACAGAATGACAGCCCGGACAGCTTCAGCGGAGCCCACTTGGGTAAACATTTTGAACATTTTGGGGCGAGGCATGCAACCCACTGGGGGTAACATTTATCATGCACCACAACTACCATCATTCCTTGCGCAGACGCCCACAGAGGCGGGACATTTAAATTCGCGCAGGTGGTGCGATTGCTGCCTTTCCCTTCTGCCAGTGAACAAGAGCGTTGTTGCGCTCGAAACGCGTTTGGTTTGAGATTTGTGCAAAGGAGCAGCTGGTCTGATTGTCCTGTATTTCACAAATAAATGACTTTACTCACCATAGTGTGGCTTCATCTTGGAGGCAACTTCCTTTTTTCTGTGTTATGCGGCGTGCCCGACCGCGATGGAGCCCCACTGCTATCAGGGCGGGACTGCAGCGACAATGATCAAAGACGCTGTGGGGACGGTGAGTCCGCTTTGTGGATGTTGTATGGACAGTATGACAGCCCGGACAGCTTCAGCGCAGCCCACTTGGGTAAACATTTTGAACATTTTGGGGCGAGGCATGCAACCCACTTGGGGTAACATTTATCCTGCACCACAAATACCATCATTCCTTGCGCAGACGCCCACAGAGGCGGTACATTTACATTCGCGCTGGTGGTGCGATTGCTGCCTTTCCCTTCTGCCAGTGAACAAGAGCGTTGTTGCGCTCGAAACGCGTTTGTCTTGAGATTTGTGCAAAGGAGCAGCTGGTCTGATTGTCCTGTATTTCACAAATAAAGGATTTTACTCACCGTAATGTGGCTTTATCTTTGAGGCAACTTCCTTTTTTCTGTGTTATGCGGCGTGCCCCGCCGCGATGGAGCCCCACTGCTATCAGGGCGGGCCTGCAGCGACACTGATCAAAGACGCTGTGGGTACGGTGAGTCCGCTTTGTGGATGTTGTATGGACAGGATGACAACCCGGACAGCTTCAGCGCAGCCCACTTGGGTACACATTTTGAACATTTTGGGGCGAGGCATGCAACCCACTGGGGGTAATGTGAGAAGTTGGCCTGGTATATGATGTTCACTAGTTAAAGTGACCACCTTGTACCATGCCAAGCAACCCTTATGGTGTGGTTGTAAGTCAACCTTTTCGGACCAGCTGCCCTAGTGGTAGCGTAGGCTAAGCAGTCTTTGAGGCTAAAATTGTGAAACGTGTTAAGCAGGCTGTTTTACCAAATGTAACCCCCTTTATACCAATGAAAGGACACCACACAGATATATATTGAAAATATATATGTATTTATTTCTCAAAGTATCCCCTAGACTCTTTATGAGCACAGGAGCACAAATCGTTAAACAAGAATACGTTAGAATACACAGAAGTTGCACTTTATATGGATAGGCCCTGGTGGCCACTCAAACCATATACTAAAATAGTGGTATAAGTACCACGAACAGAAAAGGGAAAAGGCCTAGGGCCTCTAGAATCGCTGGGCCTACAAGGAGCTAACTTTAGTTAGTGACCAGGAGGTCCACGGGTTGCGTGTGCAGAGCAAATAGTCACACGCAAGCTCCCATAGGTTTTCAATGGGTGCGTAAAAGTTACAAAGTTACTGCAAAAAGGAACTTCCGGATGGACTATGAACTCGAGATTGGAAACACAGACACTAGAGATGATACTCTACACTTGGGCACCGGAGTGCCAGCTTTACCTCACCCACAGGAAGCGGGTGCATAGGTCTCGAAGTGCGTCGGGTTTCTTCTATATGTTCAATGGAGCCTGAAGACAAAGATGCTGCAGGCGGTCGGTCCGGAAGGTATGCGGTGGATCCAAGGGTGGATCGGAGTTGTAGAAGACCTGTAAGCAGAGGGGACAGTGTTCACAGTCACTAGCCAGTGACCAGCGTGGCACCAGGTGGGTACCAGGCGATGTCGGGTGCAAACAGGAGGAAAGGTGCAGCTTGTCTCTGCAGCCACGTGGTCCCTGAAGGTCGACGACGTCCAGGAGTCGGTTCTCGAGCTGTCCCACGCGGGCTCTCGCTGTCGGCGGTGGTGGCAACTTTGTCGAAGCAAACAAGCCTTGGCAAAAGCAATTGTTGTGGAAAACGAAATAAGCTGATGGTTCTGACCAGCAAGGTCAGAGGGACTGCTCCTTTGGAGGGGAGCAAGGGCCAGTCTGGAGCAACCAGACCAGCGGTGTAGTTCTTGAAGTTCATCGCCAAGATGGCCACTAGCCAACGGGCCAGCAACCGGGCAGGCGCGTCGAGTGGCAAAATGCAGAAGGGCCCCATGCAGATCGTGGAGATGCTGGAGGGCTCACCTTTGGTGCAGATGCTGCTCGAGGGTTGGGCTTCTCAGATCCCAAAGCACAACTTGGAGGGAGCCTCGGTTGTTGCGCTTGCAGCTTGTCGTGGTCTTTTCAAGATGGCTGGCTCCACGTGTCACGTGTCTCGGTGCCTCCACGGGTTTCTTCTTTTCAGGGACTGTGGATCGGGCGGTGGGAGGTCTGGAGGTCCAGGTCTTGTCAGTCTCTGGGCTCGGGCTCCGGCGGGAGGCGGGAGGCGGCGGCAAAGCAGACGTTGATTCGCTGGATGGTGCTTGCGTTAGCAAGGTGGTCACTCCCTGACCACAGGGGAGATTGGCTTCAGTCCTCTGTGCAGCAGAGCGTCGAAGTTCCCGTCTTCTTCTTGTAGTTAAGTTGATTCCAGGATGTCTAAAGTCTTAGGACACAGCTCCTACCTTTATTCGGATTCTAGGGGCCGGACTACCTGCTAGGTCCCTCCCTAAGGGTGGGACCAGGAAGGGGGGTGGTTACACCCCCAATCCTTTGTCCAGCTCGCCCCAGGTCCAGGGCTGGTGTGCCCCAGGACCGGTTTGAACTGGCATATGCACCGAGGCTCCTTGTGAGCCTTAGGCATGTCTGGTTTCTTTCAAGCCCTACCTGACCAATACACAAAATCCTGTCTGGGGTGGTGCACACACCTCCCCTGGCAGGAAACCCTTTGTCCACACCTCCCAAGCTGGAAGGACTCCCAGCAGCAGGAGGGCAGACTTGTGTCTGTGGTGGCAGCATCCATTTTGTGGAGCTGAGGCTATGTCTGATTTTACCCGGGTTTCAGGTACTGTACATGTCGTGTCCCTCTAGAAGGGTGGAATGCTAACCCCGTCGCCAGAATTGGCGAGGGGTTAGTATTCCAATTCGTATGACACCTTACTTGACATGTTTTGATAAAGCCAAACCAAAGATAGCATTTAACCGCGAGGTTCATAATGCACTTAAGAGTATATGGTATGACGATATCTGGAAACAGTAGAAGGAAGTGGTTCCGACCACTGCAGACAGGCTCAGCTCATGCCAGAGCACCATCTCACATGGAGCCAAGCACTCTGCCTTCAGGATTGTCAAGGCCTGCCATAGGAGTGACTTATAGGTTAACATGTGTCCCATTTAAGGTTAGGTATAGGTATACTACACCTAAGTAAGAGGTGGTTACACCAACTTACCCCAGCTGAGTGATCAGCCAGTTGTGTCAAATTTGTTAGGCCAAGCCTGGGGTGGCATAATACATGCTTCAGCCCCTGGTAGGCCTTAGATACACCAATGCCCTGGGGACCTAGTGTACACTGGTACAAGGGGCTCACATGGTGATCTAGTTCCAATTGGTTATGCACCTAGAGTGCATAGTGTTAATTTAGTAGAGAGAACAGCAGGCTGGGGGTCTGATTGGCAGGCCCACAGCCTCAATATGTCAAAAACCAGTGAAGCAAAAAGCAAAAATTTGGGGTGACCATAGGATAGCAGACCCTACTCTCCTACACAACCCCCCCCCCCCCCAAACGCAGGGACATTAAACTAGCCTTGACCAGTCTCGTCTTCTTGTCCTAAGTGGAAGTACCTGGAGAGACCATCTGCATTCCCATGGTCAGTACCTGGCCGGTGCTCCACTGTAAAGTCCATACCCTGTAGGGAAATGGACCACCTAAGCAGTTTGGGGTTTTCACCCTTCATCTGATTTAGCCACAAGAGGGGCTTATGGTCGGTCTGAATCTTGAAGTGAGTGCCAAACAAGTATGGCCTCAGCTTCTTCAGGGCCCACACCACAGCAAAGGCCTCCCTCTCAATAGCTGACCAATTCTTCTCTCTGGGGGTCAACCTTCTGCTAATAAAAGCAATGGGTTGGTCTTGACCATCTACATTAAGTTGTGACACCACAGCTCCCACACCCAACTCAGAAGCATCTGTTTGGACAATAAACTCTTTGGAGTAGTCAGGACTTTTCAGGATAGGTGCAGAGCACATGGCCTCCTTCAGGTCATCAAATGCCTTTTGACAGCTTACTGTCCACTGAACCTTTTTGGTCATCTTCTTGGATGTCAGATCATTAAGAGGAGTCACAATGGACCCATAGTTCTTAACAAACTTCCTGTAGTACCCAGTCAAGCCCAAGAAAGCTCTAACTTGAGTCTGGGTGGTTGGAGGGAACCAGTCCTTGATGGATTGTATCTTACTCTCCAGTGGTTGAACTTGGCCTCCACCTACAAGGTGGCCCAAATACACAACCTTACTCTGCCCTATCTGGCACTTAGTGGCCTTGATAGTGAGGCCTGCCCTCTGCAGAGCCCCAAGAGCCTTCTTCAGGTGGATCAGGTGATCCTCCCAGGTGGAGCTAAAGACAGCAATGTCATCAAGATATGCTGCGCAAAAGTCATCCAACTCAGTAAGGACTTGATTCACCAACCTTTGGAAGGTGGCAGGTGCATTCTTCAGACCAAAGGGCATCACCACAAATTGGTAGTGCCCACCTGGGGTTGAGAATGCTGTTTTGGCCTTAGACTCCTCAGCTAATCTGATTTGCCAATAGCCAGCTGTCAAGTCAAATGTGCTCAAAAATTTAGCAGAAGCCAGTTTATCTATGAGCTCATCTGCCCTTGGAATAGGATGTGCATCTGTCCTAGTGACAGCATAAAGTCCTCTGTAATCCACACAGAACCTCATCTCTCTCTTGCCATCTTTGGTGTGAGGTTTGGGGACCAGAACCACTGGGCTAGCCCAGGGGCTCTCTGAGGGTTCAATGACACCCAATTCCAGCATTTTGTGTACCTCAGCCTTTATACAGTCCCTGACGTGGTCAGGTTGTCTGTAAAGCTTGTTCTTTACAGGCAGACTGTCACCAGTGTCCACCACATGGGTACACCAGTCAGTTTGGCTAGGTATCAAGGAAAACATGTGTTGAAATGATTGTAGAACTTGGCTACATTCAGTCTGTTGATGATCAGTGAGGTTGCCTCCACGGGTCACTCCTTCAACTGAGCCATCCTCAGGGTTCTGAGACAACAGGTCTGGGAGAGGGTCACTCTCTTCCTCCTGTCCCTCATCTGTAGCCATGAGCAAGCCCATGTCTGCCCTGTCAACATATGCTTTTAACCTGTTAACATGGAGTACCCTGTGGGTACTCCTGGGAGTTCCTAGGTCCACCAAGTAGGTAACCTCTCCCTTCTTTTCCAGGATTGTATGGGGTCCAGACCATTTGTCTTGGAGTGCTGCTGGGGCCACTGGCTCCAACACCCATACCTTCTGTCCTGGCTGAAACTCAACCAAGACAGTCTTTTGGTCATGCCAAGCTTTCTGTAAGGCCTGGCTTGCCTCAAGGTTTTTGGATGCCTTCTCCATATACTCAGCCATCCTGGAGCCGAGACCAAGTACATAGTCCACTATGTCTTGCTTAGACTTTTTGAGAGGTAACTCCCATCCTTCCTTCACCAAACACAGTGGGCCTCTTACAGGGTGCCCAAACAACAATTCAAAGGGGCTGTAGCCAACCCCCTTTTGTGGGACCTCTCTGTAAGCAAACAGAAGGCAGGGTAGAAGGATGTCCCATCTTCGCCTGAGCTTTTCAGGTAATCCTTTGATCATACCCTTTAGGGTCTTGTTGAATCTCTCAACAAGCCCATTGCATTGTGGGTGATAAGGAGTGGTGAACTTGTAGTTGACACCACATTCCTTCCACATAGCTGTCAAGTATCCTGACATGAAGTTGGTACCTCTGTCAGAAACCACCTCCTTAGGAAACCCCACTCTGGAGAATACTCCCAGCAGGGCCCTGGCCACAACAGGTGCTGTAGTGGTCCTAAGGGGAATTGCCTCTGGATACCTGGTGGCATGATCCACTACCACCAGTATACATCTGTGCCCAGATGCAGTGGGAGGATCCATGGGACCCACTATATATATTCCCACTCTTTCAAAGGGGACCCCCACCACAGGTAGTGGTATCAGGGGGGCCTTTGTTGTGCCACCTGATTTGCCACTGGCTTGGCAGGTCACACAGGAGCGACAAAACTCCTTGGTATCTTCATTCATGTGAGGCCAGTGAAAGTGAGGGACAAGCCTTTCCCAAGTCTTGTTCTGGCCTAAGTGTCCTGCTAAAGGAATATCATGGGCCAAGGTAAGAAGGAAGCCCCTAAATTGCAGAGGTATAACCAACCTCCTGCTTGCACCAGGCTTGGGGTCTCTAGCCTCTGAATAAATGAGCCCTTCATCCCAATACACTTTATGGGTACCTTGAGCATTCCCAGCAGCCTCAGCAGCAGCCAGCTGTCTGAGGGGTTCAAGAGAGGGACAGGATAACTGAGCCTGCCTCAAGTCAGCCCTTGAAGGTCCCCCTGTCCCCAGAAACTCAACCTGATCAGGTTCAAGCTCTTCAGGGACAGTTCCTTCAGGGTTCTCTAGATCAGCTTCCTGGGAAGGTTGATCATCACTCTGAGGCAGGGGGGAAGGCACAGCCTTGACCCTCCTGTTCTTCTTCTTGGTAGGTGCTTGGTCCATTGTTCCAGGATCCAAGACCTGAGGTTTAGTAAGGCACTTTTTGGCCTGTGACCTGGTCACAGCAAGGACATGTGGTGATATACCTAACATCTCTGCATGTGTCCTGTACTCCACTTCAGACCATAGAGAACTCTCTAGGTCATTGCCTAACAAACATTCTACTGGGAGGTCTGCACTAACCACAACCCTTTTGAGGCCAGTTACCCCTCCCCATGAGAAGTTAACAACTGCCACACTATGTGAAGTAGTGGCATTGCTGGCATTGGTCACCAGGTAATTCTCACCTGGTATGTACTGTCCAGGGTCCACAAAGCCTGGTGTCACCATAGTGACACTGGCACATGTGTCCCTGTAGGCTTGAGCCACTTTTTCATTAATTAAAGGAGTCTGTCTGTACTTGCCCAGGTTACTGGGGCTCACAGTCAGGGACAAATCAATGTCCCCATCACAGATCAGGACTGCCTGGGTCAGGGTTCTGTCTAAGTCAGAATCTCCTTCAGTTCCCATAGTGATTCCCACTACACCCTTTGTCTGGGGACCAACACTGCTAACAGTAGTACTGGGAGCAGGTGCCTTAGGGGCAACAGTGTTGGGGGCTCCACCCTTTTTACAATCACTAGTCCAGTGAGTTGTATTCTTGCAATGATTGCACCAGGGTTTCTTTTGACCTTCTTTCTTCTTTCCCTTGGATTGTTGTTGGGACCCACCCTCCTTAGCAGTAGTTTGGGGCCCTGTTGAAGACTTCTGGTCTTTAGATTTCTGATCTCCACCCTTTTGGACTGTTTTCTTCTGATCACCCCCTTGGCCCTGGTTCTGGTTCTTTTGCTTAACCCTGGTTCTGACCCATTTGTCTGCCTTCTTTCCCAATTCTTGGGGAGAGGTCAGATCAGAGTCATCCAAGTGTTGATGCAGTTGCTGGTTTTGACAGTTATTTAAAATCTGTTCTCTCATCATCAAATTGTACAATCCTGTATAATCAGATACTTACTTCCCAGCAACCAACCCTCCAAAGCCTTAGTGGCACATTCAATGTATTCAGACCAGTCCTGAGTCTGTGTCTTCTGGGTGTCTCTGAACATTAACCTGTACTGTTCAGTGGTTAAGCCTAACCCATCAACTAGGACACTCTTCAGGACTCTGTAGTTTCTAACATCCTCCTCCCTAACAGTGAGGAGTCTGTCTCTGCCTCTTCCTTCAAAGGAGAGCCAGAGGATTGCTGCCCACTGGTCTTCAGGAACCTGCTGCACTCTCAAGAGCAGTCATCCATTTGTGGATGTCATCCCCGCTTTTGTAGGGGGGCACAACCTTAGACAGGTTCCTATTATCAAAGACCCTATCTTTGTCCTTTGGGACAATGCTGCCACCAGTGGGTATAGACCCACTCTCTTTAGGTCGCCTAGCCTTACTCAGTTTCTCTTCCATCAGAGCTACTTCTAGCTCCTGTTTCCTGATTCTCAGCTGAGCTTCCTGCATTCTGGCCTCATGTTCCCTCCTCTGAGGGGTGGTCATCCTTCTCCTGGAGTGACCTTGAGAGCCTCTAGAGGAATGAGAAGCATTAGATTCACCTGAGTGATTCCTTTGCCTCCCAAGCCCCTGGTTAAGTCCACTAGGGAGATCCAATGGGGTGATCCCATTGTCAGTCCCCAGTAGCCTTAAGTTAGCTGGGCCACGTATAACACTTGGCACTGGTCTAGTTCTCCCTTCATCCTCACTACCTTCTGTATCAGTACCCTTCTCACTTTCATCCTCTGTAGTATGAATCTCATCTAAGGGGTGACTATTGGAAAGGGGTACCTCAGTAGCATTTTCAGAAGGGGGGCCTCCTGTTCCAGTCCCTAAGGGGCCTAACTGGGAGGCTTTCCTGAGAGCTTTCTGATCTTCATCAGCCTGTAAAAGCTCTCTGAGTTCAGCAGAAGTAGGATTCTTGGGCTGTTTAAGGCCCCTGATATTTGCCAACTGCCTGAGCTCATTTTGATTTAGGGTAGCAAAGATGGATGGTGCCCTCTGGGGGTCACTCTCAACAGAGATGGGTACAGTGGACCCCTCTGCCCCAGCCATTGCTCTTAAGTGTGGGTGAATGTGTTGCAATCTACCTACACTTGGGTTTTCCTACTAAACCTATCTAGTAGTTGTAGTCAGGGTGTGCTACTCCCTTTGCTCTACAACAACTAAGTTCAGTAGAACTTAAGTATATCTATTCTTGTTTTATATGTACCTAAAGGTACCTGTATGATCTTTCAATTGGTAACAAAGAGATTACAGAGGTAAAACACAGCAAGCTCAAATCCAACCGCTGCTCACCAATGTGAGAAGTTGGCCTGGTATATGATGTTCACTAGTTAAAGTGACCACCTTGTACCATGCCAAGCAACCCTTATGGTGTGGTTGTAAGTCAACCTTTTCGGACCAGCTGCCCTAGTGGTAGCGTAGGCTAAGCAGTCTTTGAGGCTAAACTCGTGAAACGTGTTAAGCAGGCTGTTTTACCAAATGTAACCCCCCTTTATACCAATGAAAGGACACCACACAGATATATATTGAAAATATATATGTATTTATTTCTCAAAGTATCCCCTAGACTCTTTATGAGCACAGGAGCACAAATCGTTAAACAAGAATACGTTAGAAGACACAGAAATTGCACCTTATATGGATAGGCCTTGGTGGCCACTCAAACCATATACTAAAATAGTGGTATAAGTACCACGAACAGAAAAGGGAAAAGGCCTAGGGCCTCTAGAATCGCTGGGCCTACAAGGAGCTAACTTTAGTTAGTGACCAGGAGGTCCACGGGTTGCGTGTGCAGAGCAAATAGTCACACGCGAGCTCCCATAGGTTTTCAAAGGGTGCGTAAAAGTTACAAAGGTACTGCAAAAAGGATCTTCCGGATGGACTATGAACTCGAGATTGGAAACACAGACACTAGAGATGATACTCTACACTTGGGCACCGGAGTGCCAGCTTTACCTCACCCACAGGAAGCGGGTGAAAAGGTCTCGAAGTGCGTCCGGTTTCTTCTATATGTTCAATGGAGCCTGAAGACAAAGATGCTGCAGGCGGTCGGTCCGGAAGGTATGCGGTGGATCCAAGGGTGGATCGGTGTTGTAGAAGACCTGTAAGCAGAGGGGACAGTGTTCACAGTCACTAGCCAGTGACCAGCGTGGCACCAGGTGGGTACCAGGCGATGTCGGGTGCAAACAGGAGGAAAGGTGCAGCTTGTCTCTGCAGCCACGTGGTCCCTGAAGGTCAACGACATCCAGGAGTCGGTTCACAAGCTGCGCTATGCAGGCTCTCGCTGTCGGCGGTGTCGGGGACTTGGTCAAAGCAAACAAGCCTTGGCAAAAGCAATTGTTGTGGAAAACAAAATAAGCTGATGGTTCTGACCAGCAAGGTCAGAGGGACTGCTCCTTTGGAGGGGAGCAAGGGCCAGTCTGGCGCAACCAGACCAGTGGTGTAGTTCTTGAAGTTCGTCACCAAGATGGCCACTAGCCAACGGGCCAACAACTGGTTAGGCACGTCGAGTGGCAAAATGCAGAAGGGCCCCACGCAGATCGTGGAGATGCTGGAGGGCTCACCTTTGGTGCAGATGCTGCTTGAGGGTTGGGCTTCTCAGATCCCAAAGCACAACTTGGAGGGAGCCTCAGTTGTTGCGCTTGCAGCTTGTCGTGGTCTTTTCAAGATGGCTGGCTCCACGTGTCTCGGTGCCTCCACGGGTTCCTTCTTTTTAGGGACTGTGGATCGGGCGGTGAGAGGTCAGGAGGTCCAGGTCTTGTCAGTCTCTGGGCTCGGACTCCGGCGGGAGGCGGCGGCAAAGCAGACGTTGATTCGCTGGATGGTGCTTGCGTTAGCAAGGTGGTCACTCCCTGACCACAGGGGAGATTGGCTTCAGTCCTCTGTGCGGCAGAGCGTCGAAGTTCCCGTCTTCTTCTTCTAGTTAAGTTGATTCCAGGATGTCTAAAGTCTTAGGACACAGCTCCTACCTTTATTCGGATTCTAGGGGCCGGACTACCTGCTAGGTCCCTCCCTAAAGGTGGGACCAGGAAGGGGGGTGGTTACACCCCCAATCCTTTGTCCAGCTCGCCCCAGGTCCAGGGCTGGTGTGCCCCAGGACCGGTTTGAACTGGCATATGCACCGAGGCTCCTTGTGAGCCTCAGGCATGTCTGGTTTCTTTCAAGCCCTACCTGACCAATACACAAAATCCTGTCTGGGGTGGTGCACGCACCTCCCCTGGCAGGAAACCCTTTGTCCACACCTCCCAAGCTGGAAGGACTCCCAGCAGCAGGAGGGCAGACTTGTGTCTGTGGTGGCAGCATCCATTTTGTGGAGCTGAGGCTATGTCTGATTTTACCCGGGTTTCAGGTACTGTACATGTCGTGTCCCTCTAGAAGGGTGGAATGCTAACCCCGTCGCCAGAATTGGCGAGGGGTTAGTATTCCAATTCGTATGACACCTTACTCGACATGTTTTGATAAAGCCAAACCAAAGATAGCATTTAACCGCGAGGTTCATAATGCACTTAAGAGTATATGGTATGACGATATCTGGAAACAGTAGAAGGAAGTGGTTCCGACCACTGCAGACAGGCTCAGCTCATGCCAGAGCACCATCTCACATGGAACCAAGCACTCTGCCTTCAGGATTGTCAAGGCCTGCCATAGGAGTGACTTATAGGTTAACATGTGTCCCATTTAAGGTTAGGTATAGGTATACTACACCTAAGTAAGAGGTGGTTACACCAACTTACCCCAGCTGAGTGATCTGCCAGTTGTGTCAAATTTGTTAGGCCAAGCCTGGGGTGGCATAATACATGCTTCAGCCCCTGGTAGGCCTTAGAAACACCAATGCCCTGGGTACCTAGTGTACACTGGTACAAGGGGCTCACAGGGAGATCTAGTTCCAATTGGTTATGCACCTAGAGTGCATAGTGTTAATTTAGTAGAGAGAACAGCAGGCTGGGGGTCTGATTGGCAGGCCCACAGCCTCAATATGTCAAAAACCAGTGAAGCACAAAGCAAAAATTTGGGGTGACCATAGGATAGCAGACCCTACTCTCCTACAGGTAACATTTATCATGCACCACAACTACCATCATTGCTTGCGCAGACGCCCACAGATGCGGGACATTTAAATTCGCGCAGGAGGTGCGATTGCTGCCTTTCCCTTCTGCCAGTGAACAAGAGTGTTGTTGCGCTCGAAACGCGTTTGGCTTGAGATTTGTGCAAAGGAGCAGCTGGTCTGATTGTCCTGTATTTCACAAATAAAGGACTTTACTCACCGTAGTGTGGCTTCATCTTGGAGGCAACTTCCTTTTTTCTGTGTTATGCGGCGTGCGCCACCGCGATGGAGCCCCACTGCTATCAGGGCGGGCCTGCAGCGACAATGATTAAAGACGCTGTGGGGGCGGTGAGTCCGCATTGTGGATGTTGTATGGACAGGATGACAGCCCGGACAGCTTCAGCGCAGCCCACTTGGGTAAACATTTTGAACATTTTGTGGCGAGGCATGCAACCCACTTGGGGTAACATTTATCATGCACCACAATTACCATCATTCCTTGCGCATTCGCCCACAGAGGCGGGACATTTACATTCGCGCTGGTGGTGCGATTGCTGCCTTTCCCTTCTGCCAGTGAACAAGAGCGTTGTTGCGATTGAATCCCGTTTGGCTTGAGATTTGTGGAAAGGAGCAGCTGGTCTGATTGTCCTGTATTTCACAAATAAAGGACTTTACTCACCATAGAGTGGCTTTATCTTGGAGGCAACTTCCTTTTTTCTGTGTTACGCGGCGTGCCCCGCCGCGATGGAGCCCCACTGCTATCAGGGCGGGCCTGCAGCGACAATGATCAAAGACGCTGTGGGGACGGTGAGTCCGCATTGTGGATGTTGTATGGACAGGATGACAGCCCGGACAGCTTCAGCGCAGCCCACTTGGGTAAACATTTTGAACATTTTGTGGCGAGGCATGCAATCCACTTGGGGTAACATTTATCATGCACCACAACTACCATCATTCCTTGCGCATTCGCCCACAGAGGCGGGACATTTACATTCGCACTGGTGGTGCGATTGCTGCCTTTCCCTTCTGCCAGTGAACAAGAGCATTGTTGCACTCGAAACGCGTTTGTCTTGAGATTTGTGCAAAGGAGCAGCTGGTCTGATTGTCCTGTATTTCACAAATAAAGGACTTTACTCACCGTAGTGTGGCTTCATCTTGGAGGCAACTTCCTTTTTTCTGTGTTATGCGGCGTGCCCCGCCATGATGGATCCCCACTGCTATCAGGGCGGGCCTGCAGCGCCAATGATCAAAGACGCTGTGGGGACGGTGAGTCCGCATTGTGGATGTTGTATGGACAGGATGACAGCCCAGACAGCTTCAGCGCAGCCCACTTGGGTAAACATTTTGAACATTTTGGAGCGAGGCATGCAACCCACTTGGGGTAACATTTATCATGCACCACAACTACCATCATTCCTTGCGCAGTCGCCCACAGAGGCGGTACATTTACATTCGCGCTGGTGGTGCGATTGCTGCCTTTCCCTTCTGCCAGTGAACAAGAGCGTTGTTGCGCTCGAAACGCGTTTGTCTTGAGATTTGTGCAAAGGAGCAGCTAGTCTGATTGTCCTGTATTTCACAAATAAAGGACTTTACTCACCGTAGTGTGGCTTCATCTTGGAGGCAACTTCCTTTTTTCTGTGTTATGCGGCGTGCCCAGCCGCGATGGAGCCCCACTGCTATCAGGGTGGGCCTGCAGCGACAATGATCAAAGACGCTGTGGGGACGGTGAGTCCGCTTTGTGGATGTTGTATGGACAGGATGACAGCCTGGACAGCTTCAGCGCAGCCCACTTGGGTAAACATTTTGAACATTTTGGAGCGAGGCATGCAACCCACTTGGGGTAACATTTATCATGCACCACAACTACCATCATTCCTTGCGCAGTCGCCCACAGAGGCGGTACATTTACATTCGCGCTGGTGGTGCGATTGCTGCCTTTCCCTTCTGCCAGTGAACAAGAGCGTTGTTGCGCTCGAAACGCGTTTGTCTTGAGATTTGTGCAAAGGAGCAGCTGGTCTGATTGTCCTGTATTTCACAAATAAAGGACTTTACTCACCGTAGTGTGGCTTCATCTTGGAGGCAACTTCCTTTTTTCTGTGTTATGCGGCGTGCCCCGCCGTGATGGATCCCCACTGCTATCAGGGCGGGCCTGCAGCGCCAATGATCAAAGACGCTGTGGGGACGGTGAGTCCGCATTGTGGATGTTGTATGGACAGGATGACAGCCCGGACAGCTTCAGCGCAGCCCACTTGGGTAAACATTTTGAACATTTTGGGGCGAGGCATGCAACCCACTTGGGGTAACATTTATCATGCACCACATCTACCATCATTCCTTGCGCAGTCGCCCACAGAGGCGGGACATTTACATTCGCGCTGGTGGTGCGATTGCTGCCGTTCCCTTCTGCCAGTGAACAAGAGCGTTGTTGCGCTCGAAACGCGTTTGTCTTGAGATTTGTGCAAAGGAGCAGCTGGTCTGATTGTCCTGTATTTCACAAATAAAGGACTTTACTCACCGTAGTGTGGCTTCATCTTTGAGGCAACTTCCTTTTTTCTGTGTTATGCGGCGTGCCCCGCCGCGATGGAGCCCCACTGCTATCAGGGTGGGCCTGCAGCGACAATGATCAAAGACACTGTGGGGACGGTGAGTCCGCTTTGTGGATGTTGTATGGACAGGATGACAACCCGGACAGCTTCAGCGCAGCCCACTTGGGTAAACATTTTGAACATTTTGGGGCGAGACATGCAACCCACTGGGGGTAACATTTATCATGCACCACAACTACCATCATTGCTTGCGCAGTCGCCCACAGAGGCGGGACATTTAAATTCGCGCTTGTGGTGCGATTGCTGCCTTTACCTTCTGCCAGTGAACAAGAGCGTTGTTGAGCTCGAAACACGTTTGGCTTGAGATTTGTGCAAAGCAGCAGCTGGTCTGATTGTCCTGTATTTCACAAATAAAGGACTTTACTCACCGTAGTGTGGCTTCATCTTGGAGGCAACTTCCTTTTTTCTATGTTATGCAGCGTGCCCGGCTGCGCTGGAGCCCGACTGCTATCAGGGCAGTCCTGCAGCGACAATGATCAAAGACGCTGTGGGAACGGTGAGTCCGCTTTGTGGATGTTGTATGGACAGAATGACAGCCCGGACAGCTTCAGCGCAGCCCACTTGGGTAAACATTTTGAACATTTTGGGGCGAGGCATGCAACCCACTGGGGGTAACATTTATCATGCACCACAACTACCATCATTCCTTGCGCAGTCGCCCACAGAGGCGGGACATTTAAATTCGCACTGGTGGTGCGATTGCTGCCTTTCCCTTCTGCCAGTGAACAAGAGCGTTGTTGCACTCGAAACGCGTTTGTCTTGAGATTTGTGCAAAGGAGCAGCTGGTCTGATTGTCCTGTATTTCACAAATAAAGGACTTTACTCACCGTAGTGTGGCTTCATCTTGGAGGCAACTTCCTTTTTTCTGTGTTATGAGGCGTGCACCGCCGCGATGGAGCCCCACTAATATCAGGGCCGGCCTGCAGCGACAATGATCAAAGACGCTGTGAGGACGGTGAGTCCGCATTGTGGATGTTGTATGGACAGGATGACAGCCCGGACAGCTTCAGCGCAGCCCACTTGGGTAAACATTTTGAACATTTTTGGGCGAGGCATGCAACCCACTGGGGGTAACATTTATCATGCACCACAACTACCATCATTCCTTGAGTAGTCGCCCACAGAGGCGGGACATTTACATTCGCACTGGTGGTGCGATTGCTGCCTTTCCCTTCTGCCAGTGAACAAGAGCGTTGTTGCACTCGAAACGCGTTTGTCTTGAGATTTGTGCAAAGGAGCAGCTGGTCTGATTGTCCTGTATTTCACAAATAAAGGACTTTACTCACCGTAGTGTCGCTTCATCTTGGAGGCAACTTCCTTTTTAGGTCTCGTCTGAGCCAGCGCTTTAGCGCTGCTCTGGCGAGAGCTATAGAAAACGGGGATCTGGAAGTGCAAACAGTGCTTTTCAGGCCCCCAACTACAGTGCATGTGCGCCGGTCGCGCGCACCATTTGTCAGCCTGAAAAGCACTGCCTGATCACTTTCGCGGCCGCTTTGATGTCCTCAGTGAGCCGCCCGGCCACTGTGAACATCAAAGCGCCCGCGAAATGAATTACTTTCACTTTAACGTTCGCACCTACTTGTTTATTTAGGTCTTGTGCCCTGGCGATAACCTCTTTGGGCACCAGAGTCTGCGTTTTCATACCCAGCTCGACGCTGGAGGTTTGTTATTCTGGAGATTACACCGGTTAGGCAGTGTTACTCTGAGGACTGGATGACGTGCCAGGATTCGTGAAGTCTGAGTCAAAACGGGGCTCTTAAAACTAGAGTCCCCTACAACGACGTTAAAGAGAGAAAATGGCGATAATAATAATGTGATGTGCTGCTTAAAGTACGTATTAACCACTGTGCAGCTTTACCGATGGATCTCCCCATTAGAGGCACAAGCAGATACATACCTTGAATGTATGAAAGGAAGCGGCTGGAATGTCACTATCTAAAGACGGCGCTATTTTTCCCACAGCTTTATTTTGGGTGTGGGAACAAAAGACACACAAGATGGCATTAGCATTACATATCCATATACTTATAGCCAATCACAGTAGACATCATGGGCACACATAATCCATCGGGCTCATATAAGGAGCCCCGCAGCTAGCCCCCCAAGTCCATCCGTACATCACCCATGCGCCCCATACCAGAGGGTGCGCAGACGGCACTATTTTAAAAGATAACTTTGTCAGCTAACTTCCAGACACCTCTCAAAGCTGTTACGAAATTGCATACATCCTTGTTCCTTCTTTCTGACTGACCTAAGGCCTTTCATATTGGGAATATTGCAAACGTTTGCGGTTTTTGTTCCCCTGCTTTGGGCCGCGAACAAGCATAGAATCGCTTTTGACTGCGCCCCAAACGCCACCGAGCGCAGCATCTATACATCAAACACACTCAGGATCGTATGCGAGCCGCAGGGGATGTTCTGGGGCTCAAGAGATTAGGTGGGGGAGGGGTCGTCCTTTAGGTATTTGCGCCTCTCTGCTTGCTTTTTGAATGGTTTCTTTTTCCACAAATAGCCGATGCAGAACTCTGATATATCTCTAACTTCAAGAAAGCCGACCTGAAACTGCCATCCACAACCTTCAAATCACCCTGGACTTTCATAGTAGGAAATTGAAACCTACAGTGTGGTGCTGGACAGGCAGCCTCTAGCTTTGCCCTGCATTTATTCTTCCTCGTGTCTTGCACAGACAATATTGATTGGATCTCTGTTCTTCATTTCACACGCTTTGCTGGTCCGTGAATTCACTACCCTTAGGGTTAAAATATATATATATATATTCACATATATACACAAACACCATTTATTTAGCACCAAGATACCCTTTGCGGTGAACGTGCGCTTCACAAATACACGTTATATATAATTCAGAATTATTCTTGATTTCAGTCAAATAGCTGTCGAAGCTCAGCAAAGTTCGAATAACATGGCTGACTTATTTTTGACATATGGTGCCAAAAGCACATTGTGCCCACTCTAATGCCCCTCAGCTGGCTACACGTGAAAGTAAAATCACATTTCTAGATAATTGGAATGGTATGTCAACCCTTCCCCACAGCCATCGCTCTAAGAATGTCTTCTCTATAAAATGGCTCATAATTTACAGTGAACCTCTCTCAATTTCCTATTCCTGACCAGATACAAGCACTTTGGAAGAAGAACATGTCAAACCCGTGGGACAACCTTCAAAGTCCCTCCTTGTAGCTCCTTAAACTCGAAGTAGGCTACCTACAAATTGGGAGAGATGTGTAAACTCCACTCTTACCAGAGCCAGATCCTCCAGCGCTCTGACCAAACCTCTACATGCGCCCATCTAGATTTAGACTAGAAGAAGGCTTTACTTTAGTCTCTGAATGGACAAGCTGGGCTGTTTTAAAACTTCAAGACTTCCAGACAGTTTTGCCACAACTTACCCTTTTTTCTCATCCTCCACTTATAGAGCCATAAGTTGAGCAGACTCAGCCATTGCTTGGCAAACCTACAAGTAAATAAATAGGCTTCGTCCTCTTTTAAGAAGCAGTTTCTCTATTAAGGTAAGGGAGGGCCATACGGAGCTGCTCTAAATGGCCTGTCTTATCACCTGAGCTAATTCCGGTGTTTAATGAATAGATCTTTGTATTTCTTGGTAAATCTGGTTGTGTATCATTTGAATTATTTACTAATCTCTGCAAACCCTGTATGTTTCCTCCTATCCCGTGTAATTTTCAGACTTAATCTGATGGAGGCGTCCATGTAGCTGACCAGCAGTGAAATTAGCGGTTCATTATTGGAGTTGTTTGGGGTGGGGGGGATGTTGCATTCCGATGGAACGCCCTCGCATCATGACAATAATCCCTTTTTAGGTCTCGCCTGAGCCAGCGCTTTAGCGCTGCTCTGGCCAGAGCTATAGAAAACAGGGATTTGGAAGTGCAAACGAGTGCTTTCCAGGCCCCCAACTACAGTGCATGTGCGCCGGGCGTGCGCACCATTTGGTAGCCTGCGTGTACATTTCGCGGGTGCTTTGATGTTCTCAGTGAGCCGCGCGGCCACTGAGAACATCAAAGCGCCCGCGAAGGTGCACACATTTGCCACCCCCTCCCTCATCCCACTTCCTGCTTGTTTCACAATGTTTTTTTTCTTTCTCAGTATTTTCTTTGGTTCTCTCTGTAGCGCTCTCTTCTTAGCTCTTAGTCTGCCTCTCCCTGTCTCTTTCTCCCTGCCTGGCTCTGTCTTTGTTTTGCTTTCTCTCTTTGTCTGCCTCCCGTTCTCTCCCTAACTTTCTCTCATCTTTCTCTAGCCATCTGTCACTCTCTCGCTCTCTTCTTGTCTCTCCACCTTTCTTTCTCTGCCACTTCCTGTCTGTCTTCTCTCTCCCTCTCTCTGTATCTCTGTCTATTTTTGTCCCGTGACTTTTTTTTCTTCCTATCTTTCATTTTTCTCTTGCTCTCTCTGTCTGTCTCTATCGTTATCTCTCCCCCCCCCCTTATCTGGATTTCCTAATTTCTGTCCCTGATTTTCTTTCTATCTACCTCTCTCTCTCCCCCATTTATTTCCCTCTCTTCCAGGCATCCAGTTTTGGGTGTTCTTAATGTCCTGGACAAACTAAGAATGTTCGGTAAAAAGTATTATTTTTGGGGTGCACGTGTAGTGAAAAACCTCTGACACAAACTGATGTCAGTGACATGGGCAGTAACTGCAGAGCGTTCAGTGCTTATTTTGTGTGCCTTTCCCACTGGAAAGCTTTGCTTGTGAGCAGTCACCCTGTTTTGATGTTGGTGTTGCATGCTTCTCAAGCATTCTGCTGGATCTGCAGGACAGGAGTGTTTTTCGGGGGTGCCACTGTTTGCTCTCTGCTTGTTGTAGATACCAGCCGATGTGTGGCATTGGCCATTGGCCACTAAATAACATTCATTCAGAACTCTGCATCATCGTATAAGGCGTCTGTCCTTCATGTACCAGCCTGCTCACATTGGGTCTGAGGCTTTCTCCTTGCACTTGTATCAAATATCATTTTCTATGGGCTTCCAGAGAATGGTTGTCACTGGCTGAAGTTCTTTCCTTACTGACTCTCGGTGGCCATTGGTCAAGCTCTGGTATTAATACACGCAGTCGTGCTCTTTATTCCAGGCCAGAAGGTCCCAGCAGCAGGTTCCTTTGATAAGAGGCGGCATGAGATGGCACCATCACAGACGACATTTATTCGGAGCACAGAACCATGTGCCATCCGCTGGATTAACGGACAGACAAACAATACAATGCATATCTACCCTGACCACAAAAGGGCTACCAAATATTGTGATCCAAGGATGTCCTGTGCAATCACTGGCACCGCCTTAGAAGGGGGCGTCCCTGCTGCAGCAGTCTTTGTTTAAGGTGCAGCGTGTGGTCTGAGCACCACTCAGCAGGTCACAAGCCCTTTGCACCTCTAAAGGTGGATACGTATCTATCAGAAGGATGGCATCATATTAATGTCAACATTTCACTCCGTTTGCAGTCGGTTACTTTGGGCCAGACGAGAGCGACCAGTCTGATCCCAGGTACATAGCGCTCTAACGCTGCTGGAAGGCTGTTAGGAGCTGTAGCTCATCGATGTTTGTCTGCATTTAAACAGCTGCTCTTGTCTCAAGTACTTTCTGACCCTTGTTAAACTCAAAACGATGATACTTCGGACAGCAGCGAGGTGCCAAGTTTGCTCTTATCCTAATTTTACAAAGCAGGAGTTGTAGCATAACATTTTTAACTGCAGCTCTGACCGCAGCGCCACATCCTCTGCCTCTAAATGTCACAGCACAAGAGACCTGAAACACAGTGTGAGGTGAGGATTGTGACATAATGACCCCTCTGCCCCACATTTCTCAGGGCCTTACTTTATTCATTTCGGAAGTGGGAATCACCCCAATACCCCTCCCCCTCTCTCTATCTCTCTCTTCTCTCCCTCTCTCTCTTTCTCACTCTTTCCCTTTCTCCCTCCTCTCTCTTTCTCTCTCTCTCTCCCTCCCTCTTTCTTTCTCTTTCTCTTTCTCTCCTCCCCCTCTCTCTCCTCATTCTCTCTCTCTCTCTCTCTTTCTCAGTCTCTCCCACCCTCTCTTGCTCTCTCTCTCTTTCACTCTTTCACTCTCTCCTCTCTATTTCTCTTTCTCTGTCTCTCTCTCCCCTCCCGCTCTCTCTTTATCTCTCCTCTCTCTCTCTCCCCCCTGTTTCTATCTCTCGCCCTCTCTCTTTCTCTCTCTCTCTCTCCCCCTCTCTCTTTCTCTCTCTTTCACTCTTTCTAACCCTCTCGCTCTCCAACATACACTCCACATAATACCACTCAGTGCCACATAATTACATAATTACATACCACATATTTACACTCTACTCCATGCAACATAAATACACCCCGAAATCACTTAGTGCCACACAATTACAAGCCACATAATTACACTCTACTCAATGCAATATAAATACACTCCTCAAAATACCACTCAGTACCACAGAATTACACACCACATAATTACACTCTACTCAATGCAACATAAATACACTCAACATAATACCACTCAGAACCACATAATTACACATCACATAATTACTGTATTCAATGCAACATACATGCACTCCACATACCACTCAATACTACATAATTCAACGTCACATAATTACTATCTACTTAATGCAACATAAATACACTCCGCATAATACCACTCTGTGCCACATAATAACATAATTGCACTGAACTCAATACAACATAAATGCACGCCTTTGGGTCAAGTCGCGCTATATAAAAAAGCAACAAAAAAAAACTTTTGCAATGCAATAGGTCTCGCATTACTGAATGTTTGCGCTACTGGTGTTGCATTATTATTAGAAATGCCAATAGCTCAAACTTTTATAATGCGAGACCTATTGCATTGCAAATGCTTGTTTAGGTCTCGTCTGAGACAGCGCTTTAGCGCTGCTCTGGCGAGACTTATAGTAAGCGAGTTTTGGAAGTGCAAACAGTGCTTTTCAGGCATCCAAATACAGTGCATGTGCCCTGGGTGCGCGCACCATTTGGCAGCCTGAAAAGCACTGCCTGATCACTTGCTTTGATGTCCTCAGTGAGCTGCGGGGCCACTGAGGACATCAAAGTGCACACCATTTGCCACCCCCTTGTTTTTTCCTTTGATCCCTATCTTTCCCTTCCTCAATCTCACCCTCTCCCTGCCTTTTACAACTGCGGCCCGCACCACTGCGCCCGCCCCCACTCCCCCCTCCCACTCCCTCCTCGTCAGCTTCAGTGCGCTCTTGTTTTTCCTCGTTTTTTGTGCCTTTCTGCCCTCTGTTCCACTCGTTTTCCCTCTTTTTGTGCCTTTCTGTCCTCTGTTACACTCGTTTTCCCTCTTTTTTTGTTCCTTTCTGCCCTCTGCTCCTCTCGTTTTTGTGCCCTTCTGCCCTCTGTTCCACTCGTTTTTGTGCCCTTCTGCCCTCGGTTCCACTCGTTTTTGTGCCCTTCTGCCCTCTGTTCCACTCGTTTTTTGTGTGCCTTTCTGCCCTCTGCTCCTCTCGTCTTTTGTGCCCTTCCGCGCCACTCTTTTTTGGCCTTTCTGCACTCTGTGCCACTCGTTTTCCACTCTTTTTTTGTGCCTTTCTGTCCTCTGTTCCACTCGTTTCCCTCTTTTTTTTTTGTGCCTTTCTGCCCTCTGTTCCACTCGTTTTTTTGTGGCCTTCTGCCCTCTGTGCCACTCGTTTTTCGTGCCTTTCTGCCCTCTGTTCCTTTCGTTTTTCTGTACCGGCTTGTGTGGAAACGCATATAATTGGGTGAGTATCTGTGCTTTTATCTGTGTATGCTTATTTTGCTTGCATACCACTTGGTGAATATCTGAGAGTGTGGGTTTGTGTGCCTTTTTGAGCTAACCAGGGACATTTCCACCTTAAAGATCAAGGAAAATATTTTAATCAAGAAATATTTCCATGGTTTGTCAAATGTCCTGGGCATACGCTGGTATTCAGTGAATTTAAAAATGTGTGTGCATTGCAATGTTTGTGCAATTATATGCATTTAACAACAAATACATAGACAAAAAGAATGCTCTACAAATAGCAGAACTGTTGCTGCGTAATTGTGCACCGTTTCACACCAAGAACATATCAAATTAACTGCTTGTCTCCAAGCCACGCCCTTAGCTTCGCCCCTTCTGTTACATTTAGTTAGTGCCTGCATTTATTTTTTTTTCCATTTAAAGCACTGATGCTTCCAAGTACATAATTCTCCATTAGTCTGTACACGTTTGCCTAGATCTCTGAATAATAATAGGTTCAATAACTCCAAAGAGAAAAATAGACAAGAACAGTATTTCTTACGAAACGTCCCTAAACCTATAAAAATTAGCAGAAAAGAAGTTGGTCATTTAAAGAAGCAGCGAGTGCTTTCCTAAGAAGAGCTCTTCAGGAACCAGCCAGCGCCACGTTGACTGCAAGGTGACATGTTTACGTAGGACCACGTTCCCAGAACAGATGGCTGGCTTGTCTTTACCCACGCAGAGGAAAGGAAATTAGGGCTGCACACAGAACAAGCATTTGCAATGCAATAGGTCTCGCATTTGCAAAAGTTTAAACTATTGGCATTGTTCATGACAATGCCTTTTTTAATCTATTTTATAAAACAAACACATAATGGCATTTATTTATCATTTACAAAGCCAATAGCTAGTGTTGCATTATTATTAGCAATGCCAGCTGCTCACACTTTTATAATGCGAGACCTATTGCATTGCAAATGCTTGTTCTGTGTTATGCGGCGTGCCCCGCCGTGATGGATCCACACTGCTATCAGGGCGGGCCTGCAGCGCCAATGATCAAAGACGCTGTGAGGACTGTGAGTCCGCTTTGTGGATGTTTTATGGACAGGATGACAGCCCGGACAGCTTCAGCGCAGCCCACTTGGGTAAACTTTTTGAACATTTTGGGGTGAGGCATGCAACCCACTGGGGGTAACATTTATCATGCACCACAACTACCATCATTCCTTGCGCAGTCGCCCACAGAGGCGGGACATTTAAGTTCGCACTGGTGGTGCGATTGCTGCCTTTCACTTCTGCCAGTGAACAAGAGCGTTGTTGCACTCGAAACGCGTTTGTCTTGAGATTTGTGCAAAGGAGCAGCTGGTCTGATTGTCCTGTATTTCACAAATAAAGGACTTTACTCACCGTAGTGTGGCTTCATCTTTGAGGCAACTTCCTTTTTACTGTGTTATGCGGCGTGCCCCACCGCGATGGAGCCCCACTGCTATCAGGGTGGGCCTGCAGCGACAATGATCAAAGACGCTGTGGGGACGGTGAGTCCGCTTTGTGGATGTTGTATGGACAGGATGACAACCCGGACAGCTTCAGCGCAGCCCACTTGGGTAAACATTTTGAACATTTTGGGGCGAGACATGCAACCCACTGGGGGTAACATTTATCATGCACCACAACTACCATTATTGCTTGCGCAGACGCCCACAGATGCGGGACATTTAAATTTGCGCAGGTGGTGTGATTGCTGCCTTTCCCTTCTGCCAGTGAACAAGAGCGTTGTTGCGCTCGAAACGCGTTTGGCTTGAGATTTGTGCAAAGGAGCAGCTGGTCTGATTGTCCTGTATTTCACAAATAAAGGACTTTACTCACCGTAGTGTGGCTTCATCTTGGAGGCAACTTCCTTTTTTCTGTGTTATGCGTCGTGCTCCACCGCGATGGAGCCCCACTGCTATCACGGCGGGCCTGCAGCGACAATGATTAAAGACGCTGTGGGGACGGTGAGTCCGCTTTGTGGATGTTGTATGGACAGGATGACAGCCCGGACAGCTTCAGCGCAGCCCACTTGGGTAAACATTTTGAACATTTTGGGGCGAGGCATGCAACCCACTTGGGGTAACATTTATCATGCACCACAACTACCATCATTCCTTGAGTAGTCGCCCACAGAGGCGGGACATTTACATACGCGCTGGTGGTGCGATTGCTGCCTTTAACTTCTGCCAGTGAACAAGAGCATTGTTGCACTCGAAACGCGTTTGTCTTGAGATTTGTGCAAAGGAGCAGCTGGTCTGATTGTCCTGTATTTCACAAATAAAGGACTTTACTCACCGTAGTGTCGCTTCATCTTGGAGGCAACTTCCTTTTTTCTGTGTTATGCGGCGTGCCCCGCCGCGATGGAGCCCCACTGCTATTAGGGCGGGACTGCAGAGACAATGATCAAAGACGCTGTGAGGACGGTGAGTCCGCATTGTGGATGTTGTATGGACAGGATGACAGCCCAGACAGCTTCAGCGCAGCCCACTTGGGTAAACATTTTGAACATTTTGGGGCGAGGCATGCAACCCACTTGGGGTAACATTTATCATGCATGACAACTACCATCATTCCTTGCACAGTCGCCCACAGAGGCGGTACATTTACATTCGCGCTGGTGGTGCGATTGCTGCCTTTCCCTTCTGCCAGTGAACAAGAGCGTTGTTGCGCTCGAAACGCGTTTGTCTTGAGATTTGTGCAAAGGAGCAGCTGGTCTGATTGTCCTGTATTTCACAAATAAAGGACTTTACTCACCGTAGTGTGGCTTCATCTTGGAGGCAACTTCCTTTTTTCTGTGTTATGCGGCGTGCTCCACCGCGATGGAGCCCCACTGCTATCAGGGCGGGCCTGCAGCGACAATGATTAAAGACGCTGTGGGGACGGTGAGTCCGCTTTGTGGATGTTGTATGGACAGGATGACAGCCCGGACAGCTTCAGCGCAACCCACTTGGGTAAACATTTTGAACATTTTGGGGTGAGGCATGCAACCCTCTGGGGGTAACTTTTATCATGCACCACAACTACCATCATTCCTTGCGCAGTCGCCCACAGAGGCGGGACATTTAAATTTGCGCTTGTGGTGCGATTGCTGCCTTTCCCTTCTGCCAGTGAACAAGAGTGTTGTTGCGCTCGAAACACGTTTGTCTTTAGATTTGTGCAAAGGAGCAGCTGGTCTGATTGTCCTGTATTTCACAAATAAAGGACTTTACTCACCGTAGTGTGGCTTCATCTTGGATGCAACTTCCTTTTTTCTGTGTTATGCAGCGTGCCCCGCTGCGATGGAGCCCCACTGCTATCAGGGCGGTCCTGCAGTGACAATGATCAAAGACGCTGTGGGGACGGTGAGTCCGCTTTGTGGATGTTGTATGGACAGAATGACAGCCCGGACAGCTTCAGCGCAGCCCACTTGGGTAAACATTTTGAACATTTTTGGGCGAGGCATGCAACCCACTGGTGGTAACATTTATCATGCACCACAACTACCATCATTCTTTGCGCAGTCGCCCACAGAGGCGGGACATTTAAATTCGCACTGGTGGTGCGATTGCTGCCTTTCCCTTCTGCCAGTGAACAAGAGCGTTGTTGCACTCGAAACGCGTTTGTCTTGAGGTTTGGGTAAAGGAGCAGCTGGTCTGATTGTCCTGTATTTCACAAATAAAGGACTTTACTCACCGTAGTGTGGCTTCATCTTGGAGGCAACTTCCTTTTTTCTGTGTTATGCGGCGGGCCCCGCCGCGATGGAGCCCCACTGCTATCAGGGCGGGACTGCAGCGACAATGATCAAAGACGCTGTGGGGACGGTGAGTCCGCTTTGTGGATGTTGTATGGACAGAATGACAGCCCGGACAGCTTCAGCGCAGCCCACTTGGGTAAACATTTTGAAAATTTTTTGGCGAGGCATGCAACCCACTTGGGGTAACATGTATCATGCACCACAACTACCATCATTCCTTGCGCAGTCGCCCACAGAGGCGGTACATTTACATTCGCGCTGGTGCTGCGATTGCTGCCTTTCCCTTCTGCCAGTGAACAAGAGCGTTGTTGCGCTCGAAACGCGTTTGTCTTGAGATTTGTGCAAAGGAGCAGCTGGTCTGATTGTCCTGTATTTCACAAATAAAGGACTTTACTCACCGTAGTGTGGCTTCATCTTTGAGGCAACTTCCTTTTTTCTGTGTTATGCGGCGTGCCCCGCCGCGATGGAGCCCCACTGCTATCAGGGTGGGCCTGCAGCGACAATGATCAAAGACGCTGTGGGGACGGTGAGTCCGCTTTGTGGATGTTGTATGGACAGGATGACAGCCCGGACAGCTTCAGCGCAGCCCACTTGGGTAAACATTTTGAACATTTTGGGGCGAGACATGCAACCCACTGGGGGTAACATTTATCATGCACCACAACTACCATCATTGCTTGCGCAGACGCCCACAGATGCGGGACATTTAAATTTGCGTAGGTGGTGTGATTGCTGCCTTTCCCTTCTGCCAGTGAACAAGAGCGTTGTTGCGCTCGAAACGCGTTTGGCTTGAGATTTGTGCAAAGGAGCAGCTGGTCTGATTGTCCTGTATTTCACAAATAAAGGACTTTACTCACCGTAGTGTGGCTTCATCTTGGAGGCAACTTCCTTTTTTCTGTGTTATGCGTCGTGCTCCACCGCGATGGAGCCCCACTGCTATCAGGGCGGGCCTGCAGCGACAATGATTAAAGACGCTGTGGGGACGGTGAGTCCGCTTTGTGGATGTTGTATGGACAGGATTACAGCCCGGACAGCTTCAGTGCAACCCACTTGGGTAAACATTTGGAACATTTTGGGTTGAGGCATGCAACCCTCTGGGGGTAACATATATCATGCACCACAACTACCATCATTCCTTGCGCAGTCGCCCACAGAGGGGGGACATTTAAATTCGCGCTTGTGGTGCGATTGCTGCCTTTACCTTCTGCCAGTGAACAAGAGCGTTGTTGCGCTCGAAACACGTTTGGCTTGAGATTTGTGCAAAGGAGCAGCTTGTCTGATTGTCCTGTATTTCACAAATAAAGGACTTTACTCACCGTAGTGTGGCTTCATCTTGGAGGCAACTTCCTTTTTTCTGTGTTATGCAGCGTGCCCCGCTGCGATGGAGCCCCACTGCTATCAGGGCAGTCCTGCAGCGACAATGATCAAAGACGCTGTGGGGACGATGAGTCCGCTTTGTGGATGTTGTATGGAGAGAATGACAGCCCGGACAGCTTCAGCGCAGCCCACTTGGGTAAACATTTTGAACATTTTGGGGCGAGGCATGCAACCCACTGTGGGTAACATATATCATGCACCACAACTACCATCATTCCTTGCGCAGTCGCCCACAGAGGCAGGACATTTAAATTTGCGTAGGTGGTGTGATTGCTGCCTTTCCCTTCTGCCAGTGAACAAGAGCGTTGTTGCGCTCGAAACGCGTTTGTCTTGAGATTTGTGCAAAGGAGCAGCTGGTCTGATTGTCCTGTATTTCACAAATAAAGGACTTTACTCACCGTAGTGTGGCTTCATCTTGGAGGCAACTTCCTTTTTTCTGTGTTATGCGGCGTGCTCCACTGCGATGGAGCCCCACTGCTATCAGGGCGGGCCTGCAGCGACAATGATTAAAGACGCTGTGGGGACGGTGAGTCCGCTTTGTGGATGTTGTATGGACAGGATGACAGCCCGGACAGCTTCAGCGCAACCCACTTGGGTAAACATTTTGAACATTTTGGGGTGAGGCATGCAACCCTCTGGGGGTAACTTTTATCATGCACCACAACTACCATCATTCCTTGCGCAGTCGCCCACAGAGGCGGGACATTTAAATTTGCGCTTGTGGTGCGATTGCTGCCTTTCCCTTCTGCCAGTGAACAAGAGTGTTGTTGCGCTCGAAACACGTTTGTCTTTAGATTTGTGCAAAGGAGCAGCTGGTCTGATTGTCCTGTATTTCACAAATAAAGGACTTTACTCACCGTAGTGTGGCTTCATCTTGGATGCAACTTCCTTTTTTCTGTGTTATGCAGCGTGCCCCGCTGCGATGGAGCCCCACTGCTATCAGGGCGGTCCTGCAGTGACAATGATCAAAGACGCTGTGGGGACGGTGAGTCCGCTTTGTGGATGTTGTATGGACAGAATGACAGCCCGGACAGCTTCAGCGCAGCCCACTTGGGTAAACATTTTGAACATTTTTGGGCGAGGCATGCAACCCACTGGTGGTAACATTTATCATGCACCACAACTACCATCATTCTTTGCGCAGTCGCCCACAGAGGCGGGACATTTAAATTCGCACTGGTGGTGCGATTGCTGCCTTTCCCTTCTGCCAGTGAACAAGAGCGTTGTTGCACTCGAAACGCGTTTGTCTTGAGGTTTGTGTAAAGGAGCAGCTGGTCTGATTGTCCTGTATTTCACAAATAAAGGACTTTACTCACCGTAGTGTGGCTTCATCTTGGAGGCAACTTCCTTTTTTCTGTGTTATGCGGCGGGCCCCGCCGCGATGGAGCCCCACTGCTATCAGGGCGGGACTGCAGCGACAATGATCAAAGACGCTGTGGGGACGGTGAGTCCGCTTTGTGGATGTTGTATGGACAGAATGACAGCCCGGACAGCTTCAGCGCAGCCCACTTGGGTAAACATTTTGAACATTTTTTGGCGAGGCATGCAACCCACTTGGGGTAACATGTATCATGCACCACAACTACCATCATTCCTTGCGCAGTCGCCCACAGAGGCGGTACATTTACATTCGCGCTGGTGGTGCGATTGCTGCCTTTCCCTTCTGCCAGTGAACAAGAGCGTTGTTGCGCTCGAAACGCGTTTGTCTTGAGATTTGTGCAAAGGAGCAGCTGGTCTGATTGTCCTGTATTTCACAAATAAAGGACTTTACTCACCGTAGTGTGGCTTCATTTTGGAGGCAACTTCCTTTTTTCTGTGTTATGCGGCGTGCCCCGCCGTGATGGATCCCCACTGCTATCAGGGCGGGCCTGCAGCGACAATGATCAAAGACGCTGTGGGGACGGTGAGTCCGCATTGTGGATGTTGTATGGACAGGATGACAACCCGGACAGCTTCAGCGCAGCCCACTTGGGTAAACATTTTGAACATTTTGGGGCGAGGCATGCAACCCACTTGGGGTAACATTTATCATGCACCACAACTACCATCATTCCTTGCGCAGTCGCCCACAGAGGCGGGACATTTACATTTGCGCTGGTGCTGCGATTGCTGTATTTCCCTTCTGCCAGTGAACAAGAGCGTTGTTGCGCTCGAAACGCGTTTGTCTTGAGATTTGTGCAAAGGAGCAGCTGGTCTGATTGTCCTGTATTTCACAAATAAAGGACTTTACTCACCGTAGTGTGGCTTCATCTTTGAGGCAACTTCCTTTTTTCTGTGTTATGCGGCGTGCCCCGTCGCGATGGAGCCCCACTGCTATCAGGGTGGGCCTGCAGCGACAATGATCAAAGACGCTGTGGGGACGGTGAGTCCGCTTTGTGGATGTTGTATGGACAGGATGACAGCCCGGACAGCTTCAGCGCAGCCCACTTGGGTAAACATTTTGAACATTTTGGGGCGAGACATGCAACCCACTGGGGGTAACATTTATCATGCACCACAACTACCATCATTGCTTGCGCAGACGCCCACAGATGCGGGACATTTAAATTTGCGTAGGTGGTGTGATTGCTGCCTTTCCCTTCTGCCAGTGAACAAGAGCGTTGTTGCGCTCGAAACGCGTTTGGCTTGAGATTTGTGCAAAGGAGCAGCTGGTCTGATTGTCCTGTATTTCACAAATAAAGGATTTTACTCACCGTAGTGTGGCTTCATCTTGGAGGCAACTTCCTTTTTTCTGTGTTATGCGGCGTGCCCCGCCGTGATGGATCCCCACTGCTATCAGGGCGGGCCTGCAGCGCCAATGATCAAAGACGCTGTGGGGACGGTGAGTCCGCTTTGTGGATGTTGTGTGGACCGGATGACAGCCCAGACAGCTTCAGCGCAGGCCAGTTGGGTAAAAGTTTTGAACATTTTGGGGCGAGGCATGCAACCCACTGGGGGTAACATTTATCATGCACCACAACTACCATCATTCCTTGCGCAGATGCCCAAAGAGGCGGGACATTTAAATTGGCACAGGTGGTGCGATTGCTGCCTTTCCCTTCTGCCAGTGAACAAGAGCGTTGTTGCGCTCGAAACGCGTTTGGCTTGAGATTTGTGCAAAGGAGCAGCTGGTCTGATTGTCCTGTATTTCACAAATAAAGGATTTTACTCACCGTAGTGTGGCTTCATCTTGGAGGCAACTTCCTTTTTTCTGTGTTATGCGGCGTGCCCCGCCGTGATGGATCCCCACTGCTATCAGGGCGGGCCTGCAGCGCCAATGATCAAAGACGCTGTGGGGACGGTGAGTACGCATTGTGGATGTTGTATGGACAGGATGACAGCCCGGACAGCTTCAGCGCAGCCCACTTGGGTAAACATTTTGAACATTTTGGGGCGAGGCATGCAACCCTCTGGGGGTAACATATATCATGCACCACAACTACCATCATTCCTTGCGCAGTCGCCCACAGAGGGGGGACATTTAAATTCGCGCTTGTGGTGCGATTGCTGCCTTTACCTTCTGCCAGTGAACAAGAGCGTTGTTGCGCTCGAAACACGTTTGGCTTGAGATTTGTGCAAAGGAGCAGCTTGTCTGATTGTCCTGTATTTCACAAATAAAGGACTTTACTCACCGTAGTGTGGCTTCATCTTGGAGGCAACTTCCTTTTTTCTGTGTTATGCAGCGTGCCCCGCTGCGATGGAGCCCCACTGCTATCAGGGCAGTCCTGCAGCGACAATGATCAAAGACGCTGTGGGGACGATGAGTCCGCTTTGTGGCTGTTGTATGGACAGAATGACAGCCCGGACAGCTTCAGCGCAGCCCACTTGGGTAAACATTTTGAACATTTTGGGGCGAGGCATGCAACCCACTGTGGGTAACATATATCATGCACCACAACTACCATCATTTCTTGCGCAGTCGCCCACAGAGGCGGGACATTTCAATTCGCACTGGTGGTGCGATTGCTGCCTTTCCCTTCTGCCAGTGAACAAGAGCGTTGTTGCACTCGAAACGCGTTTGTCTTGAGATTTGTGCAAAGGAGCAGCTGGTCTGATTGTCCTGTATTTCACAAATAAAGGACTTTACTCACCGTAGTGTGGCTTCATCTTGGAGGCAACTTCCTTTTTTCTGTGTTATGCGGCGCGCCCCGCCGCGATGGAGCCCCACTGCTATCAGGGCGGGCCTGCAGCGACAATGATCAAAGACGCTGTGGGGACGGTGAGTCCGCTTTGTGGATGTTGTGTGGACCAGATGACAGCCCAGACAGCTTCAGCGCAGGCCAGTTGGGTAAAAGTTTTGAACATTTTGGGGCGAGGCATGCAACCCACTGGGGGTAACATTTATCATGCACCACAACTACCATCATTCCTTGCGCAGATGCCCAAAGAGGCGGGACATTTAAATTGGCACAGGTGGTGCGATTGCTGCCTTTCCCTTCTGCCAGTGAACAAGAGCGTTGTTGCGCTCGAAACGCGTTTGTCTTGAGATTTGTGCAAAGGAGCAGCTGGTCTGATTGTCCTGTATTTCACAAATAAAGGACTTTACTCACCTTAGTGTGGCTTCATCTTTGAGGCAACTTCCTTTTTTCTGTGTTATGCGGCGTGCCCCACCACGATGGAGCCCCACTGCTATCAGGGTGGGCCTGCAGCGACAATGATCAAAGACGCTGTGGGGACGGTGAGTCCGCTTTGTGGATGTTGTATGGACAGGATGACAACCCGGACAGCTTCAGCGCAGCCCATTTGGGTAAACATTTTGAAAATTCTGGGGTGAGACATGCAACCCACTGGGGGTAACATTTATCATGCACCACAACTACCATCATTGCTTGTGCAGACGCCCACAGATGCGGGACATTTAAATTTGCGCAGGTGGTGTGATTGCTGCCTTTCCCTTCTGCCAGTGAACAAGAGCGTTGTTGCGTTCGAAACGCGTTTGGCTTGAGATTTGTGCAAAGGAGCAGCTGGTCTGATTGTCCTGTATTTCACAAATAAAGGACTTTACTCACAGTAGTGTGGCTTCATCTTGGAGCCAACTTCCTTTTTTCTGTGTTATGCGTCGTGCTCCACCGCGATGGAGCCCCACTGCTATCACGGCGGGCCTGCAGCGACAATGATTAAAGACGCTGTGGGGACGGTGAGTCCGCTTTGTGGATGTTGTATGGACAGGATGACAGCCCGGACAGCTTCAGTGCAACCCACTTGGGTAAACATTTTGAACATTTTGGGGCGAGGCATGCAACCCTCTGGGGGTAACATATATCATGCACCACAAATACCATCATTCCTTGCGCAGTCGCCCACAGAGGCGGGACATTTAAATTCGCGCTTGTGGTGCGATTGCTGCCTTTACCTTCTGCCAGTGAACAAGAGCGTTGTTGTGCTCGAAACACGTTTGGCTTGAGATTTGTGCAAAGGAGCAGCTTGTCTGATTGTCCTGTATTTCACAAATAAAGGATTTTACTCACCGGAGTGTGGCTTCATCTTGGAGGCAACTTCCTTTTTTCTGTGTTATGCGGCGTGCCCCGCCGTGATGGATCCCCACTGCTATCAGGGCGGGCCTGCAGCGCCAATGATCAAAGACGCTGTGGGGACGGTGAGTCCGCTTTGTGGATGTTGTGTGGACCGGATGACAGCCCAGACAGCTTCAGCGCAGGCCAGTTGGGTAAAAGTTTTGAACATTTTGGGGCGAGGCATGCAACCCACTGGGGGTAACATTTATCATGCACCACAACTACCATCATTCCTTGCGCAGATGCCCAAAGAGGCGGGACATTTAAATTGGCACAGGTGGTGCGATTGCTGCCTTTCCCTTCTGCCAGTGAACAAGAGCGTTGTTGCGCTCGAAACGCGTTTGGCTTGAGATTTGTGCAAAGGAGCAGCTGGTCTGATTGTCCTGTATTTCACAAATAAAGGATTTTACTCACCGTAGTGTGGCTTCATCTTGGAGGCAACTTCCTTTTTTCTGTGTTATGCGGCGTGCCCCGCCGTGATGGATCCCCACTGCTATCAGGGCGGGCCTGCAGCGCCAATGATCAAAGACGCTGTGGGGACGGTGAGTACGCATTGTGGATGTTGTATGGACAGGATGACAGCCCGGACAGCTTCAGCGCAGCCCACTTGGGTAAACATTTTGAACATTTTGGGGCGAGGCATGCAACCCTCTGGGGGTAACATATATCATGCACCACAACTACCATCATTCCTTGCGCAGTCGCCCACAGAGGGGGGACATTTAAATTCGCGCTTGTGGTGCGATTGCTGCCTTTACCTTCTGCCAGTGAACAAGAGCGTTGTTGCGCTCGAAACACGTTTGGCTTGAGATTTGTGCAAAGGAGCAGCTTGTCTGATTGTCCTGTATTTCACAAATAAAGGACTTTACTCACCGTAGTGTGGCTTCATCTTGGAGGCAACTTCCTTTTTTCTGTGTTATGCAGCGTGCCCCGCTGCGATGGAGCCCCACTGCTATCAGGGCAGTCCTGCAGCGACAATGATCAAAGAAGCTGTGGGGACGATGAGTCCGCTTTGTGGCTGATGTATGGACAGAATGACAGCCCGGACAGCTTCAGCGCAGCCCACTTGGGTAAACATTTTGAACATTTTGGGGCGAGGCATGCAACCCACTGTGGGTAACATATATCATGCACCACAACTACCATCATTTCTTGCGCAGTCGCCCACAGAGGCGGGACATTTCAATTCGCACTGGTGGTGCGATTGCTGCCTTTCCCTTCTGCCAGTGAACAAGAGCGTTGTTGCACTCGAAACGCGTTTGTCTTGAGATTTGTGCAAAGGAGCAGCTGGTCTGATTGTCCTGTATTTCACAAATAAAGGACTTTACTCACCGTAGTGTGGCTTCATCTTGGAGGCAACTTCCTTTTTTCTGTGTTATGCGGCGCGCCCCGCCGCGATGGAGCCCCACTGCTATCAGGGCGGGCCTGCAGCGACAATGATCAAAGACGCTGTGGGGACGGTGAGTCCGCTTTGTGGATGTTGTGTGGACCAGATGACAGCCCAGACAGCTTCAGCGCAGGCCAGTTGGGTAAAAGTTTTGAACATTTTGGGGCGAGGCATGCAACCCACTGGGGGTAACATTTATCATGCACCACAACTACCATCATTCCTTGCGCAGATGCCCAAAGAGGCGGGACATTTAAATTGGCACAGGTGGTGCGATTGCTGCCTTTCCCTTCTGCCAGTGAACAAGAGCGTTGTTGCGCTCGAAACGCGTTTGTCTTGAGATTTGTGCAAAGGAGCAGCTGGTCTGATTGTCCTGTATTTCACAAATAAAGGACTTTACTCACCTTAGTGTGGCTTCATCTTTGAGGCAACTTCCTTTTTTCTGTGTTATGCGGCGTGCCCCACCACGATGGAGCCCCACTGCTATCAGGGTGGGCCTGCAGCGACAATGATCAAAGACGCTGTGGGGACGGTGAGTCCGCTTTGTGGATGTTGTATGGACAGGATGACAACCCGGACAGCTTCAGCGCAGCCCATTTGGGTAAACATTTTGAACATTCTGGGGTGAGACATGCAACCCACTGGGGGTAACATTTATCATGCACCACAACTACCATCATTGCTTGTGCAGACGCCCACAGATGCGGGACATTTAAATTTGCGCAGGTGGTGTGATTGCTGCCTTTCCCTTCTGCCAGTGAACAAGAGCGTTGTTGCGTTCGAAACGCGTTTGGCTTGAGATTTGTGCAAAGGAGCAGCTGGTCTGATTGTCCTGTATTTCACAAATAAAGGACTTTACTCACAGTAGTGTGGCTTCATCTTGGAGCCAACTTCTTTTTTTCTGTGTTATGCGTCGTGCTCCACCGCGATGGAGCCCCACTGCTATCACGGCGGGCCTGCAGCGACAATGATTAAAGACGCTGTGGGGACGGTGAGTCCGCTTTGTGGATGTTGTATGGACAGGATGACAGCCCGGACAGCTTCAGTGCAACCCACTTGGGTAAACATTTTGAACATTTTGGGGCGAGGCATGCAACCCTCTGGGGGTAACATATATCATGCACCACAAATACCATCATTCCTTGCGCAGTCGCCCACAGAGGCGGGACATTTAAATTCGCGCTTGTGGTGCGATTGCTGCCTTTACCTTCTGCCAGTGAACAAGAGCGTTGTTGTGCTCGAAACACGTTTGGCTTGAGATTTGTGCAAAGGAGCAGCTTGTCTGATTGTCCTGTATTTCACAAATAAAGGATTTTACTCACCGGAGTGTGGCTTCATCTTGGAGGCAACTTCCTTTTTTCTGTGTTATGCGGCGTGCCCCGCCGTGATGGATCCCCACTGCTATCAGGGCGGGCCTGCAGCGCCAATGATCAAAGACGCTGTGGGGACGGTGAGTCCGCTTTGTGGATGTTGTATGGACAGGATGACAACCCGGACAGCTTCAGCGCAGCCCACTTGGGTAAACATTTTGAACATTTTGGGGCGAGACATGCAACCCACTGGGGGTAACATTTATCATGCACCACAACTACCATCATTGCTTGCGCAGACGTCCACAGATGCGGGACATTTAAATTTGCGCAGGTGGTGTGATTGCTGCCTTTCCCTTCTGCCAGTGAACAAGAGCGTTGTTGCGCTCGAAACGCGTTTGGCTTGAGATTTTTGCAAAGGAGCAGCTGGTCTGATTGTCCTGTATTTCACAAATAAAGGACTTTACTCACCGTAGTGTGGCTTCATCTTGGAGGCAACTTCCTTTTTTCTGTGTTATGCGTCGTGCTCCACCGCGATGGAGCCCCACTGCTATCACGGCGGGCCTGCAGCGACAATGATTAAAGACGCTGTGGGGACGGTGAGTCCGCTTTGTGGATGTTGTATGGACAGGATGACAGCCCGGACAGCTTCAGCGTAGCCCACTTGGGTAAACATTTTGAACATTTTGGGGCGAGGCATGCAACCCACTTGGGGTAACATTTATCATGCACCACAACTACCATCATTCCTTGAGTAGTCGCCCACAGAGGCGGGACATTTACATACGCGCTGGTGGTGCGATTGCTGCCTTTAACTTCTGCCAGTGAACAAGAGCGTTGTTGCACTCGAAACGCGTTTGTCTTGAGATTTGTGCAAAGGAGCAGCAGGTCTGATTGTCCTGTATTTCACAAATAAAGGACTTTACTCACCGTAGTGTCGCTTCATCTTGGAGGCAACTTCCTTTTTTCTGTGTTATGCGGCGTGCCCCGCCGCGATGGAGCCCCACTGCTATTAGGGCGGGACTGCAGCGACAATGATCAAAGACGCTGTGAGGACGGTGAGTCCGCATTGTGGATGTTGTATGGACAGGATGACAGCCCAGACAGCTTCAGCGCAGCCCACTTGGGTAAACATTTTGAACATTTTGGGGCGAGGCATGCAACCCACTTGGGGTAACATTTATCATGCACGACAACTACCATCATTCCTTGCACAGTCGCCCACAGAGGCGGTACATTTACATTCGCGCTGGTGGTGCGATTGCTGCCTTTCCCTTCTGCCAGTGAACAAGAGCGTTGTTGCGCTCGAAACGCGTTTGTCTTGAGATTTGTGCAAAGGAGCAGCTGGTCTGATTGTCCTGTATTTCACAAATAAAGGACTTTACTCACCGTAGTGTGGCTTCATCTTGGATGCAACTTCCTTTTTTCTGTGTTATGCAGCGTGCCCGGCTGCGATGGAGCCCGACTGCTATCAGGGCAGTCCTGCAGCGACAATGATCAAAGACGCTGTGGGAACGGTGAGTCTGCTTTGTGGATGTGGTATGGACAGAATGACAGCCCGGACAGCTTCAGCGCAGCCCACTTGGGTAAACATTTTGAACATTTTGGGGCGAGGCATGCAACCCACTGGGGGTAACATTTATCATGCACCACAACTACCATCATTCCTTGCGCAGTCGCCCACAGAGGCGGGACATTTAAATTCGCACCGGTGGTGCGATTGCTGCCTTTCCCTTCTGCCAGTGAACAAGAGCGTTGTTGCACTCGAAACGCGTTTGTCTTGAGATTTGTGCAAAGGAGCAGCTGGTCTGATTGTCCTGTATTTCACAAATAAAGGACTTTACTCACCGTAGTGTCGCTTCATCTTGGAGGCAACTTCCTTTTTTCTGTGTTATGCGGCGTGCCCCGCCGCGATGGAGCCCCACTGCTATTAGGGCGGGACTGCAGCGACAATGATCAAAGACGCTGTGGGAACGGTGAGTCCGCTTTGTGGATGTTGTATGGACAGAATGACAGCCCGGACAGCTTCAGCGCAGCCCACTTGGGTAAACATTTTGAACATTTTGGGGCGAGGCATGCAACCCACTGGGGGTAACATTTATCATGCACCACAACTACCATCATTCCTTGCGCAGTCGCCCACAGAGGCGGGACATTTAAATTCGCACTGGTGGTGCGATTGCTGCCTTTCCCTTCTGCCAGTGAACAAGAGCGTTGTTGCGCTCGAAACGCGTTTGCATTGAGATTTGTGCAAAGGAGCAGCTGGTCTGATTGTCCTGTATTTCACAAATAAAGGACTTTACTCACCGTAGTGTGGCTTCATCTTGGAGGCAACTTCCTTTTTTCTGTGTTATGCGGCGTGCTCCACCGCGATGGAGCCCCACTGCTATCAGGGCGGGCCTGCAGCGACAATGATTAAAGACGCTGTGGGGACGGTGAGTCCGCTTTGTGGATGTTGTATGGACAGGATGACAGCCCGGACAGCTTCAGCGCAACCCACTTGGGTAAACATTTTGAACATTTTGGGGTGAGGCATGCAACCCTCTGGGGGTAACTTTTATCATGCACCACAACTACCATCATTCCTTGCGCAGTCGCCCACAGAGGCGGGACATTTAAATTTGTGCTTGTGGTGCGATTGCTGCCTTTCCCTTCTGCCAGTGAACAAGAGCGTTGTTGCGCTCGAAATGCGTTTGGCTTGAGATTTGTGCAAAGGAGCAGCTGGTCTGATTGTCCTGTATTTCACAAATAAAGGACTTTACTCACCGTAGTGTGGCTTCATCTTGGAGGCAACTTCCTTTTTTCTGTGTTATGCGGCGTGCCCCACCGCGATGGAGCCCCACTGCTATCAGGGCAGGCCTGCAGCGACAATGATCAAAGACGCTGTGGGGACGGTGAGTCCGCTTTGTGGATGTTTTGTGTACCGGATGACAGCCCAGACAGCTTCAGCGCAGCCCAGTTGGGTAAACGTTTTGAACATTTTGGGGCGGGGCATGCAACCCACTGGGGGTAACATTTATCATGCACCACAACTACCATCATTCCTTGCGCAGATGCCCACAGAGGCGGGACATTTAAATTGGCGCAGGTGGTGCGATTGCTGCCTTTCCCTTCTGCCAGTGAACAAGAGCGTTGTTGCGCTCGAAACGCGTTTGGCTTGAGATTTGTGCAAAGGAGCAGCTGGTCTGATTGTCCTGTATTTCACAAATAAAGGACTTTACTCACCGTAGTGTGGCTTCATCTTGGAGGCAACTTCCTTTTTTCTGTGTTATGCGGCGTGCGCCACCGCGATGAAGCCCCACTGCTGTCAGAGCGGACCTGCAGCGACAATGATCAAAGACGCTGTGGGGACGGTGAGTCCGCTTTGTGGATGTTGTATGGAAAGGATGACAGCCCGGACAGCTTCAGCGCAGCCCACTTGGGTAAACATTTTGAACATTTTGGGGCGAGGCATGCAACCCTGGGGGTAACATTTGTCATGCACCACAACTACCATCATTCCTTGCGCAGACGCCCACAGAGGCGGGACATTTAAATTTGTGCAGATGGTGCGATTGCTGCCTTTCCATTCTGCCAGTGAACAAGAGCGTTGTTGTGCTCGAAACGCGTTTGGCTTGAGATTTGTGCAAAGGAGCAGCTGGTCTGATTGTCCTGTATTTCACAAATAAAGGACTTTACTCACCGTAGTGTGGCTTCATCTTGGAGGCAACTTCCTTTTTTCTGTGTTATGCGGCGTGCCCCGCCGCGATGGAGCCCCACTGCTATCAGGGCGGGACTGCAGCGACAATGATCAAAGACGCTGTGGGGACGGTGAGTCCACTTTGTGGATGTTGTATGGACAGAATGACAGCACGGACAGCTTCAGCGCAGCCCACTTGGGTAAACATTTTGAACATTTTGGGGCGAGGCATGCAACCCACTTGGGGTAACATTTATCATGCACCACAACTACCATCATTCCTTGGGCAGTCGCCCACAGAGGAAGTACATTTACATTCGCGCTGGTGGTGCGATTGCTGCCTTTCCCTTCTGCCAGTGAACAAGAGCGTTGTTGCGCTCTAAACGCGTTTGTCTTGAGATTTGTGCAAAGTAGCAGCTGGTCTGATTGTCCTGTATTTCACAAATAAAGGACTTCACTCACCGTAGTGTGGCTTCATCTTGGAGGCAACTTCCTTTTTTCTGTGTTATGCAGCGTGCCCCGCTGTGATGGAGCCCCACTGCTATCAGGGCAGTCCGGCAGCGACAATGATCAAAGACGCTGTGGGGACGGTGAGTCCGCTTAGTGGATGTTGTATGGACAGGATGACAACCCGGACAGCTTCAGCGCAGCCCACTTGGGTAAACATTTTGAACATTTTGGGGCGAGGCATGGAACCCACTGGGGGTAACATATATCATGAACCACAACTACCATCATTCCTTGCGCAGTCGCCCACAGAGGCGGGACATTTAAATTCGCGCTTGTGGTGCGATTGCTGCCTTTCCCTTCTGCCAGTGAACAAGAGCGTTGTTGCACTCGAAACGCGTTTGTCTTGAGATTTGTGCAAAGGAGCAGCTGGTCTGATTGTCCTGTATTTCACAAATAAAGGACTTTACTCACCGTAGTGTCGCTTCATCTTGGAGGCAACTTCCTTTTTTCTGTGTTATGCGGCGTGCCCCGCCGCGATGGAGCCCCACTTCTATTAGGGCGGGACTGCAGCGACAATGATCAAAGACGCTGTGGGAACGGTGAGTCCGCTTTGTGGATGTTGTATGGACAGGATGACAGCCCGGACAGCTTCAGCGCAACCCACTTGGGTAAACATTTTGAACATTTTGGGGTGAGGCATGCAACCCTCTGGGGGTAACTTTTATCATGCACCACAACTACCATCATTCCTTGCGCAGTCGCCCACAGAGGCGGGACATTTAAATTTGTGCTTATGGTGCGATTGCTGCCTTTCCCTTCTGCCAGTGAACAAGAGCGTTGTTGCGCTCGAAACACGTTTGTCTTTAGATTTGTGCAAAGGAGCAGCTGGTCTGATTGTCCTGTATTTCACAAATAAAGGACTTTACTCACCATAGTGTGGCTTCAACTTGGATGCAACTTCCTTTTTTCTGTGTTATGCAGCGTGCCCCGCTGCGATGGAGCCCCACTGCTATCAGGGCGGTCCTGCAGTGACAATGATCAAAGACGCTGTGGGGACGGTGAGTCCACTTTGTGGATGTTGTATGGACAGAATGACAGCCCGGACAGCTTCAGCGCAGCCCACTTGGGTAAACATTTTGAACATTTTTGGGCGAGGCATGCAACCCACTGGTGGTAACATTTATCATGCACCACAACTACCATCATTCCTTGCGCAGTCGCCCATAGAGGCGGGACATTTAAATTCGCACTGGTGGTGCGAATGCTGCCTTTCCCTTCTGCCAGTGAACAAGAGCGTTGTTGCACTCGAAACGCGTTTGTCTTGAGGTTTGTGTAAAGGAGCAGCTGGTCTGATTGTCCTGTATTTCACAAATAAAGGACTTTACTCACCGTAGTGTGGCTTCATCTTGGAGGCAACTTCCTTTTTTCTGTGTTATGCGGCGGGCCCCGCCGCGATGGAGCCCCATTGCTATCAGGGCGGGACTGCAGCGACAATGATCAAAGACGCTGTGGGGACGGTGAGTCCGCTTTGTGGATGTTGTATGGAAAGGATGACAGCCCGGACAGCTTCAGCGCAGCCCACTTGGGTAAACATTTTGAACATTTTGGGGCGAGGCATGCAACCCTGGGGGTAACATTTGTCATGCACCACAACTACCATCATTCCTTGCGCAGACGCCCACAGAGGCGGGACATTTAAATTTGTGCAGATGGTGCGATTGCTGCCTTTCCATTCTGCCAGTGAACAAGAGCGTTGTTGTGCTCGAAACGCGTTTGGCTTGAGATTTGTGCAAAGGAGCAGCTGGTCTGATTGTCCTGTATTTCACAAATAAAGGACTTTACTCACCGTAGTGTGGCTTCATCTTGGAGGCAACTTCCTTTTTTCTGTGTTATGCGGCGTGCCCCGCCGCGATGGAGCCCCACTGCTATCAGGGCGGGACTGCAGCGACAATGATCAAAGACGCTGTGGGGACGGTGAGTCCGCTTTGTGGATGTTGTATGGACAGAATGACAGCACGGACAGCTTCAGCGCAGCCCACTTGGGTAAACATTTTGAACATTTTGGGGCGAGGCATGCAACCCACTTGGGGTAACATTTATCATGCACCACAACTACCATCATTCCTTGCGCAGTCGCCCACAGAGGCAGTACATTTACATTCGCGCTGGTGGTGCGATTGCTGCCTTTCCCTTCTGCCAGTGAACAAGAGCGTTGTTGCGCTCTAAACGCGTTTGTCTTGAGATTTGTGCAAAGGAGCAGCTGGTCTGATTGTCCTGTATTTCACAAATAAAGGACTTCACTCACCGTAGTGTGGCTTCATCTTGGAGGCAACTTCCTTTTTTCTGTGTTATGCAGCGTGCCCCGCTGCGATGGAGCCCCACTGCTATCAGGGCAGTCCGGCAGCGACAATGATCAAAGACGCTGTGGGGACGGTGAGTCCGCTTAGTGGATGTTGTATGGACAGGATGACAACCCGGACAGCTTCAGCGCAGCCCACTTGGGTAAACATTTTGAACATTTTGGGGCGAGGCATGGAACCCACTGGGGGTAACATATATCATGCACCACAACTACCATCATTCCTTGCGCAGTCGCCCACAGAGGCGGGACATTTAAATTCGCGCTTGTGGTGCGATTGCTGCCTTTCCCTTCTGCCAGTGAACAAGAGCGTTGTTGCACTCGAAACGCGTTTGTCTTGAGATTTGTGCAAAGGAGCAGCTGGTCTGATTGTCCTGTATTTCACAAATAAAGGACTTTACTCACCGTAGTGTCGCTTCATCTTGGAGGCAACTTCCTTTTTTCTGTGTTATGCGGCGTGCCCCGCCGCGATGGAGCCCCACTTCTATTAGGGCAGCCCGGCAGCGACAATGATCAAAGACGCTGTGGGAACGGTGAGTCCGCTTTGTGGATGTTGTATGGACAGAATGACAGCCCGGACAGCTTCAGCGCAGCCCACTTGGGTAAACATTTTGAACATTTTGGGGCGAGGCATGCAACCCACTGGGGGTAACATTTATCATGCACCACAACTACCATCATTCCTTGCGCAGTCGCCCACAGAGGCGGGACATTTAAATTCGCACTGGTGGTGCGATTGCTGCCTTTCCCTTCTGCCAGTGAACAAGAGCGTTGTTGCGCTCGAAACGCGTTTGTCTTGAGATTTGTGCAAAGGAGCAGCTGGTCTGATTGTCCTGTATTTCACAAATAAAGGACTTTACTCACCGTAGTGTGGCTTCATCTTGGAGGCAACTTCCTTTTTTCTGTGTTATGCGGCGTGCTCCACCGCGATGGAGCCCCACTGCTATCAGGGCGGGCCTGCAGCGACAATGATTAAAGACGCTGTGGGGACGGTGAGTCCGCTTTGTGGATGTTGTATGGACAGGATGACAGCCCGGACAGCTTCAGCGCAACCCACTTGGGTAAATATTTTGAACATTTTGGGGTGAGGCATGCAACCCTCTGGGGGTAACTTTTATCATGCACCACAACTACCATCATTCCTTGCGCAGTCGCCCACAGAGGCGGGACATTTAAATTTGTGCTTATGGTGCGATTGCTGCCTTTCCCTTCTGCCAGTGAACAAGAGCGTTGTTGCGCTCGAAACACGTTTGTCTTTAGATTTGTGCAAAGGAGCAGCTGGTCTGATTGTCCTGTATTTCACAAATAAAGGACTTTACTCACCATAGTGTGGCTTCAACTTGGATGCAACTTCCTTTTTTCTGTGTTATGCAGCGTGCCCCGCTGCGATGGAGCCCCACTGCTATCAGGGCGGTCCTGCAGTGACAATGATCAAAGACGCTGTGGGGACGGTGAGTCCGCTTTGTGGATGTTGTATGGACAGAATGACAGCCCGGACAGCTTCAGCGCAGCCCACTTGGGTAAACATTTTGAACATTTTTGGGCGAGGCATGCAACCCACTGGTGGTAACATTTATCATGCACCACAACTACCATCATTCCTTGCGCAGTCGCCCACAGAGGCGGGACATTTAAATTCGCACTGGTGGTGCGAATGCTGCCTTTCCCTTCTGCCAGTGAACAAGAGCGTTGTTGCACTCGAAACGCGTTTGTCTTGAGGTTTGTGTAAAGGAGCAGCTGGTCTGATTGTCCTGTATTTCACAAATAAAGGACTTTACTCACCGTAGTGTGGCTTCATCTTGGAGGCAACTTCCTTTTTTCTGTGTTATGCGGCGGGCCCCGCCGCGATGGAGCCCCACTGCTATCAGGGCGGGACTGCAGCGACAATGATCAAAGACGCTGTGGGGACGGTGAGTCCGCTTTGTGGATGTTGTATGGACAGAATGACAGCCCGGACAGCTTCAGCGCAGCCCACTTGGGTAAACATTTTGAACATTTTTTGGCGAGGCATGCAACCCACTTGGGGTAACATGTATCATGCACCACAACTACCATCATTCCTTGAGCAGTCGCCCACAGAGGCGGGACATTTACATTCGCGCAGGTGGTGCGATTGCTGCCTTTCCCTTCTGCCAGTGAACAAGAGCGTTGTTGCGCTCGAAACGCGTTTGTCTTGAGATTTGTTCAAAGGAGCAGCTGGTCTGATTGTCCTGTATTTCACAAATAAAGGACTTTACTCACCGTAGTGTGGCTTCATCTTGGAGGCAACTTCCTTTTTTCTGTGTTATGCGGCGTGCCCCGCCGCGATGGAGCCCCACTGCTATCAGGGTGGGCCTGCAGCGACAATGATCAAAGACGCTGTGGGGACGGTGAGTCCGCTTTGTGGATGTTGTATGGACAGGATGACAACCCGGACAGCTTCAGCGCAGCCCACTTGGGTAAACATTTTGAACATTTTGGGGCGAGACATGCAACCCACTGGGGGTAACATTTATCATGCACCACAACTACCATCAGTGCTTGCGCAGACGCCCACAGATGCGGGACATTTAAATTTGCGCAGGTGGTGTGATTGCTGCCTTTCCCTTCTGCCAGTGAACAAGAGCGTTGTTGCGCTCGAAACGCGTTTGGCTTGAGATTTGTGCAAAGGAGCAGCTGGTCTGATTGTCCTGTATTTCACAAATAAACGACTTTACTCACCGTAGTGTGGCTTCATCTTGGAGGCAACTTCCTTTTTTCTGTGTTATGCGTCGTGCTCCACCGCGATGGAGCCCCACTGCTATCAGGGCGGGCCTGCAGCGACAATGATTAAAGACGCTGTGGGGACGGTGAGTCCGCTTTGTGGATGTTGTATGGACAGGATTACAGCCCGGACAGCTTCAGTGCAACCCACTTGGGTAAACATTTTGAACATTTTGGGGCGAGGCATGCAACCCTCTGGGGGTAACATATATCATGCACCACAACTACCATCATTCCTTGCGCAGTCGCCCACAGAGGGGGGACATTTAAATTCGCGCTTGTGGTGCGATTGCTGCCTTTACCTTCTGCCAGTGAACAAGAGCGTTGTTGCGCTCGAAACACGTTTGGCTTGAGATTTGTGCAAAGGAGCAGCTTGTCTGATTGTCCTGTATTTCACAAATAAAGGACTTTACTCACCGTAGTGTGGCTTCATCTTGGAGGCAACTTCCTTTTTTCTGTGTTATGCAGCGTGCCCCGCTGAGATGGAGCCCCACTGCTATCAGGGCAGTCCTGCAGCGACAATGATCAAAGACGCTGTGGGGACGGTGAGTCCGCTTTGTGGATGTTGTGTGGACCGGATGACAGCCCAGACAGCTTCAGCGCAGGCCAGTTGGGTAAAAGTTTTGAACATTTTGGGGCGAGGCATGCAACCCACTGGGGGTAACATTTATCATGCACCACAACTACCATCATTCCTTGCGCAGATGCCCACAGAGGCGGGACATTTAAATTGGCGCAGGTGGTGCTATTGCTGCCTTTCCCTTCTGCCAGTGAACAAGAGCGTTGTTGCGCTCGAAACGCGTTTGGCTTGAGATTTGTGCAAAGGAGCAGCTGGTCTGATTGTCCTGTATTTCACAAATAAAGGATTTTACTCACCGTAGTGTGGCTTCATCTTGGAGGCAACTTCCTTTTTTCTGTGTTATGCGGCGTGCCCCGCCGTGATGGATCCCCACTGCTATCAGGGCGGGCCTGCTGCGCCAATGATCAAAGACGCTGTGGGGACGGTGAGTACGCATTGTGGATGTTGTATGGACAGGATGACAGCCCGGACAGCTTCAGCGCAGCCCACTTGGGTAAACATTTTGAACATTTTGGGGCGAGGCATGCAACCCACTTGGGGTAACATTTATCATGCACCACAACTACCATCATTCCTTGCGCAGTCGCCAACAGAGGCGGGACATTTACCTTCGCGCTGGTGCTGCGATTGCTGCATTTCCCTACTGCCAGTGAACAAGAGCGTTGTTGCGCTCGAAACGCGTTTGTCTTGAGATTTGTGCAAAGGAGCAGCTGGTCTGATTGTCCTGTATTTCACAAATAAAGGACTTTACTCACCTTAGTGTGGCTTCATCTTTGAGGCAACTTCCTTTTTTCTGTGTTATGCGGCGTGCCCCGCCGTGATGGATCCCCACTGCTTTCAGGGCGGGCCTGCAGCGACAATGATCAAAGACGCTGTGGGGACGGTGAGTCCGCTTTGTGGATGTTGTATGGACAGGATGACAACCCGGACAGCTTCAGCGCAGCCCACTTGGGTAAACATTTTGAACATTCTGGGGCGAGACATGCAACCCACTGGGGGTAACATTTATCATGCATCACAACTACCATCATTGCTTGTGCAGACGCCCACAGATGCGGGACATTTAAATTTGCGCAGGTGGTGTGATTGCTGCCTTTCCCTTCTGCCAGTGAACAAGAGCGTTGTTGCGTTCGAAACGCGTTTGGCTTGAGATTTGTGCAAAGGAGCAGCTGGTCTGATTGTCCTGTATTTCACAAATAAAGGACTTTACTCACAGTAGTGTGGCTTCATCTTGGAGCCAACTTCCTTTTTTCTGTGTTATGCGTCGTGCTCCACCGCGATGGAGCCCCACTGCTATCACGGCGGGCCTGCAGTGACAATGATTACAGACGCTGTGGGGACGGTGAGTCCGCTTTGTGGATGTTGTATGGACAGAATGACAGCCCGGACAGCTTCAGCGCAGCCCACTTGGGTAAACATTTTGAACATTTTGGGGCGAGGCATGCAACCCACTGAGGGTAACATTTATCATGCACCACAACTACCATCATTCCTTGCGCAGTCGCCCACAGAGGCGGGACATTTCAATTCGCACTGGTGGTGCGATTGCTGCCTTTCCCTTCTGCCAGTGAACAAGAGCGTTGTTGCACTCGAAACGCGTTTGTCTTGAGATTTGTGCAAAGGAGCAGCTGGTCTGATTGTCCTGTATTTCACAAATAAAGGACTTTACTCACCGTAGTGTGGCTTCATCTTGGAGGCAACTTCCTTTTTTCTGTGTTATGCGGCGTGCCCCACCGCGATGGAGCCCCACTGCTATCAGGGCAGGCCTGCAGCGACAATGATCAAAGACGCTGTGGGGACGGTGAGTCCGCTTTGTGGATGTTTTGTGTACCGGATGACAGCCCAGACAGCTTCAGCGCAGCCCAGTTGGGTAAACGTTTTGAACATTTTGGGGCGGGGCATGCAACCCACTGGGGGTAACATTTATCATGCACCACAACTACCATCATTCCTTGCGCAGATGCCCACAGAGGCGGGACATTTAAATTGGCGCAGGTGGTGCGATTGCTGCCTTTCCCTTCTGCCAGTGAACAAGAGCGTTGTTGCGCTCGAAACGCGTTTGGCTTGAGATTTGTGCAAAGGAGCAGCTGGTCTGATTGTCCTGTATTTCACAAATAAAGGACTTTACTCACCGTAGTGTGGCTTCATCTTGGAGGCAACTTCCTTTTTTCTGTGTTATGCGGCGTGCGCCACCGCGATGAAGCCCCACTGCTGTCAGAGCGGACCTGCAGCGACAATGATCAAAGACGCTGTGGGGACGGTGAGTCCGCTTTGTGGATGTTGTATGGAAAGGATGACAGCCCGGACAGCTTCAGCGCAGCCCACTTGGGTAAACATTTTGAACATTTTGGGGCGAGGCATGCAACCCTGGGGGTAACATTTGTCATGCACCACAACTACCATCATTCCTTGCGCAGACGCCCACAGAGGCGGGACATTTAAATTTGTGCAGATGGTGCGATTGCTGCCTTTCCATTCTGCCAGTGAACAAGAGCGTTGTTGTGCTCGAAACGCGTTTGGCTTGAGATTTGTGCAAAAGAGCAGCTGGTCTGATTGTCCTGTATTTCACAAATAAAGGACTTTACTCACCGTAGTGTGGCTTCATCTTGGAGGCAACTTCCTTTTTTCTGTGTTATGCGGCGTGCCCCGCCGCGATGGAGCCCCACTGCTATCAGGGCGGGACTGCAGCGACAATGATCAAAGACGCTGTGGGGACGGTGAGTCCGCTTTGTGGATGTTGTATGGACAGAATGACAGCCCGGACAGCTTCAGCGCAGCCCACTTGGGTAAACATTTTGAACATTTTGGGGCGAGGCATGCAACCCACTTGGGGTAACATTTATCATGCACCACAACTACCATCATTCCTTGCGCAGTCGCCCACAGAGGCAGTACATTTACATTCGCGCTGGTGGTGCGATTGCTGCCTTTTCCTTCTGCCAGTGAACAAGAGCGTTGTTGCGCTCTAAACGCGTTTGTCTTGAGATTTGTGCAAAGGAGCAGCTGGTCTGATTGTCCTGTATTTCACAAATAAAGGACTTCACTCACCGTAGTGTGGCTTCATCTTGGAGGCAACTTCCTTTTTTCTGTGTTATGCAGCGTGCCCCGCTGCGATGGAGCCCCACTGCTATCAGGGCAGTCCGGCAGCGACAATGATCAAAGACGCTGTGGGGACGGTGAGTCCGCTTAGTGGATGTTGTATGGACAGGATGACAACCCGGACAGCTTCAGCGCAGCCCACTTGGGTAAACATTTTGAACATTTTGGGGCGAGGCATGGAACCCACTGGGGGTAACATATATCATGCACCACAACTACCATCATTCCTTGCGCAGTCGCCCACAGAGGCGGGACATTTAAATTCGCGCTTGTGGTGCGATTGCTGCCTTTCCCTTCTGCCAGTGAACAAGAGCGTTGTTGCGCTCGAAACACGTTTGGCTTGAGATTTGTGCAAAGGAGCAGCTGGTCTGATTGTCCTGTATTTCACAAATAAAGGACTTTACTCACCGTAGTGTGGCTTCATCTTGGAGGCAACTTCCTTTTTTCTGTGTTATGCGGCGTGCCCCGCCGCGATGGAGCCCCACTGCTATCAGGGCGGGACTGCAGCGACAATGATCAAAGACGCTGTGGGGACGGTGAGTCCGCTTTGTGGATGTTGTATGGACAGAATGACAGCCCGGACAGCTTCAGCGCAGCCCACTTGGGTAAACATTTTGAACATTTTGGGGCGAGGCATGCAACCCACTGAGGGTAACATTTATCAAGCACCACAACTACCATCATTCCTTGCGCAGATGCCCACAGAGGCGGGACATTTAAATTGGCGCAGGTGGTGCGATTGCTGCCTTTCCCTTCTGCCAGTGAACAAGAGCGTTGTTGCGCTCGAAACGCGTTTGGCTTGAGATTTGTGCAAAGGAGCAGCTGGTCTGATTGTCCTGTATTTCACAAATAAAGGACTTTACTCACCGTAGTGTGGCTTCATCTTGGAGGCAACTTCCTTTTTTCTGTGTTATGCGGCGTGCGCCACCGCGATGAAGCCCCACTGCTGTCAGAGCGGACCTGCAGCGACAATGATCAAAGACGCTGTGGGGACGGTGAGTCCGCTTTGTGGATGTTGTATGGAAAGGATGACAGCCCGGACAGCTTCAGCGCAGCCCACTTGGGTAAACATTTTGAACATTTTGGGGCGAGGCATGCAACCCTGGGGGTAACATTTGTCATGCACCACAACTACCATCATTCCTTGCGCAGACGCCCACGGAGGCGGTACATTTACATTCGCGCTGGTAGTGCGATTGCTGCCTTTCCCTTCTGCCAGTGAACAAGAGCGTTGTTGCGCTCTAAACGCGTTTGTCTTGAGATTTGTGCAAAGGAGCAGCTGGTCTGATTGTCCTGTATTTCACAAATAAAGGACTTTACTCACCGTAGTGTGGCTTCATCTTGGAGGCAACTTCCTTTTTTCTGAGTTATGCAGCGTGCCCCGCTGCGATGGAGCCCCACTGCTATCAGGGCAGTCCGGCAGCGACAATGATCAAAGACGCTGTGGGGACGGTGAGTCCGCTTTGTGGATGTTGTATGGACAGGATGACAACCCGGACAGCTTCAGCGCAGCCCACTTGGGTAAACATTTGGAACATTTTGGGGCGAGGCATGGAACCCACTGGGGGTAACATATATCATGCACCACAACTACCATCATTCCTTGCGCAGTCGCCCACAGAGGCGGGACATTTAAATTTGCGCTTGTGGTGCGATTGCTGCCTTTCCCTTCTGCCAGTGAACAAGAGCGTTGTTGCGCTCGAAACACGTTTGGCTTGAGATTTGTGCAAAGGAGCAGCTGGTCTGATTGTCCTGTATTTCACAAATAAAGGACTTTACTCACCGTAGTGTGGCTTCATCTTTGAGGCAACTTCCTTTTTTCTGTGTTATGCGGCGTGCCCCGCCGCGATGAAGCCCCACTGCTATCAGGGTGGGCCTGCAGCGACAATGATCAAAGACGCTGTGGGGACGGTGAGTCCGCTTTGTGGATGTTGTATGGACAGGATGACAACCCGGACAGCTTCAGCGCAGCCCACTTGGGTAAACATTTTGAACATTTTGGGGCGAGACATGCAACCCACTGGGGGTAACATTTATCATGCACCACAACTACCATCATTGCTTGCGCAGACGCCCACAGATGCGGGACATTTAAATTTGCGCAGGTGGTGTGATTGCTGCCTTTCCTTTCTGCCAGTGAACAAGAGCGTTGTTGCGCTCGAAACGCGTTTGGCTTGAGATTTGTGCAAAGGAGCAGCTGGTCTGATTGTCCTGTATTTCACAAATAAAGGACTTTACTCACCGTAGTGTGGCTTCATCTTGGAGGCAACTTCCTTTTTTCTGTGTTATGAGGCGTGCACCGCCGCGTTGGAGCCCCACTAATATCAGGGCGGGCCTGCAGCGACAATGATCAAAGACGCTGTGAGGACGGTGAGTCCGCATTGTGGATGTTGTATGGACAGGATGACAGCCCGGACAGCTTCAGTGCAGCCCACTTGGGTAAACATTTTGAACATTTTGGGGCGAGGGATGCAACCCACTTGGGGTAACATTTATCATGCACCACAACTACCATCATTCCTTGAGTAGTCGCCCACAGAGGCAGGACATTTACATTCGCGCTGGTGGTGCGATTGCTGCCTTTCCCTTCTGCCAGTGAACAAGAGCGTTGTTGCGCTCGAAACGCGTTTGTCTTGAGATTTGTGCAAAGGAGCAGCTGGTCTGATTGTCCTGTATTTCACAAATAAAGGACTTTACTCACCGTAGTGTGGCTTCATCTTGGAGGCAACTTCCTTTTTTCTGTGTTATGCGGCGTGCCCCGCCGCGATGGTGCCCCACTGCTATCAGGGCGGGACTGCAGCGACAATGATCAAAGACGCTGTGAGGACGGTGAGTCCGCATTGTGGATGTTGTATGGACAGGATGACAGCCCGGACTGCTTCAGCGCAGCCCACTTGGGTAAACATTTTGAACATTTTGGTGCGAGGCATGCAACCCGCTGGGGGTAACATTTATCATGCACCACAACTACCATCATTCCTTGCGCAGTCGCCCACAGAGGCGGGACATTTCAATTCGCACTGGTGGTGCGATTGCTGCCTTTCCCTTCTGCCAGTGAACAAGAGCGTTGTTGCACTCGAAACGCGTTTGTCTTGAGATTTGTGCAAAGGAGCAGCTGGTCTGATTGTCCTGTATTTCACAAATAAAGGACTTTACTCACCGTAGTGTGGCTTCATCTTGGAGGCAACTTCCTTTTTTCTGTGTTATGCGGCGCGCCCCGCCGCGATGGAGCCCCACTGCTATCAGGGCGGGCCTGCAGCGACAATGATCAAAGACGCTGTGGGGACAGTGAGTCCGCTTTGTGGATGTTGTGTGGACCGGATGACAGCCCAGACAGCTTCAGCGCAGGCCAGTTGGGTAAACGTTTTGAACATTTTGGGGCGAGGCATGCAACCCACTGGGGGTAACATTTATCATGCACCACAACTACCATCATTCCTTGCGCAGATGCCCACAGAGGCGGGACATTTAAATTGGCGCAGGTGGAGCGATTGCTGCCTTTCCCTTCTGCCAGTGAACAAGAGCGTTGTTGCGCTCGAAACACGTTTGGCTTGAGATTTGTGCAAAGGAGCAGCTTGTCTGATTGTCCTGTATTTCACAAATAAAGGACTTTACTCACCGTAGTGTGGCTTCATCTTGGAGGCAACTTCCTTTTTCTGTGTTATGCAGCGTGCCCCGCTGCGATGGAGCCCCACTGCTATCAGGGCAGTCCTGCAGTGACAATGATCAAAGACGCTGTGGGGACGGTGAGTCCGCTTTGTGAATGTTGTATGGACAGAATGACAGCCCGGACAGCTTCAGCGCAGCCCACTTGGGTAAACATTTTGAACATTTTGGGGCGAGGCATGCAACCCACTGAGGGTAACATTTATCATGCACCACAACTACCATCATTCCTTGCGCAGTCGCCCACAGAGGCGGGACATTTCAATTCGCACTGGTGGTGCGATTGCTGCCTTTCCCTTCTGCCAGTGAACAAGAGCGTTGTTGCACTCGAAACGCGTTTGTCTTGAGATTTGTGCAAAGGAGCAGCTGGTCTGATTGTCCTGTATTTCACAAATAAAGGACTTTACTCACCGTAGTGTGGCTTCATCTTGGAGGCAACTTTCTTTTTTCTGTGTTATGCGGCGTGCCCCACCGCGATGGAGCCCCACTGCTATCAGGGCAGGCCTGCAGCGAAAATGATCAAAGACGCTGTGGGGACGGTGAGTCCGCTTTGTGGATGTTTTGTGTACCGGATGACAGCCCAGACAGCTTCAGCGCAGCCCAGTTGGGTAAACGTTTTGAACATTTTGGGGCGGGGCATGCAACCCACTGGGGGTAACATTTATCATTCACCACAACTACCATCATTCCTTGCGCAGATGCCCACAGAGGCGGGACATTTAAATTGGCGCAGGTGGTGCGATCGCTGCCTTTCCCTTCTGCCAGTGAACAAGAGCGTTGTTGCGCTCGAAACGCGTTTGGCTTGAGATTTGTGCAAAGGAGCAGCTGGTCTGATTGTCCTGTATTTCACAAATAAAGGACTTTACTCACCGTAGTGTGGCTTCATCTTGGAGGCAACTTCCTTTTTTCTGTGTTATGCGGCGTGCGCCACCGCGATGAAGCCCCACTGCTGTCAGAGCGGACCTGCAGCGACAATGATCAAAGACGCTGTGGGGACGGTGAGTCCGCTTTGTGGATGTTGTATGGAAAGGATGACAGCCCGGACAGCTTCAGCGCAGCCCACTTGGGTAAACATTTTGAACATTTTGGGGCGAGGCATGCAACCCTGGGGGTAACATTTGTCATGCACCACAACTACCATCATTCCTTGCGCAGACGCCCACAGAGGCGGGACATTTAAATTTGTGCAGATGGTGCGATTGCTGCCTTTCCATTCTGCCAGTGAACAAGAGCGTTGTTGTCCTCGAAACGCGTTTGGCTTGAGATTTGTGCAAAGGAGCAGCTGGTCTGATTGTCCTGTATTTCACAAATAAAGGACTTTACTCACCGTAGTGTGGCTTCATCTTGGAGGCAACTTCCTTTTTTCTGTGTTATGCGGCGTGCCCCGCCGCAATGGAGCCCCACTGCTATCAGGGCGGGACTGCAGCGACAATGATCAAAGACGCTGTGGGGACGGTGAGTCCGCTCTGTGGATGTTGTATGGACAGAATGACAGCCAAGACAGCTTCAGCGCAGCCCACTTGGGTAAACATTTTGAACATTTTGTGGCGAGGCATGCAACCCACTTGGGGTAACATTTATCATGCACCACAACTACCATCATTCCTTGCGCAGTCGCCCACAGAGGTGGTACATTTACATTCGCGCTGGTGGTGCGATTGCTGCCTTTCCCTTCTGCCAGTGAACAAGAGCGTTGTTGCGCTCGAAACGCGTTGGTCTTGAGATTTGTGCAAAGGAGCAGCTGGTCTGATTGTCCTGTATTTCACAAATAAAGGACTTTACTCACCGTAGTGTGGCTTCATCTTGGAGGCAACTTCCTTTTTTCTGTGTTATGCGGCGTGCCCCGCCGCGATGGAGCCCCACTGCTATCAGGGCGGGCATGCAGCGACAATGATCAAAGACGCTGTGGGGACTGTGAGTTCGCTTTGTGGATGTTGTATGGACAGGATGACACCCCGGACAGCTTCAGCGCAGCCCACTTGGGTAAACATTTTGAACATTTTGGGGCGAGACATGCAACCCACTGGGGGTAATATTTATCATGCACCACAACTACCATCATTCCTTGCGCAGACGCCCACAGAGGCGGGACATTTAAATTCGCGCAGGTGGTGTGATTGCTGCCTTTCCCTTCTGCCAGTGAACTAGAGCATTGTTGCGATCGAAACGCGTTTGGCTTGAGATTTGTGCAAAGGAGCAGCTGGTCTGATTGTCCTGTATTTCACAGATAAAGGACTTTACTCACCGTAGTGTGGCTTCATCTTGGAGGCAACTTCCTTTTTTCTGTGTTATGCGGCCTGCCCCGCCGCGATGGAGCCCCACTGCTATCAGGGCGGGCCTGCAGCGACAATGATCAAAGACACTGTGGGGACTGTGAGTTCGCTTTGTGGATGTTGTATGGACCGGACCGGATGACAGCCCGGACAGCTTCAGCGCAGCCCAGTTGGGTAAACATTTTGAACATTTTGGGGAGAGGCATGCAACCCACTGGGGGTAACATGTATCATGCACCACAACTACCATCATTCCTTGCGCAGACGCCCACAGAAGCGTGACATTTAAATTCGCGCAGGTGGTGCGATTGCTGCCTTTCCCTTCTGCCAGTGAACAAGAGCGTTGTTGCGCTCGAAACGCGTTTGGCTTGAGATTTGTGCAAAGGAGCAGCTGGTCTGATTGTCCTGTATTTCACAAATAAAGGACTTTACTCACCGTAGTGTGGCTTCATCTTGGAGGCAACTTCCATTTTTCTGTGTTATGCGGCGTGCTCCACCGCGATGGAGCCCCACTGCTATCAGGGCGGGCCTGCAGCGACAATGATCAAAGACGCTGTGGGGACGGTGAGTCCGAATTGTGTATGTTGTATGGACAGGATGACAGCCCGGACAGCTTCAGCGCAGCCCACTTGGGAAACATTTTGAACATTTTGGAGCGAGGCATGCAACCCACTGAGGGTAACATTTATCATGCACCACAACTACCATCATTCCTTGCGCAGACACCCACAGAGGCGGGACATTTAAATTCATGCAGGTGGTGCGATTGCTGCCTTTCCCTTCTGCCAGTGAACAAGAGCGTTGTTGCGCTCGAAACGCGTTTGGTTTGAGATTTGTGCAAAGGAGCAGCTGGTCTGATTGTCCTGTATTTCACAAATAATGGACTTTACTCACCGTAGTGTGGCTTCATCTTGGAGGCAACTTCCTTTTTTCTGTGTTATGCGGCGTGCCCCGCCGCGATGGAGCCCCACTGCTATCAGGGCGGGCCTGCAGCGACAATTATCAAAGATGCTGTGGGGGCGGAGAGTCCGCATTGTGGATGTTGTATGGACAGGATGACAGCCCGGACAGCTTCAGCGCAGCCCACTTGGGTAAACATTTTGAACATTTTGGGGCGAGGCATGCAACCCACTTGGGGTAACATTTATCATGCACCACAACTACCATCATTCCTTGCGCAGTCGCCCACAGAGGCGGGACATTTACATTCGCGCTGGTGGTGCGATTGCTGCCTTTCCCTTCTGCCAGTGAACAAGAGCGTTGTTGCGCTCGAAACGCGTTTGGCTTGAGATTTGTGCAAAGGAGCAGCTGGTCTGATTGTCCTGTATTTCACAAATAAAGGACTTTACTCACCGTAGTGTGGCTTCATCTTGGAGGCAACTTCCTTTTTTCTGTGTTATGCAGCGTGCCCCGCCGTGGTGGAGCCCCACTGCTATCAGGGCGGTCCAGCAGCGACAATGATCAAAGACGCTGTGGGGACGGTGAGTCCGCTTTGTGGATGTTGTATGAACAGAATGACAGCCCGGACAGCTTCAGCGCAGCCCACTTGGGTAAACATTTTGAACAATTTGGGGCGAGGCATGCAACCCACTGGGGGTAACATTTATCATGCACCACAACTACCATCATTCCTTGCGCAGATGCCCACAGAGGCGGGACATTTAAATTTGCGCAGGTGGTGCGATTGCGGCCTTTCCCTTCTGCCAGTGAACAAGAGCGTTGTTGCGCTCGAAACGCGTTTGGCTTGAGATTTGTGCAAAGGAGCAGCTGGTCTGATTGTCCTGTATTTCACAAATAAAAGAGTTTACTCACCGTAGTGTGGCTTCATCTTGGAGGCAACTTCCTGTTTTCTGTGTTATGCGGCGTGCCCCGCCGCGATGGAGCCTGTAGGAGAGTAGGGTCTGCTATCCTATGGTCACCCAAATTTTTGCTTTTTGCTTCACTGGTTTTTGACATATTGTGGCTGTGGGCCTGCTAATCAGACCCCCAGCCTGCTGTTCTCTCTACTAAATTGACACTATGCACTTTAGGTGCATAACCAATTGGAATTGGATCACCCTGTGAGCCCCTGTACCAGTGTACACTAGGTACCCAGGGCATTGGTGTATCTAAGGCCTACCAGGGGCTGAAGCATGTATTGAGCCACCCCTGGCCTGGCCTAGCAATTTGACTCAACTGGCTGATCACTCAGCTGGGGTAAGTTGGTGTATCCACCTCTTACTTAGGTGTAGTATACCTATACCTAACCTTAAATGGAACACATGTTAACCTATAAGTCACTCCTATGGCAGGCCTTAACAATACTGAAGGCAGAGTGCTTGGTTCCATGTGAGATGGTGCTCTGGCATGAGCTGAGCCTGTCTGCAGTGGTCGGAACAACTTCCTTCTACCGTTTCCAGATATCGCCCTACCATATACTCTTAAGTGCATTATGAACCTCGCGGTTAAATGCTAACTTTGGGTTGGCTTTATCAAAACATGTCGAGTAAGGTGTCATACGAATTGGAATACTAACCACCTCGCCAATTCTGGCGACGGGGTTAGCATTCCACCCTTCTAGAGGGACACGACATGTACAGTACCTGAAACCCGGGTAAAATCAGACATAGCCTCAGCTCCACAAAATGGACGCTGCCACCACAGACACAAGTCTGCCCTCCTGCTGCTGGGAGTCCTTCCAGCTTGGGAGACGTGGACAAAGGGTTTCCTGCCAGGGGAGGTGCGAGCACCACCCCAGACAGGATTTTGTGTATTGGTCAGGTAGGGCTTGAATAGAATCAGACATGCCTGAGGCTCACAAGGAGCCTCGGTGCATATGCCAGTTCAAACCGGTCCTGGGGCACACCAGCCCCGGACCTGGGGCGAGCTGGACAAAGGATTGGGGGTGTAACCACCCCCCTTCCTGGTCCCACCCTTAGGGAGGGACCTAGCAGGTAGTCCGGCCCCTAGAATCCGCTTAAAGGTAGGAGCTGTGTCCAAAGACTTCAGACATCCTGGAATCAACTTGAAACTAAGAAGAAGATGGGAACTTCGATGCTCTGCTGCACAGAGGACAGAAGGAAATCTCCCCTATGGTCAGGGAGTGACCATCTTGCTAATGCAAGCACCATCCAGCAACTCAATGTCTGCTTTGCCGCCGCCTCCTGCCAGGGTCTGAGCCCAGAGACTGACAAGACCTGGACCTTCAGACCTCTCACAGCCCGATCCACAGTTCCTGCAAAGAAGGAACCCGTGGAGGCACCGAGACACGTGGAGCTAGCCATCTTGAAAAGATGCTCGACAAGCTGCAAGTGCAACAACAGAGGCTCCTTCCAAGTTGTGCTTTGGTTCCTGAGAAGCCCAACATCCGAGCAGCCTCTGCACCAAAGGTGAGCCCTGCAGCATCTCCACGATCTGCGTGGGGCCCCTCTGCACTTTGCATCTCGACGCGCCTGCCCGGTCCCTGGCCCGTTGGCTAGTGGCCATTTTGGCGATTAACTTTGAAAACTACAATGCTTGTCTGGTTGCTCCAGACTGGCCCCTGCTTCCCTCCAAAGGAGCAGCCCCTCTGACCTTGCTGGTCAGAGTAAACAGCTTTCTTCAATTCCTGCAACTCCTGCTTTTGCCAAGGCTTGTTTGCTTCCTTTGAGTCGCCGACAACGCCGACAGCGAGAGCCTGCGTGGGACAGCTCGTGAACTGACTCCTGGACGTCGTCGACCTTCAGGGACCATGTGGCTGTGGAGACAAGCTACACCTCTTCACCTGTTTGCACCCGACATCGCCTGGTACCTACCTGGTGCCACGCCGGTCACTGGCTAGTGACTGTGAACACTGTCCCCTCTGCTTACAGGTCTTCTACAACTCCGATCCACCCTTGGATCCACCGCATCTCTTCTGGACCGGCCGTCTGCAGCATCTTTGTCACCAGGCTCCATTGAACAGATAGACGAAACCCGACGCACTTCGAGACCTATGCACCCGCTTCCTGTGGGTGAGGTAAAGCTGGCACTCTGGTGCACAAGTGTAGAGTAACATCTCTAATGTCTAGATCTGAAGTCTTGATTTCGTAGTTCAACCAGAAGACCCTTTTAGCAGTAACTTTTGAACTTTTACGCACCCATTGAAATCCTATGGGAGCCCGCGTATAACTTTCTTCACTGCACGCGGGACCCGTGGACCTCCTGGTCACTAACTAACATTAGCTCCTTGTAGGCCCAGCGATTCTAGAGGCCCTAGGCCTTTTCCCTTTCCTAGTCGTGGTACATATACTACTATTTTAGTATATGGTTCGAGCGGCCACCAGGGCCAATCCATATAAAGTGCAACTTCTGTATATTGTGATACTTTCTTGTTTAACGATTTGTGCCCCTGTGCTCATAAAGAGTCTAGGGGATACTTTGAGTAATAAATACATATATATTTTGAATATATATCTGTGTGGTGTCCTTTCATTGGTATAAAGGGGGGTTACATATGGTAAAACAGCCTGCTTAACACGCTTTAACGATTTTAGCCTCAAAGACTGCTTAGCCTACGCTACCACTAGGGCAGCTAGTCCGAAAAGGTTGACTTACAACCACACCATAAGGGTTGCTTGGCATGGTACAAGGTGGTCACTTTAACTAGTGAACATCACATACCAGGCCAACTTCTCACAGAGCCCCAATGCTTTCAGGGAGGGCCTGCAGCGACAATGATCAAAGACGCTGTGGGGGGGGGGGGGTGAGTCCACTTTGTGGTTGTTGTATGGGCAGGATGGCAGCCCGGACAGCTTAGGCGCAGCCCACTTGGGAAACATTTTGAACATTTTGGGCCGAGGCATGCAACCCACTGAGGGTAACATTTATCATGCACCACAACTACCATCATTCCTTGCGCAGACAACCACAGAGGCGGGACATTTAAATTCACGCAGGTTTTGCGATTGCTGCCTTTCCCTTCTGCCAGTGAACAAGAGAATTGTTGCGCTCGAAACACGTTTGTCTTGAGATTTGTGCAAAGGAGCAGCTGGTCTGATTGTCCTGTATTTCACAAATAAAGGACTTTACGCACCGTAGTGTGGCTTCATCTTTGAGGCAACTTCCTTTTTTCGGTGTTATGCGGCGTGCCCCGCTGCGATGGAGCCCCACTGCTATCAGGGCGGGCCTGCAGCGACAATGATCAAAGACACTGTGGGGACGGTGAGTCCGCTTTGTGGATGTTGTATGGACAGGATGACAGCCCGGACAGCTTCAGTGCAGCCCACTTGGGTAAACATTTTGAACATTTTGGGGCGAGGCATGCAACCCTCTGGGGGTAACATTTATCATGCACCACAACTACCATCATTCCTTGCGCAGTCGCCCACAGAGGCGGGACATTTAAATTTGTGCTGGTGGTGCGATTGCTGCCTTTCCCTTCTGCCAGTGAACAAGAGCGTTGTTGCGCTAGAAACGCGTTTGGCTTGAGATTTGTGCAAAGGAGCAGCTGGTCTGATTGTCCTGTATTTCACAAATAAAGAACTTTACTCACCGTAGTGTGGCTTCTTCTTGGAGGCAACTTCCTTTTTTCTGTGTTATGCGGTGTGCCCCGCCGCGATAAGCCCCAATGCTATCAGGGCGGGCCTGCAGCGACAATGATCAAAGACGCTGTGGGGGGGTGAGTCCGCTTTGTGGTTGTTGTATGGACAGGATGGCAGCCCGGACAGCTTCAGCGCAGCCCACTTGGGTAAACATTTTGAACATTTTGGGGCGAGGCATGAAACCCTCTGGGGGTAACATTTATCATGCACCACAACTACCATCATTCCTTGCGCAGTCGCCCACAGAGGCGGGACATTTAAATTTGCGCTGGTGATGCGATTGCTGCCTTTCCCTTCTGCCAGTGAACAAGAGCGTTGTTGCGCTCGAAACGCGTTTGGCTTGAGATTTGTGCAAAGGAGCAGCTGGTCTGATTGTCCTGTATTTCACAAATAAAGGACTTTACTCACCTTAGTGTGGCTTCATCTTGGAGGCAACTTCCTTTTTTCTGTGTTATGCAGCGTGCCCCGCTGCGATGGAGCCCCACTGCTATCAGGGCGGTCCTGCAGCGACAATGATCAAAGATGCTGTGGGGACGGTGAGTCCGCTTTGTGGATGTTGTATGGACAGAATGACAGCCCGGACAGCTTCAGCGCAGCCCACTTGGGTAAACATTTTGAACATTTTGGGGCGAGGCATGCAACCCACTGGGGGTAACATTTATCATGCACCACAACTACCATCATTCCTTGCGCAGACGCCCACAGAGGCGGGACATTTAAATTTGCGCAGGTGGTGCGATTGCTGCCTTTCCCTTCTGCCAGTGAACAAGAGCGTTGTTGCGCTCGAAACGCATTTGTCTTCAGATTTGTGCAAAGGAGCAGCTGGTCTGATTGTCCTGTATTTCACAAATAAAGGAATTTACTCACCGTAGTGTGGCTTCATCTTGGAGGCAACTTCCTTTTTTCTGTGTTATGCAGCGTGCCCCGCCGCGATGGAGCCCCACTGCTATCAGGGCGGTCCAGCAGCGACAATGATCAAAGACGCTGTGGGGACGTTGAGTCCGCTTTGTGGATGTTGTATGGACAGAATGACAGCCCGGACAGCTTCAGCGCAGCCCAATCGGGTAAACATTTTGAACATTTTGGGGCGAGGCATGCAACCCACTGGGGGTAACATTTATCATGCACCACAACTACCATCATTCCTTGCGCAGACGCCCACAGAGGCGGGACATTTAAATTTGCGCAGGTGGTGCGATTGCGGCCTTTCCCTTCTGCCAGTGAACAAGAGCATTGTTGTGCTCGAAACGGGTTTGGCTTGAGATTTGTGCAAAGGAGCAGCTGGTCTGATTGTCCTGTATTTCACAAATAAGGACTTTACTCACCGTAGTGTGGCTTCATCTTGGAGGCAACTTCCTTTTTTCTGTGTTATGCGGCGTGCCCCGCCGCGATGGAGCCTGTAGGAGAGTAGGGTCTGCTATCCTATGGTCACCCCAAATTTTTGCTTTTTGCTTCACTGGTTTTTGACATATTGAGGCTGTGGGCCTGCTAATCAGACCCCCAGCCTGCTGTTCTCTCTACTAAATTGACGCTATGCACTTTAGGTGCATAACCAATTGGAATTGGATCACCCTGTGAGCCCCTGTACCAGTGTACACTAGGTACCCAGGGCATTGGTGTATCTAAGGCCTACCAGGGGCTGAAGCATGTATTGTGCCACCCCTGGCCTGGCCTAGCAATTTGACACAACTGGCTGATCACTCAGCTGGGGTAAGTTGGTGTTTCCACCTCTTACTTAGGTGTAGTATACCTATACCTAACCTTAAATGGAACACATGTTAACCTATAAGTCACTCCTATGGCAGGCCTTAACAATCCTGAAGGCAGAGTGCTTGGTTCCATGTGAGATGGTGCTCTGGCATGAGCTGAGCCTGTCTGCAGTGGTCGGAACAACTTCCTTCTACCGTTTCCAGATATCGCCATACCATATACTCTTAAGTGCATTATGAACCTCGCGGTTAAATGCTAACTTTGGGTTGGCTTTATCAAAACATGTCGAGTAAGGTGTCATACGAATTGGAATACTAACCCCTCGCCAATTCTGGCGACGGGGTTAGCATTCCACCCTTCTAGAGGGACACGACATGTACAGTACCTGAAACCCGGGTAAAATCAGACATAGCCTCAGCTCCACAAAATGGACGCTGCCACCACAGACACAAGTCTGCCCTCCTGCTGCTGGGAGTCCTTCCAGCTTGGGAGACGTGGACAAAGGGTTTCCTGCCAGGGGAGGTGCGAGCACCACCCTGTGGCAATGTACTGTGGAGCTGACTGGTCTATGACCTAAGAAGGTCAGAATGTGGCATGGATTCCAATGTGGAATCAGAAGGGCTATCGTGGGGGTTCTGTAAGTGGGAGTTGAAGATGAGCTGTTGGTGGATGAGGTGCCAATAAATCCACTTGCTTAATTACTTGACCTGCCTCCTACTTATTTATATCCTCAAGGACACTACATTTATTTGGCGACGAGCGGGAGTAAAGGCACCTCAACATCGACTAGGCACTAACCTCTGGAAGGTGTCTGCGTGGATCCTGGAGCTGTTTTTCATCATTGACCTGCCTCCTACTTGTTCATTTCCTCAAGGACACTACACACCCCAGACAGGATTTTGTGTATTGGTCAGGTAGGGCTTGAATAGAATCAGACATGCCTGAGGCTCACAAGGAGCCTCGGTGCATATGCCAGTTCAAACCGGTCCTGGGGCACGCCAGCCCCGGACTTGGGGTGAGCTGGACAAAGGATTGGGGGTGTAACCACCCCCCTTCCTGGTCCCACCCTTAGGGAGGGACCTAGCAGGTAGTCCGGCCCCTAGAATCCGCTTAAAGGTAGGAGCTGTGTCCAAAGACTTCAGACATCCTGGAATCAACTTGAAACTAAGAAGAAGACAGGAACTTCGATGTTCTGCTGCACAGAGGACAGAAGGAAATCTCCCCTATGGTCAGGGAGCGACCATATTGCTAACGCAAGCACCATCCAGCAACTCGACATCTGCTTTGCCGCCGCCTCCTGCCGGAGTCTGAGCCCAGAGACCAACAAGACCTGGACCTCCAGACCTCGCACAGCCCGATCCACAGTCCCTGCAAAGAAGGAACGCGTGGAGGCACCGAGACACGTGGAGCTAGCCATCTTGAAAAGACACTCGACAAGCTGTAAGTGCAACAACAGAGGCTCCTTCCAAGTTGTGCTTTGGTTCCTAAGAAGCCCAACATCAGAGCAGCATCTGCACCAAAGGTAAGCCCTCCAGCATCTCCACGTTCTGCGTGGGGCCCCTCTGCACTTTGCATCTCGACGCGCCTGCCCGGTCCCTGGCCCGTTGGCTAGTGGCCATTTTGGCGATTACCTTTGAAAACTACAATGCTGGTCTGGTTGCTCCAGACTGGCCCCTGCTTCCCTCCAAAGGAGCAGCCCCTCTGACCTTGCTGGTCAGAGTAAACAGCTTTCTTCAATTCCTGCGACTCCTGCTTTTGCCAAGGCTTGTTTGCTTACTTTGAGTCGCCGACAACGCCGACAGCGAGAGCCTGCGTGGCACAGCTCCTGAACTGACTCCTGGATGTCGTCGACCTTCAGGGACCACATGGCTGTGGAGACAAGCTACACCTCTTCACCTGTTTGCACCCGACATCGCCTGGTACCTACCTGGTGCCACGCCGGTCACTGGCTAGTGACTGTGAACACTGTCCCCTCTGCTTACAGGTCTTCTACAACTCCGATCCACCCTTGGATCCACCGCATCTCTTCTGGATCGGCCGCCTGCAGCATCTTTGTCACCAGGCTCCATTGAACAGATAGACGAAACCCGACGCACTTCGAGACCTATGCACCCGCTTCCTGTGGGTGAGGTAAAGCTGGCACTCCGGTGCACAAGTGTAGAGTAACATCTCTAATGTCTAGATCTGAAGTCTTGATTTCGTAGTTCAACCAGTAGACCCTTTTAGCAGTACATTTTTGAACTTTTACGCACCCATTGAAAACCTATGGGAGCCCACGTGTAACTTTCTTCACTGCACACGCGACCCGTGGACCTCCTGGTCACTAACTAACGTTAGCTCCTTGTAGGCCTAGCGATTCTAGAGGCCCTAGGCCTTTTCCCTTTCCTAGTCGTGGTACTTATACCACTATTTTAGTATATAGTTCGAGCGGCCACTAGGGCCTATCAATATAAAGTGCAACTTCTGTATATTGTGATACTTTCTTGTTTAACGATTTGTGCTCCTGTGCTCATAAAGAGTCTAGGGGATACTTTGAGTAATAAATACATATATATTTTGAATATATATCTGTGTGGTGTCCTTTCATTGGTATAAAGGGGGGTTACATATGGTAAAACAGCCTGCTTAACACGCTTTAACGATTTTAGCCTCAAAGATTGCTTAGCCTACGCTACCAGTAGGGCAGCTAGCCCGAAAGGTTGACTTACAACCACACCATAAGGGTTGCTTGGCATGGTACAAGGTGGTCACTTTAACTAGTGAACATCATATACCAGGCCAACTTCTCACAGAGCCCTAATGCTATCAGGGCGGGCCTGCAGCGACAATGATCAAAGATGCTGTGGGGGGTGAGTCCGCTTTGTGGTTGTTGTATGGACAGGATGGCAGCCTGGACAGCTTCAGCGCAGCCCACTTGGGAAACATTTTGAACATTTTGGGGCGAGGCATGCAACCCACTGAGGGTAACATTTATCATGCACCACAACTACCATCATTCCTTGCGCAGATGCCCACAGAGGCGGGACATTTAAATTTGCGCAGGTGGTGCGATTGCGGCCTTTCCCTTCTGCCAGTGAACAAGAGCGTTGTTGCGCTCGAAACGCGTTTGGCTTGAGATTTGTGCAAAGGAGCAGCTGGTCTGATTGTCCTGTATTTCACAAATAAAGGACTTTACTCACCGTAGTGTGGCTTCATCTTGGAGGCAACTTCCTTTTTTCGGTGTTATGCGGCGTGCCCCGCCGCGATGGAGCCCCACTGCTATCAGGGTGGGCCTGCAGCGACAATGATCAAAGACGCTGTGGGGACGGTGAGTCTGCTTTGTGGATGTTGTATGGACAGGATGACAGCCCGGACAGCTTCAGCGCAGCAAACTTGGGTAAACATTTTGAACATTTTGGGGCGAGGCATGCAACCCTCTGGGGGTAACATTTATCATGCACCACAACTACCATCATTCCTTGCGCAGTCCCCCACAGAGGCGGGACATTTAAATTTGCGCTGGTGGTGCGATTGCTGCCTTTCCCTTCTGCCAGTGAACAAGAGCGTTGTTGCGCTCGAAACGCGTTTGGCTTGAGATTTGTGCAAAGGAGCAGCTGGTCTCATTGTCCTGTATTTCACAAATAAAGAACTTTACTCACCGTAGTGTGGCTTCATCTTGGAGGCAACTTCCTTTTTTCTGTGTTATGCGGCATGCCCCGCCGCGATGAGCCCCAATGCTATCAGGGCGGGCCTGCAACGACAATGATCAAAGACACTGTGGGGGGGGGTTGAGTCCGCTTTGTGGTTGTTGTATGGACAGGATGGCAGCCCGGACAGCTTCAGCGCAGCCCACTTGGGAAACATTTTGAACATTTTGGGGCGAGGCATGCAACCCACTGAAGGTAACATTTATCATGCACCACAACTACCATCATTCCTTGCGCAGACACCCACAGAGGCGGGACATTTAAATTCACGCAGGTGGTGCGATTGCTGCCTTTCCCTTCTGCCAGTGAACAAGAGCGTTGTTGCGTTTGAAACGCGTTTGGCTTGAGATTTGTGCAAAGGAGCAGCTGGTCTGATTGTCCTGTATTTCACAAATAAAGGACTTTACTCACCGTAGTGTGGCTTCATCTTGGAGGCAACTTCCTTTTTTCTGTGTTATGCGGCGTGCCCCGCCTCGATGGAACCCCACTGCTATCAGGGCGGGCCTGCAGCGACAATGATCAAAGACGCTGTGGGGACGGTGAGTCCGCATTGTGGATGTTGTATGGACAGGATGACAGCCCAGACAGCTTCAGCGCAGCCCACTTGGGTAAACATTTTGTGGCGAGGCATGCAGCCCACTTGGGGTAACATTTATCATGCACCACAACTACCATCATTCCTTGCTCAGTCGCCCACAGAGGCGGGACATTTACATTCGCGCTGGTGGTGCGATTGATGCCTTTCCCTTCTGCCAGTGAACAAGAGCGTTGTTGCGCTCGAAACACGTTTGTCTTGAGATTTGTGCAACGGAGCAGCTGGTCTGATTGTCCTGTATTTCACAAATAAAGGACTTTACTCACCATAGTGTGGCTTCATCTTTGAGGCAACTTCCTTTTTTCTGTGTTATGCGGCGTTCCCCGCCACGATGGAGCCCCACTGCTATCAGGGCGGGCCTACAGCGACAATGATCAAAGACGCAGTGGGGACGGTGAGTCCGCTTTGTGGATGTTGTATGGACAGGATGACAGCCCGGACAGCTTCAGCGCAGCCCACTTGGGTAAACATTTTGAACATTTTGGGGCGAGGCATGCAATCCTCTGGGGGTAACATTTATCATGCACCGTGTTAGACCTGGCACCTTGGCGTGAGTTTCCCTTCCACTTTTTGATGGTGTGCCTCGATTGTTTTTCTGGTGTTGTCTGCTCAGGGCGCTGCGCCACGGCTAATTCGTGCCGCAGCGCAAGTGCTCCCTAAGATAAAGTATTCATCATTGGTATACATGATTGGTTTATTGGATTCACTGTCAGTCCCCAGTAAAGTGCACCCGGAGTGCCAGGGCTTGTGAATGCCAATGCCGCTAGTGGGCTGCAGCGCTGGTTGCGCCACCCACACCAGCGGCCATGTAAAATGTGTCCTGGGTCTGCCACTGCCGACCCCGCGTGCAGTCCCGTACTGTCACGCTGGCTGGGCAAGTGCACACACTTGCCAGCCCCCAGAACCCTCCCTTAGCCTCATGTTAGTCACCCCTATGGTAGGCCCGCGGGCAGGGTGCGTTGTAGGTGTAAGGTAGGACAGGCCCTGGTTGTGAGGCCTGTCCTAATAGTGAATCACCGCCATCTTCGTGGTTCACTATTGCAAGGCTACCTGTTCCCCTCAGGCCAGTTGAGCTGCTGGAATTATTACATCCTATAATCCCAGCCGGCTCAGGGAACATGGTAGAGAGATATGTTTAGTATGCCTGAACTCGGAATGATAAAATACTTCTTGTAGTCAAGTTTATTTTACTATCCTGGGTTTGTAAATACGACTTTTAGAAAGTCTGTATTTACTCGCTTGACCATCTCAGCCCGCCTCTGCTGTGCGTGTATCTGACTGTCTGGCCTATGTGAGTGACAGGGCTGGGGGGATGACAGGTAGCGAATGGCAGGAGAGCACCTTGGTGGGAGGTGGGGGTGCCCCTTGGACTCTGAATAGGGCAGTGCTCCACCACCACAAAGCTGGCTCCGCCCCCTGGGGAGCGACTGATGACTCAGCCTGCACCTGGCCCCGGACGGGCGAAGCGCTGTCCACAAGGTGATCCTGAAAGTACTTGTCCCCTGAATGCCGGCTCCACCTCCTGTGGAGCGGCTGATGTGCCTGCCCCTCACACTGAAAGCAGAAGTCAGAGTACCCCCCAACAAAGTGCTCAGGACTGAGAACGACTATGCGAAGGCCCCCCTGGCCTGAAAGAACAAAAGAAATGTGGTATAAAAGTAGGAGCCCTGCTCCTTGCAAATCAGAATCCTGTTTACCACAAAGAACCTCTGCCCGACTAGAAGGAGAAGAAGACGCTGGAAGAGCTGGCCTGCTGCTTGCCTTGCTGAGAAAGGAGAGGAAGAGACTTGCTGAAAAGACTTTGCTACTTTGTGCTTGAACATTCTCCAAGGGCTTGATCTGAGCTTGCCCCCTGAACTGAACCCCAGGACCAGTGGGTTCTCTGTGCTTTTGCTCGTCCTCCAATCGAGCCGTGTGTGCATCCCGCTGGAAAGAGACTGCGCCCCTCAACGCCCCTCCTAGGGCCGTGACACTCAGGAGCTTGCCTGCCTTTACCCCGTGAGAGCCCCGCTCCATCCAGAGCCGCTCTCTGTCCCCGGGCTAGGCTACCTGCGCCTCTGCCAACGCCTGCTACTGGAGCGCGCTGAACGCGCTGTCACCCCTCCCGCCGGAATCCGTCCGACGACTGTGATCTACGCCGGGTCATCCAGCTGCACTGTCCGTGCCCTGTGACCCCGCTTCGCTATCCCCGGACATCTCAGGCCGCACCGCCCCCGCTGTGGAGACCCCCCTGCACCGCCGTGCTAAGGGTCGCTGGCCGCGCCTGCCTGTTGCCCACACCCGCTGATTGAGGATCCAAGAACACTTCCCCAAAGCCGAGAGTCGCACCGATCTGTGCCGACTCTCTCCACGCAACAGTGCTACAGGAATTCCAGTATCGGGCTCGGGGCCCGCACCGCCTTACTTCCCCGTTAAATCCTCACCGCACGCCCGTCTAACCGCCGCTGCCCGGGAGCCACCGGGAGGAGCTGTGCATGGCGCGAGCGCGCCCACGACCGATGCGTGAGCCGCGGTAGGCCTGAAGTAAGTCAAAACTGGAATCTCCCAAGTGACATTGAGAAACGACTAAAGAAGTATTCGCGTAAAGAACTGTTTGCCTGCTTTAATAATCTGGTGGCATAGAAACAACGTTACTAGTCTTGTGATAAGTCTGCATATTGAGATAACTATTTTTACATAAAAGAGCGTATTTTCACATACCGAAGCCTGGTGTCCGTTGCTGGGGGGATTAATGTGTTTACTGTGTGTGTGATTGTAATTGCTTAACCAACAACGCCTGAAGAATCGCCTTGGCTGCTCACGCCACGCACCTAGAGGGTGAGCAAGGGTCATTCCAAAAGGGGTTATCCTTTGCCCTGACGTAGAGGAGAGGGTCCCTGCTTGACACAAGGACATCCTTGCGCCAATCAGAGATCCCCGAGTATAACATTGGTGGCAGCGGCTGGGATTTCGGATTTGCATTTGTAATTTGCATACAGTGAATTATTAATCACCAGATAGTGAGAGCAGACCAAGTAACGCAGCCACAGGTTTTTTTTCATTTGTGAACCGTTGAGACATCTGCCATTACTGCAGCCATGCCTGGCTCACTTCCTGCTGGAAGAGCACTCTCTGTGATTTCTGGAATGGATGAGGTGGATTGGGAGAAACTGGAGGACTGTACCGTGGAGCAATTGAAAGGCTACAGTGTGAAATTCAGAGTTCCCCATACTGGATTCAGGAAGAAGAACCAGTACCTCAAGGCGTTGAGAGCCTGGAAAGAGTCAAGAGACCCACAGAATGCGGGGGACATCGTTCCGCCCGACCACTTTATGGAGCCCACCAGAGGCCTGTCCCCAGAAGAGCTGGCGGACAGGGCAGCAGACAGGGCGCATGCAATGGAGATGGCAAAGTTGGCAGGACAAATGGAAATGGAGAAGCAGAAGTTGGCCTTGGAGGCACAACAACGCCAAATGGATCATGATCTGAAGGTGAAGGAGTTGGAGCTGAAGGCGAAAAGTTTGGAAACCACTCCTTCTGGTGGCAGCACTCCACCGGTGCAGGTAGAGTCCAAGGTGTACATCCCCAAAGATGTAGTTAAGGAGTATTTTAGGAAGGATGACATAGGGCAGTGGATTAGAGCCTACGAGGTAGCCATGTCTTCACACCGGGTCCCTGAGAAAGACTGGGGAGCGGGGTTGTGGGGAAGGTTCCTTGCTGAAGGGCGCGACACACTGTTAGATTTGCCCCTAGAGATCCAGACCTCATACCCCCATATGAAGGAAGCTTTAATGACCAGGTATGGGTTAACTCCTGAGCTATATAGACAGAGGTTCAGGGAGACTAAGAAGATCCCTGAGAGTACGTATGTGGAGTATGTAACTTTTTTCTGCAGAGCACTGGATGGTTGGGTGAAGGGTAGCAAGGTGAATGATTATCAAGGGCTGCTTGATTTAATTGCATGGGAGCACTTGTCCAGTCAATGTTTTCCTGAGCTACGCCAGCACCTGATTGATAGCAAGCTGTCCAACCCGAGGAAGCTTGCTGAGGAGGCGGACCGCTGGCTCAGCACCAGGGTCCACAAGGGTCAAGTGGGAGACTCCGCCAAAGGTGGGCAGGGTCCCCAGCAGAAGAGTGGTGGGGGACAAGGGTAAACAGAAAGGGTTCCAAAAAGGCCCCCAAAGTAATCCCCCAGGGAACCAGCAGAAGGGTTCTCAGCCTCCCCCACCCCCGCAGCAGAAAGGGGCCCGACAGGTAGGCCTGTTCCAAAGGGGCCCTTCAATTGTTACAGGTGTGGTGACCCGGGTCACATTGCCTCTGATCCTAAGTGTCGCCTGTTTGGTAAGACAGCACCCACTGGTGCTCCCCCCCGGCAAGTAGCTAATGTTAATTTTGGGGAGGAGGTAGCAGTCCAGGGGGGTGGGGGTCCTGCGCATATGACCCTAGTCTCGCTAGGAGACAGTGAGATGGTCCCTGAAACCTACTTACCCTCTAACACTAAGAAATATGGGCAAGTAGTGACCATCAATGGAAAGAAGGTTGAGGCTCTTAGAGATACAGGAGCCAGCGTGACCTCGGTGAGGCAACACCTGGTGTCTCAAGAGCAGATTGTACCCAATGCCTACTGTAGGGTTGTCAATGCTGACAACATGGAGAGTCGTTGTCCAATGGCTCAAGTTCCCTTTGAGTGGGGGGAGGTCTCTGGTACTCTACAAGTCGCTGTGAGAACTGACATGCCTGTAGACTGTCTGCTAGGGAACGACCTGGAGAGCTCCCCTTGGGAAAAGGTGGAGAAGACCACGCATCTGAGGATGGTGGGTCTACCCGACTGGGCGTGCGTGACCACCCGGTCAATGGCAGCCAGTAGGGGTGTTGAGAGGGTCCTGGAGCCTGAGGGAGAGGTCCAGGAACCGGCCTTAGGGAGAAGGCGCAGGAGGCGCGGGAAACCGGCCCCCGAAGTTCCCACGGCCCAGGAGGAAGCAGACCCTGAGGGGGATGCCCTGGAGCCTACCGGGGAACAGATTGCCGAACTGGGAGACCTGCCTGAGCTGACCCATTGGCAGCAAGAAGGAGGTCCCTCCAGGGAGGAATTCTGCAGGGAGCAGAAAGAATGCCCTTCTCTCGTGGGTATGCGGCAGCAGGCTGCAGACCAGGCCAATGGTGTTCAGGCCAAGACACACTACGTGTACTGGGAGAGTGACCTCCTGTATTCAGAGCCTAAGGCTGCTGAACCTGGGTCAGCCCGTGTACTGGTGGTACCCCAGAAGTTCAGAACCTTCCTACTGGGGCTGGCTCATGATGTGCCTTTAGCAGGACATTTGGGGATGGACAAGACCTATGACAGGCTTGTCACCCACTTTTACTGGCCCCAAATGCACAAGAATTCAGATTCCTACTGCAGAACCTGTCAGACTTGCCAGGCAAGTGGTAAGAGCGGAGGGAAGCCCAAGGCTCCTCTGCAGCCCTTCCCCGTGGTCGGTACGCCATTCCAGCGAGTGGGTATTGATATTGTGGGGCCTCTGGACCCCAAGACAGCCCTGGGCAACAGGTTCATCCTGGTCTTGGTGGACCATGCCACCCGGTACCCTGAAGCCATCCCTCTGAGGACAGTGACGGCCCCCGTGGTGGGACGAGCACTGATGGGAATTTTCTCCCGAGTGGGATTCCCTCTAGAGGTGGTGAGCGACAGGGGGACCAATTTCATATCCACATATATGAAATCCCTGTGGAAGGAATGTGGGGTAACTTACAAGTTCACCACTCCTTACCACCCCCAAGGAAATGGGTTGGTTGAGAGATTCAACCGAACCCTCAAAGGCATGATCATGGGCCTAGACGGTCCAATGAGGCGTAAGTGGGACGTCCTCTTGCCATGCCTGCTCTTCGCTTACCGAGAGGTGCCACAGAAGTCTCTAGGGTTCAGCCCCTTTGAGCTTCTGTATGGTCACCCGGTAAGAGGACCTCTGAGTTTGGTAAAGGAAGGCTGGGAGCAATCTCCCAGGAAAACTCCCCAGAATGTATACAGTTACATGCTGGCCTTCCGAAACCAGACTAGGCGTTTCAGGCAACTTGCTGAGGCAAATCTGGAAGCCAGCCAGGAGGAGATGAAGCGGTGGTACGACCGGAATGCCACTCTGGTAGAGCTTCAACCTGGACAAAAGGTGTGGGTCTTGGCCCCAGTGGAGCCTTGTGCACTTCAGGATAAGTGGACAGGTCCATTTGAGGTTGTGGAGCGCAAAAGTCCTATCACCTACTTGGTGGACATGCAGTCTCCCAGGAACCCTTTGAGGGTCCTACATGTTAACCGCCTTAAGCCCCACTTAGAGAGGACCGAAGTGGGCATGCTGCTGGCTACTGATGATGGAATGGAAGAGGAGACCGAGCCTCTTCCTGACCTCTTAGTAGCCTCTGAGAAAGATGGGTCAGTGGATGGAGTTAACCTCTCACCTACCCTGACGCCCGAACAACAGGAAGATTGCCGCCACTTGCTGGGGCAGTTTCCCGATAGGTTCTCCCTGGTTCCTGGTGTCACAGATTGGTGCGTCCATGATGTGGACACAGGAGACAGCTTACCTGTGAAGCACAAGGCTTACAGGGTAACTGACAGGGTCAGAGCTTGCATCAAGGAGGAGGTCTCCAAAATGCTTGCGCTAGGGGTGGTTGAGTCCTCCAGCAGTCCTTGGTCCAGCCCCGTGGTCTTGGTCCCCAAAGCTGCTGCGCCGGGAGCCACACCTGAACTCCGGTTCTGTGTGGACTACCGAGGACTCAATTCAGTAACTAAGACTGACGCGCACCCCATCCCCAGAGCTGAGGAGCTCATTGATCGGCTAGGGGCTGCCCGGTTCCTCAGCACGTTTGATTTAACGTCTGGGTACTGGCAGATCGCCTTGACCAATGGGGCCAAAGAGAGGTCAGCATTCTCTACACCAGATGGGCACTTCCAGTTCCGAGTCATGCCATTTGGAATGAAGAATGCCCCTGCCACCTTTCAGAGGTTGGTTAACCAGGTACTGGTTGGGCTGGATGCGTTCAGTGCCGCCTACCTGGATGACATCGCAGTGTTCAGTGCCACCTGGCCCGAACACCTGCACCATCTCTGGGAAGTGTTGATGGCTCTGCGCCGAGCAGGCCTCACGATCAAGGCAAGCAAGTGCCAGGTCGGGCAGGGTTCCGTGGTGTACTTGGGACACCAAGTGGGGAGTGGCAAGGTGGCACCCTTGCAACCCAAAATTGAGACCATCCTGGCTTGGGAACCCCCCAAGACTCAGACTGCAGTGAGGGCCTTCCTGGGGCTCACTGGGTACTACAGGAGGTTTGTCAAGGGCTATGGAACGATTGTTGCCCCCTTGACAGAGCTGACTTCCAAGAAGCAGCCCAGGAACGTGATCTGGACTGACACCTGTCAGAAAGCTTTCGACACCCTGAAGACTGCCATGTGCACGGCGCCCGTGCTCTTGGCCCCTGACTTCTCCAAGGAATTCCTAGTGCAGACAGACGCTTCAGAGCATGGTGTAGGGGCTGTTCTCTCACAGATGACTGAGGAGGGCTGGGACCAACCCGTAGCCTTCATTAGTAGGAGGTCACTTCCACGGGAAAGTAGGTGGAGTGCAATTGAGCGAGAAGCATTTGCTGTGGTCTGGGCGCTGAAGAAGCTAAGACCCTACTTGTTTGGGTCTCACTTCCGGGTTCAGACGGACCACAGGCCCCTCAGATGGTTGATGCAAATGAGGGGTGAGAACCCGAAGCTGTTGAGGTGGTCCATCTCCCTACAGGGTATGGATTTCACGGTGGAACACCGTCCTGGTACAGATCACGCCAACGCTGACGGTCTGTCCAGGTATTTCCGCCTTAGTGACGAGGAACCCCCTGGGCAAGGGTAGTTCTCCCCACCTTTCAGCTGGAGGGGACACGTGTTAGACCTGGCACCTTGGCGTGAGTTTCCCTTCCACTTTTTGATGGTGTGCCTCGATTGTTTTTCTGGTGTTGTCCGCTCAGGGCGCAACGCCACGGCAAATCCGTGCCGCAGCGCAAGTGCTCCCTAAGATAAAGTATTCATCATTGGTATACATGATTGGTTTATTGGATTCACTGTCAGTCCCCAGTAAAGTGCACCCGGAGTGCCAGGGCTTGTGAATGCCAATGCCGCTAGTGGGCTGCAGCGCTGGTTGCGCCACCCACACCAGCGGCCATGTAAAATGTGTCCTGGGTCTGCCACTGCCGACCCCGCGTGCAGTCCCGTACTGTCACGCTGGCTGGGCAAGTGCACACACTTGCCAGCCCCCAGAACCTTCCCTTAGCCTCATGTTAGTCACCCCTATGGTAGGCCCGCGGGCAGGGTGCGTTGTAGGTGTAAGGTAGGACAGGCCCTGGTTGTGAGGCCTGTCCTAATAGTGAATCACCGCCATCTTCGTGGTTCACTATTGCAAGGCTACCTGTTCCCCTTAGGCCAGTTGAGCTGCTGGAATTATTACATCCTATAATCCCAGCCGGCTCAGGGAACATGGTAGAGAGATATGTTTAGTATGCCTTAACTCGGAATGATAAAATACATCTTGTAGTCAAGTTTATTTTACTATCCTGGGTTTGTAAATACGACTTTTAGAAAGTCTGTATTTACTCGCTTGACCATCTCAGCCCGCCTCTGCTGTGCGTGTATCTGACTGTCTGGCCTATGTGAGTGACAGGGCTGGGGGGATGACAGGTAGCGAATGGCAGGAGAGCACCTTGGTGGGAGGTGGGGGTGCCCCTTGGACTCTGAATAGGGCAGTGCTCCACCACCACAAAGCTGGCTCCGCCCCCTGGGGAGCGACTGATGACTCAGCCTGCACCTGGCCCCGGACGGGCGAAGCGCTGTCCACAAGGTGATCCTGAAAGTACTTGTCCCCTGAATGCCGGCTCCACCTCCTGTGGAGCGGCTGATGTGCCTGCCCCTCACACTGAAAGCAGAAGTCAGAGTACCCCCCAACAAAGTGCTCAGGACTGAGAACGACTATGCGAAGGCCCCCCTGGCCTGAAAGAACAAAAGAAATGTGGTATAAAAGTAGGAGCCCTGCTCCTTGCAAATCAGAATCCTGTTTACCACAAAGAACCTCTGCCCGACTAGAAGGAGAAGAAGACGCTGGAAGAGCTGGCCTGCTGCTTGCCTTGCTGAGAAAGGAGAGGAAGAGACTTGCTGAAAAGACTTTGCTACTTTGTGCTTGAACATTCTCCAAGGGCTTGATCTGAGCTTGCCCCCTGAACTGAACCCCAGGACCAGTGGGTTCTCTGTGCTTTTGCTCGTCCTCCAATCGAGCCGTGTGTGCATCCCGCTAGAAAGAGACTGCGCCCCTCAACGCCCCTCCTAGGGCCGTGACACTCAGGAGCTTGCCTGCCTTTACCCCGTGAGAGCCCCGCTCCATCCAGAGCCGCTCTCTGTCCCCGGGCTAGGCTACCTGCGCCTCTGCCACCGCCTGCTACTGGAGCGCGCTGAACGCGCTGTCACCCCTCCCGCCGGAATCCGTCCGACGACTGTGATCTACGCCGGGTCATCCAGCTGCACTGTCCGTGCCCTGTGACCCCGCTTCGCTATCCCCGGACATCTCAGGCCGCGCCGCCCCCGCTGTGGAGACCCCCCTGCACCGCCGTGCTAAGGGTCGCTGGCCGCGCCTGCCTGTTGCCCACACCCGCTGATTGAGGATCCAAGAACACTTCCCCAAAGCCGAGAGTCGCACCGATCTGTGCCGACTCTCTCCACACAACAGTGCTACAGGAATTCCAGTATCGGGCTCGGGGCCCGCACCGCCTTACTTCCCCGTTAAATCCTCACCGCACGCCCGTCTCACCGCCGCTGCCCGGGAGCCACCGGGAGGAGCTGTGCACGGCGCGAGCGCGCCCACGACCGATGCGTGAGCCGCGGTAGGCCTGAAGTAAGTCAAGACTGGAATCTCCCAAGTGACATTGAGAAACGACTAAAGAAGTGTTCGAGTAAAGAACTGTTTGCCTGCTTTAATAATCTGGTGGCATAGAAACAACGTTACTGGTCTTGTGATAAGTCTGCATATTGAGATAACTATTTTTACATAAAAGAGCGTATTTTCACATACCGAAGCCTGGTGTCCGTTGCTGGGGGGATTAATGTGTTTACTGTGTGTGTGATTGTAATTGCTTAACCAACAACGCCTGAAGAATCGCCTTGGCTGCTCACGCCACGCACCTAGAGGGTGAGCAAGGGTCATTCCAAAAGGGGTTATCCTTTGCCCTGACGTAGAGGAGAGGGTCCCTGCTTGACACAAGGACATCCTTGCGCCAATCAGAGATCCCCGAGTCTAACACACCACAACTACCATCATTCCTTGCGCAGTCGCCCACAGAGGCGGGACATTTAAATTCGCGCTGGTGGTGCGATTGCTGCCTTTCCCTTCTGCCAGTGAACAAGAGCGTTGTTGCGCTCGAAACACGTTTGTCTTGAGATTTGTGCAAAGGAGCAGATGGTCTGATTGTCCTGTATTTCACAAATAAAGGACTTTACTCACCTTAGTGTAGCTTCATCTTGGAGGCAACTTCCTTTTTTCTGTGTTATGCAGCGTGCCCCGCTGCGATGGAGCCCCACTGCTATCAGGGCGGTCCTACAGCGACAATGATCAAAGACGCTGTGGGGACGGTAGTCCGCTTTGTGGATGTTGTATGGACAGAATGACAGCCCGGACAGCTTCAGCGCAGCCCACTTGGGTAAACATTTTAAACATTTTGGGGCGAGGCATGCAACCCACTGGGGGTAACATTTATCATGCACCACAACTACCATCATTCCTTGCGCAGTCGCCCAGAGAGGCGGTACATTTACATTTGCGCTGGTGGTGCGATTGCTGCCTTTCCCTTCTGCCAGTGAACAAGGTCGTTGTTGCGCTCGTAACACGTTTGTCTTGAGATTTGTGCAAAGGAGCAGCTGGTCTGATTGTCCTGTATTTCACAAATAAAGGACTTTACTCACAGTAGTGTGGCTTCATCTTGTAGGCAACTTCCTTTTTTCTGTGTTATGCGGCGTGCCCCGCCGCGATGGAGCCCCACTGCTATCAGGGCGGGCCTGCAGCGACAATGATCAAAGACGCTGTGAGGACCGTGAGTCCGCATTGTGGATGTTGTATGAACAGGATGACAGCCCCGACAGCTTCAGCGCAGCCCACTTGGGTAAACATTTTGAACATTTTGGGGCGAGGCATGCAACCCACTTGGGGTAACATTTATCATGCACCACAACTACCATCATTCCTTGCGTAGTCGCCCACAGAGGCGGGACATTTACATTCGCGCTGGTGGTGCGATTGCTGCCTTTCCCTTCTGCCAGTGAACAAGAGCGTTGCTGCGCTCGAAACGGGTTTGGCTTGAGATTTGTGCAAAGGAGCAGCTGGTCTGATTGTCCTGTATTTCACAAATAAAGGACTTTACTCACCGTAGTGTGGCTTCATCTTGTAGGCAACTTCCTTTTTTCTGTGTTATGCGGCGTGCCCTGCCGCGATGGAGCCCCACTGCTATCAGGGCGGGCCTGCAGCGACAATGATCAAAGACGCTGTGGGGACGGTGAGTCCGCTTTGTGGATGTTGTATGGACAGAATGAGAGCCCGGACAGCTTCAGTGCAGCCCACTTGGGTAAACATTTTGAACATTTTGTGGCGAGGCATGCAACCCACTTGGGGTAACATTTATCATGCACGACAACTACAATCATTCCTTGCGCAGTCGCCCACAGAGGCGGTACATTTACATTCGCGCTGGTGGTGCGATTGCTGCCTTTCCCTTCTGCCAGTGAACAAGGTCGTTGTTGCGCTCAAAACGCGTTTGTCTTGAGATTTGTGCAAAGGAGCAGCTGGTCTGATTGTCCTGTATTTCACAAATAAAGGACTTTACTCACCGTAGTGTGGCTTCATCTTGTAGGCAACTTCCTTTTTTCTGTGTTATGCGGCGTGCCCTGCCGCGATGGAGCCCCACTGCTATCAGGGCGGGCCTGCAGCGACAATGATGAAAGACGCTGTGAGGACGGTGAGTCCGCATTGTGGATGTTGTATGAACAGGATGACAGCCCCGACAGCTTCAGCGCAGCCCACTTGGGTAAACATTTTGAACCTTTTGGGGCGAGGCATGCAACCCACTTGGGGTAACATTTATCATGCACCACAACTACCATCATTCCTTGCGTAGTCGCCCACAGAGGCGGGACATTTACATTCGTGCTGGTGGTGCGATTGCTGCCTTTCCCTTCTGCCAGTGAACAAGAGCGTTGTTGCGCTCGAAACGCGTTTGTCTTGAGATTTGTGCAAAGGAGCAGCTGGTCTGATTGTCCTGTATTTCACAAATAAAGGACTTTACTCACCGTAGTGTGGCTTCATCTTGGAGGCAACTTCCTTTTTTCTGTGTTATGCGGCGTGCCCCGCCGCGATGGAGCCCCACTGCTATCAGGGCGGGACTGCAGCGACAATGATCAAAGACGCTGTGGGTACGGTGAGTCCGCTTTGTGGATGTTGTATGGACAGAATGACACACCGGACAGCTTCAGCGCAGCCCACTTGGGTAAACATTTTGAACATTTTGTGGCGAGGCATGCAACCCACTTGGGGTAACATTTATCATGCACGACAACTACCATCATTCCTTGCGCAGTCGCCCACAGAGGCGGTACATTTACATTCGAGCTGGTGGTGCGATTGCTGCCTTTCCCTTCTGCCAGTGAACAAGAGTGTTGTTGCGCTCGAAACGCGTTTGTCTTGTGATTTGTGCAAAGGAGCAGCTGGTCTGATTGTCCTGTATTTCACAAATAAAGGACTTTACTCACCGTAGTGTGGCTTCATCTTGTAGGCAACTTCCTTTTTTCTGTGTTATGCGGCGTGCCCTGCCGCGATGGAGCCCCAATGCTATCAGGGCGGGCCTGCAGCGACAATGATCAAAGACGCTGTGAGGACGGTGAGTCCGCATTGTGGATGTTGTATGGACAGGATGACAGCCCGGACAGCTTCAGCACAGCCCACTTGGGTAAACATTTTGAACATTTTGTGGCGAGGCATTCAACCCACTTGGGGTAACATTTATCATGCACCACAACTACCATCATTCCTTGCGTAGTCGCCCACAGAGGCGGGACATTTAAATTCGCGCTTGTGGTGCGATTGCTGCCTTTCCCTTATGCCAGTGAACAAGAGTGTAGTTGCGCTCGAAACACGTTTGTCTTTAGATTTGTGCAAAGGAGCAGCTGGTCTGATTGTCCTGTATTTCACAAATAAAGGACTTTACTCACCGTAGTGTGGCTTCATCTTGGAGGCAACTTCCTTTTTTCTGTGTTATGCAGCGTGCCCCGCTGCGATGGAGCCCCACTGCTATCAGGGCGGTCCTGCAGCGACAATGATCAAAGACGCTGTGGGGACGGTAAGTCCGCTTTGTGGACGTTGTATGGACAGGATGACAGCCCGGACAGCTTCAGCGCAGCCCACTTGGGTAAACATTTTGAACATTTTGGGGCGAGGCATGCAACCCACTGGGGGTAACATTTATCATGCACCACAACTACCATCATTCCTTGCGCAGTCGCCCACAGAGGCGGGACATTTAAATTCGCTCTGGTGGTGCGATTGCTGCCTTTCCCTTCTGCCAGTGAACAAGAGCGTTGTTGCACTCGAAACGCGTTTGTCTTGAGATTTGTGCAAAAGAGCAGCTGGTCTGATTGTCCTGTATTTCACAAATAAAGGACTTTACTCACCGTAGTGTGGCTTCATCTTGGAGGCAACTTCCTTTTTTCTGTGTTATGCGGCGTGCCCCGCCGCGATGGAGCCCCACTGCTATCAGGGCGGGACTGCAGCGACAATTATCAAAGACGCTGTGGGGACGGTGAGTCCGCTTTGTGGATGTTGTATGGACAGAATGACAGCCCGGACAGCTTCAGCGCAGCCCACTTGGGTAATCATTTTGAAAATGTGGTGGCGAGGCATGCAACCCACTTGGGGTACCATTTATCATGCACGACAACTATCATCATTCCTTGCGCAGCCGCCCACAGAGGCGGTACATTTAAATTTGCACTGGTGGTGCGATTGCTGCCTTTCCCTTCTGCCAGTGAACAAGAGCGTTGTTGCGCTCGAAACGCGTTTGTTTTGAGATTTGTGCAAAGGAGCAGCTGGTCTGATTGTCCTGTATTTTACAAATAAAGGACTTTACTCACCGTAGTGTGGCTTCATCTTGTAGGCAAATTCCTTTTTTCTGTGTTATGCGGCGTGCCCCACCGCAAAGGAGCCCCACTGCTATCAGGGCGGGCCTGCAGCAACAATGATCGAAGACGCTGTGAGGACGGTGAGTCCGCATTGTGGATGTTGTATGGACAGGATGACAGCCCGGACAGCTTCAGCGCAGCCCACTTGGGTAAACATTTTGAACATTTTGGGGCGAGGCATGCAACCCACTTGGGGTAACATTTATCATGCACCACAACTACCATCATTCCTTGAGTAGTCGCCCACAGAGGCGAGACATTTACATTCGCGCTGGTGGTGCGATTGCTGCCTTTCCCTTCTGCCAGTGAACAAAAGCGTTGTTGCGCTCGAAACGCGTTTGTCTTGAGATTTGTGCAAAAGAGCAGCTGGTCTGATTGTCCTGTATTTCACAAATAAAGGACTTTACTCACCGTAGTGTGGCTTCATCTTGGAGGCAACTTCCTTTTTTCTGTGTTATGCGGCGTGCCCCGCCGCGATGGAGCCCCACTGCTATCAGGGCGGGACTGCAGCGACAATTATCAAAGACGCTGTGGGGACGGTGAGTCCGCTTTGTGGATGTTGTATGGACAGAATGACAGCCCGGACAGCTTCAGCGCAGCCCACTTGGGTAATCATTTTGAAAATGTGGTGGCGAGGCATGCAACCCACTTGGGGTAACATTTATCATGCACGACAACTATCATCATTCCTTGCGCAGCCGCCCACAGAGGCGGTACATTTAAATTTGCACTGGTGGTGCGATTGCTGCCTTTCCCTTCTGCCAGTGAACAAGAGCATTGTTGCGCTCGAAACGCGTTTGTCTTGAGATTTGTGCAAAGGAGCAGCTGGTCTGATTGTCCTGTATTTCACAAATAAAGGACTTTACTCACCGTAGTGTGGCTTCATCTTGTAGGCAACTTCCTTATTTCTGTGTTATGCGGCGTGCCCCGCCGCGATGGAGCCCCACTGCTATCAGGGCGGGCCTGCAGCGACTATGATCAAAGACGCTGTGAGGACGGTGAGTCCGCATTGTGGATGTTGTATGGACAGGATGACAACCCGGACAGCTTCAGCGCAGCCCACTTGGGTAAACATTTTGAACATTTTGGGGCGAGGCATTCAACCCACTTGGGGTAACATTTATCATGCACCACAACTACCGTCATTCCTTGCGTAGTCGCCCACAGAGGCGGGACATTTACATTTGCGCTTGTGGTGCGATTGCTGCCTTTCCCTTCTGCCAGTGAACAAGAGCGTTGTTGCGCTCGAAACACGTTTGTCTTGAGATTTGTGCAAAGGAGCAGCTGGTCTGATTGTCCTGTATTTCACAAATAAAGGACTTTACTCACCGTAGTGTGGCTTCATCTTGGAGGCAACTTCCTTTTTTCTGTGTTATGCAGCGTGCCCCGCAGTGATGGAGCCCCACTGCTATCAGGGAGGGCCTGCAGCGACAATGATCAAAGACGCTGTGGGGACAGTGAGTCCGCATTATGGATGTTGTATGGACAGGATGACAGCCCGGACAGCTTCAGCGCAGCCCACTTGGGTAAACATTTTGAACATTTTGTGGCGAGGCATGCAACCCACTTGGAGTAACATTTATCATGCACCACAACTACCATCATTCCTTGCGCAGTCGCCCACAGAGGCGGTACATTTACATTCGCGCTGGTGGTGCGATTGCTGCCTTTCCCTTCTGCCAGTGAACAAGAGCGTTGTTGCGCTCGAAACGCGTTTGTTTTGAGATTTGTGCAAAGGAGCAGCTGGTCTGATTGTCCTGTATTTCACAAATAAAGGACTTTACTCACTGTAGTGTGGCTTCATCTTGGAGGCAACTTCCTTTTTTCTGTGTTATGCGGCGTGCCCCGCCGTGATGGATCCCCACTGCTATCAGAGCGGGCCTGCAGCGCCAATGATCAAAGATGCTGTGGGGAGGGTGAGTCCGCATTGTGGATGTTGTATGGACAGGATGACAGCCCGGACAGCTTCAGCGCAGCCCACTTGGGTAAACATTTTGATCATTTTGGGGCGAAGCATGCAACCCACTTGGGGTAACATTTATCATGTACCACAACTACCATCATTCCTTGCGCAGTCGCCCACAGAGGCGGGACATTTACATTCGCGCTGGTGGTGCGATTGCTGCCTTTCCCTTCTGCCAGTGAACAAGAGCGTTGTTGCGCTCGAAACGCGTTTGTCTTGAGATTTGTGCAAAGGAGCAGCTGGTCTGATTGTCCTGTATTTCACAAATAAAGGACTTTACTCACCGTAGTGTGGCTTCATCTTTGAGGCAACTTCCTTTTTTCTGTGTTATGCGGCGTGCCCCGCCGCGATGGAGCCCCACTGCTATCAGGGTGGGCCTGCAGCGACAATGATCAAAGACGCTGTGGGGACGGTGAGTCCGCTTTGTGGATGTTGTATGGACAGGATGACAACCCGGACAGCTTCAGCGCAGCCCACTTGGGTAAACATTTTGAACATTTTGGGGCGAGACATGCAACCCACTGGGGGTAACATTTATCATGCACCACAACTACCATCATTGCTTGCGCAGACGCCCACAGATGCGGGACATTTAAATTTGCGCAGGTGGTGCGATTGCTGCCTTTCCCTTCTGCCAGTGAACAAGAGCGTTGTTGCGCTCGAAACGTGTTTGGCTTGAGATTTGTGCAAAGGAGCAGCTGGTCTGATTGTCCTGTATTTCACAAATAAAGGACTTTACTCACCGTAGTGTGGCTTCATCTTGGAGGCAACTTCCTTTTTTCTGTGTTATGCGGCGTGCTCCACCGCGATGGAGCCCCACTGCTATCAGGGCGGGCCTGCAGCGACAATGATTAAAGACGCTGTGGGGATGGTGAGTCTGCTTTGTGGATGTTGTATGGACAGGATGACAGCCCGGACAGCTTCAGCGCAACCCACTTGGGTAAACATTTTGAACATTTTGGGGCGAGGCATGCAACCCACTTGGGGTAACATTCATCATGCACCACAACTACCATCATTCCTTGCGCAGTCGCCCACAGAGGCGGTACATTTCCATTCGCGCTGGTGGTGCGATTGCTGCCTTTCCCTTCTGCCAGTGAACAAGAGCGTTGTTGCGCTCGAAACGCGTTTGTTTTGAGATTTGTGCAAAGGAGCAGCTGGTCTGATTGTCCTGTATTTCACAAATAAAGGACTTTTCTCACTGTAGTGTGGCTTCATCTTGGAGGCAACTTCCTTTTTTCTGTGTTATGCGGCGTGCCCCGCCGTGATGGATCCCCACTGCTATCAGAGCGGGCCTGCAGCGCCAATGATCAAAGATGCTGTGGGGACGGTGAGTCCGCATTGTGGATGTTGTATGGACAGGATGACAGCCCGGACAGCTTCAGCGCAGCCCACTTGGGTAAACATTTTGATCATTTTGGGGCGAAGCATGCAACCCACTTGGGGTAACATTTATCATGTACCACAACTACCATCATTCCTTGCGCAGTCGCCCACAGAGGCGGGACATTTACATTCGCGCTGGTGGTGCGATTGCTGCCTTTCCCTTCTGCCAGTGAACAAGAGCGTTGTTACGCTCGAAACGCGTTTGTCTTGAGATTTGTGCAAAGGAGCAGCTGGTCTGATTGTCCTGTATTTCACAAATAAAGGACTTTACTCACCGTAGTGTGGCTTCATCTTTGAGGCAACTTCCTTTTTTCTGTGTTATGCGGCGTGCCCCGCCGCGATGGAGCCCCACTGCTATCAGGGTGGGCCTGCAGCGACAATGATCAAAGACGCTGTGGGGACGGTGAGTCCGCTTTGTGGATGTTGTATGGACAGGATGACAACCCGGACAGCTTCAGCGCAGCCCACTTGGGTAAACATTTTGAACATTTTGGGGCGAGACATGCAACCCACTGGGGGTAACATTTATCATGCACCACAACTACCATCATTGCTTGCGCAGACGCCCACAGATGCGGGACATTTAAATTTGCGCAGGTGGTGCGATTGCTGCCTTTCCCTTCTGCCAGTGAACAAGAGCGTTGTTGCGCTCGAAACGTGTTTGGCTTGAGATTTGTGCAAAGGAGCAGCTGGTCTGATTGTCCTGTATTTCACAAATAAAGGACTTTACTCACCGTAGTGTGGCTTCATCTTGGAGGCAACTTCCTTTTTTCTGTGTTATGCGGCGTGCTCCACCGCGATGGAGCCCCACTGCTATCAGGGCGGGCCTGCAGCGACAATGATTAAAGACGCTGTGGGGACGGTGAGTCTGCTTTGTGGATGTTGTATGGACAGGATGACAGCCCGGACAGCTTCAGCGCAACCCACTTGGGTAAACATTTTGAACATTTTGGGGCGAGGCATGCAACCCACTTGGGGTAACATTTATCATGCACCACAACTACCATCATTCCTTGCGCAGTCGCCCACAGAGGCGGTACATTTACATTCGCGCTGGTGGTGCGATTGCTGCCTTTCCCTTCTGCCAGTGAACAAGAGCGTTGTTGCGCTCGAAACGCGTTTGTCTTGAGATTTGTGCAAAGGAGCAGCTGGTCTGATTGTCCTGTATTTCACAAATAAAGGACTTTACTCACCGTAGTGTGGCTTCATCTTGGAGGCAACTTCCTTTTTTCTGTGTTATGCGGCGTGTCCTGCCATGATGGATCCCCACTGCTATCAGGGCGGGCCTGCAGCGCAATTGATCAAAGACGCTGTGGGGACGGTGAGTCCGCATTGTGGATGTTGTATGGACAGGATGACAGCCCGGACAGCTTCAGCGCAGCCCACTTGGGTAAACATTTTGAACATTTTGGGGCGAGGCATGCAACCCACTTGGGGTAACATTTATCATGCACCACAACTACCATCATTCCTTGCGCAGTCGCCCACAGAGGCGGGACATTTAAATTCGCGCAGGTGGTGCGATTGCTGCCTTTCCCTTCTGCCAGTGAACAAGAGCGTTGTTGCGCTCGAAACGCGTTTGTCTTGAGATTTGTGCAAAGGAGCAGCTGGTCTGATTGTCCTGTATTTCACAAATAAAGGACTTTACTCACCGTAGTGTGGCTTCATCTTGTAGGCAACTTCCTTTTTTCTGTGTTATGCGGCGTGCCCTGCCGCGATGGAGCCCCAATGCTATCAGGGCGGGCCTGCAGCGACAATGATCAAAGACGCTGTGAGGACGGTGAGTCCGCATTGTGGATGTTGTATGGACAGGATGACAGCCCGGACAGCTTCAGCACAGCCCACTTGGGTAAACATTTTGAACATTTTGTGGCGAGGCATTCAACCCACTTGGGGTAACATTTATTATGCACCACAACTACCATCATTCCTTGCGTAGTCGCCCACAGAGGCGGGACATTTAAATTCGCGCTTGTGGTGCGATTGCTGCCTTTCCCTTATGCCAGTGAACAAGAGTGTAGTTGCGCTCGAAACACGTTTGTCTTGAGATTTGTGCAAAGGAGCAGCTGGTCTGATTGTCCTGTATTTCACAAATAAAGGACTTTACTCACCGTAGTGTGGCTTCATCTTGGAGGCAACTTCCTTTTTTCTGTGTTATGCAGCGTGCCCCGCTGCGATGGAGCCCCACTGCTATCAGGGCGGTCCTGCAGTGACAATGATCAAAGACGCTGTGGGGACGGTAAGTCCGCTTTGTGGATGTTGTATGGACAGGATGACAGCCCGGACAGCTTCAGCGCAGCCCACTTGGGTAAACATTTTGAACATTTTGGGGCGAGGCATGCAACCCACTGGGGGTAACATTTATCATGCACCACAACTACCATCATTCCTTGCGCAGTCGCCCACAGAGGCGGGACATTTAAATTCGCACTGGTGGTGCGATTGCTGCCTTTCCCTTCTGCCAGTGAACAAGAGCGTTGTTGCACTCGAAACGCGTTTGTCTTGAGATTTGTGCAAAAGAGCAGCAGGTCTGATTGTCCTGTATTTCACAAATAAAGGACTTTACTCACCGTAGTGTGGCTTCATCTTGGAGGCAACTTCCTTTTTTCTGTGTTATGCGGCGTGCCCCGCCGCGATGGAGCCCCACTGCTATCAGGGCGGGACTGCAGCGACAATTATCAAAGACGCTGTGGGGACGGTGAGTCCGCTTTGTGGATGTTGTATGGACAGAATGACAGCCCGGACAGCTTCAGCGCAGCCCACTTGGGTAATCATTTTGAAAATGTGGTGGCGAGGCATGCAACCCACTTGGGGTAACATTTATCATGCACGACAACTACCATCATTCCTTGCGCAGCCGCCCACAGAGGCGGTACATTTAAATTTGCACTGGTGGTGCGATTGCTGCCTTTCCCTTCTGCCAGTGAACAAGAGCGTTGTTGCGCTCGAAACGCGTTTGTTTTGAGATTTGTGCAAAGGAGCAGCTGGTCTGATTGTCCTGTATTCTACAAATAAAGGACTTTACTCACCGTAGTGTGGCTTCATCTTGTAGGCAAATTCCTTTTTTCTGTGTTATGCGGCGTGCCCCACCGCGATGGAGCCCCACTGCTATCAGGGCGGGCCTGCAGCAACAATGATCGAAGACGCTGTGAGGACGGTGAGTCCGCATTGTGGATGTTGTATGGACAGGATGACAGCCCGGACAGCTTCAGCGCAGCCCACTTGGGTAAACATTTTGAACATTTTGGGGCGAGGCATGCAACCCACTTGGGGTAACATTTATCATGCACCACAACTACCATCATTCCTTGAGTAGTCGCCCACAGAGGCGAGACATTTACATTCGCGCTGGTGGTGCGATTGCTGCCTTTCCCTTCTGCCAGTGAACAAAAGCGTTGTTGCGCTCGAAACGCGTTTGTCTTGAGATTTGTGCAAAGGAGCAGCTGGTCTGATTGTCCTGTATTTCACAAATAAAGGACTTTACTCACCGTAGTGTGGCTTCATCTTGGATGCAACTTCCTTTTTTCTGTGTTATGCGGCGTGCCCCGCCGCGATGGAGCCCCACTGCTATCAGGGCGGGACTGCAGCGACAATGATCAAAGATGCTGTGGGGACGGTGTGTCCGCTTTGTGGATGTTGTATGGACAGAATGACAGCCCGGACAGCTTCAGCGCAGCCCACTTGGGTAAACATTTTGAACATTTTGTGGCAAGGCATGTAACCCACTTGGGGTAACATTTATCATGCACAACAACTACCATCATTCCTTGCGCAGTCGCCCACAGAGGTGGTACATTTACATTCGCGCTGGTGGTGCGATTGCTGCCTTTCCCTTCTGCCAGTGAACAAGAGCATTGTTGCGCTCGAAAAGCGTTTGTCTTGAGATTTGTGCAAAGGAGCAGCTGGTCTGATTGTCCTGTATTTCACAAATAAAGGACTTTACTCACCGTAGTGTGGCTTCATCTTGTAGGCAACTTCCTTATTTCTGTGTTATGCGGCGTGCCCCGCCGCGATGGAGCCCCACTGCTATCAGGGCGGGCCTGCAGCGACTATGATCAAAGACGCTGTGAGGACGGTGAGTCCGCATTTTGGATGTTGTATGGACAGGATGACAACCCGGACAGCTTCAGCGCAGCCCACTTGGGTAAACATTTTGAACATTTTGGGGCGAGACATGCAACCCACTTGGAGTAACATTTATCATGCACCACAACTTTCTTCATTCCTTGCGCAGTCGCCCACAGAGGCGGTACATTTACATTCGCGCTGGTGGTGCGATTGCTGCCTTTCCCTTCTGCCAGTGAACAAGAGCGTTGTTGCGCTCGAAACGCGTTTGTTTTGAGATTTGTGCAAAGGAGCAGCTGGTCTGATTGTCCTGTATTTCACAAATAAAGGACTTTACTCACTGTAGTGTGGCTTCATCTTGGAGGCAACTTCCTTTTTTCTGTGTTATGCGGCGTGCCCCGCCGTGATGGATCCCCACTGCTATCAGAGCGGGCCTGCAGCGCCAATGATCAAAGATGCTGTGGGGACGGTGAGTCCGCATTGTGGATGTTGTATGGACAGGATGACAGCCCGGACAGCTTCAGCGCAGCCCACTTGGGTAAACATTTTGATCATTTTGGGGCGAAGCATGCAACCCACTTGGGGTAACATTTATCATGTACCACAACTACCATCATTCCTTGCGCAGTTGCCCACAGAGGCGGGACATTTACATTCGCGCTGGTGGTGCGATTGCTGCCTTTCCCTTCTGCCAGTGAACAAGAGCGTTGTTGCGCTCGAAACGCGTTTGTCTTGAGATTTGTGCAAAGGAGCAGCTGGTCTGATTGTCCTGTATTTCACAAATAAAGGACTTTACTCACCGTAGTGTGGCTTCATCTTTGAGGCAACTTCCTTTTTTCTGTGTTATGCGGCGTGCCCCGCCGCGATGGAGCCCCACTGCTATCAGGGTGGGCCTGCAGCGACAATGATCAAAGACGCTGTGGGGACGGTGAGTCCGCTTTGTGGATGTTGTATGGACAGGATGACAACCCGGACAGCTTCAGCGCAGCCCACTTGGGTAAACATTTTGAACATTTTGGGGCGAGACATGCAACCCACTGGGGGTAACATTTATCATGCACCACAACTACCATCATTGCTTGCGCAGACGCCCACAGATGCGGGACATTTAAATTTGCGCAGGTGGTGCGATTGCTGCCTTTCCCTTCTGCCAGTGAACAAGAGCGTTGTTGCGCTCGAAACGTGTTTGGCTTGAGATTTGTGCAAAGGAGCAGCTGGTCTGATTGTTCTGTATTTCACAAATAAAGGACTTTACTCACCGTAGTGTGGCTTCATCTTGGAGGCAACTTCCTTTTTTCTGTGTTATGCGGCGTGCTCCACCGCGATGGAGCCCCACTGCTATCAGGGCGGGCCTGCAGCGACAATGATTAAAGACGCTGTGGGGATGGTGAGTCTGCTTTGTGGATGTTGTATGGACAGGATGACAGCCCGGACAGCTTCAGCGCAACCCACTTGGGTAAACATTTTGAACATTTTGGGGCGAGGCATGCAACCCACTTGGGGTAACATTCATCATGCACCACAACTACCATCATTCCTTGCGCAGTCGCCCACAGAGGCGGTACATTTACATTTGCGCTGGTGGTGCGATTGCTGCCTTTCCCTTCTGCCAGTGAACAAGAGCGTTGTTGCGCTCGAAACGCGTTTGTTTTGAGATTTGTGCAAAGGAGCAGCTGGTCTGATTGTCCTGTATTTCACAAATAAAGGACTTTTCTCACTGTAGTGTGGCTTCATCTTGGAGGCAACTTCCTTTTTTCTGTGTTATGCGGCGTGCCCCGCCGTGATGGATCCCCACTGCTATCAGAGCGGGCCTGCAGCGCCAATGATCAAAGATGCTGTGGGGACGGTGAGTCCGCATTGTGGATGTTGTATGGACAGGATGACAGCCCGGACAGCTTCAGCGCAGCCCACTTGGGTAAACATTTTGATCATTTTGGGGCGAAGCATGCAACCCACTTGGGGTAACATTTATCATGTACCACAACTACCATCATTCCTTGCGCAGTCGCCCACAGAGGCGGGACATTTACATTCGCGCTGGTGGTGCGATTGCTGCCTTTCCCTTCTGCCAGTGAACAAGAGCGTTGTTACGCTCGAAACGCGTTTGTCTTGAGATTTGTGCAAAGGAGCAGCTGGTCTGATTGTCCTGTATTTCACAAATAAAGGACTTTACTCACCGTAGTGTGGCTTCATCTTTGAGGCAACTTCCTTTTTTCTGTGTTATGCGGCGTGCCCCGCCGCGATGGAGCCCCACTGCTATCAGGGTGGGCCTGCAGCGACAATGATCAAAGACGCTGTGGGGACGGTGAGTCCGCTTTGTGGATGTTGTATGGACAGGATGACAACCCGGACAGCTTCAGCGCAGCCCACTTGGGTAAACATTTTGAACATTTTGGGGCGAGACATGCAACCCACTGGGGGTAACATTTATCATGCACCACAACTACCATCATTGCTTGCGCAGACGCCCACAGATGCGGGACATTTAAATTTGCGCAGGTGGTGCGATTGCTGCCTTTCCCTTCTGCCAGTGAACAAGAGCGTTGTTGCGCTCGAAACGTGTTTGGCTTGAGATTTGTGCAAAGGAGCAGCTGGTCTGATTGTCCTGTATTTCACAAATAAAGGACTTTACTCACCGTAGTGTGGCTTCATCTTGGAGGCAACTTCCTTTTTTCTGTGTTATGCGGCGTGCTCCACCGCGATGGAGCCCCACTGCTATCAGGGCGGGCCTGCAGCGACAATGATTAAAGACGCTGTGGGGACGGTGAGTCTGCTTTGTGGATGTTGTATGGACAGGATGACAGCCCGGACAGCTTCAGCGCAACCCACTTGGGTAAACATTTTGAACATTTTGGGGCGAGGCATGCAACCCACTTGGGGTAACATTTATCATGCACCACAACTACCATCATTCCTTGCGCAGTCGCCCACAGAGGCGGTACATTTACATTCGCGCTGGTGGTGTGATTGCTGCCTTTCCCTTCTGCCAGTGAACAAGAGCGTTGTTGCGCTCGAAACGCGTTTGTCTTGAGATTTGTGCAAAGGAGCAGCTGGTCTGATTGTCCTGTATTTCACAAATAAAGGACTTTACTCACCGTAGTGTGGCTTCATCTTGGAGGCAACTTCCTTTTTTCTGTGTTATGCGGCGTGTCCTGCCATGATGGATCCCCACTGCTATCAGGGCGGGCCTGCAGCGCAATTGATCAAAGACGCTGTGGGGACGGTGAGTCCGCATTGTGGATGTTGTATGGACAGGATGACAGCCCGGACAGCTTCAGCGCAGCCCACTTGGGTAAACATTTTGAACATTTTGGGGCGAGGCATGCAACCCACTTGGGGTAACATTTATCATGCACCACAACTACCATCATTCCTTGCGCAGTCGCCCACAGAGGCGGGACATTTACATTCGCGCTGGTGGTGCGATTGCTGCCTTTCCCTTCTGCCAGTGAACAAGAGCGTTGTTGCGCTCGAAACACGTTTGTCTTGAGATTTGTGCAAAGGAGCAGCTGGTCTGATTGTCCTGTATTTCACAAATAAAGGACTTTACTCACCGTAGTGTGGCTTCATCTTGGAGGCAACTTCCTTTTTTCTGTGTTATGCAGCGTGCCCCGCTGCGATGGAGCCCCACTGCTATCAGGGCGGTCCTGCAGCGACAATGATCAAAGACGCTGTGGGGACGGTGAGTCCGAATTGTGGATGTTGTATGGACAGGATGACAGCCCGGACGGCTTCAGCGCAGCCCACTTGGGTAAACATTTTGAACATTTTGGGGCGAGGCATGCAACCCACTTGGGGTAACATTTATCATGCACCACAACTACCATAATTCCTTGCGCAGTATACCACAGAGGCGGGACATTTACATTTGCGCTGGTGGTGCGATTGCTGCCTTTCCCTTCTGCCAGTGAACAAGAGCGTTGTTGCGCTCGAAACGCGTTTGTCTTGAGATTTGTGCAAAGGAGCAGCTGGTCTGATTGTCCTGTATTTCACAAATAAAGGACTTTACTCACCGTAGTGTGGCTTCATCTTGTAGGCAACTTCCTTTTTTCTGTGTTATGCGGCGTGCCCTGCCGCGATGGAGCCCCAATGCTATCAGGGCGGGCCTGCAGCGACAATGATCAAAGACGCTGTGAGGACGGTGAGTCCGCATTGTGGATGTTGTATGGACAGGATGACAACCCAGACAGCTTCAGCGCAGCCCACTTGGGTAAACATTTTGAACATTTTGGGGCGAGGCATTCAACCCACTTGGGGTAACATTTATCATGCACCACAACTACCGTCATTCCTTGCGTAGTCGCCCACAGAGGCGGGACATTTACATTTGCGCTTGTGGTGCGATTGCTGCCTTTCCCTTCTGCCAGTGAACAAGAGCGTTGTTGCGCTCGAAACACGTTTGTCTTGAGATTTGTGCAAAGGAGCAGCTGGTCTGATTGTCCTGTATTTCACAAATAAAGGACTTTACTCACCGTAGTGTGGCTTCATCTTGGAGGCAACTTCCTTTTTTCTGTGTTATGCAGCGTGCCCCGCAGTGATGGAGCCCCACTGCTATCAGGGAGGGCCTGCAGCGACAATGATCAAAGACGCTGTGGGGACAGTGAGTCCGCATTATGGATGTTGTATGGACAGGATGACAGCCCGGACAGCTTCAGCGCAGCCCACTTGGGTAAACATTTTGAACATTTTGTGGCGAGGCATGCAACCCACTTGGAGTAACATTTATCATGCACCACAACTACCATCATTCCTTGCGCAGTCGCCCACAGAGGCGGTACATTTACATTCGCGCTGGTGGTGCGATTGCTGCCTTTCCCTTCTGCCAGTGAACAAGAGCGTTGTTGCGCTCGAAACGCGTTTGTTTTGAGATTTGTGCAAAGGAGCAGCTGGTCTGATTGTCCTGTATTTCACAAATAAAGGACTTTACTCACTGTAGTGTGGCTTCATCTTGGAGGCAACTTCCTTTTTTCTGTGTTATGCGGCGTGCCCCGCCGTGATGGATCCCCACTGCTATCAGAGCGGGCCTGCAGCGCCAATGATCAAAGATGCTGTGGGGACGGTGAGTCCGCATTGTGGATGTTGTATGGACAGGATGACAGCCCGGACAGCTTCAGCGCAGCCCACTTGGGTAAACATTTTGATCATTTTGGGGCGAAGCATGCAACCCACTTGGGGTAACATTTATCATGTACCACAACTACCATCATTCCTTGCGCAGTCGCCCACAGAGGCGGGACATTTACATTCGCGCTGGTGGTGCGATTGCTGCCTTTCCCTTCTGCCAGTGAACAAGAGCGTTGTTGCGCTCGAAACGCGTTTGTCTTGAGATTTGTGCAAAGGAGCAGCTGGTCTGATTGTCCTGTATTTCACAAATAAAGGACTTTACTCACCGTAGTGTGGCTTCATCTTTGAGGCAACTTCCTTTTTTCTGTGTTATGCGGCGTGCCCCGCCGCGATGGAGCCCCACTGCTATCAGGGTGGGCCTGCAGCGACAATGATCAAAGACGCTGTGGGGACGGTGAGTCCGCTTTGTGGATGTTGTATGGACAGGATGACAACCCGGACAGCTTCAGCGCAGCCCACTTGGGTAAACATTTTGAACATTTTGGGGCGAGACATGCAACCCACTGGGGGTAACATTTATCATGCACCACAACTACCATCATTGCTTGCGCAGACGCCCACAGATGCGGGACATTTAAATTTGCGCAGGTGGTGCGATTGCTGCCTTTCCCTTCTGCCAGTGAACAAGAGCGTTGTTGCGCTCGAAACGTGTTTGGCTTGAGATTTGTGCAAAGGAGCAGCTGGTCTGATTGTCCTGTATTTCACAAATAAAGGACTTTACTCACCGTAGTGTGGCTTCATCTTGGAGGCAACTTCCTTTTTTCTGTGTTATGCGGCGTGCTCCACCGCGATGGAGCCCCACTGCTATCAGGGCGGGCCTGCAGCGACAATGATTAAAGACGCTGTGGGGATGGTGAGTCTGCTTTGTGGATGTTGTATGGACAGGATGACAGCCCGGACAGCTTCAGCGCAACCCACTTGGGTAAACATTTTGAACATTTTGGGGCGAGGCATGCAACCCACTTGGGGTAACATTCATCATGCACCACAACTACCATCATTCCTTGCGCAGTCGCCCACAGAGGGGGTACATTTACATTCGCGCTGGTGGTGCGATTGCTGCCTTTCCCTTCTGCCAGTGAACAAGAGCGTTGTTGCGCTCGAAACGCGTTTGTTTTGAGATTTGTGCAAAGGAGCAGCTGGTCTGATTGTCCTGTATTTTACAAATAAAGGACTTTTCTCACTGTAGTGTGGCTTCATCTTGGAGGCAACTTCCTTTTTTCTGTGTTATGCAGCGTGCCCCGCCGTGTTGGATCCCCACTGCTATCAGAGCGGGCCTGCTGCGCCAATGATCAAAGATGCTGTGGGGACGGTGAGTCCGCATTGTGGATGTTGTATGGACAGGATGACAGCCCGGACAGCTTCAGCGCAGCCCACTTGGGTAAACATTTTGATCATTTTGGGGCGAAGCATGCAACCCACTTGGGGTAACATTTATCATGTACCACAACTACCATCATTCCTTGCGCAGTCGCCCACAGAGGCGGGACATTTACATTCGCGCTGGTGGTGCGATTGCTGCCTTTCCCTTCTGCCAGTGAACAAGAGCGTTGTTGCGCTCGAAACGCGTTTGTCTTGAGATTTGTGCAAAGGAGCAGCTGGTCTGATTGTCCTGTATTTCACAAATAAAGGACTTTACTCACCGTAGTGTGGCTTCATCTTTGAGGCAACTTCCTTTTTTCTGTGTTATGCGGCGTGCCCCGCCGCGATGGAGCCCCACTGCTATCAGGGTGGGCCTGCAGCGACAATGATCAAAGACGCTGTGGGGACGGTGAGTCCGCTTTGTGGATGTTGTATGGACAGGATGACAACCCGGACAGCTTCAGCGCAGCCCACTTGGGTAAACATTTTGAACATTTTGGGGCGAGACATGCAACCCACTGGGGGTAACATTTATCATGCACCACAACTACCATCATTGCTTGCGCAGACGCCCACAGATGCGGGACATTTAAATTTGCGCAGGTGGTGCGATTGCTGCCTTTCCCTTCTGCCAGTGAACAAGAGCGTTGTTGCGCTCGAAACGTGTTTGGCTTGAGATTTGTGCAAAGGAGCAGCTGGTCTGATTGTCCTGTATTTCACAAATAAAGGACTTTACTCACCGTAGTGTGGCTTCATCTTGGAGGCAACTTCCTTTTTTCTGTGTTATGCGGCGTGCTCCACCGCGATGGAGCCCCACTGCTATCAGGGCGGGCCTGCAGCGACAATGATTAAAGACGCTGTGGGGACGGTGAGTCTGCTTTGTGGATGTTGTATGGACAGGATGACAGCCCGGACAGCTTCAGCGCAACCCACTTGGGTAAACATTTTGAACATTTTGGGGCGAGGCATGCAACCCACTTGGGGTAACATTTATCATGCACCACAACTACCATCATTCCTTGCGCAGTCGCCCACAGAGGCGGGACATTTACATTCGCGCTGGTGGTGCGATTGCTGCCTTTCCCTTCTGCCAGTGAACAAGAGCGTTGTTGCGCTCGAAACACGTTTGTCTTGAGATTTGTGCAAAGGAGCAGCTGGTCTGATTGTCCTGTATTTCACAAATAAAGGACTTTACTCACCGTAGTGTGGCTTCATCTTGGAGGCAACTTCCTTTTTTCTGTGTTATGCAGCGTGCCCCGCTGCGATGGAGCCCCACTGCTATCAGGGCGGTCCTGCAGCGACAATGATCAAAGACGCTGTGGGGACGGTGAGTCCGAATTGTGGATGTTGTATGGACAGGATGACAGCCCGGACAGCTTCAGCGCAGCCCACTTGGGTAAATATTTTGAACATTTTGGGGCGAGGCATGCAACCCACTTGGGGTAACATTTATCATGCACCACAACTACCATAATTCCTTGCGCAGTATACCACAGAGGCGGGACATTTACATTTGCGCTGGTGGTGCGATTGCTACCTTTCCCTTCTGCCAGTGATCAAGAGCGTTGTTGCGCTCGAAACGCGTTTGTCTTGAGATTTGTGCAAAGGAGCAGCTGGTCTGATTGTCCTGTATTTCACAAATAAAGGACTTTACTCACCGTAGTGTGGCTTCATCTTGTAGGCAACTTCCTTTTTTCTGTGTTATGCGGCGTGCCCTGCCGCGATGGAGCCCCAATGCTATCAGGGCGGGCCTGCAGCGACAATGATCAAAGACGCTGTGAGGACGGTGAGTCCGCATTGTGGATGTTGTATGGACAGGATGACAGCCCGGACAGCTTCAGCGCAGCCCACTTGGGTAAACATTTTGAACATTTTGTGGCGAGGCATGCAACCCACTTGGGGTAACATTTATCATGCACCACAACTACCATCATTCCTTGCGTAGTCGCCCACAGAGGCGGGACATTTAAATTCGCGCTTGTGGTGCGATTGCTGCCTTTCCCTTATGCCAGTGAACAAGAGCGTAGTTGCGCTCGAAACACGTTTGTCTTGAGATTTGTGCAAAGGAGCAGCTGGTCTGATTGTCCTGTATTTCACAAATAAAGGACTTTACTCACAGTAGTGTGGCTTCATCTTGGAGGCAACTTCCTTTTTTCTGTGTTATGCAGCGTGCCCCGCTGCGATGGAGCCCCACTGCTATCAGGGCGGTCCTGCAGCGACAATGATCAACGACGCTGTGGGGACGGTAAGTCCGCTTTGTGGATGTTGTATGGACAGGATGACAGCCCGGACAGCTTCAGCGCAGCCCACTTGGGTAAACATTTTGAACATTTTGGGGCGAGGCATGCAACCCACTGGGGGTAACATTTATCATGCACCACAACTACCATCATTCCTTGCGCAGTCGCCCACAGAGGCGGGACATTTAAATTCGCACTGGTGGTGCGATTGCTGCCTTTCCCTTCTGCCAGTGAACAAGAGCGTTGTTGCACTCGAAACGCGTTTGTCTTGAGATTTGTGCAAAAGAGCAGCTGGTCTGATTGTCCTGTATTTCACAAATAAAGGACTTTACTCACCGTAGTGTGGCTTCATCTTGGAGGCAACTTCCTTTTTTCTGTGTTATGCGGCGCGCCCCGCCGCGATGGAGCCCCACTGCTATCAGGGCGGGACTGCAGCGAGAATTATCAAAGACGCTGTGGGGACGGTGAGTCCGCTTTGTGGATGTTGTATGGACAGAATGACAGCCCGGACAGCTTCAGCGCAGCCCACTTGGGTAATCATTTTGAAAATGTGGTGGCAAGGCATGCAACCCACTTGGGGTAACCTTTATCATGCACGACAACTACCATCATTCCTTGCGCAGTCGCCCACAGAGGCGGTACATTTAAATTTGCACTGGTGGTGCGATTGCTGCCTTTCCCTTCTGCCAGTGAACAAGAGCGTTGTTGCGCTCGAAACGCGTTTGTGTTGAGATTTGTGCAAAGGAGCAGCTGGTCTGATTGTCCTGTAATTCACAAATAAAGGACTTTACTCACCGTAGTGTGGCTTCATCTTGTAGGCAAATTCCTTTTTTCTGTGTTATGCGGCGTGCCCCGCCGCGATGGAGCCCCACTGCTATCAGGGCGGGCCTGCAGCGACAATGATCGAAGACGCTGTGAGGACGGTGAGTCCGCATTGTGGATGTTGTATGGACAGGATGACAGCCCGGACAGCTTCAGCGCAGCCCACTTGGGTAAACATTTTGAACATTTTGGGGCGAGGCATGCAACCCACTTGGGGTAACATTTATCATGCACCACAACTACCATCATTCCTTGAGTAGTCGCCCACAGAGGCGAGACATTTACATTCGCGCTGGTGGTGCGATTGCTGCCTTTCCCTTCTGCCAGTGAACAAAAGCGTTGTTGCGCTCGAAACGCGTTTGTCTTGAGATTTGTGCAAAGGAGCAGCTGGTCTGATTGTCCTGTATTTCACAAACAAAGGACTTTACTCACCGTAGTGTGGCTTCATCTTGGATGCAACTTCCTTTTTTCTGTGTTATGCGGCGTGCCACGCCGCGATGGAGCCCCACTGCTATCAGGGCGGGACTGCAGCGACAATGATCAAAGATGCTGTGGGGACGGTGTGTCCGCTTTGTGGATGTTGTATGGACAGAATGACAGCCCGGACAGCTTCAGCGCAGCCCACTTGGGTAAACATTTTGAACATTTTGTGGCGAGGCATGTAACCCACTTGGGGTAACATTTATCATGCACGACAACTACCATCATTCCTTGCGCAGTCGCCCACAGAGGTGGTACATTTACATTCGTGCTGGTGGTGCGATTGCTGCCTTTCCCTTCTGCCAGTGAACAAGAGCATTGTTGCGCTCGAAACGCGTTTGTCTTGAGATTTGTGCAAAGGAGCAGCTGGTCTGATTGTCCTGTATTTCACAAATAAAGGACTTTACTCACCGTAGTGTGGCTTCATCTTGTAGGCAACTTCCTTATTTCTGTGTTATGCGGCGTGCCCCGCCGCGATGGAGCCCCACTGCTATCAGGGCGGGCCTGCAGCGACAATGATCAAAGACGCTGTGAGGACGGTGAGTCCGCATTGTGGATGTTGTATGGACAGGATGACAACCCGGACAGCTTCAGCGCAGCCCACTTGGGTAAACATTTTGAACATTTTGGGGCGAGGCATTCAACCCACTTGGGGTAACATTTATCATGCACCACAACTACCGTCATTCCTTGCGTAGTCGCCCACAGAGGCGGGACATTTACATTTGCGCTTGTGGTGCGATTGCTGCCTTTCCCTTCTGCCAGTGAACAAGAGCGTTGTTGCGCTCGAAACACGTTTGTCTTGAGATTTGTGCAAAGGAGCAGCTGGTCTGATTGTCCTGTATTTCACAAATAAAGGACTTTACTCACCGTAGTGTGGCTTTCTCTTGGAGGCAACTTCCTTTTTTCTGTGTTATGCAGCGTGCCCCGCTGCGATGGAGCCCCACTGCTATCAGGGAGGGCCTGCAGCGACAATGATCAAAGACGCTGTGGGGACAGTGAGTCCGCATTATGGATGTTGTATGGACAGGATGACAGCCCGGACAGCTTCAGCGCAGCCCACTTGGGTAAACATTTTGAACATTTTGTGGCGAGGCATGCAACCCACTTGGAGTAACATTTATCATGCACCACAACTACCATCATTCCTTGCGCAGTCGCCCACAGAGGCGGTACATTTACATTCGCGCTGGTGGTGCGATTGCTGCCTTTCCCTTCTGCCAGTGAACAAGAGCGTTGTTGCGCTCGAAACGCGTTTGTTTTGAGATTTGTGCAAAGGAGCAGCTGGTCTGATTGTCCTGTATTTCACAAATAAAGGACTTTACTCACTGTAGTGGGGCTTCATCTTGGAGGCAACTTCCTTTTTTCTGTGTTATGCGGCGTGCCCCGCCGTGATGGATCCCCACTGCTATCAGAGCGGGCCTGCAGCGCCAATGATCAAAGATGCTGTGGGGACGGTGAGTCCGCATTGTGGATGTTGTATGGACAGGATGACAGCCCGGACAGCTTCAGCGCAGCCCACTTGGGTAAACATTTTGATCATTTTGGGGCGAAGCATGCAACCCACTGGGGGTAACATTTATCATGTACCACAACTACCATCATTGCTTGCGCAGACGCCCACAGATGCGGGACATTTAAATTTGCGCAGGTGGTGCGATTGCTGCCTTTCCCTTCTGCCAGTGAACAAGAGCGTTGTTGCGCTCGAAACGTGTTTGGCTTGAGATTTGTGCAAAGGAGCAGCTGGTCTGATTGTCCTGTATTTCACAAATAAAGGACTTTACTCACCGTAGTGTGGCTTCATCTTGGAGGCAACTTCCTTTTTTCTGTGTTATGCGGCGTGCTCCACCGCGATGGAGCCCCACTGCTATCAGGGCGGGCCTGCAGCGACAATGATTAAAGACGCTGTGGGGATGGTGAGTCTGCTTTGTGGATGTTGTATGGACAGGATGACAGCCCGGACAGCTTCAGTGCAACCCACTTGGGTAAACATTTTGAACATTTTGGGGCGAGGCATGCAACCCACTTGGGGTAACATTTATCATGCACCACAACTACCATCATTCCTTGCGCAGTCGCCCACAGAGGCGGTACATTTACATTCGCGCTGGTGGTGCGATTGCTGCCTTTCCCTTCTGCCAGTGAACAAGAGCGTTGTTGCGCTCGAAACTCGTTTGTTTTGAGATTTGTGCAAAGGAGCAGCTGGTCTGATTGTCCTGTATTTCACAAATAAAGGACTTTTCTCACTGTAGTGTGGCTTCATCTTGGAGGCAACTTCCTTTTTTCTGTGTTATGCGGCGTGCCCCGCCGTGATGGATCCCCACTGCTATCAGAGCGGGCCTGCAGCGCCAATGATCAAAGATGCTGTGGGGACGGTGAGTCCGCATTGTGGATGTTGTATGGACAGGATGACAGCCCGGACAGCTTCAGCGCAGCCCACTTGGGTAAACATTTTGATCATTTTGGGGCGAAGCATGCAACCCACTTGGGGTAACATTTATCATGTACCACAACTACCATCATTCCTTGCGCAGTCGCCCACAGAGGCGGGACATTTACATTTGCGCTGGTGGTGCGATTGCTGCCTTTCCCTTCTGCCAGTGAACAAGAGCGTTGTTGCGCTCGAAACGCGTTTGTCTTGAGATTTGTGCAAAGGAGCAGCTGGTCTGATTGTCCTGTATTTCACAAATAAAGGACTTTACTCACCGTAGTGTGGCTTCATCTTTGAGGCAACTTCCTTTTTTCTGTGTTATGCGGCGTGCCCCGCCGCGATGGAGCCCCACTGCTATCAGGGTGGGCCTGCAGCGACAATGATCAAAGACGCTGTGGGGATGGTGAGTCCGCTTTGTGGATGTTGTATGGGCAGGATGACAACCCGGACAGCTTCAGCGCAGCCCACTTGGGTAAACATTTTCAACATTTTGGGGCGAGACATGCAACCCACTGGGGGTAACATTTATCATGCACCACAACTACCATCATTGCTTGCGCAGACGCCCACAGATGCGGGACATTTAAATTTGCGCAGGTGGTGCGATTGCTGCCTTTCCCTTCTGCCAGTGAACAAGAGCGTTGTTGCGCTCGAAACGTGTTTGGCTTGAGATTTGTGCAAAGGAGCAGCTGGTCTGATTGTCCTGTATTTCACAAATAAAGGACTTTACTCACCGTAGTGTGGCTTCATCTTGGAGGCAACTTCCTTTTTTCTGTGTTATGCGGCGTGCTCCACCGCGATGGAGCCCCACTGCTATCAGGGCGGGCCTGCAGCGACAATGATTAAAGACGCTGTGGGGACGGTGAGTCTGCTTTGTGGATGTTGTATGGACAGGATGACAGCCCGGACAGCTTCAGCGCAACCCACTTGGGTAAACATTTTGAACATTTTGGGGCGAGGCATGCAACCCACTTGGGGTAACATTTATCATGCACCACAACTACCATCATTCCTTGCGCAGTCACCCACAGAGGCGGGACATTTACATTCGCGCTGGTGGTGTGATTGCTGCCTTTCCCTTCTGCCAGTGAACAAGAGCGTTGTTGCGCTCGAAACACGTTTGTCTTGAGATTTGTGCAAAGGAGCAGCTGGTCTGATTGTCCTGTATTTCACAAATAAAGGACTTTACTCACCGTAGTGTGGCTTCATCTTGGAGGCAACTTCCTTTTTTCTGTGTTATGCAGCGTGCCCCGCTGTGATGGAGCCCCACTGCTATCAGGGCGGTCCTGCAGCAACAATGATCAAAGACGCTGTGGGGACGGTGAGTCCGCATTGTGGATGTTGTATGGACAGGATGACAGCCCGGACAGCTTTAGCGCAGCCCACTTGGGTAAACATTTTGAACATTTTGGGGCGAGGCATGCAACCCACTTGGGGTAACATTTATCATGCACCACAACTACCATCATTCCTTGCGTAGTCGCCCACAGAGGCGGGACATTTACATTCGCGCTGGTGGTGCGATTGCTGCCTTTCCCTTCTGCCAGTGAACAAGAGCGTTGTTGCGCTCGAAACGCGTTTGTCTTGAGATTTGTGCAAAGGAGCAGCTGGTCTGATTGTCCTGTATTTCACAAATAAAGGACTTTACTCACCGTAGTGTGGCTTCATCTTGTAGGCAACTTCCTTTTTTCTGTGTTATGCGGCGTGCCCTGCCGCGATGGAGCCCCACTGCTATCAGGGCGGGCCTGCAGCGACAATGATCAAAGATGCTGTGAGGACGGTGAGTCCGCCTTGTGGATGTTGTATGGACAGGATGACAGCCCGGACAGCTTCAGCGCAGACCACTTGGGTAAACATTTTGAACATTTTGGGGCGAGGCATGCAACCCACTTGGGGTAACATTTATCATGCACCACAACTACCATCATTCCTTGCGTAGTCGCCCACAGAGGCGGGACATTTACATTCGCGCTGGTGGTGCGATTGCTGCCTTTCCCTTCTGCCAGTGAACAAGAGCGTTGTTGCGCTCGAAACGGGTTTGGCTTGAGATTTGTGCAAAGGAGCAGCTGGTCTGATTGTCCTGTATTTCACAAATAAAGGACTTTACTCACCGTAGTGTGGCTTCATCTTGTAGGCAACTTCCTTTTTTCTGTGTTATGCGGCGTGCCCTGCCGCGATGGAGCCCCACTGCTATCAGGGCGGGCCTGCAGCGACAATGATCAAAGACGCTGTGGGGACGGTGAGTCCGGTTTGTGGATATTGTATGGACAGAATGAGAGCCCGGACAGCTTCAGTGCAGCCCACTTGGGTAAACATTTTGAACATTTTGTGGCGAGGCATGCAACCCACTTGGGGTAACATTTATCATGCACGACAACTACCATCATTCCTTGCGCCGTCGCCCACAGAGGCGGTACATTTACATTCGCGCTGGTGGTGCGATTGCTGCCTTTCCCTTCTGCCAGTGAACAAGAGCGTTGTTGCACTCGAAACGCGTTTGTCTTGAGATTTGTGCAAAGGAGCAGCTGGTCTGATTGTCCTGTATTTCACAAATAAAGGACTTTACTCACCGTAGTGTGGCTTCATCTTGGAGGCAACTTCCTTTTTTCTGTGTTATGCGGTGGGCCCTGCCGCGATGGAGCCCCACTGCTATCAGGGCGGGACTGCAGCGACAATGATCAAAGACGCTGTGGGGACGGTGAGTCCGCTTTGTGGATGTTGTATGGACAGAATGACAGCCCGGACAGCTTCAGCGCAGCCCACTTGGGTAAACATTTTGAACATTTTGTGGCGAGGCATGCAACCCACTTGGAGTAACATTTATCATGCACCACAACTACCATCATTCCTTGCGCAGTCGCCCACACAGGCGGCACATTTACATTCGCGCTGGTGGTGCGATTGCTGCCTTTCCCTTCTGCCAGTGAACAAGAGCGTTGTTGCGCTAGAAACGCGTTTGTTTTGAGATTTGTGCAAAGGAGCAGCTGGTCTGATTGTCCTGTATTTCACAACTAAAGGACTTTACTCACTGTAGTGTGGCTTCATCTTGGAGGCAACTTCCTTTTTTCTGTGTTATGCGGCGTGCCCCGCCGTGATGGATCCCCACTGCTATCAGAGCGGGCCTGCAGCGCCAATGATCAAAGATGCTGTGGGGACGGTGAGTCCGCATTGTGGATTTTGTATGGACAGGATGACAGCCCGGACAGCTTCAGCGCAGCCCACTTGGGTAAACATTTTGATCATTTTGGGGCGAGGCATGCAACCCACTGGGGGTAACATTTATCATGCACCACAACTACCATCATTCCTTGCGCAGTCGCCCACAGAGGCGGGACATTTAAATTCGCACTGGTGGTGCGATTGCTGTCTTTCCCTTCTGCCAGTGAACAAGAGCGTTGTTGCACTCGAAACGCGTTTGTCTTGAGATTTGTGCAAAGGAGCAGCTGGTCTGATTGTCCTGTATTTCACAAATAAAGGACTTTACTCACCGTAGTGTGGCTTTATCTTGGAGGCAACTTCCTTTTTTCTGTGTTATGCGGCGTGCGCCACCACGATGGAGCTCCACTGCTATCAGGGCGGGCCTGCAGTGACAATGATTAAAGACGCTGTGGGGACGGTGAGTCCGCTTTGTGGATGTTGTATGGACAGGATGACAGCCCGGACAGCTTCAGCGCAACCCACTTGGGTAAACATTTTGAACATTTTGTGGCGAGGCATGCAACCCACTTGGGGTAACATTTATCATGCACGACAACTACCATCATTCCTTGTGCAGTTTCCCACAGAGGCGGTACATTTACATTCGAGCTGGTGGTGCGATTGCTGCCTTTCCCTTTTGCCAGTGAACAAGAGTGTTGTTGCGCTCGAAACGCGTTTGTCTTGTGATTTGTGCAAAGGAGCAGCTGGTCTGATTGTCCTGTATTTCACAAATAAAGGACTTTACTCACCGTAGTGTGGCTTCATCTTGTAGGCAACTTCCTTTTTTCTGTGTTATGCGGCGTGCCCTGCCGCGATGGAGCCCCAATGCTATCAGGGCGGGCCTGCAGCGACAATGATCAAAGACGCTGTGAGGACGGTGAGTCCGCATTGTGGATGTTGTATGGACAGGATGACAGCCCGGACAGCTTCAGCGCAGCCCACTTGGGTAAACATTTTGAACATTTTGTGGCGAGGCATGCAACCCACTTGGGGTAACATTTATCATGCACCACAACTACCATCATTGCTTGCGTAGTCGCCCACAGAGGCGGGACATTTAAATTCGCGCTTGTGGTGCGATTGCTGCCTTTCCCTTCTGCCAGTGAACAAGAGCGTAGTTGCGCTCGAAACACGTTTGTCTTGAGATTTGTGCAAAGGAGCAGCTGGTCTGATTGTCCTGTATTTCACAAATAAAGGACTTTACTCACCGTAGTGTGGCTTCATCTTGGAGGCAACTTCCTTTTTTCTGTGTTATGCAGCGTGCCCCGCTGCGATGGAGCCCCACTGCTATCAGGGCGGTCCTGCAGCGACAATGATCAAAGACGCTGTGGGGACGGTAAGTCCGCTTTGTGGATGTTGTATGGACAGGATGACAGCCCGGACAGCTTCAGCGCAGCCCACTTGGGTAAACATTTTGAACATTTTGGGGCGAGGCATGCAACCCACTGGGGGTAACATTTATCATGCACCACAACTACCATCATTCCTTGCGCAGTCGCCCACAGAGGCGGGACATTTAAATTCGCACTGGTGGTGCGATTGCTGCCTTTCCCTTCTGCCAGTGAACAAGAGCGTTGTTGCACTCGAAACGCGTTTGTCTTGAGATTTGTGCAAAAGAGCAGCTGGTCTGATTGTCCTGTATTTCACAAATAAAGGACTTTACTCACCGTAGTGTGGCTTCATCTTGGAGGCAACTTCCTTTTTTCTGTGTTATGCGGCGTGCCCCGCCGCGATGGAGCCCCACTGCTATCAGGGCGGGAATGCAGCGACAATTATCAAAGACGCTGTGGGGACGGTGAGTCCGCTTTGTGGATGTTGTATGGACAGAATGACAGCCCGGACAGCTTCAGCGCAGCCCACTTGGGTAATCATTTTGAAAATGTGGTGGCGAGGCATGCAACCCACTTGGGGTAACATTTATCATGCACGACAACTACCATCATTCCTTGCGCAGTCGCCCACAGAGGCGGTACATTTAAATTTGCACTGGTGGTGCGATTGCTGCCTTTCCCTTCTGCCAGTGAACAAGAGCGTTGTTGCGCTCGAAACGCGTTTGTTTTGAGATTTGTGCAAAGGAGCAGCTGGTCTGATTGTCCTGTATTTCACAAATAAAGGACTTTACTCACCGTAGTGTGGCTTCATCTTATAGGCAACTTCCTTTTTTCTGTGTTATGCGGCGTGCCCCGCCCCGATGGAGCCCCACTGCTATCAGGGCGGGCCTGCAGCGACAATGATCGAAGACGCTGTGAGGACGGTGAGTCCGCATTGTGGATGTTGTATGGACAGGATGACAGCCCGGACAGCTTCAGCGCAGCCCACTTGGGTAAACATTTTGAACATTTTGGGGCGAGGCATGCAACCCACTTGGGGTAACATTTATCATGCACCACAACTACCATCATTCCTTGAGTAGTCGCCCACAGAGGCGAGACATTTACATTCGCGCTGGTGGTGCGATTGCTGCCTTTCCCTTCTGCCAGTGAACAAAAGCGTTGTTGCGCTCGAAACGCGTTTGTCTTGAGATTTGTGCAAAGGAGCAGCTGGTCTGATTGTCCTGTATTTCACAAATAAAGGACTTTACTCACCGTAGTGTGGCTTCATCTTGGATGCAACTTCCTTTTTTCTGTGTTATGCGGCGTGCCCCGCCGCGATGGAGCCCCACTGCTATCAGGGCGGGACTGCAGCGACAATGATCAAAGATGCTGTGGGGACGGTGAGTCCGCTTTGTGGATGTTGTATGGACAGAATGACAGCCCGGACAGCTTCAGCGCAGCCCACTTGGGTAAACATTTTGAACATTTTGTGGCGAGGCATGTAACCCACTTGGGGTAACATTTATCATGCACGACAACTACCATCATTCCTTGCGCATTCGCCCACAGAGGTGGTACATTTACATTCACGCTGGTGGTGCGATTGCTGCCTTTCCCTTCTGCCAGTGAACAAGAGCATTGTTGCGCTCGAAACGCGTTTGTCTTGAGATTTGTGCAAAGGAGCAGCTGGTCTGATTGTCCTGTATTTCACAAATAAAGGACTTTACTCACCGTAGTGTGACTTCATCTTGTAGGCAACTTCCTTATTTCTGTGTTATGCGGCGTGCCCCGCCGCGATGGAGCCCCACTGCTATCAGGGCGGGCCTGCAGCGACAATGATCAAAGACGCTGTGAGGACGGTGAGTCCGCATTTTGGATGTTGTATGGACAGGATGACAACCCGGACAGCTTCAGCGCAGCCCACTTGGGTAAACATTTTGAACATTTTGGGGCGAGGCATTCAACCCACTTGGGGTAACATTTATCATGCACCACAACTACCGTCATTCCTTGCGTAGTCGCCCACAGAGGCGGGACATTTACATTTGCGCTTGTGGTGCGATTGCTGCCTTTCCCTTCTGCCAGTGAACAAGAGCGTTGTTGCGCTCGAAACACGTTTGTCTTGAGATTTGTGCAAAGGAGCAGCTGGTCTGATTGTCCTGTATTTCACAAATAAAGGACTTTACTCACCGTAGTGTGGCTTCATCTTGGAGGCAACTTCCTTTTTTCTGTGTTATGCGGTGGGCCCTGCCGCGATGGAGCCCCACTGCTATCAGGGCGGGACTGCAGCGACAATGATCAAAGACGCTGTGGGGACGGTGAGTCCGCTTTGTGGATGTTGTATGGACAGAATGACAGCCCGGACAGCTTCAGCGCAGCCCACTTGGGTAAACATTTTGAACATTTTGTGGCGAGGCATGCAACCCACTTGGAGTAACATTTATCATGCACCACAACTACCATCATTCCTTGCGCAGTCGCCCACACAGGCGGCACATTTACATTCGCGCTGGTGGTGCGATTGCTGCCTTTCCCTTCTGCCAGTGAACAAGAGCGTTGTTGCGCTAGAAACGCGTTTGTTTTGAGATTTGTGCAAAGGAGCAGCTGGTCTGATTGTCCTGTATTTCACAACTAAAGGACTTTACTCACTGTAGTGTGGCTTCATCTTGGAGGCAACTTCCTTTTTTCTGTGTTATGCGGCGTGCCCCGCCGTGATGGATCCCCACTGCTATCAGAGCGGGCCTGCAGCGCCAATGATCAAAGATGCTGTGGGGACGGTGAGTCCGCATTGTGGATTTTGTATGGACAGGATGACAGCCCGGACAGCTTCAGCGCAGCCCACTTGGGTAAACATTTTGATCATTTTGGGGCGAGGCATGCAACCCACTGGGGGTAACATTTATCATGCACCACAACTACCATCATTCCTTGCGCAGTCGCCCACAGAGGCGGGACATTTACATTTGCGCTGGTGGTGCGATTGCTGCCTTTCCCTTCTGCCAGTGAACAAGAGCGTTGTTGCACTCGAAACGCGTTTGTCTTGAGATTTGTGCAAAGGAGCAGCTGGTCTGATTGTCCTGTATTTCACAAATAAAGGACTTTACTCACCGTAGTGTGGCTTCATCTTTGAGGCAACTTCCTTTTTTCTGTGTTATGCGGCGTGCCCCGCCGCGATGGAGCCCCACTGCTATCAGGGTGGGCCTGCAGCGACAATGATCAAAGACGCTGTGGGGACGGTGAGTCCGCTTTGTGGATGTTGTATGGACAGGATGACTACCCGGACAGCTTCAGCGCAGCCCACTTGGGTAAACATTTTGAACATTTTGGGGCGAGACATGCAACCCACTGGGGGTAACATTTATCATGCACCACAACTACCATCATTGCTTGCGCAGACGCCCACAGATGCGGGACATTTAAATTTGCGCAGGTGGTGCGATTGCTGCCTTTCCCTTCTGCCAGTGAACAAGAGTGTTGTTGCCCTCGAAACGTGTTTGGCTTGAGATTTGTGCAAAGGAGCAGCTGGTCTGATTGTCCTGTATTTCACAAATAAAGGACTTTACTCACCGTAGTGTGGCTTCATCTTGGAGGCAACTTCCTTTTTTCTGTGTTATGCGGCGTGCTCCACCGCGATGGAGCCCCACTGCTATCAGGGCGGGCCTGCAGCGACAATGATCAAAGACGCTGTGAGGACCGTGAGTCCGCATTGTGGATGTTGTATGAACAGGATGACAGCCCCGACAGCTTCAGCGCAGCCCACTTGGGTAAACATTTTGAACATTTTGGGGCGAGGCATGCAACCCACTTGGGGTAACATTTATCATGCACCACAACTACCATCATTCCTTGCGTAGTCGCCCACAGAGGCGGGACATTTACATTCGCGCTGGTGGTGCGATTGCTGCCTTTCCCTTCTGCCAGTGAACAAGAGCGTTGTTGCGCTCGAAACGCGTTTGTCTTGAGATTTGTGCAAAGGAGCAGCTGGTCTGATTGTCCTGTATTTCACAAATAAAGGACTTTACTCACCGTAGTGTGGCTTCATCTTGGAGGCAACTTCCTTTTTTCTGTGTTATGCGGCGTGCCCCGCCGCGATGGAGCCCCACTGCTATCAGGGCGGGCCTGCAGCGACAATGATTAAAGACACTGTGGGGACGGTGAGTCCGCTTTGTGGATGTTGTATGGACAGGATGACAGCCCGGACAGCTTCAGCGCAACCCACTTGGGTAAACATTTTGAACATTTTGTGGCGAGGCATGCAACCCACTTGGGGTAACATTTATCATGCACGACAACTACCATCATTCCTTGCGCAGTTGCCCACAGAGGCGGTACATTTACATTCGCGCTGGTGGTGCGATTGCTGCCTTTCCCTTCTGCCAGTGAACAAGAGCGTTGTTGCGCTCGAAACGCGTTTGGCTTGAGATTTGTGCAAAGGAGCAGCTGGTCTCATTGTCCTGTATTTCACAAATAAAGAACTTTACTCACCGTAGTGTGGCTTCATCTTGGAGGCAACTTCCTTTTTTCTGTGTTATGCGGCGTGCCCCGCCGCGATGAGCCCCAATGCTATCAGGGCGGGCCTGCAGCGACAATGATCAAAGACGCTGTGGGGGGGGGTGAGTCCGCTTTGTGGTTGTTGTATGGACAGGATGGCAGCCCGGACAGCTTCAGCGCAGCCCACTTGGGAAACATTTTGAACATTTTGGGGCGAGGCATGCAACCCACTGAGGGTAACATTTATCATGCACCACAACTACCATCATTCCTTGCGCAGGCACCCACAGAGGCGGGACATTTAAATTCATGCAGGTGGTGCGATTGCTGCCTTTCCCTTCTGCCAGTGAACAAGAGCGTTGTTGCGTTTGAAACGCGTTTGGCTTGAGATTTGTGCAAAGGAGCAGCTGGTCTGATTGTCCTGTATTTCACAAATAAAGGACTTTACTCACCGTAGTGTGGCTTCATCTTGGAGGCAACTTCCTTTTTTCTGTGTTATGCGGCGTGCCCCGCCGCGATGGAACCCAACTGCTATCAGGGTGGGCCTGCAGCGACAATGATCAAAGACGCTGTGGGGACGGTGAGTCCGCATTGTGGATGTTGTATGGACAGGATGACAGCCCGGACAGCTTCAGCGCAGCCCACTTGGGTAAACATTTTGTGGCGAGGCATGCAACCCACTTGGGGTAACATTTATCATGCACCACAACTACCATCATTCCTTGCTCAGTCGCCCACAGAGGCGGGACATTTACATCGCGCTGGTGGTGCGATTGATGCCTTTCCCTTCTGCCAGTGAACAAGAGCGTTGTTGCGCTCGAAACACGTTTGTCTTGAGATTTGTGCAAAGGAGCAGCTGGTCTGATTGTCCTGTATTTCACAAATAAAGGACTTTACTCACCGTAGTGTGGCTTCATCTTTGAGGCAACTTCCTTTTTTCTGTGTTATGCGGCGTTCCCCGCCGTGATGGAGCCCCACTGCTATCAGGGCGGGCCTGCAGCGACAATGATCAAAGACGCAGTGGGGACGGTGAGTCCGCTTTGTGGATGTTGTATGGACAGAATGACAGCCCGGACAGCTTCAGCGCAGCCCACTTGGGTAAACATTTTGAACATTTTGGGGCGAGGCATGCAATCCTCTGGGGGTAACATTTATCATGCACCACAACTACCATCATTCCTTGCGTAGTCGCCCACAGAGGCGGGACATTTAAATTCGCGCTGGTGGTGCGATTGCTGCCTTTCCCTTCTGCCGGTGAACAAGAGCGTTGTTGCGCTCGAAACACGTTTGTCTTGAGATTTGTGCAAAAGAGCAGATGGTCTGATTGTCCTGTATTTCACAAATAAAGGACTTTACTCACCTTAGTGTGGCTTCATCTTGCAGGCAACTTCCTTTTTTCTGTGTTATGCAGCGTGCCCCGCCGCGATGGAGCCCCACTGCTATCAGGGCGGGCATGCAGGGACAATGATCAAAGACGCTGTGAGGACCGTGAGTCCGCATTGTGGATGTTGTATGAACAGGATGACAGCCCTGACAGCTTCAGCGCAGCCCACTTGGGTAAACATTTTGAACATTTTGGGGCGAGACATGCAACCCACTTGGGGTAACATTTATCATGCACCACAACTACCATCATTCCTTGCGTAGTCGCCCACAGAGGCGGGACATTTACATTTGCGCTGGTGGTGCGATTGCTGCCTTTCCCTTCTGCCAGTGAACAAGAGCGTTGTTGCGCTCGAAACGCGTTTGTCTTGAGATTTGTGCAAAGGAGCAGCTGGTCTGATTGTCCTGTATTTCACAAATAAAGGACTTTACTCACCATAGTGTGGCTTCATCTTGTAGGCAACTTCCTTTTTTCTGTGTTATGCGGCATGCCCCGCCGCAATGGAGCCCCACTGCTATCAGGGCGGGCCTGCAGCGACAATGATCAAAGACGCTGTGAGGACCGTGAGTCCGCATTGTGGATGTTGTATGAACAGGATGACAGCCCCGACAGCTTCAGCGCAGCCCACTTGGGTAAACATTTTGAACATTTTGGGGCGAGGCATGCAACCCACTTGGGGTAACATTTATCATGCACCACAACTACCATCATTCCTTGCGTAGTCGCCCACAGAGGCGGGACATTTACATTCGCGCTGGTGGTGCGATTGCTGCCTTTCCCTTCTGCCAGTGAACAAGAGCGTTGTTGCGCTCGAAACGCGTTTGTCTTGAGATTTGTGCAAAGGAGCAGCTGGTCTGATTGTCCTGTATTTCACAAATAAAGGACTTTACTCACCGTAGTGTGGCTTCATCTTGGAGGCAACTTCCTTTTTTCTGTGTTATGCGGCGTGCCCCGCCGCGATAGAGCCCCACTGCTATCAGGGCGGGCCTGCAGCGACAATGATTAAAGACGCTGTGGGGACGGTGAGTCCGCTTTGTGGATGTTGTATGGACAGGATGACAGCCCGGACAGCTTCAGCGCAACCCACTTGGGTAAAAATTTTGAACATTTTGTGGCGAGGCATGCAACCCACTTGGGGTAACATTTATCATGCACGACAACTACCATCATTCCTTGCGCAGTCGCCCACAGAGGCGGTACATTTACATTCGCGCTGGTGGTGCGATTGCTGCCTTTCCCTTCTGCCAGTGAACAAGAGCGTTGTTGCGCTCGAAACGCGTTTGTCTTGAGATTTGTGCAAAGGAGCAGCTGGTCTGATTGTCCTGTATTTCACAAATAAAGGACTTTACTCACCGTAGTGTGGCTTCATCTTGTAGGCAACTTCCTTTTTTCTGTGTTATGCGGCGTGCCCTTCCGCGATGGAGCCCCACTGCTATCAGGGCGTGCCTGCAGCGACAATGATCAAAGACGCTGTGAGGATGGTGAGTCCGCATTGTGGATGTTGTAAGGACAGGATGACAGCCCGGACAGCTTCAGCGCAGCCCACTTGGGTAAACATTTTGAACATTTTGGGGCGAGGCATGCAACCCACTTGGGTTAACATTTATCATGCAACACAACTACCATCATTCCTTGCGCAGACACCCACAGAGGCTGGACATTTAAATTCACGCAGGTGGTGCGATTGCTGCCTTTCCCTTCTGCCAGTGAACAAGAGCGTTGTTGCGCTCGAAACACGTTTGTCTTGAGATTTGTGCAAAGGAGCAGCTGGTCTGATTGTCCTGTATTTCACAAATAAAGGACTTTACTCACCGTAGTGTGGCTTCATCTTAGAGGCAACTTCCTTTTTTCTGTGTTATGCGGCGTGCCCCGCCGCGATGGAGCCCCACTGCTATCAGGGCGGGACTGCAGCGACAATGATCAAAGACGCTGTGGGGACGGTGAGTCCGCTTTGTGGATGTTGTATGGACAGAATGACAGACCGGACAGCTTCAGCGCAGCCCACTTGGGTAAACATTTTGAACATTTTATGGCAAGGCATGCAACCCACTTGGGGTAACATTTATCATGCACGACAACTACCATCATTCCTTGCGCAGTCGCCCACAGAGGCGGTACATTTACATTCGCGCTGGTGGTGCGATTGCTGCCTTTCCATTCTGCCAGTGAACAAGAGCGTTGTTGCGCTCGAAACGCGTTTGTCTTGAGATTTGTGCAAAGGAGCAGCTGGTCTGATTGTCCTGTATTTCACAAATAAAGGACTTTACTCACCGTAGTGTGGCTTCATCTTGTAGGCAACTTCCTTTTTTCTGTGTTATGCGGCGTCCCCTGCCGCGATGGAGCCCCACTGCTATCAGGGCGGGCATGCAGCGACAATGATCAAAGACGCTGTGAGGACGGTGAGTCCGCATTGTGGATGTTGTATGAACAGGATGACAGCACCGACAGCTTCAGCGGAGCCCACTTTGGTAAACATTTTGAACATTTTGGGGCGAGGCATGCAACCCACTTGGGGTAACATTTATCATGCACCACAACTACCATCATTCCTTGCGTAGTCGCCCACAGAGGCGGGATATTTACATTCGCGATAGTGGTGCGATTGCTGCCTTTCCCTTCTGCCAGTGAACAAGAGCGTTGTTGCGCTCGAAACGCGTTTGTCTTGAGATTTGTGCAAAGGAGCAGCTGGTCTGATTGTCCTGTATTTCACAAATAAAGGACTTTACTCACCGTGGTGTGGCTTCATCTTGGAGGCAACTTCCTTTTTTCTGTGTTATGCGGCGTGCCCCGCCGCGATGGAGCCCCACTGCTATCAGGGCGGGACTGCAGCGACGATGATCAAAGACGCTGTGGGGACGGTGAGTCCGCTTTGTGGATGTTGTATGGACAGAATGACAGACTGGACAGCTTCAGCGCAGCCCACTTGGGTAAACATTTTGAACATTTTGTGGCGAGGCATGCAACCCACTTGGGGTAACATTTATCATGCACGACAACTACCATCATTCCTTGCGCAGTCGCCCAGAGAGGCGGTACATTTACATTCACGCTGGTGGTGCGATTGCTGCCTTTCCCTTCTGCCAGTGAAGAAGAGCGTTGTTGCGCTCGAAACGCGTTTGTCTTGAGATTTGTGCAAAGGAGCAGCTGGTCTGATTGTCCTGTATTTCACAAATAAAGGACTTTACTCACCTTAGTGTGGCTTCATCTTGGAGGCAACTTCCTTTTTTCTGTGTTATGCAGCGTGCCCCTCTGCGATGGAGCCCCACTGTTATCAGGGCGGTCCTGCAGCGACAATGATCAAAGACGCTGTGGGGACGGTGAGTCCGCTTTGTGGATGTTGTATGGACAGGATGACAGCCCGGACAGCTTCAGCGCAACCCACTTGGGTAAACATTTTGAACATTTTGTGGCGAGGCATGCAACCCACTTGGGGTAACATTTATCATGCACGACAACTACCATCATTCCTTGCGCAGTTGCCCACAGAGGCGGTACATTTACATTCGCGCTGGTGGTGCGATTGCTGCCTTTCCCTTCTGCCAGTGAACAAGAGCGTTGTTGCGCTCGAAACGCGTTTGTCTTGAGATTTGTGCAAAGGAGCAGCTGGTCTGATTGTCCTGTATTTCACAAATAAAGGACTTTACTCACCGTAGTGTGGCTTCATCTTGTAGGCAACTTCCTTTTTTCTGTGTTATGCGGCGTGCCCTGCCGCGATGGAGCCCCACTGCTATCAGGGCGGGCCTGCAGCGACAATGATCAAAGACGCTGTGGGGGGAGGGTGAGTCCGCCTTGTGGATGTTGTATGGACAGGATGGCAGCCCGGACAGCTTCAGCGCAGACCACTTGGGTAAACATTTTGAACATTTTGGGGCGAGGCATGCAACCCACTTGGGGTAACATTTATCATGCACCACAACTACCATCATTCCTTGCGCAGTCGCCCACAGAGGCGGGACATTTAAATTTGCGCTGGTGGTGCGATTGCTGCCTTTCCCTTCTGCCAGTGACCAAGAGCGTTGTTGCGCTCGAAACGCGTTTGGCTTGAGATTTGTGCAAAGGAGCAGCTGGTCTCATTGTCCTGTATTTCACAAATAAAGAACTTTACTCACCGTAGTGTGGCTTCATCTTGGAGGCAACTTCCTTTTTTCTGTGTTATGCGGCGTGCCCCGCCGCGATGAGCCCCAATGCTATCAGGGCGGGCCTGCAGCGACAATGATCAAAGACGCTGTGGGGGGGGGGGTGAGTCCGCTTTGTGGTTGTTGTATGGACAGGATGGCAGCCCGGACAGCTTCAGCGCAGCCCACTTGGGAAACATTTTGAACATTTTGGGGCGAGGCATGCAACCCACTGAGGGTAACATTTATCATGCACCACAACTACCATCATTCCTTGCGCAGGCACCCACAGAGGCGGGACATTTAAATTCATGCAGGTGGTGCGATTGCTGCCTTTCCCTTCTGCCAGTGAACAAGAGCGTTGTTGCGTTTGAAACGCGTTTGGCTTGAGATTTTTGCAAAGGAGCAGCTGGTCTGATTGTCCTGTATTTCACAAATAAAGGACTTTACTCACCGTAGTGTGGCTTCATCTTGGAGGCAACTTCCTTTTTTCTGTGTTATGCGGCGTGCCCCGCCGCGATGGAACCCAACTGCTATCAGGGTGGGCCTGCAGCGACAATGATCAAAGACGCTGTGGGGACGGTGAGTCCGCATTGTGGATGTTGTATGGACAGGATGACAGCCCGGACAGCTTCAGCGCAGCCCACTTGGGTAAACATTTTGTGGCGAGGCATGCAACCCACTTGGGGTAACATTTATCATGCACCACAACTACCATCATTCCTTGCTCAGTCGCCCACAGAGGCGGGACATTTACATCGCGCTGGTGGTGCGATTGATGCCTTTCCCTTCTGCCAGTGAACAAGAGCGTTGTTGCGCTCGAAACACGTTTGTCTTGAGATTTGTGCAAAGGAGCAGCTGGTCTGATTGTCCTGTATTTCACAAATAAAGGACTTTACTCACCGTAGTGTGGCTTCATCTTTGAGGCAACTTCCTTTTTTCTGTGTTATGCGGCGTTCCCCGCCGCGATGGAGCCCCACTGCTATCAGGGCGGGCCTGCAGCGACAATGATCAAAGACGCAGTGGGGACGGTGAGTCCGCTTTGTGGATGTTGTATGGACAGAATGACAGCCCGGACAGCTTCAGCGCAGCCCACTTGGGTAAACATTTTGAACATTTTGGGGCGAGGCATGCAATCCTCTGGGGGTAACATTTATCATGCACCACAACTACCATCATTCCTTGCGTAGTCGCCCACAGAGGCGGGACATTTAAATTTGCGCTGGTGGTACGATTGCTGCCTTTCCCTTCTGCCGGTGAACAAGAGCGTTGTTGCGCTCGAAACACGTTTGTCTTGAGATTTGTGCAAAAGAGCAGATGGTCTGATTGTCCTGTATTTCACAAATAAAGGACTTTACTCACCTTAGTGTGGCTTCATCTTGCAGGCAACTTCCTTTTTTCTGTGTTATGCAGCGTGCCCCGCCGCGATGGAGCCCCACTGCTATCAGGGCGGGCCTGCAGCGACAATGATCAAAGACGCTGTGAGGACCGTGAGTCCGCATTGTGGATGTTGTATGAACAGGATGACAGCCCCGACAGCTTCAGCGCAGCCCACTTGGGTAAACATTTTGAACATTTTGGGGCGAGGCATGCAACCCACTTGGGGTAACATTTATCATGCACCACAACTACCATCATTCCTTGCGTAGTCGCCCACAGAGGCGGGACATTTACATTAGCGCTGGTGGTGCGATTGCTGCCTTTCCCTTCTGCCAGTGAACAAGAGCGTTGTTGCGCTCGAAACGCGTTTGTCTTGAGATTTGTGCAAAGGAGCAGCTGGTCTGATTGTCCTGTATTTCACAAATAAAGGACTTTACTCACCGTAGTGTGGCTTCATCTTGGAGGCAACTTCCTTTTTTCTGTGTTATGCGGCGTGCCCCGCCGCGATAGAGCCCCACTGCTATCAGGGCGGGCCTGCAGCGACAATGATTAAAGACGCTGTGGGGACGGTGAGTCCGCTTTGTGGATGTTGTATGGACAGGATGACAGCCCGGACAGCTTCAGCGCAACCCACTTGGGTAAAAATTTTGAACATTTTGTGGCGAGGCATGCAACCCACTTGGGGTAACATTTATCATGCACGACAACTACCATCATTCCTTGCGCAGTCGCCCACAGAGGCGGTACATTTACATTCGCGCTGGTGGTGCGATTGCTGCCTTTCCCTTCTGCCAGTGAACAAGAGCGTTGTTGCGCTCGAAACGCGTTTGTCTTGAGATTTGTGCAAAGGAGCAGCTGGTCTGATTGTCCTGTATTTCACAAATAAAGGACTTTACTCACCGTAGTGTGGCTTCATCTTGGAGGCAACTTCCTTTTTTCTGTGTTATGCGGCGTGCCCCGCCGCGATGGAACCCAACTGCTATCAGGGTGGGCCTGCAGCGACAATGATCAAAGACGCTGTGGGGACGGTGAGTCCGCATTGTGGATGTTGTATGGACAGGATGACAGCCCGGACAGCTTCAGCGCAGCCCACTTGGGTAAACATTTTGTGGCGAGGCATGCAACCCACTTGGGGTAACATTTATCATGCACCACAACTACCATCATTCCTTGCTCAGTCGCCCACAGAGGCGGGACATTTACATCGCGCTGGTGGTGCGATTGATGCCTTTCCCTTCTGCCAGTGAACAAGAGCGTTGTTGCGCTCGAAACACGTTTGTCTTGAGATTTGTGCAAAGGAGCAGCTGGTCTGATTGTCCTGTATTTCACAAATAAAGGACTTTACTCACCGTAGTGTGGCTTCATCTTTGAGGCAACTTCCTTTTTTCTGTGTTATGCGGCGTTCCCCGCCGCGATGGAGCCCCACTGCTATCAGGGCGGGCCTGCAGCGACAATGATCAAAGACGCAGTGGGGACGGTGAGTCCGCTTTGTGGATGTTGTATGGACAGAATGACAGCCCGGACAGCTTCAGCGCAGCCCACTTGGGTAAACATTTTGAACATTTTGGGGCGAGGCATGCAATCCTCTGGGGGTAACATTTATCATGCACCACAACTACCATCATTCCTTGCGTAGTCGCCCACAGAGGCGGGACATTTAAATTTGCGCTGGTGGTACGATTGCTGCCTTTCCCTTCTGCCGGTGAACAAGAGCGTTGTTGCGCTCGAAACACGTTTGTCTTGAGATTTGTGCAAAAGAGCAGATGGTCTGATTGTCCTGTATTTCACAAATAAAGGACTTTACTCACCTTAGTGTGGCTTCATCTTGCAGGCAACTTCCTTTTTTCTGTGTTATGCAGCGTGCCCCGCCGCGATGGAGCCCCACTGCTATCAGGGCGGGCCTGCAGCGACAATGATCAAAGACGCTGTGAGGACCGTGAGTCCGCATTGTGGATGTTGTATGAACAGGATGACAGCCCCGACAGCTTCAGCGCAGCCCACTTGGGTAAACATTTTGAACATTTTGGGGCGAGGCATGCAACCCACTTGGGGTAACATTTATCATGCACCACAACTACCATCATTCCTTGCGTAGTCGCCCACAGAGGCGGGACATTTACATTCGCGCTGGTGGTGCGATTGCTGCCTTTCCCTTCTGCCAGTGAACAAGAGTGTTGTTGCGCTCGAAACGCGTTTGTCTTGAGATTTGTGCAAAGGAGCAGCTGGTCTGATTGTCCTGTATTTCACAAATAAAGGACTTTACTCACCGTAGTGTGGCTTCATCTTGGAGGCAACTTCCTTTTTTCTGTGTTATGCGGCGTGCCCCGCCGCGATAGAGCCCCACTGCTATCAGGGCGGGCCTGCAGCGACAATGATTAAAGACGCTGTGGGGACGGTGAGTCCGCTTTGTGGATGTTGTATGGACAGGATGACAGCCCGGACAGCTTCAGCGCAACCCACTTGGGTAAAAATTTTGAACATTTTGTGGCGAGGCATGCAACCCACTTGGGGTAACATTTATCATGCACGACAACTACCATCATTCCTTGCGCAGTCGCCCACAGAGGCGGTACATTTACATTCGCGCTGGTGGTGCGATTGCTGCCTTTCCCTTCTGCGAGTGAACAAGAGCGTTGTTGCGCTCGAAACGCGTTTGTCTTGAGATTTGTGCAAAGGAGCAGCTGGTCTGATTGTCCTGTATTTCACAAATAAAGGACTTTACTCACCGTAGTGTGGCTTCATCTTGTAGGCAACTTCCTTTTTTCTGTGTTATGCGGCGTGCCCTTCCGCGATGGAGCCCCACTGCTATCAGGGCGGGCCTGCAGCGACAATGATCAAAGACGCTGTGAGGATGGTGAGTCCGCATTGTGGATGTTGTAAGGACAGGATGACAGCCCGGACAGCTTCAGCGCAGCCCACTTGGGTAAACATTTTGAACATTTTGGGGCGAGGCATGCAACCCACTTGGGTTAACATTTATCATGCAACACAACTACCATCATTCCTTGCGCAGACACCCACAGAGGCTGGACATTTAAATTCACGCAGGTGGTGCGATTGCTGCCTTTCCCTTCTGCCAGTGAACAAGAGCGTTGTTGCGCTCGAAACACGTTTGTCTTGAGATTTGTGCAAAGGAGCAGCTGGTCTGATTGTCCTGTATTTCACAAATAAAGGACTTTACTCACCGTAGTGTGGCTTCATCTTAGAGGCAACTTCCTTTTTTCTGTGTTATGCGGCGTGCCCCGCCGCGATGGAGCCCCACTGCTATCAGGGCGGGACTGCAGCGACAATGATCAAAGACGCTGTGGGGACGGTGAGTCCGCTTTGTGGATGTTGTATGGACAGAATGACAGACCGGACAGCTTCAGCGCAGCCCACTTGGGTAAACATTTTGAACATTTTGGGGCGAGGCATGCAACCCACTTGGGGTAACATTTATCTTGCACCACAACTACCATCATTCCTTGCGTAGTCGCCCACAGAGGCGGGACATTTAAAATCGCGCTTGTGGTGCGATTGCTGCCTTGCCCTTCTGCCAGTGAACAAGAGCGTTGTTGCGCTCGAAACACGTTTGTCTTGAGATTTGTGCAAAGGAGCAGCTGGTCTGATTGTCCTATATTTCACAAATAAAGGACTTTACTCACCGTAGTGTGGCTTCATCTTGGAGGCAACTTCCTTTTTTCTGTGTTATGCAGCGTGCCCCGCTGCGATGGAGCCCCACTGCTATCAGGGCGGTCCTGCAGCGACAATGATCAAAGACGCTGTGGGGACGGTGAGTCCGCTTTGTGGATGTTGTATGGACAGAATGACTGCCCGGACAGCTTCAGAGCAGCCCACTTGGGTAAACATTTTGAACATTTTGGGGCGAGGCATGCAACCCACTGGGGGTAACATTTATCATGCACCACAACTACCATCATTCCTTGCGCAGTCGCCCACAGTGGCGGGACATTTAAATTCGCACTGGTGGTGCGATTGCTGCCTTTCCCTTCTGCCAGTGAACAAGAGCGTTGTTGCCCTCGAAACGCGTTTGTCTTGAGATTTGTGCAAAGGAGCAGCTGGTCTGATTGTCCTGTATTTCACAAATAAAGGACTTTACTCACCGTAGTGTGGCTTCATCTTGGAGGCAACTTCCTTCTTTCTGTGTTATGCGGCGTGCCCCGCCGCGATGGAGCCCCACTGCTATCAGAGCGGGACTGCAGCGACAATGATCAATGACGCTGTGGGGACGGTGAGTCCGCTTTGTGGATGTTGTATGGACAGAATGACAGCCCGGACAGCTTCAGTGCAGCCCACTTGGGTAAACATTTTGAACATTTTGTGGCGAGGCATGCAACCCACTTGGGGTAACATTTATCATGCACGACAACTACCATCATTCCTTGCGCAGTCGCCCACAGAGGCGGTACATTTACATTCGCGCTGGTGGTGCGATTGCTGCCTTTCCCTTCTGCCAGTGAACAAGGTTGTTGTTGCGCTCGAAACGCGTTTGTCTTGAGATTTGTGCAAAGGAGCAGCTGGTCTGATTGTCCTGTATTTCACAAATAAAGGACTTTACTCACCGTAGTGTGGCTTCATCTTGTAGGCAACTTCCTTTTTTCTGTGTTATGCGGCGTCCCCTGCCGCGATGGAGCCCCACTGCTATCAGGGCGGGCATGCAGCGACAATGATCAAAGACGCTGTGAGGACGGTGAGTCCGCATTGTGGATGTTGTATGAACAGGATGACAGCACCGACAGCTTCAGCGGAGCCCACTTTGGTAAACATTTTGAACATTTTGGGGCGAGGCATGCAACCCACTTGGGGTAACATTTATCATGCACCACAACTACCATCATTCCTTGCGTAGTCGCCCACAGAGGCGGGATATTTACATTCGCGATGGTGGTGCGATTGCTGCCTTTCCCTTCTGCCAGTGAACAAGAGCGTTGTTGCGCTCGAAACGCGTTTGTCTTGAGATTTGTGCAAAGGAGCAGCTGGTCTGATTGTCCTGTATTTCACAAATAAAGGACTTTACTCACCGTGGTGTGGCTTCATCTTGGAGGCAACTTCCTTTTTTCTGTGTTATGCGGCGTGCCCCGCCGCGATGGAGCCCCACTGCTATCAGGGCCGGACTGCAGCGACGATGATCAAAGACGCTGTGGGGACGGTGAGTCCGCTTTGTGGATGTTGTATGGACAGAATGACAGACTGGACAGCTTCAGCGCAGCCCACTTGGGTAAACATTTTGAACATTTTGTGGCGAGGCATGCAACCCACTTGGGGTAACATTTATCATGCACGACAACTACCATCATTCCTTGCGCAGTCGCCCAGAGAGGCGGTACATTTACATTCACGCTGGTGGTGCGATTGCTGCCTTTCCCTTCTGCCAGTGAAGAAGAGCGTTGTTGCGCTCGAAACGCGTTTGTCTTGAGATTTGTGCAAAGGAGCAGCTGGTCTGATTGTCCTGTATTTCACAAATAAAGGACTTTACTCACCTTAGTGTGGCTTCATCTTGGAGGCAACTTCCTTTTTTCTGTGTTATGCAGCGTGCCCCTCTGCGATGGAGCCCCACTGTTATCAGGGCGGTCCTGCAGCGACAATGATCAAAGACGCTGTGGGGACGGTGAGTCCGCTTTGTGGATGTTGTATGGACAGAATGACAGCCCGGACAGCTTCAGCGCAGCCCACTTGGGTAAACATTTTGAACATTTTGGGGTGAGGCATGCAACCCACTGGGGGTAACATTTATCATGCACCACAACTACCATCATTCCTTGTGCAGTCGCCCACAGAGGCGGTACATTTACATTCGCGCTGGTGGTGCGATTGCTGCCTTTCCCTTCTGCCATTGAACAAGGTCGTTGTTGCCCTCGAAACGCGTTTGTCTTGAGATTTGTGCAAAGGAGCAGCTGGTCTGATTGTCCTGTATTTCACAAATAAAGGACGTTACTCACCGTAGTGTGGCTTCATCTTGTAGGCAACTTCCTTTTTTCTGTGTTATGCGGCGTGCCCTGCCGCGATGGAGCCCCACTGCTATCAGGGCGGGCCTGCAGCGACAATGATCAAAGACGCTGTGAGGACGGTGAGTCCGCATTGTGGATGTTGTATGAACAGGATGACAGCCCCGACAGCTTCAGCGGAGCCCACTTTGGTAAACATTTTGAACATTTTGGGGCGAGGCATGCAACCCACTTGGGGTAACATTTATCATGCACCACAACTACCATCATTCCTTGCGTAGTCGCCCACAGAGGCGGGATATTTACATTCGCGATGGTGGTGCGATTGCTGCCTTTCCCTTCTGCCAGTGAACAAGAGCGTTGTTGCGCTCGAAACGCGTTTGTCTTGAGATTTGTGCAAAGGAGCAGCTGGTCTGATTGTCCTGTATTTCACAAATAAAGGACTTTACTCACCGTGGTGTGGCTTCATCTTGGAGGCAACTTCCTTTTTTCTGTGTTATGCGGCGTGCCCCGCCGCGATGGAGCCCCACTGCTATCAGGGCGGGACTGCAGCGACAATGATCAAAGACGCTGTGGGGACGGTGAGTCCGCTTTGTGGATGTTGTATGTACAGAATGAAAGACCGGATAGCTTCAGCGCAGCCCACTTGGGTAAACATTTTGAACATTTTGTGGCGAGGCATGCAACCAACTTGGGGTAACATTTATCATGCACGACAACTACCATCATTCCTTGTGCAGTCGCCGACAGAGGCGGTACATTTACATTCGCGCTGGTGGTGCGATTGCTGCCTTTCCCTTCTGCCAGTGAACAAGAGCGTTGTTGCGCTCGAAACGCGTTTGTCTTGAGATTTGTGCAAAGGAGCAGCTGGTCTGATTGTCCTGTATTTCACAAATAAAGGACTTTACTCACCGTAGTGTGGCTTCATCTTGTAGGCAACTTCCTTTTTTCTGTGTTATGTGGCGTGCCCTGCCGCGATGGAGCCCCACTGCTATCAGGGCGGGCCTGCAGCGACAATGATCAAAGACGCTGTGAGGACGGTGAGTCCGCATTGTGGATGTTGTATGGACAGGATGACAGCCCGGACAGCTTCAGCGCAGCCCACTTGGGTAAACATTTTGAACATTTTGGGGCGAGGCATGCAACCCACTGGGGGTAACATTTATCATGCACCACAACTACCATCATTCCTTGTGCAGTCGCCCACAGAGGCGGGACATTTAAATTCGCACTGGTGGTGCGATTGCTGCCTTTCCCTTCTGCCAGTGAACAAGAGCGTTGTTGCACTCGAAACGCGTTTGTCTTGAGATTTGTGCAAAGGAGCAGCTGGTCTGATTGTCCTGTATTTCACAAATAAAGGACTTTACTCACCGTAGTGTGGCTTCATCTTGGAGGCAACTTCCTTTTTTCTGTGTTATGCGGCGTGCCCCGCCGCGATGGAGCCCCATTGCTATCAGGGCGGGACTGCAGCGACAATGATCAAAGACGCTGTGGGGACGGTGAGTCCGCTTTGTGGATGTTGTATGGACAGAATGACAGCCCGGACAGCTTCAGCGCAGCCCACTTGGGTAAACATTTTGAACATTTTGTGGCGAGGCATGCAACCCACTTGGGGTAACATTTATCATGCACGACAACTACCATCATTCCTTGCGCAGTCGCCCACAGAGGCGGTACATTTAAATTCGCACTGGTGGTGCGATTGCTGCCTTTCCTTTCTGCCAGTGAACAAGAGCGTTGTTGCGCTCGAAACGCGTTTGTCTTGAGATTTGTGCAAAGGAGCAGCTGGTCTGATTGTCCTGTATTTCACAAATAAAGGACTTTACTCACCGTAGTGAGGCTTCATCTTGGAGGCAACTTCCTTTTTTCTGTGTTATGCGGCGTGCCCCGCCGCGATTGAGCCCCACTGCTATCAGGGCGGGACTGCAGCGACAATGATCAAAGACGCTGTGGGGACGGTGAGTCCGCTTTGTGGATGTTGTATGGACGGAATGACAGACCGGACAGCTTCAGCGCAGCCCACTTGGGTAAACATTTTGAACATTTTGTGGCGAGGCATGCAACCCACTTGGGGTAACATTTATCATGCACGACAACTACTATCATTCCTTGCGCAGTCGCCCACAGAGGCGGTACATTTACATTCGCGCTGGTGGTGTGATGCTGCCTTTCCCTTCTGCCAGTGAACAAGAGCGTTGTTGCGCTCGAAACGCGTTTGTCTTGAGATTTGTGCAAAGGAGCAGCTGGTCTGATTGTCCTGTATTTCACAAATAAAGGACTTTACTCACCGTAGTGTGGCTTCATCTTGTAGGCAACTTCATTTTTTCTGTGTTATGCGGCGTGCCCTGCCGCGATGGAGCCCCACTGCTATCAGGGCGGGCCTGCAGCGACAATGATCAAAGACGCTGTGAGGACGGTGAGTCCGCATTGTGGATGTTGTATGGACAGGATGACAGCCCGGACAGCTTCAGCGCAGCCCACTTGGGTAAACATTTTGAACATTTTGGGGCGAGGCATGCAACCCACTTGGGATAACATTTATCATGCACCACAACTACCATCATTCCTTGCGGAGTCGCCCACAGAGGCGGGACATTTAAATTTGCGCTTGTGGTGTGATTGCTGCCTTTCCCTTCTGCCAGTGAACAAGAGCGTTGTTGCGCTCGAAACACGTTTGTCTTGAGATTTGTGCAAAGGAGCAGCTGGTCTGATTGTCCTGTATTTCACAAATAAAGGACTTTACTCACCGTAGTGTGGCTTCATCTTGGAGGCAACTTCCTTTTTTCTGTATTATGCAGCGTGCCCAGCTGCGATGGAGCCTCACTGCTATCAGGGCGGTCCTGCAGCGACAATGATCAAAGACGCTGTGGGGACGGTGAGTCCACTTTGTGGATGTTGTATGGACAGGATGACAGCCCGGACAGCTTCAGCGCAGCCCACTTGGGTAAACATTTTGAACATTTTGGGGCGAGGCATGCAACCCACTGGGGGTAACATTTATCATGCACCACAACTACCATCATTCCTTGCGCAGTCGCCCACAGAGGCGGGACATTTAAATTCGCACTGGTGGTGCGATTGCTGCCTTTCCCTTCTGCCAGTGAACAAGAGCGTTGTTGCACTCGAAACGCGTTTGTCTTGAGATTTGTGCAAAGGAGCAGCTGGTCTGATTGTCCTGTATTTCACAAATAAAGGACTTTACTCACCGTAGTGTGGCTTCATCTTGGAGGCAACTTCCTTTTTTCTGTGTTATGCGGCGTGCCCCGCCGCGATGGAGCCCCTCTGCTATCAGGGCGGGACTGCAGCGACAATGATCAAAGACGCTGTGGGGACGGTGAGTCCGCTTTGTGGATGTTGTATGGACAGAATGACAGCCCGGACAGCTTCAGAGCAGCCCACTTGGGTAAACATTTTGAACATTTTGTGGCGAGGCATGCAACCCACTTGGGGTAACATTTATCATGCACGACAACTACCATCATTCCTTGCGCAGTCGCCCACAGAGGCGGTACATTTAAATTCGCACTGGTGGTGCGATTGCTGCCTTTCCCTTCTGCCAGTGAACAAGAGCGTTGTTGCGCTCGAAACGCGTTTGTCTTGAGATTTGTGCAAAGGAGCAGCTGGTCTGATTGTCCTGTATTTCACAAATAAAGGACTTTACTCACCGTAGTGTGGCTTCATCTTGTAGGCAACTTCCTTTTTTCTGTGTTATGCGGCGTGCCCCGCCGCGATGGAGCCCCACTGCTATCAGGGCGGGCCTGCAGCGACAATGATCAAAGACGCTGTGAGGACGGTGAGTCCGCATTGTGGATGTTGTATGGACAGGATGACAGCCCGGACAGCTTCAGCGCAGCCCACTTTGGTAAACATATTGAACATTTTGGGGCGAGGCATGCAACCCACTTGGGGTAACATTTATCGTGCACCACAACTACCATCATTCCTTGCGTAGTCGCCCACAGAGGCGAGACATTTACATTCGCTCTGGTGGTGCGATTGCTGCCTTTCCCTTCTGCCAGTGAACAAGAGCGTTGTTGCGCTCGAAACGCGTTTGTCTTGAGATTTGTGCAAAGGAGCAGCTGGTCTGATTGTCCTGTATTTCACAAATAAAGGACTTTACTCACCGTAGTGTGGCTTCATCTTGGATGCAACTTCCTTTTTTCTGTGTTATGCGGCGTGCCCCGCCGCGATGGAGCCCCACTGCTATCAGGGCGGGACTGCAGCGACAATGATCAAAGATGCTGTGGGTACGGTGAGTCCGCTTTGTGGATGTTGTATGGACAGAATGACAGCCCGGACAGCTTCAGCGCAGCCCACTTGGGTAAACATTTTGAACATTTTGTGGCGAGGCATGTAACCCACTTGGGGTAACATTTATCATGCACGACAACTACCATCATTCCTTGTGCAGTCGCCCACAGAGGCGGTACATTTACATTCGCGCTGGTGGTGCGATTGCTGCCTTTCCCTTCTGCCAGTGAACAAGAGCATTGTTGCGCTCGAAACGCGTTTGTCTTGAGATTTGTGCAAAGGAGCAGCTGGTCTGATTGTCCTGTATTTCACAAATAAAGGACTTTACTCACCGTAGTGTGGCTTCATCTTTAGGCAACTTCCTTTTTTCTGTGTTATGCGGCGTGCCCCGCCGCGATGGAGCCCCACTGCTATCAGGGCGGGCCTGCAGCGACAATGATTAAAGACGCTGTGGGGACGGTGAGTCCGCTTTGTGGATGTTGTATGGACAGGATGACAGCCCGGACAGCTTCAGCGCAGCCCACTTGGGTAAACATTTTGAACATTTTGGGGCGAGGCATGCAACCCACTGTGGGTAACATTTATCATGCACCACAACTACCATCATTGCTTGCGCAGACGCCCACAGATGCGGGACATTTAAATTTGCGCAGGTGGTGCGATTGCTGCCTTTCCCTTCTGCCAGTGAACAAGAGCGTTGTTGCGCTCGAAACGTGTTTGGCTTGAGATTTGTGCAACGGAGCAGCTGGTCTGATTGTCCTGTTTTTCACAAAAAAAGGACTTTACTCACCGTAGTGTGGCTTCATCTTGGAGGCAACTTCCTTTTTTCTGTGTTATGCGGCGTACTCCACCGCGATGGATCCCCACTGCTATCAGGGCGGGCCTGCTGCGCCAATGATCAAAGACGCTGTGGTGACGGTGAGTCCGCATTGTGGATGTTGAATGGACAGGATGACAGCCCGGACAGCTTCAGCGCAGCCCACTTGGGTAAACATTTTGAACATTTTGGGGCGAGGCATGCAACCCACTTGGGGTAACATTTATCATGCACCACAACTACCATCATTCCTTGCGCAGTCGACCACAGAGGCAGGACATTTACATTTGCGCTGGTGGTGCGATTGCTGCCTTTCCCTTCTGCCAGTGAACAAGAGCGTTGTTGCGCTCGAAACGTGTTTGGCTTGAGATTTGTGCAACGGAGCAGCTGGTCTGATTGTCCTGTTTTTCACAAAAAAAGGACTTTACTCACCGTAGTGTGGCTTCATCTTGGAGGCAACTTCCTTTTTTCTGTGTTATGCGGTGTGCCCCGCTGCGATGGAGCCCTACTGCTATCAGGGCAGTCCTGCAGCGACAATGATCAAAGACTCTGTGGGGACGGTGAGTCCGCTTTGTGGATGTTGTATGGACAGAATGACAGCCTGGACAGCTTCAGCGCAGCCCACTTGGGTAAACATTTTGAACATTTTGGGGCGAGGCATGCAACCCATGGGGGGTAACATTTATCATGCACCACAACTACCATCATTCCTTGCGCAGTCGCCCACAGAGGCGGGACATTTAAATTCGCACTGGTGGTGCGATTGCTGCCTTTCCCTTCTGCCAGTGAACAAGAGCGTTGTTGAACTCGAAACGCGTTTGTCTTGAGATTTGTGCAAAGGAGCAGCTGGTCTGATTGTCCTGTATTTCACAAATAAAGGACTTTACTCACCGTAGTGTGGCTTCATCTTGAAGGCAACTTCCTTTTTTCTGTGTTATGCGGCGTGCCCCGCCGCGATGGAGCCCCACTGCTATCAGGGCGGGCCTGCAGCGACAATGATCAAAGACGCTGTGGGGACGGTGAGTCCGCTTTGTGGATGTTGTGTGGACCGGATGACAGCCCAGACAGCTTCAGCGCAGCCCAGTTGGGTAAATGTTTTGAACATTTTGGGGTGAGGCATGCAACCCACTGGGGGTAACATTTATCATGCACCACAACTACCATCATTCCTTGCGCAGATGCCCACAGAGGCGGGACATTTAAATTTGCGCAGGTGGTGCGATTGCTGCCTTTCCCTTCTGCCAGTGAACAAGAGCGTTGTTGCACTCGAAACGCGTTTGTCTTGAGCTTTGTGCAAAGGAGCAGCTGGTCTGATTGTCCTGTATTTCACAAATAAAGGACTTTTCTCACCGTAGTGTGGCTTCATCTTGGAGGCAACTTCCTTTTTTCTGTGTTATGTGGCGTGCGCCACCTCGATGAAGCCCCACTGCTATCAGAGCGGACCTGCAGCGACAATGATCAAAGACGCTGTGGGAACGGTGAGTCCGCTTTGTGGATGTTGTATGGAAAGGATGACAGCCCGGACAGCTTCAGCGCAGCCCACTTGGGTAAACATTTTGAACATTTTGGGGCGAGGCATGCAACCCACTTGGGGTAACATTTATCATGCACCACAACTACCATCATTCCTTGCGCAGTCGCCCACAGAGGCGGTACATTTACATTCGCGCTGGTGGTGCGATTGCTGCCTTTCCCTTCTGCCAGTGAACAAGAGCGTTGTTGAGCTCGAAACGCGTTTGGCTTGAGATTTGTGCAAAGGAGCAGCTGGTCTGATTGTCCTGTATTTCACAAATAAAGGACTTTACTCACCGTAGTGTGGCTTCATCTTGGAGGCAACTTCCTTTTTTCTGTGTTATGCGGCGTGCCCCGCCGCGATGGAGCTCCACTGCTATCAGGGCGGGACTGCAGCGACAATGATCAAAGACGCTGTGGGGACGGTGAGTCCGCTTTGTGGATGTTGTATGGACAGAATGACAGCCCGGACAGCTTCAGCGCAGCCCACTTGGGTAAACATTTTGAACATTTTGGGGCGAGGCATGCAACCCACTGGGGGTAACATTTATCATGCTCCACAACTACCATCATTCCTTGCGCAGTCGCCCACAGAGGCGGGACATTTAAATTCGCACTGGTGGTGCGATTGCTGCCTTTACCTTCTGCCAGTGAACAAGAGTGTTGTTGCACTCGAAACGCGTTTGTCTTGAGATTTGTGCAAAGGAGCAGCTGGTCTGATTGTCCTGTATTTCACAAATAAAGGACTTTACTCACCGTAGTGTGGCTTCATCTTGGAGGCAACTTTCTTTTTTCTGTGTTATGCGGTGGTCCCCGCCGCGATGGAGCCCCACTGCTATCAGGGCGGGACTGCAGCGACAATGATCAAAGACGCTGTGGGGATGGTGAGTTCGCTTTGTGGATGTTCTATGGACAGAATGACAGCCCGGACAGCTTCAGCGCAGCCCACTTGGGTAAACATTTTGAACATTTTGTGGCGAGGCATGCAACCCACTTGGAGTAACATTTATCATGCACCACAACAACCATCATTCCTTGCGCAGTCGCCCACAGAGGCGGTACATTTACATTCGCGCTGGTTGTGCGATTGCTGCCTTTCCCTTCTGCCAGTGAACAAGAGCGTTGTTGCGCTCGAAACACGTTTGTCTTGAGATTTGTGCAAAGGAGCAGCTGGTCTGATTGTCCTGTATTTCACAAATAAAGGACTTTACTCACCGTAGTGTGGCTTCATCTTGGAGGCAACTTCCTTTTTTCTGTATTATGCAGCGTGCCCAGCTGCGATGGAGCCTCACTGCTATCAGGGCGGTCCTGCAGCGACAATGATCAAAGACGCTGTGGGGACGGTGAGTCCACTTTGTGGATGTTGTATGGACAGGATGACAGCCCGGACAGCTTCAGCGCAGCCCACTTGGGTAAACATTTTGAACATTTTGGGGCGAGGCATGCAACCCACTGGGGGTAACATTTATCATGCACCACAACTACCATCATTTCTTGCGCAGTCGCCCACAGAGGCGGGACATTTAAATTCGCACTGGTGGTGCGATTGCTGCCTTTCCCTTCTGCCAGTGAACAAGAGCGTTGTTGCACTCGAAACGCGTTTGTCTTGAGATTTGTGCAAAGGAGCAGCTGGTATGATTGTCCTGTATTTCACAAATAAAGGACTTTACTCACCGTAGTGTGGCTTCATCTTGGAGGCAACTTCCTTTTTTCTGTGTTATGCGGCGTGCCCCGCCGCGATGGAGCCCCTCTGCTATCAGGGCGGGACTGCAGCGACAATGATCAAAGACGCTGTGGGGACGGTGAGTCCGCTTTGTGGATGTTGTATGGACAGAATGACAGCCCGGACAGCTTCAGAGCAGCCCACTTGGGTAAACATTTTGAACATTTTGTGGCGAGGCATGCAACCCACTTGGGGTAACATTTATCATGCACGACAACTACCATCATTCCTTGCGCAGTCGCCCACAGAGGCGGTACATTTAAATTCGCACTGGTGGTGCGATTGCTGCCTTTCCCTTCTGCCAGTGAACAAGAGCGTTGTTGCACTCGAAACGCGTTTGTCTTGAGATTTGTGCAAAGGAGCAGCTGGTCTGATTGTCCTGTATTTCACAAATAAAGGACTTTACTCACCGTAGTGTGGCTTCATCTTGTAGGCAACTTCCTTTTTTCTGTGTTATGCGGCGTGCCCCGCCGCGATGGAGCCCCACTGCTATCAGGGCGGGCCTGCAGCGACAATGATCAAAGACGCTGTGAGGACGGTGAGTCCGCATTGTGGATGTTGTATGGACAGGATGACAGCCCGGACAGCTTCAGCGCAGCCCACTTTGGTAAACATATTGAACATTTTGGGGCGAGGCATGCAACCCACTTGGGGTAACATTTATCGTGCACCACAACTACCATCATTCCTTGTGTAGTCGCCCACAGAGGCGAGACATTTACATTCTCTCTGGTGGTGCGATTGCTGCCTTTCCCTTCTGCCAGTGAACAAGAGCGTTGTTGCGCTCGAAACGCGTTTGTCTTGAGATTTGTGCAAAGGAGCAGCTGGTCTGATTGTCCTGTATTTCACAAATAAAGGACTTTACTCACCGTAGTGTGGCTTCATCTTGGATGCAACTTCCTTTTTTCTGTGTTATGCGGCGTGCCCCGCCGCGATGGAGCCCCACTGCTATCAGGGCGGGACTGCAGCGACAATGATCAAAGATGCTGTGGGTACGGTGAGTCCACTTTGTGGATGTTGTATGGACAGAATGACAGCCCGGACAGCTTCAGCGCAGCCCACTTGGGTAAACATTTTGAACATTTTGTGGCGAGGCATGTAACCCACTTGGGGTAACATTTATCATGCACGACAACTACCATCATTCCTTGTGCAGTCGCCCACAGAGGCGGTACATTTACATTCGCGCTGGTGGTGCGATTGCTGCCTTTCCCTTCTGCCAGTGAACAAGAGCATTGTTGCGCTCGAAACGCGTTTGTCTTGAGATTTGTGCAAAGGAGCAGCTGGTCTGATTGTCCTGTATTTCACAAATAAAGGACTTTACTCACCGTAGTGTGGCTTCATCTTTAGGCAACTTCCTTTTTTCTGTGTTATGCGGCGTGCCCCGCCGCGATGGAGCCCCACTGCTATCAGGGCGGGCCTGCAGCGACAATGATTAAAGACGCTGTGGGGAAGGTGAGTCCGCTTTGTGGATGTTGTATGGACAGGATGACAGCCCGGACAGCTTCAGCGCAGCCCACTTGGGTAAACATTTTGAACATTTTGGGGCGAGGCATGCAACCCACTGTGGGTAACATTTATCATGCACCACAACTACCATCATTGCTTGCGCAGACGCCCACAGATGCGGGACATTTAAATTTGCGCAGGTGGTGCGATTGCTGCCTTTCCCTTCTGCCAGTGAACAAGAGCGTTGTTGCGCTCGAAACGTGTTTGGCTTGAGATTTGTGCAACGGAGCAGCTGGTCTGATTGTCCTGTTTTTCACAAAAAAAGGACTTTACTCACCGTAGTGTGGCTTCATCTTGGAGGCAACTTCCTTTTTTCTGTGTTATGCGGTGTGCCCCGCTGCGATGGAGCCCTACTGCTATCAGGGCAGTCCTGCAGCGACAATGATCAAAGACTCTGTGGGGACGGTGAGTCCGCTTTGTGGATGTTGTATGGACAGAATGACAGCCTGGACAGCTTCAGCGCAGCCCACTTGGGTAAACATTTTGAACATTTTGGGGCGAGGCATGCAACCCATGGGGGGTAACATTTATCATGCACCACAACTACCATCATTCCTTGCGCAGTCGCCCACAGAGGCGGGACATTTAAATTCGCACTGGTGGTGCGATTGCTGCCTTTCCCTTCTGCCAGTGAACAAGAGCGTTGTTGAACTCGAAACGCGTTTGTCTTGAGATTTGTGCAAAGGAGCAGCTGGTCTGATTGTCCTGTATTTCACAAATAAAGGACTTTACTCACCGTAGTGTGGCTTCATCTTGAAGGCAACTTCCTTTTTTCTGTGTTATGCGGCGTGCCCCGCCGCGATGGAGCCCCACTGCTATCAGGGCGGGCCTGCAGCGACAATGATCAAAGACGCTGTGGGGACGGTGAGTTCGCTTTGTGGATGTTGTGTGGACCGGATGACAGCCCAGACAGCTTCAGCGCAGCCCAGTTGGATAAATGTTTTGAACATTTTGGGGTGAGGCATGCAACCCACTGGGGGTAACATTTATCATGCACCACAACTACCATCATTCCTTGCGCAGATGCCCACAGAGGCGGGACATTTAAATTTGCGCAGGTGGTGCGATTGCTGCCTTTCCCTTCTGCCAGTGAACAAGAGCGTTGTTGCACTCGAAACGCGTTTGTCTTGAGCTTTGTGCAAAGGAGCAGCTGGTCTGATTGTCCTGTATTTCACAAATAAAGGACTTTTCTCACCGTAGTGTGGCTTCATCTTGGAGGCAACTTCCTTTTTTCTGTGTTATGTGGCGTGCGCCACCTCGATGAAGCCCCACTGCTATCAGAGCGGACCTGCAGCGACAATGATCAAAGACGCTGTGGGAACGGTGAGTCCGCTTTGTGGATGTTGTATGGAAAGGATGACAGCCCGGACAGCTTCAGCGCAGCCCACTTGGGTAAACATTTTGAACATTTTGGGGCGAGGCATGCAACCCACTTGGGGTAACATTTATCATGCACCACAACTACCATCATTCCTTGCGCAGTCGCCCACAGAGGCGGTACATTTACATTCGCGCTGGTGGTGCGATTGCTGCCTTTCCCTTCTGCCAGTGAACAAGAGCGTTGTTGAGCTCGAAACGCGTTTGGCTTGAGATTTGTGCAAAGGAGCAGCTGGTCTGATTGTCCTGTATTTCACAAATAAAGGACTTTACTCACCGTAGTGTGGCTTCATCTTGGAGGCAACTTCCTTTTTTCTGTGTTATGCGGCGTGCCCCGCCGCGATGGAGCTCCACTGCTATCAGGGCGGGACTGCAGCGACAATGATCAAAGACGCTGTGGGGACGGTGAGTCCGCTTTGTGGATGTTGTATGGACAGAATGACAGCCCGGACAGCTTCAGCGCAGCCCACTTGGGTAAACATTTTGAACATTTTGGGGCGAGGCATGCAACCCACTGGGGGTAACATTTATCATGCTCCACAACTACCATCATTCCTTGCGCAGTCGCCCACAGAGGCGGGACATTTAAATTCGCACTGGTAGTGCAATTGCTGCCTTTACCTTCTGCCAGTGAACAAGAGCGTTGTTGCACTCGAAACGCGTTTGTCTTGAGATTTGTGCAAAGGAGCAGCTGGTCTGATTGTCCTGTATTTCACAAATAAAGGACTTTACTCACCGTAGTGTGGCTTCATCTTGGAGGCAACTTCCTTTTTTCTGTGTTATGCGGTGGGCCCCGCCGCGATGGAGCCCCACTGCTATCAGGGCGGGACTGCAGCGACAATGATCAAAGACGCTGTGGGGACGGTGAGTCCGCTTTGTGGATGTTCTATGGACAGAATGACAGCCCGGACAGCTTCAGCGCAGCCCACTTGGGTAAACATTTTGAACATTTTGTGGCGAGGCATGCAACCCACTTGGAGTAACATTTATCATGCACCACAACAACCATCATTCCTTGCGCAGTCGCCCACAGAGGCGGTACATTTACATTCGCGCTGGTTGTGCGATTGCTGCCTTTCCCTTCTGCCAGTGAACAAGAGCGTTGTTGCGCTCGAAACGCGTTTGTCTTGAGATTTGTGCAAAGGAGCAGCTGGTCTGATTGTCCTTTATTTCACAAATAAAGGACTTTACTCACCGTAGTGTGGCTTCATCTTGGAGGCAACTTCCTTTTTTCTGTGTTATGCGGCGTGCCCCGCCGTGATGGATCCCCACTGCTATCAGGACGGGCCTGCAGCGCCAATGATCAAAGATGCTGTGGGGACGGTGAGTCCGCATTGTGGATGTTGTATGGACAGGATGACAGCCCGGACAGCTTCAGCGCAGCCCACTTGGGTAAACATTTTGAACATTTTGGGGCGAGGCATGCAACCCACTTGGGGTAACATTTATCATGTACCACAACTACCATCATTCCTTGCGCAGTCGCCCACAGAGGAGGGACATTTACATTCGCGCTGGTGGTGCGATTGCTGCCTTTCCCTTCTGCCAGTGAACAAGAGCGTTATTGCGCTCGAAACGCGTTTGTCTTGAGATTTGTGCAAAGGAGCAGCTGGTCTGATTGTCCTGTATTTCACAAATAAAGGACTTTACTCACCGTAGTGTGGCTTCATCTTTGAGGCAACTGCCTGTTTTCTGTGTTATGCGGCGTGCCCCGCCGCGATGGAGCCCCACTGCTATCAGGGTGGTCCTGCAGCGACAAGGATCAAAGACGCTGTGGGCACGGTGAGTCCGCTTTGTGGATGTTGTATGGACAGGATGACAACCCGGACAGCTTCAGCGCAGCCCGCTTGGGTAAACATTTTGAACATTTTGGGGCGAGACATGCAACCCACTGGGGGTAACATTTATCATGCACCACAACTATCATCATTGCTTGCGCAGACGCCCACAGATGCGGGACATTTAAATTTGCGCTGGTGGTGCGATTGCTGCCTTTCCCTTCTGCCAGTGAACATGAGCGTTGTTGCGCTCGAAACGCGTTTGTCTTGAGATTTGTGCAAAGGAGCAGCTGGTCTGATTGTCCTGTATTTCACAAATAAAGGACTTTACTCACCATAGTGTGGCTTCATCTTGGAGGCAACTTCCTTTTTTCTGTGTTATGCGGCGTGCCCCGCCGCGATGGAGCCCCACTGCTATCAGGGCGGGCCTGCAGCGACAATGATCAAAGACGCTGTGAGGACGGTGAGTCCGCATTGTGGATGTTGTATGGACAGGATGACAGCCCGGACAGCTTCAGCGCAGCCCACTTGGGTAAACATTTTGAACATTTTGGGGCGAGGCATGAAACCCACTTGGGGTAACATTTATCATGCACCACAACTACTGTCATTCCTTGCGTAGTCGCCCCAGAGGCGGGACATTTAAATTCGCGCTGGTGGTGCGATTGCTGCCTTTCCCTTCTGCCAGTGAACAAGAGCGTTGTTGCGCTCGAAACGCGTTTGTCTTGAGATTTGTGCAAAGGAGCAGCTGGTCTGATTGTCCTGTATTTCACAAATAAAGGACTTTACTCACCGTAGTGTGGCTTCATCTTTGAGGCAACTTCCTTTTTTCTGTGTTATGCGGCGTGCCCCGCCGCGATGGAGCCCCACTGCTATCAGGGCGGGCCTGCAGCGACAATGATTAAAGACGCTGTGGGGACGGTGAGTCCGCTTTGTGGATGTTGTATGGACAGGATGACAGCCCGGACAGCTTCAGCGCAGCCCACTTGGGTAAACATTTTGAACATTTTGGGGCGAGGCATGCAACCCACTGTGGGTAACATTTATCATGCACCACAACTACCATCATTCCTTGCGCAGTCACCCACAGAGGCGGGACATTTAAATTCACACTGGTGGTGCGATTGCTGCCTTTCCCTTCTGCCAGTGAACAAGAGCGTTGTTGCGCTCGAAACGTGTTTGGCTTGAGATTTGTGCAACGGAGCAGCTGGTCTGATTGTCCTGTTTTTCACAAAAAAAGGACTTTACTCACCGTAGTGTGGCTTCATCTTGGAGGCAACTTCCTTTTTTCTGTGTTATGCGGCGTACTCCACCGCGATGGATCCCCACTGCTATCAGGGCGGGCCTGCTGCGCCTATGATCAAAGACGCTGTGGGGACGGTGAGTCCGCATTGTGGATGTTGTATGGACAGGATGACAGCCCGGACAGCTTCAGCGCAGCCCACTTGGGTAAACATTTTGTACATTTTGGGGCGAGGCATGCAACCCATGGGGGGTAACATTTATCATGCACCACAACTACCATCATTCCTTGCGCAGTCGACCACAGAGGCGGGACATTTACATTTGCGCTGGTGGTGCGATTGCTGCCTTTCCCTTCTGCCAGTGAACAAGAGCGTTGTTGCGCTCGAAACGCGTTTGTCTTGAGATTTGTGCAAAGGAGCAGCTGGTCTGATTGTCCTGTATTTCACAAATAAAGGACTTTACTCACCGTAGTGTGGCTTCATCTTGGAGGCAACTTCCTTTTTTCTGTGTTATGCGGCGTGCCCCGCTGCGATGGAGCCCTACTGCTATCAGGGCAGTCCTGCAGCGACAATGATCAAAGACTCTGTGGGGACGGTGAGTCCGCTTTGTGGATGTTGTATGGACAGAATGACAGCCTGGACAGCTTCAGCGCAGCCCACTTGGGTAAACATTTTGAACATTTTGGGGCGAGGCATGCAACCCATGGGGGGTAACATTTATCATGCACCACAACTACCATCATTCCTTGCGCAGTCGCCCACAGAGGCGGGACATTTAAATTCGCACTGGTGGTGCGATTGCTGCCTTTCCCTTCTGCCAGTGAACAAGAGCGTTGTTGAACTCGAAACGCGTTTGTCTTGAGATTTGTGCAAAGGAGCAGCTGGTCTGATTGTCCTGTATTTCACAAATAAAGGACTTTACTCAACGTAGTGTGGCTTCATCTTGAAGGCAACTTCCTTTTTTCTGTGTTATGCGGCGTGCCCCGCCGCGATGGAGCCCCACTGCTATCAGGGCGGGCCTGCAGCGACAATGATCAAAGACGCTGTAAGGACGGTGAGTCCGCTTTGTGGATGTTGTGTGGACCGGATGACAGCCCAGACAGCTTCAGCGCAGCCCAGTTGGGTAAATGTTTTGAACATTTTGGGGTGAGGCATGCAACCCACTGGGGGTAACATTTATCATGCACCACAACTACCATCATTCCTTGCGCAGATGCCCACAGAGGCGGGACATTTAAATTTGCGCAGGTGGTGCGATTGCTGCCTTTCCCTTCTGCCAGTGAACAAGAGCGTTGTTGCACTCGAAACGCTTTTGTCTTGAGCTTTGTGCAAAGGAGCAGCTGGTCTGATTGTCCTGTATTTCACAAATAAAGGACTTTTCTCACCGTAGTGTGGCTTCATCTTGGAGGCAACTTCCTTTTTTCTGTGTTATGTGGCGTGCGCCACCTCGATGAAGCCCCACTGCTATCAGAGCGGACCTGCAGCGACAATGATCAAAGACGCTGTGGGAACGGTGAGTCCGCTTTGTGGATGTTGTATGGAAAGGATGACAGCCCGGACAGCTTCAGCGCAGCCCACTTGGGTAAACATTTTGAACATTTTGGGGCGAGGCATGCAACCCACTTGGGGTAACATTTATCATGCACCACAACTACCATCATTCCTTGCGCAGTCGCCCACAGAGGCGGTACATTTACATTCGCGCTGGTGGTGCGATTGCTGCCTTTCCCTTCTGCCAGTGAACAAGAGCGTTGTTGAGCTCGAAACGCGTTTGGCTTGAGATTTGTGCAAAGGAGCAGCTGGTCTGATTGTCCTGTATTTCACAAATAAAGGACTTTACTCACCGTAGTGTGGCTTCATCTTGGAGGCAACTTCCTTTTTTCTGTGTTATGCGGCGTGCCCCGCCGCGATGGAGCTCCACTGCTATCAGGGCGGGACTGCAGCGACAATGATCAAAGACGCTGTGGGGACGGTGAGTCCGCTTTGTGGATGTTGTATGGACAGAATGACAGCCCGGACAGCTTCAGCGCAGCCCACTTGGGTAAACATTTTGAACATTTTGGGGCGAGGCATGCAACCCACTGGGGGTAACATTTATCATGCTCCACAACTACCATCATTCCTTGCGCAGTCGCCCACAGAGGCGGGACATTTAAATTCGCACTGGTGGTGCGATTGCTGCCTTTACCTTCTGCCAGTGAACAAGAGCGTTGTTGCACTCGAAACGCGTTTGTCTTGAGATTTGTGCAAAGGAGCAGCTGGTCTGATTGTCCTGTATTTCACAAATAAAGGACTTTACTCACCGTAGTGTGGCTTCATCTTGGAGGCAACTTCCTTTTTTCTGTGTTATGCGGTGGGCCCCGCCGCGATGGAGCCCCACTGCTATCAGGGCGGGACTGCAGCGACAATGATCAAAGACGCTGTGGGGACGGTGAGTCCGCTTTGTGGATGTTCTATGGACAGAATGACAGCCCAGACAGCTTCAGCGCAGCCCACTTGGGTAAACATTTTGAACATTTTGTGGCGAGGCATGCAACCCACTTGGAGTAACATTTATCATGCACCACAACAACCATCATTCCTTGCGCAGTCGCCCACAGAGGCGGTACATTTACATTCGCGCTGGTTGTGCGATTGCTGCCTTTCCCTTCTGCCAGTGAACAAGAGCGTTGTTGCGCTCGAAACGCGTTTGTCTTGAGATTTGTGCAAAGGAGCAGCTGGTCTGATTGTCCTTTATTTCACAAATAAAGGACTTTACTCACCGTAGTGTGTCTTCATCTTGGAGGCAACTTCCTTTTTTCTGTGTTATGCGGCGTGCCCCGCCGTGATGGATCCCCACTGCTATCAGGGCGGGCCTGCAGCGCCAATGATCAAAGATGCTGTGGGGACGGTGAGTCCGCATTGTGGATGTTGTATGGACAGGATGACAGCCCGGACAGCTTCAGCGCAGCCCACTTGGGTAAACATTTTGAACATTTTGGGGCGAGGCATGCAACCCACTTGGGGTAACATTTATCATGTACCACAACTACCATCATTCCTTGCGCAGTCGCCCACAGAGGAGGGACATTTACATTCGCGCTGGTGGTGCGATTGCTGCCTTTCCCTTCTGCCAGTGAACAAGAGCGTTATTGCGCTCGAAACGCGTTTGTCTTGAGATTTGTGCAAAGGAGCAGCTGGTCTGATTGTCCTGTATTTCACAAATAAAGGACTTTACTCACCGTAGTGTGGCTTCATCTTTGAGGCAACTGCCTGTTTTCTGTGTTATGCGGCGTGCCCCGCCGCGATGGAGCCCCACTGCTATCAGGGTGGTCCTGCAGCGACAATGATCAAAGACGCTGTGGGCACGGTGAGTCCGCTTTGTGGATGTTGTATGGACAGGATGACAACCCGGACAGCTTCAGCGCAGCCCGCTTGGGTAAACATTTTGAACATTTTGGGGCGAGACATGCAACCCACTGGGGGTAACATTTATCATGCACCACAACTATCATCATTGCTTGCGCAGACGCCCACAGATGCGGGACATTTAAATTTGCGCAGGTGGTGCGATTGCTGCCTTTCCCTTCTGCCAGTGAACATGAGCGTTGTTGCGCTCGAAACGCGTTTGTCTTGAGATTTGTGCAAAGGAGCAGCTGGTCTGATTGTCCTGTATTTCACAAATAAAGGACTTTACTCACCATAGTGTGGCTTCATCTTGGAGGCAACTTCCTTTTTTCTGTGTTATGCGGCGTGCCCCGCCGCGATGGAGCCCCACTGCTATCAGGGCGGGCCTGCAGCGACAATGATCAAAGACGCTGTGAGGACGGTGAGTCCGCATTGTGGATGTTGTATGGACAGGATGACAGCCCGGACAGCTTCAGCGCAGCCCACTTGGGTAAACATTTTGAACATTTTGGGGCGAGGCATGAAACCCACTTGGGGTAACATTTATCATGCACCACAACTACTGTCATTCCTTGCGTAGTCGCCCCAGAGGCGGGACATTTAAATTCGCGCTGGTGGTGCGATTGCTGCCTTTCCCTTCTGCCAGTGAACAAGAGCGTTGCTGCGCTCGAAACGCGTTTGTCTTGAGATTTGTGCAAAGGAGCAGCTGGTCTGATTGTCCTGTATTTCACAAATAAAGGACTTTACTCACCGTAGTGTGGCTTCATCTTTGAGGCAACCTCCTTTTTTCTGTGTTATGCGGCGTGCCCCGCCGCGATGGAGCCCCACTGCTATCAGGGCGGGCCTGCAGTGACAATGATTAAAGACGCTGTGGGGACGGTGAGTCCGCTTTGTGGATGTTGTATGGACAGGATGACAGCCCGGACAGCTTCAGCGCAGCCCACTTGGGTAAACATTTTGAACATTTTGGGGCGAGGCATGCAACCCACTGTGGGTAACATTTATCATGCACCACAACTACCATCATTCCTTGCGCAGTCACCCACAGAGGCGGGACATTTAAATTCACACTGGTGGTGCGATTGCTGCCTTTCCCTTCTGCCAGTGAACAAGAGCGTTGTTGCGCTCGAAACGTGTTTGGCTTGAGATTTGTGCAACGGAGCAGCTGGTCTGATTGTCCTGTTTTTCACAAAAAAAGGACTTTACTCACCGTAGTGTGGCTTCATCTTGGAGGCAACTTCCTTTTTTCTGTGTTATGCGGCGTACTCCACCGCGATGGATCCCCACTGCTATCAGGGCGGGCCTGCTGCGCCTATGATCAAAGACGCTGTGGGGACGGTGAGACCGCATTGTGGATGTTGTATGGACAGGATGACAGCCCGGACAGCTTCAGCGCAGCCCACTTGGGTAAACATTTTGTACATTTTGGGGCGAGGCATGCAACCCACTTGGGGTAACATTTATCATGCACCACAACTACCATCATTCCTTGCGCAGTCGACCACAGAGGCGGGACATTTACATTTGCGCTGGTGGTGCGATTGCTGCCTTTCCCTTCTGCCAGTGAACAAGAGCGTTGTTGCGCTCGAAACGCGTTTGTCTTGAGATTTGTGCAAAGGAGCAGCTGGTCTGATTGTCCTGTATTTCACAAATAAAGGACTTTACTCACCGTAGTGTGGCTTCATCTTGGAGGCAACTTCCTTTTTTCTGTGTTATGCGGCGTGCCCCGCCGTGATGGATCCCCACTGCTATCAGGGCGGGCCTGCAGCGCCAATGATCAAAGACGCTGTGGGGACGGTGAGTCCGCATTGTGGATGTTGTATGGACAGGATGACAGCCCGGACAGCTTCAGCGCAGCCCACTTGGGTAAACATTTTGAACATTTTGGGGCGAGGCATGCAACCCACTGTGGGTAACATTTATCATGCACCACAACTACCATCATTGCTTGCGCAGACGCCCACAGATGCGGGACATTTAAATTTGCGCAGGTGGTGCGATTGCTGCCTTTCCCTTCTGCCAGTGAACAAGAGCGTTGTTGCGCTCGAAACACGTTTGGCTTGAGATTTGTGCAGAGGAGCAGCTGGTCTGATTGTCCTGTATTTCACAAATAAAGGACTTTACTCACCGTAATGTGGCTTCATCTTGGAGGCAACTTCCTTTTTTCTGTGTTATGCAGCGTGCCCCGCTGCGATGGAGCCCTACTGCTATCAGGGCAGTCCTGCAGCGACAATGATCAAAGACTCTGTGGGGAAGGTGAGTCCGCTTTGTGGATGTTGTATGGACAGAATGACAGCCTGGACAGCTTCAGCGCAGCCCACTTGGGTAAACATTTTGAACATTTTGGGGCGAGGCATGCAACCCATGGGGGGTAACATTTATCATGCACCACAACTACCATCATTCCTTGCGCAGTCGCCCACAGAGGCGGGACATTTAAATTCGCACTGGTGGTGCGATTGCTGCCTTTCCCTTCTGCCAGTGAACAAGAGCGTTGTTGAACTCGAAACGCGTTTGTCTTGAGATTTGTGCAAAGGAGCAGCTGGTCTGATTGTCCTGTATTTCACAAATAAAGGACTTTACTCACCGTAGTGTGGCTTCATCTTGAAGGCAACTTCCTTTTTTCTGTGTTATGCGGCGTGCCCCGCCGCGATGGAGCCCCACTGCTATCAGGGCGGGCCTGCAGCGACAATGATCAAAGACGCTGTGGGGACGGTGAGTCCGCTTTGTGGATGTTGTGTGGACCGGATGACAGCCCAGACAGCTTCAGCGCAGCCCAGTTGGGTAAATGTTTTGAACATTTTGGGGTGAGGCATGCAACCCACTGGGGGTAACATTTATCATGCACCACAACTACCATCATTCCTTGCGCAGATGCCCACAGAGGCGGGACATATAAATTTGCGCAGGTGGTGCGATTGCTGCCTTTCTGTAGAGATCTCCTGGCTGGAGAGTACAGATAAGCTGGAAAAGCCACATTGCGATGTTTTGATTGATGAAAAAGAAATAAGAGTACTGGCTGATTCGGGAAGCTTATATACCCTGATATCGAAAAAGTCTTTTGAAAGTAATTGGCCCAAAGGGAGTGGTCCTGTCATGCAAAACCCTGATATACGCGCAGTAGGTTATGCAGGGAAAAAGATTGAAATTCTAAATATGGCTTGGATGACTTTGAAATTTAAGGGTGAGGCAGTTAGGGGCAGAATATATATCACAGATTATGGATCAGATCTTCTAGCATGGCGTCATCAGAAGGATCTAAATATCATCATCGGTCCCAATGCCAAGGAACCAGTTATGGTGCTAGAAAAATGTAACGTCCAAAATGTAAATGACGATGTTAACATTTTTGGAAAATATCCTAATGTTTTTAATTCTAGACTAGGACTATTGAGGGGTTTTGCACACAAAATTATTTTGAAAGAAAATGCCAAATCTGTTGTCCATAAGGTGAGAAATGTCCCAAACCTCATGTTAGAACCTTTGCGTCAAGAAATAGATAATTTGTTGAAGCAAGGGATCATAGAACCAATTGAGGCTTCTGATTGGTTGGCTCCGATTGTGATTGCCCCTAAGGATGGAAAAAAAATTCGTCTTTGCATAGACTTACGAGATCTTAACAAAAACATTTGGGTAGACAGGGAACCCTTGCCTAATATATCGGAAATGTTGTCAACAATGGGTGAGGGCAGGATTTTTAGTGTCCTCGATATGTCTGCCGCTTACCATCAAATCAAGTTGCATGAGTCATCTAGGCATTTGACTTCCTTTGCTACACCTCTTGGTGCGTATAGGTACAAGAGGATGCCCTTTGGTTTGGCGTCAGCTTCAGCCGTCTTTCAAAGGGCAATGAAGAACATTTTTGGAGATATGAAGAAGATTTGGTGTTTCCAAGATGATATTTTGATTGCAGGGAATGATTTGTTAGATCATGATAAGTTGTTCGACGAAGTGATGAAAAGGTTAGAAAAACATAATCTGACGATCAAACGAGAAAAATGTCAATTGAGAAAGGAAAAGGTTGAATATCTGGGGCATGAAGTGAGTTCAGAGGGAATACGACCTAAGAAAAGTATTGTTAATGCTATTACAATGGCTCCTGAACCAACTAATAAAGATGAGCTTAGATCCTTTTTAGGATTAGCGGAGTATTGTTCAAAGTATGTAAATAGTTTTACTGAGATTGTTGAACCATTAAGAGAAATTATGAAGAAGAATGTTCTTTTTGAATGGTCAAAAAGTTGTAAAGAAAGTTTTGATCTTATAAAAAGGAAGATATCTGAAGCGCCTACTTTAGGACGTTTTGATGTGAGTGCTAAAACTTTTTTAACTACAGATGCGAGTGGAGTTGGTATTGGAGCAGTGTTATCTCAAATTATCGGTGGGGAGGAGCGGATCATTGGTTTTGCCTCGAGAAGATTACAAGGCGCTGAAAGATCATATTCAGTAATTGAAAGAGAAGCCTTGGCGTGTTGTTGGGCGATGTGCCATTTCAAGTTTTACCTGTGGGGTCTCCCTTTCAAAATACGGACTGATCATAAACCATTGTTGTATATCTTCAAGGGTGGAAGAGGGTTAGAAGGGAGTATAACCCCAAGAATTTCTAGATGGCTATTGTCTGTCTTAGAATATAACTATGAGATCGAATATGTTAAAGGAGAAAAGAATGTAGTTGCTGATTACCTATCAAGAATGCCTCTGGATGTAAAGGTTGATGAGATTTGTGTGAACACAAATACTGATTTTATTGGTAAAATTGATGTTGTTGCTTTATCGCCTGAAGAATGGAGCAAAGCCATGGAAAATGATCCTGTATTAAGGAAGGTAGAAGGTAAAATTATTAATGGTTGGAATTTTGAAGATTGCAAAGATTTGGAACTTGTGGAATTTTTCAAGATTAGAGAAGAGTTAAGCCTAAGTAATGGGAATGTTATGAGAAGATGGCAAGTTGTACCCCCTAGAGAGGTGAGGAAACATATTCTTAACATAATTCATGAAGGTCATCCTGGGCAAGGAATGTCAAAACGAAGGGTGAGAGAATCTTTTTGGTGGCCTGGAGTAGATTCAGAAGTTGAAGCTTTGGTAAAAAATTGTCAAATTTGTTTAAACAGTGATAAATCTAAAGTGGTACGTCAACCCCCATTGGAGTGTACAAAATTTCCATCAAGACCATGGGAGAAATTAGCTATGGACTTTATAGGACCAGTGAGTAAGTTGGGGCTAAGAGATAGGTTCATTCTAGTTCTGGTAGATTGAACCTATCTCCGTCTGTGAACTTGGCTGGTGCTGCTGCCCTTGAAGGGATACCTCGGACTCTCATTTCAACTTTCTTGGAACCAATACCGCGCCTCGCGGCCCCCGCTTCGCGGGTGCCGCTCGAGGGACCGGGACTTTGCTGCTGATATTTGGGGCATTGTTGGAGTGCTGACCCTGCAAGAACCGGCGTATTCAGGACTGCGAGGACCAGGGTGCTGTGCACGAAGCAGATCAGCCGCACCTGGTCCTCTTCCTGACTCCTCCCCTAACACTTTAAACAGGCGGTGTAGCCCCAGCATCGTGGGCTCCGTCTGTGAACTTGGCTGGTGCTGCTGCCCTTGAAGGGATACCTCGGACTCTCATTTCAACTTTCTTGGAACCAATACCGCGCCTCGCGCCCCCCGCTTCGCGGGAGCCGCTCGAGGGACCGGGACTTTGCTGCTGCTATTTGGGGCATTGTTGGAGTGCTGACCCTGCAAGAACCGGCGTATTCAGGACTGCGAGGACCAGGGTGCTGTGCACGAAGCAGATCAGCCGCACCTGGTCCTCTTCCTGACTCCTTCCCCAACACTTTAAACAGGCGGTGTAGCCCCAGCATCGTGGGCTCCGTCTGTGAACTTGGCTGGTGCTGCTGCCCTTGAAGGGATACCTCGGACTCTCATTTCAACTTTCTTGGAACCAATACCGCGCCTCGCGACCCCCGCTTCGCGGGTGCCGCTCGAGGGACCGGGACTTTGCTGCTGCTATTTGGGGCATTGTTGGAGTGCTGACCCTGCAAGAACCGGCGTATTCAGGACTGCGAGGACCAGGGTGCTGTGCACGAAGCAGATCAGCCGCACCTGGTCCTCTTCCTGACTCCTCCCCCAACACTTTAAACAGGCGGTGTAGCCCCAGCATCGTGGGCTCCGTCTGTGAACTTGGCTGGTGCTGCTGCCCTTGAAGGGATACCTCGGACTCTCATTTCAACTTTCTTGGAACCAATACCGCGCCTCGCGGCCCCCGCTTCGCGGGAGCCGCTCGAGGGACCGGGACTTTGCTGCTGCTATTTGGGGCATTGTTGGAGTGCTGACCCTGCAAGAACCGGCGTATTCAGGACTGCGAGGACCAGGGTGCTGTGCACGAAGCAGATCAGCCGCACCTGGTCCTCTTCCTGACTCCTCCCCCAACACTGCTGCCCCTTATTATATGTACGTTTCCCTGCCTACACGCGCTAGCGGGACGCGCGCGGGTCTTAGCACGGGGCTAAGACCGGGCAAAGAGCGGGCCGTTTGAGGCCGTTAGAGAACGGAAGAGACCGGACCGGGCCATCCCCCTAACGCCCTTAACCTTGTGCGAACAGTGTACGTATTACTTCATGTAATTTTATCAGATTATATTATTAGTGTATATTTATGGTTTTAAAAGTGCAACGATACCTGAATACGTACACTTAATCCCTCACCCACTTTCCATTGGTATCTAGAAAACATGGTATTAACGAGAGGGAAAAAATCTAAAGTGAAGGGGGGTGGAGGGAAGTGCCTAGGCCCCATGGATGACTTCATAGCCAAGGCAAATACATTCATTGACCAGAGTATCAGCCTAATAGAAGATAGGGTCTCTCTGGATTTAGCTTTGGCCAAAAGATCATCCATTGGAAACTTAAGGAATGCAAAAACCCCGGAAACTCTTAGTACAGATGGGCGCAGGCCACCTTGCGAGGGTAGGCGTAGCCTGCCAAATAACGTTGATTTATCGGCCTCCCAACTATCTGAGTTCCAGACAAGCTTAGATTTAGAGAAGACACCAGACATGATTCCTCAATTAACACCGGAAGAAGTGAGACAATCAAGAGGGAGGAGAGAGGGTGCCATAAGGAAACGAAAAAACACCTTTAAAAACTCTAGTCTTCGCCAAATTGCTGATCAGTGTAGTGGGGAAGAGATAGAACCTCACAACGCAGAACATCTATCTGATCTAATAGCGATAAATCAATCTACGCAAGACACTCTAGAATTAACAAACGAAGAAATTCCTATGCACTCACCTCACAGTAAAACAAGAAAGGAGACTGATAATTCACAATTGATTAACAATCTCACGGCCCTCCTAAAATCTTCCCTTGCTCCACTTGAATCAAGACTAATGCGGATAGAGCAACAGCTAGTGAACCTGATAGATGATATAAAACTTAAGCAAGGCCCAGGGGATTGTAGCAAGGAAAGAACTAAGTTGCCCCCTCAAAAGCCAGCAAACAGACAACATAAAGTTTTAGAAAATGTATCAGTAAAAGTAACACCAAAATTACCTCCTTCTAAAGTGCGACATGGTAATAGAGTAGTGGAACCCACCCTAAACCTCGTGACAACTCCGTCCCAGAATAACACCTCGAAAGAAAAAATATCAGCTCCAATAACCCTGGCCCCAAAAAAACTCATGCCTAACAAAAAAATAACGCCGACAAACAAAGCCCCCAAAAAACCCGTGGTGCCCGATAGCAACAGTGGCGACGTAAGGAAGCCTCCTGAACCTAGACTGGCTGTGGATTTGCCCCCAGAAGCAACTCCTTTCGTGGTTGTAATGACAGGCGTCCCTGAAATAGATAACCCAAATACAGAACCTACGTGGTCATTAAGTCCAATACTGGCTTAATACTAATCGTCCTGTACCAGTAAATTGGACTTGTAGGATTCTGATGGTACGCAGGACCCCATGGGTGGAAAATAGTAGAAAGACTATACCAGGAGATTGCATTTTGATCACATTTGAGGACCCAAGAGTGGTAAACTATATCTGCTCTTGGGAGTTCTCGAATGCAAATGAGGAAATAGGAACTAGGAGACTTTCCTTTTTCTATCCTTCTGGTCTTGTTAAAGGGATCCCAAATTATGCCGTTCGCCCTTGGGAAGCAATAGTTCTACCTCAGGGGAAACAACCTAACCATTGGCAAGTAGCGGGTTCCCGCCACTATGAAAACGATGGCCCCTGGCACGCATCGAGACCACAACACTGGAGAGGAGGGCGGGAGGACTGGGGTTCTCGAATGGTATACAGAGAGTCACCCCAAAGTGATTTTTGGTCTAGTATTCCGATGACAAATAGGTATAGTGTTCTTGAATCAGTTGATTGACTACCAGACACGATAGAAACAACAACATGCAAACTAAAATCTAAGGAAAAAACAATCTGTCCAACAACTGAGCTTGTGACCAACTCGGAAATTCCAAACCCTAAGACATGTTACCCAGAACCTAAAGAAAAAATGACCTATATAATAAATAAAGCCCCGGTCAATACAGAACTGCAGCATTTACCCATCCTCTTTTGGAATGTAGCGGGCCTCCGCTCCAAGATTAATGATGGGACGGCCGTTGCTTTCCTGGAGTCAGGGAAAATCATATGTCTCCAGGAGACATGGTCTATGACCGAACTCCATCTTCAGGGCTATAAAACATTTTTCACTCCCGCTCAGAGTACCAATGTAGGTAGACCCAAGGGAGGGTTGACCACATACATAGCAAACACAGTTAACTTTCTGAAAGTCTCTGTAGTTGTGTATGAACCAAACTTTCAGCTACTCTCCCTTGTGAAAAATAATAAAGAGACGATCCTATTGCTTAATTTTTACAACAACTTGGAAGAGGATAAATTTTTGTCTGTTCTATCTGACATCAAGGAAAGGATAACCCATAAACTAAGGAAGGGAAAAGGGGCAGTTCATCTTCTATGGGGAGGAGACCTGAATCTACACCCATGCCCACATGTAGGGAAAAATCGTTGCGGGATCGTGGACGAAAATGATATCCCCTGATGCATTTTTTTCATAGCAGGGGGGGAAACGCAATGAATAATGTTTTGACAGACCTGGAACTTGTAATCATCAATGAATCAAGTCCAGGTACAAATTCCCTGCAACCAACATACGTGGGTCGGGGCCACAAAACCACAGTAGATTATATCCTCGCTTCAACAGGATTGTTGCCCCGAGTCAGGCTGTTTGAGGTGTTGACAAACGATTTAAGTGATCATTCTGCCCTTAGGATGGAATGTCATGTAACCGATTGTCAATCTCCAACCGCTGTAATAGCGAAGACCCTCGCACAAAATAATCTTGAGATGGGAAGGCAAAATGGCTATACATTAAAATGGGGAAAAGTGGATCCGGAAGAATTTACAGGCAAATTGGTCAACGAGGCATATGAAAATATAATCAAGTGTTTGGATTTAGGAGTAACAGATGTAGAAGTCCTAAATAATTTTGCACAAATTATAGAGAAAATTAAGGAACTTCTCACAGTAACTTTACACAACTCAAATCCAACTACTAAAGGATGGTTTAACCATAGCTGTACTATGGCCTTAACTAAATTAAAGGAGGCGTTAAACAAAACCGATAGAGATCAGGTTCAGATCCAATTCTTGAGACATCAATATCGACGGGCTCGCAAGCAAAGAACCAAAGACTTAAAAGAGAAACTTTGGAATGATTTACATTCTAGCGCCGTTTCTAACAATAGCGCTGCCTTCTGGAGAACTGTTAAAACTCCTTATCTACAAGATAAAGACGGCCCAAAGATAGAAGTCGCAATTGAGGAAGATATCTGGGTGTCTCATTTTTCCAATATTTTTAATAATACGGCTACACCGACAGGGGCACAATTGCTACTTCCTACAGTTGTATACCCAATCTCCCTGTACATTGATATTTCCGAAGTTATAGAGGCCTTGGTAGCGAGCAAAAGTGGGAAAGCCCCAGGCCCAGATGGGGTCCCAGTGGATCTTTTTAAATTTAATTTAGATCTCTGGTCCCCCATCCTTACGAGAGTATGCATTGCATCAGTGAAGCTGGGCCTGCTAAAATCTTGGACGAAATCGATTATGGTCCCTATCTTTAAAAAGGGAGACCGTCAAGATGTGAAATGTTACCGTCCGATTTCCCTATTAGACTCCTTGGGAATGGTTGTTGGCAGAGTCGTGCTTGAGCGACTCCAGAACTGGGCCGAAGAGAAAGATATTGTCTCAGATCTTCAATTCGGTTTTCGGGAGGGCTTTGGAACTGTGGAGCAGGCTCTTAATCTTAGCATGATAGTGGCCAAATATCTTCAAGCAAAGAATGACACAGTCTACATGGTTTATGTGGACTTGTCCGCTGCGTTCGACTGCGTCTCGCACGCAAAACTTTGGACGATTTTGGCCCACATGGGAGTGGATTCCCCCATTCTAGACTTTCTAAGAGAACTGTACTCAAATGCAACAGCAAGGGTTCGCTTTGGCACAAGAGGGGAGCTGACAGCACCTTTTGCAGTAGAGCGTGGAGTCAGGCAGGGATGTGTCCTGGCTCCCTTCCTCTTCTCTCTATACACAAATGGATTAGAGGAGGCGATGTTGAGGGGGGCGCAGGACCTACCACGAGTAAAACAACGCCTGATTCCCGCCCTGCTCTACGCAGACGATGCTGTCATTTTGGCACGCACACCACGAGAACTGCAAAACTCCCTGAACAGATATGTCAATTTTATGGGAGGGCTGGATCTACAAGTAAATGTAAAAAAAACGTTTGTTATGGTAACAGGTAGCGGGAAAAAACGTTTAAAGAACATTTTTCTTAATGACCAAAAATTGGAGATAACCACTCAATACTGCTACCTGGGTATCATGATTGATGAAAAACTCAATTGGAGACCAGCAGTAGAGGCCAGATGTCATCTTTTCAAAAGAGCAATAATTTCCTTGATGAGTTTTTCTCAGAGATTGGGGAAAAGGCCCCCAGTGGAACTATTAAGAATATATATAGCCAAATGCCAGGCCATTGCACTATATGGGGCGGGGCTCTGGGGACATGTAGACGTTAGTGCCCTACAGGTGATCGAAAACACCTTTCTTAGTTTCCTGTTAGCAACACCACGTAGCACCTCGATCTACGCCTCCCATCTAGAACTCGGAATCCCTTATTTAGAGGACCTATTAAAGATCCAACCATTATTGCTTTGGCGGCGCATATGGACCTCTGAAAAAAATAGTATAACTCAGGAAGTTGTTGCAGATTCAATGATCCTTGACCAATCATCAAAAATCAAATGGCTTCGATACATTAGAAATTTCTTCAAAGATCTTGGATTGGAGAAATATTATCTCGAACCCAAAAACGTTATCGAGGTATCAAAACGATCATTGAAACAACTGGCCCTGACACATTTAGAATCACTAAGGCTGGCATCTGAGTGGTCAAAACCCTCGGTTCTACATGCCAATACGATCCAGCTGACGTTCCTAATCCAGCCCTATCTTACATTACAGATTAGCACCTATGACAGAATGCTATTAACAAGATTCAGACTAGAGCTTTTTCACAGATTAGTAGCATTCCCTGATAGAAAAAAGTGGGATTTAACTCTCTCTACCTGTCCCTGTGATGAAAAACCAATACAGTCAAATTTACACACAATATTGTTCTGTAAATTCCATCACCCACACAGGAGGGTTTGGCTACTTCCTTTATTAAAGCAGTGGGGATTTAGACAATGTCGTCCAGCCATGTTACGCCTTCAACTGCTAGAATCTGAACTGGTCTGTTATTGTGTTCTCAATTTTCTAAAATGTATTGTAAAACACAGGAAAAATCTGTAAGACAAAATGCTATCGAAAACATAAGAATTGCTTTCTGTAAAACACCTGACTTTGGATTTGTGTAACTATTTCCCATGATTATCATTTTTATTGTATATTTGTATATTTTTGTGTGTGAAATGTACCTTTTATGGTTTTACAATTTGTAAAAACCGAATAAAGAAGTTTATTATTATACTCTAAATGGTTCACGATAAGAACAATGGGTGAGATCAATACTGGTAATGTAATAAAATTCCTTGAAGAGATATTTCTTGAGGAAGGTATACCAGGCAGTATAGTGACCGATAATGGTGTACAATTCGTTTTGAGGGAGATGCAAGAGTATCTTGAAAGAATGAGCATTGTTCATGAAAAAGTAGCTCTCTTTAGACCTCAAGCTAATGGTCTAGTGGAAAGGGTTAACCGTATAATAATGGAGAACATTCAGTTATCCCTTGCGAATGGTTTGTCATGGAGGGAGGAGTTGCAAAAAATGATGTGGGCGCATAGGATTACTCCTCATTCTAGCACTGGGATAGCTCCTTTTGTATCCCTTAAAGGGAGAGAACCAGGGAAAAAGGAGTGTCCTGTTTGGTTATGTGAGAAGGATAAGATATGGGTTGATCGTGAGCAAGTGATGAAGAAAGTTGAAGCGGGTCAAAAGAAGATGAAAGATACGTATAATTTTAGAAAGGGAGTAAAACATATGACGTTGCAAGTTGGTGATTGGGTTGTGGTGCGGAAGAATGAATGGGTCCGTAAAGGTGAAAGCAAATATATGGGACCTTTAAAGATCAAAAGTATGAAGTCCAATATCGTAATATTGGAAGATGATACGATGTGGAGTATAGGAAACGTTTGCAAAGTACAAAGACCAAGGATGTTTTCTTGAAAAATAAGTTGGAAATAAGAATGTTAATTTTAATTTGCACTGTAATGTATTTTTAGTAAAGCAAAAATGTTAATTTTATTAATCTTTCTGTATTCACATGATAGTCTTTTACACTGTGTTGTTGTTTGTATAAAAGGGAGATATGTAGAGATCTCCAGCCAGGAGATGTCATGGAGCTGTTACCTAGTTACTGGAAGTATGACATGGGGAAGTTCTAAAGGGACAGTTGAGGAGAGCCATTGGAGATAAAGGAAGCTGCTCTCTGCTGGGATGCTGTTTTATTAATAAACCTACAAGGAAACTTCAAAGGAACCTGTGAAGGCTCTTCTTTTCACTTTCCCTTCTGCCAGTGAACAAGAGCGTTGTTGCACTCGAAACGCGTTTGTCTTGAGCTTTGTGCAAAGGAGCAGCTGGTCTGATTGTCCTGTATTTCACAAATAAAGGACTTTTCTCACCGTAGTGTGGCTTCATCTTGGAGGCAACTTCCTTTTTTCTGTGTTATGTGGCGTGCGCCACCTCGATGAAGCCCCACTGCTATCAGAGCGGACCTGCAGCGACAATGATCAAAGACGCTGTGGGAACGGTGAGTCCGCTTTGTGGATGTTGTATGGAAAGGATGACAGCCCGGACAGCTTCAGCGCAGCCCACTTGGGTAAACATTTTGAACATTTTGGGGCGAGGCATGCAACCCACTTGGGGTAACATTTATCATGCACCACAACTACCATCATTCCTTGCGCAGTCGCCCACAGAGGCGGTATATTTACATTCGCGCTGGTGGTGCGATTGCTGCCTTTCCCTTCTGCCAGTGAACAAGAGCGTTGTTGCGCTCGAAACGCGTTTGGCTTGAGATTTGTGCAAAGGAGCAGCTGGTCTGATTGTCCTGTATTTCACAAAAAAAGGACTTTACTCACCGTAGTGTGGCTTCATCTTGGAGGCAACTTCATTTTTTCTGTGTTATGCGGCGTGCCCCGCCGCGATGGAGCTCCACTGCTATCAGGGCGGGACTGCAGCGACAATGATCGAAGACGCTGTGGGGACGGTGAGTCCGCTTTGTGGATGTTGTATGGACAGAATGACAGCCCGGACAGCTTCAGCGCAGCCCACTTGGGTAAACATTTTGAACATTTTGGGGCGAGGCATGCAACCCACTGGGGGTAACATTTATCATGCTCCACAACTACCATCATTCCTTGCGCAGTCGCCCACAGAGGCGGGACATTTAAATTCGCACTGGTGGTGCGATTGCTGCCTTTACCTTCTGCCAGTGAACAAGAGCGTTGTTGCACTCGAAACGCGTTTGTCTTGACATTTGTGCAAAGGAGCAGCTGGTCTGATTGTCCTGTATTTCACAAATAAAGGACTTTACTCACCGTAGTGTGGCTTTATCTTGGAGGCAACTTCCTTTTTTCTGTGTTATGCGGTGGGCCCCGCCGCGATGGAGCCCCACTGCTATCAGGGCGGGACTGCAGCGACAATGATCAAAGACGCTGTGGGGACGGTGAGTCCGCTTTGTGGATGTTCTATGGACAGAATCACAGCCCGGACAGCTTCAGCGCAGCCCACTTGGGTAAACATTTTGAACATTTTGTGGCGAGGCATGCAACCCACTTGGAGTAACATTTATCATGCACCACAACAACCATCATTCCTTGCGCAGTCGCCCACAGAGGCGGTACATTTACATTCGCGCTGGTGGTGCGATTGCTGCCTTTCCCTTCTGCCAGTGAACAAGAGCGTTGTTGCGCTCGAAACGCGTTTGTCTTGAGATTTGTGCAAAGGAGCAGCTGGTCTCATTGTCCTTTATTTCACAAATAAAGGACTTTACTCACCGTAGTGTGGCTTCATCTTGGAGGCAACTTCCTTTTTTCTGTGTTATGCGGCGTGCCCCGCCGTGATGGATCCCCACTGCTATCAGGGCGGGCCTGCAGCGCCAATGATCAAAGATGCTGTGGGGACGGTGAGTCCGCATTGTGGATGTTGTATGGACAGGATGACAGCCCGGACAGCTTCAGCGCAGCCCACTTGGGTAAACATTTTGAACATTTTGGGGCGAGGCATGCAACTCACTTGGGGTAACATTTATCATGTACCACAACTACCATCATTCCTTGCGCAGTCGCCCACAGAGGAGGGACATTTACATTCGCGCTGGTGGTGCGATTGCTGCCTTTCCCTTCTGCCAGTGAACAAGAGCGTTATTGCGCTCGAAACGCGTTTGTCTTGAGATTTGTGCAAAGGAGCAGCTGGTCTGATTGTCCTGTATTTCACAAATAAAGGACTTTACTCACCGTAGTGTGGCTTCATCTTTGAGGCAACTTCCTTCTTTCTGTGTTATGCGGCGTGCCCCGCCGCGATGGAGCCCCACTGCTATCAGGGTGGGCCTGCAGCGACAATGATCAAAGACGCTGTGGGGACGGTGAGTCCGCTTTGTGGATGTTGTATGGACAGGATGACAACCCGGACAGCTTCAGCGCAGCCCGCTTGGGTAAACATTTTGAACATTTTGGGGCGAGACATGCAACCCACTGGGGGTAACATTTATCATGCACCACAACTACCATCATTGCTTGCGCAGACGCCCACAGATGCGGGACATTTACATTTGCGCAGGTGGTGCGATTGCTGCCTTTCCCTTCTGCCAGTGAACAAGAGCGTTGTTGCGCTCGAAACGTGTTTGGCTTGAGATTTGTGCAAGGGAGCAGCTGGTCTGATTGTCCTGTATTTCACAAATAAAGGACTTTACTCACCGTAGTGTGGCTTCATCTTGGAGGCAACCTCCTTTTTTCTGTGTTATGCGGCGTGCTCCACCGCGATGGAGCCCCACTGCTATCAGGGCGGGCCTGCAGCGACAATGATTAAAGACGCTGTGGGGACGGTGAGTCCGCTTTGTGGATGTTGTATGGACAGGATGACAGCCGGGACAGCTTCAGCGCAACCCACTTGGGTAAACATTTTGAACATTTTGGGGCGAGGCATGCAACCCACTTGGGGTAACATTTATCATGCACCACAACTACCATCATTCCTTGCGCAGTCGCCCACAGAGGCGGTACATTTACATTCGCGCTGGTGGTGCGATTGCTGCCTTTCCCTTCTGCCAGTGAACAAGAGCGTTGTAGCGCTCGAAACGCGTTTGTCTTGAGATTTGTGCAAAGGAGCAGCTGGTCTGATTGTCCTGTATTTCACAAATAAAGGACTTTACTCACCGTAGTGTGGCTTCATCTTGGAGGCAACTTCCTTTTTTCTGTGTTATGCGGCGTGCCCTGCCGTGATGGATCCCCACTGCTATCAGGGCGGGCCTGCAGCGCCAATGATCAAAGACGCTGTGGGGACGGTGAGTCCGCATTGTGGATGTTGTATGGACAGGATGACAGCCCGGACAGCTTCAGCGCAGCCAACTTGGGTAAACATTTTGAACATTTTGGGGCGAGGCATGCAACCCACTGGGGGTAACATTTATCATGCACCACAACTACCATCATTGCTTGCGCAGACGCCCACAGATGCGGGACATTTAAATTTGCACAGGTGGTGCGATTGCTGCCTTTCACTGCTGCCAGTGAACAAGAGCGTTGTTGCGATCGAAAGACGTTTGGCTTGAGATTTGTGCAGAGGAGCAGCTGGTCTGATTGTCCTGTATTTCACAAATAAAGGACTTTACTCACCGTAATGTGGCTTCATCTTAGAGGCAACTTCCTTTTTTCTGTGTTATGCAGCGTGCCCCGCTGCGATGGAGCCCTACTGCTATCAGGGCAGTCCTGCAGCGACAATGATCAAAGACTCTGTGGGGACGGTGAGTCCGCTTTGTGGATGTTGTATGGACAGAATGACAGCCCGGACAGCTTCAGCGCAGCCCACTTGGGTAAACATTTTGAACATTTTGGGGCGAGGCATGCAACCCATGGGGGGTAACATTGATCATGCACCACAACTACCATCATTCCTTGCGCAGTCGCCCACAGAGGCGGGACATTTAAATTCACACTGGTGGTGCGATTGCTGCCTTTCCCTTCTGCCAGTGAACAAGAGCGTTGTTGCGCTCGAAACGTGTTTGGCTTGAGATTTGTGCAAAGGAGCAGCTGGTCTGATTGTCCTGTTTTTCACAAATAAAGGACTTTAGTCACCGTAGTGTGGCTTCATCTTGGAGGCAACTTCCTTTTTTCTGTGTTATGCAGCGTGCTCCACCGCGATGGAGCCCCAATGCTATCAGGGCGGGCCTGCAGCGACAATGATTAAAGACGCTGTGGGGACGGTGAGTCCGCTTTGTGGATGTTGTGTGGACCGGATGACAGCCCAGACAGCTTCAGCGCAGCCCAGTTGAGTAAATGTTTTGAACATTTTGGGGTGAGGCATGCAACCCACTGGGGGTAACATTTATCATGCACCACAACTACCATCATTCCTTACGCAGATGCCCACAGAGGCGGGACATTTAAATTTGCGCAGGTGGTGCGATTGCTGCCTTTCCCTTCTGCCAGTGAACAAGAGCGTTGTTGCACTCGAAACGCATTTGTCTTGAGATTTGTGCAAAGGAGCAGCTGGTCTGATTGTCCTGTATTTCACAAATAAAGGACTTTTCTCACCGTAGTGTCGCTTCATCTTGGAGGCAACTTCCTTTTTTCTGTGTTATGTGGCGTGCGCCACCTCGATGAAGCCCCACTGCTATCAGAGCGGACCTGCAGCGACAATGATCAAAGACGCTGTGGGGATGGTGAGTCCGCTTTGTGGATGTTGTATGGAAAGGATGACAGCCCGGACAGCTTCAGCGCAGCCCACTTGGGTAAACATTTTGAACATTTTGGGGCGAGGCATGCAACCCACTTGGGTTAACATTTATCATGCACCACAACTACCATCATTCCTTGTGCAGTCGCCCACAGAGGCGGTACATTTACATTCGCGCTGGTGGTGCGATTGCTGCCTTTCCCTTCTGCCAGTGAACAAGAGCGTTGTTGCGCTCGAAACGCGTTTGGCTTGAGATTTGTGTAAAGGAGCAGCTGGTCTGATTGTCCTGTATTTCACAAATAAAGGACTTTACTCACCGTAGTGTGGCTTCATCTTGGAGGCAACTTCCTTTTTTCTGTGTTATGCGGCGTGCCCCGCCGCGATGGAGCCCCACTGCTATCAGGGCGGGACTGCAGCGACAATGATCAAAGACGCTGTGGGGAAGGTGAGACCGCTTTGTGGATGTTGTATTGACAGAATGACAGCCCGGACAGCTTCAGCGCAGCCCACTTGGGTAAACATTTTGAACATTTTGGGGCGAGGCATGCAACCCACTGGGGGTAACATTTATCATGCACCACAACTACCATCATTCCTTGCGCAGTCGCCCACAGAGGTGGGACATTTGAATTCGCACTGGTGGTGCGATTGCTGCCTTTCCCTTCTGCCAGTGAACAAGAGCGTTGTTGCACTCGAAACGCGTTTTTCTTGAGATTTGTGCAAAGGAGCAGCTAGTCTGATTGTCCTGTATTTCACAAATAAAGGACTTTACTCACCGTAGTGTGGCTTCATCTTGGAGGCAACTTCCTTTTTTCTGTGTTATGCGGCGTGCCCCGCCGCGATGGAGCCCCACTGCTATCAGTGCGGGCCTGCAACGACAATGATTAAAGACGCTGTGGGGACGTTGAGTCCGCTTTGTGGATGTTGTATGGACAGGATGACAGCCCGGACAGCTTCAGCGCAACCCACTTGGGTAAACATTTTGAACATTTTGGGGCGAGGCATGCAACCCTCTGGGGGTAACTTTTATCATGCACCACAACTACCATCATTCCTTGCGCAGTCGCTCACAGAGGCGGGATATTTAAATTCGCACTGGTGGTGCGATTGCTGCCTTTCCCTTCTGCCAGTGAACAAGAGCGTTGTTGCACTCGAAACGCGTTTGTCTTGAGATTTGTGCAAAGGAGCAGCTGGTCTGATTGTCCTGTTTTTCACAAATAAAGGACTTTACTCACCGTAGTGTGGCTTCATCTTGGAGGCAACTTCCTTTTTTCTGTGTTATGCGGCGTGCCCCGCCGCGATGGAGCCCCACTGCTATCAGGGCGGTACTGCAGCAACAATGATCAAAGACGCTGTGGGGACGGTGAGTCCGCTTTGTGGATGTTGTATGGACAGAATGACAGCCCGGACAGCTTCAGCGCAGCCCACTTGGGTAAACATTTTGAACATTTTGGGGCGAGGCATGCAACCCACTTGGGGTAACATTTATCATGCACTACAACTACCATCATTCCTTGCGCAGTCGCCCACAGAGGCGGGACATTTAAATTCGCACTTGTGGTGCGATTGCTGCCTTTCCCTTCTGCCAGTGAACAAGAGCGTTGTTGCGCTCGAAACACGTTTGTCTTGAGATTTGTGCAAAGGACCAGCTGGTCTGATTGTCCTGTATTTCACAAATAAAGGACTTTACTCACCGTAGTGTGGCTTCATCTTGGAGGCAACTTCCTTTTTTCTGTGTTATGCAGTGTGCCCCGCTGCGATGGAGCCCCACTGCTATCAGGGCGGTCCTGCAGCGACAATGATCAAAGACGCTGTGGGGACGGTGAGTCCGCTTTGTGTATGTTGTATGGACAGAATGACAGCCCAGACAGCTTCATCGCAGCCCACTTGGGTAAACATTTCGAACATTTTGTGGCGAGGCATGCAACCCACTTGGGGTAACATTTATCATGCACCACAACTACTGTCATTCCTTGCGTAGTCGCCCACAGAGGCGGGACATTTACATTCGCGCTGGTGGTGCGACTGCTGCCTTTCCCTTCTGCCAGTAAACAAGAGCGTTGTTGCGCTCGAAACGCATTTGTCTTGAGATTTGTGCAAAGGAGCAGCTGGTCTGATTGTCCTGTAGTTCACAAATAAAGGACTTTACTCACCGTAGTGTGGCTTCATCTTAGAGGCAACTTCCTTTTTTCTGTGTTATGCGGCGTGCTCCACCGCGATGGAGCCCCACTGCTATCAGGGCGGGCCTGCAGCGACAATGATTAAAGACGCTGTGGGGACGGTGAGTCCGCTTTGTGGATGTTGTATGGACAGAATGACAGCCCGGACAGCTTCAGCGCAGCCCACTTGGGTAAACATTTTGAACATTTTGTGGCGAGGGATGCAACCCACTTGGGGTAACATTTATCATGCACGACAACTACCATCATTCCTTGCGTAGTCGCCCACAGAGGCGGTACATTTACATTCGCGCTGGTGGTGCGATTGCTGCCTTTCCCTTCTGCCAGTGAACAAGAGCGTTGTTGCGCTCGAAACGCGTTTGTCTTGAGATTTGTGCAAAGGAGCAGCTGGTCTGATTGTCCTGTATTTCACAAATAAAGGACTTTACTCACCGTAGTGTGGCTTCATCTTGGAGGCAACTTCCTTTTTTCTGTATTATGCGGCGTGCACCGCCGCGATGGAGCCCCACTGCTATCAGGGCGGGCCTGCAGCGACAATGATCAAAGACGCTGTGAGGACGGTGAGTCCGCATTGTGGATGTTGTATGGACAGGATGACAGCCCGGACAGCTTCAGCGCAGCCCACTTGGGTAAACATTTTGAACATTTTGGGGCGAGGAATGCAACCCACTTGGGGTAACATTTATCATGCACCACAACTACTGTCATTCCTTGCGTAGTCGCCCACAGAGGCGGGACATTTACATTTGCGCTGGTGGTGCGACTGCTGCCTTTCCCTTCTGCCAGTAAACAAGAGCGTTGTTGCGCTCGAAACGCATTTGTCTTGAGATTTGTGCAAAGGAGCAGCTGGTCTGATTGTCCTGTAGTTCACAAATAAAGGACTTTACTCACCGTAGTGTGGCTTCATCTTAGAGGCAACTTCCTTTTTTCTGTGTTATGCGGCGTGCTCCACCGCGATGGAGCCCCACTGCTATCAGGGCGGGCCTGCAGCGACAATGATTAAAGACGCTGTGGGGACGGTGAGTCCGCTTTGTGGATGTTGTATGGACAGAATGACAGCCCGGACAGCTTCAGCGCAGCCCACTTGGGTAAACATTTTGAACATTTTGTGGCGAGGGATACAACCCACTTGGGGTAACATTTATCATGCATGACAACTACCATCATTCCTTGCGTAGTCGCCCACAGAGGCGGTACATTTACATTCGTGCTGGTGGTGCGATTGCTGCCTTTCCCTTCTGCCAGTGAACAAGAGCGTTGTTGCGCTCGAAACGCGTTTGTCTTGAGATTTGTGCAAAGGAGCAGCTGGTCTGATTGTCCTGTATTTCACAAATAAAGGACTTTACTCACCGTAGTGTGGCTTCATCTTGTAGGCAACTTCCTTTTTTCTGTGTTATGCGGCGTGCCCCGCCGCGATGGAGCCCCACTGCTATCAGGGCGGGCCTGCAGTGACAATGATCAAAGACGCTGTGAGGACGGTGAGTCCGCATTGTGGATGTTGTATGGACAGGATGACAGCCCGGACAGCTTCAGCGCAGCCCACTTGGGTAAACATTTTGAACATTTTGGGGCAAGGAATGCAACCCACTTGGGGTAACATTTATCATGCACCACAACTACTGTCATTCCTTGCGTAGTCGCCCACTGAGGCGGGACATTTACATTCGCGCTGGTGGTGCGACTGCTGCCTTTCCCTTCTGCCAGTAAACAAGAGCGTTGTTGCGCTCGAAACGCATTTTTCTTGAGATTTGTGCAAAGGAGCAGCTGGTCTGATTGTCCTGTAGTTCACAAATAAAGGACTTTACTCACCGTAGTGTGGCTTCATCTTAGAGGCAACTTCCTTTTTTCAGTGTTATGCGGCGTGCTCCACCGCGATGGAGCCCCACTGCTATCAGGGCGGGCCTGCAGCGACAATGATTAAAGACGCTGTGGGGACGGTGAGTCCGCTTTGTGGATGTTGTATGGACAGAATGACAGCCCGGACAGCTTCAGCGCAGCCCACTTGGGTAAACATTTTGAACATTTTGTGGCGAGGGATGCAACCCACTTGGGGTAACATTTATCATGCACGACAACTACCATCATTCCTTGCGTAGTCGCCCACAGAGGCGGTACATTTACATTCGCGCTGGTGGTGCGATTGCTGCCTTTCCCTTCTGCCAGTGAACAAGAGCGTTGTTGCGCTCGAAACGCGTTTGTCTTGAGATTTGTGCAAAGGAGCAGCTGGTCTGATTGTCCTGTATTTCACAAATAAAGGACTTTACTCACCGTAGTGTGGCTTCATCTTGTAGGCAACTTCCTTTTTTCTGTGTTATGCGGCGTGCCCCGCCGCGATGGAGCCCCACTGCTATCAGGGCGGGCCTGCAGCGACAATGATCAAAGACGCTGTGAGGACGGTGAGTCCGCATTGTGGATGTTGTATGGACAGGATGACAGCCCGGACAGCTTCAGCGCAGCCCACTTGGGTAAACATTTTGAACATTTTGGGGCGAGGCATGCAACCCACTTGGGGTAACATTTATCATGCACCACAACTACCGTCATTCCTTGCGTAGTCGCCCACAGAGGCGGGACATTTACATTCGCGCTGGTGGTGCGATTGCTGCCTTTCCCTTCTGCCAGTGAACAAGAGCGTTGTTGCACTCGAAACGCGTCTGTCTTGAGATTTGTGCAAAGGAGCAGCTGGTCTGATTGTCCTGTATTTCACAAATAAAGGACTTTACTCACCGTAGTGTGGCTTCATCTTGGAGGCAACTTCCTTTTTTCTGTGTTATGCGGCGTGCTCCACCGCGATGGAGCCCCACTGCTATCAGGGCAGTCCTGCAGCGACAATGATCAAAGACGCTGTGGGGACGGTGAGTCCGCTTTGTGGATGTTGTATGGACAGAATGACAGCCCGGACAGCTTCAGCGCAGCCCACTTGGGTAAACATTTTGAACATTTTGGGGCGAGGCATGCAAACCACTGGGGGTAACATTTATCAAGCACCACAACTACCATCATTCCTTGCGCAGTCGCCCACAGAGGCGGGACATTTAAATTCGCACTGGTGGGGCGATTGCTGCCTTTCCCTTCTGCCAGTGAATAAGAGCGTTGTTGCACTCGAAACGCGTTTGTCTTGAGATTTGTGCAAAGGAGCAGCTGGTCTGATTGTCCTGTATTTCAAAAATAAAGGACTTTACTCACCGTAGTGTGGCTTCATCTTGGAGGCAACTTCCTTTTTTCTGTATTATGCGGCGTGCACCGCCGCGATGGAGCCCCACTGCTATCAGGGCGGGCCTGCAGCGACAATGATCAAAGACGCTGTGAGGACGGTGAGTCCGCATTGTGGATGTTGTATGGACAGGATGACAGCCCGGACAGCTTCAGCGCAGCCCACTTGGGTAAGCATTTTGAACATTTTGGGGTGAGGCATGCAACCCACTTGAGGTAACATTTATCATGCACCACAACTACCATCATTCCTTGCGTAGTCGCCCACAGAGGCGGGACATTTACATTCGCGCTGGTGGTGCGATTGCTGCCTTTCCCTTCTGCCAGTGAACAAGAGCGTTGTTGCGCTCGAAACGCGTTTGTCTTGAGATTTGTGCAAATGAGCAGCTGGTCTGATTGTCCTGTATTTCACAAATAAAGGACTTTACTCACCGTAGTGTGGCTTCATCTTGGAGGAAACTTCCTTTTTTCTGTGTTATGCGGCGTGCCCCGCCGCGATGGAGCCCCACTGCTATCAGGGCGGGACTGCAGCGACAATGATCAAAGACGCTGTGGGGACGGTGAGTCCGCTTTGTGGATGTTGTATGGACAGAATGACAGCCCGGACAGCTTCATCGCAGCCCACTTGGGTAAACATTTCGAACATTTTGTGGCGAGGCATGCAACCCACTTGGGGTAACATTTATCATGCACGACAACTACCATCATTCCTTGCGCAGTCGCCCACAGAGGCGGTACATTTACATTTGCGCTGGTGGTGCGATTGCTGCCTTTCCCTTCTGCCAGTGAACAAGAGCGTTGTTGCGCTCGAAACGCGTTTGTCTTGAGATTTGTGCAAAGGAGCAGCTGGTCTGATTGTCCTGTATTTCACAAATAAAGGACTTTACTCACCGTAGTGTGGCTTCATCTTGTAGGCAACTTCCTTTTTTCTGTGTTATGCGGCGTGTCCCGCCGCGATAGAGCCCCACTGCTATCAGGGCGGGCCTGCAGCGTTAATGATCAAAGACGCTGTGAGGACGGTGAGTCCGCATTGTGGATGTTGTATGGACAGGATGACAGCACGGACAGCTTCAGCGCAGCCCACTTGGGTAAACATTTTGAACATTTTGGGGCGAGGCATGCAACCCACTTGGGGTAACATTTATCATGCACCACAACTACCGTCATTCCTTGCGTAGTCGCCCACAGAGGCGGGACATTTACATTCGCGCTGGTGGTGCGATTGCTGCCTTTCCCTTCTGCCAGTGAACAAGAGCGTTGTTGCTCTCGAAACGCGTCTGTCTTGAGATTTGTGCAAAGGAGCAGCTGGTCTGATTGTCCTGTATTTCACAAATAAAGGACTTTACTCACCGTAGTGTGGCTTCATCTTGGAGGCAACTTCCTTTTTTCTGTGTTATGCGGCGTGCTCCACCGCGATGGAGCCCCACTGCTATCAGGGCGGGCCTGCAGCGACAATGATTAAAGACGCTGTGGGGACGGTGAGTCCGCTTTGTGGATGTTGTATGGACAGGATGACAGCCCGGACAGCTTCAGCGCAAACCACTTGGGTAAACATTTTGAACATTTTGGGGTGAGGCATGCAATCCTCTGGGGGTAACTTTTATCATGCACCACAACTACCATCATTCCTTGCGCAGTCGCCCACAGAGGCGGGACATTTAAATTCGCGCTTGTGGTGCGATTGCTGCCTTTCCCTTCTGCCAGTGAACAAGAGCTTTGTTGCGCTCGAAACACGTTTGTCTTGAGATTTGTGCAAAGGAGCAGCTGGTCTGATTGTCCTGTATTTCACAAATAAAGGACTTTACTCACCGTAGTGTGGCTTCATCTTGGAGGCAACTTCCTTTTTTCTGTGTTATGCAGCGTGCCCCGCTGCGATGGAGCGCCACTGCTATCAGGGCGGTCCTGCAGCGACAATGATCAGAGACGCTGTGGGGACGGTGAGTCCGCTTTGTGGATGTTGTATGGACAGAATGACAGCCCGGACAGCTTCAGCTCAGCCCACTTGGGTAAACATTTTGAACATTTTGGGGCGAGGCATGCAACCCACTGGGGGTAATATTTATCATGCACCACAACTACCATCATTCCTTGCGCAGTCGCCCACAGACGCGGGACATTTAAATTCGCACTGGTGGTGCGATTGCTGCCTTTCCCTTCTGCCAGTGAACAAGAGCGTTGTTGCACTCGAAACGCGTTTGTCTTGAGATTTGTGCAAAGGAGCAGCTGGTCTGATTGTCCTGTATTTCACAAATAAAGGACTTTACTCACCGTAGTGTGGCTTCATCTTGGAGGCAACTTCCTTTTTTCTGTGTTATGCGGCGTGCCCTGCCGTGATGGATCCCCACTGCTATCAGGGCGGGCCTGCAGCGCCAATGATCAAAGACGCTGTGGGGACGGTGAGTCCGCATTGTGGATGTTGTATGGACAGGATGACAGCCCGGACAGCTTCAGCGCAGCCCACTTGGGTAAACATTTTGAACATTTTGGGGCGAGGCATGCAACCCACTTGGGGTAACATTTATCATGCACCACAACTACCATCATTACTTGCGCAGTCGCCCACAGAGGCGGTACATTTACATTCGCGCTGGTGGTGCGATTGCTGCCTTTCCCTTCTGCCAGTGAACAAGAGCGTTGTTGCGCTCGAAATGCGTTTGTCTTGAGATTTGTGCAAAGGAGCAGCTGGTCTGATTGTCCTGTATTTCACAAATAAAGGACTTTACTCACCCTAGTGTGGCTGTGAGAAGTTGGCCTGGTATATGATGCTCACTAGTTAAAGTGATCACCTTGTACCATGCCAAGCAACCCTTATGGTGTGGTTGTAAGTCAACCTTTTCGGACTAGCTGCCCTAGTGGTAGCGTAGGCTAAGCAGTCTTTGAGGCTAAACTCGTGAAGCGTGTTAAGCCAGCTGTTTTACCAAATGCAACCCTCTTTTATACCAATGAAAGGACACCACACAGATATATATTCAAAATATATATGTATTTATTTCTCAAAGTAACCCCTAGTCTCTTTATGAGTACAGGAGCACAAATCGTCAAACAAGATTACAGTAGAATACACAGAAGTTGCACTTTATATGGATAGGCCCTGGTGGCCACTCGAACCATATACTAAAATAGTGGTATAAGTACCACGAACAGAAAAGGGAAAAGGCCTAGGGCCTCTAGAATCGCTGGGCCTACAAGGAGCTAACGTCAGTTAGTGACCAGGAGGTCCACGGGTGGCGTGTGCAGAGCAAATAGTCACACGCGTGCTCCCATAGGTTTCAATGGGTGCGTAAAAAGTACAAAGTTACTGCAAAGAGGAGCTTCCGGATGGACTAGGAACTCAAGATTTGGAACACAGGCACTAGAGATGTAATACTACACTTGGGCACAGGTGTGCCAGCTTTACCTCACCCACAGGAAGCGGGTGCATAGGCCTCGAAGTGCGTCGGGTTTCTTCTATCTGTTCCGTGGAGCTTGAAGACAAAGATGCTGCAGGCGGTCGGTCCGGGAGAGATGCAGTGGATCCAAGAGTGGATCGGAGATGTTGAAGACCTGTAAGCAGAGGGGACAGTGTTCACAGTCACTAGCCAGTGACCAGCGTGGCACCAGGTGGGTACCAGGCAATGTCGGGTGCAAACAGGAAGAAAGGTGTAGCTTGTCTCTGCAGCCACGTGGTCCCTGGAGGTCGACGACGTCCAGGAGTCGGTTCACGAGCTGTCCCACGCAGGCTCTCGCTGTCGGCGGTGTCGGCGACTTGATCGAAGCAAATAAGCCTTGGCAAAAGCAATTGTTGTAGGAGAAGAAATAAGCTGATGGTTCTGACCAGCAAGGTCAGAAGGACTGCTCCTTTGGAGGGGAGCAAGGGCCAGTCTGGAGCAACCAGACCAGTGGTGTATTTTGTAAAGTTCGTCGCCAAGATGGCTACTAGCCAGCGGGCCAGCAACCGGTTAGGCGCGTCGAGTGGAAAAATGCAGAAGGGCCCCACGCAGATCGTGGAGATGCTGGAGGGCTCACCTTTGGTGCAGATGCTGCTCGAGGGTTGGGCTTCTCAGATACCAAAGCACAACTTGGAGGGAGCCTCGGTTGTTGCACTCGTCAGCTTGTCGTGGTCGTTTCAAGAGGGCTGGCTCCACGTGTCTCGGTGCCTCCACGGGTCTCCTCTTTTCAGGGACTGTGGATCGGGTGGTGAGAGGTCTGGAGGTTCAGGTCTTGTCAGTCTCTGGGCTCGGGCTCCGGCGGGAGGCGGCGGCAAAGCAGATGTTGATTCGCTGGATGGTGCTTGCGTTAGCAAGGTGGTCACTCCCTGACCACAGGGGAGATTTCCTTCAGTCTTCTGTGCAGCAGAATGTCGAAGTTCCCGTCTTCTTCTTAGTTTCAAGTTGATTCCAGGATGTCTGAAGTCTTAGGACACAGCTCCTACCTTTAAGCGGATTCTAGGGGCCGGACTACCTGCTAGGTCCCTCCCTATGGGTGGGACCAGGAAGGGGGGTGGTTACACCCCCAATCCTTTGTCCAGCTCGCCCCAGGCCCGGGACTGGTGTGCCCCAGGACCGGTTTGAACTGGCATATGCACCGAGGCTCCTTGTGAGCCACAGGCATGTCTGGTTTCTTTCAAGCCCTACCTGACCAATACACAAAATCCTGTCTGGGGTGGTGCATGCACCTCCCCTGGCAGGAAACCCTTTGTCCACACCTCCCAAGCTGGAAGGACTCCCAGCAGCAGGAGGGCAGACTTGTGTCTGTGGTGGCAGCATCCATTTTGTGGAGCTGAGGCTATGTCTGATTTTACCCGGGTTTCAGGTACTGTACATGTCGTGTCCCTCTAGAAGGGTGGAATGCTAACCCCGTCGCCAGAATTGGCGAGGGGTTAGTATTCCAATTCGTATGACACCTTACTCGACATGTTTTGATAAAGCCAAACCAAAGATAGCATTTGACCGCGAGGTTCATAATGCACTTAAGAGTATATGGTATGACGATATCTGGAAACAGTAGAAGGAAGTTGTTCCGACCACTGCAGACAGGCTCAGCTCATGCCAGAGCACCATCTCACATGGAACCAAGCACTCTGCCTTCAGGATTGTTAAGGCCTGCCATAGGAGTGACTTATAGGTTACCAGGTGTCCCATTTAAGGTTAGGTATAGGTATACTACACCTAAGTAAGAGGTGATTACACCAACTTACCCCAACTGAGTGATCAGCCAGTTGTGTCAAATTGTTAGGCCAAGCCTGGGGTGGCATAATACATGCTTCAGCCCCTGGCAGGCCTTGGGTACACCAATGCCCTGGGTACCTAGTGTACACTGGTACAGGGGCTGACAGGGTGATCCACTTCCAATTGGTTATGCACCTAGGGTGCATAGTTTTAATTTAGTAGAGAGAACAGCAGGCTGGGGGTCTGATTGGCAGGCCCACAGCCTCAATATGTCAAAAACCAGTGAAGCAAAAAGCAAAAATTTGGGGTGACCATAGGATAGCAGACCCTACTCTCCTACACAACCCCCCCCCCCCCCCAAACGCAGGGACATTAAACTAGCCTTGACCAGTCTCGTCTTCTTGTCCTAAGTGGAAGTACCTGGAGAGACCATCTGCATTCCCATGGTCAGTACCTGGCCGGTGCTCCACTGTAAAGTCCATACCCTGTAGGGAAATGGACCACCTAAGCAGTTTGGGGTTTTCACCCTTCATCTGATTTAGCCACAAGAGGGGCTTATGGTCGGTCTGAATCTTGAAGTGAGTGCCAAACAAGTATGGCCTCAGCTTCTTCAGGGCCCACACCACAGCAAAGGCCTCCCTCTCAATAGCTGACCAATTCTTCTCTCTGGGGGTCAACCTTCTGCTAATAAAAGCAATGGGTTGGTCTTGACCATCTACATTAAGTTGTGACACCACAGCTCCCACACCCAACTCAGAAGCATCTGTTTGGACAATAAACTCTTTGGAGTAGTCAGGACTTTTCAGGATAGGTGCAGAGCACATGGCCTCCTTCAGGTCATCAAATGCCTTTTGACAGCTTACTGTCCACTGAACCTTTTTGGGCATCTTCTTGGATGTCAGATCATTAAGAGGGGTCACAATGGACCCATAGTTCTTAACAAACTTCCTGTAGTACCCAGTCAAGCCCAAGAAAGCTCGAACTTGAGTCTGGGTGGTTGGAGGGGACCAATCCTTGATGGATTGTATCTTACTCTCCAGTGGTTGAACTTGGCCCCCACCTACAAGGTGGCCCAAATATACAACCTTACTCTGCCCTATCTGGCACTTAGTAGCCTTGATAGTGAGGCCTGCCCTTTGCAGAGCCTCAAGAGCCTTCTTCAGGTGGATCAGGTGATCCTCCCAGGTGGAGCTAAAGACAGCAATGTCATCCAGATATGCTGCGCAAAAGTCATCCAACCCAGTAAGGACTTGGTTCTCCAGCCTTTGGAAGGTGGCAGGTGCATTCTTCAGACCAAAGGGCATCACCACAAACTGGTAGTGCCCACCTGGGGTTGAGAATGCTGTTTTGGCCTTAGACTCCTCAGCTAATCTGATTTGCCAATAGCCAGCTGTTAAGTCAAATGTGCTCAAAAACTTTGCAGAAGCTAGTTTGTCTATGAGCTCATCTGCCCTTGGAATAGGGTGTGCATCTGTCCTGGTGACAGCATTGAGTCCTCTGTAATCCACACAGAACCTCATCTCTCTCTTGCCATCTTTGGTGTGAGGTTTGGGGACCAGAACCACTGGGCTAGCCCAGGGGCTCTCTGAGGGTTCAATGACACCTAATTCCAGCATTTTATGTACCTCAGCCTTTATACAGTCCCTGACGTGGTTAGGTTGTCTGTAAAGCTTGTTCTTTACAGGCAGACTGTCACCAGTGTCCACCACATGGGTACACCAGTCAGTTTGACTAGGTATCAAGGAAAACATATGTGAAAATGATTGTAGAACCTGTCTACATTCAGTCTGCTGATGGGCAGTGAGGTTGCCTCCAAGGGTCACTCCTTCAACTGAGCCATCTTCAGGGTTCTGAGACAACAGGTCTGGGAGAGGGTCACTCTCTTCCTTCTGTCCCTCATCTGTAGCCATGAGCAAGCCCATGTCTGCCCTGTCAACATATGCTTTAAGCCTGTTAACATGGAGTACCCTGTGGGGACTCCTGGGAGTTCCTAGGTCGACCAAGTAGGTGACCTCTCCCTTCTTTTCCAGGATTGTATGGGGTCCAGACCATTTGTCTTGGAGTGCTGCTGGGGCCACTGGCTCCAACACCCATACCTTCTGTCCTGGCTGAAACTCAACCAAGACAGCCTTTTGGTCATGCCAAGCTTTCTGTAAGGCCTGGCTTGCCTCAAGGTTTTTGGATGCCTTCTCCATATACTCAGCCATCCTGGAGCGGAGACCAAGTACATAGTCCACTATGTCTTGTTTAGGCTTTTTGAGAGGTAACTCCCATCCTTCCTTCACTAAACACAGTGGGCCTCTTACAGGGTGCCCAAACAACAATTCAAAGGGGCTGTAGCCAACTCCTTTTTGTGGGACCTCTCTGTAAGCAAACAGAAGGCAGGGTAGAAGGATGTCCCATCTTCGCCTGAGCTTTTCAGGTAATCCTTTGATCATACCCTTTAGGGTCTTGTTGAATCTCTCAACAAGCCCATTGCATTGTGGGTGATAAGGGGTGGTGAACTTGTAGTTGACACCACATTCCTTCCACATAGCTGTCAAGTATCCTGACATAAAGTTGGTACCTCTGTCAGATACCACCTCCTTAGGAAACCCCACTCTGGAGAATACTCCCAGCAGGGCCCTGGCCACAACAGGAGCTGTAGTGGTCCTAAGGGGAATTGCCTCTGGATACCTGGTGGCATGATCCACTACCACCAGTATAAATCTGTGCCCAGATGCAGTGGGAGGATCCATGGGACCCACTATGTCTATTCCCACTCTTTCAAAGGGGACCCCCACCACAGGTAGTGGTATTAGGGGGGCCTTTGTTGTGCCACCTGATTTGCCACTGGCTTGGCAGGTCACACAGGAGCGACAAAACTCCTTTGTATCTTCATTCATATGAGGCCAGTGAAAGTGAGGGACAAGCCTGTCCCAAGTCTTGTTCTGGCCTAAGTGTCCTGCTAAAGGAATATCATGGGCCAAGGTAAGAAGGAAGCCCCTAAATTGCAGAGGTATAACCAACCTCCTGGTAGCACCAGGCTTGGGGTCTCTAGCCTCTGAATAAAGGAGCCCTTCATCCCAATACACTTTATGGGTACCTTGAGCATTCCCAGCAGCCTCAGCAGCAGCCAGCTGTCTGAGGGGTTCAAGAGAGGGACAGGATAACTGAGCCTGCCTCAAGTCAGCCCTTGAAGGTCCCCCTGTCCCCAGAAACTCAACCTGATCAGGTTTAAGCTCTTCAGGGACAGTTCCTTCAGGGTCCTCTAGATCAGCTTCCTGGGAAGGCTGATCATCACTCTGAGGCAGGGGGGAAGGCACAGCCTTGACCCTCCTGTTCTTCTTCTTGGTAGGTGCTTGGTCCATTGTTCCAGGATCCAAGACCTGAGGTTCAGTGAGGCACTTTTTGGCCTGTGACCTGGTCACAGCAAGGACATGTGATGATATACCTAACATCTCTGCATGAGTCCTGTACTCCACTTCTGACCATAGAGAACTCTCTAGGTCATTGCCCAACAAACATTCTACTGGGAGGTCTGCACTAACCACAACCCTTTTGAGGCCAGTTACTCCTCCCCATGAGAAGTTAACAACTGCCACACTATGTGAAGTAGTGGCATTGCTGGCATTGGTCACCAGGTAATTCTCACCTGGTATGTACTGTCCAGGGTCCACAAAGCCTGGTGTCACCATAGTGACACTGGCACATGTGTCCCTGTAGGCTTGAGCCACTTTTTCATTTATTAAAGGAGTCTGTCTGTACTTGCCCAGGTTACTGGGGCTCACAGTCAGGGACAAATCAATGTCCCCATCACAGATCAAGACTGCCTGTGTCAGGGTTCTGTCTAAGTCAGAATCTCCTTCAGTTCCCATAGTGATTCCCACTACACCCTTTGTCTGGGGACCAACACTGCTAACAGTAGTACTGGGAGCAGGTGCCTTAGGGGCAACAGTGTTGGGTGCTCCACCCTTTTTGCAATCACTAGTCCAGTGAGTTGTATTTTTGCAATGATTGCACCAGGGTTTCTTTTGACCTTCTTTCTTCTTTTTGGACTGTTGTTGGGACCCACCCTCCTTAGCAGTAGTTTGGGGCCCTGTTGAAGACTTCTGGTCTTTAGGTTTCTGATCTCCACCCTTTTGGTCTGTTTTCTTCTGATCACCCCCTTGGCCCTGGTTCTGGTTCTTTTGCTTAACCCTGGTTCTGACCCATTTGTCTGCCTTCTTTCCCAATTCTTGGGGAGAGGTCAGATCAGAGTCAACCAAGTGTTGATGCAGTTGCTGGTTTTGACAGTTATTTAAAATCTGTTCTCTCATCATCAAATTATACAATCCTGTAAAATCAGATACCTTACTTCCCAGCAACCAACCCTCCAAAGCCTTAGTGGCACATTCAACATATTCAGACCAGTCCTGAGTCTGTGTCTTTTGGGTGTCTCTGAACATTAACCTGTACTGTTCAGTGGTTAAGCCTAACCCATCTACCAGAACACTCTTCAGGACTCTGTAATTTCTGACATCCTCTTCTCTAACAGTGAGGAGTCTGTCTCTGCCTCTTCCTTCAAAGGAGAGCCAGAGGATTGCTGCCCACTGGTCTTCAGGAACCTGCTGTACTTTGCAGGCTCTCTCAAGAGCAGTTATCCATTTGTGGATGTCATCCCCACTTTTGTAGGGGGGCACAACCTTAGACAGGTTCCTATTATCAAAGACCCTATCTTTGTCCTTAGGGACAATGCTGCCACCAGTGGGTATAGACCCACTCTCTCTAGGTTGCCTAGCCTTGTTCAGTTTTTCTTCCATCAGGGCTACTTCTAGCTCCTGCTTCCTGATCCTCAGCTGGGCTTCCTGCATTCTGGCCTCATGTTCCCTCCTCTGAGGGGTGGTCATCCTTTTCCTGGAGTGACCTTGAGAGCCTCTAGAGCCATGAGAAGCATTGGAGTCACCTGAGCGATTCCTTTGCCTCCTAAGCCCTGTGTTAAGTCCACTGGGGCGATCCAATGGGGTAAACCCATTGTCAGTCCCCAATAGCCTTAGTTTAGCTGGGCCAAGTATAACACTTGGCACTGGGCTAGTTCTCCCTTCATCCTCACTACTTTCTGTATCCTCACCACTTTCCTCCCCTGTAGTATGATTCTCATCTAAGGGATGGCTATTGGAACTGGGTACCTCTGTAGCATCTTCAGAAGGGGGGCCTCCTGTTCCTGACCCTAAGGGGGCTAACTGGGAAGCTTTCCTGAGTTCTCTCTGATTCTCATCATTTTGCAAGAGTTCTCTGTGCTCAGCAGAGGTAGGGTTCTTGGGCTGTTTAAGGCCTCTAAGAGTTGCCAAATGCCTGAGCTCATTCTGGTTAAGGGTAGCAAAGCTGGATGGTGCCCTCTGGGGGTCACTCTCAACAGAGATGGGTACAGTGGACCCCTCTGCCCCGGCCATTGCTCTTAAGTGTGGGTGGATGTGTTGCAATCTACCTACACTTGGGTTTACCTACTAAACCTATCTAGTAGTTGTAGTCAGGGTGTGCTACTCCCTTTGCTCTACAACAACTAAGTTCAGTAGAACTTATGTATATCTAATCTTGTTTTATATGTACCTACAGGTACCTATGTGATCTTTCAATTGGTAACCAAGAGATTACAATGGTAAAACACAGCAAGCTCAAATCCAACCGCTGCTCACCAATGTGAGAAGTTGGCCTGGTATATGATGCTCACTAGTTAAAGTGATCACCTTGTACCATGCCAAGCAACCCTTATGGTGTGGTTGTAAGTCAACCTTTTCGGACTAGCTGCCCTAGTGGTAGCGTAGGCTAAGCAGTCTTTGAGGCTAAACTCGTGAAGCGTGTTAAGCCAGGTGTTTTACCAAATGCAACCCCCTTTTATACCAATGAAAGGACACCACACAGATATATATTCAAAATATATATGTATTTATTTCTCAAAGTAACCCCTAGTCTCTTTATGAGCACAGGAGCACAAATCGTCAAACAAGATTACAGTAGAATACACAGAAGTTGCACTTTATATGGATAGGCCCTGGTGGCCACTCGAACCATATACTAAAATAGTGGTATAAGTACCACGAACAGAAAAGGGAAAAGGCCTAGGGCCTCTAGAATCGCTGGGCCTACAAGGACCTAACGTCAGTTAGTGACCAGGAGGTCCACGGGTGGCGTGTGCAGAGCAAATAGTCACACGCGTGCTCCCATAGGTTTCAATGGGTGCGTAAAAAGTACAAAGTTACTGCAAAGAGGATCTTCCGGATGGACTAGGAACTCACGATTTGGAACACAGGCACTAGAGATGTAATACTACACTTGGGCACAGGTGTGCCAGCTTTACCTCACCCACAGGAAGCGGGTGCATAGGCCTCGAAGTGCGTCGGGTTTCTTCTATCTGTTCCGTGGAGCTTGAAGACAAAGATGCTGCAGGCGGTCGGTCCGGCAGAGATGCAGTGGATCCAAGAGTGGATCGGAGATGTTGAAGACCTGTAAGCAGAGGGGACAGTGTTCACAGTCACTAGCCAGTGACCAGCGTGGCACCAGGTGGGTACCAGGCAATGTCGGGTGCAAACAGGAAGAAAGGTGTAGCTTGTCTCTGCAGCCACGTGGTCCCTGGAGGTCAACAACATCCAGGAGTCGGCTCACGAGCTGTCCCACGCAGGCTCTCGCTGTCGGCGGTGTCGGCGACTTGATCGAAGCAAACAAGCCGTGGAAAAAGCAATTGTTGTAGGAGATGAAATAAGCTGATGGTTCTGACCAGCAAGGTCAGAAGGACTGCTCCTTTGGAGGGGAGCAAGGGCCAGTCTGGAGCAACCAGACCAGTGGTGTATTTTGTAAAGTTCGTCGCCAAGATGGCTACTAGCCAGCGGGCCAGCAACCGGTTAGGCGCGTCGAGTGGAAAAATGCAGAAGGGCCCCACGCAGATCGTGGAGATGCTGGAGGGCTCACCTTTGGTGCAGATGCTGCTCGAGGCTTGGGCTTCTCAGATCCCAAAGCACAACTTGGAGGGAGCCTCGGTTGTTGCACTTGTCAGCTTGTCGTGGTCGTTTCAAGAGGGCTGGCTCCACGTGTCTCGGTGCCTCCACGGGTCTCCTCTTTTCAGGGACTGTGGATCGGGCGGTGAGAGGTCTGGAGGTCCAGGTCTTGTCAGTCTCTGGGCTCGGGCTCCGGTGGGAGGCGGCAGCAAAGCAGATTTCCTTCAGTCTTCTGTGCAGCAGAATGTCGAAGTTCCCGTCTTCTTCTTAGTTTCAAGTTGATTCCAGGATGTCTGAAGTCTTAGGACACAGCTCCTACCTTTAAGCGGATTCTAGGGGCCGGACTACCTGCTAGGTCCCTCCCTATGGGTGGGACCAGGAAGGGGGGTGGTTACACCCCCAATCCTTTGTCCAGCTCGCCCCAGGCCCGGGACTGGTGTGCCCCAGGACCGGTTTGAACTGGCATATGCACCGAGGCTCCTTGTGAGCCACAGGCATGTCTGGTTTCTTTCAAGCCCTACCTGACCAATACACAAAATCCTGTCTGGGGTGGTGCATGCACCTCCCCTGGCAGGAAACCCTTTGTCCACACCTCCCAAGCTGGAAGGACTCCCAGCAGCAGGAGGGCAGACTTGTGTCTGTGGTGGCAGCATCCATTTTGTGGAGCTGAGGCTATGTCTGATTTTACCCGGGTTTCAGGTACTGTACATGTCGTGTCCCTCTAGAAGGGTGGAATGCTAACCCCGTCGCCAGAATTGGCGAGGGGTTAGTATTCCAATTCGTATGACACCTTACTCGACATGTTTTGATAAAGCCAAACCAAAGATAGCATTTGACCGCGAGGTTCATAATGCACTTAAGAGTATATGGTATGACGATATCTGGAAACAGTAGAAGGAAGTTGTTCCGACCACTGCAGACAGGCTCAGCTCATGCCAGAGCACCATCTCACATGGAACCAAGCACTCTGCCTTCAGGATTGTTAAGGCCTGCCATAGGAGTGACTTATAGGTTACCAGGTGTCCCATTTAAGGTTAGGTATAGGTATACTACACCTAAGTAAGAGGTGATTACACCAACTTACCCCAACTGAGTGATCAGCCAGTTGTGTCAAATTGTTAGGCCAAGCCTGGGGTGGCATAATACATGCTTCAGCCCCTGGCAGGCCTTGGGTACACCAATGCCCTGGGTACCTAGTGTACACTGGTACAGGGGCTGACAGGGTGATCCACTTCCAATTGGTTATGCACCTAGGGTGCATAGTTTTAATTTAGTAGAGAGAACAGCAGGCTGGGGGTCTGATTGGCAGGCCCACAGCCTCAATATGTCAAAAACCAGTGAAGCAAAAAGCAAAAATTTGGGGTGACCATAGGATAGCAGACCCTACTCTCCTACACAACCCCCCCCCCCCCCCAAACGCAGGGACATTAAACTAGCCTTGACCAGTCTCGTCTTCTTGTCCTAAGTGGAAGTACCTGGAGAGACCATCTGCATTCCCATGGTCAGTACCTGGCCGGTGCTCCACTGTAAAGTCCATACCCTGTAGGGAAATGGACCACCTAAGCAGTTTGGGGTTTTCACCCTTCATCTGATTTAGCCACAAGAGGGGCTTATGGTCGGTCTGAATCTTGAAGTGAGTGCCAAACAAGTATGGCCTCAGCTTCTTCAGGGCCCACACCACAGCAAAGGCCTCCCTCTCAATAGCTGACCAATTCTTCTCTCTGGGGGTCAACCTTCTGCTAATAAAAGCAATGGGTTGGTCTTGACCATCTACATTAAGTTGTGACACCACAGCTCCCACACCCAACTCAGAAGCATCTGTTTGGACAATAAACTCTTTGGAGTAGTCAGGACTTTTCAGGATAGGTGCAGAGCACATGGCCTCCTTCAGGTCATCAAATGCCTTTTGACAGCTTACTGTCCACTGAACCTTTTTGGGCATCTTCTTGGATGTCAGATCATTAAGAGGGGTCACAATGGACCCATAGTTCTTAACAAACTTCCTGTAGTACCCAGTCAAGCCCAAGAAAGCTCGAACTTGAGTCTGGGTGGTTGGAGGGGACCAATCCTTGATGGATTGTATCTTACTCTCCAGTGGTTGAACTTGGCCCCCACCTACAAGGTGGCCCAAATATACAACCTTACTCTGCCCTATCTGGCACTTAGTAGCCTTGATAGTGAGGCCTGCCCTTTGCAGAGCCTCAAGAGCCTTCTTCAGGTGGATCAGGTGATCCTCCCAGGTGGAGCTAAAGACAGCAATGTCATCCAGATATGCTGCGCAAAAGTCATCCAACCCAGTAAGGACTTGGTTCTCCAGCCTTTGGAAGGTGGCAGGTGCATTCTTCAGACCAAAGGGCATCACCACAAACTGGTAGTGCCCACCTGGGGTTGAGAATGCTGTTTTGGCCTTAGACTCCTCAGCTAATCTGATTTGCCAATAGCCAGCTGTTAAGTCAAATGTGCTCAAAAACTTTGCAGAAGCTAGTTTGTCTATGAGCTCATCTGCCCTTGGAATAGGGTGTGCATCTGTCCTGGTGACAGCATTGAGTCCTCTGTAATCCACACAGAACCTCATCTCTCTCTTGCCATCTTTGGTGTGAGGTTTGGGGACCAGAACCACTGGGCTAGCCCAGGGGCTCTCTGAGGGTTCAATGACACCTAATTCCAGCATTTTATGTACCTCAGCCTTTATACAGTCCCTGACGTGGTTAGGTTGTCTGTAAAGCTTGTTCTTTACAGGCAGACTGTCACCAGTGTCCACCACATGGGTACACCAGTCAGTTTGACTAGGTATCAAGGAAAACATATGTGAAAATGATTGTAGAACCTGTCTACATTCAGTCTGCTGATGGGCAGTGAGGTTGCCTCCAAGGGTCACTCCTTCAACTGAGCCATCTTCAGGGTTCTGAGACAACAGGTCTGGGAGAGGGTCACTCTCTTCCTTCTGTCCCTCATCTGTAGCCATGAGCAAGCCCATGTCTGCCCTGTCAACATATGCTTTAAGCCTGTTAACATGGAGTACCCTGTGGGGACTCCTGGGAGTTCCTAGGTCGACCAAGTAGGTGACCTCTCCCTTCTTTTCCAGGATTGTATGGGGTCCAGACCATTTGTCTTGGAGTGCTGCTGGGGCCACTGGCTCCAACACCCATACCTTCTGTCCTGGCTGAAACTCAACCAAGACAGCCTTTTGGTCATGCCAAGCTTTCTGTAAGGCCTGGCTTGCCTCAAGGTTTTTGGATGCCTTCTCCATATACTCAGCCATCCTGGAGCGGAGACCAAGTACATAGTCCACTATGTCTTGTTTAGGCTTTTTGAGAGGTAACTCCCATCCTTCCTTCACTAAACACAGTGGGCCTCTTACAGGGTGCCCAAACAACAATTCAAAGGGGCTGTAGCCAACTCCTTTTTGTGGGACCTCTCTGTAAGCAAACAGAAGGCAGGGTAGAAGGATGTCCCATCTTCGCCTGAGCTTTTCAGGTAATCCTTTGATCATACCCTTTAGGGTCTTGTTGAATCTCTCAACAAGCCCATTGCATTGTGGGTGATAAGGGGTGGTGAACTTGTAGTTGACACCACATTCCTTCCACATAGCTGTCAAGTATCCTGACATAAAGTTGGTACCTCTGTCAGATACCACCTCCTTAGGAAACCCCACTCTGGAGAATACTCCCAGCAGGGCCCTGGCCACAACAGGAGCTGTAGTGGTCCTAAGGGGAATTGCCTCTGGATACCTGGTGGCATGATCCACTACCACCAGTATAAATCTGTGCCCAGATGCAGTGGGAGGATCCATGGGACCCACTATGTCTATTCCCACTCTTTCAAAGGGGACCCCCACCACAGGTAGTGGTATTAGGGGGGCCTTTGTTGTGCCACCTGATTTGCCACTGGCTTGGCAGGTCACACAGGAGCGACAAAACTCCTTTGTATCTTCATTCATATGAGGCCAGTGAAAGTGAGGGACAAGCCTGTCCCAAGTCTTGTTCTGGCCTAAGTGTCCTGCTAAAGGAATATCATGGGCCAAGGTAAGAAGGAAGCCCCTAAATTGCAGAGGTATAACCAACCTCCTGGTAGCACCAGGCTTGGGGTCTCTAGCCTCTGAATAAAGGAGCCCTTCATCCCAATACACTTTATGGGTACCTTGAGCATTCCCAGCAGCCTCAGCAGCAGCCAGCTGTCTGAGGGGTTCAAGAGAGGGACAGGATAACTGAGCCTGCCTCAAGTCAGCCCTTGAAGGTCCCCCTGTCCCCAGAAACTCAACCTGATCAGGTTTAAGCTCTTCAGGGACAGTTCCTTCAGGGTCCTCTAGATCAGCTTCCTGGGAAGGCTGATCATCACTCTGAGGCAGGGGGGAAGGCACAGCCTTGACCCTCCTGTTCTTCTTCTTGGTAGGTGCTTGGTCCATTGTTCCAGGATCCAAGACCTGAGGTTCAGTGAGGCACTTTTTGGCCTGTGACCTGGTCACAGCAAGGACATGTGATGATATACCTAACATCTCTGCATGAGTCCTGTACTCCACTTCTGACCATAGAGAACTCTCTAGGTCATTGCCCAACAAACATTCTACTGGGAGGTCTGCACTAACCACAACCCTTTTGAGGCCAGTTACTCCTCCCCATGAGAAGTTAACAACTGCCACACTATGTGAAGTAGTGGCATTGCTGGCATTGGTCACCAGGTAATTCTCACCTGGTATGTACTGTCCAGGGTCCACAAAGCCTGGTGTCACCATAGTGACACTGGCACATGTGTCCCTGTAGGCTTGAGCCACTTTTTCATTTATTAAAGGAGTCTGTCTGTACTTGCCCAGGTTACTGGGGCTCACAGTCAGGGACAAATCAATGTCCCCATCACAGATCAAGACTGCCTGTGTCAGGGTTCTGTCTAAGTCAGAATCTCCTTCAGTTCCCATAGTGATTCCCACTACACCCTTTGTCTGGGGACCAACACTGCTAACAGTAGTACTGGGAGCAGGTGCCTTAGGGGCAACAGTGTTGGGTGCTCCACCCTTTTTGCAATCACTAGTCCAGTGAGTTGTATTTTTGCAATGATTGCACCAGGGTTTCTTTTGACCTTCTTTCTTCTTTTTGGACTGTTGTTGGGACCCACCCTCCTTAGCAGTAGTTTGGGGCCCTGTTGAAGACTTCTGGTCTTTAGGTTTCTGATCTCCACCCTTTTGGTCTGTTTTCTTCTGATCACCCCCTTGGCCCTGGTTCTGGTTCTTTTGCTTAACCCTGGTTCTGACCCATTTGTCTGCCTTCTTTCCCAATTCTTGGGGAGAGGTCAGATCAGAGTCAACCAAGTGTTGATGCAGTTGCTGGTTTTGACAGTTATTTAAAATCTGTTCTCTCATCATCAAATTATACAATCCTGTAAAATCAGATACCTTACTTCCCAGCAACCAACCCTCCAAAGCCTTAGTGGCACATTCAACATATTCAGACCAGTCCTGAGTCTGTGTCTTTTGGGTGTCTCTGAACATTAACCTGTACTGTTCAGTGGTTAAGCCTAACCCATCTACCAGAACACTCTTCAGGACTCTGTAATTTCTGACATCCTCTTCTCTAACAGTGAGGAGTCTGTCTCTGCCTCTTCCTTCAAAGGAGAGCCAGAGGATTGCTGCCCACTGGTCTTCAGGAACCTGCTGTACTTTGCAGGCTCTCTCAAGAGCAGTTATCCATTTGTGGATGTCATCCCCACTTTTGTAGGGGGGCACAACCTTAGACAGGTTCCTATTATCAAAGACCCTATCTTTGTCCTTAGGGACAATGCTGCCACCAGTGGGTATAGACCCACTCTCTCTAGGTTGCCTAGCCTTGTTCAGTTTTTCTTCCATCAGGGCTACTTCTAGCTCCTGCTTCCTGATCTTCAGCTGGGCTTCCTGCATTCTGGCCTCATGTTGCCTCCTCTGAGGGGTGGTCATCCTTTTCCTGGAGTGACCTTGAGAGCCTCTAGAGCCATGAGAAGCATTGGAGTCACCTGAGCGATTCCTTTGCCTCCTAAGCCCTGTGTTAAGTCCACTGGGGCGATCCAATGGGGTAAACCCATTGTCAGTCCCCAATAGCCTTAGTTTAGCTGGGCCAAGTATAACACTTGGCACTGGGCTAGTTCTCCCTTCATCCTCACTACTTTCTGTATCCTCACCACTTTCCTCCCCTGTAGTATGATTCTCATCTAAGGGATGGCTATTGGAACTGGGTACCTCTGTAGCATCTTCAGAAGGGGGGCCTCCTGTTCCTGACCCTAAGGGGGCTAACTGGGAAGCTTTCCTGAGTTCTCTCTGATTCTCATCATTTTGCAAGAGTTCTCTGTGCTCAGCAGAGGTAGGGTTCTTGGGCTGTTTAAGGCCTCTAAGAGTTGCCAAATGCCTGAGCTCATTCTGGTTAAGGGTAGCAAAGCTGGATGGTGCCCTCTGGGGGTCACTCTCAACAGAGATGGGTACAGTGGACCCCTCTGCCCCGGCCATTGCTCTTAAGTGTGGGTGGATGTGTTGCAATCTACCTACACTTGGGTTTACCTACTAAACCTATCTAGTAGTTGTAGTCAGGGTGTGCTACTCCCTTTGCTCTACAACAACTAAGTTCAGTAGAACTTATGTATATCTAATCTTGTTTTATATGTACCTACAGGTACCTATGTGATCTTTCAATTGGTAACCAAGAGATTACAATGGTAAAACACAGCAAGCTCAAATCCAACCGCTGCTCACCAATGTGAGAAGTTGGCCTGGTATATGATGCTCACTAGTTAAAGTGATCACCTTGTACCATGCCAAGCAACCCTTATGGTGTGGTTGTAAGTCAACCTTTTCGGACTAGCTGCCCTAGTGGTAGCGTAGGCTAAGCAGTCTTTGAGGCTAAACTCGTGAAGCGTGTTAAGCCAGGTGTTTTACCAAATGCAACCCCCTTTTATACCAATGAAAGGACACCACACAGATATATATTCAAAATATATATGTATTTATTTCTCAAAGTAACCCCTAGTCTCTTTATGAGCACAGGAGCACAAATCGTCAAACAAGATTACAGTAGAATACACAGAAGTTGCACTTTATATGGATAGGCCCTGGTGGCCACTCGAACCATATACTAAAATAGTGGTATAAGTACCACGAACAGAAAAGGGAAAAGGCCTAGGGCCTCTAGAATCGCTGGGCCTACAAGGACCTAACGTCAGTTAGTGACCAGGAGGTCCACGGGTGGCGTGTGCAGAGCAAATAGTCACACGCGTGCTCCCATAGGTTTCAATGGGTGCGTAAAAAGTACAAAGTTACTGCAAAGAGGATCTTCCGGATGGACTAGGAACTCACGATTTGGAACACAGGCACTAGAGATGTAATACTACACTTGGGCACAGGTGTGCCAGCTTTACCTCACCCACAGGAAGCGGGTGCATAGGCCTCGAAGTGCGTCGGGTTTCTTCTATCTGTTCCGTGGAGCTTGAAGACAAAGATGCTGCAGGCGGTCGGTCCGGCAGAGATGCAGTGGATCCAAGAGTGGATCGGAGATGTTGAAGACCTGTAAGCAGAGGGGACAGTGTTCACAGTCACTAGCCAGTGACCAGCGTGGCACCAGGTGGGTACCAGGCAATGTCGGGTGCAAACAGGAAGAAAGGTGTAGCTTGTCTCTGCAGCCACGTGGTCCCTGGAGGTCAACAACATCCAGGAGTCGGCTCACGAGCTGTCCCACGCAGGCTCTCGCTGTCGGCGGTGTCGGCGACTTGATCGAAGCAAACAAGCCGTGGAAAAAGCAATTGTTGTAGGAGATGAAATAAGCTGATGGTTCTGACCAGCAAGGTCAGAAGGACTGCTCCTTTGGAGGGGAGCAAGGGCCAGTCTGGAGCAACCAGACCAGTGGTGTATTTTGTAAAGTTCGTCGCCAAGATGGCTACTAGCCAGCGGGCCAGCAACCGGTTAGGCGCGTCGAGTGGAAAAATGCAGAAGGGCCCCACGCAGATCGTGGAGATGCTGGAGGGCTCACCTTTGGTGCAGATGCTGCTCGAGGCTTGGGCTTCTCAGATCCCAAAGCACAACTTGGAGGGAGCCTCGGTTGTTGCACTTGTCAGCTTGTCGTGGTCGTTTCAAGAGGGCTGGCTCCACGTGTCTCGGTGCCTCCACGGGTCTCCTCTTTTCAGGGACTGTGGATCGGGCGGTGAGAGGTCTGGAGGTCCAGGTCTTGTCAGTCTCTGGGCTCGGGCTCCGGTGGGAGGCGGCAGCAAAGCAGATTTCCTTCAGTCTTCTGTGCAGCAGAATGTCGAAGTTCCCGTCTTCTTCTTAGTTTCAAGTTGATTCCAGGATGTCTGAAGTCTTAGGACACAGCTCCTACCTTTAAGCGGATTCTAGGGGCCGGACTACCTGCTAGGTCCCTCCCTATGGGTGGGACCAGGAAGGGGGGTGGTTACACCCCCAATCCTTTGTCCAGCTCGCCCCAGGCCCGGGACTGGTGTGCCCCAGGACCGGTTTGAACTGGCATATGCACCGAGGCTCCTTGTGAGCCACAGGCATGTCTGGTTTCTTTCAAGCCCTACCTGACCAATACACAAAATCCTGTCTGGGGTGGTGCATGCACCTCCCCTGGCAGGAAACCCTTTGTCCACACCTCCCAAGCTGGAAGGACTCCCAGCAGCAGGAGGGCAGACTTGTGTCTGTGGTGGCAGCATCCATTTTGTGGAGCTGAGGCTATGTCTGATTTTACCCGGGTTTCAGGTACTGTACATGTCGTGTCCCTCTAGAAGGGTGGAATGCTAACCCCGTCGCCAGAATTGGCGAGGGGTTAGTATTCCAATTCGTATGACACCTTACTCGACATGTTTTGATAAAGCCAAACCAAAGATAGCATTTAACCGCGAGGTTCATAATGCACTTAAGAGTATATGGTATGACGATATCTGGAAACAGTAGAAGGAAGTTGTTCCGACCACTGCAGACAGGCTCAGCTCATGCCAGAGCACCATCTCACATGGAACCAAGCACTCTGCCTTCAGGATTGTTAAGGCCTGCCATAGGCGTGACTTATAGGTTACCAGGTGTCCCATTTAAGGTTAGGTATAGGTATACTACACCTAAGTAAGAGGTGATTACACCAACTTACCCCAGCTGAGTGATCAGCCAGTTGTGTCAAATTGTTAGGCCAAGCCTGGGGTGGCATAATACATGCTTCAGCCCCTGGCAGGCCTTGGGTTCACCAATGCCCTGGGTACCTAGTGTACACTGGTACAGGGGCTGACAGGGTGATCCACTTCCAATTGGTTATGCACCTAGGGTGCATGGTTTTAATTTAGTAGAGAGAACAGCAGGCTGGGGGTCTGATTGGCAGGCCCACAGCCTCAATATGTCAAAAACCAGTGAAGCAAAAAGCAAAAATTTGGGGTGACCATAGGATAGCAGACCCTACTCTCCTACAGTGGCTTCATCTTGGAGGCAACTTCCTTTTTTCTGTGTTATGCGGCGTGCCCTGCCGTGATGGATCCCCACTGCTATCAGGGCGGGCCTGCAGCGCCAATGATCAAAGACGCTGTGGGGACGGTGAGTCCGCATTGTGGATGTTGTATGGACAGGATGACAGCCCGGACAGCTTCAGCGCAACCCACTTGGGTAAACATTTTGAACATTTTGGGGCGAGGCATGCAACCCACTTGGGGTAACATTTATCATGCACCACAACTACCATCATTCCTTGCGCAGTCACCCACAGAGGCGGGACATTTACATTTGCGCTGGTGGTGCGATTGCTGCCTTTCCCTTCTGCCAGTGAACAAGAGCGTTGTTGCGCTCGAAACGCGTTTGTCTTGAGATTTGTGCAAAGGAGCAGCTGGTCTGATTGTCCTGTATTTCACAAATAAAGGACTTTACTCACCGTAGTGTGGCTTCATCTTGGAGGCAACTTCCTTTTTTCTGTGTTATGCGGCGTGCTCCACCGCGATGGAGCCCCACTGCTATCAGGGCGGGCCTGCAGCGACAATGATTAAAGACGCTGTGGGGACGGTGAGTCCGCTTTGTGGATGTTGTATGGACAGGATGACAGCCCGGACAGCTTCAGCGCAAACCACTTGGGTAAACATTTTGAACATTTTGGGGTGAGGCATGCAATCCTCTGGGGGTAACTTTTATCATGCACCACAACTACCATCATTCCTTGCGCAGTCGCCCACAGAGGCGGGACATTTAAATTCGCGCTTGTGGTGCGATTGCTGCCTTTCCCTTCTGCCAGTGAACAAGAGCGTTGTTGCGCTCGAAACACGTTTGTCTTGAGATTTGTGCAAAGGAGCAGCTGGTCTGATTGTCCTGTATTTCACAAATAAAGGACTTTACTCACCGTAGTGTGGCTTCATCTTGGAGGCAACTTCCTTTTTTCTGTGTTATGCAGCGTGCCCCGCTGCGATGGAGCCCCACTGCTATCAGGGCGGTCCTGCAGCGACAATGATCAAAGACGCTGTGGGGACGGTGAGTCCGCTTTGTGGATGTTGTATGGACAGAATGACAGCCCGGACAGCTTCAGCTCAGCCCACTTGGGTAAACATTTTGAACATTTTGGGGCGAGGCATGAAACCCACTGGGGGTAACATTTATCATGCACCACAACTACCATCATTCCTTGCGCAGTCGCCCACAGACGCGGAACATTTAAATTCGCACTGGTGGTGCGATTGCTGCCTTTCCCTTCTGCCAGTGAAAAAGAGCGTTGTTGCACTCGAAACGCGTTTGTCTTGAGATTTGTGCAAAGGAGCAGCTGGTCTGATTGTCCTGTATTTCACAAATAAAGGACTTTACTCACCGTAGTGTGGCTTCATCTTGGAGGCAACTTCCTTTTTTCTGTGTTATGCGGCGTGCCCCGCCGTGATGGATCCCCACTGCTATCAGGGCGGGCCTGCAGCGCCAATGATCAAAGACGCTGTGGGGACGGTGAGTCCGCATTGTGGATGTTGTATGGACAGGATGACAGCCCGGACAGCTTCAGCGCAGACCACTTGGGTAAACATTTTGAACATTTTGGGGCGAGGCATGCAACCCACTTGGGGTAACATTTATCATGCACCACAACTACCATCATTCCTTGCGCAGTCGCCCACAGAGGTGGTACATTTACATTCGCGCTGGTGGTGCGATTGCTGCCTTTCCCTTCTGCCAGTGAACAAGAGCGTTGTTGCGCTCGAAATGCGTTTGTCTTGAGATTTGTGCAAAGGAGCAGCTGGTCTGATTGTCCTGTATTTCACAAATAAAGGACTTTACTCACCGTAGTGTGGCTTCATCTTGGAGGCAACTTCCTTTTTTCTGTGTTATGCGGCGTGCCCCGCCGTGATGGATCCCCACTGCTATCAGGGCGGGCCTGCAGCGCCAATGATCAAAGACGCTGTGGGGATGGTGAGTCCGCATTGTGGATGTTGTATGGACAGGATGACAGCCCGGACAGATTCAGCGCAACCCACTTGGGTAAACATTTTGAACATTTTGGGGCGAGGCATGCAACCCACTTGGGGTAACATTTATCATGCACCACAACTACCATCATTCCTTGCGCAGTCGCCCACAGAGGCGGGACATTTACATTTGCGCTGGTGGTGCGATTGCTGCCTTTCCCTTCTGCCAGTGAACAAGAGCGTTGTTGCGCTCGAAACGCGTTTGTCTTGAGATTTGTGCAAAGGAGCAGCTGGTCTGATTGTCCTGTATTTCACAAATAAAGGACTTTACTCACCGTAGTGTGGCTTCATCTTGTAGGCAACTTCCTTTTTTCTGTGTTATGCGGCGTGCCCCGCCGCGATGGAGCCCCACTGCTATCAGGGCGGGCCTGTAGCGACAATGATCAAAGACGCTGTGAGGACGGTGAGTCCGCATTGTGGATGTTGTATGGACAGGATGACAGCCCGGACAGCTTCAGCGCAGCCCACTTGGGTAAACATTTTGAACATTTTGGGGCGAGGCATGCAACCCACTTGGGGTAACATTTATCATGCACCACAACTACCGTCATTCCTTGCATAGTCGCCCACAGAGGCGGGACATTTACATTCGCGCTGGTGGTGCGATTGCTGCCTTTCCCTTCTGCCAGTGAACAAGAGCGTTGTTGCGCTCGAAACGCGTTTGTCTTGAGATTTGTGCAAAGGAGCAGCTGGTCTGATTGTCCTGTATTTCACAAATAAAGGACTTTACTCACCGTAGTGTGGCTTCATCTTGGAGGCAACTTCCTTTTTTCTGTGTTATGCGGCGTGCTTCACCGCGATGGAGCCCCACTGCTATCAGGGCAGGCCTGCAGCGACAATGATTAAAGACGCTGTGGGGACGGTGAGTCCGCTTTGTGGATGTTGTATGGACAGAATGACAGCCCGGACAGCTTCAGCGCAGCCCACTTGGGTAAACATTTTGAACATTTTGTGGCGAGGCATGCAACCCACTTGGGGTAACATTTATCATGCACGACAACTACCATCATTCCTTGCGCAGTCGCCCACAGAGGCGGTACATTTACATTCGCGCTGGTGGTGCGATTGCTGCCTTTCCCTTCTGCCAGTGAACAAGAGCGTTGTTGCGCTCGAAACGCGTTTGTCTTGAGATTTGTGCAAAGGAGCAGCTGGTCTGATTGTCCTGTATTTCACAAATAAAGGACTTTACTCACCGTAGTGTGGCTTCATCTTGGAGGCAACTTCCTTTTTTCTGTGTTATGCGGCGTGCCCCGCCGCGATGGAGCCCCACTGCTATCAGGGCGGGCCTGCAGCGACAATGATCAAAGACGCTGTAAGGACGGTGAGTCCGCATTGTGGATGTTGTATGGACAGGATGACAGCCCGGACAGCTTCAGCGCAGCCCACTTGGGTAAACATTTTGAACATTTTGGGGCGAGGCATGCAACCCACTTGGGGTAACATTTATCATGCACCACAACAACTGTCATTCCTTGCGTAGTCGCCCCAGAGGCGGGACATTTAAATTCGCACTGGTGGTGCGATTGCTGCCTTTCCCTTCTGCCAGTGAACAAGAGCGTTGTTGCGCTCGAAACACGTTTGTCTTGAGATTTGTGCAAAGGAGCAGCTGGTCTGATTGTCCATTATTTCACAAATAAAGGACTTTACTCACCGTAGTGTAGCTTCATCTTTGAGGCAACTTCCTTTTTTCTGTGTTATGCAGCGTGCCCCGCCGCGATGGAGCCCCACTGCTATCAGGGTGGGCCTGCAGCGACAATGATCAAAGACGCTGTGGGGACGGTGAGTCCGCTTTGTGGATGTTGTATGGACAGGATGACAACCCGGACAGCTTCAGCGCAGCCCACTTGGGTAAACATTTTGAACATTTTGGGGCGAGACATGCAACCCACTGAGGGTAACATTTATCATGCACCACAACTACCATCATTGCTTGCACAGACGCCCACAGAGGCGGTACATTTAAATTTGTGCAGGTGGTGTGATTGCTGCCTTTCCCTTCTGCCAGTAAACAAGAGCGTTGTTGCGCTCAAAATGCGTTTGGCTTGAGATTTGTGCAAATGAGCAGCTGGTCTGATTGTCCTGTATTTCACAAATAAAGGACTTTACTCACCGTAGTGTGGCTTCATCTTGGAGGCAACTTCCTTTTTTCTGTGTTATGCGGCGTGCCCCGCCGTGATGGATCCCCACTGCTATCAGGGCGGGCCTGCAGCGCCAATGATCAAAGACGCTGTGGGGACGGTGAGTCCGCATTGTGGATGTTGTATGGACAGGATGACAGCCCGGACAGCTTCAGCGCAGCCCACTTGGGTAAACATATTGAACATTTTGGGGCGAGGCATGCAACCCACTTGGGGTAACATTTATCATGCACCACAACTACCATCATTCCTTGCGCAGTCGCCCACAGAGGCGGGACATTTATATTCGCGCTGGTGGTGCGATTGCTGCCGTTCCCTTCTGCCAGTGAACAAGAGCATTGTTGCGCTCGAAACGCGTTTGTCTTGAGATTTGTGCAAAGGAGCAGCTGGTCTGATTGTCCTGTATTTCACAAATAAAGGACTTTGCTCACCCTGGTGTGGCTTCATCTTTGAGGCAACTTCCTTTTTTCTGTGTTATGCGGCGTGCCCCGCCACGATGGAGCCCCACTGCTATCAGGGTGTGCCTGCAGCGACAATGATCAAAGACGCTGTGGGGACGGTGAGTCCGCTTTGTGGATGTTGTATGGACAGGATGACAGCCCGGACAGCTTCAGCGCAACCCACTTGGGTAAACATTTTGAACATTTTGGGGTGAGGCATGCAACCCCCTGGGGGTAACTTTTATCATGCACCACAACTACCATCATTCCTTGCGCAGTCGCCCACAGAGGCGGGACATTTAAATTCGCGCTTGTGGTGCGATTGCTGCCTTTCCCTTCTGCCAGTGAACAAGAGCGTTGTTGCGCTCGAAACACGTTTGTCTTGAGATTTGTGCAAAGGAGCAGCTGGTCTGATTGTCCTGTATTTCACAAATAAAGGACTTTACTCAACGTAGTGTGGCTTCATCTTGGAGGCAACTTCCTTTTTTCTGTGTTATGTGGCGGGACCCGTCGCGATGGAGCCCCACTGCTATCAGGACGGGACTGCAGCGACAATGATCAAAGACGCTGTGGGGACGGTGAGTCCGCTTTGTGGATGTTGTATGGACAGAATGACAGCCCGGACAGCTTCAGCGCAGCCCACTTGGGTAAACATTTAAACATTTTGTGGCAAGGCATGCTAACCACTTGGGGTAACATTTATCATGCACCACAACTACCATCATTCCTTGCGCAGTCGCCCACAGAGGCGGTACATTTACATTCGCACTGGTGGTGTGATTGCTGCCTTTCCCTTCTGCCAGTGAACAAGAGCGTTGTTGCGCTCGAAACGCGTTTGTCTTGAGATTTGTGCAAAGGAGCAGCTGGTCTGATTGTCCTGTATTTCACAAATAAAGGACTTTACTCACCGAAGTGTGGCTTCATCTTGGAGGCAACTTCCTTTTTTCTGTGTTATGCGGCGTGCCCCGCCACGATGGATCCCCACTGCTATCAGGGCGGGCCTGCAGCGCCAATGATCAAAGACGCTGTGGGGACGGTGAGTCCCCATTGTGGATGTTGTATGGACAGGATGACAGCCCGGACAGCTTCAGCGCAGCCCACTTGGGTAAACATTTTGAACATTTTGGGGCGAGGCATGCAACCCTCTGGGGGTAACATATATCATGCACCACAACTACCATCATTCCTTGCGCAGTCGCCCACAGAGGCGGGACATTTAAATTTGCGCTTGTGGTGCGATTGTTGCCTTTCCCTTCTGCCAGTGAACAAGAGCGTTGTTGCGCTCGAAACACGTTTGGATTGAGATTTGTGCAAAGGAGCAGCTGGTCTGATTGTCCTGTATTTCACAAATAAAGGACTTTACTCACCGTAGTATGGCTTCATCTTGGAGGCAACTTCATTTTTTCTATGTTATGCAGCGTGCCCGGCTGCGATGGAGCCCGACTGCTATCAGGGCAGTCCTGCAGCGACAATGATCAAAGACGCTGTGGGGACGGTGAGTCCGCTTTGTGGATGTTGTATGGACAGAATGACAGCCCGGACAGCTTCAGCGCAGCCCACTTGGGTAAACATTTTGAACATTTTGGGGCGAGGCATGCAAACCACTGGGAGTAACATTTATCATGCACCACAACTACCATCATTCCTTGCGCATTCGCCCACAGAGGCGGGACATTTAAATTCGCACTGGTGGTGCGATTGCTGCCTTTCCCTTCTGCCAGTGAATAAGAGCGTTGCTGCACTCGAAACGCGTTTGTCTTGAGATTTGTGCAAAGGAGCAGCTGGTCTGATTGTCCTGTATTTCACAAATAAAGGACTTTACTCACCGTAGTGTGGCTTCATCTTGGAGGCAACTTCCTTTTTTCTGTGTTATGCGGCGTGCCCCGCCGCGATGGAGCCCCACTGCTATCAGGGCGGGCCTGCAGCGACAATGATCAAAGACGCTGTGAGGACGGTGAGTCCGCATTGTGGATGTTGTATGGACAGGATGACAGCCCGGACAGCTTCAGCGCAGCCCACTTGGGTAAACATTTTGAACATTTTGGGGCGAGGCATGCAACCCCCTGGGGGTAACTTTTATCATGCACCACAACTACCATCATTCCTTGTGCAGTCGCCCACAGAGGTGGGACATTTAAATTCGAGCTTGTGGTGCAATTGCTGCCTTTCCCTTCTGCCAGTGAACAAGAGCGTTGTTGCGCTCGAAACACGTTTGTCTTGAGATTTGTGCAAAGGAGCAGCTGGTCTGATTGTCCTGTATTTCACAAATAAAGGACTTTACTCAACGTAGTGTGGCTTCATCTTGGAGGCAACTTCCTTTTTTCTGTGTTATGTGGCGGGACCCGTCGCGATGGAGCCCCACTGCTATCAGGACGGGACTGCAGCGACAATGATCAAAGACGCTGTGGGGACGGTGAGTCCGCTTTGTGGATGTTGTATGGACAGAATGACAGCCCGGACAGCTTCAGCGCAGCCCACTTGGGTAAACATTTAAACATTTTGTGGCAAGGCATGCTAACCACTTGGGGTAACATTTATCATGCACCACAACTACCATCATTCCTTGCGCAGTCGCCCACAGAGGCGGTACATTTACATTCGCACTGGTGGTGTGATTGCTGCCTTTCCCTTCTGCCAGTGAACAAGAGCGTTGTTGCGCTCGAAACGCGTTTGTCTTGAGATTTGTGCAAAGGAGCAGCTGGTCTGATTGTCCTGTATTTCACAAATAAAGGACTTTACTCACCGAAGTGTGGCTTCATCTTGGAGGCAACTTCCTTTTTTCTGTGTTATGCGGCGTGCCCCGCCACGATGGATCCCCACTGCTATCAGGGCGGGCCTGCAGCGCCAATGATCAAAGACGCTGTGGGGACGGTGAGTCCCCATTGTGGATGTTGTATGGACAGGATGACAGCCCGGACAGCTTCAGCGCAGCCCACTTGGGTAAACATGTTGAACATTTTGGGGCGAGGCATGCAACCCTCTGGGGGTAACATATATCATGCACCACAACTACCATCATTCCTTGCGCAGTCGCCCACAGAGGCGGGACATTTAAATTTGCGCTTGTGGTGCGATTGTTGCCTTTCCCTTCTGCCAGTGAACAAGAGCGTTGTTGCGCTCGAAACACGTTTGGATTGAGATTTGTGCAAAGGAGCAGCTGGTCTGATTGTCCTGTATTTCACAAATAAAGGACTTTACTCACCGTAGTATGGCTTCATCTTGGAGGCAACTTCATTTTTTCTATGTTATGCAGCGTGCCCGGCTGCGATGGAGCCCGACTGCTATCAGGGCAGTCCTGCAGCGACAATGATCAAAGACGCTGTGGGGACGGTGAGTCCGCTTTGTGGATGTTGTATGGACAGAATGACAGCCCGGACAGCTTCAGCGCAGCCCACTTGGGTAAACATTTTGAACATTTTGGGGCGAGGCATGCAAACCACTGGGAGTAACATTTATCATGCACCACAACTACCATCATTCCTTGCGCATTCGCCCACAGAGGCGGGACATTTAAATTCGCACTGGTGGTGCGATTGCTGCCTTTCCCTTCTGCCAGTGAATAAGAGCGTTGCTGCACTCGAAACGCGTTTGTCTTGAGATTTGTGCAAAGGAGCAGCTGGTCTGATTGTCCTGTATTTCACAAATAAAGGACTTTACTCACCGTAGTGTGGCTTCATCTTGGAGGCAACTTCCTTTTTTCTGTGTTATGCGGCGTGCCCCGCCGCGATGGAGCCCCACTGCTATCAGAGCGGGCCTGCAGCGACAATGATCAAAGACGCTGTGAGGACGGTGAGTCCGCATTGTGGATGTTGTATGGACAGGATGACAGCCCGGACAGCTTCAGCGCAGCCCACTTGGGTAAACATTTTGAACATTTTGGGGCGAGGCATGCAACCCCCTGGGGGTAACTTTTATCATGCACCACAACTACCATCATTCCTTGTGCAGTCGCCCACAGAGGTGGGACATTTAAATTCGAGCTTGTGGTGCAATTGCTGCCTTTCCCTTCTGCCAGTGAACAAGAGCGTTGTTGCGCTCGAAACACGTTTGTCTTGAGATTTGTGCAAAGGAGCAGCTGGTCTGATTGTCCTGTATTTCACAAATAAAGGACTTTACTCACCGTAGTGTGGCTTCATCTTGGAGTCAACTTCCTTTTTTTCTGTGTTATGTGGCGGGACCCGCAGCGATGGAGCCCCACTGATATCAGGACGGGACTGCAGCGACAATGATCAAAGACGCTGTGGGGACGGTGAGTCCGCTTTGTGGATGTTGTATGGACAGAATGACAGCCCGGACAGCTTCAGCGCAGCCCACTTGGGTAAACATTTAAACATTTTGTGGCAAGGCATGCTAACCACTTGGGGTAACATTTATCATGCACCAAAACTACCATCATTCCTTGCGCAGTCGCCCACAGAGGCGGTACATTTACATTCGCGCTGGTGGTGCGATTGCTGCCTTTCCCTTCTGCCAGTGAACAAGAGCGTTGTTGCGCTCGAATCGCGTTTGTCTTGAGATTTGTGCAAAGGAGCAGCTGGTCTGATTGTCCTGTATTCCACAAATAAAGGACTTTACTCACCGTAGTGTGGCTTCATCTTGGAGGCAACTTCCTTTTTTCTGTGTTATGCGGCGTGCCCCGCCACGATGGATCCCCACTGCTATCAGGGCGGGCCTGCAGCGCCAATGATCAAAGACGCTGTGGGGACGGAGAGTCCGCATTGTGGATGTTGTATGGACAGGATGACAGCCCGGACAGCTTCAGCGCAGCCCACTTGGGTAAACATTTTGAACATTTTGGGGCGAGGCATGCAACCCTCTGGGGGTAACATATATCATGCACCACAACTACCATCATTCCTTGCGCAGTCGCCCACAGAGGCGGGACATTTAAATTCGCGCTTGTGGTGCGATTGCTGCCTTTCCCTTCTGCCAGTGAACAAGAGCGTTGTTGCGCTCGAAACACGTTTGGATTGAGATTTGTGCAAAGGAGCAGCTGGTCTGATTGTCCTGTATTTCACAAATAAAGGACTTTACTCACCGTAGTGTGGCTTCATCTTGGAGGCAACTTCATTTTTTCTATGTTATGCAGCGTGCCCGGCTGCGATGGAGCCCGACTGCTATCAGGGCAGTCCTGCAGCGACAATGATCAAAGACGCTGTGGGGACGGTGAATCCGCATTGTGGATGTTGTATGGACAGAATGACAGCCCGGACAGCTTCAGCGCAGCCCACTTGGGTAAACATTTTGAACATTTTGGGGCGAGGCATGCAAACCACTGGGGGTAACATTTATCATGCACCACAACTACCATCATTCCTTGCGCAGTCGCCCACAGAGGCGGGACATTTAAATTCGCACTGGTGGTGCGATTGCTGCCTTTCCCTTCTACCAGTGAATAAGAGCGTTGTTGCACTCGAAACGCGTTTGTCTTGAGATTTGTGCAAAGGAGCAGCTGGTCTGATTGTCCTGTATTTCACAAATAAAGGACTTTACTCACCGTAGTGTGGCTTCATCTTGGAGGCAACTTCCTTTTTTCTGTGTTATGCGGCGTGCCCCGCCGCGATGGAGCCCCACTGCTATCAGGGCGGGACTGCAGCGACAATGATCAAAGACGCTGTGAGGACGGTGAGTCCGCATTGTGGATGTTGTATGGACAGGATGACAGCCCGGACAGCTTCAGCGCAGCCCACTTGGGTAAACATTTTGAACATTTTGGGGCGAGGCATGCAACCCCCTGGGGGTAACTTTTATCATGCACCACAACTACCATCATTCCTTGCGCAGTCGCCCACAGAGGCGGGACATTTAAATTCGAGCTTTTGGTGCGATTGCTGCCTTTCCCTTCTGCCAGTGAACAAGAGCGTTGTTGCGCTCGAAACACGTTTGTCTTGAGATTTGTGCAAAGGAGCAGCTTGTCTGATTGTCCTGTATTTCACAAATAAAGGACTTTTCTCACCGTAGTGTGGCTTCATCTTGGAGGCAACTTCCTTTTTTCTGTGTTATGTGGCGGGACCCGCCGCGATGGAGCCCCACTGCTATCAGGACGGGACTGCAGCGACAATGATCAAAGACGCTGTGGGGACGGTGAGTCCGCTTTGTGGATGTTGTATGGACAGAATGACAGCCCGGACAGCTTCAGCGCAGCCCACTTGGGTAAACATTTAAACATTTTGTGGCAAGGCATGCTAACCACTTGGGGTAACATTTATCATGCACCACAACTACCATCATTCCTTGCGCAGTCGCCCACAGAGGCGGTACATTTACATTCGCGCTGGTGGTGCGATTGCTGCCTTTCCCTTCTGCCAGTGAACAAGAGCGTTGTTGCGCTCGAAACGCGTTTGTCTTGAGATTTGTGCAAAGGAACAGCTGGTCTGATTGTCCTGTATTTCACAAATAAAGGACTTTACTCACCGTAGTGTGGCTTCATCTTGGAGGCAACTTCCTTTTTTCTGTGTTATGCGGCGTGCCCCGCCACGATGGATCCCCACTGCTATCAGGGCGGGCCTGCAGCGCCAATGATCAAAGACGCTGTGGGGACGGTGAGTCCGCATTGTGGATGTTGTATGGACAGGATGACAGCCCGGACAGCTTCAGCGCAGCCCACTTGGGTAAACATTTTGAACATTTTAGGGCGAGGCATGCAACCCACTTGGGGTAACATTTATCATGCACCACAACTACCATCATTCCTTGCGCAGTCGCCCACAGAGGCGGGACATTTACATTTGCGCTGGTGGTGCGATTGCTGCCTTTCCCTTCTGCTAGTGAACAAGAGCGTTTTTGCACTCGAAACACGTTTGTCTTGAGATTTGTGCAAAGGAGCAGCTGGTCTGATTGTCCTGTATTTCACAAATAAAAGACTTTACTCACCGTAGTGTGGCTTCATCTTGGAGGCAACTTCCTTTTTTCTGTGTTATGTGGCGGGACCCGTCGCGATGGAGCCCCACTGCTATCAGGACGGGACTGCAGCGACAATGATCAAAGACGCTGTGGGGACGGTGAGTCCGCTTTGTGGATGTTGTATGGACAGAATGACAGCCCGGACAGCTTCAGCGCAGCCCACTTGGGTAAACATTTAAACATTTTGTGGCAAGGCATGCTAACCACTTGGGGTAACATTTATCATGCACCACAACTACCATCATTCCTTGCGCAGTCGCCCACAGAGGCGGTACATTTACATTCGCACTGGTGGTGTGATTGCTGCCTTTCCCTTCTGCCAGTGAACAAGAGCGTTGTTGCGCTCGAAACGCGTTTGTCTTGAGATTTGTGCAAAGGAGCAGCTGGTCTGATTGTCCTGTATTTCACAAATAAAGGACTTTACTCACCGAAGTGTGGCTTCATCTTGGAGGCAACTTCCTTTTTTCTGTGTTATGCGGCGTGCCCCGCCACGATGGATCCCCACTGCTATCAGGGCGGGCCTGCAGCGCCAATGATCAAAGACGCTGTGGGGATGGTGAGTCCCCATTGTGGATCTTGTATGGACAGGATGACAGCCCGGACAGCTTCAGCGCAGCCCACTTGGGTAAACATTTTGAACATTTTGGGGCCTGGCATGCAACCCTCTGGGGGTAACATATATCATGCACCACAACTACCATCATTCCTTGCGCAGTCGCCCACAGAGGCGGGACATTTAAATTCGCGCTTGTGGTGCGATTGTTGCCTTTCCCTTCTGCCAGTGAACAAGAGCGTTGTTGCGCTCGAAACACGTTTGGATTGAGATTTGTGCAAAGGAGCAGCTGGTCTGATTGTCCTGTATTTCACAAATAAAGGACTTTACTCACCGTAGTATGGCTTCATCTTGGAGGCAACTTCATTTTTTCTATGTTATGCAGCGTGCCCGGCTGCGATGGAGCCCGACTGCTATCAGGGCAGTCCTGCAGCGACAATGATCAAAGACGCTGTGGGGACGGTGAGTCCGCTTTGTGGATGTTGTATGGACAGAATGACAGCCCGGACAGCTTCAGCGCAGCCCACTTGGGTAAACATTTTGAACATTTTGGGGCGAGGCATGCAAACCACTGGGGGTAAGATTTATCATGCACCACAACTACCATCATTCCTTGCGCAGTCGCCCACAGAGGCGGGACATTTAAATTCGCACTGGTGGTGCGATTGCTGCCTTTCCCTTCTGCCAGTGAATAAGAGCGTTGCTGCACTCGAAACGCGTTTGTCTTGAGATGTGTGCAAAGGAGCAGCTGGTCTGATTGTCCTGTATTTCACAAATAAAGGACTTTACTCACCGTAGTGTGGCTTCATCTTGGAGGCAACTTCCTTTTTTCTGTGTTATGCGGCGTGCCCCGCCGCGATGGAGCCCCACTGCTATCAGGGCGGGCCTGCAGCGACAATGATCAAAGACGCTGTGAGGACGGTGAGTCCGCATTGTGGATGTTGTATGGACAGGATGACAGCCCGGACAGCTTCAGCGCAGCCCACTTGGGTAAACATTTTGAACATTTTGGGGCGAGGCATGCAACCCCCTGGGGGTAACTTTTATCATGCACCACAACTACCATCATTCCTTGCGCAGTCGCCCACAGAGGTGGGACATTTAAATTCGAGCTTGTGGTGCAATTGCTGCCTTTCCCTTCTGACAGTGAACAAGAGCGTTGTTGCGCTCGAAACACGTTTGTCTTGAGATTTGTGCAAAGGAGCAGCTGGTCTGATTGTCCTGTATTTCACAAATAAAGGACTTTACTCACCGTAGTGTGGCTTCATCTTGGAGTCAACTTCCTTTTTTTCTGTGTTATGTGGCGGGACCCGCAGCGATGGAGCCCCACTGCTATCAGGACGGGACTGCAGCGACAATGATCAAAGACGCTGTGGGGACGGTGAGTCCGCTTTGTGGATGTTGTATGGACAGAATGACAGCCCGGACAGCTTCAGCGCAGCCCACTTGGGTAAACATTTAAACATTTTGTGGCAAGGCATGCTAACCACTTGGGGTAACATTTATCATGCACCATGTAGGAGAGTAGGGTCTAATATCCTATGGTCACCCCAAATTTTTGCTTTTTGCTTCACTGGTTTTTGACATATTGAGGCTGTGGGCCTGCCAATCAGACCCCCAGCCTGCTGTTCTCTCTACTAAATTAAAACTATGCACCCTAGGTGCATAACCAATTGGAAGTGGATCACCCTGTCAGCCCCTGTACCAGTGTACACTAGGTACCCAGGGCATTGGTGTACCCAAGGCCTGCCAGGGGCTGAAGCATGTATTATGCCACCCCAGGCTGGGCCTAACAATTTGACACAACTGGCTGATCACTCAGCTGGGGTAAGTTGGTGTAATCACCTCTTACTTAGGTGTAGTATACCTATACCTAACCTTAAATGGGACACCTGGTAACCTATAAGTCACTCCTATGGCAGGCCTTAACAATCCTGAAGGCAGAGTGCGTGGTTCCATGTGAGATGGTGCTCTGGCATGAGCTGATCCTGTCTGCAGTGGTCGGAACAACTTCCTTCTACTGTTTCCAGATATCGTCATACCATATACTCTTAAGTGCATTATGAACCTCGCGGTTAAATGCTATCTTTGGTTTGGCTTTATCAAAACATGTCGAGTAAGGTGTCATACAAATTGGAATACTAACCCCTCGCCAATTCTGGCGACGGGGTTAGCATTCCACCCTTCTAGAGGGACACGACATGTACAGTACCTGAAACCCGGGTAAAATCAGACATAGCCTCAGCTCCACAAAATGGATGCTGCCACCACAGACACAAGTCTGCCCTCCTGCTGCTGGGAGTCCTTCCAGCTTGGGAGGTGTGGACAAAGGGTTTCCTGCCAGGGGAGGTGCGTGCACCACCCCAGACAGGATTTTGTGTATTGGTCAGGTAGGGCTTGAAAGAAACCAGACATGCCTGTGGCTCACAAGGAGCCTCTGTGCATATGCCAGTTCAAACCGGTCCTGGGGCACACCAGTCCCGGGCCTGGGGCGAGCTGGACAAAGGATTGGGGGTGTAACCACCCCCCTTCCTGGTCCCACCCATAGGGAGGGACCTAGCAGGTAGTCCGGCCCCTAGAATCCGCTTAAAGGTAGGAGCTGTGTCCTAAGACTTCAGACATCCTGGAATCAACTTAATACTAAGAAGAAGACGGGAACTTCGACGCTCTGCTGCACAGAGGACTGAAGCCAATCTCCCCTGTGGTCAGGGAGTGACCACCTTGCTAACGCAAGCACCATCCAGCGAATCAACATCTGCTTTGCCGCCGCCTTCCGCCGGAGCCCGAGCCCAGAGACTGACAAGACCTGGACCTCCAGACCTCTCACCGCCCGATCCACAGTCCCTGAAAAGAGGAGACCCGTGGAGGCACCGAGACACGTGGAGCTGGCCATCTTGGAACGACTACGACAAGCTGACAAGTGCAACAACCGAGGCTTTCTCCAAGTTGTGCTTTGGGATCTGAGAAGCCCAACACCCGAGCAGCATCTGCACCAAAGGTGAGCCCTCCAGCATCTCCACGATCTGCGTGGGGCCCTTCTGCATTTTGCCACTCGACGCGCCTAACCGGTTGCTGGCCCGCTGGCTAGTAGCCATCTTGGCGACGAACTTCAAGAAATACACCACTGGTCTGGTTGCTCCAGACTGGCCCTTGCTCCCCTCCAAAGGAGCAGTCCTTTTGACCTTGCTGGTCAGAACCATCAGCTTATTTCCTTTTCCTACAACAATTGCTTTTGCCAAGGCTTGTTTGCTTCGATCAAGTCGCCGACACCGCCGACAGCGAGAGACTGCGTGGGACAGCTCGTGACTCGACTCCCGGATGTCGTCGACCTCCAGGGACCACGTGGCTGCAGAGACAAGCTACACCTTTCTCCCTGATTGCACCCGACATTGCCTGGTACCCACCTGGTGCCACGCCGGTCACTGGCTAGTGACTGTGAACACTGTCCCCTCTGCTTACAGGTCTTCAACATCTCCGATCCACTCTTGGATCCACTGCATCTCTCCCGGACCGACCGCCTGCAGCATCTTTGTCTTCAGGCTCCACGGAACAGATAGAAGAAACCCGACGCACTTCGAGGCCTATGCACCCGCTTCCTGTGGGTGAGGTAAAGCTGGCACACCTGTGCCCAAGTGTAGTATTACATCTCTAGTGCCTGTGTTCCAAATCTTGAGTTCCTAGTCCATCCGGAAGATCCTCTTTGCAGTAACTTTGAACTTTTTACGCACCCATTGAAACCTATGGGAGCACGCGTGTGACTATTTGCTCTGCACACGCCACCCCGTGGACCTCCTGGTCACTAACTGACGCTAGCTCCTTGTAGGCCCAGCGATTCTAGAGGCCCTAGGCCTTTTCCCTTTTCTGTTCGTGGTACTTATACCACTATTTTAGTATATGGTTTGAGTGGCCACCAGGGCCTATCCATATAAAGTGCAACTTCTGTGTATTCTACTGTAATCTTGTTTGACGATTTGTGCTCCTGTGCTCATAAAGAGACTAGGGGTTACTTTGAGAAATAAATACATATATATTTTGAATATATATCTGTGTGGTGTCCTTTCATTGGTATAAAAGGGGGTTACATTTGGTAAAACAGCTGGCTTAACACGCTTCACGAGTTTAGCCTCAAAGACTGCTTAGCCTACGCTACCACTAGGGCAGCTAGTCCGAAAAGGTTGACTTACAACCACACCATAAGGGTTGCTTGGCATGGTACAAGGTGATCACTTTAACTAGTGAGCATCATATACCAGGCCAACTTCTCACACACCACAACTACCATCATTCCTTGCGCAGTCGCCCACAGAGGCGGTACATTTACATTCGCGCTGGTGGTGCGATTGCTGCCTTTCCCTTCTGCCAGTGAACAAGAGCGTTGTTGCGCTCGAAACGCGTTTGTCTTGAGATTTGTGCAAAGGAGCAGCTGGTCTGATTGTCCTGTATTCCACAAATAAAGGACTTTACTCACCGTAGTGTGGCTTCATCTTGGAGGCAACTTCCTTTTTTCTGTGTTATGCGGCGTGCCCCGCCACGATGGATCCCCACTGCTATCAGGGCGGGCCTGCAGCGCCAATGATCAAAGACGCTGTGGGGACGGAGAGTCCGCATTGTGGATGTTGTATGGACAGGATGACAGCCCGGACAGCTTCAGCGCAGCCCACTTGGGTAAATTTTTTGAACATTTTGGGGCGAGGCATGCAACCCTCTGGGGGTAACATATATCATGCACCACAACTACCATCATTCCTTGCGCAGTCGCCCACAGAGGCGGGACATTTAAATTCGCGCTTGTGGTGCGATTGCTGCCTTTCCCTTCTGCCAGTGAACAAGAGAGTTGTTGCGCTCGAAACACGTTTGTCTTGAGATTTGTGCAAAGGAGCAGCTGGTCTGATTGTCCTGTATTTCACAAATAAAGGACTTTACTCACCGTAGTGTGGCTTCATCTTTGAGGCAACTTCCTTTTTTCTGTGTTATGCGGCGTGCCCCGCCGCGATGGAGCCCCACTGCTATCAGGGTGGGCCTGCAGCGACAATGATCAAAGACGCTGTGGGGACGGTGAGTCCGCTTTGTGGATGTTGTATGGACAGGATGACAACCCGGACTGCTTCAGCGCAGCCCACTTGGGTAAACATTTTGAACATTTTGGGGCGAGGCATGCAACCCTCTGGGGGTAACATATATCATGCACCACAACTACCATCATTCCTTGCGCAGTCGCCCACAGAGGCGGGACATTTAAATTCGCGCTTGTGGTGCGATTGCTGCCTTTCCCTTCTGCCAGTGAACAAGAGAGTTGTTGCGCTCGAAACACGTTTGTCTTGAGATTTGTGCAAAGGAGCAGCTGGTCTGATTGTCCTGTATTTCACAAATAAAGGACTTTACTCACCGTAGTGTGGCTTCATCTTTGAGGCAACTTCCTTTTTTCTGTGTTATGCGGCGTGCCCCGCCGCGATGGAGCCCGACTGCTATTAGGGCAGTCCTGCAGCGACAATGATCAAAGACGTTGTGGGGACGGTGAGTCCGCATTGTGGATGTTGTATGGACAGAATGACAGCCCGGACAGCTTCAGCGCAGCCCACTTGGGTAAACATTTTGAACATTTTGGGGCGAGGCATGCAAACCACTGGGGGTAACATTTATCATGCACCACAACTACCATCATTCCTTGCGCAGTCGCCCACAGAGGCGGGACATTTAAATTCGCGCTTGTGGTGCGATTGTTGCCTTTCCCTTCTGCCAGTGAACAAGAGCGTTGTTGCGCTCGAAACACGTTTGGATTGAGATTTGTGCAAAGGAGCAGCTGGTCTGATTGTCCTGTATTTCACAAATAAAGGACTTTACTCACCGTAGTGTGGCTTCATCTTTGAGGCAACTTCCTTTTTTCTGTGTTATGCGGCGTGCCCTGCCGCGATGGAGCCCCACTGCTATCAGGGTGGGCCTGCAGCGACAATGATCAAAGACGATGTGGGGACGGTGAGTCCGCTTTGTGGATGTTGTATGGACAGGATGACAACCCGGACTGCTTCAGCGCAGCCCACTTGGGTAAACATTTTGAACATTTTGGGGCGAGGCATGCAACCCTCTGGGGGTAACATATATCATGCACCACAACTACCATCATTCCTTGCGCAGTCGCCCACAGAGGCGGGACATTTAAATTCGCGCTTGTGGTGCGATTGCTGCCTTTCCCTTCTGCCAGTGAACAAGAGCGTTGTTGCGCTCGAAACACGTTTGGATTGAGATTTGTGCAAAGGAGCAGCTGGTCTGATTGTCCTGTATTTCACAAATAAAGGACTTTACTCACCGTAGTGTGGCTTCATCTTGGAGGCAACTTCATTTTTTCTATGTTATGCAGCGTGCCCGGCTGCGATGGAGCCCGACTGCTATCAGGGCAGTCCTGCAGCGACAATGATCAAAGACGCTGTGGGGACGGTGAGTCCGCATTGTGGATGTTGTATGGACAGAATGACAGCCCGGACAGCTTCAGCGCAGCCCACTTGGGTAAACATTTTGAACATTTTGGGGCGAGGCATGCAAACCACTGGGGGTAACATTTATCATGCACCACAACTACCATCATTCCTTGCGCAGTCGCCCACAGAGGCGGGACATTTAAATTCGCGCTTGTGGTGCGATTGTTGCCTTTCCCTTCTGCCAGTGAACAAGAGCGTTGTTGCGCTCGAAACACGTTTGGATTGAGATTTGTGCAAAGGAGCAGCTGGTCTGATTGTCCTGTATTTCACAAATAAAGGACTTTACTCACCGTAGTATGGCTTCATCTTGGAGGCAACTTCATTTTTTCTATGTTATGCAGCGTGCCCGGCTGCGATGGAGCCCGACTGCTATCAGGGCAGTCCTGCAGCGACAATGATCAAAGACGCTGTGGGGACGGTGAGTCCGCTTTGTGGATGTTGTATAGACAGAATGACAGCCCGGACAGCTTCAGCGCAGCCCACTTGGGTAAACATTTTGAACATTTTGGGGCGAGGCATGCAAACCACTGGGGGTAACATTTATCATGCACCACAACTACCATCATTCCTTGCGCAGTCGCCCACAGAGGCGGGACATTTAAATTCGCACTGGTGGTGCGATTGCTGCCTTTCCCTTCTGCCAGTGAATAAGAGCATTGTTGCACTCGAAACGCGTTTGTCTTGAGATTTGTACAAAGGAGCAGCTGGTCTGATTGTCCTGTATTTCACAAATAAAGGACTTTACTCACCGTAGTGTGGCTTCATCTTGGAGGCAACTTCCTTTTTTCTGTGTTATGCGGCGTGCCCCGCCGCGATGGAGCCCCACTGCTATCAGGGCGGGCCTGCAGCGACAATGATCAAAGACGCTGTGAGGACGGTGAGTCCGCATTGTGGATGTTGTATGGACAGGATGACAGCCCGGACAGCTTCAGCGCAGCCCACTTGGGTAAACATTTTGAACATTTTGGGGCGAGGCATGCAACCCCCTGGGGGTAACTTTTATCATGCACCACAACTACCATCATTCCTTGCGCAGTCGCCCACAGAGGCGGGACATTTAAATTCGCACTGGTGGTGCGATTGCTGCCTTTCCCTTCTGCCAGTGAACAAGAGCGTTGTTGCGCTCGAAACACGTTTGTCTTGAGATTTGTGCAAAGGAGCAGCTGGTCTGATTGTCCTGTATTTCACAAATAAAGGACTTTACTCACCGTAGTGTGGCTTCCTCTTGGAGTCAACTTCCTTTTTTTCTGTGTTATGTGGCGGGACCCGCAGCGATGGAGCTCCACTGCTATCAGGACGGGACTGCAGCGACAATGATCAAAGACGCTGTGGGGACGATGAGTCCGCTTTGTGGATGTTGTATGGACAGAATGACAGCCCGGACAGCTTCAGCGCAGCCCACTTGGGTAAAAATTTAAACATTTTGTGGCAAGGCATGCTAACCACTTGGGGTAACATTTATCATGCACCACAACTACCATCATTCCTTGCGCAGTCGCCCACAGAGGCGGTACATTTACATTCGCGGCTGGTGGTGCGATTGCTGCCTTTCCCTTCTGCCAGTGAACAAGAGCGTTGTTGCGCTCGAAACGCGTTTGTCTTGAGATTTGTGCAAAGGAGCAGCTGGTCTGATTGTCCTGTATTCCACAAATAAAGGACTTTACTCACCGTAGTGTGGCTTCATCTTGGAGGCAACTTCCTTTTTTCTGTGTTATGCGGCGTGCCCCGCCACGATGGATCCCCACTGCTATCAGGGCGGGCCTGCAGCGCCAATGATCAAAGACGCTGTGGGGACGGTGAGTCCGCATTGTGGATGTTGTATGGACAGGATGACAGCCCGGACAGCTTCAGCGCAGCCCACTTGGGTAAACATTTTGAACATTTTGGGGCGAGGCATGCAAACCACTGGGGGTAACATTTATCATGCACCACAACTACCATCATTCCTTGCGCAGTCGCCCACAGAGGCGGGACATTTAAATTCGCACTGGTGGTGCGATTGCTGCCTTTCCCTTCTACCAGTGAATAAGAGCGTTGTTGCACTCGAAACGCGTTTGTCTTGAGATTTGTGCAAAGGAGCAGCTGGTCTGATTGTCCTGTATTTCACAAATAAAGGACTTTACTCACCGTAGTGTGGCTTCATCTGGAGGCAACTTCCTTTTTTCTGTGTTATGCGGCGTGCCCCGCCGCGATGGAGCCCCACTGCTATCAGGGCGGGCCTGCAGCGACAATGACCAAAGACGCTGTGAGGACGGTGAGTCCGCATTGTGGATGTTGTATGGACAGGATGACAGCCCGGACAGCTTCAGCGCAGCCCACTTGGGTAAACATTTAAACATTTTGTGGCAAGGCATGCTAACCACTTGGGGTAACATTTATCATGCACCACAACTACCATCATTCCTTGCGCAGTCGCCCACAGAGGCAGTACATTTACATTCGCGCTGGTGGTGCGATTGCTGCCTTTCCCTTCTGCCAGTGAACAAGAGCTTTGTTGTGCTCGAAACGCGTTTGTCTTGAGATTTGTGCAAAGGAGCAGCTGGTCTGATTGTCCTGTATTTCACAAATAAAGGACTTTACTCACCGTAGTGTGGCTTCATCTTGGAGGCAACTTCCTTTTTTCTGTGTTATGCGGCGTGCCCCGCCACGATGGATCCCCACTGCTATCAGGGCGGGCCTGCAGCGCCAATGATCAAAGACGCTGTGGGGACGGTGAGTCCGCATTGTGGATGTTGTATGGACAGGATGACAGCCCGGACAGCTTCAGCGCAGCCCACTTGGGTAAACATTTTGAACATTTTGGGGCGAGGCATGCAACCCACTTGGGGTAACATTTATCATGCACCACAACTACCATCATTCCTTGCGCAGTCGCCCACAGAGGCGGGACATTTACATTTGCGCTGGTGGTGCGATTGCTGCCTTTCCCTTCTGCCAGTGAACAAGAGCGTTTTTGCACTCGAAACACGTTTGTCTTGAGATTTGTGCAAAGGAGCAGCTGGTCTGATTGTCCTGTATTTCACAAATAAAAGACTTTACTCACCGTAGTGTGGCTTCATCTTTGAGGCAACTTCCTTTTTTCTGTGTTATGCGGCGTGCCCCGCCGCGATGGAGCCCCACTGCTATCAGGGTGGGCCTACAGCGACAATGATCAAAGACGCTGTGGGGACGGTGAGTCCGCTTTGTGGATGTTGTATGGACAGGATGACAGCCCGGACAGCTTCAGAGCAGCCCACTTGGGTAAACATTTTGAACATTTTGGGGCGAGGCATGCAACCCTCTGGGGGTAACATATATCATGCACCACAACTACCATCATTCCTTGCGCAGTCGCCCACAGAGGCGGGACATTTAAATTCGCGCTTGTGGTGCGATTGCTGCCTTTCCCTTCTGCCAGTGAACAATAGAGTTGTTGCGCTCGAAACACGTTAGGTTGAGATTTGTGCAAAGGAGCAGCTGGTCTGATTGTCCTGTATTTCACAAATAAAGGACTTTACTCACCGTAGTGTGGCTTCATCTTGGAGGCAACTTCCTTTTTTCTATGTTATGCAGCGTGCCCAGCTGCGATGGAGCCCGACTGCTATCAGGGCAGTCCTGCAGCGACAATGATCAAAGACGCTGTGAGGACGGTGAGTCCGCATTGTGGATGTTGTATGGACAGGATGACAGCCCGGACAGCTTCAGCGCAGCCCACTTGGGTAAACATTTTGAACATTTTGGGGCGAGGCATGCAACCCCCTGGGGGTAACTTTTATCATGCACCACAACTACCATCATTCCTTGCGCAGTCGCCCACAGAGGCGGGACATTTAAATTCGCACTGGTGGTGCGATTGCTGCCTTTCCCTTCTGCCAGTGAATAAGAGCATTGTTGCACTCGAAACGCGTTTGTCTTGAGATTTGTACAAAGGAGCAGCTGGTCTGATTGTCCTGTATTTCACAAATAAAGGACTTTACTCACCGTAGTGTGGCTTCATCTTGGAGGCAACTTCCTTTTTTCTGTGTTATGCGGCGTGCCCCGCCGCGATGGAGCCCCACTGCTATCAGGGCGGGCCTGCAGCGACAATGATCAAAGACGCTGTGAGGACGGTGAGTCCGCATTGTGGATGTTGTATGGACAGGATGACAGCCCGGACAGCTTCAGCGCAGCCCACTTGGGTAAACATTTTGAACATTTTGGGGCGAGGCATGCAACCCCCTGGGGGTAACTTTTATCATGCACCACAACTACCATCATTCCTTGCGCAGTCGCCCACAGAGGCGGGACATTTAAATTCGCACTGGTGGTGCGATTGCTGCCTTTCCCTTCTGCCAGTGAACAAGAGCGTTGTTGCGCTCGAAACACGTTTGTCTTGAGATTTGTGCAAAGGAGCAGCTGGTCTGATTGTCCTGTATTTCACAAATAAAGGACTTTACTCACCGTAGTGTGGCTTCCTCTTGGAGTCAACTTCCTTTTTTTCTGTGTTATGTGGCGGGACCCGCAGCGATGGAGCTCCACTGCTATCAGGACGGGACTGCAGCGACAATGATCAAAGACGCTGTGGGGACGATGAGTCCGCTTTGTGGATGTTGTATGGACAGAATGACAGCCCGGACAGCTTCAGCGCAGCCCACTTGGGTAAAAATTTAAACATTTTGTGGCAAGGCATGCTAACCACTTGGGGTAACATTTATCATGCACCACAACTACCATCATTCCTTGCGCAGTCGCCCACAGAGGCGGTACATTTACATTCGCGGCTGGTGGTGCGATTGCTGCCTTTCCCTTCTGCCAGTGAACAAGAGCGTTGTTGCGCTCGAAACGCGTTTGTCTTGAGATTTGTGCAAAGGAGCAGCTGGTCTGATTGTCCTGTATTCCACAAATAAAGGACTTTACTCACCGTAGTGTGGCTTCATCTTGGAGGCAACTTCCTTTTTTCTGTGTTATGCGGCGTGCCCCGCCACGATGGATCCCCACTGCTATCAGGGCGGGCCTGCAGCGCCAATGATCAAAGACGCTGTGGGGACGGTGAGTCCGCATTGTGGATGTTGTATGGACAGGATGACAGCCCGGACAGCTTCAGCGCAGCCCACTTGGGTAAACATTTTGAACATTTTGGGGCGAGGCATGCAAACCACTGGGGGTAACATTTATCATGCACCACAACTACCATCATTCCTTGCGCAGTCGCCCACAGAGGCGGGACATTTAAATTCGCACTGGTGGTGCGATTGCTGCCTTTCCCTTCTACCAGTGAATAAGAGCGTTGTTGCACTCGAAACGCGTTTGTCTTGAGATTTGTGCAAAGGAGCAGCTGGTCTGATTGTCCTGTATTTCACAAATAAAGGACTTTACTCACCGTAGTGTGGCTTCATCTGGAGGCAACTTCCTTTTTTCTGTGTTATGCGGCGTGCCCCGCCGCGATGGAGCCCCACTGCTATCAGGGCGGGCCTGCAGCGACAATGACCAAAGACGCTGTGAGGACGGTGAGTCCGCATTGTGGATGTTGTATGGACAGGATGACAGCCCGGACAGCTTCAGCGCAGCCCACTTGGGTAAACATTTAAACATTTTGTGGCAAGGCATGCTAACCACTTGGGGTAACATTTATCATGCACCACAACTACCATCATTCCTTGCGCAGTCGCCCACAGAGGCAGTACATTTACATTCGCGCTGGTGGTGCGATTGCTGCCTTTCCCTTCTGCCAGTGAACAAGAGCTTTGTTGTGCTCGAAACGCGTTTGTCTTGAGATTTGTGCAAAGGAGCAGCTGGTCTGATTGTCCTGTATTTCACAAATAAAGGACTTTACTCACCGTAGTGTGGCTTCATCTTGGAGGCAACTTCCTTTTTTCTGTGTTATGCGGCGTGCCCCGCCACGATGGATCCCCACTGCTATCAGGGCGGGCCTGCAGCGCCAATGATCAAAGACGCTGTGGGGACGGTGAGTCCGCATTGTGGATGTTGTATGGACAGGATGACAGCCCGGACAGCTTCAGCGCAGCCCACTTGGGTAAACATTTTGAACATTTTGGGGCGAGGCATGCAACCCACTTGGGGTAACATTTATCATGCACCACAACTACCATCATTCCTTGCGCAGTCGCCCACAGAGGCGGGACATTTACATTTGCGCTGGTGGTGCGATTGCTGCCTTTCCCTTCTGCCAGTGAACAAGAGCGTTTTTGCACTCGAAACACGTTTGTCTTGAGATTTGTGCAAAGGAGCAGCTGGTCTGATTGTCCTGTATTTCACAAATAAAAGACTTTACTCACCGTAGTGTGGCTTCATCTTTGAGGCAACTTCCTTTTTTCTGTGTTATGCGGCGTGCCCCGCCGCGATGGAGCCCCACTGCTATCAGGGTGGGCCTACAGCGACAATGATCAAAGACGCTGTGGGGACGGTGAGTCCGCTTTGTGGATGTTGTATGGACAGGATGACAGCCCGGACAGCTTCAGAGCAGCCCACTTGGGTAAACATTTTGAACATTTTGGGGCGAGGCATGCAACCCTCTGGGGGTAACATATATCATGCACCACAACTACCATCATTCCTTGCGCAGTCGCCCACAGAGGCGGGACATTTAAATTCGCGCTTGTGGTGCGATTGCTGCCTTTCCCTTCTGCCAGTGAACAATAGAGTTGTTGCGCTCGAAACACGTTAGGTTGAGATTTGTGCAAAGGAGCAGCTGGTCTGATTGTCCTGTATTTCACAAATAAAGGACTTTACTCACCGTAGTGTGGCTTCATCTTGGAGGCAACTTCCTTTTTTCTATGTTATGCAGCGTGCCCAGCTGCGATGGAGCCCGACTGCTATCAGGGCAGTCCTGCAGCGACAATGATCAAAGACGCTGTGGGGACGGTGAGTCCGCTTTGTGGATGTTGTATGGACAGAATGACAGCCCAGACAGCTTCAGCGCAGCCCACTTGGGTAAACATTTTGAACATTTTGGGGCGAGGCATGCAAACCACTGGGGGTAACATTTATTATGCACCACAACTACCATCATTCCTTGCGCAGTCGCCCACAGAGGCGGGACATTTAAATTCGCACTGGTGGTGTGATTGCTGCCTTTCCCTTCTACCAGTGAATAAGAGCGTTGTTGCACTCAAAACGCGTTTGTCTTGAGATTTGTGCAAAGGAGCAGCTGGTCTGATTGTCCTGTATTTCACAAATAAAGGACTTTACTCACCGTAGTGTGGCTTCATCTTGGAGGCAACTTCCTTTTTTCTGTGTTATGCGGCGTGCCCCGCCGCGATGGAGCCCCACTGCTATCAGGGCGGGCCTGCAGCGACAATGATCAAAGACGCTGTGAGGACGGTGAGTCCGCATTCTGGATGTTGTATGGACAGGATGACAGCCCGGACAGCTTCAGCGCAGCCCACTTGGGTAAACATTTTGAACATTTTGGGGCGAGGCATGCAACCCACTTGGGGTAACATTTATCATGCACCACAACTACCATCATTCCTTGCGTAGTCGCCCACAGAGGCGGGACATTTACATTCGCGCTGGTGGTGCGATTGCTGCCTTTCCCTTCTGCCAGTGAACAAGAGCGTTGTTGCGCTCGAAACGCGTTTGTCTTGAGATTTGTGCAAAGGAGCAGCTGGTCTGATTGTCCTGTATTTCACAAATAAAGGACTTTACTCACCGTAGTGTGGCTTCATCTTGGAGGCAACTTCCTTTTTTCTGTGTTATGCGGCGTGCCCCGCCGTGATGGATCCCCACTGCTATCAGGGCGGGCCTGCAGCGCCAATGATCAAAGACGCTGTGGGGACGGTGAGTCCGCTTTGTGGATGTTGTATGGACAGAATGACAGCCCGGACAGCTTCAGCGCAGCCCACTTGGGTAAACATTTCGAACATTTTGTGGCGAGGCATGCAACCCACTTGGGGTAACATTTATCATGCACGACAACTACCATCATTCCTTGCGCAGTCGCCCACAGAGGCGGTAAATTTACATTCGCGCTGGTGGTGCGATTTCTGCCTTTCCCTTCTGCCAGTGAACAAGAGCGTTGTTGCGCTCGAAACGCGTTTGTCTTGAGATTTGTGCAAAGGAGCAGCTGGTCTGATTGTCCTGTATTTCACAAATAAAGGACTTTACTCACCGTAGTGTGGCTTCATCTTGGAGGCAACTTCCTTTTTTCTGTGTTATGCGGCGTGCTCCACCGCGATGGAGCCCCACTGCTATCAGGGCGGGCCTGCAGCGACAATGATTAAAGACGCTGTGGGGACGGTGAGTCCGCTTTGTGGATGTTGTATGGACAGGATGACAGCCCGGACAGCTTCAGCGCAACCCACTTGGGTAAACATTTTGAACATTTTGGGGTGAGGCATGCAATCCTCTGGGGGTAACTTTTATCAAGCACCACAACTACCATCATTCCTTGCACAGTCACCCACAGAGGCGGGACATTTAAATTCGCGCTTGTGGTGCGATTGCTGCCTTTCCCTTCTGCCAGTGAATAAGAGCGTTGTTGCGCTCGAAACATGTTTGTCTTGAGATTTGTGCAAAGGAGCAGCTGGTCTGATTGTCCTGTATTTCACAAATAAAGGACTTTACTCACCGTAGTGTGGCTTCATCTTGGAGGCAACTTCCTTTTTTCTGTGTTATGCGGCGTGCCCCGCCGTGATGGATCCCCACTGCTATCAGGGCGGGCCTGCAGCGCCAATGATCAAAGACGCTGTGGGGACGGTGAGTCCGCATTGTGGATGTTGTATGGACAGGATGACAGCCCGGACAGCTTCAGCGCAGCCCACTTGGGTAAACATTTTGAACATTTTGGGGCGAGGCATGCAAACCACTGGGGGTAACATTTATCATGCACCACAACTACCATCATTCCTTGCGCAGTCGCCCACAGAGGCGGGACATTTAAATTCGCACTGGTGGTGCGATTTCTGCCTTTCCCTTCTACCAGTGAATAAGAGCGTTGTTGCACTCGAAACGCGTTTGTCTTGAGATTTGTGCAAAGGAGCAGCTGGTCTGATTGTCCTGTATTTCACAAGTAAAGGACTTTACTCACCGTAGTGTGGCTTCATCTGGAGGCAACTTCCTTTTTTCTGTGTTATGCGGCGTGCCCCGCCGCAATGGAGCCCCACTGCTATCAGGGCGGGCCTGCAGCGACAATGATCAAAGACGCTGTGAGGACGGTGAGTCCGCATTGTGGATGTTGTATGGACAGGATGACAGCCCGGACAGCTTCAGCGCAGCCCACTTGGGTAAGCATTTAAACATTTTGTGGCAAGGCATGCTAACCACTTGGGGTAACATTTATCATGCACCACAACTACCATCATTCCTTGCGCAGTCGCCCACAGAGGCGGTACATTTACATTCGCGCTGGTGGTGCGATTGCTGCCTTTCCCTTCTGCCAGTGAACAAGAGCGTTGTTGCGCTCGAAACGCGTTTGTCTTGAGATTTGTGCAAAGGAGCAGCTGGTCTGATTGTCCTGTATTTCACAAATAAAGGACTTTACTCACCGTAGTGTGGCTTCATCTTGGAGGCAACTTCCTTTTTTCTGTGTTATGCGGCGTGCCCCGCCACGATGGATCCCCACTGCTATCAGGGTGGGCCTGCAGCGCCAATGATCAAAGACGCTGTGGGGACGGTGAGTCCGCATTGTGGATGTTGTATGGACAGGATGACAGCCCGGACAGCTTCAGCGCAGCCCACTTGGGTAAACATTTTGAACATTTTGGGGCGAGGCATGCAACCCACTTGGGGTAACATTTATCATGCACCACAACTACCATCATTCCTTGCGCAGTCGCCCACAGAGGCGGTACATTTACATTCGCGCTGGTGGTGCGATTTCTGCCTTTCCCTTCTGCCAGTGAACAAGAGCGTTGTTGCGCTCGAAACGCGTTTGTCTTGAGATTTGTGCAAAGGAGCAGCTGGTCTGATTGTCCTGTATTTCACAAATAAAGGACTTTACTCACCGTAGTGTGGCTTCATCTTGGAGGCAACTTCCTTTTTTCTGTGTTATGCGGCGTGCTCCACCGCGATGGAGCCCCACTGCTATCAGGGCGGGCCTGCAGCGACAATGATTAAAGACGCTGTGGGGACGGTGAGTCCGCTTTGTGGATGTTGTATGGACAGGATGACAGCCCGGACAGCTTCAGCGCAACCCACTTGGGTAAACATTTTGAACATTTTGGGGTGAGGCATGCAATCCTCTGGGGGTAACTTTTATCATGCACCACAACTACCATCATTCCTTGCACAGTCACCCACAGAGGCGGGACATTTAAATTCGCGCTTGTGGTGCGATTGCTGCCTTTCCCTTCTGCCAGTGAACAAGAGCGTTGTTGCGCTCGAAACACGTTTGTCTTGAGATTTGTGCAAAGGAGCAGCTGGTCTGATTGTCCTGTATTTCACAAATAAAGGACTTTACTCACCGTAGTGTGGCTTCATCTTGGAGGCAACTTCCTTTTTTCTGTGTTATGCGGCGTGCCCCGCCATGATGGATCCCCACTGCTATCAGGGCGGGCCTGCAGCGCCAATGATCAAAGACGCTGTGGGGACGGTGAGTCCGCATTGTGGATGTTGTATGGACAGGATGACAGCCCGGACAGCTTCAGCGCAGCCCACTTGGGTAAACATTTTGAACATTTTGGAGCGAGGCATGCAACCCACTTGGGGTAACATTTATCATGCACCACAACTACCATCATTCCTTGCGCAGTCGCCCACAGAGGCGGTACATTTACATTCGCGCTGGTGGTGCGATTGCTGACTTTCCCTTCTGCCAGTGAACAAGAGCGTTGTTGCGCTCGAAACGCGTTTGTCTTGAGATTTGTGCAAAGGAGCAGCTGGTCTGATTGTCCTGTATTTCACAAATAAAGGACTTTACTCACCGTAGTGTGGCTTCATCTTGGAGGCAACTTCCTTTTTTCTGTGTTATGCGGCGTGCCCCGCCGTGATGGATCCCCACTGCTACCAGGGCGGGCCTGCAGCGCCAATGATCAAAGACGCTCTGGGGACGGTGAGTCCGCATTGTGGATGTTGTATAGACAGGATGACAGCCCGGACAGCTTCAGCGCAGCCCACTTGGGTAAACATTTTGAACATTTTGGGGCGAGGCATGCAACCCACTTGGGGTAACATTTATCATGCACCACAACTACCATCATTCCTTGCGCAGTCGCCCACAGAGGCGGGAAATTTACATTCGCGCTGGTGGTGCGATTGCTGCCGTTCCCTTCTGCCAGTGAACAAGAGCGTTGTTGCGCTCGAAACGCGTTTGTCTTGAGATTTGTGCAAAGGAGCAGCTGGTCTGATTGTCCTGTATTTCACAAATAAAGGACTTTACTCACCGTAGTGTGGCTTCATCTTTGAGGCAACTTCCTTTTTTCTGTGTTATGCGGCGTGCCCCGCCACGATGGAGCCCCACTGCTATCAGGGTGGGCCTGCAGCGACAATGATCAAAGACACTGTGGGGACGGTGAGTCCGCTTTGTGGATGCTGTATGGACAGGATGACAACCCGGACAGCTTCAGCGCAGCCCACTTGGGTAAACATTTTGAACATTTTGGGGCGAGACATGCAACCCACTGGGGGTAACATTTATCATGCACCACAACTACCATCATTGCTTGCGCAGACGCCCACAGATGCGGGACATTTAAATTTGCGCAGGTGGTGTGATTGCTGCCTTTCCCTTCTGCCAGTGAACAAGAGAGTTGTTGCGCTCGAAACACGTTAGGTTGAGATTTGTGCAAAGGAGCAGCTGGTCTGATTGTCCTGTATTTCACAAATAAAGGACTTTACTCACCGTAGTGTGGCTTCATCTTGGAGGCAACTTCCTTTTTTCTGTGTTATGCGGCGTGCTCCACCGCTATGGAGCCCCACTGCTATCAGGGCAGGCCTGCAGCGACAATGATTAAAGACGCTGTGGGGACGGTGAGTCCGCTTTGTGGATGTTGTATGGACAGGATGACAGCCCGGACAGCTTCAGCGCAACCCACTTGGGTAAACATTTTGAACATTTTGGGGTGAGGCATGCAACCCCCTGGGGGTAACTTTTATCATGCACCACAACTACCATCATTCCTTGCGCAGTCGCCCACAGAGGCAGGACATTTAAATTCGCGCTTGTGGTGCGATTGCTGCCTTTCCCTTCTGCCAGTGAACAAGAGCGTTGTTGCGCTCGAAACACGTTTGTCTTGAGATTTGTGCAAAGGAGCAGCTGGTCTGATTGTCCTGTATTTCACAAATAAAGGACTTTACTCACCGTAGTGTGGCTTCATCTTTGAGGCAACTTCCTTTTTTCTGTGTTATGCGGCGTGCCCCGCCTCGATGGAGCCCCACTGCTATCAGGGTGGGCCTGCAGCGACAATGATCAAAGACGCTGTGGGGACGGTGAGTCCGCTTTGTGGATGTTGTGTGGACAGGATGACAACCCGGACAGCTTCAGCGCAGCCCACTTGGGTAAACATTTTGAACATTTTGGGGCGAGGCATGCAACCCACTTGGGGTAACATTTATCATGCACCACAACTACCATCATTCCTTGCGCAGTCGCCCACAGAGGCGGGAAATTTACATTCGCGCTGGTGGTGCGATTGCTGCCATTCCCTTCTGCCAGTGAACAAGAGCGTTGTTGCGCTCGAAACGCGTTTGTCTTGAGATTTGTGCAAAGGAGCAGCTGGTCTGATTGTCCTGTATTTCACAAATAAAGGACTTTACTCACCGTAGTGTGGCTTCATCTTTGAGGCAACTTCCTTTTTTCTGTGTTATGCGGCGTGCCCCGCCACGATGGAGCCCCACTGCTATCAGGGTGGGCCTGCAGCGACAATGATCAAAGACACTGTGGGGACGGTGAGTCCGCTTTGTGGATGCTGTATGGACAGGATGACAACCCGGACAGCTTCAGCGCAGCCCACTTGGGTAAACATTTTGAACATTTTGGGGCGAGACATGCAACCCACTGGGGGTAACATTTATCATGCACCACAACTACCATCATTGCTTGCGCAGACGCCCACAGATGCGGGACATTTAAATTTGCGCAGGTGGTGTGATTGCTGCCTTTCCCTTCTGCCAGTGAACAAGAGAGTTGTTGCGCTCGAAACACGTTAGGTTGAGATTTGTGCAAAGGAGCAGCTGGTCTGATTGTCCTGTATTTCACAAATAAAGGACTTTACTCACCGTAGTGTGGCTTCATCTTGGAGGCAACTTCCTTTTTTCTGTGTTATGCGGCGTGCTCCACCGCTATGGAGCCCCACTGCTATCAGGGCAGGCCTGCAGCGACAATGATTAAAGACGCTGTGGGGACGGTGAGTCCGCTTTGTGGATGTTGTATGGACAGGATGACAGCCCGGACAGCTTCAGCGCAACCCACTTGGGTAAACATTTTGAACATTTTGGGGTGAGGCATGCAACCCCCTGGGGGTAACTTTTATCATGCACCACAACTACCATCATTCCTTGCGCAGTCGCCCACAGAGGCAGGACATTTAAATTTGCGCTTGTGGTGCGATTGCTGCCTTTCCCTTCTGCCAGTGAACAAGAGCGTTGTTGCGCTCGAAACACATTTGTCTTGAGATTTGTGCAAAGGAGCAGCTGGTCTGATTGTCCTGTATTTCACAAATAAAGGACTTTACTCACCGTAGTGTGGCTTCATCTTTGAGGCAACTTCCTTTTTTCTGTGTTATGCGGCGTGCCCCGCCGCGATGGAGCCCCACTGCTATAAGGGTGGGCCTGCAGCGACAATGATCAAAGACGCTGTGGGGACGGTGAGTCCGCTTTGTGGATGTTGTATGGACAGGATGACAACCCGGACAGCTTCAGCGCAGCCCACTTGGGTAAACATTTTGAACATTTTGGGGCGAGGCATGCAACCCTCTGGGGGTAACATATATCATGCACCACAACTACCATCATTCCTTGCGCAGTCGCCCACAGAGGCGGGACATTTAAATTCGCGCTTGTGGTGCGATTGCTGCCTTTCCCTTCTGCCAGTGAACAAGAGAGTTGTTGCGCTCGAAACACGTTAGGTTGAGATTTGTGCAAAGGAGCAGCTGGTCTGATTGTCCTGTATTTCACAAATAAAGGACTTTACTCACCGTAGTGTGGCTTCATCTTGGAGGCAACTTCCTTTTTTCTATGTTATGCAGCGTGCCCGGCTGCGATGGAGCCCGACTGCTATCAGGGCAGTCCTGCAGCGACAATGATCAAAGACGCTGTGGGGACGGTGAGTCCGCTTTGTGGATGTTGTATGGACAGAATGACAGCCCAGACAGCTTCAGCGCAGCCCACTTGGGTAAACATTTTGAACATTTTGGGGCGAGGCATGCAAACCACTGGGGGTAACATTTATCATGCACCACAACTACCATCATTCCTTGCGCAGTCGCCCACAGAGGCGGGACATTTAAATTCGCACTGGTGGTGCGATTGCTGCCTTTCCCTTCTACCAGTGAATAAGAGCGTTGTTGCACTCAAAACGCGTTTGTCTTGAGATTTGTGCAAAGGAGCAGCTGGTCTGATTGTCCTGTATTTCAAAAATAAAGGACTTTACTCACCGTAGTGTGGCTTCATCTTGGAGGCAACTTCCTTTTTTCTGTGTTATGCGGCGTGCCCCGCCGCGATGGAGCCCCACTGCTATCAGGGCGGGCCTGCAGCGACAATAAGTAAAGACGCTGTGAGGACGGTGAGTCCGCATTGTGGATGTTGTATGGACAGGATGACAGCCCGGACAGCTTCAGCGCAGCCCACTTGGGTAAACATTTTGAACATTTTGGGGCGAGGCATGCAACCCACTTGGGGTAACATTTATCATGCACCACAACTACCATCATTCCTTGCGTAGTCGCCCACAGAGGCGGGACATTTACATTCGCGCTGGTGGTGCGATTGCTGCCTTTCCCTTCTGCCAGTGAACAAGAGCGTTGTTGCGCTCGAAACACGTTTGTCTTGAGATTTGTGCAAAGGAGCAGCTGGTCTGATTGTCCTGTATTTCACAAATAAAGGACTTTACTCACCGTAGTGTGGCTTCATCTTGGAGGCAACTTCCTTTTTTCTGTGTTATGCGGCGTGCCCCGCCGCGATGGAGCCCCACTGCTATCAGGGCGGGACTGCAGCGACAATGATCAAAGACGCTGTGGGGACGGTGAGTCCGCTTTGTGGATGTTGTATGGACAGGATGACAGCCCGGACAGCTTCAGCGCAACCCACTTGGGTAAACATTTTGAACATTTTGGGGTGAGGCATGCAATCCTCTGGGGGTAACTTTTATCATGCACCACAACTACCATCATTCCTTGCACAGTCACCCACAGAGGCGGGACATTTAAATTCGCGCTTGTGGTGCGATTGCTGCCTTTCCCTTCTGCCAGTGAACAAGAGCGTTGTTGCGCTCGAAACACGTTTGTCTTGAGATTTGTGCAAAGAAGCAGCTGGTCTGATTGTCCTGTATTTCACAAATAAAGGACTTTACTCCCCGTAGTGTGGCTTCATCTTGGAGGCAACTTCCTTTTCTTTTTTCTGTGTTCTGCGGCGTGCCCCGCCATGATGGATCCCCACTGCTATCAGGGCGGGCCTGCAGCGCCAATGATCAAAGAAGCTGTGGGGACGGTGAGTCCGCATTGTGGATGTTGTATGGACAGGATGACAGCCCGGACAGCTTCAGCGCAGCCCACTTGGGTAAACATTTTGAACATTTTGGAGCGAGGCATGCAACCCACTTGGGGTAACATTTATCATGCACCACAACTACCATCATTCCTTGCGCAGTCGCCCACAGAGGCGGTACATTTACATTCGCGCTGGTGGTGCGATTGCTGCCTTTCCCTTCTGCCAATGAACAAGAGCGTTGTTGCGCTCGAAACGCGTTTGTCTTGAGATTTGTGCAAAGGAGCAGCTGGTCTGATTGTCCTATATTTCACAAATAAAGGACTTTACTCACCGTAGTGTGGCTTCATCTTGGAGGCAACTTCCTTTTTTCTGTGTTATGCGGCGTGCCCCGCCGTGATGGATCCCCACTGCTATCAGGGCGGGCCTGCAGCGCCAATGATCAAAGACGCTGTGGGGACGGTGAGTCCGCATTGTGGATGTTGTATGGACAGGATGACAGCCCGGACAGCTTCAGCGCAGCCCACTTGGGTAAACATTTTGAACATTTTGGGGCGAGGCATGCAACCCACTTGGGGTAACATTTATCATGCACCACAACTACCATCATTCCTTGCGTAGTCGCCCACAGAGGCGGGACATTTACATTCGCGCTGGTGGTGCGATTGCTGCCTTTCCCTTCTGCCAGTGAACAAGAGCGTTGTTGCGCTCGAAACGCGTTTGTCTTGAGATTTGTGCAAAGGAGCAGCTGGTCTGATTGTCCTGTATTTCACAAATAAAGGACTTTACTCACCGTAGTGTGGCTTCATCTTGGAGGCAACTTCCTTTTTTCTGTGTTATGCGGCGTGCCCCGCCGCGATGGAGCCCCACTGCTATCAGGGCGGGACTGCAGCGACAATGATCAAAGACGCTGTGGGGACGGTGAGTCCGCTTTGTGGATGTTGTATGGACAGAATGACAGCCCGGACAGCTTCAGCGCAGCCCACTTGGGTAAACATTTTGAACATTTTGTGGCGAGGCATGCAACCCACTTGGGGTAACATTTATCATGCACGACAACTACCATCATTCCTTGCGCAGTCGCCCACAGAGGCGGTACATTTACATTCGCGCTGGTGGTGCGATTTCTGCCTTTCCCTTCTGCCAGTGAACAAGAGCGTTGTTGCGCTCGAAACGCGTTTGTCTTGAGATTTGTGCAAAGGAGCAGCTGGTCTGATTGTCCTGTATTTCACAAATAAAGGACTTTACTCACCGTAGTGTGGCTTCATCTTGGAGGCAACTTCCTTTTTTCTATGTTATGCAGCGTGCCCGGCTGCGATGGAGCCCGACTGCTATCAGGGCAGTCCTGCAGCGACAATGATCAAAGACGCTGTGGGGACGGTGAGTCCGCTTTGTGGATGTTGTATGGACAGAATGACAGCCCAGACAGCTTCAGCGCAGCCCACTTGGGTAAACATTTTGAACATTTTGGGGCGAGGCATGCAAACCACTGGGGGTAACATTTATTATGCACCACAACTACCATCATTCCTTGCGCAGTCGCCCACAGAGGCGGGACATTTAAATTCGCACTGGTGGTGCGATTGCTGCCTTTCCCTTCTACCAGTGAATAAGAGCGTTGTTGCACTCAAAACGCGTTTGTCTTGAGATTTGTGCAAAGGATCAGCTGGTCTGATTGTCCTGTATTTCACAAATAAAGGACTTTACTCACCGTAGTGTGGCTTCATCTTGGAGGCAACTTCCTTTTTTCTGTGTTATGCGGCGTGCCCCGCCGCGATGGAGCCCCACTGCTATCAGGGCGGGCCTGCAGCGACAATGATCAAAGACGCTGTGAGGACGGTGAGTCCGCATTGTGGATGTTGTATGGACAGGATGACAGCCCGGACAGCTTCAGCGCAGCCCACTTGGGTAAACATTTTGAACATTTTGGGGCGAGGCATGCAACCCACTTGGGGTAACATTTATCATGCACCACAACTACCATCATTCCTTGCGTAGTCGCCCACAGAGGCAGGACATTTACATTCGCGCTGGTGGTGCGATTGCTGCCTTTCCCTTCTGCCAGTGAACAAGAGCGTTGTTGCGCTCGAAACGCGTTTGTCTTGAGATTTGTGCAAAGGAGCAGCTGGTCTGATTGTCCTGTATTTCACAAATAAAGGACTTTACTCACCGTAGTGTGGCTTCATCTTGGAGGCAACTTCCTTTTTTCTGTGTTATGCGGCGTGCCCCGCCGCGATGGAGCCCCACTGCTATCAGGGCGGGACTGCAGCGACAATGATCAAAGACGCTGTGGGGACGGTGAGTCCGCTTTGTGGATGTTGTATGGACAGAATGACAGCCCGGACAGCTTCAGCGCAGCCCACTTGGGTAAACATTTCGAACATTTTGTGGCGAGGCATGCAACCCACTTGGGGTAACATTTATCATGCACGACAACTACCATCATTCCTTGCGCAGTCGCCCACAGAGGCGGTACATTTACATTCGCGCTGGTGGTGCGATTTCTGCCTTTCCCTTCTGCCAGTGAACAAGAGCGTTGTTGCGCTCGAAACGCGTTTGTCTTGAGATTTGTGCAAAGGAGCAGCTGGTCTGATTGTCCTGTATTTCACAAATAAAGGACTTTACTCACCGTAGTGTGGCTTCATCTTGGAGGCAACTTCCTTTTTTCTGTGTAATGCGGCGTGCTCCACCGCGATGGAGCCCCACTGCTATCAGGGCGGGCCTGCAGCTACAATGATTAAAGACGCTGTGGGGACGGTGAGTCCGCTTTGTGGATGTTGTATGGACAGGATGACAGCCCGGACAGCTTCAGCGCAACCCACTTGGGTAAACATTTTGAACATTTTGGGGTGAGGCATGCAATCCTCTGGGGGTAACTTTTATCATGCACCACAACTACCATCATTCCTTGCACAGTCACCCACAGAGGCGGGACATTTAAATTCGCGCTTGTGGTGCGATTGCTGCCTTTCACTTCTGCCAGTGAATAAGAGCGTTGTTGCGCTCGAAACACGTTTGTCTTGAGATTCGTGCAAATTAGCAGCTGGTCTGATTGTCCTGTATTTCACAAATAAAGGACTTTACTCACCGTAGTGTGGCTTCATCTTGGAGGCAACTTCCTTTTTTCTGTGTTATGCGGCGTGCCCCGCCGTGATGGATCCCCACTGCTATCAGGGCGGGCCTGCAGCGCCAATGATCAAAGACGCTCTGGGGACGGTGAGTCCGCATTGTGGATGTTGTATGGACAGGATGACAGCCCGGACAGCTTCAGCGCAGCCCATTTGGGTAAACATTTTGAACATTTTGGGGCGAGGCATGCAAACCACTGGGGGTAACATTTATCATGCACCACAACTACCATCATTCCTTGCGCAGTCGCCCACAGAGGCGGGACATTTAAATTCGCACTGGTGGTGCGATTGCTGCCTTTCCCTTCTACCAGTGAATAAGAGCGTTGTTGCACTCGAAACGCGTTTGTCTTGAGATTTGTGCAAAGGAGCAGCTGGTCTGATTGTCCTGTATTTCACAAATAAAGGACTTTACTCACCGTAGTGTGGCTTCATCTGGAGGCAACTTCCTTTTTTCTGTGTTATGCGGCGTGCCCCGCCGCGATGGAGCCCCACTGCTATCAGGGCGGGCCTGCAGCGACAATGATCAAAGATGCTGTGAGGACGGTGAGTCCGCATTGTGGATGTTGTATGGACAGGATGACAGCCCGGACAGCTTCAGCGCAGCCCACTTGGGTAAACATTTAAACATTTTGGGGCAAGGCATGCAACCCACTTGGGGTAACATTTATCATGCACCACAACTACCATCATTCCTTGCGCAGTCGCCCTCAGAGGCGGGACATTTACATTTGCGCTGGTGGTGCGATTGCTGCCTTTCCCTTCTGCCAGTGAACAAGAGCGTTTTTGCACTCGAAACACGTTTGTCTTGAGATTTGTGCAAAGGAGCAGCTGGTCTGATTGTCCTGTATTTCACAAATAAAAGACTTTACTCACCGTAGTGTGGCTTCATCTTTGAGGCAACTTCCTTTTTTCTGTGTTATGCGGCGTGCCCCGCCGCGATGGAGCCCCACTGCTATCAGGGTGGGCCTGCAGCGACAATGATCAAAGACGCTGTGGGGACGGTGAGTCCGCTTTGTGGATGTTGTATGGACAGGATGACAACCCGGACAGCTTCAGCGCAGCCCACTTGGGTATACATTTTGAACATTTTGGGGCGAGGCATGCAACCCTCTGGGGGTAACATATATCATGCACCACAACTACCATCATTCCTTGCGCAGTCGCCCACAGAGGCGGGACATTTAAATTCGCGCTTGTGGTGCGATTGCTGCCTTTCCCTTCTGCCAGTGAACAAGAGAGTTGTTGCGCCCGAAACACGTTAGGTTGAGATTTGTGCAAAGGAGCAGCTGGTCTGATTGTCCTGTATTTCACAAATAAAGGACTTTACTCACCGTAGTGTGGCTTCATCTTGGAGGCAACTTCCTTTTTTCTATGTTATGCAGCGTGCCCGGCTGCGATGGAGCCCGACTGCTATCAGGGCAGACCTGCAGCGACAATGATCAAAGACGCTGTGGGGACGGTGAGTCCGCTTTGTGGATGTTGTATGGACAGAATGACAGCCCAGACAGCTTCAGCGCAGCCCACTTGGGTAAACATTTTGAACATTTTGGGGCGAGGCATGCAAACCACTGGGGGTAACATTTATTATGCACCACAGCTACCATCATTCCTTGCGCAGTCGCCCACAGAGGCGGGACATTTAAATTCGCACTGGTGGTGCGATTGCTGCCTTTCCCTTCTACCAGTGAATAAGAGCGTTGTTGCACTCAAAACGCGTTTGTCTTGAGATTTGTGCAAAGGAGCAGCTGGTCTGATTGTCCTGTATTTCACAAATAAAGGACTTTACTCACCGTAGTGTGGCTTCATCTTGGAGGCAACTTCCTTTTTTCTGTGTTATGCGGCGTGCCCCGCCGCGATGGAGCCCCACTGCTATCAGGGCGGGACTGCAGCGACAATGATCAAAGACGCTGTGGGGACGGTGAGTCCGCTTTGTGGATGTTGTATGGACAGAATGACAGCCCGGACAGCTTCAGCGCAGCCCACTTGGGTAAACATTTCGAACTTTTTGTGGCGAAGCATGCAACCCACATGGGGTAACATTTATCATGCACGACAACTACCATCATTCCTTGCGCAGTCGCCCACAGAGGCGGTACATTTACATTCGCGCTGGTGGTGCGATTGCTGCCTTTCCCTTCTGCCAGTGAACAAGAGCGTTGTTGCGCTCGAAACGCGTTTGTCTTGAGATTTGTGCAAAGGAGCAGCTGGTCTGATTGTCCTGTATTTCACAAATAAAGGACTTTACTCACCGTAGTGTGGCTTCATCTTGGAGGCAACTTCCTTTTTTCTGTGTTATGCGGCGTGCCCCGCCGTGATGGATCCCCACTGCTATCAGGGCGGGCCTGCAGCGCCAATGATCAAAGACGCTCTGGGGACGGTGAGTCCGCATTGTGGATGTTGTATGGACAGGATGACAGCCCGGACAGCTTCAGCGCAGCCCACTTGGGTAAACATTTTGAACATTTTGGGGCGAGGCATGCAACCCACTTGGGGTAACATTTATCATGCACCACAACTACCATCATTCCTTGCGCAGTCGCCCACAGAGGCGGGAAATTTACATTCGCGCTGGTTGTGCGATTGCTGCCGTTCCCTTCTGCCAGTGAACAAGAGCGTTGTTGCGCTCGAAACGCGTTTGTCTTGAGATTTGTGCAAAGGAGCAGCTGGTCTGATTGTCCTGTATTTCACAAATAAAGGACTTTACTCACCGTAGTGTGGCTTCATCTTTGAGGCAACTTCCTTTTTTCTGTGTTATGCGGCGTGCCCCGCCACGATGGCGCCCCACTGCTATCAGGGTGGGCCTGCAGCGACAATGATCAAAGACACTGTGGGGACGGTGAGTCCGCTTTGTGGATGCTGTATGGACAGGATGACAACCCGGACAGCTTCAGCGCAGCCCACTTGGGTAAACATTTTTAACATTTTGGGGCGAGACATGCAACCCACTGGGGGTAACATTTATCATGCACCACAACTACCATCATTGCTTGCGCAGACGCCCACAGATGCGGGACATTTAAATTTGCGCAGGTGGTGTGATTGCTGCCTTTCCCTTCTGCCAGTGAACAAGAGAGTTGTTGCGCTCGAAACACGTTAGGTTGAGATTTGTGCAAAGGAGCAGCTGGTCTGATTGTCCTGTATTTCACAAATAAAGGACTTTACTCACCGTAGTGTGGCTTCATCTTGGAGGCAACTTCCTTTTTTCTGTGTTAAGCGGCGTGCTCCACCGCTATGGAGCCCCACTGCTATCAGGGCAGGCCTGCAGCGACAATGATTAAAGACGCTGTGGGGACGGTGAGTCCGCTTTGTGGATGTTGTATGGACAGGATGACAGCCCGGACAGCTTCAGCGCAACCCACTTGGGTAAACATTTTGAACATTTTGGGGTGAGGCATGCAACCCCCTGGGGGTAACTTTTATCATGCACCACAACTACCATCATTCCTTGCGCAGTCGCCCACAGAGGCGGGACATTTAAATTCGCGCTTGTGGTGCGATTGCTGCCTTTCCCTTCTGCCAGTGAACAAGAGCGTTGTTGCGCTCGAAACACGTTTGTCTTGAGATTTGTGCAAAGGAGCAGCTGGTCTGATTGTCCTGTATTTCACAAATAAAGGACTTTACTCACCGTAGTGTGGCTTCATCTTTGAGGCAACTTCCTTTTTTCTGTGTTATGCGGCGTGCCCCGCCGCGATGGAGCCCCACTGCTATCAGGGTGGGCCTGCAGCGACAATGATCAAAGACGCTGTGGGGACGGTGAGTCCGCTTTGTGGATGTTGTATGGACAGGATGACAACCCGGACAGCTTCAGCGCAGCCCACTTGGGTAAACATTTTGAACATTTTGGGGCGAGGCATGCAACCCTCTGGGGGTAACATATATCATGCACCACAACTACCATCATTCCTTGCGCAGTCGCCCACAGAGGCGGGACATTTAAATTCGCGCTTGTGGTGCGATTGCTGCCTTTCCCTTCTGCCAGTGAACAAGAGAGTTGTTGCGCCCGAAACACGTTAGGTTGAGATTTGTGCAAAGGAGCAGCTGGTCTGATTGTCCTGTATTTCACAAATAAAGGACTTTACTCACCGTAGTGTGGCTTCATCTTGGAGGCAACTTCCTTTTTTCTATGTTATGCAGCGTGCCCGGCTGCGATGGAGCCCGACTGCTATCAGGGCAGACCTGCAGCGACAATCATCAAAGACGCTGTGGGGACGGTGAGTCCGCTTTGTGGATGTTGTATGGACAGAATGACAGCCCAGACAGCTTCAGCGCAGCCCACTTGGGTAAACATTTTGAACATTTTGGGGCGAGGCATGCAAACCACTGGGGGTAACATTTATTATGCACCACAGCTACCATCATTCCTTGCGCAGTCGCCCACAGAGGCGGGACATTTAAATTCACACTGGTGGTGCGATTGCTGCCTTTCCCTTCTGCCAGTGAACAAGAGAGTTGTTGCGCTCGAAACACGTTAGGTTGAGATTTGTGCAAAGGAGCAGCTGGTCTGATTGTCCTGTATTTCACAAATAAAGGACTTTACTCACCGTAGTGTGGCTTCATCTTGGAGGCAACTTCCTTTTTTCTGTGTTAAGCGGCGTGCTCCACCGCTATGGAGCCCCACTGCTATCAGGGCAGGCCTGCAGCGACAATGATTAAAGACGCTGTGGGGACGGTGAGTCCGCTTTGTGGATGTTGTATGGACAGGATGACAGCCCGGACAGCTTCAGCGCAACCCACTTGGGTAAACATTTTGAACATTTTGGGGTGAGGCATGCAACCCCCTGGGGGTAACTTTTATCATGCACCACAACTACCATCATTCCTTGCGCAGTCGCCCACAGAGGCGGGACATTTAAATTCGCGCTTGTGGTGCGATTGCTGCCTTTCCCTTCTGCCAGTGAACAAGAGCGTTGTTGCGCTCGAAACACGTTTGTCTTGAGATTTGTGCAAAGGAGCAGCTGGTCTGATTGTCCTGTATTTCACAAATAAAGGACTTTACTCACCGTAGTGTGGCTTCATCTTTGAGGCAACTTCCTTTTTTCTGTGTTATGCGATGGAGCCCCACTGCTATCAGGGCGGGACTGCAGCGACAATGATCAAAGACGCTGTGGGGACGGTGAGTCCGCTTTGTGGATGTTGTATGGACAGAATGACAGCCCGGACAGCTTCAGCGCAGCCCACTTGGGTAAACATTTCGAACTTTTTGTGGCGAAGCATGCAACCCACATGGGGTAACATTTATCATGCACGACAACTACCATCATTCCTTGCGCAGTCGCCCACAGAGGCGGTACATTTACATTCGCGCTGGTGGTGCGATTGCTGCCTTTCCCTTCTGCCAGCGAACAAGAGCGTTGTTGCGCTCGAAACGCGTTTGTCTTGAGATTTGTGCAAAGGAGCAGCTGGTCTGATTGTCCTGTATTTCACAAATAAAGGACTTTACTCACCGTAGTGTGGCTTCATCTTGGAGGCAACTTCCTTTTTTCTGTGTTATGCGGCATGCTCCACCGTGATGGATCCCCACTGCTATCAGGGCGGGCCTGCAGCGCCAATGATCAAAGACGCTCTGGGGACGGTGAGTCCGCATTGTTGATGTTGTATGGACAGGATGACAGCCCGGACAGCTTCAGCGCAGCCCACTTGGGTAAACATTTTGAACATTTTGGGGCGAGGCATGCAACCCACTTGGGGTAACATTTATCATGCACCACAACTACCATCATTCCTTGCGCAGTCGCCCACAGAGGCGGGAAATTTACATTCGCGCTTGTGGTGCGATTGCTGCCTTTCCCTTCTGCCAGTGAACAAGAGCGTTGTTGCGCTCGAAACACGTTTGTCTTGAGATTTGTGCAAAGGAGCAGCTGGTCTGATTGTCCTGTATTTCACAAATAAAGGACTTTACTCACCGTAGTGTGGCTTCATCTTGGAGGCAACTTCCTTTTTTCTGTGTTATGCGGCGTGCCCCGCCATGATGGATCCCCACTGCTATCAGGGCGGGCCTGCAGCGCCAATGATCAAAGACGCTGTGGGGACGGTGAGTCCGCATTGTGGATGTTGTATGGACAGGATGACAGCCCTGACAGCTTCAGCGCAGCCCACTTGGGTAAACATTTTGAACATTTTGGAGCGAGGCATGCAACCCACTTGGGGTAACATTTATCATGCACCACAACTACCATCATTCCTTGCGCAGTCGCCCACAGAGGCGGTACATTTACATTCGCGCTGGTGGTGCGATTGCTGCCTTTCCCTTCTGCCAGTGAACAAGAGCGTTGTTGCGCTCGAAACGCGTTTGTCTTGAGATTTGTGCAAAGGAGCAGCTGGTCTGATTGTCCTGTATTTCACAAATAAAGGACTTTACTCACCGTAGTGTGGCTTCATCTTGGAGGCAACTTCCTTTTTTCTGTGTTATGCGGCGTGCCCCGCCGTGATGGATCCCCACTGCTATCAGGGCGGGCCTGCAGCGCCAATGATCAAAGACGCTCTGGGGACGGTGAGTCCGCATTGTGGATGTTGTATGGACAGGATGACAGCCCGGACAGCTTCAGCGCAGCCCACTTGGGTAAACATTTTGAACATTTTGGGGCGAGGCATGCAACCCACTTGGGGTAACATTTATCATGCACCACAACTACCATCATTCCTTGCGCAGTCGCCCACAGAGGCGGGAAATTTACATTCGCGCTGGTTGTGCGATTGCTGCCGTTCCCTTCTGCCAGTGAACAAGAGCGTTGTTGCGCTCGAAACGCGTTTGTCTTGAGATTTGTGCAAAGGAGCAGCTGGTCTGATTGTCCTGTATTTCACAAATAAAGGACTTTACTCACCGTAGTGTGGCTTCATCTTTGAGGCAACTTCCTTTTTTCTGTGTTATGCGGCGTGCCCCGCCACGATGGCGCCCCACTGCTATCAGGGTGGGCCTGCAGCGACAATGATCAAAGACACTGTGGGGACGGTGAGTCCGCTTTGTGGATGCTGTATGGACAGGATGACAACCCGGACAGCTTCAGCGCAGCCCACTTGGGTAAACATTTTGAACATTTTGGGGCGAGACATGCAACCCACTGGGGGTAACATTTATCATGCACCACAACTACCATCATTGCTTGCGCAGACGCCCACAGATGCGGGACATTTAAATTTGCGCAGGTGGTGTGATTGCTGCCTTTCCCTTCTGCCAGTGAACAAGAGAGTTGTTGCGCTCGAAACACGTTAGGTTGAGATTTGTGCAAAGGAGCAGCTGGTCTGATTGTCCTGTATTTCACAAATAAAGGACTTTACTCACCGTAGTGTGGCTTCATCTTGGAGGCAACTTCCTTTTTTCTGTGTTAAGCGGCGTGCTCCACCGCTATGGAGCCCCACTGCTATCAGGGCAGGCCTGCAGCGACAATGATTAAAGACGCTGTGGGGACGGTGAGTCCGCTTTGTGGATGTTGTATGGACAGGATGACAGCCCGGACAGCTTCAGCGCAACCCACTTGGGTAAACATTTTGAACATTTTGGGGTGAGGCATGCAACCCCCTGGGGGTAACTTTTATCATGCACCACAACTACCATCATTCCTTGCGCAGTCGCCCACAGAGGCGGGACATTTAAATTCGCGCTTGTGGTGCGATTGCTGCCTTTCCCTTCTGCCAGTGAACAAGAGCGTTGTTGCGCTCGAAACACGTTTGTCTTGAGATTTGTGCAAAGGAGCAGCTGGTCTGATTGTCCTGTATTTCACAAATAAAGGACTTTACTCACCGTAGTGTGGCTTCATCTTTGAGGCAACTTCCTTTTTTCTGTGTTATGCGGCGTGCCCCGCCGCGATGGAGCCCCACTGCTATCAGGGTGGGCCTGCAACGACAATGATCAAAGACGCTGTGGGGACGGTGAGTCCGCTTTGTGGATGTTGTATGGACAGGATGACAACCCGGACAGCTTCAGCGCAGCCCACTTGGGTAAACATTTTGAACATTTTGGGGCGAGGCATGCAACCCTCTGGGGGTAACATATATCATGCACCACAACTACCATCATTCCTTGCGCAGTCGCCCACAGAGGCGGGACATTTAAATTCGCGCTTGTGGTGCGATTGCTGCCTTTCCCTTCTGCCAGTGAACAAGAGAGTTGTTGCGCTCGAAACACGTTAGGTTGAGATTTGTGCAAAGGAGCAGCTGGTCTGATTGTCCTGTATTTCACAAATAAAGGACTTTACTCACCGTAGTGTGGCTTCATCTTGGAGGCAACTTCCTTTTTTCTATGTTATGCAGCGTGCCCGGTTTCGATGGAGCCCGACTGCTATCAGGGCAGTCCTGCAGCGACAATGATCAAAGACGCTGTGGGGACGGTGAGTCCGCTTTGTGGATGTTGTATGGACAGAATGACAGCCCAGACAGCTTCAGCGCAGCCCACTTGGGTAAACATTTTGAACATTTTGGGGCGAGGCATGCAAACCACTGGGGGTAACATTTATCATGCACCACAACTACCATCATTCCTTGCGCTGTCGCCCACAGAGGCGGGACATTTAAATTTGCACTGGTGGTGCGATTGCTGCCTTTCCCTTCTACCAGTGAATAAGAGCGTTGTTGCACTCAAAACGCGTTTGTCTTGAGATTTGTGCAAAGGAGCAGCTGGTCTGATTGTCCTGTATTTCACAAATAAAGGACTTTACTCACCGTAGTGTGGCTTCATCTTGGAGGCAACTTCCTTTTTTCTGTGTTACGCGGCGTGCCCCGCCGCGATGGAGCCCCACTGCTATCAGGGCGGGACTGCAGCGACAATGATCAAAGACGCTGTGGGGACGGTGAGTCCGCTTTGTGGATGTTGTATGGACAGAATGACAGCCCGGACAGCTTCAGCGCAGCCCACTTGGGTAAACATTTCGAACATTTTGTGGCGAGGCATGCAACCCACTTGGGGTAACATTTATCATGCACGACAACTACCATCATTCCTTGCGCAGTCGCCCACAGAGGCGGTACATTTACATTCGCGCTGGTGGTGCGATTTCTGCCTTTCCCTTCTGCCAGTGAACAAGAGCGTTGTTGCGCTCGAAACGCGTTTGTCTTGAGATTTGTGCAAAGGAGCAGCTGGTCTGATTGTCCTGTATTTCACAAATAAAGGACTTTACTCACCGTAGTGTGGCTTCATCTTGGAGGCAACTTCCTTTTTTCTGTGTTATGCGGCATGCTCCACCGCGATGGAGCCCCACTGCTATCAGGGCGGGCCTGCAGCGACAATGATTAAAGACGCTGTGGGGACGGTGAGTCCGCTTTGTGGATGTTGTATGGACAGGATGACAGCCCGGACAGCTTCAGCGCAACCCACTTGGGTAAACATTTTGAACATTTTGGGGTGAGGCATGCAATCCTCTGGGGGTAACTTTTATCATGCACCACAACTACCATCATTCCTTGCACAGTCACCACAGAGGCGGGACATTTAAATTCGCGCTTGTGGTGCGATTGCTGCCTTTCCCTTCTGCCAGTGAACAAGAGCGTTGTTGCGCTCGAAACACGTTTGTCTTGAGATTTGTGCAAAGGAGCAGCTGGTCTGATTGTCCTGTATTTCACAAATAAAGGACTTTACTCACCGTAGTGTGGCTTCATCTTGGAGGCAACTTCCTTTTTTCTGTGTTATGCGGCGTGCCCCGCCATGATGGATCCCCACTGCTATCAGGGCGGGCCTGCAGCGCCAATGATCAAAGACGCTGTGGGGACGGTGAGTCCGCATTGTGGATGTTGTATGGACAGGATGACAGCCCGGACAGCTTCAGCGCAGCCCACTTGGGTAAACATTTTGAACATTTTGGAGCGCGGCATGCAACCCACTTGGGGTAACATTTATCATGCACCACAACTACCATCATTCCTTGCGCAGTCGCCCACAGAGGCGGTACATTTACATTCGCGCTGGTGGTGCGATTGCTGCCTTTCCCTTCTGCCAGTGAACAAGAGCGTTGTTGCGCTCGAAACGCGTTTGTCTTGAGATTTGTGCAAAGGAGCAGCTGGTCTGATTGTCCTGTATTTCACAAATAAAGGACTTTACTCACCGTAGTGTGGCTTCATCTTGGAGGCAACTTCCTTTTTTCTGTGTTATGCGGCGTGCCCCGCCGTGATGGATCCCCACTGCTATCAGGGCGGGCCTGCAGCGCCAATGATCAAAGACGCTGTGGGGACGGTGAGTCCGCATTGTGGATGTTGTATGGACAGGATGACAGCCCGGACAGCTTCAGCGCAGCCCACTTGGGTAAACATTTTGAACATTTTGGGGCGAGGCATGCAACCCACTTGGGGTAACATTTATCATGCACCACAACTACCATCATTCCTTGCGCAGTCGCCCACAGAGGCGGGACATTTACATTCGCGCTGGTGGTGCGATTGCTGCCGTTCCCTTCTGCCAGTGAACAAGAGCGTTGTTGCGCTCGAAACGCGTTTGTCTTGAGATTTGTGCAAAGGAGCAGCTGGTCTGATAGTCCTGTATTTCACAAATAAAGGACTTTACTCAACGTAGTGTGGCTTCATCTTTGAGGCAACTTCCTTTTTTCTGTGTTATGCGGCGTGCCCCGCCACGATGGAGCCCCACTGCTATCAGGGTGGGCCTGCAGCGACAATGATCAAAGACACTGTGGGGACGGTGAGTCCGCTTTGTGGATGCTGTATGGACAGGATGACAACCCGGACAGCTTCAGCGCAGCCCACTTGGGTAAACATTTTGAACATTTTGGGGCGAGACATGCAACCCACTGGGGGTAACATTTATCATGCACCACAACTACCATCATTGCTTGCGCAGACGCCCACAGATGCGGGACATTTAAATTTGCGCAGGTGGTGTGATTGCTGCCTTTCCCTTCTGCCAGTGAACAAGAGCGTTGTTGCGCTCGAAACGCGTTTGGCTTGAGATTTGTGCAAAGGAGCAGCTGGTCTGATTGTCCTGTATTTCACAAATAAAGGACTTTACTCACCGTAGTGTGGCTTCATCTTGGAGGCAACTTTCTTTTTTCTGTGTTATGCGGCGTGCTCCACCGCTATGGAGCCCCACTGCTATCAGGGCAGGCCTGCAGCGACAATGATTAAAGACGCTGTGGGGACGGTGAGTCCGCTTTGTGGATGTTGTATGGACAGGATGACAGCCCGGACAGCTTCAGCGCAACCCACTTGGGTAAACATTTTGAACATTTTGGGGTGAGGCATGCAACCCCATGTGGGTAACTTTTATCATGCACCACAACTACCATCATTCCTTGCGCAGTCGCCCACAGAGGCGGGACATTTAAATTTGCGCTTGTGGTGCGATTGCTGCCTTTCCCTTCTGCCAGTGAACAAGAGCGTTGTTGCGCTCGAAACAAGTTTGTCTTGAGATTTGTGCAAAGGAGCAGCTGGTCTGATTGTCCTGTATTTCACAAATAAAGGACTTTACTCACCGTAGTGTGGCTTCATCTTGGAGGCAACTTCCTTTTTTCTGTGTTATGCAGCGTGCCCCGCTGCAATGGAGCTCCACTGCTATCAGGGCGGTCCTGCAGCGACAATGATCAAAGACGCTGTGGGGACGGTGAGTCCGCTTTGTGGATGTTGTATGGACAGAATGACAGCCCGGACAGCTTCAGCGCAGCCCACTTGGGTAAACATTTTGAACATTTTGGGGCGAGGCATGCAACCCACTGGGGGTAACATTTATCATGCACCACAACTACCATCATTCCTTGCACAGTCGCCCACAGAGGCGGGACATTTAAATTCGCACTGGTGGTGCGATTGCTGCCTTTCCCTTCTGCCAGTGAACAAGAGCGTTGTTGCACTCGAAACACGTTTGTCTTGAGATTTGTGCAAAGGAGCAGCTGGTCTGATTGTCCTGTATTTCACAAATAAAGGACTTTTCTCACCGTAGTGTGGCTTCATCTTGGAGGTAACTTCCTTTTTTCTGTGTTATGTGGCGGGACCCGCAGCGATGGAGCCCCACTGCTATCAGGACGGGACTGCAGCGACAATGATCAAAGACGCTGTGGGGACGGTGAGTCCGCTTTGTGGATGTTGTATGGACAGAATGACAGCCCGGACAGCTTCAGCGCAGCCCACTTGGGTAAACATTTAAACATTTTGTGGCAAGGCATGCTAACCACTTGGGGTAACATTTATCATGCACCACAACTACCATCATTCCTTGTGCAGTCGCCCACAGAGGCGGTACATTTACATTCGCGCTGGTGGTGCGATTGCTGCCTTTCCCTTCTGCCAGTGAACAAGAGCGTTGTTGCGCTCGAAACGCGTTTGTCTTGAGATTTGTGCAAAGGAGCAGCTGGTCTGATTGTCCTGTATTTCACAAATAAAGGACTTTACTCACCATAGTGTGGCTTCATCTTGGAGGCAACTTCCTTTTTTCTGTGTTATGCGGCATGCTCCACCGCGATGGAGCCCCACTGCTATCAGGGCGGGCCTGCAGCGACAATGATTAAAGACGCTGTGGGGACGGTGAGTCCGCTTTGTGGATGTTGTATGGACAGGATGACAGCCCGGACAGCTTCAGCGCAACCCACTTGGGTAAACATTTTGAACATTTTGGGGTGAGGCATGCAATCCTCTGGGGGTAACTTTTATCATGCACCACAACTACCATCATTCCTTGCACAGTCACCACAGAGGCGGGACATTTAAATTCGCGCTTGTGGTGCGATTGCTGCCTTTCCCTTCTGCCAGTGAACAAGAGCGTTGTTGCGCTCGAAACACGTTTGTCTTGAGATTTGTGCAAAGGAGCAGCTGGTCTGATTGTCCTGTATTTCACAAATAAAGGACTTTACTCACCGTAGTGTGGCTTCATCTTGGAGGCAACTTCCTTTTTTCTGTGTTATGCGGCGTGCCCCGCCATGATGGATCCCCACTGCTATCAGGGCGGGCCTGCAGCGCCAATGATCAAAGACGCTGTGGGGACGGTGAGTCCGCATTGTGGATGTTGTATGGACAGGATGACAGCCCGGACAGCTTCAGCGCAGCCCACTTGGGTAAACATTTTGAACATTTTGGAGCGCGGCATGCAACCCACTTGGGGTAACATTTATCATGCACCACAACTACCATCATTCCTTGCGCAGTCGCCCACAGAGGCGGTACATTTACATTCGCGCTGGTGGTGCGATTGCTGCCTTTCCCTTCTGCCAGTGAACAAGAGCGTTGTTGCGCTCGAAACGCGTTTGTCTTGAGATTTGTGCAAAGGAGCAGCTGGTCTGATTGTCCTGTATTTCACAAATAAAGGACTTTACTCACCGTAGTGTGGCTTCATCTTGGAGGCAACTTCCTTTTTTCTGTGTTATGCGGCGTGCCCCGCCGTGATGGATCCCCACTGCTATCAGGGCGGGCCTGCAGCGCCAATGATCAAAGACGCTGTGGGGACGGTGAGTCCGCATTGTGGATGTTGTATGGACAGGATGACAGCCCGGACAGCTTCAGCGCAGCCCACTTGGGTAAACATTTTGAACATTTTGGGGCGAGGCATGCAACCCACTTGGGGTAACATTTATCATGCACCACAACTACCATCATTCCTTGCGCAGTCGCCCACAGAGGCGGGACATTTACATTCGCGCTGGTGGTGCGATTGCTGCCGTTCCCTTCTGCCAGTGAACAAGAGCGTTGTTGCGCTCGAAACGCGTTTGTCTTGAGATTTGTGCAAAGGAGCAGCTGGTCTGATAGTCCTGTATTTCACAAATAAAGGACTTTACTCAACGTAGTGTGGCTTCATCTTTGAGGCAACTTCCTTTTTTCTGTGTTATGCGGCGTGCCCCGCCACGATGGAGCCCCACTGCTATCAGGGTGGGCCTGCAGCGACAATGATCAAAGACACTGTGGGGACGGTGAGTCCGCTTTGTGGATGCTGTATGGACAGGATGACAACCCGGACAGCTTCAGCGCAGCCCACTTGGGTAAACATTTTGAACATTTTGGGGCGAGACATGCAACCCACTGGGGGTAACATTTATCATGCACCACAACTACCATCATTGCTTGCGCAGACGCCCACAGATGCGGGACATTTAAATTTGCGCAGGTGGTGTGATTGCTGCCTTTCCCTTCTGCCAGTGAACAAGAGCGTTGTTGCGCTCGAAACGCGTTTGGCTTGAGATTTGTGCAAAGGAGCAGCTGGTCTGATTGTCCTGTATTTCACAAATAAAGGACTTTACTCACCGTAGTGTGGCTTCATCTTGGAGGCAACTTTCTTTTTTCTGTGTTATGCGGCGTGCTCCACCGCTATGGAGCCCCACTGCTATCAGGGCAGGCCTGCAGCGACAATGATTAAAGACGCTGTGGGGACGGTGAGTCCGCTTTGTGGATGTTGTATGGACAGGATGACAGCCCGGACAGCTTCAGCGCAACCCACTTGGGTAAACATTTTGAACATTTTGGGGTGAGGCATGCAACCCCATGTGGGTAACTTTTATCATGCACCACAACTACCATCATTCCTTGCGCAGTCGCCCACAGAGGCGGGACATTTAAATTTGCGCTTGTGGTGCGATTGCTGCCTTTCCCTTCTGCCAGTGAACAAGAGCGTTGTTGCGCTCGAAACAAGTTTGTCTTGAGATTTGTGCAAAGGAGCAGCTGGTCTGATTGTCCTGTATTTCACAAATAAAGGACTTTACTCACCGTAGTGTGGCTTCATCTTGGAGGCAACTTCCTTTTTTCTGTGTTATGCAGCGTGCCCCGCTGCAATGGAGCTCCACTGCTATCAGGGCGGTCCTGCAGCGACAATGATCAAAGACGCTGTGGGGACGGTGAGTCCGCTTTGTGGATGTTGTATGGACAGAATGACAGCCCGGACAGCTTCAGCGCAGCCCACTTGGGTAAACATTTTGAACATTTTGGGGCGAGGCATGCAACCCACTGGGGGTAACATTTATCATGCACCACAACTACCATCATTCCTTGCACAGTCGCCCACAGAGGCGGGACATTTAAATTCGCACTGGTGGTGCGATTGCTGCCTTTCCCTTCTGCCAGTGAACAAGAGCGTTGTTGCACTCGAAACACGTTTGTCTTGAGATTTGTGCAAAGGAGCAGCTGGTCTGATTGTCCTGTATTTCACAAATAAAGGACTTTTCTCACCGTAGTGTGGCTTCATCTTGGAGGCAACTTCCTTTTTTCTGTGTTATGTGGCGGGACCCGCAGCGATGGAGCCCCACTGCTATCAGGACGGGACTGCAGCGACAATGATCAAAGACGCTGTGGGGACGGTGAGTCCGCTTTGTGGATGTTGTATGGACAGAATGACAGCCCGGACAGCTTCAGCGCAGCCCACTTGGGTAAACATTTAAACATTTTGTGGCAAGGCATGCTAACCACTTGGGGTAACATTTATCATGCACCACAACTACCATCATTCCTTGTGCAGTCGCCCACAGAGGCGGTACATTTACATTCGCGCTGGTGGTGCGATTGCTGCCTTTCCCTTCTGCCAGTGAACAAGAGCGTTGTTGCGCTCGAAACGCGTTTGTCTTGAGATTTGTGCAAAGGAGCAGCTGGTCTGATTGTCCTGTATTTCACAAATAAAGGACTTTACTCACCGTAGTGTGGCTTCATCTTGGAGGCAACTTCCTTTTTTCTGTGTTATGCGGCGTGCCCCGCCACGATGGAGCCCCACTGCTATCAGGGTGGGCCTGCAGCCACAATGATCAAAGACATTGTGGGGACGGTGAGTCCGCTTTGTGGATGTTGTATGGACAGGATGACAACCCGGACAGCTTCAGCGCAGCCCACTTGGGTAAACATTTTGAACATTTTGGGGCGAGACATGCAACCCACTGAGGGTAACATTTATCATGCACCACAACTACCATCATTGCTTGCGCAGACGCCCACAGATGCGGGACATTTAAATTTGCGCAGGTTGTGTGATTGCTGCCTTTCCCTTCTGCCAGTGAACAGGAGCGTTGTTGCGCTCGAAACGCGTTTGGCTTGAGATTTGTGCAAAGGAGCAGCTGGTCTGATTGTCCTGTATTTCACAAATAAAGGACTTTACTCACCGTAGTGTGGCTTCATCTTGGAGGCAACTTCCTTTTTTCTGTGTTATGCGGCGTGCTCCACCGCTATGGAGCCCCACTGCTATCAGGGCGGGCCTGCAGCGACAATGATTAAAGACGCTGTGGGGACGGTGAGTCCGCTTTGTGGATGTTGTATGGACAGGATGACAGCCCGGACAGCTTCAGCGCAACCCACTTGGGTAAACATTTTGAACATTTTGGGGTGAGGCATGCAACCCCCTGAGGGTAACTTTTATCATGCACCACAACTACCATCATTCCTTGCGCAGTCGCCCACAGAGGCGGGACATTTAAATTCCCGCTTGTGGTGCGATTGCTGCCTTTCCCTTCTGCCAGTGAACAAGAGCGTTGTTGCGCTCGAAACACGTTTGTCTTGAGATTTGTGCAAAGGAGCAGCTGGTCTGATTGTCCTGTATTTCACAAATAAAGGACTTTACTCACCGTAGTGTGGCTTCATCTTGGAGGCAACTTCCTTTGTTCTGTGTTATGCAGCGTGCCCCGCTGCAATGGAGCCCCACTGCTATCAGGGCGGTCCTGCAGCGACAATGATCAAAGACGCTGTGGGGACGGTGAGTCCGCTTTGTGGATGTTGTATGGACAGAATGACAGCCCGGACAGCTTCAGCGCAGCCCACTTGGGTAAACATTTTGAACATTTTGGGGCGAGGCATGCAACCCACTGGGGGTAACATTTATCATGCACCACAACTACCATCATTCCTTGCGCAGTCGCCCACAGAGGCGGGACATTTAAATTCGCACTGGTGGTGCGATTGCTGCCTTTCCCTTCTGCCAGTGAACAAGAGCGTTGTTGCACTCGAAACGCGTTTGTCTTGAGATTTGTGCAAAGGAGCAGCTGGTCTGATTGTCCTGTATTTCACAAATAAAGGACTTTACTCACCGTAGTGTGGCTTCATCTTGGAGGCAACTTCCTTTTTTCTGTGTTATGTGGCCTGACCCGCCGCGATGGAGCCCCACTGCTATCAGGACGGGACTGCAGCGACAATGATCAAAGACGCTGTGGGGACGGTGAGTCCGCTTTATGGATGTTGTATGGACAGAATGACAGCCCGGACAGCTTCAGCGCAGCCCACTTGGGTAAACATTTAAACATTTTGTGGCAAGGCATGCTAACCACTTGGGGTAACATTTATCATGCACCACAACTACCATCTTTCCTTGCGCAGTCGCCCACAGAGGCGGTACATTTACATTCGCGCTGGTGGTGCGATTGCTGCCTTTCCCTTCTGCCGTTGAACAAGAGCGTTGTTGCGCTCGAAACGCGTTTGTCTTGAGATTTGTGCAAAGGAGCAGCTGGTCTGATTGTCCTGTATTTCACAAATAAAGGACTTTACTCACCGTAGTGTGGCTTCATCTTGGAGGCAACTTCCTTTTTTCTGTGTTATGCGGCGTGCCCCGCCGCGATGGAGCCCCACTGCTATCAGGGCGGGCCTGCAGCGACAATGATCAAAGACGCTGTGAGGACGGTGAGTCCGCATTGTGGATGTTGTATGGACAGGATGACAGCCCGGACAGCTTCAGCGCAGCCCACTTGGGTAAACATTTTGAACATTTTGGGGCGAGGCATGCAACCCACATGGGGTAACATTTATCATGCACCACAACTACCATCATTCCTTGCACAGTCGCCCACAGAGGCGGGACATTTACATTTGTGCTGGTGGTGCGATTGCTGCCTTTCCCTTCTGCCAGTGAACAAGAGCGTTGTTGCGCTCGAAACACGTTTGTCTTGAGATTTGTGCAAAGGAGCAGCTGGTCTGATTGTCCTGTATTTCACAAATAAAGGACTTTACTCACCGTAGTGTGGCTTCATCTTTGAGGCAACTTCCTTTTTTCTGTGTTATGCGGCGTGCCCCGCCGCGATGGAGCCCCACTGCTATCAGGGTGGGCCTGCAGCGACAATGATCAAAGACGCTGTGGGAACGGTGAGTCCGCTTTGTGGATGTTGTATGGACAGGATGACAACTCGGACAGCTTCAGCGCAGCCCGCTTGGGTAAACATTTTGAACATTTTGGGGCGAGGCATGCAACCCTCTGGGGGTAACATATATCATGCAACACAACTACCATCATTCCTTGCGCAGTCGCCCACAGAGGCGGGACATTTAAATTCGCACTGGTGGTGCGATTGCTGCCTTTCCCTTCTGCCAGTGAATAAGAGCATTGTTGCACTCGAAACGCGTTTGTCTTGAGATTTGTGCAAAGGAGCAGCTGGTCTGATTGTCCTGTATTTCACAAATAAAGGACTTTACTCACCGTAGTGTGGCTTCATCTTGGAGGCAACTTCCTTTTTTCTGTGTTATGCGGCGTGCCCCGCCGCGATGGAGCCCCACTGCTATCAGGGCGGGCCTGCAGCGACAATGATCAAAGACGCTGTGAGGACGGTGAGTCCGCATTGTGGATGTTGTATGGACAGGATGACAGCCCGGACAGCTTCAGCGCAGCCCACGTGGGTAAACATTTTGAACATTTTGGGGCGAGGCATGCAACCCACTTGGGTTAACATTTATCATGCACCACAACTACCATCATTGCTTGCGCAGACGCCCACAGATGCGGGACATTTAAATTTGCGCAGGTGGTGTGATTGCTGCCTTTCCCTTCTGCCAGTGAACAAGAGCGTTGTTGCGCTCGAAACGCGTTTGGCTTGAGATTTGTGCAAAGGAGCAGCTGGTCTGATTGTCCTGTATTTCACAAATAAAGGACTTTACTCACCGTAGTGTGGCTTCATCTTGGAGGCAACTTCCTTTTTTCTGTGTTATGCGGCGTGCTCCACCGCTATGGAGCCCCACTGCTATCAGGGCAGGCCTGCAGCAACAATGATTAAAGACGCTGTGAGGACGGTGAGTCCGCTTTGTGGATGTTGTATGGACAGGATGACAGCCCGGACAGCTTCAGCGCAACCCACTTGGGTAAACATTTTTAACATTTTGGGGTGAGGCATGCAACCCCATGGGGGTAACTTTTATCATGCACCACAACTACCATCATTCCTTGCGCAGTCGCCCACAGAGGCGGGACATTTAAATTCGCGCTTGTGGTGCGATTGCTGTCTTTCCCTTCTGCCAGTGAACAAGAGCGTTGTTGCGCTCGAAACAAGTTTGTCTTGAGATTTCTGCAAAGGAGCAGCTGGTCTGATTGTCCTGTATTTCACAAATAAAGGACTTTACTCACCGTAGTGTGGCTTCATCTTGGAGGCAACGTCCTTTTTTCTGTGTTATGCAGCGTGCCCCGCTGCAATGGAGCTCCACTGCTATCAGGGCGGTCCTGCAGCGACAATGATCAAAGACGCTGTGGGGACGGTGAGTCCGCTTTGTGGAAGTTGTATGGACAGAATGACAGCCCGGACAGCTTCAGCGCAGCCCACTTGGGTAAACATTTTGAACATTTTGGGGCGAGGCATGCAACCCGCTGGGGGTAACATTTATCATGCACCACAACTACCATCATTCCTTGCGCAGTCGCCCACAGAGGCGGGACATTTAAATTCGCACTGGTGGTGCGATTGCTGCCTTTCCCTTCTGCCAGTGAACAAGAGCGTTGTTGCACTCGAAACACGTTTGTCTTGCGATTTGTGCAAAGGAGCAGCTGGTCTGATTGTCCTGTATTTCACAAATAAAGGACTTTACTCACCGTAGTGTGGCTTCATCTTGGAGACAACTTCCTTTTTTCTGTGTTATGTGGCGGGACCCGCCGCGATGGAGCCCCACTGCTATCAGGACGGGACTGCAGCGACAATGATCAAAGACGCTGTGGGGACGGTGAGTCCGCTTTGTGGATGTTGTATGGACAGAATGACAGCCCGGACTGCTTCAGCGCAGCCCACTTGGGTAAACATTTAAACATTTTGTGGCAAGGCATGCTAACCACTTGGGGTAACATTTATCATGCACCACAACTACCATCATTCCTTGCGCAGTCGCCCACAGAGGCGGTACATTTACATTCGCGCTGGTGGTGCGATTGCTGCCTTTCCCTTCTGCCAGTGAACAAGAGCGTTGTTGCGCTCGAAACGCGTTTGTCTTGAGATTTGTACAAAGGAGCAGCTGGTCTGATTGTCCTGTATTTCACAAATAAAGGACTTTACTCACCGTAGTGTGGCTTCATCTTGGAGGCAACTTCCTTTTTTCTGTGTTATGCGGCGTGCTCCACCGCGATGGAGCCCCACTGCTATCAGGGCGGGCCTGCAGCGACAATGATTAAAGATGCTGTGGGGACAGTGAGTCCGCTTTGTGGATGTTGTATGGACAGGATGACAGCCCGGACAGCTTCAGCGCAACCCACTTGGGTAAACATTTTGAACATTTTGGGGTGAGGCATGCAATCCTCTGGGGGTAACTTTTATCATGCACCACAACTACCATCATTCCTTGCGCAGTCGCCCACAGAGGCGGGACATTTTAATTCGCGATTGTGGTGCGATTGCTGCCTTTCCCTTCTGCCAGTGAACAAGAGCGTTGTTGCGCTCGAAACACGTTTGTCTTGAAATTTGTGCAAAGGAGCAGCTGGTCTGATTGTCCTGTATTTCACAAATAAAGGACTTTACTCACCGTAGTGTGGCTTCATCTTGGAGGCAACTTCCTTTTTTCTGTGTTATGCGGCGTGCCCCGCCATGATGGATCCCCACTGCTATCAGGGCGGGCCTGCAGCGCCAATGATCAAAGACGCTGTGGGGACGGTGAGTCCGCATTGTGGATGTTGTATGGACAGGATGACAGCCCGGACAGCTTCAGCGCAGCCCACTTGGGTAAACATTTTGAAAATTTTGGAGCGAGGCATGCAACCCACTTGGGGTAACATTTATCATGCACCACAACTACCATCATTCCTTGCGCAGTCGCCCACAGAGGCGGTACATTTACATTCGCGCTGGTGGTGCGATTGCTGCCTTTCCCTTCTGCCAGTGAACAAGAGCGTTGTTGCGCTCGAAACGCGTTTGTCTTGAGATTTGTGCAAAGGAGCAGCTGGTCTGATTGTCCTGTATTTCACAAATAAAGGACTTTACTCACCGTAGTGTGGCTTCATCTTGGAGGCAACTTCCTTTTTTCTGTGTTATGCGGCGTGCCCCGCCACGATGGAGCCCCACTGCTATCAGGGTGGGCCTGCAGCGACAATGATCAAAGACACTGTGGGGACGGTGAGTCCGCTTTGTGGATGTTGTATGGACAGGATGACAACCCGGACAGCTTCAGCGCAGCCCACTTGGGTAAACATTTTGAACATTTTGGGGCGAGACATGCAACCCACTGAGGGTAACATTTATCATGCACCACAACTACCATCATTGCTTGCGCAGACGCCCACAGATGCGGGACATTTAAATTTGCGCAGGTGGTGTGATTGCTGCCTTTCCCTTCTGCCAGTGAACAAGAGCGTTGTTGCGCTCGAAACGCGTTTGGCTTGAGATTTGTGCAAAGGAGCAGCTGGTCTGATTGTCCTGTATTTCACAAATAAAGGACTTTACTCACCGTAGTGTGGCTTCATCTTGGAGGCAACTTCCTTTTTTCTGTGTTATGCGGCGTGCTCCACCGCTATGGAGCCCCACTGCTATCAGGGCGGGCCTGCAGCGACAATGATTAAAGACGCTGTGGGGACGGTGAGTCCGCTTTGTGGATGTTGTATGGACAGGATGACAGCCCGGACAGCTTCAGCGCAACCCACTTGGGTAAACATTTTGAACATTTTGGGGTGAGGCATGCAACCCCCTGGGGGTAACTTTTATCATGCACCACAACTACCATCATTCATTGCGCAGTCGCCCACAGAGGCGGTACATTTACATTCCCGCTTGTGGTGCGATTGCTGCCTTTCCCTTCTGCCAGTGAACAAGAGCGTTGTTGCGCTCGAAACACGTTTGTCTTGAGATTTGTGCAAAGGAGCAGCTGGTCTGATTGTCCTGTATTTCACAAATAAAGGACTTTACTCACCGTAGTGTGGCTTCATCTTGGAGGCAACTTCCTTTTTTCTGTGTTATGCAGCGTGCCCCACTGCAATGGAGCCCCACTGCTATCAGGGCGGTCCTGCAGCGACAATGATCAAAGACGCTGTGGGGACGGTGAGTCCGCTTTGTGGATGTTGTATGGACAGAATGACAGCCCGGACAGCTTCAGCGCAGCCCACTTGGGTAAACATTTTGAACATTTTGGGGCGAGGCATGCAACCCACTGGGGGTAACATTTATCATGCACCACAACTACCATCATTCCTTGCGCAGTCGCCCACAGAGGCGGGACATTTAAATTCGCACTGGTGGTGCGATTGCTGTCTTTCCCTTCTGCCAGTGAACAAGAGCGTTGTTGCACTCGAAACGCGTTTGTCTTGAGATTTGTGCAAAGGAGCAGCTGGTCTGATTGTCCTGTATTTCACAAATAAAGGACTTTACTCACCGTAGTGTGGCTTCATCTTGGAGGCAACTTCCTTTTTTCTGTGTTATGTGGCCTGACCCGCCGCGATGGAGCCCCACTGCTATCAGGACGGGACTGCAGCGACAATGATCAAAGACGCTGTGGGGACGGTGAGTCCGCTTTGTGGATGTTGTATGGACAGAATGACAGCCCGGACAGCTTCAGCGCAGCCCACTTGGGTAAACATTTAAACATTTTGTGGCAAGGCATGCTAACCACTTGGGGTAACATTTATCATGCACCACAACTACCATCATTCCTTGCGCAGTCGCCCACAGAGGCGGTACATTTACATTCGCGCTGGTGGTGCGATTGCTGCCTTTCCCTTCTGCCAGTGAACAAGAGCGTTGTTGCGCTCGAAACGCGTTTGTCTTGAGATTTGTGCAAAGAAGCAGCTGGTCTGATTGTCCTGTATTTCACAAATAAAGGACTTTACTCACCGTAGTGTGGCTTCATCTTGGAGGCAACTTCCTTTTTTCTGTGTTATGCGGCGTGCCCCGCCACGATGGATCCCCACTGCTATCAGGGCGGGCCTGCAGCGCCAATGATCAAAGACGCTGTGGGGACGGTGAGTCCGCATTGTGGATGTTGTATGGACAGGATGACAGCCCAGACAGCTTCAGCGCAGCCCACTTGGGTAAACATTTTGAACATTTTGGGGCGAGGCATGCAACCCACTTGGGGTAACATTTATCATGCACCACAACTACCATCATTCCTTGCGAAGTCGCCCACAGAGGCGGGACATTTACATTTGTGCTGGTGGTGCGATTGCTGCCTTTCCCTTCTGCCAGTGAACAAGAGCGTTGTTGCGCTCGAAACACGTTTGTCTTGAGATTTGTGCAAAGGAGCAGCTGGTCTGATTGTCCTGTATTTCACAAATAAAGGACTTTACTCACCGTAGTGTGGCTTCATCTTTGAGGCAACTTCCTTTTTTCTGTGTTATGCAGCGTGCCCCGCTGCGATGGAGCCCCACTGCTGTCAGGGCGGTCCTGCAGCGACAATGATCAAAGACGCTGTGGGGACGGTGAGTCCGCTTTGTGGATGTTGTATGGACAGAATGACAGCCCGGACAGCTTCAGCTCAGCCCACTTGGGTAAACATTTTGAACATTTTGGGGCGAGGCATGCAACCCACTGGGGGTAACATTTATCATGCACCACAACTACCATCATTCCTTGCGCAGTCGCCCACAGAGGCGGAACATTTAAATTCGCACTGGTGGTGCGATTGCTGCCTTTCCCTTCTGCCAGTGAACAAGAGCGTTGTTGCACTCGAAACGCGTTTGTCTTGAGATTTGTGCAAAGGAGCAGCTGGTCTGATTGTCCTGTATTTCACAAATAAAGGACTTTACTCACCGTAGTGTGGCTTCATCTTGGAGGCAACTTCCTTTTTTCTGTGTTATGCGGCGTGCCCCGCCGTGATGGATCCCCACTGCTATCAGGGCGGGCCTGCAGCGCCAATGATCAAAGACGCTGTGGGGACGGTGAGTCCGCTTTGTGGATGTTGTATGAACAGAATGACAGCCCGGAGAGCTTCAGCGCAGCCCACTTGGGTAAACATTTTGAACATTTTGGGGCGAGGCATGCAACCCACTGGGGGTAACATTTATCATGCACCACTACTACCATCATTCCTTGCGCAGTCGCCCACAGAGGCGGGACATTTAAATTCGCACTGGTGGTGCGATTGCTGCCTTTCCCTTCTGCCAGTGAACAAGAGCGTTGTTCCACTCGAAACGCGTTTGTCTTGAGATTTGTGCAAAGGAGCAGTTTGAGAAGTTGGCCTGGTATATGATGTTCACTAGTTAAAGTGGCCACCTTGTACCATGCCAAGCAACCCTTATGGTGTGGTTGTAAGTCAACCTTTTCGGACTAGCTGCCCTAGTGGTAGCGTAGGCTAAGCAGTCTTTGAGGCTAAACTCGTGAAGCGTGTTAAGCCAGCTGTTTTACCAAATGTAACCCCCTTTTATACCAATGAAAGGACACCACACAGATATATATTCAAAATATATATGTATTTATTTCTCAAAGTAACCCCTAGTCTCTTTATGAGCACAGGAGCACAAATCGTCAAACAAGATTACAGTAGAATACACAGAAGTTGCACTTTATATGGATAGGCCCTGGTGGCCGCTCAAACCATATACTAAAATAGTGGTATAAGTACCACGAACAGAAAAGGGAAAAGGCCTAGGGCCTCTAGAATCGCTGGGCCTACAAGGAGCTAACTTCAGTTAGTGACCAGGAGGTCCACGGGTGGCGTGTGCAGAGCAAATAGTCACACGCGTGCTCCCATAGGTTTTCAATGGGTGCGTAAAAAGTACAAAGTTACTGCAAAAAGAATCTTCCGGATGGACTATGACCTCAAGATTGGAAACACAGACACTAGAGATGTTACTCCACACTTGGGCACCGGAGTGCCAGCTTTACCTCACCCACAGGAAGCGGGTGCATAGGTGTCGAAGTGCGTCGGGTTTCTTCTATCGGGTCAATGGAGCCTGTGGACAAAGATGCTGCAGGCGGTCGGTCCGGAAGGGATGCGGTGGATCCAAGGGTGGATCGGAGTTGTAGAAGACCTGTAAGCAGAGGGGACAGTGTTCACAGTCACTAGCCAGTGACTAGCATGGCACCAGGTGGGTACCACGCGATGTCGGGTGCAAACAGGAAGAAAGGTGCAGCTTGTCTCTGCAGCCACGTGGTCCCTGGAGGTCGACGACGTCCAGGAGTCGGTTCACGAGCTGTCCCACGCAGGTTCTCGCTGTCGGCGGTGTCGGCGACTTGATCGAAGCAAACAAGCCTTGGCAAAAGCAATTGTGGTGGAGAACAAGATAAGCTGATGGTTCTGACCAGCAAGGTCAGAGGGACTGCTCCTTTGGAGGGGAGCAAGGGCCAGTCTGGAGCAACCAGACCAGCGGTGTATTTCTTGAAGTTCCTCGCCAAGATGGCCACTAGCCAGCGGGCCAGCAACCGGTTAGGTGCGTCGAGTGGCAAAATGCAGAAGGGCCCCACGCAGATCGTGGAGATGCTGGAGGGCTCACCTTTGGTGCAGATGCTGCTCGAGGGTTGGGCTTCTCAGATCCCAAAGCACAACTTGGAGGGAGCCTCGGTTGTTGCACTTGCAGCTTGTCGTGGTCGTTTCAAGATGGCTGGCTCCACGTGTCTCGTTGCCTCCACGGGTCTCCTCTTTTCAGGGACTGTGGATCGGGCGGTGAGAGGTCTGGAGGTCCAGGTCTTGTCAGTCTCTGGGCTCGGGCTCTGGCGGGAGGCGGCGGCAAAGCAGACGTTGATTCGCTGGATGGTGCATTCGCGTGTGCAGCAGAAGCAGTGACTCAGGATTTATTCACTGATGGTGAACTAGCGGTGTTTAGTTCTTAGCAGTTCGACCATCCTAATCACCTGGATTTATTTCCAGGCATTGCTGTTCATTCAAGTTCAAGACACTACCCCAAAGAATTGCGGTCTATGGTGTCCACCACTCTCTATGACTGTTTGTTACCGCCGAGGAGTTTGAATCCCTCTCTCTCTGACGACCTTCGGACGTCTTAGAGGCCTGTCCTCCGACAGACATGGTGCCCACGCTCCCTTTGTGTTTATCCCAGTCCTGATGAAGACCCCACTTCGTAAGGTTGCATCCAACACCTACAACAATGAAGGGGTCGAAACGTCGACTTAACATCTTTGGCCAATATCATCAACAGTACATGATGCACTGTGATCGTCTTTATATGGCATTATTCAGAATTGTGGATATTGTGATTATGATTTAATCTGTGTATTAAATACGGCAGAGATTCAAGTATGCCGCTCAATTTGAGTGTAATTTAGTATATTTACCACTGTGTTCACTTCCTTCCAAATTCCGCACTAATTCACTCACCCCCCCATCCCTCTCTTTGGGCACGTGTTCTACTTTTACAAATTGTTGCTTAAAATTGCTGACTCCATTTGAAACATCTTAACATATTCGGTGTGATTAAATGGCATTCGAACTTTTTTGAGCTGTTCGCTTAATTGTGTTTCTTTAATGTTTTGCTTTAAATGAACTGTATGCTGGGACCACTTTTCTCTATACTGTTCTCTACCCAGGTCCCAGTGACTTCATATGGGTTGACCCTTTATGTTTACTGCGTTAGCAAGGTGGTCACTCCCTGACCACAGGGGAGATTTCCTTCAGTCTTCTGTGCAGCAGAATGTCGAAGTTCCCGTCTTCTTCTTAGTTTCAAGTTGATTCCAGGTTGTCTGAAGTCTTAGGACACAGCTCCTACCTTTAAGCGGATTCTAGGGGCCGGACTACCTGCTAGGTCCCTCCCTAAGGGTGGGACCAGGAAGGGGGGTGGTTACACCCCCAATCCTTTGTCCAGCTCACCCCAGGCCCGGGACTGGTGTGCCCCAGGACCGGTTTGAACTGGCATATGCACCGAGGCTCCTTGTGAGCCACAGGCATGTCTGGTTTCTTTCAAGCCCTACCTGACCAATACACAAAATCCTGTCTGGGGTGGTGCATGCACCTCCCCTGGCAGGAAACCCTTTGTCCACACCTCCCAAGCTGGAAGGACTCCCAGCAGCAGGAGGGCAGACTTGTGTCTGTGGTGGCAGCATCCATTTTGTGGAGCTGAGGCTATGTCTGATTTTACCCGGGTTTCAGGTACTGTACATGTCGTGTCCCTCTAGAAGGGTGGAATGCTAACCCCGTCGCCAGAACTGGCGAGGGGTTAGTATTCCAATTCGTATGACACCTTACTCGACATGTTTTGATAAAGCCAAACCAAAGATAGCATTTAACCGCGAGGTTCATAATGCACTTAAGAGTATATGGTATGACGATATCTGGAAACAGTAGAAGGAAGTTGTTCCGACCACTGCAGACAGGCTCAGCTCATGCCAGAGCACCATCTCACATGGAACCAAGCACTCTGCCTTCAGGATTGTTAAGGCCTGCCATAGGAGTGACTTATAGGTTACCAGGTGTCCCATTTAAGGTTAGGTATAGGTATACTACACCTAAGTAGGAGGTGGTTACACCAACTTACCCCAGCTGAGTGATCAGCCAGTTGTGTCAAATTTGTTAGGCCAAGCCTGGGGTGGCATAATACATGCTTCAGCCCCTGGCAGGCCTTGGAGACACCAATGCCCTGGGTACCTAGTGTACACTGGTACAGGGGCTCACAGGGTGATCCACTTCCAATTGGTTATGCACCTAGGGTGCATAGTGTAAATTTAGTAGAGAGAACAGCAGGCTGGGGGTCTGATTGGCAGGCCCACAGCCTCAATATGTCAAAAACCAGTGAAGCAAAAAGCAAAAATTTGGGGTGACCATAGGATAGCAGACCCTACTCTCCTACAAGCAGCTGGACTGATTGTCCTGTATTTCACAAATAAAGGACTTTACTCACCGTAGTGTGGCTTCATCTTGGAGGCAACTTCCTTTTTTCTGTGTTATGCGGCGTGCCCCGCCATGATGGATCCCCACTGCTATCAGGGCGGGCCTGCAGCGCCAATGATCAAAGACGCTGTGGGGACGGTGAGTCCGCATTGTGGATGTTGTATGGACAGGATGACAGCCCGGACAGCTTCAGCGCAGCCCACTTGGGTAAACATTTTGAACATTTTGGAGCGAGGCATGCAACCCACTTGGGGTAACATTTATCATGCACCACAACTACCATCATTCCTTGCGCAGTCGCCCACAGAGGCGGTACATTTACATTCGCGCTGGTGGTGCGATTGCTGCCTTTCCCTTCTACCAGTGAACAAGAGCGTTGTTGCGCTCGAAACGCGTTTGTCTTGAGATTTGTGCAAAGGAGCAGCTGGTCTGATTGTCCTGTATTTCACAAATAAAGGACTTTACTCACCGTAGTGTGGCTTCATCTTGGAGGCAACTTCCTTTTTTCTGTGTTATGCGGCGTGCCCAGCCGTGATGGATCCCCACTGCTATCAGGGCGGGCCTGCAGCGCCAATGATCAAAGACGCTGTGGGGACGGTGAGTCCGCATTGTGGATGTTGTATGGACAGGATGACAACCCGGACAGCTTCAGCGCAGCCCACTTGGGTAAACATTTTGAACATTTTGGGGCGAGGCATGCAACCCACTTGGGGTAACATTTATCATGCACCACAACTACCATCATTCCTTGCGCACTCGCCCACAGAGGCGGTACATTTACATTCGCACTGGTGGTGCGATTGCTGCCTTTCCCTTCTGCCAGTGAACAAGAGCATTGTTGCGATCGAAACGCGTTTGTCTTGAGATTTGTGCAAAGGAGCAGCTGGTCTGATTGTCCTGTATTTCACAAATAAAGGACTTTACTCACCGTAGTGTGGCTTCATCTTTGAGGCAACTTCCTTTTTTCTGTGTTATGCGGCGTGCCCCGCCGCGATGGAGCCCCACTGCTATCAGGGTGGGCCTGCAGCGACAATGATCAAAGACGCTGTGGGGACGGTGAGTCCGTTTTGTGGATGTTGTATGGACAGGATGACAACCCGGACAGCTTCAGTGCAGCCCACTTGGTTAAACATTTTGAACATTTTGGGGCGAGACATGCAACCCACTGGGGGTAACATTTATCATGCACCACAACTACCATCATTGCTTGCACAGACGCCCACAGATGCGGGACATTTAAATTTGCGCAGGTGGTGTGATTGCTGCCTTTCCCTTCTGCCAGTGAACAAGAGCGTTGTTGCGCTCGAAACGCGTTTGGCTTGAGATTTGTGCAAAGGAGCAGCTGGTCTGATTGTCCTGTATTTCACAAATAAAGGACTTTACTCACCGTAGTGTGGCTTCATCTTGGAGGCAACTTCCTTTTTTCTGTGTTATGCAGCGTGCCCCGCTGCGATGGAGCCCCACTGCTATCAGGGCGGTCCTGCAGCGACAATGATCAAAGACGCTGTGGGGACGGTGAGTCCGCTTTGTGGATGTGTATGGACAGAATGACAGCCCGGACAGCTTCAGCGCAGCCCACTTGGGTAAACATTTTGAACATTTTGGGGCGAGGCATGCAACCCACTGGGGGTAACATTTATCATGCACCACAACTACCATCATTCCTTGCGCAGTCGCCCACAGAGGCGGGACATTTAAATTCGCACTGGTGGTGCGATTGCTGCCTTTCCCTTCTGCCAGTGAACAAGAGCGTTGTTGCACTCGAAACGCGTTTGTCTTGAGATTTGTGCAAAGGAGCAGCTGGTCTGATTGTCCTGTATTTCTCAAATAAAGGACTTTACTCACCGTAGTGTGGCTTCATCTTGGAGGCAACTTCCTTTTTTCTGTGTTATGCGGCGTGCCCCGCCATGATGGATCCCCACTGCTATCAGGGCGGGCCTGCAGCGCCAATGATCAAAGACGCTGTGGGGACGGTGAGTCCGCATTGTGGATGTTGTACGGACAGGATGACAGCCCGGACAGCTTCAGCGCAGCCCACTTGGGTAAACATTTTGAACATTTTGGGGCGAGGCATGCAACCCACTGGGGGTAACATTTATCATGCACCACAACTACCATCATTCCTTGCGCAGTCGCCCACAGAGGCGGTACATTTACATTCGCGCTGGTGGTGCGATTGCTGCCTTTCCCTTCTGCCAGTGAACAAGAGCGTTGTTGCGCTCGAAACGCGTTTGTCTTGAGATTTGTGCAAAGGAGCAGCTGGTCTGATTGTCCTGTATTTCACAAATAAAGGACTTTACTCACCGTAGTGTCGCTTCATCTTGGAGGCAACTTCCTTTTTAGGTCTCGTCTGAGCCAGCGCTTTAGCGCTGCTCTGGCGAGAGCTATAGAAAACGGGGATCTGGAAGTGCAAACAGAGGCAACTTCCTTTTTTCTGTGTTATGCGGCGTGCCCAGCCGCGATGGAGCCCCACTGCTATCAGGGATGTTGTATGGACAGGATGACAACCCGGACAGCTTCAGCGCAGCCCACTTGGGTAAACATTTTGAACATTTTGGGGCGAGACATGCAACCCACTGGGGGTAACATTTATCATGCACCACAACTACCATCATTGCTTGCACAGACGCCCACAGATGCGGGACATTTAAATTTGCACAGGTGGTGTGATTGCTACCTTTCCCTTCTGCCAGTGAACAAGAGCGTTGTTGCGCTCGAAACGCGTTTGGCTTGAGATTTGTGCAAAGGAGCAGCTGGTCTGATTGTCCTGTATTTCACAAATAAAGGACTTTACTCACCGTAGTGTGGCTTCATCTTGGAGGCAACTTCCTTTTTTCTGTGTTATGCAGCGTGCCCCGCTGCGATGGAGCCCCACTGCCATTAGGGCGGTCCTGCAGCGACAATGATCAAAGACGCTGTGGGGACGGTGAGTCCGCTTTGTGGATGTTGTATGGACAGGATGACAGCCCGGACAGCTTCAGCGCAGCCCACTTGGGTAAACATTTTGAACATTTTGGGGCGAGGCATGCAACCCACTGGGGGTAACATTTATCATGCACCACAACTACCATCATTCCTTGCGCAGTCGCCCACAGAGGCGGGACATTTAAATTCGCACTGGTGGTGCGATTGCTGCCTTTCCCTTCTGCCAGTGAACAAGAGCGTTGTTGCGCTCGAAACGCGTTTGTCTTGAGATTTGTGCAAAGGAGCAGCTGGTCTGATTGTCCTGTATTTCACAAATAAAGGACTTTACTCACCGTAGTGTGGCTTCATCTTGGAGGCAACTTCCTTTTTTCTGTGTTATGCGGCGTGCCCCGCCATGATGGATCCCCACTGCTATCAGGGCGGGCCTGCAGCGCCAATGATCAAAGACGCTGTGGGGACGGTGAGTCCGCATTGTGGATGTTGTATGGACAGGATGACAGCCCGGACAGCTTCAGCGCAGCCCACTTGGGTAAACATTTTGAACATTTTGGAGCGAGGCATGCAACCCACTTGGGGTAACATTTATCATGCACCACAACTACCATCATTCCTTGCGCAGTCGCCCACAGAGGCGGTACATTTACATTCGCGCTGGTGGTGCGATTGCTGCCTTTCCCTTCTGCCAGTGAACAAGAGCGTTGTTGCGCTCGAAAAGCGTTTGTCTTGAGATTTGTGCAAAGGAGCAGCTGGTCTGATTGTCCTGTATTTCACAAATAAAGGACTTTACTCACCGTAGTGTGGCTTCATCTTGGAGGCAACTTCCTTTTTTCTGTGTTATGCGGCGTGCACCGCCGTGATGGATCCCCACTGCTATCAGGGCGGGCCTACAGCGCCAATGATCAAAGACACTGTGGGGACGGTGAGTCCGCTTTGTGGATGTTGTATAGACAGGATGACAACCCGGACAGCTTCAGCGCAGCCCACTTGGGTAAACATTTTGAACATTTTGGGGCGAGACATGCAACCCACTGGGGGTAACATTTATCATGCACCACAACTACCATCATTGCTTGCGCAGTCGCCCACAGAGGCGGGACATTTAAATTTGCGCTTGTGGTGCGATTGCTGCCTTTACCTTCTGCCAGTGAACAAGAGCGTTGTTGAGCTCGAAACACGTTTGGCTTGAGATTTGTGCAAAGCAGCAGCTGGTCTGATTGTCCTGTATTTCACAAATAAAGGACTTTACTCACCGTAGTGTGGCTTCATCTTGGAGGCAACTTCCTTTTTTCTATGTTATGCAGCGTGCCCGGCTGCGATGGAGCCCGACTGCTATCAGGGCAGTCCTGCAGCGACAATGATCAAAGACGCTGTGGGAACGGTGAGTCCGCTTTGTGGATGTTGTATGGACAGAATGACAGCCCGGACAGCTTCAGCGCAGCCCACTTGGGTAAACATTTTGAACATTTTGGGGCGAGGCATGCAACCCACTGGGGGTAACATTTATCATGCACCACAACTACCATCATTCCTTGCGCAGTCGCCCACAGAGGCGGGACATTTAAATTCGCACTGGTGGTGCGATTGCTGCCTTTCCCTTCTGCCAGTGAACAAGAGCGTTGTTGCACTCGAAACGCGTTTGTCTTGAGATTTGTGCAAAGGAGCAGCTGGTCTGATTGTCCTGTATTTCACAAATAAAGGACTTTACTCACCGTAGTGTGGCTTCATCTTGGAGGCAACTTCCTTTTTTCTGTGTTATGAGGCGTGCACCGCCGCGATGGAGCCCCACTAATATCAGGGCCGGCCTGCAGCGACAATGATCAAAGACGCTGTGAGGACGGTGAGTCCGCATTGTGGATGTTGTATGGACAGGATGACAGCCCGGACAGCTTCAGCGCAGCCCACTTGGGTAAACATTTTGAACATTTTTGGGCGAGGCATGCAACCCACTGGGGGTAACATTTATCATGCACCACAACTACCATCATTCCTTGAGTAGTCGCCCACAGAGGCGGGACATTTACATTCGCACTGGTGGTGCGATTGCTGCCTTTCCCTTCTGCCAGTGAACAAGAGCGTTGTTGCACTCGAAACGCGTTTGTCTTGAGATTTGTGCAAAGGAGCAGCTGGTCTGATTGTCCTGTATTTCACAAATAAAGGACTTTACTCACCGTAGTGTCGCTTCATCTTGGAGGCAACTTCCTTTTTAGGTCTCGTCTGAGCCAGCGCTTTAGCGCTGCTCTGGCGAGAGCTATAGAAAACGGGGATCTGGAAGTGCAAACAGTGCTTTTCAGGCCCCCAACTACAGTGCATGTGCGCCGGTCGCGCGCACCATTTGTCAGCCTGAAAAGCACTGCCTGATCACTTTCGCGGCCGCTTTGATGTCCTCAGTGAGCCGCCCGGCCACTGTGAACATCAAAGCGCCCGCGAAATGAATTACTTTCACTTTAACGTTCGCACCTACTTGTTTATTTAGGTCTTGTGCCCTGGCGATAACCTCTTTGGGCACCAGAGTCTGCGTTTTCATACCCAGCTCGACGCTGGAGGTTTGTTATTCTGGAGATTACACCGGTTAGGCAGTGTTACTCTGAGGACTGGATGACGTGCCAGGATTCGTGAAGTCTGAGTCAAAACGGGGCTCTTAAAACTAGAGTCCCCTACAACGACGTTAAAGAGAGAAAATGGCGATAATAATAATGTGATGTGCTGCTTAAAGTACGCATTAACCACTGTGCAGCTTTACCGATGGATCTCCCCATTAGAGGCACAAGCAGATACATACCTTGAATGTATGAAAGGAAGCGGCTGGAATGTCACTATCTAAAGACGGCGCTATTTTTCCCACAGCTTTATTTTGGGTGTGGGAACAAAAGACACACAAGATGGCATTAGCATTACATATCAATATACTTATAGCCAATCACAGTAGACATCATGGGCACACATAATCCATCGGGCTCATATAAGGAGCCCCGCAGCTAGCCCCCCAAGTCCATCCGTACATCACCCATGCGCCCCATACCAGAGGGTGCGCAGACGGCACTATTTTAAAAGATAACTTTGTCAGCTAACTTCCAGACACCTCTCAAAGCTGTTACGAAATTGCATACATCCTTGTTCCTTCTTTCTGACTGACCTAAGGCCTTTCATATTGGGAATATTGCAAACGTTTGCGGTTTTTGTTCCCCTGCTTTGGGCCGCGAACAAGCATAGAATTGCTTTTGACTGCGCCCCAAACGCCACCGAGCGCAGCATCTATACATCAAACACACTCAGGATCGTATGCGAGCCGCAGGGGATGTTCTGGGGCTCAAGGGATTAGGTGGGGGAGGGGTCGTCCTTTAGGTATTTGCGCCTCTCTGCTTGCTTTTTGAATGGTTTCTTTTTCCACAAATAGCCGATGCAGAACTCTGATATATCTCTAACTTCAAGAAAGCCGACCTGAAACTGCCATCCACAACCTTCAAATCACCCTGGACTTTCATAGTAGGAAATTGAAACCTACAGTGTGGTGCTGGACAGGCAGCCTCTAGCTTTGCCCTGCATTTATTCTTCCTCGTGTCTTGCACAGACAATATTGATTGGATCTCTGTTCTTCATTTCACACGCTTTGCTGGTCCGTGAATTCACTACCCTTAGGGTTAAAATATATATATATATATTCACATATATACACAAACACCATTTATTTAGCACCAAGATACCCTTTGCGGTGAACGTGCGCTTCACAAATACACGTTATATATAATTCAGAATTATTCTTGATTTCAGTCAAATAGCTGTCGAAGCTCAGCAAAGTTCGAATAACATGGCTGACTTATTTTTGACATATGGTGCCAAAAGCACATTGTGCCCACTCTAATGCCCCTCAGCTGGCTACACGTGAAAGTAAAATCACATTTCTAGATAATTGGAATGGTATGTCAACCCTTCCCCACAGCCATCGCTCTAAGAATGTCTTCTCTATAAAATGGCTCATAATTTACAGTGAACCTCTCTCAATTTCCTATTCCTGACCAGATACAAGCACTTTGGAAGAAGAACATGTCAAACCCGTGGGACAACCTTCAAAGTCCCTCCTTGTAGCTCCTTAAACTCGAAGTAGGCTACCTACAAATTGGGAGAGATGTGTAAACTCCACTCTTACCAGAGCCAGATCCTCCAGCACTCTGACCAAACCTCTACATGCGCCCATCTAGATTTAGACTAGAAGAAGGCTTTACTTTAGTCTCTGAATGGACAAGCTGGGCTGTTTTAAAACTTCAAGACTTCCAGACAGTTTTGCCACAACTTACCCTTTTTTCTCATCCTCCACTTATAGAGCCATAAGTTGAGCAGACTCAGCCATTGCTTGGCAAACCTACAAGTAAATAAATAGGCTTCGTCCTCTTTTAAGAAGCAGTTTCTCTATTAAGGTAAGGGAGGGCCATACGGAGCTGCTCTAAATGGCCTGTCTTATCACCTGAGCTAATTCCGGTGTTTAATGAATAGATCTTTGTATTTCTTGGTAAATCTGGTTGTGTATCATTTGAATTATTTACTAATCTCTGCAAACCCTGTATGTTTCCTCCTATCCCGTGTAATTTTCAGACTTAATCTGATGGAGGCGTCCATGTAGCTGACCAGCAGGGAAATTAGCGGTTCATTATTGGAGTTGTTTGGGGTGGGGGGGATGTTGCATTCCGATGGAACGCCCTCGCATCATGACAATAATCCCTTTTTAGGTCTCGCCTGAGCCAGCGCTTTAGCGCTGCTCTGGCGAGAGCTATAGAAAATGGGGATTTGGAAGTGCAAACGAGTGCTTTCCAGGCCCCCAACTACAGTGCATGTGCGCCGGGCGTGCGCACCATTTGGTAGCCTGCGTGTACATTTCGCGGGCGCTTTGATGTTCTCAGTGAGCCGCGCGGCCACTGAGAACATCAAAGCGCCCGCGAAGGTGCACACATTTGCCACCCCCTCCCTCATCCCACTTCCTGCTTGTTTCACAATGTTTTTTTTCTTTCTCAGTATTTTCTTTGGTTCTCTCTGTAGCGCTCTCTTCTTAGCTCTTAGTCTGCCTCTCCCTGTCTCTTTCTCCCTGCCTGGCTCTGTCTTTGTTTTGCTTTCTCTCTTTGTCTGCCTCCCGTTCTCTCCCTAACTTTCTCTCATCTTTCTCTAGCCATCTGTCACTCTCTCGCTCTCTTCTTGTCTCTCCACCTTTCTTTCTCTGCCACTTCCTGTCTGTCTTCTCTCTCCCTCTCTCTGTATCTCTGTCTATTTTTGTCCCGTGACTTTTTTTTCTTCCTATCTTTCATTTTTCTCTTGCTCTCTCTGTCTGTCTCTATCGTTATCTCCCCCCCCCCTTATCTGGATTTCCTAATTTCTGTCCCTGATTTTCTTTCTATCTACCTCTCTCTCTCCCCCATTTATTTCCCTCTCTTCCAGGCATCCAGTTCTGGGTGTTCTTAATGTCCTGGACAAACTAAGAATGTTCGGTAAAAAGTATTATTTTTGGGGTGCACGTGTAGTGAAAAACTTCTGACACAAACTGATGTCAGTGACATGGGCAGTAACTGCAGAGCGTTCAGTGCTTATTTTGTGTGCCTTTCCCACTGGAAAGCTTTGCTTGTGAGCAGTCACCCTGTTTTGATGTTGGTGTTGCATGCTTCTCAAGCATTCTGCTGGATCTGCAGGACAGGAGTGTTTTTCGGGGTGCCACTGTTTGCTCTCTGCTTGTTGTAGATACCAGCCGATGTGTGGCATTGGCCACTAAATAACATTCATTCAGAACTCTGCATCATCGTATAAGGCGTCTGTCCTTCATGTACCAGCCTGCTCACATTGGGTCTGAGGCTTTCTCCTTGCACTTGTATCAAATATCATTTTCTATGGGCTTCCAGAGAATGGTTGTCACTGGCTGAAGTTCTTTCCTTACTGACTCTCGGTGGCCATTGGTCAAGCTCTGGTATTAATACACGCAGTCGCGCTCTTTATTCCAGGCCAGAAGGTCCCAGCAGCAGGTTCCTTTGATAAGAGGCGGCATGAGATGGCACCATCACAGACGACATTTATTCGGAGCACAGAACCATGTGCCATCCGCTGGATTAACGGACAGACAAACAATACAATGCATATCTACCCTGACCACAAAAGGGCTACCAAATATTGTGATCCAAGGATGTCCTGTGCAATCACTGGCACCGCCTTAGAAGGGGGCGTCCCTGCTGCAGCAGTCTTTGTTTAAGGTGCAGCGTGTGGTCTGAGCACCACTCAGCAGGTCACAAGCCCTTTGCACCTCTAAAGGTGGATACGTATCTATCAGAAGGATGGCATCATATTAATGTCAACATTTCACTCCGTTTGCAGTCGGTTACTTTGGGCCAGACGAGAGCGACCAGTCTGATCCCAGGTACATAGCGCTCAAACGCTGCTGGAAGGCTGTTAGGAGCTGTAGCTCATCGATGTTTGTCTGCATTTAAACAGCTGCTCTTGTCACAAGTACTTTCTGACCCTTGTTAAACTCAAAACGATGATACTTCGGACAGCAGCGAGGTGCCAAGTTTGCTCTTATCCTAATTTTACAAAGCAGGAGTTGTAGCATAACATTTTTAACTGCAGCTCTGACCGCAGCGCCACATCCTCTGCCTCTAAATGTCACAGCACAAGAGACCTGAAACACAGTGTGAGGTGAGGATTGTGAGATAATGACCCCTCTGCCCCACATTTCTCAGGGCCTTACTTTATTCATTTCGGAAGTGGGAATCACCCCAATACCCCTCCCCCTCTCTCTATCTCTCTCTTCTCTCCCTCTCTCTCTTTCTCACTCTTTCCCTTTCTCCCTCCTCTCTCTTTCTCTCTCTCTCTCCCTCCCTCTTTCTTTCTCTTTCTCTCCTCCCCCTCTCTCTCCTCATTCTCTCTCTCTCTCTCTCTTTCTCAGTCTCTCCCACCCTCTCTTGATCTCTCTCTCTTTCACTCTTTCACTCTCTCCTCTCTATTTCTCTTTCTCTGTCTCTCTCTCCCCTCCCGCTCTCTCTTTATCTCTCCTCTCTCTCTCTCCCCCCTGTTTCTATCTCTCGCCCTCTCTCTTTCTCTCTCTCTCTCTCCCCCTCTCTCTTTCTCTCTCTTTCACTCTTTCTAACCCTCTCGCTCTCCAACATACACTCCACATAATACCACTCAGTGCCACATAATTACATACCACATATTTACACTCTACTCCATGCAACATAAATACACCCCGAAATCACTTAGTGCCACACAATTATAAGCCACATAATTACACTCTACTCAATGCAATATAAATACACTCCTCAAAATACCACTCAGTACCACAGAATTACACACCACATAATTACACTCTACTCAATGCAACATAAATACACTCAACATAATACCACTCAGAACCACATAATTACACATCACATAATTACTGTATTCAATGCAACATACATGCACTCCACATACCACTCAATACTACATAATTCAACGTCACATAATTACTATCTACTTAATGCAACATAAATACACTCCGCATAATACCACTCTGTGCCACATAATAACATAATTGCACTGAACTCAATACAACATAAATGCACGCCTTTGGGTCAAGTCGCGCTATATAAAAAAGCAACAAAAAAAAACTTTTGCAATGCAATAGGTCTCGCATTACTGAATGTTTGCGCTACTGGTGTTGCATTATTATTAGCAATGCCAATAGCTCAAACTTTTATAATGCGAGACCTATTGCATTGCAAATGCTTGTTTAGGTCTCGTCTGAGACAGCGCTTTAGCGCTGCTCTGGCGAGACTTATAGTAAGCGAGTTTTGGAAGTGCAAACAGTGCTTTTCAGGCATCCAAATACAGTGCATGTGCCCTGGGCGCGCGCACCATTTGGCAGCCTGAAAAGCACTGCCTGATCACTTGCTTTGATGTCCTCAGTGAGCTGCGGGGCCACTGAGGACATCAAAGTGCACACCATTTGCCACCCCCTTGTTTTTTCCTTTGATCCCTATCTTTCCCTTCCTCAATCTCACCCTCTCCCTGCCTTTTACAACTGCGGCCCGCACCACTGCGCCCGCCCCCACTCCCCCCTCCCACTCCCTCCTCGTCAGCTTCAGTGCGCTCTTGTTCTGTGCCACTCGTTTTTCCTCGTTTTTTGTGCCTTTCTGCCCTCTGTTCCACTCGTTTTCCCTCTTTTTGTGCCTTTCTGTCCTCTGTTACACTCGTTTTCCCTCTTTTTTTGTTCCTTTCTGCCCTCTGCTCCTCTCGTTTTTGTGCCCTTCTGCCCTCTGTTCCACTCGTTTTTGTGCCCTTCTGCCCTCTGTTCCACTCGTTTTCGTGCCCTTCTGCCCTCTGTTCCACTCGTTTTTTGTGTGCCTTTCTGCCCTCTGCTCCTCTCGTCTTTTGTGCCCTTCCGCGCCACTCTTTTTTGTGCCTTTCTGCCCTCTGTGCCACTCGTTTTCCACTCTTTTTTTGTGCCTTTCTGTCCTCTGTTCCACTCGTTTCCCTCTTTTTTTTTTGTGCCTTTCTGCCCTCTGTTCCACTCGTTTTTTTGTGGCCTTCTGCCCTCTGTGCCACTCGTTTTTCGTGCCTTTCTGCCCTCTGTTCCTTTCGTTTTTCTGTACCGGCTTGTGTGGAAACGCATATAATTGGGTGAGTATCTGTGCTTTTATCTGTGTATGCTTATTTTGCTTGCATACCACTTGGTGAATATCTGAGAGTGTGGGTTTGTGTGCCTTTTTGAGCTAACCAGGGACATTTCCACCTTAAAGATCAAGGAAAATATTTTAATCAAGAAATATTTCCATGGTTTGTCAAATGTCCTGGGCATACGCTGGTATTCAGTGAATTTAAAAATGTGTGTGCATTGCAATGTTTGTGCAATTATATGCATTTAACAACAAATACATAGACAAAAAGAATGCTCTACAAATAGCAGAACTGTTGCTGCGTAATTGTGCACCGTTTCACACCAAGAACATATCAAATTAACTGCTTGTCTCCAAGCCACGCCCTTAGCTTCGCCCCTTCTGTTACATTTAGTTAGTGCCTGCATTTTTTTTTTTCCATTTAAAGCACTGATGCTTCCAAGTACATAATTCTCCATTAGTCTGTACACGTTTGCCTAGATCTCTGAATAATAATAGGTTCAATAACTCGAAAGAGAAAAATATACAAGAACAGTATTTCTTACGAAACGTCCCTAAACCTATAAAAATTAGCAGAAAAGAAGTTGGTCATTTAAAGAAGCAGCGAGTGCTTTCCTAAGAAGAGCTCTTCAGGAACCAGCCAGCGCCACGTTGACTGCAAGGTGACATGTTTACGTAGGACCACGTTCCCAGAACAGATGGCTGGCTTGTCTTTACCCACGCAGAGGAAAGGAAATTAGGGCTGCACACAGAACAAGCATTTGCAATGCAATAGGTCTCGCATTTGCAAAAGTTTAAACTATTGGCATTGTTCATGACAATGCCTTTTTTAATCTATTTTATAAAACAAACACATAATGGCATTTATTTATCATTTACAAAGCCAATAGCTAGTGTTGCATTATTATTAGCAATGCCAGCTGCTCACACTTTTATAATGCGAGACCTATTGCATTGCAAATGCTTGTTCTGTGTTATGCGGCGTGCCCCGCCGTGATGGATCCACACTGCTATCAGGGCGGGCCTGCAGCGCCAATGATCAAAGACGCTGTGAGGACCGTGAGTCCGCTTTGTGGATGTTTTATGGACAGGATGACAGCCCGGACAGCTTCAGCGCAGCCCACTTGGGTAAACTTTTTGAACATTTTGGGGCGAGGCATGCAACCCACTTGGGGTAACATTTATCATGCACCACAACTACCATCATTCCTTGCGCAGTCGCCCACAGAGGCGGGACATTTACATTTGCGCTGGTGCTGCGATTGCTGCCTTTCCCTTCTGCCAGTGAACAAGAGCGTTGTTGCGCTTGAAACGCGTTTGGCTTGAGATTTGTGCAAAGGAGCAGCTGGTCTGATTGTCCTGTATTTCACAAATAAAGGACTTTACTCACCGTAGTGTGGCTTCATCTTGGAGGCAACTTCCTTTTTTCTATGTTATGCAGCGTGCCCGGCTGCGATGGAGCCCGACTGCTATCAGGGCAGTCCTGCAGCGACAATGATCAAAGACGCTGTGGGGACGGTGAGTCCGCTTTGTGGATGTTGTATGGACAGAATGACAGCCCGGACAGCTTCAGCGCAGCCCACTTGGGTAAACATTTTGAACATTTTGGGGCGAGGCATGCAACCCACTGGGGGTAACATTTATCATGCACCACAACTACCATCATTCCGTGCGCAGTCGCCCACAGAGGCGGGACATTTAAGTTCGCACTGGTGGTGCGATTGCTGCCTTTCCCTTCTGCCAGTGAACAAGAGCGTTGTTGCACTCGAAACGCGTTTGTCTTGAGATTTGTGCAAAGGAGCAGCTGGTCTGATTGTCCTGTATTTCACAAATAAAGGACTTTACTCACCGTAGTGTGGCTTCATCTTGGAGGCAACTTCCTTTTTTCTGTGTTATGCGTCGTGCTCCACCGCGATGGAGCCCCACTGCTATCACGGCGGGCCTGCAGCGACAATGATTAAAGACGCTGTGGGGACGGTGAGTCCGCTTTGTGGATGTTGTATGGACAGGATGACAGCCCGGACAGCTTCAGCGCAGCCCACTTGGGTAAACATTTTGAACATTTTGGGGCGAGGCATGCAACCCACTTGGGGTAACATTTATCATGCACCACAACTACCATCATTCCTTGAGTAGTCGCCCACAGAGGCGGGACATTTACATACGCGCTGGTGGTGCGATTGCTGCCTTTCCCTTCTGCCAGTGAACAAGAGCGTTGTTGGGCTTGAAAAACATTTGGCTTGAGATTTGTGCAAAGGAGCAGCTGGTCTGATTGTCCTGTATTTCACAAATAAAGGACTTTACTCACCGTAGTGTGGCTTCATCTTGGAGGCAACTTCCTTTATTGTGTGTTATGCTGCTTGCACTGCCGCGATGCAGCCCCACTGCTATCAGAGCGGGCCTGCAGCGACAATGGTCAAAGACGCTGTGGGGACGGTGAGTCCGCTTTGTGGATGTTGTATGGACAGGATGACAGCCCAGACAGCTTCAGCGCAGCCCACTTGGGTAAACATTTTGAACATTTTGGGGCGAGGCATGCAACCCACTTGGGGTAACATTTATCATGCATGACAACTACCATCATTCCTTGCGCAGTCGCCCACAGAGGCGGTACATTTACATTCGCGCTGGTGGTGCGATTGCTGCCTTTCCCTTCTGCCAGTGAACAAGAGCGTTGTTGCGCTCGAAACGCGTTTGTCTTGAGATTTGTGCAAAGGAGCAGCTGGTCTGATTGTCCTGTATTTCACAAATAAAGGACTTTACTCACCGTAGTGTGGCTTCATCTTGGAGGCAACTTCCTTTTTTCTGTGTTATGCGGCGCGCCCCGCCGCGATGGAGCCCCACTGCTATCAGGGCGGGCCTGCAGCGACAATGATCAAAGACGCTGTGGGGACGGTGAGTCCGCTTTGTGGATGTTGTGTGGACCGGATGACAGCCCAGACAGCTTCAGCGCAGGCCAGTTGGGTAAAAGTTTTGAACATTTTGGGGCGAGGCATGCAACCCACTGGGGGTAACATTTATCATGCACCACAACTACCATCATTCCTTGCGCAGATGCCCAAAGAGGCGGGACATTTAAATTGGCACAGGTGGTGCGATTGCTGCCTTTCCCTTCTGCCAGTGAACAAGAGCGTTGTTGCGCTCGAAACGCGTTTGGCTTGAGATTTGTGCAAAGGAGCAGCTGGTCTGATTGTCCTGTATTTCACAAATAAAGGATTTTACTCACCGTAGTGTGGCTTCATCTTGGAGGCAACTTCCTTTTTTCTGTGTTATGCGGCGTGCCCCGCCGTGATGGATCCCCACTGCTATCAGGGCGGGCCTGCAGCGCCAATGATCAAAGACGCTGTGGGGACGGTGAGTACGCATTGTGGATGTTGTATGGACAGGATGACAGCCCGGACAGCTTCAGCGCAGCCCACTTGGGTAAACATTTTGAACATTTTGGGGCGAGGCATGCAACCCTCTGGGGGTAACATATATCATGCACCACAACTACCATCATTCCTTGCGCAGTCGCCCACAGAGGGGGGACATTAAAATTCGCGCTTGTGGTGCGATTGCTGCCTTTACCTTCTGCCAGTGAACAAGAGCGTTGTTGCGCTCGAAACACGTTTGGCTTGAGATTTGTGCAAAGGAGCAGCTTGTCTGATTGTCCTGTATTTCACAAATAAAGGACTTTACTCACCGTAGTGTGGCTTCATCTTGGAGGCAACTTCCTTTTTTTCTGTGTTATGTGGCGGGACCCGCAGCGATGGAGCCCCACTGCTATCAGGGCAGTCCTGCAGCGACAATGATCAAAGACGCTGTGGGGACGGTGAGTCCGCTTTGTGGATGTTGTATGGACAGAATGACAGCCCGGACAGCTTCAGTGCAACCCACTTGGGTAAACATTTTAACATTTTGGGGCGAGGCATGCAACCCTCTGGGGGTAACATATATCATGCACCACAACTACCATCATTCCTTGCGCAGTCGCCCACAGAGGGGGGACATTTAAATTCGCGCTTGTGGTGCGATTGCTGCCTTTACCTTCTGCCAGTGAACAAGAGCGTTGTTGCGCTCGAAACACGTTTGGCTTGAGATTTGTGCAAAGGAGCAGCTTGTCTGATTGTCCTGTATTTCACAAATAAAGGACTTTACTCACCGTAGTGTGGCTTCATCTTGGAGGCAACTTCCTTTTTTCTGTGTTATGCAGCGTGCCCCGCTGCGATGGAGCCCCACTGCTATCAGGGCAGTCCTGCAGCGACAATGATCAAAGACGCTGTGGGGACGATGAGTCCGCTTTGTGGATGTTGTATGGACAGAATGACAGCCCGGACAGCTTCAGCGCAGCCCACTTGGGTAAACATTTTGAACATTTTGGGGCGAGGCATGCAACCCACTGTGGGTAACATATATCATGCACCACAACTACCATCATTCCTTGCGCAGTCGCCCACAGAGGCGGGACATTTCAATTCGCACTGGTGGTGCGATTGCTGCCTTTCCCTTCTGCCAGTGAACAAGAGCGTTGTTGCACTCGAAACGCGTTTGTCTTGAGATTTGTGCAAAGGAGCAGCTGGTCTGATTGTCCTGTATTTCACAAATAAAGGACTTTACTCACCGTAGTGTGGCTTCATCTTGGAGGCAACTTCCTTTTTTCTGTGTTATGCGGCGCGCCCCGCCGCGATGGAGCCCCACTGCTATCAGGGCGGGCCTGCAGCGACAATGATCAAAGAAGCTGTGGGGACGGTGAGTCCGCTTTGTGGATGTTGTGTGGACCGGATGACAGCCCAGACAGCTTCAGCGCAGGCCAGTTGGGTAAAAGTTTTGAACATTTTGGGGCGAGGCATGCAACCCACTGGGGGTAACATTTATCATGCACCACAACTACCATCATTCCTTGCGCAGATGCCCAAAGAGGCGGGACATTTAAATTGGCACAGGTGGTGCGATTGCTGCCTTTCCCTTCTGCCAGTGAACAAGAGCGTTGTTGCGCTCGAAATGCGTTTGGCTTGAGATTTGTGCAAAGGAGCAGCTGGTCTGATTGTCCTGTATTTCACAAATAAAGGATTTTACTCACCGTAGTGTGGCTTCATCTTGGAGGCAACTTCCTTTTTTCTGTGTTATGCGGCGTGCCCCGCCGTGATGGATCCCCACTGCTATCAGGGCGGGCCTGCAGCGCCAATGATCAAAGACGCTGTGGGGACGGTGAGTACGCATTGTGGATGTTGTATGGACAGGATGACAGCCCGGACAGCTTCAGCGCAGCCCACTTGGGTAAACATTTTGAACATTTTGGGGCGAGGCATGCAACCCTCTGGGGGTAACATATATCATGCACCACAACTACCATCATTCCTTGCGCAGTCGCCCACAGAGGGGGGACATTTAAATTCGCGCTTGTGGTGCGATTGCTGCCTTTACCTTCTGCCAGTGAACAAGAGCGTTGTTGCGCTCGAAACACGTTTGGCTTGAGATTTGTGCAAAGGAGCAGCTTGTCTGATTGTCCTGTATTTCACAAATAAAGGACTTTACTCACCGTAGTGTGGCTTCATCTTGGAGGCAACTTCCTTTTTTCTGTGTTATGCAGCGTGCCCCGCTGCGATGGAGCCCCACTGCTATCAGGGCAGTCCTGCAGCGACAATGATCAAAGACGCTGTGGGGACGATGAGTCCGCTTTGTGGATGTTGTATGGACAGAATGACAGCCCGGACAGCTTCAGCGCAGCCCACTTGGGTAAACATTTTGAACATTTTGGGGCGAGGCATGCAACCCACTGTGGGTAACATATATCATGCACCACAACTACCATCATTCCTTGCGCAGTCGCCCACAGAGGCGGGACATTTCAATTCGCACTGGTGGTGCGATTGCTGCCTTTCCCTTCTGCCAGTGAACAAGAGCGTTGTTGCACTCGAAACGCGTTTGTCTTGAGATTTGTGCAAAGGAGCAGCTGGTCTGATTGTCCTGTATTTCACAAATAAAGGACTTTACTCACCGTAGTGTGGCTTCATCTTGGAGGCAACTTCCTTTTTTCTGTGTTATGCGGCGCGCCCCGCCGCGATGGAGCCCCACTGCTATCAGGGCGGGCCTGCAGCGACAATGATCAAAGACGCTGTGGGGACGGTGAGTCCGCTTTGTGGATGTTTTGTGGACCGGATGACAGCCCAGACAGCTTCAGCGCAGGCCAGTTGGGTAAAAGTTTTGAACATTCTGGGGCGAGACATGCAACCCACTGGGGGTAACATTTATCATGCACCACAACTACCATCATTGCTTGTGCAGACGCCCACAGATGCGGGACATTTAAATTTGCGCAGGTGGTGTGATTGCTGCCTTTCCCTTCTGCCAGTGAACAAGAGCGTTGTTGCGTTCGAAACGCGTTTGGCTTGAGATTTGTGCAAAGGAGCAGCTGGTCTGATTGTCCTGTATTTCACAAATAAAGGACGTTACTCACAGTAGTGTGGCTTCATCTTGGAGCCAACTTCCTTTTTTCTGTGTTATGCGTCGTGCTCCACCGCGATGGAGCCCCACTGCTATCACGGCGGGCCTGCAGCGACAATGATTAAAGACGCTGTGGGGACGGTGAGTCCGCTTTGTGGATGTTGTATGGACAGGATGACAGCCCGGACAGCTTCAGTGCAACCCACTTGGGTAAACATTTTGAACATTTTGGGGCGAGGCATGCAACCCTCTGGGGGTAACATATATCATGCACCACAAATACCATCATTCCTTGCGCAGTCGCCCACAGAGGCGGGACATTTAAATTCGCGCTTGTGGTGCGATTGCTGCCTTTACCTTCTGCCAGTGAACAAGAGCGTTGTTGCGCTCGAAACGCGTTTGTCTTGAGATTTGTGCAAAGGAGCAGCTGGTCTGATTGTCCTGTATTTCACAAATAAAGGACTTTACTCACCTTAGTGTGGCTTCATCTTTGAGGCAACTTCCTTTTTTCTGTGTTATGCGGCGTGCCCCACCACGATGGAGCCCCACTGCTATCAGGGTGGGCCTGCAGCGACAATGATCAAAGACGCTGTGGGGACGGTGAGTCCGCTTTGTGGATGTTGTATGGACAGGATGACAACCCGGACAGCTTCAGCGCAGCCCACTTGGGTAAACATTTTGAACATTCTGGGGCGAGACATGCAACCCACTGGGGGTAACATTTATCATGCACCACAACTACCATCATTGCTTGTGCAGACGCCCACAGATGCGGGACATTTAAATTTGCGCAGGTGGTGTGATTGCTGCCTTTCCCTTCTGCCAGTGAACAAGAGCGTTGTTGCGTTCGAAACGCGTTTGGCTTGAGATTTGTGCAAAGGAGCAGCTGGTCTGATTGTCCTGTATTTCACAAATAAAGGACTTTACTCACAGTAGTGTGGCTTCATCTTGGAGCCAACTTCCTTTTTTCTGTGTTATGCGTCGTGCTCCACCGCGATGGAGCCCCACTGCTATCACGGCGGGCCTGCAGCGACAATGATTAAAGACGCTGTGGGGACGGTGAGTCCGCTTTGTGGATGTTGTATGGACAGGATGACAGCCCGGACAGCTTCAGTGCAACCCACTTGGGTAAACATTTTGAACATTTTGGGGCGAGGCATGCAACCCTCTGGGGGTAACATATATCATGCACCACAAATACCATCATTCCTTGCGCAGTCGCCCACAGAGGCGGGACATTTAAATTCGCGCTTGTGGTGCGATTGCTGCCTTTACCTTCTGCCAGTGAACAAGAGCGTTGTTGCGCTCGAAACACGTTTGGCTTGAGATTTGTGCAAAGGAGCAGCTTGTCTGATTGTCCTGTATTTCACAAATAAAGGACTTTACTCACCGTAGTGTGGCTTCATCTTGGAGGCAACTTCCTTTTTTCTGTGTTATGCGGCGTGCCCCACCGCGAGGGAGCCCCACTGCTATCAGGGTGGGCCTGCAGCGACAATGATCAAAGACGCTGTGGGGACGGTGAGTCCGCTTTGTGGATGTTGTATGGACAGGATGACAACCCGGACAGCTTCAGCGCAGCCCACTTGGGTAAACATTTTGAACATTTTGGGGCGAGACATGCAACCCACTGGGGGTAACATTTATCATGCACCACAACTACCATCATTGCTTGCGCAGACATCCACAGATGCGGGACATTTAAATTTGCGCAGGTGGTGTGATTGCTGCCTTTCCCTTCTGCCAGTGAACAAGAGCGTTGTTGCGCTCGAAACGCGTTTGGCTTGAGATTTGTGCAAAGGAGCAGCTGGTCTGATTGTCCTGTATTTCACAAATAAAGGACTTTACTCACCGTAGTGTGGCTTCATCTTGGAGGCAACTTCCTTTTTTCTGTGTTATGCGTCGTGCTCCACCGCGATGGAGCCCCACTGGTATCATGGCGGGCCTGCAGCGACAATGATTAAAGACGCTGTGGGGACGGTGAGTCCGCTTTGTGGATGTTGTATGGACAGGATGACAGCCCGGACAGCTTCAGCGCAGCCCACTTGGGTAAACATTTTGAACATTTTGGGGCAAGGCATGCAACCCACTTGGGGTAACATTTATCATGCACCACAACTACCATCATTCCTTGAGTAGTCGCCCACAGAGGCGGGACATTTACATACGCGCTGGTGGTGCGATTGCTGCCTTTAACTTCTGCCAGTGAACAAGAGCGTTGTTGCACTCGAAACGCGTTTGTCTTGAGATTTGTGCAAAGGAGCAGCTGGTCTGATTGTCCTGTATTTCACAAATAAAGGACTTTACTCACCGTAGTGTCGCTTCATCTTGGAGGCAACTTCCTTTTTTCTGTGTTATGCGGCGTGCCCCGCCGCGATGGAGCCCCACTGCTATTAGGGTGGGACTGCAGCGACAATGATCAAAGACGCTGTGAGGACGGTGAGTCCGCATTGTGGATGTTGTATGGACAGGATGACAGCCCAGACAGCTTCAGCGCAGCCCACTTGGGTAAACATTTTGAACATTTTGGGCCGAGGCATGCAACCCACTTGGGGTAACATTTATCATGCACGACAACTACCATCATTCCTTGCACAGTCGCCCACAGAGGCGGTACATTTACATTCGCGCTGGTGGTGCGATTGCTGCCTTTCCCTTCTGCCAGTGAACAAGAGCGTTGTTGCGCTCGAAACGCGTTTGTCTTGAGATTTGTGCAAAGGAGCAGCTGGTCTGATTGTCCTGTATTTCACAAATAAAGGACTTTACTCACCGTAGTGTGGCTTCATCTTGGAGGCAACTTCCTTTTTTCTGTGTTATGCGGCGTGCTCCACCGCGATGGAGCCCCACTGCTATCAGGGCGGGCCTGCAGCGACAATGATTAAAGACGCTGTGGGGACGGTGAGTCTGCTTTGTGGATGTTGTATGGACAGGATGACAGCCCGGACAGCTTCAGCGCAACCCACTTGGGTAAACATTTTGAACATTTTGGGGTGAGGCATGCAACCCTCTGGGGGTAACTTTTATCATGCACCACAACTACCATCATTCCTTGCGCAGTCGCCCACAGAGGCGGGACATTTAAATTTGCGCTTGTGGTGCGATTGCTGCCTTTCCCTTCTGCCAGTGAACAAGAGCGTTGTTGCGCTCGAAACACGTTTGTCTTTAGATTTGTGCAAAGGAGCAGCTGGTCTGATTGTCCTGTATTTCACAAATAAAGGACTTTACTCACCGTAGTGTGGCTTCATCTTGGATGCAACTTCCTTTTTTCTGTGTTATGCAGCGTGCCCGGCTGCGATGGAGCCCGACTGCTATCAGGGCAGTCCTGCAGCGACAATGATCAAAGACGCTGTGGGAACGGTGAGTCCGCTTTGTGGATGTTGTATGGACAGAATGACAGCCCGGACAGCTTCAGCGCAGCCCACTTGGGTAAACATTTTGAACATTTTGGGGCGAGGCATGCAACCCACTGGGGGTAACATTTATCATGCACCACAACTACCATCATTCCTTGCGCAGTCGCCCACAGAGGCGGGACATTTAAATTCGCACTGGTGGTGCGATTGCTGCCTTTCCCTTCTGTCAGTGAACAAGAGCGTTGTTGCGTTCGAAACGCGTTTGGCTTGAGACTTGTGCAAAGGAGCAGCTGGTCTGATTGTCCTGTATTTCACAAATAAAGGACTTTACTCACAGTAGTGTGACTTCATCTTGGAGCCAACTTCCTTTTTTCTGTGTTATGCGTCGTGCTCCACCGCGATGGAGCCCCACTGCTATCACGGCGGGCCTGCAGCGACAATGATTAAAGACGCTGTGGGGACGGTGAGTCCGCTTTGTGGATGTTGTATGGACAGGATGACAGCCCGGACAGCTTCAGTGCAACCCACTTGGGTAAACATTTTGAACATTTTGGGGCGAGGCATGCAACCCTCTAGGGGTAACATATATCATGCACCACAAATACCATCATTCCTTGCGCAGTCGCCCACAGAGGCGGGACATTTAAATTCGCGCTTGTGGTGCGATTGCTGCCTTTACCTTCTGCCAGTGAACAAGAGCGTTGTTGCACTCGAAACACGTTTGGCTTGAGATTTGTGCAAAGGAGCAGCTTGTCTGATCGTCCTGTATTTCACAAATAAAGGACTTTACTCACCGTAGTGTGGCTTCATCTTGGAGGCAACTTCGTTTTTTCTGTGTTATGCAGCGTGCCCCGCTGCGATGGAGCCCCACTGCTATCAGGGCAGTCCTGCAGCGACAATGATCAAAGACGCTGTGGGGACGGTGAGTCCGCTTTGTGGATGTTGTATGGACAGAATGACAGCCCGGACAGCTTCAGCGCAGCCCACTTGGGTAAACATTTTGAACATTTTGGGGCGAGGCATGCAACCCACTGAGGGAAACATTTATCATGCACCACAACTACCATCATTCCTTGCGCAGTCGCCCACAGAGGCGGGACATTTCAATTCGCACTGGTGGTGCGATTGCTGCCTTTCCCTTCTGCCAGTGAACAAGAGCGTTGTTGCACTCGAAACGCGTTTGTCTTGAGATTTGTGCAAAGGAGCAGCTGGTCTGATTGTCCTGTATTTCACAAATAAAGGACTTTACTCACCGTAGTGTGGCTTCATCTTGGAGGCAACTTCCTTTTTTCTGTGTTATGCGGCGTGCCCCACCGCGATGGAGCCCCACTGCTATCAGGGCAGGCCTGCAGCGACAATGATCAAAGACGCTGTGGGGACGGTGAGTCCGCTTTGTGGATGTTTTGTGTACCGGATGACAGCCCAGACAGCTTCAGCGCAGCCCAGTTGGGTAAACGTTTTGAACATTTTGGGGCGGGGCATGCAACCCACTGGGGGTAACATTTATCATGCACCACAACTACCATCATTCCTTGCGCAGATGCCCACAGAAGCGGGACATTTAAATTGGCGCAGGTGGTGCGATTGCTGCCTTTCCCTTCTGCCAGTGAACAAGAGCGTTGTTGCGCTCGAAACGTGTTTGGCTTGAGATTTGTGCAAAGGAGCAGCTGGTCTGATTGTCCTGTATTTCACAAATAAAGGACTTTACTCACCGTAGTGTGGCTTCATCTTGGAGGCAACTTCCTTTTTTCTGTGTTATGCGGCGTGCGCCACCGCGATGAAGCCCCACTGCTGTCAGAGCGGACCTGCAGCGACAATGATCAAAGACGCTGTGGGGACGGTGAGTCCGCTTTGTGGATGTTGTATGGAAAGGATGACAGCCCGGACAGCTTCAGCGCAGCCCACTTGGGTAAACATTTTGAACATTTTGGGGCGAGGCATGCAACCCTGGGGGTAACATTTGTCATGCACCACAACTACCATCATTCCTTGCGCAGACGCCCACAGAGGCGGGACATTTAAATTTGTGCAGATGGTGCGATTGCTGCCTTTCCATTCTGCCAGTGAACAAGAGCGTTGTTGTGCTCGAAACGCGTTTGGCTTGAGATTTGTGCAAAGGAGCAGCTGGTCTGATTGTCCTGTATTTCACAAATAAAGGACTTTACTCACCGTAGTGTGGCTTCATCTTGGAGGCAACTTCCTTTTTTCTGTGTTATGCGGCGTGCCCCGCCGCAATGGAGCCCCACTGCTATCAGAGCGGGACTGCAGCGACAATGATCAAAGACGCTGTGGGGACGGTGAGTCCGCTTTGTGGATGTTGTATGGACAGAATGACAGCCCGGACAGCTTCAGCGCAGCCCACTTGGGTAAACATTTTGAACATTTTGGGGCGAGGCATGCAACCCACTTGGGGTAACATTTATCATGCACCACAACTACCATCATTCCTTGCGCAGTCGCCCACAGAGGCAGTACATTTACATTCGCGCTGGTGGTGCGTTTGCTGCCTTTCCCTTCTGCCAGTGAACAAGAGCGTTGTTGCGCTCTAAACACGTTTGTCTTGAGATTTGTGCAAAGGAGCAGCTGGTCTGATTGTCCTGTATTTCACAAATAAAGGACTTTACTCACCGTAGTGTGGCTTCATCTTGGAGGCAACTTCCTTTTTTCTGTGTTATGCGGCGTGCTCCACCGTGATGGAGCCCCACTGCTATCAGGGCGGGCCTGCAGCGACAATGATTAAAGACGCTGTGGGGACGGTGAGTCCGCTTTGTGGATGTTGTATGGACAGGATGACAGCCCGGACAGCTTCAGCGCAGCCCACTTGGGTAAACATTTTGAACATTTTGGGGCGAGGCATGCAACCCACTTGGGGTAACATTTATCATGCACCACAACTACCATCATTCCTTGCGCAGTCGCCCACAGAGGCGGGACATTTAAATTCGCACTGGTGGTGCGTTTGCTGCCTTTCCCTTCTGCCAGTGAACAAGAGCGTTGTTGCGCTCGAAACGCGTTTGTCTTGAGATTTGTGCAAAGGAGCAGCTGGTCTGATTGTCCTGTATTTCACAAATAAAGGACTTTACTCACCGTAGTGTGGCTTCATCTTGGAGGCAACTTCCTTTTTTCTGTGTTATGCGGCGTGCTCCACCGTGATGGAGCCCCACTGCTATCAGGGCGGGCCTGCAGCGACAATGATTAAAGACGCTGTGGGGACGGTGAGTCCGCTTTGTGGATGTTGTATGGACAGGATGACAGCCCGGACAGCTTCAGCGCAACCCACTTGGGTAAACATTTTGAACATTTTGGGGTGAGGCATGCAACCCTCTGGGGGTAACTTTTATCATGCACCACAACTACCATCATTCCTTGCGCAGTCGCCCACAGAGGTGGGACATTTAAATTTGTGCTTGTGGTGCGATTGCTGCCTTTCCCTTCTGCCAGTGAACAAGAGCGTTGTTGCGCTCGAAACACGTTTGTCTTTAGATTTGTGCAAAGGAGCAGCTGGTCTGATTGTCCTGTATTTCACAAATAAAGGACTTTACTCACCATAGTGTGGCTTCAACTTGGATGCAACTTCCTTTTTTCTGTGTTATGCAGCGTGCCCCGCTGCGATGGAGCCCCACTGCTATCAGGGCGGTCCTGCAGTGACAATGATCAAAGACGCTGTGGGGACGGTGAGTCCGCTTTGTGGATGTTGTATGGACAGAATGACAGCCCGGACAGCTTCAGCGCAGCCCACTTGGGTAAACATTTTGAACATTTTTGGGCGAGGCATGCAACCCACTGGTGGTAACATTTATCATGCACCACAACTACCATCATTCCTTGCGCAGTCGCCCACAGAGGCGGGACATTTAATTCGCACTGGTGGTGCGAATGCTGCCTTTCCCTTCTGCCAGTGAACAAGAACGTTGTTGCACTCGAAACGCGTTTGTCTTGAGGTTTGTGTAAAGGAGCAGCTGGTCTGATTGTCCTGTATTTCACAAATAAAGGACTTTACTCACCGTAGTGTGGCTTCATCTTGGAGGCAACTTCCTTTTTTCTGTGTTATGCGGCGGGCCTCGCCGCGATGGAGCCCCACTGCTATCAGGGCGGGACTGCAGCGACAATGATCAAAGACGCTGTGGGGACGGTGAGTCCGCTTTGTGGATGTTGTATGGACAGAATGACAGCCCGGACAGCTTCAGCGCAGCCCACTTGGGTAAACATTTTGAACATTTTTTGGCGAGGCATGCAACCCACTTGGGGTAACATGTATCATGCACCACAACTACCATCATTCCTTGCGCAGTCGCCCACAGAGGCGGGACATTTACATTCGCGCTGGTGGTGCGATTGCTGCCTTTCCCTTCTGCCAGTGAACAAGAGCGTTGTTGCGCTCGAAACGCGTTTGTCTTGAGATTTGTGCAAAGGAGCAGCTGGTCTGATTGTCCTGTATTTCACAAATAAAGGACTTTACTCACCGTAGTGTGGCTTCATCTTGGAGGCAACTTCCTTTTTTCTGTGTTATGCGGCGTGCCCCGCCGCGATGGAGCCCCACTGCTATCAGGGTGGGCCTGCAGCGACAATGATCAAAGACGCTGTGGGGACGGTGAGTCCGCTTTGTGGATGTTGTATGGACAGGATGACAACCCGGACAGCTTCAGCGCAGCCCACTTGGGTAAACATTTTGAACATTTTGGGGCGAGACATGCAACCCACTGGGGGTAACATTTATCATGCACCACAACTACCATCATTGCTTGCGCAGACGCCCACAGATGCGGGACATTTAAATTTGCGCAGGTGGTGTGATTGCTGCCTTTCCCTTCTGCCAGTGAACAAGAGCGTTGTTGCGCTCGAAACGCGTTTGGCTTGAGATTTGTGCAAAGGAGCAGCTGGTCTGATTGTCCTGTATTTCACAAATAAAGGACTTTACTCACCGTAGTGTGGCTTCATCTTGGAGGCAACTTCCTTTTTTCTGTGTTATGCGTCGTGCTCCACCGCGATGGAGCCCCACTGCTATCAGGGCGGGCCTGCAGCGACAATGATTAAAGACGCTGTGGGGACGGTGAGTCCGCTTTGTGGATGTTGTATGGACAGGATTACAGCCCGGACAGCTTCAGTGCAACCCACTTGGGTAAACATTTTGAACATTTTGGGGCGAGACATGCAACCCACTGGGGGTAACATTTATCATGCACCACAATTACCATCATTGCTTGCGCAGACGCCCACAGATGCGGGACATTTAAATTTGCGCAGGTGGTGTGATTGCTGCCTTTCCCTTCTGCCAGTGAACAAGAGCGTTGTTGCGCTCGAAACGCGTTTGTCTTGAGATTTGTGCAAAGGAGCAGCTGGTCTGATTGTCCTGTATTTCACAAATAAAGGACTTTACTCACCGTAGTGTGGCTTCATCTTGGAGGCAACTTCCTTTTTTCTGTGTTATGCGGCGTGCCCCGCCGCGATGGAGCCCCACTGCTATCAGGGTGGGCCTGCAGCGACAATGATCAAAGACGCTGTGGGGACGGTGAGTCCGCTTTGTGGATGTTGTATGGACAGAATGACAGCCCGGACAGCTTCAGCGCAGCCCACTTGGGTAAACATTTTGAACATTTTTGGGCGAGGCATGCAACCCACTGGTGGTAACATTTATCATGCACCACAACTACCATCATTCCTTGCGCAGTCGCCCACAGAGGCGGGACATTTAATTCGCACTGGTGGTGCGAATGCTGCCTTTCCCTTCTGCCAGTGAACAAGAACGTTGTTGCACTCGAAACGCGTTTGTCTTGAGGTTTGTGTAAAGGAGCAGCTGGTCTGATTGTCCTGTATTTCACAAATAAAGGACTTTACTCACCGTAGTGTGGCTTCATCTTGGAGGCAACTTCCTTTTTTCTGTGTTATGCGGCGGGCCTCGCCGCGATGGAGCCCCACTGCTATCAGGGCGGGACTGCAGCGACAATGATCAAAGACGCTGTGGGGACGGTGAGTCCGCTTTGTGGATGTTGTATGGACAGAATGACAGCCCGGACAGCTTCAGCGCAGCCCACTTGGGTAAACATTTTGAACATTTTTTGGCGAGGCATGCAACCCACTTGGGGTAACATGTATCATGCACCACAACTACCATCATTCCTTGCGCAGTCGCCCACAGAGGCGGGACATTTACATTCGCGCTGGTGGTGCGATTGCTGCCTTTCCCTTCTGCCAGTGAACAAGAGCGTTGTTGCGCTCGAAACGCGTTTGTCTTGAGATTTGTGCAAAGGAGCAGCTGGTCTGATTGTCCTGTATTTCACAAATAAAGGACTTTACTCACCGTAGTGTGGCTTCATCTTGGAGGCAACTTCCTTTTTTCTGTGTTATGCGGCGTGCCCCGCCGCGATGGAGCCCCACTGCTATCAGGGTGGGCCTGCAGCGACAATGATCAAAGACGCTGTGGGGACGGTGAGTCCGCTTTGTGGATGTTGTATGGACAGGATGACAACCCGGACAGCTTCAGCGCAGCCCACTTGGGTAAACATTTTGAACATTTTGGGGCGAGACATGCAACCCACTGGGGGTAACATTTATCATGCACCACAACTACCATCATTGCTTGCGCAGACGCCCACAGATGCAGGACATTTAAATTTGCGCAGGTGGTGTGATTGCTGCCTTTCCCTTCTGCCAGTGAACAAGAGCGTTGTTGCGCTCGAAACGCGTTTGGCTTGAGATTTGTGCAAAGAAGCAGCTGGTCTGATTGTCCTGTATTTCACAAATAAAGGACTTTACTCACTGTAGTGTGGCTTCATCTTGGAGGCAACTTCCTTTTTTCTGTGTTATGCGTCGTGCTCCACCGCGATGGAGCCCCACTGCTATCAGGGCGGGCCTGCAGCGACAATGATTAAAGACGCTGTGGGGACGGTGAGTCCGCTTTGTGGATGTTGTATGGACAGGATTACAGCCCGGACAGCTTCAGTGCAACCCACTTGGGTAAACATTTTGAACATTTTGGGGCGAGGCATGCAACCCTCTGGGGGTAACATATATCATGCACCACAACTACCATCATTCCTTGCGCAGTCGCCCACAGAGGGGGGACATTTAAATTCGCGCTTGTGGTGCGATTGCTGCCTTTACCTTCTGCCAGTGAACAAGAGCGTTGTTGCGCTCGAAACACGTTTGGCTTGAGATTTGTGCAAAGGAGCAGCTTGTCTGATTGTCCTGTATTTCACAAATAAAGGACTTTACTCACCGTAGTGTGGCTTCATCTTGGAGGCAACTTCCTTTTTTCTGTGTTATGCAGCGTGCCCCGCTGCGATGGAGCCCCACTGCTATCAGGGCAGTCCTGCAGCGACAATGATCAAAGACGCTGTGGGGACGATGAGTCCGCTTTGTGGATGTTGTATGGACAGAATGACAGCCCGGACAGCTTCAGCGCAGCCCACTTGGGTAAACATTTTGAACATTTTGGGGCGAGGCATGCAACCCACTGTGGGTAACATATATCATGCACCACAACTACCATCATTCCTTGCGCAGTCGCCCACAGAGGCGGGACATTTCAATTCGCACTGGTGGTGCGATTGCTGCCTTTCCCTTCTGCCAATGAACAAGAGCGTTGTTGCACTCGAAACGCGTTTGTCTTGAGATTTGTGCAAAGGAGCAGCTGGTCTGATTGTCCTGTATTTCACAAATAAAGGACTTTACTCACCGTAGTGTGGCTTCATCTTGGAGGCAACTTCCTTTTTTCTGTGTTATGCGGAGCGCCCCGCCGCGATGGAGCCCCACTGCTATCAGGGCGGGCCTGCAGCGACAATGATCAAAGACGCTGTGGGGACGGTGAGTCCGCTTTGTGGATGTTGTGTGGACCGGATGACAGCCCAGACAGCTTCAGCGCAGGCCAGTTGGGTAAAAGTTTTGAACATTTTGGGGCGAGGCATGCAACCCACTGGGGTTAACATTTATCATGCACCACAACTACCATCATTCCTTGCGCAGATGCCCACAGAGGCGGGACATTTAAATTGGCGCAGGTGGTGCGATTGCTGCCTTTCCCTTCTAGCAGTGAACAAGAGCGTTGTTGCGCTCGAAACGCATTTGGCTTGAGATTTGTGCAAAGGAGCAGCTGGTCTGATTGTCCTGTATTTCACAAATAAAGGATTTTACTCACCGTAGTGTGGCTTCATCTTGGAGGCAACTTCCTTTTTTCTGTGTTATGCGGCGTGCCCCGCCGTGATGGATCCCCACTGCTATCAGGGCGGGCCTGCAGCGCCAATGATCAAAGACGCTGTGGGGACGGTGAGTACGCATTGTGGATGTTGTATGGACAGGATGACAGCCCGGACAGCTTCAGCGCAGCCCACTTGGGTAAACATTTTGACCATTTTGGGGTGAGGCATGCAACCCACTTGGGGTAACATTTATCATGCACCACAACTACCATCATTCCTTGCGCAGTCGCCAACAGAGGCGGGACATTTACCTTCGCGCTGGTGCTGCGATTGCTGCCTTTCCCTACTGCCAGTGAACAAGAGCGTTGTTGCGCTCGAAACGCGTTTGTCTTGAGATTTGTGCAAAGGAGCAGCTGGTCTGATTGTCCTGTATTTCACAAATAAAGGACTTTACTCACCTTAGTGTGGCTTCATCTTTGAGGCAACTTCCTTTTTTCTGTGTTATGCGGCGTGCCCCACCACGATGGAGCCCCACTGCTATCAGGGTGGGCCTGCAGCGACAATGATCAAAGACGCTGTGGGGACGGTGAGTCCGCTTTGTGGATGTTGTATGGACAGGATGACAACCCGGACAGCTTCAGCGCAGCCCACTTGGGTAAACATTTTGAACATTCTGGGGCGAGACATGCAACCCACTGGGGGTAACATTTATCATGCACCACAACTACCATCATTGCTTGTGCAGACGCCCACAGATGCGGGACATTTAAATTTGCGCAGGTGGTGTGATTGCTGCCTTTCCCTTCTGCCAGTGAACAAGAGCGTTGTTGCGTTCGAAACGCGTTTGGCTTGAGATTTGTGCAAAGGAGCAGCTGGTCTGATTGTCCTGTATTTCACAAATAAAGGACTTTACTCACAGTAGTGTGGCTTCATCTTGGAGCCAACTTCCTTTTTTCTGTGTTATGCGTCGTGCTCCACCGCGATGGAGCCCCACTGCTATCACGGCGGGCCTGCAGCGACAATGATTAAAGACGCTGTGGGGACGGTGAGTCCGCTTTGTGGATGTTGTATGGACAGGATGACAGCCCGGACAGCTTCAGTGCAACCCACTTGGGTACACATTTTGAACATTTTGGGGCGAGGCATGCAACCCTCTGGGGGTAACATATATCATGCACCACAAATACCATCATTCCTTGCGCAGTCGCCCACAGAGGCGGGACATTTAAATTCGCGCTTGTGGTGCGATTGCTGCCTTTACCTTCTGCCAGTGAACAAGAGCGTTGTTGCACTCGAAACACGTTTGGCTTGAGATTTGTGCAAAGGAGCAGCTTGTCTGATTGTCCTGTATTTCACAAATAAAGGACTTTACTCACCGTAGTGTGGCTTCATCTTGGAGGCAACTTCCTTTTTTCTGTGTTATGCAGCGTGCCCCGCAGCGATGGAGCCCCACTGCTATCAGGGCAGTCCTGCAGCGACAATGATCAAAGACGCTGTGGGGACGGTGAGTCCGCTTTGTGGATGTTGTATGGACAGAATGACAGCCCGGACAGCTTCAGCGCAGCCCACTTGGGTAAACATTTTGAACATTTTGGGGCGAGGCATGCAACCCACTGAGGGTAACATTTATCATGCACCACAACTACCATCATTCCTTGCGCAGTCGCCCACAGAGGCGGGACATTTCAATTCGCACTGGTGGTGCGATTGCTGCCTTTCCCTTCTGCCAGTGAACAAGAGCGTTGTTGCACTCGAAACGCGTTTGTCTTGAGATTTGTGCAAAGGAGCAGCTGGTCTGATTGTCCTGTATTTCACAAATAAAGGACTTTACTCACCGTAGTGTGGCTTCATCTTGGAGGCAACTTCCTTTTTTCTGTGTTATGCGGCGTGCCCCACCGCGATGGAGCCCCACTGCTATCAGGGCAGGCCTGCAGCGACAATGATCAAAGACGCTGTGGGGACGGTGAGTCCGCTTTGTGGATGTTTTGTGTACCGGATGACAGCCCAGACAGCTTCAGCGCAGCCCAGTTGGGTAAACGTTTTGAACATTTTGGGGCGGGGCATGCAACCCACTGGGAGTAACATTTATCATGCACCACAGCTACCATCATTCCTTGCGCAGATGCCCACAGAGGCGGGACATTTAAATTGGCGCAGGTGGTGCGATTGCTGCCTTTCCCTTCTGCCAGTGAACAAGAGCGTTGTTGCGCTCGAAACGCGTTTGGCTTGAGATTTGTGCAAAGGAGCAGCTGGTCTGATTGTCCTGTATTTCACAAATAAAGGACTTTACTCACCGTAGTGTGGCTTCATCTTGGAGGCAACTTCCTTTTTTCTGTGTTATGCGGCGTGCGCCACCGCGATGAAGCCCCACTGCTGTCAGAGCGGACCTGCAGCGACAATGATCAAAGACGCTGTGGGGACGGTGAGTCCGCTTTGTGGATGTTGTATGGAAAGGATGACAGCCCGGACAGCTTCAGCGCAGCCCACTTGGGTAAACATTTTGAACATTTTGGGGCGAGGCATGCAACCCTGGGGGTAACATTTGTCATGCACCACAACTACCATCATTCCTTGCGCAGACGCCCACAGAGGCGGGACATTTAAATTTGTGCAGATGGTGCGATTGCTGCCTTTCCATTCTGCCAGTGAACAAGAGCGTTGTTGTGCTCGAAACGCGTTTGGCTTGAGATTTGTGCAAAAGAGCAGCTGGTCTGATTGTCCTGTATTTCACAAATAAAGGACTTTACTCACTGTAGTGTGGCTTCATCTTGGAGGCAACTTCCTTTTTTCTGTGTTATGCGGCGTGCCCCGCCGCGATGGAGCCCCACTGCTATCAGGGCGGGACTGCAGCGACAATGATCAAAGACGCTGTGGGAACGGTCAGTCCGCTTTGTGGATGTTGTATGGACAGAATGACAGCCCGGACAGCTTCAGCGCAGCCCACTTGGGTAAACATTTTGAACATTTTGGGGCGAGGCATGCAACCCACTTGGGGTAACATTTATCATGCACCACAACTACCATCATTCCTTGCGCAGTCGCCCACAGAGGCAGTACATTTACATTCGCGCTGGTGGTGCGATTGCTGCCTTTCCCTTCTGCCAGTGAACAAGAGCGTTGTTGCGCTCTAAACGCGTTTGTCTTGAGATTTGTGCAAAGGAGCAGCTGGTCTGATTGTCCTGTATTTCACAAATAAAGGACTTCACTCACCGTAGTGTGGCTTCATCTTGGAGGCAACTTCCTTTTTTCTGTGTTATGCAGCGTGCCCCGCTGCGATGGAGCCCCACTGCTATCAGGGCAGTCCGGCAGCGACAATGATCAAAGACGCTGTGGGGACGGTGAGTCCGCTTAGTGGATGTTGTATGGACAGGATGACAACCCGGACAGCTTCAGCGCAGCCCACTTGGGTAAACATTTTGAACATTTTGGGGCGAGGCATGGAACCCACTGGGGGTAACATATATCATGCACCACAACTACCATCATTCCTTGCGCAGTCGCCCACAGAGGCGGGACATTTAAATTCGCGCTTGTGGTGCGATTGCTGCCTTTCCCTTCTGCCAGTGAACAAGAGCGTTGTTGCGCTCGAAACACGTTTGGCTTGAGATTTGTGCAAAGGAGCAGCTGGTCTGATTGTCCTGTATTTCACAAATAAAGGACTTTACTCACCGTAGTGTGGCTTCATCTTTGAGGCAACTTCCTTTTTTCTGTGTTATGCGGCGTGCCCCGCCGCGATGGAGCCCCACTGCTATCAGGGTGGGCCTGCAGCGACAATGATCAAAGAAGCTGTGGGGTCGGTGAGTCCGCTTTGTGGATGTTGTATGGACAGGATGACAACCCGGACAGCTTCAGCGCAGCCCACTTGGGTAAACATTTTGAACATTTTGGGGCGAGACATGCAACCCACTGGGGGTAACATATATCATGCACCACAACTACCATTATTTCTTGCGCAGTCGCCCACAGAGGCGGGACATTTAAATTCGCGCTTGTGGTGCGATTGCTGCTTTTACCTTCTGCCAGTGAACAAGAGCGTTGTTGCGCTCGAAACACGTTTGGCTTGAGATTTGTGCAAAGGAGCAGCTTGTCTGATTGTCCTGTATTTCACAAATAAAGGACTTTACTCACCGTAGTGTGGCTTCATCTTGGAGGCAACTTCCTTTTTCTGTGTTATGCAGCGTGCCCCGCTGCGATGGAGCCCCACTGCTATCAGGGCAGTCCTGCAGCGACAATGATCAAAGACGCTGTGGGGACGGTGAGTCCGCTTTGTGGATGTTGTATGGACAGAATGACAGCCCGGACAGCTTCAGCGCAGCCCACTTGGGTAAACATTTTGAACATTTTGGGGCGAGGCATGCAACCCACTGAGGGTAACATTTATCATGCACCACAACTACCATCATTCCTTGCGCAGTCGCCCACAGAGGCGGGACATTTCAATTCGCACTGGTGTTGCGATTGCTGCCTTTCCCTTCTGCCAGTGAACAAGAGCGTTGTTGCACTCGAAACGCGTTTGTCTTGAGATTAATGCAAAGGAGCAGCTGGTCTGATTGTCCTGTATTTCACAAATAAAGGACTTTACTCACCGTAGTGTGGCTTCATCTTGGAGGCAACTTCCTTTTTTCTGTGTTATGCGGCGTGCCCCACCGCGATGGAGCCCCACTGCTATCAGGGCAGGCCTGCAGCGAAAATGATCAAAGACGCTGTGGGGACGGTGAGTCCGCTTTGTGGATGTTTTGTGTACCGGATGACAGCCCAGACAGCTTCAGCGCAGCCCAGTTGGGTAAACGTTTTGAACATTTTGGGGCGGGGCATGCAACCCACTGGGGGTAACATTTATCATTCACCACAACTACCATCATTCCTTGCGCAGATGCCCACAGAGGCGGGACATTTAAATTGGCGCAGGTGGTGCGATTGCTGCCTTTCCCTTCTGCCAGTGAACAAGAGCGTTGTTGCGCTCGAAACGCGTTTGGCTTGAGATTTGTGCAAAGGAGCAGCTGGTCTGATTGTCCTGTATTTCACAAATAAAGGACTTTACTCACCGTAGTGTGGCTTCATCTTGGAGGCAACTTCCTTTTTTCTGTGTTATGCGGCGTGCTCCACCGCGATGAAGCCCCAATGCTGTCAGAGCGGACCTGAAGCGACAATGATCAAAGACGCTGTGGGGACGGTGAGTCTGCTTTGTGGATGTTGTATGGACAGGATGACAGCCCGGACAGCTTCAGCGCAACCCACTTGGGTAAACATTTTGAACATTTTGGGGTGAGGCATGCAACCCTCTGGGGGTAACTTTTATCATGCACCACAACTACCATCATTCCTTGCGCAGACGCCCACAGAGGCGGGACATTTAAATTTGTGCAGATGGTGCGATTGCTGCCTTTCCATTCTGCCAGTGAACAAGAGCGTTGTTGTCCTCGAAACGCGTTTGGCTTGAGATTTGTGCAAAGGAGCAGCTGGTCTGATTGTCCTGTATTTCACAAATAAAGGACTTTACTCACCGTAGTGTGGCTTCATCTTGGAGGCAACTTCCTTTTTTCTGTGTTATGCGGCGTGCTCCACCGCGATGGAGCCCCACTGCTATCAGGGCGGGCCTGCAGCGACAATGATTAAAGACGCTGTGGGGACGGTGAGTCTGCTTTGTGGATGTTGTATGGACAGGATGACAGCCCGGACAGCTTCAGCGCAACCCACTTGGGTAAACATTTTGAACATTTTGGGGTGAGGCATGCAACCCTCTGGGGGTAACTTTTATCATGCACCACAACTACCATCATTCCTTGCGCAGTCGCCCACAGAGGCGGGACATTTAAATTTGCGCTTGTGGTGCGATTGCTGCCTTTCCCTTCTGCCAGTGAACAAGAGCGTTGTTGCGCTCGAAACACGTTTGTCTTTAGATTTGTGCAAAGGAGCAGCTGGTCTGATTGTCCTGTATTTCACAAATAAAGGACTTTACTCACCGTAGTGTGGCTTCATCTTGGAGGCAACTTCCTTTTTTCTGTGTTATGAGGCGTGCACCGCCGCGTTGGAGCCCCACTAATATCAGGGCGGGCCTGCAGCGACAATGATCAAAGACACTGTGAGGACGGTGAGTCCGCATTGTGGATGTTGTATGGACAGGATGACAGCCCGGACAGCTTCAGCGCAGCCCACTTGGGTAAACATTTTGAACATTTTGGGGCGAGGCATGCAACCCACTTGGGGTAACATTTATCATGCACCACAACTACCATCATTCCTTGAGTAGTCGCCCACAGAGGCGGGACATTTAAATTGGCGCAGGTGGAGCGATTGCTGCCTTTCCCTTCTGCCAGTGAACAAGAGCGTTGTTGCGCTCGAAACGCGTTTGGCTTGAGATTTGTGCAAAGGAGCAGCTGGTCTGATTGTCCTGTATTTCACAAATAAAGGACTTTACTCACCGTAGTGTGGCTTCATCTTGGAGGCAACTTCCTTTTTTCTGTGTTATGCGGCGCGCCCCGCCGCGATGGAGCCCCACTGCTATCAGGGCGGGCCTGCAGCGACAATGATCAAAGACGCTGTGGGGACAGTGAGTCCGCTTTGTGGATGTTGTGTGGACCGGATGACAGCCCAGACAGCTTCAGCGCAGGCCAGTTGGGTAAACGTTTTGAACATTTTGGGGCGAGGCATGCAACCCACTGGGGGTAACATTTATCATGCACCACAACTACCATCATTCCTTGCGCAGATGCCCACAGAGGCGGGACATTTAAATTGGCGCAGGTGGAGCGATTGCTGCCTTTCCCTTCTGCCAGTGAACAAGAGCGTTGTTGCGCTCGAAACGCGTTTGGCTTGAGATTTGTGCAAAGGAGCAGCTAGTCTGATTGTCCTGTATTTCACAAATAAAGGACTTTACTCACCGTAGTGTGGCTTCATCTTGGAGGCAACTTCCTTTTTTCTGTGTTATGCGGCGTGCCCCGCCGTGATGGATCCCCACTGCTATCAGGGCAGGCCTGCAGCGACAATGATCAAAGACGCTGTGGGGACGGTGAGTCCGCTTTGTGGATGTTTTGTGTACCGGATGACAGCCCAGACAGCTTCAGCGCAGCCCAGTTGGGTAAACGTTTTGAACATTTTGGGGCGGGGCATGCAACCCACTGGGGGTAACATTTATCATTCACCACAACTACCATCATTCCTTGCGCAGATGCCCACAGAGGCGGGACATTTAAATTGGCGCAGGTGGTGCGATTGCTGCCTTTCCCTTCTGCCAGTGAACAAGAGCGTTGTTGCGCTCGAAACGCGTTTGGCTTGAGATAGGGGCAAAGGAGCAGCTGGTCTGATTGTCCTGTATTTCACAAATAAAGGACTTTACTCACCGTAGTGTGGCCTTATCTTGGAGGCAACTTCCTTTTTTCTGTGTTATGCGGTGTGCGCCACTGCGATGAAGCCCCACTGCTGTCAGAGCGGACATGCAGCGACAATGATCAAAGACGCTGTGGGGACGGTGAGTCCGCTTTGTGGATGTTGTATGGAAAGGATGACAGCCCGGACAGCTTCAGCGCAGCCCACTTGGGTAAACATTTTGAACATTTTGGGGCGAGGCATGCAACCCTGGGGGTAACATTTGTCATGCACCACAACTACCATCATTCCTTGCGCAGACACCCACAGAGGCGGGACATTTAAATTTGTGCAGATGGTGCGATTGCTGCCTTTCCATTCTGCCAGTGAACAAGAGCGTTGTTGTCCTCGAAACGCGTTTGGCTTGAGATTTGTGCAAAGGAGCAGCTGGTCTGATTGTCCTGTATTTCACAAATAAAGGACTTTACTCACCGTAGTGTGGCTTCATCTTGGAGGCAACTTCCTTTTTTCTGTGTTATGCGGCGTGCCCCGCCGCGATGGAGCCCCACTGCTATCAGGGCGGGACTGCAGCGACAATGATCAAAGACGCTGTGGGGACGGTGAGTCCGCTTTGTGGATGTTGTATGGACAGAATGACAGCCCGGACAGCTTCAGCGCAGCCCACTTGGGTAAACATTTTGAACATTTTGGGGCGAGGCATGGAACCCACTGGGGGTAACATATATCATGCACCACAACTACCATCATTCCTTGCGCAGTCGCCCACAGAGGCAGTACATTTACATTCGCGCTGGTGGTGCGATTGCTGCCTTTCCCTTCTGCCAGTGAACAAGAGCGTTGTTGCGCTCTAAACGCGTTTGTCTTGAGATTTGTGCAAAGGAGCAGCTGGTCTGATTGTCCTGTATTTCACAAATAAAGGACTTCACTCACCGTAGTGTGGCTTCATCTTGGAGGCAACTTCCTTTTTTCTGTGTTATGCAGCGTGCCCCGCTGCGATGGAGCCCCACTGCTATCAGGGCAGTCCGGCAGCGACAATGATCAAAGACGCTGTGGGGACGGTGAGTCCGCTTAGTGGATGTTGTATGGACAGGATGACAACCCGGACAGCTTCAGCGCAGCCCACTTGGGTAAACATTTTGAACATTTTGGGGCGAGGCATGGAACCCACTGGGGGTAACATATATCATGCACCACAACTACCATCATTCCTTGCGCAGTCGCCCACAGAGGCGGGACATTTAAATTCGCGCTTGTGGTGCTATTGCTGCCTTTCCCTTCTGCCAGTGAACAAGAGCGTTGTTGCGCTCGAAACACGTTTGGCTTGAAATTTGTGCAAAGGAGCAGCTGGTCTGATTGTCCTGTATTTCACAAATAAAGGACTTTACTCACCGTAGTGTGGCTTCATCTTTGAGGCAACTTCCTTTTTTCTGTGTTATGCGGCGTGCCCCGCCGCGATGGAGCCCCACTGCTATCAGGGTGGGCCTGCAGCGACAATGATCAAAGAAGCTGTGGGGTCGGTGAGTCCGCTTTGTGGATGTTGTATGGACAGGATGACAACCCGGACAGCTTCAGCGCAGCCCACTTGGGTAAACATTTTGAACATTTTGGGGCGAGACATGCAACCCACTGGGGGTAACATATATCATGCACCACAACTACCATTATTCCTTGCGCAGTCGCCCACAGAGGCGGGACATTTAAATTCGCGCTTGTGGTGCGATTGCTGCTTTTACCTTCTGACAGTGAACAAGAGCGTTGTTGCGCTCGAAACACGTTTGGCTTGAGATTTGTGCAAAGGAGCAGCTTGTCTGATTGTCCTGTATTTCACAAATAAAGGACTTTACTCACCGTAGTGTGGCTTCATCTTGGAGGCAACTTCCTTTTTCTGTGTTATGCAGCGTGCCCCGCTGCGATGGAGCCCCACTGCTATCAGGGCAGTCCTGCAGCGACAATGATCAAAGACGCTGTGGGGACGGTGAGTCCGCTTTGTGGATGTTGTATGGACAGAATGACAGCCCGGACAGCTTCAGCGCAGCCCACTTGGGTAAACATTTTGAACATTTTGGGGCGAGGCATGCAACCCACTGAGGGTAACATTTATCATGCTCAACAACTACCATCATTCCTTGCGCAGTCGCCCACAGAGGCGGGACATTTCAATTCGCACTGGTGGTGCGATTGCTGCCTTTCCCTTCTGCCAGTGAACAAGAGCGTTGTTGCACTCGAAACGCGTTTGTCTTGAGATTAATGCAAAGGAGCAGCTGGTCTGATTGTCCTGTATTTCACAAATATAGGACTTTACTCACCGTAGTGTGGCTTCATCTTGGAGGCAACTTCCTTTTTTCTGTGTTATGCGGCGTGCCCCACCGCGATGGAGCCCCACTGCTATCAGGGCAGGCCTGCAGCGAAAATGATCAAAGACGCTGTGGGGACGGTGAGTCCGCTTTGTGGATGTTTTGTGTACCGGATGACAGCCCAGACAGCTTCAGCGCAGCCCAGTTGGGTAAACGTTTTGAACATTTTGGGGCGGGGCATGCAACCCACTGGGGGTAACATTTATCATTCACCACAACTACCATCATTCCTTGCGCAGATGCCCACAGAGGCGGGACATTTAAATTGGCGCAGGTGGTGCGATTGCTGCCTTTCCCTTCTGCCAGTGAACAAGAGCGTTGTTGCGCTCGAAACGCGTTTGGCTTGAGATTTGTGCAAAGGAGCAGCTGGTCTGATTGTCCTGTATTTCACAAATAAAGGACTTGACTCACCGTAGTGTGGCTTCATCTTGGAGGCAACTTCCTTTTTTCTGTGTTATGCGGCGTGCGCCACCGCGATGAAGCCCCACTGCTGTCAGAGCGGACCTGCAGTGACAATGATCAAAGACGCTGTGGGGACGGTGAGTCCGCTTTGTGGATGTTGTATGGAAAGGATGACAGCCCGGACAGCTTCAGCGCAGCCCACTTGGGTAAACATTTTGAACATTTTGGGGCGAGGCATGCAACCCTGGGGGTAACATTTGTCATGCACCACAACTACCATCATTCCTTGCGCAGACGCCCACAGAGGCGGGACATTTAAATTTGTGCAGATGGTGCGATTGCTGCCTTTCCATTCTGCCAGTGAACAAGAGCGTTGTTGTCCTCGAAACGCGTTTGGCTTGAGATTTGTGCAAAGGAGCAGCTGGTCTGATTGTCCTGTATTTCACAAATAAAGGACTTTACTCACCGTAGTGTGGCTTCATCTTGGAGGCAACTTCCTTTTTTCTGTGTTATGCGGCGTGCCCCGCCGCGATGGAGCCCCACTGCTATCAGGGCGGGACTGGCGCGACAATGATCAAAGACGCTGTGGGGACTGTGAGTCCGCTTTGTGGATGTTGTATGGACAGAATGACAGCCCGGACAGCTTCAGCGCAGCCCACTTGGGTAAACATTTTGAACATTTTGGGGCGAGGCATGCAACCCACTTGGGGTAACATTTATCATGCACCACAACTACCATCATTCCTTGCGCAGTCGCCCACAGAGGCGGTACATTTACATTCGCGCTGGTGGTGCGATTGCTGCCTTTCCCTTCTGCCAGTGAACAAGAGCGTTGTTGCGCTCTAAACGCGTTTGTCTTGAGATTTGTGCAAAGGAGCAGCTGGTCTGATTGTCCTGTATTTCACAAATAAAGGACTTTACTCACCGTAGTGTGGCTTCATCTTGGAGGCAACTTCCTTTTTTCTGTGTTATGCAGCGTGCCCCGCTGCGATGGAGCCCCACTGCTATCAGGGCAGTCCGGCAGCGACAATGATCAAAGACGCTGTGGGGACGGTGAGTCCGCTTTGTGGATGTTGTATGGACAGGATGACAACCCGGACAGCTTCAGCGCAGCCCACTTGGGTAAACATTTGGAACATTTTGGGGCGAGGCATGGAACCCACTGGGGGTAACATATATCATGCACCACAACTACCATCATTCCTTGCGCAGTCGCCCACAGAGGCGGGACATTTAAATTTGCGCTTGTGGTGCGATTGCTGCCTTTCCCTTCTGCCAGTGAACAAGAGCGTTGTTGCGCTCGAAACACGTTTGGCTTGAGATTTGTGCAAAGGAGCAGCTGGTCTGATTGTCCTGTATTTCACAAATAAAGGACTTTACTCACCGTAGTGTGGCTTCATCTTTGAGGCAACTTCCTTTTTTCTGTGTTATGCGGCGTGCCCCGCCGCGATGGAGCCCCACTGCTATCAGGGTGGGCCTGCAGCGACAATGATCAAAGACGCTCTGGGGACGGTGAGTCCGCTTTGTGGATGTTGTATGGACAGGATGACAACCCGGACAGCTTCAGCGCAGCCCACTTGGGTAAACATTTTGAACATTTTGGGGCGAGACATGCAACCCACTGGGGGTAACATTTATCATGCACCACAACTACCATCATTGCTTGCGCAGACGCCCACAGATGCGGGACATTTAAATTTGCGCAGGTGGTGTGATTGCTGCCTTTCCTTTCTGCCAGTGAACAAGAGCGTTGTTGCGCTCGAAACGCGTTTGGCTTGAGATTTGTGCAAAGGAGCAGCTGGTCTGATTGTCCTGTATTTCACAAATAAAGGACTTTACTCACCGTAGTGTGGCTTCAGCTTGGAGGCAACTTCCTTTTTTCTATGTTATGCAGCGTGCCCGGCTGCGATGGAGCCCGACTGCTATCAGGGCAGTCCTGCAGCGACAATGATCAAAGACGCTGTGGGGACGGTGAGTCCGCTTTGTGGATGTTGTATGGACAGAATGACAGCCCGGACAGCTTCAGCGCAGCCCACTTGGGTAAACATTGTGAACATTTTGGGGCGAGGCATGCAACCCACTGGGGGTAACATTTATCATGCACCACAACTACCATCATTCCTTGCGCAGTCACCCACAGAGGCGGGACATTTAAATTCGCACTGGTGGTGCGATTGCTGCCTTTCCCTTCTGCCAGTGAACAAGAGCGTTGTTGCACTCGAAACGCGTTTGTCTTGAGATTTGTGCAAAGGAGCAGCTGGTCTGATTGTCCTGTATTTCACAAATAAAGGACTTTACTCACCGTAGTGTGGCTTCATCTTGGAGGCAACTTCCTTTTTTCTGTGTTATGAGGCGTGCACCGCCGCGTTGGAGCCCCACTAATATCAGGGCGGGCCTGCAGCGACAATGATCAAAGACACTGTGAGGACGGTGAGTCCGCATTGTGGATGTTGTATGGACAGGATGACAGCCCGGACAGCTTCAGCGCAGCCCACTTGGGTAAACATTTTGAACATTTTGGGGCGAGGCATGCAACCCACTTGGGGTAACATTTATCATGCACCACAACTACCATCATTCCTTGAGTAGTCGCCCACAGAGGCGGGACATTTAAATTGGCGCAGGTGGAGCGATTGCTGCCTTTCCCTTCTGCCAGTGAACAAGAGCGTTGTTGCGCTCGAAACGCGTTTGGCTTGAGATTTGTGCAAAGGAGCAGCTGGTCTGATTGTCCTGTATTTCACAAATAAAGGACTTTACTCACCGTAGTGTGGCTTCATCTTGGAGGCAACTTCCTTTTTTCTGTGTTATGCGGCGTGCCCCGCCGCGATGGAGCCCCACTGCTATCAGGGCGGGACTGCAGCGACAATGATCAAAGACGCTGTGGGGACTGTGAGTCCGCTTTGTGGATGTTGTATGGACAGAATGACAGCCCGGACAGCTTCAGCGCAGCCCACTTGGGTAAACATTTTGAACATTTTGGGGCGAGGCATGCAACCCACTTGGGGTAACATTTATCATGCACCACAACTACCATCATTCCTTGCGCAGTCGCCCACAGAGGCGGTACATTTACATTCGCGCTGGTGGTGCGATTGCTGCCTTTCCCTTCTGCCAGTGAACAAGAGCGTTGTTGCGCTCTAAACGCGTTTGTCTTGAGATTTGTGCAAAGGAGCAGCTGGTCTGATTGTCCTGTATTTCACAAATAAAGGACTTTACTCACCGTAGTGTGGCTTCATCTTGGAGGCAACTTCCTTTTTTCTGTGTTATGCAGCGTGCCCCGCTGCCATGGAGCCCCACTGCTATCAGGGCAGTCCGGCAGCGACAATGATCAAAGACGCTGTGGGGACGGTGAGTCCGCTTTGTGGATGTTGTATGGACAGGATGACAACCCAGACAGCTTCAGCGCAGCCCACTTGGGTAAACATTTGGAACATTTTGGGGCGAGGCATGGAACCCACTGGGGGTAACATATATCATGCACCACAACTACCATCATTCCTTGCGCAGTCGCCCACAGAGGCGGGACATTTAAATTTGCGCTTGTGGTGCGATTGCTGCCTTTCCCTTCTGCCAGTGAACAAGAGCGTTGTTGCGCTCGAAACACGTTTGGCTTGAGATTTGTGCAAAGGAGCAGCTGGTCTGATTGTCCTGTATTTCACAAATAAAGGACTTTACTCACCGTAGTGTGGCTTCATCTTTGAGGCAACTTCCTTTTTTCTGTGTTATGCGGCGTGCCCCGCCGCGATGGAGCCCCACTGCTATCAGGGTGGGCCTGCAGCGACAATGATCAAAGACGCTGTGGGGACGGTGAGTCCGCTTTGTGGATGTTGTATGGACAGGATGACAACCCGGACAGCTTCAGCGCAGCCCACTTGGGTAAACATTTTGAACATTTTGGGGCGAGACATGCAACCCACTGGGGGTAACATTTATCATGCACCACAACTACCATCATTGCTTGCGCAGACGCCCACAGATGCGGGACATTTAAATTTGCGCAGGTGGTGTGATTGCTGCCTTTCCTTTCTGCCAGTGAACAAGAGCGTTGTTGCGCTCGAAACGCGTTTGGCTTGAGATTTGTGCAAAGGAGCAGCTGGTCTGATTGTCCTGTATTTCACAAATAAAGGACTTTACTCACCGTAGTGTGGCTTCATCTTGGAGGCAACTTCCTTTTTTCTATGTTATGCAGCGTGCCCGGCAGCGATGGAGCCCGACTGCTATCAGGGCAGTCCTGCAGCGACAATGATCAAAGACGCTGTGGGGACGGTGAGTCCGCTTTGTGGATGTTGTATGGACAGAATGACAGCCCGGACAGCTTCAGCGCAGCCCACTTGGGTAAACATTGTGAACATTTTGGGGCGAGGCATGCAACCCACTGGGGGTAACATTTATCATGCACCACAACTACCATCATTCCTTGCGCAGTCACCCACAGAGGCGGGACATTTAAATTCGCACTGGTGGTGCGATTGCTGCCTTTCCCTTCTGCCAGTGAACAAGAGCGTTGTTGCACTCGAAACGCGTTTGTCTTGAGATTTGTGCAAAGGAGCAGCTGGTCTGATTGTCCTGTATTTCACAAATAAAGGACTTTACTCACCGTAGTGTGGCTTCATCTTGGAGGCAACTTCCTTTTTTCTGTGTTATGAGGCGTGCACCGCCGCGTTGGAGCCCCACTAATATCAGGGCGGGCCTGCAGCGACAATGATCAAAGACACTGTGAGGACGGTGAGTCCGCATTGTGGATGTTGTATGGACAGGATGACAGCCCGGACAGCTTCAGCGCAGCCCACTTGGGTAAACATTTTGAACATTTTGGGGCGAGGCATGCAACCCACTTGGGGTAACATTTATCATGCACCACAACTACCATCATTCCTTGAGTAGTCGCCCACAGAGGCGGGACATTTAAATTGGCGCAGGTGGAGCGATTGCTGCCTTTCCCTTCTGCCAGTGAACAAGAGCGTTGTTGCGCTCGAAACGCGTTTGGCTTGAGATTTGTGCAAAGGAGCAGCTGGTCTGATTGTCCTGTATTTCACAAATAAAGGACTTTACTCACCGTAGTGTGGCTTCATCTTGGAGGCAACTTCCTTTTTTCTGTGTTATGCGGCGCGCCCCGCCGCGATGGAGCCCCACTGCTATCAGGGCGGGCCTGCAGCGACAATGATCAAAGACGCTGTGGGGACAGTGAGTCCGCTTTGTGGATGTTGTGTGGACCGGATGACAGCCCAGACAGCTTCAGCGCAGGCCAGTTGGGTAAACGTTTTGAACATTTTGGGGCGAGGCATGCAACCCACTGGGGGTAACATTTATCATGCACCACAACTACCATCATTCCTTGCGCAGATGCCCACAGAGGCGGGACATTTAAATTGGCGCAGGTTGAGCGATTGCTGCCTTTCCTTTCTGCCAGTGAACAAGAGCGTTGTTGCGCTCGAAACGCGTTTGGCTTGAGATTTGTGCAAAGGAGCAGCTGGTCTGATTGTCCTGTATTTCACAAATAAAGGACTTTACTCACCGTAGTGTGGCTTCATCTTGGAGGCAACTTCCTTTTTTCTGTGTTATGCGGCGTGCCCCGCCGTGATGGATCCCCACTGCTATCAGGGCAGGCCTGCAGCGACAATGATCAAAGACGCTGTGGGGACGGTGAGTCCGCTTTGTGGATGTTTTGTGTACCGGATGACAGCCCAGACAGCTTCAGCGCAGCCCAGTTGGGTAAACGTTTTGAACATTTTGGGGCGGGGCATGCAACCCACTGGGGGTAACATTTATCATTCACCACAACTACCATCATTCCTTGCGCAGATGCCCACAGAGGCGGAACATTTAAATTGGCGCAGGTGGTGCGATTGCTGCCTTTCCCTTCTGCCAGTGAACAAGAGCGTTGTTGCGCTCGAAACGCGTTTGGCTTGAGATTTGTGCAAAGGAGCAGCTGGTCTGATTGTCCTGTATTTCACAAATAAAGTACTTTACTCACCGTAGTGTGGCTTCATCTTGGAGGCAACTTCCTTTTTTCTGTGTTATGCGGTGTGCGCCACTGCGATGAAGCCCCACTGCTGTCAGAGCGGACATGCAGCGACAATGATCAAAGACGCTGTGGGGACGGTGAGTCCGCTTTGTGGATGTTGTATGGAAAGGATGACAGCCCGGACAGCTTCAGCGCAGCCCACTTGGGTAAACATTTTGAACATTTTGGGGCGAGGCATGCAACCCTGGGGGTAACATTTGTCATGCACCACAACTACCATCATTCCTTGCGCTGACGCCCACAGAGGCGGGACATTTAAATTTGTGCAGATGGTGCGATTGCTGCCTTTCCATTCTGCCAGTGAACAAGAGCGTTGTTGTCCTCGAAACGCGTTTGGCTTGAGATTTGTGCAAAGGAGCAGCTGGTCTGATTGTCCTGTATTTCACAAATAAAGGACTTTACTCACCGTAGTGTGGCTTCATCTTGGAGGCAACTTCCTTTTTTCTGTGTTATGCGGCGTGCCCCGCCGCGATGGAGCCCCACTGCTATCAGGGCGGGACTGCAGCGACAATGATCAAAGACGCTGTGGGGACGGTGAGTCCGCTTTGTGGATGTTGTATGGACAGAATGACAGCCCGGACAGCTTCAGCGCAGCCCACTTGGGTAAACATTTTGAACATTTTGGGGCGAGGCATGCAACCCACTTGGGGTAACATTTATCATGCACCACAACTACCATCATTCCTTGCGCAGTCGCCCACAGAGGCGGTACATTTACATTCGCGCTGGTGGTGCGATTGCTGCCTTTCCCTTCTGCCAGTGAACAAGAGCGTTGTTGCGCTCTAAACGCGTTTGTCTTGATATTTGTGCAAAGGAGCAGCTGGTCTGATTGTCCTGTATTTCACAAATAAAGGACTTTACTCACCGTAGTGTGGCTTTATCTTGGAGGCAACTTCCTTTTTTCTGTGTTATGCGGCGTGCTCCACCGCGATGGAGCCCCACTGCTATCAGGGCGGGCCTGCAGCGACAATGATTAAAGACGCTGTGGGGACGGTGAGTCCGCTTTGTGGATGTTGTATGGACAGGATGACAGCCCGGACAGCTTCAGCGCAACCCACTTGGGTAAACATTTTGAACATTTTGGGGTGAGGCATGCAACCCTCTGGGGGTAACTTTTATCATGCACCACAACTACCATCATTCCTTGCGCAGTCGCCCACAGAGGCGGGACATTTAAATTTGTGCTTGTGGTGCGATTGCTGCCTTTCCCTTCTGCCAGTGAACAAGAGCGTTGTTGCGCTCGAAACGCGTTTGGCTTGAGATTTGTGCAAAGGAGCAGCTGGTCTGATTGTCCTGTATTTCACAAATAAAGGATTTTACTCACCGTAGTGTGGCTTCATCTTGGAGGCAACTTCCTTTTTTCTGTGTTATGCGGCGTGCCCCGCCGTGATGGATCCCCACTGCTATCAGGGCGGGCCTGCAGCGCCAATGATCAAAGACGCTGTGGGGACGGTGAGTACGCATTGTGGATGTTGTATGGACAGGATGACAGCCCGGACAGCTTCAGCGCAGCCCACTTGGGTAAACATTTTGAACATTTTGGGGCGAGGCATGCAACCCACTTGGGGTAACATTTATCATGCACCACAACTACCATCATTCCTTGCGCAGTCGCCAACAGAGGCGGGACATTTACCTTCGCGCTGGTGCTGCGATTTCTGCCTTTCCCTACTGCCAGTGAACAAGAGCGTTGTTGCGCTCGAAACGCGTTTGTCTTGAGATTTGTGCAAAGGAGCAGCTGGTCTGATTGTCCTGTATTTCACAAATAAAGGACTTTACTCACCTTAGGGTGGCTTCATCTTTGAGGCAACTTCCTTTTTTCTGTGTTATGCGGCGTGCCCCGCCGCGATGGAGCCCCACTGCTATCAGGGTGGGCCTGCAGCGACAATGATCAAAGAAGCTGTGGGGTCGGTGAGTCCGCTTTGTGGATGTTGTATGGACAGGATGACAACCCGGACAGCTTCAGCGCAGCCCACTTGGGTAAACATTTTGAACATTTTGGGGCGAGACATGCAACCCACTGGGGGTAACATATATCATGCACCACAACTACCATCATTCCTTGCGCAGTCGCCCACAGAGGCGGGACATTTAAATTCGCGCTTGTGGTGCGATTGCTGCCTTTACCTTCTGCCAGTGAACAAGAGCGTTGTTGCGCTCGAAACACGTTTGGCTTGAGATTTGTGCAAAGGAGCAGCTTGTCTGATTGTCCTGTATTTCACAAATAAAGGACTTTACTCACCGTAGTGTGGCTTCATCTTGGAGGCAACTTCCTTTTTCTGTGTTATGCAGCGTGCCCCGCTGCGATGGAGCCCCACTGCTATCAGGGCAGTCCTGCAGCGACAATGATCAATGACGCTGTGGGGACGGTGAGTCCGCTTTGTGGATGTTGTATGGACAGAATGACAGCCCGGACAGCTTCAGCGCAGCCCACTTGGGTAAACATTTTGAACATTTTGGGGCGAGGCATGCAACCCACTGAGGGTAACATTTATCATGCACCACAACTACCATCATTCCTTGCGCAGTCGCCCACAGAGGCGGGACATTTCAATTCGCACTGGTGGTGCGATTGCTGCCTTTCCCTTCTGCCAGTGAACAAGAGCGTTGTTGCACTCGAAACGCGTTTGTCTTGAGATTTGTGCAAAGGAGCAGCTGGTCTGATTGTCCTGTATTTCACAAATAAAGGACTTTACTCACCGTAGTGTGGCTTCATCTTGGAGGCAACTTCCTTTTTTCTGTGTTATGCGGCGTGCCCCACCGCGATGGAGCCCCACTGCTATCAGGGCAGGCCTGCAGCGAAAATGATCAAAGACGCTGTGGGGACGGTGAGTCCGCTTTGTGGATGTTTTGTGTACCGGATGACAGCCCAGACAGCTTCAGCGCAGCCCAGTTGGGTAAACGTTTTGAACATTTTGGGGCGGGGCATGCAACCCACTGGGGGTAACATTTATCATTCACCACAACTACCATCATTCCTTGCGCAGATGCCCACAGAGGCGGGACATTTAAATTGGCGCAGGTGGTGCGATCGCTGCCTTTCCCTTCTGCCAGTGAACAAGAGCGTTGTTGCGCTCGAAACGCGTTTGGCTTGAGATTTGTGCAAAGGAGCAGCTGGTCTGATTGTCCTGTATTTCACAAATAAAGGACTTTACTCACCGTAGTGTGGCTTCATCTTGGAGGCAACTTCCTTTTTTCTGTGTTATGCGGCGTGCGCCACCGCGATGAAGCCCCACTGCTGTCAGAGCGGACCTGCAGCGACAATGATCAAAGACGCTGTGGGGACGGTGAGTCCGCTTTGTGGATGTTGTATGGAAAGGATGACAGCCCGGACAGCTTCAGCGCAGCCCACTTGGGTAAACATTTTGAACATTTTGGGGCGAGGCATGCAACCCTGGGGGTAACATTTGTCATGCACCACAACTACCATCATTCCTTGCGCAGACGCCCACAGAGGCGGGACATTTAAATTTGTGCAGATGGTGCGATTGCTGCCTTTCCATTCTGCCAGTGAACAAGAGCGTTGTTGTCCTCGAAACGCGTTTGGCTTGAGATTTGTGCAAAGGAGCAGCTGGTCAGATTGTCCTGTATTTCACAAATAAAGGACTTTACTCACCATAGTGTGGCTTCATCTTGGAGGCAACTTCCTTTTTTCTGTGTTATGCGGCGTGCCCCGCCGCGATGGAGCCCCACTGCTATCAGGGCGGGACTGCAGCGACAATGATCAAAGACGCTGTGGGGACGGTGAGTCCGCTTTGTGGATGTTGTATGGACAGAATGACAGCCCGGACAGCTTCAGCGCAGCCCACTTGGGTAAACATTTTGAACATTTTGGGGCGAGGCATGCAACCCACTTGGGGTAACATTTATCATGCACCACAACTACCATCATTCCTTGCGCAGTCGCCCACAGAGGCGGTACATTTACATTCGCGCTGGTGGTGCGATTGCTGCCTTTCCCTTCTGCCAGTGAACAAGAGCGTTGTTGCGCTCTAAACGCGTTTGTCTTGAGATTTGTGCAAAGAAGCAGCTGGTCTGATTGTCCTGTATTTCACAAATAAAGGACTTTACTCACCGTAGTGTGGCTTCATCTTGGAGGCAACTTCCTTTTTTCTGTGTTATGCGGCGTGCTCCACCGCGATGGAGCCCCACTGCTATCAGGGCGGGCCTGCAGCGACAATGATTAAAGACGCTGTGGGGACGGTGAGTCCGCTTTGTGGATGTTGTATGGACAGGATGACAGCCCGGACAGCTTCAGCGCAACCCACTTGGGTAAACATTTTGAACATTTTGGGGTGAGGCATGCAACCCACTTGGGGTAACATTTATCATGCACCACAACTACCATCATTCCTTGAGTAGTCGCCCACAGAGGCAGGACATTTACATTCGCGCTGGTGGTGCGATTGCTGCCTTTCCCTTCTGCCAGTGAACAAGAGCGTTGTTGCGCTCGAAACGCGTTTGTCTTGAGATTTGTGCAAAGGAGCAGCTGGTCTGATTGTCCTGTATTTCACAAATAAAGGACTTTACTCACCGTAGTGTGGCTTCATCTTGGAGGCAACTTCCTTTTTTCTGTGTTATGCGGCGTGCCCCGCCGCGATGGAGCCCCACTGCTATCAGGGCGGGACTGCAGCGACAATGATCAAAGACGCTGTGAGGACGGTAAGTCCGCATTGTGGATGTTGTATGGACAGGATGACAGCCCGGACAGCTTCAGCGCAGCCCACTTGGGTAAACATTTTGAACATTTTGGTGCGAGGCATGCAACCCACTGGGGGTAACATTTATCATGCACCACAACTACCATCATTCCTTGCGCAGTCGCCCACAGAGGCGGGACATTTCAATTCGCACTGGTGGTGCGATTGCTGCCTTTCCCTTCTGCCAGTGAACAAGAGCGTTGTTGCACTCGAAACGCGTTTGTCTTGAGATTTGTGCAAAGGAGCAGCTGGTCTGATTGTCCTGTATTTCACAAATAAAGGACTTTACTCACCGTAGTGTGGCTTCATCTTGGAGGCAACTATCTTTTTTCTGTGTTATGCGGCGCGCCCCGCCGCGATGGAGCCCCACTGCTATCAGGGCGGGCCTGCAGCGACAATGATCAAAGACGCTGTGGGGACACTGAGTCCGCTTTGTGGATGTTGTGTGGACCGGATGACAGCCCAGACAGCTTCAGCGCAGGCCAGTTGGGTAAACGTTTTGAACATTTTGGGGCGAGGCATGCAACCCACTGGGGGTAACATTTATCATGCACCACGACTACCATCATTCCTTGCGCAGATGCCCACAGAGGCGGGACATTTAAATTGGCGCAGGTGGAGCGATTGCTGCCTTTCCCTTCTGCCAGTGAACAAGAGCGTTGTTGCGCTCGAAACGCGTTTGGCTTGAGATTTGTGCAAAGGAGCAGCTGGTCTGATTGTCCTGTATTTCACAAATAAAGGACTTTACTCACCGTAGTGTGGCTTCATCTTGGAGGCAACTTCCTTTTTTCTGTGTTATGCGGCGTGCCCCGCCGTGATGGATCCCCACTGCTATCAGGGCAGGCCTGCAGCGACAATGATCAAAGACGCTGTGGGGACGGTGAGTCCTCTTTGTGGATGTTTTGTGTACCGGATGACAGCCCAGACAGCTTCAGTGCAGCCCAGTTGGGTAAACGTTTTGAACATTTTGGGGCGGGGCATGCAACCCACTGGGGGTAACATTTATCATTCACCACAACTACCATCATTCCTTGCGCAGACGCCCACAGAGGCGGGACATTTAAATTTGTGCAGATGGTGCGATTGCTGCCTTTCCATTCTGCCAGTGAACAAGAGCGTTGTTGTCCTCGAAACGCGTTTGGCTTGAGATTTGTGCAAAGGAGCAGCTGGTCTGATTGTCCTGTATTTCACAAATAAAGGACTTTACTCACCGTAGTGTGGCTTCATCTTGGAGGCAACTTCCTTTTTTCTGTGTTATGCGGTGTGCGCCACTGCGATGAAGCCCCACTGCTGTCAGAGCGGACATGCAGCGACAATGATCAAAGACGCTGTGGGGACGGTGAGTCCGCTTTGTGGATGTTGTATGGAAAGGATGACAGCCCGGACAGCTTCAGCGCAGCACACTTGGGTAAACATTTTGAACATTTTGGGGCGAGGCATGCAACCCTGGGGGTAACATTTGTCATGCACCACAACTACCATCATTCCTTGCGCAGACGCCCACAGAGGCGGGACATTTAAATTTGTGCAGATGGTGCGATTGCTGCCTTTCCATTCTGCCAGTGAACAAGAGCGTTGTTGTCCTCGAAACGCGTTTGGCTTGAGATTTGTGCAAAGGAGCAGCTGGTCTGATTGTCCTGTATTTCACAAATAAAGGACTTTACTCACCGTAGTGTGGCTTCATCTTGGAGGCAACTTCCTTTTTTCTGTGTTATGCGGCGTGCCCCGCCGCGATGGAGCCCCACTGCTATCAGGGCGGGACTGCAGCGACAATGATCAAAGACGCTGTGGGGACGGTGAGTCCGCTTTGTGGATGTTGTATGGACAGAATGACAGCCCGGACAGCTTCAGCGCAGCCCACTTGGGTAAACATTTTGAACATTTTGGGGCGAGGCATGCAACCCACTTGGGGTAACATTTATCATGCACCACAACTACCATCATTCCTTGCGCAGTCGCCCACAGAGGCGGTACATTTACATTCGCGCTGGTGGTGCGATTGCTGCCTTTCCCTTCTGCCAGTGAACAAGAGCGTTGTTGCGCTCTAAACGCGTTTGTCTTGAGATTTGTGCAAAGGAGCAGCTGGTCTGATTGTCCTGTATTTCACAAATAAAGGACTTTACTCACCGTAGTGTGGCTTCATCTTGGAGGCAACTTCCTTTTTTCTGTGTTATGCGGCGTGCTCCACCGCGATGGAGCCCCACTGCTATCAGGGCGGGCCTGCAGCGACAATGATTAAAGACGCTGTGGGGACGGTGAGTCCGCTTTGTGGATGTTGTATGGACAGGATGACAGCCCGGACAGCTTCAGCGCAACCCACTTGGGTAAACATTTTGAACATTTTGGGGTGAGGCATGCAACCCTCTGGGGGTAACTTTTATCATGCACCACAACTACCATCATTCCTTGCGCAGTCGCCCACAGAGGCGGGACATTTAAATTTGTGCTTGTGGTGCGATTGCTGCCTTTCCCTTCTGCCAGTGAACAAGAGCGTTGTTGCGCTCGAAACGCGTTTGGCTTGAGATTTGTGCAAAGGAGCAGCTGGTCTGATTGTCCTGTATTTCACAAATAAAGGATTTTACTCACCGTAGTGTGGCTTCATCTTGGAGGCAACTTCCTTTTTTCTGTGTTATGCGGCGTGCCCCGCCGTGATGGATCCCCACTGCTATCTGGGCGGGCCTGCAGCGCCAATGATCAAAGACGCTGTGGGGACGGTGAGTACGCATTGTGGATGTTGTATGGACAGGATGACAGCCCGGACAGCTTCAGCGCAGCCCACTTGGGTAAACATTTTGAACATTTTGGGGCGAGGCATGCAACCCACTTGGGGTAACATTTATCATGCACCACAACTACCATCATTCCTTGCGCAGTCGCCAACAGAGGCGGGACATTTACCTTCGCGCTGGTGCTGCGATTGCTGCCTTTCCCTACTGCCAGTGAACAAGAGCGTTGTTGCGCTCGAAACGCGTTTGTCTTGAGATTTGTGCAAAGGAGCAGCTGGTCTGATTGTCCTGTATTTCACAAATAAAGGACTTTACTCACCTTAGTGTGGCTTCATCTTTGAGGCAACTTCCTTTTTTCTGTGTTATGCGGCGTGCCCCACCACGATGGAGCCCCACTGCTATCAGGGTGGGCCTGCAGCGACAATGATCAAAGACGCTGTGGGGACGGTGAGTCCGCTTTGTGGATGTTGTATGGACAGGATGACAACCCGGACAGCTTCAGCGCTGGCCACTTGGGTAAACATTTTGAACATTCTGGGGCGAGACATGCAACCCACTGGGGGTAACATTTATCATGCACCACAACTACCATCATTGCTTGTGCAGATGCCCACAGATGCGGGACATTTAAATTTGCGCAGGTGGTGTGATTGCTGCCTTTCCCTTCTGCCAGTGAACAAGAGCGTTGTTGCGTTCGAAACGCGTTTGGCTTGCGACTTGTGCAAAGGAGCAGCTGGTCTGATTGTCCTGTATTTCACAAATAAAGGACTTTACTCACAGTAGTGTGACTTCATCTTGGAGCCAACTTCCTTTTTTCTGTGTTATGCGTCGTGCTCCACCGCGATGGAGCCCCACTGCTATCACGGCGGGCCTGCAGCGACAATGATTAAAGACGCTGTGGGGACGGTGAGTCCGCTTTGTGGATGTTGTATTGACAGGATGACAGCCCGGACAGCTTCAGTGCAACCCACTTGGGTAAACATTTTGAACATTTTGGGGCGAGGCATGCAACCCTCTAGGGGTAACATATATCATGCACCACAAATACCATCATTCCTTGCGCAGTCGCCCACAGAGGCGGGACATTTAAATTCGCGCTTGTGGTGCGATTGCTGCCTTTACCTTCTGCCAGTGAACAAGAGCGTTGTTGCGCTCGAAACACGTTTGGCTTGAGATTTGTGCAAAGCAGCAGCTTGTCTGATCGTCCTGTATTTCACAAATAAAGGACTTTACTCACCGTAGTGTGGCTTCATCTTGGAGGCAACTTCCTTTTTTCTGTGTTATGCAGCGTGCCCCGCTGCGATGGAGCCCCACTGCTATCAGGGCAGTCCTGCAGCGACAATGATCAAAGACGCTGTGGGGACGGTGAGTCCGCTTTGTGGATGTTGTATGGACAGAATGACAGCCCGGACAGCTTCAGCGCAGCCCACTTGGGTAAACATTTTGAACATTTTGGGGCGAGGCATGCAACCCACTGAGGGAAACATTTATCATGCACCACAACTACCATCATTCCTTGCGCAGTCGCCCACAGAGGCGGGACATTTAAATTCGCACTGGTGGTGCGATTGCTGCCTTTCCCTTCTGCTAGTGAACAAGAGCGTTGTTGCACTCGAAACGCGTTTGTCTTGAGATTTGTGCAAAGGAGCAGCTGGTCTGATTGTCCTGTATTTCACAAATAAAGGACTTTACTCACCGTAGTGTGGCTTCATCTTGGAGGCAACTTCCTTTTTTCTGTGTTATGCGGCGTGCCCCACCGCGATGGAGCCCCACTGCTATCAGGGCAGGCCTGCAGCGACAATGATCAAAGATGCTGTGGGGACGGTGAGTCCGCTTTGTGGATGTTTTGTGTACCGGATGACAGCCCAGACAGCTTCAGCGCAGCCCAGTTGGGTAAACGTTTTTAACATTTTGGGGCGGGGCATGCAACCCACTGGGGGTAACATTTATAATGCACCACAACTACCATCATTCCTTGCGCAGATGCCCACAGAGGCGGGACATTTAAATTGGCGCAGGTGGTGCGATTGCTGCCTTTCCCTTCTGCCAGTGAACAAGAGCGTTGTTGCGCTCGAAACGTGTTTGGCTTGAGATTTGTGCAAAGGAGCAGCTGGTCTGATTGTCCTGTATTTCACAAATAAAGGACTTTACTCACCGTAGTGTGGCTTCATCTTGGAGGCAACTTCCTTTTTTCTGTGTTATGCGGCGTGCGCCACCGCGATGAAGCCCCACTGCTGTCAGAGCGGACCTGCAGCGACAATGATCAAAGACGCTGTGGGGACGGTGAGTCCGCTTTGTGGATGTTGTATGGAAAGGATGACAGCCCGGACAGCTTCAGCGCAGCCCACTTGGGTAAACATTTTGAACATTTTGGGGCGAGGCATGCAACCCTGGGGGTAACATTTGTCATGCACCACAACTACCATCATTCCTTGCGCAGACGCCCACAGAGGCGGGACATTTAAATTTGTGCAGATGGTGCGATTGCTGCCTTTCCATTCTGCCAGTGAACAAGAGCGTTGTTGTCCTCGAAACGCGTTTGGCTTGAGATTTGTGCAAAGGAGCAGCTGGTCAGATTGTCCTGTATTTCACAAATAAAGGACTTTACTCACCATAGTGTGGCTTCATCTTGGAGGCAACTTCCTTTTTTCTGTGTTATGCGGCGTGCCCCGCCGCGATGGAGCCCCACTGCTATCAGGGCGGGACTGCAGCGACAATGATCAAAGACGCTGTGGGGACGGTGAGTCCGCTTTGTGGATGTTGTATGGACAGAATGACAGCCCGGACAGCTTCAGCGCAGCCCACTTGGGTAAACATTTTGAACATTTTGGGGCGAGGCATGCAACCCACTTGGGGTAACATTTATCATGCACCACAACTACCATCATTCCTTGCGCAGTCGCCCACAGAGGCGGTACATTTACATTCGCGCTGGTGGTGCGATTGCTGCCTTTCCCTTCTGCCAGTGAACAAGAGCGTTGTTGCGCTCTAAACGCGTTTGTCTTGAGATTTGTGCAAAGAAGCAGCTGGTCTGATTGTCCTGTATTTCACAAATAAAGGACTTTACTCACCGTAGTGTGGCTTCATCTTGGAGGCAACTTCCTTTTTTCTGTGTTATGCGGCGTGCTCCACCGCGATGGAGCCCCACTGCTATCAGGGCGGGCCTGCAGCGACAATGATTAAAGACGCTGTGGGGACGGTGAGTCCGCTTTGTGGATGTTGTATGGACAGGATGACAGCCCGGACAGCTTCAGCGCAACCCACTTGGGTAAACATTTTGAACATTTTGGGGTGAGGCATGCAACCCACTTGGGGTAACATTTATCATGCACCACAACTACCATCATTCCTTGAGTAGTCGCCCACAGAGGCAGGACATTTACATTCGCGCTGGTGGTGCGATTGCTGCCTTTCCCTTCTGCCAGTGAACAAGAGCGTTGTTGCGCTCGAAACGCGTTTGTCTTGAGATTTGTGCAAAGGAGCAGCTGGTCTGATTGTCCTGTATTTCACAAATAAAGGACTTTACTCACCGTAGTGTGGCTTCATCTTGGAGGCAACTTCCTTTTTTCTGTGTTATGCGGCGTGCCCCGCCGCGATGGAGCCCCACTGCTATCAGGGCGGGACTGCAGCGACAATGATCAAAGACGCTGTGAGGACGGTGAGTCCGCATTGTGGATGTTGTATGGACAGGATGACAGCCCGGACAGCTTCAGCGCAGCCCACTTGGGTAAACATTTTGAACATTTTGGTGCGAGGCATGCAACCCACTGGGGGTAACATTTATCATGCACCACAACTACCATCATTCCTTGCGCAGTCGCCCACAGAGGCGGGACATTTCAATTCGCACTGGTGGTGCGATTGCTGCCTTTCCCTTCTGCCAGTGAACAAGAGCGTTGTTGCACTCGAAACGCGTTTGTCTTGAGATTTGTGCAAAGGAGCAGCTGGTCTGATTGTCCTGTATTTCACAAATAAAGGACTTTACTCACCGTAGTGTGGCTTCATCTTGGAGGCAACTATCTTTTTTCTGTGTTATGCGGCGCGCCCCGCCGCGATGGAGCCCCACTGCTATCAGGGCGGGCCTGCAGCGACAATGATCAAAGACGCTGTGGGGACACTGAGTCCGCTTTGTGGATGTTGTGTGGACCGGATGACAGCCCAGACAGCTTCAGCGCAGGCCAGTTGGGTAAACGTTTTGAACATTTTGGGGCGAGGCATGCAACCCACTGGGGGTAACATTTATCATGCACCACGACTACCATCATTCCTTGCGCAGATGCCCACAGAGGCGGGACATTTAAATTGGCGCAGGTGGAGCGATTGCTGCCTTTCCCTTCTGCCAGTGAACAAGAGCGTTGTTGCGCTCGAAACGCGTTTGGCTTGAGATTTGTGCAAAGGAGCAGCTGGTCTGATTGTCCTGTATTTCACAAATAAAGGACTTTACTCACCGTAGTGTGGCTTCATCTTGGAGGCAACTTCCTTTTTTCTGTGTTATGCGGCGTGCCCCGCCGTGATGGATCCCCACTGCTATCAGGGCAGGCCTTCAGCGACAATGATCAAAGACGCTGTGGGGACGGTGAGTCCTCTTTGTGGATGTTTTGTGTACCGGATGACAGCCCAGACAGCTTCAGTGCAGCCCAGTTGGGTAAACGTTTTGAACATTTTGGGGCGGGGCATGCAACCCACTGGGGGTAACATTTATCATTCACCACAACTACCATCATTCCTTGCGCAGACGCCCACAGAGGCGGGACATTTAAATTTGTGCAGATGGTGCGATTGCTGCCTTTCCATTCTGCCAGTGAACAAGAGCGTTGTTGTCCTCGAAACGCGTTTGGCTTGAGATTTGTGCAAAGGAGCAGCTGGTCTGATTGTCCTGTATTTCACAAATAAAGGACTTTACTCACCGTAGTGTGGCTTCATCTTGGAGGCAACTTCCTTTTTTCTGTGTTATGCGGTGTGCGCCACTGCGATGAAGCCCCACTGCTGTCAGAGCGGACATGCAGCGACAATGATCAAAGACGCTGTGGGGACGGTGAGTCCGCTTTGTGGATGTTGTATGGAAAGGATGACAGCCCGGACAGCTTCAGCGCAGCACACTTGGGTAAACATTTTGAACATTTTGGGGCGAGGCATGCAACCCTGGGGGTAACATTTGTCATGCACCACAACTACCATCATTCCTTGCGCAGACGCCCACAGAGGCGGGACATTTAAATTTGTGCAGATGGTGCGATTGCTGCCTTTCCATTCTGCCAGTGAACAAGAGCGTTGTTGTCCTCGAAACGCGTTTGGCTTGAGATTTGTGCAAAGGAGCAGCTGGTCTGATTGTCCTGTATTTCACAAATAAAGGACTTTACTCACCGTAGTGTGGCTTCATCTTGGAGGCAACTTCCTTTTTTCTGTGTTATGCGGCGTGCCCCGCCGCGATGGAGCCCCACTGCTATCAGGGCGGGACTGCAGCGACAATGATCAAAGACGCTGTGGGGACGGTGAGTCCGCTTTGTGGATGTTGTATGGACAGAATGACAGCCCGGACAGCTTCAGCGCAGCCCACTTGGGTAAACATTTTGAACATTTTGGGGCGAGGCATGCAACCCACTTGGGGTAACATTTATCATGCACCACAACTACCATCATTCCTTGCGCAGTCGCCCACAGAGGCGGTACATTTACATTCGCGCTGGTGGTGCGATTGCTGCCTTTCCCTTCTGCCAGTGAACAAGAGCGTTGTTGCGCTCTAAACGCGTTTGTCTTGAGATTTGTGCAAAGGAGCAGCTGGTCTGATTGTCCTGTATTTCACAAATAAAGGACTTTACTCACCGTAGTGTGGCTTCATCTTGGAGGCAACTTCCTTTTTTCTGTGTTATGCGGCGTGCTCCACCGCGATGGAGCCCCACTGCTATCAGGGCGGGCCTGCAGCGACAATGATTAAAGACGCTGTGGGGACGGTGAGTCCGCTTTGTGGATGTTGTATGGACAGGATGACAGCCCGGACAGCTTCAGCACAACCCACTTGGGTAAACATTTTGAACATTTTGGGGTGAGGCATGCAACCCTCTGGGGGTAACTTTTATCATGCACCACAACTACCATCATTCCTTGCGCAGTCGCCCACAGAGGCGGGACATTTAAATTTGTGCTTGTGGTGCGATTGCTGCCTTTCCCTTCTGCCAGTGAACAAGAGCGTTGTTGCGCTCGAAACGCGTTTGGCTTGAGATTTGTGCAAAGGAGCAGCTGGTCTGATTGTCCTGTATTTCACAAATAAAGGATTTTACTCACCGTAGTGTGGCTTCATCTTGGAGGCAACTTCCTTTTTTCTGTGTTATGCGGCGTGCCCCGCCGTGATGGATCCCCACTGCTATCAGGGCGGGCCTGCAGCGCCAATGATCAAAGACGCTGTGGGGACGGTGAGTACGCATTGTGGATGTTGTATGGACAGGATGACAGCCCGGACAGCTTCAGCGCAGCCCACTTGGGTAAACATTTTGAACATTTTGGGGCGAGGCATGCAACCCACTTGGGGTAACATTTATCATGCACCACAACTACCATCATTCCTTGCGCAGTCGCCAACAGAGGCGGGACATTTACCTTCGCGCTGGTGCTGCGATTGCTGCCTTTCCCTACTGCCAGTGAACAAGAGCGTTGTTGCGCTCGAAACGCGTTTGTCTTGAGATTTGTGCAAAGGAGCAGCTGGTCTGATTGTCCTGTATTTCACAAATAAAGGACTTTACTCACCTTAGTGTGGCTTCATCTTTGAGGCAACTTCCTTTTTTCTGTGTTATGCGGCGTGCCCCACCACGATGGAGCCCCACTGCTATCAGGGTGGGCCTGCAGCGACAATGATCAAAGACGCTGTGGGGACGGTGAGTCCGCTTTGTGGATGTTGTATGGACAGGATGACAACCCGGACAGCTTCAGCGCCGGCCACTTGGGTAAACATTTTGAACATTCTGGGGCGAGACATGCAACCCACTGGGGGTAACATTTATCATGCACCACAACTACCATCATTGCTTGTGCAGATGCCCACAGATGCGGGACATTTAAATTTGCGCAGGTGGTGTGATTGCTGCCTTTCCCTTCTGCCAGTGAACAAGAGCGTTGTTGCGTTCGAAACGCGTTTGGCTTGCGACTTGTGCAAAGGAGCAGCTGGTCTGATTGTCCTGTATTTCACAAATAAAGGACTTTACTCACAGTAGTGTGACTTCATCTTGGAGCCAACTTCCTTTTTTCTGTGTTATGCGTCGTGCTCCACCGCGATGGAGCCCCACTGCTATCACGGCGGGCCTGCAGCGACAATGATTAAAGACGCTGTGGGGACGGTGAGTCCGCTTTGTGGATGTTGTATTGACAGGATGACAGCCCGGACAGCTTCAGTGCAACCCACTTGGGTAAACATTTTGAACATTTTGGGGCGAGGCATGCAACCCTCTAGGGGTAACATATATCATGCACCACAAATACCATCATTCCTTGCGCAGTCGCCCACAGAGGCGGGACATTTAAATTCGCGCTTGTGGTGCGATTGCTGCCTTTACCTTCTGCCAGTGAACAAGAGCGTTGTTGCGCTCGAAACACGTTTGGCTTGAGATTTGTGCAAAGCAGCAGCTTGTCTGATCGTCCTGTATTTCACAAATAAAGGACTTTACTCACCGTAGTGTGGCTTCATCTTGGAGGCAACTTCCTTTTTTCTGTGTTATGCAGCGTGCCCCGCTGCGATGGAGCCCCACTGCTATCAGGGCAGTCCTGCAGCGACAATGATCAAAGACGCTGTGGGGACGGTGAGTCCGCTTTGTGGATGTTGTATGGACAGAATGACAGCCCGGACAGCTTCAGCGCAGCCCACTTGGGTAAACATTTTGAACATTTTGGGGCGAGGCATGCAACCCACTGAGGGAAACATTTATCATGCACCACAACTACCATCATTCCTTGCGCAGTCGCCCACAGAGGCGGGACATTTAAATTCGCACTGGTGGTGCGATTGCTGCCTTTCCCTTCTGCCAGTGAACAAGAGCGTTGTTGCACTCGAAACGCGTTTGTCTTGAGATTTGTGCAAAGGAGCAGCTGGTCTGATTGTCCTGTATTTCACAAATAAAGGACTTTACTCACCGTAGTGTGGCTTCATCTTGGAGGCAACTTCCTTTTTTCTGTGTTATGCGGCGTGCCCCACCGCGATGGAGCCCCACTGCTATCAGGGCAGGCCTGCAGCGACAATGATCAAAGATGCTGTGGGGACGGTGAGTCCGCTTTGTGGATGTTTTGTGTACCGGATGACAGCCCAGACAGCTTCAGCGCAGCCCAGTTGGGTAAACGTTTTGAACATTTTGGGGCGGGGCATGCAACCCACTGGGGGTAACATTTATAATGCACCACAACTACCATCATTCCTTGCGCAGATGCCCACAGAGGCGGGACATTTAAATTGGCGCAGGTGGTGCGATTGCTGCCTTTCCCTTCTGCCAGTGAACAAGAGCGTTGTTGCGCTCGAAACGTGTTTGGCTTGAGATTTGTGCAAAGGAGCAGCTGGTCTGATTGTCCTGTATTTCACAAATAAAGGACTTTACTCACCGTAGTGTGGCTTCATCTTGGAGGCAACTTCCTTTTTTCTGTGTTATGCGGCGTGCGCCACCGCGATGAAGCCCCACTGCTGTCAGAGCGGACCTGCAGCGACAATGATCAAAGACGCTGTGGGGACGGTGAGTCCGCTTTGTGGATGTTGTATGGAAAGGATGACAGCCCGGACAGCTTCAGCGCAGCCCACTTGGGTAAACATTTTGAACATTTTGGGGCGAGGCATGCAACCCTGGGGGTAACATTTGTCATGCACCACAACTACCATCATTCCTTGCGCAGACGCCCACAGAGGCGGGACATTTAAATTTGTGCAGATGGTGCGATTGCTGCCTTTCCATTCTGCCAGTGAACAAGAGCGTTGTTGTGCTCGAAACGCGTTTGGCTTGAGATTTGTGCAAAGGAGCAGCTGGTCTGATTGTCCTGTATTTCACAAATAAAGGACTTTACTCACCGTAGTGTGGCTTCATCTTGGAGGCAACTTCCTTTTTTCTGTGTTATGCGGCGTGCCCCGCCGCAATGGAGCCCCACTGCTATCAGGGCGGGACTGCAGCGACAATGATCAAAGACGCTGTGGGGACGGTGAGTCTGCTTTGTGGATGTTGTATGGACAGAATGACAGCCCGGACAGCTTCAGCGCAGCCCACTTGGGTAAACATTTTGAACATTTTGGGGCGAGGCATGCAACCCACTTGGGGTAACATTTATCATGCACCACAACTACCATCATTCCTTGCGCAGTCGCCCACAGAGGCAGTACATTTACATTCGCGCTGGTGGTGCGATTGCTGCCTTTCCCTTCTGCCAGTGAACAAGAGCGTTGTTGCGCTCTAAACGCGTTTGTCTTGAGATTTGTGCAAAGGAGCAGCTGGTCTGATTGTCCTGTATTTCACAAATAAAGGACTTTACTCACCGTAGTGTCGCTTCATCTTGGAGGCAACTTCCTTTTTTCTGTATTATGCGGCGTGCCCCGCCGCGATGGAGCCCCACTGCTATTAGGGCGGGACTGCAGCGACAATGATCAAAGACGCTGTGGGAACGGTGAGTCCGCTTTGTGGATGTTGTATGGACAGAATGACAGCCCGGACAGCTTCAGCGCAGCCCACTTGGGTAAACATTTTGAACATTTTGGGGCGAGGCATGCAACCCACTGGGGGTAACATTTATCATGCACCACAACTACCATCATTCCTTGCGCAGTCGCCCACAGAGGCGGGACATTTAAATTCGCACTGGTGGTGCGATTGCTGCCTTTCCCTTCTGCCAGTGAACAAGAGCGTTGTTGCGCTCGAAGCGCGTTTGTCTTGAGATTTCTGCAAAGGAGCAGCTGGTCTGATTGTCCTGCATTTCACAAATAAAGGACTTTACTCACCGTAGTGTGGCTTCATCTTGGAGGCAACTTCCTTTTTTCTGTGTTATGCGGCGTGCTCCACCGCAATGGAGCCCCACTGCTATCAGGGCGGGCCTGCAGCGACAATGATTAAAGACGCTGTGGGGTCGGTGAGTCCGCTTTGTGGATGTTGTATGGACAGGATGACAGCCCGGACAGCTTCAGCGCAACCCACTTGGGTAAACATTTTTAACATTTTGGGGTGAGGCATGCAACCCTCTGGGGGTAACTTTTATCATGCACCACAACTACCATCATTCCTTGCGCAGTCGCCCACAGAGGTGGGACATTTAAATTTGTGCTTGTGGTGCGATTGCTGCCTTTCCCTTCTGCCAGTGAACAAGAGCGTTGTTGCGCTCGAAACACGTTTGTCTTTAGATTTGTGCAAAGGAGCAGCTGGTCTGATTGTCCTGTATTTCACAAATAAAGGACTTTACTCACCATAGTGTGGCTTCAACTTGGATGCAACTTCCTTTTTTCTGTGTTATGCAGCGTGCCCCGCTGCGATGGAGCCCCACTGCTATCAGGGCGGTCCTGCAGTGACAATGATCAAAGACGCTGTGGGGACGGTGAGTCCGCTTTGTGGATGTTGTATGGACAGAATGACAGCCCGGACAGCTTCAGCGCAGCCCACTTGGGTAAACATTTTGATCATTTTTGGGCGAGGCATGCAACCCACTGGTGGTAACATTTTTCATGCACCACAACTACCATCATTCCTTGCGCAGTCGCCCACAGAGGTGGGACATTTAAATTCGCACTGGTGGTGCGAATGCTGCCTTTCCCTTCTGCCAGTGAACAAGAGCGTTGTTGCACTCGAAACGCGTTTGTCTTGAGGTTTGTGTAAAGGAGCAGCTGGTCTGATTGTCCTGTATTTCACAAATAAAGGACTTTACTCACCGTAGTGTGGCTTCATCTTGGAGGCAACTTCCTTTTTTCTGTGTTATGCGGCGGGCCCCGCCGCGATGGAGCCCCACTGCTATCAGGGCGGGACTGCAGCGACAATGATCAAAGACGCTGTGGGGACGGTGAGTCCGCTTTGTGGATGTTGTATGGACAGAATGACAGCCCGGACAGCTTCAGCGCAGCCCACTTGGGTAAACATTTTGAACATTTTTTGGCGAGGCATGCAACCCACTTGGGGTAACATGTATCATGCACCACAACTACCATCATTCCTTGCGCAGTCGCCCACAGAGGCGGGACATTTACATTCGCGCTGGTGGTGCGATTGCTGCCTTTCCCTTCTGCCAGTGAACAAGAGCGTTGTTGCGCTCGAAACACGTTTGTCTTGAGATTTGTGCAAAGGAGCAGCTGGTCTGATTGTCCTGTATTTCACAAATAAAGGACTTTACTCACCATAGTGTGGCTTCATCTTGGAGGCAACTTCCTTTTTTCTGTGTTATGCGGCGTGCCCCGCCGCGATGGAGCCCCACTGCTATCAGGGTGGGCCTGCAGCGACAATGATCAAAGACGCTGTGGGGACGGTGAGTCCGCTTTGTGGATGTTGTATGGACAGGATGACAACCCGGACAGCTTCAGCGCAGCCCACTTGGGTAAACATTTTGAACATTTTGGGGCGAGACATGCAACCCACTGGGGGTAACATTTATCATGCACAACAACTACCATCATTGCTTGCGCAGACGCCCACAGATGCGGGACATTTAAATTTGCGCAGGTGGTGTGATTGCTGCCTTTCCCTTCTGCCAGTGAACAAGAGCGTTGTTGCGCTCGAAACGCGTTTGGCTTGAGATTTGTGCAAAGGAGCAGCTGGTCTGATTGTCCTGTATTTCACAAATAAAGGACTTTACTCACCGTAGTGTGGCTTCATCTTGGAGGCAACTTCCTTTTTTCTGTGTTATGCGTCGTGCTCCACCGCGATGGAGCCCCACTGCTATCAGGGCGGGCCTGCAGCGACAATGATTAAAGACGCTGTGGGGACGGTGAGTCCACTTTGTGGATGTTGTATGGACAGGATTACAGCCCGGACAGCTTCAGTGCAACCCACTTGGGTAAACATTTTGAACATTTTGGGGCGAGGCATGCAACCCTCTGGGGGTAACATATATCATGCACCACAACTACCATCATTCCTTGCGCAGTCGCCCACAGAGGGGGGACATTTAAATCCGCGCTTGTGGTGCGATTGCTGCCTTTACCTTCTGCCAGTGAACAAGAGTGTTGTTGCGCTCGAAACACGTTTGGCTTGAGATTTGTGCAAAGGAGCAGCTTGTCTGATTGTCCTGTATTTCACAAATAAAGGACTTTACTCACCGTAGTGTGGCTTCATCTTGGAGGCAACTTCCTTTTTTCTGTGTTATGCAGCGTGCCCCGCTGCGATGGAGCCCCACTGCTATCAGGGCAGTCCTGCAGCGACAATGATCAAAGACGCTGTGGGGACGATGAGTCCGCTTTGTGGATGTTGTATGGACAGAATGACAGCCCGGACAGCTTCAGCGCAGCCCACTTGGGTAAACATTTTGAACATTTTGGGGCGAGGCATGCAACCCACTGTGGGTAACATATATCATGCACCACAACTACCATCATTCCTTGTGCAGTCGCCCACAGAGGCGGGACATTTCAATTCGCACTGGTGGTGCGATTGCTGCCTTTCCCTTCTGCCAATGAACAAGAGCGTTGTTGCACTCGAAACGCGTTTGTCTTGAGATTTGTGCAAAGGAGCAGCTGGTCTGATTGTCCTGTATTTCACAAATAAAGGACTTTACTCACCGTAGTGTGGCTTCATCTTGGAGGCAACTTCCTTTTTTCTGTGTTATGCGGCGCGCCCCGCCGCGATGGAGCCCCACTGCTATCAGGGCGGGCCTACAGCGACAATGATCAAAGACGCTGTGGGGACGGTGAGTCCGCTTTGTGGATGTTGTGTGGACCGGATGACAGCCCAGACAGCTTCAGCGCAGGCCAGTTGGGTAAAAGTTTTGAACATTTTGGGGCGAGGCATGCAACCCACTGGGGGTAACATTTATCATGCACCACAACTACCATCATTCCTTGCGCAGATGCCCACAGAGGCGGGACATTTAAATTGGCGCAGGTGGTGCGATTGCTGCCTTTCCCTTCTGCCAGTGAACAAGAGCGTTGTTGCGCTCGAAACGCGTTTGGCTTGAGATTTGTGCAAAGGAGCAGCTGGTCTGATTGTCCTGTATTTCACAAATAAAGGATTTTACTCACCGTAGTGTGGCTTCATCTTGGAGGCAACTTCCTTTTTTCTGTGTTATGCGGCGTACCCCGCCATGATGGATCCCCACTGCTATCAGGGCGGGCCTGCAGCGCCAATGATCAAAGACGCTGTGGGGACGGTGAGTACGCATTGTGGATGTTGTATGGACAGGATGACAGCCCGGACAGCTTCAGCGCAGCCCACTTGGGTAAACATTTTGAACATTTTGGGGCGAGGCATGCAACCCACTTGGGGTAACATTTATCATGCACCACAACTACCATCATTCCTTGCGCAGTCGCCAACAGAGGCGGGACATTTACCTTCGCGCTGGTGCTGCGATTGCTGCCTTTCCCTACTGCCAGTGAACAAGAGCGTTGTTGCGCTCGAAACGCGTTTGTCTTGAGATTTGTGCAAAGGAGCAGCTGGTCTGATTGTCCTGTATTTCACAAATAAAGGACTTTACTCACCTTAGTGTGGCTTCATCTTGGAGCCAACTTCCTTTTTTCTGTGTCATGCGTCGTGCTCCACCGCGATGGAGCCCCACTGCTATCACGGCGGGCCTGCAGCGACAATGATTAAAGACGCTGTGGGGACGGTGAGTCCGCTTTGTGGATGTTGTATGGACAGGATGACAGCCCGGACAGCTTCAGTGCAACCCACTTGGGTAAACATTTTGAACATTTTGGGGCGAGGCATGCAACCCTCTGGGGGACACATATATCATGCACCACAAATACCATCATTCCTTGCGCAGTCGCCCACAGAGGCGGGACATTTAAATTCGCGCTTGTGGTGCGATTGCTGCCTTTACCTTCTGCCAGTGAACAAGAGCGTTGTTGCACTCAAAACACGTTTGGCTTGAGATTTGTGCAAAGGAGCAGCTTGTCTGATTGTCCTGTATTTCACAAATAAAGGACTTTACTCACCGTAGTGTGGCTTCATCTTGGAGGCAACTTCCTTTTTTCTGTGTTATGCAGCGTGCCCCGCTGCGATGGAGCCCCACTGCTATCAGGGCAGTCCTGCAGCGACAATGATCAAAGACGCTGTGGGGACGGTGAGTCCGCTTTGTGGATGTTGTATGGACAGAATGACAGCCCGGACAGCTTCAGCGCAGCCCACTTGGGTAAACATTTTGGGGCGAGGCATGCAACCCACTGAGGGTAACATTTATCATGCACCACAACTACCATCATTCCTTGCGCAGTCGCCCACAGAGGCGGGACATTTCAATTCGCACTGGTGGTGCGATTGCTGCCTTTCCCTTCTGCCAGTGAACAAGAGCGTTGTTGCACTCGAAACGCGTTTGTCTTGAGATTTGTGCAAAGGAGCAGCTGGTCTGATTGTCCTGTATTTCACAAATAAAGGACTTTACTCACCGTAGTGTGGCTTCATCTTGGAGGCAACTTCCTTTTTTCTGTGTTATGCGGCGTGCCCCACCGCGATGGAGCCCCACTGCTATCAGGGCAGGCCTGCAGCGACAATGATCAAAGACGCTGTGGGGACGGTGAGTCCGCTTTGTGGATGTTTTGTGTACCGGATGACAGCCCAGACAGCTTCAGCGCAGCCCAGTTGGGTAAACGTTTTGAACATTTTGGGGCGGGGCATGCAACCCACTGGGGGTAACATTTATCATGCACAACAACTACCATCATTGCTTGCGCAGACGCCCACAGATGCGGGACATTTAAATTTGCGCAGGTGGTGTGATTGCTGCCTTTCCCTTCTGCCAGTGAACAAGAGCGTTGTTGCGCTCGAAACGCGTTTGGCTTGAGATTTGTGCAAAGGAGCAGCTGGTCTGATTGTCCTGTATTTCACAAATAAAGGACTTTACTCACTGTAGTGTGGCTTCATCTTGGAGGCAACTTCCTTTTTTCTGTGTTATGTGTCGTGCTCCACCGCGATGGAGCCCCACTGCTATCAGGGCGGGCCTGCAGCGACAATGATTAAAGACGCTGTGGGGACGGTGAGTCCACTTTGTGGATGTTGTATGGACAGGATTACAGCCCGGACAGCTTCAGTGCAACCCACTTGGGTAAACATTTTGAACATTTTGGGGCGAGGCATGCAACCCTCTGGGGGTAACATATATCATGCACCACAACTACCATCATTCCTTGCGCAGTCGCCCACAGAGGGGGGACATTTAAATCCGCGCTTGTGGTGCGATTGCTGCCTTTACCTTCTGCCAGTGAACAAGAGCGTTGTTGCGCTCGAAACACGTTTGGCTTGAGATTTGTGCAAAGGAGCAGCTTGTCTGATTGTCCTGTATTTCACAAATAAAGGACTTTACTCACCGTAGTGTGGCTTCATCTTGGAGGCAACTTCCTTTTTTCTGTGTTATGCAGCGTGCCCCGCTGCGATGGAGCCCCACTGCTATCAGGGCAGTCCTGCAGCGACAATGATCAAAGACGCTGTGGGGACGATGAGTCCGCTTTGTGGATGTTGTATGGACAGAATGACAGCCCGGACAGCTTCAGCGCAGCCCACTTGGGTAAACATTTTGAACATTTTGGGGCGAGGCATGCAACCCACTGTGGGTAACATATATCATGCACCACAACTACCATCATTCCTTGTGCAGTCGCCCACAGAGGCGGGACATTTCAATTCGCACTGGTGGTGCGATTGCTGCCTTTCCCTTCTGCCAATGAACAAGAGCGTTGTTGCACTCGAAACGCGTTTGTCTTGAGATTTGTGCAAAGGAGCAGCTGGTCTGATTGTCCTGTATTTCACAAATAAAGGACTTTACTCACCGTAGTGTGGCTTCATCTTGGAGGCAACTTCCTTTTTTCTGTGTTATGCGGCGCGCCCCGCCGCGATGGAGCCCCACTGCTATCAGGGCGGGCCTACAGCGACAATGATCAAAGACGCTGTGGGGACGGTGAGTCCGCTTTGTGGATGTTGTGTGGACCGGATGACAGCCCAGACAGCTTCAGCGCAGGCCAGTTGGGTAAAAGTTTTGAACATTTTGGGGCGAGGCATGCAACCCACTGGGGGTAACATTTATCATGCACCACAACTACCATCATTCCTTGCGCAGATGCCCACAGAGGCGGGACATTTAAATTGGCGCAGGTGGTGCGATTGCTGCCTTTCCCTTCTGCCAGTGAAAAAGAGCGTTGTTGCGCTCGAAACGCGTTTGGCTTGAGATTTGTGCAAAGGAGCAGCTGGTCTGATTGTCCTGTATTTCACAAATAAAGGATTTTACTCACCGTAGTGTGGCTTCATCTTGGAGGCAACTTCCTTTTTTCTGTGTTATGCGGCGTGCCCCGCCGTGATGGATCCCCACTGCTATCAGGGCGGGCCTGCAGCGCCAATGATCAAAGACGCTGTGGGGACGGTGAGTACGCATTGTGGATGTTGTATGGACAGGATGACAGCCCGGACAGCTTCAGCGCAGCCCACTTGGGTAAACATTTTGAACAGTTTGGGGCGAGGCATGCAACCCACTTGGGGTAACATTTATCATGCACCACAACTACCATCATTCCTTGCGCAGTCGCCAACAGAGGCGGGACATTTACCTTCGCGCTGGTGCTGCGATTGCTGCCTTTCCCTACTGCCAGTGAACAAGAGCGTTGTTGCGCTCGAAACGCGTTTGTCTTGAGATTTGTGCAAAGGAGCAGCTGGTCTGATTGTCCTGTATTTCACAAATAAAGGACTTTACTCACCTTAGTGTGGCTTCATCTTGGAGCCAACTTCCTTTTTTCTGTGTCATGCGTCGTGCTCCACCGCGATGGAGCCCCACTGCTATCACGGCGGGCCTGCAGCGACAATGATTAAAGACGCTGTGGGGACGGTGAGTCCGCTTTGTGGATGTTGTATGGACAGGATGACAGCCCGGACAGCTTCAGTGCAACCCACTTGGGTAAACATTTTGAACATTTTGGGGCGAGGCATGCAACCCTCTGGGGGACACATATATCATGCACCACAAATACCATCATTCCTTGCGCAGTCGCCCACAGAGGCGGGACATTTAAATTCGCGCTTGTGGTGCGATTGCTGCCTTTACCTTCTGCCAGTGAACAAGAGCGTTGTTGCACTCGAAACACGTTTGGCTTGAGATTTGTGCAAAGGAGCAGCTTGTCTGATTGTCCTGTATTTCACAAATAAAGGACTTTACTCACCGTAGTGTGGCTTCATCTTGGAGGCAACTTCCTTTTTTCTGTGTTATGCAGCGTGCCCCGCTGCGATGGAGCCCCACTGCTATCAGGGCAGTCCTGCAGCGACAATGATCAAAGACGCTGTGGGGACGGTGAGTCCGCTTTGTGGATGTTGTATGGACAGAATGACAGCCCGGACAGCTTCAGCGCAGCCCACTTGGGTAAACATTTTGGGGCGAGGCATGCAACCCACTGAGGGTAACATTTATCATGCACCACAACTACCATCATTCCTTGCGCAGTCGCCCACAGAGGCGGGACATTTCAATTCGCACTGGTGGTGCGATTGCTGCCTTTCCCTTCTGCCAGTGAACAAGAGCGTTGTTGCACTCGAAACGCGTTTGTCTTGAGATTTGTGCAAAGGAGCAGCTGGTCTGATTGTCCTGTATTTCACAAATAAAGGACTTTACTCACCGTAGTGTGGCTTCATCTTGGAGGCAACTTCCTTTTTTCTGTGTTATGCGGCGTGCCCCACCACGATGGAGCCCCACTGCTATCAGGGCAGGCCTGCAGCGACAATGATCAAAGACGCTGTGGGGACGGTGAGTCCGCTTTGTGGATGTTTTGTGTACCGGATGACAGCCCAGACAGCTTCAGCGCAGCCCAGTTGGGTAAACGTTTTGAACATTTTGGGGCGGGGCATGCAACCCACTGGGGGTAACATTTATCATGCACCACAACTACCATCATTCCTTGCGCAGATGCCCACAGAGGCGGGACATTTAAATTGGCGCAGGTGGTGCGATTGCTGCCTTTCCCTTCTGCCAGTGAACAAGAGCGTTGTTGCGCTCGAAACGCGTTTGGCTTGAGAATGGTGCAAAGGAGCAGCTGGTCTGATTGTCCTGTATTTCACAAATAAAGGACTTTACTCACCGTAGTGTGGCTTCATCTTGGAGGCAACTTCCTTTTTTCTGTGTTATGCGGCGTGCGCCACCGCGATGAAGCCCCACTGCTGTCAGAGCGGACCTGCAGCGACAATGATCAAAGACGCTGTGGGGACGGTGAGTCCGCTTTGTGGATGTTGTATGGAAAGGATGACAGCCCGGACAGCTTCAGCGCAGCCCACTTGGGTAAACATTTTGAACATTTTGGGGCGAGGCATGCAACCCTGGGGGTAACATTTGTCATGCACCACAACTACCATCATTCCTTGCGCAGACGCCCACAGAGGCGGGACATTTAAATTTGTGCAGATGGTGCGATTGCTGCCTTTCCATTCTGCCAGTGAACAAGAGCGTTGTTGTGCTCGAAACGCGTTTGGCTTGAGATTTGTGCAAAAGAGAAGCTGGTCTGATTGTCCTGTATTTCACAAATAAAGGACTTTACTCACCGTAGTGTGGCTTCATCTTGGAGGCAACTTCCTTTTTTCTGTGTTATGCGGCGTGCCCCGCCGCGATGGAGCCCCACTGCTATCAGGGCGGGACTGCAGCGACAATGATCAAAGACGCTGTGGGGACGGTGAGTCCGCTTTGTGGATGTTGTATGGACAGAATGACAGCCCGGACAGCTTCAGCGCAGCCCACTTGGGTAAACATTTTGAACATTTTGGGGCGAGGCATGCAACCCACTTGGGGTAACATTTATCATGCACCACAACTACCATCATTCCTTGCGCAGTCGCTCACAGAGGCAGTACATTTACATTCGCGCTGGTGGTGCGATTGCTGCCTTTCCCTTCTGCCAGTGAACAAGAGCGTTGTTGCGCTCTAAACGCATTTGTCTTGAGATTTGTGCAAAGGAGCAGCTAGTCTGATTGTCCTGTATTTCACAAATAAAGGACTTCACTCACCGTAGTGTGGCTTCATCTTGGAGGCAACTTCCTTTTTTCTGTGTTATGCAGCGTGCCCCGCTGCGATGGAGCCCCACTGCTATCAGGGCAGTCCGGCAGCGACAATGATCAAAGACGCTGTGGGGACGGTGAGTCCGCTTAGTGGATGTTGTATGGACAGGATGACAACCCGGACAGCTTCAGCGCAGCCCACTTGGGTAAACATTTTGAACATTTTGGGGCGAGGCATGGAACCCACTGGGGGTAACATATATCATGCACCACAACTACCATCATTCCTTGCGCAGTCGCCCACAGAGGCGGGACATTTAAATTTGCGCTTGTGGTGCGATTGCTGCCTTTCCCTTCTGCCAGTGAACAAGAGCGTTGTTGCGCTCGAAACACGTTTGGCTTGAGATTTGTGCAAAGGAGCAGCTGGTCTGATTGTCCTGTATTTCACAAATAAAGGACTTTACTCACCGTAGTGTGGCTTCATCTTTGAGGCAACTTCCTTTTTTCTGTGTTATGCGGCGTGCCCCGCCGCGATGGAGCCCCACTGCTATCAGGGTGGGCCTGCAGCGACAATGATCAAAGACGCTGTGGGGACGGTGAGTCCGCTTTGTGGATGTTGTATGGACAGGATGACAACCCGGACAGCTTCAGCGCAGCCCACTTGGGTAAACATTTGGAACATTTTGGGGCGAGACATGCAACCCACTGGGGGTAACATTTATCATGCACCACAACTACCATCATTGCTTGCGCAGACGCCCACAGATGCGGGACATTTAAATTTGCGCAGGTGGTGTGATTGCTGCCTTTCCTTTCTGCCAGTGAACAAGAGCGTTGTTGCGCTCGAAACGCGTTTGGCTTGAGATTTGTGCAAAGGAGCAGCTGGTCTGATTGTCCTGTATTTCACAAATAAAGGACTTTACTCACCGTAGTGTGGCTTCATCTTGGAGGCAACTTCCTTTTTTCTGTGTTATGCAGCGTGCCCCGCTGCGATGGAGCCCCACTGCTATCAGGGCAGTCCGGCAGCGACAATGATCAAAGACGCTGTGGGGACGGTGAGTCCGCTTTGTGGATGTTGTATGGACAGGATGACAACCCGGACAGCTTCAGCGCAGCCCACTTGGGTAAACATTTGGAACATTTTGGGGCGAGGCATGGAACCCACTGGGGGTAACATATATCATGCACCACAACTACCATCATTCCTTGCGCAGTCGCCCACAGAGGCGGGACATTTAAATTTGCGCTTGTGGTGCGATTGCTGCCTTTCCCTTCTGCCAGTGAACAAGAGCGTTGTTGCGCTCGAAACACGTTTGGCTTGAGATTTGTGCAAAGGAGCAGCTGGTCTGATTGTCCTGTATTTCACAAATAAAGGACTTTACTCACCGTAGTGTGGCTTCATCTTTGAGGCAACTTCCTTTTTTCTGTGTTATGCAGCGTGCCCCGCCGCGATGGAGCCCCACTGCTATCAGGGTGGGCCTGCAGCGACAATGATCAAAGACGCTGTGGGGACGGTGAGTCCGCTTTGTGGATGTTGTATGGACAGGATGACAACCCGGACAGCTTCAGCGCAGCCCACTTGGGTAAACATTTGGAACATTTTGGGGCGAGACATGCAACCCACTGGGGGTAACATTTATCATGCACCACAACTACCATCATTGCTTGCGCAGACGCCCACAGATGCGGGACATTTAAATTTGCGCAGGTGGTGTGATTGCTGCCTTTCCTTTCTGCCAGTGAACAAGAGCGTTGTTGCGCTCGAAACGCGTTTGGCTTGAGATTTGTGCAAAGGAGCAGCTGGTCTGATTGTCCTGTATTTCACAAATAAAGGACTTTACTCACAGTAGTGTGGCTTCATCTTGGAGGCAACTTCCTTTTTTCTATGTTATGCAGCGTGCCCGGCTGCGATGGAGCCCGACTGCTATCAGGGCAGTCCTGCAGCGACAATGATCAAAGACGCTGTGGGGACGGTGAGTCCGCTTTGTGGATGTTGTATGGTCAGAATGACAGCCCGGACAGCTTCAGCTCAGCCCACTTGGGTAAACATTTTGAACATTTTGGGGCGAGGCATGCAACCCACTGGGGGTAACATTTATCATGCACCACAACTACCATCATTCCTTGTGCAGTCGCCCACAGAGGCGGGACATTTAAATTCGCACTGGTGGTGCGATTGCTGCCTTTCCCTTCTGCCAGTGAACAAGAGCGTTGTTGCACTCGAAACGCGTTTGTCTTGAGATTTGTGCAAAGGAGCAGTTGGTCTGATTGTCCTGTATTTCACAAATAAAGGACTTTACTCACCGTAGTGTGGCTTCATCTTGGAGGCAACTTCCTTTTTTCTGTGTTATGAGGCGTGCACCGCCACGTTGGAGCCCCACTAATATCAGGGCGGGCCTGCAGCGACAATGATCAAAGACACTGTGAGGACGGTGAGTCCGCATTGTGGATGTTGTATGGATAGGATGACAGCCCGGACAGCTTCAGCGCAGCCCACTTGGGTAAACATTTTGAACATTTTGGGGCGAGGCATGCAACCCACTTGGGGTAACATTTATCATGCACCACAACTACCATCATTCCTTGAGTAGTCGCCCACAGAGGCAGGACATTTACATTCGCGCTGGTGGTGCGATTGCTGCCTTTCCCTTCTGCCAGTGAACAAGAGTGTTGTTGCGCTCGAAACGCGTTTGTCTTGAGATTTGTGCAAAGGAGCAGCTGGTCTGATTGTCCTGTATTTCACAAATAAAGGACTTTACTCACCGTAGTGTGGCTTCATCTTGGAGGCAACTTCCTTTTTTCTGTGTTATGCGGCGTGCCCCGCCGCGATGGAGCCCCACTGCTATCAGGGCGGGACTGCAGCGACAATGATCAAAGACGCTGTGAGGACGGTGAGTCCGCATTGTGGATGTTGTATGGACAGGATGACAGCCTGGACAGCTTCAGCGCAGCCCACTTGGGTAAACATTTTGAACATTTTGGTGCGAGGCATGCAACCCACTGGGGGTAACATTTATCATGCACCACAACTACCATCATTCCTTGCGCATTCGCCCACAGAGGCTGGACATTTCAATTCGCACTGGTGGTGCGATTGCTGCCTTTCCCTTCTGCCAGTGAACAAGAGCGTTGTTGCACTCGAAACGCGTTTGTCTTGAGATTTGTGCAAAGGAGCAGCTGGTCTGATTGTCCTGTATTTCACAAATAAAGGACTTTACTCACCGTAGTGTGGCTTCATCTTGGGGGCAACTTCCTTTTTTCTGTGTTATGCAGCGTGCCCCGCTGCGATGGAGCCCCACTGCTATCAGGGCAGTCCGGCAGCGACAATGATCAAAGACGCTGTGGGGACGGTGAGTCCGCTTTGTGGATGTTTTGTGTACCGGATGACAGTCCAGACAGCTTCAGCGCAGCCCAGTTGGGTAAACGTTTTGAACATTTTGGGGCGGGGCATGCAACCCACTGGGGGTAACATTTATCATTCACCACAACTACCATCATTCCTTGCGCAGATGCCCACAGAGGCGGGACTTTTAAATTGGCGCAGGTGGTGCGATTGCTGCCTTTCCCTTCTGCCAGTGAACAAGAGCGTTGTTGCGCTCGAAACGCGTTTGGCTTGAGATTTGTGCAAAGAAGCAGCTGGTCTGATTGTCCTGTATTTCACAAATAAAGGACTTTACTCACCGTAGTGTGGCTTCATCTTGGAGGCAACTTCCTTTTTTCTGTGTTATGCGGCGTGCGCCACCGCGATGAAGCCCCACTGCTGTCAGAGCGGACCTGCAGCGACAATGATCAAAGACGCTGTGGGGACGGTGAGTCCGCTTTGTGGATGTTGTATGGAAAGGATGACAGCCCGGACAGCTTCAGCGCAGCCCACTTGGGTAAACATTTTGAACATTTTGGGGCGAGGCATGCAACCCTGGGGGTAACATTTGTCATGCACCACAACTACCATCATTCCTTGCGCAGACGCCCACAGAGGCGGGACATTTAAATTTGTGCAGATGGTGCGATTGCTGCCTTTTCATTCTGCCAGTGAACAAGAGCGTTGTTGTCCTCGAAACGCGTTTGGCTTGAGATTTGTGCAAAGGAGCAGCTGGTCTGATTGTCCTGTATTTCACAAATAAAGGACTTTACTCACCGTAGTGTGGCTTCATCTTGGAGGCAACTTCCTTTTTTCTGTGTTATGCGGCGTGCCCCGCCGCGATGGAGCCCCACTGCTATCAGGGCGGGACTGCAGCGACAATGATCAAAGACGCTGTGGGGACTGTGAGTCCGCTTTGTGGATGTTGTATGGACAGAATGACAGCCCGGACAGCTTCAGCGCAGCCCACTTGGGTAAACATTTTGAACATTTTGGGGCGAGGCATGCAACCCACTTGGGGTAACATTTATCATGCACCACAACTACCATCATTCCTTGCGCAGTCGCCCACAGAGGCGGTACATTTACATTCGCGCTGGTGGTGCGATTGCTGCCTTTCCCTTCTGCCAGTGAACAAGAGCGTTGTTGCGCTCTAAACGCGTTTGTCTTGAGATTTGTGCAAAGGAGCAGCTGGTCTGATTGTCCTGTATTTCACAAATAAAGGACTTTACTCACCGTAGTGTGGCTTCATCTTGGAGGCAACTTCCTTTTTTCTGTGTTATGCAGCGTGCCCCGCTGCGATGGAGCCCCACTGCTATCAGGGCAGTCCGGCAGCGACAATGATCAAAGACGCTGTGGGGACGGTGAGTCCGCTTTGTGGATGTTGTATGGACAGGATGACAACCCGGACAGCTTCAGCGCAGCCCACTTGGGTAAACATTTGGAACATTTTGGGGCGAGGCATGGAACCCACTGGGGGTAACATATATCATGCACCACAACTACCATCATTCCTTGCGCAGTCGCCCACAGAGGCGGGACATTTAAATTTGCGCTTGTGGTGCGATTGCTGCCTTTCCCTTCTGCCAGTGAACAAGAGCGTTGTTGCGCTCGAAACACGTTTGGCTTGAGATTTGTGCAAAGGAGCAGCTGGTCTGATTGTCCTGTATTTCACAAATAAAGGACTTTACTCACCGTAGTGTGGCTTCATCTTTGAGGCAACTTCCTTTTTTCTGTGTTATGCGGCGTGCCCCGCCGCGATGGAGCCCCACTGCTATCAGGGTGGGCCTGCAGCGACAATGATCAAAGACGCTGTGGGGACGGTGAGTCCGCTTTGTGGATGTTGTATGGACAGGATGACAACCCGGACAGCTTCAGCGCAGCCCACTTGGGTAAACATTTGGAACATTTTGGGGCGAGACATGCAACCCACTGGGGGTAACATTTATCATGCACCACAACTACCATCATTGCTTGCGCAGACGCCCACAGATGCGGGACATTTAAATTTGCGCAGGTGGTGTGATTGCTGCCTTTCCTTTCTGCCAGTGAACAAGAGCGTTGTTGCGCTCGAAACGCGTTTGGCTTGAGATTTGTGCAAAGGAGCAGCTGGTCTGATTGTCCTGTATTTCACAAATAAAGGACTTTACTCACCGTAGTGTGGCTTCATCTTGGAGGCAACTTCCTTTTTTCTGTGTTATGCAGCGTGCCCCGCTGCGATGGAGCCCCACTGCTATCAGGGCAGTCCGGCAGCGACAATGATCAAAGACGCTGTGGGGACGGTGAGTCCGCTTTGTGGATGTTGTATGGACAGGATGACAACCCGGACAGCTTCAGCGCAGCCCACTTGGGTAAACATTTGGAACATTTTGGGGCGAGGCATGGAACCCACTGGGGGTAACATATATCATGCACCACAACTACCATCATTCCTTGCGCAGTCGCCCACAGAGGCGGGACATTTAAATTTGCGCTTGTGGTGCGATTGCTGCCTTTCCCTTCTGCCAGTGAACAAGAGCGTTGTTGCGCTCGAAACACGTTTGGCTTGAGATTTGTGCAAAGGAGCAGCTGGTCTGATTGTCCTGTATTTCACAAATAAAGGACTTTACTCACCGTAGTGTGGCTTCATCTTTGAGGCAACTTCCTTTTTTCTGTGTTATGCAGCGTGCCCCGCCGCGATGGAGCCCCACTGCTATCAGGGTGGGCCTGCAGCGACAATGATCAAAGACGCTGTGGGGACGGTGAGTCCGCTTTGTGGATGTTGTATGGACAGAATGACAGCCCGGACAGCTTCAGCGCAGCCCACTTGGGTAAACATTTTGAACATTTTGGGGCGAGGCATGCAACCCACTGGGGGTAACATTTATCATGCACCACAACTACCATCATTCCTTGCGCAGTCGCCCACAGAGGCGGGACATTTAAATTCGCACTGGTGGTGCGATTGCTGCCTTTCCCTTCTGCCAGTGAACAAGAGCGTTGTTGCACTCGAAACGCGTTTGTCTTGAGATTTGTGCAAAGGAGCAGTTGGTCTGATTGTCCTGTATTTCACAAATAAAGGACTTTACTCACCGTAGTGTGGCTTCATCTTGGAGGCAACTTCCTTTTTTCTGTGTTATGAGGCGTGCACCGCCGCGTTGGAGCCCCACTAATATCAGGGCGGGCCTGCAGCGACAATGATCAAAGACACTGTGAGGACGGTGAGTCCGCATTGTGGATGTTGTATGGATAGGATGACAGCCCGGACAGCTTCAGCGCAGCCCACTTGGGTAAACATTTTGAACATTTTGGGGCGAGGCATGCAACCCACTTGGGGTAACATTTATCATGCACCACAACTACCATCATTCCTTGAGTAGTCGCCCACAGAGGCAGGACATTTACATTCGCGCTGGTGGTGCGATTGCTGCCTTTCCCTTCTGCCAGTGAACAAGAGTGTTGTTGCGCTCGAAACGCGTTTGTCTTGAGATTTGTGCAAAGGAGCAGCTGGTCTGATTGTCCTGTATTTCACAAATAAAGGACTTTACTCACCGTAGTGTGGCTTCATCTTGGAGGCAACTTCCTTTTTTCTGTGTTATGCGGCGTGCCCCGCCGCGATGGAGCCCCACTGCTATCAGGGCCGGACTGCAGCGACAATGATCAAAGACGCTGTGAGGACGGTGAGTCCGCATTGTGGATGTTGTATGGACAGGATGACAGCCCGGACAGCTTCAGCGCAGCCCACTTGGGTAAACATTTTGAACATTTTGGTGCGAGGCATGCAACCCACTGGGGGTAACATTTATCATGCACCACAACTACCATCATTCCTTGCGCATTCGCCCACAGAGGCTGGACATTTCAATTCGCACTGGTGGTGCGATTGCTGCCTTTCCCTTCTGCCAGTGAACAAGAGCGTTGTTGCACTCGAAACGCGTTTGTCTTGAGATTTGTGCAAAGGAGCAGCTGGTCTGATTGTCCTGTATTTCACAAATAAAGGACTTTACTCACCATAGTGTGGCTTCATCTTGCAGGCAACTTCCTTTTTTCTGTGTTATGCGGCGCGCCCCGCCGCGATGGAGCCCCACTGCTATCAGGGCGGGCCTGCAGCGACAATGATCAAAGACGCTGTGGGGACAGTGAGTCCGCTTTGTGGATGTTGTGTGGACCGGATGACAGCCCAGACAGCTTCAGCGCAGGCCAGTTGGGTAAACGTTTTGAACATTTTGGGGCGAGGCATGCAACCCACTGGGGGTAACATTTATCATGCACCACAACTACCATCATTCCTTGCGCAGATGCCCACAGAGGCGGGACATTTAAATTGGCGCAGGTGGAGCGATTGCTGCCTTTCCCTCTGCCAGTGAACAAGAGCTTTGTTGTGCTCGAAACGCGTTTGGCTTGAGATTTGTGCAAAGGAGCAGCTGGTCTGATTGTCCTGTATTTCACAAATAAAGGACTTTACTCACCGTAGTGTGGCTTCATCTTGGAGGCAACTTCCATTTTTCTGTGTTATGCAGCGTGCCCCGCTGCGATGGAGCCCCACTGCTATCAGGGCAGTCCGGCAGCGACAATGATCAAAGACGCTGTGGGGACGGTGAGTCCGCTTAGTGGATGTTGTATGGACAGGATGACAACCCGGACAGCTTCAGCGCAGCCCACTTGGGTAAACATTTTGAACATTTTGGGGCGAGGCATGGAACCCACTGGGGGTAACATATATCATGCACCACAACTACCATCATTCCTTGCGCAGTCGCCCACAGAGGCGGGACATTTAAATTCGCGCTTGTGGTGCGATTGCTGCCTTTCCCTTCTGCCAGTGAACAAGAGTGTTGTTGCGCTCGAAACACGTTTGGCTTGAGATTTGTGCAAAGGAGCAGCTGGTCTGATTGTCCTGTATTTCACAAATAAAGGACTTTACTCACCGTAGTGTGGCTTCATCTTTGAGGCAACTTCCTTTTTTCTGTGTTATGCGGCGTGCCCCGCCGCGATGGAGCCCCAATGCTATCAGGGTGGGCCTGCAGCGACAATGATCAAAGAAGCTGTGGGGTCGGTGAGTCCGCTTTGTGGATGTTGTATGGACAGGATGACAACCCGGACAGCTTCAGCGCAGCCCACTTGGGTAAACATTTTGAACATTTTGGGGCGAGACATGCAACCCACTGGGGGTAACATATATCATGCACCACAACTACCATCATTCCTTGCGCAGTCGCCCACAGAGGCGGGACATTTAAATTCGCGCTTGTGGTGCGATTGCTGCCTTTACCTTCTGCCAGTGAACAAGAGCGTTGTTGCGCTCGAAACACGTTTGGCTTGAGATTTGTGCAAAGGAGCAGCTTGTCTGATTGTCCTGTATTTCACAAATAAAGGACTTTACTCACCGTAGTGTGGCTTCATCTTGGAGGCAACTTCCTTTTTCTGTGTTATGCAGCGTGCCCCGCTGCGATGGAGCCCCACTGCTATCAGGGCAGTCCTGCAGCGACAATGATCAAAGACGCTGTGGGGACGGTGAGTCCGCTTTGTGGATGTTGTATGGACAGAATGACAGCCCGGACAGCTTCAGCGCAGCCCACTTGGGTAAACATTTTGAACATTTTGGGGCGAGGCATGCAACCCACTGAGGGTAACATTTATCATGCACCACAACTACCATCATTCCTTGCGCAGTCGCCCACAGAGGCGGGACATTTCAATTCGCACTGGTGGTGCGATTGCTGCCTTTCCCTTCTGCCAGTGAACAAGAGCGTTGTTGCACTCGAAACGCGTTTGTCTTGAGATTTGTGCAAAGGAGCAGCTGGTCTGATTGTCCTGTATTTCACAAATAAAGGACTTTACTCACCGTACTGTGGCTTCATCTTGGAGGCAACTTCCTTTTTTCTGTGTTATGCGGCGTGCCCCACCACGATGGAGCCCCACTGCTATCAGGGCAGGCCTGCAGCGACAATGATCAAAGACGCTGTGGGGACGGTGAGTCCGCTTTGTGGATGTTTTGTGTACCGGATGACAGCCCAGACAGCTTCAGCGCAGCCCAGTTGGGTAAACGTTTTGAACATTTTGGGGCGGGGCATGCAACCCACTGGGGGTAACATTTATCATGCACCACAACTACCATCATTCCTTGCGCAGATGCCCACAGAGGCGGGACATTTAAATTGGCGCAGGTGGTGCGATTGCTGCCTTTCCCTTCTGCCAGTGAACAAGAGCGTTGTTGCGCTCGAAACGCGTTTGGCTTGAGAATGGTGCAAAGGAGCAGCTGGTCTGATTGTCCTGTATTTCACAAATAAAGGACTTTACTCACCGTAGTGTGGCTTCATCTTGGAGGCAACTTCCTTTTTTCTGTGTTATGCGGCATGCGCCACCGCGATGAAGCCCCACTGCTGTCAGAGCGGACCTGCAGCGACAATGATCAAAGACGCTGTGGGGACGGTGAGTCCGCTTTGTGGATGTTGTATGGAAAGGATGACAGCCCGGACAGCTTCAGCGCAGCCCACTTGGGTAAACATTTTGAACATTTTGGGGCGAGGCATGCAACCCTGGGGGTAACATTTGTCATGCACCACAACTACCATCATTCCTTGCGCAGACGCCCACAGAGGCGGGACATTTAAATTTGTGCAGATGGTGCGATTGCTGCCTTTCCATTCTGCCAGTGAACAAGAGCGTTGTTGTGCTCGAAACGCGTTTGGCTTGAGATTTGTGCAAAAGAGAAGCTGGTCTGATTGTCCTGTATTTCACAAATAAAGGACTTTACTCACCGTAGTGTGGCTTCATCTTGGAGGCAACTTCCTTTTTTCTGTGTTATGCGGCGTGCCCCGCCGCGATGGAGCCCCACTGCTATCAGGGCGGGACTGCAGCGACAATGATCAAAGACGCTGTGGGGACGGTGAGTCCGCTTTGTGGATGTTGTATGGACAGAATGACAGCCCGGACAGCTTCAGCGCAGCCCACTTGGGTAAACATTTTGAACATTTTGGGGCGAGGCATGCAACCCACTTGGGGTAACATTTATCATGCACCACAACTACCATCATTCCTTGCGCAGTCGCTCACAGAGGCAGTACATTTACATTCGCGCTGGTGGTGCGATTGCTGCCTTTCCCTTCTGCCAGTGAACAAGAGCGTTGTTGCGCTCTAAACGCATTTGTCTTGAGATTTGTGCAAAGGAGCAGCTAGTCTGATTGTCCTGTATTTCACAAATAAAGGACTTCACTCACCGTAGTGTGGCTTCATCTTGGAGGCAACTTCCTTTTTTCTGTGTTATGCAGCGTGCCCCGCTGCGATGGAGCCCCACTGCTATCAGGGCAGTCCGGCAGCGACAATGATCAAAGACGCTGTGGGGACGGTGAGTCCGCTTAGTGGATGTTGTATGGACAGGATGACAACCCGGACAGCTTCAGCGCAGCCCACTTGGGTAAACATTTTGAACATTTTGGGGCGAGGCATGGAACCCACTGGGGGTAACATATATCATGCACCACAACTACCATCATTCCTTGCGCAGTCGCCCACAGAGGCGGGACATTTAAATTCGCGCTTGTGGTGCGATTGCTGCCTTTCCCTTCTGCCAGTGAACAAGAGCGTTGTTGCGCTCGAAACACGTTTGGCTTGAGATTTGTGCAAAGGAGCAGCTGGTCTGATTGTCCTGTATTTCACAAATAAAGGACTTTACTCACCTTAGTGTGGCTTCATCTTTGAGGCAACTTCCTTTTTTCTGTGTTATGCGGCGTGCCCCGCCGCGATGGAGCCCCACTGCTATCAGGGTGGGCCTGCAGCGACAATGATCAAAGAAGCTGTGGGGTCGGTGAGTCCGCTTTGTGGATGTTGTATGGACAGGATGACAACCCGGACAGCTTCAGCGCAGCCCACTTGGGTAAACATTTTGAACATTTTGGGGCGAGACATGCAACCCACTGGGGGTAACATATATCATGCACCACAACTACCATCATTCCTTGCGCACTCGCCCACAGAGGCGGGACATTTAAATTCGCGCTTGAGGTGCGATTGCTGCTTTTACCTTCTGCCAGTGAACAAGAGCGTTGTTGCGCTCGAAACACGTTTGGCTTGAGATTTGTGCAAAGGAGCAGCTTGTCTGATTGTCCTGTATTTCACAAATAAAGGACTTTACTCACCGTAGTGTGGCTTCATCTTGGAGGTAACTTCCTTTTTCTGTGTTATGCAGCGTGCCCCGCTGCGATGGAGCCCCACTGCTATCAGGGCAGTCCTGCAGCGACAATGATCAAAGACGCTGTGGGGACGGTGAGTCCGCTTTGTGGATGTTGTATGGACAGAATGACAGCCCGGACAGCTTCAGCGCAGCCCACTTGGGTAAACATTTTGAACATTTTGGGGCGAGGCATGCAACCCACTGAGGGTAACATTTATCATGCACCACAACTACCATCATTCCTTGCGCAGTCGCCCACAGAGGCGGGACATTTCAATTCGCACTGGTGGTGCGATTGCTGCCTTTCCCTTCTGCCAGTGAACAAGAGCGTTGTTGCACTCGAAACGCGTTTGTCTTGAGATTTGTGCAAAGGAGCAGCTGGTCTGATTGTCCTGTATTTCACAAATAAAGGACTTTACTCACCGTAGTGTGGCTTCATCTTGGGGGCAACTTCCTTTTTTCTGTGTTATGCAGCGTGCCCCGCTGCGATGGAGCCCCACTGCTATCAGGGCAGTCCGGCAGCGACAATGATCAAAGACGCTGTGGGGACGGTGAGTCCGCTTTGTGGATGTTTTGTGTACCGGATGACAGTCCAGACAGCTTCAGCGCAGCCCAGTTGGGTAAACGTTTTGAACATTTTGGGGCGGGGCATGCAACCCACTGGGGGTAACATTTATCATTCACCACAACTACCATCATTCCTTGCGCAGATGCCCACAGAGGCGGGACTTTTAAATTGGCGCAGGTGGTGCGATTGCTGCCTTTCCCTTCTGCCAGTGAACAAGAGCGTTGTTGCGCTCGAAACGCGTTTGGCTTGAGATTTGTGCAAAGAAGCAGCTGGTCTGATTGTCCTGTATTTCACAAATAAAGGACTTTACTCACCGTAGTGTGGCTTCATCTTGGAGGCAACTTCCTTTTTTCTGTGTTATGCGGCGTGCGCCACCGCGATGAAGCCCCACTGCTGTCAGAGCGGACCTGCAGCGACAATGATCAAAGACGCTGTGGGGACGGTGAGTCCGCTTTGTGGATGTTGTATGGAAAGGATGACAGCCCGGACAGCTTCAGCGCAGCCCACTTGGGTAAACATTTTGAACATTTTGGGGCGAGGCATGCAACCCTGGGGGTAACATTTGTCATGCACCACAACTACCATCATTCCTTGCGCAGACGCCCACAGAGGCGGGACATTTAAATTTGTGCAGATGGTGCGATTGCTGCCTTTCCATTCTGCCAGTGAACAAGAGCGTTGTTGTCCTCGAAACGCGTTTGGCTTGAGATTTGTGCAAAGGAGCAGCTGGTCTGATTGTCCTGTATTTCACAAATAAAGGACTTTACTCACCGTAGTGTGGCTTCATCTTGGAGGCAACTTCCTTTTTTCTGTGTTATGCGGCGTGCCCCGCCGCGATGGAGCCCCACTGCTATCAGGGCGGGACTGCAGCGACAATGATCAAAGACGCTGTGGGGACTGTGAGTCCGCTTTGTGGATGTTGTATGGACAGAATGACAGCCCGGACAGCTTCAGCGCAGCCCACTTGGGTAAACATTTTGAACATTTTGGGGCGAGGCATGCAACCCACTTGGGGTAACATTTATCATGCACCACAACTACCATCATTCCTTGCGCAGTCGCCCACAGAGGCGGTACATTTACATTCGCGCTGGTGGTGCGATTGCTGCCTTTCCCTTCTGCCAGTGAACAAGAGCGTTGTTGCGCTCTAAACGCGTTTGTCTTGAGATTTGTGCAAAGGAGCAGCTGGTCTGATTGTCCTGTATTTCACAAATAAAGGACTTTACTCACCGTAGTGTGGCTTCATCTTGGAGGCAACTTCCTTTTTTCTGTGTTATGCAGCGTGCCCCGCTGCGATGGAGCCCCACTGCTATCAGGGCAGTCCGGCAGCGACAATGATCAAAGACGCTGTGGGGACGGTGAGTCCGCTTTGTGGATGTTGTATGGACAGGATGACAACCCGGACAGCTTCAGCGCAGCCCACTTGGGTAAACATTTGGAACATTTTGGGGCGAGGCATGGAACCCACTGGGGGTAACATATATCATGCACCACAACTACCATCATTCCTTGCGCAGTCGCCCACAGAGGCGGGACATTTAAATTTGCGCTTGTGGTGCGATTGCTGCCTTTCCCTTCTGCCAGTGAACAAGAGCGTTGTTGCGCTCGAAACACGTTTGGCTTGAGATTTGTGCAAAGGAGCAGCTGGTCTGATTGTCCTGTATTTCACAAATAAAGGACTTTACTCACCGTAGTGTGGCTTCATCTTTGAGGCAACTTCCTTTTTTCTGTGTTATGCGGCGTGCCCCGCCGCGATGGAGCCCCACTGCTATCAGGGTGGGCCTGCAGCGACAATGATCAAAGACGCTGTGGGGACGGTGAGTCCGCTTTGTGGATGTTGTATGGACAGGATGACAACCCGGACAGCTTCAGCGCAGCCCACTTGGGTAAACATTTGGAACATTTTGGGGCGAGACATGCAACCCACTGGGGGTAACATTTATCATGCACCACAACTACCATCATTGCTTGCGCAGACGCCCACAGATGCGGGACATTTAAATTTGCGCAGGTGGTGTGATTGCTGCCTTTCCTTTCTGCCAGTGAACAAGAGCGTTGTTGCGCTCGAAACGCGTTTGGCTTGAGATTTGTGCAAAGGAGCAGCTGGTCTGATTGTCCTGTATTTCACAAATAAAGGACTTTACTCACCGTAGTGTGGCTTCATCTTGGAGGCAACTTCCTTTTTTCTGTGTTATGCAGCGTGCCCCGCTGCGATGGAGCCCCACTGCTATCAGGGCAGTCCGGCAGCGACAATGATCAAAGACGCTGTGGGGACGGTGAGTCCGCTTTGTGGATGTTGTATGGACAGGATGACAACCCGGACAGCTTCAGCGCAGCCCACTTGGGTAAACATTTGGAACATTTTGGGGCGAGGCATGGAACCCACTGGGGGTAACATATATCATGCACCACAACTACCATCATTCCTTGCGCAGTCGCCCACAGAGGCGGGACATTTAAATTTGCGCTTGTGGTGCGATTGCTGCCTTTCCCTTCTGCCAGTGAACAAGAGCGTTGTTGCGCTCGAAACACGTTTGGCTTGAGATTTGTGCAAAGGAGCAGCTGGTCTGATTGTCCTGTATTTCACAAATAAAGGACTTTACTCACCGTAGTGTGGCTTCATCTTGGAGGCAACTTCCTTTTTTCTGTGTTATGCAGCGTGCCCCGCTGCGATGGAGCCCCACTGCTATCAGGGCAGTCCGGCAGCGACAATGATCAAAGACGCTGTGGGGACGGTGAGTCCGCTTTGTGGATGTTGTATGGACAGGATGACAACCCGGACAGCTTCAGCGCAGCCCACTTGGGTAAACATTTGGAACATTTTGGGGCGAGACATGCAACCCACTGGGGGTAACATTTATCATGCACCACAACTACCATCATTGCTTGCGCAGACGCCCACAGATGCGGGACATTTAAATTTGCGCAGGTGGTGTGATTGCTGCCTTTCCTTTCTGCCAGTGAACAAGAGCGTTGTTGCGCTCGAAACGCGTTTGGCTTGAGATTTGTGCAAAGGAGCAGCTGGTCTGATTGTCCTGTATTTCACAAATAAAGGACTTTACTCACAGTAGTGTGGCTTCATCTTGGAGGCAACTTCCTTTTTTCTATGTTATGCAGCGTGCCCGGCTGCGATGGAGCCCGACTGCTATCAGGGCAGTCCTGCAGCGACAATGATCAAAGACGCTGTGGGGACGGTGAGTCCGCTTTGTGGATGTTGTATGGACAGAATGACAGCCCGGACAGCTTCAGCGCAGCCCACTTGGGTAAACATTTTGAACATTTTGGGGCGAGGCATGCAACCCACTGGGGGTAACATTTATCATGCACCACAACTACCATCATTCCTTGCGCAGTCGCCCACAGAGGCGGGACATTTAAATTCGCACTGGTGGTGCGATTGCTGCCTTTCCCTTCTGCCAGTGAACAAGAGCGTTGTTGCACTCGAAACGCGTTTGTCTTGAGATTTGTGCAAAGGAGCAGTTGGTCTGATTGTCCTGTATTTCACAAATAAAGGACTTTACTCACCGTAGTGTGGCTTCATCTTGGAGGCAACTTCCTTTTTTCTGTGTTATGAGGCGTGCACCGCCGCGTTGGAGCCCCACTAATATCAGGGCGGGCCTGCAGCGACAATGATCAAAGACACTGTGAGGACGGTGAGTCCGCATTGTGGATGTTGTATGGATAGGATGACAGCCCGGACAGCTTCAGCGCAGCCCACTTGGGTAAACATTTTGAACATTTTGGGGCGAGGCATGCAACCCACTTGGGGTAACATTTATCATGCACCACAACTACCATCATTCCTTGAGTAGTCGCCCACAGAGGCAGGACATTTACATTCGCGCTGGTGGTGCGATTGCTGCCTTTCCCTTCTGCCAGTGAACAAGAGTGTTGTTGCGCTCGAAACGCGTTTGTCTTGAGATTTGTGCAAAGGAGCAGCTGGTCTGATTGTCCTGTATTTCACAAATAAAGGACTTTACTCACCGTAGTGTGGCTTCATCTTGGAGGCAACTTCCTTTTTTCTGTGTTATGCGGCGTGCCCCGCCGCGATGGAGCCCCACTGCTATCAGGGCGGGACTGCAGCGACAATGATCAAAGACGCTGTGAGGACGGTGAGTCCGCATTGTGGATGTTGTATGGACAGGATGACAGCCCGGACAGCTTCAGCGCAGCCCACTTGGGTAAACATTTTGAACATTTTGGTGCGAGGCATGCAACCCACTGGGGGTAACATTTATCATGCACCACAACTACCATCATTCCTTGCGCATTCGCCCACAGAGGCTGGACATTTCAATTCGCACTGGTGGTGCGATTGCTGCCTTTCCCTTCTGCCAGTGAACAAGAGCGTTGTTGCACTCGAAACGCGTTTGTCTTGAGATTTGTGCAAAGGAGCAGCTGGTCTGATTGTCCTGTATTTCACAAATAAAGGACTTTACTCACCATAGTGTGGCTTCATCTTGCAGGCAACTTCCTTTTTTCTGTGTTATGCGGCGCGCCCCGCCGCGATGGAGCCCCACTGCTATCAGGGCGGGCCTGCAGCGACAATGATCAAAGACGCTGTGGGGACAGTGAGTCCGCTTTGTGGATGTTGTGTGGACCGGATGACAGCCCAGACAGCTTCAGCGCAGGCCAGTTGGGTAAACGTTTTGAACATTTTGGGGCGAGGCATGCAACCCACTGGGGGTAACATTTATCATGCACCACAACTACCATCATTCCTTGCGCAGATGCCCACAGAGGCGGGACATTTAAATTGGCGCAGGTGGAGCGATTGCTGCCTTTCCCTTCTGCCAGTGAACAAGAGCGTTGTTGTGCTCGAAACGCGTTTGGCTTGAGATTTGTGCAAAGGAGCAGCTGGTCTGATTGTCCTGTATTTCACAAATAAAGGACTTTACTCACCGTAGTGTGGCTTCATCTTGGAGGCAACTTCCTTTTTTCTGTGTTATGCAGCGTGCCCCGCTGCGATGGAGCCCCACTGCTATCAGGGCAGTCCGGCAGCGACAATGATCAAAGACGCTGTGGGGACGGTGAGTCCGCTTAGTGGATGTTGTATGGACAGGATGACAACCCGGACAGCTTCAGCGCAGCCCACTTGGGTAAACATTTTGAACATTTTGGGGCGAGGCATGGAACCCACTGGGGGTAACATATATCATGCACCACAACTACCATCATTCCTTGCGCAGTCGCCCACAGAGGCGGGACATTTAAATTCGCGCTTGTGGTGCGATTGCTGCCTTTCCCTTCTGCCAGTGAACAAGAGTGTTGTTGCGCTCGAAACACGTTTGGCTTGAGATTTGTGCAAAGGAGCAGCTGGTCTGATTGTCCTGTATTTCACAAATAAAGGACTTTACTCACCGTAGTGTGGCTTCATCTTTGAGGCAACTTCCTTTTTTCTGTGTTATGCGGCGTGCCCCGCCGCGATGGAGCCCCAATGCTATCAGGGTGGGCCTGCAGCGACAATGATCAAAGAAGCTGTGGGGTCGGTGAGTCCGCTTTGTGGATGTTGTATGGACAGGATGACAACCCGGACAGCTTCAGCGCAGCCCACTTGGGTAAACATTTTGAACATTTTGGGGCGAGACATGCAACCCACTGGGGGTAACATATATCATGCACCACAACTACCATCATTCCTTGCGCAGTCGCCCACAGAGGCGGGACATTTAAATTCGCGCTTGTGGTGCGATTGCTGCCTTTACCTTCTGCCAGTGAACAAGAGCGTTGTTGCGCTCGAAACACGTTTGGCTTGAGATTTGTGCAAAGGAGCAGCTTGTCTGATTGTCCTGTATTTCACAAATAAAGGACTTTACTCACCGTAGTGTGGCTTCATCTTGGAGGCAACTTCCTTTTTCTGTGTTATGCAGCGTGCCCCGCTGCGATGGAGCCCCACTGCTATCAGGGCAGTCCTGCAGCGACAATGATCAAAGACGCTGTGGGGACGGTGAGTCCGCTTTGTGGATGTTGTATGGACAGAATGACAGCCCGGACAGCTTCAGCGCAGCCCACTTGGGTAAACATTTTGAACATTTTGGGGCGAGGCATGCAACCCACTGAGGGTAACATTTATCATGCACCACAACTACCATCATTCCTTGCGCAGTCGCCCACAGAGGCGGGACATTTCAATTCGCACTGGTGGTGCGATTGCTGCCTTTCCCTTCTGCCAGTGAACAAGAGCGTTGTTGCACTCGAAACGCGTTTGTCTTGAGATTTGTGCAAAGGAGCAGCTGGTCTGATTGTCCTGTATTTCACAAATAAAGGACTTTACTCACCGTAGTGTGGCTTCATCTTGGAGGCAACTTCCTTTTTTCTGTGTTATGCGGCGTGCCCCACCGCGATGGAGCCCCACTGCTATCAGGGCAGGCCTGCAGCGAAAATGATCAAAGACGCTGTGGGGACGGTGAGTCCGCTTTGTGGATGTTTTGTGTACCGGATGACAGCCCAGACAGCTTCAGCGCAGCCCAGTTGGGTAAACGTTTTGAACATTTTGGGGCGGGGCATGCAACCCACTGGGGGTAACATTTATCATTCACCACAACTACCATCATTCCTTGCGCAGATGCCCACAGAGGCGGGACATTTAAATTGGCGCAGGTGGTGCGATCGCTGCCTTTCCCTTCTGCCAGTGAACAAGAGCGTTGTTGCGCTCGAAACGCGTTTGGCTTGAGATTTGTGCAAAGGAGCAGCTGGTCTGATTGTCCTGTATTTCACAAATAAAGGACTTTACTCACCGTAGTGTGGCTTCATCTTGGAGGCAACTTCCTTTTTTCTGTGTTATGCGGCGTGCGCCACCGCGATAAAGCACCACTGCTGTCAGAGCGGACCTGCAGCGACAATGATCAAAGACGCTGTGGGGACGGTGAGTCCGCTTTGTGGATGTTGTATGGAAAGGATGACAGCCCGGACAGCTTCAGCGCAGCCCACTTGGGTAAACATTTTGAACATTTTGGGGCGAGGCATGCAACCCTGGGGGTAACATTTGTCATGCACCACAACTACCATCATTCCTTGCGCAGACGCCCACAGAGGCGGGACATTTAAATTTGTGCAGATGGTGCGATTGCTGCCTTTCCATTCTGCCAGTGAACAAGAGCGTTGTTGTCCTCGAAACGCGTTTGGCTTGAGATTTGTGCAAAGGAGCAGCTGGTCTGATTGTCCTGTATTTCACAAATAAAGGACTTTACTCACCGTAGTGTGGCTTCATCTTGGAGGCAACTTCCTTTTTTCTGTGTTATGCGGCGTGCCCCGCCGCGATGGAGCCCCACTGCTATCAGGGCGGGACTGCAGCGACAATGATCAAAGACGCTGTGGGGACTGTGAGTCCGCTTTGTGGATGTTGTATGGACAGAATGACAGCCCGGACAGCTTCAGCGCAGCCCACTTGGGTAAACATTTTGAACATTTTGGGGCGAGGCATGCAACCCACTTGGGGTAACATTTATCATGCACCACAACTACCATCATTCCTTGCGCAGTCGCCCACAGAGGCGGTACTTTTACATTCGCGCTGGTGGTGCGATTGCTGCCTCTCCCTTCTGCCAGTGAACAAGAGCGTTGTTGCGCTCTAAACGCGTTTGTCTTGAGATTTGTGCAAAGGAGCAGCTGGTCTGATTGTCCTGTATTTCACAAATAAAGGACTTTACTCACCGTAGTGTGGCTTCATCTTGGAGGCAACTTCCTTTTTTCTGTGTTATGCAGCGTGCCCCGCTGCGATGGAGCCCCACTGCTATCAGGGCAGTCCGGCAGCGACAATGATCAAAGACGCTGTGGGGACGGTGAGTCCGCTTTGTGGATGTTGTATGGACAGGATGACAACCCGGACAGCTTCAGCGCAGCCCACTTGGGTAAACATTTTGAACATTTTGGGGCGAGGCATGGAACCCACTGGGGGTAACATATATCATGCACCACAACTACCATCATTCCTTGCGCAGTCGCCCACAGAGGCGGGACATTTAAATTTGCGCTTGTGGTGCGATTGCTGCCTTTCCCTTCTGCCAGTGAACAAGAGCGTTGTTGCGCTCGAAACACGTTTGGCTTGAGATTTGTGCAAAGGAGCAGCTGGTCTGATTGTCCTGTATTTCACAAATAAAGGACTTTACTCACCGTAGTGTGGCTTCATCTTTGAGGCAACTTCCTTTTTTCTGTGTTATGCGGCGTGCCCCGCCGCGATGGAGCCCCACTGCTATCAGGGTGGGCCTGCAGCGACAATGATCAAAGACGCTGTGGGGACGGTGAGTCCGCTTTGTGGATGTTGTATGGACAGGATGACAACCCGGACAGCTTCAGCGCAGCCCACTTGGGTAAACATTTTGAACATTTTGGGGCGAGTCATGCAACCCACTGGGGGTAACATTTATCATGCACCACAACTACCATCATTGCTTGCGCAGACGCCCACAGATGCGGGACATTTAAATTTGCGCAGGTGGTGTGATTGCTGCCTTTCCTTTCTGCCAGTGAACAAGAGCGTTGTTGCGCTCGAAACGCGTTTGGCTTGAGATTTGTGCAAAGGAGCAGCTGGTCTGATTGTCCTGTATTTCACAAATAAAGGACTTTACTCACCGTAGTGTGGCTTCATCTTGGAGGCAACTTCCTTTTTTCTATGTTATGCAGCGTGCCCGGCTGCGATGGAGCCCTACTGCTATCAGGGCAGTCCTGCAGCGACAATGATCAAAGACGCTGTGGGGACGGTGAGTCCGCTTTGTGGATGTTGTATGGACAGAATGACAGCCCGGACAGCTTCAGCGCAGCCCACTTGGGTAAACATTTTGAACATTTTGGGGCGAGGCATGCAACCCACTGGGGGTAACATTTATCATGCACCACAACTACCATCATTCCTTGCGCAGTCGCCCACAGAGGCGGGACATTTAAATTCGCACTGGTGGTGCGATTGCTGCCTTTCCCTTCTGCCAGTGAACAAGAGCGTTGTTGCACTCGAAACGCGTTTGTCTTGAGATTGGTGCAAAGGAGCAGCTGGTCTGATTGTCCTGTATTTCACAAATAAAGGACTTTACTCACCGTAGTGTGGCTTCATCTTGGAGGCAACTTCCTTTTTTCTGTGTTATGCGGCGTGCCCCGCCGCGATGGAGCCCCACTGCTATCAGGGCGGGACTGCAGCGACAATGATCAAAGACGCTGTGAGGACGGTGAGTCCGCATTGTGGATGTTGTATGGACAGGATGACAGCCCGGACAGCTTCAGCGCAGCCCACTTGGGTAAACATTTTGAACATTTTGGTGCGAGGCATGCAACCCACTGGGGGTAACATTTATCATGCACCACAACTACCATCATTCCTTGCGCAGTCGCCCACAGAGGCGGGACATTTCAATTCGCACTGGTGGTGCGATTGCTGCCTTTCCCTTCTGCCAGTGAACAAGAGCGTTGTTGCACTCGAAACGCGTTTGGCTTGAGATTTGTGCAAAGGAGCAGCTGGTCTGATTGTCCTGTATTTCACAAATAAAGGACTTTACTCACCGTAGTGTGGCTTCATCTTGGAGGCAACTTCCTTTTTTCTGTGTTATGCGGCGTGCCCCGCCGCGATGGAGCCCCACTGCTATCAGGGTGGGCCTGCAGCGACAATGATCAAAGACGCTGTGGGGACGGTGAGTCCGCTTTGTGGATGTTGTATGGACAGGATGACAACCCGGACAGCTTCAGCGCAGCCCACTTGGGTAAACATTTTGAACATTTTGGGGCGAGACATGCAACCCACTGGGGGTAACATTTATCATGCACCACAACTACCATCATTGCTTGCGCAGACGCCCACAGATGCGGGACATTTAAATTTGCGCAGGTGGTGTGATTGCTGCCTTTCCTTTCTGCCAGTGAACAAGAGCGTTGTTGCGCTCGAAACGCGTTTGGCTTGAGATTTGTGCAAAGGAGCAGCTGGTCTGATTGTCCTGTATTTCACAAATAAAGGACTTTACTCACCGTAGTGTGGCTTCATCTTGGAGGCAACTTCCTTTTTTCTATGTTATGCAGCGTGCCCGGCTGCGATGGAGCCCGACTGCTATCAGGGCAGTCCTGCAGCGACAATGATCAAAGACGCTGTGGGGACGGTGAGTCAGCTTTGTGGATGTTGTATGGACAGAATGACAGCCCGGACAGCTTCAGCGCAGCCCACTTGGGTAAACATTTTGAACATTTTGGGGCGAGGCATGCAACCCACTGGGGGTAACATTTATCATGCACCACAACTACCATCATTCCTTGCGCAGTCGCCCACAGAGGCGGGACATTTAAATTCGCACTGGTGGTGCGATTGCTGCCTTTCCCTTCTGCCAGTGAACAAGAGCGTTGTTGCACTCGAAACGCGTTTGTCTTGAGATTTGTGCAAAGGAGCAGCTGGTCTGATTGTCCTGTATTTCACAAATAAAGGACTTTACTCACCGTAGTGTGGCTTCATCTTGGAGGCAACTTCCTTTTTTCTGTGTTATGAGGCGTGCACCGCCGCGTTGGAGCCCCACTAATATCAGGGCGGGCCTGCAGCGACAATGATCAAAGACGCTGTGAGGACGGTGAGTCCGCATTGTGGATGTTGTATGGACAGGATGACAGCCCGGACAGCTTCAGCGCAGCCCACTTGGGTAAACATTTTGAACATTTTGGGGCGAGGCATGGAACCCACTTGGGGTAACATTTATCATGCACCACAACTACCATCATTCCTTGAGTAGTCGCCCACAGAGGCAGGATATTTACATTCGCGCTGGTGGTGCGATTGCTGCCTTTCCCTTCTGCCAGTGAACAAGAGCGTTGTTGCGCTCGAAACGCGTTTGTCTTGAGATTTGTGCAAAGGAGCAGCTGGTCTGATTGTCCTGTATTTCACAAATAAAGGACTTTACTCACCGTAGTGTGGCTTCATCTTGGAGGCAACTTCCTTTTTTCTGTGTTATGCGGCGTGCCCCGCCGCGATGGAGCCCCACTGCTATCAGGGCGGGACTGCAGCGACAATGATCAAAGACGCTGTGAGGACGGTGAGTCCGCATTGTGGATGTTGTATGGACAGGATGACAGCCCGGACAGCTTCAGCGCAGCCCACTTGGGTAAACATTTTGAACATTTTGGTGCGAGGCATGCAACCCACTGGGGGTAACATTTATCATGCACCACAACTACCATCATTCCTTGCGCAGTCACCCACAGAGGCGGGACATTTCAATTTGCACTGGTGGTGCGATTGCTGCCTTTCCCTTCTGCCAGTGAACAAGAGCGTTGTTGCACTCGAAACGCGTTTGTCTTGAGATTTGTGCAAAGGAGCAGCTGGTCTGATTGTCCTGTATTTCACAAATAAAGGACTTTACTCACCGTAGTGTGGCTTCATCTTGGAGGCAACTTCCTTTTTTCTGTGTTATGCGGCGCGCCCCGCCGCGATGGAGCCCCACTGCTATCAGGGCGGGCCTGCAGCGACAATGATCAAAGACGCTGTGGGGACAGTGAGTCCGCTTTGTGGATGTTGTGTGGACCGGATGACAGCCCAGACAGCTTCAGCGCAGGCCAGTTGGGTAAACGTTTTGAACATTTTGGGGCGAGGCATGCAACCCACTGGGGGTAACATTTATCATGCACCACAACTACCATCATTCCTTGCGCAGATGCCCACAGAGGCGGGACATTTAAATTGGCGCAGGTGGAGCGATTGCTGCCTTTCCCTTCTGCCAGTGAACAAGAGCGTTGTTGCGCTCGAAACGCGTTTGGCTTGAGATTTGTGCAAAGGAGCAGCTGGTCTGATTGTCCTGTATTTCACAAATAAAGGACTTTACTCACCGTAGTGTGGCTTCATCTTGGAGGCAACTTCCTTTTTTCTGTGTTATGCGGCGTGCCCCGCCGTGATGGATCCCCACTGCTATCAGGGCAGGCCTGCAGCGACAATGATCAAAGACGCTGTGGGGACGGTGAGTCCGCTTTGTGGATGTTTTGTGTACCGGATGACAGCCCAGACAGCTTCAGCGCAGCCCAGTTGGGTAAACGTTTTGAACATTTTGGGGCGGGGCATGCAACCCACTGGGGGTAACATTTATCATTCACCACAACTACCATCATTCCTTGCGCAGATGCCCACAGAGGCGGGACATTTAAATTGGCGCAGGTGGTGCGATTGCTGCCTTTCCCTTCTGCCAGTGAACAAGAGCGTTGTTGCGCTCGAAACGCGTTTGGCTTGAGATTTGTGCAAAGGAGCAGCTGGTCTGATTGTCCTGTATTTCACAAATAAAGGACTTTACTCACCGTAGTGTGGCTTCATCTTGGAGGCAACTTCCTTTTTTCTGTGTTATGCGGTGTGCGCCACTGCGATGAAGCCCCACTGCTGTCAGAGCGGACATGCAGCGACAATGATCAAAGACGCTGTGGGGACGGTGAGTCCGCTTTGTGGATGTTGTATGGAAAGGATGACAGCCCGGACAGCTTCAGCGCAGCCCACTTGGGTAAACATTTTGAACATTTTGGGGCGAGGCATGCAACCCACTGGGGGTAACATTTATCATGCACCACAACTACCATCATTGCTTGCGCAGACGCCCACAGATGCGGGACATTTAAATTTGCGCAGGTGGTGTGATTGCTGCCTTTCCTTTCTGCCAGTGAACAAGAGCGTTGTTGCGCTCGAAACGCGTTTGGCTTGAGATTTGTGCAAAGGAGCAGCTGGTCTGATTGTCCTGTATTTCACAAATAAAGGACTTTACTCACCGTAGTGTGGCTTCATCTTGGAGGCAACTTCCTTTTTTCTATGTTATGCAGCGTGCCCGGCTGCGATGGAGCCCGACTGCTATCAGGGCAGTCCTGCAGCGACAATGATCAAAGACGCTGTGGGGACGGTGAGTCCGCTTTGTGGATGTTGTATGGACAGAATGACAGCCCGGACAGCTTCAGCGCAGCCCACTTGGGTAAACATTTTGAACATTTTGGGGCGAGGCATGCAACCCACTGGGGGTAACATTTATCATGCACCACAACTACCATCATTCCTTGCGCAGTCGCCCACAGAGGCGGGACATTTAAATTCGCACTGGTGGTGCGATTGCTGCCTTTCCCTTCTGCCAGTGAACAAGAGCGTTGTTGCACTCGAAACGCGTTTGTCTTGAGATTTGTGCAAAGGAGCAGCTGGTCTGATTGTCCTGTATTTCACAAATAAAGGACTTTACTCACCGTAGTGTGGCTTCATCTTGGAGGCAACTTCCTTTTTTCTGTGTTATGAGGCGTGCACCGCCGCGTTGGAGCCCCACTAATATCAGGGCGGGCCTGCAGCGACAATGATCAAAGACGCTGTGAGGACGGTGAGTCCGCATTGTGGATGTTGTATGGACAGGATGACAGCCCGGACAGCTTCAGCGCAGCCCACTTGGGTAAACATTTTGAACATTTTGGGGCGAGGCATGCAACCCACTTGGGGTAACATTTATCATGCACCACAACTACCATCATTCCTTGAGTAGTCGCCCACAGAGGCAGGACATTTACATTCGCGCTGGTGGTGCGATTGCTGCCTTTCCCTTCTGCCAGTGAACAAGAGCGTTGTTGCGCTCGAAACGCGTTTGTCTTGAGATTTGTGCAAAGGAGCAGCTGGTCTGATTGTCCTGTATTTCACAAATAAAGGACTTTACTCACCGTAGTGTGGCTTCATCTTGGAGGCAACTTCCTTTTTTCTGTGTTATGCGGCGTGCCCCGCCGCGATGGAGCCCCACTGCTATCAGGGCGGGACTGCAGCGACAATGATCAAAGACGCTGTGAGGACGGTGAGTCCGCATTGTGGATGTTGTATGGACAGGATGACAGCCCGGACAGCTTCAGCGCAGCCCACTTGGGTAAACATTTTGAACATTTTGGTGCGAGGCATGCAACCCACTGGGGGTAACATTTATCATGCACCACAACTACCATCATTCCTTGCGCAGTCGCCCACAGAGGCGGGACATTTCAATTCGCACTGGTGGTGCGATTGCTGCCTTTCCCTTCTGCCAGTGAACAAGAGCGTTGTTGCACTCGAAACGCGTTTGGCTTGAGATTTGTGCAAAGGAGCAGCTGGTCTGATTGTCCTGTATTTCACAAATAAAGGACTTTACTCACCGTAGTGTGGCTTCATCTTGGAGGCAACTTCCTTTTTTCTGTGTTATGCGGCGTGCCCCGCCGCGATGGAGCCCCACTGCTATCAGGGTGGGCCTGCAGCGACAATGATCAAAGACGCTGTGGGGACGGTGAGTCCGCTTTGTGGATGTTGTATGGACAGGATGACAACCCGGACAGCTTCAGCGCAGCCCACTTGGGTAAACATTTTGAACATTTTGGGGCGAGACATGCAACCCACTGGGGGTAACATTTATCATGCACCACAACTACCATCATTGCTTGCGCAGACGCCCACAGATGCGGGACATTTAAATTTGCGCAGGTGGTGTGATTGCTGCCTTTCCTTTCTGCCAGTGAACAAGAGCGTTGTTGCGCTCGAAACGCGTTTGGCTTGAGATTTGTGCAAAGGAGCAGCTGGTCTGATTGTCCTGTATTTCACAAATAAAGGACTTTACTCACCGTAGTGTGGCTTCATCTTGGAGGCAACTTCCTTTTTTCTATGTTATGCAGCGTGCCCGGCTGCGATGGAGCCCGACTGCTATCAGGGCAGTCCTGCAGCGACAATGATCAAAGACGCTGTGGGGACGGTGAGTCAGCTTTGTGGATGTTGTATGGACAGAATGACAGCCCGGACAGCTTCAGCGCAGCCCACTTGGGTAAACATTTTGAACATTTTGGGGCGAGGCATGCAACCCACTGGGGGTAACATTTATCATGCACCACAACTACCATCATTCCTTGCGCAGTCGCCCACAGAGGCGGGACATTTAAATTCGCACTGGTGGTGCGATTGCTGCCTTTCCCTTCTGCCAGTGAACAAGAGCGTTGTTGCACTCGAAACGCGTTTGTCTTGAGATTTGTGCAAAGGAGCAGCTGGTCTGATTGTCCTGTATTTCACAAATAAAGGACTTTACTCACCGTAGTGTGGCTTCATCTTGGAGGCAACTTCCTTTTTTCTGTGTTATGAGGCGTGCACCGCCGCGTTGGAGCCCCACTAATATCAGGGCGGGCCTGCAGCAACAATGATCAAAGACGCTGTGAGGACGGTGAGTCCGCATTGTGGATGTTGTATGGACAGGATGACAGCCCGGACAGCTTCAGCGCAGCCCACTTGGGTAAACATTTTGAACATTTTGGGGCGAGGCATGGAACCCACTTGGGGTAACATTTATCATGCACCACAACTACCATCATTCCTTGAGTAGTCGCCCACAGAGGCAGGATATTTACATTCGCGCTGGTGGTGCGATTGCTGCCTTTCCCTTCTGCCAGTGAACAAGAGCGTTGTTGCGCTCGAAACGCGTTTGTCTTGAGATTTGTGCAAAGGAGCAGCTGGTCTGATTGTCCTGTATTTCACAAATAAAGGACTTTACTCACCGTAGTGTGGCTTCATCTTGGAGGCAACTTCCTTTTTTCTGTGTTATGCGGCGTGCCCCGCCGCGATGGAGCCCCACTGCTATCAGGGCGGGACTGCAGCGACAATGATCAAAGACGCTGTGAGGACGGTGAGTCCGCATTGTGGATGTTGTATGGACAGGATGACAGCCCGGACAGCTTCAGCGCAGCCCACTTGGGTAAACATTTTGAACATTTTGGTGCGAGGCATGCAACCCACTGGGGGTAACATTTATCATGCACCACAACTACCATCATTCCTTGCGCAGTCACCCACAGAGGCGGGACATTTCAATTTGCACTGGTGGTGCGATTGCTGCCTTTCCCTTCTGCCAGTGAACAAGAGCGTTGTTGCACTCGAAACGCGTTTGTCTTGAGATTTGTGCAAAGGAGCAGCTGGTCTGATTGTCCTGTATTTCACAAATAAAGGACTTTACTCACCGTAGTGTGGCTTCATCTTGGAGGCAACTTCCTTTTTTCTGTGTTATGCGGCGCGCCCCGCCGCGATGGAGCCCCACTGCTATCAGGGCGGGCCTGCAGCGACAATGATCAAAGACGCTGTGGGGACAGTGAGTCCGCTTTGTGGATGTTGTGTGGACCGGATGACAGCCCAGACAGCTTCAGCGCAGGCCAGTTGGGTAAACGTTTTGAACATTTTGGGGCGAGGCATGCAACCCACTGGGGGTAACATTTATCATGCACCACAACTACCATCATTCCTTGCGCAGATGCCCACAGAGGCGGGACATTTAAATTGGCGCAGGTGGAGCGATTGCTGCCTTTCCCTTCTGCCAGTGAACAAGAGCGTTGTTGCGCTCGAAACGCGTTTGGCTTGAGATTTGTGCAAAGGAGCAGCTGGTCTGATTGTCCTGTATTTCACAAATAAAGGACTTTACTCACCGTAGTGTGGCTTCATCTTGGAGGCAACTTCCTTTTTTCTGTGTTATGCGGCGTGCCCCGCCGTGATGGATCCCCACTGCTATCAGGGCAGGCCTGCAGCGACAATGATCAAAGACGCTGTGGGGACGGTGAGTCCGCTTTGTGGATGTTTTGTGTACCGGATGACAGCCCAGACAGCTTCAGCGCAGCCCAGTTGGGTAAACGTTTTGAACATTTTGGGGCGGGGCATGCAACCCACTGGGGGTAACATTTATCATTCACCACAACTACCATCATTCCTTGCGCAGATGCCCACAGAGGCGGGACATTTAAATTGGCGCAGGTGGTGCGATTGCTGCCTTTCCCTTCTGCCAGTGAACAAGAGCGTTGTTGCGCTCGAAACGCGTTTGGCTTGAGATTTGTGCAAAGGAGCAGCTGGTCTGATTGTCCTGTATTTCACAAATAAAGGACTTTACTCACCGTAGTGTGGCTTCATCTTGGAGGCAACTTCCTTTTTTCTGTGTTATGCGGTGTGCGCCACTGCGATGAAGCCCCACTGCTGTCAGAGCGGACATGCAGCGACAATGATCAAAGACGCTGTGGGGACGGTGAGTCCGCTTTGTGGATGTTGTATGGAAAGGATGACAGCCCGGACAGCTTCAGCGCAGCCCACTTGGGTAAACATTTTGAACATTTTGGGGCGAGGCATGCAACCCTGGGGGTAACATTTGTCATGCACCACAACTACCATCATTCCTTGCGCAGACGCCCACAGAGGCGGGACATTTAAATTTGTGCAGATGGTGCGATTGCTGCCTTTCCATTCTGCCAGTGAACAAGAGCGTTGTTGTCCTCGAAACGCGTTTGGCTTGAGATTTGTGCAAAGGAGCAGCTGGTCTGATTGTCCTGTATTTCACAAATAAAGGACTTTACTCACCGTAGTGTGGCTTCATCTTGGAGGCAACTTCCTTTTTTCTGTGTTATGCGGCGTGCCCCGCCGCGATGGAGCCCCACTGCTATCAGGGCGGGACTGCAGCGACAATGATCAAAGACGCTGTGGGGACGGTGAGTCCGCTTTGTGGATGTTGTATGGACAGAATGACAGCCCGGACAGCTTCAGCGCAGCCCACTTGGGTAAACATTTTGAACATTTTGGGGCGAGGCATGCAACCCACTTGGGGTAACATTTATCATGCACCACAACTACCATCATTCCTTGCGCAGTCGCCCACAGAGGCGGTACATTTACATTCGCGCTGGTGGTCCGATTGCTGCCTTTCCCTTCTGCCAGTGAACAAGAGCGTTGTTGCGCTCTAAACGCGTTTGTCTTGAGATTTGTGCAAAGGAGCAGCTGGTCTGATTGTCCTGTATTTCACAAATAAAGGACTTTACTCACCGTAGTGTGGCTTCATCTTGGAGGCAACTTCCGTTTTTCTGTGTTATGCAGCGTGCCCCGCTGCGATGGAGCCCCACTGCTATCAGGGCAGTCCGGCAGCGACAATGATCAAAGACGCTGTGGGGACGGTGAGTCCGCTTTGTGGATGTTGTCTGGACAGGATGACAACCCGGACAGCTTCAGCGCAGCCCAGTTGGGTAAACGTTTTGAACATTTTGGGGCGGGGCATGCAACCCACTGGGGGTAACATTTATCATTCACCACAACTACCATCATTCCTTGCGCAGATGCCCACAGAGGCGGGACATTTAAATTGGCGCAGGTGGTGCGATTGCTGCCTTTCCCTTCTGCCAGTGAACAAGAGCGTTGTTGCGCTCGAAACGCGTTTGGCTTGAGATTTGTGCAAAGGAGCAGCTGGTCTGATTGTCCTGTATTTCACAAATAAAGGACTTTACTCACCGTAGTGTGGCTTCATCTTGGAGGCAACTTCCTTTTTTCTGTGTTATGCGGTGTGCGCCACTGCGATGAAGCCCCACTGCTGTCAGAGCGGACATGCAGCGACAATGATCAAAGACGCTGTGGGGACGGTGAGTCCGCTTTGTGGATGTTGTATGGAAAGGATGACAGCCCGGACAGCTTCAGCGCAGCCCACTTGGGTAAACATTTTGAACATTTTGGGGCGAGGCATGCAACCCTGGGGGTAACATTTGTCATGCACCACAACTACCATCATTCCTTGCGCAGACGCCCACAGAGGCGGGACATTTAAATTTGTGCAGATGGTGCGATTGCTGCCTTTCCATTCTGCCAGTGAACAAGAGCGTTGTTGTCCTCGAAACGCGTTTGGCTTGAGATTTGTGCAAAGGAGCAGCTGGTCTGATTGTCCTGTATTTCACAAATAAAGGACTTTACTCACCGTAGTGTGGCTTCATCTTGGAGGCAACTTCCTTTTTTCTGTGTTATGCGGCGTGCCCCGCCGCGATGGAGCCCCACTGCTATCAGGGCGGGACTGCAGCGACAATGATCAAAGACGCTGTGGGGACGGTGAGTCCGCTTTGTGGATGTTGTATGGACAGAATGACAGCCCGGACAGCTTCAGCGCAGCCCACTTGGGTAAACATTTTGAACATTTTGGGGCGAGGCATGCAACCCACTTGGGGTAACATTTATCATGCACCACAACTACCATCATTCCTTGCGCAGTCGCCCACAGAGGCGGTACATTTACATTCGCGCTGGTGGTGCGATTGCTGCCTTTCCCTTCTGCCAGTGAACAAGAGCGTTGTTGCGCTCTAAACGCGTTTGTTTTGAGATTTGTGCAAAGGAGCAGCTGGTCTGATTGTCCTGTATTTCACAAATAAAGGACTTTACTCACCGTAGTGTGGCTTCATCTTGGAGGCAACTTCCGTTTTTCTGTGTTATGCAGCGTGCCCCGCTGCGATGGAGCCCCACTGCTATCAGGGCAGTCCGGCAGCGACAATGATCAAAGACGCTGTGGGGACGGTGAGTCCGCTTTGTGGATGTTGTATGGACAGGATGACAACCCGGACAGCTTCAGCGCAGCCCACTTGGGTAAACATTTTGAACATTTTGGGGCGAGGCATGGAACCCACTGGGGGTAACATATATTATGCACCACAACTACCATCATTCCTTGCGCAGTCGCCCACAGAGGCGGGACATTTAAATTTGCGCTTGTGGTGCGATTGCTGCCTTTCCCTTCTGCCAGTGAACAAGAGCGTTGTTGCGCTCGAAACACGTTTGGCTTGAGATTTGTGCAAAGGAGCAGCTGGTCTGATTGTCCTGTATTTTACAAATAAAGGACTTTACTCACCGTAGTGTGGCTTCATCTTTGAGGCAACTTCCTTTTTTCTGTGTTATGCGGCGTGCCCCGCCGCGATGGAGCCCCACTGCTATCAGGGTGGGCCTGCAGCGACAATGATCAAAGACGCTGTGGGGACGGTGAGTCCGCTTTGTGGATGTTGTATGGACAGAATGACAACCCGGACAGCTTCAGCGCAGCCCACTTGGGTAAACATTTTGAACATTTTGGGGCGAGGCATGCAACCCACTGGGGGTAACATTTATCATGCACCACAACTACCATCATTCCTTGCGCAGTCACCCACAGAGGCGGGACATTTAAATTCGCACTGGTGGTGCGATTGCTGCCTTTCCCTTCTGCCAGTGAACAAGAGCGTTGTTGCACTCGAAACGCGTTTGTCTTGAGATTTGTGCAAAGGAGCAGCTGGTCTGATTGTCCTGTATTTCACAAATAAAGGACTTTACTCACCGTAGTGTGGCTTCATCTTGGAGGCAACTTCCTTTTTTCTCTGTTATGCGGCGTGCCCCGCCGCGATGGAACACCACTGCTATCAGGGCGGGCCTGCAGCGACAATGATCAAAGACGCTGTGGGGACGGTGAGTCCGCTTTGTGGATGTTGTGTGGACCGGATGACAGCCCAGACAGCTTCAGCGCAGCCCAGTTGGGTAAACGTTTTGAAAATTTTGGGGCGGGGCATGCAACCCACTGGGGGTAACATTTATCATGCACCACAACTACCATCATTCCTTGCGCAGATGCCCACAGAGGCGGACATTTAAATTGGCGCAGGTGGTGCGATTGCTGCCTTTCCCTTCTGCCAGTGAACAAGAGCGTTGTTGCGCTCGAAACGCGTTTGGCTTGAGATTTGTGCAAAGGAGCAGCTGGTCTGATTGTCCTGTATTTCACAAATAAAGGACTTTACTCACCGTAGTGTGGCTTCATCTTGGAGGCAACTTCCTTTTTTCTGTGTTATGCGGCGTGCACCACCGCAATGAAGCCCCACTGCTATCAGAGCGGACCTGCAGCGACAATGATCAAAGACGCTGTGGGGACGGTGAGTCCGCTTTGTGGATGTTGTATGGAAAGGATGACAGCCCGGACAGCTTCAGCGCAGCCCACTTGGGTAAACATTTTGAACATTTTGGGGCGAGGCATGCAACCCTGGGGGTAACATTTGTCATGCACCACAACTACCATCATTCCTTGCGCAGACGCCCACAGAGGCGGGACATTTAAATTTGTGCAGGTGGTGCGATTGCTGCCTTTCCCTTCTGCCAGTGAACAAGAGCGTTGTTGTGCTCGAAACGCGTTTGGCTTGAGATTTGTGCAAAGGAGCAGCTGGTCTGATTGTCCTGTATTTCACAAATAAAGGACTTTACTCACCGTAGTGTGGCTTCATCTTGGAGGCAACTTCCTTTTTTCTGTGTTATGCGGCGTGCCCCGCCGCGATGGAGCCCCACTGCTATCAGGGCGGGACTGCAGCGACAATGATCAAAGACGCTGTGGGGACGGTGAGTCCGCTTTGTGGATGCTGTATGGACAGAATGACAGCCCGGACAGCTTCAGCGCAGCCCACTTGGGTAAATATTTTGAACATTTTGGGGCGAGGCACGCAACCCACTTGGGGTAACATTTATCATGCACCACAACTACCATCATTCCTTGCGCAGACGCCCACAGAGGCGGTACATTTACATTCGCGCTGGTGGTGCGATTGCTGCCTTTCCCTTCTGCCAGTGAACAAGAGCGTTGTTGCGCTCTAAACGCGTTTGTCTTGAGATATGTACAAAGGAGCAGCTGGTCTGATTGTCCTGTATTTCACAAATAAAGGACTTTACTCACCGTAGTGTGGCTTCATCTTGGAGGCAACTTCCTTTTTTCTGTGTTATGCAGCGTGCCCCGCTGCGATGGAGCCCCACTGCTATCAGGGCAGTCCGGCAGCGACAATGATCAAAGACGCTGTGGGGACGGTGAGTCCGCTTTGTGGATGTTGTATGGACAGGATGACAACCCGGACAGCTTCAGCGCAGCCCACTTGGGTAAACATTTTGAACATTTTGGGGCGAGGCATGGAACCCACTGGGGGTAACATATATTATGCACCACAACTACCATCATTCCTTGCGCAGTCGCCCACAGAGGCGGGACATTTAAATTCGCGCTTGTGGTGCGATTGCTGCCTTTCCCTTCTGCCAGTGAACAAGAGCGTAGTTGCGCTCGAAACACGTTTGGCTTGATATTTGTGCAAAGGAGCAGCTGGTCTGATTGTCCTGTATTTCACAAATAAAGGACTTTACTCACCGTAGTGTGGCTTCATCTTTGAGGCAACTTCCTTTTTTCTGTGTTATGCGGCGTGCCCCGCCGCGATGGAGCCCCACTGCTATCAGGGTGGGCCTGCAGCGACAATGATCAAAGACGCTGTGGGGACGGTGAGTCCGCTTTGTGGATGTTGTATGGACAGGATGACAACCCGGACAGCTTCAGCGCAGCCCACTTGGGTAAACGTTTTGAACATTTTGGGGCGGGGCATGCAACCCACTGGGGGTAACATTTATCATTCACCACAACTACCATCATTCCTTGCGCAGATGCCCACAGAGGCGGGACATTTAAATTGGCGCAGGTGGTGCGATTGCTGCCTTTCCCTTCTGCCAGTGAACAAGAGCGTTGTTGCGCTCGAAACGCGTTTGGCTTGAGATTTGTGCAAAGGAGCAGCTGGTCTGATTGTCCTGTATTTCACAAATAAAGGACTTTACTCACCGTAGTGTGGCTTCATCTTGGAGGCAACTTCCTTTTTTCTGTGTTATGCGGTGTGCGCCACTGCGATGAAGCCCCACTGCTGTCAGAGCGGACATGCAGCGACAATGATCAAAGACGCTGTGGGGACGGTGAGTCCGCTTTGTGGATGTTGTATGGAAAGGATGACAGCCCGGACAGCTTCAGCGCAGCCCACTTGGGTAAACATTTTGAACATTTTGGGGCGAGGCATGCAACCCTGGGGGTAACATTTGTCATGCACCACAACTACCATCATTCCTTGCGCAGACGCCCACAGAGGCGGGACATTTAAATTTGTGCAGATGGTGCGATTGCTGCCTTTCCATTCTGCCAGTGAACAAGAGTGTTGTTGTCCTCGAAACGCGTTTGGCTTGAGATTTGTGCAAAGGAGCAGCTGGTCTGATTGTCCTGTATTTCACAAATAAAGGACTTTACTCACCGTAGTGTGGCTTCATCTTGGAGGCAACTTCCTTTTTTCTGTGTTATGCGGCGTGCCCCGCCGCGATGGAGCCCCACTGCTATCAGGGCGGGACTGCAGCGACAATGATCAAAGACGCTGTGGGGACGGTGAGTCCGCTTTGTGGATGTTGTATGGACAGAATGACAGCCCGGACAGCTTCAGCGCAGCCCACTTGGGTAAACATTTTGAACATTTTGGGGCGAGGCATGCAACCCACTTGGGGTAACATTTATCATGCACCACAACTACCATCATTCCTTGCGCAGTCGCCCACAGAGGCGGTACATTTACATTCGCGCTGGTGGTGCGATTGCTGCCTTTCCCTTCTGCCAGTGAACAAGAGCGTTGTTGCGCTCTAAACGCGTTTGTTTTGAGATTTGTGCAAAGGAGCAGCTGGTCTGATTGTCCTGTATTTCACAAATAAAGGACTTTACTCACCGTAGTGTGGCTTCATCTTGGAGGCAACTTCCGTTTTTCTGTGTTATGCAGCGTGCCCCGCTGCGATGGAGCCCCACTGCTATCAGGGCAGTCCGGCAGCGACAATGATCAAAGACGCTGTGGGGACGGTGAGTCCGCTTTGTGGATGTTGTATGGACAGGATGACAACCCGGACAGCTTCAGCGCAGCCCACTTGGGTAAACATTTTGAACATTTTGGGGCGAGGCATGGAACCCACTGGGGGTAACATATATTATGCACCACAACTACCATCATTCCTTGCGCAGTCGCCCACAGAGGCGGGACATTTAAATTTGCGCTTGTGGTGCGATTGCTGCCTTTCCCTTCTGCCAGTGAACAAGAGCGTTGTTGCGCTCGAAACACGTTTGGCTTGAGATTTGTGCAAAGGAGCAGCTGGTCTGATTGTCCTGTATTTTACAAATAAAGGACTTTACTCACCGTAGTGTGGCTTCATCTTTGAGGCAACTTCCTTTTTTCTGTGTTATGCGGCGTGCCCCGCCGCGATGGAGCCCCACTGCTATCAGGGTGGGCCTGCAGCGACAATGATCAAAGACGCTGTGGGGACGGTGAGTCCGCTTTGTGGATGTTGTATGGACAGAATGACAACCCGGACAGCTTCAGCGCAGCCCACTTGGGTAAACATTTTGAACATTTTGGGGCGAGGCATGCAACCCACTGGGGGTAACATTTATCATGCACCACAACTACCATCATTCCTTGCGCAGTCACCCACAGAGGCGGGACATTTAAATTCGCACTGGTGGTGCGATTGCTGCCTTTCCCTTCTGCCAGTGAACAAGAGCGTTGTTGCACTCGAAACGCGTTTGTCTTGAGATTTGTGCAAAGGAGCAGCTGGTCTGATTGTCCTGTATTTCACAAATAAAGGACTTTACTCACCGTAGTGTGGCTTCATCTTGGAGGCAACTTCCTTTTTTCTCTGTTATGCGGCGTGCCCCGCCGCGATGGAACACCACTGCTATCAGGGCGGGCCTGCAGCGACAATGATCAAAGACGCTGTGGGGACGGTGAGTCCGCTTTGTGGATGTTGTGTGGACCGGATGACAGCCCAGACAGCTTCAGCGCAGCCCAGTTGGGTAAACATTTTGAAAATTTTGGGGCGGGGCATGCAACCCACTGGGGGTAACATTTATCATGCACCACAACTACCATCATTCCTTGCGCAGATGCCCACAGAGGCGGACATTTAAATTGGCGCAGGTGGTGCGATTGCTGCCTTTCCCTTCTGCCAGTGAACAAGAGCGTTGTTGCGCTCGAAACGCGTTTGGCTTGAGATTTGTGCAAAGGAGCAGCTGGTCTGATTGTCCTGTATTTCACAAATAAAGGACTTTACTCACCGTAGTGTGGCTTCATCTTGGAGGCAACTTCCTTTTTTCTGTGTTATGCGGCGTGCACCACCGCAATGAAGCCCCACTGCTATCAGAGCGGACCTGCAGCGACAATGATCAAAGACGCTGTGGGGACGGTGAGTCCGCTTTGTGGATGTTGTATGGAAAGGATGACAGCCCGGACAGCTTCAGCGCAGCCCACTTGGGTAAACATTTTGAACATTTTGGGGCGAGGCATGCAACCCTGGGGGTAACATTTGTCATGCACCACAACTACCATCATTCCTTGCGCAGACGCCCACAGAGGCGGGACATTTAAATTTGTGCAGGTGGTGCGATTGCTGCCTTTCCCTTCTGCCAGTGAACAAGAGCGTTGTTGTGCTCGAAACGCGTTTGGCTTGAGATTTGTGCAAAGGAGCAGCTGGTCTGATTGTCCTGTATTTCACAAATAAAGGACTTTACTCACCGTAGTGTGGCTTCATCTTGGAGGCAACTTCCTTTTTTCTGTGTTATGCGGCGTGCCCCGCCGCGATGGAGCCCCACTGCTATCAGGGCGGGACTGCAGCGACAATGATCAAAGACGCTGTGGGGACGGTGAGTCCGCTTTGTGGATGCTGTATGGACAGAATGACAGCCCGGACAGCTTCAGCGCAGCCCACTTGGGTAAATATTTTGAACATTTTGGGGCGAGGCACGCAACCCACTTGGGGTAACATTTATCATGCACCACAACTACCATCATTCCTTGCGCAGACGCCCACAGAGGCGGTACATTTACATTCGCGCTGGTGGTGCGATTGCTGCCTTTCCCTTCTGCCAGTGAACAAGAGCGTTGTTGCGCTCTAAACGCGTTTGTCTTGAGATATGTACAAAGGAGCAGCTGGTCTGATTGTCCTGTATTTCACAAATAAAGGACTTTACTCACCGTAGTGTGGCTTCATCTTGGAGGCAACTTCCTTTTTTCTGTGTTATGCAGCGTGCCCCGCTGCGATGGAGCCCCACTGCTATCAGGGCAGTCCGGCAGCGACAATGATCAAAGACGCTGTGGGGACGGTGAGTCCGCTTTGTGGATGTTGTATGGACAGGATGACAACCCGGACAGCTTCAGCGCAGCCCACTTGGGTAAACATTTTGAACATTTTGGGGCGAGGCATGGAACCCACTGGGGGTAACATATATTATGCACCACAACTACCATCATTCCTTGCGCAGTCGCCCACAGAGGCGGGACATTTAAATTCGCGCTTGTGGTGCGATTGCTGCCTTTCCCTTCTGCCAGTGAACAAGAGCGTAGTTGCGCTCGAAACACGTTTGGCTTGATATTTGTGCAAAGGAGCAGCTGGTCTGATTGTCCTGTATTTCACAAATAAAGGACTTTACTCACCGTAGTGTGGCTTCATCTTTGAGGCAACTTCCTTTTTTCTGTGTTATGCGGCGTGCCCCGCCGCGATGGAGCCCCACTGCTATCAGGGTGGGCCTGCAGCGACAATGATCAAAGACGCTGTGGGGACGGTGAGTCCGCTTTGTGGATGTTGTATGGACAGGATGACAACCCGGACAGCTTCAGCGCAGCCCACTTGGGTAAACATTTTGAACATTTTGGGGCGAGACATGCAACCCACTGGGGGTAACATTTATCATGCACCACAACTACCATCATTGCTTGCGCAGATGCCCACAGATGCGGGACATTTAAATTTGCGCAGGTGGTGTGATTGCTGCCTTTCCTTTCTGCCAGTGAACAAGAGCGTTGTTGCGCTCGAAACGCGTTTGGCTTGAGATTTGTGCAAAGGAGCAGCTGGTCTGATTGTCCTGTATTTCACAAATAAAGGACTTTACTCATCGTAGTGTGGCTTCATCTTGGAGGCAACTTCCTTTTTTCTATGTTATGCAGCGTGCCCGGCTGCGATGGAGCCCGACTGCTATCAGGGCAGTCCTGCAGCGACAATGATCAAAGACGCTGTGGGGACGGTGAGTCAGCTTTGTGGATGTTGTATGGACAGAATGACAGCCCGGACAGCTTCAGCGCAGCCCACTTGGGTAAACATTTTGAACATTTTGGGGCGAGGCATGCAACCCACTGGGGGTAACATTTATCATGCACCACAACTACCATCATTCCTTGCGCAGTCGCCCACAGAGGCGGGACATTTAAATTCGCACTGGTGGTGCGATTGCTGCCTTTCCCTTCTGCCAGTGAACAAGAGCGTTGTTGCACTCGAAACGCGTTTGTCTTGAGATTTGTGCAAAGGAGCAGCTGGTCTGATTGTCCTGTATTTCACAAATAAAGGACTTTACTCACCGTAGTGTGGCTTCATCTTGGAGGCAACTTCCTTTTTTCTGTGTTATGAGGCGTGCACCGCCGCGTTGGAGCCCCACTAATATCAGGGCGGGCCTGCAGCGACAATGATCAAAGACGCTGTGAGGACGGTGAGTCCGCATTGTGGATGTTGTATGGACAGGATGACAGCCCGGACAGCTTCAGCGCAGCCCACTTGGGTAAACATTTTGAACATTTTGGGGCGAGGCATGGAACCCACTTGGGGTAACATTTATCATGCACCACAACTACCATCATTCCTTGAGTAGTCGCCCACAGAGGCAGGATATTTACATTCGCGCTGGTGGTGCGATTGCTGCCTTTCCCTTCTGCCAGTGAACAAGAGCGTTGTTGCGCTCGAAACGCGTTTGTCTTGAGATTTGTGCAAAGGAGCAGCTGGTCTGATTGTCCTGTATTTCACAAATAAAGGACTTTACTCACCGTAGTGTGGCTTCATCTTGGAGGCAACTTCCTTTTTTCTGTGTTATGCGGCGTGCCCCGCCGCGATGGAGCCCCACTGCTATCAGGGCGGGACTGCAGCGACAATGATCAAAGACGCTGTGAGGACGGTGAGTCCGCATTGTGGATGTTGTATGGACAGGATGACAGCCCGGACAGCTTCAGCGCAGCCCACTTGGGTAAACATTTTGAACATTTTGGTGCGAGGCATGCAACCCACTGGGGGTAACATTTATCATGCACCACAACTACCATCATTCCTTGCGCAGTCACCCACAGAGGCGGGACATTTCAATTTGCACTGGTGGTGCGATTGCTGCCTTTCCCTTCTGCCAGTGAACAAGAGCGTTGTTGCACTCGAAACGCGTTTGTCTTGAGATTTGTGCAAAGGAGCAGCTGGTCTGATTGTCCTGTATTTCACAAATAAAGGACTTTACTCACCGTAGTGTGGCTTCATCTTGGAGGCAACTTCCTTTTTTCTGTGTTATGCGGCGTGCCCCGCCGCGATGGAGCCCCACTGCTATCAGGGCGGGACTGCAGCGACAATGATCAAAGACGCTGTGGGGACGGTGAGTCCGCTTTGTGGATGTTGTATGGACAGAATGACAGCCCGGACAGCTTCAGCGCAGCCCACTTGGGTAAACATTTTGAACATTTTGGGGCGAGGCATGCAACCCACTTGGGGTAACATTTATCATGCACCACAACTACCATCATTCCTTGCGCAGTCGCCCACAGAGGCGGTACATTTACATTCGCGCTGGTGGTCCGATTGCTGCCTTTCCCTTCTGCCAGTGAACAAGAGCGTTGTTGCGCTCTAAACGCGTTTGTCTTGAGATTTGTGCAAAGGAGCAGCTGGTCTGATTGTCCTGTATTTCACAAATAAAGGACTTTACTCACCGTAGTGTGGCTTCATCTTGGAGGCAACTTCCGTTTTTCTGTGTTATGCAGCGTGCCCCGCTGCGATGGAGCCCCACTGCTATCAGGGCAGTCCGGCAGCGACAATGATCAAAGACGCTGTGGGGACGGTGAGTCCGCTTTGTGGATGTTGTATGGACAGGATGACAACCCGGACAGCTTCAGCGCAGCCCAGTTGGGTAAACGTTTTGAACATTTTGGGGCGGGGCATGCAACCCACTGGGGGTAACATTTATCATTCACCACAACTACCATCATTCCTTGCGCAGATGCCCACAGAGGCGGGACATTTAAATTGGCGCAGGTGGTGCGATTGCTGCCTTTCCCTTCTGCCAGTGAACAAGAGCGTTGTTGCGCTCGAAACGCGTTTGGCTTGAGATTTGTGCAAAGGAGCAGCTGGTCTGATTGTCCTGTATTTCACAAATAAAGGACTTTACTCACCGTAGTGTGGCTTCATCTTGGAGGCAACTTCCTTTTTTCTGTGTTATGCGGTGTGCGCCACTGCGATGAAGCCCCACTGCTGTCAGAGCGGACATGCAGCGACAATGATCAAAGACGCTGTGGGGACGGTGAGTCCGCTTTGTGGATGTTGTATGGAAAGGATGACAGCCCGGACAGCTTCAGCGCAGCCCACTTGGGTAAACATTTTGAACATTTTGGGGCGAGGCATGCAACCCTGGGGGTAACATTTGTCATGCACCACAACTACCATCATTCCTTGCGCAGACGCCCACAGAGGCGGGACATTTAAATTTGTGCAGATGGTGCGATTGCTGCCTTTCCATTCTGCCAGTGAACAAGAGCGTTGTTGTCCTCGAAACGCGTTTGGCTTGAGATTTGTGCAAAGGAGCAGCTGGTCTGATTGACCTGTATTTCACAAATAAAGGACTTTACTCACCGTAGTGTGGCTTCATCTTGGAGGCAACTTCCTTTTTTCTGTGTTATGCGGCGTGCCCCGCCGCGATGGAGCCCCACTGCTATCAGGGCGGGACTGCAGCGACAATGATCAAAGACGCTGTGGGGACGGTGAGTCCGCTTTGTGGATGTTGTATGGACAGAATGACAGCCCGGACAGCTTCAGCGCAGCCCACTTGGGTAAACATTTTGAACATTTTGGGGCGAGGCATGCAACCCACTTGGGGTAACATTTATCATGCACCACAACTACCATCATTCCTTGCGCAGTCGCCCACAGAGGCGGTACATTTACATTCGCGCTGGTGGTGCGATTGCTGCCTTTCCCTTCTGCCAGTGAACAAGAGCGTTGTTGCGCTCTAAACGCGTTTGTTTTGAGATTTGTGCAAAGGAGCAGCTGGTCTGATTGTCCTGTATTTCACAAATAAAGGACTTTACTCACCGTAGTGTGGCTTCATCTTGGAGGCAACTTCCTTTTTTCTGTGTTATGAGGCGTGCACCGCCGCGTTGGAGCCCCACTAATATCAGGGCGGGCCTGCAGCGACAATGATCAAAGACGCTGTGAGGACGGTGAGTCCGCATTGTGGATGTTGTATGGACAGGATGACAGCCCGGACAGCTTCAGCGCAGCCCACTTGGGTAAACATTTTGAACATTTTGGGGCGAGGCATGGAACCCACTTGGGGTAACATTTATCATGCACCACAACTACCATAATTCCTTGAGTAGTCGCCCACAGAGGCAGGATATTTACATTCGCGCTGGTGGTGCGATTGCTGCCTTTCCCTTCTGCCAGTGAACAAGAGCGTTGTTGCGCTCGAAACGCGTTTGTCTTGAGATTTGTGCAAAGGAGCAGCTGGTCTGATTGTCCTGTATTTCACAAATAAAGGACTTTACTCACCGTAGTGTGGCTTCATCTTGGAGGCAACTTCCTTTTTTCTGTGTTATGCGGCGTGCCCCGCCGCGATGGAGCCCCACTGCTATCAGGGCGGGACTGCAGCGACAATGATCAAAGACGCTGTGAGGACGGTGAGTCCGCATTGTGGATGTTGTATGTACAGGATGACAGCCCGGACAGCTTCAGCGCAGCCCACTTGGGTAAACATTTTGAACATTTTGGTGCGAGGCATGCAACCCACTGGGGGTAACATTTATCATGCACCACAACTACCATCATTCCTTGCGCAGTCACCCACAGAGGCGGGACATTTCAATTTGCACTGGTGGTGCGATTGCTGCCTTTCCCTTCTGCCAGTGAACAAGAGCGTTGTTGCACTCGAAACGCGTTTGTCTTGAGATTTGTGCAAAGGAGCAGCTGGTCTGATTGTCCTGTATTTCACAAATAAAGGACTTTACTCACCGTAGTGTGGCTTCATCTTGGAGGCAACTTCCTTTTTTCTGTGTTATGCGGCGCGCCCCGCCGCGATGGAGCCCCACTGCTATCAGGGCGGGCCTGCAGCGGAAATGATCAAAGACGCTGTGGGGACAGTGAGTCCGCTTTGTGGATGTTGTGTGGACCGGATGACAGCCCAGACAGCTTCAGCGCAGGCCAGTTGGGTAAACGTTTTGAACATTTTGGGGCGAGGCATGCAACCCACTGGGGGTAACATTTATCATGCACCACAACTACCATCATTCCTTGCGCAGATGCCCACAGAGGCGGGACATTTAAATTGGCGCAGGTGGAGCGATTGCTGCCTTTCCCTTCTGCCAGTGAACAAGAGCGTTGTTGCGCTCGAAACGCGTTTGGCTTGAGATTTGTGCAAAGGAGCAGCTGGTCTGATTGTCCTGTATTTCACAAATAAAGGACTTTACTCACCGTAGTGTGGCTTCATCTTGGAGGCAACTTCCTTTTTTCTGTGTTATGCGGCGTGCCCCGCCGTGATGGATCCCCACTGCTATCAGGGCAGGCCTGCAGCGACAATGATCAAAGACGCTGTGGGGACGGTGAGTCCGCTTTGTGGATGTTTTGTGTACCGGATGACAGCCCAGACAGCTTCAGCGCAGCCCAGTTGGGTAAACGTTTTGAACATTTTGGGGCGGGGCATGCAACCCACTGGGGGTAACATTTATCATTCACCACAACTACCATCATTCCTTGCGCAGATGCCCACAGAGGCGGGACATTTAAATTGGCGCAGGTGGTGCGATTGCTGCCTTTCCCTTCTGCCAGTGAACAAGAGCGTTGTTGCGCTCGAAACGCGTTTGGCTTGAGATTTGTGCAAAGGAGCAGCTGGTCTGATTGTCCTGTATTTCACAAATAAAGGACTTTACTCACCGTAGTGTGGCTTCATCTTGGAGGCAACTTCCTTTTTTCTGTGTTATGCGGTGTGCGCCACTGCGATGAAGCCCCACTGCTGTCAGAGCGGACATGCAGCGACAATGATCAAAGACGCTGTGGGGACGGTGAGTCCGCTTTGTGGATGTTGTATGGAAAGGATGACAGCCCGGACAGCTTCAGCGCAGCCCACTTGGGTAAACATTTTGAATATTTTGGGGCGAGGCATGCAACCCTGGGGGTAACATTTGTCATGCACCACAACTACCATCATTCCTTGCGCAGACGCCCACAGAGGCGGGACATTTAAATTTGTGCAGATGGTGCGATTGCTGCCTTTCCATTCTGCCAGTGAACAAGAGCGTTGTTGTCCTCGAAACGCGTTTGGCTTGAGATTTGTGCAAAGGAGCAGATGGTCTGATTGTCCTGTATTTCACAAATAAAGGACTTTACTCACCGTAGTGTGGCTTCATCTTGGAGGCAACTTCCTTTTTTCTGTGTTATGCGGCGTGCCCCGCCGCGATGGAGCCCCACTGCTATCAGGGCGGGACTGCAGCGACAATGATCAAAGACGCTGTGGGGACGGTGAGTCCGCTTTGTGGATGTTGTATGGACAGAATGACAGCCCGGACAGCTTCAGCGCAGCCCACTTGGGTAAACATTTTGAACATTTTGGGGCGAGGCATGCAACCCACTTGGGGTAACATTTATCATGCACCACAACTACCATCATTCCTTGCGCAGTCGCCCACAGAGGCGGTACATTTACATTCGCGCTGGTGGTCCGATTGCTGCCTTTCCCTTCTGCCAGTGAACAAGAGCGTTGTTGCGCTCTAAACGCGTTTGTCTTGAGATTTGTGCAAAGGAGCAGCTGGTCTGATTGTCCTGTATTTCACAAATAAAGGACTTTACTCACCGTAGTGTGGCTTCATCTTGGAGGCAACTTCCGTTTTTCTGTGTTATGCAGCGTGCCCCGCTGCGATGGAGCCCCACTGCTATCAGGGCAGTCCGGCAGCGACAATGATCAAAGACGCTGTGGGGACGGTGAGTCCGCTTTGTGGATGTTGTATGGACAGGATGACAACCCGGACAGCTTCAGCGCAGCCCAGTTGGGTAAACGTTTTGAACATTTTGGGGCGGGGCATGCAACCCACTGGGGGTAACATTTATCATTCACCACAACTACCATCATTCCTTGCGCAGATGCCCACAGAGGCGGGACATTTAAATTGGCGCAGGTGGTGCGATTGCTGCCTTTCCCTTCTGCCAGTGAACAAGAGCGTTGTTGCGCTCGAAACGCGTTTGGCTTGAGATTTGTGCAAAGGAGCAGCTGGTCTGATTGTCCTGTATTTCACAAATAAAGGACTTTACTCACCGTAGTGTGGCTTCATCTTGGAGGCAACTTCCTTTTTTCTGTGTTATGCGGTGTGCGCCACTGCGATGAAGCCCCACTGCTGTCAGAGCGGACATGCAGCGACAATGATCAAAGACGCTGTGGGGACGGTGAGTCCGCTTTGTGGATGTTGTATGGAAAGGATGACAGCCCGGACAGCTTCAGCGCAGCCCACTTGGGTAAACATTTTGAACATTTTGGGGCGAGGCATGCAACCCTGGGGGTAACATTTGTCATGCACCACAACTACCATCATTCCTTGCGCAGACGCCCACAGAGGCGGGACATTTAAATTTGTGCAGATGGTGCGATTGCTGCCTTTCCATTCTGCCAGTGAACAAGAGCGTTGTTGTCCTCGAAACGCGTTTGGCTTGAGATTTGTGCAAAGGAGCAGCTGGTCTGATTGTCCTGTATTTCACAAATAAAGGACTTTACTCACCGTAGTGTGGCTTCATCTTGGAGGCAACTTCCTTTTTTCTGTGTTATGCGGCGTGCCCCGCCGCGATGGAGCCCCACTGCTATCAGGGCGGGACTGCAGCGACAATGATCAAAGACGCTGTGGGGACGGTGAGTCCGCTTTGTGGATGTTGTATGGACAGAATGACAGCCCGGACAGCTTCAGCGCAGCCCACTTGGGTAAACATTTTGAACATTTTGGGGCGAGGCATGCAACCCACTTGGGGTAACATTTATCATGCACCACAACTACCATCATTCCTTGCGCAGTCGCCCACAGAGGCGGTACATTTACATTCGCGCTGGTGGTGCGATTGCTGCCTTTCCCTTCTGCCAGTGAACAAGAGCGTTGTTGCGCTCTAAACGCGTTTGTTTTGAGATTTGTGCAAAGGAGCAGCTGGTCTGATTGTCCTGTATTTCACAAATAAAGGACTTTACTCACCGTAGTGTGGCTTCATCTTGGAGGCAACTTCCGTTTTTCTGTGTTATGCAGCGTGCCCCGCTGCGATGGAGCCCCACTGCTATCAGGGCAGTCCGGCAGCGACAATGATCAAAGACGCTGTGGGGACGGTGAGTCCGCTTTGTGGATGTTGTATGGACAGGATGACAACCCGGACAGCTTCAGCGCAGCCCACTTGGGTAAACATTTTGAACATTTTGGGGCGAGGCATGGAACCCACTGGGGGTAACATATATTATGCACCACAACTACCATCATTCCTTGCGCAGTCGCCCACAGAGGCGGGACATTTAAATTTGCGCTTGTGGTGCGATTGCTGCCTTTCCCTTCTGCCAGTGAACAAGAGCGTTGTTGCGCTCGAAACACGTTTGGCTTGAGATTTGTGCAAAGGAGCAGCTGGTCTGATTGTCCTGTATTTCACAAATAAAGGACTTTACTCACCGTAGTGTGGCTTCATCTTGGAGGCAACTTCCTTTTTTCTGTGTTATGCGGCGTGCCCCGCCGCGATGGAGCCCCACTGCTATCAGGGTGGGCCTGCAGCGACAATGATCAAAGACGCTGTGGGGACGGTGAGTCCGCTTTGTGGATGTTGTATGGACAGGATGACAACCCGGACAGCTTCAGCGCAGCCCACTTGGGTAAACATTTTGAACATTTTGGGGCGAGACATGCAACCCACTGGGGGTAACATTTATCATGCACCACAACTACCATCATTGCTTGCGCAGACGCCCACAGATGCGGGACATTTAAATTCGCGCTTGTGGTGCGATTGCTGCCTTTACCTTCTGCCAGTGAACAAGAGCGTTGTTGCGCTCGAAACACGTTTGGCTTGAGATTTGTGCAAAGGAGCAGCTGGTCTGATTGTCCTGTATTTCACAAATAAAGGACTTTACTCACCGTAGTGTGGCTTCATCTTGGAGGCAACTTCCTTTTTTCTGTGTTATGCAGCGTGCCCCGCTGCGATGGAGCCCCACTACTATCAGGGCAGTCCTGCAGCGACAATGATCAAAGACGCTGTGGGGACGGTGAGTCCGCTTTGTGGATGTTGTATGGACAGAATGACAGCCCGGACAGCTTCAGCGCAGCCCACTTGGGTAAACATTTTGAACATTTTGGGGCGAGGCATGCAACCCACTGGGGGTAACATTTATCATGCACCACAACTACCATCATTCCTTGCGCAGTCACCCACAGAGGCGGGACATTTAAATTCGCACTGGTGGTGCGATTGCTGCCTTTCCCTTCTGCCAGTGAACAAGAGCGTTGTTGCACTCGAAACGCGTTTGTCTTGAGATTTGTGCAAAGGAGCAGCTGGTCTGATTGTCCTGTATTTCACAAATAAAGGACTTTACTCACCGTAGTGTGGCTTCATCTTGGAGGCAACTTCCTTTTTTCTCTGTTATGCGGCGTGCCCCGCCGCGATGGAGCACCACTGCTATCAGGGCGGGCCTGCAGCGACAATGATCAAAGACGCTGTGGGGACGGTGAGTCCGCTTTGTGGATGTTGTGTGGACCGGATGACAGCCCAGACAGCTTCAGCGCAGCCCAGTTGGGTAAACGTTTTGAAAATTTTGGGGCGGGGCATGCAACCCACTGGGGGTAACATTTATCATGCACCACAACTACCATCATTCCTTGCGCAGATGCCCACAGAGGCGGGACATTTAAATTGGCGCAGGTGGTGCGATTGCTGCCTTTCCCTTCTGCCAGTGAACAAGAGCGTTGTTGCGCTCGAAACGCGTTTGGCTTGAGATTTGTGCAAAGGAGCAGCTGGTCTGATTGTCCTGTATTTCACAAATAAAGGACTTTACTCACCGTAGTGTGGCTTCATCTTGGAGGCAACTTCCTTTTTTCTGTGTTATGCGGCGTGCACCACCGCAATGAAGCCCCACTGCTATCAGAGCGGACCTGCAGCGACAATGATCAAAGACGCTGTGGGGACGGTGAGTCCGCTTTGTGGATGTTGTATGGAAAGGATGACAGCCCGGACAGCTTCAGCGCAGCCCACTTGGGTAAACATTTTGAACATTTTGGGGCGAGGCATGCAACCCTGGGGGTAACATTTGTCATGCACCACAACTACCATCATTCCTTGCGCAGACGCCCACAGAGGCGGGACATTTAAATTTGTGCAGGTGGTGCGATTGCTGCCTTTCCCTTCTGCCAGTGAACAAGAGCGTTGTTGTGCTCGAAACGCGTTTGGCTTGAGATTTGTGCAAAGGAGCAGCTGGTCTGATTGTCCTGTATTTCACAAATAAAGGACTTTACTCACCGTAGTGTGGCTTCATCTTGGAGGCAACTTCCTTTTTTCTGTGTTATGCGGCGTGCCCCGCCGCGATGGAGCCCCACTGCTATCAGGGCGGGACTGCAGCGACAATGATCAAAGACGCTGTGGGGACGGTGAGTCCGCTTTGTGGATGCTGTATGGACAGAATGACAGCCCGGACAGCTTCAGCGCAGCCCACTTGGGTAAATATTTTGAACATTTTGGGGCGAGGCACGCAACCCACTTGGGGTAACATTTATCATGCACCACAACTACCATCATTCCTTGCGCAGACGCCCACAGAGGCGGTACATTTACATTCGCGCTGGTGGTGCGATTGCTGCCTTTCCCTTCTGCCAGTGAACAAGAGCGTTGTTGCGCTCTAAACGCGTTTGTCTTGAGATATGTACAAAGGAGCAGCTGGTCTGATTGTCCTGTATTTCACAAATAAAGGACTTTACTCACCGTAGTGTGGCTTCATCTTGGAGGCAACTTCCTTTTTTCTGTGTTATGCAGCGTGCCCCGCTGCGATGGAGCCCCACTGCTATCAGGGCAGTCCGGCAGCGACAATGATCAAAGACGCTGTGGGGACGGTGAGTCCGCTTTGTGGATGTTGTATGGACAGGATGACAACCCGGACAGCTTCAGCGCAGCCCACTTGGGTAAACATTTTGAACATTTTGGGGCGAGGCATGGAACCCACTGGGGGTAACATATATTATGCACCACAACTACCATCATTCCTTGCGCAGTCGCCCACAGAGGCGGGACATTTAAATTCGCGCTTGTGGTGCGATTGCTGCCTTTCCCTTCTGCCAGTGAACAAGAGCGTAGTTGCGCTCGAAACACGTTTGGCTTGATATTTGTGCAAAGGAGCAGCTGGTCTGATTGTCCTGTATTTCACAAATAAAGGACTTTACTCACCGTAGTGTGGCTTCATCTTTGAGGCAACTTCCTTTTTTCTGTGTTATGCGGCGTGCCCCGCCGCGATGGAGCCCCACTGCTATCAGGGTGGGCCTGCAGCGACAATGATCAAAGACGCTGTGGGGACGGTGAGTCCGCTTTGTGGATGTTGTATGGACAGGATGACAACCCGGACAGCTTCAGCGCAGCCCACTTGGGTAAACATTTTGAACATTTTGGGGCGAGACATGCAACCCACTGGGGGTAACATTTATCATGCACCACAACTACCATCATTGCTTGCGCAGATGCCCACAGATGCGGGACATTTAAATTTGCGCAGGTGGTGTGATTGCTGCCTTTCCTTTCTGCCAGTGAACAAGAGCGTTGTTGCGCTCGAAACGCGTTTGGCTTGAGATTTGTGCAAAGGAGCAGCTGGTCTGATTGTCCTGTATTTCACAAATAAAGGACTTTACTCATCGTAGTGTGGCTTCATCTTGGAGGCAACTTCCTTTTTTCTATGTTATGCAGCGTGCCCGGCTGCGATGGAGCCCGACTGCTATCAGGGCAGTCCTGCAGCGACAATGATCAAAGACGCTGTGGGGACGGTGAGTCAGCTTTGTGGATGTTGTATGGACAGAATGACAGCCCGGACAGCTTCAGCGCAGCCCACTTGGGTAAACATTTTGAACATTTTGGGGCGAGGCATGCAACCCACTGGGGGTAACATTTATCATGCACCACAACTACCATCATTCCTTGCGCAGTCGCCCACAGAGGCGGGACATTTAAATTCGCACTGGTGGTGCGATTGCTGCCTTTCCCTTCTGCCAGTGAACAAGAGCGTTGTTGCACTCGAAACGCGTTTGTCTTGAGATTTGTGCAAAGGAGCAGCTGGTCTGATTGTCCTGTATTTCACAAATAAAGGACTTTACTCACCGTAGTGTGGCTTCATCTTGGAGGCAACTTCCTTTTTTCTGTGTTATGAGGCGTGCACCGCCGCGTTGGAGCCCCACTAATATCAGGGCGGGCCTGCAGCGACAATGATCAAAGACGCTGTGAGGACGGTGAGTCCGCATTGTGGATGTTGTATGGACAGGATGACAGCCCGGACAGCTTCAGCGCAGCCCACTTGGGTAAACATTTTGAACATTTTGGGGCGAGGCATGGAACCCACTTGGGGTAACATTTATCATGCACCACAACTACCATCATTCCTTGAGTAGTCGCCCACAGAGGCAGGATATTTACATTCGCGCTGGTGGTGCGATTGCTGCCTTTCCCTTCTGCCAGTGAACAAGAGCGTTGTTGCGCTCGAAACGCGTTTGTCTTGAGATTTGTGCAAAGGAGCAGCTGGTCTGATTGTCCTGTATTTCACAAATAAAGGACTTTACTCACCGTAGTGTGGCTTCATCTTGGAGGCAACTTCCTTTTTTCTGTGTTATGCGGCGTGCCCCGCCGCGATGGAGCCCCACTGCTATCAGGGCGGGACTGCAGCGACAATGATCAAAGACGCTTTGAGGACGGTGAGTCCGCATTGTGGATGTTGTATGGACAGGATGACAGCCCGGACAGCTTCAGCGCAGCCCACTTGGGTAAACATTTTGAACATTTTGGTGCGAGGCATGCAACCCACTGGGGGTAACATTTATCATGCACCACAACTACCATCATTCCTTGCGCAGTCACCCACAGAGGCGGGACATTTCAATTTGCACTGGTGGTGCGATTGCTGCCTTTCCCTTCTGCCAGTGAACAAGAGCGTTGTTGCACTCGAAACGCGTTTGTCTTGAGATTTGTGCAAAGGAGCAGCTGGTCTGATTGTCCTGTATTTCACAAATAAAGGACTTTACTCACCGTAGTGTGGCTTCATCTTGGAGGCAACTTCCTTTTTTCTGTGTTATGCGGCGCGCCCCGCCGCGATGGAGCCCCACTGCTATCAGGGCGGGCCTGCAGCGACAATGATCAAAGACGCTGTGGGGACAGTGAGTCCGCTTTGTGGATGTTGTGTGGACCGGATGACAGCCCAGACAGCTTCAGCGCAGGCCAGTTGGGTAAACGTTTTGAACATTTTGGGGCGAGGCATGCAACCCACTGGGGGTAACATTTATCATGCACCACAACTACCATCATTCCTTGCGCAGATGCCCACAGAGGCGGGACATTTAAATTGGCGCAGGTGGAGCGATTGCTGCCTTTCCCTTCTGCCAGTGAACAAGAGCGTTGTTGCGCTCGAAACGCGTTTGGCTTGAGATTTGTGCAAAGGAGCAGCTGGTCTGATTGTCCTGTATTTCACAAATAAAGGACTTTACTCACCGTAGTGTGGCTTCATCTTGGAGGCAACTTCCTTTTTTCTGTGTTATGCGGCGTGCCCCGCCGTGATGGATCCCCACTGCTATCAGGGCAGGCCTGCAGCGACAATGATCAAAGACGCTGTGGGGACGGTGAGTCCGCTTTGTGGATGTTTTGTGTACCGGATGACAGCCCAGACAGCTTCAGCGCAGCCCAGTTGGGTAAACGTTTTGAACATTTTGGGGCGGGGCATGCAACCCACTGGGGGTAACATTTATCATTCACCACAACTACCATCATTCCTTGCGCAGATGCCCACAGAGGCGGGACATTTAAATTGGCGCAGGTGGTGCGATTGCTGCCTTTCCCTTCTGCCAGTGAACAAGAGCGTTGTTGCGCTCGAAACGCGTTTGGCTTGAGATTTGTGCAAAGGAGCAGCTGGTCTGATTGTCCTGTATTTCACAAATAAAGGACTTTACTCACCGTAGTGTGGCTTCATCTTGGAGGCAACTTCCTTTTTTCTGTGTTATGCGGTGTGCGCCACTGCGATGAAGCCCCACTGCTGTCAGAGCGGACATGCAGCGACAATGATCAAAGACGCTGTGGGGACGGTGAGTCCGCTTTGTGGATGTTGTATGGAAAGGATGACAGCCCGGACAGCTTCAGCGCAGCCCACTTGGGTAAACATTTTGAACATTTTGGGGCGAGGCATGCAACCCTGGGGGTAACATTTGTCATGCACCACAACTACCATCATTCCTTGCGCAGACGCCCACAGAGGCGGGACATTTAAATTTGTGCAGATGGTGCGATTGCTGCCTTTCCATTCTGCCAGTGAACAAGAGCGTTGTTGTCCTCGAAACGCGTTTGGCTTGAGATTTGTGCAAAGGAGCAGCTGGTCTGATTGTCCTGTATTTCACAAATAAAGGACTTTACTCACCGTAGTGTGGCTTCATCTTGGAGGCAACTTCCTTTTTTCTGTGTTATGCGGCGTGCCCCGCCGCGATGGAGCCCCACTGCTATCAGGGCGGGACTGCAGCGACAATGATCAAAGACGCTGTGGGGACGGTGAGTCCGCTTTGTGGATGTTGTATGGACAGAATGACAGCCCGGACAGCTTCAGCGCAGCCCACTTGGGTAAACATTTTGAACATTTTGGGGCGAGGCATGCAACCCACTTGGGGTAACATTTATCATGCACCACAACTACCATCATTCCTTGCGCAGTCGCCCACAGAGGCGGTACATTTACATTCGCGCTGGTGGTCCGATTGCTGCCTTTCCCTTCTGCCAGTGAACAAGAGCGTTGTTGCGCTCTAAACGCGTTTGTCTTGAGATTTGTGCAAAGGAGCAGCTGGTCTGATTGTCCTGTATTTCACAAATAAAGGACTTTACTCACCGTAGTGTGGCTTCATCTTGGAGGCAACTTCCGTTTTTCTGTGTTATGCAGCGTGCCCCGCTGCGATGGAGCCCCACTGCTATCAGGGCAGTCCGGCAGCGACAATGATCAAAGACGCTGTGGGGACGGTGAGTCCGCTTTGTGGATGTTGTATGGACAGGATGACAACCCGGACAGCTTCAGCGCAGCCCAGTTGGGTAAACGTTTTGAACATTTTGGGGCGGGGCATGCAACCCACTGGGGGTAACATTTATCATTCACCACAACTACCATCATTCCTTGCGCAGATGCCCACAGAGGCGGGACATTTAAATTGGCGCAGGTGGTGCGATTGCTGCCTTTCCCTTCTGCCAGTGAACAAGAGCGTTGTTGCGCTCGAAACGCGTTTGGCTTGAGATTTGTGCAAAGGAGCAGCTGGTCTGATTGTCCTGTATTTCACAAATAAAGGACTTTACTCACCGTAGTGTGGCTTCATCTTGGAGGCAACTTCCTTTTTTCTGTGTTATGCGGTGTGCGCCACTGCGATGAAGCCCCACTGCTGTCAGAGCGGACATGCAGCGGCAATGATCAAAGACGCTGTGGGGACGGTGAGTCCGCTTTGTGGATGTTGTATGGAAAGGATGACAGCCCGGACAGCTTCAGCGCAGCCCACTTGGGTAAACATTTTGAACATTTTGGGGCGAGGCATGCAACCCTGGGGGTAACATTTGTCATGCACCACAACTACCATCATTCCTTGCGCAGACGCCCACAGAGGCGGGACATTTAAATTTGTGCAGATGGTGCGATTGCTGCCTTTCCATTCTGCCAGTGAACAAGAGCGTTGTTGTCCTCGAAACGCGTTTGGCTTGAGATTTGTGCAAAGGAGCAGCTGGTCTGATTGTCCTGTATTTCACAAATAAAGGACTTTACTCACCGTAGTGTGGCTTCATCTTGGAGGCAACTTCCTTTTTTCTGTGTTATGCGGCGTGCCCCGCCGCGATGGAGCCCCACTGCTATCAGGGCGGGACTGCAGCGACAATGATCAAAGACGCTGTGGGGACGGTGAGTCCGCTTTGTGGATGTTGTATGGACAGAATGACAGCCCGGACAGCTTCAGCGCAGCCCACTTGGGTAAACATTTTGAACATTTTGGGGCGAGGCATGCAACCCACTTGGGGTAACATTTATCATGCACCACAACTACCATCATTCCTTGCGCAGTCGCCCACAGAGGCGGTACATTTACATTCGCGCTGGTGGTGCGATTGCTGCCTTTCCCTTCTGCCAGTGAACAAGAGCGTTGTTGCGCTCTAAACGCGTTTGTTTTGAGATTTGTGCAAAGGAGCAGCTGGTCTGATTGTCCTGTATTTCACAAATAAAGGACTTTACTCACCGTAGTGTGGCTTCATCTTGGAGGCAACTTCCGTTTTTCTGTGTTATGCAGCGTGCCCCGCTGCGATGGAGCCCCACTGCTATCAGGGCAGTCCTGCAGCGACAATGATCAAAGACGCTGTGGGGACGGTGAGTCCGCTTTGTGGATGTTGTATGGACAGGATGACAACCCGGACAGCTTCAGCGCAGCCCACTTGGGTAAACATTTTGAACATTTTGGGGCGAGGCATGGAACCCACTGGGGGTAACATATATTATGCACCACAACTACCATCATTCCTTGCGCAGTCGCCCACAGAGGCGGGACATTTAAATTTGCGCTTGTGGTGCGATTGCTGCCTTTCCCTTCTGCCAGTGAACAAGAGCGTTGTTGCGCTCGAAACACGTTTGGCTTGAGATTTGTGCAAAGGAGCAGCTGGTCTGATTGTCCTGTATTTTACAAATAAAGGACTTTACTCACCGTAGTGTGGCTTCATCTTTGAGGCAACTTCCTTTTTTCTGTGTTATGCGGCGTGCCCCGCCGCGATGGAGCCCCACTGCTATCAGGGTGGGCCTGCAGCGACAATGATCAAAGACGCTGTGGGGACGGTGAGTCCGCTTTGTGGATGTTGTATGGACAGGATGACAACCCGGACAGCTTCAGCGCAGCCCACTTGGGTAAACATTTTGAACATTTTGGGGCGAGACATGCAACCCACTGGGGGTAACATTTATCATGCACCACAACTACCATCATTGCTTGCGCAGACGCCCACAGATGCGGGACATTTAAATTCGCGCTTGTGGTGCGATTGCTGCCTTTACCTTCTGCCAGTGAACAAGAGCGTTGTTGCGCTCGAAACACGTTTGGCTTGAGATTTGTGCAAAGGAGCAGCTGGTCTGATTGTCCTGTATTTCACAAATAAAGGACTTTACTCACCGTAGTGTGGCTTCATCTTGGAGGCAACTTCCTTTTTTCTGTGTTATGCAGCGTGCCCCGCTGCGATGGAGCCCCACTACTATCAGGGCAGTCCTGCAGCGACAATGATCAAAGACGCTGTGGGGACGGTGAGTCCGCTTTGTGGATGTTGTATGGACAGAATGACAGCCCGGACAGCTTCAGCGCAGCCCACTTGGGTAAACATTTTGAACATTTTGGGGCGAGGCATGCAACCCACTGGGGGTAACATTTATCATGCACCACAACTACCATCATTCCTTGCGCAGTCACCCACAGAGGCGGGACATTTAAATTCGCACTGGTGGTGCGATTGCTGCCTTTCCCTTCTGCCAGTGAACAAGAGCGTTGTTGCACTCGAAACGCGTTTGTCTTGAGATTTGTGCAAAGGAGCAGCTGGTCTGATTGTCCTGTATTTCACAAATAAAGGACTTTACTCACCGTAGTGTGGCTTCATCTTGGAGGCAACTTCCTTTTTTCTCTGTTATGCGGCGTGCCCCGCCGCGATGGAGCACCACTGCTATCAGGGCGGGCCTGCAGCGACAATGATCAAAGACGCTGTGGGGACGGTGAGTCCGCTTTGTGGATGTTGTGTGGACCGGATGACAGCCCAGACAGCTTCAGCGCAGCCCAGTTGGGTAAACGTTTAGAAAATTTTGGGGCGGGGCATGCAACCCACTGGGGGTAACATTTATCATGCACCACAACTACCATCATTCCTTGCGCAGATGCCCACAGAGGCGGGACATTTAAATTGGCGCAGGTGGTGCGATTGCTGCCTTTCCCTTCTGCCAGTGAACAAGAGCGTTGTTGCGCTCGAAACGCGTTTGGCTTGAGATTTGTGCAAAGGAGCAGCTGGTCTGATTGTCCTGTATTTCACAAATAAAGGACTTTACTCACCGTAGTGTGGCTTCATCTTGGAGGCAACTTCCTTTTTTCTGTGTTATGCGGCGTGCACCACCGCAATGAAGCCCCACTGCTATCAGAGCGGACCTGCAGCGACAATGATCAAAGACGCTGTGGGGACGGTGAGTCCGCTTTGTGGATGTTGTATGGAAAGGATGACAGCCCGGACAGCTTCAGCGCAGCCCACTTGGGTAAACATTTTGAACATTTTGGGGCGAGGCATGCAACCCTGGGGGTAACATTTGTCATGCACCACAACTACCATCATTCCTTGCGCAGACGCCCACAGAGGCGGGACATTTAAATTTGTGCAGGTGGTGCGATTGCTGCCTTTCCCTTCTGCCAGTGAACAAGAGCGTTGTTGTGCTCGAAACGCGTTTGGCTTGAGATTTGTGCAAAGGAGCAGCTGGTCTGATTGTCCTGTATTTCACAAATAAAGGACTTTACTCACCATAGTGTGGCTTCATCTTGGAGGCAACTTCCTTTTTTCTGTGTTATGCGGCGTGCCCCGCCGCGATGGAGCCCCACTGCTATCAAGGCGGGACTGCAGCGACAATGATCAAAGACGCTGTGGGGACGGTGAGTCCGCTTTGTGGATGCTGTATGGACAGAATGACAGCCCGGACAGCTTCAGCGCAGCCCACTTGGGTAAATATTTTGAACATTTTGGGGCGAGGCACGCAACCCACTTGGGGTAACATTTATCATGCACCACAACTACCATCATTCCTTGCGCAGACGCCCACAGAGGCGGTACATTTACATTCGCGCTGGTGGTGCGATTGCTGCCTTTCCCTTCTGCCAGTGAACAAGAGCGTTGTTGCGCTCTAAACGCGTTTGTCTTGAGATATGTACAAAGGAGCAGCTGGTCTGATTGTCCTGTATTTCACAAATAAAGGACTTTACTCACCGTAGTGTGGCTTCATCTTGGAGGCAACTTCCTTTTTTCTGTGTTATGCAGCGTGCCCCGCTGCGATGGAGCCCCACTGCTATCAGGGCAGTCCGGCAGCGACAATGATCAAAGACGCTGTGGGGACGGTGAGTCCGCTTTGTGGATGTTGTATGGACAGGATGACAACCCGGACAGCTTCAGCGCAGCCCACTTGGGTAAACATTTTGAACATTTTGGGGCGAGGCATGGAACCCACTGGGGGTAACATATATTATGCACCACAACTACCATCATTCCTTGCGCAGTCGCCCACAGAGGCGGGACATTTAAATTCGCGCTTGTGGTGCGATTGCTGCCTTTCCCTTCTGCCAGTGAACAAGAGCGTAGTTGCGCTCGAAACACGTTTGGCTTGATATTTGTGCAAAGGAGCAGCTGGTCTGATTGTCCTGTATTTCACAAATAAAGGACTTTACTCACCGTAGTGTGGCTTCATCTTTGAGGCAACTTCCTTTTTTCTGTGTTATGCGGCGTGCCCCGCCGCGATGGAGCCCCACTGCTATCAGGGTGGGCCTGCAGCGACAATGATCAAAGACGCTGTGGGGACGGTGAGTCCGCTTTGTGGATGTTGTATGGACAGGATGACAACCCGGACAGCTTCAGCGCAGCCCACTTGGGTAAACATTTTGAACATTTTGGGGCGAGACATGCAACCCACTGGGGGTAACATTTATCATGCACCACAACTACCATCATTGCTTGCGCAGATGCCCACAGATGCGGGACATTTAAATTTGCGCAGGTGGTGTGATTGCTGCCTTTCCTTTCTGCCAGTGAACAAGAGCGTTGTTGCGCTCGAAACGCGTTTGGCTTGAGATTTGTGCAAAGGAGCAGCTGGTCTGATTGTCCTGTATTTCACAAATAAAGGACTTTACTCATCGTAGTGTGGCTTCATCTTGGAGGCAACTTCCTTTTTTCTATGTTATGCAGCGTGCCCGGCTGCGATGGAGCCCGACTGCTATCAGGGCAGTCCTGCAGCGACAATGATCAAAGACGCTGTGGGGACGGTGAGTCCGCTTTGTGGATGTTGTATGGACAGAATGACAGCCCGGACAGCTTCAGCGCAGCCCACTTGGGTAAACATTTTGAACATTTTGGGGCGAGGCATGCAACCCACTGGGGGTAACATTTATCATGCACCACAACTACCATCATTCCTTGCGCAGTCGCCCACAGAGGCGGGACATTTAAATTCGCACTGGTGGTGCGATTGCTGCCTTTCCCTTCTGCCAGTGAACAAGAGCGTTGTTGCACTCGAAACGCGTTTGTCTTGAGATTTGTGCAAAGGAGCAGCTGGTCTGATTGTCCTGTATTTCACAAATAAAGGACTTTACTCACCGTAGTGTGGCTTTATCTTGGAGGCAACTTCCTTTTTTCTGTGTTATGAGGCCCGCACCGCCGCGATGGAGCCCCACTAATATCAGGGCGGACCTGCAGCGACAATGATCAAAGACGCTGTGAGGACGGTGAGTCCGCATTGTGGATGTTTTATGGACAGGATGACAGACCGGACAGCTTCAGCACAGCCCACTTGGGTAAACATTTTGAACATTTTGGGGCGAGGCATGCAACCCACTTGGGGTAACATTTATCATGCACCACAACTACCATCATTCCTTGAGTAGTCGCCCACAGAGGCGGGACATTTACATACGCGCTGGTGGTGCGATTGCTGCCTTTAACTTCTGCCAGTGAACAAGAGCGTTGTTGCACTCGAAACGCGTTTGTCTTGAGATTTGTGCAAAGGAGCAGCTGGTCTGATTGTCCTGTATTTCACAAATAAAGGACTTTACTCACCGTAGTGTCGCTTCATCTTGGAGGCAACTTCCTTTTTTCTGTGTTATGCGGCGTGCCCCACCGCGATGGAGCCCCACTGCTATTAGGGCGGGACTGCAGCGACAATGATCAAAGACGCTGTGAGGACGGTGAGTCCGCATTGTGGATGTTGTATGGACAGGATGACAGCCCGGACAGCTTCAGCGCAGCCCACTTGGGTAAACATTTTGAACATTTTGGGGCGAGGCATGCAACCCACTTGGGGTAACATTTATCATGCATGACAACTACCATCATTCCTTGCGCAGTCGCCCACAGAGGCGGTACATTTACATTCGCGCTGGTGGTGTGATTGCTGCCTTTCCCTTCTGCCAGTGAACAAGAGCGTTGTTGCGCTCGAAACGCGTTTGTCTTGAGATTTGTGCAAAGGAGCAGCTGGACTGATTGTCCTGTATTTCACAAATAAAGGACTTTACTCACCGTAGTGTGGCTTCATCTTGGAGGCAACTTCCTTTTTTCTGTGTTATGCGGCGTGCTCCACCACGATGGAGCCCCACTGCTATCAGGGCGGGCCTGCAGCGACAATAATTAAAGACGCTGTGGGAACATTGAGTCTGCTTTGTGGATGTTGTATGGACAGGATGACAGCCCGGAGAGCTTCAGCGCAACCCACTTGGGTAAACATTTTGAACATTTTTGGACGAGGCATGTAACCCACTGGGGGTAACATTTATCATGCACCACAACTACCATTTCCTTGCGCAGTCGCCCACAGAGGCGGGACATTTAAATTCGCACTGGTGGTGCGATTGCTGCCTTTCCCTTCTGCCAGTGAACAAGAGCGTTGTTGCACTCGAAACGCGTTTGTCTTGAGATTTGTGCAAAGGAGCAGCTGGTCTGATTGTCCTGTATTTCACAAATAAAGGACTTTACTCACCGTACTGTGGCTTCATCTTGGAGGCAACTTCCTTTTTTCTGTGTTATGCGGCGGGCCCCGCCGTGATGGATCCCCACTGCTATCAGGGCGGGCCTGCAGCGCCAATGATCAAAGACGCTGTGGGGACGGTGAGTCCGCATTGTGAATGTTGTATGGACAGGATGACAGCCCGGACAGCTTCAGCGCAGCCCACTTGGGTAAACATTTTGAACATTTTGGGGCGAGGCATGCAACCCACTTGGGGTAACATTTATCATGCACCACAACTACCATAATTCCTTGCGCAGTCGCCCACAGAGGCGGGACATTTACATTTGCGCTGGTGCTGCGATTGCTGCCTTTCCCTTCTGCCAGTGAACAAGAGCGTTGTTGCGCTCGAAACGCGTTTGTCTTGAGATTTGTGCAAAGGAGCAGCTGGTCTGATTGTCCTGTATTTCACAAATAAAGGACTTTACTCACCGTAGTGTGGCTTCATCTTGGAGGCAACTTCCTTTTTTCTGTGTTATGCGGCGTGCCCCACCGCGATGGAGCGCCACTGCTATCAGGGCAGGCCTGCAGCGAAAATGATCAAAGACGCTGTGGGGACGGTGAGTCCGCTTTGTGGATGTTTTGTGTACCGGATGACAGCCCAGACAGCTTCAGCGCAGCCCAGTTGGGTAAACGTTTTGAACATTTTGGGGCGGGGCATGCAACCCACTGGGGGTAACATTTATCATTCACCACAACTACCATCATTCCTTGCGCAGATGCCCACAGAGGCGGGACATTTAAATTGGCGCAGGTGGTGCGATCGCTGCCTTTCCCTTCTGCCAGTGAACAAGAGCGTTGTTGCGCTCGAAACGCGTTTGGCTTGAGATTTGTGCAAAGGAGCAGCTGGTCTGATTGTCCTGTATTTCACAAATAAAGGACTTTACTCACCGTAGTGTGGCTTCATCTTGGAGGCAACTTCCTTTTTTCTGTGTTATGCGGCGTGCGCCACCGCGATGAAGCCCCACTGCTGTCAGAGCGGACCTGCAGCGACAATGATCAAAGACGCTGTGGGGACGGTGAGTCCGCTTTGTGGATGTTGTATGGAAAGGATGACAGCCCGGACAGCTTCAGCGCAGCCCACTTGGGTAAACATTTTGAACATTTTGGGGCGAGGCATGCAACCCTGGGGGTAACATTTGTCGTGCACCACAACTACCATCATTCCTTGCGCAGACGCCCACAGAGGCGGGACATTTAAATTTGTGCAGATGGTGCGATTGCTGCCTTTCCATTCTGCCAGTGAACAAGAGCGTTGTTGTCCTCGAAACGCGTTTGGCTTGAGATTTGTGCAAAGGAGCAGCTGGTCTGATTGTCCTGTATTTCACAAATAAAGGACTTTACTCACCGTAGTGTGGCTTCATCTTGGAGGCAACTTCCTTTTTTCTGTGTTATGCGGCGTGCCCCGCCGCGATGGAGCCCCACTGCTATCAGGGCGAGACTGCAGCGACAATGATCAAAGACGCTGTGGGGACTGTGAGTCCGCTTTGTGGATGTTGTATGGACAGAATGACAGCCCGGACAGCTTCAGCGCAGCCCACTTGGGTAAACATTTTGAACATTTTGGGGCGAGGCATGCAACCCACTTGGGGTAACATTTATCATGCACCACAACTACCATCATTCCTTGCGCAGTCGCCCACAGAGGCGGTACTTTTACATTCGCGCTGGTGGTGCGATTGCTGCCTCTCCCTTCTGCCAGTGAACAAGAGCGTTGTTGCGCTCTAAACACGTTTGTCTTGAGATTTGTGCAAAGGAGCAGCTGGTCTGATTGTCCTGTATTTCACAAATAAAGGACTTTACTCACCGTAGTGTGGCTTCATCTTGGAGGCAACTTCCTTTTTTCTGTGTTATGCAGTGTGCCCCGCTGCGATGGAGCCCCACTGCTATCAGGGCAGTCCGGCAGCGACAATGATCAAAGACGCTGTGGGGACGGTGAGTCCGCTTTGTGGATGTTGTATGGACAGGATGACAACCCGGACAGCTTCAGCGCAGCCCACTTGGGTAAACATTTTGAACATTTTGGGGCGAGGCATGGAACCCACTGGGGGTAACATATATCATGCACCACAACTACCATCATTCCTTGCGCAGTCGCCCACAGAGGCGGGACATTTAAATTTGCGCTTGTGGTGCGATTGCTGCCTTTCCCTTCTGCCAGTGAACAAGAGCGTTGTTGCGCTCGAAACACGTTTGGCTTGAGATTTGTGCAAAGGAGCAGCTGGTCTGATTGTCCTGTATTTCACAAATAAAGGACTTTACTCACCGTAGTGTGGCTTCATCTTTGAGGCAACTTCCTTTTTTCTGTGTTATGCGGCGTGCCCCGCCGCGATGGAGCCCCACTGCTATCAGGGTGGGCCTGCAGCGACAATGATCAAAGACGCTGTGGGGACGGTGAGTCCGCTTTGTGGATGTTGTATGGACAGGATGACAACCCGGACAGCTTCAGCGCAGCCCACTTGGGTAAACATTTTGAACATTTTGGGGCGAGACATGCAACCCACTGGGGGTAACATTTATCATGCACCACAACTACCATCATTGCTTGCGCAGACGCCCACAGATGCGGGACATTTAAATTTGCGCAGGTGGTGTGATTGCTGCCTTTCCTTTCTGCCAGTGAACAAGAGCGTTGTTGCGCTCGAAACGCGTTTGGCTTGAGATTTGTGCAAAGGAGCAGCTGGTCTGATTGTCCTGTATTTCACAAATAAAGGACTTTACTCACCGTAGTGTGGCTTCATCTTGGAGGCAACTTCCTTTTTTCTATGTTATGCAGCGTGCCCGGCTGCGATGGAGCCCGACTGCTATCAGGGCAGTCCTGCAGCGACAATGATCAAAGACGCTGTGGGGACGGTGAGTCCGCTTTGTGGATGTTGTATGGACAGAATGACAGCCCGGACAGCTTCAGCGCAGCCCACTTGGGTAAACATTTTGAACATTTTGGGGCGAGGCATGCAACTCACTGGGGGTAACATTTATCATGCACCACAACTACCATCATTCCTTGCGCAGTCGCCCACAGAGGCGGGACATTTAAATTCGCACTGGTGGTGCGATTGCTGCCTTTCCCTTCTGCCAGTGAACAAGAGCGTTGTTGCACTCGAAACGCGTTTGTCTTGAGATTTGTGCAAAGGAGCAGCTGGTCTGATTGTCCTGTATTTCACAAATAAAGGACTTTACTCACCGTAGTGTGGCTTCATCTTGGAGGCAACTTCCTTTTTTCTGTGTTATGAGGCGTGCACCGCCGCGTTGGAGCCCCACTAATATCAGGGCGGGCCTGCAGCGACAATGATCAAAGACGCTGTGAGGACGGTGAGTCCGCATTGTGGATGTTGTATGGACAGGATGACAGCCCGGACAGCTTCAGCGCAGCCCACTTGGGTAAACATTTTGAACATTTTGGGGCGAGGCATGCAACCCACTTGGGGTAACATTTATCATGCACCACAACTACCATCATTCCTTGAGTAGTCGCCCACAGAGGCAGGACATTTACATTCGCGCTGGTGGTGCGATTGCTGCCTTTCCCTTCTGCCAGTGAACAAGAGCGTTGTTGCGCTCGAAACGCGTTTGTCTTGAGATTTGTGCAAAGGAGCAGCTGGTCTGATTATCCTGTATTTCACAAATAAAGGACTTTACTCACCGTAGTGTGGCTTCATCTTGGAGGCAACTTCCTTTTTTCTGTGTTATGCGGCGCGCCCCGCCGCGATGGAGCCCCACTGCTATCAGGGCGGGCCTGCAGCGACAATGATCAAAGACGCTGTGCGCTCGAAACGCGTTTGTCTTGAGATTTTTGCAAAGGAGCAGCTGGTCTGATTGTCCTGTATTTCACAAATAAAGGACTTTACTCACCGTAGTGTGGCTTCATCTTGGAGGCAACTTCCTTTTTTCTATGTTATGCAGCGTGCCCGGCTGCGATGGAGCCCGACTGCTATCAGGGCAGTCCTGCAGCGACAATGATCAAAGACGCTGTGGGGACGGTGAGTCCGCTTTGTGGATGTTGTATGGACAGAATGACAGCCCGGACAGCTTCAGCGCAGCCCACTTGGGTAAACATTTTGAACATTTTGGGGCGAGGCATGCAACCCACTGGGGGTAACATTTATCATGCACCACAACTACCATCATTCCTTGCGCAGTCGCCCACAGAGGCGGGACATTTAAATTCGCACTGGTGGTGCGATTGCTGCCTTTCCCTTCTGCCAGTGAACAAGAGCGTTGTTGCACTCGAAACGCGTTTGTCTTGAGATTTGTGCAAAGGAGCAGCTTGTCTGATTGTCCTGTATTTCACAAATAAAGGACTTTACTCACCGTAGTGTGGCTTCATCTTGGAGTCAACTTCCTTTTTTCTGTGTTATGAGGCGTGCACCGCCGCGTTGGAGCCCCACTAATATCAGGGCGGGCCTGCAGCGACAATGATCAAAGACGCTGTGAGGCCGGTGAGTCCGCATTGTGGATGTTGTATGGACAGGATGACAGCCCGGACAGCTTCAGCGCAGCCCACTTGGGTAAACATTTTAAACATTTTGGGGCGAGGCATGCAACCCACTTGGGGTAACATTTATCATGCACCACAACTACCATCATTCCTTGAGTAGTCGCCCACAGAGGCAGGACATTTACATTCGCGCTGGTGGTGCGATTGCTGCCTTTCCCTTCTGCCAGTGAACAAGAGCGTTGTTGCGCTCGAAACGCGTTTGTCTTGAGATTTGTGCAAAGGAGCAGCTGGTCTGATTGTCCTGTATTTCACAAATAAAGGACTTTACTCACCGTAGTGTGGCTTCATCTTGGAGGCAACTTCCTTTTTTCTGTGTTATGCGGCGTGCCCCGCCGCGATGGAGCCCCACTGCTATCAGGGCGGGACTGCAGCGACAATGATCAAAGACGCTGTGAGGACGGTGAGTCCGCATTGTGGATGTTGTATGGACAGGATGACAGCCCGGACAGCTTCAGCGCAGTCCACTTGGGTAAACATTTTGAACATTTTGGTGCGAGGCATGCAACCCACTGGGGGTAACATTTATCATGCACCACAACTACCATCATTCCTTGCGCAGTCGCCCACAGAGGCGGGACATTTCAATTCGCACTGGTGGTGCGATTGCTGCCTTTCCCTTCTGCCAGTGAACAAGAGCGTTGTTGCACTCGAAACGCGTTTGTCTTGAGATTTGTGCAAAGGAGCAGCTGGTCTGATTGTCCTGTATTTCACAAATAAAGGACTTTACTCACTGTAGTGTGGCTTCATCTTGGAGGCAACTTCCTTTTTTCTGTGTTATGCGGCGTGCCCCACCGCGATGGAGCCCCACTGCTATCAGGGTGGGCCTGCAGCGACAATGATCAAAGACGCTGTGGGGACGGTGAGTCCGCTTTGTGGATGTTGTATGGACAGGATGACAACCCGGACAGCTTCAGCGCAGCCCACTTGGGTAAACATTTTGAACATTTTGGGGCGAGACATGCAACCCACTGGGGGTAACATTTATCATGCACCACAACTACCATCATTGCTTGCGCAGACGCCCACAGATGCGGGACATTTAAATTTGCGCAGGTGGTGTGATTGCTGCCTTTCCTTTCTGCCAGTGAACAAGAGCGTTGTTGCGCTCGAAACGCGTTTGGCTTGAGATTTGTGCAAAGGAGCAGCTGGTCTGATTGTCCTGTATTTCACAAATAAAGGACTTTACTCACCGTAGTGTGGCTTCATCTTGGAGGCAACTTCCTTTTTTCTATGTTATGCAGCGTGCCCGGCTGCGATGGAGCCCGACTGCTATCAGGGCAGTCCTGCAGCGACAATGATCAAAGACCCTGTGGGGACGGTGAGTCAGCTTTGTGGATGTTGTATGGACAGAATGACAGCCCGGACAGCTTCAGCGCAGCCCACTTGGGTAAACATTTTGAACATTTTGGGGCGAGGCATGCAACCCACTGGGGGTAACATTTATCATGCACCACAACTACCATCATTCCTTGCGCAGTCGCCCACAGAGGCGGGACATTTAAATTCGCACTGGTGGTGCGATTGCTGCCTTTCCCTTCTGCCAGTGAACAAGAGCGTTGTTGCACTCGATACGCGTTTGTCTTGAGATTTGTGCAAAGGAGCAGCTGGTCTGATTGTCCTGTATTTCACAAATAAAGGACTTTACTCACCGTAGTGTGGCTTCATCTTGGAGGCAACTTCCTTTTTTCTGTGTTATGAGGCGTGCACCGCCGCGTTGGAGCCCCACTAATATCAGGGCGGGCCTGCAGCGACAATGATCAAAGACGCTGTGAGGACGGTGAGTCCGCATTGTGGATGTTGTATGGACAGGATGACAGCCCGGACAGCTTCAGCGCAGCCCACTTGGGTAAACATTTTGAACATTTTGGGGCGAGGCATGCAACCCACTTGGGGTAACATTTATCATGCACCACAACTACCATCATTCCTTGAGTAGTCGCCCACAGAGGCAGGACATTTACATTCGCGCTGGTGGTGCGATTGCTGCCTTTCCCTTCTGCCAGTGAACAAGAGCGTTGTTGCGCTCGAAACGCGTTTGTCTTGAGATTTGTGCAAAGGAGCAGCTGGTCTGATTGTCCTGTATTTCACAAATAAAGGACTTTACTCACCGTAGTGTGGCTTCATCTTGGAGGCAACTTCCTTTTTTCTGTGTTATGCGGCGTGCCCCGCCGCGATGAAGCCCCACTGCTATCAGGGCGGGACTGCAGCGACAATGATCAAAGACGCTGTGAGGACGGTGAGTCCGCATTGTGGATGTTGTACGGACAGGATGACAGCCCGGACAGTTTCAGCGCAGCCCACTTGGGTAAACATTTTGAACATTTTGGTGCGAGGCATGCAACCCACTGGGGGTAACATTTATCATGCACCACAACTACCATCATTCCTTGCGCAGTCGCCCACAGAGGCGGGACATTTCAATTCGCACTGGTGGTGCGATTGCTGCCTTTCCCTTCTGCCAGTGAACAAGAGCGTTGTTGCACTCGAAACGCGTTTGTCTTGAGATTTGTGCAAAGGAGCAGCTGGTCTGATTGTCCTGTATTTCACAAATAAAGGACTTTACTCACCGTAGTGTGGCTTCATCTTGGAGGCAACTTCCTTTTTTCTGTGTTATGCGGCGCGCCCCGCCGCGATGGAGCCCCACTGCTATCAGGGCGGGCCTGCAGCGACAATGATCAAAGACGCTGTGGGGACAGTGAGTCCGCTTTGTGGATGTTGTGTGGACCGGATGACAGCCCAGACAGCGTCAGCGCAGGCCAGTTGGGTAAACGTTTTGAACATTTTGGGGCGAGGCATGCAACCCACTGGGGGTAACATTTATCATGCACCACAACTACCATCATTCCTTGCGCAGATGCCCACAGAGGCGGGACATTTAAATTGGCGCAGGTGGAGCGATTGCTGCCTTTCCCTTCTGCCAGTGAACAAGAGCGTTGTTGCGCTCGAAACGCGTTTGGCTTGAGATTTGTGTAAAGGAGCAGCTGGTCTGATTGTCCTGTATTTCACAAATAAAGGACTTTACTCACCGTAGTGTGGCTTCATCTTGGAGGCAACTTCCTTTTTTCTGTGTTATGCGGCGTGCCCCGCCGTGATGGATCCCCACTGCTATCAGGGCAGGCCTGCAGCGACAATGATCAAAGACGCTGTGGGGACGGTGAGTCCGCTTTGTGGATGTTTTGTGTACCGGATGACAGCCCAGACAGCTTCAGCGCAGCCCAGTTGGGTAAACGTTTTGAACATTTTGGGGCGGGGCATGCAACCCACTGGGGGTAACATTTATCATTCACCACAACTACCATCATTCCTTGCGCAGATGCCCACAGAGGCGGGACATTTAAATTGGCGCAGGTGGTGCGATTGCTGCCTTTCCCTTCTGCCAGTGAACAAGAGCGTTGTTGCGCTCGAAACGCGTTTGGCTTGAGATTTGTGCAAAGGAGCAGCTGGTCTGATTGTCCTGTATTTCACAAATAAAGGACTTTACTCACCGTAGTGTGGCTTCATCTTGGAGGCAACTTCCTTTTTTCTGTGTTATGCGGTGTGCGCCACTGCGATGAAGCCCCACTGCTGTCAGAGCGGACATGCAGCGACAATGATCAAAGACGCTGTGGGGACGGTGAGTCCGCTTTGTGGATGTTGTATGGAAAGGATGACAGCCCGGACAGCTTCAGCGCAGCCCACTTGGGTAAACATTTTGAACATTTTGGGGCGAGGCATGCAACCCTGGGGGTAACATTTGTCATGCACCACAACTACCATCATTCCTTGCGCAGACGCCCACAGAGGCGGGACATTTAAATTTGTGCAGATGGTGCGATTGCTGCCTTTCCATTCTGCCAGTGAACAAGAGCGTTGTTGTCCTCGAAACGCGTTTGGCTTGAGATTTGTGCAAAGGAGCAGCTGGTCTGATTGTCCTGTATTTCACAAATAAAGGACTTTACTCACCGTAGTGTGGCTTCATCTTGGAGGCAACTTCCTTTTTTCTGTGTTATGCGGCGTGCCCCGCCGCGATGGAGCCCCACTGCTATCAGGGCGGGACTGCAGCGACAATGATCAAAGACGCTGTGGGGACGGTGAGTCCGCTTTGTGGATGTTGTATGGACAGAATGACAGCCCGGACAGCTTCAGCGCAGCCCACTTGGGTAAACATTTTGAACATTTTGGGGCGAGGCATGCAACCCACTTGGGGTAACATTTATCATGCACCACAACTACCATCATTCCTTGCGCAGTCGCCCACAGAGGCGGTACATTTACATTCGCGCTGGTGGTGCGATTGCTGCCTTTCCCTTCTGCCAGTGAACAAGAGCGTTGTTGCGCTCTAAACGCGTTTGTCTTGAGATTTGTGCAAAGGAGCAGCTGGTCTGATTGTCCTGTATTTCACAAATAAAGGACTTTACTCACCGTAGTGTGGCTTCATCTTGGAGGCAACTTCCGTTTTTCTGTGTTATGCAGCGTGCCCCGCTGCGATGGAGCCCCACTGCTATCAGGGCAGTCCGGCAGCGACAATGATCAAAGACGCTGTGGGGACGGTGAGTCCGCTTTGTGGATGTTGTATGGACAGGATGACAACCCGGACAGCTTCAGCGCAGCCCACTTGGGTAAACATTTTGAACATTTTGGGGCGAGGCATGGAACCCACTGGGGGTAACATATATTATGCACCACAACTACCATCATTCCTTGCGCAGTCGCCCACAGAGGCGGGACATTTAAATTTGCGCTTGTGGTGCGATTGCTGCCTTTCCCTTCTGCCAGTGAACAAGAGCGTTGTTGCGCTCGAAACACGTTTGGCTTGAGATTTGTGCAAAGGAGCAGCTGGTCTGATTGTCCTGTATTTTACAAATAAAGGACTTTACTCACCGTAGTGTGGCTTCATCTTTGAGGCAAATTCCTTTTTTCTGTGTTATGCGGCGTGCCCCGCCGCGATGGAGCCCCACTGCTATCAGGGTGGGCCTGCAGCGACAATGATCAAAGACGCTGTGGGGACGGTGAGTCCGCTTTGTGGATGTTGTATGGACAGGATGACAACCCGGACAGCTTCAGCGCAGCCCACTTGGGTAAACATTTTGAACATTTTGGGGCGAGACATGCAACCCACTGGGGGTAACATTTATCATGCACCACAACTACCATCATTGATTGCGCAGACGCCCACAGATGCGGGACATTTACATTTGCGCAGGTGGTGTGATTGCTGCCTTTCCTTTCTGCCAGTGAACAAGAGCGTTGTTGCGCTCGAAACGCGTTTGGCTTGAGATTTGTGCAAAGGAGCAGCTGGTCTGATTGTCCTGTATTTCACAAATAAAGGACTTTACTCACCGTAGTGTGGCTTCATCTTGGAGGCAACTTCCTTTTTTCTATGTTATGCAGCGTGCCCGGCTGCGATGGAGCCCGACTGCTATCAGGGCAGTCCTGCAGCGACAATGATCAAAGACGCTGTGGGGATGGTGAGTCCGCTTTGTGGATGTTGTATGGACAGAATGACAGCCCGGACAGCTTCAGCGCAGCCCACTTGGGTAAACATTTTGAACATTTTGGGGCGAGGCATGCAACCCACTGGGGGTAACATTTATCATGCACCACAACTACCATCATTCCTTGCGCAGTCGCCCACAGAGGCGGGACATTTAAATTCGCACTGGTGGTGCGATTGCTGCCTTTCCCTTCTGCCAGTGAACAAGAGCGTTGTTGCACTCGAAACGCGTTTGTCTTGAGATTTGTGCAAAGGAGCAGCTGGTCTGATTGTCCTGTATTTCACAAATAAAGGACTTTACTCACCGTAGTGTGGCTTCATCTTGGAGGCAACTTCCTTTTTTCTGTGTTATGAGGCGTGCACCGCCGCGTTGGAGCCCCACTAATATCAGGGCGGGCCTGCAGCGACAATGATCAAAGACGCTGTGAGGACGGTGAGTCCGCATTGTGGATGTTGTATGGACAGGATGACAGCCCGGACAGCTTCAGCGCAGCCCACTTGGGTAAACATTTTGAACATTTTGGGGCGAGGCATGCAACCCATTTGGGGTAACATTTATCATGCACCACAACTACCATCATTCCTTGAGTAGTCGCCCACAGAGGCAGGACATTTACATTCGCGCTGGTGGTGCGATTGCTGCCTTTCCCTTCTGCCAGTGAACAAGAGCGTTGTTGCGCTCGAAACGCGTTTGTCTTGAGATTTGTGCAAAGGAGCAGCTGGTCTAATTGTCCTGTATTTCACAAATAAAGGACTTTACTCACCGTAGTGTCGCTTCATCTTGGAGGCAACTTCCTTTTTTCTGTGTTATGCGGCGTGCCCCGCCGCGATGGAGCCCCACTGCTATCAGGGCGGGACTGCAGCGACAATGATCAAAGACGCTGTGAGGACGGTGAGTCCGCATTGTGGATGTTGTATGGACAGGATGACAGCCCGGACAGCTTCAGCGCAGCCCACTTGGGTAAACATTTTGAACATTTTGGTGCGAGGCATGCAACCCACTGGGGGTAACATTTATCATGCACCACAACAAACATTATACCTTGCGCAGTCGCCCACAGAGGCGGGACATTTCAATTCGCACTGGTGGTGCGATTGCTGCCTTTCCCTTCTGCCAGTGAACAAGAGCGTTGTTGCACTCGAAACGCGTTTGTCTTGAGATTTGTGCAAAGGAGCAGCTGGTCTGATTGTCCTGTATTTCACAAATAAAGGACTTTACTCACCGTAGTGTGGCTTCATCTTGGAGGCAACTTCCTTTTTTCTGTGTTATGCGGCGCGCCCCGCCGCGATGGAGCCCCACTGCTATCAGGGCGGGCCTGCAGCGACAATGATCAAAGACGCTGTGGGGACAGTGAGTCCGCTTTGTGGATGTTGTGTGGACCGGATGACAGCCCAGACAGCTTCAGCGCAGGCCAGTTGGGTAAACGTTTTGAACATTTTGGGGCGAGGCATGAAACCCACTGGGGGTAACATTTATCATGCACCACAACTACCATCATTCCTTGCGCAGATGCCCACAGAGGCGGGACATTTAAATTGGCGCAGGTGGAGCGATTGCTGCCTTTCCCTTCTGCCAGTGAACAAGAGCGTTGTTGCGCTCGAAACGCGTTTGGCTTGAGATTTGTGCAAAGGAGCAGCTGGTCTGATTGTCCTGTATTTCACAAATAAAGGACTTTACTCACCGTAGTGTGGCTTCATCTTGGAGGCAACTTCCTTTTTTCTGTGTTATGCGGCGTGGCCCGCCGTGATGGATCCCCACTGCTATCAGGGCGGGCCTGCAGCGCCAATGATCAAAGACGCTGTGGGGACGGTGAGTCCGCATTGTGGATGTTGTATGGACAGGATGACAGCCCGGACAGCTTCAGCGCAGCCCACTTGGGTAAACATTTTGAACATTTTGGGGCGAGGCATGAAACCCACTTGGGGTAACATTTATCATGCACCACAACTACCATCATTGCTTGCGCAGACGCCCACAGATGCGGGACATTTAAATTTGCGCAGGTGGTGTGATTGCTGCCTTTCCCTTCTGCCAGTGAACAAGAGCGTTGTTGCGCTCGAAACGCGTTTGGCTTGAGATTTGTGCAAAGGAGCAGCTGGTCTGATTGTCCTGTATTTCACAAATAAAGGACTTTACTCACCGTAGTGTGGCTTCATCTTGGAGGCAACTTCCTTTTTTCTGTGTTATGCTTCGTGCTCCACCGCGATGGAGCCCCACTGCTATCACGGCGGGCCTGCAGCGACAATGATTAAAGACGCTGTGGGGACGGTGAGTCCGCTTTGTGGATGTTGTATGTACAGGATGACAGCCCGGACAGCTTCAGTGCAACCCACTTGGGTAAACATTTTGAACATTTTGGGGCGAGGCATGCAACCCACTGGGGGTAACATTTATCATGCACCACAACTACCATCATTCCTTGCGCAGTCACCCACAGAGGCGGGACATTTAAATTTGCACTGGTGGTGCGATTGCTGCCTTTCCCTTCTGCCAGTGAACAAGAGCGTTGTTGCACTCGAAACGCGTTTGTCTTGAGATTTGTGCAAAGGAGCAGCTGGTCTGATTGTCCTGTATTTCACAAATAAAGGACTTTACTCACCGTAGTGTGGCTTCATCTTGGAGGCAACTTCCTTTTTTCTCTGTTATGCGGCGTGCCCCGCCGCGATGGAGCCCCACTGCTATCAGGGCGGGCCTGCAGCGACAATGATCAAAGACGCTGTGGGGACGGTGAGTCCGCTTTGTGGATGTTGTGTGGACCGGATGACAGCCCAGACAGCTTCAGCGCAGCCCAGTTGGGTAAACGTTTTGAAAATTTTGGGGCGGGGCATGCAACCCACTGGGGGTAACATTTATCATGCACCACAACTACCATCATTCCTTGCGCAGATGCCCACAGAGGCGGGACATTTAAATTGGCGCAGGTGGTGCGATTGCTGCCTTTCCCTTCTGCCAGTGAACAAGAGCGTTGTTGCGCTCGAAACGCGTTTGGCTTGAGATTTGTGCAAAGGAGCAGCTGGTCTGATTGTCCTGTATTTCACAAATAAAGGACTTTACTCACCGTAGTGTGGCTTTATCTTGGAGGCAACTTCCTTTTTTCTGTGTTATGCAGCGTGCGCCACCGCAATGAAGCCCCACTGCTATCAGAGCGGACCTGCAGCGACAATGATCAAAGACGCTGTGGGGACGGTGAGTCCGCTTTGTGGATGTTGTATGGAAAGGATGACAGCCCGGACAGCTTCAGCGCAGCCCACTTGGGTAAACATTTTGAACATTTTGGGGCGAGGCATGCAACCCTGGGGGTAACATTTGTCATGCACCACAACTACCATCATTCCTTGCGCAGACGCCCACAGAGGCGGGACATTTAAATTTGTGCAGGTGGTGCGATTGCTGCCTTTCCCTTCTGCCAGTGAACAAGAGCGTTGTTGTGCTCGAAACGCGTTTGGCTTGAGATTTGTGCAAAGGAGCAGCTGGTCTGATTGTCCTGTATTTCACAAATAAAGGACTTTACTCACCGTAGTGTGGCTTCATCTTGGAGGCAACTTCCTTTTTTCTGTGTTATGCGGCGTGCCCCACCGCGATGGAGCCCCACTGCTATCAGGGCGGGACTGCAGCGACAATGATCAAAGACGCTGTGGGGACGGTGAGTCCGCTTTGTGGATGCTGTATGGACAGAATGACAGCCCGGACAGCTTCAGCGCAGCCCACTTGGGTAAATATTTTGAACATTTTGGGGCGAGGCACGCAACCCACTTGGGGTAACATTTATCATGCACCACAACTACCATCATTCCTTGCGCAGGCGCCCACAGAGGCGGTACATTTACATTCGCGCTGGTGGTGCGATTGCTGCCTTTCCCTTCTGCCAGTGAACAAGAGCGTTGTTGCGCTCTAAACGCGTTTGTCTTGAGATATGTACAAAGGAGCAGCTGGTCTGATTGTCCTGTATTTCACAAATAAAGGACTTTACTCACCGTAGTGTGGCTTCATCTTGGAGGCAACTTCCTTTTTTCTGTGTTATGCAGCGTGCCCCGCTGCGATGGAGCCCCACTGCTATCAGGGCAGTCCGGCAGCGACAATGATCAAAGACGCTGTGGGGACGGTGAGTCCGCTTTGTGGATGTTGTATGGACAGGATGACAACCCGGACAGCTTCAGCGCAGCCCACTTGGGTAAACATTTTGAACATTTTGGGGCGAGGCATGGAACCCACTGGGGGTAACATATATTATGCACCACAACTACCATCATTCCTTGCGCAGTCGCCCACAGAGGCGGGACATTTAAATTCGCGCTTGTGGTGCGATTGCTGCCTTTCCCTTCTGCCAGTGAACAAGAGCGTTGTTGCGCTCGAAACACGTTTGGCTTGATATTTGTGCAAAGGAGCAGCTGGTCTGATTGTCCTGTATTTCACAAATAAAGGACTTTACTCACCGTAGTGTGGCTTCATCTTTGAGGCAACTTCCTTTTTTCTGTGTTATGCGGCGTGCCCCGCCGCGATGGAGCCCCACTGCTATCAGGGTGGGCCTGCAGCGACAATGATCAAAGACGCTGTGGGGACGGTGAGTCCGCTTTGTGGATGTTGTATGGACAGGATGACAACCCGGACAGCTTCAGCGCAGCCCACTTGGGTAAACATTTTGAACATTTTGGGGCGAGACATGCAACCCACTGGGGGTAACATTTATCATGCACCACAACTACCATCATTGCTTGCGCAGACGCCCACAGATGCGGGACATTTAAATTTGCGCAGGTGGTGTGATTGCTGCCTTTCCTTTCTGCCAGTGAACAAGAGCGTTGTTGCGCTCGAAACGCGTTTGGCTTGAGATTTGTGCAAAGGAGCAGCTGGTCTGATTGTCCTGTATTTCACAAATAAAGGACTTTACTCACCGTAGTGTGGCTTCATCTTGGAGGCAACTTCCTTTTTTCTATGTTATGCAGCGTGCCCGGCTGCGATGGAGCCCGACTGCTATCAGGGCAGTCCTGCAGCAACAATGATCAAAGACGCTGTGGGGACGGTGAGTCCGCTTTGTGGATGTTGTATGGACAGAATGACAGCCCGGACAGCTTCAGCGCAGCCCACTTGGGTAAACATTTTGAACATTTTGGGGCGAGGCATGCAACCCACTGGGGGTAACATTTATCATGCACCACAACTACCATCATTCCTTGCGCAGTCGCCCACAGAGGCGGGACATTTAAATTCGCACTGGTGGTGCGATTGCTGCCTTTCCCTTCTGCCAGTGAACAAGAGCGTTGTTGCACTCGAAACGCGTTTGTCTTGAGATTTGTGCAAAGGAGCAGCTGGTCTGATTGTCCTGTATTTCACAAATAAAGGACTTTACTCACCGTAGTGTGGCTTTATCTTGGAGGCAACTTCCTTTTTTCTGTGTTATGAGGCGCGCACCGCCGCGATGGAGCCCCACTAATATCAGGGCGGACCTGCAGCGACAATGATCAAAGACGCTGTGAGGACGGTGAGTCCGCATTGTGGATGTTTTATGGACAGGATGACAGACCGGACAGCTTCAGCGCAGCCCACTTGGGTAAACATTTTGAACATTTTGGGGCGAGGCATGCAACCCACTTGGGGTAACATTTATCATGCACCACAACTACCATCATGCCTTGAGTAGTCGCCCACAGAGGCGGGACATTTACATACGCGCTGGTGGTGCGATTGCTGCCTTTAACTTCTGCCAGTGAACAAGAGCGTTGTTGCACTCGAAACGCGTTTGTCTTGAGATTTGTGCAAAGGAGCAGCTGGTCTGATTGTCCTGTATTTCACAAATAAAGGACTTTACTCACCGTAGTGTCGCTTCATCTTGGAGGCAACTTCCTTTTTTCTGTGTTATGCGGCGTGCCCCGCCGCGATGGAGCCCCACTGCTATTAGGGCGGGACTGCAGCGACAATGATCAAAGACGCTGTGAGGACGGTGAGTCCGCATTGTGGATGTTGTATGGACAGGATGACAGCCCGGACAGCTTCAGCGCAGCCCACTTGGGTAAACATTTTGAACATTTTGGGGCGAGGCATGCAACCCACTTGGGGTAACATTTATCATGCATGACAACTACCATCATTCCTTGCGCAGTCGCCCACAGAGGCGGTACATTTACATTCGCGCTGGTGGTGTGATTGTTGCCTTTCCCTTCTGCCAGTGAACAAGAGCGTTGTTGCGCTCGAAACGCGTTTGTCTTGAGATTTGTGCAAAGGAGCAGCTGGACTGATTGTCCTGTATTTCACAAATAAAGGACTTTACTCACCATAGTGTGGCTTCATCTTGGAGGCAACTTCCTTTTTTCTGTGTTATGCGGCGTGCTCCACCACGATGGAGCCCCACTGCTATCAGGGCGGGCCTGCAGCGACAATAATTAAAGACGCTGTGGGAACGGTGAGTCTGCTTTGTGGATGTTGTATGGACAGGATGACAGCCCGGAGAGCTTCAGCGCAACCCACTTGGGTAAACATTTTGAACATTTTTGGACGAGGCATGTAACCCACTGGGGGTAACATTTATCATGCACCACAACTACCATTTCCTTGCGCAGTCGCCCACAGAGGCGGGACATTTAAATTCGCACTGGTGGTGCGATTGCTGCCTTTACCTTCTGCCAGTGAACAAGAGCGTTGTTGCACTCGAAACGCGTTTGTCTTGAGATTTGTGCAAAGGAGCAGCTGGTCTGATTGTCCTGTATTTCACAAATAAAGGACTTTACTCACCGTAGTGTGGCTTCATCTTGGAGGCAACTTCCTTTTTTCTGTGTTATGCGGCGGGCCCCGCCGTGATGGATCCCCACTGCTATCAGGGCGGGCCTGCAGCGCCAATGATCAAAGACGCTGTGGGGACGGTGAGTCCGCATTGTGAATGTTGTATGGACAGGATGACAGCCCGGACAGCTTCAGCGCAGCCCACTTGGGTAAACATTTTGAACATTTTGGGGCGAGGCATGCAACCCACTTGGGGTAACATTTATCATGCACCACAACTACCATCATTCCTTGCGCAGTCGCCCACAGAGGCGGGACATTTACATTTGCGCTGGTGCTGCGATTGCTGCCTTTCCCTTCTGCCAGTGAACAAGAGCGTTGTTGCGCTCGAAACGCGTTTGTCTTGAGATTTGTGCAAAGGAGCAGCTGGTCTGATTGTCCTGTATTTCACAAATAAAGGACTTTACTCACCGTAGTGTGGCTTCTTCTTGGAGGCAACTTCCTTTTTTCTGTGTTATGCGGCGTGCCCCGCCGTGATGGATCCCCACTGCTATCAGGGCGGGCCTGCAGCGCCAATGATCAAAGACGCTGTGGGGATGGTGAGTCCGCTTTGTGGATGTTGTATGGACAGAATGACAGCCCGGACAGCTTCAGCGCAGCCCATTTGGGTAAACATTTTGAACATTTTGGGGCGAGGCATGCAACCCACTGGGGGTAACATTTATCATGCACCACAACTACCATCATTCCTTGCGCTGTCGCCCACAGAGGCGGGACATTTTCAATACGCACTGGTGGTGCGATTGCTGCCTTTCCCTTCTGCCAGTGAACAAGAGCGTTGTTGCACTCGAAACGCGTTTGTCTTGAGATTTGTGCAAAGGAGCAGCTGGTCTGATTGTCTTGTATTTCACAAATAAAGGACTTTACTCACCGTAGTGTGGCTTCATCTTGGAGGCAACTTCCTTTTTTCTGTGTTATGCGGCGCGCCCCGCCGCGATGGAGCCCCACTGCTATCAGGGCGGGACTGCAGCGACAATGATCAAAGACGCTGTGGGGACGGTGAGTCCGCTTTGTGGATGTTGTATGGACAGAATGACAGCCCGGACAGCTTCAGCGCAGCCCATTTGGGTAAACATTTTGAATATTTTGGGGCGAGGCATGCAACCCACTTGGGGTAACATTTATCATGCACCACAACTACCATCATTCCTTGCGCAGTCGCCCACAGAGGCGGTACATTTACATTCACGCTGGTGGTGCGATTGCTGCCTTTCCCTTCTGCAAGTGAACAAGAGCGTTGTTGCGCTCGAAACGCGTTTGGCTTGAGATTTGTGCAAAGGAGCAGCTGGTCTGATTGTCCTGTATTTCACAAATAAAGGACTTTACTCACCGTAGTGTGGCTTCATCTTGGAGGCAACTTCCTTTTTTCTGTGTTATGAGGCGCGCACCGCCGCGATGGAGCCCCACTAATATCAGGGCGGGCCTGCAGCGACAATGATCAAAGACGCTGTGAGGACGGTGAGTCCGCATTGTGGATGTTGTATGGACAGGATGACAGCCCGGACAGCTTCAGCGCAACCCACTTGGGTAAACATTTTGAACATTTTTGGGCGAGGCATGCAACCCACTGGGGGTAACATTTATCATGCACCACAACTACCATTTCCTTGCGCAGTCGCCCACAGAGGCGGGACATTTAAATTCGCACTGGTGGTGCGATTTCTGCCTTTCCCTTCTGCCAGTGAACAAGAGCGTTGTTGCACTCGAAACGCGTTTGTCTTGAGATTTTTGCAAAGGAGCAGCTGGTCTGATTGTCCTGTATTTCACAAATAAAGGACTTTACTCACCGTAGTGTGGCTTCATCTTGGAGGCAACTTCCTTTTTTCTGTGTTATGCGGCGAGCCCCGCCGTGATGGATCCCCAATGCTATCAGGGCGGGCCTGCAGCGCCAATGATCAAAGACGCTGTGGGGACGGCGAGTCCGCATTGTGAATGTTGTATGGACAGGATGACAGCCCGGACAGCTTCAGCGCAGCCCACTTGGGTAAACATTTTGAACATTTTTGGGCGAGGCATGCAACCCACTGGGGGTAACATTTATCATGCACCACAACTACCATCATTCCTTGCGCAGTCGCCCACAGAGGCGGGACATTTAAATTCGCAATGGTGGTGCGATTGCTGGCTTTCCCTTCTGCCAGTGAACAAGAGCGTTGTTGCACTCGAAACGCGTTTGTCTTGAGATTTGTGCAAAGGAGCAGCTGGTCTGATTGTCCTGTATTTCACAAATAAAGGACTTTACTCACCGTAGTGTGGCTTCATCTTGGAGGCAACTTCCTTTTTTCTGTGTTATGAGGCGCGCACCGCCGCGATGGAGCCCCACTAAAATCAGGGCGGGCCTACAGCGACAATGATCAAAGACGCTGTGAGGACGGTGAGTCCGCATTGAGGATGTTGTATGGACAGGATGACAGCCCGGACAGCTTCAGCGCAGCCCACTTGGGTAAACATTTTGAACATTTTGGGGCGAGGCATGCAACCCACTTGGGGTAACATTTATCATGCACCACAACTACCATCATTCCTTGCGCAGTCGCCCACAGAGGCGGGACATTTAAATTCGCGCTTGTGGTGCGATTGCTGCCTTTCCCTTCTGCCAGTGAACAAGAGCGTTGTTGCACTCGAAACGCGTTTGTCTTGAGATTTGTGCAAAGGAGCAGCTGGTCTGATTGTCCTGTATTTCACAAATAAAGGACTTTACTCACCGTAGTGTGGCTTCATCTTGGAGGCAACTTCCTTTTTTCTGTGTTATGCGGCGAGCCCCGCCGTGATGGATCCCCAATGCTATCAGGGCGGGCCTGCAGCGCCAATGATCAAAGACGCTGTGGGGACGGTGAGTCCGCATTGTGAATGTTGTATGGACAGGATGACAGCCCGGACAGCTTCAGCGCAGCCCACTTGGGTAAACATTTTGAACATTTTGGGGCGAGGCATGCAACCCACTGGGGGTAACATTTATCATGCACCACAACTACCATCATTCCTTGCGCAGTCGCCCACAGAGGCGGGACATTTAAATTCGCAATGGTGGTGCGATTGCTGCCTTTCCCTTCTGCCAGTGAACAAGAGCGTTGTTGCACTCGAAACGCGTTTGTCTTGAGATTTGTGCAAAGGAGCAGCTGGTCTGATTGTCCTGTATTTCACAAATAAAGGACTTTACTCACCGTAGTGTGGCTTCATCTTGGAGGCAACTTCCTTTTTTCTGTGTTATGAGGCGCGCACCGCCGCGATGGAGCCCCACTAAAATCAGGGCGGGCCTACAGCGACAATGATCAAAGACGCTGTGAGGACGGTGAGTCCGCATTGTGGATGTTGTATGGACAGGATGACAGCCCGGACAGCTTCAGCGCAGCCCACTTGGGTAAACATTTTGAACATTTTGGGGCGAGGCATGCAACCCACTTGGGGTAACATTTATCATGCACCACAACTACCATCATTCCTTGCGCAGTCGCCCACAGAGGCGGGACATTTAAATTCGCGCTTGTGGTGCGATTGCTGCCTTTCCCTTCTGCCAGTGAACAAGAGCGTTGTTGCGCTCGAAAGACGTTTGTCTTTAGATTTGTGCAAAGGAGCAGCTGGTCTGATTGTCCTGTATTTCACAAATAAAGGACTTTACTCACCATAGTGTGGCTTCATCTTGGATGCAACTTCCTTTTTTCTGTGTTATGCAGCGTGCCCCGCTGCGATGGAGCCCCACTGCTATCAGGGCGGTCCTGCAGTGACAATGATCAAAGACGCTGTGGGGACGGTGAGTCGGCTTTGTGGATGTTGTATGGACAGAATGACAGCCCGGACAGCTTCAGCGCAGCCCACTTGGGTAAACATTTTGAACATTTTTGGGCGAGGCATGTAACCCACTGGGGGTAACATTTATCATGCACCACAACTACCATTTCCTTGCGCAGTCGCCCACAGAGGCGGGACATTTAAATTCGCACTGGTGGTGCGATTGCTGCCTTTCCCTTCTGCCAGTGAACAAGAGCGTTGTTGCACTCGAAACGCGTTTGTCTTGAGATTTGTGCAAAGGAGCAGCTGGTCTGATTGTCCTGTATTTCACAAATAAAGGACTTTACTCACCGTAGTGTGGCTTCATCTTGGAGGCAACTTCCTTTTTTCTGTGTTATGCGGCGGGCCCCGCCGTGATGGATCCCCACTGCTATCAGGGCGGGCCTGCAGCGCCAATGATCAAAGACGCTGTGGGGACGGTGAGTCCGCATTGTGAATGTTGTATGGACAGGATGACAGCCCGGACAGCTTCAGCGCAGCCCACTTGGGTAAACATTTTGAACATTTTGGGGCGAGGCATGCAACCCACTTGGGGTAACATTTATCATGCACCACAACTACCATCATTCCTTGCGCAGTCGCCCACAGAGACGGGACATTTACATTTGGGCTGGTGCTGCGATTGCTGCCTTTCCCTTCTGCCAGTGAACAAGAGCGTTGTTGCGCTCGAAACGCGTTTGTCTTGAGATTTGTGCAAAGGAGCAGCTGGTCTGATTGTCCTGTATTTCACAAATAAAGGACTTTACTCACCGTAGTGTGGCTTCATCTTGGGGGCAACTTCCTTTTTTCTGTGTTATGCAGCGTGCCCCGCTGCGATGGAGCCCCACTGCTATCAGGGCAGTCCTGCAGCGGCAATGATCAAAGACGCTGTGGGGACGGTGAGTCCGCTTTGTGGATGTTGTATGGACAGAATGACAGCCCGGACAGCTTCAGCGCAGCCCACTTGGGTAAACATTTTGAACATTTTGGGGCGAGGCATGCAACCCACTGGGGGTAACATTTATCATGCACCACAACTACTATCATTCCTTGCGCTGTCGCCCACAGAGGCGGGACATTTTCAATTCGCACTGGTGGTGCGATTGCTGCCTTTCCCTTCTGCCAGTGAACAAGAGCGTTGTTGCACTCGAAACGCGTTTGTCTTGAGATTTGTGCAAAGGAGCAGCTGGTCTGATTGTCCTGTATTTCACAAATAAAGGACTTTACTCACCGTAGTGTGGCTTCATCTTGGAGGCAACTTCCTTTTTTCTGTGTTATGCGGCGGGCCCCGCCGTGATGGATCCCCACTGCTATCAGGGCGGGCCTGCAGCGCCAATGATCAAAGACGCTGTGGGGACGGTGAGTCCGCATTGTGAATGTTGTATGGACAGGATGACAGCCCGGACAGCTTCAGCGCAGCCCACTTGGGTAAACATTTTGAACATTTTGGGGCGAGGCATGCAACCCACTTGGGGTAACATTTATCATGCACCACAACTACCAACATTCCTTGCGCAGTCGCCCACAGAGGCGGGACATTTACATTTGCGCTGGTGCTGCGATTGCTGCCTTTCCCTTCTGCCAGTGAACAAGAGCGTTGTTGCGCTCGAAACGCGTTTGTCTTGAGATTTGTGCAAAGGAGCAGCTGGTCTGATTGTCCTGTATTTCACAAATAAAGGACTTTACTCACCGTAGTGTGGCTTCATCTTGGAGGCAACTTCCTTTTTTCTGTGTTATGCGGCGTGCCCCGCCGTGATGGATCCCCACTGCTATCAGGGCGGGCCTGCAGCGCCAATGATCAAAGACGCTGTGGGGACGGTGAGTCCGCATTGTGGATGTTGTATGGACAGGATGACAGCCCGGACAGCTTCAGCGCAGCCCACTTGGGTAAACATTTTGAACATTTTGGGGCGAGGCATGCAACCCACTTGGGGTAACATTTATCATGCATCACAACTACCATCATTCCTTGCGCAGTCGCCCACAGAGGCGGGACATTTACATTAGCGCTGGTGCTGCGATTGCTGCCTTTCCCTTCTGCCAGTGAACAAGAGCGTTGTTGCGCTCGAAACGCGTTTGTCTTGAGATTTGTGAAAAGGAGCAGCTGGTCTGATTATCCTGTATTTCACAAATAAAGGACTTTACTCACAGTAGTGTGGCTTCATCTTGGAGGCAACTTCCTTTTTTCTGTGTTATGCGGCGTGCCCCGCCGCGATGGAGCCCCACTGCTATCAGGGCGGGACTGCAGCGACAATGATCAAAGACGCTGTGGGGACGGTGAGTCCGCTTTGTGGATGTTGTATGGACAGAATGACAGCCCGGACAGCTTCAGCGCAGCCCACTTGGGTAAACATTTTGAACATTTTGGGGCGAGGCATGCAACCCACTTGGGGTAACATTTATCATGCACCACAACTACCATCATTCCTTGCGCAGTCGCCCACAGAGGCGGTACATTTACATTTGCGCTGGTGGTGCGATTGCTGCCTTTCCCTTCTGCCAGTGAACAAGAGCGTTGATGCGCTCTAAACGCGTTTGTCTTGAGATTTGTGCAAAGGAGCAGCTGGTCTGATTGTCCTGTATTTCACAAATAAAGGACTTTACTCACCGTAGTGTGGCTTCATCTTGGAGGCAACTTCCTTTTTTCTGTGTTATGCAGCGTGCCCCGCTGCGATGGAGCCCCACTGCTATCAGGGCAGTCCGGCAGCGACAATGATCAAAGACGCTGTGGGGACGGTGAGTCCGCTTTGTGGATGTTGTATGGACAGGATGACAACCCGGACAGCTTCAGCGCAGCCCACTTGGGTAAACATTTTGAACATTTTGGGGCGAGGCATGTAACCCACTGGGGGTAACATATATCATGCACCACAACTACCATCATTCCTTGCGAAGTCGCCCACAGAGGCGGGACATTTAAATTCGCGCTTGTGGTGCGATTGCTGCCTTTCCCTTCTGCCAGTGAACAAGAGCGTTGTTGCGCTCGAAACACGTTTGGCTTGAGATTTGTGCAAAGGAGCAGCTGGTCTGATTGTCCTGTATTTCACAAATAAAGGACTTTACTCACCGTAGTGTGGCTTCATCTTGGAGGCAACTTCCTTTTTTCTGTGTTATGCAGCGTGCCCCGCTGCGATGGAGCCCCACTGCTATCAGGGCAGTCCGGCAGCGACAATGATCAAAGACGCTGTGGGGACGGTGAGTCCGCTTTGTGGATGTTGTATGGACAGAATGACAGCCCGGACAGCTTCAGCGCAGCCCACTTGGGTAAACATTTTGAACATTTTGGGGCGAGGCATGCAACCCACTGGGGGTAACATTTATCATGCACCACAACTACCATCATTCCTTGCGCTGTCGCCCACAGAGGCGGGACATTTTCAATTCGCACTGGTGGTGCGATTGCTGCCTTTCCCTTCTGCCAGTGAACAAGAGCGTTGTTGCACTGGAAACGCGTTTGTCTTGAGATTTGTGCAAAGGAGCAGCTGGTCTGATTGTCCTGTATTTCACAAATAAAGGACTTTACTCACCGTAGTGTGGCTTCATCTTGGAGGCAACTTCCTTTTTTCTGTGTTATGCGGCGCGCCCCGCCGCGATGGAGCCCCACTGCTATCAGGGCAGGCCTGCAGCGACAATGATCAAAGACGCTGTGGGGACGGTGAGTCCGCTTTGTGGATGTTGTGTGGACCGGATGACAGCCCAGACAGCTTCAGCGCAGGCCAGTTGGGTAAAAGTTTTGAACATTTTGGGGCAAGGCATGCAACCCACTGGGGGTAACATTTATCATGCACCACAACTACCATCATTCCTTGCGCAGATGCCCACAGAGGCGGGACATTTAAATTGGCGCAGGTGGTGTGATTGCTGCCTTTCCCTTCTGCCAGTGAACAAGAGCGTTGTTGCGCTCGAAACGCGTTTGGCTTGAGATTTGTGCAAAGGAGCAGCTGGTCTGATTGTCCTGTATTTCACAAATAAAGGACTTTACTCACCGTAGTGTGGCTTCATCTTGGAGGCAACTTCCTTTTTTCTGTGTTATGCGGCGTGCCCCGCCGTGATGGATCCCCACTGCTATCAGGGCGGGCCTGCAGCGCCAATGATCAAAGACGCTGTGGGGACGGTGAGTCCGCATTGTGGATGTTGTATGGACAGGATGACAGCCCGGACAGCTTCAGCGCAGCCCACTTGGGTAAACATTTTGAACATTTTGGGGCGAGGCATGCAACCCACTTGGGGTAACATTTATCATGCACCACAACTACCATCATTCCTTGCGCAGTCGCCCACAGAGGCGGGACATTTACATTCGCGCTGGTGCTGCGATTGCTGCCTTTCCCTTCTGCCAGTGAACAAGAGCGTTGTTGCGCTCGAAACGCGTTTGTCTTGAGATTTGTGAAAAGGAGCAGCTGGTCTGATTGTCCTGTATTTCACAAATAAAGGACTTTACTCACCGTAGTGTGGCTTCATCTTGGAGGCAACTTCCTTTTTTCTGTGTTATGCGGCGTGCCCCGCCGCGATGGAGCCCCACTGCTATCAGGGCGGGACTGCAGCGACAATGATCAAAGACGCTGTGGGGACGGTGAGTCCGCTTTGTGGATGTTGTATGGACAGAATGACAGCCCGGACAGCTTCAGCGCAGCCCACTTGGGTAAACATTTTGAACATTTTGGGGCGAGGCATGCAACCCACTTGGGGTAACATTTATCATGCACCACAACTACCATCATTCCTTGCACAGTCGCCCACAGAGGCGGGACATTTAAATTCGCGCTTGTGGTGCGATTGCTGCCTTTCCCTTCTGCCAGTGAACAAGAGCGTTGTTGCGCTCGAAACACGTTTGGCTTGAGATTTGTGCAAAGGAGCAGCTGGTCTGATTGTCCTGTATTTCACAAATAAAGGACTTTACTCACCGTAGTGTGGCTTCATCTTGGAGGCAACTTCCTTTTTTCTGTGTTATGCAGCGTGCCCCGCTGCGATGGAGCCCCACTGCTATCAGGGCAGTCCGGCAGCGACAATGATCAAAGACGCTGTGGGGACGGTGAGTCCGCTTTGTGGATGTTGTATGAACAGGATGACAACCCGGACAGCTTCATCGCAGCCCACTTGGGTAAACATTTTGAACATTTTGGGGCGAGGCATGGAACCCACTGGGGGTAACATATATCATGCACCACAACTACCATCATTCCTTGCGAAGTCGCCCACAGAGGCGGGACATTTAAATTCGCGCTTGTGGTGCGATTGCTGCCTTTCCCTTCTGCCAGTGAACAAGAGCGTTGTTGCGCTCGAAACACGTTTGGCTTGAGATTTGTGCAAAGGAGCAGCTGGTCTGATTGTCCTGTATTTCACAAATAAAGGACTTTACTCACCGTAGTGTGGCTTCATCTTGGAGGCAACTTCCTTTTTTCTGTGTTATGCGGCGTGCCCCGCCGTGATGAATCCCCACTGCTATCAGGGCGGGCCTGCAGCGCCAATGATCAAAGACGCTGTGGGAGCGGTGAGTCCGCATTGTGGATGTTGTATGGACAGGATGACAGCCCGGACAGCTTCAGCGCAGCCCACTTGGGTAAACATTTTGAACATTTTGGGGCGAGACATGCAACCCACTGGGGGTAACATTTATCATGCACCACAACTACCATCATTGCTTGCGCAGACGCCCACAGATGCGGGACATTTAAATTTGCGCAGGTGGTGTGATTGCTGCCTTTCCTTTCTGCAAGTGAACAAGAGCGTTGTTGCGCTCGAAACGCGTTTGGCTTGAGATTTGTGCAAAGGAGCAGCTGGTCTGATTGTCCTGTATTTCACAAATAAAGGACTTTACTCACCGTAGTGTGGCTTCATCTTGGAGGCAACTTCCTTTTTTCTATGTTATGCAGCGTGCCCGGCTGCGATGGAGCCCGACTGCTATCAGGGCAGTCCTGCAGCGACAATGATGAAAGACGCTGTGGGGACGGTGAGTCCGCTTTGTGGATGTTGTATGGACAGAATGACAGCCCGGACAGCTTCAGCGCAGCCCACTTGGGTAAACATTTTGAACATTTTGGGGCGAGGCATGCAACCCACTGGGGGTAACATTTATCATGCACCACAACTACCATCATTCCTTGCACAGTCGCCCACAGAGGCGGGACATTTAAATTCGCACTGGTGGTGCGATTGCTGCCTTTCCCTTCTGCCAGTAAACAAGAGCGTTGTTGCACTCGAAACGCGTTTGTCTTGAGATTTGTGCAAAGGAGCAGCTGGTCTGATTGTCCTGTATTTCACAAATAAAGGACTTTACTCACCGTAGTGTGGCTTCATCTTGGAGGCAACTTCCTTTTTTCTGTGTTATGAGGCGCGCACCGCCGCGATGGAGCCCCACTAATATCAGGGCGGGCCTGCAGCGACAATGATCAAAGACGCTGTGAGGACGGTGAGTCCGCATTGTGGATGTTGTATGGACAGGATGACAGCCCGGACAGCTTCAGCGCAGCCCACTTGGGTAAACATTTTGAACATTTTGGGGCGAGGCATGCAACCCACTTGGGGTAACATTTATCATGCACCACAACTACCATCATTCCTTGAGTAGTCGCCCACAGAGGCGGGACATTTACATACGCGCTGGTGGTGCGATTGCTGCCTTTACCTTCTGCCAGTGAACAAGAGCGTTGTTGCGCTCGAAACACGTTTGTCTTGAGATTTGTGCAAAGGAGCAGCTGGTCTGATTGTCCTGTATTTCACAAATAAAGGACTTTACTCACCGTAGTGTCGCTTCATCTTGGAGGCAACTTCCTTTTTTCTGTGTTATGCGGCGTGCCTCGCCGCGATGGAGCCCCACTGCTATTAGGGCTGGACTGCAGCGACAATGATCAAAGACGCTGTGAGGACGGTGAGTCCGCATTGTGGATGTTGTATGGACAGGATGACAGCCCGGACAGCTTCAGCGCAGCCCACTTGGGTAAACATTTTGAACATTTTGGGGCGAGGCATGCAACCCACTTGGGGTAACATTTATCATGCACCACAACTACCATCATTCCTTGAGTAGTCGCCCACAGAGGCGGGACATTTACATACGCGCTGGTGGTGCGATTGCTGCCTTTACCTTCTGCCAGTGAACAAGAGCGTTGTTGCGCTCGAAACGCGTTTGTCTTGAGATTTGTGCAAAGGAGCAGCTGGTCTGATTGTCCTGTATTTCACAAATAAAGGACTTTACTCACCGTAGTGTGGCTTCATCTTGGATGCAACTTCCTTTTTTCTGTGTTATGCAGCGTGCCCCGCTGCGATGGAGCCCCACTGCTATCAGGGCGGTCCTGCAGTGACAATGATCAAAGACGCTGTGGGGACGGTGAGTCCGCTTTGTGGATGTTGTATGGACAGAATGACAGCCCGGACAGCTTCAGCGCAGCCCACTTGGGTAAACATTTTGAACATTTTTGGGCGAGGCATGCAACCCACTGGGGGTAACATTTATCATGCACCACAACTACCATTTCCTTGCGCAGTCGCCCACAGAGGCGGGACATTTAAATTCGCACTGGTGGTGCGATTGCTGCCTTTCCCTTCTGCCAGTGAACAAGAGCGTTGTTGCACTCGAAACGCGTTTGTCTTGAGATTTGTGCAAAGGAGCAGCTGGTCTGATTGTCCTGTATTTCACAAATAAAGGACTTTACTCACCGTAGTGTGGCTTCATCTTGGAGGCAACTTCCTTTTTTCTGTGTTATGCGGCGGGCCCCGCCGTGATGGATCCCCACTGCTATCAGGGCGGGCCTGCAGCGCCAATGATCAAAGACGCTGTGGGGACGGTGAGTCCGCATTGTGAATGTTGTATGGACAGGATGACAGCCCGGACAGCTTCAGCGCAGCCCACTTGGGTAAACATTTTGAACATTTTTGGGCGAGGCATGCAACCCACTGGGGGTAACATTTATCATGCACCACAACTACCATCATTCCTTGCGCAGTCGCCCACAGAGGCGGGACATTTAAATTCGCAATGGTGGTGCGATTGCTGGCTTTCCCTTCTGCCAGTGAACAAGAGCGTTGTTGCACTCGAAACGCGTTTGTCTTGAGATTTGTGCAAAGGAGCAGCTGGTCTGATTGTCCTGTATTTCACAAATAAAGGACTTTACTCACCGTAGTGTGGCTTCATCTTGGAGGCAACTTCCTTTTTTCTGTGTTATGAGGCGCGCACCGCCGCGATGGAGCCCCACTAAAATCAGGGCGGGCCTACAGCGACAATGATCAAAGACGCTGTGAGGACGGTGAGTCCGCATTGTGGATGTTGTATGGACAGGATGACAGCCCGGACAGCTTCAGCGCAGCCCACTTGGGTAAACATTTTGAACATTTTGGGGCGAGGCATGCAACCCACTTGGGGTAACATTTATCATGCACCACAACTACCATCATTCCTTGCGCAGTCGCCCACAGAGGCGGGACATTTAAATTCGCGCTTGTGGTGCGATTGCTGCCTTTCCCTTCTGCCAGTGAACAAGAGCGTTGTTGCACTCGAAACGCGTTTGTCTTGAGATTTGTGCAAAGGAGCAGCTGGTCTGATTGTCCTGTATTTCACAAATAAAGGACTTTACTCACCGTAGTGTGGCTTCATCTTGGAGGCAACTTCCTTTTTTCTGTGTTATGCGGCGAGCCCCGCCGTGATGGATCCCCAATGCTATCAGGGCGGGCCTGCAGCGCCAATGATCAAAGACGCTGTGGGGACGGTGAGTCCGCATTGTGAATGTTGTATGGACAGGATGACAGCCCGGACAGCTTCAGCGCAGCCCACTTGGGTAAACATTTTGAACATTTTGGGGCGAGGCATGCAACCCACTGGGGGTAACATTTATCATGCACCACAACTACCATCATTCCTTGCGCAGTCGCCCACAGAGGCGGGACATTTAAATTCGCAATGGTGGTGCGATTGCTGCCTTTCCCTTCTGCCAGTGAACAAGAGCGTTGTTGCACTCGAAACGCGTTTGTCTTGAGATTTGTGCAAAGGAGCAGCTGGTCTGATTGTCCTGTATTTCACAAATAAAGGACTTTACTCACCGTAGTGTGGCTTCATCTTGGAGGCAACTTCCTTTTTTCTGTGTTATGAGGCGCGCACCGCCGCGATGGAGCCCCACTAAAATCAGGGCGGGCCTACAGCGACAATGATCAAAGACGCTGTGAGGACGGTGAGTCCGCATTGTGGATGTTGTATGGACAGGATGACAGCCCGGCCAGCTTCAGCGCAGCCCACTTGGGTAAACATTTTGAACATTTTGGGGCGAGGCATGCAACCCACTTGGGGTAACATTTATCATGCACCACAACTACCATCATTCCTTGCGCAGTCGCCCACAGAGGCGGGACATTTAAATTCGCGCTTGTGGTGCGATTGCTGCCTTTCCCTTCTGCCAGTGAACAAGAGCGTTGTTGCGCTCGAAAGACGTTTGTCTTTAGATTTGTGCAAAGGAGCAGCTGGTCTGATTGTCCTGTATTTCACAAATAAAGGACTTTACTCACCATAGTGTGGCTTCATCTTGGATGCAACTTCCTTTTTTCTGTGTTATGCAGCGTGCCCCGCTGCGATGGAGCCCCACTGCTATCAGGGCGGTCCTGCAGTGACAATGATCAAAGACGCTGTGGGGACGGTGAGTCGGCTTTGTGGATGTTGTATGGACAGAATGACAGCCCGGACAGCTTCAGCGCAGCCCACTTGGGTAAACATTTTGAACATTTTTGGGCGAGGCATGTAACCCACTGGGGGTAACATTTATCATGCACCACAACTACCATTTCCTTGCGCAGTCGCCCACAGAGGCGGGACATTTAAATTCGCACTGGTGGTGCGATTGCTGCCTTTCCCTTCTGCCAGTGAACAAGAGCGTTGTTGCACTCGAAACGCGTTTGTCTTGAGATTTGTGCAAAGGAGCAGCTGGTCTGATTGTCCTGTATTTCACAAATAAAGGACTTTACTCACCGTAGTGTGGCTTCATCTTGGAGGCAACTTCCTTTTTTCTGTGTTATGCGGCGGGCCCCGCCGTGATGGATCCCCACTGCTATCAGGGCGGGCCTGCAGCGCCAATGATCAAAGACGCTGTGGGGACGGTGAGTCCGCATTGTGAATGTTGTATGGACAGGATGACAGCCCGGACAGCTTCAGCGCAGCCCACTTGGGTAAACATTTTGAACATTTTGGGGCGAGGCATGCAACCCACTTGGGGTAACATTTATCATGCACCACAACTACCATCATTCCTTGCGCAGTCGCCCACAGAGACGGGACATTTACATTTGGGCTGGTGCTGCGATTGCTGCCTTTCCCTTCTGCCAGTGAACAAGAGCGTTGTTGCGCTCGAAACGCGTTTGTCTTGAGATTTGTGCAAAGGAGCAGCTGGTCTGATTGTCCTGTATTTCACAAATAAAGGACTTTACTCACCGTAGTGTGGCTTCATCTTGGGGGCAACTTCCTTTTTTCTGTGTTATGCAGCGTGCCCTGCTGCGATGGAGCCCCACTGCTATCAGGGCAGTCCTGCAGCGGCAATGATCAAAGACGCTGTGGGGACGGTGAGTCCGCTTTGTGGATGTTGTATGGACAGAATGACAGCCCGGACAGCTTCAGCGCAGCCCACTTGGGTAAACATTTTGAACATTTTGGGGCGAGGCATGCAACCCACTGGGGGTAACATTTATCATGCACCACAACTACTATCATTCCTTGCGCTGTCGCCCACAGAGGCGGGACATTTTCAATTCGCACTGGTGGTGCGATTGCTGCCTTTCCCTTCTGCCAGTGAACAAGAGCGTTGTTGCACTCGAAACGCGTTTGTCTTGAGATTTGTGCAAAGGAGCAGCTGGTCTGATTGTCCTGTATTTCACAAATAAAGGACTTTACTCACCGTAGTGTGGCTTCATCTTGGAGGCAACTTCCTTTTTTCTGTGTTATGCGGCGGGCCCCGCCGTGATGGATCCCCACTGCTATCAGGGCGGGCCTGCAGCGCCAATGATCAAAGACGCTGTGGGGACGGTGAGTCCGCATTGTGAATGTTGTATGGACAGGATGACAGCCCGGACAGCTTCAGCGCAGCCCACTTGGGTAAACATTTTGAACATTTTGGGGCGAGGCATGCAACCCACTTGGGGTAACATTTATCATGCACCACAACTACCAACATTCCTTGCGCAGTCGCCCACAGAGGCGGGACATTTACATTTGCGCTGGTGCTGCGATTGCTGCCTTTCCCTTCTGCCAGTGAACAAGAGCGTTGTTGCGCTCGAAACGCGTTTGTCTTGAGATTTGTGCAAAGGAGCAGCTGGTCTGATTGTCCTGTATTTCACAAATAAAGGACTTTACTCACCGTAGTGTGGCTTCATCTTGGAGGCAACTTCCTTTTTTCTGTGTTATGCGGCGTGCCCCGCCGTGATGGATCCCCACTGCTATCAGGGCGGGCCTGCAGCGCCAATGATCAAAGACGCTGTGGGGACGGTGAGTCCGCATTGTGGATGTTGTATGGACAGGATGACAGCCCGGACAGCTTCAGCGCAGCCCACTTGGGTAAACATTTTGAACATTTTGGGGCGAGGCATGCAACCCACTTGGGGTAACATTTATCATGCATCACAACTACCATCATTCCTTGCGCAGTCGCCCACAGAGGCGGGACATTTACATTAGCGCTGGTGCTGCGATTGCTGCCTTTCCCTTCTGCCAGTGAACAAGAGCGTTGTTGCGCTCGAAACGCGTTTGTCTTGAGATTTGTGAAAAGGAGCAGCTGGTCTGATTATCCTGTATTTCACAAATAAAGGACTTTACTCACAGTAGTGTGGCTTCATCTTGGAGGCAACTTCCTTTTTTCTGTGTTATGCGGCGTGCCCCGCCGCGATGGAGCCCCACTGCTATCAGGGCGGGACTGCAGCGACAATGATCAAAGACGCTGTGGGGACGGTGAGTCCGCTTTGTGGATGTTGTATGGACAGAATGACAGCCCGGACAGCTTCAGCGCAGCCCACTTGGGTAAACATTTTGAACATTTTGGGGCGAGGCATGCAACCCACTTGGGGTAACATTTATCATGCACCACAACTACCATCATTCCTTGCGCAGTCGCCCACAGAGGCGGTACATTTACATTCGCGCTGGTGGTGCGATTGCTGCCTTTCCCTTCTGCCAGTGAACAAGAGCGTTGATGCGCTCTAAACGCGTTTGTCTTGAGATTTGTGCAAAGGAGCAGCTGGTCTGATTGTCCTGTATTTCACAAATAAAGGACTTTACTCACCGTAGTGTGGCTTCATCTTGGAGGCAACTTCCTTTTTTCTGTGTTATGCAGCGTGCCCCGCTGCGATGGAGCCCCACTGCTATCAGGGCAGTCCGGCAGCGACAATGATCAAAGACGCTGTGGGGACGGTGAGTCCGCTTTGTGGATGTTGTATGGACAGGATGACAACCCGGACAGCTTCAGCGCAGCCCACTTGGGTAAACATTTTGAACATTTTGGGGCGAGGCATGTAACCCACTGGGGGTAACATATATCATGCACCACAACTACCATCATTCCTTGCGAAGTCGCCCACAGAGGCGGGACATTTAAATTCGCGCTTGTGGTGCGATTGCTGCCTTTCCCTTCTGCCAGTGAACAAGAGCGTTGTTGCGCTCGAAACACGTTTGGCTTGAGATTTGTGCAAAGGAGCAGCTGGTCTGATTGTCCTGTATTTCACAAATAAAGGACTTTACTCACCGTAGTGTGGCTTCATCTTGGAGGCAACTTCCTTTTTTCTGTGTTATGCAGCGTGCCCCGCTGCGATGGAGCCCCACTGCTATCAGGGCAGTCCGGCAGCGACAATGATCAAAGACGCTGTGGGGACGGTGAGTCCGCTTTGTGGATGTTGTATGGACAGAATGACAGCCCGGACAGCTTCAGCGCAGCCCACTTGGGTAAACATTTTGAACATTTTGGGGCGAGGCATGCAACCCACTGGGGGTAACATTTATCATGCACCACAACTACCATCATTCCTTGCGCTGTCGCCCACAGAGGCGGGACATTTTCAATTCGCACTGGTGGTGCGATTGCTGCCTTTCCCTTCTGCCAGTGAACAAGAGCGTTGTTGCACTGGAAACGCGTTTGTCTTGAGATTTGTGCAAAGGAGCAGCTGGTCTGATTGTCCTGTATTTCACAAATAAAGGACTTTACTCACCGTAGTGTGGCTTCATCTTGGAGGCAACTTCCTTTTTTCTGTGTTATGCGGCGCGCCCCGCCGCGATGGAGCCCCACTGCTATCAGGGCAGGCCTGCAGCGACAATGATCAAAGACGCTGTGGGGACGGTGAGTCCGCTTTGTGGATGTTGTGTGGACCGGATGACAGCCCAGACAGCTTCAGCGCAGGCCAGTTGGGTAAAAGTTTTGAACATTTTGGGGCAAGGCATGCAACCCACTGGGGGTAACATTTATCATGCACCACAACTACCATCATTCCTTGCGCAGATGCCCACAGAGGCGGGACATTTAAATTGGCGCAGGTGGTGTGATTGCTGCCTTTCCCTTCTGCCAGTGAACAAGAGCGTTGTTGCGCTCGAAACGCGTTTGGCTTGAGATTTGTGCAAAGGAGCAGCTGGTCTGATTGTCCTGTATTTCACAAATAAAGGACTTTACTCACCGTAGTGTGGCTTCATCTTGGAGGCAACTTCCTTTTTTCTGTGTTATGCGGCGTGCCCCGCCGTGATGGATCCCCACTGCTATCAGGGCGGGCCTGCAGCGCCAATGATCAAAGACGCTGTGGGGACGGTGAGTCCGCATTGTGGATGTTGTATGGACAGGATGACAGCCCGGACAGCTTCAGCGCAGCCCACTTGGGTAAACATTTTGAACATTTTGGGGCGAGGCATGCAACCCACTTGGGGTAACATTTATCATGCACCACAACTACCATCATTCCTTGCGCAGTCGCCCACAGAGGCGGGACATTTACATTCGCGCTGGTGCTGCGATTGCTGCCTTTCCCTTCTGCCAGTGAACAAGAGCGTTGTTGCGCTCGAAACGCGTTTGTCTTGAGATTTGTGAAAAGGAGCAGCTGGTCTGATTGTCCTGTATTTCACAAATAAAGGACTTTACTCACCGTAGTGTGGCTTCATCTTGGAGGCAACTTCCTTTTTTCTGTGTTATGCGGCGTGCCCCGCCGCGATGGAGCCCCACTGCTATCAGGGCGGGACTGCAGCGACAATGATCAAAGACGCTGTGGGGACGGTGAGTCCGCTTTGTGGATGTTGTATGGACAGAATGACAGCCCGGACAGCTTCAGCGCAGCCCACTTGGGTAAACATTTTGAACATTTTGGGGCGAGGCATGCAACCCACTTGGGGTAACATTTATCATGCACCACAACTACCATCATTCCTTGCACAGTCGCCCACAGAGGCGGGACATTTAAATTCGCGCTTGTGGTGCGATTGCTGCCTTTCCCTTCTGCCAGTGAACAAGAGCGTTGTTGCGCTCGAAACACGTTTGGCTTGAGATTTGTGCAAAGGAGCAGCTGGTCTGATTGTCCTGTATTTCACAAATAAAGGACTTTACTCACCGTAGTGTGGCTTCATCTTGGAGGCAACTTCCTTTTTTCTGTGTTATGCAGCGTGCCCCGCTGCGATGGAGCCCCACTGCTATCAGGGCAGTCCGGCAGCGACAATGATCAAAGACGCTGTGGGGACGGTGAGTCCGCTTTGTGGATGTTGTATGAACAGGATGACAACCCGGACAGCTTCATCGCAGCCCACTTGGGTAAACATTTTGAACATTTTGGGGCGAGGCATGGAACCCACTGGGGGTAACATATATCATGCACCACAACTACCATCATTCCTTGCGAAGTCGCCCACAGAGGCGGGACATTTAAATTCGCGCTTGTGGTGCGATTGCTGCCTTTCCCTTCTGCCAGTGAACAAGAGCGTTGTTGCGCTCGAAACACGTTTGGCTTGAGATTTGTGCAAAGGAGCAGCTGGTCTGATTGTCCTGTATTTCACAAATAAAGGACTTTACTCACCGTAGTGTGGCTTCATCTTGGAGGCAACTTCCTTTTTTCTGTGTTATGCGGCGTGCCCCGCCGTGATGAATCCCCACTGCTATCAGGGCGGGCCTGCAGCGCCAATGATCAAAGACGCTGTGGGAGCGGTGAGTCCGCATTGTGGATGTTGTATGGACAGGATGACAGCCCGGACAGCTTCAGCGCAGCCCACTTGGGTAAACATTTTGAACATTTTGGGGCGAGACATGCAACCCACTGGGGGTAACATTTATCATGCACCACAACTACCATCATTGCTTGCGCAGAAGCCCACAGATGCGGGACATTTAAATTTGCGCAGGTGGTGTGATTGCTGCCTTTCCTTTCTGCAAGTGAACAAGAGCGTTGTTGCGCTCGAAACGCGTTTGGCTTGAGATTTGTGCAAAGGAGCAGCTGGTCTGATTGTCCTGTATTTCACAAAGAAAGGACTTTACTCACCGTAGTGTGGCTTCATCTTGGAGGCAACTTCCTTTTTTCTATGTTATGCAGCGTGCCCGGCTGCGATGGAGCCCGACTGCTATCAGGGCAGTCCTGCAGCGACAATGATGAAAGACGCTGTGGGGACGGTGAGTCCGCTTTGTGGATGTTGTATGGACAGAATGACAGCCCGGACAGCTTCAGCGCAGCCCACTTGGGTAAACATTTTGAACATTTTGGGGCGAGGCATGCAACCCACTGGGGGTAACATTTATCATGCACCACAACTACCATCATTCCTTGCACAGTCGCCCACAGAGGCGGGACATTTAAATTCGCACTGGTGGTGCGATTGCTGCCTTTCCCTTCTGCCAGTAAACAAGAGCGTTGTTGCACTCGAAACGCGTTTGTCTTGAGATTTGTGCAAAGGAGCAGCTGGTCTGATTGTCCTGTATTTCACAAATAAAGGACTTTACTCACCGTAGTGTGGCTTCATCTTGGAGGCAACTTCCTTTTTTCTGTGTTATGAGGCGCGCACCGCCGCGATGGAGCCCCACTAATATCAGGGCGGGCCTGCAGCGACAATGATCAAAGACGCTGTGAGGACGGTGAGTCCGCATTGTGGATGTTGTATGGACAGGATGACAGCCCGGACAGCTTCAGCGCAGCCCACTTGGGTAAACATTTTGAACATTTTGGGGCGAGGCATGCAACCCACTTGGGGTAACATTTATCATGCACCACAACTACCATCATTCCTTGAGTAGTCGCCCACAGAGGCGGGACATTTACATACGCGCTGGTGGTGCGATTGCTGCCTTTACCTTCTGCCAGTGAACAAGAGCGTTGTTGCGCTCGAAACGCGTTTGTCTTGAGATTTGTGCAAAGGAGCAGCTGGTCTGATTGTCCTGTATTTCACAAATAAAGGACTTTACTCACCGTAGTGTCGCTTCATCTTGGAGGCAACTTCCTTTTTTCTGTGTTATGCGGCGTGCCTCGCCGCGATGGAGCCCCACTGCTATTAGGGCTGGACTGCAGCGACAATGATCAAAGACGCTGTGAGGACGGTGAGTCCGCATTGTGGATGTTGTATGGACAGGATGACAGCCCGGACAGCTTCAGCGCAGCCCACTTGGGTAAACATTTTGAACATTTTGGGGCGAGGCATGCAACCCACTTGGGGTAACATTTATCATGCACCACAACTACCATCATTCCTTGAGTAGTCGCCCACAGAGGCGGGACATTTACATACGCGCTGGTGGTGCGATTGCTGCCTTTACCTTCTGCCAGTGAACAAGAGCGTTGTTGCGCTCGAAACGCGTTTGTCTTGAGATTTGTGCAAAGGAGCAGCTGGTCTGATTGTCCTGTATTTCACAAATAAAGGACTTTACTCACCGTAGTGTGGCTTCATCTTGGATGCAACTTCCTTTTTTCTGTGTTATGCAGCGTGCCCCGCTGCGATGGAGCCCCACTGCTATCAGGGCGGTCCTGCAGTGACAATGATCAAAGACGCTGTGGGGACGGTGAGTCCGCTTTGTGGATGTTGTATGGACAGAATGACAGCCCGGACAGCTTCAGCGCAGCCCACTTGGGTAAACATTTTGAACATTTTTGGGCGAGGCATGCAACCCACTGGGGGTAACATTTATCATGCACCACAACTACCATCATTCCTTGCGCAGTCGCCCACAGAGGCGGGACATTTAAATTCGCAATGGTGGTGCGATTGCTGCCTTTCCCTTCTGCCAGTGAACAAGAGCGTTGTTGCACTCGAAACGCGTTTGTCTTGAGATTTGTGCAAAGGAGCAGCTGGTCTGATTGTCCTGTATTTCACAAATAAAGGACTTTACTCACCGTAGTGTGGCTTCATCTTGGAGGCAACTTCCTTTTTTCTGTGTTATGAGGCGCGCACCGCCGCGATGGAGCCCCACTAAAATCAGGGCGGGCCTACAGCGACAATGATCAAAGACGCTGTGAGGACGGTGAGTCCGCATTGTGGATGTTGTATGGACAGGATGACAGCCCGGACAGCTTCAGCGCAGCCCACTTGGGTAAACATTTTGAACATTTTGGGGCGAGGCATGCAACCCACTTGGGGTAACATTTATCATGCACCACAACTACCATCATTCCTTGCGCAGTCGCCCACAGAGGCGGGACATTTAAATTCGCGCTTGTGGTGCGATTGCTGCCTTTCCCTTCTGCCAGTGAACAAGAGCGTTGTTGCACTCGAAACGCGTTTGTCTTGAGATTTGTGCAAAGGAGCAGCTGGTCTGATTGTCCTGTATTTCACAAATAAAGGACTTTACTCACCGTAGTGTGGCTTCATCTTGGAGGCAACTTCCTTTTTTCTGTGTTATGCGTCGTGCTCCACCGCGATGGAGCCCCACTGCTATCAGGGCAGTCCTGCAGCGACAATGATCAAAGACGCTGTGGGGACGGTGAGTCCGCTTTGTGGATGTTGTATGGACAGAATGACAGCCCGGACAGCTTCAGCACAGCCCACTTGGGTAAACATTTTGAACATTTTGGGGCGAGGCATGCAACCCACTGGGGGTAACATTTATCATGCACCACAACTACCATCATTCCTTGCGCTGTCGCCCACAGAGGCGGGACATTTTCAATTCGCACTGGAGGTGCGATTGCTGCCTTTCCCTTCTGCCAGTGAACAAGAGCGTTGTTGCACTCGAAACGCGTTTGTCTTGAGATTTGTGCAAAGGAGCAGCTGGTCTGATTGTCCTGTATTTCACAAATGAAGGACTTTACTCACCGTAGTGTGGCTTCATCTTGGAGGCAACCTCCTTTTTTCTGTGTTCTGCGGCGCGCCCCGCCGCGATGGAGCCCCACTGCTATCAGGGCAGGCCTGCAGCGACAATGATCAAAGACGCTGTGGGGACGGTGAGTCCGCTTTGTGGATGTTTGTGGACCGGATGACAGCCCAGACAGCTTCAGCGCAGGCCAGTTGGGTAAACGTTTTGAACATTTTGGGGCAAGGCATGCAACCCACTGGGGGTAACATTTATCATGCACCACAACTACCATCATTCCTTGCGCAGATGCCCACAGAGGCGGGACATTTAAATTGTCGCAGGTGGTGCGATTGCTGCCTTTCCCTTCTGCCAGTGAACAAGAGCGTTGTTGCGCTCGAAACGCGTTTGGATTGAGATTTGTGCAAAGGAGCAGCTGGTCTGATTGTCCTGTATTTCACAAATAAAGGACTTTACTCACCGTAGTGTGGCTTCATCTTGGAGGCAACTTCCTTTTTTCTGTGTTATGCGGCGTGCCCCGCCGTGGTGGATCCCCACTGCTATCAGGGCGGGCCTGCAGCGCCAATGATCAAAGACGCTGTGGGGACGGTGAGTCCGCATTGTGGATGTTGTATGGAAAGGATGACAGCCCGGACAGCTTCAGCGCAGCCCACTTGGGTAAACATTTTGAACATTTTGGGGCGAGGCATGCAACCCACTTGGGGTAACATTTATCATGCACCACAACTACCATCATTCCTTGCGCAGTCGCCCACAGAGGCGGGACATTTACATTTGCGCTGGTGCTGCGATTGCTGCCTTTTCCTTCTGCCAGTGAACAAGAGCGTTGTTGCGCTCGAAACGCGTTTGTCTTGAGATTTGTGCAAAGGAGCAGCTGGTCTGATTGTCCTTTATTTTACAAATAAAGGACTTTACTCACCGTAGTGTGGCTTCATCTTGGAGGCAACTTCCTTTTTTCTGTGTTATGCGGCGTGCCCCGCTGCGATGGAGCCCCACTGCTATCAGGGCGGGACTGCAGCGACAATGATCAAAGACGCTGTGGGGACGGTGAGTCCGCTTTGTGGATGTTGTATGGACAGAATGACAGCCCGGACAGCTTCAGCGCAGCCCACTTGGGTAAACATTTTGAACATTTTGGGGCGAGGCATGCAACCCACTTGGGGTAACATTTATCATGCACCACAACTACCATCATTGCTTGCGCAGACGCCCACAGATGCGGGACAATTAAATTTGCGCAGGTGGTGTGATTGCTGCCTTTCCCTTCTGCCAGTGAACAAGAGCGTTGTTGCGCTCGAAACGCGTTTGGCTTGAGATTTGTGCAAAGGAGCAGCTGGTCTGATTGTCCTGTATTTCACAAATAAAGGACTTTACTCACCGTAGTGTGGCTTCATCTTGGAGGCAACTTCCTTTTTTCTGTGTTATGCGTCGTGCTCCACCGCGATGGAGCCCCACTGCTATCAGGGCGGGCCTGCAGCAACAATGATTAAAGACGCTGTGGGGACGGTGAGTCCGCTTTGTGGATGTTGTATGGACAGGATGACAGTCCGGACAGCTTCAGTGCAACCCACTTTGGTAAACATTTTGAACATTTTGGGGCGAGGCATGCAACCCTCTGGGGGTAACATATATCATGCAGCACAACTACCATCATTCCTTGCGCAGTCGCCCACAGAGGCGGGACATTTAAATTCGCGCTTGTGGTGCGATTGCTGCCTTTACCTTCTGCCAGTGAACAAGAGCGTTGTTGCGCTCGAAACACGTTTGGCTTGAGATTTGTGCAAAGGAGCAGCTTGTCTGATTGTCTTGTATTTCACAAATAAAGGACTTTACTCACCATAGTGTGGCTTCATCTTGGAGGCAACTTCATTTTTTCTGTGTTATGCAGCGTGCCCCGATGCGATGGAGCCCCACTGCTATCAGGGCAGTCCTGCAGCGACAATGATCAAAGACGCTGTGGGGACGGTGAGTCCGCTTTGTGGATGTTGTATGGACAGAATGACAGCCCGGACAGCTTCAGCACAGCCCACTTGGGTAAACATTTTGAACATTTTGGGGCGAGGCATGCAACCCACTGGGGGTAACATTTATCATGCACCACAACTACCATCATTCCTTGCGCAGTCGCCCACAGAGGCGGGACATTTTCAATTCGCACTGGTGGTGCGATTGCTGCCTTTCCCTTCTGCCAGTGAACAAGAGCGTTGTTGCACTCGAAACGCGTTTGTCTTGAGATTTGTGCAAAGGAGCAGCTGGTCTGATTGTCCTGTATTTCACAAATAAAGGACTTTACTCACCGTAGTGTGGCTTCATCTTGGAGGCAACTTCCTTTTTTCTGTGTTATGCGGCGCGCCCCGCCGCGATGGAGCCCCACTGCTATCAGGGCAGGCCTGCAGCGACAATGATCAAAGACGCTGTGGGGACGGTGAGTCCGCTTTGTGGATGTTGTGTGGACCGGATGACAGCCCACACAGCTTCAGCGCAGGCCAGTTGGGTAAACGTTTTGAACATTTTGGGGCAAGGCATTTAACCCACTTGGGGTAACATTTATCATGCACCACATCTACCATCATTCCTTGCGCAGATGCCCACAGAGGCGGGACATTTAAATTGTCGCAGGTGGTGCGATTGCTGCCTTTCCCTTCTGCCAGTGAACAAGAGCGTTGTTGCGCTCGAAACGCGTTTGGCTTGAGATTTGTGCAAAGGAGCAGCTGGTCTGATTGTCCTGTATTTCACAAATAAAGGACTTTACTCACCGTAGTGTGGCTTCATCTTGGAGGCAACTTCCTTTTTTCTGTGTTATGCGGCGGGCCCCGCCGTGATGGATCCCCACTGCTATCAGGGCGGGCCTGCAGCGCCAATGATCAAAGACGGTGTGGGGACGGTGAGTCCGCATGGTGGATGTTGTATGGAAAGGATGACAGCCCGGACAGCTTCAGCGCAGCCCACTTGGGTAAACATTTTGAACATTTTGGGGCGAGGCATGCAACCCACTTGGGGTAACATTTATCATGCACCACAACTACCATCATTCCTTGCGCAGTCGCCCACAGAGGCGGGACATTTACATTCGCGCTGGTGCTGCGATTGCTGCCTTTTCCTTCTGCCAGTGAACAAGAGCGTTGTCGCGCTCGAAACGCGTTTGTCTTGAGATTTGTGCAAAGGAGCAGCTGGTCTGATTGTCCTGTATTTTACAAATAAAGGACTTTACTCACCGTAGTGTGGCTTCATCTTGGAGGCAACTTCCTTTTTTCTGTGTTATGCGGCGTGCCCCGCCGCGATGGAGCCCCACTGCTATCAGGGCGGGACTGCAGCGACAATGATCAAAGACGCTGTGAGGACGGTGAGTCCGCTTTGTGGATGTTGTATGGACAGAATGACAGCCCGGACAGCTTCAGCGCAGCCCACTTGGGTAAACATTTTGAACATTTTGGGGCGAGGCATGCAACCCACTTGGGGTAACATTTATCATGCACCACAACTACCATCATTCCTTGCGCAGTCGCCCACAGAGGCGGTACATTTACATTCGCGCTGGTGGTGCGATTGCTGCCTTTCCCTTCTGCCAGTGAACAAGAGCGTTGATGCGCTCTAAACGCGTTTGTCTTGAGATTTGTGCAAAGGAGCAGCTGGTCTGATTGTCCTGTATTTCACAAATAAAGGACTTTACTCTCCGTAGTGTGGCTTCATCTTGGAGGCAACTTCCTTTTTTCTGTGTTATGCAGCGTGCCCCGCTGCGATGGAGCCCCACTGCTATCAGGGCAGTCCGGCAGCGACAATGATCAAAGACGCTGTGGGGACGGTGAGTCCGCTTTGTGGATGTTGTATGGACAGGATGACAACCCGGACAGCTTCAGCGCAGCCCACTTGGGTAAACATTTTGAACATTTTGGGGCGAGGCATGGAACCCACTGGGGGTAACATATATCATGCACCACAACTACCATCATTCCTTGCGCAGTCGCCCACAGAGGCGGGACATTTAAATTCGCGCTTGTGGTGCGATTGCTGCCTTTCCCTTCTGCCAGTGAACAAGAGCGTTGTTGCGCTCGAAACACGTTTGGCTTGAGATTTGTGCAAAGGAGCAGCTGGTCTGATTGTCCTGTATTTCACAAATAAAGGACTTTACTCACCGTAGTGTGGCTTCATCTTTGAGGCAACTTCCTTTTTTCTGTGTTATGCGGCGTGCCCCGCCGCGATGGAGCCCCACTGCTATCAGGGTGGGCCTGCAGCGACAATGATCAAAGACGCTGTGGGGACGGTGAGTCCGCTTTGTGGATGTTGTATGGACAGAATGACAACACGGACAGCTTCAGCGCAGCCCACTTGGGTAAACATTTTGAACATTTTGGGGCGAGACATGCAACCCACTGGGGGTAACATTTATCATGCACCACAACTACCATCATTGCTTGCGCAGACGCCCACAGATGCGGGACATTTAAATTTGCGCAGGTGGTGTGATTGCTGCCTTCCCTTCTGCCAGTGAACAAGAGCGTTGTTGCGCCCGAAACGCGTTTGGCTTGAGATTTGTGAAAAGGAGCAGCTGGTCTGATTGTCCTGTATTTCACAAATAAAGGACGTTACTCACCGTAGTGTGGCTTCATCTTGGAGGCAACTTCCTTTTTTCTGTGTTATACGTCGTGCTCCACCGCGATGGAGCCCCACTGCTATCAGGGCGGGCCTGCAGCGACAATGATTAAAGACGCAGTGGGGACGGTGAGTCCGCTTTGTGGATGTTGTATGGACAGGATGACAGCCCGGACAGCTTCAGCGCAATCCACTTGGGTGAACATTTTGAACATTTTGGGGCGAGGCATGCAACCCTCTGGGGGTAACATATATCATGCACCACAACTACCATCATTCCTTGCGCAGTCGCCCACAGAGGCGGGACATTTAAATTCGTGCTTGTGGTGCGATTGCTGCCTTTACCTTCTGCCAGTGAACAAGAGCGTTGTTGCCCTCGAAACACGTTTGGCTTGAGATTTGTGCAAAGGAGCAGCTTGTCTGATTGTCCTGTATTTCACAAATAAAGGACTTTACTCACCATAGTGTGGCTTCATCTTGGAGGCAACTTCCTTTTTCTGTGTTATGCAGCGTGCCCCGCTGCGATGGAGCCCCACTGCTATCAGGGCAGTCCGGCAGCGACAATGATCAAAGACGCTGTGGGGACGGTGAGTCCGCTTTGTGGATGTTGTATGGACAGGATGACAACCCGGACAGCTTCAGCGCAGCCCACTTGGGTAAACATTTTGAACATTTTGGGGCGAGGCATGGAACCCACTGGGGGTAACATATATTATGCACCACAACTACCATCATTCCTTGCGCAGTCGCCCACAGAGGCGGGACATTTAAATTCGCGCTTGTGGTGCGATTGCTGCCTTTCCCTTCTGCCAGTGAACAAGAGCGTTGTTGCGCTCGAAACACGTTTGGCTTGATATTTGTGCAAAGGAGCAGCTGGTCTGATTGTCCTGTATTTCACAAATAAAGGACTTTACTCACCGTAGTGTGGCTTCATCTTTGAGGCAACTTCCTTTTTTCTGTGTTATGCGGCGTGCCCCGCCGCGATGGAGCCCCACTGCTATCAGGGTGGGCCTGCAGCGACAATGATCAAAGACGCTGTGGGGACGGTGAGTCCGCTTTGTGGATGTTGTATGGACAGGATGACAACCCGGACAGCTTCAGCGCAGCCCACTTGGGTAAACATTTTGAACATTTTGGGGCGAGACATGCAACCCACTGGGGGTAACATTTATCATGCACCACAACTACCATCATTGCTTGCGCAGACGCCCACAGATGCGGGACATTTAAATTTGCGCAGGTGGTGTGATTGCTGCCTTTCCTTTCTGCCAGTGAACAAGAGCGTTGTTGCGCTCGAAACGCGTTTGGCTTGAGATTTGTGCAAAGGAGCAGCTGGTCTGATTGTCCTGTATTTCACAAATAAAGGACTTTACTCACCGTAGTGTGGCTTCATCTTGGAGGCAACTTCCTTTTTTCTATGTTATGCAGCGTGCCCGGCTGCGATGGAGCCCGACTGCTATCAGGGCAGTCCTGCAGCAACAATGATCAAAGACGCTGTGGGGACGGTGAGTCCGCTTTGTGGATGTTGTATGGACAGAATGACAGCCCGGACAGCTTCAGCGCAGCCCACTTGGGTAAACATTTTGAACATTTTGGGGCGAGGCATGCAACCCACTGGGGGTAACATTTATCATGCACCACAACTACCATCATTCCTTGCGCAGTCGCCCACAGAGGCGGGACATTTAAATTCGCACTGGTGGTGCGATTGCTGCCTTTCCCTTCTGCCAGTGAACAAGAGCGTTGTTGCACTCGAAACGCGTTTGTCTTGAGATTTGTGCAAAGGAGCAGCTGGTCTGATTGTCCTGTATTTCACAAATAAAGGACTTTACTCACCGTAGTGTGGCTTTATCTTGGAGGCAACTTCCTTTTTTCTGTGTTATGAGGCGCGCACCGCCGCGATGGAGCCCCACTAATATCAGGGCGGACCTGCAGCGACAATGATCAAAGACGCTGTGAGGACGGTGAGTCCGCATTGTGGATGTTTTATGGACAGGATGACAGACCGGACAGCTTCAGCGCAGCCCACTTGGGTAAACATTTTGAACATTTTGGGGCGAGGCATGCAACCCACTTGGGGTAACATTTATCATGCACCACAACTACCATCATGCCTTGAGTAGTCGCCCACAGAGGCGGGACATTTACATACGCGCTGGTGGTGCGATTGCTGCCTTTAACTTCTGCCAGTGAACAAGAGCGTTGTTGCACTCGAAACGCGTTTGTCTTGAGATTTGTGCAAAGGAGCAGCTGGTCTGATTGTCCTGTATTTCACAAATAAAGGACTTTACTCACCGTAGTGTCGCTTCATCTTGGAGGCAACTTCCTTTTTTCTGTGTTATGCGGCGTGCCCCGCCGCGATGGAGCCCCACTGCTATTAGGGCGGGACTGCAGCGACAATGATCAAAGACGCTGTGAGGACGGTGAGTCCGCATTGTGGATGTTGTATGGACAGGATGACAGCCCGGACAGCTTCAGCGCAGCCCACTTGGGTAAACATTTTGAACATTTTGGGGCGAGGCATGCAACCCACTTGGGGTAACATTTATCATGCATGACAACTACCATCATTCCTTGCGCAGTCGCCCACAGAGGCGGTACATTTACATTCGCGCTGGTGGTGTGATTGCTGCCTTTCCCTTCTGCCAGTGAACAAGAGCGTTGTTGCGCTCGAAACGCGTTTGTCTTGAGATTTGTGCAAAGGAGCAGCTGGACTGATTGTCCTGTATTTCACAAATAAAGGACTTTACTCACCATAGTGTGGCTTCATCTTGGAGGCAACTTCCTTTTTTCTGTGTTATGCGGCGTGCTCCACCACGATGGAGCCCCACTGCTATCAGGGCGGGTCTGCAGCGACAATAATTAAAGACGCTGTGGGAACGGTGAGTCTGCTTTGTGGATGTTGTATGGACAGGATGACAGCCCGGAGAGCTTCAGCGCAACCCACTTGGGTAAACATTTTGAACATTTTTGGACGAGGCATGTAACCCACTGGGGGTAACATTTATCATGCACCACAACTACCATTTCCTTGCGCAGTCGCCCACAGAGGCGGGACATTTAAATTCGCACTGGTGGTGCGATTGCTGCCTTTACCTTCTGCCAGTGAACAAGAGCGTTGTTGCACTCGAAACGCGTTTGTCTTGAGATTTGTGCAAAGGAGCAGCTGGTCTGATTGTCCTGTATTTCACAAATAAAGGACTTTACTCACCGTAGTGTGGCTTCATCTTGGAGGCAACTTCCTTTTTTCTGTGTTATGCGGCGGGCCCCGCCGTGATGGATCCCCACTGCTATCAGGGCGGGCCTGCAGCGCCAATGATCAAAGACGCTGTGGGGACGGTGAGTCCGCATTGTGAATGTTGTATGGACAGGATGACAGCCCGGACAGCTTCAGCGCAGCCCACTTGGGTAAACATTTTGAACATTTTGGGGCGAGGCATGCAACCCACTTGGGGTAACATTTATCATGCACCACAACTACCATCATTCCTTGCGCAGTCGCCCACAGAGGCGGGACATTTACATTTGCGCTGGTGCTGCGATTGCTGCCTTTCCCTTCTGCCAGTGAACAAGAGCGTTGTTGCGCTCGAAACGCGTTTGTCTTGAGATTTGTGCAAAGGAGCAGCTGGTCTGATTGTCCTGTATTTCACAAATAAAGGACTTTACTCACCGTAGTGTGGCTTCTTCTTGGAGGCAACTTCCTTTTTTCTGTGTTATGCGGCGTGCCCCGCCGTGATGGATCCCCACTGCTATCAGGGCGGGCCTGCAGCGCCAATGATCAAAGACGCTGTGGGGATGGTGAGTCCGCTTTGTGGATGTTGTATGGACAGAATGACAGCCCGGACAGCTTCAGCGCAGCCCATTTGGGTAAACATTTTGAACATTTTGGGGCGAGGCATGCAACCCACTGGGGGTAACATTTATCATGCACCACAACTACCATCATTCCTTGCGCTGTCGCCCACAGAGGCGGGACATTTTCAATACGCACTGGTGGTGCGATTGCTGCCTTTCCCTTCTGCCAGTGAACAAGAGCGTTGTTGCACTCGAAACGCGTTTGTCTTGAGATTTGTGCAAAGGAGCAGCTGGTCTGATTGTCTTGTATTTCACAAATAAAGGACTTTACTCACCGTAGTGTGGCTTCATCTTGGAGGCAACTTCCTTTTTTCTGTGTTATGCGGCGCGCCCCGCCGCGATGGAGCCCCACTGCTATCAGGGCGGGACTGCAGCGACAATGATCAAAGACGCTGTGGGGACGGTGAGTCCGCTTTGTGGATGTTGTATGGACAGAATGACAGCCCGGACAGCTTCAGCGCAGCCCATTTGGGTAAACATTTTGAATATTTTGGGGCGAGGCATGCAACCCACTTGGGGTAACATTTATCATGCACCACAACTACCATCATTCCTTGCGCAGTCGCCCACAGAGGCGGTACATTTACATTCACGCTGGTGGTGCGATTGCTGCCTTTCCCTTCTGCAAGTGAACAAGAGCGTTGTTGCGCTCGAAACGCGTTTGGCTTGAGATTTGTGCAAAGGAGCAGCTGGTCTGATTGTCCTGTATTTCACAAATAAAGGACTTTACTCACCGTAGTGTGGCTTCATCTTGGAGGCAACTTCCTTTTTTCTGTGTTATGAGGCGCGCACCGCCGCGATGGAGCCCCACTAATATCAGGGCGGGCCTGCAGCGACAATGATCAAAGACGCTGTGAGGACGGTGAGTCCGCATTGTGGATGTTGTATGGACAGGATGACAGCCCGGACAGCTTCAGCGCAACCCACTTGGGTAAACATTTTGAACATTTTTGGGCGAGGCATGCAACCCACTGGGGGTAACATTTATCATGCACCACAACTACCATTTCCTTGCGCAGTCGCCCACAGAGGCGGGACATTTAAATTCGCACTGGTGGTGCGATTTCTGCCTTTCCCTTCTGCCAGTGAACAAGAGCGTTGTTGCACTCGAAACGCGTTTGTCTTGAGATTTTTGCAAAGGAGCAGCTGGTCTGATTGTCCTGTATTTCACAAATAAAGGACTTTACTCACCGTAGTGTGGCTTCATCTTGGAGGCAACTTCCTTTTTTCTGTGTTATGCGGCGAGCCCCGCCGTGATGGATCCCCAATGCTATCAGGGCGGGCCTGCAGCGCCAATGATCAAAGACGCTGTGGGGACGGCGAGTCCGCATTGTGAATGTTGTATGGACAGGATGACAGCCCGGACAGCTTCAGCGCAGCCCACTTGGGTAAACATTTTGAACATTTTTGGGCGAGGCATGCAACCCACTGGGGGTAACATTTATCATGCACCACAACTACCATCATTCCTTGCGCAGTCGCCCACAGAGGCGGGACATTTAAATTCGCAATGGTGGTGCGATTGCTGGCTTTCCCTTCTGCCAGTGAACAAGAGCGTTGTTGCACTCGAAACGCGTTTGTCTTGAGATTTGTGCAAAGGAGCAGCTGGTCTGATTGTCCTGTATTTCACAAATAAAGGACTTTACTCACCGTAGTGTGGCTTCATCTTGGAGGCAACTTCCTTTTTTCTGTGTTATGAGGCGCGCACCGCCGCGATGGAGCCCCACTAAAATCAGGGCGGGCCTACAGCGACAATGATCAAAGACGCTGTGAGGACGGTGAGTCCGCATTGTGGATGTTGTATGGACAGGATGACAGCCCGGACAGCTTCAGCGCAGCCCACTTGGGTAAACATTTTGAACATTTTGGGGCGAGGCATGCAACCCACTTGGGGTAACATTTATCATGCACCACAACTACCATCATTCCTTGCGCAGTCGCCCACAGAGGCGGGACATTTAAATTCGCGCTTGTGGTGCGATTGCTGCCTTTCCCTTCTGCCAGTGAACAAGAGCGTTGTTGCACTCGAAACGCGTTTGTCTTGAGATTTGTGCAAAGGAGCAGCTGGTCTGATTGTCCTGTATTTCACAAATAAAGGACTTTACTCACCGTAGTGTGGCTTCATCTTGGAGGCAACTTCCTTTTTTCTGTGTTATGCGGCGAGCCCCGCCGTGATGGATCCCCAATGCTATCAGGGCGGGCCTGCAGCGCCAATGATCAAAGACGCTGTGGGGACGGTGAGTCCGCATTGTGAATGTTGTATGGACAGGATGACAGCCCGGACAGCTTCAGCGCAGCCCACTTGGGTAAACATTTTGAACATTTTGGGGCGAGGCATGCAACCCACTGGGGGTAACATTTATCATGCACCACAACTACCATCATTCCTTGCGCAGTCGCCCACAGAGGCGGGACATTTAAATTCGCAATGGTGGTGCGATTGCTGCCTTTCCCTTCTGCCAGTGAACAAGAGCGTTGTTGCACTCGAAACGCGTTTGTCTTGAGATTTGTGCAAAGGAGCAGCTGGTCTGATTGTCCTGTATTTCACAAATAAAGGACTTTACTCACCGTAGTGTGGCTTCATCTTGGAGGCAACTTCCTTTTTTCTGTGTTATGAGGCGCGCACCGCCGCGATGGAGCCCCACTAAAATCAGGGCGGGCCTACAGCGACAATGATCAAAGACGCTGTGAGGACGGTGAGTCCGCATTGTGGATGTTGTATGGACAGGATGACAGCCCGGACAGCTTCAGCGCAGCCCACTTGGGTAAACATTTTGAACATTTTGGGGCGAGGCATGCAACCCACTTGGGGTAACATTTATCATGCACCACAACTACCATCATTCCTTGCGCAGTCGCCCACAGAGGCGGGACATTTAAATTCGCGCTTGTGGTGCGATTGCTGCCTTTCCCTTCTGCCAGTGAACAAGAGCGTTGTTGCGCTCGAAAGACGTTTGTCTTTAGATTTGTGCAAAGGAGCAGCTGGTCTGATTGTCCTGTATTTCACAAATAAAGGACTTTACTCACCATAGTGTGGCTTCATCTTGGATGCAACTTCCTTTTTTCTGTGTTATGCAGCGTGCCCCGCTGCGATGGAGCCCCACTGCTATCAGGGCGGTCCTGCAGTGACAATGATCAAAGACGCTGTGGGGACGGTGAGTCGGCTTTGTGGATGTTGTACGGACAGAATGACAGCCCGGACAGCTTCAGCGCAGCCCACTTGGGTAAACATTTTGAACATTTTTGGGCGAGGCATGTAACCCACTGGGGGTAACATTTATCATGCACCACAACTACCATTTCCTTGCGCAGTCGCCCACAGAGGCGGGACATTTAAATTCGCACTGGTGGTGCGATTGCTGCCTTTCCCTTCTGCCAGTGAACAAGAGCGTTGTTGCACTCGAAACGCGTTTGTCTTGAGATTTGTGCAAAGGAGCAGCTGGTCTGATTGTCCTGTATTTCACAAATAAAGGACTTTACTCACCGTAGTGTGGCTTCATCTTGGAGGCAACTTCCTTTTTTCTGTGTTATGCGGCGGGCCCCGCCGTGATGGATCCCCACTGCTATCAGGGCGGGCCTGCAGCGCCAATGATCAAAGACGCTGTGGGGACGGTGAGCCCGCATTGTGAATGTTGTATGGACAGGATGACAGCCCGGACAGCTTCAGCGCAGCCCACTTGGGTAAACATTTTGAACATTTTGGGGCGAGGCATGCAACCCACTTGGGGTAACATTTATCATGCACCACAACTACCATCATTCCTTGCGCAGTCGCCCACAGAGACGGGACATTTACATTTGGGCTGGTGCTGCGATTGCTGCCTTTCCCTTCTGCCAGTGAACAAGAGCGTTGTTGCGCTCGAAACGCGTTTGTCTTGAGATTTGTGCAAAGGAGCAGCTGGTCTGATTGTCCTGTATTTCACAAATAAAGGACTTTACTCACCGTAGTGTGGCTTCATCTTGGGGGCAACTTCCTTTTTTCTGTGTTATGCAGCGTGCCCCGCTGCGATGGAGCCCCACTGCTATCAGGGCAGTCCTGCAGCGGCAATGATCAAAGACGCTGTGGGGACGGTGAGTCCGCTTTGTGGATGTTGTATGGACAGAATGACAGCCCGGACAGCTTCAGCGCAGCCCACTTGGGTAAACATTTTGAACATTTTGGGGCGAGGCATGCAACCCACTGGGGGTAACATTTATCATGCACCACAACTACTATCATTCCTTGCGCTGTCGCCCACAGAGGCGGGACATTTTCAATTCGCACTGGTGGTGCGATTGCTGCCTTTCCCTTCTGCCAGTGAACAAGAGCGTTGTTGCACTCGAAACGCGTTTGTCTTGAGATTTGTGCAAAGGAGCAGCTGGTCTGATTGTCCTGTATTTCACAAATAAAGGACTTTACTCACCGTAGTGTGGCTTCATCTTGGAGGCAACTTCCTTTTTTCTGTGTTATGCGGCGGGCCCCGCCGTGATGGATCCCCACTGCTATCAGGGCGGGCCTGCAGCGCCAATGATCAAAGACGCTGTGGGGACGGTGAGTCCGCATTGTGAATGTTGTATGGACAGGATGACAGCCCGGACAGCTTCAGCGCAGCCCACTTGGGTAAACATTTTGAACATTTTGGGGCGAGGCATGCAACCCACTTGGGGTAACATTTATCATGCACCACAACTACCAACATTCCTTGCGCAGTCGCCCACAGAGGCGGGACATTTACATTTGCGCTGGTGCTGCGATTGCTGCCTTTCCCTTCTGCCAGTGAACAAGAGCGTTGTTGCGCTCGAAACGCGTTTGTCTTGAGATTTGTGCAAAGGAGCAGCTGGTCTGATTGTCCTGTATTTCACAAATAAAGGACTTTACTCACCGTAGTGTGGCTTCATCTTGGAGGCAACTTCCTTTTTTCTGTGTTATGCGGCGTGCCCCGCCGTGATGGATCCCCACTGCTATCAGGGCGGGCCTGCAGCGCCAATGATCAAAGACGCTGTGGGGACGGTGAGTCCGCATTGTGGATGTTGTATGGACAGGATGACAGCCCGGACAGCTTCAGCGCAGCCCACTTGGGTAAACATTTTGAACATTTTGGGGCGAGGCATGCAACCCACTTGGGGTAACATTTATCATGCATCACAACTACCATCATTCCTTGCGCAGTCGCCCACAGAGGCGGGACATTTACATTAGCGCTGGTGCTGCGATTGCTGCCTTTCCCTTCTGCCAGTGAACAAGAGCGTTGTTGCGCTCGAAACGCGTTTGTCTTGAGATTTGTGAAAAGGAGCAGCTGGTCTGATTATCCTGTATTTCACAAATAAAGGACTTTACTCACAGTAGTGTGGCTTCATCTTGGAGGCAACTTCCTTTTTTCTGTGTTATGCGGCGTGCCCCGCCGCGATGGAGCCCCACTGCTATCAGGGCGGGACTGCAGCGACAATGATCAAAGACGCTGTGGGGACGGTGAGTCCGCTTTGTGGATGTTGTATGGACAGAATGACAGCCCGGACAGCTTCAGCGCAGCCCACTTGGGTAAACATTTTGAACATTTTGGGGCGAGGCATGCAACCCACTTGGGGTAACATTTATCATGCACCACAACTACCATCATTCCTTGCGCAGTCGCCCACAGAGGCGGTACATTTACATTCGCGCTGGTGGTGCGATTGCTGCCTTTCCCTTCTGCCAGTGAACAAGAGCGTTGATGCGCTCTAAACGCGTTTGTCTTGAGATTTGTGCAAAGGAGCAGCTGGTCTGATTGTCCTGTATTTCACAAATAAAGGACTTTACTCACCGTAGTGTGGCTTCATCTTGGAGGCAACTTCCTTTTTTCTGTGTTATGCAGCGTGCCCCGCTGCGATGGAGCCCCACTGCTATCAGGGCAGTCCGGCAGCGACAATGATCAAAGACGCTGTGGGGACGGTGAGTCCGCTTTGTGGATGTTGTATGGACAGGATGACAACCCGGACAGCTTCAGCGCAGCCCACTTGGGTAAACATTTTGAACATTTTGGGGCGAGGCATGTAACCCACTGGGGGTAACATATATCATGCACCACAACTACCATCATTCCTTGCGAAGTCGCCCACAGAGGCGGGACATTTAAATTCGCGCTTGTGGTGCGATTGCTGCCTTTCCCTTCTGCCAGTGAACAAGAGCGTTGTTGCGCTCGAAACACGTTTGGCTTGAGATTTGTGCAAAGGAGCAGCTGGTCTGATTGTCCTGTATTTCACAAATAAAGGACTTTACTCACCGTAGTGTGGCTTCATCTTGGAGGCAACTTCCTTTTTTCTGTGTTATGCAGCGTGCCCCGCTGCGATGGAGCCCCACTGCTATCAGGGCAGTCCGGCAGCGACAATGATCAAAGACGCTGTGGGGACGGTGAGTCCGCTTTGTGGATGTTGTATGGACAGAATGACAGCCCGGACAGCTTCAGCGCAGCCCACTTGGGTAAACATTTTGAACATTTTGGGGCGAGGCATGCAACCCACTGGGGGTAACATTTATCATGCACCACAACTACCATCATTCCTTGCGCTGTCGCCCACAGAGGCGGGACATTTTCAATTCGCACTGGTGGTGCGATTGCTGCCTTTCCCTTCTGCCAGTGAACAAGAGCGTTGTTGCACTGGAAACGCGTTTGTCTTGAGATTTGTGCAAAGGAGCAGCTGGTCTGATTGTCCTGTATTTCACAAATAAAGGACTTTACTCACCGTAGTGTGGCTTCATCTTGGAGGCAACTTCCTTTTTTCTGTGTTATGCGGCGCGCCCCGCCGCGATGGAGCCCCACTGCTATCAGGGCAGGCCTGCAGCGACAATGATCAAAGACGCTGTGGGGACGGTGAGTCCGCTTTGTGGATGTTGTGTGGACCGGATGACAGCCCAGACAGCTTCAGCGCAGGCCAGTTGGGTAAAAGTTTTGAACATTTTGGGGCAAGGCATGCAACCCACTGGGGGTAACATTTATCATGCACCACAACTACCATCATTCCTTGCGCAGATGCCCACAGAGGCGGGACATTTAAATTGGCGCAGGTGGTGTGATTGCTGCCTTTCCCTTCTGCCAGTGAACAAGAGCGTTGTTGCGCTCGAAACGCGTTTGGCTTGAGATTTGTGCAAAGGAGCAGCTGGTCTGATTGTCCTGTATTTCACAAATAAAGGACTTTACTCACCGTAGTGTGGCTTCATCTTGGAGGCAACTTCCTTTTTTCTGTGTTATGCGGCGTGCCCCGCCGTGATGGATCCCCACTGCTATCAGGGCGGGCCTGCAGCGCCAATGATCAAAGACGCTGTGGGGACGGTGAGTCCGCATTGTGGATGTTGTATGGACAGGATGACAGCCCGGACAGCTTCAGCGCAGCCCACTTGGGTAAACATTTTGAACATTTTGGGGCGAGGCATGCAACCCACTTGGGGTAACATTTATCATGCACCACAACTACCATCATTCCTTGCGCAGTCGCCCACAGAGGCGGGACATTTACATTCGCGCTGGTGCTGCGATTGCTGCCTTTCCCTTCTGCCAGTGAACAAGAGCGTTGTTGCACTCGAAACGCGTTTGTCTTGAGATTTGTGAAAAGGAGCAGCTGGTCTGATTGTCCTGTATTTCACAAATAAAGGACTTTACTCACCGTAGTGTGGCTTCATCTTGGAGGCAACTTCCTTTTTTCTGTGTTATGCGGCGTGCCCCGCCGCGATGGAGCCCCACTGCTATCAGGGCGGGACTGCAGCGACAATGATCAAAGACGCTGTGGGGACGGTGAGTCCGCTTTGTGGATGTTGTATGGACAGAATGACAGCCCGGACAGCTTCAGCGCAGCCCACTTGGGTAAACATTTTGAACATTTTGGGGCGAGGCATGCAACCCACTTGGGGTAACATTTATCATGCACCACAACTACCATCATTCCTTGCACAGTCGCCCACAGAGGCGGGACATTTAAATTCGCGCTTGTGGTGCGATTGCTGCCTTTCCCTTCTGCCAGTGAACAAGAGCGTTGTTGCGCTCGAAACACGTTTGGCTTGAGATTTGTGCAAAGGAGCAGCTGGTCTGATTGTCCTGTATTTCACAAATAAAGGACTTTACTCACCGTAGTGTGGCTTCATCTTGGAGGCAACTTCCTTTTTTCTGTGTTATGCAGCGTGCCCCGCTGCGATGGAGCCCCACTGCTATCAGGGCAGTCCGGCAGCGACAATGATCAAAGACGCTGTGGGGACGGTGAGTCCGCTTTGTGGATGTTGTATGAACAGGATGACAACCCGGACAGCTTCATCGCAGCCCACTTGGGTAAACATTTTGAACATTTTGGGGCGAGGCATGGAACCCACTGGGGGTAACATATATCATGCACCACAACTACCATCATTCCTTGCGAAGTCGCCCACAGAGGCGGGACATTTAAATTCGCGCTTGTGGTGCGATTGCTGCCTTTCCCTTCTGCCAGTGAACAAGAGCGTTGTTGCGCTCGAAACACGTTTGGCTTGAGATTTGTGCAAAGGAGCAGCTGGTCTGATTGTCCTGTATTTCACAAATAAAGGACTTTACTCACCGTAGTGTGGCTTCATCTTGGAGGCAACTTCCTTTTTTCTGTGTTATGCGGCGTGCCCCGCCGTGATGAATCCCCACTGCTATCAGGGCGGGCCTGCAGCGCCAATGATCAAAGACGCTGTGGGAGCGGTGAGTCCGCATTGTGGATGTTGTATGGACAGGATGACAGCCCGGACAGCTTCAGCGCAGCCCACTTGGGTAAACATTTTGAACATTTTGGGGCGAGACATGCAACCCACTGGGGGTAACATTTATCATGCACCACAACTACCATCATTGCTTGCGCAGACGCCCACAGATGCGGGACATTTAAATTTGCGCAGGTGGTGTGATTGCTGCCTTTCCTTTCTGCAAGTGAACAAGAGCGTTGTTGCGCTCGAAACGCGTTTGGCTTGAGATTTGTGCAAAGGAGCAGCTGGTCTGATTGTCCTGTATTTCACAAATAAAGGACTTTACTCACCGTAGTGTGGCTTCATCTTGGAGGCAACTTCCTTTTTTCTATGTTATGCAGCGTGCCCGGCTGCGATGGAGCCCGACTGCTATCAGGGCAGTCCTGCAGCGACAATGATGAAAGACGCTGTGGGGACGGTGAGTCCGCTTTGTGGATGTTGTATGGACAGAATGACAGCCCGGACAGCTTCAGCGCAGCCCACTTGGGTAAACATTTTGAACATTTTGGGGCGAGGCATGCAACCCACTGGGGGTAACATTTATCATGCACCACAACTACCATCATTCCTTGCACAGTCGCCCACAGAGGCGGGACATTTAAATTCGCACTGGTGGTGCGATTGCTGCCTTTCCCTTCTGCCAGTAAACAAGAGCGTTGTTGCACTCGAAACGCGTTTGTCTTGAGATTTGTGCAAAGGAGCAGCTGGTCTGATTGTCCTGTATTTCACAAATAAAGGACTTTACTCACCGTAGTGTGGCTTCATCTTGGAAGCAACTTCCTTTTTTCTGTGTTATGAGGCGCGCACCGCCGCGATGGAGCCCCACTAATATCAGGGCGGGCCTGCAGCGACAATGATCAAAGACGCTGTGAGGACGGTGAGTCCGCATTGTGGATGTTGTATGGACAGGATGACAGCCCGGACAGCTTCAGCGCAGCCCACTTGGGTAAACATTTTGAACATTTTGGGGCGAGGCATGCAACCCACTTGGGGTAACATTTATCATGCACCACAACTACCATCATTCCTTGAGTAGTCGCCCACAGAGGCGGGACATTTACATACGCGCTGGTGGTGCGATTGCTGCCTTTACCTTCTGCCAGTGAACAAGAGCGTTGTTGCGCTCGAAACGCGTTTGTCTTGAGATTTGTGCAAAGGAGCAGCTGGTCTGATTGTCCTGTATTTCACAAATAAAGGACTTTACTCACCGTAGTGTCGCTTCATCTTGGAGGCAACTTCCTTTTTTCTGTGTTATGCGGCGTGCCTCGCCGCGATGGAGCCCCACTGCTATTAGGGCTGGACTGCAGCGACAATGATCAAAGACGCTGTGAGGACGGTGAGTCCGCATTGTGGATGTTGTATGGACAGGATGACAGCCCGGACAGCTTCAGCGCAGCCCACTTGGGTAAACATTTTGAACATTTTGGGGCGAGGCATGCAACCCACTTGGGGTAACATTTATCATGCACCACAACTACCATCATTCCTTGAGTAGTCGCCCACAGAGGCGGGACATTTACATACGCGCTGGTGGTGCGATTGCTGCCTTTACCTTCTGCCAGTGAACAAGAGCGTTGTTGCGCTCGAAACGCGTTTGTCTTGAGATTTGTGCAAAGGAGCAGCTGGTCTGATTGTCCTGTATTTCACAAATAAAGGACTTTACTCACCGTAGTGTGGCTTCATCTTGGATGCAACTTCCTTTTTTCTGTGTTATGCAGCGTGCCCCGCTGCGATGGAGCCCCACTGCTATCAGGGCGGTCCTGCAGTGACAATGATCAAAGACGCTGTGGGGACGGTGAGTCCGCTTTGTGGATGTTGTATGGACAGAATGACAGCCCGGACAGCTTCAGCGCAGCCCACTTGGGTAAACATTTTGAACATTTTTGGGCGAGGCATGCAACCCACTGGGGGTAACATTTATCATGCACCACAACTACCATTTCCTTGCGCAGTCGCCCACAGAGGCGGGACATTTAAATTCGCACTGGTGGTGCGATTGCTGCCTTTCCCTTCTGCCAGTGAACAAGAGCGTTGTTGCACTCGAAACGCGTTTGTCTTGAGATTTGTGCAAAGGAGCAGCTGGTCTGATTGTCCTGTATTTCACAAATAAAGGACTTTACTCACCGTAGTGTGGCTTCATCTTGGAGGCAACTTCCTTTTTTCTGTGTTATGCGGCGGGCCCCGCCGTGATGGATCCCCACTGCTATCAGGGCGGGCCTGCAGCGCCAATGATCAAAGACGCTGTGGGGACGGTGAGTCCGTATTGTGAATGTTGTATGGACAGGATGACAGCCCGGACAGCTTCAGCGCAGCCCACTTGGGTAAACATTTTGAACATTTTGGGGCGAGACATGCAACCCACTGGGGGTAACATTTATCATGCACCACAACTACCATCATTGCTTGCGCAGACGCCCACAGATGCGGGACATTTAAATTTGCGCAGGTGGTGTGATTGCTGCCTTTCCCTTCTGCCAGTGAACAAGAGCGTTGTTGCGCTCGAAACGCGTTTGGCTTGAGATTTGTGCAAAGGAGCAGCTGGTCTGATTGTCCTGTATTTCACAAATAAAGGACTTTACTCACCGTAGTGTGGCTTCATCTTGGAGGCAACTTCCTTTTTTCTGTGTTATGCGTCGTGCTCCACCGCGATGGAGCCCCACTGCTATCAGGGCAGTCCTGCAGCGACAATGATCAAAGACGCTGTGGGGACGGTGAGTCCGCTTTGTGGATGTTGTATGGACAGAATGACAGCCCGGACAGCTTCAGCACAGCCCACTTGGGTAAACATTTTGAACATTTTGGGGCGAGGCATGCAACCCACTGGGGGTAACATTTATCATGCACCACAACTACCATTTCCTTGCGCAGTCGCCCACAGAGGCGGGACATTTAAATTCGCACTGGTGGTGCGATTGCTGCCTTTCCCTTCTGCCAGTGAACAAGAGCGTTGTTGCACTCGAAACGCGTTTGTCTTGAGATTTGTGCAAAGGAGCAGCTGGTCTGATTGTCCTGTATTTCACAAATGAAGGACTTTACTCACCGTAGTGTGGCTTCATCTTGGAGGCAACCTCCTTTTTTCTGTGTTCTGCGGCGCGCCCCGCCGCGATGGAGCCCCACTGCTATCAGGGCAGGCCTGCAGCGACAATGATCAAAGACGCTGTGGGGACGGTGAGTCCGCTTTGTGGATGTTTGTGGACCGGATGACAGCCCAGACAGCTTCAGCGCAGGCCAGTTGGGTAAACGTTTTGAACATTTTGGGGCAAGGCATGCAACCCAGTGGGGGTAACATTTATCATGCACCACAACTACCATCATTCCTTGCGCAGATGCCCACAGAGGCGGGACATTTAAATTGTCGCAGGTGGTGCGATTGCTGCCTTTCCCTTCTGCCAGTGAACAAGAGCGTTGTTGCGCTCGAAACGCGTTTGGATTGAGATTTGTGCAAAGGAGCAGCTGGTCTGATTGTCCTGTATTTCACAAATAAAGGACTTTACTCACCGTAGTGTGGCTTCATCTTGGAGGCAACTTCCTTTTTTCTGTGTTATGCGGCGTGCCCCGCCGTGGTGGATCCCCACTGCTATCAGGGCGGGCCTGCAGCGCCAATGATCAAAGACGCTGTGGGGACGGTGAGTCCGCATTGTGGATGTTGTATGGAAAGGATGACAGCCCGGACAGCTTCAGCGCAGCCCACTTGGGTAAACATTTTGAACATTTTGGGGCGAGGCATGCAACCCACTTGGGGTAACATTTATCATGCACCACAACCACCATCATTCCTTGCGCAGTCGCCCACAGAGGCGGGACATTTACATTTGCGCTGGTGCTGCGATTGCTGCCTTTTCCTTCTGCCAGTGAACAAGAGCGTTGTTGCGCTCGAAACGCGTTTGTCTTGAGATTTGTGCAAAGGAGCAGCTGGTCTGATTGTCCTTTATTTTACAAATAAAGGACTTTACTCACCGTAGTGTGGCTTCATCTTGGAGGCAACTTCCTTTTTTCTGTGTTATGCGGCGTGCCCCGCTGCGATGGAGCCCCACTGCTATCAGGGCGGGACTGCAGCGACAATGATCAAAGACGCTGTGGGGACGGTGAGTCCGCTTTGTGGATGTTGTATGGACAGAATGACAGCCCGGACAGCTTCAGCGCAGCCCACTTGGGTAAACATTTTGAACATTTTGGGGCGAGGCATGCAACCCACTTGGGGTAACATTTATCATGCACCACAACTACCATCATTGCTTGCGCAGACGCCCACAGATGCGGGACAATTAAATTTGCGCAGGTGGTGTGATTGCTGCCTTTCCCTTCTGCCAGTGAACAAGAGCGTTGTTGCGCTCGAAACGCGTTTGGCTTGAGATTTGTGCAAAGGAGCAGCTGGTCTGATTGTCCTGTATTTCACAAATAAAGGACTTTACTCACCGTAGTGTGGCTTCATCTTGGAGGCAACTTCCTTTTTTCTGTGTTATGCGTCGTGCTCCACCGCGATGGAGCCCCACTGCTATCAGGGCGGGCCTGCAGCAACAATGATTAAAGACGCTGTGGGGACGGTGAGTCCGCTTTGTGGATGTTGTATGGACAGGATGACAGTCCGGACAGCTTCAGTGCAACCCACTTTGGTAAACATTTTGAACATTTTGGGGCGAGGCATGCAACCCTCTGGGGGTAACATATATCATGCACCACAACTACCATCATTCCTTGCGCAGTCGCCCACAGAGGCGGGACATTTAAATTCGCGCTTGTGGTGCGATTGCTGCCTTTACCTTCTGCCAGTGAACAAGAGCGTTGTTGCGCTCGAAACACGTTTGGCTTGAGATTTGTGCAAAGGAGCAGCTTGTCTGATTGTCTTGTATTTCACAAATAAAGGACTTTACTCACCATAGTGTGGCTTCATCTTGGAGGCAACTTCATTTTTTCTGTGTTATGCAGCGTGCCCCGATGCGATGGAGCCCCACTGCTATCAGGGCAGTCCTGCAGCGACAATGATCAAAGACGCTGTGGGGACGGTGAGTCCGCTTTGTGGATGTTGTATGGACAGAATGACAGCCCGGACAGCTTCAGCACAGCCCACTTGGGTAAACATTTTGAACATTTTGGGGCGAGGCATGCAACCCACTGGGGGTAACATTTATCATGCACCACAACTACCATCATTCCTTGCGCAGTCGCCCACAGAGGCGGGACATTTTCAATTCGCACTGGTGGTGCGATTGCTGCCTTTCCCTTCTGCCAGTGAACAAGAGCGTTGTTGCACTCGAAACGCGTTTGTCTTGAGATTTGTGCAAAGGAGCAGCTGGTCTGATTGTCCTGTATTTCACAAATAAAGGACTTTACTCACCGTAGTGTGGCTTCATCTTGGAGGCAACTTCCTTTTTTCTGTGTTATGCGGCGCGCCCCGCCGCGATGGAGCCCCACTGCTATCAGGGCAGGCCTGCAGCGACAATGATCAAAGACGCTGTGGGGACGGTGAGTCCGCTTTGTGGATGTTGTGTGGACCGGATGACAGCCCAGACAGCTTCAGCGCAGGCCAGTTGGGTAAACGTTTTGAACATTTTGGGGCAAGGCATTCAACCCACTTGGGGTAACATTTATCATGCACCACAACTACCATCATTCCTTGCGCAGATGCCCACAGAGGCGGGACATTTAAATTGTCGCAGGTGGTGCGATTGCTGCCTTTCCCTTCTGCCAGTGAACAAGAGCGTTGTTGCGCTCGAAACGCGTTTGGCTTGAGATTTGTGCAAAGGAGCAGCTGGTCTGATTGTCCTGTATTTCACAAATAAAGGACTTTACTCACCGTAGTGTGGCTTCATCTTGGAGGCAACTTCCTTTTTTCTGTGTTATGCGGCGGGCCCCGCCGTGATGGATCCCCACTGCTATCAGGGCGGGCCTGCAGCGCCAATGATCAAAGACGGTGTGGGGACGGTGAGTCCGCATGGTGGATGTTGTATGGAAAGGATGACAGCCCGGACAGCTTCAGCGCAGCCCACTTGGGTAAACATTTTGAACATTTTGGGGCGAGGCATGCAACCCACTTGGGGTAACATTTATCATGCACCACAACTACCATCATTCCTTGCGCAGTCGCCCACAGAGGCGGGACATTTACATTCGCGCTGGTGCTGCGATTGCTGCCTTTTCCTTCTGCCAGTGAACAAGAGCGTTGTCGCGCTCGAAACGCGTTTGTCTTGAGATTTGTGCAAAGGAGCAGCTGGTCTGATTGTCCTGTATTTTACAAATAAAGGACTTTACTCACCGTAGTGTGGCTTCATCTTGGAGGCAACTTCCTTTTTTCTGTGTTATGCGGCGTGCCCCGCCGCGATGGAGCCCCACTGCTATCAGGGCGGGACTGCAGCGACAATGATCAAAGACGCTGTGAGGACGGTGAGTCCGCTTTGCGATGTTGTATGGACAGAATGACAGCCCGGACAGCTTCAGCGCAGCCCACTTGGGTAAACATTTTGAACATTTTGGGGCGAGGCATGCAACCCACTTGGGCTAACATTTATCATGCACCACAACTACCATCATTCCTTGCGCAGTCGCCCACAGAGGCGGTACATTTACATTCGCGCTGGTGGTGCGATTGCTGCCTTTCCCTTCTGCCAGTGAACAAGAGCGTTGATGCGCTCTAAACGCGTTTGTCTTGAGATTTGTGCAAAGGAGCAGCTGGTCTGATTGTCCTGTATTTCACAAATAAAGGACTTTACTCTCCGTAGTGTGGCTTCATCTTGGAGGCAACTTCCTTTTTTCTGTGTTATGCAGCGTGCCCCGCTGCGATGGAGCCCCACTGCTATCAGGGCAGTCCGGCAGCGACAATGATCAAAGACGCTGTGGGGACGGTGAGTCCGCTTTGTGGATGTTGTATGGACAGGATGACAACCCGGACAGCTTCAGCGCAGCCCACTTGGGTAAACATTTTGAACATTTTGGGGCGAGGCATGGAACCCACAGGGGGTAACATATATCATGCACCACAACTACCATCATTCCTTGCGCAGTCGCCCACAGAGGCGGGACATTTAAATTCGCGCTTGTGGTGCGATTGCTGCCTTTCCCTTCTGCCAGTGAACAAGAGCGTTGTTGCGCTCGAAACACGTTTGGCTTGAGATTTGTGCAAAGGAGCAGCTGGTCTGATTGTCCTGTATTTCACAAATAAAGGACTTTACTCACCGTAGTGTGGCTTCATCTTTGAGGCAACTTCCTTTTTTCTGTGTTATGCGGCGTGCCCCGCCGCGATGGAGCCCCACTGCTATCAGGGTGGGCCTGCAGCGACAATGATCAAAGACGCTGTGGGGACGGTGAGTCCGCTTTGTGGATGTTGTATGGACAGAATGACAACACGGACAGCTTCAGCGCAGCCCACTTGGGTAAACATTTTGAACATTTTGGGGCGAGACATGCAACCCACTGGGGGTAACATTTATCATGCACCACAACTACCATCATTGCTTGCGCAGACGCCCACAGATGCGGGACATTTAAATTTGCGCAGGTGGTGTGATTGCTGCCTTCCCTTCTGCCAGTGAACAAGAGCGTTGTTGCGCTCGAAACGCGTTTGGCTTGAGATTTGTGAAAAGGAGCAGCTGGTCTGATTGTCCTGTATTTCACAAATAAAGGACGTTACTCACCGTAGTGTGGCTTCATCTTGGAGGCAACTTCCTTTTTTCTGTGTTATACGTCGTGCTCCACCGCGATGGAGCCCCACTGCTATCAGGGCGGGCCTACAGCGACAATGATTAAAGACGCAGTGGGGACGGTGAGTCCGCTTTGTGGATGTTGTATGGACAGGATGACAGCCCGGACAGCTTCAGCGCAATCCACTTGGGTGAACATTTTGAACATTTTGGGGCGAGGCATGCAACCCTCTGGGGGTAACATATATCATGCACCACAACTACCATCATTCCTTGCGCAGTCGCCCACAGAGGCGGGACATTTAAATTCGTGCTTGTGGTGCGATTGCTGCCTTTACCTTCTGCCAGTGAACAAGAGCGTTGTTGCCCTCGAAACACGTTTGGCTTGAGATTTGTGCAAAGGAGCAGCTTGTCTGATTGTCCTGTATTTCACAAATAAAGGACTTTACTCACCATAGTGTGGCTTCATCTTGGAGGCAACTTCCTTTTTCTGTGTTATGCAGCGTGCCCCGCTGCGATGGAGCCCCACTGCTATCAGGGCAGTCCTGCAGCGACAATGATCAAAGACGCTGTGGGGACGGTGAATACGCTTTGTGGATGTTGTATGGACAGGATGACAGCCCGGACAGCTTCAGCGCAACCCACTTGGGTAAACATTTTGAACATTTTGGGGCGAGGCATGCAACCCTCTGGGGGTAACTTTTATCATGCACCACAACTACCATCATTCCTTGCGCAGTCGCCCACAGAGGCGGGACATTTAAATTCGCACTTGTGGTGCGATTGCTGCCTTTCCCTTCTGCCAGTGAACAAGAGCGTTGTTGCGCTCGAAACACGTTTGTCTTGAGATTTGTGCAAAGGAGCAGCTGGTCTGATTGTCCTGTATTTCACAAATAAAGGACCTTACTCACCTTAGTGTGGCTTCATCTTGGAGGCAACTTCCTTTTTTCTGTGTTATGCAGCGTGCCCCGCTGCGATGGAGCCCCACTGCTATCAGGGCGGTCCTGCATCGACAATGATCAAAGACGCTGTGGAGACGGTGAGTCCGCTTTGTGGATGTTGTATGGACAGAATGACAGCCCGGACAGCTTCAGCGCAGCCCACTTGGGTAAACATTTTGAACATTTTGGGGCGAGGCATGCAACCCACTGGGGGTAACTTTTATCATGCACCACAACTACCATCATTCCTTGCGCAGTCGCCCACAGAGGCGGGATATTTAAATTCGCACTGGTGGTGCGATTGCTGCCTTTCCCTTCTGCCAGTGAACAAGAGCGTTGTTGCACTCCAAACCCGTTTGTCTTGAGATTTGTGCAAAGGAGCAGCTGGTCTGATTGTCCTGTATTTCACAAATAAAGGACTCTACTCACCGTAGTGTGGCTTCATCTTGTAGGCAACTTCCTTTTTTCTGTGTTATGCGGCATGCCCTGCCGCGATGGAGCCCCACTGCTATCAGGGCGGGCCTGCAGCGTCAATGATCAAAGACGCTGTGAGGACGGTGAGTCCGCATTGTGGATGTTGTATGGACAGGATGACAGCCCGGACATCTTCAGCGCAGCCCACTTGGGTAAACATTTTGAACATTTTGGGGCAAGGCATGCAACCCACTTGGGGTAACATTTATCATGCACCACAACTACCATCATTCCTTGAGTAGTCGCCCACAGAGGCGGGACATTTACATTCGCGCTGGTGGTGCGATTGCTGCCTTTCCCTTCTGCCAGTGAACAAGAGCGTTGTTGCGCTCGAAACGCGTTTGTCTTGAGATTTGTGCAAAGGAGCAGCTGGTCTGATTGTCCTGTATTTCTCAAATAAAGGACTTTACTCACCGTAGTGTGGCTTCATCTTGGAGGCAACTTCCTTTTTTCTGTGTTATGCGGCGTGCTCCTCCGCGATGGAGCCCCACTGCTATCAGGGCGGGCCTGCAGCGACAATGATTAAAGACGCTGTGGGGACGGTGAGTCCGCTTTGTGGATGTTGTATGGACAGGATGACAGCCAGGACAGCTTCAGCGCAACCCACTTGGGTAAACATTTTGAACATTTTGGGATGAGGCATGCAACCCTCTGGGGGTAACTTTTATCATGCACCACAACTACCATCATTCCTTGCACAGTCGCCCACAGAGGCGGGACATTTAAATTCGCGCTTGTGGTGCGATTGCTGCCTTGCCCTTCTGCCAGTGAACAAGAGCGTTGTTGCGCTCGAAACGCGTTTGGCTTGAGATTTGTGCAAAGGAGCAGCTGGTCTGATTGTCCTGTATTTCACAAATAAAGGACTTTACTCACCGTAGTGTGGCTTCATCTTGGAGGCAACTTCCTTTTTTCTGTGTTATGCGGCGTGCCCCGCCGTGATGGAGCCCCACTGCTATCAGGGCGGGACTGCAGCGACAATGATCAAAGACGCTGTGGGGACGGTGAGTCCGCTTTGTGGATGTTGTATGGACAGGATGACAGCCCGGACAGCTTCAGCGCAACCCACTTGGGTAAACATTTTGAACATTTTGGGGCGAGGCATGCAACCCTCTGGGGGTAACTTTTATCATGCACCACAACTACCATCATTCCTTGCGCAGTCGCCCACAGAGGCGGGACATTTAAATTCGCACTTGTGGTGCGATTGCTGCCTTTCCCTTCTGCCAGTGAACAAGAGCGTTGTTGCGCTCGAAACACGTTTGTCTTGAGATTTGTGCAAAGGAGCAGCTGGTCTGATTGTCCTGTATTTCACAAATAAAGGACCTTACTCACCTTAGTGTGGCTTCATCTTGGAGGCAACTTCCTTTTTTCTGTGTTATGCAGCGTGCCCCGCTGCGATGGAGCCCCACTGCTATCAGGGCGGTCCTGCATCGACAATGATCAAAGACGCTGTGGGGACGGTGAGTCCGCTTTGTGGATGTTGTATGGACAGAATGACAGCCCGGACAGCTTCAGCGCAGCCCACTTGGGTAAACATTTTGAACATTTTGGGGCGAGGCATGCAACCCACTGGGGGTAACTTTTATCATGCACCACAACTACCATCATTCCTTGCGCAGTCGCCCACAGAGGCGGGATATTTAAATTCGCACTGGTGGTGCGATTGCTGCCTTTCCCTTCTGCCAGTGAACAAGAGCGTTGTTGCACTCGAAACCCGTTTGTCTTGAGATTTGTGCAAAGGAGCAGCTGGTCTGATTGTCCTGTATTTCACAAATAAAGGACTCTACTCACCGTAGTGTGCTTCATCTTGTAGGCAACTTCCTTTTTTCTGTGTTATGCGGCATGCCCTGCCGCGATGGAGCCCCACTGCTATCAGGGCGGGCCTGCAGCGTCAATGATCAAAGACGCTGTGAGGACGGTGAGTCCGCATTGTGGATGTTGTATGGACAGGATGACAGCCCGGACATCTTCAGCGCAGCACACTTGGGTAAACATTTTGAACATTTTGGGGCAAGGCATGCAACCCACTTGGGGTAACATTTATCATGCACCACAACTACCATCATTCCTTGAGTAGTCGCCCACAGAGGCGGGACATTTACATTCGCGCTGGTGGTGCGATTGCTGCCTTTCCCTTCTGCCAGTGAACAAGAGCGTTGTTGCGCTCGAAACGCGTTTGTCTTGAGATTTGTGCAAAGGAGCAGCTGGTCTGATTGTCCTGTATTTCTCAAATAAAGGACTTTACTCACCGTAGTGTGGCTTCATCTTGGAGGCAACTTCCTTTTTTCTGTGTTATGCGGCGTGCTCCTCCGCGATGGAGCCCCACTGCTATCAGGGCGGGCCTGCAGCGACAATGATTAAAGACGCTGTGGGGACGGTGAGTCCGCTTTGTGGATGTTGTATGGACAGGATGACAGCCAGGACAGCTTCAGCGCAACCCACTTGGGTAAACATTTTGAACATTTTGGGATGAGGCATGCAACCCTCTGGGGGTAACTTTTATCATGCACCACAACTACCATCATTCCTTGCACAGTCGCCCACAGAGGCGGGACATTTAAATTCGCGCTTGTGGTGCGATTGCTGCCTTGCCCTTCTGCCAGTGAACAAGAGCGTTGTTGCGCTCGAAACACGTTTGTCTTGAGATTTGTGCAAAGGAGCAGCTGGTCTGATTGTCCTGTATTTCACAAATAAAGGACTTTACTCACCGTAGTGTGGCTTCATCTTGGAGGCAACTTCCTTTTTTCTTTGTTATGCAGCTTGCCCCGCCGCGATGGAGCCCCACTGCTATCAGGGCGGTCCTGCAACGACAATGATCAAAGACGCTGTGGGGACGGTGAGTCCGCTTTATGGATTTTGTATGGACAGAATGATAGCCCGGACAGCTTCAGCGCAGCCCACTTGGGTAAACATTTTGAACATTTTGGGGCGAGGCATGCAACCCTCTGGGGGTAACTTTTATCATGCACCACAACTACCATCATTCCTTGCGCAGTCGCCCACAGAGGCGGGACATTTAAATTCGCACTTGTGGTGCGATTGCAGCCTTTCCCTTCTGCCAGTGAACAATAGAGCGTTGTTGCGCTCGAAACACGTTTGTCTTGAGATTTGTGCAAAGGAGCAGCTGGTCTGATTGTCCTGTATTTCACAAATAAAGGACCTTACTCAGCTTAGTGTGGCTTCATCTTGGAGGCAACTTCCTTTTTTCTGTGTTATGCGGCGTGCCCCGCCACGATGGAGCCCCACTGCTATCAGGACGGGCCTGCAGCGACAATGATTAAAGACGCTGTGGGGACGGTGAGTCCGCTTTGTGGATGTTGTATGGACAGGATGACAGCCCGGACAGCTTCAGCGCAGCCCACTTGGGTAAACATTTTGAACATTTTGGGGCAAGGCATGCAACCCACTTGGGGTAACATTTATCATGCACCACAACTACCATCATTCCTTGAGTAGTCGCCCACAGAGGCGGGACATTTAAATTCGCGCTGGTGGTGCGATTGCTGCCTTTCCCTTCTGCCAGTGAACAAGAGCGTTGTTGCGCTCGAAACGCGTTTGTCTTGAGATTTGTGCAAAGGAGCAGCTGGTCTGATTGTCCTGTATTTCTCAAATAAAGGACTTTACTCACCGTAGTGTGGCTTCATCTTGGAGGCAACTTCCTTTTTTCTGTGTTATGCGGCGTGCTCCTCGCGATGGAGCCCCACTGCTATCAGGGCGGGCCTGCAGCGACAATGATTAAAGACGCTGTGGGGACGGTGAGTCCGCTTTGTGGATGTTGTATGGACAGGATGACAGCCCGGACAGCTTCAGCGCAACCCACTTGGGTAAACATTTTGAACATTTTGGGATGAGGCATGCAACCCTCTGGGGGTAACTTTTATCATGCACCACAACTACCATCATTCCTTGCACAGTCGCCCACAGAGGCGGGAGATTTAAATTCGCGCTTGTGGTGCGATTGCTGCCTTGCCCTTCTGCCAGTGAACAAGAGCGTTGTTGCGCTCGAAACACGTTTGTCTTGAGATTTGTGCAAAGGAGCAGCTGGTCTGATTGTCCTGTATTTCACAAATAAAGGACTTTACTCACCGTAGTGTGGCTTCATCTTGGAGGCAACTTCCTTTTTTCTTTGTTATGCAGCGTGCCCCGCCGCGATGGAGCCCCACTGCTATCAGGGCGGTCCTGCAGCGACAATGATCAAAGACGCTGTGGGGACGGTGAGTCCGCTTTGTGGATTTTGTATGGACAGAATGACAGCCCGGACAGCTTCAGCGCAGCCCACTTGGGTAAACATTTTGAACATTTTGGGGCGAGACATGCAACCCACTAGGGGTAACATTTATCATGCACCACAACTACCATCATTGCTTGCGCAGACGCCCACAGATGCGGGACATTTAAATTTGCGCAGGTGGTGTGATTGCTGCCTTCCCTTCTGCCAGTGAACAAGAGCGTTGTTGCGCTCGAAACGCGTTTGGCTTGAGATTTGTGAAAAGGAGCAGCTGGTCTGATTGTCCTGTATTTCACAAATAAAGGACGTTACTCACCGTAGTGTGGCTTCATCTTGGAGGCAACTTCCTTTTTTCTGTGTTATACGTCGTGCTCCACCGCGATGGAGCCCCACTGCTATCAGGGCGGGCCTGCAGCGACAATGATTAAAGACGCAGTGGGGACGGTGAGTCCGCTTTGTGGATGTTGTATGGACAGGATGACAGCCCGGACAGCTTCAGCGCAATCCACTTGGGTGAACATTTTGAACATTTTGGGGCGAGGCATGCAACCCTCTGGGGGTAACATATATCATGCACCACAACTACCATCATTCCTTGCGCAGTCGCCCACAGAGGCGGGACATTTAAATTCGTGCTTGTGGTGCGATTGCTGCCTTTACCTTCTGCCAGTGAACAAGAGCGTTGTTGCCCTCGAAACACGTTTGGCTTGAGATTTGTGCAAAGGAGCAGCTTGTCTGATTGTCCTGTATTTCACAAATAAAGGACTTTACTCACCATAGTGTGGCTTCATCTTGGAGGCAACTTCCTTTTTCTGTGTTATGCAGCGTGCCCCGCTGCGATGGAGCCCCACTGCTATCAGGGCAGTCCTGCAGCGACAATGATCAAAGACGCTGTGGGGACGGTGAATCCGCTTTGTGGATGTTGTATGGACAGAATGACAGCCCGGACAGCTTCAGCGCAGCCCACTTCGGTAAACATTTTGAACATTTTGGGGCGAGGCATGCAACCCACTGGGGGTAACATTTATCATGCACCACAACTACCATCATTCCTTGCGCAGTCGCCCACAGAGGCGGGACATTTAAATTCGCACTGGTGGTGCGATTGCTGCCTTTCCCTTCTGCCAGTGAACAAGAGCGTTGTTGCACTCGAAACGCGTTTGTCTTGAGATTTGTGCAAAGGAGCAGCTGGTCTGATTGTCCTGTATTTCACAAATAAAGGACTTTACTCACCGTAGTGTGGCTTCATCTTGGAGGCAACTTCCTTTTTTCTGTGTTATGCGGCGTGCCCCGCCGCGATGGAGCCCCACTGCTATCAGGGCGGTCCTGCAGCGACAATGATCAAAGACGCTGTGGGGACGGTGAGTCCGCTTTGTGGATGTTGTGTGGACCGGATGACAGCCCAGACAGCTTCAGCGCAACCCAGTTGGGTAAACGTTTTGAACATTTTGGGGCGAGGCATGCAACCCACTGGGGGTAACCTTTATCATGCACCACAACTACCATCATTCCTTGCGCAGATGCCCACAGAGGCGGGACATTTAAATTTGCGCAGGTGGTGCGATTTCTGCCTTTCCCTTCTGCCAGTGAACAAGAGCGTTGTTGCGCTCGAAACGCGTTTGGCTTGAGATTTGTGCAAAGGAGCAGCTGGTCTGATTGTCCTGTATTTCACAAATAAAGGACTTTACTCACCGTAGTGTGGCTTCATCTTGGAGGCAACTTCCTTTTTTCTGTGTTATGCAGCATGCCCCGCTGCGATGGAGCCCCACTGCTATCAGGGCGGTCCTGCATCGACAATGATCAAAGACGCTGTGGGGACGGTGAGTCCGCTTTGTGGATGTTGTATGGACAGAATGACAGCCCGGACAGCTTCAGTGCAGCCCACTTGGGTAAACATTTTGAACATTTTGGGGCGAGGCATGCAACCCACTGGGGGTAACTTTTATCATGCACCACAACTACCATCATTCCTTGCGCAGTCGCCCACAGAGGCGGGATATTTAAATTCGCACTGGTGGTGCGATTGCTGCCTTTCCCTTCTGCCAGTGAACAAGAGCGTTGTTGCACTCGAAACGCGTTTGTCTTGAGATTTGTGCAAAGGAGCAGCTGGTCTGATTGTCCTGTATTTCACAAATAAAGGACTTTACTCACCGTAGTGTGGCTTCATCTTGTAGGCAACTTCCTTTTTTCTGTGTTATGCGGCATGCCCTGCCGCGATGGAGCCCCACTGCTATCAGGGCGGGCCTGCAGCGTCAATGATCAAAGACGCTGTGAGGACGGTGAGTCCGCATTGTGGATGTTGTATGGACAGGATGACAGCCCGGACAGCTTCAGCGCAGCCCACTTGGGTAAACATTTTGAACATTTTGGGGCAAGGCATGCAACCCACTTGGGGTAACATTTATCATGCACCACAACTACCATCATTCCTTGCACAGTCGCCCACAGAGGCGGGACATTTAAATTCGCGCTTGTGGTGCGATTGCTGCCTTGCCCTTCTGCCAGTGAACAAGAGCGTTGTTGCGCTCGAAACACGTTTGTCTTGAGATTTGTGCAAAGGAGCAGCTGGTCTGATTGTCCTGTATTTCACAAATAAAGGACTTTACTCACCGTAGTGTGGCTTCATCTTGGAGGCAACTTCCTTTTTTCTTTGTTATGCAGCGTGCCCCGCCGCGATGGAGCCCCACTGCTATCAGGGCGGTCCTGCAACGACAATGATCAAAGACGCTGTGGGGACGGTGAGTCCGCTTTGTGGATTTTGTATGGACAGAATGACAGCCCGGACAGCTTCAGCGCAGCCCACTTGGGTAAACATTTTGAACATTTTGGGGCAAGGCATGCAACCCATTGAGGGTAACATTCATCATGCACCACAACTACCATCATTCCTTGCGCAGTCGCCCACAGAGGCGGGACATTTACATTCGCGCTGGTGGTGCGATTGCTGCCTTTCCCTTCTGCCAGGGAACAAGAGCGTTGTCGCACTCGAAATGCGTTTGTCTTGAGATTTGTGCAAAGGAGCAGCTGGTCTGATTGTCCTGTATTTCACAAATAAAAGACTTTACTCACCGTAGTGTGGCTTCATCTTGGAGGCAACTTCCTTATTTCTGTGTTATGCGGCGTGCCCCGCCGCGATGGATCCCCACTGGTATCAGGGCGGGCCTGCAGCGCCAATGATCAAAGACGCTGTGGGGACGGTGAGTCCGCATTGTGGATGTTGTATGGACAGGATGACAGCCCGGACAGCTTCAGCGCAGCCCACTTGGGTAAACATTTTGAACATTTTGGGGCGAGGCATGCAACCCACTTGGGGTAACATTTATCATGCACCACAACTACCATCATTCCTTGCGCAGTCGCCCACAGAGGCGGTACATTTACATTCGCGCTGGTGGTGCGATTGCTGCCTTTCCCTTCTGCCAGTGAACAAGAGCGTTGATGCGCTCTAAACGCGTTTGTCTTGAGATTTGTGCAAAGGAGCAGCTGGTCTGATTGTCCTGTATTTCACAAATAAAGGACTTTACTCTCCGTAGTGTGGCTTCATCTTGGAGGCAACTTCCTTTTTTCTGTGTTATGCGGCGTGCCCCGCCACGATGGAGCCCCACTGCTATCAGGACGGGCCTGCAGCGACAATGATTAAAGACTCTGTGGGGACGGTGAGTCCGCTTTGTGGATGTTGTATGGACAGGGTGACAGCCCGGACAGCTTCAGCGCAACCAACTTGGGTAAACATTTTGAACATTTTGGGGCGAGGCATGCAACCCTCTGGGGGTAACTTTTATCATGCACCACAACTACCATCATTCCTTGCACAGTCGCCCACAGAGGCGGGAGATTTAAATTCGCGCTTGTGGTGCGATTGCTGCCTTGCCCTTCTGCCAGTGAACAAGAGCGTTGTTGCGCTCGAAACACGTTTGTCTTGAGATTTGTGCAAAGGAGCAGCTGGTCTGATTGTCCTGTATTTCACAAATAAAGGACTTTACTCACCGTAGTGTGGCTTCATCTTGGAGGCAACTTCCTTTTTTCTTTGTTATGCAGCGTGCCCCGCCGCGATGGAGCCCCACTGCTATCAGGGCGGTCCTGCAGCGACAATGATCAAAGACGCTGTGGGGACGGTGAGTCCGCTTTGTGGATTTTGTATGGACAGAATGACAGCCCGGACAGCTTCAGCGCAGCCCACTTGGGTAAACATTTTGAACATTTTGGGGCGAGACATGCAACCCACTAGGGGTAACATTTATCATGCACCACAACTACCATCATTGCTTGCTCAGACGCCCACAGATGCGGGACATTTAAATTTGCGCAGGTGGTGTGATTGCTGCCTTCCCTTCTGCCAGTGAACAAGAGCGTTGTTGCACTCGAAACGCGTTTGTCTTGAGATTTGTGCAAAGGAGCAGCTGGTCTGATTGTCCTGTATTTCACATATAAAGGACTTTACTCACCGTAGTGTGGCTTCATCTTGTAGGCAACTTCCTTTTTTCTGTGTTATGCGGCGTGCCCTGCCGCGATGGAGCCCCACTGCTATCAGGGCGGGCCTGCAGCGTCAATGATCAAAGACGCTGTGAGGACGGTGAGTCCGCATTGTGGATGTTGTATGGACAGGATGACAGCCCGGACAGCTTCAGCGCAGCCCACTTGGGTAAACATTTTGAACATTTTGGGGCAAGGCATGCAACCCACTTGGGGTAACATTTATCATGCACCACAACTACCATCATTCCTTGAGTAGTCGCCCACAGAGGCGGGACATTTACATTCGCGCTGGTGGTGCGATTGCTGCCTTTCCCTTCTGCCAGTGAACAAGAGCGTTGTTGCGCTCGAAACGCGTTTGTCTTGAGATTTGTGCAAAGGAGCAGCTGGTCTGATTGTCCTGTATTTCTCAAATAAAGGACTTTACTCACCGTAGTGTGGCTTCATCTTGGAGGCAACTTCCTTTTTTCTGTGTTATGCGGCGTGCTCCTCGCGATGGAGCCCCACTGCTATCAGGGCGGGCCTGCAGCGACAATGATTAAAGACGCTGTGGGGACGGTGAGTCCGCTTTGTGGATGTTGTATGGACAGGATGACAGCCCGGACAGCTTCAGCGCAACCCACTTGGGTAAACATTTTGAACATTTTGGGGCGAGGCATGCAACCCACTTGGGGTAACGTTTATCATGCACCACAACTACCATCATTCCTTGCGCAGTCGCCCACAGAGGCGGGACATTTACATTCGCGCTGGTGGTGCGATTGCTGCCTTTCCCTTCTGCCAGGAAACAAGAGCGTTGTTGCGCTCTAAACGCGTTTGTCTTGAGATTTGTGCAAAGGAGCAGCTGGTCTGATTGTCCTGTATTTCACAAATAAAGGACTTTACTCACCGTAGTGTGGCTTCATCTTGGAGGCAACTTCCTTTTTTCTGTGTTATGCGGCGTGCCCCGCCGCGATGGAGCCCCACTGCTATCAGGGCGGGCCTGCAGCGACAATGATTAAAGACGCTGTGGGGACGGTGAGTCCGCTTTGTGGATGTTGTATGGACAGGATGACAGCCCGGACAGCTTCAGCGCAACCCACTTGGGTAAACATTTTGAACATTTTGGGGCGAGGCATGCAACCCTCTGGGGGTAACTTTTATCATGCACCACAACTATCATCATTCCTTGCGCAGTCGCCCACAGAGGCGGGACATTTAAATTCGCACTTGTGGTGCGATTGCTGCCTTTCCCTTCTGCCAGTGAACAAGAGCGTTGTGGCACTCGAAACACGTTTGTCTTGAGATTTGTGCAAAGGAGCAGCTGGTCTGATTGTCCTGTATTTCACAAATAAAGGACTTTACTCACCGTAGTGTGGCTTCATCTTGGAGGCAACTTCCTTTTTTCTGTGTTATGCGTCGTGCTCCACCGCGATGGAGCCCCACTGCTATCAGGGTGGGCCTGCAGCGACAATGATCAAAGACGCTGTGGGGACGGTGAGTCCGCTTTGTGGATGTTGTATGGACAGAATGACAGCCCGGACAGCTTCAGCGCAGCCCACTTGGGTAAACATTTTGAACATTTTGGGGCGAGGCATGCAACCCACTTGGGGTAACATTTATCATGCACCACAACTACCATCATTCCTTGCGCAGTCGCCCACAGAGGCGGTACATTTACATTTGCGCTGGTGGTGCGATTGCTGCCTTTCCCTTCTGCCAGGGAACAAGAGCGTTGTTGCGCTCTAAACGCGTTTGTCTTGAGATTTGTGCAAAGGAGCAGCTGGTCTGATTGTCCTGTATTTCACAAATAAAGGACTTTACTCACCGTAGTGTGGCTTCATCTTGGAGGCAACTTCCTTTTTTCTGTGTTATGCGGCGTGCCCCGCCGCGATGGAGCCCCACTGCTATCAGGGCGGGCCTGCAGCGACAATGATTAAAGACGCTGTGGGGACGGTGAGTCCGCTTTGTGGATGTTGTATGGACAGGATGACAGCCCGGACAGCTTCAGCGCAACCCACTTGGGTAAACATTTTGAACATTTTGGGGCGAGGCATGCAACCCTCTGGGGGTAACTTTTATCATGCACCACAACTATCATCATTCCTTGCGCAGTCGCCCACAGAGGCGGGACATTTAAATTCGCACTTGTGGTGCGATTGCTGCCTTTCCCTTCTGCCAGTGAACAAGAGCGTTGTGGCACTCGAAACACGTTTGTCTTGAGATTTGTGCAAAGGAGCAGCTGGTCTGATTGTCCTGTATTTCACAAATAAAGGACTTTACTCACCGTAGTGTGGCTTCATCTTGGAGGCAACTTCCTTTTTTCTGTGTTATGCGTCGTGCTCCACCGCGATGGAGCCCCACTGCTATCAGGGTGGGCCTGCAGCGACAATGATCAAAGACGCTGTGGGGACGGTGAGTCCGCTTTGTGGATGTTGTATGGACAGAATGTCAGCCCGGACAGCTTCAGCGCAGCCCACTTGGGTAAACATTTTGAACATTTTGGGGCGAGGCATGCAACCCACTTGGGGTAACATTTCTCATGCACCACATCTACCATCATTCCTTGCGCAGTCGCCCACAGAGGCGGTACATTTACATTCGCGCTGGTGGTGCGATTGCTGCCTTTCCCTTCTGCCAGGGAACAAGAGCGTTGTTGCGCTCTAAACGCGTTTGTCTTGAGTTTTGTGCAAAGGAGCAGCTGGTCTGATTGTCCTGTATTTCACAAATAAAGGACCTTACTCAGCTTAGTGTGGCTTCATCTTGGAGGCAACTTCCTTTTTTCTGTGTTATGCAGCGTGCCCCGCTGCGATGGAGCCCCACTGCTATCAGGGCGGTCCTGCGGCGACAATGATCAAAGACGCTGTGGGGACGGTGAGTCCGCTTTGCGGATGTTGTATGGACAGAATGACAGCCCGGACAGCTTCAGCGCAGCCCACTTGGGTAAACATTTTGAACATTTTGGGGCGAGGAATGCAACCCACTGGGGGTAACATTTATCATCCACCACAACTACCATCATTCCTTGCGCAGTCGCCCACAGAGGCGGGATATTTAAATTCGCACTGGTGGTGCGATTGCTGCCTTTCCCTTCAGCCAGTGAACAAGAGCGTTGTTGCACTCGAAACGCGTTTGTCTTGAGATTTGTGCAAAGGAGCAGCTGGTCTGATTGTCCTGTATTTCACAAATAAAGGACTTTACTCACCGTAGTGTGGCTTCATCTTGTAGGCAACTTCCTTTTTTCTGTGTTATGCGGCGTGCCCCGCCGCGATGGAGCCCCACTGCTATCAGGGCGGGCCTGCAGCGTCAATGATCAAAGACACTGTGAGGACGGTGAGTCCGCATTGTGGATGTTGTATGGACAGGATGACAGCCCGGACAGCTTCAGCGCAGCCCACTTGGGTAAACATTTTGAACATTTTGGGGCAAGGCATGCAACCCACTTTGGGTAACATTTATCATGCACCACAACTACCATCATTCCTTGAGTAGTCGCCCACAGAGGAGGGACATTTACATTCGCGCCGGTAGTGCGATTGCTGCCTTTCCCTTCTGCCAGTGAACAAGAGCGTTGTCGCACTCGAAACGCGTTTGTCTTGAGATTTGTGCAAAGGAGCAGCTGGTCTGATTGTCCTGTATTTCTCAAATAAAGGACTTTACTCACCGTAGTGTGGCTTCATCTTGGAGGCAACTTCCTTTTTTCTGTGTTATGCAGCGTGCCCCGCAGCGATGGAGCCCCACTGCTATCAGGGCGGTCCTGCAGCGACAATGATCAAAGACGCTGTGGGGACGGTGAGTCCGCTTTGTGGATGTTGTATGGACAGAATGACAGCCCGGACAGCTTCAGCGCAGCCCACTTGGTTAAACATTTTGAACATTTTGGGGCGAGGCATGCAACCCACTGGGGGTAACATTTATCATGCACCACAACTACCATCATTCCTTGCGCAGTCGCCCCACAGAGGCGGGACATTTAAATTCGCACTGGTGGTGCGATTGCTGCCTTTCCCTTCTGCCAGTGAACAAGAGCGCTGTCGCACTCGAAACACGTTTGTCTTGAGATTTGTGCAAAGGAGCAGCAGGTCTGATTGTCCTGTATTTCACAAATAAAGGACTTTACTCACCGTAGTGTGGCTTCATCTTTGAGGCAACTTCCTTTTTTCTGTGTTATGCGGCGTGCCCCGCCGCGATGGAGCCCCACTGCTATCAGGGTGGGCCTGCAGCGACAATGATCAAAGACGCTGTGGGGACGGTGAGTCCGCTTTGTGGAAGTTGTATGGACAGGATGACAACCCGGACAGCTTCAGCGCAGCCCACTTGGGTAAACATTTTGAACATTTTGGGGCGAGACTTGCAACCCACTGGGGGTAACATTTATCATGCACCACAACTACCATCATTGCTTGCGCAGACGCCCACAGATGCGGGACATTTAAATTTGCGCAGGTGGTGTGATTGCTGCCTTTCCCTTCTGCCAGTGAACAAGAGCGTTGTTGCGCTCGAAACGCGTTTGGCTTGAGATTTGTGCAAAGGAGCAGCTGGTCTGATTGTCCTGTATTTCACAAATAAAGGACTTTACTCACCGCAGTGTGGCTTCATCTTGGAGGCAACTTCCTTTTTTCTGTGTTATGCGTCGTGCTCCACCGCGATGGAGCCCCACTGCTATCAGGGTGGGCCTGCAGCGACAATGATCAAAGACGCTGTGGGGACGGTGAGTCCGCTTTGTGGATGTTGTATGGACAGAATGACAGCCCGGACAGCTTCAGCGCAGCCCACTTAGGTAAACATTTTGAACATTTTGGGGCGAGGCATGCAACCCTCTTGGGGTAACATTTATCATGCACCACAACTACCATCATTCCTTGCGCAGTCGCCCACAGAGGCGGTACATTTACATTTGCGCTGGTGGTGCGATTGCTGCCTTTCCCTTCTGCCAGGTAACAAGAGCGTTGTTGCGCTCTAAACGCGTTTGTCTTGAGATTTGTGCAAAGGAGCAGCTGGTCTGATTGTCCTGTATTTCACAAATAAAGGACTTTACTCACCGTAGTGTGGCTTCATCTTGGAGGCAACTTCCTTTTTTCTGTGTTATGCGGCGTGCCCCGCCGCGATGGAGCCCCACTGCTATCAGGGCGGGCCTGCAGCGACAATGATTAAAGACGCTGTGGGGACGGTGAGTCCGCTTTGTGGATGTTGTATGGACAGGATGACAGCCCGGACAGCTTCAGCCCAACCCACTTGGGTAAACATTTTGAACATTTTGGGGCGAGGCATGCAACCCTCTGGGGGTAACTTTTATCATGCACCACAACTACCATCATTCCTTGCGCAGTCGCCCACAGAGGCGGGACATTTAAATTCGCACTTGTGGTGCGATTGCTGCCTTTCCCTTCTGCCAGTGAACAAGAGCGTTGTTGCACTCGAAACACGTTTGTCTTGAGATTTGTGCAAAGGAGCAGCTGGTCTGATTGTCCTGTATTTCACAAATAAAGGACCTTACTCACCGTAGTGTGGCTTCATCTTGGAGGCAACTTCCTTTTTTCTGTGTTATGCAGCGTGCCCCGCAGCGATGGAGCCCCACTGCTATCAGGGCGGTCCTGCAGCGACAATGATCAAAGACGCTGTGGGGACGGTGAGTCCGCTTTGTGGATGTTGTATGGACAGAATGACAGCCCGGACAGCTTCAGCGCAGCCCACTTGGGTAAACATTTTGAACATTTTGGGGCGAGGCATGCAACCCACTGGGGGTAACATTTATCATGCACCACAACTACCATCATTCCTTGCGCAGTCGCCCACAGAGGCGGGACATTTAAATTCGCACTGGTGGTGCGATTGCTGCCTTTCCCTTCTGCCAGTGAACAAGAGCGTTGTCGCACTCGAAACGCGTTTGTCTTGAGATTTGTGCAAAGGAGCAGCTGGTCTGATTGTCCTGTATTTCACTAATAAAGGACTTTACTCACCGTAGTGTGGCTTCATCTTTGAGGCACCTTCCTTTTTTCTGTGTTATGCGGCGTGCCCCACCGCGATGGAGCCCCACTGCTATCAGGGTGGGCCTGCAGCGACAATGATCAAAGACGCTATGGGGACGGTGAGTCCGCTTTGTGGATGTTGTATGGACAGGATGACAACCCGGACAGCTTCAGCGCAGCCCACTTGGGTAAACATTTTGAACATTTTGGGGCGAGACATGCAACCCACTGGGGGTAACATTTATCATGCACCACAACTACCATCATTGCTTGCGCAGACGCCCACAGATGCGGGACATTTAAATTTGCGCAGGTGGTGTGATTGCTGCCTTTCCCTTCTGCCAGTGAACAAGAGCGTTGTTGCGCTCGAAACGCGTTTGGCTTGAGATTTGTGCAAAGGAGCAGCTGGTCTGATTGTCCTGTATTTCACAAATAAAGGACTTTACTCACCGTAGTGTGGCTTCATCTTGGAGGCAACTTCCTTTTTTCTGTGTTATGCGTCGTGCTCCACCGCGATGGAGCCCCACTGCTATCAGGGTGGGCCTGCAGCGACAATGATCAAAGACGCTGTGGGGACGGTGAGTCCGCTTTGTGGATGTTGTATGGACAGAATGTCAGCCCGGACAGCTTCAGCGCAGCCCACTTGGGTAAACATTTTGAACATTTTGGGGTGAGGCATGCAACCCACTTGGGGTAACATTTCTCATGCACCACATCTACCATCATTCCTTGCGCAGTCGCCCACAGAGGCGGTACATTTACATTCGCGCTGGTGGTGCGATTGCTGCCTTTCCCTTCTGCCAGGGAACAAGAGCGTTGTTGCGCTCTAAACGCGTTTGTCTTGAGTTTTGTGCAAAGGAGCAGCTGGTCTGATTGTCCTGTATTTCACAAATAAAGGACCTTACTCAGCTTAGTGTGGCTTCATCTTGGAGGCAACTTCCTTTTTTCTGTGTTATGCAGCGTGCCCCGCTGCGATGGAGCCCCACTGCTATCAGGGCGGTCCTGCGGCGACAATGATCAAAGACGCTGTGGGGACGGTGAGTCCGCTTTGTGGATGTTGTATGGACAGAATGACAGCCCGGACAGCTTCAGCGCAGCCCACTTGGGTAAACATTTTGAACATTTTGGGGCGAGGAATGCAACCCACTGGGGGTAACATTTATCATCCACCACAACTACCATCATTCCTTGCGCAGTCGCCCACAGAGGCGGGATATTTAAATTCGCACTGGTGGTGCGATTGCTGCCTTTCCCTTCAGCCAGTGAACAAGAGCGTTGTTGCACTCGAAACGCGTTTGTCTTGAGATTTGTGCAAAGGAGCAGCTGGTCTGATTGTCCTGTATTTCACAAATAAAGGACTTTACTCACCGTAGTGTGGCTTCATCTTGTAGGCAACTTCCTTTTTTCTGTGTTATGCGGCGTGCCCCGCCGCGATGGAGCCCCACTGCTATCAGGGCGGGCCTGCAGCGTCAATGATCAAAGACACTGTGAGGATGGTGAGTCCGCATTGTGGATGTTGTATGGACAGGATGACAGCCCGGACAGCTTCAGCGCAGCCCACTTGGGTAAACATTTTGAACATTTTGGGGCAAGGCATGCAACCCACTTTGGGTAACATTTATCATGCACCACAACTACCATCATTCCTTGAGTAGTCGCCCACAGAGGAGGGACATTTACATTCGCGCCGGTAGTGCGATTGCTGCCTTTCCCTTCTGCCAGTGAACAAGAGCGTTGTCGCACTCGAAACGCGTTTGTCTTGAGATTTGTGCAAAGGAGCAGCTGGTCTGATTGTCCTGTATTTCTCAAATAAAGGACTTTACTCACCGTAGTGTGGCTTCATCTTGGAGGCAACTTCCTTTTTTCTATGTTATGCGGCGTGCTCCTCCGCGATGGAGACCCACTGCTATCAGGGCGGGCCTGCAGCGACAATGATTAAAGACGCTGTGGGGACAGTGAGTCCGCTTTGTGGATGTTGTATGGACAGGATGACAGCCCGGACAGCTTCAGCGCAACCCAGTTGGGTAAACATTTTGAACATTTTGGGATGAGGCATGCAACCCTCTGGGGGTAACTTTTATCATGCACCACAACTACCATCATTCCTTGCGCAGTCGCCCACAGAGGCGGGACATTTAAATTCGCGCTTGTGGTGCGATTGCTGCCTTTCCCTTCTGCCAGTGAACAAGAGCGTTGTTGCGCTCGAAACACGTTTGTCTTGAGATTTGTGCAAAGGAGCAGCTGGTCTGATTGTCCTGTATTTCACAAATAAAGGACTTTACTCACCGTAGTGTGGCTTCATCTTGGAGGCAACTTCCTTTTTTCTGTGTTATGCAGCGTGCCCCACAGCGATGGAGCCCCACTGCTATCAGGGCGGTCCTGCAGCGACAATGATCAAAGACGCTGTGGGGACAGTGAGTCCGCTTTGTGGATGTTGTATGGACAGAATGACAGCCCGGACAGCTTCAGCGCAGCCCACTTGGTTAAACATTTTGAACATTTTGGGGCGAGGCATGCAACCCAATGGGGGTAACATTTATCATGCACCACAACTACCATCATTCCTTGCGCAGTCGCCCACAGAGGCGGGACATTTAAATTCGCACTGGTGGTGCGATTGCTGCCTTTCCCTTCTGCCAGTGAACAAGAGCGTTGTCGCACTCGAAACACGTTTGTCTTGAGATTTGTGCAAAGGAGCAGCAGGTCTGATTGTCCTGTATTTCACAAATAAAGGACTTTACTCACCGTAGTGTGGCTTCATCTTTGAGGCAACTTCCTTTTTTCTGTGTTATGCGGCGTGCCCCGCCGCGATGGAGCCCCACTGCTATCAGGGTGGGCCTGCAGCGACAATGATCAAAGACGCTGTGGGGACGGTGAGTCCGCTTTGTGGAAGTTGTATGGACAGGATGACAACCCGGACAGCTTCAGCGCAGCCCACTTGGGTAAACATTTTGAACATTTTGGGGCGAGACTTGCAACCCACTGGGGGTAACATTTATCATGCACCACAACTACCATCATTGCTTGCGCAGACGCCCACAGATGCGGGACATTTAAATTTGCGCAGGTGGTGTGATTGCTGCCTTTCCCTTCTGCCAGTGAACAAGAGCGTTGTTGCGCTCGAAACGCGTTTGGCTTGAGATTTGTGCAAAGGAGCAGCTGGTCTGATTGTCCTGTATTTCACAAATAAAGGACTTTACTCACCGCAGTGTGGCTTCATCTTGGAGGCAACTTCCTTTTTTCTGTGTTATGCGTCGTGCTCCACCGCGATGGAGCCCCACTGCTATCAGGGTGGGCCTGCAGCGACAATGATCAAAGACGCTGTGGGGACGGTGAGTCCGCTTTGTGGATGTTGTATGGACAGAATGACAGCCCGGACAGCTTCAGCGCAGCCCACTTAGGTAAACATTTTGAACATTTTGGGGCGAGGCATGCAACCCACTTGGGGTAACATTTATCATGCACCACAACTACCATCATTCCTTGCGCAGTCGCCCACAGAGGCGGTACATTTACATTTGCGCTGGTGGTGCGATTGCTGCCTTTCCCTTCTGCCAGGGAACAAGAGCGTTGTTGCGCTCTAAACGCGTTTGTCTTGAGATTTGTGCAAAGGAGCAGCTGGTCTGATTGTCCTGTATTTCACAAATAAAGGACTTTACTCACCGTAGTGTGGCTTCATCTTGGAGGCAACTTCCTTTTTTCTGTGTTATGCGGCGTGCCCCGCCGCGATGGAGCCCCACTGCTATCAGGGCGGGCCTGCAGCGACAATGATTAAAGACGCTGTGGGGACGGTGAGTCCGCTTTGTGGATGTTGTATGGACAGGATGACAGCCCGGACAGCTTCAGCGCAACCCACTTGGGTAAACATTTTGAACATTTTGGGGCGAGGCATGCAACCCTCTGGGGGTAACTTTTATCATGCACCACAACTACCATCATTCCTTGCGCAGTCGCCCACAGAGGCGGGACATTTAAATTCGCACTTGTGGTGCGATTGCTGCCTTTCCCTTCTGCCAGTGAACAAGAGCGTTGTGGCACTCGAAACACGTTTGTCTTGAGATTTGTGCAAAGGAGCAGCTGGTCTGATTGTCCTGTATTTCACAAATAAAGGACCTTACTCACCGTAGTGTGGCTTCATCTTGGAGGCAACTTCCTTTTTTCTGTGTTATGCAGCGTGCCCCGCAGCGATGGAGCCCCACTGCTATCAGGGCGGTCCTGCAGCGACAATGATCAAAGACGCTGTGGGGACGGTGAGTCCGCTTTGTGGATGTTGTATGGACAGAATGACAGCCCGGACAGCTTCAGCGCAGCCCACTTGGGTAAACATTTTGAACATTTTGGGGCGAGGCATGCAACCCACTGGGGGTAACATTTATCATGCACCACAACTACCATCATTCCTTGCGCAGTCGCCCACAGAGGCGGGACATTTAAATTCGCACTGTTGGTGCGATTGCTGCCTTTCCCTTCTGCCAGTGAACAAGAGCGTTGTCGCACTCGAAACGCGTTTGTCTTGAGATTTGTGCAAAGGAGCAGCTGGTCTGATTGTCCTGTATTTCACAAATAAAGGACTTTACTCACCGTAGTGTGGCTTCATCTTTGAGGCAACTTCCTTTTTTCTGTGTTATGCGGCGTGCCCCACCGCGATGGAGCCCCACTGCAATCAGGGTGGGCCTGCAGCGACAATGATCAAAGACGCTATGGGGACGGTGAGTCCGCTTTGTGGATGTTGTATGGACAGGATGACAACCCGGACAGCTTCAGCGCAGCCCACTTGGGTAAACATTTTGAACATTTTGGGGTGAGACATGCAACCCACTGGGGGTAACATTTATCATGCACCACAACTACAATCATTGCTTGCGCAGACGCCCACAGATGCGGGACATTTAAATTTGCGCAGGTGGTGTGATTGCTGCCTTTCCCTTCTGCCAGTGAACAAGAGCGTTGTTGCGCTCGAAACGCGTTTGGCTTGAGATTTGTGCAAAGGAACAGCTGGTCTGATTGTCCTGTATTTCACAAATAAAGGACTTTACTCACCGTAGTGTGGCTTCATCTTGGAGGCAACTTCCTTTTTTCTGTGTTATGCGTCGTGCTCCACCGCGATGGAGCCCCACTGCTATCAGGGTGGGCCTGCAGCGACAATGATCAAAGACGCTGTGGGGACGGTGAGTCCGCTTTGTGGATGTTGTATGGACAGAATGTCAGCCCGGACAGCTTCAGCGCAGCCCACTTGGGTAAACATTTTGAACATTTTGGGGCGAGGCATGCAACCCACTTGGGGTAACATTTCTCATGCACCACATCTACCATCATTCCTTGCGCAGTCGCCCACAGAGGCGGTACATTTACATTCGCGCTGGTGGTGCGATTGCTGCCTTTCCCTTCTGCCAGGGAACAAGAGCGTTGTTGCGCTCTAAACGCGTTTGTCTTGAGTTTTGTGCAAAGGAGCAGCTGGTCTGATTGTCCTGTATTTCACAAATAAAGGACCTTACTCAGCTTAGTGTGGCTTCATCTTGGAGGCAACTTCCTTTTTTCTGTGTTATGCAGCGTGCCCCGCTGCGATGGAGCCCCACTGCTATCAGGGCGGTCCTGCGGCGACAATGATCAAAGACGCTGTGGGGACGGTGAGTCCGCTTTGTGGATG